>NC_056054.1:212891908-215725658 GCF_016772045.2 Ovis aries
ACTGTACCTTATGCTGACTAGTCTATTCACAACTTGACAGTCTGTTTACCACTTCTGTATACTGTTGTCACTAAAACACATCATTTGGTGATTACAAAGTGCTAATGTGTTGTTTCCAAGACTAGTTTTGTTATTTTTTATGCTTTATGTACTTATTTTTTTGATAATACAAGCCCCACTAGCATAACTCATTACTGACACACAAAGCAGACAGACAATTCATTTTAGTTCTATGATCTCTCCTTGACCACTGTCAATATCTGAGAGGACATTCTGAGCTATTCAGAATGTTGAAATTCTTAAATCTGACACTAGAGAAACAAAGTGAGTATCTTTTCAAAGGAGTAATATCTATTATCACTCCCTCACTTAAAGACTCTGAGATTCTTACAACCCATATTTCTACCAAATACTAAGTGAATCAGTTTTAAAAATCAAATATAGAAGATTTTTTCCTTTGCTGCCTAAAAGTATATATTCACTTTTATGCTAACACTTCTTATAGACTTGGTATGAAAGTCTTAAGACAAGCATGTTATCTGTTATTTGCAAATGCTCAAAGTTTTACATATAACTTACAAAAAGTGTTTTATTAGCACCTTTCATTTAAACAAAAATAAAGCCAAGTTTATACACTAATCACCACATGTCTTGAATAGATTTTGGTACCAGTATGTCAAGAAACTATACCTAACCTCTGTGACATCTATGCTGCTGCTGCTGCTGCTAAGTTGCTTTAGTCGTGTCCGACTCTGTGTGACCCCATGGACTGCAGCCTACCAGACTCCTCCGTCCATGGGATTTTCCAGGCCAGAGTACTGGAGTGGGGTGCCATTGCCTTCTCCGTGTGACATCTATAACAAGGTTTAATTGGAAACACACCACCACCACCACCTTCCCACACACACAACAAACTGGATTCCAATACTAACTCAACAAGCTTTTGTTTGTTGTTTGCTCAGGCTCTCAGAAATCAGGCAAGCACTCCTATTAACTGCTTAAACTCTCTAAGTGGGAATCAGAGTTAATTTCAAGAACGAATGGAGAAGTAGGTATTTATGTCTGCAAATATGTAATAGATATGATGACTCTAAATAAGTGGACATAGATTCATTTTACTAATTAGTCGAAAACATTTTAACATTGTTATTTTCCATTTAAACCTGTTTATAGATGCTTTAACTTCAAGAACCCATTTTATTTTATTATAAAAGTTTGGGAAGAGACACAGATCAGTGTGTCCCTGATTAAATAATTATTAAAAAGAAAGGACAACTATGAAAAGTTTTCTGATTTGAATGGGTTGAAATGAATTGCTACTATGGCCATATGCATCTGCTTTGAGATTTTCTCATTGTTTGTATATTAAAATTAGTCTAAGCCTCCTGTCTCACCAAACACCACATAGTGAATAACGGTAAAATCTCCAATTTTAGGCAGATTTTTTCATTCTAAGAATTTCTAAATTCCAATGCACTATTGTGACATTCCAACCATGGCTAAATGGTTTAGGGTTTACAGCATATTCTAGAAAGTCTACTAAGTTCTCACATTCTGCTTTCCTGTGTTTAATTGCCACATGATTAGTAATGCCACATCAGAGTGTCATAAAGCATAGCTAGTTAGTTTTTCAATGCCTGAAGTAGCTCTAAGAGTATTAACACATGTTTAGTTTACCTTTATAAAATAAATATCCATTGAGAACAATGAAATGTAAATTAGTTAGATTCACTTTGGTCTAATAGTATCAGGAAGCCCATAGACTAAGGAGAGTACTCTGTCAAAATCCTATTTCCATCTAGCCATATCCATAACCCCTCCAGGCTGCCTGGGTTCTCGCTCAGGGTTAGTCTGATTTATCAGAGTTTATTTTAGCTGTGAAGCTAAATTCAACTGTTGAAAAGAACTACTGCCACACCTGTGTGATTTAATACTCCTCTAATGAGAATCTTTCTTCTCCTAATGACACTTTGTCTATATCTGTTTTACTGCAATTATAACAGTCAGCATCTACTGGGACATATTTTTCTCTTTATCCTTCACCAAGACTTCAAGCTCTTTGCAATCAGACACTACATTATATTCCTTTGAGAAATCCATTCCTACCTACTGTACAAAGCAGATGTTTAATATATCCAGGTAATTTACTGTATTCTTAGTTGCTCAGTCGTGTTTGACTCTCTGTGACCCAATGCACTGTAGCCCACCAGGCACCTCTGTCCATGGGGATTCTGCAGGCAAGAACACTGGAGTGGGTTGTCATATACCTCCTCCAGGGGATCTTCCCAATGCAGGGATCGAACCCAGGTCTCCTGTATTGCAGGCAGATTTTTTTACTGTCTGAGCCACCAGGGAAGCCCAGACAACTTACTAAAGCCTGACAACTCCAAGTCAACGATGAAGCTTTCACATTTTTGTGCATCTTATGAGAAAAGGCACAGACTGCCTTTAACTCAGAATTATCATCCAGGGGCATGTATACAGCAAACAGCCTTGGAAGATATAGTGTTTCTCCCAGAGAAAAAGTCAGGTCCATTCACAGCTTTGTTAAGATAAATATAGTGTTTACTTCACACGTGTGACTACTCCCCAGTATAAAAGATCTGGGATCCCTGAACAGAAGGTTTCTCTTCTGTGATGCAACCACACCATGTTCTGGTGTCCACTAACTCTCTTTTCATCACCCTGTGGGAAGCTGTTCTCAAAGAACTCATGCAAGCATAATGCTTAGGCTGCTTACTATGCTATAATAAACAATCGTTCATCTTTGATCCAGGGGTCTCACGTCTTCTCCAAGTTGCCATGCAACAAATCCTGACTGATGTGTTCACTTGGCAGCTCAGTAAAACCTGAGACATGGCAAAACGTCTTGGCAAAAAGAACTGAGACAGAGGATTTAGTCTCAAAGCCTGAGAATTTTAGTTTGTATCAATGTTGGACAGGAGATATATAATCAGATTTGTATACCATGGCTCTCACTTCAGCATTTTAGCACTTGTATACCTCTTCACTGATGCTCCACCAACACATAGCTCATTGATAATGCACCTGATGAACATTAAGTATTTACTGTGAAAGTGACACCTATAACCATCTCTGCACTGTCCTTATTTCCAGTCCCTTCCTGTGTCTAACCTGTGCTTCAAAAAGTGATCGTAAGAAAAGATACTTCTGGACTTGTATTCTCCTACTCAGAAATTATTGATAATTTATCATTATCTCAGAACCAACTTCTAACCAACTTTGCTCCAAAATTCCTCATGAGATTATCCTTACTTCTTCACTCTTTACAGTATTTTTTAACAAAAACAGGCTGCTGCTTCTTCTCTGCCTACTGCTGTCATCCTAAAGAATGTGGTTTTCAGTAGGAAAGCTGGACTTTTCCCTGTTGAGAGCCAAGATATTTTATTTCTAAGGTGGAATAAGTGTTATTAGCAAATATGATCAGGCACTTCATACACTATGCATTATTTTGGCTGACACTGAAATTCTTGGATGAAATACTTAAAATATCAAAGGTGAGACTTATGGGCATGACTTAGAAGAAGAAAAAAAAAAATAACATGAACATGAACATCAAGTTGACAGAAGAGGAGAGAAGTAAAGAACAGACACAGGTTGGGCTACACTCCAAAAAAAAAAAACACCAGCCTGTGAAGGATGGTGATCAACGAGAAATTACCACTGGAGAATGGCTGAAGACCTTTTACTAACAAAAATTAACAGCAATAAAAAATGGATGATTTTGTGTTTTATGGATGTCCCTGGTGGTTCAGTGGTTAAGAATCTGTCTTCCAATGCAGGGGACACAGTTCAATTCCTGGCGGAGGAACTAAGATCCCACAGGCCATGGGGCAACTAAGCCTGAGCACCTCAAACTCTGAACTCTGGACCCCGTTTACCACAAGCCCACATGCTTCAGCTAAAATCTAATGCAGCAAAAAAAAAAAATAAACAAATTAAAAATATGTGTTTTACATGCTAATCCCTAAGTACTTTTTTATATCTCTTTAAAAGCACTGCAGATGGTGAGTGCAGTCATTAAATTAAAAGACGCTTACTCCTTGGAAGAAAAGTTATGACCAACCTAGACAGCATATTAAAAAGAAAAGACATTACTTTGCCAACAAAGGTCCGTCTAGCCAAGGCTATGGTTTTTCCAGTGGTCATGTATAGATGTGAGAGTTGGACTATAAAGAAAGCTGAGCACTGAAGAATTGATGCTTTTGAGCTGAAGAAGTTGAAGAAGACTCATGAGAGTCCCATGGACTTCAAGGAGATCCAACCAGCCCGTCCTAAGGGAAATCAGTTCTGAATATTCACTGGAAGGACTGATGTTGAAGCTGAAACTCCAATACTTTGGCCGTCTGATGCAAAGAGCTGACTCATTTGAAAGACCCTGATGCTGAGAAAGATTGAAGGCAGGATGAGAAGGGGATGACAGAGGATGAGATGTTTGGATGGCATCACCAACTTGATGGATATGAGTTTGAGTAAAGTTCAGGAGTTGGTGGACAGGGAGGCCTGGTGTTCTGCAGTCCATGAGGTCATGAAGAGTCAGACATGACTGAGCTACTGAACTTAAATGATATGAAAGTGGGACAACTATCACCTACATTTTATAAATATAGGAAAACTGTGTTATCATAAGTTTAAGAAATTCCTCAAGATCATACAGCTGAATATAGTAGAGATGGGATTTGATCCCATGCAGACTGATTCTAAATCCCTTTCCAAGTTGTTTGCATTGTTGTGCTATAAATCCCCCTGAGTTCATGTCTTCAGTGGTATGGATGTTACAGAAATGCAGTATTGGCACCACAGAGAACAACAATATGTGTAGAATGCTCCCAATTTACCTTTTCCCAACTGCCTGACTGCAGAAGCTGGTAGCACTGAATCATGAGACTCCTGAGTCTACATGTTCCAGGAGTGACCTATGCTAAAGTTACCTGTGGACAACGGCTGAGTTGTGAGAAACTGCTTCAAGGTAAACTAACTCAGTAGCAGATGGAAATCCAAGTCTTTATTATTTTCCCAAATAAACTATTAGTACCTGCCTACAAAGAATCAAGGTTGATACTGGAGCATGAGTCAGTATTGAATTCAACAGTAGCTCTAGGTGCATATTTCTATTTTGTATCACTCTGATTTCAGAAACACTAGACATACATACTCCTATGACAAATTTGTATTAATAGTTTCATCTGCAGAAAAATACTGCATGACCTCTATCAACATTGAGTGTGCAGCTTAGATACAGATTCTGGAAAATCCTGGGCAGTATGTCAAGGCCAAATGGGACCTAAAAGTATGTTTGGTTTGCTGCTAAATTTTGCAGCCCTCTCTACGTTCCTTTTCAGATGCTCACTTCATTTCCACCCAGACTGGATAAATTTTCTGTGAATGAATCTTCATCTTCTTCCCAGGACTTGTACACAGCCAACACAGAATATGAGAGCCGAGCTTTCTTGGATCAGAACAGCTGAGCTGTTCTTTGACATTTCTCAAAGTCTTGGTTGTTGCCTCTTTCTCCCATTAGCTTCCACTTGTAGCCTCTTCTCTTCCCTTCTAAGAATTTTCTAGTCTAGTTTCTCATGGTTGCCTTTCCTTCCTGGGTTATTTTATAACCCAGGTTTCTAATTTAGACACCTTCTTTTAATTCAGCTGGCAGAAGGAAAACTTAATTTATTTTGTTAGTGATTGTCATCTTGTTTCTCTTACTTCAAATTGTTATCTAGTTTTCCTTTTTTTTTTTTTTTTTTGGTCATTCTGTGTCATTTTCACAGCTTCTCCTCCATCCAGTCAGCAAATTATTTTTCAAGTGGCATCCTCCCAATGGCCAAATTTCTTTTTCCTGATTAATGATAGTTGTTGTTGTTCAGTTGCTAAATTGTGTCTGACTCTTTGCAACCCCATGTACTGCAGCAAGCCAGGCTTCCCTGTCCTTCACCATCTCCAGGAGTTTGCTCAACTATTATTGCAGCAATACTTAATACCAATACTATCTGTCTTTCCATTTGCCCCTATTCCCACCAGAGGAAAAGATTTTTATTTCTAGCATGAACATCGCTAGCAGCAATCACTATCTTCTCTATATTTGTGGTTACTCCAAAGCTGCTACTTTCTCAATTCTGAGAACCCACCCCTTGAGACTTTTCAAATCCTCTGGTCCTGATTTCTTCTGGACATTTCCTGCCAAAAGGGTCACATTTTTCCACCAAAAAATACTAGAATAGGAAACCTTCTGATACCCTGTTCCTATTCATATGAAGTTGCAACATATATAGATGTTAAGAAAATTCACTTAAAAATATATTTTAATTGTCTTGTCTGTAAAGCAGCACTCTCACTGATACTGCCTGCAGCCTTAAACAGCTAACATGCACCACTGAGTGTCAGACCGTAATTACATATAATTAGCAAACTGCAACTCTTTCAAAAGATTATAACTGATTAAACAAGAACTAACATCTAAGGAATTCATGGTTAACAAATCATTCTTAGAATGATCATCTCAGAATAAGACAGCTGTAAGAAAGATTTTACTTATTGTATAATGTGGAGTTAGTGGGAAAAAAAACTAAACAGAAACAACCATGAGTAATGAGGCAGTCCTTAGAAATGAGGCTATTTGGGGAAGAAAAGCAGAACCTTAAGTAAGTTATCCTTTCTTCAGTAATTTTAAGGAGACACAGCGATGGAGCAGTGGTTCTTATTTAGAAGAATTAAATTCTGAGTTGGATATTGCAAATAATTAGAAATTTAAGGGTCATCAGAAGTCACCATCTCCTCCTATTTGCTGCTTCCTACTGAACTCACTCTTTACAAGTGGGTTAGCTTTATATTTTTCGTTGTTGTTTATTTGCAAAGATAGTGGTAAAGAGCAAATAAGTCAGCAGGGAAAAGAGTTCCATGGAAGCAAGGAGGACAGACAGGCTCCACCAAAAATCTGCTAAGCAATCTATAGTCCCACGGATATCCCAGGGTAAAGGTCCAGAGGAACTGGCCTGGCCCACCCTCCAGGAACATAGCAAGTGTCCACTTGAAACTGAATGGACCACTTCATTCAAAATTAACCCCTAGAGACCTCTGAAAATTAGTCAATCTCCTCCTCCTTCCCTTTCTACTGACTACAATGCATCATTTGTGTCATTATGCTTAGCTGACTGAACAACTATTTTCCCATTGGTTCCCTCTGGCCAGTGGGAACATAAACACCATAAATGCAGGTATCCTGTAGTCTTGTTCATCATTTTGGTGCTAACCCAGCACACAGTAGGCCCATAAGAAATAGTTATTAAATAAATACATGCATAAAGAAATGCAGTGATGTTAAAAGGCACTTGAATAAGATTTTGATGGTAGCCCATCAGGTGTAATTTTTTAATGGAATATAAATTTGATTAGAACAATACAAACCCTTAAATTAGAAAGGCGAAGTGTCTCCTTTCCCTATAACAGTGTATAGCTTTGACACTGCTTCTAACTCATTGGCACTTTTCTATATAAATAGATCATGTGCTTACCTTTGTTTATAATTTAACGTCTTTAAAACATAATTTTAAAATTCGAACCAGGACAAACAGATTGAATGGGAGTTTAGTTTCTCTAAATAAGAATGGCAGAAGGAAGGCTCAGATCTCTATTATGTGGCATGACAGCAGCAAGTGACTCACACCCAGCCATGGCTCACAAGAGCAAGATACAGAAAAAAATCTGTAAGGGTTTGGCCAGGAGAAAAACCCACAGGAAGTCAGAAGGAGTAGCAGCCTATGATAATCTGATACAGTTTATTAATATCTTGGCTGCCCCTCTGGGCTGAAACAAACATTTTTCTTTTGTTGTGCTTTGCTCACATGAATAGCAAGAGTACTCTGAAATAACCAGTTAAATTCTCCCACCCAGACACACTGAAGGCAGCTATAAGATAATTTCTGATGTTTCATCAAATTACAAAAATTATCAGGCTAATAAATTGGAACTTTTAAATATGTGTAGCAGCTTGAACTACAATATTGGTACAAGCTGATCTTACAAGTTGTTCCCTACAGAATAGAGTCAATATGATGAAACTTGAGTGAAGAAATAGAGAGAAAACACCCACACTGATTTTATTTTTACTGAAGGTAAAAAGCACCTGCACACATTTCTCTTCAAAGAAAAATGTTCAGTTTCATTTTCCTCTCACAGATAGAAATGTACTCCACAGAATCGGAATGACTTCTTTTGTTTCTTGTTCTATCAGAGTTTGATTTGCATATTTGGGGACATGATAACATGTTCTCTGTGATTTAAAGAGTTTATAAAAAAGGTAATTTGATCTCAAATTATAGTTTTCCTTATTTCTAATACTGAAAGCTGCACACCCTTCTGAGAAGTGAGTCATGAGAGGAAGACATTAGCTTGCCTTGTATGAGATAATAAAAAAAAAAGTTCCACAGGGGACGAGTTACATATTATGACACTATGAATATAAGACTCATTTGGATTTAATTCATCACTACATCATGTTGCACAGGAAAGCAATTTTTAAGCAATAGAAGCACACTTCATTTGTAAAGGGCCCAGCTATAACACACAATCAGTTATTGAAGACAGAAACTGATTTCCCAAATCAGGCATATAAAATTTAATATATTTTCTCCAGTTATAACGAAAGGGAAGGGAACTTCAATGCCATTTTTTTCCAGATAAGAATGACTCTTTGTAAAATTTGTAAGATGCATTTTTGCTTTGGGAGTTGACTACATTTTGATATCACCACATTTAATAAGTTGAAAAAATAAAGCATTTTTAAAATATTTTAAATACTTGGTAGACACTTAGAATTTCAAATTCCATCCTATAAATTTATTATTACACTATTAAAAATAAGATCGCAGATTAATAAGTATGATGATGATCATGGGCTATTAAAAAATTCAATTTTCCATATTATTCAGTTTAATACTAAAGACTGACTAAATTATTCTAGAGTGAAAAATATCCAGCCAAATTGCATTGGCTTATTTAAGTTTCCTAAATCTGCATGTATTGCTAGTTAGGGTTCTCCAGAGAAAGAGGACAAGGATGTATGTATGTATGTGTGTGTATATATATATATATATATACACACACACACATATATATATATAGAGAGAGAGAGAGAGACAGGGAAAGGGAAGAGGAGGGAGGGAAGGAGGGGGATATCTATTTTAAGAAGTCAGCTTATGCAATTGTGGAAGCTTGGCAAGCTCAAAATTTATAGGGTAGACCAGTAGGCTGGAGACTCAGAGAAGCACTGCTGCTCAAGTTCAAAAGTAGTCAGTGTGATGGTAGAACTCCCTCTTCTTCCAAAGAGGTCAGTGTTTTTCTATTAAGGCCTTCAACCAATTGGTTGAAACCCATCCACGTTATTAAAGATAATCTGCTTTACTCAAAGTCTACTGATTTAGATGTTAATCTCATTTAAAACAAAACAAAACACTTTCACAGAAATATCTACAATAATGTTTGACCAAACATCTGTGCACTGTGGCCTAGCCAAGTTGATATATAAAAATAACCATCAAACTGTAGTTATATAAAATCTAACAATTGGGAAAGAAATTCACCTATCCATTTTGTTAGTTTCCCAAGATAGGGTCAGTGGAGAGGAAGCTTTCATCATCCTTTTAAATATCTGCATTACCAACCAACTTTACTTTCTCTCCCATCAGCTAGAAATATCCATTAAAAAAATTTAGGTGGCTGCAATAAAATATGCAATGTTTACAAAATTCAGTTTACTTCAGTTGCTCAGTCATGTTCGACTCTGTGTGACCCCAATGGACAGGAGCACGCCAGGCTGTCCATCACCAACTACCCAAGCTTAATCAAACTAATGTCCATCAAGTCAGTGATGCCATCCAACCATCTCATCCTCTGTCATTCTCTTCTCTTCCTGCCTTCAGTCTTTCCCAGCATCAAGGTCTTTTCCAATGAGTCAGTTCTTCACATCAGGTGGCCAAAGTATTGACATTTTAGCTTAAACATCAGTCCCTCCAATGAATACCCAGGACTGATCTCCTTCAGGATAGACTGGTTGGATCTCCTTGAAGTCCAAGGGACTCTCAATAGTCTTCCTCAATACCACAGTCCAAAAGCATCGATTCTCCAGCGCTCAGCTTCCTTTATAGTCCAACTCTCACATCCATACATGACTACTGGAAAAACCAAAGCTTTGACTAGATGGACCATTACTGGTAAAGCAATGTCTCTGCTTTTTAAAATGCTGTCTTGGTTCAGTTCAGTTCAGTCACTCAGTCATGTCTGACTCTGTGACCCATGAACCACAGCACACCAGGCCTCCCTGTCCATCACCAACTCCCAGAGTCCACCCAAACCCATGTCCATCGAGTCAGTAATGCCATCCAACCACCTCATCCTCTTTTGTCCCCTTCTCCTCCTGCCCTCAATCTTTCCCAGCATCAGGGTCTTTTCAAATGAGTCAGCTCTTTACATCAGGTGGCCAAAGTATTGGAGTTTCAGCTTCAACATCAGTCCTTCCAAAGAACACCCAGGACTGGTCTCCTTTAGGATGGACTGGTTGGACCTCCTTGCAGTACAAGGGACTCTCAAGAGTCTTCTCCAACACCACAGTTCAAAAGCATCAATTCTTCTGCACTCAGCCTTCTTTATAGTCCAACTCTCACATCCATATATGACCACTGGAAAAACCATAGCCTTGACTAGATGGACCTTTGTTTGTCATATCTTTTCTTCCACGGAGCAAACATCTTTAATTTCATGGCTGCAATCACCATCTTCAGTGATTTTGAAGCCCCCCAAAATAGGTCACTGCTTCCATTGTTTCCCCGTCTATTTGCCATTAAGTGATGGGAGCAGAAGTCATGAACTTCGTTTTTTGAATGTTGAGTTTTAAGCCAACTTTTTCACTCTCCTCTTTCACTTTCATCAAGAAGCTCTTAGTTCTTCTGCCATAGGGTGGTATCATCTGTATATCTGAGGTTATTGATATTTCTCCTGGCAATCTCGATTCCAGCTTTTCTTCATCCAGCCCAGCATTTTGCATTATATACTCTGCATATAAGTTAAATAAGGAGGGTGACAATATACAGCCTTGATGTACTCCTTTCCCAATTTGGAACCAGTTGACAAAATTACCTCTTTTAAATTACCTACTTTAAATTTCTCCTATAAATTACCCTGATGAGATTATGGGATTAATGTTTTTAGCTGCAATTGTCAAACATATTGCTTAATTTCTAAAGCATGGATTGAGATTTTCAAATTGCAAGTCTCAAGGGGCCATCCATGTAGGTTATTTGAATCTTGTTTTATTGACATTAAAAAGGGACATGAAAGAGAGAAACGTGTAATCAGTTCCCAACCTTTCCATGTTTAGCCGTATTTCACTCCATTGAATGTGATCATTACCAACTTTTCTATTGCAAGAGTGTCAGGAAGTCAAGTGAATCCACAGGAAACTGACATACTTTATCCTCAGAGGAAAAGGTTTATTTTTCCCTTGTACTATATCTGACTGATCTTGTTCCTTTTTTTGGAATGAATAAGATCAAGAAGTGAATGGATGAAAAAGCCTATTATAGTCAATGTAGGAAAGATATAAGAAAAAATGTGATAAGCCTTAAGGTTGAGCAATTTTCAGAATAGGTAGCCAGTAAGCACAGATGATCTTGATATATATGACAAAAATATTTCACTGACCATCACTGAAAAAGAGTCCTATCTTTATGTAAAATACATTCCTCCCATTAAGAAAAAATCAAATTTGAAAAACTAAGAGTTCCTTTATCTTGATCCTTAACAATCTAATTCATTCCTGGTGTTTCACAGGAGAGACAGATTTAGTGAAAAAGATAAAGAAATTTGCTTACTAGGAAAGTAAGTAACCTAATTGTAGTATGTAACTTCAAATATAAAATAATTGAGTGAGGAGTGTGTAGGGAGCAGGAAGAGGGCAAGAGAGAAGGGATGGGATTGAGAGAAGGAGAGAGGGTAGAGGGAGAATCCTTTGATTCTACTTCACCATTAAAAAGGAAGAAAGCACGACTTCTAGCTGAACTGGCCTTAGCCTGAGACAACCCATTCCTTACACTGGCAGAGCATGAAAAGATCTGTGAGGGAATCTACTTTGCACCTCCACCAAACCTGTGATCATAGAAATATCTTTCTGTACAATGTGTACTTTCATCTCTTCTTTATAGAATGGAAATGCTCCCTAGATTAAACAGAATATCATTAAAAACTGTCGAGTGATTGGCAGACTGCTTGGAATACAGCAGACACACAGCACATGTTTTCAATAGAGAAAAGAAAATCTGCTACCCTTAAAATCAACTTTTTAGCATATTCTATAAGAATGTATATACATTAAAAAGTCAAAGGCTTTATATATATATATATATATATATATATATATACATATATACATAATTTTGAATTTCAGTAATATACATAAAGAGCCAAAAGTATATGTTCTTTTCTTTTAAAAAATGATCATACACATAGAAGTGAAGGCTTTATAAGAAGGTCTATATTTTGGGTACATTGTCTCCTGCAATAAAGATTTACTGAGTGACCATGTACTATGACCCAAGGACTGGGCCAGACTCATAGTTCTTTCTCTCCTGCAAGATAGAAGGTGGTTTAGGTCAACAGAAAGAGAGAAAAAGTACTGATTGTTGCAGGGAAAGAGAGAAAGAACTCAACTGGTGGGAGATCAAAAAAGGGGATTATAGAGATTCCCTGGAATTCCAGTGGTTGTACTCAGGCTTTCACTGAGGCACATGAACACACTCAAAAGTTGCCTAGGATTAAGAAGGTAGCCTTTGCTTTAAAGACCCTCTGTCAATAATCTTCACTCATCCTCTTGGTGGGTGCTGCTCTTGCTCCTGCCAAAGGCCTAAGGATTGTGAAAGGCATGAGCTCTGATGAGGCATGAGCACTCATCTGTGAGCTGAGCCAGTCACTTAAGGGAATTAATGTCACTCTACATAACACCGAGAAACTGAGTGAAGCAGTTGCTTTATCTAAAGTCCAGAGTAATAAAATACTATGGGTAATTAAATAGATCTTATCCTTTGTATTCCTTTTGTGATTAAATTTGAGACAATACGCATTTGCTATCTGGAGAGATCAGTGATAGGATAGCTAATTACTTTCTTTAGGAACCATCACTCTATTACTGTTACATTCATTCTGCTGTCATTTGCATAAATTGAATTATGTGCACTGCTTAAATACATTTACATGTTTTTCTCCAATTCAAATGCCATTTGCTTTACTGCCGTCTTCATATTTCCCAACCTCCCTGCTCTCATTCCCTCTAATACTAAAATTGGATAGGAACACATACACACACACACAGACACACAGACACACACACACACACAAGACAGGCTAAAATATAATTCAAGACAGAGGAAGAGCAGGAAGATGTCTGGAAAGTACAGCTCGAGAGAATAGCTGCTGATAGCATCATCATCAAACCTGGCATTTTAAAAGTATGACAGTAAATTCATATATATATACACACACATACACATATATGCATATACATACATATATATATATATATATATATATATATATATATAGGGACAGAAAGAGCGCTAGGCACGAGCTGTGGGGTCAGAGGAGAAATAACTCATGATAATTTATACATGTTCTAAACTTCTAAAGAGTTAAGCAGGAGCTAAGAAAATATGGCATTTTCTTTAATGCTTGTAAAGATCATTTCACAGTATAACTTAACTCCTGGCTAATTACTTGTAATAAGCCAGAGAATAATGAAAAATATTGCCTCTGTCACAATAATGCAGATATTTTAAAAATCTAGGGATTTTCTTATTGTTCATTTTTATTTGTTAACAAATAAGATACATCAACTGAATGAAATTCAGAAAGATGGGACACCATATATGAAGTGATAGACTATTTCACTACTGCAACATTCAGTAAACATAAACTTTTAAATTATAAAAGTAGTTCATCCATGCCAAAAAGAACTACAAGTGGTCAATTAAGATATAAAAGTTTGTCAACACTATTTTTGGCCTATCAAAGCAAAAAATAACTAGGACCTAGAAGGTTGGCAGTCCTACAAGGCAATTTGGTAACACAAAGCAAACAACTAAACAAATTTAAACTCTGAATCTGTGATCACTTCCAGGAATTTATCAGAAGGAAATAATTAAATATACACACTTATGTATGAAAATGTAGTACAAGCTAAATGTATATTTGTAAAGAACAGGCTCAATAAATTCATGCCCTCTACATAAGGGAATACCAGCAACATTTTAATGTAATGATTCAATTCTGTGTTTATTGGTTTGAAAATGGTTCTCACTATACTGTAAGTGGAAAAAATTCAACAGCAGAAGTCAAAAAATATAGATGGTATAATGCAATTTTGCTGCTTGATAGGATAAGATAAAAAGAATAAAATTATGGGACCAAAGTGGTAAGATTATGGGTGTATACTTTATATTTTTCTAATTTTCTGTCTATATTTCACTTGTAAGAAGGGGAAATAATAATCCCCTTTCATTAAAAAAGATACAGTATTAGCCATAATTAGAATGTAGAAAGGAACTAAAGAGCCTCTGATGAAAGTAAAAGAGGAGGGTGAAAAAGTTGGCTTAAAACTCAACATTCAGAAAACTAAGATCAAGGCATCTGGTCCTATCACTTCAAGGCAAATAGAAGTGGAAACAG
This sequence comes from Ovis aries, assembly GCF_016772045.2. Classification (NCBI taxonomy): domain Eukaryota; kingdom Metazoa; phylum Chordata; class Mammalia; order Artiodactyla; family Bovidae; genus Ovis; species Ovis aries. The sequence goes on from NC_056054.1 coordinate 212,906,636, forward strand.
TGGAAGTAGTGACAGACTTTATTTTCGTGGGCGCCAATGCTTTGGCCACGTGATGAGAAAAATTGACTCATTGGAAAAATCCCTGATGCTGGGAAAGACTGAAGGCAGGAACTGGGGATGACAGAGGATGAGATGGTTGGATGGCATCACCAACTCGAAGGACATGAATTTGAGCAAGCTCCAGGAAGTTGGTGATGGACAAGGTAGCCTGGCATGCTGCAGTCCATGGGGTCACAAAGAGTCAGACACGACTGAGTGGCTGAACCGAACTGAATCAACAGCCTTCCTGCTGAGTTCAGCCAACCAACAGATAACTGGGAGGAGGGCAGAAGGAAGAGAGAAGCCGTGGTACTTCTTATTCTGCTTTCAGTGGTGCCTCTGGCTGAGGTTACATCTCCCACCAACCCATTTGTGTATCCAGAAAATTCCACCTTCCACTGAGTTTCCGCAACTCACTCTTTCTCCAGCCTAGGTTTAGTCATGACTTCATTCTGCTGTTCATCTGTTGGCTATCTCAGTGTCCCCAAATTGGCTTCTCAGTTTTTCAGCTCTGTTGAAATTATTTCCCTATTTTAAATGCCCTCTCTTTTAAGTATTCAGAGAGATTTCTGCTGTGGTTGGATCCTAATTGATACAATCACTGATTATAAGACAATGTTGTATCTTTCACTCAATTCACTATAAATAATTGACATTGAGAAATACCATCAAAATTGTTAGTTTCTTCATTTGACAGAGACATAGAAGGACATAGCAAACAAATGACCATGAATCGTGTGATGTTCAGACAGAATTATATTTCACCAACATCAGTGTGATATGTCCGTACATAGATTAAATGATGCATCTGCAGTGGGCATGCTCCCTAGAAGATCCCTAGAAATGCATGTGTGCTAACATATTGTTGGTAATAAGTTGGTGTAACCCAAAAGGAATATCCTTATGACCTAATATACCTTTCTCTCAACTACCTACACACAACAAATATGTTTCACTTAGGATTAGTCTTTATTACCAAGTATGGAAGACCCAAGTGAATCCTAATAATTAATCTTCCCTTCCAGTTCCTCACCTCTCTAAATGTATCAACTAGGAAACCCTTTACAATTCAATATATATGTTAACAATAGGATAAGCAATAAAATTTAACTTACCCATTTGTCATATGATTTGAGTGGAGCTTTTCCCAAGAACTCAGAATTAAAGCCTGATAAAAATATCTTATCATTTAACTTATAAATAACACATTCTGGCTAAAGAGGTCATAGGCAGACTTACCTTAAGAGAGAGATGACCTTTTACAACTGCCTGATACGTAGAACCCAATGTGTTTCAATATAAGCACTCATTGGGAAGCTCAGTGATGCAGGGAACCAAATACTACCAGTGCTTGCCTTTGCTCTTGACAGTTATTTAAGTCCATAAAGCACATTTATTTTACTCTGATGTCATTAAAAATTTCAATCATACGTCTAATGCACTAGTTTTTATTACATGTACATCCAGCAATCTTTGCATACCAATTTGCCCTACCTGGAATTTCCCAAGAGGGAGAAAATATAGTGGTTCAAGTCTTTTAGTATCTACAGGGGTTATGGTTCTTATTATTGATTATCAAAGCATCATCATAAATTTGTACTATAGTATCATAAATCTGAAACCATGCATCCCCCTCCATGAAGGGGTTGCTGGTAAGTTATAATTTTGCAATAATCACATTCTTCTTTTTTTTTTAATGGGGTGGTCGGTATGTTTTGTATTTTATACATTAGGTTTGATCATAAGGATTATTTTCTCACATATTCCAGAGTGTCTGCATTTCAGGGGAGGGCGGACTAACTTTAAACCATGGAAACATCACCAGTAGGATATTCCCTGTAAGACATCTTTCCCAGGAGATGCATCCCACCAACATCCATTGTTTGCACACCTACCTGAAAGACTTCTTAATATCTTCTGCTTGGATTGTCTTGAGAATCTCCTGGTATAACTGAAGATCAAGGGTTCCTGAAGATGTAGCATTTGAAGGGCAATTTTTATGTGAGTAATAGCCTATCAAGATTCCAGAAATAAATAAAATGATTGCCATGCAAAATATTTTTAAAAGGCGGCAAAAGTTGCAGGGGTTGCTCTTTGGTGCAGATCTTGTATAATGGGTCACATAGTCAGATTCTTCTTGAAGTCTCTGAAACCTTCCTTTGGGTGAAGTTGCTGGTTGAATGGGATCAAGATTGAGGTCTGCAGTCTCTGAATTTTCCAGGTTCTGATTCTCAGCACTGTTTAGCTGGAACTGGTCAAAACCAGGCTCCTCCAGTTCCTTTTCCATGTCCCACTCTAAGTCAAGTGCAGTGGCTTGGAGGTCATCATTGTCTAAGTACTGTGAATGTCCTGGAGCTCTTTGATCTGCACTGACCTTCTGATAGGCCATCTTTTTACCTGTGAAAATAAGAAAAGTATATTTTATGAAAATAAACCAACAAAGACAACTTCCAAGGTGAAAACAAATAACCTATATCACGTTCTAAGTCACTTCAGTCATGTCTGACTCTTTGAGATCCTTATGGACCACAGCTTGCCAGTCTCCTCTGTCCATGGGATTCTCCAGGCAAGAATACTGGATTGAGTTGTCATGCCTTCCTCTGGGGCAATCTTCCCAATCCAAATTAGCTGTGTAGAAAATTGTAATGATTATGAGTAGGGGAAATACCTCATTCTTATAGTATCCATAAGTGCATGCATGCATGCTCAGTCATGTTCAATTCTTTGGGACCCCATGGACTATAGCCCTGCAGGCTTCTCTGTCCACGGGATTTTCCAGGCAAAAATATTGGAGTGGGATGTCATTTCCTCTTTCAGGGGATCTTCCCAACCTAGGAATCAAACCCGCATCTCATCTCTTGTATCTCCTGAACTGGCAGTCAGATTCTTTCCTGCTGAGCCACTGGGGAAGCCTCCCTAAAGAAAATCATTCAGTAATAATCTTATACTGTGCTGTTGATGTTTGCTATAGGAGAAAAGACAATAAATAAAAATAGAAGGCACTTGATACAAAACTGTGAGAAAACATCACACACACACACACACACACACACACAATTCCTCTGAGGCTCAGGAGAATAAAACTCAAATGCACAACTGCATTAAAGATAATGTATGTAATGAAAAAGTTTAAACTTTTTTTTCAAGGTCACTTTTAAGAAAAACTGAGAACAGAAGCAATAATGTTGTGACTTTTTAAGTTAAGATGAGGTGGGAGTTGGGTGGGGGGGGAGACCCTGGGATCAGTTACATTACCAGAGCTCATTTTAAAAATGTTAATTCAGGTTAAGAATGAAAACAGTAAAATGAAGTAGCACCTCTATAGACATTCAAGAAGCAAAATATGGTGTTTTGCCTACTCATGAGTTATCAAAATGATTGGAAAACCTTGACACTACCATAGAAAGCTCACATGTTCCCTGGGATTAGTGACATGAATTGGCCTGGCTCGCTGAACTTTAAATAAAGTCTGGGATGGCATCTATCCAAACAAGGAAGCCTTTTGCCAGGATAGGAGGGTTTAGTTTCATAACCTTGCTACAGAGTGGCAGATGGAAGCTTTTCTCCCCTACACCGTTCTGGATGACAGTTTGCTGTATCCTGCAGAGTGGTATTAGGATAACTGGGCTAATTAACTACAAGTGGTCTTCAGTCTGTATTCAGTAACACACCGGTGTATAGTGGTTGCAGATTAAGAGTATTTATACTTAAATTTTCTGTGTATTAGATTTGTCATCCCAGCTGGATTCTAAGGTCTCCCACTATGTTTTATGATTTTTTCTACGTGCACCACTGTGGTGGGTGAAAAACAGAGCACAGCCGACAACTGACTTCCTAAATGCCTTAGGGCCAGTTGTGAACAAGTGAACTCTAATGAAAAAGGTACAAAGACCTCATGAAAGAGTGGCATTATGTACAGAATTATGGGTATATACAATTTCAATCCTGGCTGGCAGATGTCCATATACATCAAAACGTCCTGAATGTTTAAGATAGTTCAAGTACCATTAAATATTAATTTTACAATATAAAAATTTGAACTCCAATTAGATTTCTCATCTGCTACCATATCATCTAGGATTTAGTCTTGTCCAGAGCTGACTCAATAAAGATGAGTATCTAATATATGTCAGGTACTGGGATGGGCAGTGAAAACAAAGATGAACAACAATGATTCCCTATTCCTCAAGTAGGGAATGATTCAAAAAGAACAACAGACATTTGAACAAACAAGTCAGTCACATAACAAATACAAAAATGCAAGGGAGACTCAGCGGTGATGGATTCTAGCAGGAAATGTGGGGAATAACTCTCTGTTCAAGTTATTTCTAACTGGAGAGAAGAGAGGAGTACTACTGGAGAGAAGGGAGAAGTTAAACTAGGGCAGACAAGGGGTGGGAGAGGAGAGCAGCTGGGCGGGGTGAAATATATAAACACACAGATGAATACGAGTGCATGGTACATGGACCACTCACCTGATAAACCCAGACTGGTGTGCTATCACAGAGGATGGAGCACAGAGCCTGAGTTGGAGAAAAAGCTAAGAAAGGGTAATCGTGGGCAAAAGGCTTACCTTCTCTGCAGCTCAGGGTCTTCATTTGTGAAACAGGCATGATGGTAACATAAACCTCATAGTACTCTCAATAGAATTAACTGAGGTAGTGAACCTAAAGCACCGGTTTCTGTCATATAGGCTGTATGGCTTTGAAGGGCCATTTCTTTTATTAGAGGAGGGAGGAGAGTCAAGCATTGTTGAAAGAAATAAAATGAGTTAGATAATACAGAAGACAAGACATAATTCTTCACGATATTGTGGAAAAGGGAGGAGGTTGCATATTATGCTCATGCACGTACACTTGACACACAATATGATACTTGTTGTTTTACAGTTAGTCCCTATGTAGACCAGGGCCTTTTTTCTAAAGTGCCACATGACATACTGTTACACAGGAGCTTAATTGATACTATGTATTAGAACAGCCTCAGGAGTGACTTTTTTTCCCTCCCTCTTCTGTTCTGCCTCCTTCCCTCTCTCCTTTTCCTGCTTCACCTGGTTTCCACAATGATTCAAAAAAAAAAAATGCATTATTTGAATTCTTTGGTCACATCAAGACAGAGAAATGGAGTGATTATGGAGTTAGTGATAATTATTGACAGGTTAGGAGATGGTTATAGTCGATTTAAAAAAAAAAAAAAGAACAGCATGAGATATTACTAGAGAACAGGAAAAACCTGAAGGCAGTAGAAATAAAGTATCTTTAAAATCCATGATTCTAACCTATTTTATATTACAGAAGAGGAAGCTGATGTCCAATGCTGAATCATTCTTTTGGCTGAGAAAAGTGGTATTTGGAGACACATTTCAGGTGATGGTTTTATAAAACTATGAGATTAATGTTAGTGATTAATAAACTGTGGTGTTAAAAACCCCACAATCCATTTTTTAGTGTACACTGCAAAATACTACAAATTCTAGCAGTTATACATATTTTTTCTTATTTGACTTATCTTGACATATGATTATTTACTTCTTTAACAGTTCAGTTTATGCATTATTGATTTATTTAGACACTATTTCAATATACTTTTCTAGATTTTTTTCCTCCCATTTTAATGAATCACAGTGTCTCTAATAGTTTTCTTTAAAAATACTGAATTGTAGACAGTGGTTTATGCTCAAGGAAGATTTTGGCACACAGAAGTTACCACAGAAATGTGAGATCTCTAATTCTGACCTCTAATACAAACATTCAAAGTCACTTCTCTACAAATCATTTACAAACCAACTGCAGTGATGAGGAAGAGTTTTCATTTCTACCCTGACAATAGGCATTCCATCACCTGTACATCAGCAATTTAACGCTTTTCAAACATCAGACAGAGCCATCAATTAGAATGCTATGCAGATACAGATATTAACTCCTCATCATGATGGATATCTCCCTGACATACGTACTACCACTTCTGGACTCATTATACATTTATAAATTTACACCAAATTCTATCTTCCAGGAGAGCAGTATCTGCATGAATTGAGCCACTTAATCTAGCAAAATCCAAAATTTTAGAAAATTTTCAAAAAAATAAGTTTTGATAACTTAAAATGGGCTTCCCTGGTCAACTGGTTGAGAATCTGCCTGCAATGCGGGAGGCCTGGGTTCTATCCCTGGGTTGGGAATATCCCCTGGAGATGAGAACGGCCACCTACTACAGTATTCTGGCCTGGAGAATTCCATGGACTGTATAGCCCATGGGGTCTCAAAGAGTCACACAACTGAGTGACTTTCACTTTCAACACATATAATAAAGCATTCAATAAATTACTTGATAAATTTATATTATGGATTATTAGAAATTCATTTGTTTAAAATTATCTTAAGGAAAAAATGGGGCTTCCCTGGTGGCTCAGATGGTAAAGAGTCAGTCTGCCAAGCAGGAGAGCCAGGTTTGATCCCTGGGTCAGTAAGATCCCCTGGAGAAGGACATAGCAAGCCACTCCAATATTCTTGCCTAGAGAATTTCATGGACAGAAGAGCCTGACAGGCTACAGTCCATGGCTTCACAAAGAGTCGGACACAGCTGAGTGACTAACACACACACACACAGGAAAATATTATACCTTTTTACAAAAATATAAATCTCAGCCCTGACAGTTTTGTTTCAGTTACCCTATTTAAAATGAACTTCTCAAAAATTAAACTGAATGAAATTAATAATATATTCAGTTTTAAATAAGGATGAATTATTTCCTTTGTCCCACAAAAATAATGTAGCTTTCTTTAAAAACATATTACCCATGAGATTAAGAAAAGGAAATATCACTTTTTTTTTTTCACCAAAACTTTCAAATTCCCAAATACAATGAAAATTTTGTATTGTAAAAAGAAATCTCCAGCAAAATCAGTATGTCTTAGGTATGACTGCATAATTAGGTCAAACTTCATACATTTTATACAACTGATGTACTTGATTCATTTTAACTTATACTGTCATATTAGTTTACAGCTACCATATATGAGTAATTAAAAAAAAAATACATGGGGCAGATTTTAGAATCTACCACATGAATTTTTCCCGAAAAGAAATATACTTAGTAGGTATACATCAAGTCATAGAAACTTATTCCGTTCCGTTCCGTTCAGTCGCTCAGTCGTGTCGGACTCTTTGCGACCCCATGAATCGCAGCACGCCAGGCCTCCCTGTCCATCACCAACTCCCGGAGTTCAGACTCACATCCATCGAGTCAGTGATGCCATCCAGCCATCTCATCCTCTGTCGTCCCCTTCTTCTCCTGCCCCCAATCCCTCCCAGGATCAGAGTCTTTTCCAATGAGCCAACTCTTCTCATGAGGTGGCAAAAGTACTGGAGTTTCAGCTTTAGCATCATTCCTTCCAAAGAAATCCCAGGGTTGATCTCCCTCAGAATGGACTGGTTGGATCTCCTTGCAGTCCAAGGGACTCTGAAGAGTCTTCTCCAACACCAGAGTTCAAAAGCATCAATTCTTCGGCACTCAGCCTTCTTCACAGTCCAACTCTCACATCCATACATGACCACAGGAAAACCATGGCCTTGACTAGATGGACCTTAGTCGGCAAAGTAATGTCTCTGCTTTTGAATATGCTATCTAGGTTGGTCGTAACTTTGAAATAGAAGTATTTGTTGCATCCTTACTTTTTTTTATTATATTACTTCTTTTCATTTTGTTATAAAACTTAATTTTTATGAAAAGCACAATTTTCAAATACCTTATTTGTTTAGGTGAGTCCCTTCCTACCCAGGCCCACAGCGCAGGCCAAATTGTTTTTAAAGTTCAATATACACAAACATTTATCTTTTATACACACACATTCTTTTTTAAGGGAAAGAAAACAAATATAAGATGAACTAAGAGATATTTTTCTACACTATGACAAGCTTAGATCAATAAAAATGAATTTGTATTCTTACTAAGCATATGAGTAGTATCAATTTAAAATAAATTGGTACTTCTGAATGCTATCTTTCACACATTTTTACTGGCTGAAACTAAGTAAATTATATAAGTGTAAAAAATGAATATAGAAATAGGCTAAAATTTCAATATATAAAATACAGTCTTTCAAATCTAATAGCACAACAGCTGGCAGATACTTTAGAAAATAAATACACACTAAATGCAAGTTTCATTTTAATAAGTTATATGTTACAGATGTCACTTAGAAATAAAATTATGGCTCTGTTACTTCCTTGCTCAGCATTCACAATGAGGGAATTTACTACATGAATGCTCTGACCTTATCAATCTCTAGATTAACACTATAATCAGACTACTTGGTTCAAATCCTAGCTCTGCTATGTAATTTAAACCAATCACTTAATTTCTTTACACTTAAACTCCATATTTGTAAAATGGATATATTAAGAGCATTGTATTTGCAGCATTACTACAAGTGATATAAATTATTAAAGGTGCTTAGAACAAGGTCTAACATGGTGTAAGTGATCCACTAACACAGCATCTCTCCACATCTATAGTGTTTAAGAAATTAAATATTTGGAGCATACAACTTTAAAATACAGACTTAATTAAATTATGACCAGAGGGGTTAAGTTTCAATCACAAGAACCTGGAGATAATGAGATGGAGCAGTACACTCAAGCACTTTTGAGAATGGGAACCATCTGTCAGTCATTAACTGGGCTTCAGACAGATATGAGAGAAGTGGGGCTAATATGCACACAAAAGTTATCATTACATTTGACCTGCAACTGCCAATTGTGCATCATGCTATTACAGAGTTGAGTTTCTTTACAGTAAATTAAAAAAAAATAGCTTTTTCATAATGCTCGAGTTCAGTTTAACGATTTAAGGAATTCGTGATAATTAATCATTAACATGGGTTAGGCATTTTTTTTGTAGAAAACTATATTTGCTTAGATGGTTGACTTGATCCATTGACTATGATGATACTGATAGTATTTTCACTGTAACAGTATAAAAGACCACACAGATCTTATTAGAATTACGAACACATCTAAAGGCTTTTCTACTTGTAAAAGTTATTTTACAAGTAAGATAAATAAATGGGGCTGGCAGATTAATTTGAAAACATAAGGCAGAATCTCAATTTCCTATGACAGCTCTATGATTGAATCTTTATTGTACAATGGGGAAAAATATATTCATATAGTGTTTCCTGAAGCTTAGAATGTCAAATCACTTGCTGGTTGGAGTGGATTGATTTGAGGCAAAGGCATTTCTTAGAAATGTCAGTGCATCATCAAAAGACATTCATTATGCACCTCCGTGCAGCATCACTTTAGATGCTGCACCAGTGAGCTAGGAGTGCCCAGAGGAATTTTTATATTTAAGTTAAGGATATTCCTTATAGGCTGAAAATATTTGACATAAATTTTTCAGTATGAACCTAGTTTGTAAAAATAAAGCCTATATTTGTGAAATAAATTTTTGTTGTTGAAAGCTTTAATGGTCTCAACTTGAGAGCAGGGCCAAAGATAAAACTATAAAAAGAGTAATACAGAAGACTCTCTTCCCTGACTTAATTTTTTCAGTATAATGAGATTTTTTTTTTTTTCCAATCTGGTTTTGTGAAATGGAACCTGGCAATTGCCATAGTGTCTGGAAAGGCAGTAAGAATTCCTTATTTTTTGCAAGTTTGTATGATAACTGTATAAAATAAATGACAATAATTATTTGTTGTTCATGCCTCACTAATTTAAAGACTTTATAAAGTAAGAGGAAATTATTATCTGTGCTTTATTTTCAGGGGTTAAAAAATACAAATAGGCCAAACCTACTCTGAAACAGATAATTGTACACTGAATTTAGGGAAAGTAGATCATCAAGCTGAAGGTATATAACTAAAACCTTAACTCCGAGGCCTGAGTACTTTGATCTCTAAATGACATGTAAAAGGTACTTCTAGGATGCCAAATTTATGAGCTATAAATTGCCAAATGCAGTCAAAACCATTTGAGGGAAAATTATTTGATGAAATCCAGCAGGTTTGTGTAAGTGTACTTTATATCACTTGCATATGTATAACCACCTGGCAGTTCCCTGAGTGGGCTGGCCTTCCTTTGGGTACTTATGTGTAAAGCACACTAACTGAATAGTTTGTTGGGCCCACCCAAGTTCCTGCATTTAAAGCAAGGTTTTCCAATATCAGAATGATATAATTCAATACAAAACTTGGCAAAGAGAAGACAATTTAAATGAACTGAAATGATGAAGTATACTCTATGGCTCACTTGAACAGGTAAATACTCTAGATAGTACTGTGTGTTCAAATTACTGAGTTTCAATTTCCTCTAGCATCACAAAACTATTTTAGGGCTATGTAAATCATTCCTGTTTCTGCCATGACTCCTTTCCTGGTCGTTTTTATGTTGATTCCTTCTAGATTCTACAGTGTCCTTTGTTTCCCCTTCCAAATCATCATTGCACTTATTCTAAAGTATTTATAAAGTATTCACTAACTTGCACAGAATTTACATCCTGTCCCTCTTCAGAGTAATGCACATGGCCTACACTAGAAATGCACATACAGGAGAGAAAGGACACCACAAACTATAAAATAAATGAGAGGATAAAAACTCTGATCATATAAGGAAAGTCACTGAAATTCAGCATTAATGTAGGTGTGAGCTTCACTGAAGTCAGGATGCAGAAGATTCTGTGGGGTTTTCTTAGGCTCAGTCAGCCTTCCCCTAATCTCACTTGTTAATTATAAAACTCAGTTTTAGCTGAAGAGTTTACATTTATTTTTTCTGAGTTATCTCTCTTTGTAGTTGCCAATTTCCAATATGGTAAGCAACTTTCTCTATCTAGTCAGAGAAATCTATGAGTCTCTTTTTTTATCTTTAACTCTTAGATTTGAATATATAACACACCCATGTTATGGTATCCAAAACCATATCCTAATAGATGATTTATGGAGCCCTTAAAATAAGCAAGGATTCACTATAAGGTTAACACAATGTACATGATGTCATTTAATCAAACAATCCTATAAGTTAAGTACTATTACTATTCCCATTTTACAGATGATATATCCAGGTGATACTAGTGGTAAAGAACCTGCCTGCCAATTTAGGAGACATAAGATGTGGGTTCAATCCCTGGGTCAGGAAGATTCCCTGGAGGAGGGCGTGGCAACCCACTCCAGTATTCTGGCCTGGAGAACTCCATGGACAAAGGAGTCTGGTGGGCTACAGTCTATGGTGTTGCAGAGTCAGACATGACTGAAGCAGCTTAGCAAGCATCTGTGACTCAGGGATTAAGTCATTTCCTCAAGTTCTCACAACTATTAAAGTGCAAGTAGCTGGAGCATCACAGCTGGCTTGTCAAATTCCAAAACCTACTCTTTTCAAACATTACAACATTCAGACTGAAAGTCCCCAAAAGCTGGTACGATGTTAGCAATTTCAGAGATCTGATGGATTTATTTATCCTTGTTTGGTCACCAATATGACTACAAGCACCAGATGTGCATTAAATTTGAATGATTCTGCCTGGATCCTTAGATTCCCCTGGAGGTTGCTCTGACTCTAGGACCTAAGAGAGCTCTGTGGCTTGCTCTCCACATTGTTGCTCACACTGATGTTTCTGGGCATTGTGGTTTTAAATTAGGGAGCATTGCTTCCATGTCCATTGCTCTGAGGAAAAAAAACACAATCTCCACTTTATGGTCTCTTCTAAGCAATACTTCCAAAATTTCTTTTCTCTTGCTACTGGGGGACAAAGAGCAGAACAACTGTGCTCAAAACTTGGAAACTACAGTTCATATTCAACATGCTGCTGTCCTGTTTTCAGGCAGTCGAACCCTTTGATTCAAGCCCTACTATGTGTGGTTTGCATGAGTCTAAGAGGGCTTGAGAATGTCAAGAGTTAATGTGTCAATACACAGTTGCTGCTCTGCTCTGAGACCTGCCTGCCAGGAGGAGCTCTTTAGCTTGATAGATACACTGCAATTTTTTATTCTTTCAGCCAATGTGAATGATCTTAAATTGCTGCTTTTTGACTACAGCTCTTGGATTTCTGGGAACAGACGGAAGGCGCTTTTATCTACATGAGGCCACTAAGCACTCTATTTTTCACTTTTTTCAAAGGCACTTATTGGCTTGCTTTTTAAATAGCTTTACTCTTCAAAAAGTATCAACAGGTTTCTACCAACTGGAAGTGCTTTATTTTAAAATTTGTATCCCTGTTTCCTAAAATCATAACACAGAAATACTATTCAAGGTCTAGGTTGGTAATTCAAGGCACCCAGAAACTGTGCTTTTTGTTTTTGAAATGATTCTTCTCATACTTGGTCCTTAAGGGTGTTAGTAGGAAAAAAAAAAAAAAAAGTTAATAGATGGTGGGAAAGGAAGCAGCCCAGAAAAAAACACGGGTAGAGAATGTTTATGTTCACTTAAAATTCAGTTAGAAAATATGTATCATATTTAGTTCAGTTCAGTTGCTCAGTCATCTCTAAGTCTTTGTGATCCCATGGACTGCAGCACAACAGGGCTCCATGTCCATTACTAACTCCCGGAGTTTACTCAAACTCATGTCCATCAAGTCAGTGATGCCATCCAACCATCTCATCCTCTGTCGTCCCCTTCTCCTCCCACCTTCAATCTTTCCTAGCATCAGGGTCTTTTCAAATAAGTCAGTTCTTCAAATCAGGTGTCCAAAGTATTGGAGTTTCAGTTTCAGCATCAATCCTTCCAATGAATATTCAGGACTGATTTCCTGTAGGATGGACTGGTTATATCTCCTTGCAGTAAAAGGGAGTCTCAAGAGTCTTCTCCAACACCACAGTTCAAAAGCATCAGTTCTTCGATGCTCAGCTTTCTTTACAGCCCAACTCTCACATCTATACATGACCACTGGAAAGACCATAGCTTTGACTAGATGGACATTTGTTGGCAAAGTCAAGTCTCTGCTTTTTAATATGCTATCTAGGTTGGTCATAACTTTTCTTGCAAGGAACAAGTGTATTTTCATATCATGGCTGTATTCACCATCTGCAGTGATTTTGGAGCCCAAAAAAGTAAAGTCTCTCACTGTTTCCATTGTTTCCCCATCTATTTGTCATTAAGTGATGGGATCAAAAGCCATGGTCTTAGTTTTCTGAATGTTGAGTTTTAAGCCAACTTCTTCAGTCTCCTCTTTCCTTTTATCAAGAGGCTCTTTAGTTGTTCTTCATTTTATGCTGTAAGGGTGGTATCATCTGCATATCTGAGGTTATTGATATTTCTCTCTTGATTCCAGCTTGTTGCTTCAACCAGCCCAGCATTTCTCATGATGTACTCTGCACATAAGTTATATGACCATATAGAGCCTTGATGTACTACTTTACCAATTTGGAACCAGTCTGTTGTTCCATGTCCAGTCCTAACTGTTGCTTCCTGACCTGCATACAGATCTCTCATATGAACCATCCCAAATCTATACTGGGTAAATTCTGAAAGACTATCCTTCAGCCAAACATCCAAGAGTAAAATACTGATACAAAAATTTTAATATTAAGTTCATAAGCTGTTATACCATGGAGTTAAGGAAATTAAAATTGGAAATGTAACCAAAAATACAATGGCAGGAATTCACTACAGTTAACAGCATGGTATGCTCCTTATAAGACAAAGATCTTATATATTAATTCACCTAATCTTAGAGCTAAAAATGAAATTAAGTGAATTATTGTTTGAAAAAGTAGTAGAAATACATTAACTGTAAGAAAATAAATATTTGTGAAGCTTTCAATTGACAACTGATGGCGGAATCACAATTGAAATGTTTTTAACATAATCTCAAGCAGAACAGTAGAGCAACAATTTGCCCAAGATTTTGCTATTCTTTCTTACTTCTAAAATGCCATATCCATAATTATATATATATACATATATATCTGAAGCTAAATAAGAATATATTTTTGCAGTGTTTTCTTCTAGACCTCCCACTTATACAAAAAAATATAATATTATCTAGAGAAAAGATGACAAAATTATTTTAACACACAAAGTCCAAATTCTTTCTATAAGTGACCTTTCCTTTAAGTATGATAATACTAGTAATTATTAACCTTTTCAATAAAGAAAAGATTTATTGAAGATGAAACAGGATGAGAAATACAATAGCAATATATTACATCTGTATAACAGTTTGGCATTGAGAAGATAATTTTTATTACTAATTTACATACATGCATACTAATAGTTTTGAGTAAATTAAAGCAACTAAACAATTTACCAAAAACTATATTAGGCACTGCTTATGTCATTTATATTTTATTTATGAACAGGAATATTATAAAAATGGAAGACCTCCAATGGCACATAAAAGTAATGCTGATATGAAATTAAATGTCAGGCAAAAGTCATGAAAATGCAATATTCACAAAGGCATTAAATGTAAAATGTTTAGCAGAACTTTTATATAATTGACACTATTGAAAGGTAGTTTATTATAATACATGTAAACTTTTCAAACTCACCTAGCACTTCAATTTTAAAATGTCAAATGTTACTTTACCAACATGAATTTTAGCTTCTTTTCTTATTTTCTTTCTTCCTATGATACATCCTGTATCTTTTTTGTTTGTATTTTTGCGTTCCTTCAGCCATTCCCATTATTTTGTTTTCACTTTCTCATTTTCACTGTTGATGTTTCAGGAAATCATTGAAGATAAAATAACTGAATTTAAGGAGTTCATTTAATTATTTTCTATATATTAGGAATGATGTATCTTGAATAATCAGTGGATTTATTTGAAATGAGGACCTGATGGTGAAATCAAAGATTATGTTTGGCCCTACCATTCCAATCACACCAAATCTTGAATCTCCCAAATAACAGTAAAACTCAACATACCCTTAACCTACTGCTTGGGAGTTCTGTTCTCTAACATTCTGTAGGAAAAATGAAAGGCCTTCTCTCTAATACTCTAGAGAGATTTCCTTCAGCTCTTGGGACTGGTGGGTTTTCTCAATGCATTCATCCTCTATAACTATAACCCTTAAAAAGAACTCCCTCTCAGTAACAGATTTTAGAAACCAAAACATTCTTTTTCTTTTCTTTTTTTCAATCTTATAGAAGATTGAGGTATTTAATAATTGCTGAGTAGTTTTAAAATATGTCAGAGACTGAAATAATGGAAATATTATAGTTTCTGCCTAAAAAGGAACAGAATCTTTAAAGATGTGGAAAATAAAAATTAAATTCAAAATTAAAACAGAGACAAGAATTCCAACACAAGTAGATGGTCTTGATTAGTTTAAATGTGTTAAAGACTATAGTATTAGGGGAAAAAAGCACACATGTACTACTGTATACCCTTTACTTATACTAATTCATTTAACCATCAAACCATATCATGAAGTTACCATTGTTATCATCTCCACTTTACAAGTCAGAATACTAGAGAGAGAGAGAGAGACAGCTGAAGTCACTTGCTCTAAATAGCACAGGGCTTGAACTCAGGCACTATGGTTCCAGTGCCTGTGTCCTTAACCACTCTACAATCATGACTTCAATCACATAGAGCATAGTTTTAGTTCCTCCAAAAATTAAGAAAAAAAAAAACAGATCATCACTCAATTTCCTCACACTCAAACCCTAACAACATTTTGTAATATGACCTTTTCATAGAATTTCCATCCCTAAGTAGCTATCTTAGTGTCTTTCAGGAAAAGAGTGAAGATAGGAAATGAACAAACTCACCTATTCACATATAGATGTAAGCCTCTACTCTCTGGCTCACTAAATCAGCATGTGGCTTTCCCAAATAAATTTCAAAATCATCCACGTGGCTACTGATGTCAAATTCATGATATTTATAATTAATTTTTTATTGAAGGATAACTGCTTTACAGAATTTTCCTGTTTTCTGTCAAACCTCAACATGAATTAACCATCAGTTCAGTTAGTTCAGTCGCTCAGTCGTGTCCAACTCTTTGCAACCCCATGAATTGCGGCACACCAGGCCTCCCTGTCCATCACCAACTCCCAGAGTTTACCCAAACTCATGTCCATCAAATTGTTGATGCCAGCCAGCCATTTCATCCTACAGGTCCCCTTCTCCTCCTGCCCCCAATCCCTCCCAGCATCAGAGTCTTTTCCAACGAGTCAACTCTTCACATGAGGTGGCCAAAGAATTGGAATTTTGGCTTTAGCATCATTCCTTCCAATGAACACCCAGGACTGATCTCCTTTAGGATGGACTGGTTGGATCTCCTTGCAGTCCAATGGACTCTCAAGAGTCTTCTCCAACACCACAGTTCAAAAGCATCAATTCTTCAGTGCTCAGCTTTCTTCACAGTCCAACTCTCACATCCATCCATACATGACCACTGGAAAAAATATAGCCTTGACTAGACTGACTTCTGTTGACAAAGTTAAGTCTCTGCTTTTTAATATGCTGTCTAGGTTGGTTATAACTTTCCTTCCAAGGAGTAAGCGTCTTTTAATTTCATGGCTGCAATCACCATCTGCAGTGATTTTGGAGCCCCCAATATAAAGTCAGACACTGTTTCCACTGTTTCCCCATCTATTTCCCATGAAGTGATGGGACCGGATGCCATGATCTTCGTTTTCTGAATGTTGAACTTTAAGCCAACTTTTTCACTCTCCTCTTTCACTTTCATCAAGAGGCTTTTTAGTTCCTCTTCACTTTCTGCCATAATGGTGGTATCATCTGCATATCTGAGGTTATTGATATTTCTCCCGGCAACCTTGATTCCAGCTTGTGCTTCTTCCAGCCTGGCATTTCTTATGATATACTCTGCATATAAGTTAAATAAGCAGGGTGATGATATACAGCCTTGACATACTCATTTTCCTATTTGGAACCAATCTGTTGTTCCATGTCCAGTTCTGTTGCTTCCTAACTTGCATATAGGTTTCTCAAGAGGCAGATCAGGTGGTATGATTTTCCCATCTCTTTCAGAATTTTCCAGTTTATAGTCATCCACACAGTCAAAGGCTTTGGCATAGTCAATAAAGCAGAAATAGATGTTTTTCTGGAACTCTCTTGCTTCTTCCATGATCCAGCAGATGTTGGCAATTTGATCTCTGGTTCCTCTGCCCTTTGAAAACCAGCTTGAATCTCTGAAGTTCACAGTTCATGTATTGCTGAAGCCTGGCTTTGAAAATTTTGAGTATTACTTTACTAGCATGTGAGATGATTGCAAATGTGCAGTATTTTGAGCATTCTTTGGCATTGCCTTTCTTTGTGATTGGAATGAAAATTGACCTTTTCCAGTCTTGTGGCCACTGCTGAGTTTTCCAAATTTGCTGGCATATTGAGTACACGACTTTCACAACATCATCTTTCAGGATTTGAAATAGCTCAATTGGAATTCCATCATCTCCACTAGCTTTGCTCATAGTGATGCTTTCAAAGGCCCATTTGACTTCACATTCCAAGATGTCTGGCTATAGGTGAGTGATCACACCATCGTGATTATCTGGGTCATGAAGATCTTTTTTGTACAGTTCCTCTGTATATTCTTGCCACATCTTCTTAATATTCTGCTTCTGCTAGGTCCAGACCATTTCTGTGTTTATTGAGCCCATCTTTGCATGAAATGTTCCCTTGGTATCTCTAATTTTCTTGAAGAGATCTCTAGTCTTTCCCTTTCCATTGTTTTCCTCTATTTCTTTGCATTCATCACTGAGGAAATCTTTCTTATCTCTCCTTGCTCTTCTTTTGGAACTCTGCATTCAAATGGGAATATCTTTCCTTTTCTCTTTTGCTTTTTGCTTCTCTTCTTTTCACAGCCATTTGTAAGGCCTCCTCAGACAGCCATTTTGCCTTTTTGCATTTCTTTTCCATAGGGATGGTCTTGATCCCTGTCTCCTGTACAATGTCACGAACCTCTGTCCATAGTTCATCAGGCACTCTGTCTATCAGATCTAGCCCCTTAAATCTATTTCTCACTTGCACTGTATAAAGGATTTTATTTAGGTCATACCTGAATGTTCTAGTGGTTTTCCTACTTTCTTCAATTTAAGTCTGAATTTGGCAATAAGGAGTTCATGATCTAAGCCACAGTCATCTCCCAGTCTTGGTTTTTACTGACTGTATAATGCTTCTCCATCTTTGGATGCAAAGAATATAATCAATCTGATTTCGGTATTGACCATTTGGTGATGTCCATGTGCAGAGTCTTCTCTTGTATTGTTGGAAGAGGGTGTTTGCTATGACCAGTGCATTCTCTAGGCAAAACTTATTAGCCTTTGCCCTGCTTCATTCTGTACGCCAAGGCCAAATTTGCCTGTTACTCGAGGTGTTTCTTGACTTCCTACTTTTGCATTCCAGTCCCATATAATGAAAAGGACATCTTTTTGGGGTGTTAGTTCTAAAAGGTCTTATAGGTCTCCATGGAACCGTTCAACTTCAGCTTCTTCAGCGTTCCTGGTTGGGGCATAGACCTGTGATATTGAATGGTTTGCCTTGGAAACGAACAGAGATCATTCTGTCGTTTTTGAGATGTCATCCAAGTACTGCATTTCGGACTCTTTTGTTGACCATGATGGCTACTCCATTTCTTCTAAAGGATTCCTGCCCACAGTAGTGGATAAAATGGTCATCTGAGTTAAACTCACCCATTCCAGTCCATTTTAGTTTGGTGTTTCCTAGAATGTCAATGTTCACTATTGCCATCTCCTGTTTGACCACTTCCAATTTGCCTTGATTCACCTCCAAATTCAGGAGGGGTGGTGGTGAGGAGATACTCCTCATCCAAGGTAAGGAGCAGCAGCTGCGTTTTGCTGGAGCAGCCATGAAGAGATACCCCACGTCCAAGGTAAGAGAAACCCAAGTAAGATGGTAGGTGTTGCAAGAGGGCATCAGAGGGCAGACACACTGAAACCATATTCACAGAAAACTAACCAATCTGATCACATGGACCACAGCCTTGTCTAACTCAGTGAAACTAAGCCATGCCGTGGGGGGCCACCTAAGACAGGAGGGTCATGGAGGAGAGGTCTGACAGAATGTGGTCCACTGGAGAAGGGAATGGCAAACCACTTCAGTATTCTTGCCTTGAGAACCCCATGAACAGTATGAAAAGGCAAAAAGATAGGACACTGAAAGGGGAACTCCCTGCATCAGTAGGTGCCCAATATGCTACTGGAGATCAGCAGAGAAATAACTCTAGAAAGAATGAAGGGATGGAGCTAAAGCAAAAACAACACCCAGCTGTGGATGTGACTGGTAATAGAAGCAAGGTCTGAAGCTGTAAAGAGCAATATTGCATACGAACCTGGAATATTAGGTCCATGAATCAAGGAATCAGCCATAGGCATACATATATCGCCTCCCTTTTGAAGCTCCCTCCCATCTCCCTCCCCATCCCATCCCTCTAGGTTGATACAGAGCCCCTGTTTGAGTTTCCTGAGCCATACAGCAAACTCCCATTGGCTATCTATTTTACATATGGTAATGTTAGTTTCCATGTTAATCTTTCCATATAGCTCACCCTCTCCTCCCCTCTCCCATGTCCATAAGTCTATTCTCAACAATAGACTTTTCTTCTTCAGTTCTGCCCACAATAATTACATCTTATTATTATTTTTACTGACCATAGCTTTTATAATAATTCCTTTACTATGTAAATGTTTGTTGGATTAAACCCCTGAATAATTGACAATCACCTCACATTTAAATGTATGCTCTTTCGGGAATATATATCTTCAGGGCAATCATTTAACTTAAATATGATGATTATTAACAAAACAGATTAACTGATAGTGCAGTATTTATTTGCAAGAGTGTCTTATGAGAACTGTAATTAAGGCACAAGTAACTTTTAGCTACAAGGACTGTTGAGGCCCTGAGAACTAGAAGTCCAACTACTCTGTTGAAACAAACATGTGGAGAGGCTCTGACCATATGGAAAAGCTGCTGAGCCCAGGCATTCAAACCAATGTGCCACACATGTGAGAACAGATCAGCCACCAGCTGATTTCCAAGCAACAAGCATGTGGAATCAAAGAATTGGCCAGAAGAGACCTGATGAAGTAAGAAGACGTAATAAAACAGTGGTTGTTTAAAGCTGGACAATATGGGGATGATTTGAAGCTCAGCAGTAAACAACCGGGCATACATGCTCAGTCACTTCAGTCCTGTCCAACTCTTTGCTACCCTGTGGACTGTATCTCACCAGGCTCCTCTGTCCATGGGATCCTCCCGGCAAAAATACTGGAGTGGGTTGCTGTGTCCTCTGCCAGGGGATCTTCCCCACCTAGGGATCAAACCCCTGTCTCTTGTGTCTCCTGCATTACTGGCAGATTCTTTACCACTGAATCACTGCAGAACACTAAAGCTATTTTTCCAAAACAGAAATCTGACCACATCACTTAGCCACTTAAAATTCAATGAGGGGTTTTATTCTACACTAACAAGACATTTCACAGACTCCTTTTCAAGGCACAGAACATTTCTGTGCCTTGCCCTCAACTTCTCCTTCATCTTTTCTCCTACTTCCAGCTTTAAAGAACACATCAGGCACTTTGCCTGTGGTGTTCTGCCTGATTTGCCTTTAGGTTCAAATTTTTGAAGGTAATTTGTCTACTTAGCTTTAATCTTTACAGCCTAGCACACTATAAGAAACCTTATAGCTTCTCAATAAGTGATAGGCCCTAAACAGCCATGGATTCTTGAAGAGTATAGAAGTTAGGGCAAGTAATTACCATTTTACCAGCATTGTGTCTTTAGTAAATGCTTCAGTTCATTTAGCTTTTAAAACAAGACATAATATCTATTCTATGTATTTCTAAGTGTTAACTGAAGAATAAAATTAAATATTTAACTAAAGGCAGTTGATAAACTTGGAGAAGGAAATGGCAACCCACTCCAGTACTCTTGCCTGGAAAACCCCATGGGCAGAGGAGCCTGGTAGGCTGCAGTCCATGGGGTCGCTAAGAGTCGGACACGACTGAGCGACTTCACTTTCACTTTTCACTTTCCTGCATTAGAGAAGGAAACGGCAACCCACTCCAGTGTTCTTGCCTGGAGAATCCCAGGGACAGAGGAGCTGGTGGGCTGCCGTCTATGGGGTCGCACAGAGTCGGACATGACTGAAGTGACTTAGCAGCAGCAGGAGCAGTTGATAAACTATAAAATCCAGTATAATTGCTATTGTTTTAAATTTATAAATGATTAGGAATCAAGGGAGCTTGGTTTGGATTTTGGATCCACAATTACTATCTATGAACACCAGGGCAGATCACTTTTCTTCAGAGGTAAATATAGATTTATGTGTGTGAAAAAACAAACGAGATCACTGAGAAAAATGTTTTAAGAACTATTTATCTTTATTATATAAAGATTGTCAATGATGAATAACTGATTAATGTTAATTAAGTTAATCATTCTCATTTCTGCATCACAGGCAGCTACCCCAATTCCTGAATATTGCTGAGAGGAAAACCACAAGTGAATTTGTACCACAAATGCTTGAGTTTTTCTTATTCCTGAACAGGACACAGAGCCTGGAATGAGAGAACACAACAGAGACTGGGGTACGTCAGATGTGAAGATTGTATCCAGGGGAGATGGACGGACACACAGTAGCAGGAGGAGGAAGCGAGCAACTTCTGGAGAGAGGCCTTCTGCAAAATCCCGGGAGAATTTAACAGCTTTGAGTCCCTAAGATACATTATAAAATTACACCGTTCAGAACTGATGTCTGCAAAGAGGGGATGCCCAGAGTTAAAAACAAACTCAGTCCCTGTCTCTTGAGGGGGAAAATGTGAAGGGATCTATGGGAGAAGATAACTCCCTTCCTCCACATAATACATTTTGAAAGGAATCTATCCAGAAAAATCCATTTATCTATGCCCAGAACAATCAAGACGTAGAGATTGAAGTGCCTCAGTCCATCTGCTGATGATATTTATTGCTTTTTGGCACCTTCTACATATTTACCAAGCCTATGTAAAAGAAAGCCATGATTCTTATTTCTAGGACAAAAACAGATGGTGCTCCAGCAGGTAATAATTTAATTAAATGGCTTCTAAAGCATGAACAAATTGTTCCAAAGGAAAGAAAATATTTTATTTATTCTTTAAAATAGGGAGGGGAAGAAAAAGCTAAATCAAATGTGACTCAATGCAACATTACTAGGGTTTAACTAAATCTCCTGCTCTTGAAAAACAAAGCGCCTTTCCCTCTTTTACTTCCTCCTAATATAGAATCAAATTGTCTCAAATGATATGGATCTTGTTCAACAGGTTTCATGTTTTTTATCTTTAAGAAATAAGTTCAAGCTAATATGAAATAGTTTTGATAAAGCTGAAATCAGATATTTTTGGTGTAGGACTAATTTTTATATTTCAATAAAGTTGTAGAATATATTTCATGGGCTCAACAGCATAGAAATACTAAGCTACCTATCTAAAATTCAATTTATTAACAAACAAAAAGAAAGTCTTTCATTCCAGTTAAAGGCAGGAGGCCCTTTTAAAACCCCTGTGATACATGGATTGAAATGTTCTTATAGTAGAAAATAATAACAATGTTGTGGCAAAGCATAGTAAAGATCATACACTTGGGTTTAAGAGAGAAATGGGAATGAATCCCAGCTCTGCCACTTGCCAACTGTGTAACTTTAGGACAAGAAATTAATTTTTCTAAAACTCTGCTTCCTAAATTGTATGTACGTACATGCGTACACACACACACATACAAAGAATGATTGTATTTACAGGGTCACTGTGAGAGTTTAATAGATGAGTTTCAAGCACTTAGAACATTCTTAAGTGTAAGCATTCTACAAATGGCTGCCAATCATCATTACCCTTAAAATTCATTAAGCAATAAGAATAGTGTACAGTACTGGAGCTGTGAAAATAAGAGCACAAAAATAGAAAATGTTTCAAGTAAATTACAATCTAATCAGCAAAGATAAATATATATACACACTTAAAGCATTATTAAGAAGCAATCTGAGAGGCCTAAAAGAAGAATTCAGGAATGATGAAATTAAGTTAAAGAGGCTTTCAATAGGAACTAAAGCTGTGCCTTGAAGAATGAATAGTGTTTAAGCATTAAGAAGTTCCTAAAGAAAGAAAGATGTGCTCCAGCAGGAGGTTGGGAATGAGTATCTACATATGACCATCAATGAAAGGCCTCTCTTAAAAGACAAAATCATAAATAACAGAGGCCAACAGAAAATAAGTTTAGGTGGATGGGACAGGAAATGCCTATCTATGTGAAAGGAGATCACTGCACCTTCTTCCAGGATAAAGATTCCCTGAGAATTGGGTTTGACAAAAATGGTGATATAGAATAAGGAAAGTTAGCACCAAGAACATTATTTCAGTGAAGTATGTAACACTAGGAGGCTTTCCAGGTGACTCAGTTGTAAAGAATTCACCTGTCAAAAAGGAGATGCAGGTTCGATCCCTGGGTTGAGGATCCCCTGGAGAAGAAAATCGCAACCCACTCCAGTATTCCTGTCTGGGAAATCCCATGGACAGAGGATCCTAGTAGGCTATAGTCCATGGGGTTGCAAAAGAGTCAGATATGACTTAGCATCTAAACAACAGATAACCCTAGCGAGTTATGGGATAGATAACAGAGAAGACTGAAGCCATTTATATTAAATGATGATCCCCTTTACTAAAGTTTGGTAATTTAGAACTCAAAGTGATAAACTTGCCTTAGTAATGTTATCATTGTTTAAAATTATACTGTTACATATTATATTTAATATCTACATATAGTAATTATATATTTAATTTATACAATATTTAAAATATGGCCTTCTATTCAGTGATAATGATGATAGCAATACACTTTTCACATTCATATTCTCAGTCTTGGTTAAAAGTCATGTAAACAGGATTTTTGGTGTGTTGAATCCTATTTGTTCTCTTAACTCTGATGAGCAGTGATCCAAATGTTTCAGCATGTATAATGAATCCCTAATTATTAAGAAAACATTCTTTTTCCTATAATCAGCAATACCTTGGATTCCAATGCCTTGTCTACAAAAACCACAGTATAAGGCAGCTGTAATTCTGCCTGGATAAATTTATATTATAACATACAAGCAAATGCTTCTGGGATGCTTTTGAAAGGAGAATAGATGCTTTACATAGAAAATAAATATTCTAGTTATCCTATCGACATAGTCGACCCTGACCAACTTGGAGAATTAGGGTTAGAATTTTGGTAAATCAGAAAGATGAAAACTATTTGATACTATAATTGCTGGTATAAGAATTTAATACCTTAAGTGAAAAATCAGGGTTAGATTAACCAAAATACCCACAGAAATAATCTTTTAATGGTATATTTCTAAAACATGTGAAACAATGCTCTTAGAGTTTAATAATTCTTATATTCATTAAAAATGAAATGTTAAGACAGCAAGCTAAGAAAATACCATGTGTGTCCTATGCAATTTAAGTAAATAATGGTTATTTTGAAGTGATTCTTTTTTATCATTTGCTACTTCAGGGATCCCTCCTCTAGAGTTTCAGAAAAAAGCTTGCATATTCATTTTAATTTGCTCTAGAAAATATGCATATGAAGAGTTACTTTCCCTGGCCTGTTCCTTGTTGCAAAGATTTAAAACCTTTTTTTTTTTTTTTTGGTTTAACTTGGAATTGACTTCAACATCCTACCTCCCACTTTAGTCCCAGACATGTAATATACCCTGGACATGTATAACCAAAAACACTGAAAAAGTTAACATACTTGATGCCCAGTGTGTTTCTCCATAATCTGTCTCTATAAAGCTTATTGCAAAAAAAAAAAAAAAAAAGTAACAAATGAAAAAGTTGTACTTCATCAAAAGCAAATTTGCACTTCAAAGGATACCATCAAGAAAGCGATAAGGCTACCCACATAACAAGAGTAAATATTTATACATTTTATAAGGGAGTTTATCCAGCATAAATAAAGAATATACACACCTCAATAGCAAGAAGAAAAAATTAAAAATCAAAGGATTTGAGTAGACATTTCTCAAAAGAAGTTATACAAATGGATAATAAGCATAGGAAAAGACACTGAGTCATTAAGGAAATGCACATCAAGATCACAATGAAAGACTTGACACACTTTAGAGTGACTATAATCAAAAACCAGTAATAAGAATTGTCCAAAAGGTGGAGAAATTGTAACTCGGATGCGTTACTAATGGGAATGGAAAATAGTATAGCTAGTTTGGAAAGTAGCCTGGCATAGCCTCATAAACTGAACATTAAGTTACTATATGATATAGGAATTCCACTTCTAGAAATATATCTAACATAAATGAAAATTTCTTAATTTGTACAGAGATGTTTCAGAGCAGTATTATTATTAATAACCACAAAGGGAAAACACTCCAAATACTCACTAAATAATGAAAATATAAATAGCATATCTATACAAGGAATATTACATAGAACAAGATTCTATTTATACTAAAGGTCCAGATTAGGCAAGTTTAGAGTGATAGACAGCAGATGGTGACTACATGATTACATGGTGCTAAGGAGGATACCAGTACTCTTGCCTGGAAAATCCCATGGACGGAGGAGCCTGGTAGGCTGTGGTCCATGGGCGCTAAGAGTCGGACACGACTGAGCGACTTCACTTCCTTTTTTCACTTTCATGCATTGGAGAAGGCAATGGCAACCCACTCCAGCGCTCTTGCCTGGAGAATCCCTGGGACGGCAGAGCCTGGTGGGCTGCTGTCTATGGGTTCGCACAGAGTTGGACACGACAAAAGCGACTTAGCAAGGAAGATGCTAGTTTGGAAGAAATGAGGAATAACCATGTGACTGCTATGAATGGGAGATTTCTTAAGCAACACAAAGTTTCTAAAATTGATTTGGTTATGGTGACAGTTGTACAACTCTGAACACAGTAAATACCACTGAACCAAACACATCATACAGGTGGATTTTATGGTATGTCATTTATCTGTCAATAAAACTTTTTCATGTTTATTGCCAATTCCTATTATTCTTGTTCTGCCTTTTGCTAGAACTTCCTTTCCTAAACTCTAGCCAAAATTTCTTCATTTTATAATTGTTCCCAGTAAGAATGCACATAATCAACATGGGCTTGAGGCAAAAACTTTCCCAAAAGGTATACAGTAGTAAATCTAAATATTCCAAACTGATACCAGGAAAACTTTCAGGTAGGAGAAAGCTTTGCCTTCAAGAGCTGTCATCCTTTGACAAAAGTAATGATTCCTGCTCTCCCTATCCACAGATTCATGTTTGCTTACAAAATAAATATGGAAAATAGTATGGAGGTATCGAAAAAATTCACTCTTGGGCATACTTCTGGAGAAAACCTTGGTTCAAAATTACACATGCACCCAATGTTCACAGCAGCACTGTTTACAATAGCCAAGACTTAGAAGCAACTTAATGTGCATCCACAGATGACTGAAAAAAGAAGATGTGGTACATATGTACAATAGAATATTACTCAGCTATAAAAAAGAAAGAAGTAATGTCATTTGCTGCAACATGGATGAACCTAGAGATTATCATACTAAATGAAGTACACCAGACAAAGACAAATATCATATGATATTACTTACACGGGGACTCTTAAAAAAAAAAAGATACAAATGAACTAATCTAAAAATCAGAACCCTATTTACAGAGTAAACATGATTACCAGGGGTGAAGGTAGGGGGGAAGGATATACTGGGACTTTGGGATTGACATGTCCACAATGATATATGTAAAAGAGATAACTAATAGGAATTTACTGTATAGCACAAGGAACTCTGATATTCTGTAATAACCCAAATGGGGAAATAATTTTTAAAAGAACAGAAAAAAGTAATGATGAAAAAATAAAGGCACTAGAAGCTTTAAAAATTTCTTAAAGTCATGCTGTGCAAAAAAAAAAAAAAAGAGGAAATTGACATATACAAGGTTTTCTTTGGAAAAGTAAAGTCTCTTCTTATACATAGGGTGATGGATTCAGTGGCAATTTTTTAAAGAGCAGATGCCCCCGTTAATAAATATTCATGTGACACAGAACTGGAAAGTCAAAATTACATTTATAACATTACTAAATAAATAGCATTGTCCTTATTGCAGGCTTAATAATGCTATTAGAATGGTAAATATGCAGAAAGCTCAAATTCATTACATTGGCAGTATTTTTAAATAACAGTTTTAGGAATAAGGATCCAAATTAGAAATATTCCCCTTTATGTGAGTTTCTTTGACTTGCCATACGAATGTTAAAGCACAATTTTCAAAATTTTAAGTGTCGGCTAACCTGATGGAGAAAGTGTTGGATGCTGCTGCTGTTTTGTCTAAGTCCACTGCATACATTACTGTTTTCCTTCCTGCTTGCTTTTCCTTTCAGACATCAGAACATTAAACAGAACCACCCTAAAGGTCACTTGGATATAGAGACAGACGAATTTCCAATGTTCTCCCCAGTTGTTTTACACAGTTAAAGCTCAAAATCTTAAATAAACTGTGAAAATAAATGTACTTAAAAAAATTTTTTTTTAAAAACACTTCAAATCATTTAGGCTAGACTTGTCACTTGAAAAACACTGAACAGCAGATCTTAACAAAATCCATTTAACTTCACAGTACAT
Organism: Ovis aries; assembly: GCF_016772045.2. Classification (NCBI taxonomy): domain Eukaryota; kingdom Metazoa; phylum Chordata; class Mammalia; order Artiodactyla; family Bovidae; genus Ovis; species Ovis aries. The sequence continues at coordinate 212,934,245 of NC_056054.1, forward strand.
CTGCCATTTGAAAACTTTTCTTCTGACACAGCTTAATGAACCGTTAATTTACCTTTCATTCAGTATCCATTGAGGGTCATTAAAAGACAAAGTCTTAAGTCAATGCACTTAATTACAGTCATCATATGTTATTATGTACTATTATATAACACCATATGCCAATTATCAGGGGACTTCAATAGGTACTGAACAACACATCTGCACACATGTATCACTTGGTCTATAGACCTAAATTTGAACAATGTTGGAAAAGAAACAGCACTTTTAAAGTATTGATATTCGGATTTAAGACATTAACTAAATGCGTTATAGATTTTTAAACTAAATATTATTTTAAATATAATAGTGTTGATTGTTTTCTACTTTTGTCTTGGTATTAGACTACGTTTTAACATATCAAGTAGAACCTCTAAAAGAAAACAGACTGGTCATACATCAAGACACAATGAGTCCAAAGTAATTTAATACCTGACTTTCTGAAAGATGAGGTAAATAACATTATGCTTGATTATCATTTGAGAACTATTAGAGGATCTGTCATTCATCCAGTTTCCTGTCCCTGTTGACAGTCACCCAAATTTACCCCAGGCACTTCCCTTTTCTGTTCTCAATGCTGCTTTTAGCCATAATTAGTCTCTATTACACACCCACTAAAAGAGTCATCTTTTAAAATTTGACATTTTTTGTTTTATTTCTGTCCTTCTTAAAAAAACTTCTTGAAATACCCATTCTCCAGAATCACTTAAAATATATTTTCATCATGAAATACAACGTTTAGCATAAGCAATTTTGATCTACCTTTCATATCTTATCTAATCTTTCATGATGCCATTGTTAGTTTGTAAACTGGCCTCCTTACATGGAGAAAAGGAGAGGCTGCAAAAGCAGCAGACAGCTCCAGATCAGTAGGTTGCAGGTGTAATAAGCAAGGCTTATTATGAGGCTGCTTTTGGGTGGGCACAAGATGGGTAGCACTCCATACCACCACCCCCTCCAGAATCTGGTTTATAATAGAGGCCTTAACTGGGGTCAGTCAACATACTATACAGATGGTCTCAAGGCATACTTTCTCACGGTTGCACCTTGAAAATGGTCTTCACTGTGAGAATACTGGAAAAATGTACATTCCATGGACAAGGGAGGAGATGAGGAAACTCTGATTGCTAGGGTCTAGCTCATAGGCTAACCTGTGGTCAAATTCTCTCAAAGACCTCCTCCAACAAACATTTTATATACACATAGGGAATACCCATACACCCATTACCCTGCTAAGAAATCTACTTTACTTTGAGATGTTTACTTTCCCCACATGCAAATTCACACTTTCCCACACAACCAAATTCATAGCAAATGTTTACAATCGCCCCATCCCAAGTGGCATTCATGACTTACTTTTACTAGTTTGTGCATATGCCAACTTGGTTATTATTCTGAACCTGATTAGACAACTATAGTTCCTTTTAGGTTTCAAGTTGTTGAAGGATGATTTTAGAAAGAAACACAATACTCTTGTTATTGTTAAAAAGCCTTTCACTGATACCTTTTGATAAGTTCAGGAAAAAAATCAGCATCAAAATTTCCAATGGGTGTCACATGCTTGGAAGAAAGGCCCAGAGACAACCTTGGAGCACCTTTTAATAAATCTTGCATCACTACCTCTCTTCACAGCACAGAGTGGGTAATGCATGGAGAAATACAGGCATTAACCATTCTGAGTCAAGAGAGATTTGAATGAGTCCATTTCTAAATGTAAAATGCTTTAGAAAAGGCTTATTTTTTTATTTTTTGTGAATGATATAAAATATACAAAGAATGATTTTAAAGTTTGTGTCAAGAACTCTGAAAGAATTCTTTCAATAAGTACAAAAATTCTTTATTTTTCCTTCTTATAAATACATAAAATAGTGTACATTATAATAATTCACTGACACTAACAGCTCAAGAGCTTCATCACTGATGTTTTAGACAAGTTGCTTAAACACTCTGAACTTCAATGTCCTTATCTGAAGATTGGTGATAATACTAGAGCCAGTTTTTATTGTTCTTGTGAAGATTCAATTATATAAAACAGTCCTGGATATGAAATAAGTCTTTAGAGTGTTGCTTATATGTCTAGGACTTAACTGTTGGCCCAGACAATAAAGAAGCTGCCTGCTACTTTGTTCCTCCATAAACACTTTTGTGTATTCATATTTCCTTTCATTCTTCTCCTCCTTTCCATCCTCCCCCTTTTTCTCCTTATTTTTCTTCTATTACAGAGAATATTTAACATACATGGAAGTAGAAATATATCAACTGTCAACCCCTGGTAATCATTTCCAGCTGACCAGCAACCTAACCATAACCACATTTCCATCAATTCTCACTCATATTATTTTGAGGAAAAAAAATGAAAAATCCCAAACCAAAAAACTCAAGACATATTTTATGTGTAATCAATTTAGTACATATTTCTAAATGTTAAGAATTTTTAACATAAATGCAATACAATCATTCACCTGACATTAATTCTCTAAAATTATCAAGTATGCAGGAAGTGTTCAAATCACAAATGATTCTGAAGAATTATATGTGATGTACTCCAGGTGAAAAGCTGTAAAGTCAATGTATTTCACAAAAAAATTCAGTAGCAAAATTAAGATTATTTAGTGCAAGGAAGAAATAATAACAGCAATATTCAAAACTTCAGATTTCCCTAACTTTAACGGATAGTGACCAACCCAGATGACAGAGGATGAGATGGCTGGATGGCATCACTGACTTAATGGACATGAGTTTGAGTGAACTCTGGGAGTTGGTGATGGACAGAGAGGGCTGGCGTGCTGCAATTCATGGGGTTGCAAAGAGTCAGACACGACTGAGTGACTGAACTGAGTGGATAGTGTGCATGCATGCTATGCCCTTAAGTATCTGGACTCTTTGTGACCCTATGAACTGTATCCCGTCAGGTGCCTCTGTCCATGAGATGTCCCAGGCAAGAATACTGGAGTGGGTTGCCATGCCCTCCTCCAAGGATCTTCCCAACCCAGGGATCAAACTCACGTCTCATCTCCTGCACTGGCAGGTGGATTCTTTACCACCAGCAGCACCTGGGAAGCCCGATGGATGGTAACAAGTGGTACTTACTAGATACTGAAAATCTGCCTTTGGGAATATTTTTGTTAAATAAAGAAAATCTGGCCAAGATACCTTCTACCTCACCAAATATATCTTGTATTTTAATAGTTTTGATTAGCATTATGTTGGGTTTTCCCAGTGGCTCAGGGGTAAATAATCTGCCTGTGATGTAGAAGATGCTAGAGACCTCAGGTTCAATCCCTGGGTCGGGAAGATCCCCTGGAAGAGAACATGGCAAGCCACTCCAGTATTCTTGCATGGAGAATCCCTAGGACAGAGGATCCTGTATACACAGTATTATGATAGAGTGTAATAACTTTGAGAGATGCTAGTCAAAAGTTATTAGTATTTGTTCTAAAAAATTAGTCCCATGTATTTCATAGTACTCTTTATTGAATATTTTATAAATACAATTTTTGGTGAAATTCATTCATTAATTTAATAAGTGGTATGTGTGCTGCCAGGTTATGTTCCCAGAGCCAGGAGATACAGCAATGTAAAGAACAGCAGGAATCCTGGCTCTCACGGACCTTACTTCTTGTGTGGTATGAAAAACAATTAAATAAAATTTTATAAATATATGTAGTATAACACATAACATGTAATATAAATATACATATTATGTAAAGTGGTGTGCAGATGGACAAAAATCCTGAATAGAGAAACTGGGGCTGTAGTTGGGAGCAGGGAGAGGGCTTACAGTTTCAAATAGGTGGTCAAAGAAGTTTTTCAAATAGGTGGTCAAAGAACTGAAGTGCTTTTTATAATTCCATTCCACTTACTGTCTTCATGAGGATGATGTCTACTAACAAAGGCTAGTCTGTGGCGCGTAAAAACTGGTTTCCATTAAATCTCCTCTTGGGAATCAGTGAATATAAAGTCTGAAATTTAGCCATAGGTCAAGCTGGCCATTCAGGATTTACTTGAAATAAAACTGAAGCACTGATTTCAAATATGTCCTTCACAATGCTTCAGGATAAATAAAAATATAATTCATCCCACTAACAAGGTTTAGAAAAACAGCACTCAAGCATTTTCACTTCAATTCATACAAGCAAATGTATTAGACAAAGAGCCTAGGAAGAAGCCTCCAGCCTGATGCTCCAGGTAACTGTGGTAACCCCTCTTTAGAGCTATTGAATTATACTGTCTGTATGACTATCTTCAACATGACTTAGAATGATGATTTTCAAGAGAAATATAGAGCTGCTATGTATTCCCATGACTGATCTTAAAGCTGTAGGATCACCCCTCTTGCAATCACTTCTTTGCTACAGGAACAAATAAGTCTTTTTCAAGGCAACTCTAAACACATGATGAATTTTGGCCCTGTTTAACCCTTTCAAATATAAAACAATCAAAAAGAGTTTAGCTTCAGAAAAAAAGACCCAACAGTGTCTCATTACTAACAGGACTGAAGGGAGTTGTGCTATTGAATTTGCAAGTTAAGCCTCAAAAATCTTTAATGGTTTAAAAAAAAAAAAAAAACACTGGATGCCAGGGAGGCTGTAGAGAGGCCAACAGTCTCAAAACACTGCTGATAGGAGAATGAGTCCAACACTTTTGGAAAACAGTTTAAGAAAATTTATCAAAGGCCTTATAATGTCTATAGCTATAATCTACTTCTTGCAATCTAGCCTGAGGAATTAAAACAAAATGGAATAAAATGTTTATTGCAATTTGTAAATTAGAATGGCTCTTTTCTTTTTAAACCTCTACTTACCCTTTCAATTTTCAAAGCTAATCTATACTATAATCCTTATCAGCAGCAAGAAAGGCACTTGTGAACCTCTTAAAGATACATGTCACAATTAGGATTCTAGTAGTATCATTTGTTCAAGATAGGAGGTCATTCTCTTTTTATATTGCAGAACGAACTCAGTCAATAATATACAATCCAGAGAAGGGATAGAATTCTTACCAGAGCTCTTTAACATGACCATTTAGTTTTAGACATGCCCAGATAATTTGACGGAGAAGGCAATGGCACCCCACTCAGGCTGCTGTTTATGGGGTCGCACAGAGTCGGACACGACTGAGGTGACTTAGCAGCAGCAGCAGAGGCAGATAATTTGACATGACCTCGCATGTTGATATCCAATCATTTGCTGTCTAGTTTAATAAAATTAACTATAAAAATAACAACAACATTTATGAGAATGTAGCCAATACTCCATGCCTTAAGTCTCACTGAAACCATTTTGAAATGTGTTACTTAATTATTTTCATATTCAGATGAGCAAACCAAGACTTTGAAAGGTTGGCTCCTGCCTATGGTCACAGATACTAAATGGCAGGATGAGGATGCAAATTCAAGACACAACATTACCTAATTCTTAACCCAATGCAACACTGTTGTCTTTGTTGTAAAGGTTCTCAAGCTCTTCCAGCATTCTTGAATGATAGCTGAGATAAATTTTCCATTGTAAACTCTACAGCCTATTGTGATGCCGTGGCTTTTACATCATGACTGTATTTTCTGAATCACAGGCTCACCTACATGGCCTGACAAATTCAAGTAGTCTTATAGGCACAATATATAGACTATATGAAGTGGAAACAGTCCAGGAAAGACAACATACAACTGTTGCACCATATAGTTGAAAATACAGCCCTTGATATTAAAAAAAAAAAAGTTATTTCTGAAATACTGAGGAAAAGACTCAATAAATTGCCTACTACTTAAATAATTATTGGAGAAGGCAACGGCAACCCACTCCATACTCTTGCCTGGAAAATCCCATGGATGGAGGAGCCTAGTAGGCTGCAGTCCATGGGGTCACTAAGAGTCAGACACAACTGAGTGATTTCACTTTCACTTTTCACTTTCATGCATTGGAGAAGGAAACAGCAACCCACTCCAGTGTTCTTGCCTGGCGAATCCCAGGGACCAGGGGAGCCTTGTGGGCTGCCGTCTATGGGGTCGCACAGAGTTGGACACGACTGAAGCGACTTAGCAGCAGCAGCAGCAGACCTTCTGATCATTTTTCTCTATCACCCTTTTGGTTCTCTTTGTCTCATTTTTCTCTTAACTTTTCCACAAATTTCATTTCCTTCAAATATATGCCTAAACAGTGTTGCTATCAGTCATTGTTGGCTGTGTACATTTGGCCTGATAACATTCTGTAGTCGACTGATGTGCTGTTGTGCTGTGCTTAGTTGCTCAGTCGTGTCCAACTGTGCAAACCCTGATACAGCTAATTAATTAGTGCACATGTATATACACAAACCAAATCTGACAAAGTTGTCATGCAGGAGATATAGTTTAAATACTGTAATCATTTTATACAAGAGCATTATAATTGTGCTAATCTCCCCAGGAGGTATGTAAGTATAATATATGCAAATAGTTCCAAATATGTAATACATATGTACATGTATATGTAAACAAATAGATTTTCATATGAAAAACTATGCACAAAAATGATAAACAAAAGAAAAAGATGAATTAATTCCTTATTAATTGATAACTAGACAATTAAGATGATACAATAAAGCAGCCTTTGAAAAGCAAATGATAAAATTATACCTCTAAAAATAAATGTAAAGGATTTCAAGACGTAATGGCATGCATTTAAAAGATCTTAACCAAATTCACAAACTAAAATAGACTTGAAGAAATTATTAAAACTAGTCAGACTTCATGACATTAATCTGTGGTAATAGGGAACTTTAGGAGGCACTTGCATTTATTTAGAACCTGAAAGATTGTATGTTTATTTGTCCCTGTACTGCACTAAATGGATAAGAGTAGCCCAAGAGGAGTCTCCTTTCTAGAAAATACTGTGACATCAGGAGACACCAGCTAAGTTCTCAGTAAAGGCACGTTTCAGACACATCTTTGATCCACTGATACAACATCTTCTTGGATACCCTTTGTTTCATGACACTGACATTTTATATCTTTTTTAAAATTGAAGTATAGTTGATTTCTGTTAGTTTCTAATGTACAGCAGAGTGATTCAGTTAAACATACATATACACATTCTTTTCCAGATTCTTTTCCACCATAGGTTACCAGTAGATATTAAACATAGATCCTTGTGTTATACAGTAGGTCCTTGTTTATCTACTTTATATATGGTAGTTGTATATCTGTTAATTCCAAATTCTTAATTTATCCCTCTCCCTCCTTTCCCTTTTGTTAAAACATAAATTTGTTTTCTATAGTTGTATGTCTGTTTCTGTTTTGTAAATGAGTTCATTTCAATATTTTAGATTTCACATATGAGTGACATCATATGATCTGTCTGACTTACACTTCAATTAATATGATATGCATGCATGTTGTGGCAAATGGCATTATTTCATTCTTTTTTTTTTTTTGGTTGAGTAATATCCCACTGTATATATATACATCTTTTTTATCCATTCATCTGTCAATGGACATTTCAGTTGCTTTTTTGTCTTGACTACTGTAAATAGTGCTATTATGAACAATAGAGTGAATGTATCTTTTTGAATTAGGTCTCCATGGGTATATGTCCGTGAGTGGGATTGCTGGATCATATGGCAACTCTATTTTTAGCTTTTTAAGGAAACTTTCTACTGTTCTCCATAGAGTCTATACCAATTTACATCCTCATCAACAGCATAGGAGGGTTCCCTTTTCACCACACCCTCTCCAACATTTATTAATTATAAGCTTTTCAATAATGGCTATTCGGACCAGTGTGAGGTGATACCTCATTGTAGTTCTGATCTGCACTTCTCTAATAATGGCAATATTGAACATCATTTCATGTGCCTGTTGGTCATCTGTATGTCTTTGAAGAAATGTCCATTTTTGTCTTCTGTACTTTTTTTTTTTTTTTTGGATAGGACTGTTTTGTTATTGAGTTGTGTGTTTTGTTATTGAGTTGTATGAGCTGATTGTATATTTTGGAAATTAAGCCCTTGCTTGTCGCATCATTTGCAAATATTTTCTCCCAGTCCATAGGTGAGTCTATAGGTCTTTTCACTTTGTTTATGGCTTTCTTTGCTATGCAAAAACTTGTAAGTCTGATTAAGTCCCATTTGTTTATTTTTGCTCTTATTTCTATTGCTTTGGAAGACTGACTTAAGAAAATATTGGTATGGTTTATGTCAGAGAATGTTTTGCCTATGGTCCCTTCTAGGAGTGCTATGATGCCATACCCTCAAGTCTTTTATAAAAAATACTCTATATATTTGGCTGTATTGGGTCTTTGTTGTGAAATGCAGGATCTTCACTGCACCATGCGAGACTTCTCACTGTGACAACGCAGATTCTCTAGTTGCAGAGTGAGGCTCAGTAGCTCAAAGCACGGTCTTATATGCTCCGTGGCATGGAGGATCTTGAGGCCCCTTGTGGCACAGATGGTAAAGAATCTGCCTGCTATATAGGAGACTCAGTTCGATCCCTGGGTTGGAAAGATCCCCTGGAGAAGGGAACGGCAACCCACACTAGTATTCATGACTAGAAAATCCTGTGGACAGGGATCTCAAAGAATCAGACATGATTGAGTGACTAACACTTTCCTATAGGATCTTAATTCCCTGACCAGGAATGGAATCCATATCTCCTGCACTGCACTGCAGGTTCCCACAAACTAGGCTACCAGGGAAGTCTCTATATTTAAGTCTGCAAGCCATTTTGAGCTTATCTTTGTGTATGATGTGAATATGTGTTCTAAATTCCTGGATTTATGTATAGCTGTCCTGCTTCCCAAACACCACTTGCTGAATATATCTTCTTAAACAAGGTCTTGAGCAATGGTTTAATGAAACTCACATCTTAACAGGATAGTAGATCTACTGCAAGAACTATTCAACCATACATACATATTATTAGTATATTATAGTAGTATATATATATCCTCATTTCAAATGAGTATAAGTGCTATCTTAACAAATAAACTACTGCCACTATTAAATACATATTTACTTTAAACCAATGCTAAATCTTACTACCATTTTAGCAAGTGCTTTTGAATTAGCAAATGTTAAAAAGCCAGCTACAATAATATGTGTCTATAACAAAGTGGTTTATACTAAAATATATCTTCAAATCTGAAATGTTTGAGATTTCACTGTATTATAGCATACTTTTCTTTGAGAGAGTTGAGAACTCACTTTAAACACCTGAGACAAAATGAATGTGCTACACTTTAATAGTTATAATAGGATTATCAATTTTAAAAAGCCAGCCACTTTACTTCATCAATGAACTAGAACAACACTAGAAGATTAGGAAGGCTTATCAGTTCAAGACACTTTAGGACATGTCTAGTGGTTATAAAATTAATTTTTAATGATTTCTATACCATCTGGGAGATCCTCATTATGTGCAATAAAAGCTAACTTAATAATGTTTTAAAATTCTCCATTTCACCTAATCATCACAGAGGTCTAGTAATTTTATGTTCAAGTCCTAATGAAAATTTATACATTTGAGTAGAATAATACAAAATGTTTAAGATAATATTTTTAAAACCTACAAACTATAGACCTTTCTTAATAAAGGTTTTTGATGGCTCTCCTCCTCTCTGAATAATTAAAACATATGGCATATGACAAATTTAGCCAACAAAAATTAGCTGGCAATTTTCTTAATGGTTAATCTATTTCAGAGAGACCCATACTTCCAGGGGAGTTTTGCCTGGAAGATAGTAACAAGTTTATACATTTCTAAAGGCATTCTGATTGCAAATTTTCTATATCCACTATATGGATATTCAATATGCCAAAATAGAAGTAGACCTATGTTTAAAAACCAAGAAATAACTATCTCTAGCACTATTCTTAAATTTTCATACTTTCAGTTCAAGTACCTGAATTACAACTCTTTCATGCCAAAATGTTCATCTCATTACCAAGTAGACATAATGAAAAGATTTGGATTAAACTGGGTCTGCTCTCAGTCAGAGAACCCCTGTGAATCCCCCTTTCAAGTTTCACAGAGGTAACCACTAGAAAGAATCTCCCAGCCCCTCAAAACTTTCACAAATATCTCTATTGTAAAATATTCTACCACTTTTTTCTATGTTCTGTTTTTATTTCCCTTGTATCCCTTTTGTTTTGAATACTACTCATTTAAGAATAAGTTTTAAAGTATTTTTTTGATGGTACCACTCTTATCATCCTAAAACTTCTTATATATTTCAAATAGTATCAACCCAAAACTTTTTAATCATCCATTGCTTCAAGGAGTTAGAAGTGCAATTAAGCATTTTTACAAGGCAAGGAAAAAATCAGCTCATTTCTACCAATATGTCAGCACATTTCTTATCAGGACCTTTCTTGTCCACCCAAAACAGCAGTCAACAATCTATTTTTAGCAAACTAAGGATTGAGTATGAAATGTTGCTTGCTGCTGCTGCTTACATTACTAGAATTTAAAAATCAAAGGGAAATGAGGAGTGATCAAGGTAGTAGTAAATGAAGTAAAGTGAAATGAGGTCGCTCAGTCATGTCCTACTCTTTGCGACCCCATGGGTTGTAGCCTACCAGGCTCCTCTGTCCATGGGATTTTCCAGGCAATCGTCCTGGAGTGGATTGCCATTTCCTTCTCCAGGGGATCTTCCCAACCCACGGATCAAACCTGGGTCTCCCACATTGTAGACAGACGCTTTACCATCTGAGCCACCAGGGAAGTCGGATCCTAAATTCACCTTCTCCCACTGACACAACAAATCTACAACAACATAAGGAGTAATACCCTCAAAAGGGGACCTGAAAACTGGATGCACAGAGCCTCCACATCAAAGAGACAGAAAACATGAGGAAGTACCAAATAGAAGTTTCATAACATAAAAATACACTAAAGGGGTTCAATAGCAGACTGGATGAGGTAGAAGGAAGGTCAAGTCAGCAAGTAGGAACAAAAATGATGAAATGCATCCAGAGAAGCAAGATGAAACACAATTTTTAAAAACTAAAATATCTTAGGGATTTTTGAAATAACATCAAGCAAAATGACATCGATATTCAGGAGTTGCAGAGGAGGAGAGAGAGAGAGAAAGAATACACACGCACACACACACACAAAAAATGAAGAAATAGTGGCTGAAAACATCCCTAATCTGGGGAAGAAAACAAACATCAAGTTCCAGGAAGCCAGAGAGTTTCAAATAAGTTGAACAAAAAGAGACAAACACCAAGAAGCACTATAAGTAAAATGGTAAAAATTAAGGATTAAGAGAAAAGCCTAAAAGCAGCAGGAGAAAGTTTGTTACAAACAAAGAGAAATCCCATAAAACTATCAGAAAATGTTTAAGCTGAAACTTTACAGGTCAAAGGTCATGAAAGAAGTCATCCAAAGTGCTCAAAGAAAAAATCCAACCAGGAATTCTCTACCAAGCAAGGTTTTCATTCTGAATTGAAGAAATGATCAAGAGTTTCCTATAAAAGCAAAAATTTAAGAAGTTCATCATGACTAAACCAGACTTTGAAGAAAATATTAAAGGGACTTCTATAAGATGAAAAGTGAAAGGGACAGTGAAGTCGCTCAGTCGTGTCCGACTCTTTGCAACTCATGGACTGTAGCCCACAAAGCTCCTCCATCCATGGGATTCTCCAGGCAAGAATACTGGAGTGGGTTGCCATTTCCTTCTCCAGGGGATCTTCCCAACCCAGGGATGGAACCTAGGTCTCCCACATTGCGGGCAGACACTTTAACCTCTGCACCACCAGGGAAAAGATGAAAAGAAATGGCATCAATTAATAGTAGCACACATATGAAAGTAAAATATCTCACTAGAAAAGGTAAATATATAATAAAGACAGGAAATTACTTAAAGCAAGCGTGAAAGTTAAGACAAAATTAACAGAAATTACTCAAATTACAATAAGAATGCAAAAAGTTAAAATATGTAAAATGTGTCATCAAAAGTGACAACATAATGGGGGATTAAAAAGAAAAATCTGAGCATATTACAAAGCTTTAATAGTCACACAAAAGTTGTCACTACTATTTTCAGAGGCACAGGATTCTAATGCCACATTAGATCAGATAAATTAACATATATATCAATATCTATATCTATAGATAAAACATTCCATCCCAAATTGACAGAAAACACATTCTTTCAAGTGCATACGGAACGTTCCTCAGGAGGACTCACATGTTGGGTCACAAAACAAGTTTCAAATGCAAGAAATATGAAATCACATGAAGCATCTTCACTAACCAAAATAATATAAAGCTAGAAATGAAACACAAGGTAAAAAAGGAAAATCTACAGAGATGTTGAGATAAAACAACATGCTATTGAACAACCAATGGGTCAAAGAAATCAGAAGAGAAATAAAAATACCTAGAAACCAATGAAAACAAATATGGCATACCAAAATTTATGAGATGAGGCAAAGGCCGTTCTAAGAGGGAACTTCACAGCAATATAGGCTTATGCAAAGAAACAGTCAAGGTCTCAATCTAAATTTATATCTAAAGGAAGTAGAAAAATAAGAAATGAGGCCTAAAATTAGTATAAAGAAGGAAAAAATAAAAATTGGAGTGGAAATAAAGGCTAAAAATATAGAAAACATTAATAAAACTAAGAGCTGGTTTATTGAAAAGATAAGCAAAATAAACAAGATTTCCCCTAGACTAATCAAGTAGAAAGGAGAGAGGACTCAAAATCAGAAGAAAGAGAAGTTACAAATGACATCACAGAAATAAAGGATCATAACAGACAACCATGAACAATATATGTCAACTAGTTGCACAACCAAAAAAAATGGATAAATCCTAGAAGCAGACAATCTTCCAAGACTGTATAATAAAGAAATAGAAAATCTAAGTAGACAGAATACTAATAAGAAAACTGAGAAAGTAATTTTAAAAAATCTCCCTCCAAAAAAAAAAAAGCTCAGGAACAGATGGCTTCACTGGCTAATTCTACAAAACATTCAAAAGTTAATACTTGTCCTTCTCAAACTTTCACAAAACACTGAAGAAGAGGGAAACTTTCCAAACACGTTTTATAAAGCTGGCAATACTCTAACACCAAAATCAGACATGGACACCACACACAAAAAGAAAATTATAAACAAGGCATCTTTGATGAATATAGGATGTATAAAAGCAAAAATCCTCAACAACATATCAGCAAATGTGATCCAACAATACATTGAGAGAATCATACACCATGATCAAGTATGCAAGAATAATTCAACATCCACTGAGACCAAGCAACTGATACACCACAGTAACAAAATATAGGATAAAAATCATATGATTATCTCAATAGATGCTGGAAAAGCATTTTTTTTAATTCAATATCCATTTAAGATAAAAATTCACAACAGAATATAGAGGGAATAGACCTCAGTATAATAAAGGCCATATGTGATAACCCACAGATAACATCATAACCAAAAATTTTCAGCTTTTCAAAGACTGGGAACAGGACAAGGATGCCCACACTCACTACTTTTACTCAGAATAGTATTGGAAGTCCTAACCATAGCAATCAGATAAGAAAAGAAGTGCATCGAAATTGCAAAGAAAGACGGAAAACTCATTATTTGCAAATGACACGATACTATATAGAGACAACACTGAAGGCTCCACTAAAATCAAACAAACAAACAAAAAACTGTTAGAACTGATAAATGAATTCAGTAAAGTTACAGGGTACGAAATCAATATACAGGAATCTGTGGCATTTCTGTACACTAATAAACTATCATAAAGGGAAATTAAATAAATTATAATTATATCAGAAATAATACCCAGGAATAAGTTAAATCAAGGAGATAAAAGACATGTACACAGAAAAACTTTAAGACACTGATGAAAATAGTTGAAGAAGGCACAGATAAATGGAAAGATATCTCATGATCATGAATTGGAAAAACATTATTGAAATGTCAATACTACCTAGAGAAATCTACAGATTCAGTGCAATCCCTATCAAAATTCCAATGTTATACTGCACAGAGCTAGAACAAATAATTCTGAAATGTTATAGAACCACAAAAGATCCTGAGTAACCAGAACAACCTTGAGAAAGAACAAAGCTGGAAGTATCATCCAGTGAATCCAAAGCTATAGTAATTAAATCAATACTGCTCTGGCACAAAAACATAAATCAATGGAACAGAACAGAGAGCCCCCAAATAAATCCACACATATATGTACAATTAATTTACAACAAAGGAGTAAAGAAAATACAATACAGAAAGGACAATCCCTTTGATAAATGGTAATGAGAAAATTGGACAGCTACATACAGAAATAAAATTAGACTGCCATCCTACACCACACATAAAAAATTAATTCATAACATATTAAATACTTGAATGAAGGAAAGATTTGAAATCATAAAACTCCTGGGAGAAAACATAGGCCACACTTTTACTTACATCAGTCAGTGATATTTTGTGGATCTTACATAAAAGCAAGCGAAAGAAAACCAAAGATAAATGGGACTTCATCAAACTAAAAAACCTCTGCACAGAGAAGGAAACCATCACTGAAACTAAAAGACTTACTGAGTGAGAGAAGATATTTCAAAATCATCTATCTGATGGGGTTAATATCCAAAATAAATAAGGAATTCATGCAACTCAGCAACAATTTTAAAAAGCCCAATTGAAAAATGGGCAGAAGATCTGAACAGACCTTTTTTTTTTTTTTTTTCAAAGAAGACATACAGATGGCCAAGAGGTACATGAAAAGATGTTCAACATTGTTAATTATTAGGAAAATGCAAATCAAAACCACAATGAGATATCACCTCACACCTGTTAGAATGGCTATTATCAAAAAGACAAGAAATAACAGATGTTGGGGAGGATATGGAGAACAGTCCTGTTAGTGGGACTGTAAATTAGTAAAGGCACTATGGAAAATGACATGGAGGCTGCTCAAAAAAGTAAGATTGGGATGATTAGAATATTATCCAGCTACTTCATTTCTGGTTATTCATCTCAAGAACACTATTTTTAAAAGATACATGCACCCCTATTCATTGCAGCATTATTTGCAATAGCCAACGTATAAAAACAACTTAAGTGTCCACTGATGGATAAATGGAGAAAGAAACTGTGATACACATGCATACAACCATACACACACACCATGGAATACTACTCAGCCATAAAACAAATGATAACTGCCATTAGCCACAATACAGGTGAACCTTGAGGGTATTAGGCTAAGTAAAATAAGCCAGAGAAAGACAAAAACCATGTAACTTCACTCACATGTGGAATCTAAAAGAATAAAACTAAATACCACAAAAACTCATTCATATATACATAGAATAATATTTATCAGAAGGGAAGGGGTTGAGGATTAAGCAAAATGGATGAAGCGGGTCAACTGCATGGTGATGGATGCAACTAGATTGCCAGGGTGACTACTCTGTACCGTATACAGAATACTATATAGTGTATTGCATACAGATGTCAAATTATAATAAAAAATGAAAGAAATATATCAGATAGGCCTCAATATTCAGAGATTGATAGAATCTTAGTAAAGTTTAAGAATAAACTAGAGTGAATATGCTCCTGTCAGAATAAACTCTAAACTCAAGTATACATTCTCCAAACAAGCATATATTAACAATATCTTCCAGGAAGAGTGTTCAAACTAATCAAGGAAAAATTCCACCTTGTCAATAACCCATCAGGCTAAAAAAGGCAGTGTTTTATTAGGCTACAATTCTGGTCATCAATGCCCGATGAAGGTGGGTTTCATCAACACCAAGCAATGGTTTTAGATACTGGCTGGGGGGTCCTACAATTCCACTCAATTGTAACAACACCTAGGGATAGTGCAACATCTAGTGATAACACAACACAGGGTAAGGACTCTTCTTCCAGACTGCCACATACCCCCATCCCAGTACTTTAAACTCCAACCAGAGATCCATGCTTCTGACCATCTGTCCACAGACTGGAAGTTATGAGATCCCACCGTGGACTTGATTAATTTGCTAGAGTGGTTCAAAGAGCTCAGAGAAACATTTTACCTACAAGATTTCCTGTTTATTATAAAAGGATATAAATATGGAACAGCCAGATTAAAAAAAAGACACAGAAAGCAAAGTAAGGGAAAAGGACTATGAGTTTCCACATCATCTTCAGAAGGTACCAATCTTTCCAGATCTCCAGGTATTCACACACCTGGAAGCTCTTTAAGCCCCACACATCTGTGATTTTATGGAGGCCTTATTACTCAGGCACAATTGATTCAACCATTGGCCATTGGTGACTTAACTCAATGCAGGGATGAGGGAGGTGACATTTAAAGTTTCAAGACACTAATCCTGTGGTTGGTTTCCCTAGTAATAATCAGCTCCCATCCTTTGCTGTGATCCAAAGTCACCTGATTAACAGAAAAGATACCTTTATTCTAGGAAATTCCAAGGGTTTTAGAAGCTCTGTGCCCAGAAGAGTGGATAAGGAATATATAGTTATTATTATAAGTCACAATATCACAAGGTCCCAGCTGGTTCTCTTTTCTAGTTACAAGCCTTTTGAGTTCTTCCTACTGTTCAAACCTGTGCTGAACTATGTTCAATACAAGGCACCTGATAGAAGACAGAGTGTACGATTCCTGCCTCCATGGAATAGCCAGTCTACTACAAAATTCAGATAAATAACTGCACGCAGCACAGCATGATATTAAAGTGTGAGACTAATCAGGAAGGCAGCCTAACTCAAGTTTAGAGGGTGAGAAAAGATACCAATTAGTCAAACCCCTTTTTTCCTCTAGCTGGCTACAATGTCACTTTGTGAAAACTGACCTTGCGTCTTGCCCTGTAACATGTATGCACGTGTGCTAAGTCGTCTCTGTCATGTACAACTCTTTGTGACCCTATGGACTGTAGCCCGCCAGGCTCCTCTGTCCAGGGGATTCTCCAGGCGAAAATACTGGAGTGGGTTGCCACGCCCTCCTCCAGGGGGTCTTCTTGGCCCAGGGGTCAAACACGCATCTCTTCTATCTCCTGGATTGGCAGGCAGCTTCTTTACCCCTAGCGAACCTGGGAAGTGCTCCCTATGACATGGCTATCCTCGAATGATAAGACCTCCCTGGTAGCCATCTCCCTGGTAGCTCAGATGGTAAAGAGCCCACCTGCAATGCCAGAGCCAGGGCTTGATCCCTGGGTTGTACATGACTGAGAGGCATACATGTCTGAGCAACTAAGCACACATCCTCTGATGCAGCTCTCCTCCCATACACCTAATCCTAAGGAGTGGCAGAACAGCCATCTTCTTTCAGGCATTCTAAGATGGCTACATTTCAGAATTTCCACCTGTTCTCTGGAGTGCAGTGACAGAGAAGCTCCAGGTACCAACTAGGGTCAAATATCAAAGCACATTCTGTTACACTCCGCTCTGCTGTATATGCCTACCTGACTTTCTTCATTCATCTGTTTCTCTGCTGCTTCTCTAATACATGGAAATTTACATAACCTAATTCAGGCTCATCTTTCCATTCACTCTACATTATTGATAAAGGGGTAATTTTACAGAGATACAGTTTTTAAGAGGGACATTTCCAGAATGGGCTTTTGAAGCACCAACCCTCTTCTGACTATGCCTCTTTTTGTCTCTATGACCTTTGACAAGGATTGCAGCCAGCTGCATTGGAAGAGCTTACCATATGTTGTAAACTGTCTTCTGACACCTGCTCCGACATTCCTTGTTCCCAACGTGAACATGTGTCTAAACCGATTTGAATTATACAGCCTTGTTTCTCATCACTTGTAACAGGGATGGATCTAGTAGGGAATCATCCATTTGAACTAGGATTATCCTGACCTTATGTATCATCTTGAAATGTTTTAATGAGTATCAGTGAATCTGATCATCAATAGTTAACAAAAGTATGTTCCCTTATAAACTCCATGTGGATTCACTCTATTTTTTACTCTAAAAGGAGTCTAATAGCAGGCATTAACATTTTTAAAGTGAGATTACAAGGCTCAGTGGTATACTAAAATTGATATTTGCATTTTCTGTGATATATATAAAGACATCAGTAACGGAACTCTGAAAATAAAAATAGCACTGGGTCATTCAGGCAGCACAGTGCTCTGAGATTAAGTAAAACATCTAAGTTCTCAGTAGTAATGCCCCAGTCAGGATTCAAACTCAGTTCTGACATCAGTCACTTGACTTTCCAAATCTGCCAGCTGCCTTACAATGACTTTCCCTTCTTGTTAAATGCTAGTTCAAAAGTCTATAATTTTATCCTCACTTGTTACTCTAGTATGTACTATTAACATGCATTTTCACTGTTGAGCAATAATCTTTAAATCAGTAAATGATTATCTGAAGTACTTTTTCATACTATGGATTATTAAATCATACTTGTAAAGTAACAAAAGGCTTCCTTACACTTAAAACTGAGACAGTTTAAATTTAATGCACACAGCTATACCAGGAAATGATTATACACAAAACTTTCATTGGCCCTCCACCCAACTCTGCCCAGAGAAGCTGAACTGTAGGGCCTCCATCAACAAGCTCCCTTGTCCTCTGGCTTTTAGTGGGATTTATCCAGTGAAAAGTAATGGTAGGAGATTATTGGGCAGGAAAAGAGAGTAAGACCAGAGGGTTTACCCTTCAGTTTCCTCCCTGCCAGGTCACAGCAGGCTGGCCCTGTTTCTTGACTGAATGCCATAGCTCCTTTAGAAATGTCCTCCACACAACTCTCTCTCCAACTATTGCTCCATTTCCCCCTTGCCCACTAGGCAAAAGGCAGTGAAGCTTTCCTTATTGCTAACCCTGGGACACTTTCCTTAAACCCATCTATATCTCTATATCACCTGAGTATGCCCAGTTTCCTGATTTATACAGTTGTGAATAAACATGTTTTGCACTTGGGCCTTAGACAAATGAATGTGACTAGCATCATCTCAGAGGTTAAAGTGTCTGCCTGGAATGTGGGAGACCCAGGTTCGAACCCTGGGTTGGGAAGATCCCCTGGGGAAGGAAATGGCACCCCACTCCAGCACTCTCGCCTGGAGAATCTCATGGAGGGAGGAGCCTGGTGGGCTATAGTCCATGGGGTTGCAAAGAGTCGGACACGACTGAGTGATTTCATTTCACTTCAGCATCATCACCTGATTTCTTCTTGTGTTTGTGGACTAGGAACAACGTTGTTTAAGCCTGTTTTCTTTTTCCTTTTCCCCAAGTTTAACTATTTCCCTCATGACAAATACCCCCAAGTCCAGGAATAATGCCATCTTTTCAACACAACTCCATAACCTGACTTTAGGTTTCTGTCTCTAAAGTGCACATAAGATTCAGACAACTTCACAGTGAAGAGACATCATGTGAATTCCTGGCATGATCCATGATCCTGGGTACACAGGATTTCTGACCTTTCTGCTGCATTAACAGTCAAAAAATTGGATCATTAAGTGACAGCTGAGCTGTTGAGATGGCAGAACTGAGGATTAAGAAAACATCTGGATCAACCAATAGTTAAAAAGCGTTGTTTAAAAACAGCATCATCATTAAACTTACTGACTTAGATAAATTTGACTGTAGAAGCTTAACATAACTGACCTCACTCTAAAGGTGTTTGCTTTAGACTGCTGAAAAGGTGGAAGAACAAACTTCAAAAACAAACTGTTTACTTTTACATTATTATTCTGTTATCTGCCATCCCTGAACTCTCACCTAAAAGACTGAGTTTCTCACTACTGTACATTTACACTGCTTCAGCATAAGACTTTATTCTGCCCCATTTCCAAAATATGGGTAGAACAAAAACCACTTTATAGATTAATCATAAAGTTAAAAAAAGTTCTTTAGTAAGTAATGTGACTTTCCTAGGTTAAAAAGTATGACAGCTAAATAAATTTTGTCCAATGGGGTGGTTAGAATTAGGCCTATGAATTCAAAAACACACAAACAATAAAAAACACTAAAAATCACTGCAGATGGTGATTGCTGCCAAGAAATTAAAAGACGCTTACTCCTTGGAAGGAAAGTTATGACCAGCCTAGACAGCATATTGAAAACCAGAGACATTACTTTGCCAACAAAGGTCCATCTAGTCAAGGCTATGGTTTTTCCAGTGGTCATGTATGGATGTGAGAATTGGACTGTGAAGAAAGCTGAGTGCCGAAGAATTGATGCTTTTGAACTGTGGTGTTGGAGAAGACTCTTGAGATCCAACCAGTCCATCCTAAAGGAGATCAGCCCTGGATGTTCTTTGGAAGGAATGATGCTAAAGCTGAAACTCCAGTACTTTGGCCACCTCATGAGAAGAGTTGACTCATTGGAAAAGACTCTGATGCTGGGAGGGATTGGGGGCAGAAGGAAAAGGGGACGACAGAGGATGAGATGGCTGGATGGCATCACTGACTCGATGGACGTGAGTTTGAGTGAACTCCGGGAGTTGGTGATGGACAGGGAGGCCTGGCCTGGTGTGATTCATGGGGTCGCAAAGAGCCGGACACGACTGAGTGACTGAACTGGGCTGAACTGAACCTCATTACAGCTAGAGAGAAATGATTCAATAGCATTCTTTTCCCCTAAATAATAAAAATGCATTTATAGTTCTATAGTAGTAGTAATTCCTAGCTACACAGTTACTTTAGGAAAAGTAACTGGGCATTTCAAATGTCATTCACATTCGGGGGGAAAAAATGCACACACACATATCCAAACTCCCTGCCCTCGAAACAGGATGGAAAGACACTGATAACAATCATTATTACAAGTTAAGTGGTGTCACAAGCCCAAGTTCAAATTTATCTTTCCAGCATCTAGCTAAGAACTAGCTGATCCAACAGTCTCCAGAAATAAATTACCATAGAATGACCAAAATATCAAGGCCTGTGACCTTGACTTTCTTTCTCTATCAGTAATCCTGTCAGGATGGCAGAAGTACAATTTGTAACCAAAACATATTCCTCTGGTTTTCCTTCTAGATGAAGTTGCTATTTCTTTTACCTCACCCAAAAGTTAGGGTAAAACGAGAAATTCAGAGCACTGGATGGAACTTTTCTCTTGATTCCAAGTTAATGTAACACTATATTTTTCAACTGTCCCAACAACAATTATATTTAAGTGTTAAAGAAAATAAAAACTCCTTTTCTGCTTTTTTTTCTTAAACTTACCCAGAAATGTCTCTGCCTCTCTCGCACCTGTGCTCAAGCCCTTCTTAGATGTATGAGCACAAGTTGTGGTTAAACTCCATCTGTTTGAATCCAGTTGGAGACTTCTATATTTACCCAAGTGCATCTATATATCTCTTTAATGCAAGGTTTCATTAGAACAACTTAGGCATGGCCAAGACACAAAATTACATGAGCACTGCTAGCTCATGGGTTAGCTACAAGATACGATATTTTGGTTTAAAAAATTTAGCACAATTAACCAGATTAAAATGAATTATTGATTTTATGTCATATCTATGAGATAACAAACAGAACAAGTGGAAGACAAAATAATTTATCCAAATTTCCTGAGGCTGAGGAAAGCTCAGGGGTCTTTCAACTCAAATGTGTCTTTCCTCACATTCTCTTTCACCCTGCAGGGAACAAGAGGACTTAATTCCCTTTTCCACCATTATAGGCAGACCTAAAGGAGGAACATAGTACTGTGAATTTGAGGTGTTTATGAACGAGGACTGTAACAGGAAAACATATATAATAGCAATGGATATCTGTAATTGAATATTTTTCTATTTAAAATTCCAGTTGAGATTTATTTCCTTGTACTTTATTTTCACTGAATAATAAAACCAGCTGATCACAATCCTGTTCATAACACACTTCCTTGCTGCTTAAAATTATTATTACTTAGGAAAAGACCATTAGTTTTTTCATCTGCCCATGAACTAATTCCAATTCATTTAAGCCCCTTCCATTGGTAATGGTAATATTCCTGGCATTTTAATGAGCTCTATTGCCCTGCTGTGCTCTTTTCTTAAATGTATCATATTCACAAATTGAAAAATAAAAGAAAAAATGGATAACTGTGTAACTTTATAAAATTTCTGAAATATGCCTCTTTTAAAAGATTTATTTAAAAATTCACAGACAGCTTGTGGTCCACTTTGGCTCCCAGACCTTAGTTTACTGCATATACCTTGTA
The DNA here is from genome assembly GCF_016772045.2 of Ovis aries. NCBI lineage: Eukaryota > Metazoa > Chordata > Mammalia > Artiodactyla > Bovidae > Ovis > Ovis aries. The sequence continues at coordinate 212,956,397 of NC_056054.1, forward strand.
GCTAATATAATGTAATAGCTAGTATAAAAGGGAAAAGTGAAAGTGAAGTCGCTCAATCGTGTCTGACTCTTTGGGACCCCATGGACTGTAGCCTATCAGGCTCCTCTGTTTGTGGGATTCTCCAGGCAAGAATACTGGAATGGGTTGCCATTTTCTTCTCCAGGGGATCTTCCCGACAAAGGGGTCAAACCCAGGTCTCCTGCATTGCTGGCAGATGCTTTATGCTCTGAGCCACCAGGAAAGCTGAGGAGAGAATAGCTAGTATAATACAGCTAATAACTATTATGCTCAGATTTTAAAGATCATTTTGTGTTACATTTGCATCGTTTTTATTATATTACTATATAAATATCAATACTAAAGGTTATTAAAAAGAGAACATTATAAATACAATTAGGACAAAATTTTAAGAAATATCCAGAACAAAAGCCTGAATGTAAATATTTAAAACAATGCTGTATGTCAGATCTAGCATCTGCCAGTTGTTCAGTATTTGACAGATCACTCACACTTTATAACCTTTTTTGGTAAGTGAAGCCTACAAAATAGAGATCATATCACAGAATCCTGGAACAAGTATATGAAATTCTATTTGTGCTTTAAAAGTTTTCATTTTTTCCCCCTCCAGATATCTTTATAATTAAAATAATTGGAGAAAAGTGAACTTTAATACATTGATCCCCAAGTATTTCTCTTGCCACCAATGAACTTCCATCTCTGGAAAAAAAAGAGCAAATAAGTGTCTGATTAATACTGTGTTGGGTAGTGGGGGGTGCCATAAAAAAAAAAACAAAACTGGAAGTAAACAGCTCAAGGTCCACTAATGACTCGTAATCTCCAAGGAAAACTGATTCTATAAAAGAATATTTCATTTTCTATGCAGAGTTAGGAAAAAATAACTAAATAAAAGATATCTGAAGAAAAAATAAAAGTAAGTAAATAGAGACACAGGCAAAATAACTTTGAAAACTTTGTCTTTACACAAGGTATTATTGTTTTATTTCAAAGGTAACACCAATAAATATTTCCTGACCCAAGAACTTTGATGCACTATCAGAAATAACTCATTTTAGAGCAAGGGCACTGGTAACTTCCTCTAAATTCATTATGAGGATTATGAATATTTTTATTAGTCAAGATTGGTGGGTGGGGGGAAAACAAGACTAAGCCCATTAATCTATTCACTAATCTTTCTCTTAGTGAGATCCAGGGTTGAGTTTAGACAGGTGAGGAAAAGATCACAGATCCTAATGTTAAGGATAGTTATGGAGGGATTCTCTAGCGGCAATAGATAAAATAGTTAAGATTAATATTTTAGGTCAGTTAAGCCTTTCCATCCATGTTGTAATTCCTCATCCTTTCTGAAAACCAATTTACTAGCCTTCATTCAGAGGTACATGCTCCCCCACAACAGGGCATCTGTACATGTTTTTCTATTTTCAGAAGACTCTGTCTCCCCACCTGTAAATATTGCCTCAGTATCCCAACTTTACATTCCTACCTCATCATTCAAATGGCTTCCTCAGGGAATGCATACCTATTCACCAGATGAGGTCAACACTTCGAACTGAGATCTCACAGAGTAAGTATATCTCCTTATCCTGTGATCGTATTTTGTCTTCATGGTTATTTGATGAATGAATCAACCAACAGATGAATGAACACTTAACCAAAAAGTGCTTGAGTCAGTTGACAAATATTTGTGATGGTTCTGTCCTTAAACATGGAAAACCCCAAGTTGACATAGCTTGCATTATGACCATCTTCCTTTTCCTTTAAACTATCCATGGTTAGAAAATGTTTATTCAAATTAACCAAACCACTCATTTGAGAGGTGTTTTTCTTACAATAGAACTTAATCAATTTGGCATTTCAAAGGAGAACATTTGTTCTACTTAAATATTTCTGGAATGCTAACACTTTCAACAATCTGTCCTCAGAGAATGTAATTAATCGGGCACATTTAATTATGGCACATGTAGTAATTTTAGTATTGGGTCTGGATAGTATTTTACAAACACTATTGTCTAGTTTTGACAAGAAATTTGGCCTGAAGACCAGATCTCATGGCCTACGGGTTAGAATGTTGTCAAAGGACACAGTAGAGACAGTTGTGAGTTCAGTGGGGGAATAACTTAGTGTCTCTATCAAGTATGGAAAGTCCCCTTTAGGTGAAATCATTGATGATTTGGGTTTAGCAGTCAATGATCTGGATTCCCTTTCTTGTATTGAGTATGAAACAAGAATCTTAGTGACCTTGACATCTGAATGCATGGAGTCATGGATTTGTTACACAGCCACCTAAGGCTCTCACTGCCTGAATCCAGCAGACAGCCTAATTAAACAGCAAGAGTTCCTGGAGGGGAATGTTAATGAGCCTACTTGGCAGCCAACAGTCTGTTCCCCAGATGGTGTAAGGGTTATAAATTGTCAATAGGGTAAGAGTAGTGAAAGAAGTCAGGGAAAATTCAGAAACACTCCTACACTACTGGAATTTTCTGAGATATTAGTCCCACCATGAAAATATTTGGAGATTCAGTGGCAGGGTAGAAGTACCAGCATATTCTGTTTACTTTAAGCTGTAGGAACACATCAAAGTTGCATTGACTTTTCAAATAAACATCATTCTGTTAAACTGAATATTGGGGTGGTTAACTCAAGCACTTTCATCAGGATGATAATGACTGTAAAAGCATGAAAATATCATTAAAGCTTGACCAGTTTCATAGGTAGTATTTATTATTTTCTGCCTTTTAATTTTTCCTAATGGATGGAGTCTGGAGCATGCAAGCCCTTGCCTAATTAGGGCATTTTTGAATGAGTAATATCTTAGGAAGAAACAATTTTCCATGACCTTAACGTCACGCCCTCACTATTCTAAAGTAACCAGTGTGAAAGCAACCTCTATTAAGAACGAAAACATCTCTTTTCCTTTTATCAAGCTTGCTCTTCAGCTTATCTTTAATTAAGCTTTAGAGCCAAATGAATATGTGAAAGCTAGGGTGAAGTTTAACCTTCACTGTATTTCAAAAGTCAATTCCAAGAACCATCTGTTTTAAAATCTAGGGGGGTTCCAATAATTTTTGACTCTTAGTGTCCACATATTTATGCAACTTTTTTTTTCCATTAGTGTGTCTAGTTTCTAAATAGAATGTAACAACAATAACAACAATAAAAATGTCACTTCTATGATTAGATTCTGTTATGTAAGACTGAGATGACAAGAGTGAGAGTCTCTCCTCTGACCTTGGACAAGTAAGCTGCTGTATTAACTGCCTATGAAGAGGGCCATGGGGCGGAGAACTACAATAATCTCTAGGAGCTGAGTGCATTTGTATAGCTGCAAGCAATTGGATTCCTCCAATAACCAACTTTCACTTCAGTTCAGTTCAGTGACTCAGTCGTGTCCAACTCTTTGTGAACCATGAACCACAGCACGCCAGGCCTCCCTGTCCATCACCAAGTCCCAGATTCCACCCAAACCCATGTCCATCGAGTCAGTGATGCCATCCAACTATCTCATCCTCTTTCATCCCCCTCTCTTCCCACCTTCAATCTTTCCCAACATCAGGGGCTTTTCAAATGAGAGCTCTTCGCATCAGGTGGCCAGAATATTGGAGTTTCAGCTTGAACATCAGTCCTTACGATGAAAACCCAGGACTGATCTTCAGCGGTCAGCTTTCTTTATAGTCCAACTCTCACATCCATACATGACTACTGGTAAAACTATAGCTTTGACTAGATGGACCTTTGTTGACAAAGTAATGTCTCTGCTTTTTAATATGCTGTCTAGGTTGGTCATAACTTTCCTTCCAAGGAGTAAGTGTCTTTTAATTTCATGGCTGCAATCACCATCTGCAGTGATTTTGGAGGGCCCAAAAATAAATTCAGCCACTGTTTCCACATATATTTCCCATGAAGTGATGGGACCAGATGCCGTAATCTTAGTTTTCTGAACGTTGAGCTTAAAGCCAGCTTTTACACTCTCCTCTTTCACTTTCCTCAAGAGGCTCTTTACTTCTTCACTTTCTGCCATAAGGGTGGTATCATCTGCATATCTGAGGTTATTGATATTTCTCCCAGCAATCTTGATTCCAACTTCTGCTTCATCCAGCCCAGCATTTCTAATGATGTATTCTGCATATAAGTAAAATAAGCAGGTGACAGTATACAGACTTGATGTACTCCTTTTCCTATTTGGAACCAGTTTGTTGTTCCATGTCCAGTTCTAACTGTTGCTTCCTGACCTACATACAGGTTTCTCAAGAAGCAGGTCAGGTGGTCTGGTATTCCCATCTCTTTCAGAATTTTTCACAATTTATTGTGATTCACACAGTCAAAGGCTTGGGCATAGTCGAGAAAGCAGAAATAGATGTTTTTCCGGAACTCTTTTGCTTTTTCCATGATCCAGCAGATTTTGGCAATTCGATCTCTTGTTCCTCTGCCTTTTCTAAAACCAGCTTGAACATCAGGAAGTTCACAGTTCATGTATTGCTGAAGCCTGGCTTGGAGAATTTTGAGGCTTACTTTACTAACATGTGAGATGAGTGCAATTGTGTGGTAGTTTGAGCATTCTTTGGCATTGCCTTTCTTTGGGATTGGAATGAAATCTGACCTTTTCCAGTCCAGTGGCCACCTCTGAATTTCCAAATTTGCTGACATATTGAGTGTAGCACTTTCACAGCATCATTTTTTAGGATTTGAAATAGCTCAACTGGAATTCCATCACCTCCACTAGCTTTGTTCCTAGTGATGCTTCCTAAAGCCCACTTGACTTCACATTCCAAGATGTCTGGCTCTAGGTGAGTTACCATTGTGATTATCTGGGTCATGAAGATCTTTTTTGTACAGTTCTTCTGTGTATTCTTGCCACCTCTTCTTAATATTCTCTGCTTCTGTTAGGTCCATACCATTTCTGTATTTTATTGAGCCCATCTTTGCATAAAATGTTCCCATGGTATCTCAAATTTTCTTAAAGAGATCTCTAGTCTTTCCTATTCTATTGTTTTCCTCTATTTCTTTGCATTGATCATTGAAGAAGGCTTTCTTATCTCTCTTTGCTCTTCTTTGGAACTCTACATTCAAATGGGTATATCTTTCCTTTTCTCTTTTGCTTTTCACTTCTCTTCTTTTCACAGCTATTTGTAAGGCCTCCCCAGACAGCCATTTTGCTTTTTTGCATTTCTTTTTCTTGGGGATGGTCTTGATCACTCTCTCCTGTACAATGTTACAAACCTCCGTCCATAGTTCATCAGGCACTCTATCAGATCCAGTCCCTTAAATCTATTTCTCTCTTCCACTGTATAATCATAAGGGATTTGATTAAGGTCATACCTAAATGGTCTAGTGGTTTTCCCCACTTTTTTCAATTTAAGTCTGAATTTGGCAATAAGGAGTTCATGATATGAACCACAGTCAGTTCCTGGTCTTGTTTTTGCTGACAGTGGTCTTTTAGAACCCAGAGCCATGGACTCTGCTAAGCAACACCTGAACCCCTGACTCTTGAAAACCAAGATAATAATTTTGTTAAGTCAATACATTGTGATAATTTGCTGTGTGGCAATATAAAATACATCATTGAAGAATTTTCATTTTGACCATATGGTGGCTACTTTTATGTGTCAATTTGACTGAGCCTCAGGGTGCTAAGATATTTGATCAAACATTATTCTGGGTGTTTTCTTAAGGATGTTTCTGGGTAAGATGAATATTTAGATAGGCAATGGCACCCCACTACAGTACTCTTGCCTGCAAAGTCCCATGGATGGAGGAGCCTGGTAGGCTGCAGTCCATGAGGTCGCTAAGAGTCGGGCACAACTGAGCGAATTCACTTTCACTTTTCACTTTCATGCACTGGAGAAGGAAATGGCAACCCACTCCAGTGTTCTTGGCTGGAGAATCCCAGGGACGGGGGAGCCTGGTGGGCTGCCATCTATGGGGTCGCACAGAGTCGGACACGATTGAAGTGCCTTAGTAGCAGAAGCAGCAGCAGACTGAGTAAAGCACATTGCCCTCTCTAAAGTGAGCAGGACTCATCCAAACAGATAAAGGTCTGAAAAGAACAGTAATGTTGACATCTCCCAAGTAAGAAATAATTATTCCTGCCTGATAGTCTTTGAAGTTGGACATGAGCTTTTCTTTTGCCTTTGGACTTAAACTGAAATAGAGGCTCTTCCCGGTGCTTGACCTGCCAACTTTTGAACTGACCTACATTGTCAGCTCTTCAGCTTGTTCACTTACCCTGAAGATCTTGGGATGTGCCAGCCTCCATAATCATATGAACCAATCCCTTCTAATACACACAGACACACACACAGACACACACAAACTCACTCTATTGTTTTTGTTTCTCTAGAGAACCTTGACTAATACAGGCCATAGTCACAAGTAAAAAGAACTGCCAAATCTTAGAGATGGAATGAACTGTAAACATCAGCTTGAGAAATTTCCATCCTCAATCTGCAGACTCTATGGACTGCTGACTCATTTTAATTTAACAAAAGCACAAGTTTACAACCCTGATTTCTTAGCAAATACTTTTGAACTGACCCCAAAACTGTCTTCCTCATAGGTGCTAGCTCTATTAGCCCATAGTAAGTATTGATATATTTCCTCTTTCAAAGATTTGGATAACTGTTTGGCCGCTAACATATCTTATCCAAATGAAACAGCCCTACTTCTTTTAGTTCTTTCCTGCATGACATAATTTCAGAACAACTCACATTTTCTCCACATCTCTCTGAAGGTACATTAAAGTATTCTATGCACTCAGAACTAAAAACAACATTCTCAACTAACTATGGTTATAATAAAATATAATGGTATTAACAACTCCTTTCAACTATTTCTAGTATGTTAAAGAGACTTGGTTTATACACTATTCAATTGTGGCTCATATTACAGATTACTTTAATTCTTGTCTTATTATAAAGTCCAGAAGACTAAGCACTTAATATCTCAGCCTCCCTTGCAGCTAGGAGACATTAAGTAATACCATGCTAGCTAATGAAGTATATAAAAAAGATGTCTACTCAATAAAATGGTTAAACTTCATCAAGAAAAAAATATTGCCTTTCCTTTCTTCCTGCCTGTAAGGCTATCATGATACATGGAATTCTAGCAGTTATCTTGTGACTACAGGACCACAAACACAAACAGAGAGGAAAGACAAATAATGAAGTCTCTGTTGAGAGCATAAGCAGTTCCATAAACTTTGGACTACCCACTTTCTATCTTCTGGTTGTATGGGAAAAATCAACTTTTATGTTTAAAACCGCTATGTTACTTGTAGCTGAATGCATTCTAAACTGGCACTGTTTTTTGTTGTTGTTGTTGTTTTTTTTTTTTAAACAGAAACTAAAACTTGGGAAGCTAAAGAGTGCCAAAGGGCACATATCTAGTAGAAGAACCGTAAATTCCCTATCTCAGCATTCTTGCCACCATATGGTTCTGCCATTTTACATAATGTTGCCACTCTAAAGGTGTAATATGAATGCTCTGTTTTACATATATCACAAAGACAATCTCAATGTTACAACTAGGATGTGACTAAGAAATACACACTCTGGCACATAGGACGGTCTACAAATTAATATAGAAACAATTCTTGGTCACAAATATATTTCAAGACACTGAAGTGAAAGATTCAATTATGATCATAAAATTCAATCCAATAAATAAAAACAAAAGTGGCCCAGAAATGATTCTTGGGAACTGCCATTCCATTCTAATCAGAACCACCATCTTTTCCTCTTTGCATTAAATTGCATACTTTGGTTCTTACATAAAATTATAAGTTAAGTATCTATTTCAATGATAATCTTGAATGAACAATTTTAAGTTTACCACAGAAAGCACACTGAAAATATATTATCTCATGACCATCAAACAAGAAAAATCTTTGGGAGCCCTTCTCAAATTTTTTTTTTGAAAATGCAGTGAAGAACAATTTTTGCTTTCTTCTACATGGCCATTTTCTCTCTCTCTCTACAATAGGCATACACTTACCAATTTAACTTTAAAAGATACTTTCCTGGCAGACAATCCCTAGTTTGAACAAAAATCCTTCACCTGACACTTTTTGCCATTTTAGAAGAAGGGAAAAAACAAACCTCACACACAATGTATACTTGAAGTCAAATAAAATGTAATTGAAGGCTCTACTCTTATTTCCAACTTATCAAAAACCACATAAATTAAAGTACAAATCCCACCACCAAAGACATAGTAAAAGGTTGGAAGAATATTCTAAAGGTCACATTATCTTAATGAAGTGCCACTTCCTGACAACACGGCCATGATATTGGAGTAATATACTCCATTTAGTGGGAAATGCTCTGTGAAATCCATGCCCTCTGCACTCTAAACAAAGACATCGGTAATTTTCTTAAAAGGTCACACACAAAAGTGTTATTTAAAACTAGGCATTTGCCAGTTGTGAATATATGAAAAGTGAATATCAGATATAGGAACTGGGATAAACTGCTTGTAAAATGCTAGGGCTTTTCACCTATGCTTTAAATATATAAAATTTTGTCAGATAATTTAATTCTTTGATATCATTTTATTGAAATATTAAAGGGAAAATTATACTGAAAATTTTAATAAGATTATATCTAAAACATCTGAAACCTAAACTGTTAGTCACTCACTCGTGTCCGACTCTTTGCGATCCCATAAGCCTGCCAGGCTCCTCTGTCCATGGGATTTCCCAGGCAAGAATACTGGAATAGGCTGCCCTTTCCTTTTCCAGGGTACCTTCTTGACCCAGGGATTGAACTCGCATCTCTTGCTCAGACTCTTTACCGTCTGAATCACCAGGGAAGCCTCTGACTTACTCAAACTTGAAAGTGCATTTGAGTAAACTGACAAAGTTTATTTCAATTCAGTTCAGTCGCTCAGCCGTGTCCAACTCTGCGACTCCATGAACCACAGCAGGCCAGGCCTCCCTGTCCATCACCAACTCCTGGACCATACTCAAGCTCATGTCCATCGAGTCAGTGATGCCATCCAACAATCTCATCCTCTGTCATCCCCTTCTCCTCTTGCCCTCAATCTTTTCCAGCATCAGGGTCTTTTCCAATGAGTCAGCTCTTTGCATGAGGTAGCCAAAGTATTGGAGTTTCAACTTTAGCATCAGTCCTCCCAATGAACACCCAGGACTGGTTTCCTTTAGGATGGATATCCTTGCAGTCCAAGGGACTCTCAAGAGTCTTCTCCATAGCCACAGTTCAAAAGCATCAAGTCTTCAGTGCCCAGCTTTCTTTATAGTCCAACTCTCACATCCATACATGACCACTGGAAAAACCATAGCCTTGACTAGATGGACCTTTGTTTGCAAAGTAATGTCTCTGCTTTTTAATATGCTGTCCAGGTTGGTCATAACTTTCCTTCCAAGGAGCAAGCATGTTTTAATTTCATTGCTGCAATCACCATCTGCAGTAATTTTGGAGCCCAGGAAAAGTTGCATTTGTTTTATTTTATATTTTTCAGGGAAGAAGTTGCATATTTATATATATATGCCACAACTTTAAGTACATTCTCAATAAATATTTTAAAAATTAAATTATTATATACTTGTCAACTCAAAAGAAAAACCTAGCAACTTTATTTATCAAACTCCCTGAGTAAACAACAATCATTATCACACTCCTAAAAGAAATACCTATTCTATTTCATTTTCATAAAATGTACTTAGCATGAATGGATATAGAGGTTAAAACAGTTGTTTTTCTTAATTTTTGTAGAATTATAGAAATACCATGGTCAAATAAATGTATGATAATATGAAAAAGGTAGTATTTTAAAACTAGAAAGATAAGACATCTAATAAGTAAAAGCTGGAAAACTGGTTAATAACTTCAGAAACAAAGCAGTCATCTTAAACATTTACTGTAAAATAATCATAAGAATAAACATTTTGGATTTTAAACATTTTGCACATATTACAGAAAAATTTTTGATAATTACCCAGAAGAAAAATAAGGAATATGTGTGTATGTGTATATACATACACATATACACACACAGAGAAGACAAAAATGCATATTAAAAATGGATAGATTTGGCAAATCAAAATTTAAATTTTCTACATGCATAAAACGTAACAAAAATCAAGAAGAATATTTATAGTATACTCGATGAACAAAAGATTAAGATTATGTAAAGAATGTCTATAAAATAGAAAAAAAACTAAAATAACAGACAATTTGACAATTCACAAAATATGATTAGAAAATCTACATATGATGTGTATAACGGACTTTTGGACTCAGAGGGAGAGGGAGAGGGTGGGATGATTTGGGAGAATGGCATTCTAACATGTATACTATCATGTAAGAATTGAATCGCCAGTCTATGTCTGACGCAGGATACAGCATGCTTGGGGCTGGTGCATGGGGATGACCCAGAGAGATGTTATGGGGAGGGAGGTGGGAGGGGGTTCATGTTTGGGAACGCATGTAAGAATTAAAGATTTTAAAATTTAAAAATAAAAAACTAAAATAAATAAATAAATAAATTTTTTTAAAAAAAGAAGAAAATCTACATATGGAAAATACTTCAATTTCACTAGTAACACATGAAAAGGAAACAAAATGCTTCCAATGCTTCTTTGCTTTATCAAACACAATAGAATTTTTAAGGTGATTGAAGACTTTTGGGTAAAGATAACACATGCTTCTATAATCCCTTGTTTTTAAAAAACCCAGTGAACTTCCACAATAAATAAAATAACGATAACAATAAGAGAAAGGAACTGGGATAGCAATGATGAGTAAGAAATAAAAGCATCTATGGATCTGAAATCGTGCAGGTGCTGAGATACAATTGGATTGACGGAGCAAGAATATTTAGGAAATTAGGTTGCCAAATCCAGGCAGTAAGCAAACATGGGGCCTGACTAAGAGGGGTGAGAAAATCATCTCCAAGCTTAGAGTCAAGGAAAACTAAAAGTCAGTATGAACATAGCCTTGCTGCTAAATCGCTTCAGTCATGTCCGACTCTGCGCAACTCCACAGACGGCAGCCCAACAGGCTCCCCCGTCTCTGGGCTTCTCCAGGCAAGAACACTAGAGTGGGTTGCCATTTCCTTCTCCAATGCATGAAAGTGAACAGTGAAAGTGAAGTCGCTCAGTCGTGTCCGACTCTCAGCGACCCCATGGACTGCAGCCCACCAGGCTCTTCCATCCATGGGATTTCCCAGGCAAGAGTACTAGAGTAGGGTGCCATCGCCTTCTCGGGACCATAGCCTTACTCTAGTTAAAATTCCCCTTGCAACAACTGAGGCAGCTGGGGGCTATAGTAAGCTTTCTTTTTTTGGAGAAGAAATCCATAGTTGGTTCACCCATTGCCAGGGCTTTGGGGAAAGCATTTTCACTATTGGTTCAATCACTATCTGTCTGAGACTTCTGTTCATAAATATGGGCAACATCATATTTATGAAGAAAACTAGAAGTATGAAAAACTTATTTAAGATAAACAGAACTGGCTCCTGAAGAAACAAATTTAATAGACACTGCTAATCAATTTGCTGCCCAAGGATAAATAACATGGCATCACTAGCATTTTATTATCAGTTTAGAATCTCAAGTTCCTACCTCAAGCTTACTAAATCTGCAGTTAAATGTATTCTCTAGGTGACATATGCACACTGAAGTTCAAGAAGCACTGACCTAGAGAACAGAAGATAATTCTTAAAAATCACTGTAAAGTGTTCTGAAATACTGTTATGCTTCCCCACCTCTTCAAAGAACAGGATTATAAAAATAAATCAGACAGAGAACAAACATTAGATTCAGAAAACTAAAAGGTTTTCAACTTTAAGGTTTAAAACTTTTCAACTAAAAGTTGAAAAAATTTAAAGGATAGATAAAACAATGAATGGGCAATGCCTGAGTTTCTCTTATTTCAGTACATCTTGTGAAACAAACCACTAATTGCCTTTTGTTTGGGATTGTTTTTTTCAAGGATATTTGAATAAGATGAAGCCTTGGAAAGTAGTGGAAGTGTTTCTCTTTAGAGGATCAGTTTGCTGATCAGGGTCAGTTTGCTTATAGCCTTGGATGATAGAGATGGCATACCACTGGAGCAAAGGGCAGGCGTGCTACATGCTCTCAGTTTTTAAGCTCAGGATTTCTCTCATGTTTGAGCAGTCACCTCATGGGACTTAGGAGCAAGAGAACTGACACAAATAGATTGCTGCTCCTGCTACCTATGATGCCTTGGGTAGTACATTTCTCAGTCTCTAACTCAGTTTTCTGTATCTGTGAAACTCTGAGAGGCTAACTTGTGAGCCACGAGTAGGTAAAAATCCCAGGCCATTCACAGTATTTGACAAAAATAAAATGGACACTGGTGAAAACCAAGCAAGAGAAACAAGGAGATCTCTTATATGTTAGGAAAAATGAGAGAAGAAAAAAAAAATATATATATATATATATAAGTTTAAAACCCTGGGGATCCCAAAGATATGATAAGAATACTAGGAGATAACAAAGATAATGAAGAAGAATAGAAAAAAAAATGAATAGAAATTTTCTTTAAAAAGGCATTTATAGCATGAGACAGAGTATACATGGAGAGTGCTATCAGTATGAAAGTTAAGACTCCAACTTAGTTATAATGCAAAATTTTATAAGTTCAGAGAAAAAAATTCTAAAGATTTTTATAGAAAAACAGATCTTCTACAAAGGAACAAGATCCAAACAACTATTAGATGTCTTATCAGCCAAGTTTTATGTTAGAGGACAAGGTCTTCAGAGCTGAAACTAGATTGGAGCGATAAAATACAAAATGAGCAATATATAAATATATAAAACATCGGCCTATTATGAAGGTAATATAAAATCATCTTCAAATGTTTTTAAAAAATTAGAAAGTTTACCCTGTGATTTTGTGACTAGAATCACTCAAGGAGAAACTCCACCAAAATAAAAATGAATTGTAAGAAAAAAGAACAATCTAGGCTATAAGAAGCAACAACAACTGAGTAAGATTCAGGAGCGAAAATGCTAAGGGGAAAAAAAAAAAGAAAAAACATTCAAAACGTGTGAGACTTTGACATGTAAAAGATTCTCTACCAACATTTTCTTTTTTTTTTTTTTAAGGATCTAATAAACCTATATGGTACAACAGAAAATAGGAATTATATAAACATAGAAATGTAAAGTTTATTAGTTTTCAACAGTTGAACATATAGTCTACTAACTGCACTTAATAAATATTAAATGTTAGAAGCATGGCCTTCTAATTTTACACTAGGGAATTCTTAGAGACCAAAAATACCTAAAGCTATCATAAAATGAGTAAGTTACTTTATAATTGTCAACAACCTACTTGTCACTTGGAATACCATCAGCAACTGAAACTAGAATTTTGTCCCTTCATAAATGCTCAAATATGTCAGATTTTATGTTCTAAAAGTTACCAGTGACAAACATGCAACTGGTTTTCCAGATTTAAGATTATATGAATATATATCCATGAAGGTTTTACCTGAATTTCTTGTGGCAGCTCAAAACTCTCATGATAAATTACCACAAAGATAAATAGTTGCAGTGCTTCCTTGCAAAACAAGAGATAGATGACAAAACATCAGAAGTGTGTTTATGGTATGAATATCTGAACAAATGAGGTAACAGAAGGCAACACCAACACACTAAGAGCAGAATAGCCTCAGATTGGTGAGGAGGGAGAAAGACTGCATTCTACTCATTCTTTGCACCTCTGATGTATTTGATTCCTGTTTCAGATCTGATATTGAGCCTAAAACAGAACAGAAAAAATCCCTTTTGAATCAACTATATATGTCATTTTTTACTGGCAATTAGCAATTACCTATAAAGCCGACATGAGTATGTCATACCCAGAAGAAATAAAGTGAGAAATCTAATAAAGTGTCATACCAATATGGGGAAATGTATTGAGGAAATGGATGGAAACCACACTTATTAGAATGCTCGTCTCTTGGTGTCTTAGATTCTTGTCTGTCATCCATGAGCAAAGGATTACTAGGACTCATTAAATAAATGAGTTACCAATTTTAGTCCTAATCCTGGCTTCCAATAACCTGAACAAAATTTCAAAAATCCCCAAAGCTTTGTGTAGTTGATAACTATATAAGTGTTTAGAGAAAGAGAAAAGCTTCTCTGAAGAAAACTTCAAATCACTCTGCAAACATATTACCCCAAACAGCAAACACTGAACACAGTTTCCTCTGCCTCCAGATATCAAATGTAGATTCCTTATATACCAATATCTCAAGAGGTTCTGAAAGCATTAATTATACTGGATATATTTCAATAAATCTTGAAGATAAAATTTGCCAAGTGAAAAAGAGTAGACTCCAAGATGTTGTTAGTAATAATGTATTCTAGACACTAGACATAGAAAACATAGCATCAGCATGAAAAGTGAATTGTAAGACTGAAAAGTGCTATATCCACAATATGCAAAATATCAATAATAATATATTCCAAGAGGCATTTGCAGAAAATAAGGCCATGGCATGAATGAAAAGCAACTTTTCAGGCTGACAGAAAAATTAAGGCATTAAAGAAAGAATGAATAAAAAATGTATTGTAAATATGCAGTGGCATGCAGACACAGTATCTACAGTTACTTGGTGTGTGCCCAGGCATGAACATTTCCTGGGCTCGGAGCTGATGCATGTTTTTTAATATGGAGTTCTGCATATCTTAGTGCAGGATTAATACAATGTATACTGAGAAAACCAGAAGGATGAACACCCTTCATGGAGACTGAATATTATGTTGTGGACTTGCCTATAAAAGTATGATTGAGAATTGTATAAATAAGTGGCTTTATTTTTATATATAAGATCCCAGTATACAAAACCATTTCAAATGTATTATCTCAATTGATCCTTGAAATAACATACTTACCATAGTTACTATTGTTACTGTGGTATAAAGTGACAGAAAATGCCACCAAGTTAAGAAGTGGGGGTTGAGATAGGGCAGAGAAGAGCAAAGAAGGTCTTCTGACTTCTACTCTGGAGTATTTGTGTCTTCATCACACTGACACTGAGGAAATGTCACCTCTAAGTACACTGCCATTTGGCTGGGAGATTTAATTACATGTCCATTTCTTGATTCCACAAATATTGATTGTCAATTTTATACCGAGCTCCCTGTTATATGTTGTACATATAATGGAAAAAACACAAAACACAGAATCTGTCCTTGTTCTTATAAAAGTTACAGACTAGTTTATTCCCCTAGTTAATGGATTTCTGAGGTCTGGGTATTTGCATGGAGAATGGGTCCAGTTTATTAAAAAATGATGCAGTGGGACAGGGGTAGTTTGGAAAGAAATGATTATAAATTCAGGCTTGGATACATGGATTCAGGAGTCTTTCAAACATGCAAAAACAGATGTTCAATGGGTAGGTGGACATGGGCTGGGTGAGTGGATGTGTATAGAAGTATGGAGTATGAGCATGTACATGTGTGCATCCTTTTACAGGTGTAAGATCTATGTAGCTTTGTAAGGTAAAAGTATGAAGTCTACTCTTAGTACAGAGGGTTGGTATATGTTTGCATAAATTTATTAAACTGGAAAACTAAAGAAATAAAAATGCATGAATAAATGCAAGAACAAGACATGGATGTGTGAGCAGGTATGTATGTACACACACACACACATCTCTCAAAGCCAGGTCTATGTAAGATAAAGTGGTATCGGAAAATGGAATATACCTTTCCTTCTCTGTATTAAACTCTTGGTACTCAGTAAACATTTCACAAATATAACTTCCTATTGTTAAATCATCATAAACTATTTTCTTCTGCTTACCTCTCCAGTAAATTTAAAACTAGAAAAATAGTGGTAAATGGTCAAAATACTCCAGCATAAAGAACACAAGGAGGACAGCATGTTACCTTTTTTTTTTGTAATTCATGACATTCAACTATGAAAGAAATTTACATGAAAAATATACCACATTTAAAATTAAATGCAATGAAACTAGAACACTTTCTAACACCATACACAAAAATAAACTCAAAATGGATTAAAGATCTAAACATAAGACCAGAAACTATAAAAACTCCTAGAGGAAAACATAGGCAAAACACTCTCTGACATAAATCACAGCAGAATCCTCTATGACCCACCTCCCAGAGTAATGGAAATAAAAGCAAAAATAAACAAATGGGACCTAATTAAATTTAAAAGCTTTTGCACAACAAGGAAACTATAAGCAAAGTGAAAAGACAGCCTTCAGAATGAGAGAAAATAGTAGCAAACCAAGCAACTGACAAAGAATTAGTCTCAAAAATACACAAGCATCTCCTGCAACTTAATTCCAGAAAAATAAATGACCCAATCAAAAAATGGGCCAAAGAACTAAACAGACATTTCTCCAAAGAAGACATACAGATGACTAACAAACACATGAAAAGATGCTCAACATCACTCATTATCAGAGAAATTCAAATCAAAACCACAATGAGGTACCATCCTCATGCCGGTCAGAATGGCTGCTATCCAAAAATCCATAAACAATAAATGCTGGAGAGGGTGTGGATAAAGGAGAACCCTCTTACACTGTTGGTGCGAATGCAAACTAGTACAGCCACTATGGAGAACAGTGTGGAGATTCCTTTAAAAACTGGAAATAGAACTGTCTTATGACCCAACAATCCCACTGCTGGGCATACACACTGAGGAAACCAGAATTGAAAGAGACACGTGTACCCTAATGTTCATTGCAGCACTATTTGTAACAGCCAGGGCATGGAAGCAACCTAGATGTCCATCAGCAGACGAACAGATAAGAAAGCTGTGGTACATATACACAATGGAGTATTACTCAGCCATTAAAAAGAATACATTTGAATCACTTCTAATGAGGTGGTTGAAACTGGAGCCTATTATACAGAGTGAAGTAAGCCAGAAAGAAAAACACCAATACAGTATACTAACACATATATATGGAATTTAGAAAGATGGGTAATGATGACCCTATATGCGAGACAGCAAAAGAGACACAGATGTATAGAACAGTCTTTTGGACTCTGTGGGAGAGGGAGAGGGTGGGATGATTTGAAAGAACAGCATTGAAACATGTCTATTATCATATTGAAACAGATCGCCAGTCCAGGTTTGATGTATGAGACAGAGTAGTTAGGGCTGGTACACTGGGATGACCCTGAGGGATGGGATGAGGAGGGAAGTGAGAGGGGGATTCAGGAAGGGGGCACATGTACACCCATGGCTGATTCATGTCAATGTATGGCAAAAACGACTACAATATTGTAATTAGCCACCAATTAAAATAAATAAATTTTAAAAATTAAATTAAATGCAAGAGCTGTATGTAATTCCTTTCAAAATTTTGTTAATAATGTACTCTAAGATATCTGTGTGAATAAAAGTTTTTTTTTTTTCTTTAAAAAGAATGTTGTTTTTTTTTTTTGACCACGGATTTTTTGGCCAAGAAAAGGACTCTGTTTAGTCCACAATTACATATGATCTCACCATATGACTAAATCGAATAACAGCGTTGTTTGTTTTGACTAGGTAGCATATTGCAATCACTCATGGGTAGAATGGCCATGTGTTCTGGTTTGCACAGTTCCAATTGATACCACTTGCCCCAACACAATTATCAATAGGACCTTTTTCCCCCTTTACAAAAATGTACAATTTTGCATGATAAATTATTTGCTTACCATTTATGTGAAATTCCTTTTTAAAAAATAGAAAGTCCTCAGCTTTTATCCAGTTATTCTAAGTCATAGGTCATTTCAATTCGGGGACAATAACCTGTTTATTCTAAAATGTACCTCTGGTTTGGTCCCTTAGTTAAGATAACTGCTGAGTTAAAGTTCATCAAGTTACAGAAACAAAGAAGCATCTGGTGGCAGATATTCATATGCTGAATTCACAACAAGGGCAACTGGATGGCTAGTCTGAAAGAAGTTTGGTGATATCTTTATGGAAGGAAAATAGGAAATTTTGATTCACCAAATGCCCAAACCTGAAGTGAAAACTACTACAGCTGTGATAGGTTAGTGTTATGTTGCTCATAATAATGTGATTCAGACAATAAACTTATGCGTTACTTAGATGAGTCATCTAAAAGTTCAGCCAAATGACTTTACATTATTTTATTTGACTTAATATAGAGCTGATTATTAAAACAATTCCATGTAAACAATGTTATTTTTTTCATTCTTTTTTCTTTCAAAAACAATGTTATTTCTTTCATTCTTTCATTCTTTTTCATTCTTTAAAGTTTTGTTTTGTACATTTTCCAAGAATATAAATACACAGATTTAATGTAGTATCCTTCCCCCCAATCTGATAAAAATAAGTATTCTACTTCATGATTTTAAATAAAGATGTTATAATATTTATTGATATTTATATGTTTTATGATATTTAAAATGTTATAATATTTATCGATAAATAAACATGATATAATGTTTATTTTTGCTCTAAAAAGAATCTTGGTCCAAGATTTTGGACTGTGAATGACAACTAAAACTTCTTGCCTACTTTCTCCTCACATGAGAGCTCTCTCTTATAAATAATGAGAATCTATATTTTCAGTTTTAAGTAGTGGGTCAGGGTTAGGAGGGGATTCGAGAAACATTTGAGTGTTCATCCTCTCTACATTCCTTGCATCTTTCCTCCCTACAATCTGATTCAGTAACTATCCAGCCCACAGAGGCCTGCAAACATGCAGATACCCTTGCCTGCTTAACTGAGCTCTTTGCAGACTTATACCAACACCCCTTCTTGGTCACTCCTTAGGACTAGGATGCATATACCAGCATATAGTCCATTTTGCTGCCCCTTTGCCTACGAAAGGGGCTCCAACCAGATGCAGAAGCAGGCATGAAGCCAACTGGGTAGGGAATTTCAGGTTCAGGTACATATAGAACAGTCTTGGGGTCGGGGAACAGTGGGATTCACCTGGGCCCAATTATAGGGGAATCACTTCACCATGGATTCCTGGTTACCTTGCATATCTTTACATAGGCCATGTGGGCAAGGCTTAATCACCTAGGTCATCTAAGTCCTGGTCAAACACCATGTTATTCTCTGAAAACATGAAAACATGGGAGGTATCAGAGGAGGTGCTACAAAGATCATTTCCCTCCCATCTCCCTGTCTTCTCAGGATGCTGTCATGAGATAATTTCTCATTTTCTGGGTTCTGCTGAGGTACAGAGCTTTCTCCCTCCCCATGCTGTTTCACTTGGAGTATAGCTACAGGCTATAAACTGCTCAGTCACAGCACAGAAGTATCCCAGCCAAGTTTGCCAGAACTCATGCCATTTCATCACACTATCCAGTGCTTTTGGTTTCAATATCATCCTGGGGACCAAGGCATGTGGAAAGC
The DNA here is from genome assembly GCF_016772045.2 of Ovis aries. Classification (NCBI taxonomy): domain Eukaryota; kingdom Metazoa; phylum Chordata; class Mammalia; order Artiodactyla; family Bovidae; genus Ovis; species Ovis aries. Next base: position 212,975,770 of record NC_056054.1, read on the forward strand.
TGGCACCTTGATGCATCCTGCTTTTGTTTTCTATGTAAGTAATAAGCTGGCTGCATTTTAAAGAGCTTGCTCTTTCTTTATAGGTTGAGTCTTTCAACCTTAACTTCATGGATGAGAAGTGTAGCTACAAGAGGCTGGAGCAGGGTCCTAGGAGTAAAGACTCTGTTGCCAGATCTCAAGCAGAACTGCCTTAGAGGGAGCAGCTCTCAATGAATGAGAGAGAACTGATTGTGGGTGGATCCCACTGAAAAAGAAATGACACTACGACTTAAAGCCAGGAGAAGATAGAATTTATTTGAGCATATTTATGTCATGGTTTCTATTGAATAGGAAAACTGAAAAAGAACAGTTTGTAAAACATGATATTGGTCAGCAGGAAAATTAGGAAAGTGTTTACTATAATATGACAATATTTTTTTTAAGTAGCAAATAGAAAAAAAAATTGCAACACAGTATATCCTATGTGAGCCCGATTTTGTAAAGCAAAAGCATAGATTGAAAACTAGTAGTTTTCTTAAAAAAAATCCATACTGTTGAAAATAACCATAATTACCATTATAATTAGAAAAGGAATAAATACAAAATGGATAAGTATAAAAGGGATAACTATATAAACACAAAAATTTCCAGAAGAGACATTAAAGTAAGAGAAAGATAAACAAGGTAATATTCAGACAAATAAAACATTGAAAACTAATTTAGTGGCATGTTGATTTTAATTAAGATTTTAAATATTTACTTACGCTGGTTCATTTTACCATAAATGAAATAAAAAATAAAAGGATGTATATGCTTTCCAAATTACTGACCTAGTGAAATTGTTGAGTATCACATCATATTTTAATTAGCTCCTTTATTGTAGGATTACCTGCTTTGCCCACCCTCTCTAAATCGACTGAAGGCATGTATTCTAGAACTTTTGTAAGCAAATGCTGACAGCGAGGAAGGGGCTACATAAAACGTAGGTAGTTGAGCTGTACCTTAAGAATTCAGATTCAGTCAGTCTGAAGCAAAACCCAGGATTCTGCGTCCCAAATGATTCAGATGCTGAACGTCTGGGAAACATTGGGTTGTTCAAAAAGTTCATCCAGGGATTTCCATAAATTTCTTACAGAAACACCCAAATGACCTTTTTGAACAATCCAATACTTAGAAAGATATTGAATGAACAAAAAAACTCTAATTAAACATAAATATACATAATTCTACACATTTAGTTTAATGAAATGTTTGAGTTTCTTAAAGTCACATACTTCTAACCAGTGCCTGCTCCGGTTCCTAAACACGGATATAATTATTGGTACATTTATCTAAGAATACATCTTTTCTAATTTTTTATTTCCTTGCCAAAGAGAAATCACAGCCTGGGGGAAATTATAAGCCATGCGTGCTCTTCTTCTTAATGAGTCTTGATGCTTATTGAGCAAGTTTTACAAACAGGAGAATATTACTACTATATTATTATCTTTACTTGCTCAGTTTAGTTCAGTCGCTCAGTTGTGTCCGATTCTTTGCAACCCCATGAATCGCAGAACGCCAGGCCTCCCTGTCCATCACCAACTCCTGGAGTTCACTCAGACTCACGTCCATTGAGTCATCTAGCCATCTCATCCTCTGCCGTCCCCTTCTCCTCCTGCCCCCAATCCCTCCCAGCATCAGAGTCTTTTCCAATGAGTGAGCTCTTCTCATCAGGTGGCTAAAGTACTGGAGTTTCAGCTTTAGCATCATTCTTTCCAAAGAACACCCAGGGCTGATCTCCTTGCAGTCCAAGGGACCCTCAAGAGTCTTCTCCAACACCACACTTCAAAAGCATCAATTCTTCAGTGCTCAGCCTTATTCACAGTCCAATTCTCACATCCATACATGACCACAGGAAAAACCATAGCCTTGACTAGATGGACCTTAGTCGGCAAAGTAATGTCTTTGCTTTTGAATATGCTATCTAGGTCCGTCAAAACTTTTCTTCCAAGGAGTGTCTTTTAATTTCATGGCTGCAATCACCATCTGCAGTGTTTTTGGAGCCCCAAAAAATAAAGTCTGACACTGTTTCCCATCTATTTCCCATGAATGATGGGACTGGATGGCATGATCTTCGTTTTCTGAATGTTGAGCTTTAAGCCAACTTTTTCACTCTCCTCTTTCACTTTCATCAAGAGGCTTTTTAGTTCCTCTTCACTTTCTGCCATAAGGGTGGTATCATCTGCATATCTGAGGTTATTGATATTTCTCCCAGCAATCTTGATTCCAGCTTGTGTTTCTTTCAGTCCAGCATTTCTCATGATGTACTCTGAATAGAAGTTAAATAAGCAGGGTGACAATATACAGCCTTGACATACTCCTTTTCCTATTTGGAACCAGTCTGTTGTTCCATGTCCAGTTCTAACTGTTGCTTCCTGACCTGTATACAGATTTCTCAAGAGGCAGGTCAGGTGGTCTTGTATTCCCATCTCTTTCAGAATTTTCCACAGTTTCTTGTGATCCACACAGTCAAAGGCTTTTGCATAGTCAATAAAGCAGAAATAAATGTTTTTCTGGAATTCTCTTGTTTTTTCAATGATCCGGCAGATGCTGGCAATTTGATCTCTGGTTCCTCTGTGTCCAGTTCTTTCTGACCCCACGTACTGTAGCCCCCATGCTCCTCTGGCCATGAAATTCTTCACGCAAGTGTACTGGAGTGAATAGACATCACCTTCGCCAGAAGATTCCTGACCCAGGGAACAATCCTGGGTCTCCTGCATTGCAGGCAGATTCTTTACCCTCTGAGCCACCAAGGAAAGCATACCCTTCCTCAATGTTGAGGCAGAAAAAGAGGCAAGTAGCATAAAGTCAGATACTCTTGTCCTTTGTCCCAGACCCTCGGCATCTGGTCTTATTCTAAATCACCCTCACCCCGACTTGCTGAATGACTGATGGTGGAGTGGTCTTGCTTGTGATCACTGTTTATCCACTTTCCATTTTCTTCATCCTTCTTTTTCCCAGAATTATTAAAGTCAACTTCTACTTAAAGCTATTTTGAGATCCATTTTCTCCTTAAAGCTTGCCTATTTAACAAATCAAACCAATTTATCCTACATTTGAACTCTATTGTGTTTATTAGCAACATGACATTTGTATAGCTCATGTGGAATTTATGTGCTCAAGGAGATATTCAGGGGTCCAGTTGGATGTGGGGAGTGACAGGGAGGGGTTGGTCACAGAGCAACTTAACTTAATAGAGTCTTCATTCATTTACTGTGACTTCATGTTATTATTCAATCATTCAGTTTTCCCACAATTCTGTCTTGAGGACCTACAACATGCCAGGAATGCTTCTGAGTACTGAGAACACAGCAGTCAACAGAATACCCAAAGTGCTTATATTCTAATGAGTGCAGATAAATATTAAATAAAGAAATATATTAAAAATATCACAAAGAAAGAAAATCACAGACCAATATCACTGATGAGTGTAGATGCAAAAATCAACAAGGATGTAAAGTTGTTTTTTTTTAATATCTGCAAATTAATCTATGTGATACACCACATTTTCAAATTGAAGACTAAACACCAAATGATCATCTCAATAGATGTAGAAAAAAATTTTGATAAAAATCAATACCCATTTATGATAAATCCTCTAGAAAGTATTGGGAACCTAACTCAACATAATAAAGGCCATATATGACAAACCCACAGCTAACATTATTGTCAAGAGTGAAAAGCTGAAAGAATTTCCTCTAACATCAGGAACAAGACAAGGATGCCCTCTCTTACTACTTTCATTCAACATAGCATTGGAGGCAAAAAACCCATAGTCTGAAAACTATAAGATTCAGATGAAAAAAATCAAACATGATACAAACAGATGGAAAGATATACCATGTCTTGGATTAGAAGAATCAACATTATCAACATGACTATACTATACAAGGCAATCTACAGATTCATGCAATTCATAATAAGTTATTGATTGCATTTTTTTCTAGAAAAAAAAATTTTTAATTTGTGTGGAAATATAAAAGACCCGGAAAAGCCAAAGTAATTTTAAGAAAGAATAATGGAGCTGGAGGAATCAATCTCTCCAAATTCAGACTATACCACAAAGCTGCAGTCATTAACACAGTATAACATTGGCCCAGACAGAAATCTAGATCAATGGAACAGCATAGAAAGCCCAGAAATAAACCCATCAACATATGGTGAATCAATCTGACAAAGGATGAAAGAATATACAATGGAGAAAAGACAGACTCTGAAATAAATTTTCTGGGTAAACTGGACAGTTATATGTAAAAACCTAACAGGACATTCTCTAACATCATACACAAAAATAAGCTCAAAATGGGTCAAAGATCTAAGTGTAAGATTGGAAACTCTAAAACTCTTAGAGGAAAACATAGGCAGAACACTATGACTTAAATTATAGCATATCTTTTTCCAAGCTATCTCCTAGAGTAATAAAAACAAAACTAAACAAATAGGGCCTCATTAAATCAAAAACTTTTGTGCAACAAAGAAAATCATAAACAAAACTAAAAGACAATCCACAGAATGGGAGAAGATATTTGCAAATAATGCAACTGACAAGGGATTAATCTCCAAAATTTACAAACAGCTCAATATCAAAAAACAAACAACACAATAAAAAAAAAAGGGCAGAAGATCTAAAGAGACATTTCTCCAAAGACACACAGATGCCCAAAAAGGTACATGAAAATATGGGCAATATTGTTAGTTACTAGAAAAATGTAAATCAAAAGTATAATGAGGTATCACCTCACATTAGTCAGAATGGTCACTATAAAATGTCTACAAAAAATTAACACTGGAATGAGTGTGGAGAAAAGGGAGCCCTCATTCACAGTTGGGGGGAATACAAATTGGTAGAATCACTATGGAGAACAGTATGCAGATTCCTTTAAAAAATAGAAATAGAGCTACTGTATGATCCAGCAATACTACCCCTAGGCATATACCCATAGCAAACCATAATTCAGTGCAGCACTGTTTACAATAGCCAAGACGTGGAAGCACCTAATGTCCATCAACGCAGAAATGGATAAAGAAGATGTGTTACATATATGCAAAGGAATATTACTCAGGCATTAAAGAGAAATAATTTCATTTGCAAAAGCATGGAAAAACCTTGAGATTAGCATACTAAGTGATCTAATTCAGACAGAGATGTGATATCAGACTTATGAGAAATCTAAAAAAGATACAAATGAACTTATTTACAAAACAAACGAGAAAGGGGGAGAGAAATAAAGTAGGAATTTGGAAATAACTGATACACACTATTATATTTAAAATATGTAATCAACAAGGACCTACTGTATAGCACAGGGAACTCTACTCAATACTATGTAATGGTCTATATAGGAAAAGAATCTTATAAAGAATGGGTATAGGTATATGCATAACTGATTCACTTTGCCATTTACCTGAAACTAACTAAACATTGTAACTCAACTGTAGTCCAATATAAAAGAAATTTTGTAGAAAAAGAAATTAAGGAAACAATTCCATTCACCATTGCAACGAAAAGAATAAAATACTTAGGAATATATCTACCTAAAGAAACTAAAGACCTGTATATAGAAAACTATAAAACACTGATGAAAGAAATCAAAGAGGACACTAATAGATGGAGAAATATACCATGTTCATGGATTGGAAGAATCAATATAGTAAAAATGAGTATACTACCCAAAGCAAATTACAAATTCAATGCAATCCCTATCAAGCTACCAGCCACATTTTTCACAGAACTAGAACAAATTATTTCAAGATTTGTATGGAAATACAAAAAACGTCGAATAGCCAAAGCAATCTTGAGAAAGAAGAATGGAACTGGAGGAATCAACTTGCCTGACTTCAGGCTCTACTACAAAGCCACAGTCATCAAGACAGTATGGTACTGGCACAAAGACAGACATATAGATCAATGGAACAAAATAGAAAGCCCAGAGATAAATCCACACACATATGGACACCTTATCTTTGACAAAGGAGGCAAGAATATACAATGGAGTAAAGACAATCTCTTTAACAAGTGGTGCTGGGAAAACTGGTCAACCACTTGTAAAAGAATGAAACTAGATCACTTTCTAACACCGCACACAAAAATAAACTCAAAATGGATTAAAGATCTAAATGTAAGATCAGAAACTATAAAACTCCTAGAGGAGAACATAGGCAAAACACTCTCAGACATAAATCACAGCAGGATCCTCTATGATCCACCTCCCAGAATTCTGGAAATAAAAGCAAAAATAAACAAATGGGATCTAATTAAAATTAAAAGCTTCTGCACAACAAAGGAAACTATAAGCAAGGTGAAAAGACAGCCTTCTGAATGGGAGAAAATAATAGCAAATGAAGCAACTGACAAACAACTAATCTCAAAAATATACAAGCAACTTATGCAGCTCAATTCCAGAAAATAAACGACCCAATCAAAAAATGGGCCAAAGAACTAAATAGACATTTCTCCAAAGAAGACATATGGATGGCTAACAAACACATGAAAAGATGCTCAACATCACTCATTATTAGAGAAATGCAAATCAAAACCACAATGAGGTACCACTTCACACCAGTCAGAATGGCTGCGATCCAAAAATCTGCAAGCAATAAATGCTGGAGAGGGTGTGGAGAAAAGGGAACCCTCCTACACTGTTGGTGGGAATGCAAACTAGTACAGCCACTATGGAGAACAGTGTGGAGATTCCTTAAAAATTGCAAATAGAACTACCTTATGACCCAGCAATCCCACTTCTGGGCATACACACCGAGGAAACCAGAATTGAAAGAGACACATGTACCCCAATGTTCATCGCAGCACTGTTTATAATAGCCAGGACATGGAAACAACCTAGATGTCCATCAGCAGATGAATGGATAAGAAAGCTGTGGTATATATACACAATGGAGTATTACTCAGCTGTTAAAAAGAATTCATTTGAATCAGTCCTGATGAGATGGATGAAACTGGAGCTGATTATACAGAGTGAAGTAAGCCAGAAAGAAAAACACCAATACAGTATACTAACACATATATATGGAATTTAGGAAGATGGCAATGACGACCCTGTATGCAAGACAGGGAAAGAGACACAGATGTGTATAACGGACTTTTGGACTCAGAGGGAGAGGGAGAGGGTGGGATGATTTGGGAGAATGACATTCTAACATGTATACTATCATGTGAATTGAATCGCCAGTCTATGTCTGACACAGGATGCAGCATGCTTGGGGCTGGTGCATGGGGATGACCCAGAAAGTTGTTATGGGGAGGGAGGTGGGAGGGGGGTTCAAGTTTGGGAATGCATGTAAGAATTAAAGATTTTAAAATTTAAAAAATAAAAAACTAAAATTAAAAAATAAATAAATAAAAAAAAAATAAAAAATAAAAAACAGTAAACCAACAAGGACCTATTGTGTAGCACATGGAGCTCTGCTCAATGTTATGTGGCAGCCTGGACAAGAGGGGAATTTGGGGGAGAACTGATACATGTATGCTTCTGCTGCTAAGTCATTTCAGTCGTGTCCAACTCTGTGCGACTCCATAGACAGCAGCCCACTAGGCTCCTCTGTCTCTGGGATTCTCCAGGCAAGAATACTGGAGTGGGTTGCCATTTCCTTCTCCAATGCATAAAAGTGAAAAGCGAAATTGCTTAGTCATGCCCGACTCTTAGGGATCCCATGGACTGCAGCCTACCAGGTTCCTCTGTCCATGGGATTTTCCAGGCAAGAGTACTGGAGTGGGGTGCCATTGCCTTCTCTGGATACATGTATATGTATGGCTATATCTCTTTGTTTGTTCACCTGAATCTGTCACAGCAATATTAATTGGCTATATCCCAATACAACATTTTTTCAAAAAGTGACAGTAAAAAATGCAAATTATTATAAACACATATTGAATGTTTACTAATGCCAGGTACTATTTTATGTGCTCTGCGCTAACTCACAACAATTTAAGGATTATTATTTTCCATTTTACAGATAAAGGACCTAGGCACAGAAAGTTTCAGGAACTTGCTCAAGGTCATAAAACAAGCAATAGAAGATTCAAATCTAGGCTTTCTGGATCTAGCATTCACCCTTGTAAGTCCTCACTATACCTTATCATCAGTAATAAAAGTATGTACTATGAAGAAAAATAAAGCACTGTATGTGGGACAGAGCAATGAAGAAAAAGTGTGGCCAGAGAAGGCCCCTCCAACATTCAATTTTATAGCCTAATGAAATAAGTCAAGTGAAATTCAATTAGAGTTTCTATTAAATTTGAAGTAAAACATAACTTGGGCTTCTCTGATGGCTCAGTGGTAAGTCCCTGCCAATGCAGGAGACACAAGAGACATGGGTTTGATCCCTGGGTCAGAAAGATCCCCTGGAGAGGGAAATGGCAACCTACTCCAGTATTCTTGCCTGGGAAATCCTGTGGACAGAGGAACCTGGAGGGCTACAGTCCATGGAGTCACAAAGAGTCAGACATGACTTGGCAACTAAATGACAACAACAATAGAGACATATTTCAACCGGAGATCATGATGCCAAACATAATTGCATTTGAGAAACTCTGCACTTGTTAAAGCGATCCAGGTCAAGAGTAGGTTCATCCTATTTCTGTGGTCTTTTAAGGGTACAGAAGTGGTTCTGGGGCTCCACATGAGGGAGCATGGGGTTAGAAAAGAGAACAATTGTTAGGTCAAGTAAACCAGAGAAGTTGAAGGGTGGAGATCATCTACCAGAGTTTAAAGATCTTTAAAGAGATAGTGGCATTTTCTTCAGGATATGAGGGAGCAAAGATGAAACTAACAACACATTCATGGCAACCACCATCTCATTAGAGCCATTTCCATACAATGGAGCCAGAACCAGGGACTCCTTACCATCACCTCTTTATTTCCTCAACTACCCCTCCTCTTTCTCTCCAATCCTAGATGAAAAGAGGTGTCACAGGGCCTGATCACATTATCACTTCTTCCCCTAAAACTGTGGGCCACTCTCTTTAGTTCATGCTGATTGGAAAAGAACAGGCAAATCTAAAATATTGAGATTGCATTAATAAACTGAAGTAACAGAGTTATGGAGCCTCTCTTAAGGGACTATTAGAGGAAATATTGGAGAAGGCAATGGCAACCCACTCCAGTAGTCTTGCCTGGAGAATCCCAGGGACAAAGGAGCCTGGTGGGCTGCCATCTATGGGGTTGCACAGAGTCAGACACGACTGAAGTGACTTAGCAGAAGCAGCAGAGGAAATACAGTTGAAAGCAGTGATAAGAAAAATAAAACTTCATCCAATTTACTTCTGAATGCACTTAGACTCCTAAATAACTTGATGATACAATTAAGAAAAAGCTGTAGTAAAATGTTGTGAAAAAAGGTGGAGACAGTATTTTAGTTTTGGGTAGTCCAGTAAACCTCAAAGGAGGAAAATTTTGAGCTGAGACATTTGAACATAGTGAGGAAGTAAAACATGCAAACATCTGGAAGAACATTCCTGGTAAAAGAATTTTTTAGAAATTCTAGCTATTGGTTGACTGATTGATTGGATTATATCATATTTGTATCTGTGATACAAGTTCCATATGGGTGATGTTTGTCTTGACACTGTAATGTGGAAATGAGGTCTTGAGAATATTTGATACATTGAGGACATTCACAAGCAATGAGCAATAAAAGTTTTGATAAAAATCAGAAACCAAATTTTCCAAAATTTAATAGACTACTCACCATATAAATACCACTAACACATCTGGTCTCATCATTTCATGGGAAATAGATGGGGAAAAAGGGAGAACAGTGTCAGACTTTATGTTTTGGGGCTCCAAAATCACTACAGATGGTGATTGCACCCATGAAATTAAAAAGACGCTTACTCCTTGGAAGGAAAGTTATGACCAACCTAGATAGCATACTCAAAAGCAGAGACATTACTTTGCCAACAAAGGTCCATATAGTTGAGGACCAGTGGTCACGTATGGATGTGAGAGTTGGACTATAAAGAAAGCTGAGCACTGAAGAATTGATGCTTTTGAACTGTGGTGCTGGAGAAGACTCTTACGAGTCCCTTTTACTACAAGGAGATCCAACAAGTCCATCCTAAAGGAGATCAGTCCTGGGTGTTCATTGGAAGGACTGATGCTGAAGCTGAAACTCCAATACTTTGGCCACCTCATGCGATGAGTTGACTCATTGGAAAAGACCCTGATGCTGGGAGGGATTGGGGGCAGGAGGAGAAGGGGACAACAGGGAATGAGATGGCTGAATGGCATCACCAACTCAATGCACATGAGTTTGGGTGAACTCCTGGAGTTAGTGATGGACAGGGAGGCCTGGCATGCTGAGATTTATGGGGTTACAAAGAGTAGGACACAACTGAGCCACTGAACTGAACTGAACACATTTGTAAGAAATTAGTTTGTATAGAATACAGCAAAGAATTAGATATATTCTCATTGCAAAATGACATTTTCATGATTAAATTTGTTCTAATGTATTTAATAGTCTCTAGCATATGTAATTTTTAACTATTTAAAATTGCAATATTAGTTTAATGGACTATTCTGAAGTCATTAAAGTCATGAATTTGAAGAGTGTGGATATATATCAGGTAATATATTTATTGAAAAATTAAGACAAAAATATAAATGAAGAAAAATGAAAAAAGATATTATCATTCACTCCAGAGTCCAAGAATTTGGAAATTTCATATTTTGTTTACATTTCAATAATTTTAAAACTATCTACAGTTGGTGGGGGAGGAGCACAGTGTGTGTGTATGTATATATATGCATATTTATGTATATAATTCCTAAAACATTGATTATGCACACTTTTAATTCTTCAGTGAAACTAAATGTGTTCAAAAATAGCAGCTAACTGCAATTTTATACTTCTTTAAAGATTTATACTATTTTATACTTCCTTAAAGATTTATATTAACACAGATAAGATTTCCCTTTAAGTTTCTTAAATTTACAAGGAGTTTCTTGATTTACAAGGAGTTATTCAGAATTTACAAACTAATTTTGCAAATTCCACACTGCTAATTGTAAATCAATAACTCTAATCTTAAAGTAGAAGTTTGTTTTAACTCTTTGCTTTGTTCTTGGGAATGCAGAAACTAAAAACCTCATCCAATCTGCCCTGAAGCCTTTTAAACTTGCTTTTATTTTTGACTCCTATTTTATCATTCACTGGTCTCCATGATGTGGAACACAACTGTCAAACTGCTTGAATTTCAGATGAGTCATTTGCCTCATTATGACATGCATTTATAGGAATCAAACAAAAGATGAAAAAAACATTAGGAGATATCTTAATTTTTAGGAAAGAAACAAAATTCATTTATATGTAACTTGTACACTAAGGTAATATCTATAACAAAACTTAACAGACTGAAGTACCATTCTCCTTGCAGGTCCATTTTTAAATGAGAGGAAAGCATAGCTAGCAGCAAACATCTTATTAAACAACAAGTGTGCAAATCCAAAAGGCAGAAGCCTCTAGGGCCATGTTAATTATCTCAGGGTCACAGGCATTAAGAATACTGTCTGGCAGGTTCTAAAGCAGTCAGATGGCAGTGCCAGCTCACAAGCATCCCCAAGGTCTTGCAGTTACAGCACTGTCATATTTCAAATGACAGGTAATACTTATGAACACACCGACACTAACCTCCTCAATTATAGTCAATGTCAAGGTTTTACAAATGGAGGAACTACTAATTTCTAACATATATATTGCCTGACAAAAAGTACTTTATAAAAATAAGCGTTCAAAGCATCTACTGCAAGATGCTAAAAAAAGTTTTGGAATGTTTACAACAAGATTCTTTGACCATTTTTCTTCCTGGGATGGAAAACATATTTTCTTTTATAATAAGGATCAGTTTTGTAACATTTATAGCACAAGAAAACTTTAAATAAGTTTAATGGGTCTGAATGCTGCTTTGCTTGCCTATAATGACATTTTATCACAAAATATTTCAAGTTAGATTTAATTTATCTTCAATATAAAATTGAATTAGAAATGCATACTTATTTGACATATAGACACGTTATTTCATCAGACTACATTTTTCCTACTTTTTACTAGGAGGACATTTTTCTGTCTTTCAGTTTGCTTGTGAAAATTTGCAACTGATGTGCTGGCTCTATTAACACTTCTTCCCAGCTTTTGTTCTACTTGTAAACCCCCTTAATAGACCAGAGACTTACTCGGATGTCAGCCTGTGTTTCCAGTAATACTCACATGGCTCAGCTTTTGACAAGGAAACAGAACTCTCACTTAGTATCAAACTTAATACTACAAATTGTTAAAATTAAAGTAATATGCCTGAGATTAAGCTCCAGGGAAAATGTTACCTTTACCTGAATGGACATTACTAAGGGAAATATTGGGTTTCTATGGCGCAGGAAGGCTGACCTATGCTTTAAAGTTTTGGATGAGTAGTTGAAAAGACAACTTTCATCTTCCATAGAAAGTTATCAATCAAGGGTTCATAAGCCACTGATAGTCTTCAAATATGAAACTGCATGCATATTTCATCTTTATACAAACATGCATAGTTTTCTGGGGAGAGTGTATAATATTCATCTACTTCTTATAGGTATCTATAACTCCACAATTTAAAATTTTTATATTTAATGGGACTTTTTATTCCCTAAGAATATTCATATAAATGAAAAATATAGAAACAGATTGACATGAGAGACTAATTTAAAAACAGGTTGAAGTGAGAGACTCAATTAAGACTCAACTGAGAGTTTTAATTTGCAAATCACAGAATATTGATTTTTTCCAAAACCTGTTTGATAAAAAAAAAGCACTGAGAGTTGAAATAGTTAAGTATTATTTAGATTCTGATGTGCTTATGTTTTTAGAAAATTTATTTTATGAATTTAACACTATTTAGGAAACATCAACATCCCTTTAGTAATTTAGAAGACATTTTAATTTTTTTCAAGTATAAAAGTGTTTAGATTATAAGGAAAACAAACTTCTGAGGTAAAATTTTCATGAAAATCTTTAATATTTACTTGAAAATGCATTTAAAATATCTGAAATCTTGGTCTGAATTAATGAACCTCATACAGTTTACCTCTGGCCCTAAGAAGAACACAAAATTAGCTTAAAAATCCTGTTCTGTCAAGGACACGTTAGAAGTCTTAATTCTGTCTTTGATCGTGTGTCAAAGATGTAACAATCATTCATAGGAATGGACTTCGAGATTTTCATGTTTTAAAGTGAGTGAACATTTAAAATAAGGAAATGATTAAATCATAACAGTGCCTGCTATTTTGGACATAAGTGTTTCTCCTTTGTGATATATTCAAACTAACTTCCCCTCAGAGTAAAAGATGCTTTTAAAATTGTTTTGGTTTGCTGAAGCAAAAGAAATTGGTGACTCAAACATACCAAGGAAGAAGATGAGGATCACCTCACCTTGTTTCTTTTTGACTGGCACAGGAAACCTTTTACTCTGTTAAGTGATACCTGCTCTCTTTGCAGATACGGAGCAGCTCACAGCTAGATGGCAAAGTTTCTGCAGGTTAATTTCAGCTTCTGGCTAAAATGCCCTTGTTTGTACTGACTTGCACTGCCTTCTTCCAGGCGAATAATTCCAGATACAGTTTTAGGTCAGTTCCATCTAGATACAAGATAAAGTGTTCAAAAACAAATGAATAGAAGCTACTTTACTTTAGCTAGGTGATCAAAATAAATGCCTGCTCTGACCTGAAAGCTTAAAAAAACAACCATTTGCCATTTCAAGGTGTTGCACATGAGCCTGGGTCACTGCCAAAAATATGAAATTCTAAGTAAGGGCAAGCAAAGTACTCCCTACCAGTGTTTTATTTTTCCCATATCCTTTTAGAATAAAAAATACACTATATTTAAGACTAACTTTCAACAGCATATATATTCTCCTTATGGAATAAAGAGAGAGATTGTGAAGTCAAAGGATTTAGAGAAGAGCATATTGAATGCTCAAATTACCTTAATTTGGAATTAACATGGTCTCATCAGGGTTATCAGAGCTAAATTTTTATTGTCATTTAAGCATCTGGTCACAAAGCCTTTTCAATTGAACTGATTATAGTACATAATGAAGCCACACTTTTTTTTCCCCCATAACTGTCCTGATTTGGTAGAGAATTTGTGAGAAGATGTGTTTGCAGTTGAAACTGAAATGCGATTTTGGGGATCATACAGTATTTTTCCACCTGTGCTACTTTGGCTCTGGAGACATTTAAGAAGTTACTGGTGTATAACTTCATTTTTCATCAATTGGCACTAATTTATTCTTTTATTACATATGTTTGCACCTGCTATAAACAAAAGCAACACACATGAAGTGAACATATGAAGATTTTGTTTCATGGAGGAACACAGTGTCCTGTGTGTGCATGCCACATGTGTGTGTATAAGGCAAAATGTTAATATTTTTTCCAAGTGTGGCACTTGAAGAAATAAAGAATACACAAACTCAAATTCTCCAAATCCATCCACTCATCCTTCACAGAAATAGATGCAGAAATAATGCTGGTGCTCAGAGGTTCCTATTGGGCTCATTGCCATATGCAGAGGAGTCCATATGCTAGGGACAGAGGAAACGCTGAATCCCAAATTCAGCCTGTTATATCAGGCAGGTTCATGAGTTTTCAAAATAATCCACTGGAATCTCTGTAGGCATACTCCCCACAGTCACCACAGGTACCACAGTCACCTCCAGCCCTTACTACCATACACCCAGCCTCATCTGGTGTTTGAGCTGCTTTGCACCTGAAGATATTAGAGTTAGGTACCTCTGTTAGGCAGTCTTTTCCCCTTACTTTAAACCATACATGATTTTTCATCTTTAATGGGAAGACAGTGCTTTCCCAGTGGGTTGGCAATTTGGACTTTCTGGGTACACTCCCTAGTTTCCCACCCACTTGTAGCCAAATACTTATCTCTTGCTCATTCTTCAAAACTGTCACTGAACCTCCAAATTACATGAGACTGTGCCTCAAGGTGTGTATCTTCTCATCAATAGCACCTGGAAGTTTATGAGCCTATGCAATCTGGACAATCAAATTTTTTGTCAGTAAAGAATTTTTCTTCTATTATTAATAATCCATTTGTTAGAATGGCTAGAGGGAGATAGAATCAATATGGAGAAATGGTAAAAACAGACTTGAATTTTCACCTAAAAAACTTTTCAGATTCTCTAATTTCTCCATTAAAAGAAATAGTTCTAGTGTCTTCTATTAAAATAATATTTTTGCAATCTCAGGCACTTAACATTTACATTCCTTCCTTTATTCATCTGAAGATGCCTCTTGACCAAGTTTGGAAATCTATAGTTATAAAACATTTAGAAAGTTTCCACAATAATATCGGCAGCTGCCAAAACTGTGTACTTTAAGTGAAAGTGAAGTCACTCAGTCATGTCTGACTCTTTGTGACCCCGTGGACCATAGCCTACCAAGCTCCTCTGTCCATGGGATTCTCCAAGCAAGAATACTGGAGTGGGTTGCCATTTCACATCATTTAATATATACAATGATCCTATGGGAGATATTATCTCTTTCTGATGAACAAATACAATCAAGAGGAGTCAAGTAGCTTGATGTAGATCAAGCAAGAATACAGTAGGGCTAGAGCTAGAGTTTTTTCCTAGAAGAAATAAACCGTGAATATTCACTGGAAGGGTTGATACTGAGGCTGAAGCTCCAGTACTTTGGCCACCTGGTGGGAGGAGCTAATTCTTTGGAAAAGACCTTGATGATGGGAAAGACTGAAGGCAAAAGGAGAAGGGGGTGGCAGAGGATGACATAGTGTCATCAACTCAATGGACTTGAATTTGAACAAATTCTGGGAGATAGTGGAGAGAGGAGTCTGGTGTGCTATAGTCCATGGGGTCACAAAGAATCAGACAAGACTCAGCGACTGAAGAACAGTGACAAGAGTTGGTGTATGTTTGACTTTGAAGGTGGTTCTCTCCACCACCCAACATCATGTCTCATCATTTGACAGCTTTTCAGTGGGTGATACTGGCCAAGTTTAACCATCCCTGACACAAGATGCATGCACATGAGGATCTTTTTCAAACACCTGCTGCCCATTTCAGCTCTCATCGTGACCCAGAGTTGAGTGAGACATTTTGCTGTCCTCCATTGGAGATGCCCGACCATCATCTTTACTTGCTCATCATCATGAGTTTGAGCAAGAACAGGGAAACCTGGTGTGCTGTAGTCCGTGGGGTCACAAAGAATCGGACACAACTGAGCAACTGAACAGCAACAACATAAAAGCAAATCACTAGATTATAGTCTGAATATCTAAAATCAAAAGCCATCATTATTAGCAACTGAAGTGAATAAAGTGGAATTTAATTCAAATTCAGTTTTTGAAATGTAGCATTTTAGGTATCTAACAAATCATTTCTAATGGTAACAGATGCTTTTAGACACACATTTTCTCTTGTTCTTGTACCTAATAAACATTTTTATACATGAACTGCTATTTGCATGCCTGCGTAGGTGGCTGTACCACCCTCAGACTCATCTCCTTCATTGTTGCGTATCACTTAAGAATCACGGAGACTCGATTAGATCTCAATTCTCCGAAATGTATATGTTGCTCTGACAAAGGAAAGCTGCTACCCTCACTAGAGTGTATGCTATTCTGTCAACTTGTCTTCAGCTTATTAAGAAGAAAAATTGAAAAAATATTAGTACTGCTCTTTTCCAGTCTTTTATCTTTTTTTTTCCTAAACTATGAAAGTAAATGTCTTCAACTTTTTAAAAGCTCATACCTTTTTCACACTGATACACACAATAATATTCTGAAAAAAGTGAAAAATTTTACCCTTACATAAGTCATTTAGTTTCTTATCCTTTGTTACAGGACTTCTAATCAAATTTACTATCAAGAAATAGAACAATTTTGCATTTTCTCTTTAAGAGATCACTCATGGATCGGATAGCTTCTATTTCAAGTTACTATACAAAAGTTACTACTTTGGCCTTTTCACATTTTCATCGTTCACTCTTTGATGCTATTTGGTTAATTCAGTTATTGGCATTTTTTTCTTTTTTCTTTTTTTTCTCTTTGCTACTTTTCGATTACTTGAGCTTTTGTCCTTCAACAAAGCAGACTTTTATAACCATAACTGACAGTCATCATACAGTACTTTATGAGTCAGAATTTTAATACAAGCAAGTTTATTTTTGTCAGCTTTCTCAAATGCTTCAACTTACAAATATCATATAGGATATTTTTATAAAGAATAAAATGTTATTTTTTTAGGTCTGAAAAATATTTTTATGGGCAGAAGATCATATTGAAAAACTTTCAGATAAAAATAAAAGTAGCTTAAGTTCAATCAATCAACCAACCAACAAAAATTTAAAAAAAAAAAAAAGTCTCACAACCCTCTATCAGCCAAAACAACCAACTCTAGGTAATTTAGGATCTGTTTATGGTCTGAATGCTCATCTTCCCTCAAAACTGTACATTGAAATCCTACTGACCAATGAGACAGTGTGGTCTTTGGGGGGTGGTTTTCCTGGTGGCTCAGAGGATACCTTCTGGGCTCAGATGGTAAAAAATTTGTCTGCAATGCAGAAGACCCAAGATCGATCCCTGAGTTGGGAAGATACCCTGGAGAAGGGCATGGCAACCCACTCCAGTATTCTTGCCTGGAGAATTCCATGGTCAGAGTAGCCTGGCAGGCTACAGTCCATGGGGTTACAAAGAGCTGGATATGACTGAGCAACTAACACTTTCACTTTTCACTTAGCTAATAAAGTGGCATCCTCATCAATGAGATTAATGTTCTCATAAAAGAGATTTCATAGAGCTCCCTAGCCCCCTACACCATGCGAGGATCCTAGAAATCTGCAACCTGAAAGAGGGCTCTCTATTGACCATGCTGCACCCTGATTTCAGATTTCTAGCCTCTAGAACTGTGAGAAATAAGTTCTGTTATTTTTAAGCTACTCAGATTGTGGTGTTCTTAGCCTGAAGGACTAGGACAAGGTTCTTAAAAGGTATAAATCTGAGAGTTCTTCTACAGCCTACTCCGTTTTATCCCCAGGGTCTAGTAGAGAGTCAGACCCAAGGTAGGCACCCCACAAATTTTGAATGGATGCATAAATAGATGACTTAAGATGATGCTAGTGGAAAATGTGCTTTGAGCCACTTTTCTCTAGTAAGATTGATTTCTACTGATACATTGATATATTCCCAGCCAATCTCCCTCAGCCAAAGCATGCCTTTGAGAGTTGGCAGGCTAGGTCTTGGTGTTTAGTCTCTGGCCAGAAACAGAATCAAAGGTAACTGGACTGTAAAGGGTATTAATCTCTTGACCCTGGTCTTATTAACTCCATGCTTTAACTAACTGAGTTAACCAGCCATGGCTATAGGGAGCAGCAACGTTCATAACCTCTAATTACACCATTCTCTCTAACTGTCCAAGTGTTATGGACTTGGATGAGAGGCACATTTGAAAAGACATTAATGGCATAGCATATGTTACATTGTAAGTCTGTTATCCAAGCCAAAATTATAACCCTTTTTTAGATATCCAGTGCTCTATTCTCTGAAATCAAGCAGTCTATTAAGGTACTTAAACTTCTATATTAGAACCTATAGCCCCCCACCAAATCCAGGAACATTCTATTAATAGTCACATGGTGTTTATTAGTATCCTTATAATATCCAACTTCTTCAAAGGCAAAACTTATTATCTTGCAATCAATGGATTTTACTGCATTGAATCTATCAATTAGAAAACAATGATCAAACACCTATGAGAAAGGTTCACTTCCATATTCCTCCTGGATACAAATTATGACAAATATTTGTTGTTTTCAAGGAATTTTAAACCAAATCTTTTAAAAAATGAGATGTACATACAGAAATATAAGTACCCATCTCACCCAAACAGAACTGTCAGAGAACAATGTGATATGCAAGAAGGCACAGAAGGCAGCTTTGCATGTAAAAAGGGCTGAATTCAGAAGACTGCAAGTAACATTATGTGGAAAAGACTTGGCAGTTTTATGCGCCTACAAGTTCAATATGAAACACTTGAGGGGCAAGACAAACCACTGAATTCTTTATTATAGCACATATATAGATTTTTAAATTATTCCTACTGTATTATTGTCCCTAATGCCTTGTGAGCTATTTGAGGATCATAGTTGGATTCTTTTTATCTCTGGGTACCCAAGACATAGCACAGTACTGTGTTTTTTGTTAATTCAACAAAATTTGTTCAGTTATTTATTGAACATGAATACTTTGTGGCAGACATTGGGAACAGAGGGTTTAACTAAAGAGACATGATCCCTGCTCAACAAGTTAACAATCTTGTGAAAAAAAAGAAGGCATGGATGAAGGAATAGAGAATGTATTCAGTTCAATTCAGTTGCTTGGTCATGTCTGACTCTTTGCGACCCCATGAATTACAGCACGTCAGGCCTCCCTGTCCATCACCAACTCCCAGAGTTCACCCAAACTCATGACCATCAAGTCGGTGATGCCATCCAGCCATCTCATCCTCTGTTGTCCCCTTCTCCTCCTGCCCCCAATCCCTCCCAGCATCAGGGTCTTTTCCAATGAGTCAACTCTTTGCATGAGGTGGACAAAGTATTGGAGTTTCAGCTTCAGCATCAGTCCTTCCAATGAACACCCAGGACTGGTCTCCTTTAGGATGGACTGGTTGGATCTCCTTGCAGTCCAAGGGACTCTCAAGAGTCTTCTCCAACACCCCAGTTCAAAAGCATCAATTCTTTGGTGCTCAGCTTTCTCCACAATTAGGCATGACCAATGAACAACATCTGCTTCCCAAGTCTTTCTCCTTTTGATCACAAACTTTCTTCACCTGCTGGAGACTCTGGTGCATCATCTTCCCACCAATTATTAAAAAATTGCAGGAAAGTTCATCTCCTATTCTTCTGTTTTAGCCCTACCAGTCAAGAAAGTTCAGCCAAGTTCTATGTTTTAGGTCAATATTTTGAAAAGGATAGTGTTTTCCCACCCCTACCCCCCAAGACAAAATGTATTACAATACTGAATATGTTTTTGCAAACACAATGTCTGGAGGTGCTAATATCTTTCCTGGGGGGTAGGTAGTCGAGGCCAGGAATCCTAAAGGCACACGCCATTTGGAGAGAGTATAAGAAACAAGAGAAGAGAAACCAGGTAGTTCAGATATTCACCCTGAAGGAAATGAAGAGTCTTTGGCGGTATGTGAACTGGGAAGTGGCAGCATCAGAGTAACATTTTGAGATGGTAATCCACCAGTTACACAGTCTATGTTGTTACAAATAAACTTAAGACAAGGAAGACTTTTAAGGACCCTACTGCAGTAGTTCAAGAACAAACTTTCAATTGCCTAAACAATGGTGGTTACATAGGTACTAGAAATACAACTAAGGATTGTAGCCTGGGGCTGGGTAAACTGGTAGTGCCACAAAGGAAATCAGATCCATCAGGAAAAGCAGCAATTTGGAATTAGGAGAGAATAAGAGAATCGATACAATAACTAATTTTTAAAGTATAATTGAATGCAGTTACATAGAGTTGTATGATTAAAGCAGTAAAGATAGATCAGTTTAAAATTTACAAATGTCAACTGTAAGCATTCTTTTCATGTTAAAGTTCTTCACAAATCTTATTATAAACAGTAACATTAGTGTTCAACAATTGAGAAGTAACTTCTGACTTCTTTGAAATGAGCAAGAACCAAGACCTACTGATCCTTCATATATATTACAGTAATATAAATCATGACAGTGTTAGTTGCTCAATCGGGTCTGACTTCCAGGCTCTTCTGCCCATGGAATACTTCAGGTTGCCATTTCCTTGTTCAGGAGATCTTCCGAACCCAGGGACTGAACCCAGGTCTTCCACATTGCAGGCAAATGCTTTACCATCTGAGCCACCAGAGAAGCCACAATATAAATTATAACTTTTGAAATTTGGTACAATTAGTTCTGGACCCTGTGGCAGAATGTGGGCCCTGAATGCCAAATGCTTTGCATGCCCCAATAGTCTATGAGTTTCCAACATTCATTCATTCATCCATTCACTCACATATGTGAACTGAATTCTTATTATGTACAATATATTGTGCTGGACTCTGGGATTTAGTCAAGAAATAGGAGAGCTGTGGTCCCTGCTCTCATGGAGGTCACATATTTCCTGGACTGAAAAACAAGCTGCTTTGTTTTTCCCAATGGTGTACAATGAAAGCTTCTCCCTACAGATGTCTCAGGCTGACACAGGAAATTATCAGGTATGTAAATTTTGGAAGCGACTAATTGAAGCCACATAACATACAAACGTAAATAAATATAAATATATTGAGTAATATTTGATGCTGCAGAATGGACTCTGCCTCCTTGTATCCATAGATTCAGGGAACCCAGATTAATGCCATTTTAAAATAGGATACAGTTATGCTTTGCAACTGCTTCCATAGTTCCACAGGGGAAATGGAAGGAGAGAAGAAGCTAAAAATGATAAGTGAAATTAGCTCATTGGGAAGCTCATAACTTAAGTTCATACCATTTGGTCAGTTTTCTAATGGCTCTAACTTAATGATTCAATTAGTTTCCTGGGAACAAGAATAAGTGCATGTTCAATGTTCTGTATCATATTACTGAATCTGCCAAAACCATGTCTAGCTGAAGCTTATGAGCAATGAAACTAAAAAATACTTATAGTTGTTATAGTTCCACTATGAGTAGACAGATGAGTACATGGTGGTTGACAATAAAAATAAGCAGAAATTATAATACAGAATTGTTTTCTCAATTATTTTCTTAGTGGATAACAATCATCATCATCATTCAACACACTGAACATCTACCACACGTAAAGCAGATGCTGTATTCAGCATTGTAAATGGGATAAAGATGACCTGTGGTGTGTTTTACATCAACAACCTTGAGAGGCAACCTGATATAATTCAATAAATAGCAGTGTAGGCCACATAATTTATACAAATATTAAAGATATAAATCGTGATAGCAGAGGTGATGTAATATTATGACATACAGTAGTCATGAGCGACTATGGTGGTTCATTAGCTAAACTATATTTCACAAAATATAAAAGGAAATCAGGAGACTGCCTCTTTCCAGAAGATGAATAGGCAGAAAAATGTTAAATGCTTTGGTGTGAACACTTGTCAAAAAATATAAACCTCCAAGAAGATTACTATTTTAATGGCCTGTCTTTATGTAATGATTTTCCTATATAAGTCTAATTATTACAATGGGTATAAAACACTGGTAGTTTGTAGTGAGGGCGCTATGTAAATTTTTCATGTTCTTTTGAAATTTTCTGGTTCTTAAATGTGAGGAATTACTTCTCTCATATACAGAGAAGACCATGTAGAAATGCGACACATTTCACTTTTTATAAGTTGAATGAATGCCATGAAGTGTCGGAGAAGGCAATGGCACCCCACTCCAGAACTCTTGCCTGGAAAATCCCATGGATGGAGGAGCCTAGTGGGCTACAGTCCATGGGGTAGCGAAGAGTCGGACACGACTAAGCGACTTCACTTTCACTTTTCACTTTCATGCATTGGAGAAGGAAATGGCAACCCACTCCAGTGTTCTTGCCTGGAGAATCCCAGGGATGGGGGAGCCTGGTGGGCTGCTGTCTGTGGGGTCGCACAGAGTCGGACACGACTGAAACGACTTAGCAGCAGCAGCAGCCATGAAATGTATGGTAGTAAAAGTATACCCCAGTTGATAAATAACTTTTATAATGATTAAGGTACATGTGTACTTAGTGAGCTAGGGGTAACCAGAATTCAGCTCAGTTCAGTAGCTCAGTCATTTTTGACTCTTTGTGACCCCATGGACCATAGCATGCCAGGCCTCCCTGTCCATCACCAACTCCCAAACTATACTCAAACTCATGTCCATCAAGTCAGTGATGCCATCCAACCATCTCATCGTCTGTCATCCCCTTCTCCTGCCTTCAATCTTTCCCAGCATCAGGGTCTTTTCAAATGAGTCAGTTCTTTGCAGCAGGTAGCCAAAGTTTTGGAGTTTCAGCTTCAGGATCAGTCCTTCCAATGAATATTCAGGACTGATTTCCTTTAGGATGGACTGGTTGGATCTATTTGCAGTAAAAGGGACTTTTGAGAGTCTCTCCAACACCACAGTTCAAAAGCATCAATTCTTCTGTGCTCAGCTTTCTTTATAGCCCAACTCTCACATCCATACATGACTACTGGAAAAACCATAGATCTGACTAGATGGACCTTTGTTGACAATGTAATGTCTTTGCTTTTGAATATGCTGTCTAGGTTGATCATAGCTTTTCTTCCAATGAGCAACTCTCTTTTAATTTCATGGCTGCAGTCACCATCTCAATGATTTTGCAGACCCCAAAATAAAGTTTGTCACTGTTTCCATTGTTTCCTCATTTATTTGCCATGAAGTGATGGGACTGGATGCCATGATCTTAGTTTTCTCAATGTTGAATTTTAAGCTACAGTTAAGTCTCAGGAAGCTTCCATAAGCCTCTTATACTTCTCCATCAGTGGGCAGACAGAATGAAAACCACAATCACAGAAAACTAACCAATCTGATCACATGGACCACAGCCTTGTCTATCTCAATAAAACTATAAGCCATACCATGTAAAGCCACCCAAGGTGGATGGGTCTTGGTGGAGAGTTCTGACAAAACATGCTCCACTGGGGAAGGGAATGGAAAACCACTTCAGTATTCTTGCCTTGAGAACCCCATGAACAGTATGAAAAGGCAAAAAGACAGGACACTGAAAGGGGAACTCCCCAGGTCAGTAGGTGCCCAATATGGTACTGGAGATCAGTGAGAAATAACTCCAAAAAGAATGAAGAGATGCAGCCAAAACAAAAACAACAACCAACTGTGGATGTAACTGGTGATAGAAGTAAAGTCCAATGCTATAAAGAGCAATATTGCATAGGAACCTGGAATATTTTCCTGGAATCCAGGAAAATTGGAAGTGGTCAAACAAGAGATGGCAAGAGTGAACACTGACATTTTAGGAATCAGTGAACCAGATTTAAGTTTACTTAATTCTCCATTCTCAATAGGCCATCAACCAATAAGTGGTTCACATCTGTTTATGAACATCTTGTTTCCTGTATCTTAAAACAAAAACTATGTGTGCATTCATAAACATTTCTAGTAAAATTCAACAATTAAGAAGTCAAACCTCTAGACACATAGCAGCAATAAAATTCCCAGGCCAGATCCTATTACTTTTTGTATTTCATTTATGAAAAGTGGCTTGGCACCTGTCAGTGTGCTTGCTTCTAGAGGTACCTGAAAAAGCTTAGTAAAATCACAAATATACAAGACAGACTTTGTGAAGGCATGCCCAGTTCACCTTGAGTGTGTATTTGATGGATGCTTTATATACTAATTTTGACAGTGATATAAGAGCTGTGAACATGGAGGAGTCCTCCCCATATATCTTTACTGCAAGTGGAAATATTGCTACTAAAAGACAAGCTTGAGTCAATATTTAGAATGATTGATAATTCTGAATATAAACATGAAGACCTCTTACCCAGAGGTGGCATGACTGTACTGGATGCTGATATCATTTTTGATGGGTTTTATGAGACCCTAAACAAGTGAGGGATGGTGTTGCAAGACCACCTTTCATATACTTGCCAGTCTGATTTCCTGCAGTAATGAACTTCAGAAACTCTGCTTGCTAGCAAAAGTCATGTAACATAAGGAATGCACATGTGTCTCAAAAACTGCCCAGAGAAGATAGAAGAGGCTGGCTAATCTGCTAATGTGAATTTTTTTCTGTATTCTGAACAGAGAAGAGAGTAGAAAACTACATTAGTGCCAAAAAAATAGTAATTGGAAATATTAGTGATAGTTGGACGTTATCCATAATAGGAAGAAAATAATGTTAAAAGATAAAATTTTTCTGGGAAGATGCTTGTATTTCCATTCTTAGTTTGAGTCTTCACCCAGGGCTTGGAAATCATCTTATTTAGGTGAGAGTATTTTCAGGAAAACATGTAATACCAATCATATAAAAATATGCCTACTGACTCCTAAGAACTTTGGAGGATAAACTAGGACACACTGTCAACATAATAAGGTTCCAGGAAGGAGGATTCTGTGTATGCAAACAATTGCATGACCTTCCCCTCTTCCTGCTGACATCCATGATGTGCCAGAATTGGTAGGACAGATCCAAATCCCTGGTCTGCCACTTAGTGAGCAACCTTGGGCAAGTTACCTGCATTCACCTTGAAGGATGGCTGTGAGAATTAGCAACAGAATATTTTAACTATTTAGTTTGATGCTCACAACAAAACTGGTACTTAACTATTTTACTTAGCTCAATCCCACCATGTCACAAGTCAGCTCCATAGGATATAGGCTGTAAGTTGTGTGTCTATGTAAATTAAGGTAAAGCTATTCAAAAGTATTAAGTTTTTATTCCAGCCATAGCCATTCTATGAGGTAAGCAGCTATGATTCCCCAACTAACACTTTCTATGCAAGAAACATAACTGTATTCTGATTCACATGACAATTCATACAAAATAGCTTTGATATTTTCAGGTCAAAGATGGCTTTTAATTACTGAAAAATAACAGTATAAGAGTAAAAATATTCTACTCTTATTTAATGAAATTTACTTAATCCCATATATATATATTTTCAATAAACATTTCAGGACGACAAAAGGAAACCTCAGGGATAAGCACTTTTAATGATATCTGAAAAATCACTTTTAGTATTGTGGGCTTAATCTGGTTATACTCTCCTATAAAACTAGAATACTGTAGTACATATTGTTTTGTAACTTGATTTTTTTCCACTTAGCAATATACCTTTTCTGGCCAAAGGATATGTTTCTGATACATTGTTTTAATAGGCCACAGAATATTCTATTATACAGATACATTGTGTTTTATTATTAAAGTCTTATTAGATATATAAATAATTTATCCAAGAATGAAGTTCTGTAAGGATGAGATCAATGCTGCTTTTATTCTCTAGTGTATATCCAGATCCTAGCACCATACCTATGATACAGAAGAAGCAGTTATGTTGGTTAATATTTTTTAAAAACTTTGTAATTGTATTCATTTAGAAAGTAGTCATAAAATACTACAGACCTAAAATCATGCTTGAGTCTGGAAAAGCAATGAACAAGAGTTAATAGGTATAAAGAATATTTATCAAATTATATATTTATGAAAAACTCTTATAAAATTGAATATTTTTAATCTAACAGGTGATTAGTGAGCTCTTGCTATTAACATACCCCAGCCCTATATTAGGCATTGGAGATAAAGGAGTCAACAAAAGATATCCTTTGCTAGGAGGAAGACATATTTTTAAAAGTTCTAAATAAGATTGGTAATTAAAAAAAAAAAAGAACAAGGAGTACATACATATTCACAGGGAGCTTACTGAACCAATAAAATCAAGCTAAAGAAGGGTTCCCTAAGAATACAAATTTTAGGCTGAGGTTTAAAAAATTAGTTGAAGTTGCCTAGGTAAAAATGCTAGATATGAATAATCCAAGCAGTGGGAAAAATGGAAGAAATGATAAGAACTTAAACTAGTCAACAATGAAAGAACAGAAGACAACCTGACTGAAGCAGAAAACACACAATGGA
Source organism: Ovis aries (assembly GCF_016772045.2). Taxonomy (NCBI): domain Eukaryota; kingdom Metazoa; phylum Chordata; class Mammalia; order Artiodactyla; family Bovidae; genus Ovis; species Ovis aries. The sequence goes on from NC_056054.1 coordinate 213,002,428, forward strand.
GAGCAACAGAACATAACGATGGGAGGCAAGAAGCTCACAAAGGACTTTGCAAGACATGTCTAATACCGCAACATCATCTTCAGGATACTGAAAATCAATAAAGGATAAAGATATATCGCAAGGTGAAAGAAGAGAGAGGCAGGGTAATTCATCAGGAAGATGCTATTAACAATGGCCCAGGTGAAAAATGTCATCAGTAGAGAAGTAGAAAGATCTTCAAGATATTTATAGGGTAGAATTCAGAGTTCTGGCTGTGGGTGGTCCATTTCACTTTGTGACTTAATTTCAACTGGTGTCTCATAATGTGAAAATTGATTTTTTTTTAACTTAAAATTGTGCTTCAGAAGGGTTTGTTTCACTTGTGTATACTTGAGTGTGGTAGAAACTGCAGTTGTACCCATATATCCATTTTTTATCTCCATTGTTAGTATTAGGATCCCTGATCTTCAGTTAGGTATGAAACCACTGAGGGGAAAAAAGCTACCAGTCTACTTTGCAGGAAACTGTGGCCATGTGATTAACATCTGGCTTCTGGGGTAGGAACAGAAGTGTAATGTGTAGCTTTTGAGAAGTATCCTAAAAGGGAAGGGGTGTGACTCTCATTTACTTTCTTTAACTGACAAATGTGCACGTAGTGGCTGAAGCTCAACCAAGGATCTTGACCTAAAATGGAAGCCACGTGAGATAGGTAATGAGATAAAACAGAGCATCATGCCAACACCTGCCTTCCTAACCACTTGTGGCCTTCTTTCAGTAATTGCAAAATTTCTACTCTGTCAAACTTGCTTTGTTTCCTGTCCTATGCAGCAGTACCTAGTCCTGTTACATTGGGCAGGGGTTGGAAGGGAGTGGGGGCAGCTATTAATTTTACAACCATCATTTAACAGCTAAATTTCCTGCAGTGAAGGGCATATGTTTTATCTTTTGTAACTCTCAATATAAATTTAGTGAGATTCTTCTTTAATTGACCATAAGGGGATTTTGTTTACAAATCAAGAGTTGCTGTATTAATTTCTTGAGGTTGCCATAACAAATTACCTCAAATTGGGTGCCTTAAACAGAATTTTTTCTCGCACTTGTAAAGGCAAGAAATCTAAAAATCAGGGTGTTGGCAAGATTGGTTTTCTGGGGGAGCTGAGGGAAAATGTACCCAATGCCTCTGTCCTAGCTTCTGTTGGTGGCCAGAAATCCCTGACTGTACTTGGCTTGAAGAACCATCACTACAAGTGTTCTGTCATCAATGGCCTTCTCCCATATGTTGCGTGTGATGTGACGTCATGTTTCTGTGTCTTCACATGGCTTCTCCACCAGTCACTGGACTTGGGTCCACCCTCATCTAGTATTACCTCATTTAACTTGATTACATCTGCAAAGATCCTCTCTCCAAGTAGGGGCACTTTCACAGGTATTGGACATTAGGATTTCAATATACCTTTTGTGGTAGACACAAGCCACAACACTTATATTTTACATATATGTATTTTATAAACTCCTAATAACTTTACATTCTCTAAATTTAAAAATTCTGTGATATGTAAAGTTGGGTTTCATGGAAAAGTTCTGAATAAACATATATACATTATATTTTCTATGAAAAAATTATAAACCTAATATTTTAAAGCTTCTGGCTTTAATTATTTCAATTGATTTAACTGAAATTATATTTTTATTAAGTCCTCTTGAGAACATTTTGAAAAAATTGAATGTCTAAATAAATTATTTTTTCTAAAAATTCTTGAAATGCCATGCAAATATTTCTAAATTACACTTGTATTTAGTAAGTACTTAATGCGTTTTTGGCCTCCCCTGGTGGCTCAGATGGTAAAGAATCTGCCTGCAATGCAGGAGACCTAGGTTCAATCCCTCGGTGGGGAAGATCCCCTGGAGAAGATAAGAGCTATCCACTCCAGTATTCTTGCCTGGAGATTTCCATGGACTGAATAGTTCATGGGGTTGCAAAGAGTTGGACACAACTGAGCAATTTTCACTCACACTAATTCAATGTATTTTTAGTCAATGAAAAAATGAATGAAAGTGAATTTATTCTTATTAAAATGTATAATTTATGTTATAATCATTTGCTTCTGTTTAACTGAAAATATTAATATTAAAGGAGTTTTCAGGTGGACATTATACTATTCAGGATATCAGTTTTTTCCCCAAAAATTATAGATGTGTTCTTGGTAGGGAGAAACTTAAAAGTCCTCCATCCTCCAAAAAAAAAAAAAGACTATTAACAGAATTAAACAAATATTACTGTCAACAAAACTAAGCTACATGATTTACAATAAATCTTTTAAATGTTATCATTTTGATATATGGTATTGGTATAACTTTTTAAAAGATTATAACCCTTATAAAAATTTTACCTTATTATAATAATATAAATAAGCTTTTCTTCAAAAGAAGTTATTAGAGTTTAACATATGACAACAAAAAACTTGGAAAGTTAGATCTAAACTGACTTAACTGCCATGGTAAGACTAAATATAACTTATTTTATTATTCTGTTTTCTGAAAACATATGCTACTTAACCAATAAGGCAGGAAAAGGCAGACATTTCTTAGTACCTAAGCTGTTATGACTAGATATACCTTAAGTGTTTTGTAAAATTAAACATCTTTATGCTTTATCTGGTCTCAGAGAAACAAGCTAACAGTACCAAAGGACGACATGAGAATGACCATTTGAGTGGGAACTATTTAGCGCACTGCTCTAATGGCAGGAAAGGCTTTCCTCTACAGTTTAAATTGTTTTATTTGGAATATGCTTCACATGTTCTTTCAAGAGCCTTAAAATGCATGTATGTACCTACATTGATTAATAGGAAAACAATCAGAAAAATTCCTTCAAATATTGTTGTCATGGTTTCATTTCACATAGTAAATAGTGAAGCTGAACATGATACTGAAGTGTTAAGTCCACCAAATGGTGTGTTTTAAAGCCTAGTCTCAAAATGTAGTAAGATTTTTAAACTCAGTTTTCTTTGTGCCAAATTATAACCTTTATAAGTCTGTTCTTCTGTAAGATCATATGCAATTGATTTATTTTGTAACTATGTAGTATTTGCTTATTTGGCACACTTTTTATTGAAAAATCTAGTGTACATGATTAATATTGCATGAATAAAAACAAAAATCCTTCCTTGAAATCTGAAGGCTCCATTCCTAAGCTCTACGAAATGTAAGAGATCCAGCACCCTAATGCAAGTTAAAAAGAGGAATGGAGGGAGGGAGAATAAAAGTACAGAATGACTTCTATATTTCCTTACTGTGAATACTGTGGATTTTAAAACCTCATTGACTAAAATTTCAGTGCTCTAAAAATATAAATGGTTAGAGTTAGTATTTGTTCCTAAAACTGAAGAATAGAGTTGTTGGCTATTTTTATTTTGGTGAGCTATTCTAGAAGTAAAAGAATGTTTTCTAATCTCAGAAAAAGTAACTGTAAATGTTTGCAATAAACTGCAATAGAACCAGTTCTTTATAATTTGCACATATTTAATTCATACCAGCTGCATTTTTTCCAAATTCATTCACTTCCAAATGTTTTATGTAGTTTATTAATTTTTTCAACCTATATTTTAAGAGAACCTTCCACTGTGAGTACTAGGGACACAGGAAACCAAATAATCAAATTTATGAAACTTAAAAGGGCTAATCTCAAGTAGACAAAATAGATCAGTAAAATATATCTAACATCCATGATAAGTGCTAAAGAAATAGGAACAATAAAGATGGGATGTGTGTATTGTAAGGAGTTGCACAATTATTCAATGTAGTATCAAGAGAAGACACCAAAGATGCAAGTCAACAGACCATCCAAGCATCTAGGAGAATGCATCCCAAAGAGAAAGAGCCTCATGGGCAAAGACCAAGAGCTAAAGATCCAACCTCTCCTGTAGGGAACAGCAAGAAGGAAGATAATCATAGATAAGGGCAGGAAGGCACAGTATGGACTCTCACTACTGCACACATGTGAATGTATGTTTCTCGTCATGTAGAGTCTTGTGAACCACTGTAAAAACTAAATAACCTTACCTAACAGCACTCTGGTAAAAGCCAGAGGTGAAATTTTAATTTCTATGTCAGTGTCCTATCTAATTTTTTTTTAACTTTACAATACTGTATTGGTTTTGACGTATATAATTTTTAAAGAATATGTCACCTAGAGCTGATACAATACATAAACCTCGGTATCATGGAATTACATTCTCAACTCTGCTGCGCCTCAAGCTTATGAAAAAGCTTAATCTTAGCGTAGTTCAAGACAGATCAAAACATGAGTGGAAATCTGAATAGGTGAGAGGATGGAATTTAGGAAAACCTTTGTTGCTCCTGAAGAGCTAAAAATAACCAGAAGAGTTGTATATAAAAAGGACTCTTTCTAAAGAGACTAGAAATTTAGGAAACATTCAGAAATGTGGTTCAAATTTTAACTTTTTTTTTTTTTTTCCAAATGGAAGATTCAATCAGGAGAGTTATCACAAGAATTGATCCAAACAATTTTAGCTCATAGACTGTACTGGACAAAAGGAGACAAAATGTATGTATCTATTTTTAAATTTATACAGTGGCTTTATTCCTAAAATATATTACAAAAATATGGCAATTAAAATCAATTCTCACAACAGGAAAATAATTCTTAAAACAGATCAACAAAAATTTTTCTATACTCAGACAGGTATTTGATATTCTCTGTATGCAGACAGATAATTTGAGGCTTTGCAAGGGCATATGTTCTGTCACAACCACTCACTTCTGCCTTTATAGTGTGAAAATAGCCATAGACCATGCTAAATGAGTGAGTATGGTTTTGCTACAAAAAACATTTACAGAAACAGGTTATGGGCCAGATTTGGCTTTCAATCTTTTTCTAGAAGGATAAAAAGATATTGGCCATAACACAGTAATTACAAAGAAAAAATAGTTTACTAAAATAGTGACTATACAAGATGTTCACTCAGGAATAAATATTAACTCACACCACCTCAAAAAATATTAGCCACAGTCTGTCCATTTTTTCCTATATAGAAATCTTTGCTTGGTTACACTCAGTATGTTCTAGACAAAATACATTCATTAATCTTACTGAATGTATTGCATTCATTCATTCAGGACAGGCATTGCTGTCCTGTCCTTTTTCTAAGGAGTAATCTTATAACAATGTAGCTGATAACCTTCATATTGATCATAAGGGTAGCTTTTTCTGTTTTTCTATGCTTTTTCCAGAAATGTTATTTTAATAAAATAATAACTTTTATTAAACATGTTGGCCCACAAAGCATAGTCTTACAGCATCCAAATAGTGTAATCTGCTAGGAGGATGCTAGGAAGGATACAATTTGTCATTTTACCCTAAGCCATGTTGGACAACATTCTCCTAGCACCCAACTTGCCTCAGGACCTGCTGTCCCTGTCATGTGGCCAATGCAGACTTGAAAGAGCAAAATTGAAAACCTGTCAAAGGATACTTGGAGAAGGAAATGGTAACTCACTCCAGTATTCTTGCCTGGAGAATCCCATGGACAGAAGAGCCTGGTGGACTGCAGTCCATGGGGTTGCAAGAGTTGGACATGACTTAGAAACTACACCACCACCACCACCACCAGAAGGATAGTAGGGTTATCAAAATACCAAGCTAACTATAGGCCAGAATGCCTCAAGGCTTCAGATCTAACTTGAGCTACAAACTTAACCACCACCAAGATTCTTCAACTCTATTCCCTGCTTATGAACACTGGCTTTGTTTTCCTCTTTCTACATTTTGGATATGTGTGTAATGAGTGGAAAACAAACCTGCTGAGTGAGTTTTCATATGGGACATACTCTATTGACTGATAATAGCCCTGAGACAATTCCTCAGGCTATGAAACTTGGGATAGTCAGAACTGGTCTCTCTTTGGTGGTTAAGTAAGATTATATCTGAAGTCCACCTTTGGGGCTAGAAACTACGGCCAAGAGGAGAGAGCCATATACAATTATTGGACACCCTCCCCTCTGGAAGGGAACTGCATAAATAAAAGTAAGTCTATTTCTGAAAGGAAGGTATGTTATATAGTAAACTCAAGAAATAGTATACTAATGAGTACATACTGTGTAGCTCTACTTAATACACTGTGGTGACCTGAATAGGAAGGAAGTCCAGAAAGGAGGGGATATATGCGTATGCATGATTATTCATCTTTCTGTATTGTAAAAACCAACACAACTAGTTGTAAAGCAACACACTCCAATATTTTTTTTATTTTAATTTTTTAGAAAAGAAATAGCGCAAATATTAACAGCTAAGACATTTCAATAGGAGGTTTAAATCTAGTAGTTCTGAAGTTACAGTATCTATATATTTTCAAACGGTGGTATTCTCTTTATTACTTTATACCAATTATATAAACTAATTGTTTATAATTTTACAAGTGGGTGAACAATAGGTTTTATGTAGGAATCCAGTGAGAGATGCACAATTTTTTGGCATCTGAGAGCCTTGAACTATCCTGTACTCAACGAACATTCCCACTTTATAACACCAGACTTCATCATCCTAGACAGGGTTCTGCTAAACATGGTGCAGACATCTTGGGTAAAGGCTTCTGAAGGATACACCAAATCATTCCATTAAAATCCACTAGACAGCAAGATATCATTGGCAAAACTGCTTTCACTTTTCCTCAGCTGGCCAAGAACTATTTGATGAAAGCTGGTGAATCTGATAACTTCACAGACAAAACTATTGGGTTCCACAATTTTTATCCTTTGAGAAAAGCATTCCTTAAGTTCAGATAGAAAATGGCACCACTTAAAGCTATATTAAAAGAATTTTGCTGCTAAAACAAATGTTTAGAAGCAATAACACAGGAGCAAGATGGTGATACTAGAACAAATACTGGGAACAGACTGTAGATGGTGAATAAAGGTCAAGTGTTTTAAGACTCTTAGCTAGTAATATTCTCTTGGCAAAATATTCCCCAGTGTGCACTTCTCCCTTTGGAAGATGTGGCATAATTGACTTTGAGCATAAAAATAGACCTAAATAGTTTTAAACCATATGGCTGTTGTCTAACACTTTACTTATTTGGACTACAGATAACCACACTATTTTACCATTACTTCTTTAGTTTTTCTGTATAGATTAAAGATTAACAGCAACACTGTTGACCAGGTGAAAATCATGTGCCACTCTGTATAGGGTTAATCAGGATCCATCCCTCAACTGCAAATGTACCAATCCCAATTACTGCCCTTTGGAGGAGGGGTTTAAATTCCTACCCACTAAACACTCACCCTGTATAATTAAACTCAAAGGCAACCAAAAAACATTTTAGAAAATAAGGTCCATTTCTTAAGCATTATTTTGTCACCATTTTTTTCTTTTTGCTTCTTTCTGTTAAACAATATTTGGCAAAATATATTATTTAGATATGAAACCAATAAATCAACTCTCTATTAATATAAAAATCAAGAAGTATTATTTACATTGTTAGATCCAGATTTTGCATTTAAAAGAAAGGATTAGCTAATCGATACTGCTGTTGAATTCTTGGCATCAATAAATAAATGGAAAAGTATTGAGACTACCTGGTGATAGTGTATCCCTTTCATTTATCATTTAAGAAACTTAAAGTAATATAAACCCACACTACAAACATCAGTCCAGAGGTAAATAGTTGTTAATCTTTTCATGGCTGTGCTAGTAAAGAGATCTTTATTCTTTGATATACTGTATCATTCTTTGCATTTTAAAAGATACATATTTAGAATTTATATTTTTAAGTTGAATGAGTATCAGAAACTGCTAAGAGGGCAGAAGTACTAAGTGTCCTGCAGTGTAAAGATATGAGATTTGATCAGTTTGATCATAGTGAAATATTAAAGAATTATAATTTTGTCTTTACAGGCTATATAATATATTCTAGGTTGAGGAAAAATAGAATTTAAAAAGTAATCTTTATGAATATATTTGAATGAAGCTACCAAAGCTACTTTTATATAATCTCAAATTATATTTGTGAATATAATCATTTAAAACAAAAGCATAGTTTTTTAACATTAATCTTTTTAATACTAATTTTGGTACCTAAATACTAAAATAAAGTTTTAGAAAAATTAAAAATTCCTAGATTTGTTATAAAATTATTTTTCTCTCAATAAAAAGAAAAACCTTTAAAATACATGTACATAGATTCTACCACTGATAACCAAAATACAGTCTGGAGATATTATTAACTTCTTTCAAACAACACAGAGTAAAATATTTTTCTTGAGAAAAGCTAAAATAGTAACACTGTAAACAGTACCTAATATGTCAAATCAACATACTTACTGCTTATTGCCTTACTGTGTATTACTTGGTTCTGTTTTTACATTAAGATTAAAAAATATGGTTCTCTTTTATAGTGGTGTATTACCAAATTAGCATTTTAATACACATAATGATTGTATGTGAAGTTTTCATCCTTTGGGCAACATTCTCACAAAAATTAAGTACTAAATTTACTAAGTTTAAAAAACACTAATGAAAATTATTACTTTCTCTGTTCTTACTCTATACTCCAAGGCTAGTATAGACTATGATTCTCAAAGTATTATCTTAGGACCTGTGACATCAGCATTACCTGATAACTAACAGAAATGAAAATTCTATGCCCACCCTATTCTGAGTCAGACACTCTGGGACTATGGCCCAACAATTTGTACTTTAATATGCCCTACAGATGGTTGAGGCAGCAAAAGTTTCAATGCTCCTCCAGAAAAATTTAACACAAGCTAAAGTTCATCATCAGATTGTTCCTTATATTAGAAAAATACCATAAAAATGTTGAATTTGGGCTTACCTTTTTAACTAGATATGGACATTTAAGGATAAAATAAAGCATTTATTGTAAAACAACAACAACAACAACAAAAGAAACCCTTTTCCTTTAAATGAATTTTAACTGACCTGAGAGCACTCAGATCAATGAGAGAATACAATTTTCTAGCGACTTTGTAAGTAATGATGGCTTGATCACCACAGAACTGGAAAGAACACTGGAAGGTTGAGTGACTACCACAAGGGTCCCCAAACTTGGGGATCTAATGCATGACAGAGGCAGAGCTGATGTAATAATAGAAATAAAGTACACAATAAATGTAAATGTGTTCAACTCATCCCCAAACCACCTCCCCCTCAACCCTCAGTTCAGTTCAGTTGCTCAGTCATGTCTAACTTTTTGCAACCCAATGGACCACAGCACACCAGGCCTCCCTGTCCATCACCAACTCCCAGAGTCTACTCAAACTCATCTCCATTGAGACAGTGATGCCATCTAACTATCTCTTCCTCTGTCGTCCCCTTCTCCTCCTGACTTCAATCTTTCCCAGCATCAGGGTCTTTTCAAATGAGTCAGCTCTTCGCATCAGGTGGCAAAGTATTGGAGTTTCAGCTTCAATACCAGTCCTTCCATTGAACACTCAGGACTGATCTCCTTTAGGATGGACTGGTCGGATCTCCTTGCAGTCCGAGGGACTCTCAACAGTCTTCTCCAACATGACAGTGCAAAAGCATCAGTTCTTCGGCGCTCAGCTTTCTTTATACTAGTGCAGGGAAAAAAATTGTCTTCCACAAAACAGGTCCCTGGTACCAGAAATGTTGGGGACCATTATATTAACAATACAACATAAAACCCAAACTCCTCCAAATGGAACACAAAGTTCCCACCACTACAAGAATCCAGTTTTGACTGGCCCAATGAAAGACTGTTAGCCTAGAAGACTCTTGAGAGTCCATTGGACTGCAAGGAGATCCGACCAGTCTATCCTAAAGGAGATCAGTCCTGGGTGTTCATTGGAAGGACTGATATTGAAGCTGAAACTCCAATACTTTGGCCACCTGGTGCTGACTCATTTGAAAAGACCCTGATGCTGGGCAAGATTGAGGTAAGGAGGAGAAGGGGATGACAGGGGATGAGATGGTTGGATGGCATCACCAACTTAATGGACATAGGTTTCGGTAGACTCCAGCAGTTGGTGATGGATAGGGAGGCCTGGCGTGCTACGGTTCATGGGGTTGCAAAGGGTCCTATACGACTGAGCGACTGAACTGAACTGAACCTGATTTTTTAGTAAGTCTAGGAAACTGCCTGAATTACCAGTTCTGAAACTGGCCTGAAACCAGAGCTCCTGGAGTCTAGGGAATTAGTAATTCTCAAATTTAGCTAATAATCGGATATCTTTGTGGGAGTGTTTCTAAAATAAAGTTTACCAGATTTCATTCCAGACCTAAATCTCTAGCCCCAGGAACTTTGTGATGACCAGCTGGGTATTTTTAATATTTCTTAACCCCACCCAGGAATGAACTAAAATATTCACCTGACCTTCCTAACTCTATTCAGCTGAAGGGTTAGGATACCTTGTGTGGCTGTTGTTCCTCCCGATTTTTCTACAATTGCATGAGCTTCTTCTGTTTTCTGCAAGCCTAGTAGGTAAATCTATTTTTAGCATCTCATTTCTCCAACTATTCTAGTCTAAAACAACCTACTTACTTCAAAACTCTCAATCTGATACTATTACTTTGAAAACTGATACAAATTTACTAGCAGTGCCATTGGTTACATAGCACTATCTTTTTTTCTGGCCTCCGCTACTGCTGCTAAGTCACTTCAATTGTGTCCGACTCTGTGCGACCCCATAGACAGCAGCCCACCAGGCTCCCCCGTCCCTGGGATTCTCCAGGCAAGAACACTGGAGTGGGTTGCCATTTCCTTCTCCAATGTGTGCAAGTGAAAAGTAAAAGTGAAGTCGCTCAGTCGTGTCTGACCCTCAGCGACCCCATGGACTGCAGCCTTCTAGGCTCCTCCGTCCATGGGATTTTCCAGGCAAGAGTACTGGAGTGGGCTGCCACTGCCTTCTCTGGCCCCTAGGGTAATATTTCTTATTCTATAAAAGAAATTAACCAGGTATGTGTAAGAATTAGGAGACTGAAAAGGCACAAAAGAATGCTTAATTTGTATCTCAAATTATTTACCTTTAAAATCTAATTTCTATTGAAGCTAACAGGTTACGTATATAATTAATCATCTTTTCCATAATTGTTACTAAACTGAGATAGACATTTTATAGTAATGAGATTGTGCCAAAATAAAAATTAAAAACCCCTATAAGGAACTGGTACACTGGGCCACAGAAAGCTATACATGCATAAGACTGTGTAAGTCATATGCTCACAGCACCCAAAAAAATAGGCTTAGTAGCAATATGTACACATGTTTCGCTTTCTATTGAATGTAAAATGCAAATAGTAATAACAATTTGACAAAGGAACTTTTCAACATTTCAGACACTATATCCCATCTTTTATGAAAAATATCTGTTCAACTGATTTAGAGGTGGCTATTAAAATCCCCAAAGGCCCTGTGTACTTAGCAAGAAGATGAAATGATTTTTCTCTCTACTTTCCTTCTACTTCCAACTCCCAGTCACAAAGAACTATGTTCTGTAAGGAAAAAAACAAAAAATGCCCTCTGCCAGCTATACTTGGGTTTAAAAGCAGGTTTAAGTAACTTAGAAAAGCCTTGGGTTAAAAACAATATTCCACATAATGCCAAGAGAAATGACACATACTTGTGCAAAATTAGACAATATCCAAATGAAATGAATCATTCAATGAGTATTTCCTGCATATCTGATAGACGTTCAGTTCTGAGTTTGCTAAAACACAGGGAAGTATAAGACAGTCTCTACATTCAGGAAAGTATCATCTAATTATGGAGACAAAAATTACTTATAACTAACAGCAAAAGAGTAAGACGACTCACCCAGCAAAATGAATCACAAGAGGTTGGGACAGAGGTGAAAGTGCAAGACGGCAGAACAGGCAGTGGCTAGGGCAACTGGAGTCCTCTTGGAATGCTCCACAGCCCTGGGGGATTGTGGGTAGGCCTCTAGGAGCTGCAGCTCTGAACTGGCCTAATCAAGGGAAAGGCATTCCAGGTGGGAACAGGCATGAACAGCCATAAAGAGGTGATAATGAGCAGGGAACCTGGCGATCAGGAAACCTGGCAAGCTGGAATTCCAGCATTTAATTTCAGAGCAGAAGTTAAGTATTTAAGGCTATCACAAGGCTCACCTTAACCACAGTAGATATTTCAAGCTGTATTGCAAGCTCAGTTTACTGCTTTGAGCCAAATGCTGTTACAACATCTTACAAATTAACCTACGAATTAAGACTTTTAAATGTTCTGAAGATGTCTTATTGGAGCATCATTATTTCCAAATAAGCTGAAAGACTTATTTTAAAACAAAGCAAAAAATAACTACAGTCTACCCTTAGTGCTTACAGGTTTTACACCTATCAGTTCAGATCAGTCACTCAGTCACTTTGCGACCCCATAGACTATAGCATGCCAGGCCTCCCTGTCCATCACTAACTCCCAGACTTTACTCAGACTCATGTCCATTTAGTCAGTGATGTCATCCAACCATCTCATCCTCTGTCGTCCCCTTCTCTTCCCACCTTCAGTCTTTCCCAGAATCAAGGTCTTTTCAAATGAGTCAGTTCCTCTCATCAGGTAGCCAAAATTTTGGAGTTTCAGCTTCAGCATCAGTCCTTTGAATGAATGTTCAGGAGTGATTTCCTTTAGGATGGACTGGTTGGATGTCCTTGCAGTAAAAGGGACATTCAAGAGTCTTCTCAACACCACAGTTGAAAAGCATCAATTCTTTGGCGCTCAGCTTTCTTTACAGTCCATACATGGCTCTCACATCCATACATGACTACTGGAAAAACCATAGCCTTGACTAGATGGACCTTTGTTGGAAAAGCAATATCTCTGCTTTTCAATATACTGTCTAGGTTGCTCATAACTTTCCTTCCAAGAATAAGCATCTTTTAATTTCATGGCTGCTGTCACCATCTGCAGTGATTTTGGAGCCCCCAAAAATGAAGTCTGACATGGTTTCCACTGTTTCTCCATCTATTTCCCATGAAGTGATGGGACTGGATGCATGATCTTAGTTTTCTGAATGTTGAGCTTTAAGCCAACTTTTTCACTCTCCTCTTTCACTTTCAGAGAGAAGCTCTTTAGTTCTTCCTTGCTTTCTGCCATAAGGGTGGTGTCATCTGCATATCTGAGGTTATTGATATTTTTCCCAGCGATCTTGATTCCAGCTTGTGCTTCTTCCAGCCCAGCATTTCTCATGATGTACTCTGCATATAAGTTAAATAAGCAGGGTGACAATATACAGCCTTGACATACTCCTTTCCCTATTTGGAACCAGCCTGTTGTTCCATGTCCAGTTCTAACTGTTGCTTCCTGACCTACATACAGGTTTCTCAAGAAGCAGATCAGACGGTCTTGTATTCCCATCTCTTAAAGAATTTTCCACAGTTTGCTGTGATCCACACAGTCAAAGTCTTTGGCATAGTCAATAAAGCAGAAATAGATGTTTTTCTGGGACTCTCTTGCTTTTTTGATGATCCAATGGATGTTGGCAATTTGATCTCTGGTTCCTCTGCCTTTTTAAAAACCAGCTAGAACATCTGGACGTTCATAGTTCACATACTGTTGAAGCCTGGATTGGAAAGTTTTGAGCATCACTTTAGTAGAGTGCTCAGCCAAACCTCAATGGAGAACCCTTGGGTACCAAGGGACTGTACTTCCTATTTTATGGAAGGACTTGAGCATATGCAAATTTTTGGTTTCTATGGGGGTCCTTAAACCAATCTCCAGTGAATATAACAGAATACTGTATTTTGACTTAAAGTTAAAATAATACAGTGCTGAACATCTGATTTTTGTCAAGTGGAATAATTGTCTCTTTGTGGAATAATAGCCATAGATACAAACATCCAAGATTGAGCTTAAATAAATGGGTTCAAGAACATTACAGGGTATTAGGAAACATAAGGAATGAGTCAATAGGTAAACATAGAAGAAAAGAGATGTCTGGATTCCCAAAAAGTGAACTAAGGAGTCGAGGTGTATTTAGAAAGCCTCAAACCAGGAACAAATACACACAGGTGAATATTATCTTACTCTAATTAGAAGTGGACTAGAACTGAGCTCTTGAAACGTGAAAGTGTGAATCACCTGGGGAATCTTGTTAAGAGGCAGATTTTGATTGATAAGGTCAGGGTGAACCCCGTGCTGGGACAAGGATACTTCCTTATCCAGAATAGAAACAGATAAGCAGCATCAGCATCCACCTGGAAACTTTATGGAACTAAAGATTTCCAGACCCCATACCAGTTTAAGCAATCGGAATCTGAAACCCAATATGATAATCAGATTTCCAAGTGATTCTTAAGCACATTCTAGTTTAAGAAGCACTGAAATCAAAGCTGGGCTATTTATTGGTAAGTATCAAATTATTTCTGTTGGCCTGGAACCTTCTCAATTTTAGCACTGAATGTCTAAGCACTGGAAATCCCTGAGCCTCAGACAAATTGGGACAAACTTGTTGGTCACCCTACCTATTTATTTCATAAGTAGTGCTAGCGATTTCTCTGCATGCTGCAGTGTGTTAGAAGTCATGGCTACCATACGCATCTTGTTCCCTATCCTCTGCTAGCTGGATAATCCAGAAGAAATCACTTTCCATCTCCAATTTTATTTATTTGTCTTGTATATAAACTTAAAATGATACCTAGTTTTAAGGATTGAATGAGTTATAATGTAGCTGAGCATGGTCTGCATACAAAAAGTTTTAAAAACTTAGGTATTAGTGAGAATTCTTATCATTAAATAAAGGACTGAAATCTCTGTGTTTTCCAGGCTATAAGCATAACTGATTACGATTATGGAGTCAGGCTTCAAATCAAGATAGGAGGAAAAAAAGAATGAGAAGAAAACAAAAAAGGGAGAGAGAAAGTATAAAGTGAGTGTGGAAAAAAATAAAGTGAGTGCGGTGGGAAGGATACACAGGGTAAAGTACTACTCGAGCAGCAGCTACTAGTCTAGCAAACTTATTTCCACTACAAGCTTGGAGATGTCTCATGGTCTTTCCTTGAAATATTATATATTTCTGTTCTTGAGCTACAGTGGGAGAGTTGAGCAGTTATGATGTCTGGCACAGCTGAAAGTATTTACTCTCTGATCTTTCACAGAAAAAGGATCTATAGAATCTTAGCAAGAATTCCAAAAGACCCTACAGCTAGTCAGACTGAGCACAGGCTTGCCTGTGCTTCTATTGTAGTACAGTGCTGTGCTTACTGATCTGTCTTCTCCTAAGGAACTGAATGCTTCTCAAGGGCAGGAATCATGCCTTCTCCTTCTGTGTCCAGAGCCTAACAAAGAATCTGACTCATAAGATCTGGTCTATAAATGCATGCTGAACTGAACTGAGTTACACATTGAAGTTTATGTGTATTACACATTTTAGATATAGGGCAGGGTAGTGAACTGCAAAAATAATTTATATTTCTTTTAGTAGGTACGATATCCTCCGGTGAAAGCTGACTTCTGTGCCAACAGCAAATTTGCTATTTTCATGTTTCTCAAATCTACCTGTCTGGCACACCAATGAAAGGTAATTAAAACTGAGAAGTTCTCTATTTGAAGTGAGAAAGCATTCTTGCCTGCTCTTGCAAAATCTAATAAAATCTAGGAAGCAAAAGGTTATATGTAAAATAACAGTTTGCTTAATAATTTTAATATTGAAAAATGCCTCTATCCAAAGCTTGAACTGCCTTAGTTAACATGACACATACACTTTCAGGAGCTAATTAGTCAGTGGTACTCTAAGTACTTACAGGAGCAATTCATAAGACTGACTTCCATATGTATTTATTATTCCATAAACAGGTCTTAGTCACAATTAAATTTCTTGCTATTTTGATAAGGTTACCATACTGTTTTAATATCAGGGAATAATGTGGCCAGTGGTACTAATTATGGAGGGTATTCTATGAATAACTGATGCACTTATTAGTAAGCATTACAAGAGATATGCTTTCTTCAGTAAATTGGAATACACAAAATTTAATACATTTCAAATAAATCTAATAACTGTCAAGGCCAAAACTCCTTACATAAAGCATGTACAGTATAAAAAGACAATTTTACAAATAAATCTTTTGAGAGAAAATTAAAAATATCTATCTTTTAAACACATAATTTTCTCCCTGCTAGCTTATTACCCTGCTTTGTAATGTTGATAAAGTAAGCTTAATTTTGGAAAACTGTTATATTGCCAGACCTGTAGATGGGAGAAAAATATATTAATTTTTTCTCAAAAAGCTTGATAGAATACAGACTACATGTCTTCTTAGCTATATTATTTTGCTCAATTCAAAGTAAAGAAAATAGGGAATGCACTCCCTAAATGCTGGAAAACTAATAAGTTTTTCAGCAATTTTGTTTACACTTTTGTTTTAAAATATAATTGAATGTTTGGGCTGCTTACAATCATCATAAAGTTTACAACCTTTAAATTATTATTTATCAGGCATGATGAACTCTATAGATAGATTTTCTTGTAAAAGTTCTGTAGGTTGATAAATTGTTTTACTTCTAATAGATGATTAGTCTTCATTGCAGCTAGCATAAACAGATACAATTTGGCCATAGTACCACAGACAGGGTTTTACCACTGAACTATATATATAAGTAGATAAACATAGCTTTTTCTTGGAGTGGGAAGTGATTCTCAATTTAAAAAAAAAAATTGTGCATTGTCAGACATAGGAAAAAAATCTAGCCAAAAATGAATCTCCCATGTGTTGAGCTGTTGGTTTACCACTAGGTATTTCAGCAGACTTGAATCCAATATGTAGATTCCTCCCAGGATTCGTATGAAAACTTGTAGGCTGAAAATGTTTAATAGTTATGTTGACTGGAATATGATGTCAAAATGTATCACAGTTTGGTTTAAGATGCTGTTGAATTGCACCTCTCTTTCTTTGCATTGATCGCTGAGGAAGGCTTTCTTATCTCTCATTGCTATTATTTGGAACTTGGCATTCAAATGGGAATATCTTTCTTTTCCTCCTTTGCTTTTTCCTTCTCTTCTTTTCACAGCTATTTGTAAGGCCTCCTGAGACAGCCATTTTGCTTTTTTGCATTTCTTTTCCATGGGGATGGTCTTGATCCCTGTCTCCTGTACAATGTCACGAATCTCCGTCCATAGTTCATCAGGTACTCTATCAGATCTAGTCAAGGACAAAAATGGTATAGACCTAACAGAAGCAGAAGATATTAAGAAGAGGTGGAAAAATACACAGAAGAACTGTACAAAAAAGATCTTCACAACCCAGATAATCACAATGGTGTGATCACTCAACAAGAGCCAGACATCCTGGAATGTGAAGTCAAGTGGGCCTTTGAAAGCAACACTACGAACAAAGCTGGTGGAGGTGATGGAATTCCACTTGAGCTATTTCAAATCCTAAAAGATGATGCTGTGAAAGTGTTGCACTCAATACGCCAGCAAATTTGGAAAACTCAGCAGTGGCCACAGGACTGGAAAAGGTCAGTTTTCATTCCAATCCCAAAGAAAGGCAATGCCAAAGAATGCTCAAACTAACACACAATTGCACTCATCTCACATGCTAGTAAAGTAATGCTCAAAATTCTCCAAGACAGGCTTCAGCAATACCTGAACCGTGAACTTCCTGATGTTCAAGCTGGTTTTAGAAAAGGCAGAGGAACCAGAGATCAAATTGCCAACATCCGCTGGATCATGGAAAAAGCAAGAGAGTTCCAGAAAAACATCTATTTTTGCTTAATTGACTATGCCAAAGCCTTTGACTGTGTGGATCACAATAAACTGGAAAATTCTGAGAGAGATGGGAATACCAGACCACCTGACCTGCCTCTTGAGAAATCTGTATCCAGGTCAGGAAGTAACAGTTAGAACTGGACATGGAACAACAGACTGGTTTCAAATAGGAAAAGGAGTGTATCACGGCTGCATATTGTCGCTCTGCTTATTTAACTTACATGCAGAGTACCTCATGAGAAACACTGAGCTGGATGAAGCACAAGCTGGAATCAAGATTGCTGGGAGAAATATCAATCACCTCAGATATGCAGATGACACCACCTTTATGGCAGCAAGTGAAGAGGAACTAAAAAGTCTCTTGATGAAAGTGAAAGAGGAGAGTGAAAAAGTTGGCTTAAAGCTAAACATTCAGAAAACTAAGATCATGGCATCTGGTCCGATCACTTCATGGAAAATAGATGGGGAAACATTGGAAACAGTGTCAGACTTTTATTTTGGGGGCTCTAAAATCACTGTAGAAGGTGATTATACTCATGAAATTAAAAGACGCTTATCCTTGGGAGGAAAATTATGACCAACTTAGATAGCATATTAAAAAGCAGAAATATTATTTTGCCAATGAAGCTCCATCTAGTCAAGGCTATGGTTTTTCCAGTGGTCATGTATGATGTGGGAGTTGGACTATAAAGAAAGCTGAGCACCGAAGAATTGATGCTTTTGAACTGTGGTGTTGGAGAAGACTCTTGAGAGTCCCTTGGACTGCAAGGAGGTCCAACCAGTCCATCCTAAAGGAGATCAGTCCTGGGTGTTCATTAGAAGGACTGATGCTGAGGCTGAAACTCCAATACTTTGGCCACCTCATACGACGAGTTGATTCATTGGAAAAGACCCTGATGCTGGGAGGGATTGGGGACAGAAGGAGAAGGAGACAACAGGATGAGATGGCTGGATGACATCATCGACTCGATGCACATGAGTTAGGGTGAACTCCGGGAGTTGGTGATGGACAGGCAGGCCTGGCATGCTGGGATTCTTGGGGTCGCAAAGAGTCGGACACAACTGAATGACTGAACTGAACTGACTTGCATCAAAATTCAGTGATAGAGGGTAACTTGATTACAATTCAGGAAATCTAAATACAGTCCCAAGATTCGCTCTTAGCAAGCCTAACTCACAAGCCTACCATGAGGATTGCAGGTCTTTGAGTTTCCTCAGGTGTAAAATGGGGGTATTTTGCTTAAAAGATAAATAACAGCCAGCAAAACATGTCTGCAATTTGAATCCTACTAAATACATGACGTTCGTGTGTTTGGTGGGATAGAGACATGTTTTCCAATAAATATGCCCCAATATTTGGCTGCCTCCACTTCCTTATCTGTAAAATAGGATAATAATAAAGCACCATGTTGATGGTTGTCTGTGTCATGCCTGAAGATAATGCCTGACATATAGTTCAGTTCAGTTCAGTTCAGTCGCTCAGTCATGTCTTGTCATGTCATGTCTTGTCATGTTTTGACTAGACCATAGCCTCGACTAGATATATACTTAGTGCTACATAAATGTTTGCTATTATTATTATAGAAAATAAGTCAAGTAATTTTCAATACCAGATGCCTGTTTTCTTTTGCAGTCAATTAGAAATAAGAATAAAGGGAGTTTTCAGATAATACTAACCATACTGACTAGAATTCTAATGATGCCAGATTACCAAACATGAAAATAGCCTTAATCCAAAGGAATATGATTAAACACACTAGTTATTGAGGAGAAGAGGTAAAGAGGATGACAGAGGATGAGGGTTGGATGGCATCATTGACTCAATGGACATGAGTCTGAGCAAACTCTGGGAGATAGTGAAGGACTGGAAACTCTGGTGTACTGCAGTCCATGGGGTCATAAAGAGCTGGACATGACTGAGCACACATGTGTTCATTACATAAAAAGTAATAAAAGCTATACCTTTCTATGTATAGAAATTTCTGATTAGAAATATTAGAATTGTGTTGTTGTTGTTGTTGTTGTTATACCTCTTCTATTGTTTATCTCCTTTGATTTTTAGTTAAAGCTTCCTCTCTGTTCTTATCCTTTTCTCAATTTAGCATTTTCTCTTGTTGCTATTTTTATATTTGTTCACCCTTTTCTTTTGGAGGAGGCAATGGCACCCCACTCCAGTACTCTTGCCTGGAAAATCCCATGGATAGAGGAGCCTTGTAGGCGGCAGTCCATGGGGTGGCTAAGAGTCGGGCACGACTAAGCGAATTCACTTTCATTTTTCACTTTCACACATTGGAGAGGAAAATTGCAACCCACTCCAGTATTCTTGCCTGGAGAATCCCAGAGACAGAGGAGCCTAGTAGGCTGCCGTCTATGGGGTTGCACAGTTGGACACGACTGAAGAGACCTAGCAGCAGCAGCAGCAACCCTTTTCTTTAAGCATTAATTGTTTTTACCTGTCTGCCATTATTGCAAATAATTGCTTGGGGATACAAATGAAAATCAACAAATAAAACTGGGAACTCTCAATTATCAAGGCTCTACTAGTTTTTAGTAAGATAGACATACAACCCAAGAGGAGGGAGCAGAGGTAAGCAACCCTGGAAGCATTCAGTATATTGCAAGCTTAATTCAGTGTGATTTAAAAGAAGACAGGAACTATAGATAAATCAATCTACTTGATTAATGAAAGGAGTCAACAGAACTTGTGGTTTAGTCACTAAGTCGAGTCCAATTCTTTGGGACCCCATACTGCAGCATGCCAGGCTCCCCTGTCCTTTACTATATCCTGGAGTTTGCTCAAATTCATGTCTGAGTCTGTGATGCTATTTAACCAACAGAACTTATACTGATTATGTAAAACCATAATATACATCTGATTTTCTTAAAATTCAGTGTTCTTAAATTTTAAAAAATTGATTGATGTATACTCTAGTGAGATGGGCAACTGGAACTTCAGTGTCCTGCCTTCCTTTCTTATTCTCCTGACTCTCCTTGTTCCAAGACACATAGTCAGTTGGAAGTGTCTCTACTTGAATGTTTTTTTATATGTTACTATTAATTATATAATACTGTCTCATGTTTGGATTACTCAATGATCCAGAAAGGGCTTATTGTTAGATTTTGATATAAATCCCTACATCTCTATATTTTCACAAATTTTTTAAGTCACAGAATATGAGCAATTTAAAAGGCTACTATTTTTAAAATTCCAATTGATTTGCAATGTAGCTGAATACAAGATATCCTAGTAGAAAATTCTATAGTGTGTTTTTATCTCATTTCTTAAGTGTAAGTTTTAAGAAGCTTGTGAACAATTCCATTGCTCATTACCTGTTGTTTTCTGAGAAGTGTAATTGAGGTCAGAAAATTATGTGATGCAAGTATGATGTCTGACAACCTGAAATCCATTAACACAATAGAACCAAAACGGTAACACAAACAACTTTCCCTAAGCAAATTATATGCTTGTTCACTAGGAAAAAGGCTAACAGAAGTTTTCCTCTTTTGAGAGAAAAAAACTAAATTCTTTAAAGTTATAAGCTTGAATTATATGCCATAATTTTTAATTTTCTTAAACTAATAAAATGAAGACATTTATTTATGGAACCAAGGAGATTATTTCCATTACCACATCGGAGAGAGAGATAATCTGACTGAGATTTTTACTTTTTAAGCAACTGGTTTATCTGTGTAAATCTATCTAAATGACTTACGTGGGCAATACCTAAAAGAAAATTATTCAGATTCAGGTATCATGTTTTCTTATCACATGTTTTTGCCATTCTTGTTTTAGTTGTTTTTGTGTGTGTGTGTTTGTTTGTTTTTTCGTTCCTCCTCTGGCCTTTCTACTTTGTCCCTAAATTGCCAGAATCAGTAAATATTACAGGATGATCTAAACATTGTTTTCTAAACCCTGAAGCATAAATAGGCAAAGAATCACCATTCAGTTAGGTCTCTCCACCTCTGATGGAGTTAGTACAAAAGAAGTTTTTAAATAGTACTTAACACTGGCAAGTGACAAATATTATGAAGGAACTATGAAAAGAATAGTTGACAGCTTAAGCAGATAATAAACATGTCATAAACTATATAAATTGTGAACAGAATTCTTAGAAAAATTATATATTAAAAATAAGATGTTTTTAAATAACATTAAAATTTTGACATTTTCTAAACTGAAACTGACTCAGGGTAATGAAATCACAGTCTGGTTATGGAAACTGACATTGTTTTCATATGTATTAACCATATAAAATTTGGAAAATCTCTCTGTAGATGAGATCCTATAATTTTATACCAGCATATCCACATCTTGTGGTTTTTCCCACCCCTTAATGAAAGAAATTTTGGTTAACTAGCCACTATTAGCATTCATTTTTTGCTGCACTCTTATACGTTTATTTTGTCATTTAAACTTTATTATACTAGATTGTGTTAATCCTTAAAAGAAGAGTTTAATTTGTAAAATAAATAAAATGTACAATGTTAATAAAAGTCAGAATTTAAGTGGCAAACTTAAATATGAGGTAATTACTCCCCCCAAAATATATATCATTGTTACCTACTAAAAATAAATGGTTAATTTTAGTTTTTGGTTGTTGTATTTT
The DNA here is from genome assembly GCF_016772045.2 of Ovis aries. Classification (NCBI taxonomy): domain Eukaryota; kingdom Metazoa; phylum Chordata; class Mammalia; order Artiodactyla; family Bovidae; genus Ovis; species Ovis aries. Next base: position 213,024,729 of record NC_056054.1, read on the forward strand.
AAAGTGTTAAGAATGCTTAGAGATATGGAATGCCATGGAGAGATGAATGCTAAATGAATTATTGCTTCTGGATTTTATGCCCAGGACATTTTTCCCCTCTTTCTCCAAGGGCCTTCATATAACTCTTCCAGCCTTTAATATATACATGGTTAGAATCAAGTCTTCCAAAACACCAAACCAAATATTATTTTCAGTTACAGTGACATCGAGATAAAAGATTTGGACCATAGACCTGCTATTTTTTTTCCAGTTTTTTTGTGTTACATGTTTTACTGAATAGCGTCCAATACAGATACCCCGATTCATGTATACTCGGAGCCTGTGAATGTAATCTTAATGGAAACGGTCTTTCCAAGTGTAAGTAAGTTAAGATGAGGTCATACTGGACTGGGCTTCCTGATGGCTCAGTGGTAAAGAATCTGCCTGCCAACGTAGGAGATATAAAAGATGCAGGTTTGATCCCTGGGTTGGGAAGTTACCCTGGAGGAGGGCATGGCAACCCATTCCTGTATTCTTGCCTGGAGAATCCCATGGACAAAGGAGCCTGAAAGACTACAGTCCGTGGTATCACAAAGAGTTGGACAAGACTGAAGTGACTTAGCATGCATGTACGCATACTGGAGTAGGGTGAGTCCATAATCTAAAAGTCTGATGTCGTATAAGATGAAGGAAAGAAGGACACAGAAACAAATATGGAGAACACCATTAGATGATGGACGTAGAGACTGGAATGATGTGTCCACAACCAAGGAATGCCAATGATTGCCAGCAACACCAAACACTAACAGAAAGGCATGGACCTGTCCCCTACAATTGTTGAGAATATGGCCCTCCTGACAGCTTGATTTCAGACATCTGGCCTCCAGAACTGTAATAGAATAAACTTCTATTGTTTTAAGCCACCAAGTTTATGGTGCTTTTTCTGAATAGTCATGGAAAACTAACACACATACTATTTTTTAAATTCCTTATTTATTGCTATCTCTTAATAGCAATGATTGATACATCTTTCTATGCCATTTATATCCTAACACTTATCTACACAGATAAAAGTCCTCAACAGAAATAGAAGTTTCTCCATGAAGGCCACTTATGTCACTTCCTTTGAGACGTCTCCCCTAATCTCTGTGACTTGGGTAGTTCCCCCATGTCTATCTCCCATGTCACTTGGGAAAATTACAATTTTATATTTGTTTCAGTTTGCCTCACTCATTTGAAGACAAGCCCCATGAGAACAGACACTTGATTTGCTTCTGCTTGCTCCTATATCCCCAGCATCTAGAACACTTCTTTACTCACAGTAGGGAGAAAAATGGTAAGCAAATGAATGAACATTAATATCTTCTCATGTCTCCAATCCTAAGTCCTTATTTTTCCTTCTGAATTGCATATTTTTTAAAGAACTTCTCTTACTATACTTATTTCCTTTCTACAGCTATTATCCTGCATCACAGGAATTCTTAACAAGAAAGATTAGGGAATATTTACTTGTTTTTTTTTTTTTTTTCCAAAATAAATATGCCTGGTGTGAAGTGGTACCTCATGGTGGTTTTGATTTGCATTTCTCTAATAATGAGTGATGTTGAGCATCTTTTCATGTGTTTGTTAGCCATCCATATGTCTTCTTTGGAGAAATGTCTATTTAGTTCTTTGGCCCATTTTTTGATTGGGTCGTTTATTTTTCTGGAATTGAGCTGCATAAGTTGCCTGTATATTTTTCAGATTAGTTGTTTGTCAGTTGCTTCATTTGCTATTATTTTCTCCCATTCAGAAGGCTGTCTTTTCACCTTGCTTATAGTTTCCTTTGTTGTGCAGAAGCTTTTAATTTTAATTAGATCCCATTTGTTTATTTTTGCTTTTATTTCCAGAATTCCGGGAGGTGGATCATAGAGGATCCTGCTGTGATTTATGTCTGAGAGTGTTTTGCCTATGTTCTCCTCTAGGAGTTTTATAGTTTCTGATCTTACATTTAGATCTTTAATCCATTTTGAGTTTATTTTTGTGTGCGGTGTTAGAAAGTGATCTAGTTTCATTCTTTTACAAGTAGTTGACCAGTTTTCCCAGCACCACTTGTTAAAGAGATTGTCTTTACTCCATTGTATATTCTTGCCTCCTTTGTCAAAGATAAGGTGTCCATATGTGTGTGGATTTATCTCTGGGCTTTCTATTTTGTTCCATTGATCTATCTGTCTGTCTTTGTGCCAGTACCATACTGTCTTGATGACAGTACTTCACACCAGTCAGAATGGCTGCGATCCAAAAATCTGCAAGCAATAAATGCTGGAGAGGGTGTGGAGAAAAGGGAACCCTCCTACACTGTTGGTGGGAATGCAAACTAGTACAGCCACTATGGAGAACAGTGTGGAGATTCCTTAAAAAATTGCAAATAGAACTACCTTATGACCCAGAAATCCCACTGCTGGGCACACACACCGAGGAAACCAGAATTGAAAGAGACACATGTACCCCAATGTTCATCGCAGCACTGTTTATAATAGCCAGGACATGGAAACAACCTAGATGTCCATCAGCAGATGAATGGATAAGAAAGCTGTGGTACATATACACAATGGAGTATTACTCAGCCGTAAAAAAGAATTCATTTGAATCAGTTCTGATGAGATGGATGAAACTGGAGCCGATTATACAGAGTGAAGTAAGCCAGAAAGAAAAACACCAATACAGTATACTAACACATATATATGGAATTTAGGAAGATGGCAATGACGACCCTGTATGCAAGACAGGGAAAGAGACACAGACGTGTATAACGGACTTTTGGACTCAGAGGGAGAGGGAGAGGGTGGGATGATTTGGGAGAATGACATTCTAACATGTATACTATCATGTAAGAATTGAATCGCCAGTCTATGTCTGACGCAGGATGCAGCATGCTTGGGGTTGGTGCATGGGGATGACCCAGAGAGATGTTATGGGGAGGGAGGTGGGAGGGGGGTTCATGTTTGGGAACGCATGTGAGAATTAAAGATATTAAAATTTAAAAAATTTAAAAAAAATAAAAAAAAAACAAACAAAAAGATCTCCATAACAACAGGATTATAAATAAGAAAATAAATAAATAAATAAATAAATATGCCTGATTTCATCTCATTTCATCCTAGTAATATTCTCCTAGGAGAAAAGAACACCAATGTATGTGAGGAGTTTTTGTTGTTTTTACATGCCTCTTTTTCTTCCTATCTGGTAGACGGGACTAGAAGAAAACAGAAGACGTGGTATTGGGCCCTAGAGTTTCAACACTTTCTTATAAAATAAAATAAGGCAGAATGGTCCATTCACTTCCTGAGTGTTCCAGTGTTAGTCAACCAAAGAAATTATATTGCTTCAAATCAGCAGTGATCTTATCTCAATTGAGCCTCACTTTTTTCCAGCTTTTATTCCAATGGCATCTAGTCCCATTACTTCATGGCAAATAAATGGGGAAACAGAGGCTGACTTTATTTTGGGGGGCTCCAAAATCACTCCAGATGGTGACTGCAGCCATGAAATTAAAACATGCTTACTCCTTGGAAGGAAAGTTATGACAAATCTAGACAGCATATTAAATAACAGAAAATTCAATCTTCAGGTCTGCCTACAAAGAGTTCTAGGTCACAGTCAACAAGTTTATAGGTGGTTCTCAAAATGCTAAATACAGAAATGACAACACCCTACAGCCTCGTTGTTCTTATTAATTTTCCTCATATTTACTGTCATAGCTTCAGAGTCACAGGTGTATTTTGTTAATGCTTGAACTAAAGGATCATTGAAAAAGCAAGAGAGTTCCAGAAAAACATCTATTTCTGCTTTATTGACTATGCTAAAGCCTTTGACTGTGTGGATTACAATAAACTATGGAAAATTCTGAAAGAGATGGGAATACCAGACCACCTGACCTGCCTCTTGAGACATCTGTATGCAGGTGAGGAAGCAACAGTTAGAACTGGACATGGAACAACAGACTGGTTCCAAATTGGGAAAGGCTGTATATTGTCACCCTGCTTATTTAACTTATCCGCAGAGTACATCATGAGAAATGCTGGGCTGGAAGAAGCACAAGGTGGAATCAAGATTGCTGGGACAAATATCAATAACCTCAGATATGCAGATGACACCACCCTTATGGCAGAAAGTGAAGAAGAACTAAAGAGCCTCTTGATGAAAGTGAAAGAGGAGAGTGAAAATGTTGGCTTAAAACTCAACATTCAGGAAACTAAGATCATGGCATCCAGTACCACCACTTCATGCAAATAGATGGGGAAACAGTGGAAACAGTGGCTGACTTTATTTTGGGGGGCTCCAAAATCACTGCAGATGGTGACTGCAGCCATGAAATTAAAAGACACTTACTCCTTGGAAGGAAAGTTATGACCAACCTAGACACATATTAAAAAGCAGAGACATTACTTTGCCGACTAAGGTCCGTCTAGTCAAGGTTATGGTTTTTCCAGTGGTCATGTATGGAAGTGAGAGTTGGACTATGAAGAAAGCTGAGCACCAAAGAATTGATGCTTTTGAACTGTGGTGTTGGAAAAGACTCTTGAGAGTCCCTTGGACTGCAAGGAGGTCCAACCAGTCCATCCTAAAGGAGACCAGTCCTGGGTGATCTTTGGAAAGACTGATGTTGAAGCTGAGACTCCAATACTTTGGCCACCTGATGCAAAGAACTGACTCATTGGAAAAGACCCTGATGCTGGGAAAAATTGAGGGCAGAAGGAGAAGGGGACAACAGAGAATGAGATGGCTGGATGGCATCACCGATTCAATGGACATGGATTTGTGTAGACTCTGGGAGTTGGTGATATACAGGCAGGCCTTGTGTGCTGCGGTTCATGGAGTCACAAAGAGTCAGATATGACTGAGCAACTGAACTGAACTGAGGTACTAAAATTAACTCTTCTAACAGATAATTCTAGGAAACTATGCCATTCATGTAAGCCATGGTATTGCTTAGTAAAATAAAATAGTAATGTATGATTTATTTTATATTTTAAATTTATTCGAATCACTTTTAATGTGAACTCTTCAATGACTATAAGGCTTTTCAATAAGTCACATCTATTGCCAGGGAAAGTCTTACAGAAAAATAAGGCTAGAAGCACTGCATTCACACAGACATTGCCTTTCCTGGAGGTTTTATTTAGTCATGTGCAAACATGCACAGTAATCTTACACATGGCACTTAATTTGAATGCTAATGTTTCCAGACACAATACTAACTCATAGTAAAAATCATTATGCATCTATTCTCTCAAGTGAACAATAAAGCTTGTGCTCTAGTTTCAAATCAACTTATTCTCAAGGACAGACTTTATCACTTCTATCTCCAATCAGAAGCATATTTTAATTGCTTATTCTTTTCTGGCTTCTTTCTCCTTCATCTGTCTTCCAGCCTTTTGTTATTTTTGTATATAGGGTGATGAGTTTCAGGGTAGAAGAGAGGACATATCTGATGGTACTGAATGGCAGCTAATATTCTTATACAAATTTTAAATAAAACATATGCTTAATGAAGAAAATTATAAATGACTCTAAAGAATATACTTCCATAAATATAAGTAAAACTTCCAACTTTATTTTCTCCCACATCTTAGAGCATTTCAGAGTCCACATATGGATGCCAAGAATGTGGCCAAATATCTGTCATTCAGGTAATATTTTCACAATTTTTAGGTCTTAACCTGATTATATTTGCAGAGACTCTATTTTCAATAAGGTATTACCTGGATTATTAGTTAATTTTACTTATTTTATTAGACTTCAATTTTAATTTTAAATGTTCATTTTAAAAAGGACTTTTCTATCACTATAAAAAATGGAAATCCATTGGTAACCTAAAAATAAACCAATGACAATAAATTTTCAATGAATTTTAAATCTCAACTCGAATGTAAGTGCCATGAAGGTGAGGATTTTGTCTTTTATTCACTGTTCTACCTCAGGTACTTACAGTAGCACCTATACATAGTTATTGCTCAAAAAAAATGTATTGAGTGAGCAAAGAATAAATATGCTGAAAGGTAAGTTGAAACTATCAGTAACTTTTGTGCTTTCCTGTTCCACAAAGATAATTCTCTAAATATCATGGGTTTTTATTTCCATAAATTCTTATTCATCTCAAGGGCAAAGGAAGTTCTTATAAAATGTGATAGAATCTGGCATTTATGTACAGCATATATATAAATGCTTATATGTTTATTCACTGAAATATGTTCATTTCTGATAGTCAGCAGGGTGTTATCATGTTATTGTTTAATGCTATGTTGTCCTGATGTTATTATTGTATAAAGTTCAATAATTCAATTTCCAAGTTGACAAAAACTGTAAGGTTGTGAGCGCTTTTCTCTTTTGACTGCAAATAGAATCACTGGCAGAAATTTAAATAATACCAATGCCTGAATTCCAAATACCCTGGACCAATCAAATCAGAATCTACTGGAAATGAGGCTAACCATCCACATTGTTTGTAAAAGCTCCCATGTGATTCAGACTGTGCAGACAGTACTGACAGCCATTGATCTGGGACAACACTGAAAAGCCATTTGTCTATCTAGAATATGACCCGCTATCAGCCTTGAACTTTTAAAATTTGTCTTCATCCAACCCAGCTTTTTCCCTGTTTTATCAAGAAGTTTGAAAATTTCCTCCCAGGTTTCTATATGCACGATTTTAAAAATCTATCCTTATTTAAAACTATCTTGAAAAAAAGCAATCCTTCACTTTAATCTGTTATAATATAACTTCTATAAAAACCTCCTAGTAGCTCCCATTTTTTGGAACTAAAATCTTCTGAATTGACTTAGAAAATAATATTTATCTCCTAGGAGGCACAGCGCTTCATTTTCTCACTCCTTCTCTTGGCTCAGAATTGGTAATGGACCACGTGTAAATTGTACGCTGCATAACATAATGGAGGAAATACATTTCAGACAGGACCATGTGACAGCAGAGGGAGCCCACAGTTGTGCCAACATGATCAGATAAGACAGAAAAATACCCTAGGTGGCCAATAACTTAAGAAACATCAAATCAATAATTTCAATTTAGGACCAAAGTAGGAATGGGTGTCTGATGGAGGTGTTTATCAAAGGGATGGGGAGCTGCATTCACAGAAATTCAATTCCCCTACATGAACTCCAGGATCCATCATTTGGATAAGGCCCTGTTCTACTTTCATGCAAACTGATTTATCTACATATTATACCATATTTTTTTTCAACAGGAAATCTGCTTCTATAGTTCCCATAAGGAATTTATGACCATTGTTATTTAAGGACATCAGTTGAATCAGCAAAGAATTATTATGTTAGGACAATGGGGGGAATCTAGACATATAACTAAAACAAAAAAATTAAAACAGAAAATAACATGTCCTTGCTATCTATGATGGTTACCATTTTCCTTGGTGTCAAGGCATGAAACCCTACTATACCTGGTTTTTCTATATCCACATGTAATTAACAACCACATCTTATAAAATATGTCTTTCAAAAAAGGTTTTGCCTACCCTAGTTTTACATTCTCCCTGCATCGCCACTTTGGGGCCTTAGATTTTCAATCTTGAATTTCGGTTAGATTTTCAATCTCTGAACTTGTCTTCTTGTTTTCTTTCCTACTATCCATCTTGCACATTACTGGCAGATTAATATTTTTAAAATCCCACTATCATCATCTTGACCTGGTAAACGTTTTCTTACCAACTGACCACATAAAAATGAAAATCTACTATCAGATATTTCTTATGTGATTTTATTCTCAACAAATTTTTCATCACAACATTTTATTTCTTCTCTTTTCTAATTTGTTAAACATATAAATACTACCTTAAATTGCTTTTTGAGGAACAAAGTGAAATTTTATTTCTGACATCATATAATATAAAATATGAAGCCAGAAATATTTGCAATTAAATATTAACTTCACTACCAGCTTATTGGTTCTGTTCCCCCAAAATTCACATGTTGTAATCTTAACTCTTTGTACCCTAGAAAGTGACTTTACTTGGAAATACGGCGATTGCAGATCTAATGCATTAAGATAAGTCATACTGATTTGCTGTCCTTATAAAAAGGGGAAGTTTGGACACATACAGACACAAACACACACACATGGAATGCCATGTGGAGACTGGAATCATGCCAATGAACTACCAGAAGCTAACAGAGACAGTTCTAGAATAGGTCTTTCCCTAGTGCCTTAAGAGGAAGGATGTTCTGCCTTCAGCTTCGTTACGGACTTCTAGCCTCCAAAATTGTGAGATGATAAATCTATGTAAGCCACTTAGTTTGTAGCACTTAACTTCAGCAACCCTAGGAAACTAATACATTGACTGAATCATTATTTCACAGGTTTTAGTTGAATTATTTTCATTAAACAATGGGGATTATATTGACAACATCTATACCACATGATTGCTATGAAGACTATGGAAAAGACTCTGATGCTGGGAAAGATTGAGGGCAGGAGAAGAAGGAGGTGGCAGAGGATGAGAGGGCTGGATGGCATCATCGAGTCAATGGACATGAGTTTGGGCAAACTCTGGGGGATAGTGAAGGACAGGGGAAGCCTGGCATGCTACAGTCCACAGGGTCACAAAGAGACACAGCTGAGCGACTAGGAAAAAAAAAAAAAGAGACACTACTTGTAAAGTAATATCGGGTCTGAATATAGGAGTTATTTTTTTCTCCTCTCTGTTTCCACTGCTTCTAATTTATGTGAGCTATTTATGGTACCTGGGAAAGGTAAAGCTTCTCTGGGCATTAGTTTCTTCAACTGTAAAATGGCAAAAAGACTACCTGACAGCAACCTGTCTCAGAGGACCTGCAGTTCCTTTGAGCTCAAAATTCTCTGGCTCATGATCAGAACTCGTAACCATGCTGACAGTTTATTCTTCAGGTGATGATAGAACTTGAACTATGACTGACATTAGCAGTTTTTGTTCTTCACATTCTGAGAATTACAGTATATCAAATGTGGTTTTATAATCTAAAAAAATCTTAATAGTTTTCACTCATGACTATTAATGTTTATGGTAAAAATATTTTTACATTAACTCTAAAAGACAAGATTTGCTATTTTTTCGTTTTAAATTAAGAATAACTATTTTTATTATTGTATTTATTTTATCATGGTTGTCAAGATCTTTTAAACTCTAAATTTCTTCACTAGCATTGTTGAAATAAAGGAACATTCATGAATGTATCTATTTATGAGCATGCATGCTCAGTTGTGTCCAACTGTTTGTGACCTCATAGACTACAGCTTGCCAGGCTCCTCTGTCCAAGGGATTTTCCAGACAAGAATAATGGAGTCGGTTGCCATTTCTTTTTGCAGGGGATCTTCAGAACCCAGGGATTAAAACTGTGTCTCTTGTGGGTCCTGCATCGGCAGGCAGATTTTTACCACTGAGCCACCTGGGAAGCCTGAATGTTAGAGTATTCATTTTAATACTCTAACAATGAATGGTCAATGGCTACAGCAGTCATGAGCAGTACATTAATTTTGCAAAATTTTAATCGGATGATCAAGTGTTTGGTGTGAAAGAATGAGGGAAGTTCTTCATTTCCACTGGAAGGAGTGCTAACTCCTGTAGCTGAAGATGGATGGAGTCATCTTCATTTTCTTAAAAACCTAACTTTATGTTCCATGTATGCCTAGAGTGCAGAATCTGTCCCATGAAACAATAAATGCCCCCTACTGATGCTGGGAAAGATTGAGGGCAAGAGGAGAAGGGGCTGACATGATGAGATGGTAGCACAGCATCACTGACTCATGGACATGAGTTTCAGTAAGCTCAGGGGGATAGCGAAGAACAGGGAAACCTAGCATGCTGCAGTTTGTGGGGTCACAGAGTCGGACGTGACTTAGGGACTAAACAGCAACACTGATCTTTGTTCACTGCTACTCAAAAATTTAGATTTTAATATCCACTTAATTAGGAATTAATTTGCTAACCAATATTTATGAAGTTTTAATTCCAAGCCATTTTCAAACACTGTAAAAGGAGCAGTTTTAGGAATTAATCACCGGTTAGAAAATATCCCTAGCTCAATAAACTTTAGAGAACTGTATATAATGTCCAAATGTTAAAGTTCATATTAATTAAGTTATGCTTCCCAGTGTCAGCAAGTAACTACTACTTCAATTTGAGTACAGAATTACTCATTTTCTAACTAAGGGCTAAATTCTACCATTTAACAGTAGAGACAGCGTGCTGAAAATATACATACTATTAGAAATAAATGAAAACACTGCAGCTTCATTAAGTTTATAGTGATGAAGAAATAAAAATATAATAATTGTTATCATATCATATCATATATACATATACATAGAGACACATTTACATGTTGAACAGGTGGTTCTAGGTATTTTCTAATAGAAGTTCTAATATTTCTAATCAGAAATTTGTATACAAATATACATAGAAAGATATAGCTTTTATTACTTTTTGTGTAATGCATACCTGTGTGCTTAGTCATGTCCAGCTCTTTATGACCCCGTGGACTGCAATACACCAGAGTTTCCAGTCCTTCACTATCTCCCGGAGTTTGCTCAAACTCATGTCCATTGAGTCAATGATGCCATCCAACCCTCATCCTCTGTCATCCTCTTTACCTCTTCTCCTTAATCTTTCCCAGCATCAGAGTCTTTTCCAATAAGTCAGTTTTTTTGCATCAGGTGGCCAAAGTATTGGAGCTTCAACTTCAGCATCAGTCCTTCCAATGAATATTCAGAACTGATTTCTTTTAGGATGGAATGATTGGATCTCCTTGCAGTTGAAGTGACTCTCAACAGTCTTCTCCAACACCACAGTTTAAAAGCATCTATTCTTTAGTGCTCAGCCTTCTTTATTGTCCAACTCTCACATCTATACATGACTACTGGAAAAACCATAGCTTTGACTAGAGAGACTTTTGTCAGCAAAGTGATGTCTCTGCTTTTTAATACACTGCCTAGGTTTGTCATAGCTATTCTTCCAAGGAGCAAATGTCTTTTAATTCTGTGGCTGCGGTCACCATCTGCAGTGATTTTGGAGCCAAAGAAAATAAAATTTGACACTGTTTCTACTGTTTCACCACCTATTTGCCATGAAGTGATAGGACCTGATGCCATGATCTTCATTTTTTTGAATGTTAAGCCAGCTTTTTCACTCTCCTCTTTCACCTTCATCAAGAGGCTCTTTGGTTCTCCTTCACATTCTGCCTTAAGGGTGCTGTTATCTGCATATCTGAGGTTATTGATATTTCTCCTGGCAATCTTGATTCCAGCTTGTTCTTTATCCAGCCTGGCATTTCATATGATGTAGTCTGCATATAAGTTAAATAAGCAGGGTGACAATATACAGCCTTGATGCACTCTTTCTCAGTTTTGAATAAGTCCATTGTTGCATGTCTGTTTCTAACTGTTGCTTCTTCGCCTGTATACAGGTTTCTCAGTAGGCAGGTAGTGTGGTCTGGTATTCCCATCTCATTAAGAATATTCAACCATTTTTTATGATCCACACAGTCAAAGGCTTTAGCATAGTCAATGAAGCAGAAATAGATTTTTTTTTAATTCCCTTGCTTTTTCTATGATCTAGTGTATGTTGACAATTTGATCTCTGGTTCCACTGCCTTTTCTTTTTTTTAATATAAATTTATTTATTTTAATTGGAGGTTAATTACAATATTGTATTGGTTTCGCCATACATCAATATGAATCCACCACTGGAGCCTATTATACAGAGTGAAGTAAGCCAGAAAGAAAAACACCAATACAGTATACTAACACATATATATGGAATTTAGAAAGATGGTAACAATAACCCTGTATGCGAGACAGCAAAAGAGACACAGATGTATAGAACAGTCTTTTGGACTCTGTGGGAGAGGGAGAGGGTGGGATGATTCAGGAGAATGGCATTGAAACATGTATAAGATCATATATGAAACGAATTGCCAGTCCAGGTTTGATGCATGATACTGGATGCTTGGGGCTGGTGCACTGAGACAATCCACTGCCTTTTCTAAGTCCAGTTTGTACACGTGAAAGTTCTTGGTTCATGAACTGCTAAAGGATTGAAGGATTTTGAGCATAACATTGCTGGCATGTGAATTGAGTGCAATTGTACAGTAATGTGAACATTCTTTGTCATTGGCCTTCTTTTAGATAGGAGCTTCCCTGGTGGCTCAGAGGTTAAAGTGTCTGCCTGCAATGTGGGAGACCTGAGTTCAATCCCTGGGTCAGGAAGATCCCCTGGAGAAGGAAATGGCAACCCACTCCAGTATTCTTGCTTGGAGAATCCCATGGACAGAGGAGCCTTGTGGGCTATAGTCCACAGGGTCGCAAAGAGTTGGACAGGACTGAGCAACTTCACTTTCACTTTCACTTTTCTTTAGGATTGGAAGTGAAACTGATTTTTTCCAGTCCTGGGGCCACTGCTGAGTTTTCCAAATTTGCTGGCATAAGAGTACTGCTCTTTAACAGCATCATCTTTTAGGACTTGAAATAGTTCAGCTGGAATTCCATCACCTCCACTAGCTTTGTTCCTAGTAATGCTTCCTAAGGCCCACTTAACTTCACACTCCAGGATGTCTGGCTCTAGGTGAATAACCATACTATTGTAGTTATTTGCACCATTAAGAGCTTTTTTGTACAGATCTTCTGTGTATTTATTGCCACCTTTTCTTAGTCTTGTCTGTTTTTGTTTGGTCCTTGCTGTTTTTGTCCTTCATTGTGCCTACCTCTGCAAAAAAATGTTCCCTTGGTATCTCCCAGTTTTCTTAAAGAAGTCTCTAGTCTTTCCCATTCTATTGTTTTCCTGTATTTCTTTGCATTGTTCACCTAAGAAGGCTTTCTTATCTCTCCTTGCTATTCTCTGGAACTCTGCATTCAGTTGGGAATATCTTTCCCTTCCTCCTGCTTTCTCTTCTCTTCCTTTCTCAGTCGTTTGTAAGGCCTCCTCAGACAACCCCTTTGCCTTATTGCATTTCTTTTTCTTGGCATTGATTGGTCACCACCTCCTGTACATTGTTACAAACCTCTGTCCATAGTTCTTCAGGCATTCTGTCTACCAGATCTAGTCCCTTGAATCTATTCACAATAAAATCATAAGGGATTTGATTCAGGTCATAGCTGAAGGGCCTAGTGATCTTCCCTGCTTTATTCAATTTAAGAAAGAATTTTGCAATAAGGAGTTCATGATCTGAGCCACAGTCACCTCCAGGACTTGTTTTTGCTGACTGTATAGAGCTTCTCCATTTTCAGCTGTAAAAAATATAATCAATCTAATTTCAATACTGATCATCTGGTGATGCCCATGTGTAGAGTAGTCTCCTGTCTTCATATAAAATATATAATGAATGAGAACCTACTGTACAGCACAGGAAACTTAACTAGGTGCTGTGTAGTGACCTAAATGGGAAGGAAATTTAATAAAGAGGGCATATACGTATATTTGTAGCTGATTTGCTTTGCTGTACAGCAGAAACTAACACAACATTGTAAAGCAACTATCCTCCAATAAAAGTTCAAAAAAAAAAAAAAAGAAAAGAATTTAGATGGGGGTCTGGTACAGGATGAGAGCCATCACCAGAAATAACTATAATGACTATGAGCTAGGTGTGGTAAAAGAGGAAACTCAGCAGAGTCTGTTTGTTCAAAGTCCGCTGTGTCCTATTTTCTCTGCATGACATGGCAAACACTTCTTTACCAAACATTTGCTTTTCCCATCTCCTGTGAATTGTCTTTCTTCCTTTCAAAGTCCAAGACCCATACCCCTTCCTAGCTCAGTATAGCAATCAGCCTCAATTGCCTGAATGTCATGGAGCATCTCATTGTCTTTGTGGGGCTCCTGTGTGTACACAATTAAGTTTTTTTCTGTTAATCTGTCTTATGTCAGTTTAATTAATAGAACAGCCAAAGGAACCTAGAAGGGTAGAGGAAAATTTTTTCCTTTCAGACAATTCAAAGATGGCCAATTCGACTGAAAGAATGATTCGTATTCGTCAACATCTGTGAATCACTTCTAAAAATGATTAGCTCATCTCATTATTTCCATCACATAGGTTTATATTCTTCTGAATCTATGATTCTGTTCAATTGAAATGTGATCAGTACCTAACATGACTTTTAATCCTTATCAGATTAATTACCATTCTCAGTTTGAATCTAAATATCAAACAATGTCCTTGCTTTGTTTTTGGTACCTTTGCCTAAGATTCCAAGTTCAAAGTGCAAAGTTCATCTGTATGGAAGTATGATCTTATGAACCATGTGTTGGGCAAAATGGAATTCTCAAAACACTTTTTAATTCTAAAATGCCAATGATCTGAGAAAGCAGTTCAGTATATACCTTCAGGAAGTTTCTACAGTCTCAGGAAATGGCTGAGTTAAAGTAAACCACATCGCCAAATACATCCCAAACACTGATGACTAAAAGTACAATCAGTTCAGTTCAGTGGCTCAGTTGTGTCCAACTCTTTGCGACCCCATGAACTGCAGCACGCCAAGCCTGCCTGTCCAACACCAACTCCTGGAGTTCACCCAAACTCATGCCCATTGAGTCAGTGATGCCATCTAACCTCTCATCTTCTGTTGTCCCCTTCCCTTCCTGCCTTCCAATTTCCCAGCATCAGGGTCTTTTCAAATGAGTGAGCTCTTCGCATCAGGTGGTCAAAATATTGGAGTTTCAGCTTCAACATCAGTCCTTCTAATAAACACCCAGGTCTGATTTCCTTTAGGATGGACTGGTTGGACCTCCCTGTAGTCCAAAGGACTCTCAAGAGTCTTCTCCAACACCACAGTTCAAAAGCATCAATTCTTCAGCACTCAGTTTTCTTTATAGTCCAACTCTCACATCCATACATGACCACTGGAAAACCCATACCCTTGAATAGAGAGACCTTTGTTGACAAAGCAATGTCTCTGCTTTTTAATATGCTGTCTAGGTTGGTCATAACTTTCCTTCCAAGGAGTAAGCATCTTTTAATTTCATGGCTATTATCACCATCTGCAGTGATTTGGGGGCCCAAAAAAAAATGAAGTCTGACAAAGTTTCCACTGTTTCCCCATGTATTTCCCATGAAGTGATGGGACCAAATGCCATGACCTTAGTTTTCTGAATGTTGAGCTTTAAGCCAACTTCTTCACTCTCCTCTTTCACTTTCATCAAGAGGCTCTTTAATTCTTCTTCACTTTCTGCCATAAGGGTGGTGTCATCTGCATATCTGAGGTTATTGATATTTCTCCCAGCAATCTTGATTCCAGCTGTGCTTCCTCCAGCCCAGTGTTTCTCATGATGTACTCTGCATATAAGTTAAATAATCAGGGTGACAATATACAGCCTTGGTATACTCCTTTTCCTATTTGGAACCAGTGTGTTGTTCCATGTCCAGTTCTAACTGTTGCTTCCTGACCTGCATACAGGTTTCTCACGAAGCAGGTTAGGTGGTCTGGTATTCCCATCTCTTTCAGAACTTTCCACAGTTTATTGTGACCCACACAGTCAAAGACTTTGGCATAGTCAATAAAGCAGAAATAGAAGTTTTTCTGGGATTGCCTTTTTTGATGATCCAACGAATGTTGGCAATTTGATATCTGGTCCTTCTGCCTTTTATAAAACCAGCTTGAACCTCTGGAAGTTCATGGTTCACATATTGCTAAAGCCTGGCTTGGAGAATTTTGAGCATTACTTTACTAGCATGTGAGATGAGTGCAATTGTGCGGTAGTTTGAGCATTTTTTGGCATTGTCTTTCTTTGGGATTGGAATGAAAACTGACATTTTCCATCCTGTGGCCACTGCTGACTTTTCCAAATTTGCTCACATATTGAGTGTGGCACTTTCACAGCATCATCTTTTAGGATTTGAAACAGCTCAACTGGAATTCCATCACCTCCACTAGCTTTGTTTCTGGTGATGCTTTGTAAGGCCCACTTGACTTCACATTCCAGGATGTCTGGCTCTAGGTGAGTGATCATACCATCATGATTATCTTGGTCACGAAGATCTTTTTTGTACAGTTCTTCTGTGTATTCTTGCCACCTCTTAATATCTTCTGCTTCTGTTAGCTCCATACCATTTCTGTCCTTTATTGAGCCCATCTTTGCATGAAATGTTCCCTTGATATCTCTAATTTTCTTGAAGAGATCTCTAGTCTTCCCCATTCTGTTGTTTTCTTCTACTTCTTTGCATTGATTGCTGAGGAAGGCTTTCTTATCTCTTCTTGCTATTCTTTGGAAATCTGCATTCAGATGCTTATATCTTTCCTTTTCTCCTTTGCTTTTTGCTTCACTTCTTTTCACAGCTATTTATAAGGCCTCTTCAGACAGCCATTTTGGTTTTTGCATTTCTTTTCTTTGGGGATGGTCTTGATCCCTGTCTCCTCTCCAATGTCATGAACGTCCATCCATAGTTCATCAGGCACTATCAGATCTTGTCTATCAGATCTATCCCTCAGATCTAGTCCCTTAAATCTATTTCTCACTGCCACTGTATATCATAAGGGATTTGATTTAGGTCATACTGATTGGTCTAGTGGTTTTCTCCACTTTCTTCAATTTAAGTCTGAATTTGGCAGTAAGGAGTTCATGATCTGAGCCACAGTCAGCTCACAGTCTTGTTTTTGCTGACTGTATAGAGCTTCTCCATCTTTGGCTGCAAAGAATATAATCAATCTGATTTCGGTGTTGACCATCTGATGATGTCCATGTGTAGAGTCTTCTCTCATGTTGTTGGAAGAGGGTATTTGCTATGACCAGTGCATTCTCTTGATAAAACTCTATTAGCCTTTGCCCTGCTTCATTCTGTACTCCAAGGCCAAATTTGCCTGTTACTAAGGTATTTATTGACTTCCTACTTTTGCATTCCAGTCCCCTATAATGAAATGGACATCTTTTTTGTATGTTAATCCTAAAAGGTCTTGTAGGTCTTCATAGAACAATTCAACTTCAGCTTTTTCAGCATTACTGGTCAGGGCATAGACAGATTACAGGGATATTGACTGCTTTGCCTTGGAAATGAACAGAAATCATTCTGTCATTTTCGAGATTGCATCCAAGTACTGCATTTCAGACTCTTTTGTTGATTATGATGGCTACTCCATTTCTTGTAAGGGATTCCTGCCCACAGTAGTAGATATAATGGTCATCTAAGTTAAATTCACTCATTCCAGTCCACCTTAGTTCGCTGATTCCTAGAATGTCGATGTTCACTTTTGCCATCTCCTGTTTGACCACTTCCAATTTGCCTTGATTCATGGACCTGACATTCCAGGTTGCTATGCAATATTGCTCTCTAAGGATAGGACCTTGCTTCTTTCACCAGTCACATCCACAGCTGGGTGTTGTTTTTGCTTTGGCTCCATCCTTTCATCCTTTCTGGATTTATTTCTCCACTGATCTCCTGTAGCATATTGGGCACCTACTGACCTGGGGAGTTAATCTTTCAGTGTCCTATCTTTTTGTATTTTCATACTGTTCATGGGGTTCTCAAGGCAGGAATACTGAAGTGGTTTGCCATTCCCTTCTCCAGCGGACCATGCCCTGTCTGTCTTGGGTGGCCCCACATGGCATGGCAGGAGCAATGGCTGTGTGACGGCGCGGAAGCGGCCAAGAGGCACTACCCCACGTCCAAGGTCAGGGGCAGCGGCTGAGGGGAGCTACCCCACATTCAAGGTAAGGAGTAGTGGCTGTGCTTTGCTGGAGCAGCCGTGAAGAGATACCCCAGGTACAAGGTATGGAAAACCCAAGTAAGAAGGTAAGCATTGAGGGCACCATAGGGCAGACAGGCTGAAACCACAATCACAGATAACTAGCCAATCTGATCACATGGACCACAGCTTTCTAACTCAATGAAACTCAAAAGTACATTCAGAAAGACTTATTTTTGGTTATATTACATCTTATGAACTCTATAGAGGAACAATATATGAAATCTGGACATGCCAACCTTCTCTTTGCTCTTAAACAATCATTCTCTCTTCAATTAGAAGTGCCCAACCTATGGTGAGTGCACTCAACATTTCTGTCTTCAAATATTATAAATTCCTTACAGGCATGTTTTCAGAAACATAGTTCATTTGAAATAGCTCATAATAATGATTTAAAAACTGGGTGTTAATTTGTATTTCTCTTTCTCTATTTCAGTGGCTTTCAAACGTTGACATTCATCTAAACCAGGAGAAAACTTGTTAAAACCTATTGGCAGTATTATTAGAGTTTCTGATTCATTAGATCTGAGGGTAAGGCCTCATAATTTGCATTTCTAACAAGTTCTCAGGTGATGCCAATGTTCTTAAACCACACTTTAAATACCACTGCTCTATTTGTAGGGCTTCCCAGCTGCCGCCAGTGCTAAAGAACTTGTCTGCTAAAGAACTTGTCTACCAAGATTTAAGAGACACAGGTTTGAGCCCTTGGTCAAGAAGATCTCCAGGCTGAGGGCATGGCAACCCACTCCAGTATTATTGCCTGGAGAATGCCATGGACAGAGGAGCCTGGGGGACTACAGTTCACAGGGTCAAAAAGAGTCAGGCGTGACTGAAATGATGGTATGCATTCATGATCTGTGTATAACAAAACAATTTAAGCAACCTATATTCAAGAGTCAGTCCAAATTTGGTAGACTAGGAACGCATTTCTGGTACAACTGTAAAATCGCATACAAGCATAGACACTCAAGTAATCCTTTGTTACCATTTGATATCTGTTTGAACAAAATAAGTATTATAATTTTCCAGTGTAAAGTTCCATAGCTAAATCTAACATATGGTAACATATAAAGTCAATATGTGATACATAGGTTTTTTACCAACCTTCTTTTTAAATTTTGATAATTTAATTTGTATTATCCCCAAAGAGGCTACATGAATAATTCTTCTTTTTCAAATCTCAAGCTGTTATTCAAAACTTATTTTACACTTCATAATCATTGTGAATTGATAAATAATTTGCCTAGAATAACACAGGAGATGGCAATGGCAACCCACTCCAGTACTCTTGCCTGGAAAATCCCATGGATGGAGGAGCCTGGTAGGCTGCAGTCCATGGGATTGTGAAGAGTCGGACACAACTGAGCAACTTCACTTTCACTTTTCACTTTCATGCATTGGAGAAGGAAATGGCAACCCACTCCAGGAGCCTGGTGGGCTGCCGTCTATGGGGTCACACAGAGTCGGACATGACTGAAGCGACTTAGCAGCAGCAGTAGCAGCAGCAGCGGAAAAACACTAGTTAAGTGATAGGCAGCAGACTTGAATCTAGCCCTGTTTGATTATTCTAGAATGATTCATAGCTGCCTGGATATCATTAACCTATTCATAATTTATTAAATTAAGTATCTAAGGGCCTACTTTTGAGTAAGGTATTGCATTTGATATCGGAAATACACATTGAAGAAGATGAAATCTTGCACTGAAGTTTACAGAACAGTAAAGAAGTTTGACGTGTAAGTAAAAAGCTTTAATATAAAGTGATAAGCACTGTAGTATCAATAATACAGCTTATTCGCTGAAATCTAGTTTCAAAACACATTTCCAAAAACAATATAACTTGGTCTTCAAAACAACATGAGGGAATTTACTAGATTTTTCTTTCTCAATTTGACAGATAAACTAGTTAGAGGATAAAGATTTTACATGACTTTCCTCCTGTTCTGTTCTCTAGATCAAGGTTTCCCAAAATGTATTTAAAAGCACAATTGACCTAAGTGATGCTCAGAAGACAAAAAAAAGAAGAGTTCTCTGAGCAATTTTCTACTTCTCCTTAGAGATACATAACACCTATAGTCATTTTAATATTTCCAAGGAGACCTGTGGTTTTGTTTTTTTTTAAGCCTTTGCTTTTAATTTTGCTTAATCCAGTCTTACCCAAACTTACATAATCAAACAACTCTATATGAAGCTTTAAAAACACTGCTCTCAACCTACAGTCTTTTTTAGGATGTGCTGCATAGACAAAAGTTTCCAGAAGATTATGGTACTGGTGCGGGATAGATGCATTGAAACTATCCTTCTTGGCTTCTTTCCTCTTACCCTACCAGCTTGGGTTTAATCAACAGTTCTACTTTTGTTTATATTCTATACTAAAGGATTTTATTACCCAAGTTGAATGAAAGCTCACCACTTTATAAAAATCATCAAAATTTAAATACCCAGAAAAATGGTTTAAATAGGACTATATCTTGAAATATAACTAAAGCTTATTTTGCATTAAAAAAATTTAGGCTATAATGTGTTGTGTTTTTTTTGATGAACATATAACAAATGTAGAGGTTATAGAGTTTAAAAAATATTTTGAAAAATATTTGATAGCATGACACATGAGTTTCTAAATGCTTGACTTTTACATATTTAACATTAAAAAGCCTCTTCAATAATAGTCAAAACTTTCATCAATTTCTTCAAAAGCCTCTCTTAATTCTTTAACAAATGTACCTAGCAGTCGCTTTTGAGACAGCTATCCTATTACTATCTTGAATGCCTTTTTGTGGATGGGTTCTAAACCACATAGAAAACAAAACTTTAAAAAATAGAGAAAAAGATATGCATGAGAATTAGAAAACAAAATGTTGGGAGTAAAGTAGGAAGGGAAATAGTGAAGGTTGTGATGTGGCAGTGTGTATTAATCATGTCTTTATTTCTGTATTTTATGATGCTTTGACATTGTGGGACCTTGTCCCTCCCATCAGAGCCAGCTAATTCCTAGAGATAGCAAACAACTTGCCTGCCAGCATGCTCTTTATAGGCAAGCCAACAAATTCAAAGCCCACATCCCCAACCACCTCATTTATCTCTCACACACCAAGTAAAGATTCCCCCTTCCGAATTCACCCCAGGGTTAGGCACCAGACAACTAGAAACCATTCCTATAGCGCAGAGCCCCCCAAATTATTCAAACCAACCAGTTCTACATCGTTTACCCTGCCCCACTTTGTCTTTCTCTTGGGCCATGCTGCCCACTCACTCTTCCTCCTTCTTGCCTGAAGAGGTTCAGAATAACCCCTCCAAATATTTCACTTTGGCATGTGGATGGCTTTTGACTGGAGACACTCAAGAGACAACCAGACATTCTAAGATGTATACTATCATGTAAGAATTGAATCGCCAGTCTATGTCTGACGCAGGATGCAGCATGCTTGGGGCTGGTGCATGGGGATGACCCAGAGAGATGTTATGGGGAGGGAGGTGGGAGGGGGGTTCATGTTTGGGAACGCATGTAAGAATTAAAGATTTTAAAATTTAAAAAATAAAAAAAAAAAAAAATAAAAAAAAAAAAAAACAAAAAAAAAAAAAAAAAAAAAAAAAAAAAAAAAAAAGACAGAGACAACCAGAGACTCAGGAAGAGCTTTTTCTCCTTTAACTATGTAAAAGAATGTAGATAGGGAGCCTGGCTTAGAGAGAGACTTCTTATCTTTCTTACCTTACCTATCACAAGGAAAGAAAGTGAAGTCGTGTCCTACTCTTTGCAACCCCATGGACTGTAGCCTATCAGGCTCCTCCATCCATGGAATTTTCCAGGCAAGAGTGCTGGAGTGGATTGCCATTTCCCGACCCAGGAATCTAACCCAGGTCTCCCGCATTGCGGGCAGACGCTTTACCGTCTGAGCCATCAGGGAACCTCGATTACCTATCACAAAGAAAGATAACTTTCTTTGCTCAGTTGCTCAGCCATGTCTTACTCTTTGCAACCCCATGGACTGTATAGCCCACCGATGGGATTTTTCAGATAAGAATACTGGAGTGGGTTGCTATTTTCTCATCCAGGGGATCTTCCTGACCCAGGGTTTGAACCAACATCTCCTTCATTGGCAGGTGGATTCTTTACCACTGAGCTACTTGGGAAGCCCCAATACAGTAGGGCAAACATCTAATAACCAAACATCTGCCTTTATTGTCCTGTGAATTACCCTTATCCCCTTTAAAACCCCAGGTCCTTAACCCATTTCTTAGCTCAGGATAGCACATAATCTTCAATTGTCTGACTTGCCCGAGTCTCTCTCTCTCACTCTCTCTCTTTTTTTTTTTTTTGCCGGGGTGGTGGTGGTACTTGTATGTTTCTAATTAAACTTGCTTTTATCCTTTTAATCTGTCTTATGTCAACTTAATTAATAGACCGGTGAAAAGAAGCTAAGAGGGTCAAAGAAAAAATTTCCTCCCCATCTGACCCAAGCAGATACTTCTCATATGGTCCTGCAGGGCATGGCATTCTTCTTCTCTTGGAAACTGTAAGTAAAAAAAAATTTCTTTCAATGGTATCATGTTGCCAATCATTCTTTTCCAAAAATGAAATCCCAGGTACAATCAAACTTAGTGGAAATGCCCTCTGACAGGTCATCATTTACCAGTGACTTTGCATGTAATTTGATCCCTTTGCCAATAGCACCTACATCAAAATCACAAAATCTTGTACTTATTATAAGGTTTAGATTTTACACTTGCAATTTAATTATGTCATGCAGTCATATGTAAATATTAGACAAGGGAAACTAAGGCTTCGCCTTGTTCATTTCAATTCAGTCCAATTGCTCAGTCATGTCCAACTCTTTGCAACCCCATGGATTGCAGCACGTCAGGCCTCCCTGTCCATCACCAAAGAGCAACTTATTAGATGATCTAACAAGACTTATCTTTGTAGGTAGGTAAATATAGATTTGTTTTAAACTGGGAGGGATATTTGAGTAGGGATTAAATATGTAATGAGTTCTTTGAAGAATATTTTTTCGTATAATAGCTATTTCCTATTTAATATAGCAGTAAAATTATAAATAATGAACTCTCAAATAATCAGGAGCTCCTGCCTACACTCTACATGTTAAGGAAATGTACACCTATAAAGGAAATTTCCATTTGTAAAGGTATCCCCAAGCCAGGAAAAGAAATACACCTAGAGACAACATATAGCCTGAGAGACTCTTATCTTCATAACCAGACAACCCCAGGGACCATACATTTTCTGTCCTCACCTTCCTATAACCCCCTCTCCCCACAGGAAACCTAAACCCTTTTTTGTTTTGATTAGCCTACAACTGCATTTTAATTTGCATAAGTCTCTATCATCTGATACTTCCTAGGGTCACATTTCATTCTAAAACTCCCACATATCCATAATTAAACAGCTATTTTTCTGTTAATTTATCTTTTACAATTTGGTTGGCAGGCTCCAGCCACTGAACCTAGGAGAGTAAGGGAACAAAAGCTTTCTTCCCCTACAATAGTCCCAATGAGTGTGAGGAAAACCAAGATAACAGTTTTACTACTTTACCATGCTGAATTTTTTAAAGAGAAAAAGTAAGTTTTTGTCATAATTTAAAGCTTGCTTAATCTAGAATTTTCTGGAGGGCTTTATTTTTATCTTTTATGAACTAATAAATACAAACTTCAAATAAATCTTCAATTGCAAATACAATTCATTACCAGTGTATTTTACACTGAGTCTTGAGGGCTGCAGCTTTTTAAAAGCATAATTTTGAAGCTATAATAGATGTGGTTAAAACTACATAAGTAATTAATTTGAAAATATATGATATATAACATATATTAAACCTATAATCAAGCAAGGAAGAATCATTTATATCATGAAGACAAGAATAATATGCATTAAAATGTGATGTGTCCTTTTAAATACAGAACATTTTGATAACCCTAAGTAGCATAACTAGAAACTTTTTCTTTCATTAATCAAATATTTTAATTAACAAAAATCATATTTATCTTAATATTAGTATATTTATAGATAGTCATAAATTTAGGTGGTATGTTGCAAGTCAGAAGAATGACATCCAAATAAAACTACACATAAAAATTTTATCTTTCCTTTCTGATATGGAAAATATTTCATGATCTCTCAATGTTTTGGGTTACCATTATAACCAACATTTTTAATTTACTCATCCAATCAACAAATGCCTCCAACATGGCATATATTATACTAGGTTCTGGAAATACAAAACAGACAAAGCAAAACAGTCTCTGCTCGTGAGAATTTTACAAATCTACTCAAAGGGCAGATAATTAAATAGGAATTAAAAGGCATAGTGATATGAGCCTTAATAAGAGTATGCTAGAATAGCTGGAAAGATCAGAGGTGGCTTCCAAAAGAAGGAAACAACTAAAATTAGTAGGACTTGGGAAGTCTTTCTGGTCTGTGGACTCAAAGGTAAGAGAGTAAAGCTGGCCCCAAGTTGAAGTACAGTTGTAACATATAAAGCTAAACTGGTCACAAAAATTCAAACCATAAAGGGTTTCTTGGGCTGAGTAGAGTTTAGCCATTATCCTGAAGGTAATGAGGAGCTATTGAAACATTTTTATCAGAGATAGAAATTATGGACACTGCTAAAGATAAGAGACAGGTCATTAATTAAGATTTATAGAATCCCAAATGCTAATGTATCAATTCAACAAAAATATAAACTTTTTCTCACGGTATGATTTATTCTACATCATTCCTAGCCATTAAATCTATTAGGTTAGTGCAAAAGGGATTGTGGTTTTGCATTGCTGAACTTAACCATTTGATATTGGAATATGTTTTTAATGTCATTATGCTATACATCATTTTAATGCACAGTCCCCATTTTATGTTTTTTCCTAATGACTTATTATTTACTATTTATTTTAGACTATAGAAATGATGTTAGACAAAAAGCAAATTTGAGCATTTTTTAAATTTGGATTTGAAATGGGTCATAAAGTAGTAGAGAAGACATGCAACATCAACAACATACTTGGCCCAAGAACTCCTAACAAACATACAATGCAGTGGTGGTTCAAGAAGTTTTGCAAAGGAGATGACAGCCTTAAAGATGAGGAGTGCAGTGGCGAGCCATCGGAAGTTGACAACAACCAGTTGAAAGGATCATCAAAGCTGATCCTCTAACAACTACATGAGAAGTTGCGGAAGAATTTAACGTTGACCATTCAATGGTTGCTCAGCATATCGAAAAAACTGAAAAGGTGAAAAAGCTTGATAAGCTTCATGAGCAGACCAAAAAAACAAAGGAAAATCATAATTTTGAAGTGTTGTCTTCTTCTACTGTACACAACAGCCAGAATGACCAGAATGTGACAATATGACAACTGGTGATGACCAGCTCAGTGACTGGACTGAGAAGAAGCTCCAATGTGTGTGTTAGTCACTCAGTCGTGTCTGACTCTTTGCAACCCCTTGGACTGTAGCCTGCAAGGCTCCTTAGTCCATGGGATTTTCCAGACGAAAATAGTGGAGTGGGTTGCCATTTCCTTCTCTAGAGGATCTTCCCGACTCAGGAATCAAACCCAGGTCTCCCGTATTGTAGGCAGACTCTTTACCATTTGAGCTTCCAGGGAAGCAGCACTTATCCACACCAAACTTGCACCAAAAAACAGGTATTGTCACTCTTTGGTCGTCTGTTGCCCATCTGATCCACTGTATCCAGGGATACAGCTTTCTGAATCTCAGTGAGATCATTACATCTGAGACATATGCTCAGCAAATTGTTGGGATACACTGAAAACTGTAACACCAGCAGCCATTGGTCAATGCAATGGGCCCAATTCTCCACCACACCTAACTGCACATCACACAAACAGTGCTTCAAATATTGAATGAATTGGGTTATGTTTTGTCTCTTCTGCTATATTCACCTGACCTCTCGCCAACCGACTACCACATCTTCAAGCATCTCAACATCCTTTTTGCAGGGAAACACTTCCACAACCAGCGGGAGGCAGAACATGCGTTCCAAGAGTTCATCAAATCCTAAAGCACAGATTTTTATGCTACAAGAATAAACAAATTTATTTCTTGTTGGCATAAATGTGTTGGTTTTAATAGCTCCAATTTTAATTAATAAAGATGTGTTTGAGCCAAGTTGAAATCATCTAAAATTCATGGTCTGAAAGCACAATTACTTAGGTACCTAATATAATAATTTTCTTTGTTGTTCAGATAAGAATTATATTCAAATTGCCTAAAATAGACCACTATATCAGTATCATATATTTATATTATACTATAAAATGCTTGTATAATATGAAAAAACAAGATTTCTATCATAGCAGGTCCTGGAAAGTCTTTTATTACAATACTGTGATCCATTGAAGAATATATAAATTTGAACAAGTCAGGAAAATTTAGAATAGTCAAGAGAAGAGCATAAAAATTCTTTGAAAAAAATAAGAGTTACAAGAAAAGGTCAAGAGAGTCAAAACCACTTTGTGAAGAAATTCTGAAGAATGTCTTAGAAACTGCTCTAAAACATACTTTTTCTTTTGTGGATTAAATCGGTAACATTTCTCTTGAGTGATTATAATTCCCCCTTTTCTGTCTCCTTTCATCCAAAAAGAAATAAAAGAAAAAATTTCTGGTCATCCATGTGAATTATTTCCTGACTTGCAAAGAAATAGGAAATGAATTATTTATCATCTGACATTTATGGCTAATACTTAAAATCTTTTAAGATTAATCATTTGCCTACACTAAATATATCAAATACACATGTGTGCTAAGTTGCTTTCAGTTGTGTCCAACTCTTTTGTGACCCTGTGGATTTTAGGCCACCAGGCTCCTCTGTCCATGGAATTCTCCAGGCAGAAAAGCTGGGGTGGCTTACCATTTCCTTTCCCAGGGGTTCTTCCTAACCTAGGGACTGAACCCACATCTCTTGTGTCCCCTGTATTGGCAGGTTGATTCTTAACACTAGCACAACCTGGGAAACCTTCACACTAAATATATCAAATACACATACCTCCAGGAAGACTACTATGTCATTTCTTAGTTCTTAAGTAAAATGTAATTAGTTCCTTTTCTGAATTATTGGTTTAAGGAGGTTTCAAAATATTATAGAATAATTTACAGTTAAATGTTTAATTATACTTAAATACTAATAATTTTTAAGGGTTTTATCTTGGCCATATTAGGACACATAAATTCACCTTACAACGTTTATTCATGACATGAATTTCTACTATTATTGGAAAAACACATATAGTAAGTAATAACAAGATAAGGTTAGCCAAATTTAACAGATTTTCCCTGTACATTGCCATGTATATCAATAAAGCAACAATTAGTAAATGATTTCTTATGTTTCTCAATAGATATTCTGGTAGCTATGAATCTCTAACAACATTTCCTTTAAAAAACTATACTATAGAAAAAAGGAAATAAGCTCTGAGCAAGTAATTTTGCTTCTGCTAAGATCTTCATCAGTTAACATGTAGGCCTCTCTTCAAGTCCTTCAAGCATAAATAATTAACTAAAAATTGACATTAAAATTGACTAAATACTTTGAAATGATATGTAAGCAAAAGAGAGAGGAGAAAAATTTTCAAATTAGTAATGTACAATTCCACATATTTTCTAAACAGACTGGCTTGTTTCATGCTAAAACATAACATAAGGTAGCATTAAGAGTCCAAATTGTAAACTTCCTGGTTTAACTTCTGATGCCTCCATTTACTTGTATGTCCTTGTGTGAGTTTCTTTCTCTCTCTGCATTTCAGCTTTCTCTATGCCTCAGTTTCCTCATCTATAAAATGGGCATAATAACCATACCTACCTCGTAAGATGACTGTGAAGAACATGTTAATTAATTCATATAAAACATTTATTTGCAATACCTCCATCTCCTTTTGTTCTGATAAGACCAAACTCTTGTTCCTTAACATCAGCTCTTACCTTTTTCTACCATAGGCCTACCACTATACATTTATACAAGCTTTGCATTAAAGATAACTTCAAATATATATGGAAAAAAAAAAAAAAAAGCACTGTCAGCTGAAAGTGAAAGTTGCTCAGTAGTGTCAGGCTTTTTGCGACCCCATGGACTATACAGTCCATGGAATTTTCCAGGCCAGAATTCTGGATCGGGTAGCCATTCCCTTCTCCAGGGGATCTACCCAACCCAGAGATTGAACCCAGGTCTCTCGCATTGCAGGCAGATTCTTTACCAGCTGAGCCACAAGGGAAGCCCAAGTATACTGGAGTGGGTAGCCTATCCCTTCTCCAGTGGATCTTCCCCACCCAGGAATCAAACCAGGGTCTCCTGCATTGCAGGTGGATTCTTTACTAACTGAGTAATTCAAAAAAGAACCCATGTTTGGGAATCCTAGCAAGTTAGTAATTAAGTGCTCCAAAACTGACAGCTATGTTTGTTTTCAGGTTTTTGTGGTGGTGGTGTTTTTTTGTTTTTTTGTTTGTTTGTTTGTTTTGCTATATTATTTCATTTACTTGTCCTAACGAAATTTTAGGGCATTGTCAGTTCTAGAGAGGAATCTGAGGCTTTAGCTAAGAAGTTGAACAAGAAT
Source organism: Ovis aries (assembly GCF_016772045.2). NCBI lineage: Eukaryota > Metazoa > Chordata > Mammalia > Artiodactyla > Bovidae > Ovis > Ovis aries. The sequence continues at coordinate 213,052,995 of NC_056054.1, forward strand.
CCTAAGAACATACCACTAGAATTTGAGGCCAGCATACTTCTCTCTCTGTCTTCCATGAAGAGGGATGGAGAGACTCCCAAAAATACTTATGAAGATGAATAGAAAGGCCACGGTGATCACTTAAGTGGTATACACAGGTCTTCATGAGGTGTGGATTCATAACTTATCTCTCTTCCATTGAGGAAAACATTTGCTAATGTCCAAAACTTGAATCTTGAAGAAAAGTAATTGTCTTCTAATATTGTATAAGTTATTTTCTCTTTTCACAGGCAAGGCAGCATATTTACAAAAGAAGTTTCTGTTAAACAATCTCATTTAAAGTTGCCTTTAATGCCAAGATTTTCATCCTGTTTCTTTTGAAAAAAGGATAGTTTGACTGCATAGCCATCATTCCCCTGCTATCCATAATAAAAACAATATAGCTTTAAAAAAAATGCGCCAGGCATACAGCTGTTAAATCTACCATTTCATTTAGTCTCTACAACCGCACTAGTTTACGAATGAAGAAACTGAAGCAGAAAAAGGTTAATTTGATGAAAGTCACAGAACTAGCAAGTGTTCATCTGTGATCCAAGCCCAATGTAGGTCTAATTTGCTGTGTCTTTTTCTTATTTATACCTGCTCCCAACTCCTCCCCTAACATAAACTATACTAAAAAAGTATGCACAGACACACACAAATATAGTGTGCCATTAGTATGGTAAGTAAGATAGATGAATATAAAAATAAGTGAATATAAATAACTTACAGAGAAAGTTGGACACCCACACCAAAAAGATTAAGAATTCATGGTTAAATGGTTAAAGCCAGGGGATGGAATTATTTGTTTCCTGTAAGTTTCTTGTTTTAAAATTTCCATTTTATGTTACCTTCCTGTTCCCTTTCTGTCGCTTTTGTAATTAGAGAAAAGGTTAATTTTTAGAAATTCTACTTTTAAGTATTTGTGTTTAATTTTTATTCTGCTTTTTGGTCTTTCTTGAATTTTTTCCAATACTATATGTATTTTAACGGAGTCTAAATTTTATACTAAATAAGATTGCATTCTCTGCAAATTGATGTTATTAACTCATCTTGATCACAGCATAAAGAATGGATTCATTTATTCAGACTTATTAGGTATACAAATGTCCACGTATTTTAGAAGATTTCATTCTAGAGATTTATATAAAATTGGAAGGGATCTAAAATTTGATAATATAAACATAATCAAAATATGCTGTGATATGATAGGAAATATATATGTATATATATACACACATATATGTGTGCATGTGTGTCTGTTCTCAGTTTCTGTCACAGAAGTCCTAAAAGTCTCTTTAATTTCCTAATAGCTCCTAAAGAGCATTAATAGCATATTTGGCTCTAATATTTGGTCTTTGGTCCTGATTCCTGACAGAGTTCCTAAAATTCTCAGAACTTCCTGGTTTATAGCAGTCATTTTTGTTCCATGAGGAAGTTTTGGTGGGCTCCTGAATAGCACCTGGATAGGAGGTGATCATCAAAAAGACCAAGCTCTAAGTAGAAGCTTAGAATTTTCAGCTCTCTCCCATTCTCCAGGAAAGGAGGAAGGACTGGAAATGGAGTTAATACTTGAACATGTCCATGTGATGAAGTCACCATAAGAATCCGAGTATGAGGTTTGAAGAACTCTCAGGCTGGTGAACAAGTGGAGGTCCTGGGCAATTGGTGCCCCATAGAGGACAGGGAAGTTCCAGCCCCTTCCCCTCATAATGTGCCCACGTCTCTTCCATATAGATGTTCAGCTGAGTCCTTTGCCGTACACTTTTATAATAAACTGGTAAGTTAGAGTGAAACTGCTAGTCACTCAGTCGTGTCCAACCCTTTGTGACCTCAGGCTCCTCTGTCCATGTCCACACAAGAATACTGGAGTGGGTTGACATTTCCTTCTTCAGGGGATCTTCCTGACCCAGGGATCGAACCTGAGTCTGCATTGCAGGCAGATTCCATACTCTCTTAGTCACCAGGGAAGCCCCATGATAAACTGGTAAACTGTAAGTAAATTGTTTTCTGAGTTCTATGAGGTGCTCTAACAAAGTAATCAAACCAGAGAGGGGTTCATGGGACTCTCCAGTTGATAGTCATTGACTAGAAACATAGGTGATGATCTGGACTTAGGATTGACATCTGATGTCATGGAGTAGGGGGACAGTCTCATAGGACTCAGCCCTTATCCTGGGGGATAAACAGTGCCAAAACTGAACTACATTGTAGGTCAAGGGTCTTCAGCCCCTGGGCCTCAGTGCAAGAGATGAGCAGCTGGCAAGTAAGGGAAGCTTCATTCACCATTCCCCATCACTCCCATTGTTCATATTACTGCCTGAACCATCTCTCATCTCTCTCATGTCTGCGGGAAAAAAATGATCTTCCACAATACTGGTCTCTGGTGCCAGAAAGGTTGGTCACTAATATTGTAGGACATCCAGCTGGTGCCATAAAGAACTTCTGGTCTTGGGGAAAAATCCCCATCCATCTGGTGTCAGAAGTGTTGTGAGCGTGGCAGTGTTCAGAGTGAGAGAAACACAGGAGGAAGTTTGTTTTTCTTTTTTTCCTGCACATATGCCTAAGAAAAATGATCTGTCTATAAAACATATTAAGGTTTTAGAATTTTTAGAACTAATTGTTAAATTCACTATGACCTAGCATCAAAGCTAGAGGCTTTGTCCTTTCATTCTTTAGTATATGCACTTTGGAGCTTGGTCCCACTGCCTCAGGAAGACTTTCCACTTTCCCTTCTTACAAATGTCCCATTTTTCTAATTCTCTTCCCTTTTCATTCCTTATTTACCAAACTTCCAGCCTACCCACACCAGTCCAATGTTACAGAAAGAGAAGTCATGAGAGTAAGTAGGAGGTGGAGGAAAGAAAACATTATTTTGTTCACCTGAATCATATATATTAATAGTAATATTTCCCCCAATCTATACTATTACAGAAAAGAAGCAAAGGGAGTAGTCAGAGGAGTGGGAAGGAAAAGAAGGAAAAAACAGAAGAGGAAAAAGAGAGAGTCCCTTGTGCCTTCTTCATCCTTCATAACAGCTTAATATTTCCGACTTTGAAATAAAAAGGGAAAAGGATGAAAGTGTCATGTTTATACTCAGAAGCTTTTAAAATCTTTATCACTTTCCCTAAGACTCTTATTCATTCACACCCAATAATAATGCAATCATCGTCATGACACATTTATTTAAACACGATTCAGAGCTGTTATTGAGGCTGTTGATGTTAATGGAGAAGTTGACATCTTAAATCATAGCTGTTTGCCACAGGGCAAAGCAACACTTTGGAAAACACAGAGAAATATAGATTAAATGGTTGGGGGTGGGGAGGGGAGCAAAGGAGAGAAAGAGGGAAAAGGGAGTATGAAATCTCACAGGCAAAAATTGTTACAAGGAAATCACTATATGAATTGGGCTTTATACCTTAACATGTATTTTAAGTAGTAGATATAGTCACATATAGGTTGTTTCCTTCCTAGATTTTAATGCAACTAAGAATTATCAATGAATATAGTTAAAGAATTTTGAAATTCCAATTAGCTTTCAAAGAAACTGAATCTGTTAGTTATCTCTCTATATATAGGTTCATGTTACATGTGTTTCTGGAAGAATCATTTATCCATGTCTAGCTAGCTATGCCAAATAAGCATAGTTCAAATTATAGCACCATCCTCTCAAGATTCTTCAAATAGCCATCAGGAAATGTGTCATTGTGTGTGTTAACACACTTCATTTTGTTCTAGCTAGTATTTGTCTAGTTGCTTGTTTAGGTTTATTAAGGCTTCCCTTGTAGATCAACTGGTAAAGAATCCACCTGCAATTCAGGAGACCTGGGTTTGATTCCTGGGTTGGGAAGATCCCCTGGAGAATGGAAAGTCTACCCACCCCAGTATTCTGGCCTGGAGAATTCCATGGACTGTATAATCCATGGGATTGCAAAGAGTCAAACAAAACTGCATGACTTCCACTTTCACTTTTGTTTAGGTTGGCAAATGACAGGATTAACTAAATGCCAGAGAAAAATCAATCCTCTCAAAATAAAGGTATTTATAACTTACTCTTTTAGTACAAAGTGGCTCAGAGGTTAAAGCATCTGCCTGAAATGCAGGAGACACGTGTTCAGTCCCCGGGTTGGGAAGATCCCCTGGAGAAGGAAATGGCAACCCACTCCAGTACTCTTGCCTGGAGAATCCCATTGAAGGAGGGGCCTGGTAGGCTACAGTTCATGGTGTCACAAAGAGTCGGACATGACTGAGAGACTTCCCTTTCACTTTCACTTTCTTTCTTTTTCACTTAGTGTTTTAAAAGTAACAGTTTTGTTTTTTTTTTGTTGTTTTGTTTTTTTTATGATTGATGTTTTAGGTAGGAGAAACAGACACACCCTACCACATATACAAATCTTTCTTAGGAGTCTAGAAATGCTATAGGCAAAGCATGTCTTAGTTACTGCTCAACCTGATACCACATGCTTCACAATACAGTACAAACAAAGCAGTGGACAGGGTTCAGTGAAAAATAAATATCCAGTTGGGATTGTGATAGCCTGGAGAAATAGAAAGGATTAACTGGGCACAATATGGAAGTCTGACTTTTTAGGGAAAAGGATATCTCTTATTTACATAATCTTCATCTTTCTTTGAATATACCAGAATCCTTTAAGTAGGACAGATGTAAATAAACATACTTCTTAGATAAAATTAAGCTACAATACAGAAGGATAGTCACAATGCAACCTAAGCCAGCACCTTCACATTGGGTTCTATCAGCTACCTCATTTGAAAATGAGCCAGTTTTGTAACTCAGTTCTTTAGTTTAACAAATATTTTTTGACCACCTACATATTCTGGAACTGTCCTGAGCCCTTGGAATACACAAATGAAAACAACAGGCATGGTCTCTGTCATCTTGGAACTCACAGTCTCTCTGTTTGTTTTTTCAGTCACAATTTTCTAAAAGCATAAAAATCCGGGAAGAGGGATAAAACTGTTTGTTTATTCAGACACTTGCCCTAGGGCTGATTAAAGCTTTCGTTTGTTTACATCGGATTTGGCCTGATGGTCCACTGTGCAATTTACAAAATCAACTACAGTCTCCTGCATGCTTACTTGACCTCCATAACAAAATTATCAATGCAGACATTTTATCTATGGCTGCCTCAAAGTTTTGGTAATTTTCACATTTGGTCATGGGAATAAATCCCCCAAACAAATGAAAGCAATGTCTGATGGGCCCTCCAAGAACCCTTGCCACATCCTGAGGTTCAACTGAAGTGAGAAACTTAAAACCTGGCTTATTAATATTTCCTTGTTTTTACATCTTCACAGGGACGGGAAAGAAATAAAAACATTTCATTGTCACACAATGAATTTCTGTGGGCCTCGACCCATGATTTGCTACACTTCATTAAAATTATGCCACTGAATCAACTGTACTTCAATTTTAAAAGTTTTTTTTAAAATGATTAAAAACTATGCCACTGATATTCCCTTTGATGAGGACACAATGTTAATGATTTCTCTAAGTCAGAGAGTGGACTTTGAGAGCAGTTACAAAATTGTGACTAATTACAACTAACTAATCATTTTGCAAAACTCCTTTCAAACTCTTCAAAAAGTGAAGAAAAGCTCTTTTTTCAAACTTTATAAAATACTAATTGCAAAAAATCCATGAATACATAATTACAATTATCCACATTATAAAAATCTATGAATTAAATTAAATATAAAAGTAGAGGATTACCTTTATCTATCATATCTTTACTACACAATTATATGTTTAAAATTATATAATATCACTAAATTAACAGCCTAAAACAACAGACATTTATTATCTGTTTTCTTGGGTCAAAAGTCTGAGTTTTGGTAGCTTGATGCACCCTCAGGGTGGCACAGATCGGCAGTCAAGGTGTTAGACATAGTCTGTGTGTGTGTGTTAGTCAGTCAGTCCTGTCCAACTCTGCAACACCATGGACTGTAGCCCGCCAGGCCCCTCTGTCCATGGTGTCTTCCAGGCAAGAGTACTGGAGTGGGTTGCCATTTCCTTCACTGGGGGATCTTCCCAATCCAGGGATTGAACCTGGGTCTCCCACATAGCAGGCAGACTCTTTACCATCTGAGCTATCAGGTAAGCCCCACATACTCTAGTTCTCATTTGGAGCTAGGAGTCCTTTTTAAAATTCATTCAGCCTGTTGGCAGAATTTAGTTCCTTGTGGTTGTAGGACTGAGGTCCCAGATTTCTTGTTAGTTGTCAGCCAGGGATTGATCTCAGCAATCAAAAGAAGTTGCCTACATTTCCTTACCACTTGTCCCCTATATGCAGCTCACAAAAGGGATGCTTGCTTTCTACCAGGACAGCAAGAAAGTCTCTCTCTGACTCCATTTCCCCCTCCAGATAGCACAGTGGTGACTATCCCATCACCATTTGTTACATAAGGTAGCCTAATCAAAGGAGCAACTATCCCATTGTAGTCAAAAACTCTGCCCACACTCAAGGCAAATATACAGTTTTTTAAAAAGCTACTTTTCCACACTTTTGTTAACTTTTCTGTGATTCATTTAGACAAAAACTGTGAAAAAGTTACATCACTGGCAAATTAAATGCACCTTAGTACATACCTGGGCTTCCCTGTAACTCAGCAGGTAAATAATCTACTTGCAATGTGGTAGACCCGGGTTTAATCCCTGGGTTGGGAAGATCCCCTGCAGAAGGGAAAAGTATTCTGGCCTGGAGAATTCCATGGACTGTACAGACCATGGGGTCACAAAGAGTCAGACATGACAGAGTGACTCACTTGAATACATACATATTTTTAATATATTTTTTCTTGTGTGTCACTGCAGAGAAATCAACTGAGTAGTCCAATTTTCTTAAAGGTTATCTCATTCCTATTTAGATTTTGTAAATGCAAAATCAAACCTGAAATAAATTCTTTAGGCAAAAAGTTGTATGTTAACATTTTTTCCTACAAACATAATTACATGAAACAAGCTTCCAAATTTAGAGATATTTTAGTAAGAAATATCAATTAGAATTAATATAATATTCATCTAATCTAAAAACAATCTAAAAATAAGCTTGATATAAACACATGTAACTCATTGAAATCAGATATTACCTTTAATTTTAATAAGACTGACTAAACTATAAAGTTAGTTTTATTTAAGTATTTCCAAATAATCTTAATCCTTCCTTCTAAAATAGTTGTTTAATTGACTTTTCTTTCATGCTGAAGTAGAATTAAACCTGACCAGGGAATGTTAAATTGAGATTGAAAGTGTTCCTTTTATTTTTTAATTAAATAATTACTTCTTCAGGATGTATTCTATAATGGGCATAGAGCTATAATTTGTGCCCTCAAGATATGTACAACCTTGTAATGAAGATAATACAAGTATGTAGATTACAGTAATATAAAATGGTACAATAGCAAAGATTAAAAGAAATAAGGGGAAAAATGAATAAAGCATTATTCTGTGCAACAGAAAAAAAACAAAAAACAGTGCAAATCAGCTGTCTAAGGAAGATACAGTCTCAACCATTTTAAAACAACATTCCTTTATTCATTCAACAGAAACTATTTGCTATGGATGGTATTGTGCTCTCCTCCAAATTCAGTTGCTCAAGTCCTAACTTCCAGTATCTTTGAGTATAACTGTATTTGGAAATAGGGCTTTTAAAGAGGTAATCAAGCTCAAATGAGTTTCTATGAGTGTGACCTAATCCAGTATGACTGGAGTCCTTACAAGAAGAGACAGAGACACCAGTGAGGCACTGTGGAGAAAAGCCAAAGAGGACTTACTAAGACAACCACCTGCAGCTAGAGACTTGGAAGAAACCAAACTTGCCAAACCCTTGATCTTAAGGCTTCCAGTCTCCAAGCTGTAAGATAACAAATCCATGTTCTTTACATCACCCAGTCTGTATTACTTGTTATGGCAATTCTAGCAGATTAATGGATTCTTCCTTAAAGGAAAACTTCAATGGTAAGTTTAACACCCCAAAGACAATGAATCTTGAACCAAACATTCTATTTTTTCCTATAGAATTAATTATAGTATAAAACAAATATCTAAATAACCTGTCACAAACACAAGCATTATGGGGAGGCAGGTAAATGAGTAAAATCTGTCTGGGACTAAACAATAGGGAGTGGTGGGGACCACAGCTGCTGCTGCTAAATCGCTTCAGTCGTGTCCGACTCTGTGCAACCCCATAGACGGCAGCCCACCAGGCTCCGCTGTCCCTGGGATTCTCCAGGCAAGAACACTGGAGTGGGTTGCCATCTCCCTCTCCAATGCATGAAAGTTAAAAGTTAAAGTGAAGTCTCTCTGTCGTGTCCAACTGTTCGTGACCCCATGGACTGCAGCCCACCAGGCTCCTCCGTCCATGGGATTTTCCAGGCATGAGCACTGGAGTGGGGTGCCATTGCTAGGTGAGAGAAAAACATGTCACTCTGGATACAACTTAAGAGCCATCAGTTGCAACTTCAGCTCAGATCTCTTGTTTTGTTTGTTTTTTCATATAAACCCCTTTATTAAATAATCTCTATAGCTCTTTCTAGCTCCATCTTTTAAAAGTCTGTCATATCAATCCTCTCACTACTGGAGTTACTAAATAGAGGATAAATTAAACACTCCCCAAATTTTTGCCTGGTATTGCAAACCACTTAGTAATTCACAGTGGAATCAAATTCTTTTCCAAACACATGAAAAGATGCTCAACATCACTCATTATTAGAGAAATGCAAATCAAAACCACAATGAGGTACCACTTCACACCAGTCAGAATGGCTGCGATCCAAAAATCTGCAAGCAGTAAATGCTGGAGAGGGTGTGGAGAAAAGGGAACCCTCCTACACTGTTTGGTGGGAATGCAAACTAGTACAGCCACTATGGAGAACAGTGTGGAGATTCCTTAAAAATTGCAAATAGAACTACCTTATGACCCAGCAATCCCACTGCTGAAAGAGACACATGTACCCCAATGTTCATCGCAGCACTGTTTATAATAGCCAGGACATGGAAACAACCTAGATGTCCATCAGCAGATGAATGGATAAGAAAGCTGTGGTACATATACACAATGGAGTACTACTCAGCCGTTAAAAAGAATTCATTTGAATCAGTTCTGATGAGATGGATGAAACTGGAGCCAATTATACAGAGTGAAGTAAGCCAGAAAGAAAAACACCAATACAGTATACTAACACATATATATGGAATTTAGGAAGATGGCAATGACGACCCTGTATGCAAGACAGCAAAAAAAGACACAGATGTGTATAACGGACTTTTGGACTCAGAGGGAGAGGGAGAGGGTGGGATGATTTGGGAGAATGGGAATTCTAACATGTATACTATCATGTAAGAATTGAATCGCCAGTCCATGTCTGACGTAGGTTGCAGCATGCTTGGGGCTGGTGCATGGGGATGACCAGAGAGATGTTGTGGGGAGGGGAGGTGGGAGGGGGTCATGTTTGGGAACGCATGTATGAAAATAAAAAATAAAAATCACAGCAAAAAAAAATTCTTTTCTAGAAATTAATTATATTGAATGACACAAGAAATTAGGAGCTTTTCAATAATATTAATAATATTCCACACTAGCTAGCATAGCTTCGTTTCACACTTTCACAAGTGTTTGCTGCTACTGCTGCTGCTGCTGCTGCTGCTGCTGCTGCTGCTAAGTTGCTTCAGTCGTGTCTAACTCTGTGCGACCCCATGGAAGGCAGCCCACCAGGCTCCGCTGTCCCTGGGATTCTCCGGGCAAGAACACTGGAGTGGGTTGCCATTTCCTTCTCCAATGCATGAAAGTGAAAAGTGAAAGGGAAGTCGCTCAGTCGTGTCCAACTCTTCACGACCCCATGGACTGCAGCCTACCAGGCTCCTCCATCCATGGAAGTTTCCAGGCAAGAGTACTGGAGTGGGGTGCCATTGCCTTCTCCGTTTGTTATTATCCACACTTCACAAATTAGCAAACCCAGATATCCCGCAGGTACTTCAAACACAAATAGTTTGAAATAGAGTAGATGGAAGCCACTGGAAGAAGCATCAGCATTGGAATCAGGTTGAACCTCCTGCTATGACATTCATTAATTTTGTGATACTCAGCAATGCTTAATTACTAGTTTACTCAGTATAAAATAAAGATGAACATTTATCTCATAAGGTTGTTGTGAAGACTTGGAGAAAATGTACATTGAGAGACCTATTTCATTTTTTTTCTTTTCTTAAATTTATTTATTTTAATTGGAGGCTAATTACTTTACAATATTGTACGAGAGACCTATTTCAATATATAGCTGAGAAAAAATGTTCAAGAGTAGGAGGACCACCAGCAGCAGCTGTAGCAATGGCCGTGGGAGCAAACAACAGCAACTACAGGACAGCAGAAACATGCCCATCACATCTCAGGAAACTTTCAGCACCCCTCTCAATCTGTCCCTACACTATTCAAAAAGAAATAAAAGCCTGATTTTTTTTCTCTTTTTCTAGCCTGTTTCTTAGGACATATCCTTTACTTCAGTGATAATCAGCATCATTCACCCAGGTGACTAACTACAAACAGGAGATCTTATTTAACCCCATCCTTTCTCTTGCCCACATCTCTGCTTACTCCCACATTTGTTCGTCACTGAAACCTAGAGTTTCTCCCTTTCATTGGAAATCCATTCTTTTATTTTTCCCTTCATTTCCACTGCTATTACTTTTGCCAGAGTAAGCAATGGTTTCTCATTTTTTACTAGTCATTTTTTTTCATTGAAGCATAGCTGATTTACAGAGAAAGACAAATATATATCACTTATATGTGGAATATAAAAAAATGATACAAATAAACTTATTTATAAAATGGAAACATAAATACTTAGAAAACAAACTTATCCTTACCAAAGGAGAAAGGCTGAGGGGGAGGGATAAATCAGAAATCTGAGAGTAACACACATACACTACCATATATAAAATAGATAAACAACATGGACCTAACTGTATAGCACAGGGAGCTATACCCAATACTTTATGATAAACATATATGGGAAAATAATCTGAAAAAGAATATATATGTATCTATATATGTATATGTACTACTGAATCACTTTGCTTCACACTTGAAACTAACATAACATTGTTAACCAATGGTTTCTTAATTAGCTTCCTGGTATTCATTCTATCCCCCTCTCTTGCCTCTCAAATTCATCCCCTATTTTCTTGCCATGTTAAACAATGACAAATGCAGAATATGTACCTTCTATACTTAAACTGTGCCAGAACCATAATGTTGCTGCTGTTGTGTGTGTGTGTGTGTGTGTGTGTGTGTGTGTGTGTGTGTGTGTGCCTATGTGTGTCCAGTCTCTCAGTCATTTCTGACTTTTTGCGACCCCTTGGACTGTAGCCTGCCAGGCTCTGTCCATGGAATTTTCTAGCCAAGGATACTGGACCACGTTGCCAGTTCCTTCTCCAAGTCATCTTCCCAACCTAGGAACTGAACCTGCATCTCTTGCATCTCCTGCATTGGTAGGCAGATGCTTTACTGATTGTTTACAGATTCTTTACTGCAGATTCTTTTACTGTTGTTTTCAGTGAAGTCCAAACTTCTTTGTAATGGCTGTATTTTACTGGAAGTAGCACATAAGTTGCTGCTGCTGCTGCTGCTGCTGCTGCTGCTGCTAAGTCGCATCAGTCGTGTCCGACTCTGTGCGACCCCAGAGACGAGAGCCCACCAGGCTCCCCCGTCCCTGGGATTCTCCAGGCAAGAACACTGGAGTGGGTTGCCATTTCCTTCTCCAATGCACAAAAGTGAAAAGTGAAAGTGAAATTGCTCAGTCGTGTCCAACTTGTAAGGACCCCATGGACTGCAACCCACCAGGCTCCCTCATCCGTGGGATTTTCCAGGCAACAGTACTGGAGTGGGTTGCCATTGCCTTCTCTGAGCACATATGTTAGGCCTCTGCAATAAGTTCAAATCCCAGTTCTGCCGTTTACAAGTTGCTTGAGTGCCTCATACTACAGATTCTCCAACTAGATTAAGTTCTTGTTCATGGATCGGAAGAATCAATATAGTGAAAATGAGTATACTACCCAAAGCAATTTACAAATTCAATGCAATCCCTATCAAGCTACCAGCCATATTTTCCACAGAACTAGAACAAATAATTTCAAGGTTTGTATGGAAATACAAAAAACCTCAAATTGCCAAAGCAATCTTGAGAAAGAAGAATGGAACTGGAGGAATCAACTTGCCTGACTTCAGGCTCTACTACAAAGCCACAGTCATCAAAACAGTATGGTACTGGCACAAAGACAGACATATAGATCAATGGAACAAAATAGAAAGCCCAGAGATAAATCCACACACATATGGACACCTTATCTTTGACAAAGGAGGCAAGAATATACAATGGAGTAAAGACAATCTCTTTAACAAGTGGTGCTGGGAAAACTGGTCAACCACTTGTAAAAGAATGAAACTAGATTACTTTCTAACACCGCACACAAAAATAAACTCAAAATGGATTAAAGATCTAAATGTAAGACCAGAAACTATAAAACTCCTAGAGGAGAACATAGGCAAAACACTCTCCGACATAAATCACAGCAGGATCCTCTATGATCCACCTCCCGGAATTCTGGAAATAAAAGCAAAAATAAACAAATGGGATCTAATTAAAATTAAAAGCTTCTGCACAACAAAGGAAAATATAAGCAAGGTGAAAAGACAGCCTTCTGAATGGGAGAAAATAATAGCAAATGAAGCAACTGATAAACAACTAATCTCAAAAATATACAGGCAACTTATGCAGCTCAATTCCAGAAAAATAAATGACCCAATCAAAAAATGGGCCAAAGAACTAAATAGACATTTCTCAAAGAAGACATACAGATGGCTAACAAACACATGAAAAGATGCTCAACATCACTCATTATTAGAGAAATGCAAATCAAAACCACAATGAGGTACCACTTCACACCAGTCAGAATGGCTGCGATCCAAAAATCTGCAAGCAGTAAATGCTGGAGAGGGTGTGGAGAAAAGGGAACCCTCCTACACTGTTGGTGGGAATGCAAACTAGTACAGCCACTATGGAGAACAGTGTGGAGATTCCTTATAAAATTGCAAATAGAATTACCTTATGACCCAGCAATCCCACTTCTGGGCATACACACCGAGGAAACCAGAATTGAAAGAGACACATGTACCCCAATGTTCATCGCAGCACTGTTTATAATAGCCAGGACATGGAAACAACCTAGATGTCCATCAGCAGATGAATGGATAAGAAAGCTGTGGTACATATACACAATGGAGTATTACTCAGCCATTAAAAAGAATTCATTTGAATCAGTTCTGATGAGATGGGTGAAATTGGAGCTGATTATACAGAGTGAAGTAAGCCAGGAAGAAAAACACCAATACAGTATACTAACACATATATATGGAATTTAGAAAGATGGCAATGACGACCCTGTATGCAAGACAGCAAAAAAGACACAGATGTGTATAACGGACTTTTGGACTCCGAGGGAGAGGGAGAGGGTGGGATGATTTGGGAGAATGGGAATTCTAACATGTATACTATCATGTAAGAATCGAATCGCCAGTCTATGTCTGAGGCAGGATACAGCATGCTTGGGGCTGGTGCATGGGGATGACCCAGAGAGATGTTATGGGGAGGGAGGAGGGAGGAGGGTTCATGTTTGGGAACGCATGTAAGAATTAAAGATTTTAAAATTTAAAAATAAATAAATAAATAAATTTTAAAAATAAATAAATAAAAGAAGAAAACAAAAGAAAGAAACACGAAAAAAAAAAAAAAAGACCTTGTAGGACTTCCCAGTGGGCCAGTGGTTGATACTCTATTCTTCCGTTGTAGGGGGCTTGGGTTTGATCCTTGGTGGAAGAACTAGGAAACCACATGCTGCACGATTTGTTTAAAAAACAAACAAACAGAAAGAACCAAAAGGACCTTGCCATATATGACATCCCTGGAGTCATTTCTCATGGCCAAAACAAAGAAAGTGGGGTATCTGCTCAGTGATTGAATAAGATTAGTCACTGCAAGTCCATATAACTAACAAAGTTGGAGACAAACAGTCTTCTGGTCCAGAGATTTATTTCCTCCAATCTGGTGAGGTTTCTTCTCCAGTCAATGGATTTGAAAAAATAAATTCTCCCAATGAAGATGACTCTATTGCTCAAAAGGAAAAAAACTAAGACCCAATCCAAGATTTCCTTTTATGCAAAAGGACGTTTGGTCATATTCTAGATTCTAAAATCAAGCAAGTGTCTTTATGATTAACTATGTGAATAAGCACCATAAATACACTCATTTATTCACCAATAAATATTAATTGGGCATCACAGTGTACCAGAAAATGTGATAGAATCTGAGGATACAGTTGTGGTTCCTGCCCTTGATTTGCTTATGAACTACAGTAAGAAAAAGTAAATAAATAATAACACATACACACAAATCTGTTAAATGCTATGACGAAAAACATAAAAGCTGAGATAAGACCATAAAATGAGGACCCAGTTTAGGCAGTGTTTCAGGAAAGGCCTCTCTGGGGCTTTCTAAACAAAAATGAGAGATGAAGAAAATAATTAATTTAGATATCTTTGGATATACACAGAAAGTTTAAGCATGCCATAAAGAGAAAAAATTTTATTTTGGACTTACTATTATATTTTAAATAATGATATCAATCCAATCTACACTGTCTTCCAGACTGTGACCTTCTGAATGGTGGGATGCTTCTTATTTCTTCTGTGTTACACTGATGTACTCAATTCCAAATTGCATGAATGACTATTCCATAAATGCCTGTTGACTGAACGTGTGCAAAAGGGTTAAAGGTAATGAGACAAGATAAGTATGTATGATTTAGACCACACTATGGCAGTCACTTTAATTAAGAGGTTAGTATGCTCATTAACCAATCTGAAGAACCATTAGCAATGGAAAATAAAGAGGGTGAAAATAAGTACTGAGGAACAACATATTACAATTAAATTAATGGGGTTTAGGGAAGATCCATGAAAGTTCCCACAGCTTCTGCCTCTTCTTTATAATGTCATGGTTCTAATTTACCTCATTTATATTAATGAACAGAGGATTGCACAACTATTAGCATGATTGAAAATTACATTAATGCTCAGTAAATCTACCCCTAATTATTATGATTAATGAGAAGTTGATCATCTTGGACCAGATTAACAACCTAAAGCAACTGAAATAGAGCAAAAAAGCTTTTTCTTGCTAATCCAGGTCTTTAGTCTTTTTTATTTAATGAAACCCTGAGCAATCCACTCAATCATGCTGTATACTAATTCACTATAACTATCCATTTACATAGATTTACATAGATTATATTTTTCACATTTATGTATTTATTTGAATAATTATTTCTATGTGTATTAAACTGTGGTTTTATGATTGGCTTTATGCAGTGTTAACATTCCAATATGAAATTGAATAATAAAACCAACCATATTTTTTCTTTACCTGGTTCCAAGTTATCTGTTTGAGGGTTATCTCCTCTAAAAGAGAAATTATTCATCTTTGTAGTCATCAGAATTAATAATTAAAACATTAAGAGCATACATCTTGCCTAATTATTTGTTTAAATATTGCTACTTTACAAAAAGAGTTTAAAATGATAAAAAGCAAAGATAAAATACCAAATTTATTTTATCACTTTAATATCTGACATTTTTATTATTGCAGTGGGTGAGCTATTTTTATGTTAATTCTACCTCTATTAAAACTTCAGTATGATATTGCCTTATGTTTCAGTCTAGTTTATTTTCTATCTCCTTCTCCTGATAGGTGTCCATGGAAACAAACCTGTAGTCAATGCTAGACTCCTTAGCACAGTGGCCTAAGACATACACTTTGACAGCACAGCAAGCAAAAAGCTGTCAAGGCTATTTCTGAGAACTCCATGACAGGCTTTTAATGAAGCAGAAAGAATTTCACATTAACATGGCCTTTACATCCTGAAAGTACTGTCCCATCTCAAAACTGCATTTATTCTGCTCTTATTATCAAGAAGAGTTTCTTATTGTACTTATGGAATCTTGTTACAATCAATTTAAACACACATGTCATTTCTCCAGGCCTGTCTATAGTCTAAAATTTCAAAAATTAATTCACAAAGTGTTTATTAAATGACTGCTCTGCACCAGACTTTGTGCTACGGCTGGGTTTTAATAGTGCCAGAGACAAAATGTCCCCATCTTCATGGAGATTATTGTTTAGTGGAAGAGGCAGAAATGGAAACAGTTATAAATATAACAAGTGTTGCATAAAGCATAAAAGATGGACAGGTGCCTTGGCAGTATGGAACAGGGAAACTTAGCTAATATGAGAGATTAGGAAAGCCCTCCCTGAGAAAATGACATTTAGGAGGGGAGCCTAAAAGAGGTAATAGTTCCTAGCAATTTATTCTGTGATGAAGAACTAGGACTCTGTGAAATACAATAGAGTTTATAACTAGGTATAAATTCAAAGAAAAAGGCCAAGTAGCAAAACAGACTTGTGTTATGGTCTAGCTTTACCAGTTCCAAGGTTGTATGACCTTTGGGAAATTATTTGTCTCCCTGTTTTATGCACCATAAAAGTAAAGATGGTATGTAGGATGACTATGAGGACTATATGATATATATATATATTATATATATATATACATATATATATATATATATATGAAAATGCCTGATACAACAGCAAGTCTGCAAAGAATATTAATTTTCTTTTCCTACATAAAAAAAGGGCTGCCCAAAATTCTGTCTTGTCACTAATTCACAAAAGGAAATTTGGGGAGCATATCATAAAAGTGCTTTGGATGTAGAACTAAGTGACTATTACTAGGAAAATAGACTGTGCATCTGTCAAACCACCTGTGTCAAGTCACTTTCCAGCCCTCACTAGTTGTGTGGCCTTGAGCAAGTTACTTTATCCACTCTGAGTTTCAGTTTTCTCATCTGTAAAATAGGATATAATAGGGCCCAGGTCATAGACTGTTAAAACAAAATTAGAGACTGAAGACCAAGTTCATGGGAGGACTTCTGGCAAATAGTAAAATATCAATAAAGTTAGTTGTTTATGGTACTATAACAGTTGTGACAATAACAGCATCAGGAATAACCATCTTGGGCCACCTTCATTTATTTACATTTACACAGAGAGAGGAGGGAAATAAATTTGGAAGAATAAATCATGAGACACAGGCATCAGAATGAAAGAATTAAGAGTTCTACATAGCAGTCTAAAAACACCCAAGGTTTCAGCTACAGCTTTGAGATAAGGTTTGGGTGTTCAGAGGAGATTTAAAAGTCCGTTGTTCAGAAAATATCAAAAGTATCTATTCATGAAAGAATTTATAAGCAGTTGGTTGGCCATTTACATCTAAGGATTGACAATTATTTCTTATATACTGTATGAGTCATTTAGGCTGCCTAACAAGCATCTCAAAACTTGGTGGCTTCTACAATTATTTTATTCATGACTTTGTAGGTGACAATTTGGTTTAAGAAGGCTGGTTCCTCTGCTTATCTTGCCTGGGGGCACTGATGTGTTTGCAGTCATCAGTTAGTTCCGCTGGGGCTGGATTGCCACAAATAACTCCCTTCACAAGTCTGGGGGATGGCACTGGCTATTGGCAGGGTCTCTCTCTCCACATGGCCTCTCTCTCTTTGCAGAGTAGCCTGACTTCTTCCTTAGTGAGGGAGATCTCAGAAAGACAAGAAAATGAGAAAGCTAAAAGGTTCTTGTGGCCTGGGCCCAGAACTTCTGAAATATTACTATCATAATCTATTAGACAAAGCTAGTCACAGGCCAGATCAAATTATGAGAGGTAGAGAAATAAACTATACCTCTTGAAAGAGGAGCTTCAAAGACAAATTGCAAAAGAAGAGTACATGAAGAATTAAAAGACATTTCTAAAAAGAATTCTTTTTTTTAATCTCCCAATGTACTATATAAAGCCTGCTCAGATTTGCTAGCTCATATTCCCTATCCTCCCATAGTAATAGTACTAAGTTTTATTGCCACATGAAACTTAATCTTACACCATTTATACTCATCTTATTGCATATAATATGTGAAACATACAGACAGCCAAATCACTCCAGCTCTGTAGATCTCTTCAGTTGATGTGCATGAGAATCATCAGGAAGCTTCAAAAAGGGAATGATCTCTACCTCCCACTGCTTAGGTATTCTGATTTAACTGATCACATATGTGATCCAGATAGTCCTTTTTTTAAAAAAAGGTCCTCAGATGATACTAACAAATGATCATGATTAAGAATCAATATTTCTAATGTTCTAGTTCCTTTCAAATATAAATATGAGTGTATTTTAAAAGCTCTTTCTATTCCCTTTGACAACTAATTATTTTATTTCTCCTTCCCCTATGACTGTTCCTTTTTATTCTTCCTGGAAATCTCTTTATGTTTAAATCTTCATTGCTAATGATTTTCAAATTATGATCTGTCTTCTTGAACTCACTCTGAAATTTTAGACTTATTTCTTCCTGAGGCTTATAGGACATCTATATATACCTATAACTTAAGTGTCTCAAGTTTATATATATATATATATATATATAATATATTTTAAACTGAACTAATCTTTCTCTTCATCCTGCTTCTCCTTTTTTAATCAAGTTTCTCATTGAATGTTACTAACATCTATACCATCATGTAAGTAAAATATCAAAATCTATATGTGATTTTAGACACCTCCCTATCACTTTATCCCTATGTCCAAGTCATTTTACATTTTTAATATCTCTCATCCTTTGTTGAAACTCATCTTTCTTGTCACCACTAATGCTTTAACTGAGGTCATCATTACATTCCACAATGACCACCTTGCTGGGCTTCCTGAAACTGATAATGCCCTATTCCAAAAAATTTCCATATAATCTAAAATACAAAAATATCATTAAAATGCAAAATTGTCACTATCTAATGGAAAATATTTCATGGTTTGCTGTGGTTGGAGACACAGTCTAAGGCTATTTGATGACAGAGCTAGAGATTAAATTCTAAGCATCTGACCTTCAAGATCAAGAAGAAACAATGAAGTTGTTGGCCTAGAGATTAATTTATGAAGAAACTTATTTTGAGGAGATTGATGTGGTAGTATCTGGGGAAAGAAACCTGGAAGATAGACAACCATTTGGACTATGATAATCATTCAGGCATGTGGTAATCTGGTCTAAAATAGTCATAATCCCACAAATGTGCCGACTGGACTCACTTATATTTATGATCATGAATCTCAAATGGGCACTTGCAAAAGCCAGACAGTCCTATTATACCTTTCATAGTAAATTCATTTTCCTCCTTTCCAAGCCAACCCACAATTCACTTCCTTTCTTAAATCCGGAGTACTCTCCTTTTTGGGGTTTCACAGATGGTGCAGTAGTAAAGAATCCACCTGCCAATGCCGGAGATGCCAGAGATGTGAGTTTGATCCCTGAATTGGGAAGATTCTCTACAGTAGGAGATGGCAAACGACTTCAGTATTCTTGCCTAGAAAATTCCATGCACAGAGGAGCCTGGTGGGCTACAGTTCATGGGATCAAAAAGAGACAAACACAAATGAACATGCACACACACACACACACACACACACACACACACACACACACACACCTTTCATTCCACATTTCATTCCAGTGAATATCGCATCTCTCTTCTACCCTTTTCAGAAGAAAATTCTCAAAGTACTTGCATATATCTGGAGTCCTCACTCCTTTACCACTGAAGTAATGATTTAAAATATGTTCACACACTCTTTGACATTTGCTTTAAAAGGTAGAGCAGAAATTTTTGTTAGGAATTTCCTTTTGATACAGAAACAGCAGAAGTGATGTGATGTAACTTTTGAGAATGTCACAAAAAGTAGAACAACTTTCTCCTCATTTGATCTCTTCTTCTGTGGGAAAAGCTGCTGCCCTTTGGGGACATGCCCTGTGGAAAGGCTTTGCCTCCTGAGAACAGCCACTGAGGACCTGAGCCCTCCAGCCAGCAGCTTTATGACTGAGTTATTTTACAGAAGGATCTTTCAGGCTCACTGCAGCCCCATCCAACAGCTGACTGCTACTTCATGAGACTTGGAGGCAGAACCAACCAACAAAATACTTCTGAATTCCTAATTTGTAAAAATAATGAGATAATAAATGTTTGCTGTTTTTTAAGCTGCTGTTTTGGGATATATATATATATATATATTTTTTTTTTTTTTTAATGTAGCAACAGATAACTAATATAACTACTTCTCAGTCTTGTTTCAACCCAACCCAATTAGATACTTTCAATCATCACTCCAATAAGATGTTTCTCATATTAATTATAAATTAAATCACACAAAACCTGTTAAGCACTTAGAACAGTATCTGGGCTTTAGTGCTATGGGTGTTTGCTACTAAGAGTAGTATTACCATTATTATCACAAATAGCAGTAGAATACATAGGTCACTGAGGTCCATCATCTTGTAAAATCCAATGGTTGATTTTCTGTCTGTGTCCTTTCTAATTTTCATAGCACAAGCTACTATCATGTTATTAAATACTTCCCATCTTCACCCTTTCTGGTTTCTTGGCATCATATACCCCATGGTAATCTTTTGAAAAGATTATCCTGTTTTGCCAGACATCTAATATTGAAGCATCCATGTACTGTTCTGATCTCTTTTTCTTTTCTTTATTTCCTTCCCTCCTTCCTATCTTTCTCTCCTTCTTTCTTTATAATTGACACAGTCTCCCTAGACAAATGTATCCATAACCAAATCTTTACATATCATGATTTTTCTATATACTAATTCTTTATCTCCAGCCCTGATCCCTCCTCTAAGCTCTAGATATACATATTTCATTCTCAATATTTCTGGGTATTTATTAGGCTTCTTAAATTTAGCATGTCTAAACTCTTGATATTCCGCATAATTTCATTTTATATTTCCCATCACTGAAATGTAAGCTCTTTGACTACAGGAAGTTTTTATACCAGGCGCTAGGTTTTGAAGATTCTGAGCTTAGAATAGTGCCAGGAACATAACAGGCACACTAGAAATTTGCACAAGTGAAGAAAGAATGGGTGGAATCATTTAAAACACCCTGAAAAGTATAAATAACTATCTATTTTAGATTCTACTTATATTTCATAAAGGTAGATGTTTGTAATAACATGCAAAATAGCATGTAGAATCAAATTATTATGGCAAATTCCATGTTTAAGCTCCTTATAATGTTTGACCTTTACAAGTATTTATATTGTTAGAAAATACAATATATCTCCTTCATTTAAAAATAGAAAAAAAAAAAAAAAAAGGCATTGTAGAGTTCTGCCAAACAAGTCTCTAGTAGGAGCAATGTATACTTGTAATAAAAATGTATGAATCACTATGTTTTCTAAATACTATCATTTTAAGGTTTTTTTCAATTCTCTTAACATTTTATTATGCTCCTAATACATGCCAAGCTATGTACACATAGTGTGATATAAAGATAAATAATACTTGGTTCTTAGCAGCTAAAAGTATCATGACAGGAATGGTCAGAGACAGACATGAAAACAATGATCACACAACTATGAGAAAGTCTATGGGCATGTATATGAGGATAAAGCTGGCTTATCAGCTAGCTGCCAAGGGAGTGCAGGAAGACTTCTCAGGGCTATAACCCACCTACTATGGTATAGTAACTGTGAGGTCTGTCCTACCAGGATTAAAGATGCTTCCAATCTGTAATACTTTTTTAAAATGATTTCTAATTTGTCCCACTTTTCTATTTAGATTCAACAGTCAGCCCAACTATGAAGTTCTTACCTTTTAATGTCAGTGTCCTTGATACAAATTCTTAAATATCTTTTTGAAACTGTCATAGGTGTAATGTGACTGAGGTATTTATATTAATCCTATAAATGTACCCCATGAATTATTTCTCAAAGTCATTCATTTTGAATCTTTTTTATATTTAGGTCACATGAAACACACCACATTTTCCAATATCTTCAGCTGTTGAGTATCAGTGATTCATGCCAGATAATATGCTAAGCTTGACATCACCAGAGTCATATAAAGAGAATATATTAGGCCAAGGAAAGCTGATATTTTCTCTTGGCCCACTCAGCTATAAAACAAACACTCTTGAAATCATTTTACTTTTGACTACTGAGCATCAAATCCCCTGTAACCAAGGAAACAGCTTTCAGATCCCAGTTTAACAGACAAAAGGCAATTATCTGTTTGAAATAAGGGCCCATTCTCAGCACCCTTCTTCTCAACTAATGCAGCCCACTTTTTCACCTTTTCTTAACTTCTGTGCATCAATGACATACAGTGAAACTCTTCTGCCTAAATTATCTCTGGTCTACTTCTTAGACTTTCCTACTTTGAAATTACCAAGCAATTGCAAATCTTTACAGTTGGGACAGACTCTAAACTGCAGCCTTTAAAAATCATTATTCATAGAAACTAGAAACAATGAATGTCGTCATCAACAACAACAATAACAATCTGGTGTTAGTACAGCTGGGAATAGTAGCCTAAATACAATACAGAAATCTCTGAGCAGGTTAGCTATGTGGTTCTAGCTCATGATATCTCATGAAGTTTCAACAAACTATTGATGGAGGCTGCAGTCACCTTAAAGCTCACCTGGGGCCCTCAGATCTTCTAAACTCACTCAGATAACTATTGGCAAGAGGTCTCACTTCCTCATCGCTTGGCCTTCCCTATAGAGCTGCTTATGACATGGCAGTTGGGGCAATAATCTCAGAGAGACAGAGCATAAGAGTGTGCACCCAAGACAGAATCCTCAGTGTCTTCTGAAACCTAATCTTAGAAGTGATACACCATCATATATCAACAGACTATGACTACCCAGGGCTCTGAATTCTGGAAGGTAAGATCTATGAGTCCTCAGTTGTTGTGAGAAAGAATTAATATCTATAAAACATATAAAATTGTGTCTGCCTCCATATAAGTGTTATGGAGAAGGGCATGGCAACCCACTCCAGTATTCTTGCCTGGGGAATCCCATGGACAGAGGAACTTGTTGGGCCACAGTTCATGGGGTTGCAAAGAGCTGGAAATGACTGAAGAAACTTAGCATGCATGCTATATAAATGTTATATAAGTTTTATATCTGTATCATCAGCAGCAGCAGCAGAAGTAAAGTTAGGTTAGAAATCTCTAAGCTGTGAGATGGGGGACAAGCCTGCCAGATATGGTCTCACCCCCTAAACTGGTCAATAGTACATAGGACTATAATTCTAATACTGCCACTAAGTATGGTATGTGAATATGTTTTTCATCTTTACTGCAGTTTCCTCATTTTGAAGTTAGGGTATTAGAATTTAAACAAAATATTCACTAATCCTTCTAGTACAGGTAACCAATAATGCCACCATTTTCCTTCCCCTGTTTAATGTTTCAGGAACTAATTAAAATAGGAAAAATACTTTTTCTCCCCATCTCACTCAATATCTTTAACTAAACTGTTTTTATTTCCAGGGCATTCAATTTTTATTTTTCTAAATGGCAAGTCTATCATTTAGGTTAGCTAGATATCCTTCTAACATCCTGGATGGTTTTCATGGAATCTGTTAAATATTTTAGAGAAGGTAGCTCTGAAAAAAAAAAATCGAATTTGTTGCATATCATCAAAGATTATGTTTCCCAAACTCTATCTACTCAATAGTTGCAATGTTTCCCCATAAAGGATATTAATATCTAGACAGTTTCCTTTATTTCTTTCACATGGTTTATTGTTGTAATTGCATATGGAAATGCAACTATTTTCTGTATGTTGATTCTGTATCCTGCAAATTCATTCAATTCTTTTTATTATTTCTAATATTTTTTTGGTGGAATATTTAGGATTTTCTATAAGGACATGACTGAGCGACTTCACTTTCACTTTTCACTTTCATGCATGCATTGGAGAAGGAAATGGCAGCCCACTCCAGCGTTCTTGCCTGGAGAATCCAAGGGACGACAGAACCTGGTGGGCTGCCATCTATGGGGTCACACAGAGTCAGACACGACTGAAGCGACTTAGCAGCTGCAAACTATTAATTACAGTAATAACATAGATAAGCAATGAAAGCCTCAATTTCTTCTAATTCATATTAATTCCAAAAGGGGGTATTCTTGATCAAAGAGTAACTCTTCCTCCTTAATGGGGATTAAGAGACCCATGTTACCTCCACCTTGTGATCTGCCATTTCTTGGTCTTGTGTTCACCAGCAGAACTGGAAAGAGGGCCCAAAAGTTAGACCTGCTTCTTAACTATCCTGGTCTGAAAGTGATACTCAGTCATATAGCCACTTAACGTAATACAAAATAAACTGTAACCTAGCAGCATTCACACAAAAAGGAAGAAACAGAGTTGTATATCAGCTATGTAGTATCCATGCTAATTCCTAATCATAGAAGACTGGAGCTAAAAGGAACTTTACCATCTTTCAACCACCTAATTTTACAGGTGAAGAAGACCCTGAAGACTGGGATAATGAAGTAGCTTACAAAAAGTAAACAATAGCGTTAATGTAGAATATAGACTTTCCCACTATTGCCTGATAGTGTATCCAGTCACTCCATCATAAACCTTGCGGAGGTAGACCCAGCTACTCCCAATCATACACTAGAATCTGCATCACTTTAGCTATAACCCTCCTCCAAGATTCCCATTGTCACAATAGCAGACCTAAAACCCATCATGGACTGGCCAGGTAACTCCCTTAGAATGAGAAGACCATTTGAGGGACAATTAACTTTAACAGTTTGATGCAAAACTGAGGACAAATTGTGTCAAAAGCAATGAATATTAATTTACAAATAAAGGAGCCCAAGATACCTCCAACAAATCTAAATTATTGGTTTGCCTGCTTAAAATGACATGATCTAACTAGAGGATGGATTCTTGAGCCCTATTAATTAAGTCATTTGGACTAAAAGCATAACTTTGGGCATTTGATCAATGAATTTTAGAAACTTCATTGTCAATGTGTTTGCAACCTCACTTTGCCTGGGATAACTAATTACTGCTTAACTATGTAACAGATATGCTTCCAGAATAAAATGTTAAACTTTTCCAATTTATTCGCTTTCTCCAGGTCATCATTTAATGATCATAGCCCCACTGCATAGTTTGGTATCTGTGCCATGGAATACAATGAATCATCCAGCAGAGGGATTCTCCAGTGTATCATGTCCAGCAATCTTGTTAAAGTATGGGGAATTGCTACAATGATGCCCTCTGTGATGTAATTCCTTGGAACAACTGCCAGTTGTACATTTCTAGAACCTATGTGTAGCAGGCAGGGCAATGCACAAACCGGATCTGCTTTACCTACAAAATAAATTCTAAGATTAAGATCTATTTTTATCGAATTTCAGACATTTACAATGTCTGTCTTCAGGTGGTGCATGCTCCTAAACAGTCCTGTGAATAGCTCTGAGTTTACCAATAACATCATGCCAGCTGAGTCTCTGAGTCTTGAATAAACATATATACTGCTGCAAAAGCAGTTGAAAATTGGCCTGGTTGCCACAAACTAAGCTGTATTCCAATGTCACTAAGTATACTATCATGAAATAATTTTTAAGCAAGTGTCACAGTCTCAAGGCAGATGTCCACCACGTTCATTTTGCAGTTTTCTGAATTGGACCTTTTTTTTCAGCATCAAAACACAAGTAGAAGATTATATGTTATACTGTAAGAGAATACACCAATACTTCGAAAGTAATTACTTTTTGAAAGATAGTTATTGCATAAACGATTGATTGCACTGCTAAGTGCTTACAAATGTCTCATATAACAAACTGAATATAAGCAATCATACTATCTACAAGCAACAATTGATATAATTAAATTTACTGTGACTGTAAACATGGCCTTCACCAACTTCACACGGATTGAACACAAGTAGTCTAAATATTGAGGTGACTCATCAAGAATTAAAATTTATCCCTGTTTCAACAAACATATTAATCTGTTTGTAATGCAAGGAGACACAGAAAATAATGAACAAAAGAAATATACAAATGTAGCAGTTGTGTGATTTCAACTACAGAATGCTACATTGTTTCAAATCATAGGTTCACTGAGGAAAAACAAACTAAAGATAGATAGATTTGCAGATTTGCATGCACATGCAATTAGTAACTGAATCACTCTATTTAAGTTTAAATTTCAATAAATAATGAAGTAATAAAATCTTTAACTCTGGGGGATTGAAGAAGGCAATCATGTAACAAATTTTTGAGTCTCTCGGCAATAGTTCCTGAATCTTACCCTCCCTCGCTTGATATTCCTGACACTTTGGACCATCTACACAGTTTCTTCCCAATTTGGAAACAAGGCCATTCTCCGAAAATATTCCTTAATTTACTCAATAAATACTTGTTGAGCATCTAGTATATCCAAAGCATGATATTTTAGGAATACAAGTAGAAATATGGCAAAGTCTCTGCCCTAAGGAGCTCACAAATTAATTAGACAAAAGCAGACTTCTAAATAAACAGCTGCAATAAAGGGACTCAGAAAAGACTGAAAAGTGTTCAGTGTTGAAACAAATAGCAAGCAGTCGGCTCTATCTGGGAGAGAGAGTGGACTGTGGTATGGTGAAAAGTTACATAGACGGTGTGATACACAAGATGAATAGGTGTTTTTCACATGTCAGGGAGCTAAAAGATGTCCCAGAGAAAAGTAACTACATTAGCAAACCTCATATGCAATGGGGAAATTAGCTTTGTCAAAGTTGATGCAGACTTGACAAATTGGGGCACAAATTAATCAGACAGAGATAAAATACTAGACTTTCTACCTTTCTTTCTCCCCGTTGATCTAATTTAGACACACTGATCTGCAAAGTCACACTTATTCAAGTTGAATTTCCATATTCATCTTTTCACCTTGAAAACAGCCAATAGAATGAATTTATCTATTCCAGGTGGCTCAGTGGTAAAAATTTCACCTGCCAAGCAGGAGATGCAGGTTTAATCCTTGGGTTGGGAAGATTCCTGGAAAAGGAAATGGCAACCCACTGCAGTATCTTGCCTGCCTGGGTAATTCCACCATCAGAGAAGCCTGGAGGGCTACAGTCTATGGGGTTGCAAAGAGCTGGACACAATTTAGTGACTAAGCAACAGTAACAACTCATCTGTCACTTCTTAAAATTAACATGCTATTCATTAAAGATCCCAAGGCAACCCTAAAAAAATCAAAGAATGAAATATTACACTGGCCAATGGCATATTTCTTGGGTTGAACTCATACAGATGCAATCAAATAATAACTTTGTTTCACCAGTTTAAAACACTGTTGGGTCTTCCTTCCTGGCTTCTATGCTAAGTGAAGTCAGACAAAGAAAAACAAATATCATATGACATCACTTACATATAGAATATAAAAAGATGCTACAAATAAATTTATTTATAAAACAGACTGGCAGACTGCAAAAACAAACATAGTTACCCAAGACGAAAGGTAGGGGGAGCAGTAAATTAGGAGGTTGGAATTAACATATACACATTACTATATATAAAATAGATAATCAACAAGGACTTACTATACAGCACCAAGAACCTATATGAGAAAAAAATCTAAAAAAGAATGGATATATGTGTATGTATAACTGAATCACTTTGCTATACACTTGAAATTGACACATTATAAATCAACTATACTCTAATATAAAATAAAAATAAAATTAATAATTAATAATAATAAAGAAAAGTCATTGTCACTCTGACTTCCCTTCCAAAAAGAATTGTATAAGCAACTCTTTTTAGCATCAAAAAGTCCAGTCTAATCAAAACCAAAACATGTATCTCACAAACTATGACAAGCTTCTTGCCTTTCCCTAGCTGAGGTCTGGCCTTTTCTCAGCTGGCAGCAGAGAGAAGGAGAGGCTTGATTTGACTTTTTTATTCTCCTGGTCCTCTCTCTCTGTCTGCTTCAGACTCCTTGTGCTGTTTCCTGCTCTCACAACATAGAGGTGAGAAGAAACATTGAGAAAAGGTTGATGTCTCTCCCACCTGGCTGTCGAGTATCAGGGTTACCTGAGCCCTCTCTTTGGAGGTCCAGCTTCTGAGACTAACACCTTTCTTTAAAAAGAGGAAAGGACATTTGTTACTTCTATTCTGTGGCCTAAGCTGATACTATTAGTAAAATAACATCAGCAAAAACCTATCAGACATCCTTTACATGTAAAGTAACAGAGCAGAGAGAGACACCACAGAGCATGAAGCTACAGAAAGAAAAACAGGAGCAAAACTGATGAGAAGCAATAAAGCTCAAACCTCCAAAAGGAGAAATGGCTTCTGCTGAGAAAAGGTATAAATTCCCCTTCATCATTTCCTTTGATTCCAGAAAACTGCTATCAAATGTTACCCTGCACTGTGGCTTAGATGGCAAAGAATCTGCCTGCAGTGCAGGAGACCTGGGTTGCATCCTTAGGTCGGGAAGATCGCCTGGAAAAGGGAATGGCAACCCACTCCAGTATTCTGCCTGGAGAATCCCATGGACAGAGGAGCCTGGCAGGCTGCAGTCCATGGGGTTACAAAGAGTAGGACACAATTAACATTAAGGTCACCTTGTTAATCCCCACATGAATCCTTAGATCCTTTTTCCACTTTGGAACTGTGTCAGAAGACTCTCCTCTCATCCTACTCCGTCAGGACTTCCAGCAGAAAAGGATCTCAGTTCAGTGAGTGAAAAAGTGAATGTGAAAGTGTTAGTCACTCAGTTGTGCCCCACTCTTTGAGAGCCCATGGACTATAACCCGCCAGATTCCTCTGTCCATGGAATTCTCCAAGTAAGAATGTGGGCGCTCACTAAAGTGGGAGAAACACTGGACAAAACAGACTGACTGTTACCCTCCACAGCAACCTGCCTCAGAAGCTCGTTGCCTTAGGCTCTAGTAGCTCTGTTTTTCTCTATTTGACTTTTCCAGTCTTGTCCACATACCACTGTATCTAGCAAAGGCATGTATAAGTCAACCACACAATATCTGTTCAGTCATTGTCTCTGTTTGAATACTATCCTCATCTGTTTTCTATAGGGAATGAAGATAAAGAAGTGGCTGATCCCTAAGTAAATTCCTTATTAGATCTTCAAACCCTTCACTGCTTTCCAGAACTTAAGGGTAAACTTGAAGAGAATATCCCAACAGACATCTGTTGTTTTAGAACAGTGAGAAACCCTCAGGGTCTTCAGAGAGAAAATCAGACTGGAAACCAGATTCAAACTTATTTTATTTGGCACTAAATGTGAAAAATGATTGTTTTTAAAATAACTGTGGAAATTGGTAGCATCTCCTGATATGCTACACTTGCCACCTTTTAAAATCTGTAGTGACTTATATTTGTAGTTTTATTTCAAGGAAAGGTTTGTATAAATAGAAGACAATGGCAAAACTGATGGTCTATGGAGGTCATCATTTTTCACTGTACCATTCTCATTACTTGAATGACCATTTCAATCTTTCCTAAAAGTAAGAAAAAAATGTTTCCAAATACATTTTATAAAGGCAATGAATTTTACTCTTTGAATTACATTTAGATTCATGGAGTATTTTTATGAAGAGTCTTTAAAAAAGATACATAGTATGATATTGTTAATGGATGTAGAAATTTCAGAAATCAACACTCACCACAACTGAATCTACAAATCCAATGAATTATCCTGAAGACACATACTGCAGCTCTTAAGTTAGACAAACTTTCATTACATATATAAATGTTTTATGAACTGCTCAGTGACAGATGAGTGACAACTGTCACTCAGGTCATCAACTCTCCCATTCACATTGTACTAGGCAAATCTGCACACTCATATGATTTTAACTTCTCGATTGTGTTCTTGGATCTTTATGGTCCTTAAATTTCATTCAGGTGATAATTTACTGAATATACTATATTATATCCTATTATAATAAGAGAACAAATATACCAGAAACTATATTTCACTATTGTCCTACAAACCATGGCTTCCCTGGTGGCTCAGAAAGTAAAGAATCTGCCTACAATGTGGAAGACCCGGGTTTGATCTCTGGGTTGGGAAGATCCCCTGGAGAAGGGAATGGTTATCCACTCCAGTATTCTGGCCTGGAGAATTCCATGGACAGAAAAGCCCGGCAGGTTACAGTCCGTGGGGTCACAAAGAGTTGGCCACAACTGAGTGACCTTCACTTTCAAGGCTACAAACTTAACCAAAAACTTAGTATCCAGATGGCTTGACCCTCCTCCATTTTTTTGATAGGGTCTCCTGATATCTATTTACCAGTATTATCTAAATGTGAATAACTCCCATTGTTAATTAACAAAATGGAGTTTTGGTCAATCACAATATAATGCATCCTCAATATAGTACAGCTTCCATTTAATGAATTAATTCTTATGCAAATTTAACCTTTAATGGAGGTACAAACAGTTGCATTCAAGTTACATCTGCATAATATTTCCCAAATGGTTTAAAAGTAGTGGGAGTGGAAAGCAACTAAATTTTTTTGGTAATTAAAATGTCCCAAACATTGCATGTCAGGCTCAGTACAATTCTCCAATGTCTTATTTATTTGTTTTGCAGTACACACTCAAACTACATGATTACGACAGAGAGCTTGATCCCCTTCAGTGCATGTGCTGCAAGGGACATTGCAAATAGAACTATTGCTAAATGGACCACATCTAATGAGGTCAAAGCCCCTGGTAGGATACGCCAAGGCCATATCTAAATAGACTCCAAGGAACCATGACATTAAAATTCTACCTGAGAGCTTTTCTCTAAACATGATTGTGTAAGAGAAGTAAAGGCTTGTTAATAATTTAGCTTTAAGTATTTTAATTTCCCTGAAACCTGGCCACTGGGGACAAAGTGTATATGTCTGTTTATGTTTTGTGTTTATCAAGAAAAAGATAATTAGAAAATGATTTATTCTGCTTATATATCATAGGATTAATTCCACTTAAAAATAATAGAAACATAGAGTAGAGATACAGCTCTCCTCTTGCTGTTGTGAGAGTGATGTGGTAACCTGCTCCAGAAGAAAGCTCACCAGAGAGCCTGATGCCCAATGGGCACTCCACAAAGGTTTCCTGAATTAAAAGACTGCCCAAAGCCAAGGTTTATGGGAAAAGATATTGTTCATCCAGGATGTGCAGTACATTCATGGCTGACTCCTTCCACTGTAATTACCAACCAAACTTATTTTTGTTGTTTCACATTATACACAGGAATTAACACTGACCTTGGGATTGGTGCTGGAGAAGACTCTTGAGGGTTCCCTGTACTGCAAGAAGATCAAACCAGTCAATCCTAAAGGAAACTGACCCTCAATATTCATTGGAAGGACTAATACCGAAGCTCTATAATTTTTGGCCACCTGATGCAAGGAGCTGACTCACTGGAAAAGCCACTGATGCTGCGAAAAATTGAAGGCAAAAGGAGAAGAGAGTAGCAGAGGATGACATGTTTAGATAGCATCACTGACTCAGTGGATAAGAATTTGAGCATACTCTGGGATATAGTGGAGGACAGAGGAACCTGGTGTGCTGCAGTCCATTGGGTCACAAACAGTCAGACATGACATAGTTACTGAACAACAACAACACTGACTTTCATCAAAATATTTGCAAAATGGCACCATGAAAACACAGTAGAAATATCCAGTTCTTGAAACACAAACTCCCTAGGTGTGGTGATTTTGTTTTGCTTTCTGATGTGCTTCTAGTGCCTAGGACAGTGCCTGACATATAACAGATACTCAATAAACATTTATGGAAGGAAGGAAGGAAAGAAGCAAGGGATGGAGGGAGGAAAGAAGGAAGAAAAGATGGGACCAGAAGAAAAGAAGAATGATGTGAGTCCTAATGATCTGCTTCTCCATATACTTTTATTTTTCTTCTTTTTAACCAGGAGGCAGTGTGGTATAACATTTGACCTTACAAATTCTGAAACCAGATTACATTTGAATCTTACCTCTTCTGCTTATTAACTATTTGGCTTCACATATTTCTGAATTTTTGTGTGCCTCACTTTCTACTTCTGTAAGAATGGGATCATTATAATAAGCGTTACTTTCCACAGGGTTGTTGTAAGGATTAAATGTGAAAATATATTTGGCAGCATTCAATGAATATTATCTCCTACTATTATGATCTATTATTGATCTCCCTTTAGATGACTCATTTCTAATGTGATGTATTATTTATCATCCTCACTAAGACACTTTTGAGAATGAAAGGGGGAGGCACTAACATGATTAAAAATCATCAATTGACCTACTTCAAGTGTAAACTGGGACAGTACCAACCAATCAGAGACATATGGTTCTGCTACTTACTGGCTAAACCTGATATCAGACAGAGATCCTTATACCCAGACCTTAGACTGAAATATTTAGCAGAAGCTATATAACTATCACTTTTACAAACAACACAGTAGGCTCCAACAGTGGGTACAAATACAGTGGGTACAAATACAAACACCTCAGCAGCCTTCTTAATGTCCTCCCAAAATTATGTTTCAGTCAAAATACTCCTCTCTACTACTTGCGTATATCTCCATTTCCCACTCCATTGAGGCCAGGGCTCATCATTTCTAGTAAAGTGTGGCTCAGCCACAATAAATGAGCCTATCAAGCTCAATATTTAGGTCCAAATACCCCTGGCTTTATTCTTCATTAAATTACCTCTGAGATGATATGGAAATTACTGTCACAGGCATTTTGTATTTAAAATGTGGGGATGAAACAATTGGCTTGAGCTGTAGTCTGAGAATTGTATATCAGGTCAGAATGTTAAATGCAAAAAGAGCTATGACAGGAAATATTGATTCCCTGGTGAAATAAGCATTTACAGAGTGCATTTGAGGTAGTGCTAGAGAATCCATGTACAGAAGACAAAGACTTTTTTCAAATCTTATAGAGAAAACGAGTGCAATGTAACATGATAAATATCATGTCAGAGGGGAACAAATTATTGAATGTAATAGCAGTACCACAAAGTAGGATCTGGGGGATCTGTGATACCAAAGAAATAATATTTGATGAATCTAAAACAAGAAAATTTCACACCAAAAAGAAAAAATTGATTTTTGGCCCTACAGACAACTCTGAGTTTGCTAAAAGAATCAAATATGGGAAGCGCATTTGAGAAAAAGTCTGATGAAAGACATAGGATTGTGAAAAATGATCTTACATTCAAAAAATTAAAAATAGTTTGATATGCTTGCAACAAAATGTTTGAAGCCGAGAATAAGAAGCAATGAGGCTTTGGATCAATCTGGGTTGTTATTAGACATCACTAGTTCTAAGGAAGAAGAAACTAGGGAAAAAATAATGTGATAATAGAAAGATAACAGCTAGCAAATACTTTAAAAATATTTTGCAGCATTTTTGCCAGATACTTTGAGGTAGCAAAGATGTAACACAATATTTTGATTACAGCACTTAAAAGATATATTCACACCAAAGTTAAAAGAAAAAGAAAAGCTACTTAAGTGCAATTTTGTTTTATTACCTAAAACTCTGCTTTATCTTGAGATATGTAGCCTTAACATCTACTATCAACTGAAGAAAAAAAATTTATCAGGAGAAGGGAAGGAGAACACAGACACTTTATTAGTATCAGCATGAAATACCCTTTCAAGTATAACTTCCTTCCACAGCCTTAGAGACAATGAATCCAATCTGTACTTTTTCCCTTTTTATTTGGTCATTTCAATTGGGTCAAACATGTTAGCATATTGATTCATAATATCAGCTTGAAAACTGATACTTAGTAAATAACTTAGAAGGTTGACTCTAGATCGCTGTCCTAATTGGAAAAGATAATCATTATTACTTTAGACATTTCAGTCATGCCTTCTGAAAATCACATTCACACATCAACTGAAAGTGACTTGTTAAGATATATTTTTACCCATTTTGAAGACTTTCTATAAAATAGAGGTTTAAAGTCTTCAGTTCAGGAAATTATAAAATTTGAGATTTTAAACATTATTTTATTTTTTCATTCTTTTTATTTATTACAGTAGAAAAATGAAGATGTATAAAATTGGCAAGTTCACTATTAACACATTGGTATATCCTATTATTTGTCTTAAGATCCTTTCTATATCCTTCTATCTCATAGCTATTAAATAGAGAGGCATGTAGATACATAAGTAGATAGATACATAGATGGATAAAGACCTATAGACAAATAAATATATACAGCTATTTGACACAAATGGTAGTATGTTATACATTGTTTTATAAAATGCTTAAATTTTACTTTCATTGTGCCCATTTTTCATTTTCTTAATTATTTTTCTACAACATCACTTAATAACTGCTAAAGAAAGAAAGTGAAGTCACTCAGTCTTGTCCAACTCTTTGTGACCTCATGGACTGTAGCCATGGATGGACCAGTTTTCTCCATCCATGGGATTTTCCAGGCAAGAGTACTGGAGTGGGTTCCCATTTCCTTCTCCAGGGGATCTTCCTGACCCAGGGATGGAACCCGGGTCTCCCATATTGCAGGCAGATGGTTTGTCCTCTGAGGCACCAGGGAAGCCCTAATAACTGCTACGTACGCCACATAAGGAACACAGTATAGTTTAATCCTTTATAGCAGCATACTGCCCATGTGGTTGACAAAAAACATCAGTTCTAATGAGGTGGATGAAACTGGAGCCTATTATATACAGAGTGAAGTAAGTCAGAAAGAAAAACACCAATACAGTATACTAACGCATATATATGGAATTTAGAAAGATGGTAATGATAACCCTGTATGCGAGACAGCAAAAGAGACACAGATGTATAGAACAGTCTTTTGGACTCTGTGGGAGAGGGGGAGGGTGGGATGATTTGGGGAAATGGAATTGAAACATGTATAATATCATACAAGAAACGAATTGCCAGTTCAGGTTTGATGCAGGATACAGAATGCTTGGGGCTGGTGCACTGGGATGACCCAGAGGGATGGTACCAGGAGGGAGGTGGGAGGGGGTTCAGGATGGGGAACACGTGTACACCCGTGGTGGATTCATGTTGATGTATGGCAAAACCAATACCATATTGTAAAGTAATTAGCCTCCAATTAAAATAAATAAAAAATTTAAAAAAGTTTTGCACAACCTTGATATTTAAGGAAATACTTTCTAGAATTTACAATTAACTTAAAAGGGGATTTATAATCTTCAAGAACGCTACATAATAAAAATGTCAAAAATGTCAAAGACCAAACTTTAAAAGGATCTTTGCTCTCAAGAAAAGAATATTCAATTACTTTCTAACTCAATGTTTTTTGACTATGATACAACAAAACCCACTGTAATGAACAGTTTCATGGTGGTGGTGGTTTAGTCACTAAATTGTCTCCAACTCTTGCAACCCCATGGACTGTAGCCTGCCAGCCTCCTCAGTTAATTAAATTAGCCAAACTAAGCTTGTTTCCAAGTATTTGTAGACAATCAAAATGAGTGGTTTTCAAAACTTAGCAGACATAAAAAAAATTTTCAGGGGAACTTTTCAAAGATTCATGTTCCTGAAATATACTCCTTTCCCCCATAATTCAGATTCAGTAAGTCCATGGTGAAACAGGAAATTGCATTTTAATCAAGTATGCTAGATCAGAAAACCAATAAGCTTTTCTCTTTCAAGAATCTTATAATAAATAAATATTGTAAGAATAAATACTTTAAGCTTTGGTGTTCTCCATCGCATTTATCTTTGTCTTGTCTTGTTTTTTTCTTTTGATTTTTACACGTCTTCAATTATGTAAAAACTATTATAGTAAATTGGGCTATACAAAATCTAGGCAAGAATTAGTCTATCAGCTGTAGATGGCTGACCCTTGCACTCAATGATTCTGAAGAGGTCAAGGGGTAATACTTTGAGAATTTTTACTCAAGACCAGTGCACAAAAAAAAAAAAAAAAGACCAGTGCACAAAGAGGAGCCCACAAAATGTGTGAGTGGGGCAGCTATAACAATATGCTATTATTTGGTACAAATTAGTACTAATGTTGTTCCACAGTTCTTCTGGGTAGCAATGAGACTTTTTTTTTCTGTTGACTGCTTAGCTACTATAGCTAAGCACTGTTTTGTTTGCTTTTTTGGGCCAGGTTCTAAAGAACAGAACAATGATCATGTGTACAATGAACTGTAAGGTGATAGTAGCATCCTCTGTAAAAGGTACAGTGCAATGGCATTATATGTTGATGCCATGGTTCATCTGAGATGTTGGTTGTGGTCCAGATTCCAAGATTATCGATAGAATAAAAATCAGTATAGTACAAAATACATTAAGAAGAGCCAATTATGGCTGATTATGAACTTTGCTTTTTTCTATCAATATAGAAGACTATATTTTCCAGTGATGGCTATAAAAACATTTAATATCAGCCATGCTCTTACAATGTGATTTTGACACTCCTACTATTCACAAGTAGTGTCAATGACAACTCTTTCCATTCCTTGAAATTGGTAAGACTTGTAAAAATGGCAGAAATGACATTATGTGAGTTCTGAGGCTAGGTAATAAAAGACAGTAAAACTTCAACAGGCTTTCTGGGAACATTTGTTTCCAGAATCTTGCTGCCATGCTGTGAGGAAGCCCACAGGAAGAACCCATGTATAAATATTCCAACTGACAGCCCAGGTCAGGACTCCCAGCATCGACTGTCAAACATACCAGTGAAAATACCTCTGGATTATCCAGCCTCCAGCTGTTGAGTCACCGCAACCTTCAAGTCTTTCCAACTGAAGCCTCTGACATGATAAAGAGAAGAAAAGCCATTTCTGCTACACCCTCCTCCAAACTGCTGACCCACAAAAACCATGAGAGGTAATATAAAATTTTATTATTGTTTTAAGGCACTCAGGAATGATTTGTTGAGAATTGACAATAATTAGAACAGCAAAGGAGATAAATATATCCAATGACTTTGATATACTCACTAACTTTGATAAATTTAGGTCATTAAAAAATAGATCTCTACATGGGAACCTATGACCATGAATGCGTGAATGCATACTCCAATGACATTTTAGGAAACCCAAAAATAATCTATATGTTTTTTAAAGAATTAAATTTAGTTGAGGTCTAGTTGAGTTGGCAAAAACTAACGAGATGTCAAGTCCCATATGTCAAAAGTGGCAGATGTCTAATTAAATATAAATATAGCAAACATAAAAATAGCATTCCATAGCTATATTTACATCTATATAGATACATAAAAATTGAATAATAGTTATTAAAATGGCAGTTTACCAAAATAAAATATATTATTAGTGAATAAAACTCAACACAAATCTTTATAATACAGGCATATCTCCTTTCATTGCACTTTGCAGATACTGTAATTTTTACAGATTGAAGGTTTCTGGTAATCTTACAATGAGCAAATTTATTGGTGCTATTTATCCAACAGCATTTACTCACATGTATCTCTATATCACACTGGTAATTCTCACAATAATTTAAATTATTATTATATTTGTTATGGTGATCTGTGATCAGTGATCTTTGATGTTACTACTATAACCATTTTGGTGTGCCTTGAATTGCTCCCATGTAAGACACCAAACTGAATCTATAAATGTTGTGTGTGTCTTGACTTGCCATTTCCTCATCTTTCTTCCTCTTCATAAGCCTCCCTGCTGCTTAAGATAGAACAGTCTTGACATTAGGCCAGTTAATAACCCTACAATGACCTCTAAGAGTTAAAGTGAAAAGAAGAGTCTCATGTCTCTCATTTTAATCAAAAGCTAGACATGTTTAAGCTTAATGAGAAAGGAAGCTAGGACTCTCGAACCAAAATAGCAAGTTGTGAATGCAAAGGAAAATTTTTTGAAGGAAACTAAAAATGCTACTCTACTGAACAAATAAATGATAGGAGAGCAAAACAGTTATATCAGTAATTATTGCTGATATGGAGAAAGTTTTAGTGATCTGGATTAAAAGATCAAGCCAACCCTAACATTCCCTTAAATCAAAGCCTAATCCAGAGTAAGTCCCTAACTGTCTTCAGTTCTATGAAGACTGAGAGATGAGAAGCCTGCAGAAGACAAGTCTCAAGATAGCATAGAATGGTTCATGGGGTCTAAGGAGAGAAGCTATCTCTATAACATAAAAGTGCAAGGTGAAACAGCAAGTGGTAATGTAGATGCTATAGCAAGTTATCCAGAGGAAGACAGAGGATGAGATAGTTGGATGGCATCACCAACTCAATGGACATGAATTTGAACAAGCTCCAGGA
The DNA here is from genome assembly GCF_016772045.2 of Ovis aries. Lineage (NCBI taxonomy): Eukaryota > Metazoa > Chordata > Mammalia > Artiodactyla > Bovidae > Ovis > Ovis aries. The sequence continues at coordinate 213,091,275 of NC_056054.1, forward strand.
GATGGTAAAAGACAGGGAAGCCTGGTGTGCTGCAATCCATGGAGTTGCAAAGAGTTGGACACAACTGAGCAACTGAACGGCAAAAGATAACTAATGAAGGTGACTACACTAAATAACTGGTTTTCAAAGTAGAAAAAAAGATCCCATCCAGGGTTTTCATAGCTAGAGAGGAGGTCAATGCCTCGCTTCAAAACTTTAAAAGACAGACTGACTCTCTTGCTAGTGACTAATGCTTCTGGTGACTTTAAGGTGAAGCCAATGTTCATTCACTATTCCAAAAATCCTAGAGCCCTTAAGAATTATGATAAATCAACTCTGTCTGTGCTCTGTAAATGGAAGAACAAAGCATGGATGACAGCACATATGTCATTTGTATAACATGGTTTACTGAAAAATTTTAAATCCACTTTTGACTCTACTACTCAAATAAAAAGATCCCTTTCAAAATATAACTGCTCATTGACAATGCACCTGGTTACCCAAGATGGAGATGCATATGGGATTAATATTGTTTCCAAGCCTGCTAACACAACATATTCTGAAGCCCTTGGATCAAAGAGTAAATTTAAATTTTAAGTTTTATTACTTAATAAATATATTTTGTAAGGTTAAATCTACTATAAGTAGTTATTTCTCTGCTGGATGTGGGATCTGGGCAAAGAAAACTGAAAATATTTTTGAAAAGGATTCTCCATTATAGATGCTATTAAGAACAGGCATGATTCACAGGAAGAAGACAAAATATCAACTTTAACATGGAAGAAGCTGATTCCAATCCTCATGGATGAGGGATTCAACACTTTAGTGGAGGAAATAACTGCAGATGTGGTAAAAATTGCAAAAGAACCATAATTAGAAGTGGAGCCTGAAGGTGAAACTGAATTGCTGAATTCTCATGAAAAAATGCTAATAAATAAGAAGTTTTTTCTTACAGATAAGCAAAGAAAGTAGTCTCTTGAAATGGAATCTACTGCTAATGAACATACTGTGAAAATTATTGAAATAACAAATAATTTAAAATATTACACAAGTTTAGTTCTTTTATAAAGCAGTGGCAGGGTGTGAGAAACTTGATTCCTATTTAGGAAGAAGTTCTACTATACATAAAATGTTATCGACAGCATTTCATGCTATAGAGAAATGTTTTTGAAAGGAAGAGTCAATGGATAAGGAAGTTTTATTGCTGTCTGATTTTAAAAACAGCTATCCCAGCTTTCAGCAATAACTATGTGATCAGCCAGTAGCCACCAACATCAAACCAACAAAAACTGTATTTCTTCCATCAAGCCAGAATAAAAATAGCAACTCAATGAAGGCTCAGATGATGGTTAGCACTTTTTACTTAAGGTATATATACATATTTATATATAATGTTGTTGCACAATTAATAGACTATAGCAGAGTATAAACTTTTATATGCACTGTGAGACCAAACATCATACCACTTGCTTTATTGGGATATTTGCATTATTGTAGTGAGACTGATTATATTCTTTGCAGCCAAAGATGGAGAAGCTCTATACAGTCAGCAAAAACAAGACTGGGAGCTTGACTGTGGCTCAGATCATGAACTCCTTATTGCCAAATTCAGACTTAAATTGAAGAGTGTAGGGAAAACCACTAGACCATTCAGGTATGACTGAAATCAAACCCCTTATGTTTATACCTTGAAAGTGACAAATAGATTCAAGGGATCAGATCTGATAGACAGGGAGCCTGAAAAACTATGGATAGAGGTTCATGATATTGTACAAGAGGGAGTGATCAAGACCATCCAAAAGAAAAAGAAATGCAAAAAGATCAAATGGTTGTCTGAGGAGGCCTTACAAAAGTTGAGAAAAGGGGAGAAGGGAAAGGCAATGGAGAAAAGGAAAGATATACCCATTTTAATGCAGCGTTCCAAATAATAGCAAGGAGAGAAAAGAAAGCCTTCCTCAGTGATCAGTGCAAAGAAATAGAGGAAAAGAATACAATGGGAAAGACTAGAGATCTCTTCAAGAAAATTAGAGATACCAAGGGAACATTTCATGCAAAGATGGGCTCAATAAAGGACAGAAATAGTATGGACCTCACAGAAGCAGAAGATATTAAGAAGAGGTGGCAAGAATACACAGAAGAACTGTACAAAAAAGATCCAGATAATCATAATGGTGTCATCACTCACCTAGAGTCAGACATCCTGGAATGCGAAATCAAGTGGGCCTTAGGAAGCATCACTACGAACAAAGCTAGTGGAGGTGATGGGATTCCACTTGAGCTATTTCAAATCCTGAAAGATGATGCTGTGAACGTGCTACACTCAATATGTCAGCAAATTTGGAAAACTCAACAGGGGCCATAGGACCGGAAAAGGTCAGTTTTCATTCCAATCCCAAACAAAGTCAATGCCAAAGAATGTTCAAACAACTGCACTCACCTCACATGCAAAAAATAGTGCTCAAAATTCTCCAACCCAGGCTTCAACAGTACATGGACCATGAACCTCCAGATGTTGAAGCTGGATTTAGAAAAGGCAGAGGAACCAAAGATAAAATTGCCAGAATCTGTTAGATCATCAAAAAAGTGAGAGAGTTCCAGAAAAATATCTACTTCAGCTTTATTGACTATGCCAAAGGCCTTGGCTGTGGATCACAACAAACTGTGGAAAATTCTGAAAGAGATGGGAATAGCACCACTACCCTGCCTCCTCTCTGTATTTCCATACAGAGAAATCTGTATGCAGGTCAAGAAGCAACAGTTAGAACTGGACATGGAACAACAGACTGCTTCCAAATCCTGGAAGGAATACATCAAGGCTCTATATGGTCACCCTGCTTATTTAACTAATAAGCAAAGTACATCATGTGAAATGCTGAGCTGGATGAAGCACAAGCTCGAATCAAGACTGCTGGGAGAAATAATATCAATAATGTCAGATATGTAGATGACACCACCCTTATGGCAGAAAGTGAAGAGGAACTAAAGAGCCTCTTGATGAAAGTGAAAGAGGAGAGTGAAAAAGTTGGCTTAAAACTCAATATGACCCAGAGGGATGGTATGGGGAGGGAGGTGGCAGGGGGGTTCTGGATGGGGAATACGTGTACACCCGTGGTGGATTCATGTTGATGTATGGCAAAACCAATACAATATTGTAAATTAATTAGCCTCCAATTAAAATAAATAAATTTAAATTAAAAAAACCTCAACATTCAGAAAACTAAGATCATGGCATCCAGTCCCATCACTTCATGGGAAATAGATGGGGAAGCAATGGAAACAGTGAGAGACTTTATTATTCTGAACTCCACAATCACTGCAGATGGTGACTGCAGCCATGAAATTAAAAGACGCTTGCTCCTTGGAAGAAAAGCTATGACCAACCTAGACAGCATATTAAAAAACAGAGACATTACTTTGCCAACAAAGGTCCATCTAGTTGAAGCTATTGTTTTTTTTCAGTAGTCATGGATGGATGTGAGAGTTGGACTATAAAGAAAGCTGAGCACCAAAGAATTAATGCTTTTGAACTGTGGTGTTGGAGAAGACACTTGAGAGTCTCTTGGACTGCAGCGAGATTCAACCAGTCGATCCTAAAGGAAATCAATCCTGAATATTCATTGGAAGGACTGATGCTGAAGCTGAAACTCCAATACTTTGGGATCCTGATGCAAAGAACTGACTTATTGGAAAAGACCCTGATGCTGGGAAGGACGAAGGTGGGAGGAGAAGGGGACAACATTGAATGAGATGGTTGGATGGCATCACCAACTTGATGGACATGAGTTTGAGTAAGCTCTGGGAATTGGTGATGGACAGGGAAGCCTGGGATGCTGCACTACATGGGGTCACAAAGAGTCAGACACCACTGAGCAACTGAACTGAACTGAACTGGAACTGAACCCATATCTCCAGGGTTTGCCTTTAATGACTTAGAGGCAACTGACAGCAGAATTTATATATACATACATATATATATATATGTATGTATATTTGTTTGTTGCTTAATCGCTAAGTCATGTTTGACTCTTTTGCATCCCTATGGACTGTAGTCCACCAGGCCTCTCTGTCCATGAGATTTCCTAAACAAGAATACTGGAACAGGGTGATTGCCATTTCCTTCTCAAGGGATCTTCTCCACCCATAGATAGAACCCATGTCTTCTGCATAGGCAGGTGGATTCCTTACCACTGACCCACCAGGGAAGCCCATAATATGTGTGCGTCTGTGTATGTTTGTATGTGTGTGTGTGTGTACATATATATATAAACATACAAATATGTTTATCATGTATGTGTTCAGCTTTTCAGTCATGTCCTACTCTTTATGACCCCACGGACTGTAGCCCTCTAGGTTCCTCTGTCTATGGATGTCCAGGCAAAAATACTAGAGTGGGTTGCCATTTCTTCCTCCAGGGGTTCTTCCCAAGCCAGAGATTGAACCCGTGTCTCTTGCATCTCTTCTTTACTACTGCACCACCTAGGAAGCCCTATATGTTTATCATATATATCATATTACTATTTATCTGCAATGATAAATCAAAAAAACTCTGGAAACTAAAACACTAAAGGAAATATGATTTAAAAGTTTTAAGACTTTTTCTAAGAACAATAAAATTGTAAAGGAGATTCATTAACATCATTCCTAAATTCCATTTCCTAAAATCCCCTTCCATTCCATTCTATTTCACATCTTGTTTATATGTGTTCTTGAGAACAGTATTTCCCAGGGAATTTTTAAAAATTTAAATTTAAACACCACCATTCCTTACCATAATCAGTATTTAAGAAAGGTATTGTTAATCTTAGAAAAAGGTCATATTCAGATTATGCCTATAAATTTGATCAAAGTGAAACCATTAAATAGTAATCTTCAACTCTGCTTTTCTGGAAAGCCTTATAAATTTCCCCTTGCTAGGGCTGGGCTAACTTAATATGCAATCATGTACAAAGAAAGTATTCATGTTACATTTGAAAGAAGAAAATGAGTTGCTTTTAATCTACAATCTGGTCAAAATAAGTATGACATAGAGAAATTGGCATCACGTGTTAGAGAAATTACACATTTGACCCTTCTAAAGGTAAATGTACTTTGATAAGTTACGATGTTCTGTCTATGCACATGGCAATTACTCCATTTAAGCACAGTTCTATATCAGGGATTTTATATGATTGTGAGCTGAGGTGAAGGGTTATGTAAGCGACGGTTCTATCTTCACAACTTTTAAATGTTTATTTTTATTAAGTCCATAAACTACAGTAGCAAATCACCTTGCTAAGAAATATCTACATACTCAATGTGAATATATATAAAACTACAAGAGTGTAGAGTTTACATTGCATGTCAAAACCTGTTAGAACTAGAAGAGACTTAAGTGTACTCCTAATTTCATACCTATCTCCTTTCCATCTTCCTTCTTCCTTCCTTCCACCCTCACTTTTTCCCCTCTCTCCTTTCCTGATAAAATTCTTTCTTCCCTCACCCTTTACTTTCTTGTTCAACTAGTGTGAAAAGAAAATTAGAATCACAAAAAAGTTAGAATCACATGGTTCAAATCCATGTAAATGAAACTGATTAATAAAAAAGTTACTACATACTATAACTCACACATTACTATATACCATACCATGTACTGTCCTAAATGTTTTATAAAATATTGCCCCAATTAATTCTTAAAACAACTCTATAAGATAGGCACTATTATCATCTCTTTTTAATAGATTAAAAAACTGAGACATACAAAGCTTATGTTTCCCAAGTGACGTAGCTAGGGATTAGAAAACAGGATTCAAATCCAGGCAGTGCAACTAGAATCTGCCCTTTTTACCATTTGTTCATTAATGAAATTTTTGTCAAAATTTTTGTTTAAGCCAAATAAATAGTAATTAACTAATTTTATAAAATGGCACTCAACTGATAAACATTAAAGTCAAAAAGGAAGTACCCATAGCTTAAATTCTGTAAGGCTTTGAAAACCTGGAAAATATCCAAGAAATGCAGGCAGAACCAACCCAGAGAGAGTTTTTGAAATTGCTACCAATGTTTTTATTTCATTTTGAAGAATATTTAGAGAGTAAGGAGGAAGTCTTCAAGAGACCTTCTAATTCATTCTTTTAACTGATAGAAATAAAATCCTTATTTTCCATAAATTTCAGAAATTTTAAGGCTAGGTCTTCCAATCACAGAACAAGCCATGTTCAATACCCATTTATTCAGTCTTGAATGTCTAGGTGTACAAGTATACCAAAGGTTTGAGAACTCTATTAAAGAATATATTTCACAAATTTCAGTGAATCCAAGGAATTTGGGCCGCTGGGACTTTAACTTTCCTGGTGGCTCAGCGGTAAAGAATCCGTCTGCACTGCAGGAGACCCCAGTGTGATCCTTAGGTCAGTAAGATCCCTTGTAGGAGGGCATGGCAACCCACTCCAGTACTCTTGCCTGGAGAATCCCATGGACAGAGGAGCCTAGCAGGCTACAGTCCACGGGGTCACAGAGTTGGACACGACTGAAATGACTTATCATGCATGTGTGACTTTTTTTTTTTTTTTGGCAAAAGTGTTGTAACTCATTCTGCTGTCAAATTTCAGAGATTGGGATTAAAATGTTAAATATGGAAGAACGTCAGATAATAGGCAGTGAAGCAGACAAAAAAAAAGTGGCATTAAAAAGATGAGAATCTCTCTTTTTGCATTTACCATTCCTCATGCAATATGGCTTGGGTAAGTCTCTTTTTCTGTAACATGATAATACCCATTTTGACCTTGTAAGTTAGTTATGAGGATATTATGTTAGAATATGTGGTTTAGTATACATCGGATTTTCATTAAGGCTTGTTTATAAATAAAGTTGCGCTTCCTAGGTAGCACTAGTGGTAAAGAATCCACCTGCCAATATAGGAGACAGGAGATGCAGGTTTCTCCATGGGTTGGGAAGATCCCCTGGAGAAGGAAATGGCAACTCACTCCAGTTTTCTTGCCTGGACAATATTATAGACCGAGGAGCCTGGTGGGCTACCGTCTGTGGGGTCACAAAGAGTCAGACTCGAAGCGACTTAACACACACATAAATAAAGTACTGGAGACCTCTATACCTAGTGCTGGTAAGTATTGCATGATCTTTTCAGATCTCTGTTTTATGGAAATACAAAACCCCAAGAAACACAGGATATGTTTTTACTTTAAGCAATACATTACCATGAAAATTACATTTAATACATATTAAGTGAGCTTACTATAGCAAATAATTTCTAAAGAAATAACATATATAAATATATTTAGAAATATTTTTCTATTCCAGAAAAAGTAGGATATATCTATGGAACAAATATTTGTCTGTGGCATAAAAATAAACTGAAAATTAAAATACTCATATAAAGAGAAATTATCTCTGAATTTTGCAAATATTTGCCTATAATACAAGTTCAGATTTTTTTAATTAAATGATTCTCATACGGGAAAAGGTTTCAAAACCAGCCTTCAGACACAAAAATCATAAACCAGCAGGAGATCAGTGATAGTTAGTAACTATTATATTCTGGCAAGTTGCTTAGCAACTCTAGAACTGCAATTTTTCAGGCTTTTTATTCAGCTTAGAAACATTTATTGAATACTTACTACATGCATGTTGCCAAGGAGAGAGACAAACAGCGTCATGGAGGGAATATTATTTTTATCATTTCCTCCTATGACAAATTGACTCTACACAGTTTGATAACTTGACTATAAACTAAGAAGAGGAAAATGAAAGAAATTGATTTTGAAATCCAGCTAGATGGCCCCCTAAAACCCTGTGGTTCTTTATCTTATTTTCTGCTGATAAGCCCTAAATCATGCCTTTGGAACCAAATCATAGCCTGTCCTACAGTTATGGAACTGTTTCACTTTTATGCCAATTGTAATTTCCATGAGGAATAGGGACCCTACTTCAGGTATATTTTTAATTCATTTTTCTAGAACAGCACTACTCAAAGAGAGCTGTGGGATGGCAATTTTTGATAAAAGACTTGTTACTAGTCCCTAGTGAAATATGTACAGACATTGAGATTGCTAAAATTTAATGACAATTTAAATGATTTTATGTCTCTTGAACTTAATGATAAAGTGTTTGGGTATGCCATCTATATATTTCATTTTTTAAACCAGATGTCTATATCAATGCCTCTTTTTAATTTTTTTAAAAATAAGGATGGGATTAACATATACACAATATTTTATATAAAATAACCAACAAGGACATACTGTATAGTACAGGGAACTATATTGAATATTTGTAATAACCCATAAGGGAAAATAATATGAAAAATATGTTTATATATTTATATAACTATATGTATTTATACATATATAAATATGTATATGTATATTAAATACATACATATATGAGTCACTAGTCTTTACACCAGAAATTAACACAACACTGTAAATCAACTATACTTCAATTAATCAATAGGGGGATTTTATACAGATTTAAAAATGAAAAGTAAAAAGGAAATAAAAATTTCACCTTTGGGGGGTATAAATGAAGAACACTAGCCTGCACATTTGAATCAGTTCTGACATATGTATGTACCCATGAAATCATCTTTACAATCAAGACAAACATTTCTCTCATCCCTTCAAGTTGTCTTCTGCCCATTTACAAGCTATTCCTCTCTCCAGCTCCATAGATAATTAATAACAGATGGATGTGGCTATGTTTCACCAAAAATAATTGGTAAAAACAGGCATCAGGATGGATTTGGTCTGTAACCTGTAGTTTGATAACTCTGCTTTAGAGTCATTCCACTGTTTTTGAAAAGCATTTGAAAATGATTTAAAAACAAAGAGAGAAGTAAAAGCTGTTGGATTTTTGGTCCTAAAATTATGTGGAATCTGATTAAAGTTTTGTCAAAACAATCTTAATAATAGTTCAATTTCCATTTTGAAATGAGCCTTTATATCAGAATCTTGTTTGGGTTTAACTTTATCAAGTGATGTTTAGAAATCATACCATGTAAGCAGCTCTTATTACAATTGCTCAATTCTCAAATACATTTATTTTTTATTTTATTTAAAAATTAGCTACATTAAGTATATGATGCTACATAAAGGAAAGAAGTCATGTGAATTTTATAAGAAAATATTCAGTGCCCAGGGGATAGGTATTTTGGACTCTAAATCAATCAAGACCACTATGAGGACAAATTCTTCTCTGATGTACAAATAGAATACAATACCCCTTGATTTTCCTCAAATGGAGAAATAGTATTTTTTTAAAAAGATACTACTTGACTAAAACTGCTGCTGCTGCTAAGTCGCTTCAGTCGTGTCCGACTCTGTTCGACCCAGAGACGGCAGCCCACAAGGCTCCCCCGTCCCTGGGATTCTCCAGGCAAGAACACTGGAGTGGGTTGCCATTTCCTTCTCCAATGCAGGAAAGTGAAAAGGGAAAGTGAAGTTGCTCAGTCGTGTCCGACTCTTAGCGACCCCATGGACTGCAGCCTACCAGGCTCTTCCGTCCATGGGATTTTCCAGGCAAGAGTACTGGAGTGAGGTGCCATTGCCTTTGGTTCCAAAACACCATCTCTGTGAAATAAGAAACACACATATAAGAATGTTTCTGTCCCTACATCCCACCAAGTATTCTGAAATTGTGGACAGTGAACACTTACCCTTAGGCTTAAATTAATCTTAGTTATGAAAATATTAATTAGCCTTTTAACCATTAGAGAAGTTTCCCTCAGAATATATTAATTGAAACATCAGGGTATGCAGCATTGCTTTTCTGTATATTGTTTTTGTAAAATAAATAATTATTGCCCTACCATCATTATGGGAAAAGAAAGGCAGAAAATGAAAAGTAGCAATAACATGGCAATGATGCAAAAATTCTATCTCTATTTTTTAAGTTTGCTAGAATTATTATAATTTTTAGATCCCTATTAATTTTTTTGTGTTTGCAAAAATACATATATATACACACATATATATGTTAGAAGAAGTTATTGTAAAATGAGATTCAAGTAGAACACCATCCTTAACTTGTTGGTGTTTAGTTGCTAAGTCACAATGTAGTCACGTCTGAGTCTTTTGCAACCCCATGGAACATTGGCCCACCAGGCTCCTTTGTCCATGGGATTTCCCAGACAAAAATACTGGAGTGGGTTGCCATTTTCTTCTCGAGGGGATCATCCCAATCCAGGGATTGAACCCATGTCTCCTGCATTGGCAAGTGGATTCATTAGAATTGACCCAACAGGGAAGCCCCATTCCTTAACTTACATTACAGTTTTATTTACCATTACCTAGTTTTTACACTCACGGAAGGCAATGGCACCCCACTCCAGTACTCTTGCCTGGAAAATCCCATGGATGGAAGAGCCTGGTAGGCTGCAGTCCATGAGGACGCTAAGAGTCAGACACGATTGAGCGACTTCACTTTCACTTTTTACTTCCATGCACTGGAGAAGGAAATGGCAACCCACTCCAGTGTTCTTGCCTGGAGAATCCCAGGGATGGGGGAGTCTGGTGGGCTGCCATCTATGGGGTCACACAGAGTCGGACACAACAGAAGCGACTTAGCAGCAGCAGCAGCAGCAGTTTGTACACCAGAAGACATATACAGGGTACTCACTGAAAGAGAAAGCTTAAAGGAGCACAACAAGATAACTAAAAGTGTGTAACTAAAAACCTCGTGTTAATTGTTACTCAAAATTTTCAAGTCACAAACTACATGTGCGCATGTGTGAGTCTGGGGGTATATATTACAAAAGTTAAAAGTTCCCCAAGGTATTGCTCCATATTACCTTCACCACTACCAATTAACTGTAAATTTTGAAATAGGGGATCAAAAAATTCAAATATCACAGTATTCTATAGAAAGTACTATAAAGCTTTGTTTTTTCTCTCAGTTGGTAACAGTTTATGTCAAACATACATAAATCAGAATATTTATTATGAACCATAATTTCATTCTGGGGCTTCTCTGGTGACTCAGCCAATAAAGAATCTGCCTGCAATACAGGAGACACACATTTGAGTCCTGGATCAGGAAGATCCCCTGGAAAGGGAATGACAACTCACTCCAGTATTCTTGCTGGGAGAATCCCACAGAGAGAGGAGCCTGATGGGCTACAGTTACTGTTACAGAGTAACAATAAACATGGGGTTTTCAGTTGCACAGTTTTAGTTATCTTGTTGTGTTCTTTTCATCTTTCTCTTCCAGTGAGTACCCTATATATGTCTTCTGGTGTAGCCCTCTTGAAGAGGCAGACCATGGAGCAAATAAACACACACACAGAGGCATATTTTCCTTCTACATGACTGTTAGAAAGTTTGATGCATCTGCTATGGATACTCAACATCTACCTGGACAACTACAAGATCATCCCTTACTAAGACTCTTTCAGCATCACTACTTTGGACAAACACTTGTTCAGTTAGAATAATACTGTATGTGCAAGTAAGCAGTTTTTCAGTTGATGTTCCAAACTCTATCTGAACAATCATATCAAATTAACTTTACAGATAATCCTTTGAATGTGTGGATCTTTTCAGTTTTAGAAATATCTAAAGTTCAATAAGCTAATACCATAGAAATAGGAAAGCAAGACCGTAATCTTCTGTGAAGCAGGGCAGTATATTTGCAGTACTCATTAAAAAAAAAAAAAAATAGTGTTCTCACACAGTGCATAGATTACATGACTTTGTGTGGGCATCAATGCTCTACCAAAAAGGATGGCAGGTTAAAGACTTCAGATCATAAAACAACACCCTATACATTCTTACTATCATATTCTTTGAACTTCATTTTTTATTACATTTTAGTTATTGTTTCCACCAGGTTGTACATTCTTTGGAACAAGGAGAATGTTTTTATTTTCAAGAACTATTTCCTTAGTGCCTAACACAATGTCTGTAACATAGTTGATATGTAATAAATATTTTGAATGACTAAATAATATATCATACAACCGAAAGAATAATATCTCAAGGTTTGTTATATTATTATTGTTATTAAATAAGAAATTGAAAATACTTTTGAAGCAGTCATTTATAACTCTAGATTGTGTTTCCCAAAGTGTACTTTGAAAACTACCAAAAATAAATCTATCTGGATTAACAGTTTAAAAAAGGTACCTCATCCATTTTATACATAATCCATCTGAATTACTTGGTTATGGCATAAATTTCTCTCTCTGGGCATATGTATGTGTGTGTACATATGTGTATGTGTGTATACATCTATCTATCTATATATATATATACACATATATATTTCACAAAAAGAAAACTCCCAAGAGCTTCAGTTGTACACTTAAAACTGAGAAATCTTACTGTTGGTGATAAAAGTCGTAGGTATACTATTATTGTTGCTGTCAGTAGTACTGGTACTAGAAACAAAAGTAGTAATAAAAATGAATAAATAAATATTTGTTGAATAAATGGAGTGAACGAATCATTGTCACACACCTATGTGTCAGAATGCTAAGTAGTTTATGATACATTTAGTTAAGATGTATCTTAATCTTTAATGCATCTGTATGCAGGTCAGGAAGCAACAGTTAGAACTGGACATGGAACAACAAACTGGTTCCAAATAGGAAAAGGAGTACGTCAAGGCTGTATATTGTCACCCTGCTTGTTTAACTTCTATGCAGAGTACATGATGAGAAACGCTGGACTGGAAGAAACACAAGCTGGAATCCAGATTGTCGGGAGAAATATCAATAACCTCAGACATGCGGATGACACCACCCTTATGGCAGAAAGTGAAGAGGAGCTAAAAAGCCTCTTGATGAAAGTGAAAGAGGAGAGTGAAAAAGCTGGCTTAAAGCTCAACATTCAGAAAACGAACATCATGGCAATCGGGTCCCATCACTTCATGGGAAATAGTTGGGGAAACAGTGGAAACAGTGTCAGACTTAATTTGGGGGGGCTCCAAAACCACTGCAGATGGTGACTGCAGCCATGAAATTAAAAGACGCTTACTCCTTGGAAGAAAAGTTATGACCAACCTAGATAGTATATTCAAAAGCAGAGACATTACTTTGCTGACTAAGGTCCATCTAGTCAAGGCTATGGTTTTTCCTGAGGTGGTGTATGGATGTGAGAGTTGGACTCTGAAGAAGGCTGAGTGCCGAAGAATTGATGCTTTTGAACTGTGGTGTTGGAGAAGACTCTTGAGAGTCCCTTGGACTGCAAGGAGATCCAACCAGTCCATTCTGAAGGAGATCAACCCTGGGTGTTCTTTGGAAGGAATGATGCTAAAGCTGACGCTCCAGTACTTTGGCCACCTCATGTGAAGAGCTGACTCACTGGAAAAGACTCTGATGCTGGGAGGGATTGGGGGCAGGAGGAGAAGGGGATGACCAAGGATGAGATGGCTGGATGGCATCACGGACTCGATGGACATGAGTCTGAGTGAATTCCGGGAGATGGTGATGGACAGGGAGGCCTGGCATGCTGCGATTCATGGGGTCACAAAGAGCTGGACATGACTGAGCGACTGAACTGAACTGAACTGAACATGTATTTACATTTAATAAAATTTATTACAACTTCAGGGATTCCCTGGTGGCTCAGATGGTAAAAAATCTGCCTGCAATGCAAGAGACCTGGGTTCAATGCCTGGCTTGGGAAGATCCCCTGGAGAAGGAAATGGCAACACACTCCAATATTCTCGCCTGGAGAAACCCATGGACAGAGGAGCCATCCATGGGATCGCAGATAGTCAGATACTACTGAAGCGACTTAGCACACACGCACGCATTACAGCTTCAAAGATTGGGAAACAGAATCGGAATGGTTAAGAAACCTGTGTAAGGTCAAAATATCATAGAACTGTAAAGAAGTTTAAAAAATGGCCAAGGCTATAAAACATTTTTAGTGCTGGCACTCAGTTCTATTTAATTCAGAAGTGCAAATGCTGTTCACCTAATTATATATCAGAATACAGGCAATATATCTATTCCATGTATTCAATTCCATGTATCAATTTAGTGTCACTGAAAGAAAACATATTCATAGAATTTGGGAGTTTGGTTCTCTTTAAAAATTGAAGATACCCTAGAGCAAATATCTTTGAAAAACATCAGTTATTCTGACTAATAGAGCCAAATGACTGTCTATCTAGAGAAGATACAGACATAGCAAACAATCAAACTTCAATTGAATTACTTTAATGGCTTTTTGTGTTGTTGTTAAGAGTTCATTATATAAATAATTTCACCTGAAGAAAGAAACTTTGTAATGAAGCTTTGAAAAAAATACAATAGTTGGTCTAAAATCCATGAAAATTGACTAAATGTCAGGATCTACACTGAGAAGACAGATTCATCTTTTAAAAAACCTGATGTAGTTTAATAATTGAATGCTCTCAATATCATAAAGAGATTCCCAGAAGAAACTGAAAGACCTATTTGTAACAGAAATTCATGAAATAGAGTAGCTTAACGTAGAGAAAAAATAATTTCAATTATCAAGGATTTTGAAAAGGCAAGTATGTCCACATAATGGCAGGAAAGGCTAATTGTAGAAAACTAAAGTGAAAGTGAAATTTCAAGAATCGTAGAAAACTAAAGTTCCAAATAATTCCTTCTTCAGAGAAACTACTTCATTATTTAATAGAAGTAGCCTTAATTAGAAGAGCAAAAAGTCACCAAGGTTCAGCAGAGCCAACAGGCAGATAATCTTTTCTATTACAAATTTCAAAGTAATATTTTCAAGATAAGACATTACTCCAGAGGTGATCTTGAATATATAAGTCATAGTCACAACATTAAATCTTGGGAATTTTAAGCAATGCTAAGTTTTATGCAGAATTCACCAAAAACAGAAAATTCTACAGTATTTTGTTACTTACACACCATGTCAACGGAGCATCAGAGACACTCTAGTATCCAACAGGATTTATTAAGTAAGTGGAAAGTTAAGAAAGCCCAGCAATTCTTCAGTTGGTACTGAGGTAATATGCCCAATGACCATTCATTTTAATATTATTAAGTTTCAGCAGACTTAATTTCTATTTCAATCGCCTCTACCACATATCTTTCTTAGCCAGCGGTTTCCATACCTCAAAAGATACAGAAAAATTAAACCAGGATGATCAAATAAAGTAAATAAGCTAATGTTTGAAAATAGAGGAAATTAGCCTGGGCTTTCTGTGTTGCTGCTACTGCCTTGATTTTACAGAGTGCCACTAGGCTCATTATTTGAGTGAGAACATCTAATTCAGCTTCGGCAGTTTCTTTCTTTTGATGATGTGATGGTGCCTGGTTAATGATATGCTGTTAGATATATCCTAACTGGTAATGCAGCAACTCCTGGGGAGAAAGCAATGAAACGTTATACTCTGCAGTTCTGGTGAAACAGACACTGTAAGTGGCACTGCATGCCTCCATCAGGGGTTGAAATTACAAATATAATTTTATGTCTTTAAAGTTCCCAATAAATTGTAAAACTTTAATGTTGGTGAGAATGATTAAACTACTACTAAAAGAAAAACTCATCTCAACACAAAAATTCTGCCACCACTGGATTGATTTTACCTATTAAAACCACATCACAATTATTGAAGTTATTTGAGTTTCCTCAATTATTTCTCCATACTTAAATAAGTCTAAACTTTTGAATTACATAATCCAAGGTGAAAATAGATAACAAATCATCATGCAGTAGGAGTCACCTTATCTCACAGACTAGCAATTTTTTCAGCCTTAATTCCTCACAGGGCTTCCCTGGTGGCTCAGCAGTGAAGAATTCGCCTGCAATTCAGGAGACCCAGGTTCAATCCTTGGGTCAAGAAGATCCCCTGGAGAAGGAAACGGCAACCCACTCCAGTGGGTTGTCTAGGATATCCCACAGACAGAGGGGCTTGGTGGGCTACAGTCCATGTGGTCACGAGAGTCAGCCATGACTTAGTGACTAAACCACCACCACCACACCAATTCCTCACAATGCAGGAACAAGAGAATCTCGTTTCCAGACCTCTTCCTTCACAACACACTTGCAAGAACTGTCCACTCTATTCTTATCAACAATCTCCTTTTGGCCCAAGTATTTTAAAATTTCCAACTCCACATCTTTGCTCTTACAACCCAGCCAGCCTAAATCTTACCTATGCTTAAAGAGGCAGTTAACATTTGAGTACTGCCATGTCAATGTTCCATGATGATTTCTTTCCCCTGCATCTTGATAACAAAGTACTCTTCACATTTTCTATCTGGCAGAACCAAATAAGTCTTTAATAATAACTGAACATGCCACAGGATCTTTACCATCGTACCAGAAATTTTAATCTAACTTCTTTACAAATCCAGTTCTCTTAATCAGCATAATAACCTCATGATATATGCACTGAGAGTACCCTTCCCATTTCATGTATGGAGAAGGGAGATGTTATGTGACTTCCCGTGGGTCACAAAGCTCCTGAGTTTGTAGAAACAGGAATCAAACCCAACTAGTCTGGTACTGGAATCCATGGTCTTAATCTTATTCTACATTGCATTACATATTATATTACATGAATTATAATTTTATCAACTATTGTTCCCTCAAGTATAGACTGGTCACAGATTACTAGCAATCGTCCCATGGTATTAGGTGATACACAGCAGAGTGCTATAGTCAACAAGTGTATTTTGATTGGTTAAGCCTCCAAAATACCTATTTAATAGAAGTAATATACTTCATTTGTATAAAACTATGTCCTCTTCAAAGTGTGAGAAGAGAACTATCTTTCATAAAGAACCCAATAGCATGTTAGGTATTTTGTTAGATTAAAAGTGATTCTACTTAATCTAAAACATAAGTATAATAAATGCAAAGAGTACTTAAAATATTCATTTTTCTTAAAAGAGTCACCTTATTATGATTCTATTTAGTGTATAAAATATACTCAATAGTGTACCTTTTAAAGCTGTTCATACCATATTTCAATTTTTCCACTTTAATTCAAAGGCTACAGAAATCTTTGATTAAGGCTATACCCAATTCGCAACAATGAAATCTGCTAAATAGCTAAGTAATGAAAACACAGAAAGAACAATAATAACCATGTTTCCCTTTTCTGGACAGAATTACAGTCACTCTAAGCTAGTTACAGTTCATGTAAGTAGCATCAGCAAAGCTATACTAGGTGTATATTACACAATATTTAAAAACTATGATAGGAATAAAAGCTAAAAAAAATAAGCCCACCATATCAATTCTTTCTATGGTTTTATAGAATATTCCAATAAACCTTGCTCTTGAACTTCCACATTATTTTTAACATTAGGCAATACAGGCAATATTATTTATGTGGTTTATTTTTATATTCTAAATTAACATGAACATTCCCTCCTTTTTGTCCTTGATGGATACCATATGCAGACTTCCCTCAGTAGATAAGAAAGATAAGTGTATAAAGATTTATGCAAAGTGCACTGAGAGAAACAAAGATGAGTTTGCTTCGAACAAAGATAGACCAGAGAAGATAAAATTTAAAAGAATTCATCATATCAATATATAATAAATTTTAAAATGACAGTATGTAGTACATACTATATACTAAGCATAATATTTATTTACATATGTCATGTCATTTATTCTTTGCTGAAGTAGGTATCATTTTACAGAAAAGACTAAGAAATTTCAAAATATTAATTAATTTGGTCGAGTAATAATTCCACATGAAAACATGGTCTGATGGTGGCAATTGAAGAAATTATTGAAAAGGATGTGTTTCTCAACCAAATTATAGCAAAAACATAATTACTTTATTTTCAGAATAATATATATGATGTATATTTATGTAATCATAGTATCATATATGTATGTGCTGTGCTGTGCTAAGTTGCCTCAGTCATGTCCAACTCTTTATGACCCTATGGACTGTAACCAGCCAGGCTCCTCTGCCTATGGGATTCTCCAGACAAGAAAACTGGAGTGGGTGGCTGTGCTCTGCCCCCTGGGATCTCCTGACCCAGGGATCAAACCCACATCTCTTACGTGTCCTGAAGTGGCAGGTGGCTTCTTTACCACTAGTGCTACCTGGGAAACCCCATCATATATGTGTATATCCACACAAATATACTTGTATATATATATATTAATATGTAATACTTAGAAGGGTTAAAGTCATATAATCTTATATGCATGATTCTCCATGTTTAGAGGAGGATAATAAGATAGAATAAGTAAAAAGATTAAGAACATGTTAGAGCACTTTTACTAGCTGCGTCATTCATCATTTTTCCTTGTGTAGAAATGAAAATAATCCTTGAAAATCATAAACAAATTCCCTCCCTAAAATCCCTCAGTGACTTCCCATGGCCCATTAAATAAAATCCAAACTCTTCAAGCTGGTTAACCACAAACCATCTCTCCTTTGCCTGCCATATTCCTACCTGCCCCTTGCCCCTTTCCAGCCTTGGTGCCTCAGTACACACTGTTACCTCATTGGAATGCTCCGACTAAAGCTTCCTATGACTCCTTCATTTTTTCAGTCAATCTGACCTTAAATGTTATTTCCTAAGAGATGCACATCTTTCATATAACAGCTTTTAAAAGTAACAATTGAGTGTTTAACTATCAGTTTCTTACTACTTTTTGTCCACTTGATTATAAGTTCTATATGGACAAGGGATCATATGAGTTTGATTTTTCATGGTACAAGTGAACTAAATGTCCACAAATTCAGCAATTACAAGAACAATGATATTTAGACTTAAGTATTATTTCAAACTATTACTCTCACCAGTGAAATATACATATTCCCCCAACCTATTTCTAACCCTTTTTATTGTAATTATAATTTTAGAGCAAGCTATGAGTATTATATGTAACTAAGCTTTATAATTTGATGAGCTAAATATTATAATTGGCTGTTACAAAGTTATTATTAGTAGTTCACTATTCAATTTGTTTGCTAATAACTGATACGCTAAATAAAGTTTTGTATCTCCTCTAAATAAGCCAGACTTCAGTAATCATGATTAGATCAGTATGAATTTCAAAGATGGATGAGACCATAGCAAATCTTATAAGTTCCTTAACTTCTGTGCTAGAACTTTCATATCTATTGAATGAACACAGTGAACTGAATGACTTCCAATATCTTTCAAATTCTTATATTTTGTGATTCAAAGCATTTTAAAAAAGAAAAAAATACATGGACAGCTACAGTGATGACTAGGGCTATCCGCTCTTAATTTTTAGGATATTTCTACCTCTAGTCAAAAAAAAAAAAAAAAAAATATATATATATATATATATATATATATATATAACAGAGCAAAGAATGTTTTGGGACTAGTAAGATATTCTTATGTGTTTTTCTCCATTTAAGAATCCTTTTATAAATATAGTTCAGAGCTCCAATGCTATGAACAGCTGGTTAGATTTATGAATGTCATTACATTATGTGTTCTTCTAATAATTACTCTGCCAGAGGACAGGACATGGGCCATCTGAATTTCCAATGGTGAACTTCCAAAAGATAGCAAAAACTGAAGTTTTGTATTTTGCACCAGTACCAAGACAACAAATCTAGAGAATATGATGCTGAAAGTGCCAAAGAACCTGATTTTTTGTTCTATACCTCTGTGCCTAGCCAGAGGCTGCAGTTAAATAAAAGGTTTAATTTCCTAAACAAAAGGAATAATTTTCTCTCACTATTTGAGAAGAGCGTATTGAAAAATGATACCATCTGGCTATGTAGTAAGGAACTGCATAGAAAAGGAAATACTTCTATGTTTTAGAAGATTATTTGTATTTTAGGCTTTAAAATCAAAGATACTCTGTTTCATCTCAAACTTTTGCTCACTAAATTTAAGATCCATCAGTGGATAAAATCATTACCATGTCATTTGCCTAATGATGACTTTATTTCTCCCCATTTTATGTCTCCCCATTCTTCTACTTTTATCAATAAAAATCTACTATAAGGAATATCTGTCCCTTCTCCACTATTATATAATTCATATTTGTATGGCCCTAAAATTAAAAGACGCTTACTCCTTGGAAGAAAAGTTACGACCAACCTAGATAGCATATTCAAAAGCAGAGGCATTACTTTGCCAACAAAGGTTCGTCTAGTCAAGGCTATGGTTTTTCCTGTGGTCCTGTATGGATGTGAGAGTTGGACTGTGAAGAAAGCTGAGTGCCGAAGAATTCATGCTTTTGTTGGAGAAGACTCTTGAGAGTCCCTTGGATGGCAAGGAGATCCAACCTGTCCATTCTGAAGGAGATCAGCCCTGGTATTTCTTTGGAGGGAATGATGCTGAAGCTGAAGCTCCAGTACTTTGGCCACCTCATGCGAAGAGCTGATTCATTGGAAAAGACTCTGATGCTGGGAGGGATTGGGGGCAGGAGGAGAAGGGGACGACCAAGGATGAGATGGCTGGATGGCATCACTGACTCAATGGACGTGAGTCTGAGTGAACTCTGGGAGTTGGTGATGGACAGGGAGGCCTGGCGTGCTGCGATTCATGGGGTCACAAAGAGTTGGACATGACTGAGTGACTGAACTGAACTGAACTGAACTGAACTGAAAATTCCTTTGTAAAATCCTAAGCCCTAATGTGATGATATTTGCAGGTGAGGACTTTAGGGGGTAACTAGGTTCAGATGAGAAAAGTGGTGCCCTCATGATAAGATTCCTGGAGGAGGAAATGGCAACCCACTCCAGTATTCTTGCCTTGAGAATCCCATGGACAGAGGAGGCTGGCAGGCTACAATCCATGGGGTTGCAAACAGTCGGACAAGACTGAAGTGATTTAGCATGCACGATAAGTTAGTGATCTTATTAAGAAGAGGAAGAGACTTGAGAGCTCTCTTTCTGTCCCCCATGTCTGGATATAGCAGGAAGGCAGCTGTCTGCAAGCTAAGAGTGCTTTCATCAGAACTCAACCATGCTCCCATCTTGACCTTAGACTTTCCACTCTCCAGAATTGTGAGAAACAAATGTCTGTTATTTAAGCTACTCAAGTTATGGTATTTTGTTACAGTAGACCAAGCCATGACATACACCTTGAATAATCTTTATTTATTCAATTGCATGTTTATATCAATATGGACTCATGGATGTCTCTGGACTAATATCCAAAACATCACTTATTTTGCTGTATAAATTAGTTCAACTTTAGCCCTTGGAGTTGTTCCCCTATTTTTCTGACATTCCTCACCTTTTCTGAACACTTTCATAAACTCTCACCACAGGATGCTTCAGGGTCACCTTGCCCCATCTGGAATCAACTATTTTCCCAAAGAGTCTTTGTTCTGTTAGTGCAGAATGATGCTTAGAAACTAGGACCTGGGGGTTGCATAATCTCAAAGTATTTCTGCAAGGCAGAGCTGCTTCTTGGTATTACAAGGAGGTTAGTTTCAGGGCCCACATAAATCAAAAGCCAAGGATGCTCAATTCCCTTGTTTAAAATGGCTTAGTACTCCATATCCATCAGTTCCTAAAACATGCAGATTTGAAGGTATCTCTCTTTAGTAACTGAAAAGGGAAAGATAACTTTATAGTAACTTTGAGAATCTTCACAAACCTGTGTACCAAATAACCAGGCTAATGTCATCAGCATAAAGGTATAGTGATATCATAGACACTTTGAAATGATGTACAGAGGACACAGTATCATTTCAGTGGTAACACAATGCAAAAATACAGCACTTCATTTCTATCATGAGAACAAAAATGTCCAAATTGAAGGGCTTTCTATAAAACAGCTGAGCAGTACTCTTAAAAAGTGTCAAGTTCATGAAGGAAACAAAAACTGAGGATTTACAAACTGGAGAGATTAAGGAGAAATAATAATGAAAAGCAATGTGAGGTAAAATCTTGGAACATAAAAAAATCTACTAGAGAAAAACTGATGAAATTCAAATAAGATCTGTAGTTTATTTAACAGTATTGTACCAAAGTTAATTTCCAAGTTTTGAAATTTTACTATGTCTACATAGGCTGTTAATATTAGTAGTGGAATTGGGAGATTTATGGAAACTGTGTCTTAGTTTTGCCACTTTTCAGCAAGTCTAAAATTAGTTCAATATAAGGGTTTTTTAATAAGCAAAGATAATGCATCTTATTTAGATCAAACTATTTATATTAAATGATATACTTTCTCCCACAATAAAGGAATGAAACTTTTTATGTGTCATTCATTTTTTAGTGTCCATTTAATTTTTTCCTTTGCTGGGAATGGATTTTCCCACTAAATCTATGTTTTTATCTTTAAAATTCTGAGGACATAATTTCTAAAGGTAACACATTCTGTGAATTCTTACAAGAAGATTTTACCATCTTTTAGTCTAATTTAGATTTGAGTCAAGTTGTTTTAAGCAGTTTTAGAAGCAGAATTTGAAAAAACTTAAGTGATTAATCATATGCAGACCTCGTAAAAGAAAAGCAAAAAAAGAACGAGAATTTAAATGGCTGATTTCTAAAAGAATAATTAAATTGTTTATTAGGCACATTATTCTGCCAAATACTCTTCTAGAGATAATATTAAATTGCCAAATAAGGACTAAGGTATATTGCAAAAATGGACACAACTTTTTACTCCTTCCTTGATCTACATACTGTGCAATGCAACTCAAGAGCTACTCCCATCATGAAGTGGAGTTTGTTATACATTCTTTGAACCTAGCCTGGTTTTGTGACTTGTTTTGACCAAAAGCACTGGAGAGGGGAATGGCTACCCACTCCAGGGCCCTAGAGAATTTCATGGATAGAGGAGCTTGGTGAGCTACAGTCCATGGGGTTCCAAGTGTTGGACATGACTGAATGACTAACACTTTCACTTTATAAAAGTTCCAAGACACCTTGGGTGTTCCTTTTCTGCCATAAGAACAAGCCAGTGCACCTGCTGAAGCGCCATCACACGGACAAGAGCCATGTTGCCTCAGTAGCGGTTCAGTTCAGTTCAGTTTAGTCACTCAGTCTATCTCCGACTCTTTGCAACGCCATGGACTGCAGCATGCCAAGCCTCCATCTCCATCACCAACTCCGGGAGTTTACTCAAACTCATGTCCATTGAGTCAGTGATGCCATCCAACCATCTCATCCTCTGTCATCCCCTTCTCCACCTACATTCAACTTTTCCAACATCAGGGTCTTTTCAAATGAGTCAGTTCTTCACATCAAAGTGTTGGACTTTCAGCTTCAGCATCGGTCCTTTTCGATGAATGTTCAGGACTGATTTCCTTTAGGATAGACTAATAGGAGGATCTCCTTGCAGTAAAAGAGGCTCTCAAGAATCTTCTACAACACCACAGTTCAAAAGCATCAATTCTTCGGCTCTCAGCTTTCTTTAAGTCTAACTCTCACATCCATCCATGACTACTGGAAGAACCATATCTTTGACTAGATAGACCTTTGTTGGCAAAGTAACGTCTCTGCTTTTTAATATGCTGTCTAGTTTTCTCATAACTTTTCTTCCAAGGAGCATGTATCTTTTAATTTCATGGTTGCAGTCACCATCTGCTGATATTTTGGAGACCCCAAAAGTATAGTCTTTCACTGTTTCCATGGTTTCCCCATGTATTTCCCATGAAGTGATGGAACCAGATGCCATGATCTTAATTTTCTGAATGTTGAGTTTTAAGCCAACTTTTCACTCTCCTCGTTCACTTTCATCAAGAGGCTCTTTAGTTCTTCCTCACTTTCTACCATAAGGGTGGTGTCATCTGCATATCTGAGGTTATTGATATTTCTCCCAGCAATCTGCATTAAAGCTTATGCTTCCTCCAGCCCAGCATTTATCATGGTGTACTCTGCATATAAGTTAAATAAGCAGAGTGATATAAAGCCTTGACGTACTCCTTTTCCTATTTGGAAACAGCCTGTTGTTCCATGTCCAGTTCTAACTGTTGCTTCCTGATCTACATACAGGTTTCTCAGAAGGCAGGTCAGGTGGTCTGGTATTCCCATCTCTTTAAGAATTTTCCACAGTTTGTTGTCATCCATACAGTCAAAGGCTTTGGCATAGTCAATAAAGCAGAAGTAGATGGTTTTTTTGGAATTCTTGTTCTTTCACTTTTCCAGTGGATGCTGGCAATTTGATCTCTGGTTCCTCTGCCTTTTCTAAATCCAGCTTGAACATCTGGAAGTCATGGTTCATGTACTATGGAAGCCTGGCTTGGAGAATTTTGAACATTATTTTGCTAGTGTGTGAGATGAGTGCAATTGTGTGTTAGTTTGAGCATTCTTTGGCATTGCCTTTCTTTGGGATTTGTTTCAAAACTGACCTTTCCAGTCCTATGACTACTGCTGAGTTTTCCAAATTTGCTGGGATATTGAGTGCAGCACTTTCACAGCATTATCTTTTAGGATTTGAAATAGCTCAACTGGAATTCCATCACTTCCATTAGCTTTGTTCATAATTATGCTTCCTAAGGCCCACTTGGCTTCACATTTCAGGATGTCTGGCTCTAGGTAAATGATCACACCATCATGATTATCTGGGTTGTGAAGATATTTTCTGTACAGTTCTTCTGTGTATCCTTGCCACCTCTTCTTAATATTGTCTGCTTCTGTTAGGTCCATACCATTTCTGTCCTTTATTGTGCCCATCTTTGCATGAAATGTTCCCTTGGTATCTCTAATTTTCTTGAAGAGATCTCTAGTCTATCCCATTCCTTTGTTTTCCTCTATTTCTTTGCATTGATCACTGAAGAAAGCTTTCTTATCTCTCCTTGCTGGAGGTTACCTTAAATCAAATATCAGCCTGTCAACTACTCTAGATCAGCAGAATCACCTACCTCAACCACTCAACTGACTGCTGACACACAGGTGAACCTAGCTGAGCTGTGGGATTGTCCGGTGTGCTTAGTCACTCAGTCATGTCTGACTCTTTGCAAATCCATGGACTGTAGCCTGCCAGGCTCCTCTGTCCATGGGGATTCTCCCAGCAAGAATAGTAGAGTGGGTTGCCATGCTCTCCTCCAGGAGATCTTCCCAACCCAAGGATTGAACCCAGGGAGCTGTGAGGCTAGGCAACAGTAAAAAACCTTATATTTCAAGTCACTAAATTTTAGGGTAGTTATTTATGAAGCAATAGCTAACTAATGGAAGGATTGTTTTGTTTTCACTGTGCACACACACACAAAAAAGTGACGTACAAAAATGTAAAATAAATTCCTTAAGTTTGCACCAAAATGAAGTGCAGAGTTACAGTTCAACATCTGTCTGACTCCAAAATATATGTTTTACATGATGTACTTCTGTCTCTCACATTCTTGTAAGGGTGTTCTTATTTTCATTATTTCTGCAAGCATACTAAATATCTTACTTGAGATTCAATTTATAAAATTATTAAATCCAATTTCAAGTGACTAATGTGTACTGAATAACCACATGCTAAATATTGTTCTGATGAAAGATCCATTTATTATACTGGACATGCTTTCATAAACATTCTACATTCTTTTTTCACATGAAATCAAAGGTTACATGGTAATAATTATGCATCACAATAGATGCTTTCAAAATATGCCTCTTTCTACTTATTTGTCAAGTAGTAAATTTTTCTTTTATCATGTGTATTTAATATGGATTTTGCAGTATAAATATAATTATATAAACATTCTTGAATACATATGAAAAAATTTTATTCTCAATTTTAAAATATACCTAGTAAATTATCAGCTAAACTTAAATATCATGATGAAAATTTTTAAGGATCTTTATTTCATCAGTCTATTAAATATGAATATCTTTGGAGCCAGGTTGCAATTGATACTTTTCTTTATTTTAACTCTCTAAACTTGATGTCTCAAGAAAGAGAGTAATAAGTAGATCTAAAGCAAATAAGAATGAGACTGAAGTGCAACTTTAATTAAACCATAAAGTACAAGCTCCAAATGGTTAATCTTTATGATTTTGAAAAAAAACTTTCCACTATTTAATAAACAGCTTGCAATGGAAAAATACTTATTATATACACTGTCACTAATCAACGTTCTGTTGTACTGGAAATATTCAAGTAAACTAAATAACAGTATTTTGGAGTGACTGAAATGAAATCCATGGAATATTTTTGGACCACATTACCACAATTAAAGAACATCCTAACCAAAGCTACAGTTAAACTGCATTTACAATCAGTTTCAGATTTTTATTCAAAGCCACTGAATTAAAGTTGTGGCCAAGTATTGTTAATATATGTTTTTCCTTGAGATGTGTAACATATATGAATACACTAAGCATAGTACAAATATGCTGTCATTTATATACAAATACAAATCTAATACAAATATGTTTATTTTCATCAGTAGGCTGTTGAATTCTTTCTTAAATCCATTAAGAATTGGGAATGAAGAATCATTTTAAGAATTAAGCAACATTTTTAATAGACTATATGGTCAATCTTTGGTCCTCTTATGGATTGATTTTAATTTGCATTTGTAAAATTGGAAGTAATTGCTGAAATAAAGTCAGATCAAATTCTTAATTTTTAAAATGTCTTCCAGAATATAATAAATAAAGTTTCATAAAAAAACTATTTCCTGAAAAATTTTGCCACTGCAGGTGCACCAGTTATGGTGAACAGCCAGAAATAATGCTAAATATATCACATATGAAATCTAATATAGGTAAATACACTAGACACTATGTATTAGATTCTACAGGTATTATTTTACATTTCAACCTCATTGATTTAATGAACTACAATATATAATATATAATATGAACTCTAAGATATCGGTTGGGTCAAAAGTTAGGTCACATTTTCCCTACAATTATTCATTACATGAAATAATTAAATTTTTAATCAATTAAAATAAGTATTGACTTATTTTTGTCTTCCTTTCTATTATTCTAATAAAATTATCTGAATATAATATTTTTAAAAGAAGTACAGCCTGAGCATCTGACATAAGGACTGAGGCAAAGTCAATGAAATATGAGTTACTAGCAAATATAGCTTTACTCATTCATATATTCAGAGTGAACCCCTTCTATTAAATGGTTCTTTTGAAGCATTGTTTTCACACGAAGATAGTAAGAGATGATCCTATGATACTTCAATAATCCACTTAGAGATTAAAATATGTATATCAATAACACTGCTGTGATAGGTGGTTCTATTAAAGATGCATCTAGAAAATCAAGTTTTGTTGATAGTGGACTGGTTGGTAAGACAAGTGAAAACAGTTTATACAGAAATTTTTATCAAAACACTTTCAATATTGATGTTGAAAAAAAATCAGTATCATAATACTGTATTTCATCCAGTCTATGATGTCATTCATTCTCATATGCATCACAAGATATTCAAAAAGTGAAGGAGTCAATGGAAGTTGTAAGGTACAATCAGCTGGAAGATGCACCCTTATTTCAGGGATATTAAAATATAGAAATATGCATGTTAGAAGCATGAAGTACCTTATCAATGTGTTTTAATGCCCAAATATGTTGGGATATTTTGAAAGCAAACACAATGACTGGATTATCATGTATAAACCATTATCTCTAATTTCAAATATTTTTATAAATAATCCTGTGGCAGGATGATGAGAGATTAATGATGTCATACTACAAGGAAGCCCCAGGGAATAAGTGTAAGAGGGAAATATCAATACATAATTCTAAACACATGCTGATTATGAAGCAAACCATTGCCAACAATTAATCTTGTCATATTTTATTGCATCTAAATATTTTCTATCCTGGGCCTCATAGTTAGGAACATCAATAGTCATTAAGTTTAAAAAAATTAACAATGGAAGAAAAGCTATAAAAACCTGAAAAGGAGAGGTGAGTACAATTTTATGCATTTGCATTAAATTGTTCAAGAAGCAAATCAGATCAACATCAGAAATATCTTTTAAATGACTTGCCCTTCATATTGGTTATCAAGGATTCCAATGAACCATTTAACTATTACAGCCTTAGGGCATCCATGTATTGACAATTTACAGTTTTCTTCACCTAATTTGTTCTGCTATTCCTAAGGAGGAAAAAAAAAAAAGAAAAACTCAGTTACCTTAGCAACTGCAAGGTTACATTTTATCTTGAAGCTGCAGAGCTTTTTGGAAAAAAAAAAAAGAATGGAATGTGTTGATATTCCATCCTCACTGGGTGATGGCTTCAGTAGTCAGGTTGAGAAAAACATGCAAATACCTTTATCTGCCTTCTACCCCACCCTCTGACAGTATTTTGAATTGAGTGTCTTCGTTTCTTTTTACTTTTATGAAAAATGAGGGAATCACTTATATCAAATATAAATAAAAAGAAAATCTCAGAGGGACGTTACAGCAGTGGTAGTTCATCACAGCTGACCTTCGTTATTCCTGTGAGAAGAGAAATTGGTGGACAATTGGCAATTGTTATAACAGGAAAATAAACATCCTGTCAAGTGTCAATGGCTGGAAAGTCCATTTCCAGCCCTAATAGAAGACTGATGTAAGCCTGTCTGCAGAAGAATAGATTTCGCAGAAAGTACTCACTTAAAAACACATTTTAACCATTTAATTTGAAAATCACTCTAAAGCCTGTGATTCTTGCAGCTTCCATACTGGAGGCTACATAGTAAAGGGCACTTGTCACATCTTAGCATGTGACTTGCAATGCCTGCGGTATGGCTGACTTTAAAAGTCAACTCAAGAATAAGGGAAATGGACGGGAAATGAAATATAAGAAAGCATATTAGGTCTCTTTTCCTTAAAATGACTGAAAACCAAAATGAAGTGAGTTGACAATGAAAAGGAATATAAACTCTCATGACCTTGGCTCCCCCAAACTCCCAGCTTCATCTACTCCAGGCTGAGAGCTGGCCCTCTTCCTCTGCCTGGGTTCCCTCTCCCTGCACAGTGAACTGGGAGCTTTCTGTTGGCAGTGAGCTGCGCGATCCGACCCATCACCTCTTTCATTTGCTATCTATTGGGACTCACTTTTCTTCATTGCCTTATGCCTAGTGTCTTGAGTGCTGTTGCTCAGTAGGAGGGTAGTTACAGTCCCTGTTATTCTAACTTAACTAGAAGAGCAAGTACTTTCTCTCCTGCAACATTTAATTCCAAAAGGATCACTGATTGACTGCCCCTGCAGGTGCTCTATCCTCTCAAATGGACAATCACCAAGTCCAAGCCAAGGGGAAAACACGGTTAGAAAGAACTGAGTCACATACCCAACCTATGGATCTATTTGATTTCTTGCTAGTTTCAGGGGAAAAGTAAAACTACCTGCCAGTGACCAAAACTAACAACTATCACAATCCACCTGAGAAAACATGTTTTTACTTTTAAAAAAATGGCATTGGTAGGGATGTCAATTCCATTCTAAATTTTCCTGTGGTTTATTGTCTCAAGCATTTCTGGAACATATGCTCTATGCCTAGTGATGGTAAAGGAAACACAGAGGTGAACAAGATGCAAATGTGGCCCTGACCACATATATTCTGAGTGTTTCTTTTACAAGCATTTCCAGTTTTGTAGACACCTTCACAGGATGTCCCTCCTCTGCCCTGAACAATGATTCTGGAATATACTTGGCTTAGAAAGATGTATTACTGATTTGGGACCCATCATTCAGATGTCTCATTTTATTTTACTAAACTTTTTATTTTGTATTTGAGTATAGCCATTTAACAATATTATGATAGTTTCAGGTGGACAGCAAACAGACTCAGCCATACACATACATCTATCCATTCTCCTCCAAACTCCCCTTCCATCCAGGCTGCCACATAACATTGAGTGGAATTCCCTGTGCTATACACTAGGTACTTGCTGGTTATCCATTTTAAATACAGCAGTGTGTACATGTCAGTCCCAAGCTCCCTAACTATCCCTTCCCCCAGCAATCATAAGTTTGTTCTCTAAGTCTGTGGGTCTGTCTCTATTTTATAAATAAGTTCACTTGTATCATATATTTCTAGATTTCACAAATAAGGGATGTCATATGATTTTTCTGATTCTCTGTCTGACTTTACTCAGTACATGACAAGCTCTATGGGAATGTAACATATTGCAGTCACTGTGGAGGACAGTATCCATGCATGCTGAGTCACACAATCTTATCCAACTCTGTGACCCTTTTTGGACTATAACCCACCAGGCTTCTTTGTCCACAGAGTTCTCCAGGCAAGGATACTAGAGTAGGTTGCCTTTTACCTCCTCCAGGGGATCTTCCCAACCCAGGGACTGAACCTGTGTCTCCTGCATTGCAGGCAGATTCTTTACCCCTGAGCTATCAGGGATGCCCCAGAGGGCAGTGTGATGGTTCCTTAAAAAAAAAAAAAAAAACAACTAAAAATAGGACTACCGTACGACTTGCAATCTCATTCCTGGCATAGACCTGGAGAAAAACATGCTCCAAAAGGGTATGTACACTCCAATGTTCATTGTAGCACTGTTTACAATAGCCAAGCCGTGGAAGCAACCTGAATGTCCATTGACAGAGAAATGGACTAAGAAGGTGTGTCACATGTATACAGAGGAATATTACTCAGTCATTAAAGTGAATGAAATAATACCATTTGCCGCAACATGGATGGACCTACAGATGTTTCATTTTAAACATGGAAAAACAAAGCAAGGGGAGGGTCTAGCTACATGTCAAAAGTGAAGTGGCTGTTAGGTAGCATACTTGATATAGTTAAAGTGTTGAATGGTGTTTAATGTAGTGTGAATTGAGGCTTCTCATACACTATCCATTGCTCTCCTCACCATATCAAAGAGTGTCATCCTTCCTGGACTGCAGAGCTAGATATTAACTCTCCCCTTCAAATGCGCAATTTTATTTCTTGTTGTTTTTAGATCAAATAAATTACCCCGTCCTTCACTGAATAAAACTCATTTGCTATTCCCTTATCTTTACTGCTTATCCTCCAGTCCCCACCTCAAAGCCAGGGAATGTCTTTTTTCTTTTCTTCAGTTCACTCATTAGGCCTACATTTAATAAACCGGCAACATTTCATAAAATAATATTGGGTAGGGAAAAAATTTTTAACAAATCTGTACATAAGAAATGATCAAATATTATTTTTAAAATATGCTATAAATTTGTGCAAAGACCATAAAATAATATGCCAAAATATAACAGATGGGAAAAGTCTGAGTTGCCATCATATAGGTGACTTTTACTTTAATCTAAATGTCTTTTTGTATTTTCTACAGTTTTGACAATTAGCATGTTTTATATATAAATTCGGGCTTCCCTTGTGGCTCAGTTGGTAAAGAATCTGCCTGCAATGCAAAATATTATGAAAATATATAAATTTCCATATATAAATATATAAATTTATTCTTTAAACTAACCTCTAAAAAATCTACTTCTTGATGAAAATCATCCCTGATTAGCCCAATTTAGTAAGAGGTTATTATTTTGTTTGCATATTACCTACTACAATGCAAACATTATGATACATTCTGCATGTGATGATTATTTCTACCTGATATTTGAAGACAGGAAACATATGTTTTTATCTTTTTTAATATTCTAATAATTAGCTTGTTAAATGGAGAAACAGTGGAAACAGTGTCAGATTTTATTTTGGGGGGCTCCAAAATCACTGCAGATGGTGACTTCAGCCATGAAATTAAAAGATGCTTACTCCTTGGAAGAAAAGTTATGACCAACCTAGATAGTATATTCAAAAGCAGAGACATTACTTTGCCGACTAAGGTCTGTCTAGTCAAGGCTATGGTTTTTCCAGTGGTCATGTATGGATGTGAGAGTTGGACTGTGAAGAAGGCTGAGCGCTGAAGAATTGATGCTTTTGAACTGTGGTGTTGGAGAAGACTCTTGAGAGTCCCTTGGACTGACTGCAAGGAAATCCAACCAGTCCATTCTGAAGGAGATCAACCCTGGGATTTCTTTGGAAGGAATGATGCTGAAGCTGAAACTCCAGTACTTTGGCCACCTCATGCAAAGAGTTGACTCATTGGAAAAGACTCTGATGCTGGGAGGGATTGGGGGCAGGAGGAGAAGGGGTCGACAGAGGATGAGATGGCTGGATGACATCACTGACTTGATGAACGTGAGTCTGAGTGAACTCCTGGAGTTGGTGATGGACAGGGAGGCCTGGCATGCTGCGATTCATGGGGTCACAAAGAGTTGGACACGACTAAGCGACTGAACTGAACTGAAACATAATTAAATGATTTCTGAAATTATGCATTTCTTGCTTGTGAATCTTGAAAAAGATTCAAATAATAAAGACATGATATGTTTTGAGTTTATACTATGTGCTAGGTTCTATTCTAGGTAGTTTTATAAATTCTATCTCATTTAATTCTCAGAATTATCCTTCAACAATTTTCACTTTATACACAAGGAAACTCAAATGTAGGGAGAGATCAATTCCCTAAGGTTTCACAGCTAGGAAGAGGTAGAACCAGTCTTTGAAACAACTAGGTGACCACATAGCTTTTTCTCTGAACCACCATATAATACAAAGATTTCATGCTTCAACAATCTTACAATAGTAAGATCTCCATGGGACTAGGATGCAGTGTAGAAAGAAGATTTTTATACAGGTTGTTTACTATCCATTTACTAATAGGAATAATATAAGTACCTGCCTCAAAGCAATGTTTTAATAATTAAAATAAATATATGCTCATGACTTAGCACAAGTGCCTGGTGCATACACAGTGTTGTATAAATGCTAATATTAATATTAATGCATATATGTAATAGTGTGAACTCAGACAGGAATAGTAATAAGTTCAAGCAGATTTTTTTTTTAGTAAGTATGAACTAAAAAGATGCCTCCACTCTATGAAAATCTGTTTACTGTATGCTTTTTTGGAAGAGCTTTAGTATATCATTAAAGTTGTTGTAGACATTTCTTTTTGAGACTTCTCTTTTCTTGAAAACCAGAGGCTTCAGTTTACATCTTTATTTTGAAACTAATGGATACTGCCATAGGATTATGAAGTGGTTATCACAATCGAACCAGAAACATATCAATCTTTAGTTTTCACTCAAACAAATAAATAAAAATATTAAAATGTCAGGCTAAAATCTTGCCTGTCTTATCAAATAGGTCAAATCGCAACACAGGAGTAAAATAAGTACAGGGGATTTTGTTAAAATCCAGACCCTAATATTTATAAAAACAAGGAGTTACTTTTCGATAAGATCTTACTAGAATTTCCTCCTCCATTTCTCTTTTCTTCAGGTCTTTAGCTATACGTGCATAAGTATCTTCAAATTCAGCCTACCTTGAAAATAATTTTCTAAGGTTTAGTGATAAAAAAAGACTAATTTCTATAGCCACCTGCCTTTTTCTACAGCCACAGTTGATTGATGGCTCACAAAGCCTTTTTATACAGTGCTGACATTTTAAAGATACTGGCCAGTCTGAACTTTCCATCTGGCGTGTCTGATTTCCTTTGTCCCACTTTCCCGCAGTGACTTATTCTGTCCTTGAGCTTTAAAACTACTTTGATTTAATTCATGCCTGGGGGTCAGGGGAAGTTTATTTAAACAAGAAATGAGTGTAATGCCTGCAATGGTGCATGGTGATGGTGAAGCAAATCCCTGACTCCCTGGCATTTATTTGTGTAACAGGTTCACAATCAAGTACAATCAGAGAGAGATTATAGAAACATCCATGCACTTACATAAAACTAACAAGAGAAGTGGGCAACGCTTGTGTAATGAACAAGAAGGTAAAGGAAATTAACTTATTTCAGGCCAAAACAAATTATACCTCTATCTTTTGTAAAAAGATCACTGATGTAAATAAGAAATCTATTAGTGCTGAGAATCAGTTAATACTTTTTAATATACTCTTTTACAAATTGTATCATTAGAATTTCATTCATAGTAAACAAAATAGCTTTCTCAGAGTCTTACAGGAGGTCAATGCCTGCAGATGGACTTCTTTATTCACTGAGTTTTCTACCAGAATGATGACTCTGTCTCAACCTTTCTTCTGTCTCCTCAGGTGGCAATATTGGTAAAGAACCCACGTGCCAGTGCAGGAGACATAACAGACATCGATTCAATCCCTGGGTCAGGAAGACCCCCTCGAGGTATCGAGGACATGGAAACCCACTCCAGTGTTCTTGCCTGGAGAATCCCATGGATAGAGAAGTCTGGTGGACTAAAGTCCATAGGGTTGCAAAGAGTTGGACATGACTAAAGCGACTTAGCACACACATTACTTAATCTTTCTTCTGTTTTATTCATACAAAAACAAATCCAAAGCATTTTCTATACAACTGATCCAAACACAATTCTATTTATGCTATGAATTAACACAATTAATGTTTTGCTTTGAAGACCCATAGCACAATACTTTTATAGATGCCATTACAGAAAAGGCAGGCATTGAAGATTTAGATAAAAGTTGTTAAGCAGTGAGACATTATTCATAGGTAATATAATATAAAAATTATGGAAAATTTGAGAACAGCTTTAAAATATTAGTGCAAATGGGTTACCCATTTTGGAAGCTATATATGACAAGGTTCAAACTTCAGGCAAAATGTCTCTCATCTCTCGAAAGTCTTCTGAGCATCTCCTTCTACCATTTAGCACTATGGTCAAGTAATAAAAGAAGCACTGATGACTTGAACTGAGTCATCAGATCTCAGTTCAAGCTGTAGTTTCATCTTGAGTAAGTCACTTCAACTTATTTTTTAGACATAAGATTACTCATCCATGAAACAAAAATGCTAATTTCCAGAATATGTAGAATCTAATCTAGTGCTGGTATGATGATTTTGGTCTAAGCACTAGAAAGCCGATTCTACTGAGAAAAATATGATGGATTCTCCAATAGACACAAATGGGTTTCAAATTATTATTTAGACTGAGTGATAGAAATTATGTGGATGAGCACTGTACTTGCTAGGCACAAAGAATTATGAGTTATTTGTGCAAAAGTTTTTACTCTTAATAATACTCTTATTTTTAAAAAAAAAGGACTCAGTGGTTTAAAATAAAATTTTACCTAGGATAACTCAAATATTTAAGAAAAAGAAAAGGTCAGAGGTCACATAGAAGGCAAAGAAATGACACTAGAATCTGGGATGAGGTGATTAATGAAGC
The DNA here is from genome assembly GCF_016772045.2 of Ovis aries. NCBI lineage: Eukaryota > Metazoa > Chordata > Mammalia > Artiodactyla > Bovidae > Ovis > Ovis aries. The sequence continues at coordinate 213,126,225 of NC_056054.1, forward strand.
TCTTAGCTTATATATTATCTTCTATTATTGCAAAACAAATTGCTTGTACTCTCAAACTCAGCAACTTGAAACATCAAACATATAGTGTCTCATACTTTCTGTGGGTCAGAAATCAGAGCATGGCAGGCTGGGGGCTTCAGGCTCTAAGTCTCTCAGACTTCAGTCAGCATATTGTTCAAGGTCTTCGATTTATCTGACACATTACTAGGGTTAGTTCTACTTCCAAGTCCACTCACATACTGTTGGCAAAATTTAGTTCTTTTCAAGCTGTTGAACTAAGGACTTCAGGGTTTCGGTGCCTCGTTAAACTGTTGTCTAGTGGTCTCCCTCAGTTCTCTGCTATATAGCCCTCTCAAGAGTGCAGATTACAACATGGCTGTTGACTTTCCCTAGTACAATTGAGAGAAAACAACCAAGATGAAAGCCGCAGTATTTTTGTAACTGAATATCAGAAAGGCATTCCATTACTCAAGCTGTATCCTATTAGTTAGAGGTAAGTCAGTTAGCCCAGCCACACTGAAGGGAAGAGTATGACATAAAGGAATGAATATTGAGAGGCAGGGGTCATGGGAGACCACCCTAAAGGCTGCCTAACAGTTCTGTAGAGTCAAAGCACAAAGATATAAAGACAATGATTGCATAGCACTTATTAGATGATAATCATTCATCCTTTCAAGGAAATTCATTCAAGTCAATAGTTCTTTAAGGGACTACCCTGGTGGTACAGTCAGTAAGAATCCATCTGCCAAGGCAAGGGACATGGGTTCCATCCCTGGTCTGGGAAATTCTACATACCATGGTGCACCATAACTACTGAAGCCCATGCACCCTAGAGGCCATGCTCCACAACAAAAGAAACCACTGCAATGAGAAGCCCACACACTGCAAGTAGAGTATAGCCCTAGCTCACCACAACTAGAGAAAGCCTGTGCACAGCAACAAAGACTCAGCTCAATACAAAAAAAAAAAAAAAAAGTTCGGAAAGTAATTTTGAATGCATTTGTTTGCAAAGACCATTGAGCAATGTAATATATAAAATCCTCAATGGTTGCTTTGTACAGTACTCTGAAATGTCCTGCACAGTCATATCAAAGTGCTAAACTAAGTGAGTATTTAAATAGGAACAAATCTAGTGTTGCTTTCTTAGTATTTAGTATCATAAAGAATCCAGAGAAAATAGAGAATTAATATGTGCATACTTTTCAAACTTTAATGTGCTTAAAATTATATTACTCATGTACAAAGAAAGGTAAATATCCAAATACACATGAGCACTACTAAATGAAATCCTTGGGAGATGGGATAGACTTTTTTGTATACATATGTATAAGGACTCCAGAAAATTCTGATGCATTGGACCTGAAAATCACAGAAATGCTTCTTCATGCAGTATCTCTCAACTGTCAGTTTTCTCTTCTACATTCTTGGCAGATAATACAATAGAGACTCTTCTGGTTCTGCACCAGGCATTTCAGCAAGCAGCTCTCTGGTCAAGCTGGTGAAAATTATCCAATCAGTATCAAGCAAAACAAAAAAATCAGAACCTGAAAAGAGAAACTGAGATAAAATTCTTTCCTTTTTTAATTGGTACAATTCAAGGAACTAACAGGAATTAGAGAAAGACATATTTGAGCTTCATGTTTTTATCTTTAAATCTCACTTGTCATTCAGGCTTCCCTGGGGGCTCCACTGTAAAGAATACATCTGCCAATGAAGGAGGCATGGGTTCAGACCTCCTTCTGGAGGAGACAATGGGTCAAGAAGACCCCCTGGAGAAGGAAATGGCAACCCAATCCAGTATTCTTGTCTGGAAAATCCCATGGAGAGAGGAGCCTGGCGGGTCATGGGTAACAAAGGGTAAGACATGACTTAGAGACTAAACAACAACAACAACTTGTCATTCTGCCTATGGTACTTGTATCTTATGAAAACTTTTATCCATGAATAATGGTCTTTAATAATTTTAACCATTTCAGTATATCACTACCAATGAACTTTAGGAATATTTATTAGAAAATACCATGAACTCTAAAACTTATTCTCAAGTTGTCAAAATTTTTATTTAAATATGACTTTTTAGGCATGAAGATGTCTAGAAAAGTGATGATCTTAGGCAAAATTATATTGCAAATTATGTAATATACAATTGATAGCTTGTGCTGTTGACCAGAACAATTACCATTTCAGCACTAAGTTAAATGATATAGCATATGGATAACCACTGAATAGTTCTGTTATTGACAGCTATATAAAGCTTTATGGTTTGAAAAACTTAACAAAGCTTTCTGGAAGAACTAGAATTAAAAAATCTAATAGTACATTTGCAACACTGATAATTATTATTGATGCTTATTAGACATATACATTTTTACCATTAGACTAGATATAAATTCTGTTAATACAAAGTAAGAAAACTACTACAGAATGACTAATTTTGACAGCCTTAAAAATATCCATACAGCAATACCATAAAGAACAGGGACAAAGTTTTATTGTTATGTATGTGATCTACCCTGAATTTAGACATTTAAAACAAAAGCTCCCTTCAACTCATGAAAAGATGGGCACAATAAAGGAAAGAAATGGTACGGACCTAATAGAAGCAGAAGATACTAAGAAGAGGTGGCAAGAATGCACAGAAGAACTGTATAAAAAAGATGTTCACGACCAAGATAATCATGCCGGTGGGATCACTCACCTAGAGCCAGACATCTTGGAATGTGAAGTCAAGTGGGCCTTAGAAAGCATCACTACGAACAAAACTAGTGGAGGTGATGGAATTCCAGTTGAGCTACTTCAAATCCTGGAAGATGATTCTGTGAAAGTGCTGCACTCAATATCCCAGCAAATTGGGAAAACTCAGCAGTGGCCACAGGACTGGAAAAAGTCAGTTTTCATTCCAATCCCAAAGAAAGGCAATGCCAAAGAATGCTCAAACTACCACACAATTGCGCTCATCTCACACACTAGTAAAGTAATGCTCAAAATTCTCCAAGCCAGGCTTCAGCAATATATGAACTGTGAAATTCCAGATGTTCAGGCTGGTTTTAGAAAAGGAAGAGGAACCAGAGATCAAATTGCCAACATCCGCTGGATCATGGAAAAAGCAAGAGAGTTCCAGAAAAACATCTATTTCTGCTTTATTGACTATGCCAAAGCCTTTGACTGTGTGGATCACAATAAACTGTGGAAAATTCTGAAAGAGAAGGGAATACCAGACCGCCAGACCTGCCTCTTGAGAAACCTATATGCAGGTCAGGAAGCAACAGTTAGAATTGGACATGGAAAAACAGACTGGTTCCAAATAGGAAAAGGAATACATCGAGGCTGTATATTGTCCCTCTGCTTATTTAACTTCTATGCAGAGTACATCATGAGAAACGCTGGGCTGGAAGAAACACAAGCTGGAATCAAGATTGCTGGGAGAAATATCAATAACTTCAGATATGCAGATGACACCACCCTTATGGCAGAAGGTGAAGAGGAACTAAAAAGCCTCTTGATGAAAGTGAAAGAGGAGAGTGAAAAAGTTGGCTTAAAACTCAACATTCAGAAAAGTAAGATCATGGCATCTGGTCCCATCACTTCATGGGAAATAGATGGGGAAACAGTGGAAACAGTGTCAGACTTTATTTTTGGGGGCTCCAAAATCACAGCAGATGGTGATTGCAGCCATGAAATTAAAAGATGCTTACTCCTTGGAAGGAAAGTTAGGACTAACCTAGATAGCATATTCAAAAGCAGAGACATTACTTTGCCAACAAAGGTCTGTCTAGTCAAGGCTATGGCTTTTCCAGTGGTCATGTATGGATGTGAAAGTTGGACTGTAAGGAAAGCTGAGTGCCAAAGAATTGATGCTTTTGAACTGTGGTGCTGGAGAAGCCTCTTGAGAGTCCCTTGGACTGCAAGGAGTTCCAACCAGTCCATTCTAAAGGAGATCAGTCCTGGGTGTTCTTTGGAAGGAATGATGCTAAAGCTGATACTCCAATACTTTGGCCACCTCATGTGAATAGTTGACACATTGGAAAAGACCCTGTTACTGGGAGGGATTGGGGGCAGGAGGAGAAGGGGATGACAGAGGATGAGATGGCTGGATGGCATCACCGACTTGATGGACATAAGTTTGGGTGATATCTGGGAGTTGGTGATGGATAGGGAGGCTTGGCATGCTGCAGTTCTTGGAGTTGCAGAGTCGGATGCAACTGAGCAACTGAACTGATCTGATGTGATCTACCCTGAATTTAAACTGTTTAAAACAAAAACTCCCTTCAACCTACATAAAAAAATAAGAAGCTTAATTTTTAAAACAAGTTAATCATATCTCATGAATATATATAAAGCAGGATAAATGATGATAAAATTATTTCACTTAAACTGAGAGAATTATTGCCTCAAGCTATAAAGAGTATGGTAACAATAAAATAAAAGTAGCATCAACACCAGCTGTTAACATAAAAGGAAATAGGAAGCTCTTTGATTTGTAAAAGGAAATGACACATGCTTTCTGGTCTGTTACAGAAAACCCACACAATATTTTTCCCATTTACAGTTATTTTCTATTGTATATTAGATTATTAGAATGTTCTTGCTGTCTTTGATGACAGAAGGCCTTCTTACAATTAGTTAAACAAGCTAGGATTTTAGTAATGTGTAGGAAATTTTGATTTTACAGGAAGTGGGTAGATTTTTGGCATTTATTTTAACTTAGTAAGCAATACTAAATCCTAGAATGTTAAACCACCAAGGTAGACATTTCATCTGACAAATGAGAATGACAACTGCTTCACATAAATGCACTGAATATTTATAAACATGAATTTGATAAGAATAAAGTCTTTTAGATTCTTAATAAGTTGGTGTTATATCACTTAGTATAATATTCTAACATCATCACCATCATCATCCATTACAACTTCTAGTGAGAACGTTTGTGTGTTAGATATCAACATATGCTGACTATCAGAGGCAAATATTGAGTAAGATACAGACTGGCCCCTTGAAGAAGTCATGGCTAAGTGGGATTATCTATTTAGGATTACTCTAGAAGATTTCACTTAAATTGTGAATTTTTGAATATACATCTTAAAAACTTTTATACATTATATTCCTTATAGACTCAGAAATGATATCAAGACAGTTACACAAAAGCTTATACATTAAGAAATATAAGTAATGTCGATGATGATGAAAAACTAGTAATGATCACCTTCATTTCCTTAATCAGCCACCATTTAATTTTATTTTTGGATTATCTGAAAATTTCCTTCTAAAATATATTTAGCTGATATCCAGGAAATACTCCAGTCTCCCAACTCTTAGTGATTCTGGAATACATCCATGTATTTCTGGTCTCAGCAATGAGCTGTATGCTTGTCAAAAGTCAGTTGTATTTAGCCTCAAAATATTAATCTGAAAGCTTTAAATAACATTGTAATTATGTAATTCAATTTTTATAAATATTAATAAAAGATGAATATAAAAAGAAGGAGTTTTGTCTATGAAAATTAGGTCAAAATCTTCAAAATGATTAAATAGACAAGTCTGTGGGAGAATGGAAAGATACTGTTGCTTTGCTGAACCAACATACATTTCCAGACTCTTCTCCATTGTGAGACTTCACTATAGGGTGGGGTCTGCTAAAATCATAGCAAATATATGTGGTCATCTGGTAAAATTCTGACCAATGAGATATAAATATTCATTCATCGGTGACAAGTAGGAAAGCTCTGCTTTCCTCATAAACAAAGCAGGTGTCATTAGAATATGATCCTAATACTTGAACCTGTAGCAGCCATTTGTGACTATAAGGAAAAGGCCACCAGAAGTTCAGAGAAAATGAGATTATCCTAATGGCATATGTCAGTTAAGGCCAGATTTCTTGTTTAGTGAGACAGAGGATAAAGAAAGATAAGAGGGAAAGACAGAAAGTTGGAGAGAGGGAAGGAAGAAAGGAAGGAAGGAACTTATATAAGCCATAGAAAGATACTTGCAACTATTTGAAAGCATTCCTCACTGACATACAGTAATGGTTGGGGAAGAGGTGGAGAGGAACTCAGAGCATTTTTTATTCACATTACTTCATAATTTTCTTGAATTTTGTTTCACTATGAAATTAATAAAATTGCAAATCATATGAATGTGATTGATACAAGGAAGATGGGATGCATGTGAATCAAGTTAATGAACCCAAAATATTAGAGAATAAATATGTATTGATTAATATAGATAGATATAAAATTCAGGTATATATGTATCATTTTAAAGATTTTTCACTTAAAATTATGCTTTCAATAAGTAAATGAATAAAATTGCAAATCATATGAATGTGATTGATACAAGGAAGATGGGATGCATGTGAATCAAGTTAATGAACCCAAAATATTAGAGAATAAATATGTATTGATTAATATAGATAGATATAAAATTCAGGTATATATGTATCATTTTAAAGATTTTTCACTTAAAATTATGCTTTCAATAAGTCAACAAAGCCATCCTTAAAAGAATTAAAGATCTTCCACTATTCTCTACAAAATGTTGGCAAGATTCAAAAATCAATGCTTAAAATGTGAACATCGTATATTTTTACCTCATAATTTGGGAAAGTTGTAAATAGGTAAATCGAAAGAGATAAATTAATTTAAAATTTTTTTAATAAAAACTAAAATTAATGAATTTTCAAAGCTTTTATGAGACAATGTACAAACAAGTATGTCAAAAAACTTAAAAATACTACAGATTATTGGGTCTTCTTATTACTATAAAACTCTTAAAGACATTTAAGAAAACAATAATTTCCATTGATGTCTGTCAAAACAATTAGGGAGTAATTCTTGACTATTTTTTGACTAATATTTTCTATATTAGAATATGCGACTTCAGAGTTAAATTTAGATTTGAAGGGCCTAGCCCAACTTGCCAGTGTTACCATAAGCCTGTTCTAAAACATCCTTACACTGAGGTCACAAAGCATTTGCTTACACATTCCACAATAAGGATTTACATTGTAAGGACACTGGTCCTTTTTTGGGAAACATGAGCAATGAGAAATAGCTTTGTTATATTAAGCATAAATTTACCAACCTATAATTTCTGTCAGGCTCAGTTTTGCCACCAGGAGTATGACTATTCCTTTATCTATTTAATAGAGTTGGGATAAATCTACCAACCTATAATTTCTCTCAGTTTCAGTTTTGCCACTAGGAATAAGACTATTCCTTTATCTATTTGATAGTCCACCCACCTATTCTCTAACTTTCTTATTTCTGGGATAATATACACTATTTTTTTTTTATTTTTCATGAAATGCCTTTTGGATAAATTGTCACCAATGCTGCCCTCCTCTGAGCATGCTCGATCTGTCAACAAACCACACTAAAATAATAAACTTGGAGTGACCAGTTGTATTTCCAAATATAATTTATCAACCAATGGATAAGTTTCTTTTGAGTTTTCAATATCTCCTTGGAAATTCTAGACATACCTCTCTAGCATCTTCCTTAACATAAACATTTAGCTTCTATCAATGCAGCCCAAGATTGCGTTCACTTTATTTCCATAAACCCTGATACTTTTCTATGTATACCCTTTATCCTGAGAGTCTCCTTTTATTTTTGAGTTATTTTTTGAGTGTGGATTCAAATGACCAGTCAAAACTTATTTTAGTTGAACTCTCTCATTTTCTTTTATGTAATAAGCACTCTGGTAACTACTGTTGGGTGGGTGTCACTTACAAAGGACCAGGATCTGTTCTAGGTATTTTACATATACATTATCTCTCACCTACTCTACAATACAACAAGGTAAGTATTATCACTTGTTTTAAAGATGACTAAATGGTGTCTGAATGAGTTAAAGTATATAGTTCAAAAGACATACACAGATATAAGAATATGCTATGTATCTCTTTTGATATCTAATATCTTCCTTTTCTGAAAGAAATTGGAAAGAGGGATCAAGAGAGGCTAAAATATTTCTCTTAGAGCCATACAATACAAAGAGTGGTCCAAGATCAAAAATATCAGTATCACCTAGGCAGAATCTCAGGCTCCATATGAGCCCTGCTGAATCAGAATCCACATTTAAATGACATCTCCAAGAAAGTCATATATGTATTGTATTTTGAGAGGCACTATCTTAGAGACAATCTGCATGCATCATCTTCTCAGATATCTACTTCCTTTCCATAATAGAGGATCATTTAAGTGAATATTTCCAAACTCTTGTTCTTCTGCAAAGGTGCTAGTCCTAGGGTTATATATGGGTCATAGTGTAAAGTCCATGCTTGGTGGTGGTGGTTTAGCTACTAAGTCATGTTTGACTCCTGCAACCCCATGAGTGGCATAAGTAGCCCGCAAAGCTCCTCTGTCAATGGGATTTTCCAGGCAAGGATACTGGAGTGGGTTACCACTTCCTTCTCTAGGGGTTCTTCCCAACCAAGGGATCGAACCTGGGTCCCCTGCATTATAAGCACGCTCCTCATTGCAGGCAGATTCTTTACCAACTGCGTCACCAGGGAAGCCCCTTTACTGACTTCCATGCTTTTATATGCTCAAATATCTTGATCCCTTAGATCGGCCTACACTCATAAAGTTACTCTCAATCATTGGCCTATTCCCCTAATTATGGTTCAGTTCAGTTGCTCAGTCGTGTCCGACTCTTTGCGACCCCATGAATCGCAGCACGCCAGGCCTCCCTGTCCATCACCAACTCCCAGAGTTCACTCAGAATCACGTCCATCAAGTCAGTGATGCCACCCAGCCATCTTATCCTCTGTTGTCCCCTTCTCCTCCTGCCCCCAATCCCTCCCAGCATCAGAGTCTTTTCCAATGAGTCAACTCTTCGCATGAGGTGGCCAAAGTACTGGAGTTTCAGCTTTAGCATCATTCCTTCCAAAGAAATCCCAGGGTTGACCTCCTTCAGAATGGACTGGTCGGATCTCCTTGCAGTTGTACTTATATCAAATCTCTCTTTCCCCACCAAATCCTCCAGCATAAAGCCTTTCTGACCTTCCTGGAAATGTGTGCCGGGAAGAATGTGGACTTTGCAGTTGGCCAGGTAACCATTTAGGGTCTAAAGACAGATTTTCTTTTCCAGAAGATCCTAAGATCTGAAACTGAACTTGAAATTAGGTATACTGCTATTTGGCTTCAGATCAAAGCTTTAGACCAAGATAGTATGGCTGAAGATAACTTAGGTCTATAATTGAGGAAAGAGTACTAGGAACCCATTTGTTAATAAAACTTATATCCCACAGCCCACTTGTGACTGGTAACTTCTGTGTCTTTTACTTAGAGGGTGAATATTAGGCCTCTTAATCACATTCTCCCAGTGCTTCTAGGGTAGCACTATAGAAATAGGCCTCATGTATTTCTCAGAAACTATCAAGTATTATACATACATAATTCACCTTACAAATATTTTAAGAATGTTTGAAAAATTCCCCACATTATCTGAAATGACATTCTCTGTACAGGTTAGGTTAATTACTTGCCACATAATATGTAAGTCTGAACTCCATCAATTCTCTCTAAAATACTCTTCAATAATTTACATTTTCACAACTGGCACTTTCAACCCCTCTACATGTGTCAAGCATGGTATCAGAGATCTAAGTAAATGAAATTATCAAATTGACTTGACTTCAGTAGGATAGATGGATATTCTGATTTCACATATGTGTCTTTATATATATAAGTATCTTTACCCACTGCCTGCAAAATTACTTTGGATGTTATTTTTGCAAAATTATATTTTAAAAGATTAATTAAATAGTAAATTTAGGTTAAAAAGTCACAACTGTGTATATCTGGGAAGGGTTGAAATTAGAATTTGTGACTCTATAACCCGGAAAATAGACTTACTTTTTATGTAATATCTAATTATGAGAATATAATGAGACAAATACATAATTTTTATTAAATGCAAGATTTTATTTTCTTGGACTCCAAAATCACTGTGGATGGTAACTGTAGCCATGAAATTAAGATGCTTATTCCTTGACAGGAAAGCTGTGACAAACCTAGATAGTGTATTAAAAAGCAAAGACATCACTTTGCTGATAAAAGTCCATATAGTTAAAGTTTTGGTTTTTCCTGTAGTCATGTAGAGATGTGAGAGTTGGGCCATAAAGAAGGGTGAGTACATGTTTCAGTACCATTCTCTCCAGTCATCCCACTCTCATCTTCTCCCACTGAGTCCAAAAGTCTGTTCTTTACTTCTGTGTCTCCTTTGCTGCCCTGCATGTAGGATCATTGGTACCGCCTTTCTAAATTTCATATACATATATACGTTAATATACAGTATTTGTCTTTCTCTCTCTGACTTACCTTAATCTGTATAATAGGCTCCAAGTTCATCCACCTCATTAGAACTGACTGAAATGTGTTCCTTTTTATAGCTGAGTAAATTCCATTATGTATATGTACCACAACTTCCTTATTCATTCATCTGCTGATGGACACCTAGTTGCATCCATATCCTAGCTATTATAAATAGTGCTGTAATGAACACTGGGGTACACGTGTATATTACCATATGTAAAATAGATGATCAGTACAAGTTCCATGCATGAATAGGGTGAGGAGGGAGGTGGGAACAGGGTTCAGGATTTGGGGGAACATATGTACACCTGTGGCTCATTCATGTTGATGTATGGCAAAAACCATCACAATATTATACATTAATTATCCTCCAATTAATATAAATAATTTTTAAAGTAATAATGTATTTAAAAAAAAAAAAAAGACTGAATGCTGAAGAATTGATGCTTTGGAATTGTGGTGCTGGGGAAGATTCTTCAGAGCCCCTTGGACAGCAAGCAGATCAAATCAGTCAATCCTAAAGGAAATCAACCCTGAATATTCATTGGAAGGACTGATGCTGAAGCTGAAGCTCCAAAACTTTGATCCCCCGATGCAAAGAGCCAACTCATTGGAAAAGACCCTGATAATGGGAAAGATTGAAAGCAGGAGGAGAGGGGGTGAGAGAGGATCAGATGCCTGGATGACATCATCGACACAATGGACATGCATTTGAGCAAACTCAAGGAGATACTGAAGGACAGGTAAGCTTGTCCATGGGGTCACAAAGGGTCAAACATTACTTAGCAACTGAACACAAACAACATTATTTCCACCGAAAAGTTTTATTCTATCTCAATGACAGCATTACGTCACTATGCAACAAACCTCCAAAATGTACAATTTAGTTAAAAATTTAACATATCTTGGCAATCAAAAATAATAATAATCATAATAACAGCTAACACTGACATAGCCTTTTTATTTGCAAGAAACTCTTCTAAGCACTTTATGTGTATTATCTCATTAAATTACCTTAATATAATACAGATAGATACTATTATTATTCACAACTTACAAATGAGAAAGCTGAGAGACATGGATTTTAAGTCACTGGTCCAAAGTCATAAACAAAGAAGTAGATGGTGTGACATATGTCTGTAACTGTATCTAAAACTATATCTATATAGATAGCTAAAGCAATATATCAGCTAAGAATCACCCTAAGTGCTCACTGAACAAATAATATTTATCTTTTGAAATGCATTAGTATGCTTTTCAAATTGCTTTTTGAAAGTTCCTCAAGGTTTGAAAATGTTATTTTTGTGTGTGACATATTTCCCTTCAAATATCACAAAATCTACTCCCCTCCTGTGAGACTCACAAGACAATTTTCAGTCATGGTCTTAGATTGTACCACTGTGTATAAGAAAGTCTATAATTTTGATGTGTTAGGAAACTGAGTGATAGTGGCAAGCAAAAAGCTTTATATTAAACTGTGAGTATATAATCTTATTTTACCTCAAAATGATAAACAAGTTTGTGTACTAATTCATATAGGCTTAAGGACCACAAATTTGGGCAACTATCTCAAAACTTAACTCATGTGGGAAGATATGTCTAGAAATGGAAACCTAGGGCAGACAGTTAGACTTACAAAGCAGAAAGGGCCAGAAGCTTAAGGAAACAGAATGGTATGGAATAGCGAAGTCAACTCTTACATTTCAAATAGTGCTTTCATATCCCTGATACCTGTATATGTTTAACTTTCAAGTTCTGAAAGAAAGTCACAAAGGAAACTCAATTAGAAATAAAAGAGGGAAAACACATGGAAATCAAACTTTTTCATGAGAAAATAAAAGGAGTCATTATCATATTTCTTTCTACAGTTAACTAAGAGACTATTTTCTTTGCCATTAGTGTGGCTTCTTAAATTCACTTAACCGGAAAAAAGTTATGTTAACAGAGTAAAATATTCTTATATTCTTTTCCTCTTTATTTGTTTCTTCCTTCAGTCTTTGCTTCATTCCTTCTTTCTTCCTTTCACTCTTCCTTTCTTTTTTCTTTTTCTTTCTTTCTCCCTTCCTTCCATCCTTTATTAAATTTATCTAAAAATTGGAATACAGCATTTACAAAATTTGGGGGGAAAAAATTAGAAGTTTCCTCAAATTCTGTGTACAGAGGAAATTATATTTTCAAACTTATTCCCTCCTAGTCTTTTTTCACATAAACATATATAATTGTGAGCATAAACTACTATTCAATTTAAACCTTAATGTTTATACTTAATCATACATATGTACCTATACTTACATGTATGTCTGTATAAGTATATGTATGATGCTGCTGCTGCTAATTTGCTTCAGTAGTGTCCAACTCTGTGCGACCCCAGAGATGGCAGCCCACCAGGCTCCCCCGTCCCTGGGATTCTCCAGGCAAGAACACTGGAGTGGGTTGCCATTTCCTTCTGCAATTCATGAAAGTGAAAAGTGAAAGTGAAGTATATGTATATATGTAAGCAAAAAGTGAATGTGTGTGGAGGTGTGTATGTTTATTTACTTCTTGGACAGCTTAATGACTAAGTAATATTCCAGCAAATAAAAGGGAACTAATTCTGACTTAATTATTCATTACCTTCTCCATGTTTTCACTGTAATATATAATACAATAAGGAATATATATTCATAAAATTTCACAATAACTTAAGGATTCCCATAAGTGGAACTATTAAGTCAGAAAGTACAAGATTTTTAAGTCTTCAATGTGGTTTGCAAGTTGCTAGTGAAAGATTGTCCTGGTTATATTTCAATAGCAATATATAGCCACATGAGAGTCCCTTGGACAGCAAAGAGATCAAACCAGTCAATCCTAAAGGAAATCAACCCTGAATATTCATTGGAAGGGTTGACGGTGAAACTAAAGCTACAATACTTTGGCCACCTGATGCTAAAAGTTAACTCATTTTAAAAGACCGTGATGCTGGGAAAGATTGAGAGCAGGAGGAGAAGGGGATGACAGAGGATGAGATGGTGGCTGGCATCATTCAATCAATGGACATAAGTTTGAGCAAACTCTGGGAGATAGTGGAGGACAGGGAAGCCTGACATGTTTTAGTCCATGGGGTTGCAAAGAGTCAGACAGGACCTAGAGACTGAACAACACTCTTGCCAACACTGTGTTTTATAACTTTTTGCTTATTTAAAAAATGCGAAAAGTGACACTTTCTTGCTATTGTAATTTGCTTTTGTTTGGTTATCAACCAGGTGGAAAATATTCATATGCGTATTTTGCTCCTTGTATTTTCCCTCTGTGAATTATCTGTTTATGGCCTTTACATATTAATTAGTTGGGACACTTTCTACATTTCTCACTGCTATTTTAAAAGGTTAGTGTTTCACATACTTTAAACCTTCTGTTATATATATTAAATTTTTAGCCATTTAATTATCTTCTACTTTTTCATATCCTTAGAATTCAAAAATTATTTTTGCTGTTTTTTAAATGACCTATTATAATATTTTTGGCTTTAATGGGTATTTCTTCAGCCACCCTTTCCCCTCTATAAGTTCAAAGTTTATTTCTATTGCATTTTAATTTTCCTATGGTTTTAGTAAAATCTTCCCTGATTTTAAAAGTAATGTATAGTTATTGTTTAAAAAAATGTACACACATGCATAAATGTTATGAAATTTTTTAAAGCCAAGGATTCCATCACATATATAATCTCAGTTTATTTTCTATAATTTTTAGCTTATTTGAAAGTATATAGCACACAATATGAGGACTTCCCTGGTGGCTCAGACGGTAAAGAGTCTGTCTACAATGTGGGAGACCTGGGTTCGATATGTAGATTACAGATAATTCTATTGTATACAAATAATACTATACCACATAAAGTCTATTTCTGAATTGGACTATTTTGTTAAATCATCAGAAGTTACATGTTAACCTGCAACTTTAAGGTTTTATATACATTATAAAATGTATATAAAATGAACTTATATTACTTCTAGAAATATGTGTCTGTTTCATTTATCCTAACTACCACTTGTGTATTGAATTACATTGACTTGTTAATTTGATAGGCAAATACTTTCAGTTCAGTTCAGTCACTCAGTCGTGTCCGACTCTTTGCAACCCCAAGGACTGAAGCACACCAGGCTTCCTTGTCCATCACCAACTCCCAGAACTTGCTCAAACTCATGTCCATTGAGTCGGTGATGCCATTCAACCAGGCAAATATGTTATTTTACTTTTATACTAGTTTATATTTCTTGTATATTGAAATATGTTTAGTTTGTTAATTATCTGAAATTGTCTTGGTAAACTGTAAATGAAAATTGCTATTCCAAAACAGCTAACCAATTTTGTGGTTTTACTTTAGTCAATTTGATATATAATAGCCTAGGGACGGGTGAAAGAGCCTGGTAGGCTGCAGTCCATGGGGTCACTGAGAGTCGGACATGACCAAGCGACTTCACTTTCACTTTTCACTTTCATGCATTGGAGAAGGAAATGGCAACCCACTCCATTGTTCTTGCCTGAAGAATCCCAGGGATGGGGGAGCCTGGTGGGCTGCAGTCTATGGAATCGCACAGAGTTGGATACGACTGAAGCAACTTAGCAGCAGCAGCAGCCTAGGGACAGGGGAGCCTGGTGGGCTCCCATCTCTGGGGTCGCAAAGAGTCAGACACTACTGAAGCAACTTAGCAGCAGCAGCAGCAAGTAGCAGCAGCATCTAATTCTGTGTAGAATTGAATTCTACTAGTTTAATTATTCTTATGACAGTTATGTAATATTTTAATTGATGGTGGCTTTGTAAATGTTTTAATATCTGGTAGAACTAGTTCTGCCCTCAATATTATTTTTTCTTTTAGCCTTTTCTTTAATAGTCCTATCATTTTATTTTTTTTCTTTTCCAAACCTCTAAATAACTACTGACATTTTGACTGAAATTAATCATATAAATAGGTTTTAAACTTCCAGAGAAGACCAAAGATGACCAAAAGACACGCGAAAATATGCTCAATATCTCTAATTATTACAGAAATACAAGTCAAAATTACAATGAGATATCACCTCAGAATAGTTAGAATAGCCAGCATCAAAAAGCCTATAAACAATAAATGCTGAAGAGGGTGGGGAAATGGGGAACCCTCCTACACTATTGGTGGGAATTTTCATTGGTACAATCCCTAAGGAGAACATTATGGAGGTTCCTTAAAAATTTTAAAATAGAGTTACCACATGATCCATCAATCCCACTCCTGGGCGTATATCCAGAGAAAACCATTGTTTGAAAGGAAAAATATATGCCATTGTTCATTGCAGCCTGTTTACAGTAGGCAAGATATGGAAACAACCTAAGTGTACATTGACAGAGGAGTGGATAAAGAAGATGTCATACATATATACAATGGAATATTACTCATCCATCAAAAACAATGAATAATGCCATTTGCAACAACATGGATGGATTCAGAGATTGTCATGCTAAGTGAAGCAAGACAGAGAAAGACAAATACCATATGATATCACATATATGCAGAATCACAAGAAAAAAAATGATACAAACAAACTTGCTTACAATCAGAAACAGACTTACAGACTTAGTAAACAAATTTAAGGTTACCAAAGGGGAAAGGTTGGGAAAAGGGATAAATTTAGAGTTTGGGACTGACATATACACACTATTATATTTTAAAAGACCTATTGTATAGCACAGGGAACTTTGCTCAAGATTCTATAATAACTTATAGATTCTATAATAAATGGGAAAATAATTTGAAAAAAGAATATATATATGTATATATATATATATGACTGAATCACTTTGCTATATACCTGAAATTAACACAATGCTGCAAATTAACTATAGTCCAATATAAAATAAAAATAGAAAAGATACACACATTCCAATGTTCACTGAAGCAGTATTTATAATGGCCTAGACAAGGAAGCAATCTAAGTGTCCATTAACAGATGAATGGAAGGAAGGAAGATGTAATATATGTATACAGTGGAATATTACTCAGCCATTAAAAATAATGAAATAATGCCATTTGAAGCAATATAGATGCAACTGGAGATTATCATACTGACTGAAGTATGCCAAAGACAAATACCAAATGGCATCACTTATACGTGGAATTAAAAAAAAAAAAAAGATACAAATGAACTTATACAAAAAACAGAAATAAACTCACAAACATAGAAAACAAATATATTTTCACCAAATAGGAAAGGGAGGGATAAATTAGGAGTTTGGGACTAATATATACACATTACTATATAAAATATATAACCAACAAGGACCTATTATATAGCACAGAGAAGTATATTCAATATTTTACAAAAAAAAAACTGTAAGAGAAAAGAATCTGAAAAAGAATATGTATAACTGAACACTGCTGTACATCTGAAACACAACAACACATTGTAAATCAATTATACTTGAGTAATTTTTAAATTTAATTGTGTTTTTAGAAAATGCAAAACTTATTTAAAAGTGCTATACATACCTTGCTAAGTTTATTTATAAATTGTTAGCCTTTATGTCTTTTTAAAAAAACTTCTAACATAAGCATTGCAGAAACATGAAAATGGTTATTAATTTTCATTTTGTTGATGTTGTTTCTCTTCTGGCTACTTAAGTATGGACCTTTGGATTTCCTAGGAAAAATTAAGTTATACGCAAATAAACATAATTTTGTCTCTTTCTTCCAATATATATTCATTTTTCTTTCATATCTTATTTCCATAATAAAACCTACAAAGCCATTTTTATTATGAAAGGTAATAATGGTCATCCTAGTTTAGTTCTTGCCCTTTGCTTGCAGTATTTTTATAGTTTAAATGTTAGCTGAGGTTTTAATGTGTCTATTAATATACAAAAAATTATTTTACTATTCTCAGTCTTATTAGGAATGGTTATTAACATCAGCAAACTTTTTTCCAACAAAGGAAATATTGCATTGTATGAATTATTTACAGTGAAGCTATCTTTGCTTTTCTGAGTAAAATTCTAACTGGTGATATCATGGAATTTGCTTACAATATTTCTAGTTTTTATTTACTAGTGATTCCCTAGTAGTTTAGTGTCTCTATTTAAAGGGACATTCTCCTATAACAATAGGAAATTAATTTTCCTTTTTTATGTCTTAGTGTTCCTACGAGATATTATAATTAAATAAGGGTCAGAAAACATCTTTGAATATCTTAATTCCCCAAGTGATTTATTTGTACATATAAGGAAATTTATTTATTTATAAATCTCCCATTTTAGATTTAGTTAGCAATTACTGTTCACAGAGTCAAAATAAAGCAGAAGTTGGTTGATACATACCCACATATAACCTGAATATGTATAAACACACTCTATCTGATATTATAAATATTTTAACAAGGATTTGGTGGCACATAAAGGCTTTTACAACTTTGGTTTGGCCTTTCCTTATCTACTGCTTCCCAGGCAAATTAATTTTAGCCTTTCTGGGTGGTTCCCTTAACCACTGTACTCATCCACATTTGTTTGCTTTTATTCACATCATGAGACGAGATGGTCAGATAGCATCACTGGTTCAGTGGAACTTGAGCAAACTCTGGGAGACAGTGAAGGACAGAGGAGCCTGCAGTGCTGTAGTCCTTGGGGTCACAAAGAGTTGGACGCAGCTTAGCAAGTAAACAGCAATTCACCTCATGTCTTTATTCTGAAATGTTCTTTCTCCTTTCTCTGCATTTCTTTTTGTTTTTGAAATCTCCCTTAATACTTATTTTATCGCCTTTCACAATCAAAATACTTTTTTCATAGAGCCCCTTTTATGTTAATATTATTCACATGCCTTTGACACTAGAGTTTGAACTCATCCAGGATGATGACAATGTCTGTTTATTTGGTATCCTCTGGGTCACAGAATAGGAGCTCATTAACTCCAACCACTGAATGGGTGAATGGTATGAAATTCCTCATTACAAATTTACCCTGCCCTTTATATTTTAAACAGATTGAATTTCACCTAAGGAATGTCTAATATGGAAGAATTTTTTTCCTTTGCTCTTTTATGTATTCTGCTTCACTGTGTTATACTGATAGAATGTTAGTGTTGTCATCTTTGTTGTTACAGACCATGTTTTAGAGAGCTGTGATATGGATACTATCTTAAGGACATTCATGACCTCTAGTTCACCTGCAATATGAAACCATAGACTGCACTCATAAGGAGAATACTGCAGTGAACCTCTCTTTATGCACTTCTTTTCAGAAACATTACGGTGAAAATATCAGACACCTGAGCCACCAGTCCCCAGAGAGAATTGCTTTTGCATTTGTAATAAGCTAAAAAGAAACTTCTTTCACAGGTGCTTTAGCGTTAGGAAGAAAATCTTTTCACCTATTATTTGACAGAGACTTCTCATATAATCACATGGATGTTGATCTTAGTTAAATACAAGTATACAAGAAGAGGAGAATGTAAGATTAGAAAAACAATTAAAAGACTTCGGAGAAGCTTCCTTTTCTTCCATAGGAATGCAAGGTAATTCAGTCATATCTTGTCAATTATTAACGTAATGCTTTTTTTAAAATGCATGGATTAAAAATGAAGTATTCTGTGTCTTCTGGCTCTGAATGTTGGATCTTACTTTAGATTTGCCCTTTTCATTCACTAGAGGCAGAGGGGCACCGATGGAAAACAAGAGAAATACCAGCACACACAGGGCAGACAATGGCAGCCAGCAGGAGAGAAGGCAGGAAACTAAAGGCAAGTGGTAGAATCAGAAGGCTAGAGGAAGTTAGATGGAAATCCCACATCCTTGTGTTTGTCTTTATATAAAATCCTAAAGAAGAAGAAAAGAAAAGCAGTTAAAAGACATTACAAACTAATGAGGTTTATAAGAAATTGTATTGCCTAATAGACTAACAAGAATTTAAATAGGACTGGGTTAATAAGTGGAAACACAAAGAAACATGATGAGATATGCTACCTTTTTAATATATAAATAACTGAAAATGTTGAGTGGTTTATTTGTTTTCTATATGCTGGAAAAGTCAGAGGTTTAGGCAAAGGGAAAAATACTTTAGAATAAGAAAGTTATCTTAACTACAAAAAGCTACAAACCACCATGGAAATTACAAATCATGCTCAAATAATCATGGGGGAGTCCCTGCATGGGCTTCCCTCGTAGCTCAAAGGGTAAAGCGTCTGCCTGCAATATGCGAGACCTGGGTTCAATCCTTAGGTCAGGAAGATCCCGTGGAGAAGGAAATGGCAACCCACTCCAGTACTTTTGAATGGAAAATTCCATGGATGGAGGAGCCTGGTAGGCTACAGTCCATGGGATTGCAAAGAGTCGGACATGACTGAGCAACTTCACTGGTCCACTGTTTGTACAATGTTACAAAATATATCTACAGTTTCTCAAAAAGTTGTGCCAAATATACTGAGGCAAATAGTTACAAAGTTTTTGAGGTTCAAGTCTGAGCAAAGAGAATCAAATGTTTTTATTGTCACACAGCATTTTGAATCTGACAATGCTGTAATGACTTTTGGTTTGCAGTTAACCAAGCAAATAATTTGACTCAATTTATATGTTTATGTTGATATAGTAAACACAATTCAAACAGCACCATAATAATAGAGTATTTTGAAATCTATTACAACAAAACAAAGCATATAATTACATACTTATGCTAGTTACTGCTAGACAATAGACCATTTTCACAGAATACAAATGCTCAGAGCAAGATTGGTAAGCTTGATAAAATAAAAACCCTAAATGATAGGGGTCACTACTGCAGATTCTTCAAATACAAGGTTCTCTCTTAGGATCACATCCTAACAAAAGCACATACATCCTTTTCTCTTATGCAAATTAATAATATTGGCTACAATAAAAACTGCAAATAAGCAACTTTGGAAGAAGGAAAGGAAAAATATATTTGATTAACTTGGAGTGAAATGCAAGTGTGCTATCTGAACTGAAGACTCATGCCCTCACTGATAACAGCAGCTTATTTTACTGTGTGTTCTCAGTCACACAGTCCTGTCTGACTCTTTGTGACCCCATGGACTGTATCCCACCAGGCTCTAATGTCCCTGGGATTGTCCAGGCAAGCATACTGGAGTGGGTTGCCATTTCCTCCCCCAGGGAACCTCCCCTACCTAGGGATCACACCTGCATCTCCTGTGTCTTATGCACTGGCAGGGGGATTCTTTACCACTGTGCCACCTGGGAAGTACTTTTAACAATTTCCTATTTGGTCCTTCTACTCTTTTTGACCCTATCTTTTTTTTTTTTTTTCCTTTTGACTCAGCCTCAACTAGACTTTCAAATGTCAGTTTGATCGGCATAATTCCATACTATTATGCCTCTGAATTTAAATCTAGTGAGCTTGTGACATGAGTGAAGTCGCTCAGTTGTGTCTGACTCTTTGTGACCCCATGGACTGTAGCCTGCTGGGGTCCTCCATCCATGGGATTTTCCAGGCAAGAATACTTGAGTGGGTTGCTATTTCCTTCTCTAGGGGATCTTCACAAGTGAGCTTATTCAACAATCAAATATTTACAAGTTGGCTCTGTGAAATATGAGCTAAAATATATTTTATAATAATCATAATACATAAAATAACGATCACAATTTCAATAATTTAGACAACAGTATAGAGTCCTGATGAACAAAATGAAATCAGCCAAGTTCCTGAATGTTTCACTTTTAATATATTAGTCTCACCACCAAGCTCTGAGGATGTACAGCTCTCACTCACTGCGGCTGCAACATAAGTCACTTGCCTGGAATTATACCTTGAAGAACAGGAGTTCACAAATAACCAATACATTCTTAAACATCACCATTTCTTTACATTTGCTATCATTTAATAGTTCAGTTCAGTTCAGTCGCTCAGTCATGTCCGACTCTTTGTGATCCCATGAATCGCAGCATGCCAGGCCTCCCTGTCCATCACCAACTCCCGGAGCTCACTCTGACTCACGTCCATCGAGTCAGTGATGCCATCCAGCCATCTCATCCTTGGTCATCCCCTTCTCCTCCTGCCCCCAATCCCTCCCAGCATCAGAGTCTTTTCCAATGAATTAACTCTTTGCATGAGGTGGCCAAAGTGCTGGAGCTTCAGCTTTAGCATCATTCCTTCCAAAGAAATCCCAGGGAGACAGGGGAAAGATGGTGGAGGAATAGGACGGGAAGACCACTTTCTCCCTCACAAATTCCTCAAAAGAACATTTCAACGCTGAGCAAACTCCACAAAACAACTTCTGTAGGCTGGCAGAGGACATCAGGCAACCAGAAAAGCAGACCATTGTCTTCAAAAACAGGTAGGAAAAAATATAAAAGACAAAAAAGGAGACAAAGGAGGTGGGGAGGGAGCTCCGTCCCGGGAAGGGAAGCCCGTCCCGGGAAGGGAATTTTAAGAAGAGAGGTTTCCAAACACCAGGAAACTCCCTGCCGAGTCTGTGGCGAGCCTTGGAAACACAGAGGCAACATAACAGGAAGGAAAAATAGATAAATAATTAAAACCAAGAGATTACAAGCCCACCAGTAACTCCCCCAGCGGAAAAGCAGCACAGACGCCTGCATCCGCCATTGGGAAATGGGGGCAGGGCAGGGACGCGCGGGAGGCGCGGGCTGCAGAGCTTTGTAAGAATCGGGCAGGAACGCCCCATGCGCAACCAGAACGATCTAACTTGGGCTAGCAAACCAGACTGTGGGATAGCTACCACGCGAAAAGCTCGAACATACGACACCGCCAGGACCGAGCACAGAACAAAGGACGGAACGGAAAAAGCCGGCTGCAGACCATTCCCCGCCGGGGACAGGCAGCCAGAGCCGTAAGAACTGGAAAGGGGCAATTGCAGACCCGGAGAGACTTTACTTCCCTAACTGCAAGCAGGCTCCTTTGCTAAGACTTCTGGGGGTGCTGGACAGTCACAATCTGCCTCATGGGGTGTGCCAGCGGTAGCTTTCTGCTACCCAGAAAGCTGAGTAGCAGCGGCAGAAAAGGTGACAAGCCGCGGCGATCGCGCTCACCAAATTCCTGAGCTACTCGGACCTGGGAAGGGCACAAAGCGCAGTCCCAGGCTGAGCATCGTAGAGCCGGAGCGGTTTGTGCGCCGCGAGAAAGGACAGGTCAAGCGGGGCTGAGATACTGTGTGCACACGACAGTGCTATTTCTTTGCAGCATCCCCCCTCCCCACAGTGCGACTGAACTAGTGAGCCTAAAAAACCAGCAAACAGAAGAAGTTAAACAGAGGGAACCACCTTGGAAGTGATCCCACACGGCCCATAACACCAGAGATGGGCCAGAAATATTTTTACTATTTTTAAAATCATTCCTTTTTTTTTTTGTTGTTGCTTAGTTTT
The DNA here is from genome assembly GCF_016772045.2 of Ovis aries. Lineage (NCBI taxonomy): Eukaryota > Metazoa > Chordata > Mammalia > Artiodactyla > Bovidae > Ovis > Ovis aries. The sequence continues at coordinate 213,148,898 of NC_056054.1, forward strand.
TTGGGTTTTTTTTTTCTTTTTTCTTTTTTTTTCTAACTTTTTTTTAATTGTTAAGTCTTCTATTTCTCCTCCAATTTTTATTTCTATAACCTATTATTACTATTTAAAAAAAAAAGACTTTTTTTTTTAAGGCAAACACAATATATAGTCCTTGGATGGTTGTTGGTGGGTTTTTTTGTTTGTTTGTTTGTTTTTAATAATTCTTTTTTTCTTTCTTCCTTTTTCCTTCTGCTTTTCTTTAATATTGTATCTTTGAAAATCCAACCTCTACTCTAGATTTTTAATCTTTGCTCTTAAGTTTTTGTTGTCAATTTTGTACATTTAAAAACCCAAAAATCACTCCCCAAGTTTACCTGAGAGCGAGATTACTGGCTTGACCACTCTCTCCTCCTCTGGACTCTCCTTTTTCTCTACCAGGTGGCCTCTGTCTCTTTTCTCCCCTATCTCTTCTCTATCCAACTCTGTGAATCTCTGTGTGTTCCAGACGGTGGAGAACACCTAAGGAACTGGTTACGGGCAGGATTTGTCTCTCTCCTTCTCATTCCTCTCTCTTATCCTCCTGGTCACCTCTGTCTACTTCCTCCCTCTCCTCTTCCCCGTATAACTCTGTAAATACCTCTGAGCAGTCCAGACTATAGAGCGCACATAAGGAAGTGACTACTGGCTAGCTTGCTCTCTCCTCTTTTGATCTCACCGCATCTCATTCCAGTTACCTCTAACTACCCCCTCCATCTTCTCTTCTCCTTGTAACTCAGTGAACCTCTCTGAGTGTCCCTCATTGTGGAGAAACTTTTCATCTTTAACCTAGATGTTTTATCATCGGTGCTGTATAGATGGAGAAGTCTAGAGGCTACTGTAAAAATAAAACTGAAAACCAGAAGCAGGAGGCTTAAATCCAAAGCCTGTAAACATTAGAGAACTCTTGAATTCAGGGAACATTAAGCAATAGGAGCTCATCAAATGCCTTCATACCTACACCGAAACCAAGCTCCAACCAAGGGCCAACAAGTTCCAAAACAAGACATACCACGCAAATTCTCCAGCAACACAGGAACACTCCCCTGAGCCTCAATATACAGGCAGCTCAAAATTATCCCAAAACCTTTGATGTCTCATAACCCATTACGGGTCACTCCACTGCACTCCAGAGAGAAGAAACCCAGCTCCACCCACCAGAACTCCAACACAAGCCTCCCTAACCAGGAAACCTTGACAAGCCACTGATAGAACCCCACCCAAAGTGAGGAAGCTCCATAATAAAGAGAATTCCACAAATTACCAGAATATAAAAAGGCCACCCCAAATGCAGCAATATAACCAAGATGAAGAGACAGAGGAATACTCAGCAGGTAAAGGAACAGGAGAGTTGCCCACCAAACCAAACAAAAGAGGAAGAAGTAGGGAATCTACCGGAGAAGGGATTCCGAATATTGATAGTGAAAATGATCCAAAATCTTGAAATCAAAATGGAATCACAGATAAATAGCCTAGAGACAAGGATTGAGAAGATGCAAGAAAGGTTTAACAAGGACCTAGAAGAAATAAAAAAGAGTCAAAATATATTGAATAATGCAATAAATGAGATCAGAAACACTCTGGAGGCAACAAATAGCAGAATAATGGAGGCAGAAGATAGGATTAGTGAAATAGAAGATAGAATGGTAGAAATAAATGAATCAGAGAGGAAACAAGAAAAATGAATTAAAAGAAATGAGGACAATCTCAGAGACCTCCAGGACAATATGAAACGCTCCAACATTCGAATTATAGGAGTCCCAGAAGGAGAAGACAGAAAGAAAGATTATGAGAAAATCCTTGAGGAGATAATAGTTGAAAACTTTCCTAAAATGGGGAAGGAAATAATCACACAAGTCCAAGAAACACAGAGAGTTCCAAATAGGATAAACCCAAGGCGAAACACCCCAAGACACATATTAATCAAATTAACAAAGATCAAACACAAAGAACAAATATTAAAAGCAGCAAGGGAAAAACAACAAATAACACACAAGGGGATTCCCATAAGGATAACAGCTGATCTTTCAATAGAAACTCTTCAGGCCAGGAGGGAATGGCAAGACATACTTAAAGTGATGAAAGACAATAACCTACAGCCCAGATTACTGTACCCAGCAAGGATCTCATTCAAATACGAAGGAGAAATCAAAAGCTTTACAGACAAGCAAAAGCTGAGAGAATTCAGCACCACCAAACCAGCTCTCCAACAAATTCTAAAGGATATCCTCTAGACAGGAAACACGAAAGGGTGTATAAACCCGAACCCAAAACAATAAAGTAAATGGTAACGGGATCATACTTATCAATAATTACCTTAAACGTAAATGGGTTGAACGCCCCAACCAAAAGACAAAGACTGGCCGAATGGATACAAAAACAAGACCCCTCTATATGCTGCTTACAAGAGACCCACCTCAAAACAAGGGACACATACAGACTGAAATTGAAGGGCTGGAAAAAGATATCCCACGCAAATAGAGACCAAAAGAAAGCAGGAGTGGCAATACTCATATCCGATAAAATAGACTTTAAAACAAAGGCTGTGAAAAGAGACAAAGAAGGCCACTACATAATGATCAAAGGATCAATCCAAGAAGAAGATATAACAATTATAAATATATATGCACCCAATATAGGAGCACCGCAATATGTAAGACAAATGCTAACAAGTATGAAAGGGAAATCAACAATAACACAATAATAGTGGGAGACGTTAATACCCCACTCACACCTATGGACAGATCAACTAAACAGAAAATTAACAAAGAAACGCAAACTTTAAATGATACATTAGATCAGTTAGACCTAATTGATATCTATAGGACATTTCACCCCAAAACAATGAATTTCACCTTTTTTTCAAGTGCTCATGGAACCTTCTCCAGAATAGATCACATCCTGGGCCATAAATCTAAACTTGGTAAATTCAAAAAATCGAAATCATTCGAAGCATCTTTTCTGACCATAATGCATTAAGATTAGATCTCAATTACAGGAGAAAAACTATTAAAAATTCCAACATATGGAGGTTGAACAACACACTTCTGAATAACCAACAAATCACAGAAGAAATCAAAAAAGAAATCAAAATATGCATAGAAACTAATGAAAATGAAAACACAACAACCCAAAACCTGTGGGACACTATAAAAGCAGTGCTAAGAGGAAAGTTCATAGCAACACAGGCATACCTCAAGAAACAAGAAAAAAGTCAAATAAATAACCTAACTCTACAACTAAAGCAACTAGAAAAGGAAGAATTGGAGAACCCCAGAGTTAGTAGAAGGAAAGAAATCTTAAAAATTAGGGCAGAAATAAATGCAAAAGAAACAAAAGAGACCATAGCAAAAATCAACAAAGCCAAACGCTGGTTCTTTGAAAGGATAAATAAAATTGACAAACCATTAGCCAGACTCATCAAGAAGCAAAGAGAGAAAAATCAAATCAATAAAATTAGAAATGAAAATGGAGAGATCACAACAGACAACACAGAAATACAAAGGATCATAAGAGACTACTATCAGCAGTTGTATGCCAATAAAATGGACATGTGGAAGAAATGGACAAATTCTTAGAAAAGTACAATTTTCCAAAACTGAACCAGGAAGAAATAGAAAATCTTAACAGACCCATCACAAGCACGGAAATTGAAACTGTAATCAGAAATCTTCCAGCAAACAGAAGCCCAGGTCAAGACGGCTTCACAGCTGAATTCTACCAAAAATTTCGAGGAGAGCTAACACCTATCCTCCTCAAACTCTTCCAGAAAATTGCAGAGGAAGGTAAACTTCCAAACTCATTCTATGAGGCCACCATCACCCTAATACCAAAACCTGACAAAGATGTCACAAAAAAAGAAAACTACAGGCCAATATCACTGATGAACATAGATGCCAAAATCCTCAACAAACTTCTAGCAATCAGAATCCAACAACACATTAAAAAGATCATCCACCATGACCAAGTGGGCTTTATCCCAGGGATGCAAGGATTCTTCAATATCCGCAAATCAATCAATGTAATTCACCACATTAACAAATTGAAAATAAAAACCATATGATTATCTCAATAGATGCAGAGAAAGCCTTTGACAAAATTCAACATCCATTTATGATAAAAACACTCCAGAAAGCAGGAATAGAAGGAACATACCTCAACATAATAAAAGCTATATATGACAAACCCACAGCAAACATTATCCTCAATGGTGAAAAATTGAAAGCATTTCCCCTAAAGTCAGGAACAAGACAAGGGTGTCCACTTTCACCGCTACTATTCAACATAGTTCTGGAAGTTTTGGCCACAGCAATCAGAGCAGAAAAAGAAATAAAAGGAATCCAAATTGGAAAAGAAGAAGTAAAACTCTCACTGTTTGCAGATGACATGATCCTCCACATGGAAAACCCTAAAGACTCCACCAGAAAATTACTAGAGCTAATCAATGAATATAGTAAAGTTGCAGGATATAAAATCAACACACAGAAATCCCTTGCATTGCTATACACAAATAATGAGAAAGTAGAAAAAGAAATTAAGGAAACAATTCCATTCACCATTGCAACGAAAAGAATAAAATACTTAGGAATATATCTACCTAAAGAAACTAAAGACCTATATATAGAAAACTATAAAACACTGATGAAAGAAATCAAAGAGGACACTAATAGATGGAGAAATATACCATGTTCATGGATCGGAAGAATCAATATACTGAAAATGAGTATACTACCCAAAGCAATTTACAAATTCAATGCAATCCCTATCAAGCTACCAGCCACATTTTTCACAGAACTAGAACAAATTATTTCAAGATTTGTATGGAAATATAAAAAACCTCGAATAGCCAAAGCAATCTTGAGAAAGAAGAATGGAACTGGAGGAATCAACTTGCCCAACTTCAGGCTCTACTACAAAGCCACAGTCATCAAGACAGTATGGTACTGGCACAAAGACAGCCAGATAGATCAATGGAACAAAATAGAAAGCCCAGAGATAAACCCACACACCTATGGTCACCTTATCTTTGACAAAGGAGGCAAGAATATACAATGGAGTAAAGACAATCTCTTTAACAAGTGGTGCTGGGAAAACTGGTCAACCACTTGTAAAAGAATGAAACTAGATCACTTTCTAACACCGCACACAAAAATAAACTCAAAATGGATTAAAGATCTAAATGTAAGATCAGAAACTATAAAACTCCTAGAGGAGAACATAGGCAAAACACTCTCAGACATAAATCACAGCAGGATCCTCTATGGTCCACCTCCCAGAATTCTCGAAATAAAAGCAAAAATAAACAAATGGGATCTAATTAAAATTAAAAGCTTCTGCACAACAAAGGAAAATATAAGCAAGGTGAAAAGACAGCCTTCTGAATGGGAGAAAATAATAGCAAATGAAGCAACTGACAAACAACCAATCTCAAAAATATACAAGCAACTTATGCAGCTCAATTCCAGAAAATAAACGACCCAATCAAAAAATGGGCCAAAGAACTAAACAGACATTTCTCCAAAGAAGACATACGGATGGCTAACAAACACGTGAAAAGATGCTCAACATCACTCATTATCAGAGAAATGCAAATCAAAACCACAATAAGGTACCACTTCACACCAGTCAGAATGGCTGCGATCCAAAAATCTGCAAGCAGTAAATGCTGGAGAGGGTGTGGAGAAAAGGGAACCCTCTTACACTGTTGGTGGGAATGCAAACTAGTACAGCCACTATGGAGAACAGTGTGGAGATTCCTTTAAAAATTGCAAATAGAACTACCTTATGACCCAGCAATCCCACTGCTGGGCATACACACCGAGGAAACCAGAACTGAAAGAGACACATGTACCCCAATGTTCATCGCAGCACTGTTTATAATAGCTAGGACATGGAAACAACCTAGATGTCCATCAGCAGATGAATGGATAAGAAAGCTGTGGTACATATACACAATGGAGTATTACTCAGCCATTAAAAAGAATTCATTAGAATCAGTTCTGATGAGATGGATGAAACTGGAGCCGATTATACAGAGTGAAGTAAGCCAGAAAGAAAAACACCAATACAGTATACTAACACATATATATGGAATTTAGGAAAATGGCAATGACGACCCTGTATGCAAGACAGGTAAAAAGACACAGATGTGTATAACAGACTTTTGGAGTCAGAGGGAGAGGGAGAGGGTGGGATAATTTGGGAGAATGGCATTCTAACATGTATACTATCATGTAAGAATTGAATCGCTAGTCTATGTCTGACGCAGGGTGCAGCATGCTTGGGGCTGGTGCATGGGGATAACCCAGAGAGATGTTGTGGGGAGGGATGTGGGAGGGGGGTTCATGTTTGGGAACGCATGTAAGAATTAAAGATTTTAAAATTTTAAAAATAAAAAACTAAAAAAAAATAAAAATAAAATAAATAAAATAAAACAAAATTAAAACAAAACAAAACAAAACAAAGAAATCCCAGGGTTGATCTCCTTCAGAATGGACTGGTTGGATCTCCTTGTAGTCCAAGGGATTTTCAAGAGTCTTCTCCAACACCACATTTAATAGTAGAATGCTTAAACTACCACACAATTGCATTCATCTCACATGTTAGTAAAGTAATGCTCAAAATTCTCCAAGCCAGGCTTCAGTAATACGTGAACCGTGAACTTCCTGATGCTCAAGCTGGTTTTAGAAAAGGCAGAGGAACCAGAGATCAAATTGCCAACATCTGCTGGATCATGGAAAAAGCAAGAGAGTTCCAGAAAAACATCTACTTCTGCTTTATTGACTTTGCCAAAGCCTTTGACTGTGTGGATCCCAATAAACTGTGGAAAATTCTGAAAGAGATGAGAATACCAGACCACCTGACCTGCTTCTTGAGAAATCTGTATGCAGGTCAGGAAGCAACAGTTAGAACTGGACATGGAACAACAGACTGGTTCCAAATAGGAAAAGGAGTGCATCAAGGCTGTATATTGTCACCCTGCTTATTTAACTTATATGCAGAGTACATTATGAGAAACACTGGACTGGGAGAAACACTGGACTGGAACAAACACAAGCTGGAATCAAAATTGCTGGGAGAAATATCAATCACCTCAGATATGCAGATGACACCACCCTTATGGCAGAAAGTGAAGAGGAACTAAAAAGACTCTTGATGAAAGTGTAAGTGGAGAGTGAAAAAGTTGGCTCAACATTCAGAAAACTAAGATCATGGCATCCGGTCCCATCACTTCATGGGAAATAGATGGGGAAACAGTGTCAGACTTTATTTTCTGGGGCTCCAAAATCACTGCAGATGGTGACTGCAGCCATGAAATTAAAAGACACTTACTCCTTGGAAGAAAAGTTATGACCAACCTAGATAGCATATTGAAAAACAGAGACATTACTTTGCCGACTATGGTCCATCTAGTCAAGGCTATGGTTTTTCCAGTGGTCATATATGGATGTGAGAGTTGGACTGTGAAGAAGGCTGAACACCGAAGAATTGATGCGTTTGAACTGTGGTGTTGGAGAAGCCTCTTGAGAGTCCCTTGGACTGCAAGGAGATCCAATCAATCCATTCTGAAGGAGATCAGCCCTGGGATTTCTTTGGAAGGAATGAAGCTAAAGCTGAAACTCCAGTACTTTGGCCACCTCATGCGAAGAGCTGACTCATTGGAAAAGACCCTGATGCTGGGAGGGATTGGGGGCAGGAGGAGAAGGGGACAACAGAGGATGAGATGGCTGGATGGCATCACTGGCTTGATGGACGTGAGTCTGAGTGAACTCCGGGAGTTGGTGATGGACAAAGAGGCCTGGCATGCTGCTATTCATGGGGTTGCACAGAGTCGGACAGGACTAAGCAACTGAACTGAACTGAATAGTAACATACCCACAATTCAAAAGAGGGGAAAAAAAGCATGATGCAGCTAAACTTCATAAAGCTCTTCATAAACCTTCAGAAACAATAGTTCCTAGCCTTTACCATACTATTTCAGCATCATAATTGAATTCCATGGTCATTTTAATGCAAATATATTATTAAGTTTCATTCAAACAAAATTGCAGTTTGCTGCTGCTATGTCGTTTCAGTAGTGTCCAACTCTGTGCGACCCCACAGATGGCAGCCCACCAGGCTCCCCATCCCTGGGATTCTCCAGGCAAGAACACTGGAGTGGGTTGCCATTTACTTCTCCAATGCATGAAAGTGAAAAGTGAAAGGGAAGTCGCTCATTCGTGTCCTACTCTTAGTGACCTCATGGACTGCAATGTATCAGGCTCCTCCATCCATAGGATTTTCCAGGCAAGAGTACTGGAGTGGGTTGCCATTTCCTTCTCCAATTGCAGTTTAGGACTGTGAATTTTAAATCATTATAACTTTAAACAAATTAAAACTTTATAAATCAAACACGTCTTTATTAATTAAAATAGGAAACACAATCAACACATTTTTGCCAACAAGAAACAAGTTTGTTTATTCCTGTAGCATAAAAATCCTGCTTTGGGATTCGATGAAATCTTGGAAAGCATTTCCTACCTCCTGCTGATTCTGGAAGCATTTTCCCTGCAAAAAGTGGTCGAGATGCTTAAAAAAGTTGTGGTCAATTGATGAGAGGTCAAGTGAATATGGTGGATGAGGCAAAATTCCATAGTCCCTTTCATTCAACTTTTGAAGCATTGGTTGTGCAATGCGCAGTCACGTGCTGTCTTCAATTTGCTGAGCATGCTCTCAGATGTAATGGTTTCACCAGGATTCAGAAAGTTGTAGTGGATCAGAGGGGCAGCAGACCATGAAACAGTGAGCATGCGCTTTTGTGGGTGCAAGTTTGGCTTTGGAAGAAGCTTTGGATCTTCTTCTTGGTCCAACCACTGAGCTAGTATTCATCAGTTGTCATATAGAATCCGCTTTTAATCACATGTCATAATCCGATCAAGAAATATGTTGTTGTTACATAGAATACGAGAAGACCACATTTCAAAAGGTTTTGACTTGTGGTCAGCTCATGAAGCACCCACTTATCAAGCTTTTTCACCTTTCCAATTTGCTTCAAATGCCGAATAACCATAGAATGGTCAATACAGAGTTCTTCAGCAACTTTGCATGTAGGTGTTAGAGGAATAGCTTCAGTGATCCTCTCAGTTGGTCAATGTCAACTTCCGATGGCTGACCACTGCTCTCCGCATCTTCAAGGTTCTTGTCTCCTTTGCAAAACTTATTGAACCATCACGGTGCTATTTCTTCATTAGCATTTCTGGGCCAAATGCATTGTTGATGTGGCAAGTTGTTTCCTCTGCTTTATGACTCATTTTGAACTTGAATAAAAGAAACACTCAAATTTGCTCCTTGTCTAACATCATTTCCCTAATCTAAAATAAATATACAATAAACAGCAAGTAATAAGTCATTAGCAAAAAACATAAAGGGAGATATGTATATTAAAATGACATATAACATAACCACATTTATTTAAGAAAATATTCCAGTAACAAATGGCAAAGTTCAACAATGGAAAACCAGTTACTTCTGCATCAATCTAATGCATTGGACTATTATACCTCTTGCAATATCTTTAATTTGAAAATGAGTGTTTATAGTACTAAAATGATTTCAAATTGAGTTGATACATGTGCACAGGTGTCTAGTCTTTGCTGCCCCATATGCCCATAAAAAAATGAATGTTAGTATATAAGAATAAAAGAAATTTTACATGTGGGTTCTAAACCAAGAAATGGTGTTAGTCCCAAGACAGAAACATCAGTAATTTTCACTGGTCATGTAACTGGGCTGAAGAAGATCCTAAGGGTCAATCTTTTGAGTTATGAGTAAAATTTTGCTTAAGAAATAAGTGGAGTAGCTTCTAGTCAATTCCCAGAAAAAATCCCTTCAATCAAAGAGGTTGGATGTGAGAAGAGATGGAGCCTGAACAAGGCAGACCCCACATAAACAGATTATTCTTCACTGTCACAGATTGGCTTCCTCTGGAAGAATCTGGTTAGGGAAGTATCAAATGCCATTTCAAATGCCAGTAGCTACAGGAAGCAAAATCTGGAAGAGGTCAGCAACCCACCGGATTGCAGTGAGGTGCCACAAGGAGTATGATAGAAGCACCAGGATCAGCAGAATCTTGTCTCTAAGATGGCAAACTTGTCATAAGTAGGGGAGAACATGACAGGAAATCTGTCAGAGTCTAAATAAAAAATTTAGGAGAAAAGTTATTTCTGAATTTGCGCACAGTTGTAACTCCATACCCATCTTCTACATAACTGAGACTTAAATATGTAATGTAATTAGATAACACTTCAATATTTGCCCAAGCTTATTGACAAAACTCAGATATTTAAGAAGAACCTGTAGTATAAGGGCCCGCAAAACTGTTGAGTGAGGGCTACTGGGTTCATTTATATAAAAAGGAGAAAAATAATAATAAGATTTTAACTCACAGGTAAAATAAGATTTAGGAAAATATTGCATCAAAGAAATCAAAGAAAGAAGGAATAGAAATGGAACAATGCATTATCAGAAAAATTAATGTGTTGAGATAAAAATATACTTTTTCAAATTTAAAATAGGAATAGAGGAAGTGAATATCAGATTGGATACTACAGAAAAATTGAATAAGTAAACCAGAAGCCAAGCTCAAGAAATTCTCTCAGAACTCACGGGAAAAACAACAAAAAATAATAATGGTAATAATTGTTTAGCGATCTGAAAGGTGTCCAAGAAGATCAAAACTACTTACAATAGACATTCCAGAAGAATGATAAAAAAGCAAAAGTCAATGATATCAATCTCCCAAATTTATGAAATACCTGAGAATATATTAATAGGTTTAAATGCTCAGGATCTCCCCAAAATGAAATGAGTAACATTTTTCACACAGTAAGTTTTTTGAATTTCAAGGTGAAAGGAAAATCTCTCCACTTATCTATGTTTGAAACAAAAAGCAGGTTTACCTCAAATTTTGCTTCTGTGCTGCTAAATATGACAAAGCAATGAAGCATCGTCTTCAAAAATTTTGGAGAAAATGTTTTTACTCAGTCAGAGTATCAGATGGTAAAGAATCTGCCTGCAATGAGGGAGATCTGTGTTCAGTCCCTAGGTTGAGAAGATCCCTTGGAGGAGGGGATGGCAACCCACTCCAGTATTCTTGCCTGAAGAATCCCATGGATAGAGCAACCTGGAGGGCTACAGTCCATGGGCTCACAAAGAGTTGGACACGACTCAGCACAGAGTACTTGTGTGTGAAGTATATGTTTATATACTTCAACAGAATATGTTTATAATATATACAAGGTATGTTAAATACACTTCTGCTCAGGATAATTACTTAAAGCTCATCTCTAGCTACTTGGGAGATAAAATAATGAAACCAAGAAAATTTTCATCATGCTATAAGGATAAATTGCTTGATATTAAAATGACATAGAACAAAGTATAAATATCAATAATTATTGTTAGTTATAAATCCTATGCAAATCAAAAAAAAGTCTTAAAAAGAATAGACATAAACATGAAAAACAAAATAAAATGGATTTAGTAATCAGATTACATGAATAAGGGCTTCCTGGTGGCTCAGATGGTAAAGAATCTGTGTGCAGTGCAGGAGAACTGGGTTCAATCCCTGGGTCCAGATGATACCCTGGAGAAGGGAATAGCTACCCACTCCAGTATTCCTGCCTGGTGAATTCCATGAACAGATGAGTCTGGTAGGCTACGGTCCATGGAGTCACAAAGAGTCAAACATGACTTGAGTAACTAACTATCAGTTACAAAACATGTAGTTTTCTGAGCCTTTGAGTTTTAATACAAACTTCTTGAAGGAAATGTTTATACCTAATTTATTTTTGCAATTTGCCACAAAGTATATAGCACATGCTAAGCACCCAAGTATTTGAGTAACTGAATGAAAATTCATTATAAAGATCATTTAAATGTTTTTGTGTACTTCTTTACAAAGGTGAGTTTATAATCTGGGAAACATTGAAATCAATTTAAAAACTATTTGGTCATGCATTTATTCAGGGCACATATTCTTAAAAAAAAAAAAAAACTCAAATCTGTGTTGTATTTATAGATCATTAGTTCTATTTATTGAGAGAGTGGCCGACCAAGAGGTAAAGGCTGAATCTCAATGAATGGAACAGAGGAAAGCGGGTCACTGTGCTTTCCAACAGATTACACTTCCAGCTACAAACACGACAAACTTTGCTGGGAGAAAAAAAAAAAGCTGCCCTTTTTCTTCTATTCTCCACATAAAGCCAGAATGATCTTTTCAAAACATGAATCAGTTCATGTCACTGCCTCACTTTTTAAACCTTCTAATGACTTCCTATTATACTTAGGATTCAATCCAAACTTCTAAACCTGCAAAATCCTCTCTTGCCAAGCCATTGCCTACTCTTTCACCTCATTGTCTCATAGCTCTTTTCTCCTTGGTCACGACATTCCAGACTCCCTAACATTCTTTTTCTTTATTTTTCTTCCTCAAAAGTTTCAGTCTTAGTTCTTGCATTTTTTTCTTCTAGCGACACTTACTCCTATGACCTTCATATTGCTGATTTCCTTCCATTATTTAAGGCTCAACACTAAGGTTTCTAAAGGGCCAACCTGATAATACTGTCTAGAGAGGTCAGACCCTCATAACCTCTCCATGTGCCATGACCTTATTGTATTTTCCTCTTATTACTGATCACTGGTTGACATAATCTCATGCTTGTGCAGTTTTATTTGTTAATTGTCTGTCTCCCTTCTGTGACATTCCATTAAAACATAAACTCTTTGAGAGGAGAGCTATTACATATATTGCTCAACCTGTAACCACACCTACAACAACAAAATACTGGAACGGATGAATGTGGAAATCATTTTTTTTTTAACTTAAGCTCAGAAAATATTGGCCAGGGGAAATTTGAGGAATATATATAGTAGCTGACTAATAGTGATATTAATCACTTCTTATATAACAATAATCATATATGCTCAAGGCAATCTTTGGTATTCAAGTAATGATGGACACTAATAACAAGATTAATGAAGACCATTTAAATCAAAGGTAATTAATTGTACATAGACAGTGCTCAGTGTTCGTGAGCAGCCAAACAAAAAGATGTTTGAAGCAAACTTCTAGTCTTAAAATTAGTGACTCTTCCAGGGGCAGCATATCAGTATCAGTAGCAGAAGCAATCAGACTTTGGAGGGCTCAGGCAAAGAGCATATGTGAAGATGGAAGCTCTTTTTATAGGCTAGTAGGATCAGATTTTTGAAACTAATAGAAGACAGAAGTATAGCCTAACTAGAGTGTTGTTTCACTTCAATAAGGTTTGTGTGTTTGTTGTTTATCTGAGACGTAGGTTTATTTGTTTGCTTACCTGTGAAAGGAACAAAGAGGAAGTTAAGTATTTTTTTAAGGGCACTGTCAAAGAACCCAAGAGAAATGGGACAGCAATACAAAAGAGGAATTGAATGGACATCGCTCAGTGTCACCTGCAGTCTAACTGAGACTTTTTTTTTAAGCAAACAAACATTTAATTGAATTTATTTTAGTTTATTTTTTTAATTTATTTATTTTAATTGGAGGTTAACTACATTACAATATTGTAGTGGTTTTTGCCATACATTGACATGAATCAGCCATGGGTGTACATGTGTTCTCCATTCTGAATTCCCCTCCCACCTGCCTCCCCATCCCTTCCCTCTGGGTCATCCCAGTGCACCAGCCCTGAGCACACTGTCTCATGCATTGAACCTGGACTAGCGATCTGTTTCACATATGATAATATACAAGTTTCAATGCTATTTTTTCAGACCATACTACCCTTCCCTTCTCCCACAGAGTCCAAAAGACTGTTCTATACATCTGTGTCTCTTTTGCTGTCTCGCATATAGGGTTATCGTTACCATCTTTCTAAATTTCATATATATACGTTAGTATACTGTATTGGTGTTTTTCTTTCTGACTTACTTCATTCTGTGCAATAGGTTCCACTTTCATCCACCTCATTAGGACTGATTCAAATGTATTCTTTTTAATGGCTGAGTAATATTCCATTCTGTATATGTACCAATGCTTTCTTATCCATTCGTCTGCTAATGGACATCTAGGTTACTTCCAAGTCCTGGCTATTATAAACAGTGCTGTGATGAACATTGGGGTACACGTGTCTCTTTCAATTCTGGTTTCCTCAGAGTGTATGCCCAGCAGTGGGATTGCTGGGTCATATGGCAGTTCTATTTCCAGTTTTTTAAAGAATCTCCACACTGTTATCCATAGTGGCTGTACTAGTTTGTATTCCCACCAACAGTGTAACAGTGTTCTCTTTTCTGCCATCCTCTCCAGCATTTATTGTTTGTAGATTTTTGGATAGCAGCCATTCTGACTGGCATGAGATGATACCTCATTGATGTTTGATTTGCATTTCTCTGATAATGAGTGATGTTGAAAATCTTTTCATGTGTTTGTTAGCCATCTGTATGTCTTCTTTGGAGAAAAGTCTGTTTAGTCCTTTGGCCCACTTTTTGATTGGGTCATTTATTTTTCTGGAATTCAGCTGCAGGAGTTGCTTGTATATTTTTGAGATTAATTCTTTGTCAGTTGCTTCGTTTGCTATTATTTTCTCCCATACTGAAGGCTGTCTTTTCATCTTGCTCATAGATTCCTTTATTATGCAAAAGAGTTTAAGTTTAATTAGGTCCCATTTGTTTATTTTTTGCTTTTATTTCCATTCCAGGTGGGTCATAGAGGATCCTGCTGTGATTTATGTCAGAGAGTGTTTTGCTTATGTTTTCCTCTAGGAGTTTCATAGTTTCTAGTCTTACATTTATATCTTTAATCCATTTTGAGTTTATTTTTGTGTATGGTGTTACAAAATGTTCTAGTTTCATTCTTTTACAAGTGGTTGACCAGTTTTCCTAGCACCATTTGTTAAAGAGATTGTCTTTTCTCCATTGTATATTCTTGCCTGCTTTGTCAAAGATAAGGTGTCCATAGGCGCATGGATTTATCTCTGGGCTTTCTATTTATTCCACTGATCTATATTTCTGTCTTTGTGCCTATACCATACTGTCTTGATGACTGTGGCTTTGTAGTAGAGCCTGAAGTCAGGCAGGTTGATTCCTCCAGTTCCATTCTTCTTTCTCAAGATTGCTTTGGCTATTTGAGGTTTTTTGTATTTCCATACAAATTTTGAAATTATTTGTTCTAGTTCTCTGAAAAATACTGTTGGTAGCTTGATAGGGATTGAATTGAATCTATAGATTGCTTTGGGTAAAATACTCATTTTCACTATATTGATTCTTGCAATCCATAAACATGGTATATTTCTCCATCTATTAGTGTCCTCTTTGATTTCTTTCATCAGTGTTTTATAGTTTTCTACATATAGGTTTTCTGTTTCTTTAGGTAGATTTATTCCTAAGTATTTTATTCTTTTCATTGCAATGGTGAATGGAATTGTTTCCTTAATTTCTCTTTCTGTTTTCTTATTGTTCAGTTCAGTTCAGTTCAGTTCAGTCACTCAGTCGTGTCTGACTCTTTGCGACACCATGAATCATAGCATACCAGGCCTCCCTATCCATCACCAACTCCCAGAGTTCACTCAGACTCACGTCCATCGAGTCCGTGATGCTATCCAGCCATCTCATCCTCGGTCATCCCCTTCTCCTCCTGCCCCCAATCCCTCCCAGCATCAGAGTTTTTTCCAATGAGTCAACTCTTTGCATGAGGTGGCCAAAGTACTGGAGTTTCAGCTTTAGCATCATTCCTTCCAAAGAATCCCAGGGTTGATCTCCTTCAGAATGGACTGGTTGGATTTCCTTGCAGTCAGTCCAAGGGACTCTCAAGAGGTTCTCCAACACCGCAGTTCAAAAGCATCAATTCTTCAGCGCTCAGCCTTCTTCACAGTTCAACTCGCACATCCATACATGACCACAGGAAAAACCATTGCCTTGACTAGATGGACCTTAGTCGGCAAAGTAATGTCTCTGCTTTTGAATATGCTATCTAGGTTGGTCATAACTTTTCTTCCAAGGAGTAAGTGTCTTTTAATTTCATGGCTGCAGTCACCATCTGCAGTGATTCTGGAGCCCCCAAAAATAAAGTCTGACACTGTTAGGAATGCAAGGGATTTCTGTGTGTTAATTTTATATCCTGCAACTTTATATTCATTGATTAGCTCCAGTAACTTTCTGGTGGAGTCTTTAGGGTTTTCTATGTAGAGGATCATGTCATCTGCAAACAGTGAGAGTTTTACTTCTTTTCCAATCCGAATACCTTTTATTTCTTTTTCTCTCTGATTGCTGTGGCCAAAACTTCCAGAACTATGTTGAATAGTAGTGGTGAGAGTGGGCACCCTTGTCTTGTTCCTGACTTTAGGGGAAATGCCTTCAATTTTTCACCATTTAGGATAATGTTTGCTGTGTGTTTGTCATATATAGCTTTTATTATGTTGAGGTATGTTCCTTCTATTCCTGCTTTCTGGAGGGCTTTTATCATAAATGGATGTTGAGTTTTGACAAATGCTTTCTCTGCATCTATTGAGATAATCATATGGTTTTTATCTTTCAATTTGTTAATGTGGGGTATTACATTGATTAATTTGCAGCTATTAAAGAATCCTTCCATCTGTGGGATAAAGCCCACTTGGTCATGATATATGATCTTTTTAATATGTTGTTAGATTCTGTTTGCTAGAATTGTGTTAAGGATTTTTGCATCTGTGTTCATCAGTGATGTTGGCCTGTAGTTTTCTTTTTTTGTGTGGCATTTTTGTCTGGTTTTGGTATTAGGGTGATGGCGGCATCAGAGAATGAGTTTGGAAGTTTACCTTCATCTGCAATTTTTCTGTAAGAGTTTGAGTAAAATAGGTGTGGGACTTAAATCTGAAATGAATGGTTAAATTTGTACTTTTCAATTTGATTATTATCAACATCATCTAGAAATATTCATCTTTTCTAAGCAGTCTTCCAGATACATGGAAAAAATTAAAACAGCTTTCAAATGTACAGTTATATTTCAAATCACTAGCATCTGAAACCAGGAGAATATGGCTATCCCATGAAAAGTACTGATAAAATTATTCATCCTTAATTGATTCCCTAGGTCATTATCAAATATTTACAGTATGTAAGAACACCTCATACCAAGGCAATTATTTTATGCCATTTTTTATAATTGTCTCATGGACATATTGTTACCAAAAAAAAAAAAAAAAAAAACAACCCTCTGACCTTCCTATAATCATTGACCAAAATCTGTATTTAAATCTCTGCAGTGTTTGCATTTTACATAGTTTTGTATCGTTTTACATTTTTAATAAGAACCTCCCACAAAGATATAAAGAAATTCTGTTGATTATGAAAATTAGTGGCAAATTATAAGGTTTGAAAACTCAGATTCTTACATAGAGACAGAGTATCATGTGTTTTGTATAACCTTCAATCCAAGGTGAAGACAGTTTGCTTTCTGAATGATTCCCAATAAATTATTACAGCTTTGTGGAAAAAAGAACTAAATATTATTCTCATGCCTAAAATCTATCACTGTAAAGACATTTAAATAAGTATAAATGTTTAAATATTTACATTACTTAATTTATACATATTCATTCACTAAAGTTCTTTCCCCAAATCTGAAATGAGATGTGACAGTGATCTAAATGATAAATTAAATTTTATTCATCCCTCTATCTCTTTTTGAAATCTTTCTTTTCTCTCTTGTTTTTGTATATTTTTCTCTGACCCAGATTTCCAGAGGAATATTCCTGAGGCAAGCAACACAAGAAGGTGCTCAAAAACTTATTTAGCACCTACCACATGCCAGTGATCATTTAAGGAGCTTGGGATATATCAGCAATAAAACAGAGACTCTGCCCTTACGGAGAACAAGCTGGATAGACAGGAAACATCCATAAACAAGTGACATCAAAATAAACAAGTAAATAACAAACTATTAGAAAGTTGTCCAGTAAGTTTGGCACAAATTAATTGAAGAACAAACCCTAACCTGAACTGACGTGAAGTTATTTATATACTTTATATATCTCATTATGTGAATATCTATACATTTCACTACAGAAATATTAATGTGTTTGATAATGGTGTGAGGCCCCAAATCCCACTGAAGCAAGTGTATTATACATGAGGTACATCATATAATCTTCCAAAATGCAAAAAGTTCTCAATTCCAAAACATACCTGGCCTTTGGTATAAGGATTGAGAACTTATTGTAAAAAGTAGAGCAGGGAATAATGACTGTAATTTTAAACACATTGTGAGGGAGGCCAAATGAAGTGGGTCAAGTGGTGCCACCCAGACTCCAAACATATGTCTTCCTAGAAACCATGGTTGCAAACTTATTTGGGAATAAGGTGTTCACAGGAGTAATTAAGTTATACATCTTGAGATGAGATCATCCTGTATTGAGAGGGAATGACTCAGAAAGACAGAGGGAAACAGATGACTCAGAAAGACAGAGGGAAACTCAAGCAACAGTTCCAGAGAGAAAGGCCGTGTGAAGATGGTGGCAGAGAAGGATTTCCAGCACAACCAGAATCTGGGAGGGAGGAGAGTAATGGATTCTCACTCAAAGCCTTCAGAAAGAATAAACCCTATTGCTATAGACTGAATGTTTGTGCCCCCCACCCCAAAATGCATATGCTGCTGCTGCTGCTAAGTTGCATCATTTGTGGCCCACTCTGTGCGATCCCATAGACAGAAGCCCATCAGGCACCCCTGTTCCTGGGATTCTCCAGGCAAGAACACTGGAGTGGGTTGCCATTTCCTTCTCCACAAAAATGCATATATTGATACTTAATCCCCATTGTGATGGTACTGGACAGAGATTTTGGGAAGTGATTAGGTCATATGGGTGCTAATCATGAAACCCTCATGAAAGGAATTATTGCCTTTATCAAGGTGACTCCAGAGAGATCCCTCATCCTCTCTGCCATGTGAGGATATAGCACGAAGATGACAGCTATGAACCAGGAAGCAGATTCCTATGCCAGGAATCTGCCTATGCCTTGAGCTTGAACATCTCAACCTCTAGAACTATGAGAAATAAATTTCTAGTGATTATAAGCCAGAGAGTCTACAGCGTTTTGTTATAACAGTCCAAGCAAATGAAGATACCTATCAACATATTGATTTCACACTTCTGACCTCCAGGGCTGAGAGAATAAATTTCTGTTATTTTAAGCCATGCAGTCTCTACTAATTTGTACAGCAGCCCTATGAAACTAATATACTTAATTAAGAAAATAACCATTAAGCAAAGACTTAAAATAGGTGAGAGAGTCAAGCCAGGGGGATGCCTGTGAGAAGAACAATCTAGACAGACGGGAGAGCTAATAGAAAGCCCTCAATTAAAGGTGTGTGAGGAATATTCTAGGATGGCTACTGTGGCTCTGTTTAGAATCAGCTGTAAGAAAGCCAAGGATAGAAAGAGAACATCAGTTATGACACAAATGAAATATTGCAAACAAGAGATGCTGGTTATTGAGACCACAGGGGTGTTAATGGAAGTTAAGACAGTCAAACCCTGGATGTATTCTGCAGGCAGAGACATTAGCATTTCCAATGGAGTAAATGTACGCTGTGAAAAAAAATGTATTTGTTTTATGCTTTGGGGGATTTATTTATTTATTTATTTATTTTCAGGCTAAACATCTTGAAGAATGGAGTTACTTCCTACTGAGATGTGGAATACCAAAGCAGGTCTAGGGGGAGACTCTCAGAAGTGCAGTATATCTTGAGATGTCTATTAAATATCCAGGTAGAAATTTTGAATATATAACTAACTGGCCATAAGAGTCTAAGGTTCAGAAGAAAGTTCAGGAGTAGAAATGAAAATTTGAGAATTGTGGACACAGAGCTGATATGAGATCTCTAAGGAGAAAGAGATGACAAAGAGTATCAAGGACTGACTTCTGGGGCATACAAACATTAAGAGAGCAGGTATAAATTGGCTGAGACTGACAATAAGCTGCTAACGAAGTAGGGGAAAACCAAGAAACTATGGTACCCTAAGGCCAGGGATGGAAAGAGGAAAGAGTAATCACTGTGGAATGATCTCACAGATCAACTAGGATGAGGATTAATAATTAACTAATGGGTTTAGAAACAAAGGTAATTAGTGATGTTGATAAGTAATTAGTGATAAGAGTAGTTTTGGTGAGTCAAACACCTGATGAAAATAGGCTTAAAAAGAATATAATAAGAGGCAGTAAATAGGGACAATTATTTAAAGGCATTTGGCTACTAGAAAAAAAAAAATAACAACAACAAGGGCTGTAGCTAGGGGGATGAGAAGTGAGGTCAAGACTATTATGATTAATTTTGTATTCACTTGATTTTATGAATATAGATTTTAAAACTCTTTTGAAGCAAGTCATCACGCAGAAATTTAATACATAGAAATTTTGAAATCATATAGAAAAGCATATAATTTATGTTTCAAAACTGTTTAAGTGTTTACCTCAAGAGGAAGGAGGAAAAAAAAAAAAAAACAGAAACATTAAAACTAAAAAAAAAAGAAAAGAAAAAAAAATCATGTCATGAGATCATAACCAGAAGCCAATTAAGTATACATATACATATGTTACGGAGAAGGCAATGGCACCCCACTCCAGTACTCTTGCCTGGAAAATCCCATGGATGGAGGAGCCTGGTGGGCTACAGTCCATGGGGTCGCTAAGAGTCAGACACGACTAAGCAACTTCACTTTCACTTTTCACTTTCATGAACTGGAGAAGGAAATGTCAACCAACTCCAATGTTCTTGCCTGGAGAATCCCAGGGACAGGGGAGCCTGGTGGGCTGCCATCTATGGGGTCACACAGAGTCGGACATATGTTAAAGAAAAGGTCATTAAAAATAAGAATCTGGTTTTTTCTGCTTTTATTTTTTTTATTTTTTTTTTTAGTTTTTATTTTTAAATTTTAAAATCTTTAATTCTTACATGCATTCCCAAACATGAACCCCCCTCCCACCTCCCTCCCCATAACATCTTTCTGGGTCATCCCCATGCACCAGCCCCAAGCATGCTGCATCCTGCGTCAGACATAGACTGGCGATTCAATTCACATGATAGTATACATGTTAGAATGTCATTCTCCCAAATCATCCCACCCTCTCCCTCTCCCTCTGAGTCCAAAAGTCCGTTATACACATCTGTGTCTCTTTCCCTGTCTTGCATACAGGGTCGTCATTGCCATCTTCCTAAATTCCATATATATGTGTTAGTATACTGTATTGGTGTTTTTCTTTCTGGCTTACTTCACTCTGTATAATCGGCTCCAGTTTCATCCATCTCATCAGAACTGATTCAAATGAATTCTTTTTAACGGCTGAGTAATACTCCATTGTGTATATGTACCACAGCTTTCTTATCCATTCATCTGCTGATGGACATCTAGGTTGTTTCCATGTCCTGGCTATATTGTGCTGATCTATAAGGGTTTTACTTAGAAAATCTGGCTTTGACAAGATTAAGAAGCAACATTGGGTTTCTTTATCTTTGCAATTAAAACTGTCTATAGTCAGGGTGGCACCCCACTCCAGTACTCTTGCCTGGGAAATCCCATGGACGGAGGAGCCTGGTAGGCTACAGTCCATGGGGTCGCTAAGAGTCAGACACAACTGAGAGATTTCACTTTCACTTTTCACTTACATGCATTGGAGAAGGAAATGGAAACCCACTCCAGTGTTCTTGCCTGGAGAATCCCAGGGACAGAGGAGCCTGGTGGGCTTCTGTCTATGGGGTCGCACAGAGTCGGACACGACTGAAGCGACTTAGCAGCAGCAGCAGCATAGTCAGGGTTTCTTTAATAAAATAGACTTATTTATTCTGCATGCCACATTAACAAAGATGACAAAGTATATGTAGAAGGATACATATTTAGTAAACATACTCATATTTTAGAGGGACATACATAAAATAACTTGAAAGTATTATTCACTCAGTCTTGTCCGACTTAGCAACCCCATGGTCTGTCCATGGAATTCTCCAGGCAAGAATACTAGAGTGGGTTGTCATTCCCTTCTCCAGGGGAATCTTCCCATTCCAGGGATTGAACTCAGGTCTCCTGCATTGCAGGCAGATTCTTTACCATCTAAGCTACCAGGGAAGGCCATACATAAAATAACGAAAGTTCTATTGATGTGCTGAAAGGCTATTTTTCAGGATATCTTTCAGGCTATGCTTTTATAAACTCAAAAAAACTCCAATGTTTTTAAGGCTTGTCCTGTGCTAGAAAAGCTATAAAATCTTTCTAATGCATAGCCACATAAAATAACTAACTAAATAATGCTTATTGAAACTGAAGCAAGATAGTAATACATAATTCTATCCAAACATTGAAAGCCACAAAAGGCCTGTAGGAGAGCATGGCATTGGCACATGGAGTTCTCTTTTTAGTTGTTCTTATAATAAAAGCAACAAATAGATACATGGCTCCTCTTTCATCTAACCAGACACACTGATTATGAGAAATAGAATCAGATATCAGATATGATGTCTTTAATGAATAGCAGAGGAGTGGGAGTGGGACAAAGGTGAAGAAAAGTCAGAATTAACCTTTCCTTGTTGTGGTGTACATCGGCAGATAGAAGAGAGCAGAACAGATATTGAACTTACTGCCAGAAAGAAATATTTCAAGGAGACTAGAGAGTCATTCTATGCTCATAAATGGATTAAAGAATCATCACAAATACTAGGTTAAAAAGTAACATGAGACATGTGATCACAGGAAGCAAAAACTAGAAGTTAACATGCTTTTAAAAACCTAATTCAGAACATATAAAGTTTTTGCAATGTTTTAAATATTTCACAGGAAATTGTTCTTTCATGAAATGTTAAACAGTTTTACTGGATAGGCCATAAATATTCTTAAAGGACAATAATTCAGCAGCTTGGCTAAATCCCAGGGACTATATACATTAAGGTGCAAAAAAAATTTTTTTTAATTTACTTGGGAAAAAATATTTGCATTAACTAAATATACAGAAACCTTTCATCCGAGATCTCAACTTGCCAATCAGTAATTCATACATTCTCAGTTTAAACACTGTTTAACCTTTTAAATACTGTTTTTTTCAATACACTTCATGAAATTTGTTGATTTTGAAGATCTTATTAGATTTTACCTAGATATATCTAGGTTTTGCAGTTCAAAACCATTACAAAATCAGATGTTAAGTAACCAAATGTGAGGATTTAGTATATCACTTTGTACTTTTCTTTAAGTTCATTCATGTCACATATTTACATAAAACCTAACATATAAAGAAACCACTCGGTTTTAGAAGAACCCCAAAATACCATCATCTATAACTTAGTCTCCTCTCTATCACCTCTAACAATCTTAGGCAGGACTATATATGTTTATAAGGAATTCACTATCTTATGATACTAAATATCTTTTTTTGTTTTTAATGAGAAAAAACCATACTATCTTTAAACTCTACAAAATCCTTCCTTATATTCAGCTAAAATATCTTGCCTGGTAGCTTCCTCCTTGAAATTCTACTTAACAATTCAAATTTATATTCTATATTACATATCTTCAAATACTTATTCAGACAACTTTAGACAGTAAAAGTTATGGCTCTTTAAGGAAAATGTATTTATAATGAAATGAATCCCAAAACCCAAAGTCGAAAGGTAATAAATTGTCCTGGAACTCATTGGCTGTATTCAAAATGATGTTCTTCCTTTTGTTCTAGGGCTTGGTTTTTCTTTTGTATGGGTAAGGTAACTTTATTCAGATGCCCAGTCCTGGCAGTGTTAAAAACTGAGCAGATACGGAATAAATCTCTATTTACTCTACATGCTGATTTATTAAAGGAAGCCTCACTGAGATAACTGGAGACCAATTTAATCTCGCTCAAAGAATACATTAGTCAACTTCATAAACTTTTTAACTATTGTACTGAATTACCAAGATAGAAAGCTTGGTGGAGAAAGGAGGGAAAGGATCACACAGATGCAAAATATATGGAATAGAACTGAAAGATAAGCATCTAAATCGGTTGTTGGAATGATACATGTTATGGGCTGAATGTTTGTGTTCCTCAAAATTTGTATGTTGAAGCCCCAAACCCCAATATGATTTGGAGATGGGTACTCCTTCAGGGGATCAGCCCTGAGATTTCTTTGGAAGGAATGATGCTAAAGCTGAAGCTCCAGTACTTTGGCCACCTCATGCGAAGAGTTGACTCATTGGAAAAGACTCTGATGCTGGGAGGGATTGGGGGCAGGAGGAGAAGGGGATGACAGAGGATGAGATGGCTGGATGGCATCACTGACTCGATGGACATGAGTCTGAGTGAACTCTGGGAGTTGGTGATGGACAGGGAGGCCTGGCGTGTTGCAATTCATGGGGTCACAAAGAGTTGGACACAACTGAGCGACTGAACTGAACTGAACTGAACTCCTTCAGGAGTAGTTAGATTTAGCTAAGGTCAAGGGAGTAGGACCCTACAACGTGACTAGCATCCTTATAATGAGACAGGGTCTTTCTCTCTTCCTGTGCCACTGAGGACACAGAGAGAAGGCAGTCATCTACCAGCCAGTAAGAAGGCTCTCATCAAGAACTGAAACTGCAGGCATCTTGATCTGGGACTTCCCAACTTCCCGAACTGTGAGAAATAAACATTTGTTGTTTGAGGCACCAAGCCTATGATATTTTGTTACAGTAGCCCAAGCTAAGACAGCACACAACCAAGACCACAGTCCAAAACACCTCCTCTTCAGGCCATCCTACAAAAGATAGCCATTAAAATGCAATAAAACAGAGGAAGATAATAAATCGTTAACAGAGTCAATAGAATTCATTTGGCTATAAAGAGTTTGGAGCTGTGGAATTTTAGATATGATCCAATAAATGAGGAAAAATTGAAGACGGTAGAATGAGACCTCATTAATCTTAAAATCCCAACAGATGTCATCAATGTGATATTTTTTTAAGGATGTAGAACAGGTGCTACCATACAAAAATATATCTCGCACTTATGCCTGAATTTTCATGATTGCAAATGAAATAACTATTTACTTTGAAAAAATTTATTGGATCATTTTATGCCAAAATATCTTAAGAAGGGCAGGGTATAGATGGAAAGGCTAGAGAATGGTTAGCCATGTTCAAAAGAAAATGTAGCAAACAAGCTGAAGAATGAAAATCAAAACCAAAAGACATTTTAAATATTCTGTTTAATATTCACTTTAAATATTCTGTACTTGTCAATGGGTCCTGTATCTCTCACTATATTATTCTGATGGAGTCCTAGAATAAAAATTCAAATCCTATCAGTATCTTTTCTACCTCTGCACATACAATAATAACACAAAAAGATTGTTATGTATTTTGTGTAAAATATGTCACTCTGCTAAAGTCCAAATTATTTGTGCTATTAATATCATTAATTACTCATTAATAATCATATATAATCATTGATTAATATATATACTATATGTATAGTATATATATAATGAGTATATAGTATACATTATAATCTATATGATGAAAACAAATGTGGTAGAAATATTAGATTTTTGAACGAGTAGCAAATTATCTTTTTTTCCAAAAAAACACCCCAAGATTCCATTCCAATCCATTTTTAAGTGGATTAGTAAAAGGAAATTGACAAAAATTGGCTATTAATATAGCACTGTAGCATGAATATCAACTGAACACACACATATGCTTATTTCTCCTAAGCATTTATATATATATATATATATATATATATATATATAGTTTTAATAGTCCAGTAAAATGAAAACAAGCCAAATAACACTCCACCTTAAACCTCACTTTAGTGTTTAGTGTTAGTTGCTCAGTCGTGCCTGACTCTTTGCGACCCCATGGAATGCAGCTCATCAGACTCCTCTGTCCATGAGATTTTCCAGGCAAGGATACTGGAGTGGATGGCCATTTCCTTCTCCAGGGGATCTTTCCAACTCAGGGAATGAACCCGGGTCTCCTGCACTGCAGACAGATTCTTTACCGACTGAGCTACAAGTGAAGCCCAAAACCAATATATTACTTTAATTTGAGATCACTTTTAAATGCTGATCAAAAGTACAGAAAATGATTTGCTAATACAATTTTTATACTGCAAATTACAGTTATTTTAGTCATAAATTAGGGGACACAAATTTTTCTTAGAATATGACATATTTTTATTTCTATGGAGAAAGTTTGTAACTGGAATATATTGGGACATAAAGTAAATTAAACAATTTTTTCTATTAAAAGAATTTTCAGAGTCTTTTTAATGCTGTTCAGATTATGTATTCCTTTGAAAATTTGATGAAATTTATTCACCTTGTCTCTTTAAAAATGCACATGAATACAGAAATCCTTAATCTCAGGGAGGGCTGTCAACTGATGATGTATGGAAAAGTTTTTGAAGTTTCCATATTTCTCTTAAATTTCTATGCAAATATTTGTGTGTATATACATGGAGAACAATTATTTTACTTATCATCGAAAATCTACTCTCTTCACTGTTCAGTTCAGTTCAGTCGCTCAGTCGTGTCTGACTCTTTGTGACCCCATGAATCGCAGCATGCCAGGCCTCCATGTCCATTACCAACTCCTGGAGTTCACTCAGACTCACATCCATAGAGTCAGTGATGCCATCCAGCCGTCTCATCCTGGGTCGTCCCCTCCTCCTCCTGTCCACAATCCCTCCCAGCATCAGAGTCTTTTCCAATGAGTCAACTCTTCATATGAGGTGGCCAAAGTACTGGAGCTTCAGCCTCAGCATCAGTCCTTCCAAAGAAATCACAGGGCTGATCTCCTTCAGAATGGACTGGTTGGATCTCCTTGCAGTCCAAGGGACTCTCAAGAGTCTTCTCCAACACTGCAGTTCAAAAGCATCAATTCTTCGGCGCTCAGCCTTCTTCACAGTCCAACTCTCACATCCATACATGACTACTGGAAAAACCATAGCCTTGACTAGACGGACCTTTGTTGGCAAAGTAATGTCTCCGCTTTTGAATATGCTATCTAGGTTGGTCATAACTTTTCTTCCAAGGAGCAAGTGTCTTTTAATTTCATGGCTGCAGTCACCATCTGCAGTGATTTTGGAGCCCAAAAAAATAAAGTCTGACACTGTTTCCACCGTTTCCCCATCTATTTCCCATGAAGTGATGGGACCGGATGCCATGATCTTCGTTTTCTGAATGTTGAGCTTTAAGTCAACTTTTTCACTCTCCACTTTCACTTTCATCAAGAGACTTTTCAGTTTGAAAATTAGTGAGCAAGGCAATGACACTCATATTAAGCTTATTTTATTAACACGTAAAGTAATTTAGGCATCCTAGAAGTAGACAGAGGTTGATATCAAGGGCTGTGCTCTTCAAATGAATAGGATGACATTGGAATTCTTTTCCAATCATGAATTTTAACAAACCAGACTCTCTGTCCTCCTGACAGCTGAATGAGTTGTTCAGCAGTCAAAAACTCCCATCACTCGAGACAGGTGCTTATTACATCTACTCAAATAAATAGGACATTTGTAAAATATTTAAGTAGCAAAAAATATACATTACATTTGCAATGTACCTCGGTTACATAGACTCTTAGTCAAGGTAATTTTTCCTGGGTATTCACCTTCTCAATGGTGCTTTTATATGCATATAGATTGTCCTTATACCCCAGAACCCTAGGTATAATCTCTTGAGGCCAGTACTTGCCATGACATGTCATTCATATAAAACACCTGCAGTCATATCACACGTGTTTTGTCAACCTGTACAATCTTAATCATTTTGCTGTGCACGTGCTGCAATGCAACCTGTTAACTTGGCAGGCAAGGGGAACAGGAAATCCCCATGTTGCTTTCTTGTCCACTATGCAAGTACTTTAACTTGGCATATTAAGTACCAGTAGGGGAGACTGAAATCAAGATGCAGTGATATTCTGTTCTTGGGCTAAGAGCAAATTGGTGAAGAAAATCTGATGCTTTCCACAAGAGCAACTTACCTCAACTGTGGTTAACGTCTTTGATGTGTACATAGGCTCACTGGCAATCTGGCAAATAGGCACAAAGCTAAAAATAGCTCTAGAAATTGTTGTGAGAAGAAAATGAGGTGACAATAAAGTTCCTAGGATCAGTACTTTGCATATAGTAGCCTTCGTATATCTTCTTTTTTAATTTATTTATTTTTCATTGACAGACAGTTGCTTTACAATATTGTGTTGGTTTCTGCCATACATCAATATGAATCAGCCATAGGTATACATATGTTTCCTCCCACTTGAAGTTCTCTCCCTCCTCCCACCCCATTCCACCCCTCTAGGCTGTCACAGAGCCCTGCATATATCTTCTTTTAAAAATATGAACTATTACAAAATGCCTAAATCCCATGATTTAATGATTGTTCAAAGACACTAGACTGGCTAAGCACCTTAATGGTTTAGTCACTAAGTCATGTCCAACACTTGTGACCCCATGGATTGTAGCCTGCCAGGCTCCTCTGTCCATGGGATTTCCATGGGCAAGAATACTGGAGCGGATTGCCAATTCTTTTTTCCAGGGGATATTCCTGATCTAGGAATTGAACCCAGGTCTCTTACATTGCAGGCAGATCCTTTACTGATTGGGCTCATGTATAATAAATATATATCCTTGGAGAAAGTTATAAAGTGGATGAAAGACCTCTCTTCAATGTCTAAAATTAAAAGAAAAAATAAATCCAGTTTTGGAAATTTTGCTTATACCTGCCATGGCTGAAAATTCACTGCTTATTATCTATATTTATTAGATTATACCCTTAATATGGGTCTTCCCCAGTTGCTCAGGGGTAAAGAATCTACCTGCATTGCAGGAGCCTCATGTTTGATCCCTGGGTTGGGAAGATGCTCTGGAGGAGGGCATGGCAATCCGCTTCAGTATTCTTGCCTGGAGAATCCCATGGGCAGAGGAGCCTGGCAGGAGGAGCCTGGCAGGTTCCGGAACGTAGGGTTGCAAAGAGTCAGATATAATTGATGCAACTGAGCATGCACATGCATGTATCCTTAATACATGAAAAAATTTCAGTGAAAGCTGGATGACAGCCCCCAAATTGAAGAACAGTTGGAAAAAATAGCACTTTTTCATAAAATACAGACTTGTGTATTATATTCAAGAGTTATAATTTGAGTTGTAGCTTTATATTTTATATTATATTTTCAGTTTTAGCTTTATAAAACTAAATAAAATAGTGCTAACCACTGCATCCAGAACCCATATTAAAGGCATTAGATACATGGAATATTTAACAGATTCTTTAACCAATGAATTTAATTACATTGTGGGTTAGGAAGAAATGGGTAGGGAAGGAATAGATGAAAATTACTATTCGTTTATTCCTACTGTGAGGAGGTAGAGGATGCCTCTGCATTGGCAAGAAAAGTCAATACAGATTCTCTGCTGATATGTTCAAAATAGCATCTTTAATGGCTCAGGTTAGAAACATACTGAGGCCCACAAATTGACCAAACAAGGCATTGTAGTATCAAAGCTAAATGACCATATCTTTAATTAGATTCTGAAATTCAAGAGGGAGTAATTATAGAAGTTTGATCAGAGAATTCTCAAGATTCATAAACAATATATTCATATATATATATTTAAACTTTTTTTCTCTTTTTTATATTATTACTGTATAGCATCTTCCATAGCAGACTATGAGCTGCTGTGGTCCATGACTTTGTGAATTTAGCTTCAGGAGATCCTAACACTATCTCTGGTACTATAAGTTGCTATGGTCCATGACTTACTGAATTCAGCTTCAATAGCTCCTAACACTACATCTGGTACATAATCATATGTCAATAAATAGTTTTGTTGTTAACATATTTATTGAGAATTTATTTTTTAAATATATTTATTTTCAATTGGAGGACAAATATTCTACAATATTGTGTTGGTTTCTGCCATATATTAACATGAGTCAGCCATATATATATATATATATATAATCTCCTCTTCCTCTTGAACCTCCCTAATAAATTTAGATGAATAAATCATAATACTAAATTTGATATGTTTAAACTCAAACATAAATCTACTTTAAATGCTCTAAACATGCAAGAATTTTCAACTTGCCAAAAATGACAGCTCAAGAAATCTATATTATTTCATGAGTCAGACAGACCTGAGTTTGAATTCCAACTCTACCACTTAGTTACTGACAGAATTACTTAACTTGGCTGAGCCTTCTATAAAATGGGGACCCATTCTCACCTGCTGGATGTAGGCTTCAATCTGGCCATACAAGTAAAGTGTTTATAGCAATGCCCATCCCCTAATAAAAGTCCAACACACAGTAACTAGTCTCTCCTCCTCCCCTCCCTCTCCTCCTCCTCTCCTTCATCGTCATCATCATAGCTGTTAGATATCTCTTTAGTTTTAACAGAATGGATGTTTTTACCCATTTTACTGATTTGATGATTTTAAAATGTGAAATAATTACTTATAAAATGATAATCACAATGTTCAGTACTCTATATGAGTTTTGGAGAAACTTAAATGTGTTAAGTTTAAGCTTTTTTTTATTTTTCTGAGTAGGCCCTCCTATTTCTGAATTAAAATATTAGAGATTACCAAGAATACCACTAGTGAAGAGTTTTTTCTTAAACAAGTAATGTGATATATTCCTTAACTCAATTGTTCCTAGTTTCCAGCATAAAGATGTTTAGAGAAGATAATCTTAGCTTCTAAGTTACTCACATATAACCAAAATATATCCTTAACTGTACCTTTGATTTCCCTGAAATTCTTCATTTTTAGTCTCTATGGCATTCTTTCACTGGCTACAGAACAAGAAACAACTTTCTGATGCCAGATGCTGAAGATCAATAGCTATTTCCCAAAGTTTATAGCATAATTAAAATGTGTAACAGGAATAATTTTCTCTTCAAACCCTAAGGCTAGGCCTAGAATTATTGACTAAGTCAAACTTATGTGGTGTAACATTTTTTATTATGTTTATAGATAATATAAAAGAGTTTATGGCTTTTACATGTAATTTGTTAAGTTAGAAACACTGAAGAGGAAATATTCCCTACATCAGCAAAGCATCAACTGCTTAAAAACCTCTTTAAGGTATATTTTGTAGAGTTAGGTCTATATTCTTTTATACTAGTTTGTGGTCACCTAAGACTTCAAACTGAAGGTTAATGGTCAAAACATTCTTGAATTTAGTAGAACCTGTTTACCTCAAACAACTTCTTCAGAGCTTTATCACCTTCAATAAAAGTGCCAAGAGTGTAGGCATGATGGAATCACAAGGATATGAGGGTAGTTAGGACAAGAGGAATCATAATGTACCCAAACAGAAAACACTATATGGGTAGAAATGATGTAATGTGATTTCTTGTAAAATATGTTATCCATAGAAGATGTATCAGCTATAGAATGGATTCTTCAGTAACAAAAAATTAACAGTCACTAATTTTTGCATATGGATATAAACTGTGAATATTTGAAAACTCTGCTTAGACAGCCTTTTTTTAAGTAGCTCTATTCAAAACAGCACTTACTCCTGGGAAAGGCAGCAGTAAAGAAGCAATAGAGTCATATGTGTCCTAGATTTAGAGTCTAGCTTTGCTTCTACCTGATATTTATTAAATATCCAATTATATTATTATTTTAATTATTATTGATGATGATAATAACATAATCATTCAAACACTGATGTGAATTACTAATTACCCAAGAGTCTTGAAATCTTTGAGTGAATAAATATTGATCTCAACCTCCTTTTGCTTTCTTCAAAGTTAAATGGAAGTGTGTTCCCCTCATTCCAAAGTCCTATATATATGTCACTTCTTACTGTATAACCAGCAGTATATATGGGTGCTTTGGAAATGTTGCTTCCCAGGTGGCTCGATGGTACAGTATCCACCTGTCAATGCAGGAGCCACAGGAGATGTAGGTTCAATCCCTGAGTAGGGGAGATCTCCTAGGGGAGGAAATGGCAACTCAAGCCAGTATTCTTGCCAGGAAAATCACATGGACAGAAGAATATGGCAGGCTACAGTCCAGGGTGTTGAAAAAGGTTGGACATGACTGAATGACTGAATGACTGAGCACATACACACACACATGCATTGCAAATGTTACGTAGATAAGAAGATACCATTATTCCACTATTAAAGTAGATTGGCAGTCAAGGCTGGGTGTTTCATTGCTTTTCAAAAGCTGGATGGATTTGTAGTGAAATGCACTCTCTTCTAGTTCTGCCGAGAGCAGCAGTATGCAATCTGAAGAAAACTAGCTGGAGTAGGCTTATTGGGTATGTTAAATGATGTTATTCCAGAATAACAATCTCTAGCTAAATCTGTAGACAAGCCAATAAAATGCACACACTCACTCTCATGGAAACTCACTCATGTCTCTGTGAAAACTTGCTTAATAATCAGCCTGCATTTTTTTTCCCTATTGCTTTCCCACATTCACTAACACTGTCTCATGTCTAACTCTGCTGAAGCTGCTTCTGGCCAATCCTTTTATTTATCTTTCATGGATTCAACATCCCACACCCAGCTCCACCCTAACTCTTGGCTGGTAGAACTCATCCCTTACTGCAAAGATCCAGGCCACTGGCATGAGTTCCATCACCCACTCTTCTCTGTAAGCCAGGGAATCTGTCATTACCTTCACCCTTAATTCCTTATAGAATGCTGCTCTCCTGTTCTTTAAAGTTGTTCTAATGATTCAAATCCCCATCTTCGGACACACTTCTATTTTAACACCTTCATCTTCTCCATCACTGATACTATTTCCTCGTGTGTAAAAACTGAAAGCTACGTCTACCTCACAGAAGCGTAATGAAGACTGCCTTCTTTGTCCCCTCTTCTTTCTCCAACTCCAGAACAATGGCTATTTCTGAGGGTATAACTATTGAACTTCTGCTATTTTAAGCTCTTTATAGTTTATAATTTTGTCTCCTTTCACCTCATTCCTGATCATTTTCAAATTGTTTCTTCCTCAAGTTTCACCTTAATTCCAGGCCTGAATCACCAAATCTTAGCTACTTGACTGTTCCATACAGAAACCACGCCTCCCCTACTGTGCATTTTCCCCCAAATTCTGTCATCTGTATTTTCTCTGTCTCCTATGACCCCATGTCAGTTTCTTTCATTTCTACTTGGATTTAGATTTCAGTGTTCGCTAGACTCTATCATCTGTCTTTTTACTTAAACTCTCATCTTTGTACAATATCACTTATCCAAAATGTCACCTATGACTTGACTTTTAATAATTGCCAACCTCTTACTCCAATCTTAGTTCTCTTCCTCAAGGCCTGGTGTCATTTTCACAGTTTAAGTCCTGGACATTTACATCAAACTTGTGGTATAAAATTATCTTTGGTTAAAGCAGTCTCATGTTTCACCTCCACTAAACTATTTCCCATCCTCTACTTCCTGAATCAGTTAACAATGCTGCTCTCTCTGTCACCTAGGCCAGAAACCCAGGTCTTACAATCTTTTCCTTCTTCAGCATTTAGTACAAGCAAACACCAGTTTAACCTCAAGTACCTTTCACATTTTTTAAGTCCCATCATTATCACATGAACTTAGCTCTCCATCACTAAGAGAAGAAGGACATTGATGATGATGAATTAGAAATAAAGCAGAAGGTAAATACAGTCATATATTTATATTTTTATTTGTTGAGTAAATACTCCTCACTGAATGGTTATGAAGAGTCAATAAAATAACAAATGTTGAACACTAGAAACAGTCCCTGGAACATAGCATACATTTAAATGTCTCCTCCATGAGCACCATCATCACCATAGTTTTTCATACTTGGACTCTCTGAGAGCTCATCTCAGTAAACTCAATCAAGCTCACTTTAACAGTCAAAGGAAGAATCAGAGGAAATGAAAATGAACAATATTCTGCTCCCCATATCCTAGAATAAACTCCATGTCAACTAACATTCCGGAATAAAGGTCTCTTTCAATTTTAACATGTTTTTGTCTTTTTTTTGTTTTTTTTTTTGGTTAAGTCTTATTTTATCCTGCTTTGTATTTACTGTGCTAATGTTGCTACTTTATGCTTAACTAATTTTAATGTTAAAACGAATACAAATTGGCTGCTGTTGCTGCTGCTATGTCGCTTCAGTCCTGTCCGACCCTGTGCGACCCCATAGACAGCAGCATTTATGGTTGCTTTTTCTGAGCACATGAAACTTATACTTGATGAAAAATATAGTACATGTTAGCCATGGTTCTAAGCTAAAGATACAACCACCCGTGGTCTTTTATTTCAAAGAGGGTATATTTTACTGCAGGGAACTGCTTCCCTGGTAGCTCAGATGGTAAAGCGTATGCCTACAATGCAGGAGACCTGGGTTCGATCCCTGGGTCAGGAAGATCCCCTGGAGAAGTAAATGGCAATCTACTCCAGTACTCTTAAATGGAAAACTCCATGGATGGAGGAGCCTGGTGGTCTACAGTCCATGGGGTCACAAAGAGTCTGACACGAATGAGCGACTTCACTTTCTTTCTTTCTTCAGGCAATAAAGAAATACACCCTCCCCATTAAAAAAATGGCTCCTTGTAAGATATTTAAAATCAGGCCTTAAGACAGAGCTGGGCTACTTTAGTTTGTGAGGCTACGGAAGTTATCGCTGAGATGATATTTAACCTGATGATGGAATGACAAGAAGGAACAAACTGTAGAAAGTTCAGCAGACATTACCAATAGGCAGAAGTCTTATTGGGAATCAGCTTAGTATATTTGTTGGAGGGGAAGAGAGGAAGAGGGAAGGCCAAGATTATTGTGAGATTCAAATAAGCTTAGTAAATTTCCACTTGAATTTAGTACCTAATGAGTATTAGGATTTTTGTTTTATATGTAGTATGAAAATGAATTATTTACTAACTAATCAAGTTGTGAAAGTGAAAAATTCATGTGAAGATATCCTTTCCAGAACCTTTTATTAATAACATTATTGTGAATTATATTGTTATGTAAAAGTATTTTAGTAAATATAACTCAGGAATTTACCAATTCCTAAAAAGATAAGCAATATTATAAGTTTTATGATCTAGGAAAAAAGATGATGCGTAATGCTTGGGGCTGGTGCATGGGGATGACCCAGAGAGATGTTATGTAAGAATTAAAGGTATTAAAATTTAAAAAATAAAAAACTAAAAAAAAATAAAAATAAAAAATAAATAAAAGTTAGATTTCACATTAAAAAAAAAAGATATCTATAGAAGTCAAATGATAAACTGAAAAGAACAATTTTTTAAAGACTAAACATGAACATAAAACTATGATGAGAACTCAGATTCAAGAATGAAAAACATTACTATTTTATTAAATTTTCTTCATTTATTCCTCAAATTACTATTTTACCTATATGGAAAAGAAAAACTCAAAGCAACATTATTACCTCATTGTACCTGAAGTTTACATATTGAAGTTTTTAAAGTAGGTTTATAATGCACCATGAATATTATCAATATCAACATGTTCTTCTTTCTTCTTAATTTCTATCCCTGTCCTACCTGCCACCCATGGCTCCAATGCCAAATCTGTTACAGTGACTGTACTAAACCTTTCATTAACCAACATGAACACATAACACCCATATAAAATCCACCTCAGGAGAGACACTTCCATAAGACAATGCACTTATAAAATATATATAGCAGCTTAATTTTCACAAATTATTTTAACCACATTTTGAATTATGTTTACTTATTTGTAGCCTATTTCACAGTATGGGCCCTCCTGCCCTCTGGCATATGGTTTCAAATCCAGTTCCAACATCAGATTATGTAGTACTATAGTAGGTATTTAATGAAAAAAAATCCAAATATAAGTGGATCTGTGCAGTTTAAACCCATGTTGTGTAACAGTCAACCGTAGTAATTTTTGGAAAATCTGTTTTATTTTCAATGAGAGTGGAAACCAAAGCAAGTAAATACATGGGATAGATACAATTTTATGATTGTCTCTGTTGGTTTTGCCAGGAAAAATTTCTTTCTTCTGTCACTTATTCTGGCCAGAATCAGTTCACATTAGATCTCTTCTGTGAAACTGTCTATGAATTTCTAGATTTCTCTATAAATTCTCAGATATGTGTCTGTAGTTATAGAGATACCATGAATTGGTAAGACTGGAAGCATCTTCCTCCTTTTGTGGCAAAGTATATTTCTTGATCTCCAAAACCTACCACCAAGAAATATGGATGTGATGAAAATTTGTTCAAGCTTTATCAAGAGTTTAAGAGAACATAGGCTCTGGAGAAGGGAATGGCAACCCACTCGAGCATTCCTGCCTGGATAATCCCCATGGACAGAGAAAAGTAGCCTGATGGGCTACAGTTCATGGGGTCGCAAAGAGTCAGACACGAATGAGCAACTAAGCACAAGCACACATAGGACTTGTCTGTGACTGTACTAAGGGTCCATACACAAAGAGGAAAAGAAGGCACAGTGACCCTCGATCCTCTCTGCTTCTCATGCTCTGTTTGCAAAGGAACTCACTTTTGAGAAACCGAAAGAATCACTGAGATAAAATGATTTCAAAACTATAAACAATTATTGAAGTTAATCATTCACCAAGGTCTGAAGTCATATGGCAAAGTTGATCATGTTGTTTAATAGGTATTCATGTACATCTTTTGCTTGTTTATACGAATTGTATTAAATTCAGTATTTGACTTTTCAAAACAATTCTCTTTCAAGCTCTTTTAGTAGACAAGATTTTATACCAATCCTCTACCTCACACTCAATTTTTTAGTGCACAATGTACAACTTGCATTACATTGATCAGAGATTTAAAGAGGACAGGTAAATTTCAGTATAAATTTTCCACATAAATATAACAGCATTTATAAATGTGCCTTCCAAAGTGTCCAACTGTGGAGATGGTTAAACATATCTATCAATAGAACAACAAAATAGCCCTGTTAAATAAAAATATTTACCCGTACTTTTCCTGAAGAGTTTAGAAGCTCAAAGGATCAGCTGAAGTTCAATGCCCTTTTATGTGTTTTGAACCTAATCACATTTTATTTGCAATCTTATCAGCATCTCATTTTTCCCTCACGGATGTATCAAGTGTAATACGCTTCAATAATGTCAAGTACATGCTTGGTTAATAATCTTCCCCCCCAAAAAGCTGTGATACAAAGAAATTTGGCTTACTGTACTACTCAATTAGCTAAATTTGTCTAAACTCTTTCCAAAATCTAGAGAATAGGCATAGAATGGAATAATTACATGGTGTTTATACATGTATAATCATCAGATTATTACTGCATGCTTAGTTTCATTTTTTTTAAGAAAAAGAAAGTAGATTCAAAGACAGCTCCAGCCTTTTAAATATATGGAACACATTTTAATTGTATTATTAATAATAATGTTTAAATAATCAAGTCATCCTGTAGGTATGTATCACCTTTTCTTCAAGAAGGTTTTATAGTAACTTTAATAGAAACTTAAAATGTTTCTCTTTAAAACAATTTCAGTGCCATGAAATATCATTTAAACCAAGGGGGTTAAACTTCGCATTTCAGATCATTTTAGTCTAAGAACAAACTAAATTTCAGAGTGTCTGAGCACTGGTTTTTCCCCAACAGCAGGTCTTAACTGAGTTCTACATTATTAATTGCTTTTATTAAGTTTCATTCAAATATGTCACTTGCTGTTTTATTTCTAAGAAGGTAAAGATCCTATTTCCATTTAGAAAGACAAGAAAAGAGAGCTTCTCGGTGCAGTTATGTTAACTTCCTTGTTGGTTAATCACTAAGTCATGTCCAACTCTTTAAGACCCCATGGACTTCATAGCCTGCCAGGCTCCACTGTCTATGGAATTTCCCAGGCAAAATACTGGATTGGGTTGCCATTTCCTTCTACAGAGGATCTTCCAGACCCAGACACCGAACCCACATCCCCCTGCATTGGCAGGCAGATAGACTGTTTATCACAACTTCCTTAACTATTTTTTATGTCTGACTTCGGAGTTCATATTCTAATCTTATTTGCCTGTTCCAAGGGTTCTTTGCCTTATAATTCTGAAAAATCCCCAAGCCATGCATTTTTGCCTACATACTTTGGTCAGACTCACCAGGGATTTCATGCTTTGATATTCTCTACAATTTTATTTCCTCCAGTTATGCTTGATTTTGTCCTTAGATTATAAGACCTCTCCAGGAGAACTTCTGGATGTTTCAACTCCAAAATGTCCTATTACGTCAATATCTAAATTTCAATTTCAAAGTGTCTCAAGTCTACCAACCTCTCACTCAGAGCAACTGAAAGCTTCCTCCAGGAATGCAAATGGTTAAACAAGAGCTCTATGCACTTGTCATAACTGAAAATGCTATTAAAATTCGAGTGGGTTGGAAGGAAGATTTACAAACTGGTGAGTTCTCTTTGGGGTTTTTTAAAGATTTCAAAGCACTCACAGGTATGGTTTATGATGATGAATGTAAGATACTTTTCCCCCCACAGAAAGTAAACAGACACACCAAACCAGTCTAACTGGTTGGGGTATACAGTACTGCTGCCCTTGGGCTGCAACTCAGAAACACACACAGAAGCACAGACACTAAGGCATCTTCCCACCTGAACTTTTTTCTTATACTGCTGCTGCTGCTGCTATTGCTAAGTCACTTCAGTTGTGTCCGACTCTGTGTGACCCCATAGATGGCAGCCCACCAGGCTCCTCCGTCCCTGGGATTCTCCAGGCAAGAACACTGGAGTGGGTTGCCATTTCCTTCTCCAGTCCATGAAAGTGAAAAGTGAAAGTGAAGTCACTCAGTCAAGTCCGACTCTTAGCGACCTCATGGCAACCTACCAGGCTCCTCCGTCCATGGGATTTTCCAGGTGAGAGTACTGGAGTGGGTTGCCATTGCCTTCTCCTTTTTCTTATACTAGCCAGATAGAAAAAGTATAATTTCTAAAGAAATGGCTGAATCATGGAGAAACATTTTTTGCATGTGCTTATGGAATTTCAAGCCAATTCCTCCTTGTGATGAAAGTTAATATATGTCTCAAGAGCCTAAATAACTTTTATGCAGTCAAGAGAATACCCAAGCCTGGATCCCTGGATGGAGCAAACATTTAAAAGCCAGGCTGAATACTGGATGGTGATTTACAGGTCATACCACAGAGGCTAAAAGATGTCAATATGGAAAGTATTTTTAAGTCTAAATTTCCTTCTCTAAAAAGTAAATACTCCTAGAAAACAATATGCCCAATCCCTCCATCAAATTATAGGATTTAGGCAGCTAGGGTGGAGACTTGGGTTCTGGCAACTGCTTCTGAGGAACTGAAAACAATTTTTGCACCTTCAAAGGATCTCTGTTCCTCTACAAAGTAAAAATTTTGGACTTAAGGTCCTCTATACTCCCTCTCTATCTTGAAAATGTTTATATTCTACAGATTTTTTTACCCTAGTTCTGAGAGCCAGATTCTCCCTCAGAGGGTTGGTGAAGAGCTGTCTCTGCTGACAGCTACCTATAACTGGCCTTGCATTTGAAAGGGTCTAGCCAAACTTCTGAACTTAGAAACATCTTTTCCACAGAGTTCTAGTCTTTTGTAGTCTTTAGAATAGGTGGTTCTTAACCTAGAGAACAAAGAACTGAGGTAGGAAGAAGGACTTTAATTAGAAGGTGTTCAAAAACATCCAAGCAGCTGATAAGCAGGCAGTTTGAGAGAAGAGGATGTGTTAAGTAGCTCAGAGGAAACTCTACTCAAAGAGATCCCCTCTCACAAGGTTGTTCTGGCACTGAACTCAAGAGATTTCTGTTATTCAAATAATTCCAAGGATAAATCTTATCCTTTACAAAGGGCTTCCCTGGTAGCTCAGTGGTGAAGAATCTGCCTGACAATGCAGCCCACACGGGTTCCATCCCTGGGTTGGGAAGATCCCCTGGAAAAAGAAATGGCAACCCACTCCAGTATTCTTGCTGAGAATCCAATGGATAGAGGAGCCTGGCAGGCTACATACAGTCCAAGGAGTTGCAAAAGAGTTGGACACGACTGAGTGACTAAACAACAACAGCCCTTTACAAAGAGGCAGGTGGCCTTGGACATGTTTGACCAAGGAAAAGGAGAAGAAAAACAAGAGCTCCTGGGGCTGAATTCCTGAGGTAGGAGGGAGTCAGCAGATGAGGAACACAGCTGAGCCTTGAGAGATTTTTTCCCCCCACCCACCATTTTTTTTTAAACAATTCTGACTAGGGTCTGCCTTGCCTGTTAATGAGAAGCCTGGGAGAAGCAGAAAATACCTGTCCTTCGTGAGAGAGACTAGGTTAGGGTC
Organism: Ovis aries; assembly: GCF_016772045.2. Taxonomy (NCBI): domain Eukaryota; kingdom Metazoa; phylum Chordata; class Mammalia; order Artiodactyla; family Bovidae; genus Ovis; species Ovis aries. The sequence goes on from NC_056054.1 coordinate 213,189,182, forward strand.
CCTTACATGCTCAAGGATACCCTTCGGAGAAATCTTGTATGTGTGTGTGTTATAGTAGCTTAGTTGTGTCTGACTCTTTGCGACCCTCCAGGATCTGTAGCCCTCCAGGATCTTCTGTCTATGGAATTCTCCAGCCAAGAATACTGAAGTGGGTAGCCATCCCCATCTCCCCAGGATCTTCCAGACCCAGGGATTGAACCTGGGTCTCCTACATTGCAGAGAAACCTTATCCTAAGTCAATTTCCAGATAACTTCCTGCCAAGAAGGGAGTTGCCACCATCCTATCATCTCAGCCATGGCCATTCACTACTGTCACAGACTGACAATTTGCCACTCAGTGGTACACGTGCTTACAGATATTAAGGAAGGAAATCCTCCTTCCTTTCCTTAGCAATTAATGATGAAAAAAAGCACTCATCCCTATTCCTGATGCCATATTATTTGTACATTTTATTTATATTTTCAAAAATTAGAAAACATTTTTTAGAATTCTCTTCTACCCAAGATAATTCTATTCTATGAATCCAGAGAATATTATGGACCTTCATGTATGAAGGTTTTATATAATTGTCTGTTAACTTTATCACTGAGGCTAACAGGGAGAGATTGCTTCTTAGGTTAGAAAAGGTAATTGAAATCTGTTCACATTAAGCCGAAGGTAACTTTGGAAAGATTTCACTCTCATTCAGGAAAAGATAGGTTCCCAATATCATTGGAAACATTAAATGTTGATAACTTATGGGCTCTTAATCAGGGCATAATCTACCAGCAACTTGGGTATAATAATGGTCAGAGGCCTACAGGATATAGTGCTAAAATGAATAATCCTTGACAGTGTCTATAGCTAGCCCTTCAAGTTATGATTAGAGATGGCCCAGTGAGTCTAGATAATCTAGATATATACAAGGGCCTTAGAAAACCATTATTCAAAACACATAATGGAGTTCTAATGATAATCTATCATTTATTAAGCACTTATTATCTTCATAGCCAAAACACTTAAATCATCTATAGGCTAAATGTACAAAACATCCGCATATAGTCATTTCTGTTAGAGAATACTTATTTGTGAGCAGAGCTGATTAGAAGCAGTATTATTTTAGAGAACTTCAGAATATTTATAAATGCTATTAAGTAAAAGAAAAATTAAACAACATTTCAAAATTCATTTTTCATTTACTTTGGTAATTTTAAAACTCAGGCTCAGATATAAGACTGATTATGGGGCAGGAGGAGAAGGGGATGACCGAGGATGAGATGGCTGGATGGCATCACCGACTCGATGGACATGAGTTTGGGTGAACTCCAGGAGTTGGTGATGGACAGGGAGGCCTGGCGTGCTGCGATTCATGGGGTTGCAAAGAGTCGGATACGACTGAGCGACTGAACTGAACTGATTGCACAGAAAATGGAATACTATTAGAACAATCCATAAATGAAGACTCCTGTATATATCTTGGTTTGTTTTACAAGATATTAGACAACGTTAGCAAAATATCTTACCTTCACACATACAAATAAAGGTAAAAATTCTTCCCACTGTGTTTTCCTTTATAATTAAAACAAGATCCAGAAGTAATTTCAAACTGAAGCATCTTGTTTCTCATTAATTCTCACTGACTAATAGGTTCACTGAATAATCTTAAGGCAAATATGTCTGGAATGGAAGCATTTCAACACTCCAAGAAGAGAAATCTGAACCATCTGTAGACCTACCAAGGATGCATTTCAACTCAGATAAGATCAGAAGGGAACACATTCCTTATTGAAAAGTTTAAGCAGAGTGCACAAAAGAAAATACCCCAGGATAGAATTGATCTCACAAGTATTCCCCAGCTACAGAAGCTTTATGAATCAAGGCACACTGTTTTCTAACTCAAACCATGACATTCAAATTATTTACCATAGCTCTTATTTTAAATTTTATGCATGCTTTTCTGATTTGTGCTAATAATTGATTTTGAAAATAATTGGAAAAATCAATATATAGGAGGAAGAGAAATTCACCCTTCTCAAATGGAATGTATTACCAGACTCATAACAGATATAAAAGTGTCAGGGAAAAAGAGGCAAAAATCCCCCCACAAAACAACAGACAATCTATGCACATTCTGGGACTCTAAAATAAGAAGCAAATGTTATCCTGATCCTGACATAAAGAGGGATGATGAGGGGACAGGACAGCTGCCAGGGTACTCCTCAGCTTATTTCAATCCTGAACACAGACACAGATGATGTACAAGACAGGCTAAACTGGGCTATTCTGGGGGTTCCCAAACAGTCATACACATTTGATACAAAATTATTATTATATGAAAAACTCTAACAACCTAGATGCTTCCTATATACTTTCCCATGTAGTGTTTTTCCATGGGAAAGTATATAGGAAGCATCTAGGTTGTTAGAGTTTTTCATATAATAATAATATGTTAAGGCATATGTTATAATCACATACATTTTATCCATAAAACACAAATTATTTCATAGAGTTATACTGAATGATTCTTTTACTTTGCTGCTTTTCTTCAATAAAAGCACTAAATAACTTTTAAAATTACTCTACATTAAAGGTATTTTTTAATAGCATTTTACACAGTGTTTCATATTTTTTTTTTAGGAAATACACAGAAATAGAAATACAATTCTGGGATTTTTAAGCAAAGTAAGTAGAGAAAGGATTAATGAAAATACAGAAAAAAACAGATATTCTGGAAGATTATTTAACTCTATAAAAATGGGTGATACATGTTTATGACCAAGCATGTCTATGATGGTCTTGTTATCCTCAGATGTGTTACATTTCACAGATATAGTTATGCTTTTGGTTACATACACTTACAGGAAATTTTTGGTTATATACACTTAAAGGAAAACAGTGGTTTGAGTATTCTCTTGTTGGTAAGCTTCACAAGAACATATTTAAAGAAATAAAAACGTCATCATCAAGGAGACTTCTTTAAAAAGACCTTGATCAAAATGTCACTAGTAAAGGTGGTAAATAATTAACAACAAGAGAGTAGACAACTAGAAATCATGGCAACAAATATGCCTTCTGCCCTTTTCTTAAAAAAAAAGAAACTTTCTCACTCAAAAAAGTAGAAAGTGTGAGGCAACTTGTATTTGTTTCTATCAACAAGCCTAGCCACAGTAGCCTGGTCAGGCCAATGTCAATAAAGCCAGCCCCTTTAAAGGACAAAGGTATCTGATAAAGTAAGACCTCTAAAACCAACCACTCTCCCCAGCCAGACACTGCCCTCTGAGACTTGTTTTCTCCCTTAAAAAAATGGTAATATTAAGTACAAGGACACTTGGCTGGTAAACCCGAGATGGTAAAATTTGATTACAAATAAAAATCTCACAGGCAAGAACAAAAATCAATATTCTGCCAATATTGGGAAAAGTTTCACATGAAAAAGTACTGGAAGTAGGTTGTACCATTTCTCCAGCATTATAGCTCAAGTAAGATAAGGTTTTCCCTACTCCACCAAATTTGTTTTTCTGTGTAGGTTGAGTAGTTGAGAAGAAAGGACGAGACAGCTGCTTCTTCAGAAACAATCCCCACTTCTTTCCCCACCCTCAAAGCACACCTTGAAACGCAGCAGGAGTGCACGAACGCACACCACACACACACACACACACTGTAATCGACACCACTTACACATCTGATTGCAACCATTTCAGAGGCTGTTGGCACTTACCTTGCAAAGCAGTATTAGGTAAACTTGCTTCATTCTCTCCCATTTTACTACTTTTGTTTAAAGGGGGCCAAGCAGTTTCAGCTGTGTCAGTTACCCTGCAAGCCTGGTGACCTTCTGACTTTCCCCTGTAGTAATGTAACAGTATACTACCTGCTTTCTTCTGTGAATAATTACCATTCTGCTTCCTGAGTTACCTGGGCTTGCAAGACCTGTTTTACTGTGAAGTGAGATCATATCCTTTGATCCAATGGACTGCTATTAGTGCGCGCTTCACAAAACATGGCTTTGTTTCAATTTTGGTGTTAACTTTTAATTCCCTACTTTCGCTTTAGTCCAGAAACTTATCAATACTTCCTGCCAAAAGAGTGTCTGTACTACCACCATGGCATGGAGCAGAGCCAGAGTTCTGTTTGTTTTTTAGTGTTCCCAATCTGTTTATCTTATAGAAATAAAATAAAATTTAAAGTGAATTTTGCAATGTCCATTAAAAAAATATGGGAAGATAAGGAACACCATGGGAATTAGTTACGTGTAGGCTTTGGAGTAGCTCTAGTTCTAGCTGTGCAACTATAAATGAGGAATACCGCTTCCTTGAGACTCAGTTTCCTAAACTGTAAAATGGGGAAAATGCAAACTATCAATTTCAGGAGATAATTATAAAACTGAAAGCAGTAATGTATGACTGTGCTAAACATTGCGAATGGTGGATAATAAACACAACAAGCAACATTTTTCCTCCTCCTTCCTCTCCTTCCTTTTCCTCCTCCGCCCTCTTCCTTCCCTCCCTTCACCCTTCTCTTGTCCTCCTCCTTCTGAACGGAAAGAATGCAGAACCGCAGCTCTGATGTCACGTGTTCTGGCATCAGCTGTTACTCATTAACTGAGAAACCTTAAAGAAATGAGTCCATCCAATCTTACAGTGCCTCAAGGTCCTCACGGGTAAAAGATGGATACTGATATCTACACTGCCTTTTCAACAAAAACGGAGTATTAGTTTCAACTGTTCTGCCTCAAACAAAATACCCATCCCTAGCAAAGATGAGCAACACACTGGAGATTTATCTTTATTTGTTTATAAGAGAGGAAGTAGATGACAAAAATAAGTCATTTATTTAATCTCTGTCTCCTATAAGACATCAGAGTAAAAAACAATCTGTATTTCCTTCCTTTAGAATTCCTTGACTTTTCATCTTGGTCAGATTAGTTTAAAAAAAAATCTCAGGCTCAAACATCTCCTAGTTTTTTTTTTAATTTTCAATGTAAAAATAATCTATCCATCATGTTTGCCAGCTTAGTAATGAAAAATGATTATATAAATTATATAAAAAAAGAAATGGTTAACAAGTAGAATAGTTATTCTCAAAAGTTTCAGAATGAAAACAAACATCACACACACCCAAATCCTCATCACAGTTAGTTCTTTCCTTCATTAACCTCTCCAGGTCTCAGTTTCTCCATCTGTGAAATGAGCTGACCATTTACTATCTAAGGCCCATTTTATCAACATGTCATAAATGTCTGATTTAAAATCCAGGTTGTGGTTTGTTCTCAAATAAAACAGTCCTTTGCCTAGTACAATTGCATAGTGTAACACACACACCAAGCTCATACTTCACCAAAAGTGACCTGAAATTGAATGTTTGACAATAAAACACCATAATCATCACATTCTGACTTCCCCATAAGAAGAGAAATACATATATCAATCGTCATTCATTATGACAAAAATGGAAATGTATTAACATACCTGCCCCAGGCACTTAAAATTAGTCAACAACAGGTATAAAGTAAAGATTATCTACCAGCTGAATTATGGCATGCAGGAAGTTGTTATGAAAGTAGAACAGAGAAGTCTTATTTTTGAGCAGAGGTAAAACATAAAAATAAACAGAAACCTCCAAAGCTTTCGTAGCTGTACAGAAAGTAACACAAATATACATCCAGTTACACTGAAACAGTTTCAATACTAATAAAGGGCCCTGAGTACACCCACTGTCTCTCTCTCTCCTGGGCCTCCTCTGCCTAGAACAATTCTGCCTTCATCACCTCTCCTTTGCCTAACTAACCCACATGCAGGAATTCTTCTTCAACCCAATTCTGGCCGCGGTCTCTTCTGTGTGCTTCCAGATCCCCTTAACAGCTCCAAACTTTTCATTCCACCATGGCTCTTAGCGCATTGTATTGTATGTACAGCTTAATTATTTCTGTCCTTAAAAGGTGTTATGTCAGAAAGCCTTTTCTGTGTTCATCACTACATTCCTAGTACCTATCACAGTTCCTAACACATACTATGGCTTCAAATATTGTAAAAATGAACAAATTACTATCATCAAAAAGGGTGAAATATAGGACCATAAAGAAAAGAAGGATATAGATTAGCAAAGAAGATAATGGAAAATATTTAAGAGGGAAAAATGACAAATTAAATTTCAAAAATGAAAAGAGATGGAAGGAGAGAGTAGGTAGGTTTGTCTGCAAGAGCAAATAATTAAGAACTAGAAGGATAAAAGAGATAAGGACACTTAGGAAACTTTCTGAAAAAAAAAAAAACAAAGAATCAAAGATAAAAGAAGTAAATGAAAGAGGGGAAAAAAGTGCACGCATTAGTTTAAAACACACTCGTACGCATCAAAAACAAAAGGCATGATTGACGTTAAAATAGCTGCACTGAATGGTGAGAAAGAAACTAAATAATTATTAAAACTATCAAAATTTTCAGAATCTTTGACAGAAAGTTACTGGAATGAATGTGTCCTCTATATCAGGGGTCGCCAGTCCCTGTTAATTACTGGGCTGCACAGCAGGAGGTGAGTGGTGATGACAAACAAAACTTCATCTGCATTTAAAAGTGCTCCCCATTGCTCACAGCCCCCCTCTCCATTCATGGAAGAATTGTCTTAACAAAATTAGTCCCTGGTGTCAAAAATGTTGGGGACCACTGCTCTATATGTACAGAAACTTTGCTATAAAAACTACTGTGTACATTTTTAAAAACAACTTAGGTGACATAATAAAAAACCAACACTTCCAACCATGTCACTTATCTGTATGTCCAGCACTGTATTCTAAAATGCTCCAAGAGAGAGTGAGCGAAAGAAAATGTTATGCTATTCTCTGTCACTCGTTTTGAAGGTTCTACCTGGAACTACAGATTTGGAAGAAACCAGTGTTACAGGTTAAATTTTTTTGTGTGTAGTTACTGAAGTGATTATTTAGTCCTGATTTTCCAGGGCCGATATATATGAAGATTTGAAAGAAAAATTATGAAGAAGTTATTTAAAGTTATAAATGTTGGCATTATATGCTATGGAACATGGAACTGTGTATGCAAAGTATTGCAATACCTGGAATAATAACACAGAGCTGTTACTTATTTTCTCAGGAAATTGTATAACACAAGCAGAACAACTTGGTCAAAAGCATAGGTGTCCATGTAGAGCAAAAGCTAGAGAGAAAAGCATTAGAACCTCTCAAAATTGCAATCCTGCAAACTATCATAGGGAGGAAATTTCAGGCTTAGCAACCACGGTGTATTTTTGAAATTACAGTTCCAAGAACTAGTTAGACGTTCTTGCAAGGTATAAGAATATGTTCCCCTCCAATATGCTCTCTAAAATATGGATTATTTTGAACAAAAGACACCTGAGAATGAGCAGACTCAAAAAAGCTCTTTACTTCCCCCTTACTCTCTAAAAATATGAGTATACATTCTCCTTTTTGTAAGGGAAACTTACATTTATACAGGAAATTTTTCATTTATAAAAGTGTCTTCCTACCAGGAAGAAAACCAGCAGAGACAACTCTTATCACCAGAGAAACTCATCTGCATAAAATACAGCCCTTATTTATTACATATGGCTGGTTGGTTGCAGCCAAGAATTCCTGCGGTGATTCTGACTCTCATATTTTTGAGTTCTAGGAGCAAGATAGCTAGGTAAGCAGAGGGAGGGGGTGGGGAAGAGTACATTCTTTAGGAGATTTCTATGGGTGATGATAAAGAAGGTTTTCTAATGTTTGGGTGTGCTGGTCTAACATATTTTACCCCATCTTTTCTGGATTTGGGTATTACCATCTACCCAGTTGCCCTAGATGAAAATTTAGGATTTATCCTTACTACTTACCTCTCCCATTCCCCAAATAGTCACTAAGTTCTATCAATAACATTGAAATCCACCTCCTTAACTTTCTATTTCCTTTAAGTGAAGCCATTGTCATATCTTGCCAAGATAGGAACTCCCTACAAATGAATTCTTCCTCTTCTCTCATCCACCCTTTCTATATCCACCATGATCTTCCTGAACATAGCCATCCTACTTCCCTGCTCACATATGTCCACTGCCCCTTGTCATGCGTGCGTGCTTAGTTTCTTAGTCTTGTCCAAGTCTGTGGCCCTTTGAACTGTAGTCCGCCAGGCTCCTCTGTCCATGAGATTCTTTTTCAGGCAAGAATACTAGAGTGGGTTGCCGTTTCCTCTTTCAGAGGATCTTCCTGACCCAGGAACTGAACCTGTGTCTCCTGTATCTCCTACATCGCAGGCAGATTCTTTACCTGCTAAGTCACTGCTGCTGCTGCTACTGCTGCTAAGTCGCTTCAGTCGTGTCTGACTCTGTGTGACCCCATAGACAGCAGCCCACCAGGCTCCTCCATCCCTGGGATTCTCCAGGCAAGAGTACTGGAGTTGGTTGCCATTTCCTTCTCCAATGCATGAAAATGAAAAGTAAAAGTGAAGTCACTCAGTTGTGTCTGACTCCTAGCGACCCCATGGACTGCAGCCCACCAGGCTCCTCTGCCCATGGGATTTTCCAGGCAAGAGTACTGGAGTAGGTTGCCATTTCCTTCTTCAGCTAAGCCATTGGAGGAGCCCAATCAATAATGTCACTCCCTTATCACCATAATTTTTCATCCTCATATTCCTAACCCTCCAGTAACATGCAATTCATTTAAATCAGGCTTCTCTGATATACCCAAATATACTTGAAACTGTGATTCTAAATAGTTGAATACATAATATATACATATGTGCCTCTGTATATATAAAATAATGTTGGTCAAGAAAATTAAGGCCTACTCAGTGCTTTGTATTAGGATTGACTGGTAGACAAAAGTATTCTCTCAATATTACTATAACTAAATGTTTATTTCTCTATCATCTTATTTCATGCAATTGCATACAGACTCTTAAGAGAATTAATATTGATTGAGAACAAAGAAAGTAACTATCTCCTTCAGTAGTAAGAAGCATCCATTAACAAGGAAACAAGATAAGCTATGATTAATAGCAAGGAGAATATTATCATTTTAATGATCTTTCCACTACAGTGTTATTAAACAAAGAAGCCAAGGAACTATATAAATTATATGCTAATACACACATACACACAACAGGTTGCTTAACAGCTACTTATGGTTTATAAGTTGCTTCACATAATTAAGACATACAATGACTCATATAAAAATAACAGACATATGAAGATGCCAAGCTGAAAGTCAGGTAGGAGTGATATCACAAAGCAGTCTAATTTGCTGCTGGGAACAACGTTATTTCAGACTGTGGAAGAGATAGTAACAAAATACTAAATATAAGCTTGTAAATCACAGTGTACCGTGATTTATGTACTTTTTATGAGGATCCCATGAAATCCTGGCTAAGATGCGAGAAAGTTTTAAAATTATATACCCTTGTGCTTCCCTGGTGGCTCAGACGGTAAAGTGTCTGTCTACAATGCAGGAGACCCGGGTTCGATCCCTGGGTTGGGAAGATCCCCTGGAGAAGGAAATGGCAATCCACTCCAGTACTATTGCCTGGAAAATCTCATGGACAGAGGAGCCTGGTAGGCTACATACAGTCCATGGGGTTGCAAAGAGTCGGACACGACTGAGTGATTTCACTTTCACCCTTGTTAGCAAACTCTCCCTCAATCACGGGATTCTACGTATAGTAGGAAGATTAGCTGTGACAGCCATTTAAGTTTCATCTGAAAAAGGGAAAACATTTAAGAAAAGTTTAACTGTATATTTAATATTATTATCATGGAACTAAAAATGAAGGGTATACACACACACACACATTTAACTAATCTACATATTATAACCTATTATTCCACCGTCTCTGGCAAAACTCTCTCAAGAGGAACCTAAAGAAAAGCATTAAAGCAAAAGAATATGCATGCTAACTGTCTGAGACTGCATAGAACAGTGAATTTATCAATTTAAGAATTTCAGAGCATGTTAAAAATCTACAATAACGCTAGAAAAAACATCTATAGCTAAAACCCTTGGTGTAAACAGAAACACCAAGGTGACAGAATGATTTATCTCTGCCATCTTTTTAAAATGTAATGAAAATGCTTAAATAGTAGCTTTAGTTCGGACATAATATTATTTCCTCAAAATGCACTGCAATGACCAGTCCTGAAAACAGAAGCTTCATCTCCATGACAAAGAGAAACCTACAACAGCTCCAATAATAGTAAAAAGTACAGCCCATTTATGCTGAGGTAAAAATAACTTCCAACTTCAGCCTCTTCGCTCTAACCTCAAAAAAAGAAGGGGGGAAAAGAGAGCAATTGATGCCAATTGTGTTTTGTGTGTGTGTGTGTGTGTGTGTGTGTGTGTGTGTGTGTTAGTTGCTCAGTTGTGTCTGACTCTTTGTGGCTCCATGGACTGTAGCCCACCAGGCTCCTCTGTCCAGGGGTTTCCCAGGCAAGAATACTGGAGTGGATTGCCATTCCCTTCTCCAGAGGTCTTCCAGGCACAGGGACTGAACCCGGGATTCACTGTGTTGCAGGCAGATTCTCAGCTGTGCTACAGGAACTTGGCAAATACTAGCTAGATGAAAAAAAAAAAAAATTAACAGTTGTTCAGGGGAAAACAACTTTCTCTTCTAGGGGGATGCTGAGGTAAAATGTGAGGTTTCTTAGTCTTTAGAAACATTCCATTCCTCTCACTTGATATTTTAAAGTATTAATTGTAGATGAGCATGTCCAAAATAAACACGGTAACTATAAAAATCACTTATCAAAATTAACACTAAGTGCCTTGGTTTCAAACTATGAAATACCAACAAAAGCAGTAGTCAACAAGAACAAATTAATTATGAGGGATCAAAGAATAGTTTATCTTTTCTTTTTTTATCTCTTCTTTCTTTTCTTTTTCTATTTATATATTTACTGAATAAAGTCAAAGTGGAATAACAAGTTTCCTAGAAAAACAATTCCAGAAGAACTACTTTTGTTCAACATCACAATGGGCCACTCACTACTTCTACAGGGAATGTTTTCTTTCTGAAAGCTCCTCTGCTACTTTCCTGCTGACTGCCTGCCAGCTAGCATTTTTAGAGAAAAGGAGGAAATGAAGGATTAAAGTCTCTAACCTCCATCTACCCCCAAGTAGTTAGTACTTAAAATAGACTTTCCCTGAAGTGAATGATTGCTGTCTTTCCTATGGTGACCAGATTCACAAAATGAAAAAAAAAAAAAAAAAAAAAAACAACAGAGAGAAAAAATGTGAGGAAAGGTAAACATATATCTTCTGGACAGATTTTTTTTTCCAGAATAATAGATTAAACAGGAAAATGTCCATTAAAAAAAAATCCTAGGATGACGATGAAAATGTGGTGTTTGATCTCCTTGAGCAATAAGGAATTAAAAACATGTGAGCAATTTTAAGAATGAATAAACATAAAAAGAGAGATAGACATACAATTGCAAAAGGTAGCTTTAAATAATTATCTCAACCTGTTCCTCCCACCTCTTCTAAAAACTTTCAGTCGCTCAGTCGTGTCCGACTCTTTGCGACCCCATGAATCACAGCACGCCAGGCCTCCCTGTCCATCACCAACTCCAGGAGTTCACTCAGACTCACGTCCATCGAGTCAGTGATGCCATCCAGCCATCTCATCTTCGGTCGTCCCCTTCTCCTCCTGCCCCCAATCCCTCCTAGCATCAGAGTCTTTTCCAATGAGACAAGTCTTCGCATGAGGTGGCCAAAGTACTGGAGTTTCAGCATTAACTTCACTTCTTCCAAAGAAATCCCAGGGTTGATCTCCTTCAGAATGGACTGGTTGGATCTCCTTGCAGTCCAGGGGACTCTCAAGAATCTTCTCCAACACCACTGTTCAAAAGCATCAATTCTTCGGCACTCAGCTTTCTTCACAGTCCAACCCTCACATCCATATATGACCACTGGAAAAACCATAGCCTTGACAAGACAGACCTGTGTTGGCAAAGTAATGTCTCTGCTTTTGAATATGCTATCTAGGTTGGTCATAACTTTTCTTCCAAGGAGCAAGAGTCTTTTAATTTCATGGCTGCAATCACTATCTGCAGTGATTTTGGAGCCCAAAAAAATAAAGTCTGACACTGTTTCCACTGTTTCCCCATCTATTTCCCATGAAGTGATGGGACCAGATGCCATGATCTTACTTTTCTGAATGTGGAGCTTTAAACCAACTTTTTCACTCTCCTCTTTCACTTTCATCAGGAGGCTTCTGAGTTTCTCTTCACTTTCTGCCATAATGGTGGTGTCATCTGCATATCTGAGGTTATTGATATTTCTCCTGGCAATCTTGATTCCAGCTTGTGTTTCTTCCAGTCCAGCGTTTCTCATGATGTACTCTGCATAGAAGTTAAATAAGCAGGGTGACAATATACAGCTTTCACGTACTCCTTTTCCTACTTGGAACCAGTCTGTTGTTCCATGTCCAGTGCGAACTGTTGCTTCCTGACCCGCATACAGGTTTCTCAAGAGGCAGGTTAGGTGGTCTGGTATTCCCATCTCTCTCAGAATTTTCCACAGTTTATCGCGATCCACACAGTCAAAGGCTTTGGCATAGTCAAGAAAGCAGAAAGAGATGTTTTTCTGGAACTCTCTTGCTTTTTCCATGATCCAGTGGATGTTGGCAATTTGATCTCTGGTTCCTCTGCCTTTTCTAAAACCAGCTTGAACATTTGGAAGTTCATGGTTCACGTATTGCTAAAGCCTGGCTTGGATAATTTTGAGCATTATTTTACTAGCATGTGAGATGAGTGCAATTGTGTGGTAGTTTGAGCATTCTTTGGCATTACTTTTCTTTGGGATTGGAATGAAAAGTGACCTTTTCCAGTCCTGTGGCCACTGCTGAGTTTTCCAAATTTGCTGGCATATTGAGTGCAGCACTATCACAGCATCATCTTTCAGGATTTGAAACAGCTCAACTGGAATTCCATCATCTCCACTAGCTTTGTTCATAGTGATGCTTTCTAAGGTCCACTTGACTTCACATTCCAATATGTCTGGCTCTAGGTGAGTGATCACACCATCGTGATTATCCGGGTCGTGAAGATCTTTTTTGTACAGTTCTTCTGTGTATTCTTGCCACCTCTTCTTAATATCTTCTGCTTCTGTTAGGTCCATACCATCTCTGTCCTTTATTGAGCCCATCTTTGCATGAAATATTCCCTTTGTATCTCTAATTTTCTTGAAGAGATCTCTAGTCTTTCCCATTCTGTTGTTTTCCTCTATTTCTTTGCATTGATCGCTGAGGAAGGCTTTCTTATCTCTTCTTGCTATTCTTTGGAATTCTGCATTCAGATGCTATATCTTTCCTTTCCTCTTTGCTTTTAGCTTCTCTTCTTTTCACAGCTATTTGTAAGGCCTCCCCAGACAGCCATTTTGCTTTTTTGCATTTCTTTTCCATGGGGATGGTCTTGATCCCTGTCTCCTGTACAATGTCACGAACCTCAGTCCATAGTTCATCAGGCACTCTGCCTATCAGATCTAGTCCGTTGACTCTATTAAAAACTTTAAGCCTCCTTTGTTCAATCAGCTAATTTTTTTTCCTCAGTTTTTTAAAAAATACGCAGGGTAAATATGGCCTCGTCTTCCAACTCTCTAGGCACACATCTGGTGGACTTCTTAGTTGATGTTTTTAAACCTGCCTCAGGCTCCCCATGTGTCCCTAGTGGTAAAGAACCCACCTTCCAACACTGGAGACATAAGACAGAGGTTCTATCCTGAGGTTGGGAAGATCCCCTGGAGGAGGAAAAGGGCAACCCACTCCAGTATTCTTGCCTGGGAAATCCCATGGACAGAGGAGCCTGGTGGGCAACAGTCCACGGGGTCACAAAGAGTCGGACATGACTGAAGCAACTTAGCACACACTCAGACCTGCCAGATTTATAAGGATTTAATGCTTGATGATTGTTTAATTGAAAACATAACACAATTATATTTCATCTTTCTCCAAAAACTTTAGAAGCAATAAAAAATAAAATAAAATAGAATTAATAAAGAGCATAAAGGAGATAATTAATTCACAGTGTTTCTAGTGTTATTGCTTCCCTCTGAAGAGGCCAGAATATGCCAGGTTCCAATATGCCACTTTAGTATAAGGATTGCTTTCAGTTGAAGGCAATCAACTCTCTGCTTTCTCCTTTTCTTTTGAAAATCAGGACTTAAGTGTCTGTCATGGTGTCTCCCTCTCCCTTACCAGGAAGAGAAAAGATAACTACTCTCGAGACAACTCTGGGCACCAGAGCAGACTTTATATTGTTTTTCTCTATTTTTGACAGTTTTTTATTCTTTGGAATTCTATTCATATCTAGATTATTTAGTCCTTTAGTTAATTTGGATTTTAAAAATCCACAACACTGATTTTTTTTTTTCTCACAACTTGATTACACCTCAGAGTTTAATTTGGTGAACAGAGGGTAGTACACCCCCTGTACTGAGGGTGGGCCGACCACAAAGGAGAACCCTACAACACTCATTTTAGTTGCTTTTTTTTTTTTAATAGAGCACTAAAGCCATAAATTTCCTTCTAACTGCTGATTTACCTGTATCCTACAGGTCATGACAAGTTTATGTCTTCAATAGCATTTAGTTTAACATATGTTCTAATTTCCCTAGTAATTTATTATTTGACTCAGGCTTATTTAGAAGTATATTAATTTGAAGATTTTCCTGGTATCTTTCTGTTACTAATTTCTACTTAACACCACTGATAAAGAATATACTCCATAATTTCAATTTTTAAAATTGATTGAGATGTGTTTTGTGGTCCTGCACAAGGTCTATCTTGGTGAATGTTCTGTGTGCATTGAAAAAGAATATGTAATTTTATTCTTGATTGCAATGTTCTAAATATTTTATCTATTTTTAGTATCAACCACTGAGAGAGAGGTGTTAGTATTGTATCTTCAACTAGAGTTATGGATTATTTTTTTCTTTTTAGTTCTGCAAGTATTAATTTATGTATCTTGAAGCTTTATTATTAGCTGAAAACACATTTAGGATTTTTATACCCTCTGGTAAATTGACTTTGTCATTATAAAATGGCCTTTTTTAATAAAATTTCTGGTTCTAAATTCTACTTTATCTGATATTTATTATTTTCATAGTGTGCCCTCTTCTATTTTTTAATATGTTTTTTATCTTTAAAGTGAAATCTTTCTCAAATAGTATAAAGTGGGAATGCCTTTTTTTTGACAATCCAGATTAACAGTCGTTTCCTTCTAATTGTAGTATTATGTTACACGAATGTTATTATCAATATAGTTGTATTTAATTCTACCATTTTGCTATTTGTTTTCAATTAGTTGCATTTGTCCTTTATTCTTTCTCATTGAGTATATATGTCTTAGGACCCAAATTCAGCTGTACTATTTGCCTATTAGCAATTTTCTTTTCTTCTGTATCTTAATTTCTTAATTTTGCTCTCTCTTCTCTGACTCTCTCATTGCTTGAGGTTTTACAATATTCAACTTAAAATTATTGCCAGATACCTAAAAATAGTATATAATTTCACAAATAAGAGATTGATACCAATACACTACCATTTCCCCCTCCTGTCCTTTGGGATTATGATATCATACATTTTTCACTACGTATGTTATAAACCCTCTCAAGAAACACTGTAACTGTCTTTGTTTTAGCTAGTTCATTATTCTTTAAATATATTAAAAGTGAGGGAAAATGTTTCCTTATATTTACCTACATATTTACCAATTTTATGCTCTTTGTGTAAATTCTAGTTCCATTTTCTTCCTGAAAAATTCCCTTAAACCTTTCTTTTATTTCTTGTATGCTGATGATGAGTTCTCTCAGTTTTTGTTTGCCTGAAAAAGTGTTTACTTAGCACTTACACTTCAAAAGTATCTTTTCTGTACATTGAATTTCTAGATTGATATGTCTCTTTTCCTTTCAGCATGCTAAAGGTGTTTTCTGTTCCCATCAGGTTTAGATAGTTTCTGACAAGAAGTGTATGGTTTTTCTTAATCTTACTCTATTGTATGCCATGTGTCTTTTGTGACTTGCTGTTTTTATTTTCTTTGTCACTCATTATTTTTGTTTGATTTGATTTTTACATCATTGTGTGATTTTCTTTATCATGCTTCGAGTTTGCTGAGTTTCTTGAGTTTGTACATTTAGAATATTCACCAAAATCTAAAAAATTCTGCCATTAATTGCTGTCTTTAAATATCTGTCTCTCCTCCCTTCAGGCTTCTTTCTTCTGGGACTCGTATTGTAGATATGGTATAAATAAACATATAGATAACATAAAGATAGAAATATACAGGTATAGATATTCAGCAAGTCACTGAAGCTCTGTTAATATTTTTCAGTCCTTTTTCTTTTGTACTTATGCTTAAATAGTTACTTTTGTTATAAATCTATGTTGGCTAATGGTTTCTTCTGCAGTGTCTATTCTACTACAACTACTATACAGTTAAATTTTCATTTCTAATATACATATATATTATATATATACATATATATTATATATATACATATATATTTTATATATATGTATATATATATATATTGCCAGGAGAAATATCTATAACCTCAGATATGCAGATGACACCACCCTTATGGCAGAAAGTGAAGAAAAACTAAAGAGCCTCTTGCTGAAAGTGAAGGAGGAGAGTGAAAATGTTGGCATAAAGCTCAACATTCAGAAAACTAAGATCATGGCATCCACTCCAATCACTTCGTGGCAAAAAATGGGGAAACAGTGGAGACAGTGGCTGACTTTATTTTCTGGGCTCCAAAATCACTGCAGATGGTAATTGCAGCCATGAAATTAAGACGCTTACTCCTTGGAAGGAATGTTATGACCAACCTAGACAGCATATTCAAAAGCAGAGATGTTACTTTGCCAACAAAGGTCCGTCTCATCAAAGCTATGGTTTTTCCAGTGGTCATGTATGGATGTGAGAGTTGAACTATAAAGAGAGCTGAGCGCTGAAGAACTGATGCTTTTGAACTGTGGTGTTGGAGAAGACTCTTGAGAGTCCCTTGGACTGCAAGGAGATCCAACCAGTCCATCCTAAAGGAGATCAGTCCTGGGTGTTCATTGGAAGGACTGATGCTGAAGCTGAAACTACAGTACTTTGGCCACCTGATGTGAAGAGCTGACTCATTTGAAAATACCCTGATGCTAGGAAGATTGAGGGCATGAGAAGAGGACGACAGGATGAGACGGTTGGATGGCATCACCTACTCGATGGACATGGGTTTGGGTGGACTCCAGGAATTGCTGATGGACAGGGAGGCCAGCAAGCTGCAGTTCATGGGGTCACAAAGAGTCAGACACGACTGAGTGACTGAACTGAACTGAACTTTTCTTATTTGGAAGTTGTATTTGGAACTTCTAACATTTTTAACATTCTAACATTTTTATATCTTTCATTTTTTCCTCATTAGTTTCATGTTTATCTTCATATCATTGTGCAGATTCAAATATATAACAGTAGCTTTAAGATTATCTGCTAATTTTATCATTTTGGGTCTATTTCTAATAGTTAATTTTCTCTTGATTATGAGTCTCAATTTTCTGTTTCTTCACGTCTAGTAATTTTTGAATGGATACAGAACATTTTGACTCTGTCACTTGTATGTACATTGTTGAGTGATGAATTTTGTTGTACTTCTTTAAAAATGTTGGATTTTGTCTAAAGGGGCTGTTATTTGTAGATCAGCCTCATCATTTTGAGAATCTTTTTTTTTTAATTTTTGAAGGCAGCCCTAGAGAAGCCTTTACTCTAGAACTACTTTAGCCACACCACTAAGGTATATGGCACTTTAGATACCTTGTACAGTCAATAGGTCTCCCTAATCTTGTTGGTGGGAAGATGAATGATTCCTAGCCCTGTGTAACTCTAGAAATTGTCCAATCTAGAGCTCTTTGGGAATTGGAATTGCCCAACAGGATACTACTCTCTGTGCTACATGATGGAATTTCACCTTTTATTCTGATTGTTTTTTTGTTCTTATTGTTTTTCAGTAGCTCAGTCCTGTGTGATTCTTTGCAACCCCATGAACTGCAGCACACTAGGCTTCTTTGTCCTTTGCTATGTCCCTGTCAATTGAGTCAGTGATGCCATCAAACCGTATTATCCTCTGTTGCCCCCTTCTCCTCCTGCCCTCAATCTTTCCTAGCACCAGGGTCTTTTCCAGTGAGTCAGTTCTTCATGTCAATTAGCCATAGCATTGGAGTTTCAGCTTCAGCATCAGTCCTACCAATGAATATTCAGGGTTAATTTCCTTTAAGATTGATTGGTTTGATTTCCTTGCTATCCAAGAGACTCTCAGGAGTATTCTCCAGCACCACAACTTGAAAGTACTAGTTCTTCCATGCTCAGTCTTCTTTATGATCCAACCCTCACATCCATACATGACCACTGGAAAAACCATAGCCTTGATGAGACGGAGCTTTGTTGTCAAAGTAATGTCTCTGCTTTTGAATATACTATCTAGGTTGGTCATAACTTTTCTTCCAAGGAGTAAGCATCTTTTAATTTCATGGCTGCAGTCACCATCTGCAGTGATTTTGGACTCCCCAAAAATAATGTCTGACACTGTTTCCCCATCTATTTCCCATGAAGGGATGGGACCAGATGCCATGATCTGCGTTTTCTGAATGATGAGCTTTAAGCCAACATTTTCACTCTCCTCTTTCACTTTCATCAACAGGCTCTTTAGTTGTTCTTCATTTTCTGCCATAAGGGTGGTGTCATCTGCATATCTGAGGTTATTGATATTTCTCCTGGCAATCTTGATTCCAGCTTGTGTTTCTTCCAGTCCAGCGTTTCTCATGATGTACTCTGCATAGAAGTTAAATAAGCAGGGCGACAAAATATAGCCTTGACATACTCCTTTTCCTATTTGGAACCAGTCTGTTGTTCCATGTCCAGTTCTAACTGTTGCTTCCTGACCTGCATACAGATTTCTCAAGAGGCAGGTCAGGGTGGTCTGGTATTCCCATCTCTTGAAGAATTTTCCACAGTTATTGTGATCCACTGTGCAGATATCTGGAATTCTTTCTTTGTTTAGCTCTCTTATCTCATATATTGTCTCCACATAGTGCTGTCTTATTTTTACCAAAGTTTAATCTCTATCTTTTCAACTCTGGATATATGTAGTCCCTTCCTCCTTCCATTATATTCTGAAAATTGCTCGTGGATAGAAATCCAGGATAATTATATGGTTCACCTTATTTGATTCCTTTTTCTCAGGGATCACAATCCAAACACCCTATTGTCCAATATCTGAAAATAATTGTTTCAGATATTTCATCCAGTTGACTAGTTTTATGTCAGAAAGTAAGTGAAATAGAATTTCCTTCATAAGCAGAGCAGAAGTGTTACAAGCTTTCTGAAAAGCAATTTAGCAAAATATATATGAAGTACATTAAATACTTCATATTAAATATTATATGAAGTATTAAATAGTGATCATACCATGTGAAATTTCCCAGGAAATTGTCCAAGACAATAATCAGAAAAGTATGCAAATAAGTTTATAGCAAAATATTTATCAGTGTTTTTTATAATATAAAAATATAAGCAATAAAATACTAGCAACAGGAGATTTTTAAAATAATTTATAAAATAGTATAGTGGAGTAATCTACAAGTGTTAATGCAGGACTATTCACTGACTTACAAAATATTTAACACATTATTGTGGTATAATTTTTATCAAAATATATGATACATGCTAAAATATTAAAAGACAGTTGCTACATTATAGAATTAATGGCTATCATCTAATTTCATCTTTACATCCTTCTTGACTTGACTTTTCATATTTTAAAACAAATTATGTACTATTTAAATAAAGTATTCACTTACTATTTTAATAAAAAAGTCTTATTTATTTTTCTTGACTATTCTTCATATTAAATTAGAAAGATAAAATCCAAGAGACTCTAAAACGTGCTTTAGAAAACTGCCAAAGATATCTATATAATTTACCTCTAATTTATGTCTCTGATATTTCTAAGTGTAATCTAAGCTTCTTAGTGTTGGCAAATAGCTAACATATAAAAACATATTTTTTTGTGTATAAATACGGTGGCACTAGTGGTAAAGTATCTGCCTGCCAATGCAGGAGATGCCAGAGATGTGGGTTTGATCCCTGGGCGGGAAAGATCCCCTGGAGTAGAAAATGGCAACCCTCTTCAGTATTCTTGCCTGGAGAATCCCATGGACAGAGGACCCTGGCCAGCTGCCGTACATGCAGCCACAGAGTCGGATATGACTGAGTGACTGAGCATGTACACTCAAATAGGTGTTTAATAACTGTTTGGTAAATAAGGAAAGAAATTGTTGTAAACTTTATTAAGCACTCTTAAAAGGGATCTAGTAGGAAAACCTGTCATATAATTTAAAAGCTATAAAACTTGGATGTTCTATTGAACAGGAGGGTGGCTATAAATGTCACTCAGCTGATATTTCACAGCTTGCTTCTTAGAAACGCACACTTTTACAAAGAATAATGCAAGTGTCTTAGCCACCATGTCGATTTGGGGGATTTTAGTTAGAAAAGAGAAACAGCAGGACAGTTTTGGTTGAGCCGCAGAAGAAAGCAAAAAAGAAGCCACCTAAGGAAAAACTGTCACTCTTTAGAGACCTAGCAAAATTAGAAAATGAGCTTAACATTTCCTGCTCTTTAGAAACCAAATAAAGATTATCTTCTTATAGTCATTAATAATATATCATCATGAACAAAAATACAGACAGAAAAAATATAATTTAAGTAACAAATGATTTTGTTCTCAGAATTACTCAGTATTAACTTTTAAATATATATGCTAGAGAGAAAGAGGGAAAGGCATGTTGTATGGGTAGATTGCTACAGAAATAGAGAGATACAGATATACATATGGTCACAGGTGTAGACATGAATAGAGATATAAATTCTAATAATTCCCCAAACATTTTAAAATATGGTTTTTTCCTGTTAAAATTACACAGTGGATATCATTCCACTGACATCTTTTGTATGGATTTTGGAGTCAGGGAATTGTGGATTTAGGTCCCAGTCACTACTAACTCCTCATGTGACTTTTAGCAAATTATAGCACTTCTCAGTGCTTCGATATTTTCTTCATTAAAATGGAGAAAACACCTGAACCTCCACGATGGTTGAGATGATGTGTATGTGTGTGTGTGTCTTAAGTCACTTCAGTCTTGTCTGACTTTTTGCAACCATATGGACTGTAGCCTGCCAGGATCCTCTGTCCATGGGATTCTCCAGGCAAGAATACTGGAGTGGGTTGCCATGCCCTCCTCCAGGGGATCTTCCTGACCCAGGGATCAAACCTGCACCACTTATGTCTCCTGAATTGGCAGGAGGGTTTTTTACCACTAGCACCACCAAGGTGACAGTTTGATATAATAATGCAGGGGTTGGTCTAAAAAGGCTCTCAACAAACTATAACTATTATAACTATAATCAACTGTAATGATTATTATTTTTGTTTTATTGTTATTATAAGGCTTACAGACTACTATGATACAATTTTTGGAAGGCTTTCCCAAGTCAAATGATCCTCTCTTATCTATCCCCCAAATCTATAGTAGGGGAGTGTTTTCTCCCTAGTGTCTATAAGACATAGCTCTTTCCACAAGTTACTATTGATTGGACCAGTGTGTACATGAAGCTCCAGCTAGGGAGATAAGAGATTTTGTCTCCTGGAAATCTGGGAGAGAACCAAGGTTTGGCTTATAATATGTAAAGGCAGATGGCACAGCCATATTCAGCCATGAGACCAAGGACCATAGAACAGCAATTCACAGAAAGCAAAATAATGAAGCTGATTTGTAGGAAAATAGAGATAAAAGATAAAGAGAGAAATTGTTTTGAATTAGTATTAATTTCTGTAGTTCCAGAAGACTGTCATCTTTCAGAAGATCTAGCCTTTGGATTCTATGATATAGTGACTTAAACATATGTACCAGGCTATTTGGACTCCTTGTCTCAATGAATATAATAATACCTGTTTGACCTTACACAAATTAAATTCATAAAGAAATGGTTTCAAGAGCCTATGCTGTTAACTTTCAGATCTCTTAGTCCAACCAATAATTAGACTGTAAGAGAATGTTGGGTGAAGGAACTGATGAACAGCTTTCTTTGTAGAGAGCAACTGCTATGCTGTGAGACTAATCCATCTTTTGGGGGGAAAATTGGCAGAATGTTAACTTTGAGTCATGAGCCTGAGTAGAGGCATTTCAGGGGGACCATATGGAATGTTTTAGAATGTAAAATGCATGTGCTACCACTGGAAGGTAA
Source organism: Ovis aries (assembly GCF_016772045.2). Lineage (NCBI taxonomy): Eukaryota > Metazoa > Chordata > Mammalia > Artiodactyla > Bovidae > Ovis > Ovis aries. The sequence goes on from NC_056054.1 coordinate 213,211,440, forward strand.
AAATGGAAGAATCCTGGTTCATGCCTTATGTGACTTAATCTAAAGAAAACCCAATCTAGATGGCTGGATTTTTTAACAGTAGACAGACCAGATACAGTAGGCAGTTCAATGATCCCAAGAGACAGCCAAGCCCTAAGCCTTTGGACTTGTGTATTTATCATGTTACAGGGAAAAAAAAAAAAAAAAAGGGAATTAAGGTTGTATACACGATTACAGTTACTAACCAAGTGATGGAGAATTTACACTGAATTACATTGATGGGCCCAATCTAATGACATGAGTCCTTGAGTCCTTAAAAGTAGAAGAGAAACAGACAGAAAGGAGGGTCAGAGATATGCAATCTGGAAAAGACTTAATCTGCTATTGTTTAAGTTGGAGGAAACGGATATAACACAATGAATACAAGTAGCCTCTACAAGTTGAAAAAGGCAGATTCTTCCTCAGGCTTCCAGATACCTCAGTCTTAGCCCAAGGAAATCCATGTTGGACTTCTGATCTATAGAACTGTAAGATAATGAATCTGTTTTTTTCAAGATGTTTTTGTAATGTCTGACTCTGTGACCCTGTGGACTGTAGCATACCAGGCTTCTCTGTCTATGGGGATTCTCCAGGCAAGAATAGTGGAGCGTGTTGCCATGCTCTCCTCCGGGGGGGTGGGGGGGGATGGTCTTTTCAACCCAGGGATCAAATCCAGTTACCTGCACTGCAGGAGATTCTTTACCATCTGAGCTACCAGGTAAGCCCAAGAATACTGGAGTGGGTAACTTATCCTTTCTCCAGGGGACTTTCTTGATCCAGGAATTGAACCAGGGTCTCCTGCATTGCAGGTGGATTCTTTGCCAGTTGAGCTCCCAGGGAAGCCTTTTGTTGTTATAACAATAATAAAAAATGAATGCACCAGCATATTCTAGTTACTAAACTGAAATTATGTTTGTGATTTAAAATTACTATGTCTGGGTGGGGAAGATCCCTGGAGAAGAAAATGGCAATCCACTCCAGTATTCATGCCTGGGAAATTCCATGGACAGAGGAGACTGGTGGGCTACAATTCATGGGGTCGAATGAGTCGGACATGACTTAGTGACCAAACCAGCGTAGGACTCTTTCATCCTGTGGCAGTGAAAAGAAAAGCCATCATATCTGCCAGTATTTTCATCTAAGAAAGGAAAAGACTGAATCCATCAAGTTTAAAGGGGCAATGAAGAACAAGAGTAAATTTAGATTGTCAACATAACATGAATAGTTCTTGTTCAATCTTCTAGTTATAATAAGTTTGCTTTCATTAATTTATTAATTCATTTAGGCTAACGTTAGTTTGAATCTGATCTAGTTATTTATAGCCAAATAGTTTTAATGACTAAAATTATTAAGGATATTTATCTCAACAACAGGTACAGATGGCCACAGGCAGGGCCCTGAATAGGAACTGCAGTCCTAGAATAGGTACAATAACTTAGGCTGCTTCTTTTTTTTCCAAAATTTTATTTATTTTGTTTATTTATTTTTGGCTGTGCTGGGTCTTCAATGTTGTGCAGACTTTTCTCTAGTTGCAGTGAGCTGAGGCTACTCTAGTCACTATGCAAGAGCATCTCATTATAGTGGCTTCTCTTGTGGCAGAATTGGACTCTAGGACACTCAGGCTTCTTGGGCCTTGGTAGTTGTGGCATGTAGGCTCAGTAGTTATGACTCCTGGGCTCTAGCACACAGGTTCAATAGTGTCACACAGTCAAATTCAGTCTTTCTGATATCAGAGCTCTATATCACTCATTCATTCAGCAAATGCTTATTTGAACTGTGGTGTTGGAGAAGACTCTTGAGAGTCCCTTGGACTGCAAGGAGATCCAACCAGTCCATTCTGAAGGAGATCAGCCCTGGGATTTCTTTGGAAGGAATGATGCTAAAGCTGAAATTCCAATACTTTGGCCACCTCATATGAAGAGTTGACTCATTGGAAAAGACTCTGATGCTGGGAGGGATTGGGGGCAGGAGGAGAAGGGGACGACCGAGGATGAGATGGCTGGGTGGCATCACCGACTCGATGGACACAAGTTTGAGTGAACTCCGGGAGTTGGTGATGTACAGGGAGGCCTGGCATGCTGCGCTTCATGGGGTTGCAAAGAGTCGGACACGACTGAGCGACTGATCTGAACTGAGGCATCAGACACTGTGATATTTAGCTTTCTGATGTTTAATAAGGCCTTATTGTGTACTAAGTAATTTATATATTTTAATTCATGCAATCCTTGTTCTATTATTCTAATTGTTCTAACTACAATGTGCATTTTACAAATGACACTCAGAAAGGATAAGAAGCTTGCCTAAGATTTTGCAAATGACAGAGTCAGGATTCAAACCAACCAATGTGGTTTTTAGTGACTCAGCCATTCATCTCTTACTGCTGCCTGTCCAAGGTTTTGAATATCCAGATGAAGTCCATCTCACCAAAGTTATATTCTAGTTGGAGAGACAGATGAGAACAGAGCAAACAAGCAAATACTCAATATAACAGGGCAATGTAAGACAAGGGCAGGATGTGACGTGAAAGAATAATAAGAAATCAAAAGATTGTTAGGGAAATAATACTTAGAACAGAAATAAAATATGAAGAGCCAGCCATAAAAATATTTGAAGAGTAGTGGGGGAATGGGGAGCATAATGGGCAACATGAGAGATAGCGGAGATAGGAAAGAACTCGGTCCTCACTTCCAAATGACAGAAGGCCATTCTGCCTGAAGCAAAGGTTTAAACAGGATTAAAGAAAGAATAAGAACTACAGCTCTAAATGGATAAATTTATATTGGTTTTATACTTCTTTATTACTTAAAAATTTCCCATAAAATTAAGAATTCTTTATCAAAAAATCTTATTTTCAAAATAAATTATGCATGTCTAATAAAATAAATAATTTCAACTATCTTCCATTTATCTGTGTTGGAGGAACAGCATTGTCATTTGACTCCATAAGCAACTAAAGCACAGCCATTTCTGAATTGTTCCTATTCCTGTTGTAGATCCAAAGGCCTCTATTGCATAAATAATAACCAAGGGGTTCACAAAGTCAATTTACTCTTTTTTTTTTTTTTCAATTTACTCTTAATTTACTGATTATCTGGTCGGTTTTAGGTTATGGTAAATTAATTAAATTAACTTTATCATTTTCACTGTTGACTATAAGTTAACTATGTTGATGCATGATATATAGGCTATTGCAAATATTTACAGGTTAACATGTATAACCCTTAACAATATAATTTAAAAAACAGCCAGTTATAACTTCTCATGCATTTGGAATGTGATATATTGCATATTTCAAAAGTTTGCTTTATTTAATCATATTTATACATAATACTTAAAATTCATAGCCAAAATCAAAATGTTGCTTAGAAATTTTGTGGAAAAGAATCAATTATCAGTAACATTCTTTTGTTTTCAAGGGTACACACTGAGAGTGCCTTCTTCACATGAATTCATTAAAGATAAAATCAAATAATAATCCCTTATAATTACTGGGCTTCCTTAGTGGCTCAGATGGTAAAGAATCTGAATGGTAAAGTAATTATAATTACTAATAATTAATCAATAAAAATATTGAACTCTATACATAGAAACTAAATTTTTCTAGTTATAATTTTAGTGTAACAGATATTAAAAATAAGTGATGTATCATATGTAATTAAAATCATAAAAAGGGTAAGAAATAGTTTATGAAACTCAGTCTAATATTAGTAATTCACCAAAATTTATATGTGATTACTCCCCTCTATCTCTGATCCCCAATAATGAGTTGAAAACCACGGAAAAATAAATCCATCTGGCTTATAGAAGATGCTTAGAATTGATCCATTTTTTAAAATAACTAGACTTCAAGTTTATTTTATAGAAATCTCTCAAATATGTACTAGCCTCTTCAAAGATTAAAAAGAATGAAAAATGTAGATTATAAACTGATGTTCATTAAGAATAATTTGGGTTACATAGGATATCTTATAAATTTTTTTTCTGATAATAAAGAATAATATAGGCATGTGAGAATGGGATTGTTCTTATATTTACTAGACAGATATACTCTTGGGGAAAGATGATATTAAAGTATCATTCCAGTACATATATATAAATGTATTTTGTATGTATTTTATATGTAATACATATAAAATTTGTTCACTAATATTTTCCTAGGTAGTAAACATTTCTGAAACAATTTATGTCTTAAAATATTGGAATACTGTATTGCTGTATATTTGGATTCAATGGCCTTTTGTAAATTTGCCATCTATTAATACTATAGCCTTATACTCCAGCAGGGAACATTAAATGTCTGCTGAACAAGAATTTGGGTTGGCAAAAAAAAAAAAAATTCCTCAAATGGAACATTTTAATTAGAGTCACCCAATAATAAAAATTACAAGGATTTTTTTTTTAAGGAAAAGAAGGAGTTGTACTTTTTCAATTTTTATACACACACAGAAAAGAGATAAAATGCAAACACCTGAGAGGAAGAGCAAACTTGGTTTTAAATTACATCCACTTTGATGGCAGTAAATTCTTCCAAAAGCATGCATTTATAAAGGTATAAACTACTTTAATCTTTTACATCATCTTAACAGCTTTAGCATAAATTACTTTCATTAAGTACACAAATTTGTTATAACCCAGTGAAAAGACAAGGGACACAGAATTTCTGTGTGTTTTTCACTTTTTTTTGGTCCTGTTATTTGGAAAAAACATTCTGTCTTTCCAAATAGGTCAAGAAAAAAATTAAATACTTGTGATAGAAAAATAAGGACTAAAAATGAATTGCCAGCAAAACAAAAGAGTCCACTCTATATGTTCCTTAACCATGCAAGTCAGCAATTCTCTCCCCAGACCCTTAATGTGCCCACAGTGATACTCTTGGTTGAGTATCAAAGAACAAGATACACCATCCACACCTCCTTGCCTTTGCACCTACATTTTCCTGTACAGAATATGCACCTACACCTGCCACAGATAAATACATCCACAGATACATGATATACCCCATATCATTCAGGATGCAGCTGAGCCCAGAGGGTCACTCTTCTGAGCTGCTTTTCTCCAGCATCCTCCTGACCCCAGTGCCTGTCTGGCTTTGTGTGTTCCTCTCACTGTGATGCAGTTCATTTGTGGGCAGAGGTTATAAAAGTCTATGCAGGAGCCACAGTAGCCGTAGCAAACTTTATACTTGGCCCAGAAGGTGTTGTTTTCATTTGAAACTGGTCCAATATTGTGATCGACTATAAAATTCCATATTTCTAACTTTGCTGGAGAGAAAAAAATGATCTACCACATTTTTATACTCATTACAGGAAAAACCTGCTGGGGGCAGAGCAGTTCCCATGCAACAGGGAGAAGCTGTGAGGTTCACCACCCTTTCCTGTCTCACCTGGGTCTATCAGCTTTCATATACTGTTATATTTACAGCGCACGTGTGTTTATGCACGCCCACCCATTTTTATTATGGATAACTTTTTCTTTGTACCTAGCCCATGCTTCATACTTATTTTTGCCAATCTAGCTTGTATATTATCTGATACAAATCCCCCAGGATGTGGGAACATGAACATCACAGAAACTTTAAATACTCAATACATACATCATGTATTACTACCATTATCTTCTATTGCAACCAGTTTTAACCATAACTTCTTCATTACCTCACTTCAAGCTCATTTTCAATGCAACTAAAAATACCTATTGATCCCCTCCACTGATGTTCTTCTTTTCTGTCATGTGTTAAACATGTAATGACAAAAATAGAGGCTGTCAGAAGGTAAAGCTGTTGATAATTCTCAATCTGGTTAATTAATCCATATATAAAGAAATTAGTGTAAACAATGTCCCATGTTCTTACCTTCCTTCCAGATAATTGGCTCTATGCCCAGAATTGAGCACAGAAGGCACAAAGAAGCACCAGAAGTTCTAGCATAAGCTTCTGGAGTCAGCTGACAACCACAGGGTCCTCTGGGAAGTCAGAACTCTGTATAATTGCCTGAAACTCCTCCAGGCCTAACTAGGATTGATTTCAGTGACTAGTGGCTCATTTGCTCAATCTGTCTGTTAGCTTGCCAGGGGAAAACAGGGTTTTCATCACTTGTTAAATAAGAAATGTTACATTTTTAAAAAATGTAATCAAACCTTCTCCAGTCTCTGTGTAAGGTATAGAAGAGAGCGTGTATTTCTATTTAAACTTTAATGAAAAGAAGAGCAAACCGTTATCTGATCAGCCACTATATGCCAAGTGCTAAATAGGTGACATATGTATTTTTTCATTATACTGCTCCACCTTGAGATAGGTATTATTCATATTTCCACAGATGAGGGAGCTGAACCGTCAAGCAAAGGGGAAACATAGTGCCCAGTATAATAGGATGAGTAACTTAAAGCCTGGGATGCAAACCCATATAGTTTTGTTACGCAGGAAGTTAGGCATGAGCAATGAGAGGCGGCCTAGCCAAAAAGGATGCAAGCTGATCTGTAAACCCCACCCTAGACATGCCCAGGAGAGCTCACAGATATGCTATAAAAATAACCACAAAGACTTCTCCAACTCTGGCACATGTGCCCTTGATGCACAGCTGTGTCCTCAAGTAACCTTCAGCAGCTAGGAGCCCATTAAGGTTCATAAATATTCTGTACATACATACATCTGATTATAACAGACTGAATTATGGCAAAAACATGTGCAATAGAGCCTGTTGTTATATAACTTGCAACTGTAAATCAAAACTCTCACCTAGATGAATATGTAAAAGCCCTATTTTGCATCAGCCCAAACATACCCCCTTTCCTGATTGGCCTTGAGCATATACCCATTTGCATTTTGCACAGGTCAGAACCAGAGGAGAAGAGAGTATATAAAGGGAAGCCAAGCAGGATAAGGCCACTCCTTCAGGGTTGGTCCGCTCCCATGTCTCAGGAGTGTACTCTCTGCTGTTTAATAAAAAGATTTGTTGGTTTGAGCTGTAACTGAGCTGTAACCAGTCTGTTGTTTCAAATCCTTGTTATGACGAGACAGGACCCAAAAAACCTGCCTACTTAGGTGTAATCAGCCCATCGTTTCAAATCTTTGTTAAGATGAGACAGAACCAAGGGACAGAAATAAATCGACCTGACAGTTTGATTTTACTAAGCTATGCCATGCAGAACTTCTCCCAAACATTAAAGTTTCTCATCTCCTGGCTCCTCAGGGGAGCAGGGCCTTAGTTAATGAGCAAATGGGACCATAAATCTCATAGCTGATGAGATCTCATACTGAAGACCTCATAGTGAAAAGTACCTGAGGATGATTCTTTACCTGATAAAGAGAAGAAAAAAGACCTAATGCCTGTTTCTGAATATTTAAGGGATGAACTAATTGTTTGAGGGTTTAAAGTTGATGTAATTTGTGAAAAATTGGCTTTCTATGAAAATTAATACAAAATTACAAAGGCAAAATTAGTTGTTAAAGAGAATATTTAGAATGACAAAAATTTTCAAAATTTAAAAATATGAACATATACCATACTTATTTTAAAATCCAGAAAAATAACATATACTATTTTTAATAAATTAAATGAATGGTGCAACTTATAGCACTCTTTTCCCTACATTTTTTGCTCTGCATTCTTGATTGCCCCTTCAATTTCACTTTATGGCCAAGATTTTATTATATTTTCTATAGAGATAATAGAGAGATAATTGGGTTTTTTGGCGTGGTTGCTTGAAATTTGTTTCTTATTAATGATGTTTTAGAAAGATTTGTCAGTTTCACAAGTCATTATCGAAATACCATATAAATGTTTAGGTCTGTTGATGAATTAGGGAAAACCGCTTCAAGTTTCTTTCATTTATGAACTGTCACAGATGAACTCAGTATTTATAGCACTGCTACAAGTTTATACACTAATATCACAAGAATTCTGAAGAATTAAATTTTGTGTAATTCCCAGAGAAAACAAAAGAATATATTTGGTGTTTATAATCATATATGCTCCATTATAGAGTATATTTCTGAGGATAGAAAATGTAGCTACAGAAGCTTCCATTTAACAGTTTTACATACCTAACAATTAGACAAATCTTGATCAACTAGCTTCTGACTCCACACATTCAAACATTCACTCCCCACATACTTCTGGTGTGAGACTTCTTAGGATGTATTCATATTATGAATGACATGAACTTCAGGTCACACCAAAGGCATGAACTCTGGTCACACATCTCAGTGTCCTAAAAGAGTGAACAGCAGCAATTTTCTAAAAACCATTCCTATATATTGGAATGGACAGCAATAACTCAGGTATACATGAGAATTACTGCAAGCCCCCCAAATAGACCCCCTAACCCAAAATAAGTGTATTCCCAACTGAAGGTCCCTGTAATCAGTTCCAAAACTGTTGCAGCCCCACTGACACCATTAACATGAGAGGAACTCTTATTGAGAAGTTGGAATGGGAAGAAAGCGTCCTAATTGACTCTGCTTCAAATATATATATATATATATATGTTTTTGCTAATCTAAATTACATATGACCTTCCGAATTATTTCTGGTGCCCCTGCCAGGGTTTTGGAAGTTGTTCATGCATGTGAGGCAGAGAACGCAATGGCAACCCACTCCAGTATTCTTGCCTGGAACATCCCATGGATGGAGGAGCCTGGTAGGCTGCTGTCCATGAGGTCGCGAAGAGTCGGATATGGCTGAGCAGTTTCACTTTGACTTTTCACTTTCATGCATTGGAGAAGGAAATGGCAACCCACTCCAGTATTCTTGCCTAGACTATCCCAGGGACAGAGGAGCCTGGTGGGCTGCTGTCTATGGGGTCGCAGAAAGTCGGACACGACTGAAGCAACTTAGCAGCAGCAGCAGCATGCATGTGAGGGGCTCAAAGCTTAGGCTTTACTGTATATGCGCTCAGTTGCTCAGTCCTGTCCAACTCTATGTGACCCCATGGACTGAAGCCCACCAGGCTGCTCTGTCCATAGAATTTTCCAGGCACGAATACTGGAGTGGGTTGCCATTTCCCTCTCCCGGGGATCTTTCTAACCCAGGGATTGAATCTGCGTGTCCTAAGTTGGCAGACAGATTCTTTACCACTGTGCCACCAAGCTTTATTGATTTCAGAGTAAACCTGTTTCTATTGGAAGGTTAATGTGTGGATGAGGTACACCTCTGTTTTTTGCTTTTTTGTAGCACATGGGAGTATATAGCGTGGGACAAAAATTATAGGCAACACGTTTCTCTTCCATTTTATAAATAAATTACTAACAAAGAGAGGTATCTAACTATAAAGTGGGCTGCATTGACAAGTTGTGAACTCCTATTAATAAAAATAGTTGAACAGAAAAGCTTTATAATATATGGAAGGGATGTTAGAGGTCAGATCTGGAATCCATGCATGGTTCTTACAGTGCTAAGTCACTGTGATATTTAGTTTTGACACATTAGCTCCTTTTTGTTTATTGTTTATAAGAATTTGATTGAAGAAAAGAAAGCCAGCACCTAGAACAAATATTTAGTCGAATCAAAGAAATAAGTTATTTAAAGAAAGTGAGAATCTTAATTTGTATTGCATTCTTCTTAATTCAGTAGCTCTTTTAAGAAACAAAGCAAAAGAAAAAAAGAAGACTTTTTACAGAATGAAATCTTGGGCTCAAGAGGGAGGGGATGTATGTACACATATAGCTGACTCACTTTGTTGTATAGCAGAAACTAACGCAACATTGTAAAGCAATTATGTTCCAATAATAAAATAAAAAAGAAAAGCAGATGAGAATGAGGCTGCATCGTTTGAAGGAAGGAGTAGAACATGAAGAGGTCATATTTGTCCCCTTTACCTTCCTCATCATCCTGCAGTGACATTCTAGGACTCCAACAGAATTTAGGGTTTCATGAATGCCAGTGTTCTATCCCATAAACCAAGGGCCTTCTCAATAATCTGTACTATCCATGTGAATTTCTGTCTCTGAAACCTGTTCATACTAAAACTTAAAGCAAAGGAACTTTTTGAAAGATCTCACCAAAGTTTCTTAAACTGGAACACACATGTTCCAGGTGTGCTAGGTAAAGGAAGGAAGTAATAGGACCTGCATGATACAGGTAGCATGACTTCCTAGTATATGTCTTAGTCAATGTTACGTATTTTTGTTGTTGTTGTTTAGTTGCTAAGCCGTGTCCCACTTTGTGATCCCATGGACTGTAGCCTGCCAGGCTCCTCTGTCCATGGGATTTCCCAGACAAGAATACTGGAATGGGTTGCCATTTCCTTCTTCAGGGGATCTTCTTGATCCAGGGGTCGAATCTGTGTCTCTTGAGTCCCCTGCATTGGCAGGCAGATTGTTTATCACTAAGCCACCAGGGAGGCTGATGTTAAGTATATGCAATGATATTTCTATATTTGAATAAATACAGCAAACACAATGTAATATTTACAGAATTTCTGAGGATAAAATAATTATAACTTCAAAGAGAATTCCAGCTGGCCATAGGCAATTGTTGTTAGGACACCAGAGCCTGTATGTGTTTCATTCATGTCTGCAGTAAGGAATATTTCAGGGAGAAACCCTGCATTAAGCTACTAGGTTCAGCTCTGAGCTTGCAAGCTGGAGATACGGTTCCTAATCTCTGCTCTAGGAGTGTCTGACCATCTTAAAGTCAGAGGAAATGGCACCTGTCTCCTGTACTCTGCTGCAAAGATAAAAATCAATCCAAGTGATTTTTATGAAACAACTTCAGAGTTCCTTGGCATTTCAAAGGACACTATGGGGTAAAGATGTATAACAGAGTGCACAGTCTGTGTCCTTTAAGAGCCTGCAACCTGGTACTGACAACAGAGACCAATCGATGACTAATCCGAAATAGTTATCAGATGAAGGAAGCCCAGGGAGCTTCATTTTGAAGAGCCAAATGCAATCACAAACTTTCTGGGGAATAAAGTTACTGTAGAAATATATGGAACTGTTTTTATTACTGATAGTGAGCATGTAGCTATTCGCAATCTGAAGAAAGCAAGCTTTCTGATAAGACTATTTTAAAAAGATAAACATATATGAGAGCTAAAAAATAATTCTAAAATGCTAATTGACAATGGAGATAAACTGGGGAGTTATAAGAAGCTAAAAGCTATGCTCATAAAATTAAAATCCTAAATGTATCAGTCTAAGGAAGGTGATAAAAACATTTCTAATCCTCTTTTGGAAAGTATTTGTTTTTAATTTTATTACTATGTACTCATATCAACTTTTACTTTCAAGAGCTTTTGATAAGAATCACATTATCATATTTTCATATAAGGTGTTTGCAGGAATATTTTGCTGAGTACACTATAACAAAATAACCAACTAAGTAATTCTAGACTTATTAAGATTGTAAGTGATTTTGTCATTTTATTTGATTCCTGTGGATTATCCAGTCACTCAATTTGTGTCCCTTTTTTTCCTGATATCTGTTTTCTATCTCTAACACTTCTACTAAAGGAGATTTTAAAAAAGGTTACAGTCAAATTTATCAGCTTTAAGTCGGTGCTTTTGTAAAATACCCAGTGACTAAAAGCATGTACTAAAATAATATTACCATGTTTTGCATTATCCATGATGGTTTCTTCTCCAGTATATGAAGAAACCTGGAATGTTTCAATGTGTGGTTTGCTACCAGGTCACTTAATACTCTAAGGCCTGTGGCTTAGGCACATGGATGCACTGCTAATCATTGAACTGGTGTCAGAAATTCCAGTGCTGGCTTGCAACAACAAATACTATAAAATGCAAGCAAAGAACTGTTAGGGCTAGGAGAAAAGCAGCTCAAATAAGACAAAATAAGAAAGGTCCTAATAAATAGTGGTTAAAAGCAAGAGTTTGCAAACATAACTGGATTACAAGTCAAAGTCTGCTGCATGAGTTACCATAAGGTGACCTAGGGCAAGTTATTGGGTGAGCCAAAAATTTGCTTGGAATTTTCCATTCAATGGTACAGAAAAACTCAAATGAACTTTTTGGCCAACTCAATACTTAAAAGTCTCAGTGTCCTCCTTGGCAATAGTGTGTGTGTGTGCTTAGTCAGTCATGTCCCACTTTTTGCAAGCCCATGGTCTGTAGGCCGCAAGGTTCCTCTGTCCATGGTGATTATCCAGGCAAGAATACTGGAGTGGGTTGCCATGCCCTCCTCCAGGGGATCTTCCCAACACACGGATTGAACCTGGGTCTCCTGTATTGCAGGTGGATTCTTACTATCTGAGCCACCAGGGAAGCCTAAGAATACTGGGGTGGATAGCCCATCCCTTCTCTGGGGATCTTTCTAACCAGGAATTGAACTGGGGTCTCCTTAGTTGCAGACAGATTCTTTACCAGCTGAGCTACCAGGGAAGCTCGGTAATATCATAGCTCAGATTAATAAAAGAATGACTGAGTATATATGTGTATACATACATGTGTATGAATAGAATAGCAATCTCCAGAATAATATTGTATGTAAGTATATATCACATGTGAGTATGTATCTACAGGAAAATATTTTGGAAGTGAAATGTATGGCTAAAAATATATGCATTTGTATTTTTTATGAATTTGTATTTTTTATAAGCTTGGTCAACTTGTCCTCCATTCAATTTATAACAATTTATATCCCTATCATCAATGCATGAGAGTGTGTATTTTCCTATACTCTTGGCCAACATTGATATCATAAACTTTAAAATGTTTGTCAGTCTTGTAGGTGAAAAAGGTTTCTTTCTGAATTCAATTTGTACTTCTCAATTATAAATAAAGTTGGTCATCTTTCAACATGATCAACATGTATATTTGTACATATATATATACATATATGGAGAGGGAGATATTATCTATTTATCTATCTATCTATATCACTGAGATACATATAGTATTCTTAATAAGATTTCATTTTGAGCTCCTAAATTGTCTTGCTGGAGTTGTCAACCAAATTAAATAAAATCCCCCAAAAGAACACAAGATTTAAGTTCTGACTGATGTGTTCCTAACACACCCCTCAGGGAACTTTAAATGAACCTGTGCTATCTGGGGAATTCTGAAATCAATATAAAAGCCTAGCATCTATTGCTTGCAGATTTTTGGATCACAGCCATTCTGACTGGTGTGAATGCTGGAGAGGGTGTGGAGAAAAGGGAACCCTCCTACACTGTTGGTGGGAATGCAAACTAGTACAGCCACTATGGAGAACAGTGTGGAGATTCCTTAAAAAATTGCAAATAGAACTACCTTATGACCCAGCAATCCCACTTCTGGGCATACACACCGAGGAAACCAGAATTGAAAGAGACACATGTACCCCAATGTTCATCGCAGCACTGTTTATAATAGCCAGGACATGGAAACAACCTAGATGTCCATCAGCAGATGAATGGATAAGAAAGCTGTGGTACATATACACAATGGAGTATTACTTAGCCGTTAAAAAGAATTCATTTGAATCAGTTCTGATGAGATGGATGAAACTGGAGCCAATTATACAGAGTGAAGTAAGCCAGAAAGAAAAACACCAATACAGTATACTAACACATATATATGGAATTTAGAAAGATGGCAATGACAACCCTGTATGCAAGACAGGAAAAAAGACATAGCTGTGCATAACAGACTTTTGGACTCAGAGGGAGAGGGAGAGGGTGGGATGATTTGGGAGAATGGCATTCTATCATGTATACCATCATGTAGGAATTGAATCGCCAGTCTATGTCTGACGCAGGATACAGCATGCTTAGGGCTGGTGCATGGGGATGACCCAGAGAGATGTTATGGGGAAGGAGGTGGGAGGGGGGGCTCATGTTTGGGAACACATGTAAGAATTAAAGATTTTAAAATTAAAAAAAGAAAAAACTAAAAAAATAATAATAATAAAAATAAATAAAATAAAATAAAAGCCTAGCATCTTTTGATCTCACCTCACAAAATGGCTTTTAATTGTTCCAATAAAACGGCCTAAAGAAAACAAAATTATAGAATTCCATATATGAAAATCATGCACAAAATACATGCTTATACTTTTCTCAATCTTCAAATATTTACCTAGATTGATAGTTTTCAGCCATTCTTCTGTACCCACAGCATTCACATTTTGAATAAACTATCATAGGAAATAGTTCTTATTATAATGCAGTACAATGAGGCGGGGACGGCAGGGAGGGGCATATACTCTGCTTCCATATATTATACACTAAATATCTGTTGAAGAAATATTTGATACTATGAGGGTGCATGCTAAGTCGCTTTAGTCATGTCCAACTCTTTGCAACTCTATGGACCATAGTCCGCCAGGCTCCTCTTTCCATGGGATTCTCTAGGTTAGAATACTGGGATGGTTGGCCATGTCCTCCTCCATGTGATCTTCCCAACCCTGGGATTGAACCTGGGTCTACTGTGTCTCCTACATTGGCAAGTGGGTTCTTTGCCACTAGTGTCCTGGGAAACATAAAATTTGAGAGCTTAAATATATATTATTTTCTACTTTATATTTTAAAAACAAAAGAGGTCGTAACTATGAGGATAGGGGCGGCTGTGGCCAGGCGCACTAAGCACGGCCAGGAGGAGCTACCCCACGTCCGAGGTCAGGGGCAAAAGCCAGGAGGACCCCATGCCCAAAGGGTGGCGGCCAAGAGAAGTTACCCCACGTCCGAGGTCAAGGGCAGCAGCCTAGAGTGCCAGGCTGCAATGGCGCAGAAATGGCCAAGAGGAGCTACCCCACATCCAAGGTTGGGGTGGTGGTCTGGAGGAGCTACCCTGCATCCAAAGCCAGGGGCCGCACCCGAGGCCAGGGGCAGCAGCCGGGAGGAGCAACCCCATGTCCAAGGATTGGTGGTTGCGTGGACGCAGGACGGCCTAGAGGAGTCATCCCACGTTGAAGGTCAGGTAGGGTGGTGGTGAGGAGATACCCCTTGTCCAAGGTAAGGAGTAGCAGCTGCGCTTTGCCGGAGCAGCTGTGAAGAGCTACCCCACGCCCAAGGTAAGAGAAACCCAAGTAAGATGGTAGGTGTTGCAAGAGGGCATCAGAGGGTAGACACACTGAAACCATACTCACAGAAAACTAGTCAATCCAATCACACTAGGACCACAGCCTTGTCTAACTCAATGAAACTAAGCTATGCCCGTGGGGCAACACAGGGTGGGTAGGTCATTGTGGAGAGGTCTGACAGAATGTGGTCCACTGGAGAAGGGAATGGCAAACCACTTCAGTATTTTTGCCTTGAGAACCCTATGAACAGTATGAAAAGGCAAAATGATAGGATACTGAAAGAGGAACTCCCCAGGTCGGTAGGTGCCCAATATGCTACTGGAGTTCAGTTCAGTTCAGTTGCTCAGTCGTGTCCGACTCTCTGCGACCCCATGAATCGCAGCGGAGAAATAACTCTAGGAAAAATGAAGGGATGGAGCCAAAGCAAAAACAATACCCAGCTGTGGATGTAACAGGTCATAGAAGCAAGGTCCGATGCTGTAAAGAGCAATATTGCATAGGAACCTGGAATGTCAGGTCCATGAATCAAGGCAAATTGGAAGTGATCAAACAAGAGATGGCAAGAGTGCAAGTCGACATTTAGGAATCAGCAAACTAAAATGGACTGGAATGGGTGAATTTAACTCAGATGACCATTATATCTACTACTGCGGGCAGGAATCCCTCAGAAGAAATGGAGTAGCCATCATGGTCAACAAGAGTCTGAAATGCAGTACTTGGATGCAGTCTCAAAACGACAGAATGATCTCTGTTCGTCTCCAAGACAAACCATTGAACATCACGTTAATCCAAGACTATGTCCCAACCACTAATGCTGAAGAAGCTGAAGTTGAATGGTTCTATGAAGACCTACAAGACCTTTTAGAACTAACACCAAAAAAGATGTCCTTTCCATTATAGGGGACTGGAATGCAAAAGTAGGAAGTCAAGAAACACCTGGGGGTAACAGGCAAATTTGGCCTTGGAATGTGGAATGAAACAGGGCAAAGACTAATAGAGTTTTGCCAAGAAAATGTACTGGTCATAGCAAACGCCTTCTTCCAACAACACAAGAGAAGACTCTACACATGGACATCACCTGATGGTCAACACCAAAATCAGATTGATTATATTTTTTGCAGCCAGAGATGGAGAAGCTCTATACGGTCAACAAAAACAAGACTGGGAGCTGACTGTGGCTCAGATCATGAACTCCTTATTGCCAAATGCAGACTTAAATTGAAGAAAGTAGGGAAAACCGCTAGACCATTTAGGTATGACCTAAATCAAATCCCTTATGATTATACAGTGGAACTGAAAAATAGATTTAAGGGCCTAGATCTGATAGACAGAGTGCCTGATGAACTATGGAATGAGGTTCGTGACATTGTACAGGAGACTGGGATCAAGACCATCCTCATGGAAAAGAAATGCAAAAAAGCAAAATGGCTGTCTGAGGAGGCCTTACAAATAGCTGTGAAAAGAAGAGAGGCAAAAAGCAAAGGAGAAAAGGAAAGATATAAGCATCTCAACGAAGAGTTCCAAAGAATAGCAAGAGATAAGAAAGCCTTCTTCAGTAATCAATACAAAGAAATAGAGGAAAACAACAGAATGGGAAAGACTAGAGATCTCTTCAAGAAAATTAGAGATACAAAGGGAACATTTCATGCAAAGATGGGCTCAATAAAGGACAGAAATGGTCTGGACCTAACAGAAGCAGAAGATATTTAGAAGAGGTGGCAAGAATACACAGAAGGATGGTATGAAAAAGATCTTCAAGACCCAGATAATCATGATGGTGTGATCACTCATCTAGAGCCAGACATCCTGGAATGTGAAGTCAAGTGGGCCTTAGAAAGCATCACTATGAACAAAGCTAGTGGTGATGGAATTCCAGTTGAGCTGTTTCAAATCCTGAAAGATGATGCTGTGAAAGTGCTGCACTCAATATGTCAGCAAATTTGGAAAACTCAGCAGTGGCCACAGGACTGGAAAAGGTCAGTTTTCATTCCAATTCCAAAGAAAGGCAATGCCAAAGAATGCTCAAACTATGGCACAATTGCACTCATCTCACATGCTAGTAAAGTAATGCTCAAAATTCTCCAAGCCAGGCTTCAGCAATATATGAACCGAGAACTTCCTGATGTTCAAGCTGCTTTTAGAAAAGACAGAGGAACCAAAGATCAAATTGCCAACATACGCTGGATCATGGGAAAAGCAAGAGAATTCCAGAAAAACATATATTTCTGCTTTCTTGACTATGCTAAAGCCTTTGACTGTGTGGATCACAATAAACTGTGGAAAATTCTGAAAGAGATGGGAATACCAGACCACCCTGACCTGCCTCATGAGAAACCTATATGCAGGTCAGGAAGCAACAGTTAGAACTGGGCATGGAACAATAGACTGGTTCCAAATAGGAAAAGGAGTATGCCAAGGCTGTATATCGTCACCCTGATTATTTAACTTCTATGCAGAGTACATCATGAGAAACGCTGGACTGGAAGAAACACAAGCTGGAATCAAGATTGCCAGGAGAAATATCAGTCACCTCAGATATGCAGATGACACCACCCTTATGGCAGAAAGTGAAGAGGAACTTAAAAGCCTCTTGATGAAAGTGAAAGAGGAGAGTGAAACAGTTGGCTTAAAGCTCAACATTCAGAAAACGAAGATCATGGCATCTGGTCCCATCACTTCATGGCAAAGAGATGGGGAAACAGTGGAAACGGTCTCAGACTTTTTTGGGGGGGCTCCAAAATCACTGCAGATGGTGACTGCAGCCATGAAATTAAAAGACGCTTACTCCTTGGAAGAAAAGTTATGACCAACCTAGATAGCATATTCAAAAGCAGAGACATTACTTTGCTGACTAAGGTCCATCTAGTTAAGGCTATGGTTTTTCCAGTGGTCATGTATGGATGTGAGAGTTGGACTATGAAGAAGGCTGAGTGCCAAAGAATTGATGCTTTTGAACTGTGGTGTTGGAGAAGCCTCTTGAGAGTCCCTTGGACTGCAAGGAGATCCAACCAGTCCATTCTGAAGGAGATCAACCCTGGGATTTCTTTGGGAGGAATGATTCTAAAGCTGAAATTCCAATACTTTGGCCACCTCATATGAAGAGTTGACTCATTGGAAAAGACTTTGATGCTGGGAGGGATTGTGGGCAGGAAGAGAACAGGACAACATAGGATGAGATGGCTGGATGCATCACTGACTCAATGAACGTGAATCTGCGTGAACTCTGGGAGCTGGTAATAGACAGGGAGGCCTGGCGTGCTGTGATTCTTGGGGTCACAAAGAGTCGGACACGACTGAGCGACTGAACTGTACTGAACTGAATATCCAGAGAGATACACTCAGGAAAGTATGATTCAGGAAAACAATTTTATAAAAGTAGTAGAGGTTCAAGAAATGTCAACTAACTTACATACAATTTAAGTATTATCTGTCTACCCTAGCGTAATCTTTATTGTGATACAAAATGTCAATCTATTTCCCAATGATTCCTTTGTAAGTTAAGCATCATGTCACTTTCTTGAACATAATGCTATGAAAATATTTTGGATAAATTGACTCATTGTGAAGGTTTCACTGAAAATTCGTGGCAACTTTCTAAGCATTTGGTCACTATAGAAAGGTCAATATTTATCAAAACTTTTATTGTTCTATTATAAAGTGAAATTGGTAGAATCTGAACATGTTAACAATTCATGGAAGATAGAGTCCTAGGTTCTTGCCATACTATTTTAGGTTACATCCTAGTATGCTGGACAGAAATTTCATTGACTATACATAAAAATTTCATTGCTTTCACACAACATGGTTCTTTTTAACAGAAAGCTGCTGCTGCTATATTCTAGCAACCAAAAAGGAAACTATAGTCTAGGACAATTTCAATGCAAATAGAGACTACAAATATATCCCTATTACCATTTCCATATCTGACCATTTATCACATTGCCTATTTGGATTTCCTACTTGCTTCAGTTTTACAATATAGATTTTAGTAGGCTTTTAAAAACTATTTCCATTAAAAATATTTATTCACATAATACTGACTGGGGACCCACTAGGTAAGTGTGTAGTGAGAACAAAACAAAATAGGATATAAAACTGGACAACACACATGAGAAAAGTTTTTTAGAAATCTGTGGTTGTATAAATTATACTTTAAATGTGATTTTAAAACCGACTTTATAACACACAAGCAGAAGATCTCAAAGTCTGGATGGACTGCATAAACATAGATACATACCCATACACATAGCCAGACACATACACAGTCACCCCACATCACCTTCACCACACACACAAATTTTTTACTTTTTTAAATGAATATAGTGTTATAAAGTAGATTATTAAAGCTTTTTCTAAAGCAAATCCTATTTTTCCATCATCTTCCATTAAATAAGCAGAGATGCTTCTTCATAGGAGAAAATAATCCACCAAGTAGAACTGTGTAACAATAAATGTATCAAGAGTGATAGCCAGGATCTTGAAAGGCTAGAAGTTTTGGAAAAGCCCAACTGATTTATTATGGAGATTAAATAAGGGTAGTTGTTCTAGTGACTTTCTTTTGCAGATTTTCTCAATTCTATGATGTAATATATATTGAATACACTGTCCAGCTCATATAGTTTCATAAGTGGGAATGTTCTAAAATTCTTTAAAATCTACTAGAAAGGAGACTCCGAGTTTTACCTTTTTCTCTTTTGCTTCATTTGAATATTTGCATCTCTGCATGATATATTAGCAGCACTGAACAGCCACAGAACACTGCTTGAGGAAGTGGTTAAGTGAGATACAGAGAGGCCTTGTTTAATGATTTTTTGGCCTTTCATTTTCATATTGTGGGGAATAAATTGATAATCCATTTTGTTAACTCCATAAATGTTAACTTCTCTGATGAATTTGCTATGTTAAATGGCATCTGTATGTCAAAATTTTAATTTGTACTTTTTATTTAATTTATTTTAAATTTTTTTATTTTAAAATTTTATTTAATCTTTTATTATTGTTTTTACAATGTTGTGTTGGTTTTTGCCATACAACAGTGTAAATCATCCACAATTATACATACACCCCCTTCTTCCCTAACCTCTCTCCCCACCCTACATTCCATCCCTCTGTGTCCTCACAGCGTACCAGACTGGGCTCCCTGTGCTACACAGCCCAGCAACTGGGCTCCCTGCGCTACACAGCTATCCATCCTACCCCTGATAGTGCATATAATGTTGGTGCTACTTTCTTCATTCATCCCACTCTCACCCACCCTAGATTAAAATATGAAATTATTCATTTGCCATTAACAATATTTCCACAATTCTAAAAACATTGTGAATTTCAAGCAAATCTTATTTTCTTTTTAGGGATTATGCACCAATATAAAAATTCAAAAGCCAGGTATTTTTAGAGGACAAAATTTAAAATTCTATGCCTTAAATGAAACCACATAGTAACTTAGTCTAGGCTTCATATTAGTCATAAATCCCACTACTGCCACTGTGTGTGTGTGTGTGTGTGTGTGTGTGTGTGTATGTATAAGACAATGGAAATAAAAGAGATATGCAAAGTATTATTTTTAACCTTAAGGATATATAGAAATTTAACTTGCCTTTCTTTTCAGATTTATTTTAATTGAGGGTATCAAATCTCAGTAGTTACCTACAGTTTAGCTAAAAAAGGAACAAAAATTAAGGCTATGCAAAAGAGAATGAGGAAAACAAATAAAGTTTTTATTGTTAAATCTATTCATTTCTACTTCTGATATCTGGACTATGTATACATACTTGCAAACTACAAATTCATGGCAAATGACTTCTTGAAGCTTTCAGCATGGCCACATATCAAGCAAGCAAATTAAAAGAAAAACACATACAGGGAAAGAGCTAAACAGAAAATATTTTAGCACAAATTAAATTTTACATCCAGAGAATGTTGTATCTGATAAAATGAGCTGACTATTATCCTTCTGCTTCAACTCAGACACAGCTGAGTGCATTGTATAAGCAAAAACCAGAACTTACTACTAACAAATGTAAGTCCTATCCAACAGACTTATCAGTGTTCTTTCACTTCACTGTGCAATGTCTGTATACATTTTTGTTAACTAGAAGCACATGTTGAATATTTCAAAGCAAGATTATTATGGTATTCATGCAGAAAAAAATAGAGTAGTAAAAATACTGATGTTAGAGATAGTTCTTATTCAATTAAAGTAGCACTTCATAAAGATCTAATATGTGAGCTATACTTCAATATATTTCAAATCCTCTAAAGGCTAAAACACAAAAACACACAAGCACATTTCTAATGAATGAATTCTTAATGAAGAGTATATATTCATACTCAGGACTTAAAACACTCAAGTTCAGGTTCAAATTTTCTCATTTATCTTGTGAGTAAGTAAAATCACCTGTTTACTTTTGTGTCTGTTCCCTAATAAATAATTGGAAATAATGATGCTTGTCCTGTCTTGTTTACCAAATAAGCAAGAACCCATAACTTTATCTGATCATATTATGCCTGAGAAGATATACTATAAACTGAACTGCAGAATAAAAGGAATATATAAATTAGCTATCTGGATATACATTTAGCTTGAAAAAAACAAATGGTATCATTCTGAAAATTCTATTACCACACAAAACCCTGAGAAAGCAACGAAGTACAGTGGAAAGTACTCGGCTCTGGAGTCAGATAATCCTAGTTTTGAATCCCATTTTCAAAGGGATTGTTTGAAACCCTGGATTTCCCAGGGTTGTTAAATGTGATCCATCATGAAGGAAAGACTAGTTTGATTCTTTTGGAATCAGAAAAGATTCTAATTCATCTTGCCAAAAATTAAACTGGACTAATTTCTCACACTGTAGCAAAAATAAAATGGATTAAATATTTATATATCAAACATGAAACTGTAAAATTTTTAGAAGAAAACATAAGCAGTATGCATTTGACATTGGTCTTAGTAATATTTTGGGGATACAGTTCCTCAAGCAACAGAAACAAAAGCAAAAATAAACAAATGGGACTAAATCAACTAAGAAATTTTTGCACAGTGAAGAAAGCTATCAACAAAACAAAATATCCACCTATTGAATGGGAGAAGATATTTATAAACAATATATCTAATAAGGGATTAATATCCAAAATAGATAAAAATACATAGAAACTCAACATCAGTAAGTCAAACAACCCAACTGAAAAGTGGGTAGATACCCTGAATAGAGATTTTTTCAAAGAAGACAGGCAGATGGCCAATAGGGACATGAAAATATGTGCAATGTCACAGATCATCAGGGAAATATAAACCAAAATCACAATGAGATATCACTTTCCAACTGTGAGAATTGCTATTATCAGTTTTCACTCCAATCCCAAAGAAGGGCAACACCAAAGAATTTTCAAACTGCTGTTCAGTGGCACTCACTTCACATGCTAGCAAGGTAATGCTCAAACTAGGCTTCAGCAGTTTGTGATCCAAGAATTTCCAAATATATAAGCTGGGTTTAGAAAAGGTAAAGGAACAAAAGATCCAATAGCCAACATTCTTTGGGTCATAGAGAAAACAAGGGAATTCCAGAAAAACATCAACTTCTGCTTCATTGACAATGCTAAAGCCTTTATCTGTGTAGATCATAGCAAACTGTGGAAAATTCTCAGAGAGATGGGAATTCCAGATCACCTTACCTATCGTCTGAGAAACCTGTATGTGGGTCCGGAAGCACCAGTTAGAACCAGACATGGAACAACAGGCTGGTCCAAAATTGGGAAAGGCGTATGTCAAGGCTGTATATTGTCACCCTGTTTATATGAAGAGTACATAATGCAAAATGCCAGGCTGGATGAATCACAAGCTGGAATCAAGATTGCTAAGAGAAATATCAGCAACCTCGGATATGCACACGACACAACTCTAATGGCAGAAAGAGAAGAGGAACTAAAGAGTCTCTTGATAAGAGTGTAAGGGGAGAGTGAAAAAGCTGGCTTAAAACTCAATATTTAAAAAACTAAGATCACAACATCTGGTTTCATCACTTCATGGCAAATAGAAGGAGAAAAGGTGGAAGCAGTGGCAAATTGTATTTTCTTGGTCTCCAAGAAAATGGACAGTGACTGCAACCATGAAGATAAAAGATACTTGTTCCTTAGAAGGGGAACTATGACAAACCTAGATAGCATATTAAAAAGCAGAGGCATCAGTTTGCTGACAAAAGTCCGTATTGTCAAAGCTATGGTTTTTCCAGTAGCCATGCATGGATGTGAGAGTTGGACCATAAAGATGGTTGAGCACTGAAGAACTGATGTTTTTGAATTGTGGTGTTGGAGAAGACTTATGAGAGTCCCTTGGACAGAAAGGAGATCAAATCAGTCAATCCTAAAGGAAATAAACCGTAAATATTCATTAGAAGTATTGATGCTGAAGCTGAACCTCCAGTACTTTGGCCTTCTGATGCAAAGCTGACTCACTGGAAAAGACCCTGATGCTGGGAAAGATTGAGGGCAGGAGGTGAAGGGGGCAACAAAGGAGAAGATGGTTGGATGGCATCCTCAACTCAATGGACATGAGTTTGAGCAAACTTCCAGACATAGTGAAGGACTGGTGTGCTGCAGTCTATGAGGTAGCAAAGATTCGGAATGACTTAGTGACTGAACAAAAACAAAATTATCAAAAAGACAACAAATAACAAATGTTTGTGAAGATGCAGAGAAATGGGAAACCTTGTTCAGTGTTGATGGGAATGTAAATTGGTGTAGCCAATATGGAAAACAATATGACGGTTCCTCAAAAAATAAAGATAGAACTATCATATGATCTAGGAAGTTTACTCCTGGGTATTTATCTGAAGAAAATAAAAACACCAATTCAAAAACATATATGCACCCCAATCTCACTGAAGCATTATTTACAGTAGCCAAGATATGAATGCAACCTAAGTGAGCTCTGATAGATGAATGGATAAAGATGTGGTCTACACTCAGACCACACACACACACAAAATGGAATATTACTCAATCATAATAAAGAATTAAATACTTCCATTTTCAATAACATAGATGAACCTATAGGATATTATGTTAAGAGAAAATAATTCAAAGACAAATGACATATGATTTCATTTATATGTAAAATCTTAAAAAAATGAGCAGACGAAACAGAAACAGATTCATAGATACAGAGAAAAAACATGTGGTTGTCAGAAATGAGTGGTGTAGGGGAACAAGAGAGGTAGGTGAAGAGGATTAAGAGATACAAATCTCCAGTTACAAAATAAATGTCAGGTATGAAATGTTTAGTTTAGGGTGGTGGTGGAGGTTTAGTTGCTAAGTTGTGTCCAATCTTGTGATCCCATGAACTGTAGCCTGCCAGGCTCCTCCTCTGTCCATGGGATTGCCCAGGCAAGAATACTGGAGTGCATTGCCTTTTCCTTCTCCAATAGTATGGGGTAACAAGACATTGTGGTAATCATTTGTAATGTAATGTATAGAAATACTGAATCACTATGCTGGCTCATTGGAATACACCCTGATGCTGGGAAAGACTGAAGGCAACAGAAGGGGGCGGCAGAGGATGAGATGGATAGATAGCTTCACTGACTCTATGGACATGGACATGAGCAAACTCCGGGAGACAGCAAAAGACAGAGAAGCCTGGTGTGCTGCAGTCCATGGGGTTGTGAAGAGTCGGACACAATTTAGCGACTGAACGACAACAATATGTTGTGTACCAGGAACTAACATAGTGCTATAGCTAGCTCAATTATACTTCAACAAACATAGAAAAAAGAAGTCAGATTTGTGGTTACAGGTATAGAAGAAGTGGAACTGGAAGAAAGTGGTTAAAAGGCATAAACTTCTAGTTACAACTACAAGGGATATAATGTACAACATAATTAATATAATTTGCACTGCTGTGTGTTATATATGAAAGTCGATAAGGGAGTTACTTCTATAAATTCTCATCACAAAGAAAAAAATATATATATATATATTTTTTATTTTATACCTATAGGAGATAATGGATAGTCACTAAACTGATTGTGACCACTTTTTGGTGTATATAAGTCAAATCATTATCCTGAACATCTTAAACATATATAGAGCTGGAAGAAAAAAAATATTTAGACTAAAAAGAAAAAGAAAGGACTTGTGGTTCCCACTCCTGAGAATGCCATTAGCAAAGAATCTTCAGCCATTAGTCCCTTCAAAGGTTAGACTTTAGAGGCACAGACTCACCTAGCCCTCACTGAAATTTTGGGTGTCCATATTGAATGACTAACTTACATGGAAAATGGGGGAAAAAAGCTCTGCCCATCTAGGCCTGACTCAGGAAAACTCTCAAGAGTCATTCTAGCTCCAAATCTCTGTGTGGTGTTAGGAAGACTGTCACTGGGACTATGGGAGTAGTTAACTTTGGCTCAATCCTGCTTCCTCTCCTCCCTTTCACAGGTATTAATTCTAGGGTACTCCATTCCAAACATCCTGTACCCGAAACTCATCAGAGTTAGCTTTGCGGGGAGGCCAACTTGTGACATAGGATTAGTGATGATATATAGAAAGTCTCTCATAAATCATTCATCATCAAATAAGTGAGCCAACACTGCTATGGCTATCCTCACACAATTAAGCTATAAACTTCCACAGTGGTCAATAATTACCGCTGCTACGAAGGCAGGAAATTTACCTGAATCAAAAACAATGTTAGTTGAAGAACTCTGATAATTAATAGGATAATTCAGGGCCAATATAGAGTATAGAGAACTGGGTAATCAAAGGATAACTTAGGTCAAAATATACTTTTATATAAAATGCCTACAGAATAGAAGCAGGAAGTTGTTGTTGTTGTTGTTTTTTCTGGGAGATTATGGATTTTAAAAGTTTTATTTGTTCTCAGAGTGAAAATATAGTCTCAGATGGCAAACTTTGATGAAATAATTTATTGGGTTCTCCAATGGTCTCTAAAAACTGGTCTGTATTTCACAGTTGACTATGCTTTTATAACAAAATGCTTAAAGAAAATTAGTAAATAAAGCTGTGAAAAATGGCACAATGGAAGCTTGACAGAATAGAGTCAAACTGATAAATAATAACTCCTGATATGTTAATATGTAATATTATTACTAAAAGAAGAAAATACTTGAAAGCCATAATTAGTTAATAGGATAGCATCAGTCAGTCAGTTCAGTGGCTCAGTCATGTCCAACTCTTTGTGACCTCACGAACCACAGCATGCCAGGCCTCCCTGTCCATCACCAACTGCCGGAGTCTATCCAAACCCATGTCCATTGAGTCAGAGATGCCATCCAACCATCTCATCCTCTGTCATCCCCTTCTCCTCCTGCCCTCAATCTTTCCCAGCATCAGGGTCTTTTCAAATGAGTCAGCTCTTTGCATCAGGTGGCCAAAGTACTGGTGTTTTGGCTTCAACATCAATCCATCCAATGAACATTCAGGACTGATCTCCTTTAGGATGGACTGGTTGGATCTCCTTGCAGTCCAAGGGACTGTCAAGAGTCTTCTCCAACACCACAGTTCAAAAGTATCAATTCTTCAGCGTTTAGCTTTCTTTATAGTCCCACACTCACTTCCATACATGACTACTGGAAAAAACATAGCCTTGATTAGACAGAACTTTATGGACAAAATAATGTCTCTGCTTTTGAATATGCTATCTAGATTGGTCAAAACTTTCCTTCCAAGGAGTGTCTTTTAATTTCACGGCTGCAATCACCATCTGCAGTGATTTTGGAGCCCCAAAAATAAAGTCAGCCACTGTTTCCACTGCTTCCCCATCTATTTGCCATGAAGTGATGGGACCGGATGCCATGATCTTAGTTCTCTGAATGTTGAGCTTTAAGCCAACTGTTTCACTCTCCTCTTTTATTTTCAGCAAGAGGCTCTTTAGTTCCTCTTCACTTTCTGCCATAAGGGTGGTGTCATCTGCATATCTGAGGTTATTGATATTTCTCCCGGCAATCTTGATTCCAGCTTGGGCTTCCTCCAGCCCAGCATTTCTCATGATGTACTCTGCATATAAGTTAAATAAGCAGGATGACAATATACAGCCTTGATGTACTCTTTTTCCTATTTGGAACCAGTCTGTTGTTCCATGTCCAGTTCTAACTGTTGCTTCCTGACCTGCATATAGGTTTCTCAAGAGGCAGGTCAGGTGGTCTGGTATTCCCATCTCTTTCAGAATTTTCCACAGTTTATTGTGATCCACACAGTCAAAGGCTGTGGCATAGTCAATAAAGCAGAAATAAATGTTTTTCTGAAACACTCTTGCTTTTCCAATGATCCAGTGGATGTTGGAAATTTGATCTCTGTTTCCTCTGCCTTTTCTAAAACCGGCTTGAACATCTGGAAGTTCACATTTCATGTATTGCTGAAGCCTGGCTTGGAGAATTTTGAGCATTACTTACTAGCATGTGAGATGGGTGCAATTAGGATAGCATAAATAACACTACAATTTTATATTTTCATTCCAGCCTGTTCCAGGCAATGTTGGACAGTAATCAACAAGTCATGTTTAGATGTGTTACTAAGTAATCCTTTAAGATATATCCTTTTTCTTACCATTACCTTAAGATAGCAAAGATAGGAGAACTGCATATTTGTAATCCTAGAATGATTAATAGGAGGAAACAATGGCACCCCACTCCAGTAATCTTGCCTGGAAAATCCCATGGACGGAGGAGCCTGGTAGGCTACAGTCCATGGGGTCGCGAAGAGTGGGACATGACTGAGCGACTTCATTTTCACTCTTCACTTTCATGCATTGGAGAAGGAAATGGCAACCCACTCCACTGTTCTTGCCTGGAGAATCCCAGGGACGGGGGAGCCTGGTGGGCTGCCATCTATGGGGTCGCACAGAGTCAGACATGACTGAAGCAACTTAGCAGCAGCAGCAGAATGATTAATGGGCTAGGAAGCAAATATTTTTGGTTTTACTTTTTCTAAAATTTCCCATTTTGACAGCCAAAAAGATCTCACAAATTAATTACTAAGAGATACAGCTGACATTTACTGACTCCTAATACATGACAACTTGCTTGCTTGCTTTGCTTCAGTCATGTCCAGTTCTTTGTGACCCTATGAATTACAGTCTACCAGGCTCCTCTGTCCATCGCATTCTACAGGCAAGAATAATGGAGTGGTTTGCCATTTCCTTCTCCAGAGGATATTTCTGACCCAGGGGTTGAACCCACATCTCTTGTGTTTCCTACATTGGTAGGCAGGTTCTTTACCACTATGCTACATACACTAAAATAGTTTTTTGGATTCTCTCATTTCAATCCTAAGAAATACACTGTTAGGCAGGAATTTTGATTATTGCTTTCTTTACAAATTGAAAAAAAAGAGAAATATTAACTTATTGCCCACATGGCATAGACAGAATTTGAACCTCTTTTATATATAATTAAGAGAATTTAAAACCTAATCCAAATTAGATGAAAAGAGCATCCTGTTTAATCTTCCTGATATGATAATCTGTTAAATACATTAATATGAATTAGCCTCAATACCAAATGGAAAAAGAGTGAATCTTTCTGGAAAGCAGGAAGAGTTTAGAATT
Organism: Ovis aries; assembly: GCF_016772045.2. Lineage (NCBI taxonomy): Eukaryota > Metazoa > Chordata > Mammalia > Artiodactyla > Bovidae > Ovis > Ovis aries. Next base: position 213,239,973 of record NC_056054.1, read on the forward strand.
ATTTATTCATAATCTCTTTATCTTGTGAATTATAGTTATTTTTAAAATAGTCCTAACATTCACGTATCCATTTTCCATTTTATTCCTTTCTTTAGTCTAATTCAGAGTCCATGCATAAAATTTCTGTACAGCATTATATGCAGAAATCATGTATATCAAAATTTACAGGCCATTAAGAGCTTTTCAAGCCTAATCATGGATAAGTAATTTTCCTTCCCTCTCCTGTATTTGATAAGATTTAATTATGCTGTTCCCGATCTTGTGTTTTATTTACAGCACTTATCACAATAAGTAATTATACATTTAGTTTTGGGTCATTTGTTTAATGTTTGTCTCTACACAATACTTTAAACTTCATAAAGAACAAACCCTGCTGGTTTTGTTTACAGTGTATCCTCAGCATTTGGCATGAGCTTGTTCCAAGTAGACAAACAATAATTATTGTTGAATGAAGGAATAAAAGTCAGAAAGGAAGGAGGTGTTCACATTATAACTCAGTTAAACTCAGTTCCTGAATAATTGAGAATTCACTTTGCACATGATAAAGATCAATATCTATATTATGATATATTTTAAAAGAACATATTATACTTAAAAATGTAGAAATAGACTTTAATATTAAAAAGTTATAAAAGAAAATGTTCTTAAAATATATGATTCTAATTTTGAAAATGGCAATTGAAATACTTTAAAATGTAGGTAAAAATATTTTCGGATTAAATTATTAACTAGTGGCTAAGGTAGGAGTTTATAAAACTAATTTTAGCACTAATCTCTGAAATACAAGTAACAATCCATTAACAAAGTTAGAGATGCCACATTGTAGGTATTTGTGACCCCTTAAACCATCTTGATAAGGAACTCACTAAAAACATACTTTAAAATTATATTAAATCAAAAATTAATTAATATAATAGATCACATTAATATAAAAAACAAAAATTATATAATCATGTCAAAGTATTTGATAAAATTCAATACCCTTTCATGATAATTCACAAAACATTATGAATGAATACAAAGAAATTTCTCATCTGGTAAAGGGCATTTACAAATAAACCACAGCTAATATCATACTTAATGGTAAGGTTAGAAAAAAAAAAAAAAAACTATTTCCTGCTAATATCAGGAACAAGATAAAAATGTCCACATTTTGCTTTTATTCAACATTGTACTAGAGGTTCTACACATATCAATTAGACAATAAAAAAGTCTATCTAGAGAAGAAAGAAGTAAAACTACTTTCATTCACAGAGGACATTACATTGCATATGGAAAATCCTAAGGAATCAACTAGTAAACTATTGGAACTAATAGACTCAGCAAGATGACAGGATATAAGATTAAATGTACAAAAATCAATTATATTTCTATATACTAAATATCAACTTTGTGAAAATGAAATTAAGGAAACCATTGCATTTGAAATAGCATCAAAAGGATAAAATACTTGGAAATAAACTTAGCAAAAGAAATGAAAATCCTGTATGCTGAAAACTACAAAACATTGTTTAAAAAACTTGTTATAAATAAATGAAAATATGTCTCATACTCATTGATTATATTTTAATATTATTAAGATGGCAATGCTGCCCTTGATTGAAAGATTCAAAACAACTCTCATCAAAATCTCTGCTGCCTTTTTTTGCAGAAGTAAACAAGCTGATCCTAAAATTCATATTGAAATTCAACAGACCTAGAATAGCCAAAACAATCAAAAAAAGAAAGAATAAGTTTGTAGAGTCCACACTTCCCAAATTTAAAACTTACTACAAAGTATAATAATCAAGTCTGTATTACAGGCTTATGGATAGATATATGTATAAATGGAATGGAATTGCGAGTCTAGAAATAACTCCATACATATATGGTCTGTGCATTTTTGATGAGGGTGCCAAGACTATTCAATAGGGGACAAACAGTCTTTTCTATTGCTTATTCTGGGATAACTGGATAACAAGCCAAGGAATGAAAGTGGACCTCTACCTTACACAACCCACATAAATTAGCTCAATGGGCATTACAGACTTAACTACAAGAATGAAAACTTATAAATGCTTAAAAATATATATATAAATAAATCTTCATGATCCTGGATTAGCTAATGGTTTCTTAGATACAATACCAAAAGAACAAGTAACAACAACAAAAAAAGCCTTAGACTATTTAAAAATTAAAGATGTTTTGTACTACAAATAATACCATGAAGAAAGGGAAAAGATAACTTGTGAAATGGGCAAAAATGCAAATTATATATCCGATAAGGGATGCATTAGTTTTCAAGGGATGCTGTAACAGAATACCACAGACCAGGTAGCTTAAACAACAGAAATTTATTTCTCACTGTTCTGGAAGCTGGAAGCCCAAGATCAAAGTGCCAGCACTTGTTTCTCCCTTGGTTTGCCTACTTTCTCACTGTACCCTCACATGGCCTTTACTTGCTGCATGTAAGTAGAAAGACACAGATAGAGAGGAAGCAGGCATCCCTTGGGACTCTCCTTTCCTATAAGGACACTGGTCATAAGATTAGGGTCCAACCACATGACCTCATTTAACTTTAAAAACCTCTTTAAAGGATCTAAATAGGCATTTCTCCAAAGAATATACACAAAAGACAAAAAAGCACATTTTCAAATGGCTGATATTATTAGTTATTGGGAAAATGCAAGTCAAAAATAATTATGAAATATTACTTTACACTTCCATACTTATTAGTAGAGCTATAATAAAAAAGACATACAATAACAAATATTGGTGAGGATGTAGAAAGTTGACTCCTCATACACTGCTGATGGTAATGTAAAATAGTTTAATCACTTTTTAAAATGGTTTTGTAGCTCCTTAGAACACTAAACTTAGAATTATTATGTGACTGAATAATTCCAATCTTAGGTATATTTAACAGAAATATAAATATACCTAAAAGTTTGTACCCAGATGTTCATAAAACAATATAGAAATTTGTCTATGAATGTTACTAACAGATAAAAAGTGAAAATATTCCAAATATCTGTCTACTAATGAATGGATAAATAAAATGTGGCATTCTATACAATGGAGTATTTTTCATTAATAAATGATATTGAAGTACTTGTATATGCTACATGAATAAACTGAAAATGCTATGCTAAATTATAGAAACCAGTCACACAAAAATCATATATTATACAATTATATTTACATGAAATGTCCAGAATTAGCACATGTAGACACCACAATGTACAATCACTGTGGTGATGATTGTACAACACTGTGAATTTACTAAAAGAAAATTAAATTGTACAATTCACATAGTGAAATGTATGATATATAAATGATATCTCAATAAAGATGGAAGATATATTTTCATTTCTATTAAATTACTTTCCACATCAGTTAGGTGGCTTTTCAATAATAATTCAGTTCAGTTCAGTTCAGTTCAGTCGCTCAGTCGTGTCCGACTCTTTGCGACCCCATGAATCGCAGCACGCCAGGCCTCCCTGTCCATCACCATCTCCCAGAGTTCATTCAGACTCACGTCCATCGAGTCCGTGATGCCATCCAGCCATCTCATCCTCCGTCATCCCCTTCTCCTCCTGCCCCCAATCCCTCCCAGCATCAGAGTCTTTTCCAATGAGTCAACTCTTCGCATGAGGTGGCCAAAGTACTGGAGCTTCAGCTTTAGCATCATTCCTTCCAAAGAAATCCCAGGGTTGATCTCCTTCAGAATGGACTGGTTGGATCTCCTTGCAGTCCAAGGGACTCTCAAGAGGCTTCTCCAACACCACAGTTCAAAAGCATCAATTCTTCGGCTCTCAGCCTTCTTCACAGTCCAACTCTCACATCCATACATGACCACTGGAAAAACCATAGCCTTGACTAGACGGACCTTAGTCGGCAAAGTAATGTCTCTGCTTTTGAATATACTATCTAGGTTGGTTATAACTTTTCTTCCAAGGAGTAAGCATCTTTTATGGCTGCAGTCACCATCTGCAGTGATTTTGGAGCCCCCCAAAATAAAGTCTGACACTGTTTCCACTGTTTCCCATCTATTTCCCATAAGTGATGGGACCGGATGCCATGATCTTCGTTTTCTGAATGTTGAACTTTAAGCCAACTTTTTCGCTCTCCTCTTTCACTTTCATCAAGAGGCTTTTTAGCTCCTCTTCACTTTCTTCCATAAGGGTGGTGTCATTTGCATATCTGAGGTTATTGATATTTCTCCCAGCAATCTTGATTCCAGCTTGTGCTTCTTCCAGCCCAGCGTTTCTCATGATGTACTCTACATAGAAGTTAAATAAGCAGGGTGACAATATACAGCCTTGACATACTCCTTTTCCTATTTGGAACCAGTCTGTGGTTCCATGTCCAGTTCTAACTGTTGCTTCCTGGCCTGCATACAGATTTCTCAAGAGGCAGGTTAGGTGGTCTGGTATTTCCATCTCTCAGAATTTTCCACAGTTTATTGTGATCCACACAGTCAAAGGCTTTAGCATAGTCAATAAAGCAGAAATAGATGTTTTTCTGGAACACTCTTGCTTTTTCCATGATCCAGCAGATGTTGGCAATTTGATCTCTGGTTCCTCTGGCTTTTCTAAAACCAGCTTGAACATCGGGGAGTTCACGGTTCACAAATTGCTGAAGCCTGGCTTGGAGAATTTTGAGCACTACTTTACTAGCATGAGAGATGAGTGCAATTGTGCGGTAGTTTGAGCATTCTTTTTGTGTACTTATGAAGAAAGTACCACCTATTAAATGATGTGTGGGAAAGCAATGAAGAAATAACAGTTCTTCAGCTATGGATATCTAGTTGATTTTCAAATGTTAAGTGAATATCTCCTACTTAATGCCATGTCTAAACTATTTGTATTTTGTTTGAAGGATTAATTATTAAATATCTCTTTCAATTATTTTAAGTTTGCCAGTTCACTGTCATATTGACATTACAGAACATACAGAGAGCCATGTGTTCTTAATTTGTTCTTAAATTTTAAGGTAAAAGACCAGCCTGTTTCCATAAGTAAATTCTGTTCCTTGAGTTCTAAATGTTAAGTAACACAAATCATATCAATAGCAAAAAGGATACAGTAAGCTTTGGTCTTTCTACCAACAGTTTTAGTTCAAAGACATGTCACAAAAGTCTCAACATTGGATGGCTTTCTACAAGTCATTACCTGCATCCCCAACTGAGCACACAGGGTTTAATTAACAGGATAATTATTTACATAACTATGTCTAAGCCAGAATCTAGATCTAGAAATGCCAGCTTCTCCACAGCTGTCCAACATGTATACTTAATCCCACATTTTAAAACCATTTTACCACTTCTGCTGTGATACAACTCCCCAAATAAAAAAGAGAAAATGAAAGCACAAGAAAGAGAGTGAAATCATCTCATGGATATTCCATGCATAGTTTTTTTCTCCATTAGATGGACAAATGCCAATTTTTTCACATTACACTATTCTGCTGTTACTGCCGCTAAGTCACGTCAGTCGTGTGTGACTCTGTGTGACCCCATAGACAGAGGCCCACCAGACTCCCATCCCTGGGATTCTCCAGGCAAGAATACTGGAGTGGGTTGCCATTTCCTTCTCCAGTATTAGATTATTCTAGGGATATAAAAATATGTCAGGAAATAATACACAAATACTCAAACAACTAGGCACAATATTACAGCATATTTAAGTAATAATATTAAAAACGCTGAGTTATTAATTCTGAAGGAGATCAACCCTGGGATTTCTTTGAAAGGAATGATGCTAAAGCTGAAGCTCCAGTACTTTGGACACCTTATGCAAAGAGTTGACTCATTGGAAAAGACTCTGATGCTGGGAGGGATTGGGGCAAGAGGAGAAGGGGACGACCCAGGATGAGATGGCTGGATGGCATCACGGACTCAATGGATGTGAGTCTGAGTGAACTCTGGGAGATGGTGATGGACAGAGAGGCCTGGCGTGCTGCGATTCATGGGGTCGCAAAGAGTCAGACATGACTGAGCAACTGAACTGAACTGAAATGAACTGAACTGAACTTACTTTGCAAAGGAAGAAAATGAATCCACAACTATTAAAAACTGGGCTTCTTGCAACTTCGGGGCTTGGACTTCTCACATTCTTGCCAGTTGATCAGCAACTGTAATTGTTACAGTCATTATATTAATATTAGTTACTTCAAGCTTTATTTTTCCTTCTCATAAAAGAAAAGATATTGTCAAACCAAATAATTTCTTTGTGGATAAAGGTAGCAGTGTTTTGAATCTGAATGGAGTCAAGTGTATCTTTCAACCTGCACAATAAAAATTAATCCTATGCAGATATAAAAGCATCCAGTTGGATTATGTATATTTGTGTTTTATGTGATAAGACTCGAAAAAAACTCAAGACTAATATAAATCCTTTTTCAATACAAACGAAAGAGTCTTCAGTTCAGTGCCTCAGTCATGTTGGACCCTTTCTGACCCCATGGACGGCAGCCCGCCAGGCTTCCCTGTCCATCACCAGCTCCCAGAGCTTGCTCAAACTCATGTCCTTCGAGTTGATAATGCCATCCAACCATCTCATCCTCTGTCTTCCCCTTCTCCTCCTGCCTTCAATGTTTCAGCATCAGAGTCTTTTCAGATGAGTCAGTTCTTTGCATCAGGTGGCCAAAGTATTGGAGTTTCATCTTCAGCATCAATCTTTCCAATGACTATTCAGGACTGATTTCCTTTAGGATGGACTGGTTGGATCTCCTTGCAGTCCAAGGGACTGTCAAGAGTCTTTTCCAAGACCACAGTTCAAAAGCATCAATTCTTTGTTGCACAGCTTTCTTTACACTCCAATTCTCACATCCATCCATGACTACTGGAAAAACCATAGCTTTGACTAGATGGACCTTTGTGGACAAAGTAATATCTCTGCTTTTTAATATGCTGTCTAGGTTGGTCATAACTTTCCTTCCAAGGAGTAAGCGTCTTTTAATTCATAGCTATAGTCACCATCTGCAGTGATTTTGGAGCCCCCCCAAAATAAAGTCTGTCAGTTTCTGTTGTTTCCCCATCTATTTGCCATGAAGTGATGGGACCAGAAGCCATGATGTTAGTTTTCTGAATGTTGAGTTTTAAGCCAACATTTTCACTCTCCTCTTTCACTTTTAGCAAGAGGCTCTCCAGTTCTTCTTCACTTTCTGCCATAAGGGTGGTGTCATCTGCATATCTGAGGTTATTGATATTTTTTCCCAGCAATCTTGATTCCAGCTTGTGTTTCTTCCAGTCCAGCAATTCTCATGATGTACGCTGCATATAAGTTAAATAAGCAGGGTAACAATATACAGCCTTGATGTACCCCTTTCCTGATTTGGAACCAGTCTGTTGTTCCATGTCCAATTCTAACTGTTGCTTCTTGACCTGCATACAGATTTCTCAGGAGGCAGGTCAGGTGTACCTCTTTAAGGATTTTTCACAGTTTTCTGTCATCCACACAGTCAAAGGCTTTCATGTAGTCAATAAAGCAGAAGTAGATGTTTTTTGGAACTCTTTTGTGTTTTTGATGATCCAGCAGATATTGGCAATTTGACCTCTGGTTCCTCTCCCTTCTCTAAATCCAGCTTGAACATCAGAAAGTTCACAGTTCATGTACTATTGAAGCCTGGCTTGGAGAATTTTGAGAATTACTTTGCTAGCATGTGAGATGAGTGCAATTGTGTAGTAGTTTAAACATTCTTTGGCATTGCTTTTCCTTGGGACTGGAAGAAAAACTGACGTTTTTCAGCATGGGAACTTGAGAAGTAGGTCACCATTATCTTCATTATCTCCACCATCCTTTGGCCTCAGGTCAAGCAACAGGGCGGGAACACAGGCCTGCCCATCAACAGAAAATTGGATTAAAGATTAACTGAGCATGGCCTTGCCCATTAGAACAAGACCCAGTTTTTCCCTCAGTCCATCTCTCCCAAAGGAAGCTTCCATAAGCCTCTTATCCTTCTCCATCAAAGGGCAGACAGAATGAAAACCACAATCACAGAAAACTAACAAATCTGATCACATGGACCACAGCCTTGTCTAAAGAGTCTTAGTTTATATAATTATTAAAATTATATTCTCTTTATGAAAAAGCTAACCATAGAAGAAAATTCATCAAATCAACAAATTTTCAAAAATACTTAAATCTGATGTTTTATTTTATCATTTTGTTTTGTAACTGAAAGAAAGGACTAACTACACTTACTGCTAAAATGTCGTACAAGAAGCCAATGCTTCTGGATGACATAATTCAGAAGTCATTGACCATAACGTCATTGACCATAGCTTTGGTGATTTGTGTCTTATTCACAGATATTACCAAGAAATTATCATGATGACTGCCATAAATTATTATCTAGAAAGTGTTTTCTGAGTCAAAGTGAATAAAATAATCAATAGAATATACTGCAAAAAGCCTATTGTTCAATACTTGAATTAACTCAATTCTCACCAGAGGTTTTTCATTACAACTAGTCTCTAATAGGCTTGTATAGTTAAAAATTAAAGCCATTTCACTTACTTTTTATATATGAAGACCAATGGAGAGAATTTAATTATGAAGAAATAAATTACCAGATAATTCATATGATTATTATGATAAATCATCTTATATCAATACTGATAAATTATTCTGTCTCATAGGAGAAAAGACTATGGCAAAATCAAATAAATTGGGATACTCTTTATTTCTCTAAAAATCTACAACCTTCATGATACACTAAGGACTTATGCACTTAAGGACATTATTATCCTTGTAGACACCTTAAAATTTCAGTAGTTCCATTGACTCAAAATGAACCATCATATTCCAATATTTGTGACACATTTTATCATGTAAAGTAACTATTCTTATCTTACATAAATCAATCCAAATCTCTGCTATGTTTTTTTTTTTTTTTTTTTTTTAAGCATTAGCAAGCCCTTTAAGCTGGCAATTTAAACTGAAAGTTTTGGATACTGTAGGCAAAGAGGTCTTATTTTAGTAAGGCCAAACTGAAACGAACATTCTAGCTATGCTTGATATTACTCTTTACTCCCTAAGAATAGATAATGCCTTATTCTGAATCATCAGGTTTGGTTTTTAACTTTGAAACTTTAACTGTTTTTTGTTTTTTTTAAAGAAGACTTAGTCACATATGAAGGTAACTGATATGAGATATTAAATACATCTATAATATAATACAGTGCCAACACAATGAAAGGTCCTAAACTTGGGGGGAAACTTTTAAAATTGAACAAGGGATGGAGCTAGCTTTCTTTTTTAAGTATGATAAGAAGGGACAAATTTATGGAAAATGGTAATAGTCAAACCAAATATAGGTCATTTGCTGTGTTAGATAGCTTACTGTTGGGAGGACAGTACTGAGTGGAGCTATACTGTCTACATCATACCTGTGTGGATAAAAAGGGACTGAACAAATGGCAAGAAAACTGCTATATAAGATAGGTCATGCACTATCCATCTATGAACAGAAAAATGGGAAAAACAGAATTCTTAGCCTAAGCTTTGATTTGGTCTTGGAATTCTATGTTAACACAACAGAATTCTGAGGACAATATTTTTAAATGTTACAGAGGAGCAGCTTTTGGAAGAAGTGACTCTAACATTGCCCTTGGGCTTAGGTGTTTGTTTGTTTGTTTGTTTGTTTTAATGCATGCAGTTAAGTTATGCAGACTCTGAAGACACTCTCCTAATGCATCCACCCAAGACTTCTCAATGTCAAAATCTTCTGAAAGGTCTCATTCTCCTATTCTCCAAATGGAGCAAGAACTGAGAGAACAGTATGGGCACTATGTTTCTCTTCATCACTGCTATTTGCCTTTGGGTCATTCAGGGTTCTGACAGACAGCTCACACAAAGGAGTTAATTGACAGATAATCTACAGAAGTTTGGGCAGAGCTATGGCAATATGCTGATGAAGAATCCAGGATCTAGCATAGCAACATCAGGAAGTTGTTACAATGAGACAGAGATCTAGCAGCATTATTAGATCTCAGTGAGAACTAGAACCTGAGTAGCATAAGTGGAAAGACTATGTAGTGCATTGAGGGGTAGAAATAAAGACTTTCTAAATCAAGCAAGTTTATACAAGTGAAAGACAAGCAATAATTACAATAAGGAAAATATCTTTTAAATCAATCCTTGATTTATCAAACTGTTTATCTGATGTGCCAATACAGTCACTAACAATTTATTTAGATGTTTCCTTACTTGTAGAAAAGTCTTTCTCTAGTTCCACCGGTATTTCATTTATGTGTAACCAAAAATTCATACTATTGCAAGACTTTTTAAAATAGTATGGGCATATTGATATTTTCTTGTATATAATACATAATATTCATGGGGTTATGGAGAACATGACATTAAATATGGATCTTTCCAGTAGTTATGTATGGATGGCTGAGTGCCAGAAAATTGATGCCTTTTAACTATGGAGAGGACTCTTGAGAGTCCTTTGGATGGCAAGGAGATCAAATCAGTCAAACCTTCAAACTCAGCATTCAAAAAACCAAGATCATAGCACTGGGTCCCCTCACTTCATGGCAAATAGATGGGGAAAAAGTGGAAACCATGACAAGCTTTATTTTCTTGGGCTACAAAAATCACTGTGGACAGTGATTGCAGCCGTGAAATTAAATTTTCTTGCTCCCTGGAAGAAAAGCAATGACAAACCTAGACAGCTTACTAAAAATCAGAGACATCACCTTGTTGACAAATTTCACGTAGTCAAAGTTATGGTTTTTCCAGTAGTCATGTACAGATGTGAGAGTTGCACCATAAAGAAGGCTGAGCACCGAAGAATTGATACTTTCAAATGTGGTGCTGCAGAAGACTCATGAGAGTCCCCTGGACAGAAAAGAGATCAAACTAGTCAGTCCTAAAGGAAATCAACCCTGAATGTTCATTGGAAGAACTGATGCTGAAGCTGAAGCTCCAGTATTTTGGCCATCTGATATGAAGAGCTGCCTCACCAAAAAAGACCCTGATGCTGGGAAAGATTGAAAGCAGGAAGAGAAGAGGACAACAGAAGATGAGATGGTTGAATGGCATCACCGACTCAAAGGAAACGAGTTTGAGCAGGCTCTGGGAGAGGGTGAAGGACAGGGAAGCCTGACATGCTGCAGTCCACGGGGATGCAAAGAATTGAACATGACTTAGTAACTGAGCAACAACAACCAGGGATAAAATGGACATTAATAACTGTGGTTTTCTAACAATTCTCAGTCTGTAATTTTGTTCAGTGAGCTACTTCTGAATTACTTAAGAATGGGGAAATTTTAAATTATTTAGTTTTTGCTGATTTTCTAGTACAATTCATCTATTCATTTGTGATTATCTTTTTAAGCACAGTTTAAATTTGCTTCTAATACCACACACTTGTGGCTATAACAATCATTTTCTTCCATTCATGTTTACATTGACTTCCTTTCTGTCTTCTAGGCTGCCTTTCCAGACACTGTGACTCATGGAAATTTATGAAAAGTCACATTTCTTTATATTGTTGTCTAAAGTGAACTTTTAATGAGTCTTAAATATGCAAATGCAGTATGCTTCAGCTGTGCTGTTTATCTCACCCATTCTTCATTGTCACCAAACAGTACACATTTCTCTTAATCAACTTAACAGATGAAGGAAATGAGATAGATCTCAGATATGCCTAGATAAGCAGACTTCCTTGATATACTAATATATTCCAAGGTTTTGATAATTTTGGATACTTAAAATACAATGTGCTGTGATAAGGTCCTGCAGATTACTGTATTAGCCTTCCCCCACCCCCATTAATAATGACTAATTCACAGTTCTTTCCACAGTTTTCATTTATGTTTTCTTTCTTTTTAGGGGTCAACTCATATAGGCTATGTCTTTTCTCATAACTATAAAATGGTAACTCTTTGAATGAATATTATACTATTCTATCCTAGTTTATAGCAACGAGTCTCTTCTGGAATTCTTCGAAATACTATCAAATCAGCAATATATTTGATGTTTTATGAGTTCAGAGCATACAATCAAGGACTGAGATCCACAACACATGCACACACATACACACAAACACACTAAACAAGGGAACAACCGAGGAAACACTGCAAAGCAGTACATGATTAATTGCTTAAACAAGGGATACAGACCATAAGGTTCATGGCAAACAAGAGACTAATCATTTAGCAATTCAGAGATACAGGATTATTCCCCAGCTGAATACAGACATGTCTGCCTGAGCATAGCAATGTATCACATTTGGTCCAGTTAATGAAGAGAGCTCAATGAAATGTGCGATTCTCTACTATGAGAACTTCAATACCTTAAACCCTCCAACTTTTGCTAAAATTGCTTAATGACTTCAATTTTAATACTTTCTTCCTTTCAAGACAAACTTTCAATATTACTTCTGAATTTACTCTCACATCTTTAACCCATTTATTCAACAAAAGATTATTGCATTCCATCCACCACTGTGCTATTGTGGTGAGCGTGTACTCAGTCATGTCAGACTCTTTGTGACCACATGAATTGTAGCCCACCAGGCCCCTCTGTCCGTGGAGTTTTGCAGGCAAAAATATTTGAGAGGGTAGCCATTTCCTCCTCCAGAGTATCTTCCTGACCCAGAGACTGAACCAACATCTCCTGGGTCTCCCGCATTGGCAGGTGGATTCTTTACCACTGAACCACCTGGGATATTGATCAAATCATGGGACAACATGATATAAAAAACTATGTTTTGCAATACAAAGAGTAAAAGCAGACATAGGCTCTTTACACAAAAGCTGGATTGTACTTCAAATAATCTTTATGTAATGTGATGAGTTTTTCAGACAAATATATCTCCAACAGCTTCAAAGTTGCATATATGTACACTTATTTTCTACATTACATTAAAAAAATCAATATTCAGATTTAAGACATAGTACCTTTCATTACAGGAGAGACATTATTTTAATGAATATAAATAAGTTCATAATACCCCAACTAGCCAAGCAAATAAGTGTACATACCACAGAACAAGAGGATAATGACATAATAATTTATCTATCCGTAAAGATGCAAAAATTATTGTAAGCGTATATGATGATACATTTCCATCTTCTATTTTAGAAGTTAAAAATAACAAAGTAATCTTTCATCAATTTGGAGGTCAGGAGAACAAAGCACATTCTTGTGAAACCCTGTGTTGAATGAGGTGTATTTCTAACCCTCTAGCCTTTGTAGTTTTAGCTCCAGCTAAAAGCACCTTCGAAGAATTATTAGATTACTTTTCAGCATGGCTCTGTCAAAACAATGATGAAATTCAATAATTTAGTTTTGCAAAATCTAGAAATGTAAATAAATGAGATGATTTAGGCAGTCTTGGGTATTGTGTTTTCATTACACTTTCAATGTTTCCCTTAACTTGTGAAATATTTTGTCAGTTTGGAGGGAGGAAAAGAAAATCTAAAAATTTCATTATCTTTAAAGAACACAAATCCAACTTTAACCCCAAAGATGGCATTTCATCTCTTCATGGGTTCTTACAGCAATATAAAACCAAATATATTAACCCATTAGTTTATTTTCAGCTAATCTATAGAATTGTGTTTTATATATCATGTAACAATCACAATGACGTAATTAGCCGATGTCCTAACTTCACACCAGAATATCTGTATTTATGTGATAAGGCACTAGAGAAGTAGCTAATTTAATTTTTGTACCTTGAGCATAGAAGGACGGAAGCTGAGTGACATTCCCTTGGCTTTATTAATATAGAAGGCCATAACCTTAACTAACCTTTCAGATAAACCTCATGTTTCTTTGACACACCATGGACCTATACCTTTTATATAACTTTAAAATTCAGTTTTATACCTATTTTTCCCATATCAAGATGTATTATCTTTCCTAAGTTTCTTCTCCAATATTAGCCAAGCAAACATTTTCCAAAACAAAATTGAAAACCCTAAAAACCTCTGGGCTACTTGCCATAGAGGGACAGATAACTCGGGGTTCTGGAAGGAAAATACAGAATAGATTAATCATCCTCAATGCACAAGAGTAACAAATTTAATTTTACATTTTCTGTAATGCTTTTTGCCAAGCAAGGGATCATGCAAAAATAATCAGATGGTGGCTTGATGCTAATTCAACTAGAGCTCCTCCTAACCAGCTCCTCCTAACCAAAAGGCCCTGGCCTTTTGATACCAGTTAACTAACTGGATATTGGTAGAAATAAACCACAGCAAATCATGAAATTCTTGTGCCTTTACACAACCAATGGCTGTGAAATGTGCACTAAATTAGGACAAAAGGATCAATATTAACTGAGAGGAGTCTGCTGTAATCTACTAAAAACATAGTACTAAAAGCAAGAGAGTTCCAGAAAAACATCTATTTCTGCTTCATTGACTATGCCAAAGCCTTTGACTGTGTGGATCACAATCAACTGTGGAAAGTTCTGAGAGAGATGGGAATACAGACCACCTGACCTGCCTCTTGAGAAATTTATATGCAGGTCAGGAAGCATCAGTTAGAACTGGACATGGAACCACAGACCGGTTCCAAATAGGAAAAGGAGTATGTCAAGGCTGTATATTGTCACCCTGATTATTTAACTTCTGTGCAGAGTACATCATGAGAAACACTGGACTGGAAGAAACACAAGCTGGAATCAAGATTGCCAGGAGAAATATCAATAACCTCAGATATGCAGATGACACCACCCTTATGGCAGAAAGTGAAGAGGAGCTAAAAAGCCTCTTGATGAAAGAGAAAGAAGAGAGTGAAAAAGTTGGCTTAAAGCTCAACATTCAGAAAACTAAGATCATGGCATCCGGTCCCATCACTTCATGGGAAATAGATGGATAAACAGTGGAAACAGTGTCAGACTTTATTTTTTTGAACTAAAAAATCACTGCAGATGGTGATCGCAGCCATGAAATTAAAAGACACTCCTTGGAAGGAAAGTTATGACCAACCTAGATAGTATATTCAAAAGCAGAGACATAACTTTGCCCTCTAAGGTCCGTCTAGTCAAGGCTAGGGTTTTTCCTGTGGTCATGTATGGATGTGAGAGTTGGACTGTGAAGAAGGCTGAGAGCCCAAGAATTGATGCTTTTGAACTGTGGTGTTGGAGAAGACTCTTGAGAGTCCCTTGGACTACAAGGAGATCCAACCCGTCCATCCTAAAGGAGATCAACCCTGGGATTTCTTTGGAAGGAATGATGCTAAAGCTGAAACTCCAGTACTTTGGCCACCTCATATGAAGAGTTGACTCATTGGAAAAGACTCTGATGCTGGGAGGGATTGGGGGCAGGAGGAGAAGGGGATGACCAAGGATGAGATGGCTGGATGGCATCACAGACTTGACAGACGTGAGTCTGAGTGAACTCTGGGAGATGGTGATAAACAGGGAGGCCTGGCGTGCTGCTAATTCATGGGGTTGCAAAGAGTCGGACACGACTGAGCGACTGAACTGAAGGAGGTAAACAGGAGGCAGACTTGACAATGGAAGTAAAGAACTCTGACAAAGTTTAGGGCCAAAATTCATTAAATCCATTAAAAATCCATTAAAAATTTCATGAATGCTTAGGTTCAATTTCAAAGTCCTCCAACAGCATAGAACAAAATAAATATGGCAGGAAAGCAACATGACTATAGCCTGTGTCTCATCCTCTCAGAGCCTACATCTTAACACCCACTCAATTGAAAGGTAGTATCTGAAGTGTCATACTCATCCTAAAGCACCAAAACTGTAGGACCACACCAACATCTGGCTAGATATAAAAATGTCAAAATTTAATGGCTTTGGCAAAAGTCATACTCAAAGGACAAAATAAACTGTAACATGTCAACAAAGGAAAAAAAATTAAAACAGGACTAAGAAAATGCTGAAGAAGCTCAAGTTGAATGGCTCTGTGAAGACCTACAAGACCTTCTAGAACTAAAACCAAAAAAAGATGTACTTTTCATTATAGGGGACTGGAATGCAAAAGTAGGAAGTCAAGAAACACCTGGAGTAATGGGCAAATTTGGTCTTGGAGTACAGAATGAGGCAGTGTAAAGGCTAACAGAATTTGCCAAGAGAACGGACTGGTCATAGCAAAAACCCTCTTCTGACAAGAGAAGACTCTATACATGGACATCACCAGATGGTCCATATTGAAATCAGATTGGTTATATTCTTTGCAGCCAAAGATGGAGAAGCTCTATACAGTCAGCAAAAACAAGACCAGGAATGACATGAAATCCTTATTGCCAAATTAAGACTTAAATTGAAGAAAGCATGCAAAATCACTAGACATTCAGGTATGTCCTAAATCAAGTCCCTTACGACTATACAGTGGAAATGACAAACATATTCAAGGGATTAGATCTGAAAGACAGAGTGCCTGAAAAACTATGAACCGTGGTTTGTGACACTGTAGAGGAGACAGGGAGCAAGACCATCTCCAAGAAAAAGAAATGAAACAAGGTAAAATGGTTTGTTTGAGGAGGTCTTACAAATAGCTGAGAAAGAGGAGAAGTGAAAGGCAAACAAAAAATGGAAAAATATACCCATTTGAATGCAGAGTTCCAAAGAATAGCAAGGAGAGATAAGAAAGCCTTCCTCAGTGGTCAGTGCAAAGAAATAGAGGAAAACAATAGAATGGGAAAGACTAGAGATCTCTTCAAGAAAATCAGAGATACCAAGGGAACATTTCATGCGAAGATGGGCTCAATAAAGGACAGAAACCATATGGACCTAACAGAAGCAGAAGATATTAAGAAGAGGCGGAAAGAATACATAGAAGAACTATACAAAAAAGATCTATACAAAAACTATACAAAAAAAGGTCTTCATGACCCAGATAACCACAATGGTGTGATCACTCACCTAGAGACAGACATCCTGGAATGCAAACCCAAGTGGGCCTTACGAACCATCACTAAGAACAAAGCTAGAGGAGATGATAGAATTCCAGTTGAGCTATTTCAAATTCTAAAAGATGATGCTATGAAAGCCTTGTACTCAATATGCCAGCAAATTTGGAAAACTCAGCAGTGGCCACAGGACTGGAAAAGGTCAGCTTTCATTCCGATCCCAAAGAAAGGCAATGCCAAAGAATGCAAACTACCACACAATGGCACTCATCTCACACGCTAGCAAAGTAATGCTTAAAATCCTCCAAGCCAGGCTTCAACAGAATGTGAACCATGAACTTCCAGATAATGAAGCTGGATTTAGAAAAGGCAGAGGAACCAGAGATCAAATTGCCAACATCTGCTGGATCATGGAAAAAGCAAGAGAGTTCCAAAAAAAAAACATCTACTTCGGCTTTATTTGGCTAATAAGCCAAAGCCTTTGACTGTGTGGATCACAAGAAACTGTGGAAAATTCTGAAAGAGATGGGAATACCAGACCACCTGACCTGCTTCTTGAGAAATCTCTATGCAGGTCAAGAAGCAATAGTTAGTAATGGACATGGAACAACAGACAGGTTTCAAATCAGGAAAGGAGTATGTCAAGGCTGTATATTGTCACTCTGCTTATTTAACTTATATGCAGAGTACACCATGAGAAATGCTGGACTGGATGAAGCACAAACTGGAATCAAGATTGCTGGGAGAAATATCAATAACCTCAGACATTCAGATGACACCACCCTTATGGCAGAAAGCAGAGAAGAACTGAAGAGCCTCTTCAGGAAAGTGAAAGAGGAGAGTTAAAATGTTGGCTTAAAACTCAACATTCAGAAAACTAAGATCATGGCATCTGATCCCATCACTTTTTGGCAAATAGATGAGGAAACAGTGACAGACTTTATTTTGGGGGGCTCCAAAATCACTGCAGATGGTGACTGCAGCTATGAAATTAAAATATGCTTGCTCCTTGGAAGAAAAGTTATGACCAACTTAGACAGCATATTAAAAAGCAGAGACTACTTTGCCAACAAAGGTCCATCTAGTCAAAACTATCGTTTTCCAGTAGTCATGTATGGATGCGGTAGTTGGACTATAAATGAAGCTGTGCACCAAAGAATTGATGCTTTTGAACTGTGGTGTTGGACAAGACTCTTGAGAGTTCCTTGGACTGCAAGGAGATCCAACCAGTCCATCCTAAGGGAAAATCAGTCCTGAATATTCATTGGAAGGACTGATGCTGAAGCCTAAACTCCAATATTTGGCTACCTGATGCAAAGAGGTGACTCATTTGAAATGACAGTGATGCTGGGAAAGATTGAAGGCAGGAGGAGAAGGGGACGACAGAGGATGAGATGGCTGGATGGCATTACCGACTCAATAGATATGAGTTTGAGTAAAGTCCGGGAGTTGGTGATGGACAGAGGCCTGGAGTGCTGCAGTCCATGGAGTCTCAAAAAGTCCAACATGACTGAGTGACTGACTTGAACTGAACTGAAGAGAGTGCTAATATTTTCCAGAATAAGATCACTTTTGAAAAGAAGAAATAATATGTTATACACTGACCAGTTACTTCCACTTTGTAAGAACAAAATGTCAAACTGTGTCTGCTCAAATATAGAAGAAGTGGAAAAATATTGGGATCTGGTATGTGGTTGAGAAGATCAAGTATTAAAAACAGCAATTTATATGAAATTTCAAGATAAATAAGTACATAACTCTAAACTGCAAACATACTTTGCCTCTTTACCTTTGAAATGCACTTTAAATAGCAAAGAAAATGTGTTTCTCCCTCATTCTGGCTGCTTTGTAAACATAATTAATTAATCTCAATAATACCCTTATGAGTATGAATAGGTATTTTCTCTCTGGGTTGTACATATGACAAAACTATAATACTAATTGTGTACATTTATAGAACTCTTTTTCCCTTAGGAGTTCAGGGCGCCTTATTATTTTGAAATGACTAAACAGACGTTAATTATCATAATACCTTTGTAAAGTATGTAAAACCTCAATTAAATGAGTATGATTGAAAGATTCAAAATAAAGAAGGAATTTTATTCAGCATTTGTTTCTTCTTAAAATCATCCCTATATAACAAGATGATTCAGGTTGGCTGACTATAACTATAGTAATGGTGAAATATTATTTTGGAAATATTAAAATGTTGTATATAGTTTTTTCTTTAACGATGCTAAAAAACTGACCTTAAATAAGTCTTAGAATTTTCCAATCAAAAGGAAAGGAAACAGACTAGATACAATAGGAAGGCAGGAAGTTAAGGAGAATGATAAATGATAAGATACTTATCACTTAACAAATATCAGCTCAGTTCTGATGATGAAGCTGCCATGATTCTAGGTCCATGGAATATAGAAATAAACCAAAGACTTCTCCTTGTGGCGCTTATACCCCAGAATGGGAGAATGGCAAAAACGAAATAAACAAATAATTTCAGTTCAAAAATAAATCTCTATGAAGCAAATATACCAGGGTAAAGAGGTAGAGTGAGGGCCTTAGTACATGAAGAGTTGAAGAGGGATATGACAGAAATCAAGGTTAAGAAACTGAGAAAAGAGAACAAAAAAATGTCCCAATAATATGAAAATGAATAGCATAACATACATGAGATGCTTCACATATACTAATCATTCAGCTCAGTTTTGTGGTTTTGTTTATTTATTTTGAGTTTGGTTTTTCCTTGAGAACTGGAGCAAAAGTCTAAGCTTTGAGTTGGTGCATACTGTTTAATTAATGGGAACTCTGCTTGGTGCTTCCCATTATTTCAGGGCCAGACAGATAATCCTGAAGTATCCTGAAGTATCCAACCAGGGGAGCTTAAGAAACAAACATGAGAACTTTAGCACTCACTAATGTATTACACTAAATATATGAAAACCCTGCGGAAGTGTAAAGAAAAAAAGATCTTAGGTTTAATTTGATCTAGAGATTGGCAGTCATCCAGGGCTAGAAAATGCACATTATCTGATTGTGACTAATGCAAAAAACTCTATCTAATCCCACAGATGAAGATCTACAAAGGGTCAAGATGGCCAGGGTTTAGTCATAATTCTTCACTGTGGAGTGCAATGGCCATCAACTTTGGGACACCATCCTTTAGGTTGTTCATGCAAAAAAGTAATCCTAATGGTCATCAGGAAAACATTCGAACCAGAGTTCAGGGAAGCCTGAATGGAACAAATCAAGAAAGGAAACAAAGACTATAGTCATTCCATAAACTCTAGTAAGTAATTCCATCCAGTTGAGACAAATAGCTACGAAAACAAGAGAAATGAAAGGCAAAGGAGAAAAGGAAAGATGTACCCATTTGAATGCAGAGTTCCAAAGAATAGCAAGGAGAGATAAGAAAGCCTTCCTCAGTGGTCAATGCAAAGAAATAGAGGAAAACAACAGAATGTGAAAGACTAGAGATCTCTTCAAGAAAATCAGAGATACCAAGGGAATATTTCTTGCAAAGATGAGCACAATAAAGGACAGAAATGGTATGGACCTAACAGAGGCAGGAGATATTAAGAAGAGGTGGAAAGAATACATAGAAGAACTATACAAAAAAGATCTTCATACCCCAGATAATCACAATGGTGTGATCACTTACCTAGAGACAGACATTCTGGAATGCGAACCCAAGTGGGCCTTAGGAACCATCACTAAGAACAAAGCTAGAGGAGATGATAGAATTCCAGTTGAGCTATTTCAAATTGTAAAAGATGATGCTATGAAAGTCTTGTACTCAATATGCCAGCAAATTTGGAAAACTCAGCAGTGGCCACAGGACTGGAAAAGGTCAGTTTTCATTCCAATCCCAAAGAAAGGCAATGCCAAAGAATGCTCAAACTATTGCACAGTGGCACTCATCTCACACGCTAGCAAAGTCATGCTTAAAATTCTCCAAGTCAGGCTTCAACAGAATATGAACCGTGAACTTCCAGATGTTCAAGCTGGATTTAGAAAAGGCAGAGGAACCAGAGATCAAATTGCCAACATCTGCTGTATCATAGAAAAAGCAAGAGTTTCAGAAAAACATTTACTTTTGCTTTATTGACTACGCCAAACCTTTGACTGTGTGGATCACAAGAAGCTGTGGAAAATTCTGTATGCAAGTCAAGAAGCAACAGTTAGAACTGGACATGGAACAACAGACAGGTTCCAAATCAGGAAAGGAGCACGTCAAGGCTGTATATTGTCACCTGGTTTATTTAACTTATATGCAGAGTACACCAAGAGAAATGCTGGGCTGGATGAAACACAAGCTGGAATCAAAATTATCAGGAGAAATATCAATAACCTCAGATACGCAGATGATACCACCCTTATGGCAGAAAGCAGAGAAGAACTAAAGAGTCCCTTGCTGAAAGTGAAAGAGGAGAGTGAAAAAGTTGGCTTAAAACTCAACATCCAGAAAACTTAAGATCATGGCATCTGGTCCCATTACTTCAAGGGAAATAGATGGGGAAACAGTGGAAACAGTGTCAGCCTTTATTTTGGGGGGCTCCAAAATCACTGCAGATGGTGATTGCAGCCATGAAATTAAAAGACACTTACTCCTTGGAAGAAAAGTTATGACCAACCTAGATAGCATATTGAAAAGCAGAGACATTACTTTGCCAACAATGGTCCATATAGTGAAAGCTATGGTTTTTCCAGTGGTCATGTACGGATGAGAGAGTTGGACTATAAAGAAAGCTGTGCACCAAATAATTGATGCTTTTGAACTGTGGTGTTGGAGAAGACTCTTGAGAGTTACTTGGACTGCAAGGAGATCCAACCAGTCCATCCTAATGGAAATCGGTCCTGAATATTCATTGGAAGGACTGATGCTGAAGCTGAAACTCCAATATTTGACTACCTGATGCGATGACAGAGGCTGAGATGGTTGGATGGCATCAGTGACTCATGGACATGAGTTTGAGTAAACTCCCAGAGTTGGTGATAGACATGGGGCCTGGCATGCTGCACTCTATGGGGTTGCAAAGTGTAGGACATGACTGAGGGGCTGAACTGAACTAAGACTTTCAAGTGAGAAGTCATAAAACTACATTTTCCATTTTATGCTTAAGCATGGCATTTTCCATAGGCGTAAATGTTTAAATAACGCAAAATTTTCAAATATATGCATGGAAAACAATGTTGACTCTATTAGATGGCATTATAAAAGTTTTTAGCCAACTCTATGCTCTGGTCGTCTTTACATGAAAACACAATATGGATGCAATTAAGAAATACAGAAAACCAGCCAAGAGATACCAAGCACCTTCATCTTAAATATTGTAAAATGCATTCATTTCATTGCCTAGTTTATGTTCATTTTTGCTCAACTGGGTGAGTAGTTCAAACAGATTACAACATATGTATTTAACACATCTATAAATACGTGTAAACACAAAGATTTCTGTAAAATGTTTCATCTTGTGTCATTTGTGTCAACGCAAATATTGGAATTATTTTTGCACATTGGACATGTTATAAAAGCCAATGTAATAGGAAAAGGACCACTGAAAATCAACAGAGCTAATCTATTAAACCCACATACACACAAATACGTACCACTTTTGCATTCATTCCCTCTCTATCTTCCAAGTATTTGAACTGTGTCTTATCAGAAGATCCTTGACTAAAGCGTAACCTTGTTTTCAATGAGGAGTAAAGTCATTCTCTGGATCATCTATTTGTTATTTAAGTTCTGTTTGTGATCTAGTACTTTAATATTATAGCTTGAATAGAGTGAATGGTTATCTCAGTAGTGAACCAACCAAAGCAGCTGAAAGTCAAAAAAACAAACAAAAAAAAGAATATCTATTCTCACACGTCCCTACAAGGAGAAAAGACTCAAGTATATGTAAAGTCTTAATGAAGTTAGGAAAAGAAAATACTGACCTTGACGTGCTCCTGGGGCACAAAATTTTGTATTAAGGAACAAATGCACATGCGGGGTATTCTTTTGTCCTTCTGTCCATAAAGGAGACCAGAATCATTCCCTCTCCATCATGCAAAGATCCTGCCTGTTTCTCTAGCTTAAGTCCCTGTTATTCCTCCACAAAAATTATGATTGTGGCCAGGATGTTTAGTACTATCTCTCCTAAGCACAACAGACACTTGTCTGTTCGACTCTTCACTCATTTTGTCCCCCCTTTCCTATACCCTATATTTCTTTTTACACTAAGTTTTACCCACCCTTGAAGGTTTCCTTCAAATCCCCCATTTTATCATTATACCACTTTCTTATATTATTTTATATTAAATTTTACTTTTTCTCTCCCCTAAATCCTATAGAATTTATTTTTATACCTCACTTATGGTCCTTACATATACTGTATTTCTTACTAGTATCTATATACTATGGGGTCACTGAAACTCAACTCTGTGAGAGACTACAGGAGACATTTGGTCCAATTGCCTAACCAATACAGGAATCCATTTTCTACACCACCAGCAAATGCATACATCGTTTTGCTTAACTCATCTTCTGCTTCCAAGAATGGGAAGGTTACATAGTCTTTAATAAATACACACACACACACATACACACACACACAGAACAGGACTTCAGATGGTCTCAGTCATTCAGTCATGTCTGATTCTTTGCAACCATAGGACCATCAGCTGCTCTGTCCATGCAATTTCCCAGGCAGGAACAGCAGAGTGGGTTGCCATTTCCTACTCTAGGGGATCTTCCTGACCCAGGTATCGAACATATGCCTTCTGCATCTCCTGTCTCTCCTCCACTGGCAGGCAGATTTTTTCCACTGAGCCACCTGGGAAGCCCAATATAGTGTGTGTGTGTGTGTGTGTGTGTGTGTGTGTGTGTGTGTGTATGCTAAGTCATGTCCAACTCTGTGCGACCCCATAGACAGCAGCCCACCAGGCTCCCCCATTCCTGGGATTCTCCAGGCAAGAACACTGGAGTGGATTGCCATTTCCTTCTCCAATGTATGAAAGTAAAAAGTGAAAGTGAAGTCGCTCAGTCGTGTCCGACTCTTTGCAACCCCATGGACTGCAGCCTACCAATCTCTTCCACCCAAGGGATTTTCCAGGCAAGAGTACTGGAGTGGGTTGCCATTGCATTTTCTTTATTAAATATATATACACACACACACAACAGGATGTAATGCAGAATAGCCCTAGTAAGTACATGTTGAATAAATAAAAACAGTTTATATTAAAGTAGAAACACTATAACTTTGAATTAGTTCTTCCTCATGCTTCGCTCAAATGTGGCTCTTTGTTATTATAACTCACAATACCTTCTCTATGGTTCTGTCTGATTCTATACAATAGAAGACTTGCCTCAAGACAGATTATATGCAGAGGAGTTTTATCTTGACCACACTGAATATCCCCTTTAATCATTTATGATAATTTCTAGACCCTCTCTTGGGAAATGTAACACTTAGACTATGGCATTGAGAACAGGGTTCAACATTCCTCTGAACAGAATGAGTACCGAATGTCTATTTGGGAATCAGTATTAATGACCAACACAGTGCCAATAGGCAGATAGTAAATATTCACTCAACATAGGCTGAACTGTTGTGCAACTGACATAACCCTGGAATGCCAGAGATGGTGGTTTATTCATTAAGTTGTGTTAGACTCTTGAGACCCCATGGACTGTAGCCTGCCATGCTCCCTGGTCAACAGGATTTTCCAGGCAAGAATACTGGAGTGGGTTGCCACTTCCTTCTCCATGGAATGCCAGTACCATACCATTTCTAGAAGATACATATATTCATTCCTAATATTACTGTAGTATATGTGCATTTTTTGAGATGATTTTCTGGCATTCAAAAGATAACTCTGATTTTCCTTGAAGTCCATCTGCCAGCTTTTCGCAAGAGAACTGAATGTAAAGGCTGTTGAAGCATGTAGGGAAGACAGAATAGTATGCATATCCAGGCCCATGTGGAAGCGAGGTGGGCAAACTGCAGAAACAGTGAATGGACCAAGCTCCACATTCAACAGAACAGGTTGAGAGCAAAGATATCCTTTGCTATATTTTTCATTCCTTTAACTTTCAGTCCTTCAGGAAATCAAAATTTCATCAACACAGAAAGAATACTGCAATGTAATGACTAAGTGATTTCTTCCTGACAGCAGACAGCTGTCTAGACAGCCTGACAGCCTAGTGTTCTTGGGCTTACACTGGATAGTATTAAGTGCATTTGACTCTCATTATCTTCAGAAAATGTACTGTTGGTTTTCTGGGTCTAACAGTTAACAATCTTTTAAGTGTAAATATATTTTTTCCCATATTTTCAAACTGTTTATTCAGTTGAGCGGCTGGAGTTTGTTTTATTTATTAATTTCCACCATGTCCTTTTGTTAGAACAAAAAAAGAACATTTTGGCAAAGGATTGTATCATAACTTTTTATATGTTAGTAAAATAAACTATGAGGGACTTCCCTAGTGGTCCAGAGGCTAAAACTTCACGCTCCTAACACTGGGGTCCCGCGTTTGAAACCCTGGCCAAAACTAGATTCCACATGTGACAGGTAAGAGTTCACATGCTACAACTCATGATCGCACAGGCTACAACTCATGATTGCACGTGCTACAACAATGATCAAAGATTCCGCGAGTTGCAACTAAGACCCAGTGCAAGTAAACAGATAATTTTTTAGAACTATGAAATACTTGTGCGTTTTAGTCAAAATATTCTGCTAATTTAATCTATATCTCATAGAGAGAGTCTTTACAGGTAGTATCTAAGCCCATGTATAAGTAATCAAGGAGAAGATTGCAGTATTCTGTCCCTTGGAAAAATTATAGTTGATAAATTTACAAAGTTACTTTACTTATTATTATCGTGATTGAAATTAAATTGTATGAAGCAATAAACTTCAGTTAATTCCTGATGACATATGGCTTCCCACTAATTTCCAAAGTTCTTTCTATTGTTTTTGCCCCAAAGGAATTTAAGTGAAAAATTTTAAAAAGCTTTTGTCTATGATCACATAGTGTGCTGTGTACTCTGAAATGAAATATGTTCTTAAATATGTATAGTATGTGCAAACGATGCAGGTTTATCATCCATGGTAAGCAATGAAGTCCTTCACAACTGAATCAATGAAATGTCTTAATTTTATCATGCTGCCACCATGATTCATAAGAAGTATATAAAGATCCATCATTGAAATGAGAGAAATCTCTTCCATCTTTAATAAGTAAAATCAAAAGCAATATGCGCCTAGAGATTAGATCATCTGTCAGTTACAAAGCATCATTGCAGATTCTCAAATTATGAATATGTAGCGTTTGGAGTGGCAAATTTCATGGCTGAGGGAGTACAGATTAGTTTGCCTGTTCACGATGAGGTACGTGGAATTGAGGAACATTTCTGGTGCCTGGGGACTGGATGGAGCGTATGGTTCAATGTCATTCATAAGATTTCAATAAGTAGGAGTTCTGGAGCTACGGAGCTGCAGTGGTAATGAAGGTGTGAGTTTTTTAAAGCTTGTTACCTAACCATGGCATTCACTGCCGATGAGGTCTGTCAGTGTGCTGGGAGCAGTAAACGTGGCATAGAATCATGGTTTCTATTTCTGGTATCATTAATCTAGTTGCACACCCTTTAGGAAGCCACTCAAGAGCCTCAGGCCAATTTTCACATGTACTTTGTAAACCTGTAGAACGCCTTGGTGCTGAACTATACGTATTATGGGGCTCTTTTATTCTGTGCCAAAAAAGAAGATTTTAAGTCCAAGTAAGAAATATTTGTTTTGCTTGTCTAGTTCTGTCAATCAACGGCATTTATTGAGCTCCCACTGTGTGTAAAGATTCTTACTTGAAGCAAATTGACTCAAAAAGGAATAGGGTGATGGAAGGGAAGGAAGAATCAACTAGGAGCTTGGAATTAATATGCATACACTACTATGTATAAAACAGGTAAACAACAAGGACCTAATTGTAGCACAGGAAACTATACTCAGTATCTTGTAATAACCTACAATGGGAAAGAATCTGAAAAGAATATATATATATATATATATATATATATATATATATATATAATACACATACACACACATACACACACTGAGTCAATTTACACTGACAATTTCCTCAGTCAAGTACGCTTGAAACTAACACAACACTGTAAATTATTCTTTGTTGTTGTTGTTTTTTACAATATTATATTGGTTTTGCCATACATCAACATGAATCCACCATGGTCATTTGATGAAAAATAAAAGTAAGGTAATAGCCTCTGCTTTCTAACTGCTGAGGTAGAAAAGACAACGAATGAATATGCAGGGCTTATTTTTATTCCAGCATTCTCAGAGAGTACTTTCAAATGACTGAGGCTCTTTTTTTTTAATGGATGCATATTTTAGCCACTTTAGTTAGAAAGTTGTGATACTAGATTGATCTTTAATAAAGGACTTGCTGCCAATGGGCAAGGAGTGTGGTTGTCTCAGCTTACAGATTATTCTCAGGACAGCCCCTGGCCAATCACCAAGCAAAGCAGTGGTACCAGAGCCTAGCATTTCCTCCCAGTGAAAGACTCCACTGGGTGATATTTGCTCTGCGAGACCCGTGTGGGAGAAGTGCAGTGTGGTTAGAGGGCTTCTCTATACAATCCTGCTTCTGCTCTTTTCCTTTCACAGATGTTACTCACCAATAAATCTTTTGCATGCCTAATTCCATCTCTAAACTTCTTTATGGGAAACCCAACTTGCAACAGAGTCTTTACAATGTATTTATAATTTCTTTTTCAGTAATAAAAAATGAATGAGTTATTGCTATGAGTTACAAGCTACAACATGCATGAACCTTGAAAATAATATGCTAAGGGAAACAAACCCATCACAAAAGACTCTACATTGGATGATTGTATTTTTATGAAATGTCCAGAACAGACAAATCTAAAAAGGCAGAAAATAGATTAGTGGTTACCAGAGCCTGGGAAGATGAGGAAATAGAAAGTGATTGCTACTGGGCATGGGATTAATTTGGGGAAAGGTGAGAAAAGTATTCTAAAATTGATTGTGGTAAAGGTCACACACTCTGAATATAATAAAAGCTGCTGAACTATACACTGTAAATAGGTAAATTGGAATACATGAATTATCTTAATAAAACCATTAAGAGTTATCTTACAGACTTTCCCATTTTCTGAAACACACTATACTCATAACAGCGACACTAGGAGACGGTAGGAAAACATGTGCCCATTAAACATGCACCCATTTCTTTTGACAGCTGCCATTTCTCAATGTATGAGCGTAGAGCAGTCTAGCTCTTCCATTTAGGAAATCTGAAATGAAAAACAAAACAACCAAATTTTTAAAAATAATTAAACCAACTTTGTATATAATTCTAAGGTTTGAATCTTCCACTTCGGGCAAAATGAAAGCCATGGCTCTCTGAAAAAGTGTTCTTTTATTATTTAGAATCTTACTTTTCTATTACTTCTCTGATTGGGATAATTAAAAGTGTCCAGAGTTCATTTTGTGTGTAGGTATGTATATAAGGATATACCTGCAACAAGATGTTTTGTGAGACTTTTTCCTTCTGATGCAGAATTATCAAAGGTGATAAGTATTTCACATTTAAAAGAGAATGATCTGTGAGTCACCTACAGCAGGGATGAGACATGCGTTTACTAAAAGGAGGCAACCACTAGCCACCACTTCCTCTTCTCTGTAGAATTTGTAAAGGGACAGGGTTGTCATTAAATACTTTCCCTTGTGAGGAATCAATGTTCATAATGGGAGGCTGTTATCTCTCCTTAAAGCCAAGAGTAGGACGTAAAGATATCACTGAGAATTATATGAAATTATATGATGGGCCTTTAAGAATGGGATTCAGGCATTTCATTTCCTGGCTAGATGTCTGTTTTGGCAGCAGATCTGTTTCAGAGCCTAAGCAGCAGCAAAAGAGAATTGGAGACAGATAGCACAGATAAGACAGGACATACCAGTGGGTCAGGCTATGTTTCCACCATTTGGTATGGGCAAGAAGGTATGAGTTTCTGGTAGACCATACAGATGCCACAGAAGGTAGCCTCAGCTCAGTTCAGTTCAGTTCAATTGCTTAGTCATGTCTGACTCTTTGAGACCCCATGCACGCCAGGCCTCCCTGTCCATCACCAACTCCCGGAGTTCACTCAAACTCATGTCCATTGAGTCAGTAATGCCATCCAACCAGCTCATCCTCTGTCGTCCCCTTCTCCTCCTGCCCTCAATCTTTCCCAGCATCAGGGTCTTTTCAAATGAGTCAGATCTTCTCATCAGGTGGCCAAAGTTGGAGTTTCAGCTTCAACATCAGTCCTTCCAATGAACACCCAGGACTGATCTCCTTCAAGATGGACTGGTTGGATCTTCTCGCAGTCCAAGGGACTATCAAGAGTCTTCTCCAACTCCACAGTTCAAAAGCATCAATTCTTCAGTGCTTAGCTTTCTTTATAGTCCAACTCTCACATCCACACATGACCACTGGAAAAACCATAGCCTTGACTAGACGGACCTTTGCTGATAAAGTGATGTCTCTGCTTTTGAATATGCTGTCTAGGTTGGTCAGAACTTTCCTTTCAAGGAGTAAGCATCTTTTAATTTCATGGCTGCAATCACCACCTGCAGTGATTTTGGAGCCCCCCAAAATAAAGTCAGCCACTGTTTCCACTGTTTTCCCATCTATTTGCCACGAAGTGATGGGATCAGATGCCATGATCTTAGTCTACAGTTGTACCTATTTGTGGCATCCCATATAAGAGAGCTGCTACTTGCAAGGCAGAGGGATTGTAATGGTAAGAAACTGTGGGTTAGATGAATTGCATTGGGAGCAGGGGAGGTAGGGTGATGAAAAGGGTGTGGTGGGCAGATGATGGAGGAGCAGAATTCGGTTCACATCATTTAATGAGTTAATTTTTATAAAAATACACCCAGATTTAGGTCAGAGCTTTCATGTATTAAGTATTGTAATTATTACCACCATTTAATTCTGGTTTCCTAGAATGAAACCTGCAGTTAAACAATCAAAACTGCTTATTTTACTCAATAAATAGTTTATACTACTTGGATCAGTGCGATTTAACAACACTACACTTTTCAAATCACATTTCCTTAAATTCATTCTTTAAGGAAAACACCAATTAGTTTCCTATTATAGACAATTAAAAAATCTGCATGCTAATTAACATCCTCTCTACTCAATTCCAATCTACAAATATTCAAAAGCAACTGCAATAAAAATCTGGGGGGTAATACATTTCTATTTCTCTCTAATGCAATAATAAATTATTCTTGAAAAGTCCTGCACAGGTATTTTCATAGTCTAAGTCATTTAGGAAGAAAAAGAGAGTAGTATACCAGCCCAGTGACATCAAAATATTGAAGATTAAAGATGTCAAGAGAGCAATCATATTTGACCAACTGATTAATTTCTACATTTTATCAGAGTTGAGTCTTAGGCTATCTATCAAGAACATTCATTAATTAACATTATGATCATCAGAACTAAAATCTCACTGGAAGAAACACCAGGCAATGAGTTTTACAAGGGCAAAAAAATGTGTCCTCTGTCTCAGTGTCCCTTCACCTAAACTAACTTCTATCTATGTGGGTTTAACAAGAGTATAGATAAGTTATGTAAATGCATGGGCTAAGACATCTTTTCCTATTTCTCCACCACTTTCTAAACCTCGTCAGTCATGTAATAAATGTTGTCAGTTTTTCTCTAGAAATGTCTCTGGAATTTTCTACTTTTCTTAAAACTTGCTCCAAAATTCTACTAGAGCTTTGTTCTCTCTTATGCTGTTACAACAACCTCTCCAGCAGTGTCTTCTCTTGTAACATTATTGCAGGTACCTTTATAAATGTGTGGGTCAGAGATATTGCTCTCCTATTGGCAAATTTCTACTGGTTCTCATTTGTGAGTAGGATACAATCTAACCATCTTAGGGGAAAAAATACAAAACTCTAAGAATCAGGCTCCAAGCTACTTGATGTTCATTACTGGCCATTCCCTCAACAGATCTCATGCACCTATGTATTAGCAACACCCAGTTACTTGCTGCATCCTCAGCAAGCCATGTTCTCATATGCTTCTGTATGTCAGCATATTACCCTCCCCATTCTTTCCTCATTTAGTAACAACCATGTTCCTAGTACTACACTGGGTCCTGGATAGAACTTTACATTGCACTCAATAAAAAATTTTTATTTGGTAATAGTACAATTTGCCTCTGTCTGAAAGCCTTATCCAGCTTCCTCAGACAGATGTAGAGGTATTCTAATTATGATTTGGTTTTACTCTAATATTTGTGTCTTTCAAGTATTTTTATGTTTGTATCTTTCCACCAGACATCAGGGATTCTGCCTCTTACTGATATCCCTGACACACAACAAAGTGCTGGGTTTCCAAAATAACTTTAATTTTAAAAGCATAATGAATAAATGAATGAACAAAATGATAGAAATAAACACTCAAATATTTGAACAACAAAAGAAATTCAATAATTTAGACTAAGTTCTGAACTAATGATGGTTCAGAAAAGGCCCAGATAGAAATTTATGAAGCTTATCATCTTTTAATGAAAGAATTTGATTATAACATGTACCTTAGGAAAAGGTGGAAAAAAGAATATCAAAAGTACTTCAGTTAACAATTTTTAAGTATGTAAAAAGATTAAAATAAAAATATTTGTTTCCTAATATCACTTATGCATTCCTTAATATAAATAACCTATTAAATTATTAACTAGTATTTTGAATTGCTTTTTCACTGATACATGAGATCCACTAATCTGTAATAATTCTAATCCTACTATTTATAGATGAGAAGTAACAGAATCACCCAAGTTACCATAGAATTTGATTCCAGGCCTCAGACCTCTAATGCAGTGCTGTGTCACTCCTCCAATTTACCATCTTAATATTTGTTGATCCTGATCAAACAGTGATTATACATCACTCTTTCGTCACATAGTAGATACTATTTAAAATTGGAAGGCACTGTGAATATTGGTAAAGTCTAATATCACCTTTTATTTCCTTTGTTTGAACTCACAGTGATAGCATTCCTCAGAGGCAAACTTGTACATTATTTGCACAGGTCACTTCATACACATACATGTATATGTATGTACATGTTTTTACATATAAACTGAGCTCTGCTTAAGAATGTCCAGACAGATATGACAGAACAGATTATTTCCTGTTCTAAATATGAGCTCATAAAAAACATTATCATTGACATACAGTTTATAAAAATGGAGATCTAATATCTTTTATTGTAAAATTTATAGAAAAGTATAGATAATTTCTGTCTTATGGAAAAATGTGGAGGCCTCTATATCTTTAATTTTGGTTACTTGAAAAGCAGATTTTTTATTTCAGTAGAAAGGACAATTGACAATAAGATTTAGATGCAGGATAAAGAATGTTAGCTATTTTAAATAATTTTTAAAAGAGAGAAATTTAAAAATATTAAAAAGCAGAGCAAATTTATACTTGTTTTCAAAAGGGTGAATGATAGTTCTTATAGCAGGAAAAAATATGTTTCTAGAGAAAACTGACAATATAGGAATGTCAAATTTCATTTTCTGTGCTTTAATTTTCATGACCTAGTATGAATCATATTGTAAAATATAAAACAAAAGGTGTAACAACATGAAAAACAATTTGGAATATTCTAATATGTCACCTTTGATCCCACCTTAAATATTTGGAATATGGAAGAAAATAGATTAATAGATATACCAGTACTATATCTAAGAACATAGTTTGTTAGTATGTACATATACATATATGCATATAAGTAAATGCATATGTGATTGGACTTATAGTCTGTGATATTTAATTTTATGTGCCAACATGCCTGGGATAAGGAATGCACAGATAGCTGGAAAACATTATTTCTGGGTGTGTCTATGAAACTGGTTCTAAAAGAGATTAACAATTTAATTGTAGACTGAGTAAAGATTCTACTCATCAAGGTGGTGAGCATCATCCAAACTGTTGAAAATCCAAATAGAACAAAAACATGAAGTAAAGATGAATTCACTCTCTGCTTAAGCTAGAACACTGAACTTCTGACCTTGCTCATCAATGTTCCTGGTTTACTGGTCCTTGGACTTGAGCCAAGACTTAGACCATCGGCCCCATCATTTTAGGGCCCTCAAACCCAGACTAAGACTTACCTCATTGGCTTACCTCAACTTAAGAGGTAAGTTGAGGACTGGAACCACATCACCCACTTTTCTGGGCCTCCAGCTCACAGATGTCAGACTGTGGGACTTCTCGGTCTTCATAACTGTATGATCTAATTCCTCATAATAATATCTTCCTATACATTCTATTGGTTCTGTTTCTCGGGAGAACCCTAATACATAACTTCATTTAAACAACGGACAGAGGAAATTCTTCCACCAATATGTTAAAACACTTCTAAGATTTAGCCTTTATTACACCAAGTAGATGAAAAAATATCTGAACAATGTTATGGCTACATTTTCTGGAAGCAGTATAATTCAACTACAGTTAAACAATACATTTAAATAAATATCAATGACAATAACAATAATTTCAAAAAACAAACAAATAAAATCCAATAAGAAAATAATATAAAATATTTAGAAAAAAATGAATATTAAAACACTATTTTAAAATAACTTCTTTAAGGAGCCAAATAGTGGTTAGATTTTTATCTTATGCTTTTGGTTGCTTTTATCTAAAAATAAACATAAAAATAAACCTATTTTAATCATTTAACCCCAAATTTTAAAAAAATCCATTGGGAGAGATTAATAAAATTAAGGTACACTATATTAATTTATTAAAATATGGTAGCATTAAATTGCAAATATACAAGATTATTGCAAAAACATATCACCAAAATTAAAAATGAGGATGTAAAAACTAAAGAATTTTTTAAGTGTAATTATAATTTAAAAGTGTAATAAGAAAGCTGAAAACTTCAATCAAATGAATGATTTTTGACATAGCCATAAATATAATAACTGATGGAACTATTAAACGACTTTTTCCACCAAAAAAAGAAATAAAGACAAGACTTTACAGATCAATCAACAAATTTTTTAATCTTTTAACCATATTCTATAATCTGTCATGTTATAGACAAAAAAGCACTAATTCGCCTAATTGTTTCTATGAGAAAAATAGGATTTTTTATTTTGAAACCTACTAAATATTAAACAATTAAAAATGGTAATATCAACAATTGATTAAGCACTCCATTTTGAGTCAAGTAATGGAGAATGCACCATACATTATCTGACTTATTCTAACAACATCTCTTCAGTTCAGTTCAGTCACTCAGCTGTGTCTGATTCTCTGTGACCCCATGGATTGCAGCACGTCAGGCCTCCCTGTCCATCCCCAACTCCTACAGTTCACTCAAACTCACAATGTCTCTATGTTAGGTGAAATAATCTATGTTAGGTAAAATAATTATGCATGAGTTAAATGTATGAGTTAAATGCTCAGAGTTAATATTACATGTCCAAGGTCATCAGCAGTAACTATCAGAACTAAAATATAAACATAGTTCTGTCTCACTCAAAAGTTTACTTTCTTAACCACTGTCATAGTACCTCCCAGTTAACGTCATTATTATATACCTATTATATTATCTAAGTATGCTTACTTAAAGCGGAATTCATGTTTTCCTCACTAAATGCGCTGCCAGAAAAAACACTGCCTCTCCAAACCAATTTATCATCCTCTGACTCAAAGAAAGCAAAATGAAATTGCTAAAACTAAAGTAAAGAAATAGGAAATTGCCAGGAAAGTTTTCTGTGTTCTCTGGAACTTTTCTTCACTTCCACCAACTTTGTTGAGGTCACTTGCTTCTCCCAAAACTGTTACATAATCTGCATTAAAATATCCCAGGCTGAAATTAAAATGATTGTTTCTAACTGCTCCCTTTACATCTCTACTCTTCTACTGGCAGATACTTTATTTTCTGGCCCAGATAGCAACCACAAACTTTTCAGTTTGATCAGAGCCAAAACCTTTGCACTTCCCTGCCAGAGCATTCCTTGTTCATTCACTCAGCTCTATGTCAGGGACTTCATAGGAAAACAAAAATATAAAAGAAAATAAGGAATTATTCCAACTGAGCTTAACTATTCCAAATAATCTATTTTTGGAGGATTGTGAAAATAAAAAAGGTGCAAAGAGAAAGTCAACCACTGGACAGTGATGTAACCATGTTGAAATGTTAGGAACTATCACTTGGCAGGGTAATACCTGGCCAAGGCAGCCAGGCTCAGTCATTCTGGCATGGCCCCCACTAAGTGTTATAATAGCAGTGGAGAGTAACTGAGCAGGAGCCCACCATAAAACTTTGGGGCAAGGTAGTGTGATGGTGCTTGATGGGCAATGAGAAAGCCTGCTCCAGACTTGAGTGTTAGATCTTGGTGAAGTGGCCTGCAATGGGCAGTATGTGTAATTTAAGGTAATTATGCTGAAGTTTCAAGAGATATGTTTGGTGGAGAAAGGAGATGATGATGGTAACTAAAAAGATCTCACACTAGACAAAAAAATTAGCCTGACAACAACTTGATCATGTATCTCACCAGGGAGAAAATCTGACATCATCTGATATCATTTGCTATTAAATCACTTCTTTCTGTTGAATTGTAGTGAATTCTAACTTCTGTAAGTTGTAACCACTGAGATGTTCATTTTTCACCAAGCTGCAAAACCCACCAAGCAGGAAAAAAATTTTTTTTAATTTTTAATATTTAAAAATTAATGGAAATTTAAAAATAAGAAAAAAAATTCATAGCTTTGCTTCTTGACATATAATGTGCACACCAGACATGGTCACACACCTTCACCATTATTTCATTTCTAACTCTCATCTCAAAAGAGCCTACGAGATAAACTGAAGAAAGCAATGGCCTTCAAGAATCTCAATGAGAGATTATGTGAAGATCAACAATACCAGGGACTCTGAGAACACATTAAAATGATGGCTTTAAAATGCCCACCTCCAAATTCCCAGCCTCATGGGCCAAAATCCATACCTAAGGAATAACTAGAGACCAACTTCTAGAAAGAAAAATTGACCCAAGAAGGTAATATGACATCAAACCTGAACACAAACTTTGCAATAATGACAGCCAACTAAGACAAGAAAGAAGAGGGTGTAGAAAGAGGCATTCCCAAAGCAAAGCAGATGTCTTCTGCCTTTCAAGCTGCCTCTGAAATAACATTGATAGTATAATAATTTGTGGACAAAATGCCCAAGCCTTTTAAACTGTGGAGGGGTATTTATCTCGAATGATACTGCAACAGACCAAAAAGGGGAAATGAGATTGCTTCCTCCAAGGGTCTCAGGTATGAGTATCATTCAAACTGTCAACTATAATTGACTCATGGAATTTGGTGCACAGCAGCATAGGAGGCTCTCTTTCTCCTATGATTACTTCTTTCACTGACACACTGCTAGGTGAGGTTATCGTATTCATTTTGGCAGGCAGGTATAGTATGGTGTGAAAACTCAAGTGATAGAAAACAACATGAGCAATTTCGCATGCTATCATTTGGGCCAACAAATGGCATTTTACTAAATTATATTAAAAGTTATGTCATCTGGAAAGCTGCCCTAAATCCTGCATTCAGAAATAAATAAGGATTCACGCTTAAAAATCTTAACAAATCCTTGTCAATTAACCTAAAAAAGGCACAAACATTCCTGGCATTCACTTCTATCTCCAACCCTCTCATCTCCTACAGTAAAAATGACAATTTTCTGAAAACTTCAAAGGTGCAGGCTGCCCACATTTTAACTTAAGGCAAAGTGCAGGGAAGTGAGAGCAGTTGGGGAGGAGGAGTGTAATAGGAAGAAAAATTCTCTGCCTTCCTCTCTCTCTCTTTATTTCCTCAAAAGATAAACCTCAACATTTTCTCTCCATGCTGGTAATGAAACTTGTTCTTTAGATGACAAGTTCAAATATTTCACAAAAATTCCAACACTAATTTGTCCACAGCGAAGCTGTGAGTGTGTGTCTTTGTGTATGTGTGTGTGTGTGTGTGTGTATTATTCAGTTGCAATTCAGTCACTTGGTTGGCTTTAATTTTTTTGGCCACTTAATACGTCTTTGTATTATTTTCACGCTGTAACAGAAACAGAAAAGAAATAAAGACAAGTAGGAAGCAATCTGTATATATATAATTTTCAAGTCCTCTGTAACAAGTTTTGGCCCTATTTGCTTCAGATCATCTTTCAAAATAGAAAGCTGTGGTACATATACACAATGGAGTATTACTCAGCTGTTAAAAAGAATTCATTTGAATCAGTTCTGATGAGATGGATGAATCTGGAGCCGATTATACAGAGTGAAGTAAGCCAGAAAGAAAAACACCAATACAGTATACTAACACATATATATGGAATTTAGGAAGATGGCAATGACGACCCTGTATGCAAGACAGGGAAAGAGACACAGATGTGTATAACGGACTTTTGGACTCAGAGGGAGAGGGAAAGGGTGGGATGATTTGGGAGAATGACATTCTAACATGTATACTATCATGTGAATTGAATCGCCAGTCTATGTCTGACGCAGGATGCAGCATGCTTGGGGCTGGTGCATGGGGATGACCCAGAAAGATGTTATGGGGAGGGAGGTGGGAGGGGGTTCATGTTTGGGAATGCATGTAAGAATTAAAGATTTTAAAATTTAAAAAATAAAAACTAAAAATTAAAAAAAAAAAAAGACTCACACCACAAGAAGACTACCACTTCTACTTCTATCGGTTTAATCATTCATCTTATTTCTCCCCTCCTCTCCACTCTCACTCCCACTCTTGCCAGAGTACATATCCTTATTCTCATCTAATCCCAAGTTACTGGTCACTATTTTTATTAATGATCAAAATTTCTACAAATTAATTCTTAAGAACTGTCAACCTTGACATTCTAATGGCAGTGAGATATGTGTTTTGTTTGTTTTCCATTTCTAAGTCTCAGGAAAGGAAGTTGCATATATGGTACACAAGGTTTGCCTAGATTAAAACTGCATTGAAGCAAAAATCATGAACTATGGCATATATGACCACAAAAATCACCATTTGCAATTCTACTTAGGGTCCAGAGGGTGAGTGAATAATGATGTGTAACCTTAATTTAATGAAAACAGTAGACAGTGGAAAAAAGGTGGCCAGCAGACAGAACAGGTTCCAGTAGTAATTAAATCTTGGCACCCGGGAAAAGTTTCAGCCTCTTTGAATCACAAAAAACAAGTTGGATTAGATACTTCCAGGTCTCTTCTAACACTCTATTATTTCACTTTCTGTTTCTATGCTTCAGTTTCCTAACTTAAATCAGAGGGGGATATTGATCAGTTAATTTTATTTCCAGCCTTCTCTAAAATGTTATGGATTTAAAATGGCTTTGGGTT
This sequence comes from Ovis aries, assembly GCF_016772045.2. Classification (NCBI taxonomy): domain Eukaryota; kingdom Metazoa; phylum Chordata; class Mammalia; order Artiodactyla; family Bovidae; genus Ovis; species Ovis aries. The sequence continues at coordinate 213,278,227 of NC_056054.1, forward strand.
TTAATTTTTGAGTTTCCAGCCAGCAGGGGAAAAAACACACAACAGATATAAAGACCTTAAAAGATCCAATTTCAAATTATTTTCACCTTATAATTTTCAACAACTTGACTATTTTCATAGATATTCTTTATTTTCTACCCCATTAACAATAGATATATTGTAAACTCACTAAACTTTCTCTGTTACAGTCAAAGAATGAGTTTGTGATGAATGCAACTTCAATATCTTTCTCTTTTAATCATCTGCTCCAGTGCATAAAAACTAATATTTCTTTATATTAATTATTATATTCATATATTCCTCTGAATAAAATTGTAAACTTAAATTCATAGAATGTTTTCATGATACAGTCAAATCAATGTAGAATATATAATATTTACATATATATTTATATAATATTATATTAATATATAATATAATAAAATGAGGTCATCCCAATGTTTTAATCCTTATGCACTGTTGACAGGCATGTAAATTGGTACAGTCATTATGGAAAACAGTATGGAAGTTCTTCAAAAAATTAAAAATAGAACTAATGTTTGATCCAACAATACCATTTCTGGGTATATATCTGATGGAAATGAAAAGAGGACATGGAAGAGTTGTCTGCATTCCTATATTTATTCAAACATTGTTTACAACAGCCAAGGTATGGGCACAACCTGAGTGTCCTTGTATAAGCGAATGGATAAAGAATATGTGGTATACACACAATGGAGCACTGCTCTGCCCCTGGAAAACAAAGGAGAATCCTGCCATTTGTGACAACATGCATGGACTTTGAGGCTGTTATGCTAAGCGAAAAATGAGTCAGACAGAGAAAGATAAACACTTCATGGTATCACTTATATATGGAATCTAAAACAAAACAAAATAATCATAGAAACGGAGTATAAAAATGGTTTCCACGAGCAGAGAGGTAGGAAAAACAAGGTAAGTTTGGTACCAAGGCACAAATTTTCACCTATAATGTAAAAAAGTTCTGAAAATCTGATGTAAAACATGGTGACTATAATTAGTAACTCTGTTTCATATAACTGAAATTTGGTCACAAGGTAGACCAAATGTTGTCATACATACACACAAAGAATTTATCTAATGATAGATGTATTTATTAACTGGAGAAAGGGAGGGAGAATCCTTTCACAATATACATCAAATCATCTTAAAGTACAATTTAAATATATAACAATTTTATAGGTAATTATACCTCAAGATACCTGAAAGAATAAACAAACATATACAAAATAAAATGGGAAAAAAATGAGTCAGCATAAAAATGACCCACATTTCTCCAAAGCATTAATAATTCCTTCTAAGATCTGAACTAGAGATGCCACCTGTGTGAAACCAGAAAAAGTTATCATATTTTAATATAGTACTCACACACTTATATTTGCCTAAAGAACAAGGATTCTTTATCATAAGTGAAACTAACCATTAAGCTAGATTTTAGGCTGTCTTGTTTTTGAACTGACATATATTTTCTTTACCCATAATTAGCTGTACATCGAGCTAATTGCATCAATAAGTGACTAATTGGTAGGTAGCTCTGTAAGTAATTACCTGATTTGCACATGTAAGTCATGTTTATTTCAAATGTACTTTTACTGCTAAGCTTTAGAAGTTTGGCTCAACAGTTCAGGATGATCTTCCCTGGTGGCTCAGTGGTAAAGAATCTGCCTACCAATGCAGGAGACACTGATTTGATCCCTGATCCAGGAAGATTCCACATGCTGGGGAGCAACTAAGCTCGTGAGCCACAACTACTGAGCCCACACACTTGTAGAGCTCATGCTCTGCAGCAAGATAAGCCACTGCAATGAGAAACCCATTTCCACAACTACAGAGTAGCCTCCACTCGTCACAACTAGAAAAGTCAGTGAAGCAGTGTAGACCCAGCACAGCCAAAATAAATAAATAAATACAATTATTTTTTTAAAAGTTTAGGAAGACAAACTGAATCAAAGCCATATCATGTCTTATAACCACAAATAATGGAGCATAAATAAATTATTGATTGTGATATGCTATCTGAAGTAATATAAAGATCTCAAAATATCTTCAGATTGTGCTTTCCAGGTGTTGAAACAAGAGTAAAATATTTTTCTAAATACCAAAAGCTCAAGGTGTACTTTGTCAGATCAGTGGCAATCATCTATCCATGTAATTACAGAAACCTGAATAATCATTGCAAGATTTGAATGAAAGAAAAATAACCCTCTCCTGGCAATATTACTACAATGACACAACAGTCATCTCCCTCAGCATTTAAATACTGGGAAAATAATAAAAAATAAAAAGGGGGATAATTGATTTAACTCCTAATCTTTTTTTAACAGGGCATTAAATTTCAAATGACTGTAACGGTGAATTTCAGAACTGTTTCAACTATGTAACGCTTATCCTCTCTCTTCCCAATATACCAACGTCTCCTACATTTATTATTTCTGACAAAAAAAAAGAGCATAAGGATGTGTTTTCAAAATATACTGAATTAAAAACTATTTTCTTTCAAAAACATATCCCAGTAGTTTCTTTTTCTCAGTACCGTTACCAAAGATTTATTTACAAATTACTCCATGTTAAATGTCAGATTTTTAAATGAAAAACGCTTTTCATGTAGTAAGTGACTTTGAAGTCATTTTAAACTTTTCAATATGTATATAGGAGGAGATCTCAAATAAATTAGAAGATATGTATTTAGAAAGATTATTTCCTATAGATGCATCATTTTCTTTCATGAAAAAACTGGATACATTCAATAGGGCTTACAAATATATATTAATGATTACAGATTTGAAGGGTTAGCATTGAACATACAGCCATAGAGATGTAAAAGTTTTAAAAATATGAAACATAATAGTTACCTGCAAAGAGAATCTAATTATAGCAGCATCCTTTATATTCTGTTAGATAAATGATAACACATATGAGCATTTACACATAATTCAGGGGCTTCCTAAGTGGTATAGTGGTAAGGAATCTGCTTGGCCATTCAGGAGATGCAAGAGACATGCTTTCAATTCCTGGGTTGAAAAGAACCTCAGGAATAGGAAACAGTAACCCATTCCAGTATTCTTGCCTGGAAAATTCCATGGCAGCAGAGCCTGATGGGCTACAGCCCATGGGATCGCAGAGTCGGACTCTACTGAGCAGCTGAGCACAGCAGCAGCACACATGATTCAAAGTATTTGCTTATAAAATTTGCTTCTAAAATATTGTTAAAAATGCATTTTACATGTCATATAGTGAGTTTTTTAATTTTTCTACTACGAGATATTAAAAATATCTTTTATTCCATCTCTAGCTCTTTCTTAAAATAGGAACTTGGCAGCTTCTAGTTACTCTTACAATTTGCAGGCATGGTAGTTTTTTCAACTCTTATCAATGTAAAAAATATCAAATGGCTTTAATAAAATAATTAATAACAGGGGCTTCATGAAAATTTTCAAATCAGAATAATCAAATTCAATTATCATTATAAGGTAGATACTGCTAACCACTTGTAAATGGATTCTGGTACAGCAGGATTCACTTGAACAATTATTTTCTTTAGAAGTAGAAGAGATTTAAGACAACATGAAATACGACACTAGGTGACAGCCTGCAGTGTGCAGTGCTGTGGGAAGGCTTTAGGATCAGAGATTAGAAAGGGACAGTTATATTTAAAAGGCTGATGAAGAACACTTCAGTACTCTATCAGCTCTATGGGGATCATTAGGAATTAAGAGATCACACACTGGTTTTGTCCAAAAAAGAAATTATTCCTTTTTTAGTCCCTGTTTACTAGATTTGGTCAATCACACAATGAGCTAAAATTGGAAATAAATTTAAAAAGAAAAACTAAGACAACAGAACCATAATTCAAAATGAATATATATATTTAGCTAGCAATGACAAGGAGAAATTTCTTCTCCAAGAGGAATGGATGCCTATGTTCATAATATCATTAGCTCTAACTAAAAATCCATGACAAATGGCTGCATTATAAACCTACACACCTAGAAAGCAGCAACAAGGATGGCAAGATCCCGGCAGAGGCTGTCCAGTACTTGTCCACATGCAGCTGCCTACCTGACAAAGTTCTGTGGCCTGCTCTTGGTAACATTATAAACAAATGAGTAATTAAATTATCTCCCACATGGCATCCAGTCCCATCACTTCATGGAAAATGCATGGGGAAATAATGGAAACAGTGACAGACTTTATTTTCTTGGGCTCCAAAATCACAGCAGATGGTGACTGCAGTCATGAAATTAAAAGACACTAGCTGCTTGGAAGAAAAGCTATGACCAACCTAGACAGCATATTAAAAAGAAGAGACATTACTTTGCCAACAAAGATCCATTTAATCAAAACTATGGTTTTTCCAGTAGTCATGTATGGATATGAGAGTTGGACTATTAAGAAAGCTGAGTGCTGAAGAATTGATACTTTTGAAGTGTGGTGTTGGAGAAGACTCTGGAGAGTCCCTTGGACTGCAAGGGGATCCAACAAGTCCATCCTAAAGGAAATCAGTCCTGAATATTCATTGGAAGGACTGATGCTGAAGCTGAAACTCCAACACTTTGGCCACCTGATGTGAAGAACTGATTCATCTGAAAAGACCCTGATGCTGGGAAAGATGAAGGCAGGAGGACAAGGGGATGACAGAAGATGAGATGGTTGGATGGCATCACCAACTTGATGGACATGAGTCTGAGTGAGCTTCGGGAGTTGGTGATGGACAGGGAAGACTGGCATGCTGCAGTCCATGGGGTCGCAAAGAGTCAGACACGACTGAGTGACTGAACTGAACTGAAAATGTGAAGAAAATTTTGCCTGCTCTATCTACAGGGAATGGGAAGTTTAAATAAGATGCACTTGAAATGTTTTGAAAACCTAAAACATTAGTGAAATAAAAGTTATGATCACTGTATTTCACAGCATAGGAGATACTGTGCTAGATTTAGTCTGGCCCTAATTCTAAAATTCTACTGACAGATGTACATAGAGATGATTAAAAATTTACTTTACTGGAAAACTAATATTTGAGCCATGAAAATGTGAAACACACACAATTCCTGCTCATAACTTTTGTATATTCCTCTTTATCAAGACCTAACAACAAACTTTGAGAATACATGAGCATCTTTGTAACTATATATTTACCAATTAATAAGGCAACACACCATGTTCATATCAACCTGGGTGGAAAATGAGAATTTCTTTTCTTAAAAGTCATGATAAAAATGTGAGTAGGAAAATAAACTTGCATCTGGATCTTCCATGTAAATTGTAAAATGGATACATGATCTATTTTTCCTCTCTAAAAACAAGTACATTTAAAACATCTGAATCATTCCAGATAAAGTGACTGAATGTAAATTGACAACACAGCACCGCGTGCAGGCGTTACAAAATAATGCAAATAGTAGACTAATCTCAGTTGCCAAATACACAAATAATTTCAGTAGCAAAAATGCAAAACAGATTTTCTAGTTAATTCTAAATTTCTTGAGAAACAAATCTTATGTTTTCTACCACCAGAAGAAAAAAATCTGTGGATGAAAGTACTTCCATTGTAACTAGATAGAATGTTTGCTGGCACCCTTATTTGCATACACACATTTTTCTAAAATCTGTTATAAATTATAGACATAGGCATTTTTATAGATAAAGAACACTGTCTGGATAATGCCCAGCAGGGAACAGCAATTAATCTCATTGTAAAATGTTATTTGAGTTCCATTCTTAGTAAACTAATTGATGTAGCAGTATGAAAAAGTATGCCTTTTCATGATGCAAATGAAAATAAGTTGTTAAACCCATCCTAGACAAACCAAACATTCATTAAAATACAAGACCATTAAGCCATCCAACAATAAGAAAAGGTTTCTGTCTTGTCCTGTCAGGCTGCTGTAACAAAATACTGCAGATGGGGGTGCTGATACAGCACAGGAATTTTTCATAGATCTGGAGCTTAGGAATTCCAAGATCAAGGGACTAGCACTGCTTGGTAAGGAGCCAGCTTTCTAGTTCATATACAGCACTTTCTCTTTGTATCTTTACATGGTGGAAGGGATGAGCTAGGTCTTTGGCGTCTCTTTTATAAGAACATTAATCCCAATTATCAGGGTTCTACCTTCATGACCTAGTCATGAGGGTCCCACAAAGTTCCCACCTCCTAACACCAGTAACTTGGGGGTTAGGATTTCAACAGACAAATTTTAAAGGACACATATTCAGTCTATAGTAATCTCCATAGGCTAAGCAGGGACTGGCCACCCCAAAGGCAAGCATAAGGCAACACTGGGCAAGGGGCAATGTCTGTCTTCTGAGCCTCAGCCCCCCCTTCTTCAGTACTTGTTCTGTGGCAAGGATGCTACCATTAAGTGCTCCTGTGAATGTACTTCACCCACTCTCTCAACCTTAACCACTGATGTGTCTGATGACCACTGATGATGTCAATGGCAAGGCCAATAGATAACGGAGGGAAGAGAAAGATCATTGAGCCTCTACTACATCCCTAGCTCTTTACTAGTTTTATATGTTATTATTCCATCAATAATTAATGAAGGTGAGAAGGTATTAGTACAAGGAACTAAACATATTTCCTCTGTTGTCTTTTGCTAAATCATGCTACCTCCTTAAAAAACAAAAAATATATTGTACCCTGGGGAGATATGTGTTTCAAGAGGATGAGAAAAGATTCTAAAATATCAAACTGGGTCACTGTGATTGTCTCCTTTTTGAGGACTGAAAGGAAACAGGACATGGACCCTTGCTAGTCCCTACTGTGAGCTACTGATGGTTCAGAGGCACGTGAGGGTGCCAACTTGTAGACCCAGCTTCCTATAGCTGCAAGGAACAATGGTAGTAACTTTTCAGGCTAATATGTACTTTTCCCCTCCCTTGCTAATTTTAAAGATATTATAATTTCTGAAAACAAAGGTAACATCAATTACTCTACTGGCTCCTCCTGAATTTTGCTAAGAATTCATCATCCACTCCTTTATTCACCTGTTCCTTGCATACCAGCATGTCCCAGGTACTTCTGCCAGTTCTGAGGTTTTCACTGTGAACTAGAGGTCTGGCTATCCCCAGACATGTAATCTCTGCTTACCACCTGGGCCAACCTTGAAGAAAAATATAGCATCTCTTTTTGTTTCCAAAAAATATGCGGTAGCAGCAAAAATCAATGGTAAACTAACTATTTTGTAGAAAAGTCAGAGGAAAAGATGAGCATTTCACATGCTATAGGCTCCCACTTCCAGCATGCTCTGAAGTCATGTCTAAATTCTCTCTGGCTAAGCATCCTAATCAGACTACTCTGCAGTATTACCAGTCCTCATTGATGCCCAGCCTTGCTAACTAGCTGCCTCAGCCATTAAATCCCTTTATTTGATCTCTGTGTTATCACCCACCCAAAATATTTAGCTATTCTTATTCAGAACAAAGGTGCTTCGCTTAACTTCTCTGGGTTTGAGTATTTCTATCCAAACACTTTTCAAGCAAAGTCATCTCCAAGTATTAGAACTTCCCCCTCCCTTAACAAAGGCAGCTGATCAGAGAAGACAATAACAACACAGTTCTATTCCCTTAAAGGAGTTCTGACACTATGAAGGAAGACAGATATGTATACAGATAATTATTTTGTGAAAAATGCAAAAGCAGAAATAGATTAGAGATACTATGGGGACACAAAGAAGTGAGGTCTTTTTTTTCTGCCAAAGGATATTAGGAAATAGAAAAGAACCGTCAGGAATCTTGAAAAATGGGAGATAGGAGTTTTCCAAGTAAGCAAAGTTGAGAAAAGGGCTCTAAGAAGAAAGAAGAATATGGACAAAGGCAAGGAGACCCAAGAGGTCAGGGAATATCTGAGAACAAATAGCTCACTGAGGTTGTGAGATGAGGAATCTGAACAAATCCAACCCTGCAGGACCAACCGTATTTCAAAATTCACCTATTTTTCTGCTCTCATTCATGAGTTTCTCCCTCGGTGCAAAGCAGTGCTCTATTTTTCTAAGACTAAAGACAAAACTGGCTGCATATATCTGAGCGCAAAAGAATAGTATTAATTTAGTAGTTTCATCTTAATTCTGCTCTCAGTTTTCTCAGTTTAACAATAATTTTAATGCTCTTTGGCACCAGCATTTTGACAAAGTTTCTTAAAAAGCCATTATACAAATAGTGATTTTGCTAAAGAATGTACGTAGTAAAAATCTTTATTCCAGTAGATGGAGCAGAGGTGACATCAGAATAGCTGAACATTGCCTGGCGCAGAATTCATAGCAGAAGTCCAGACACTCCGCAGAGCCATGCAATGGAAAAAGCACATTTGAGAGCAAAGACTGAATGTTACTGAACACTACTTGGCTAATCACCTAATTTGGACTTAGAAAATCTCACATCCTATTCACACTGAAGGGGAAAACAACCTTAGGCAAATACCAAAATGATTCCTTAAAGAAATATTTGTATTTTAGAGCAAGAAAGCTGTAATTTTGATTTGTTTAAAAGTCTCTCTGTGGTGCTTCACAATGATTCTACATAACACAAACCAGGCTAAAATTCTTAGTATAGCCTCTGAACGCATGGCTACTTCAATCTCCTGATGATGGTAATGTGTGTGCTTCTTCCCTCCAAGTTTGTGAATCGTGTGATTGCCTGATATAGAATTATTAAGAAATAGGTCAATAAACACAGCAGGCTACAGCCTTAAAACCTCAGCCTACACAATGGACCTATGAACAAATTTACTGCTTAGAAATTGCAACAGCAGAGTAGCGCATATGTAGACTCATACCAGGGACCATATTAGCAAGTAGAATTACAGACATTATAAGATAACTATGGAGAAGCAGATATTCTGATTAGAAATTCTAGCTATTATATATCAGGCAAATGTCTTAATCTGATGAGGATTACTAAAGCCAAGAGTGAACTATTCACTTTGCAGATTTATAAAATAAGTATTATAAGAAAATAATTTCTAATAGTCATTAGAAATAGGAAATATATGTTATTTCTCTCAAGACCTACCAGATGCTTTGCTCTCTCTGTTAAATTATCTACAAGTATGCAGAACTGGATTATTCAAAGGCAGACTGCTATGTGGTTAGGGCAAAAGCCAAGAAGAGGCAGCTCAAACATTTTTAGAGAAGATACCTGGCCTTTCACATGAATATAACAAAAATGTGTACCAAACTAAGAGAAGCAAAAGTTTGTTGAATCTTAATTTGATCAGATTTACGAGAAAATGGAGAAGCTCATTACCATATACTCAAAAAGTCTCGATTCAATGGTTAAAGGTAATAGTTAATTTAAATGTTAGCTCTGCCATAGTGTAGTTACATAAATTTGGAAAAGGCACTTACCTTTTCTTATTGTCAGTTTCCTTGTTGCAAAATATAAAGATAATAAAACCTCTCACAAAGAATGGCAGTAAGGGCTAAGTGATGTAAGTCATGAAAAACTGACTTAGCAGCCATTATTAATGAGAGTGTTATATCCCTTGAGTGAAAAAGGGCTTCCCTGATAGCTCAGTTGGTAAAGAACCTGCCTAAAATGCAGGACACCATGGTTTGATTCCTGAGTTGGGAAGATTCACTGGAGAAGGGATAGGGTACCACTACGGTATTCTTGGGCTTCCCTGTGGCTCAGCTGGTAAATGTGGGAGACCAAGTTTCCATCCCTGGGTTGGGAAGACCCCCGGTGAAGGGAAAGACTACCCACTCCAGTATCCTGGCCTGGAGAATATCAGAGTACACAGAAATAAATCTGTAAAGAGCCCTTCCATAATCTGGCTCAGTTTAACCTACAGAAGTATCCGATTCAAATGTTTTGCTCTAGCAAAATACGCCGTGCTGCTTTATGCCTCTATATATAACTATGTATGTATGTATGTGTGTATATATATATATATATACACACATATATATATAGTGTGGACAATGTAATGCCTACTCCTCCTACAAAATATAGTTCTTAAAAGTTAAACATATTACATAAGGGATACTTATTATTAAGTATATTATTCATAAAAATCACTAATAATATATTGAAAATCTACTTCAAGACTTCATAAAAGAAATGTCAAATTACACCGAAGCAAATGGAACAAATTAAGAAAAGAAAAAGCAGAAAATAAGATAGCAAAAAGCATAGTAAAATTAATAAATAAATTTAAAAAGCAGTTATTTGAAAAGAAAACCACTAGTGAGCCTAATTTTTTTTAAAAAGGAATAAAGTAGAAACATACAAAATAAATGATAAAAGATAAATAACCACAGTCAGAATATATTTAAAAGAATCTATCTAATAGGCTATGTTGTTAAACACTTTATGAGTAAACTTGAAAATTTAGGTAAAATTGATAATTACCTGAGACAACATAATTTTCCAAAATTGACTTTAGAAGAGACAGAAAAATCTAAATACAGATTTGTATAGAAGAAATGGAGAAATATGTCAATAGAGAAATCCAAAAGCAGCAGTTTCAGATGGTTTTATGTGGAAATTTTTAAAATCTTTAAGAGCAAACAATTTCAATGCTGCTAAAATCACTCCAGAATATAGGGTAGTGAAGAGAACCTCCTGGTCCAAGAAAGATTGCATATATCCACACATAGGAACCAAGTCAATGTCACTTATGACTATAAAAGCAAAAACCCTAAATCCAATGTTATTAGCAAATAAAATCTACATGTACACAAAAATAACATTACACCATGACCAAGTAAGGTCTATTCCAAGAATTTAAGAATATTCAATATTAGGAAATCTATAACAATTTTTGTAGCAAATTAATAGATTTCAGAAAAATACTTTACTCTCTTTTAAAGCCATTTGTCAAAATTCAATAACCATTTTGAACTAAGTAGTCAGTAAAATAGAACTGATGAGAATTTACTTTATATAATATATCTCAGTTCAGTCGTTCAGTCGTGTCTGACTCTTTGCGACCCCATGAATCGCAGCATGCCAGGCCTCCCTGTCCATCACCAACTCCTGGAGTTCACCCAAACTCAGGTGAATCAAGTCAGTGATGTCATCCAGCCATCTCATCCTCTGTCATCCCCTTCTCCTCCTGCCCCCAATCCCTCTCAGCATCAGGGTCTTTTCCAATGAATCAACTCTTCTCATGAGGTGGCCAAAGTATTGGAGTTTCAGCCTCAGCATCAGTCCTTCCAATGAACAACCAGGACTGGTCTCCTTTAGGATGGACTGGTTGGAACTCCTTGCAGTCCAAGGGACTCACAAGAGTATTCTGCAGCACCACAGTTCAAAAGCATCAATTCTTTGGTGCTCAGCTTTCTTCACAGTCCAACTCTCACATCTATACATGACCACTGGAAAACCATAGCCTTGACTAGATGGACCTTTGTTGGCAAAATAATATCTCTGCTTTTTAATATGCTATCTAGGTTGGTCATAACTTTCCTTCCAAGGAGTAAGCATCTTTTAATTTCATGGCTGCAATCACCATCTGGAGTGATTTTTGGAGTGCAAAAAAATAAAGTCAGCCACTGTTGCCACTGTTTCCCCATCTATTTCCCATGAAGTGATGGGACCAGATGCCATGATCTTAGTTTTCTGACTGTTGAGCTTTAAGCTAACTTTTTCACTCTCCTCCTTCACTTTCATCAAGAGGCTTTTAGTTCCTCTTCACTTTCTGCCATGAGGGTGGTATCATCTGCATATCTGAGGTTATTGATATCTAACTTAGCCCAAATATACTAACATGTTTAGTAAGATAACACCAGAAACATTATTAACAAAATCAAAGCAAGAAAACCTCCCAGTTACCAGTATTACTTAACACTGTACTGGAAACATAAGTGAAAAAAGTTAAATTTTAAAAAAATCATAAATAAATTTTTGGAAAGGAAGAGGTAAAGTTATTACTAACTATAGCCAACATAAAAATACGATTGTGTGCATAGACTTCCTAAGGGAGTCAACTGGCTTCCAGCATATCCGGTTGGCTGAGATCAAACATACTTGGGGGCAAAAAGATTTTGAGGGAGTTTTATCTGCAAAGTGACTATGACTAGATGAGACAGGTAAAAGAGAACTAAGTTGCTAACTTTCCGTTGGAAGGAAGCAGGCTAAGAAAGCTGCTCAGCCACCAATAAGTGAATACTATCCAATACCTTCTTTATGTAACAGAGGAGGATAATAAAAATCAAAGATCCTTCCAGAAGGTAAAGCTAAAAATTCAAAATCCAGAGAGCACAAACACTGGGGAGTTCTACCCAAAGAGTGGAACTAGGACTTAATTCAACTTATTTCAATCTACTATTTTTTTCCCCCTAACTTCAAGGTAATAGGCTGGCAAATATTTACCCAGATGCACTGTAGAATTGCTAAGGACCTCTGATTGCAATATGGTGACCAATCATCTCTTTTTCAAATGATAATGATTTGTGGCAAAGGGACAGAATTTAAAAATGCTATCGTCTTCACATGTATATTCATAAAGATGCATATAGAATTGATCATTGTAATAACTGCTTTAGACTGAGTGGACACTGGAAAGACTGGGAACCAGGTAGCAGGGAGACAAACTTTTCTCTGTACATCTTTTAATATTTATACTTTTTGGAGTATAGGAAGATATTCCATATTTATAAAATGAAATGAAAAATTAATTTAAAATATGTCTTAGGACTTAGTGAATTACTGAAAGGGGATTAAGAGATGTAATGTGATGATTACTATGCTCTGGGTTTGATCAATTTAGTGGAATACACCAAGAGAGAAAATATACTATAATCATAATCTATGGAAAAGTGAAAGTATCCAACTTTTTGTGACCCCATGGACTGTATAGCCCATGGAATTCTCCAGGCCAGAATATGGGAGTGGGTAGCCTTTCCCTTCTGTATCTTCCCAACCCAGGGATTGAACCCAGGTTTCCTGCATTGCAGGCAGATTCTTTGCCAGCTGAGCCACAAAGGAAGCCCAAGAATCCTGGAGTGGTAGCCAATCCCTTCTACAGCAGAATTGAACTGGGGTGTCCTGCATTGCAGGCAGATTCTTTACCAACTGAGCTATAGCAAAGAAGGCTAATTTTCAGACATGTTGAACACTAATTATATCTAAAGCTATTCACTGGTCTTAGAGTGACCAATGATTCAGGTTTGTCTGACTTCATTTGTATGTTAATCCCTCAGCTGTGTCAAAGTCTTTGTAACCCCACGAACTGTAGCCCATCAGGCTCTCTGTCTATGGAATTCTCCAGGCAAGAATACTGGAGTGGATTGTCATTCCCTTCTCGAGAGGATCTTCCTGACCAATAAAGCAGAAGCAGATGTTTTTCTGGAACTCTTGCTTTTTCGATGATCCAGTGGAGGTTGGCAATTTGATCTTGCCAGGGTCCAGCCCCAGTGGATCCAGGGAATTTGAAGTGGGGACAGAGTCGGTGAGGAAAGACTTATTTGCTCAGAGATATAAAGAGAAATTAGGAAAGAATAGTGTAGTAGGAAAATTAGTGGAGAAAAGAGGCTGAATAACTTGGTTTACGTGGAAAACCAATACAGTTCCAAGACAAGGAACTTGCACTGTCTACATAGGCCACCGATGCCTGCCTGAATAGTGGAGGGTGCCCTTCCTTGGGCTCCCTCTCGCGTGGGTCTTAGAAGCCAGGGCAAATAAGTAGACACTGTGAGCCTCCACACTCCAGATGGGAATTCAGCCTGAAAGGGGAGAAAAGAACGACATGGGGGAGCCAAGCATTGGTGCCAGACCCACAACTTTATTTTCAAAAGCAGCTTATATACCCCAAGTTGTACATAAAGAAATAATGGAATATGCAGAATTATGCAGGGGCAGCAGTCCTGACCCTTATTGAGACCAGGCTTTCCTCTTGCATACCTTCCCGTATACAAAAGGTCTCAGGCAGTTTACATTATCTTCTGGCCAGGGGGCCTGTTAACATTTTTATGGCTCTTTTCCTAGATAAATGTCTATCAACCAGAAAACTCTTTTTCCCTAGAAGTGTTTTTTCTTTAATCTGCATCACCCTTAAACTACTAAATAAAGTTACATTCCTATAGAACAAAGGTGCAGTGGATTACAACAAAGAAAGTACTTAACTCAAAGATTCAATGTTGCTAATGCCAGGGCTACTACCTGTTTTTTCTACATACCAACTATATCAACAAATAAAAGATATGAACACTTGGCAGCAAGTATTGGCTCAACAAATGAAACCCTTAATCAGTCCTATTATAATGATTTTGACTCCTCGGAAGCCCCTACATTCCTAGGATGTTTTAAGCTTCCTGTGCCTCTTGAGGTCGGGAGGCCACAAACAATCACATGCGCAGCTGTAAGAGTCCAGCAGATAGGCTAGAAAGCCATCAGAGGGGTTTTTGGATTGAAACACTCTTATTATGCCCAGGAGACTTATTATCTAAAAGCTCTAAATTAACTTTTTCCAGAAAAAGGTGGTGGGGAGACAGCCCCCTGTTAATGTCAGAAGAGTAGGTGGAAAGCATAACACAGTAAACCAGGCAGACTTTGGTTTTGGGGGTAGATGCTTGAGAATTTCCGGGGGACCCCTGAGGCTCGATCCTGCCTTTGCGTATGCCGAGCCTCCTTCCTCATGACCTTTGCCATGGGTGGGGTTCCTCACGCTGGCTCCCGGCACTCTGGTTCCTCTGCCTTTTCTAAATCCAGCTTGAACATCTGAAAGTTCACAGTTCACACACTGTTGAAGCCCAGCTTGAAGAATTTTGAGCATTACTTTACTAGTGTGTGAGATGAATGCAATTGTGCGGTAGTTTGAGCATTCTTTGGCATTGCCATTCTTTGGGATTGGAATGAAAACTGACCTTTTCCAGTCATAACCCATATGGCAGCCCTCAAAAATTGAGCTTTAAAGTAATCTCTTTTTAGCTTCAAATGGATATGGTATAGATGATTCACTTTCAGTAGTTACTGTCACTAATTTTCTTCCAACTACTGACGTTGCCAACTCTGATTTCAGTTTATAATAATGAGGTATCCATTGCTTGAAGACTCTGAGTGATGTTACTTATGTTTGAAACCTAAGTGTATTGTAATTGTGAGCATTAACAGTTATCTTTCACTTTTGTCTGTGGATTGACTATGTGCTTTGAAGCTAAGGGTAATTTAATTTTAGCATTGTGAATATTGTGTCCACAAAACTCTTGTGGCCTAAGGTTCCGATAATGAAATGTGTGAATTATAATAATGCCAATGTTGGGATCATCCAGACAACTGTATTGTTTTAATAATAGCTAGAAAGACACATACAATTTGATTAGAAAGTAAAGTAGCCAAGATAGAGCACTCTATACCAAAGGCAGAAAGGATTTGGCATTGGACATGGTGGAAAAGGGTATGTGAAAGCACACAGAGCCTAAATTTTGCAGATCTTAGGTTAAGCAAGCAAGTACTTCTAAAGCAATTTTTAAAAAATCTCCCACCAAAACACCAATGCTCAGTCAAAAATAGACACTGTAGTCTGTGCACACCACAAGAGTAAACACACCTACTGCCATCCAGCTGATTATTCTATCAAGATAAATTTCCTGAATCAGAGGTTGCAACCATGTAGGCAAACAAAAGGAGAAAATTTTGATAATAGATGTGCTGGCCTAGTGCAGCACAGACCTGATTGTCAGACCTCATTAATAACAATCATGCTTTTTACAGTATATCAAGTGATGAACTGAATCATATCACCAATGAAAAAAAAATTTCCTCTTGTTCTTAGATGCTTTGATTTGGAAAGTGGAATTTAAAATCACCTTGTTTTTTATAAGGATACTGTAAAACCACAGAGAAGATAAAGAATGCTGGTATCTTGTCCAAATAAGACCTAGACTTTGCCCATTGTATTAGTTTTCTATTGCTGCCATAACAGATTATCACAAACTTACTGACATAAAACAACACAAATTAATTTTCTTACCATTCTGGAGGTCAGGATTCTGAAATGACACTCACTGGATTAAAATCAAGGCAATCAGGGCTAAAAATCAGGCTATTACCATGGGTTGTTTTTTTGGGTTTTTTTTTTTTTTTTTCACCTTTCTAAATGCTGTAGGGAAGAATCTGTTTTCTTGATTTTCAGGCTTCCTAGAGGCCACCTTCATTCTTTTTCTTGGAGTCCCTCATATCTTCAAAGCAACCAAGGTCTGGTTGAATCTATATATCACATCACTCTGACACTAACTCTTCTGCCTCCCTCTTTCACAGTTAAAGGTCCTCTGATTACTACATTGGGTCCACCTGACCATTCAAGGATATTCTTCCTACCTTAAAGAGGGGTTGATTAACAACCTTAATTCTGCTACTGCTAAGTCACTTCAGTCATGTCCGACTCTGTGCGACCCCATAGACTACAGCCCACCAGGTTCCTCTGTCCCTGGGATTCTCCAGGCAAGAGTACTGGAGTGGGGTGCCATTGCCTTCTCTGAACCTTAATTCTATCTGCTACTTTAATCTCATTTTGTCTTGTAACATAAAATATTCACAAATTCCAGGCATTAGGAGGTGACCATCTTAGGAGACTATTATTCTATTAAAATCAAAGTATTCTTTGCTTTTAAAGGAAAGATAAAGAGTAAAAATCTCTTATGGTATCATGAGACAGAAAGAAACATGCCATTGTTATTTTGTGTTAAATGAGGTAATATGTGCTTACTTAGTAGCTTTGCTTTTAAATTCTTCATTTAAAAGCTCAAATTTATTTATCTTAAAGATTAACAATAATATAGCTTATAAAATTTAAAACAGTAAAAGTTCAAAAAATAAACTGCTCTATCAGAAGTAAGAATGAAACATTATAAAAATATTGCTTTTATATATTATATTTTTATTAGTCCAGTTAATTACTGCTAATTGTCATTTTTTACTATTCTACTGAAATTTTGTTTACTAACAATTATGTAACAGAAAGGTAAATATATAAGTAATACTATATAATTTCATAAATGCCTATTTTTCATATGCTAATGTTAAAGCAATAATAGACATGGATATAATTATGTTATATTATATTATGCTATGTTATGTTAGTTTTTTTGGACTGGAATGGTACGACAAGATGGCTCTCTAAACAGTTAATCACTTTAATATTTGGATCTAAGCCAAAGAGATTGATCTGAGCTGGAAGTATTTGGGAGTTAAAAAATATCAAAACCAACTTTGTGTTGCTTTCTACATGCTCACACTACAATATCACACTATCTTGTAATTATTTGCATGCCCATTAAACAGTGAACACTGTGAGGGAAAGTAGGATAGCTTAATTAACTTTGTTCTTCTTGTACCCAGTATAGTGTCTGGCATATAACAGATTCACATAAATATTTGTATGAAATTGTCTCTTTGAAAAGTTTTAAAAAGTATTTTAAAAAATACTAGCATGTTATCTGTGATGGAATATTTTATATAAGAAGGAGTAAAAGAAATAAGAGAATGAGTTTTGCAGCGGTATTAGAAACTTTTTATTTAAAAGATGAACATTCAGCTTGAAAAAAAACTCAGTTTTAGAAACAGTTCTCTTGGAAACACAAATATAAAAAGATGTTTCAAGGACAAGAAAGGACTTCATACAAAGTATGAAATCCATACCATGTAAGTTAATAGGAGACCATATGTCAAAATTGCAAGGAAATGTTATAGATGTATTTCAGTTATATAAGGAAATGAAGCCACTGTGTAAGATAATTTTCAGTATCAAGTACTAAATGAATTGCTGCCAAACTGATTAATATGGTTTGGTTAAAAGTTGATATCTTTGAAATTTATATGAAAAAGTTGATGTAAAAAAGCTTTACAAAAAACTTATGAAATCAGGCATGAGATAAATAAAAATTGATTTATCTGTATAAAGCTGAAGTTAATGAGTTGGGGAATCTTCCCCTTTAAAATATTATTTAGCTCTTAATGACTGACTTTTGATTCCCTATATGATTACTATTCTTCTGTTTCATTAGAATAGAGAAGACATTATTTCAAAATTATCTTCTGAGATAAATACAACACTCTTAAAGAAAATATTTTAAAAGTTAATGTAATTTTGATCTTCAAGGACAGATTCTAATAATATAAAAGTTACCATTTCTACCATAAATGGTACAATGAAATTTAAATATTTATTATAGTTAGATTATTTTGTGAATTTTACATATTTCAAATGCATGATATAGCTCAAAACAAAAGACTATTCCAATGATAGTATTAAAATGTAATTTAAAGGAAATAGACTATAAGTCTTCTCCTAACAAAGCTAATCTCATTCTGAGTAGATTAATTTAAAGAATCTAGATGAAATTACATTGCAGGTATGGGAGTACTTATGCACAGACTATAAAAAGTTCATCAAGACTTTTGCCATTACTGCTCTTCTCTATCTATCCCTTGCATGGAACTTAGAATATCAGTAAGAATCTATTTCAGTTCATTGAGTTAGAAATGCACAGCTCCTGAGTGTTAGAAGATTATTTGTGATGCTATGTTTTATTTTTCCATTGAAATGCTACTGTTAGATCATTTAACTGCCCTATTTTATTTTATTTTTTATTAGTCTATACCCTAAGGAAAGGCTGCCTCTTAAGGAAAATAAAATAGAGAATCAATTCTGTAGCAAATCACATTTATTAACAGGTTAGTGAGAACCTCAAGAAAAATAAAAATTGTGATAATTGCATCTGCTTCAGTTTAAAGAGACCCAGGAAGTGGTGGTAAATGTCAGGCAGCATAAAACGTCTTTAACAGACTCCAGAATCCAGCAAGTCACTAATACGTGATTTCTAATTACTTTGTAGTTTGTCACTGTTCAACCCAATCAAATCTAATTGACCAGAAAATTTTGGTTGGATTGTACTCAACTATGGCTAAATTTTTACTGTTATTATTCTGGTTTCTTTGAGAACATCTCAACTTTACTGCATCATTAAACCTTAAATTAGATTTCGATAAGAATATTTCATAAAATTTTTCAAACAACCGCAGTATTCACACAGCACTACGGTATTCTTAAATCCACTGTCATGTTTTTTAAAAAAACATTTAAATTGTACCCATTCTTTCTGGGTTATTAAAAACAATGGCACTTTGATCTTAATTAAACACTCCATTTGAAAGCCATGACTAACAAATGTCAAATGCTAAAGGTGAACCCATGTTAAATGCATGTCAGAGCATTTTTCATATCATGTAGGAAATTCAAGTCTGAGAGTTCTTAGTTTCAGAATCACTGATAAGGGATATATATATATAAGAAAGGTGGCAATTAACTACTTCAATTTAGAAGCTTGCATTACTTTATTTTCATGTTGAGAATCATAATCTAAGCAATAGCTTAGACATATCTGCTGTCAATTCTCAAAAATCTAGAAAAATAATATAGAAATGATTGTTGTCTAAATGTTTACTTTGTCGTTATACTCTGTGTGTTCAGTTCAGTCGCTCAGTCATGTCCAACTCTTTGATACCCTGTGAACCACAGCATGCCAGGCCTCCCTGTCCATCACCAACTCCCGGAGTTCATCCAAACCCATCTCCATCAAGTCAGTGATGCCATCCAACCATCTCATCCTCTGTCGTCCCCTTCTCCTCCTGCCCTCAATTTTTCCCAGCATCAGGGTCTTTTCAAATGAGTCAGCTCTTTGCATCAGGTGTCCAAAATATTGGAGTTTCAGCTTCAACATCAGTCCTTCCAAAGAACGCCCAGGACTGATCTCCTTTAGGATGGACTGGTTGGATCTCCTTGCAGTCAAGGGACTCTCAAGAGTCTTCTCCAACACCACAGTTCAAAAGCATCAATTCTTCGGCGCTCAGCTTTCTTTATAGTCCAACTCTCACATCCATACATGACCGCTGGAAAAACCATAGCCTTGACTAGATGGACCTTTGTTGGCAAAGTAATGTCTCTGCTTTTTAATATGCTGTCTAGGTTGGTCATAACTCTGTGTGTTACTAAAGCACTGAAAATAAACACACATGAATTTATTCCTGAAAGAGTATGAAAAAAAAATGCCTGCTCACACTGGTAATTTTTTTTTTTTTTACAAAATGCCTCTATAAGACAATAAAATAACATTTTTAGAAACTTCCATATAGGTTGTTTTATATTTTATCTGTTGACATTTTCACTTGTTTGCTTATTTTATTTTCCACAATATGAGCAGCCTTCAGAGGACATCAAGTATATTTGAAAAAAAAGAGCTAATGCTTTTTGCTAATGTCAGATGTAATGGGCCAGTCAAGGAACAGATCTAACCAGTTCTGATCAGTCTGGGCACTAATATGCAAGTCTTTCAGTTATCAAAGAAACAGACAGAAAATACATTACATGACAAGATGGTTAGACTACAGCATGTAATATGAAAGTGGAACTGAGTAGGATTCTATGAGTTCTTCTAGGGATAGACCCCTCCCCGTGTCTCTGCCACAGACTCTCTGAAGTACCCAGATAACAACATCTCATACATATTTCCTAAATTTTTTCAGATAGCTAATGCAAAATGAAAGAAATTAACTACTTGATGTTCATGAGTATGTAGCCCACAGACATTTTGGCATGTAAGGACTGATCACCATCAACCAATCAGAGAACTGTGCAAGAACTGATCACATACTCTGTAACATGCTCCCCCTACCCTCTGCCATCCCGACTGGACTTTTAAAAATGCTTTGCTGAAACTCTTCTGGGAGTTCGGAGTTCTTTGAGCACAAGCTACCAGTTCTCCTTGTATGGCCTTGCAATAAATCTCTCTCTGCTCCAAACTCTGACGTTTCAGAGTGTTTGGCTTCACTGTGCATCAGGTACACAAACCAGTCAACCCTAAAGGAAATCAACCCTGCATATTCATCAGAAAGATTGATGCTAAAGCTGAGGCTCCAATGCTTTGGCCACCTGATGCAAAGAGCCAGCTCATCAGAGAAGACCCTGATGCTGAGAAAGATTGAAGGCAGGAGGAGAAGGGGACACCAAAGGATGAAATGGTGGGATGGCATCACTGACTCAATGGACATGAGTTTGAGTACATTCCAGGAGATGGCAAAAGACATGAAAGCCTAGCACACTGCAGTTCATGGGGTCACAGAGTCAGACACGACTTAGCTGAACAATAACAACAATCAAAGGGCATCAAAAGCCTTTTAAAATATTATATCAAAATTACATATCTTAACACAGGAGCAGTTTCTACTAACAAGTGAAAAAATTATCTCAAAGATCTCATGTCTCAAGCAATATAGCCATTCTCAAAATGATCATACCTGAAGTAACTTGCATACTTCTACAAATGCACACGATTATTAAATTAAAAACTATGCAAGTAACTAAGAAAGAAGAAGCTGTTGAGAGGGCGCAACTAAATGCATTAAAACCCCAGTTCCCTCTAATTTTCCCTTTGACACTGGGATAACACACACAGCTCCCCACAGTCATGAGTTCAGTTTTCTTGCAGACATGTATTCTGATTTGAATTGTGCCACAGAGACTAGATAAGACTCCCAGAATATATTGACTTGGCCCACTTCCCTTTTTCTACTAGGCTTGTAGTATAATTACCATTAGCACCTGATAAAATGTACTTATCTCAACTAAAATATGGGTTTAAATGTGATCAGAGAAATATATAACATGGTTGTAAAAATGAAAAAAAAATGCAAAGCAAAACTGATGAAACAAGAATTTTATATTATAAAGTATACTTATTTAAACTACAATGATTATTTTTCCATATAAAATATGTTTTAAAATATTAGTTAAAATATGAATCAAAAGACATTAGGACTTTAAAATACTTCTTAAAAAAATCATCCAACTAGTCCCAAACAGGTGGTATTTCTCTCCTTCAGTTATTCACATGATTTTTTCAGTGAAAATACTCATAAAGAGAGAAGCTACTAAACTGGTAATTTACAAAATATGTTTTATGCTTGTATTATAGTACTGGATTCAAAGTTCTCATTCCAGGACAATAAAGAATAAAAAAAAATCCCTCACAATAAAATATTAAACTGATGAATTATTATGGTCAAAAATCACCTTTCCCACTGATACTAATGTATAATTCAAAGGGAAATTTAAACCAAAACTATTCAATTTTATTTCACTTATTTATTTTTAATTACTTAAAAAGGAATAAACACAGAGCTCAATAGAGGCTAGGCAATATTGTGTTTTGCATAGAAACAAAATTTTACAAACATAGATTGAGTTGGAAATGACCTTAGAATTTATTCAATCCAGTAGTCAAGTTCAATCCTCTTTCTGCTTCACCCTTCCTCACCCCACATGATTTACTTGTTTGTCCAGCTTTACAATACTTGAACCTGAACAGCTTTCAGACACAGCCTCTCTCTCCCTATAGACTCATCATTCCCTACTGTCTCACATCCAGCCACTCCATTCAACTCATATTAATATATTACATGCTTCATCTTCAAGGCTCAAGAATTTGCTACCTTTCTTTGTTTAATCTATCTCCTTCATTTCAGAACCTAGAGAACAGTCAAAAGGTTAAAGCGGTTCATGCCAATTCCTTACCTATCTTGAAGGTCATGCTGGATCACCTCAGATTTCCAAGCTGTTGGTTCTGTGCTGTTTTTTGAACCTTTGCAACATCCATGTCATTTAAAGTTTTCTACATAGTAAGCTTGAACCAGCAGTGGAACATTGATTGCAGCAATTGTTTTACAGAAAAAAAGTATTTCAATCATACACTAGCATCATCTGCTCAAAATAAGAGTTTTCCAGGAAGAACTATAAACAGTCTTTAAAATGTGTCTTTATACTCTAATGACTAAATGGAAGTGCACAGTCTACATATGGCCATATATAAACTGATGTCCCACAAGGTCATCAGACCTATATAAACTTGGAATAAACAGGAAAAGCAAAAAACATGCCATATCATGACATAAACTGCACTGCTGTCATCATTTTAAAATAAAATACTGAATCAACTTAAGTTAAAAAAGAGAATAATTTGATTACTTACAATAAAATTACAATTGTATAAAAATCAATTGATACCTCAAAGGCAAGGAAATTGTACCAATTTTGATTGCCACATAGAAATTAAAGTATTTAGATAGTGCTTTCCCCAAAATGGGCTCAATTCCATGAAATAAAAGATGAATAGAAATTGGAATACATGAGATTTTGTCACAGAATAATGCTCACATTCTTCTCTTTTTTTTTCAAAATTAGCAGCTATTGGCACATTACAGACGTATGCCAAGTCATCTTATAAAAGTTGATTCAAGAGTAAAAGTCATATTCTAATTAAAACAATTAGATCTTACTTCAATCAAATGATCCTAGTGCAACCAGAGGGTCTTTGTAGGTCACAGGACTCTGACAAGCTGAACAGAGGGCTCTTCATCCAGGTGCTTAAGAGTCAAAACTCATTTCCTGTTCATAAATTAGAAAAATGAAGATGATCAATTTACATTGGGAGTTGTATTAGATAATGCATCAGTTGGCTTTTGAATTTTATTCTTTAGTTAATGCTTTTCAGAACTATATTATCAGTTCTTTTTAGGGTAAGTAGCCTGAAACTCTTCATACTTTTTAGAAGTCAATAATGCACAAAGAGACATTAATTTTTAATCATAGTATTTTATTTCAAGAACAAACATACACACAAACATACAAATATTTTCCTATCTTTCTCTCATTTTCAAGTGTTTATATATATACCTTAATTTAGCTAGCCTAAGTTACCTTGCACCATGCACTACTAAACACAATAAAAAATAAAGCAGAAGACACGTAACTGGACATGGTGACTTATGTCTATTGAAAGAAGGGGTTAACCAAAGGAAGAAATACATAGTAGAAAGAACACATCTAGGACTGAAAACCTGGTTCTTCTGTTGAACACCTCTGTGACATGGTAATTGATGTTATTGTTTAAATATTAATTTAAATTTGGGATAAAAACAGGTGAAGAATGATTGTGAAAATTGGAGACATTGTATATAATAACACGCTGAGCACATTTCCTCACATGTACTAGGTGCTCAATAATTAATTGATATTTTGTAGTATTTTAGGATATTGGCACTCTGTCCCTGTTATTTTATATCTTCAAATGCTATTCTGCATTTTATATTTATAGACTTTGATATTAAGTAATAATTCCATAATTATAGAACCACTTATTTTTTTTACTTCCCCTCTTTAATTTTTTATTTTCATCTTAGCTTTGAAATATCTGAAAGCTACCCTATGTTTTCATCACCCTTTTAAAATTATTCCCCCCAAATAAGCTATCATTTTCTTTAGCCAAGATCAACTTGCAGCATTGCATAAACTTCTGACTAGGGAAAAAAGATTTTGCCCCATCATTGGGTTACTTCATTTTCTTTTTGCTCTTCTAATTATTTCTCCCTCATTTGAAAATTTCACATCTGCCTTAAGCTTTTTGTAATAGGAAACAATGGGTCATAAAGTACTAAACTTCCAAAATGTAGAATAAAATAATATTTCTCCATTTTTATCTTAAATTTCTTCTGCTTTCAGAGAAAAATTACTTAAGGTAGATCCCATAGATTCATCCAATTTGGAAGCCTCTTCCAACTTTCTTTTCTTTTCTCATAAATTTCAAAGCTTCTTGATAAGAGTAACAAAACTTTTTTTAATACAAAAATGATAAGATTTCTAAACTCACCTATTATCAAATAAAGTTCTTGGCTCAATTTTAGTGACATACATCATCTATATAGACATATACACACACTCATAGGTCAGGACATTTTAGAATATCTCATTTGTGGTGCATAAAAGGGCTGTCCAGTGGGAAGGACTGAAGGCCACTTAATTGATTAATTCTCAACTTTTATTTAAAAGGACCTCAAGATTCCATTTATGGGCATGGTTGCATAAGAAATAATCATTGTCTTAGTACCACCGTAAACTTCTACTATCCCTCACCATTGAAAATGAAGGAGTCATAATAAAAATGGTATAGGCATGCTTACAAAAAGACTTAAGTCAAGCTACAAAGCACAGGAATTCCAAGTCACACGGGACTTTTCCTTCTAATCCTCTCAGCATCTAACTAGATAAGATGGCAAACTGCCATCTGCATCCCCGCATTTGATTAAAAATTAAACTGTATAGGATGGGCTAGATAGCTGAAAAGTCATGTCATTTTGTCTAAAATAATGCTTTCAATCAATCCCCCTTGCTTTTCCTAACCCCAGATTCAATGTTATGTTTACTAAATGAAATGAACTCTCATTTCATCTATTGAAATGCATTATTCAAGATGTGATTTTCTCACATTCTTAGAGAAACTTGCCTGAATTAGTTCCTTGTGGACGTTTCAAATATTACCTAAAGCCAGAATATTGGAACAAGGAAGCCTGGAGATTCTCACTCAAATACTCTCACCAGCACTGACCATCAGCTCCCACCAGACATTTTATTTGATAATAGACTCCATTCAGACCCTATTTCCAATGTTTTGGGAACAAAATCTCAGAAATAAAAACCCCCACTTATTAATGGAGAATTTTTCCTCTATACAGAGTCTTTTAAATGATATACACTGTATCAGAAAGACAAAATGGCACAACTCTTTGGAAACTGTCTTTAGTTTTTATGGCTTGATGAAAACATATTAATACTCTAATTTTGGGTTTTCTTAATCACAGTATATAAAAACAAACAAAAGAGCAACATAATACGCACTCTTTTCCAATTTAGAAAACTTTCTCTGGGATTAATATATCACAAACAACTATCCTTTTTCAGGTTGTCATTTTAGTAGGAGATTATAAAGGATGACTTTTCATAAAACGGTTTTCTTCTTGATTCTACTGATCAAGAACTAACAAAAATCCCCTGTTGTCAATCACCTAAATTTTATTGTCAGTTTAACATCAATTGAAAATTCATCATGAAATAAGCATATAATCTTCAAGTATTATATGTGAATTTTGGATTTTTTAATGTCTTGATCCACATCTGAGATTCTTGACATCAAGGACTATGCCTTAGTTAGCTGTGCCCCCAGGACCTATCACTGTGGCAATATATGGAGTATGTAGAAGAGTTAATTAAATGGCATCTGTGACTCAGCATTTCTAATACTTTTCACATCACAGATCTCCTCACAGCCTGCTGGAAGAACACACTGAGTATTCCTTCCATGTCTTTTCTTGTGCTGACCTTCCTTTCTAAGACATTTATTTTGCTCTCTTTTGCTTAGTTTCTATTTGTTCTCCAATATTTACATATATCATGAAATCTATTCTAGCCTAGGCATTTAATTTCTAATTTTTTTTAAGGATGGATGCAACAATGAACTCTAATCTTTTGAAGGAGAGTAGGAAAAACAGATTTATACTTCCTAGATATCCCCCCACAGCTCCTGGCTCAAAGTTGGGCACATAGTTGCTGACTAGTACAGAGGATACAGATGATTCATGAGCTGGGAAAGGCACAAGTCCCTTGTGGATGAAACAGATCAGGGATCAGCAAACTATAGGTCAGGAGCTAAATTCAGCCTGCTATCTGTTTTCATAAATAAAATTTCACTGGAAGACAGCCACATCCATTCATCTATGTATTGTCTATAGTGGCTTTCCTGCTATAATAGCAGCACTGAGTAGTTGCGACAGGGACTGTCTGGACCTCAAGCCTAAAATATTTATTATCTGGTCCTTCATAAGTATGCCAATCAATATATTAACTCAGTGGTTTTTTAGCATGGGCCCAAGATGATATCTAAGCCATTCACAGCCTTAACCATTGTAGTAAGACAACTCTCTATAATCCAGTTATTAAATATTGGTCCCTGAACCGGTTGCACTGACATTATCCGGAAACTTGTTAGAAATGCAAAGTCTCACATCTCATCCCAGACAACAGGTCAGAAATTCTGAGATGGGGACCAGCAATCTGTGATTTTGCCAACTCCTCAAGCAATTCAAATATACACTAAAATTTGAGAACTACTAAGCTAGATAAGCAGAGAAGGCAATGGCAACCCACTCCAGTGTTCTTGCCTGGAGAATCCCAGGGATGGGGGAGCCTGGTGGGCTGCCGTCTATGGGGTCGCACAGAGTCGGACATGACTGAAGCAACTTAGCAGCAGCAGCAGCAAACTAGATAAGGTTTCCCTGGTGACTCACCTGGTAAAGAATCTTCCTGACATGCAGGGGACCCAGAGTCAATCCCTGGGTCATGAAGATCTCCTGGAGAAGGCAATGGCAACCCACTCCAGAATCCTAGGACAGAGGAGCCTGGTGGGCTACAGTCCATGGGGAAAGAAGCATTTATTAACACCTCACCATAATATCCAATTTCTTCAACTGCTACCCCTGGATACAGAGATTTTAAGTGGTGAAAAGATATCAGTTATGTTTCATCTGCCCTAAAATGTAACACTTTGGGTTTACTCTGAAAGAACACTAAGGAACAGGATTACTTTGATGTGGGAATTGCTACAGCACTTTCAGTAAATGCTAATACAGCCACCAGCTGTATATCCAAAGGAAAGACAATATACCAAGTGCCAAAGTGTAAAATCTATTCAAAAATAGAAATATCAAAGCGATATAGCAGATAAGCTCCAGTTTTTATAGGACTGCCTGTCAAGACAAACCTCTGCTCAATGATTCTCAGCAGGGATACAAGAGAAGTGGACTGCAGCTCAGTTGGAAACTCTGTTAATCAAGGATTTGTTCCAACATGCATATCCCCAGTGCTAAGTCTCAAATGTGGCCAGATAGAATGTTCTGTGATACTGTGTGGGTAGCAATAAGGAATAATCACTATCAAGCCTTCTAGAAGATAGTAACTAGCTAGTATTTGCTCTGGAAAAATATATATTAATTGCCTTATAAAATATATACAGTTTTCATGAACTAATATTTGTTTAACTTTACAGTAAAACCCCCTTTTTCATCATTTCTCTCCAAAATACAGATTAGCACTAGCAGCTATAGCTATGATATGACAGGGTTACAATCTATAAAAATAATGGCAACATATTGATAAGAGATAAGTGTAATAAAGTTTTTTTTCTGCAAAGACCCTTGTCACAATATTTTATATTTAATGCTAAAAGCTCAGCAGCTATTTCAAGAAACAACAGTAGAATTATTTAACCTATTTCAGAGTCTCTATATAAAGGTTAAAAGAAACATGTCAATCAATAAAAATAAACTATTGACTGATAGCCTCTAGAAAGTTCAAATTATTTCCTAGTCATAAAAAATCATTATGCTTCCCCACAACAGTATAACCATTATTTCTTTTTTGATAAATGGCACACAGATTGCATATGCCTAAAGTCTATGTAAGCATTTTATTCAATGTCTATTAAAGCATGCTTCTATTTTGACAACTATCTATGGAAAATAGGAAAAGCATTCCTATCCTCTGTGTAATATGAAATTGGGAAATATGGGCCTGGATTTCATACCTATGAATTCAGTAAATGATTGATGATGGTTCAGATGATCTGTTAGACTGATTTAAGACTTAAAATTCACACATTTAAATCAAGGATTGATTTGGGACCCTTATGTATGAGTGCATGCTCAGTGACTTTGTCCTATCCAACTCTTTGTAACCCTATGGACCATAGGCCACCAGGCTCCTCTGTCCATGGGATTCTCTAGGCAAGAATACTGGAGTGGAATGCTATGTGCTCCTCCAGGAGATCTTCCCAACCCAGGGACCAAATATGGGTCTCTTGCAAACCCTGCATTGGAGGTGATTCTTTACCACTGAGCTACTAGGGAAGCCCACTCTTACATATAACACAGTTCAATTCAAAGAGGAAAAATGTATAGTTATCTCTATACAGGAACTATCAGCTTGTGTAAAGATTAAAACTATGCTTCATTCAGAAATAATTCACAGTGGGGAGACCTAATACCTACCTAAAAAGACAGCAAGTCATAACCAGCATTAAACAGGAAGCAGCAGAGGGGGAGTGGGTGATAGAAAGCAATTAGGAATAGTGCTCTAAAATTTTAAGGAGTGGAAAATTAGGCTAAATATTAGAAACCTTTCACAGCAAGTCCATTAGCCTCTAGAATCAACCTTCAGTTGAAATTTCTTCAATTGAGTTATTTAAAATTAGATAAGGGCCCATTTTGCCAAAATACTATAGGGAATTATTCATAGGGAATGATTGTAAGGCGTACTAAATGAACTATTTTTTTCTTTTACTCTTAAGTTAGATCTTTTGCATGTCTGTCATGATTTTACACACATTAAAAAACTGTGAGGCTATGAAAATGCTCTGAAGATTATTCTTACTATTATACCATATTAATTTGTACAGTTTTTATTTTTTCAAAATAAGAGAAAGATAAGATAAAATAAATAATTAAGAAATAAAAATTACTGTTGAATATTTCACTAAAAATACTAATTTCAAGGAAAAGTTCTATTAAAAGATAGTATATTCATTTATAAATTAGTATAGTTAAAACCATATTTAATTACTAGCAATGCCCCAGTACAATACGTAACACCAGAGTTGGTAATCAATAAATACTAAATGAATAAGTGAACACCTCCCCTCTGGAGATTGTTTCTTCTAGGGTTTATGTCCTGGAGATGAAGGCTTATTAAAAATCAGTCAGTTCCTTCATAAGACTGACTAAGGAGTAAGTGGTTATTTTCCCCCAAGGTAAAAGAAACCTGACTCTTCCTTCCAGATCACTTGTCAGTAATTGGATGGTTACTTACCCTTAGGTTGCTAGGCTTTGTGCTGGATGTCAAGTTCTTGATCCAAGTCAGGTAGCCCAAAAAGTTATCAGTAAAACACTAAGCTACTTTGTCTTTCTGGATTTCATACTTACAATGCCACCATTCCTAACAGCTGTTTGTCATGTAAATTCAAATTTGTGGCTTCAGAGATATTGCTGCCTGCTCAATTAACTCAAAAGGATTACAGATGCAAGTTATGTCAGTTCAGTTCAGTTGCTCAGTCATGTCCATCTCTTTGCAACCCCATGGACTGAACATGCCAGGATTCCCTGTTCATCACCAACTCCCAGAGCTTGCTCAAACTCATGTCCATCGAGTCAGTGATGCCATCAAACCATAAATGAATCTCTCTGGATTTCATTTCCAGCTAAACCATAAGCAATAATTTGGGCAAGTTATTTAACACAGGTTCATTTCTTCATTTGTAAAATGAGAAACTTATATAGTTATATCATCTTACAACATTATATCAAGGATTAAAAATCCGGTAATTTATGAAAAATGCTGTTAAGTGCCCTGGAGAGAGACTATTTGGGTTCAAATTCTAGTCCTGATATCTATTAGCTGTGTGTACTGGTGCACCTTATTTAGCCTCACTGTGACTAATAAATGCATAGAAAAAAAAACAGGTCCTGTTATTTAAGAAGCTTTACTGGGATATAATTTATACAATACATCTAATGTATATAACTCAGTGATTTTTGGTAAATTTACACAAGAATGTAATCATCATCATAGCCTAGTTTTAGAACACTTCTGTTTATATTGGAAATTTTCCTTGTGCCCATTTGCAGTCAATCCCCACTCCCAATCCCAGGTAACCATTGATTGTCTTTTTGTCTCTATGGATTGTGACACTTTAATCATACAACATGTGACCTTTGCTTTCTGATGTCTTTTACTTAACATAATAGTTTTAAGGTTCATCATAGCATATATCAGTACTCTATTCCTTTTTATTACCAAATAATATTCCACAGTATAGGTGCTATAATAGCCTGCTATTATAGCTAGACAGATAGAGATAGAAACAGATATTAATAGATATAGATATCTCATCATCATCCTATAATAATGAAAAATCTAAAGAGCATTTCCTCTTTCCTGGCAAAGCTGGTCTCTGTGACAACATTTAATTTTAGGACAATCTTATAGCATTAAATAGGAGTCTTTGGGATTTCATCTGTTTCCCTGTCAGTTAAAACTATGACTAGACTAGCAAAAATAAACTAAATACATTTCTAGACAGTCAATATGTTTCTATGATATATATTCTTTTTCATCCCTTCCTTCCATCTATCACTGGCATTTCAAATTTGTGACTCACCATTCCCTTTAAAGGCCTGTGACAAGTCATTATTCATATTCTTTGTTGTTTCCTATGGCTCCTTGAGATCAATAAAAACATAAATAATAGTGGAAGCAAGTAATCTGGGAAGAAGGAGATAGCAGGGATTCTAGGACCTGAAAAACAGAGTATGGATGATCAGCTACTCTTGAGCATATATAGAGAAAAGGGCCAAAGAGAGAAGAGCCAACTTTTAAAAAGGGATAAAAGGAAGATCCATGAAGGAGGCATGTAAAAAAAAAATAGTGGAAATAACATCAGAAGAAAATAGGATCCCAAGTGGAAAGGAATGAAAAGTTTCAACAATATGCAAAGGTTTAGGCAACATAGAGATCAAGTAACTTGGAGCATCCCCAACCATCTCCAAGGGAGGAGGATGTTTAAGACCATTGGAGGCAGGTAACATAAATTAATGAAGTATCTGGACATAAAACATTAAATAGTTACAAAGACTGTTGCCACGTCAGATGATAAGTCCAGGAATATCAGGTCTTCTTCAAATATGACCAAAATAAATGTCGGGAATGTCTCAATTTTTAAATGTTTTTACAAACATATTTTTTAAAATACATTGTATAGTAAATAATCATACAACATGATCAAGTAGAATTTATTTCAGATATACAAGGCTGGTTCAACATTTAAAAACCAGTTATGTACTCTATCACATTAATAGTCTAGGAAGTAAAATTACATGATCACATCAAAAGATGAAGAAAAATTATTGGACAAAATTCAAAATTAATTTATGAGAAACCTCTCAACAAATTAAAAGTACATAAAAGTGAAAGTGAAATTCACTCAGTTGAGTCCAACTCTTTGCGACCCCATGGACTATACAGTCCATAGAATTTTCCAGGCCAGAATACTGGAATGGGTAGCCTTTCCCTTCTCCAGGGGATCTTCCCAACCCAGGGATTGAACACAGGTCTCCCACATTGCAGGTGAATTCTTGAGAACCTATTCAATTTGACAAAGAATATCTAAAAAATCCTACAACTAACATCATATTTAATGATGAGAAACTAGATGCTGTCCAGCTATGATCAAGAACAAAGCAAGGATGTCCCCTCTCATTATCCTTTTCAACATCATACTGGAGGTACTAGATAATGCAATGAGAAAGGGAAGGAAAATAACAGATAAAACAAGTATGCAGAGTGGGAAGAAATATGTAAAACTGTTCACAGATGATATGATTGGCTATGGATAAAATCTGAAAAAGTCAACCAAAACTCCTGAAACTAATAAGCAATTATATAAAAGTTTATGTACAAGGTGAATATAGAAAAGTCAATTGCTTTCCTAAATATATGAATACCAGTGATAAACATGAGAAGTTTGGAATTACAATATTATTTATATTATATACCTCAAACTAAAGACACGGATATGTATGAGATCTATACTATGACAACTATAATACTCTGATGAACAAAATTAAAAAACTAAATAGAGAGATATTTCACATTTATCGATAGCAGATTTAATATTATCAAAATATCAGTTCTTCTCAACTTGATCTATAGATTTTGTGTAATCCTAACCAAAATTCCAGCAAATTTTTGTATGGATATTGACAAACTGATTCTAAAGTTCATATTGAAATATAAAAGAGAAAAGTCAACATAATATTAAGGAAGAACAAAGTCTGAGGACAGATGCTATCTGAATTCAAGACTTATAATAAAACTATAGTAAATTCAGTTCAGTTCAGTTCAGTCACTCAGTTGTGTCCAACTCATTGCAACCCCATGAACCTCAGCACGCCAGGCCTCCCTGTCCACTACCAACTCCCGGAGTCCACCCAAGCCCATGTCCATTTGGACGGTGATGCCATCCAACCATCTCATCTTCTGTCATCCCCCTCCCCTCCTGCCCTCAATCTTTTAAAGAATCAGAGTCTTTTCAAATGAATCAGTTCTTTGCATCAGGTGGCCAAAGTATTGGACTTTCAGCTTCAACATCAGTCCTTCCAATGAACACCCAAGACCGACCTCCTTTAGGATGGACTGGTTGGATTTCCTGCAGTCCAAGTGACTCTCAAGAGTCTTCTCCAACACCACAATTCAAAAGCATCAATTCTAGACTGTGTTATTGGGAAAGAATAAATGAATAGATCAATGGAACAAAATAAAGAGCCCAGATATAGATTCACAAAAATATAGTCAACTGATCTCTGATGAAGGAGCAGAGGCAATCAATTAAGAAACGATAGCCTTTTTGCAAATGGTATTGGGACAATTAGATGCCCAAAAATAGAGAAACAGAAGTTAGAATCTTCAAAAAACTCAAATCACAGACCTGAATGTAAAATGCATAATATGAAACTCTTAGAACATAGAAGAAAATCTAGATAACCTAGGTTTGGCAGTGACTTTTTAGATACAACACTAACAGCACGATCCATTAGAACAGATATAATAAGTTGGACTTCATAAAAATCTTCCACCCCGTGAATGTCACTGTCAAGAGAATGAAAAGACAGCCACAAAAGATCTTTTAATCAAAATGACAAAAAAAATCCTTAAAATTCAATAATAAGAAAATGAATGGCCCAATTAAAAAATGGGCAAAAGATCTGAGCAATCACTTTCCATAGAAGATGGAGATAAGCATAGGAAAAGATGTACAATATCATGCATCATTAGGGAATTGCAAATTAAAACAATGAGATACCACTACATATCTATTCAGTTCAGTCGCTCAGTCGTGTCTGATTCCTTGCGACTCCATGAATCGCAGCACATCAGGCCTCCCTGTCCACCACCAACTCCTGGAATTCACCAAGACTCACGTCCATCAAGTCAGTGATGCCATCCAGCCATCTCATCCTCTGTCGTCCTCTTCTCCTCCTGCCCTCAATCCCTCCCAGCATCAGAATCTTTTCCAGTGAGTCAACTCTTCACATGAGGTGGCCAAAGTACTGGAATTTCAGCTTCAGCATCATTCCTTCCAAAGAAATCCCAGGGCTGATCTCCTTCAGAATGGACCGGTTGGATCTCCTTGCAGTCCAAGGGACTCTCAAGAGGCTTCTCCAACACCACAGTTCAAAAGCACCAATTCTTTGGCGCTCAGCTTTCTTCATAGTCCAACTCTCACATCCATATATGACCACTGGAAAAACCATAGCCCTGACTAGATGGACCTTTGATGGCAAAGTAATGTCTCTGCTTTTCAATATGCTATCTAGGTTGGTCATAACTTTCCTTCCAAGGAGTAAGCGTCTTTTAATTTCATGACTGCAGTCACCATCTGCAGTGATTTTAGAGCCCAAAAAGATAAAGTCTGACACTGTTTCCACTGTTTCCCCAACTATTTCCCATGAAGTGATGGGACCGGATGCCATGATCTTCGTTTTCTGAATGTTGAGTTTAAGCCAACTTTTTCACTCTCCTCTTTCACTTTCATCAAGAGGCTTTTGAGTTCCTCTTCACTTTCTGCCATAATGGTGGTGTCATCTGCATATCTGAGGTTATTGATATTTCTCCCGGCAATCTTGACTTCAGCTTGTGCTTCATCCAGCCCAGCGTTTCTCATGATGTAATCTGCATAGAAGTTAAATAAACAAGGTGACAATATACAGCCTTGACGTGCTCCTTTTCCTATTTGGAACCAGTCTGTTGTTCCATGTCCAGTTCTAACTGTTGCTTCCTGACCTGCATATAAGTTTCTCAAGAGGCAGGTCAGGTGGTCTGTATTCCCATCTCTTTCAGAGTTTTCCACAGTTTCTTGTGATCCACACAGTCAAAGGCTTTGGCATAGTCAATAAAGCAGAAATAGATGTTTTTCTGGAACTCTCTTGCTTGTTTCATGATCCAGCGAATGTTGGCATTTTGATCTCTGGTTCCTCTGCCTTTTCTAAAACCAGCTTGAACATCTGGAAGTTCATGGTTCACGTATTGCTGAAGTCTGGTTTGGAGAATTTTGAGCATTACTTTACTAGTATGTGAGATGAGTGCAATTGTGTGGTAGTTTGAGCATTCTTTGGCATTGCCTTTCTTTGGAATTGGAATGAAAACTGACCTTTTCCAGTCCTGTGGCCACTGCTGAGTTTTCCAAATTTGCTGGCATACTGAATGCAGCACTTTCACAGCATCATCTTTCAGGATTTGAAACAGCTCAACTGGAATTCCATCACCTCCACTAGTTTTGTTCGTAGTGATGCTTTCTAAGGCCCACTTGACTTCACATTCCAGGATGTCTGGCTCTAGGTGTGTGATCACACCATCATGACTATCTTGGTCTTGAAGATCGTTTTTGTACAGTTCTTCTGTGTATTCTTGCCACCTCTTCTTAATATCTTCTGTTAGGTCCATGCCATTTCTGTCCTTTATCAAGCCCATCAATCACAATGGCTAAATCCAAACACCAACAATACTAATGAAGATATGGGGCAACAGGACCTTTCATTAATTTCCAGGTAGAATGCAAAATGGTATAGCCACTTTGGAAGAAGTTTGGTAGTTTCTTACAAAACTAAACAGACTCTTACAATATGACCCAACATTGCACTCTTTGGTATTTACTCAAATGAGTCAAAAACATGTCCACACAAAGACGTGCACACAGATATTCATAGCAGTTTCATTCATAACTGTCAAAACTTGGAAGCAATCAAGATGTCCTTCAATAGATAAATAGATGTAAATAATGGTATATCCAGCCAATGGAATTTCATTCAGCCCTGAAAATAAATGAAGTATAAAGCCACAACAATATATAATAAACTATACATATCACCAAGTGAAAGAAGATAATCTGAAAGCTACATACTGTATGATTTCAACTATAAAACATTCTGCAAAAGGCAAAACCATCAAAACAGTATAAAGATCAGTGATCATCAAGGGTTTAGTGGGAAGTAAGGATGAACAGGTGGAGCTCAGAGGATTTTTGAGCAGGGAAACTATTTTGTAAGATATGTAATTGTGGACACATGACATGATACCTTTGTTAAATCAGTAGAACAACACAAACATGTTAACCCTAATGCAAACTGTTGATTATGATGTATCAATGTTGGTTTATCAATTGTAACACACTGGGGTGGAATGTTGATGTTCAGAAGGGCTGCACATTGTCCCTGTGGTGAAAGGATTCATGGGAACTCTCTGCTTTCTGTTCACTTTTGCTGTGAGCCTAAAATTGCTGTGAAAATAAAGTGTATTCATTCTTTAAAAATTGAATAAAGTGAAAACAAGTCTATTTATTTAAGAACAACTGAATAAAATTAAATAAACCCACATATAGTGTGAGTCAAACAAAACAGGTCACCAGACTCAATTACAATTGTTTAAAGACTATGGCAGCACATACGCTCTAAGACTTAGAATATAATTAACAATATGCATAAAACACAGAAATAATGAGTAAAGGAAAATGGTAATTATTATATCATCCTTTATTTCTGCGACTGAAAGGAAATCCTAAGTATTAACAAGTCAGTGGGTAATGATTTCCACATTCTAAATAAAAATGTGTTTCTTTTAAAAAGCAGAATCCAGGATTCTAGCAATTCATATATAACTGAAAAGTAACAATAGTCAAATATTGTATAATCAAAATATGAGAAAAGGAGGAAATAAACCTTTCCACCCAAATCCATTCTACAAGCATACATGTAGGCTAAAATTGAATACAACATTTACAATAAGACCAAAATAGTATTCAAATAAAATTAAGACATAATTTTCAGGACAATATGGACTTTCTTTCATTCACTGATTTATCCCTAGAATCTAAAACAATTTCTAAAATACAGGAAATAAAAAATTAAATAAATAGTTAATAAATACATGAATTATATATTCACTTTAGAAAAATTTATTCTACCTATATTGTGGACCAGAAAGGGGCAAGTGTGGAGATTAGAGGAACTTAATTAGCAGCCTATTGTAAGTGTTTAGCCATAAAAAAATGTGTGTGGGAAAAAGCAATGGCAGTGGAAACGTGGAAAGAGTGAGTGTAGCCAGAAGGAACATAAACAAAGGCACAGTTAGAACAATGAGAATCAGCCACTGAAAGCACCAAAAACTGAAGGGCTAGGAGAAGAGAGCCCAAGAAAGATACTGAGAACTAACATCTGATGATGAAGGAAAGGACTCACAAGACAACAATGTCACAGAAACTCAGAGAGGACAGATTTAAGAGAGAATTATAC
This sequence comes from Ovis aries, assembly GCF_016772045.2. Lineage (NCBI taxonomy): Eukaryota > Metazoa > Chordata > Mammalia > Artiodactyla > Bovidae > Ovis > Ovis aries. The sequence goes on from NC_056054.1 coordinate 213,315,463, forward strand.
TATCAGGTTCACAAAGAGGCCCAATACTACAGGCAGGGCTGGGAGGAGAAATAAGGTGAGTGAAGCACTCACCATGGGCAAAAAAAAGTTAAGGGAGATCAAAAATTCTGTAATGAAGATAAATAATATTTAAATAAATCACTTTAAAAGTAAAAGTGAATGCAAAATAATTCATGATGAACAAAATATCACAACTTTTTTTCAACATATCACAACTTTGAATAAAGACGGGTGGTTGTTTGAGCTATTACTCTGTGTTACTGTACATGCCCACAGTCTGCAGTTCCTGCACCTCAGAAGACTTTGCCTCCCACCTTCCACCCTGCCCCCAGTAGGTACATGGGGCTGATAGTGGTCTGCCAATAGATGGGGCAGGATGGAGCTTATATATAGGCTTTTTTTGTTGTTGTTTTGATAGAGCAATTAGTAACTTTTTCCACTTATTTCAGAACATGGGAGAATATTTTAATAAGGAGATCTAGGGGCACGCCTTTTTCCTTTACCGCAGTTTTCCTATATGACTTGGTACAGCACTCACTGAGACTTGGAAATCTTCCTTTGGGTTTAGCAATTAAAAGTCACTGGTGATTTCAGTGGGAGTAGTTTCAGTGTGGTAGTGAAAGGAGTGGTCAGATTGCGGTTGATTAGAGAAAATAGGCTGAAGACAAAGGGCCAGAGAGGGAGATGTTTAAGGATAAAGGGTAAATAATCCAAGAGGCAATACAACTTCAACACTGTTCTTTTATTCAAACAGATCCAACCATACCTGTTTCAGGGAAGCAAAAATATAATTGAAAAAAAAGGAAAACAAGTCATTCCTGGTATGCTGCTTCAGAAACCAGCATCTTCATTGAGGCATTACACTGAATACTTATGCCTGAGGCTCTGGCTAATCAACCAATATCATCATGGTTTCAATCAGAACATTTCTGAAAGATTCCAGCAATATGTATGTTGACATACCTTCTACTCATCATACCAGGAATCACCTCTACAAAGAATCATTCTCTTGAAAACTGGTTGACTGATACTTAAACAATAACCAAAACCCACGAATTTATACTTCCATTTACATTCATTTTGAAACCGTAAATCTCCACTTGTTAACCTCTTAGATTCACAGATATCTCATAGGAGAAATTCCAAATTGGTTTATAAGTGTAATCTTGGCTACAGAACAATCCTTGAAACTTAATTATATCTTTGCTGCTGCTGCAGCTGCTGAGTCGCTTCAGTCGTGTCCGACCCTGTGCAACTCCATAGATGGCAGCCTACCAGGCTCCCCGTCCCTGGGATTCTCTAGGCAAGAACACTGGAGTGGGTTGCCATTTCCTTCTCCAATGCATGAAAGTGAAAAGTCAAAGTGAAGTTGCTCAGTCGTGTCCAACTCTTCACGACCCCATGGACTGCAGCCCACCAGGCTCCTCCGCCAATGGGATTTTCCAGGCAAGAGTACTGGAGTGGGGTGCCATTGCCTTCTCCTAATTATATCTTTACTCTTAGAATTTTCCAATATAAGTATGCAAATGCAGGCATATTCATTGTGCCCCACTGAAGACTGTCTCAATGTCAATGGAGGTGAAGGGGTATGAAGTAGATAAAAGGGGAAGGTTTCTATTTAAAACTGAGTTAAACACTTAAAGCAGAAAATCATGTTTTTAATTGTTTTCTGGGACTAATCTTAAAAGTTTAAAGTCTGATGAATAAGGTTATAGTTTTGTCAAGCCCAAAACTTCCTCCTAAGACATACATACAAACTGGTCGCTAAATGAGAAAAAGCAGAAAAGATATCTCCTACTAAGACTGTGAAACTGGAAGAGTCCTTAGAGAGAACATGAGTAAACAGGTAAAACTGACACAATGTGCTCCTTAGAAAAAAAATTACGTATTTTAGGCTAGTAAATGACTTTCTTTTCAAATATTGGACAGCAGTGCTTCTCAATCTATGCCAAAACTACCTGCACAAGTCAACTCTGGATTTTGTGAAAAGTCAGATTCTGCACCCTTCAGGATGAGAATCTGAATGGGTGGGCCCAAGAATCTGCATTTTAAACAAACTTTCAAAATCCCCATTTTCAACAAACTTCCCCAAGTGATTCTTAAGGAGACAAATTTTAAGAAGCACTTAAGATGATATAATATGTATGCTAACATTTATAGAATATGCTTTACCATGAATTTCATAGTGGAAATTTACTGCAAAATAGGTCTATCAGTCCATCAAAACATCACAAATGTTGTGGAAACTACTTATAATGAGGTTAGCACCTTAGATCTATGAAGATGACAAATGAAATATCATCACAAGCATTTGTGGAATGTTTACAATATATGCACTAAATAAATCCAATTTGTTAAAAAATACTCCTTATCCCTAGAAAGCTCACATTATATGCATTAAATATGAGTTTTTTCTCTATTTCTAATAGTTCAGAACTCAAACATTTTCATCTTTTATTTGCCTATCTACAAAATAGCAACATTCTTCTAAAAAACACAATACATTTAAATATGAACATGAAATAGCCATATGAATATTTCAATATTTGTTTACTGACATATTCAAAAGGGTTTAAAACAGACTATAGGGATTATGTCAGAATTATGTAATTGCTTATCATAAGATCAACTTCAAAATATGAAAGCACATAAGCTATAGGCAGAATATAGCATATCTTTAGAAATACACTCCTCTATGAACATACTGTGAGAAATACAACCTAGCCCAGCAGCTAGAAGTGAATTTCCAAAAGGTTAATTCTTAATTAATAGCTTTTAATTGGACTTCCCCAGTGGTGCAGTAGATAAGAATCTGCCTGCCAATGCAGGGGACACCAATCCCATCCTTTGTCTGGGAAGATTCCACAAATCTCGGGTTGACTAAGCCTGTGTACCCCAATTTCTGAGCCTGTGCTCTAGAGCCCAAGAGCCACAACTGCCGAGCCTGTGAGATTCAGTTAGAGCACACTGAAGCCCCCGTGCTCTAGGGCCCTGGAGCTGCAACTACGGAAGCCTGTGCACCTAGAGCCTGTGCTCCACAACAGCAGAAGCCGCCACAGTGACAAATCTGCCACCACAACGAAGAGTAGCCCCCAGTTGCTGCAACTAGAAAAAGCCATGTGCAGCAACAAAGACCCAGCGCAACCGAAAAAATAGAAGAATTTTTTAAGACTTTAAAAATAGCTTCTAATTAAAACTTTGCATCTTATTTCTTTTATTTGAGCATGACTTTCATGTTTTACTTTAATATGTAATATGTCATACTACTTCAGAATCAGCCCTAGCATCACAAGGCACAGAGCCAGGTTCAGAGAAGCAAAAGAGCCTGAGGAAAGAAATCATCATGGGGAAATCATTATCTTCAAATGGTATTTTCATTATTTTAAGGGAATTTCTTTTAAAACTCAAAAAACTTAGAAACATGTATCATTTTCTTAAGACCTCATCAAAGGATTGTACCTTTAAGCAATGGGTGTACACAGCAGTTACTGCCAACTCTTTATGTTTAGGCTGACTCAGATAAAAACAAATACTTTTTCAACTGTTCATTTACCATCAATCCTTAAAAATCTCCAGTGTAGTATAAGTTATGTATCATTCTCAGAAGAGAATGTTTCTCTTTTCTTTAATATTTTCTGATTTGTTGGGCCACAGAAACTTCTATTGTGTTCAGGGCCTTATTTTCAAAGGATAATACAGTTGCATCAACAATGACAGTGACCATTTATCAAATACCAAGTAGGAGTAAGGTGTTAGGAACTTGACACAAGCCACAACTAATCCTCAAATATTCTTTATGCCAATCCATATGCTATTATATTATCACCCCAGGTTTATAGATTAGGAAGGTATCTCAGAAATGTAAATTCCTCTTACCAAAGTCACCCAATTATTAGAAAACAAAACATCAAATACACTGATTCTACTTCTCTCAGTCTACAAGAAAAAATTAGAAGACAGTGAGTAAGTCAGTCTCTCCTTCTTTCTCTCTCTCATCTCCTTTCTCCAGCTGACTGTTTCTCTGGCCATAATATGGAATTGATTTTCATCTTCTTTCCCATGAAAAAAGTATTAAATGTGTATATATGTTGATTAAAGAAAAAAAGTCCTTATTTAGGAAGAATTTTCAACAAGGCATGACTTTTTCACAGAAGACACATATATAAATTAATGAGGTTAAAAGAAGCGATCTATTAGCCAGCTAAACCAGTCAACTTTGTATGGTGTCACTAGTGTCCCCAGGCCAAGGACACTTCCACTTGATTTATTGAATTAGTATTTACTGCTCTTCAACTTTTTAAAAGCAAGTTAATTACACGCTTTTTAAAAAATTAAAGCCCAAAGTAACCATTTTAAGTAAGTTTAGTTGCATTATATTTACATATGCCAACTGATTCTGTTAATAACGTTTGTCAGAATGTAGGTAAACTGTTAGAAAAGACCTTTGTCAATAAATAGAAATTTGTATTTCCACTTTATCTTGTTAATCACACTTTAAGCAAACACTAGGAAGGGTTTGAATCTTAGAAAATTTTTGAAAATTGAGAATTACCTGCAAAGAGGAATGAAATGATGTAATGGGTATTAGTAATATACTGGACTCAACAGGAAATTATAAGGATTCTTCAAACCAAGACATATCAGCATGACCCCAAACAAAGAGCACAAATGTGAGTTAGGGACCACAGCTTTCCTGGGACAATATGGTACTTAGAATATTTGCCTTTCTTGAGGATGTGAAGAGAATGAGGTTTGGAACACATTTATTATAGGTGGAAAATTAGGGGGAGCCCTGGATAACAAAAGAAAGAAGGTTAACCATCAAATAATTGATGCTTTTGAACTGTTGTGTTGGAGAAGACACTTAAGAGTCCCCTGGACTGAAAGGAGATCAAACCAGTAAATCCTAAAGATAAACAACCCTGAATATTCATTGGAAGGACTGATATTAAAGCTGAAGCTCCAATATGTTGGCTAGCTGATGCAAAGGGCCAACTCATTTGAAAAGACCCTGATGCGGGGAAAGAATGAAGGCAGGAGAAGGGAACAACAGAGGATGAGAAGATTGGATGGCATCAACAACTCAATGGATATGAATTTGAGCAAGCTCCAGGAGACGGTGAAGGACAGGGAAGCCTGGCAAGCTGCAGTCCATGGGGTCACAAAGAGTCAGACATGACTAAGCGACTGAACGACAATTGGATAATGAAAGAGAAAAGAATAGGGAAGCTGTCACCATAGGCCTCCTGTGCTCTTATTGTCTTGCTGAGCCCATGACCTTGGCTACTGTTTTACTCAGGCCACCTTTCAGGACTGGTTATGAAACTGGAATTCTGAGAAGTGAGGTCAGATCACAGGAAGCATGAGGTAGCTCTGAGATGCATCTGGTTTCTCTGCGGTCAAACAGTTTTGCTTACCGATTGCTATAAAAGCAATGGGTCTCCCAAGCTCACGCTTATCCTTGGCTTTGCCCTCACTGCCCAGGTTGGCTTCAGCTGGCACTCTACATGATCTTGTGATATTCTGAGAACCAGCACAACAACTATTTTGACCCCTGCTTCTCCTTTGAGTATCCACAGGAATTGTGTGTACTCTGTCAGCGTACACGGAACTACGTGCCTGTGCTCAATTTTGCTCAGTCATGTCTGATTCTTTGCAACCCCATGACCATAGCCCACCAGGCTCCTCTGTTCACAGAACTTTCTAGGCCAGAATACTGGAGTGAGTTTCCATTTCCTATTCTAGGGGATATTCCCGACCCAGTGATCGAACTTGCATCTCTTGCGTCTCCTGCGTTGGTAGGTTGATTCTTTGCCACTGCACCTCCAAGGAAGCCCCAAGGAACTACAGTGGGCTCTGTTGTTGTTTCCGTGGAAATTCTATGGCTTTTTCCTCATCTCCACACCATCAACCTTATTTTATCCAGAAACAAAGATTATTTTATTCAGGAGAGAGAAACGCTAACAAGGATTCCTATCTTCCTTTTGGGCCAGTTTCCATGCAATTATAGAATTTGGGGTCTTTGCCCTGCTCCAACACTGCACCTTGCTCTTGCGTCACTGCCTCACATTTTTTGCTTCACTGGCATTAAAAATTGAACTTTCAGAAGGAGGCTCATTCATTAATAGAAATTTTAAGTATTTCTTCTCATTTTATTTATTTAATGAAGGAAAATATTTAGTAGAATAATGTCATATTCCAAAAGCTTCAGCTTTAAAAAAATCTGTATCTTTATAACCTCTTAAAAACACTTAGAATATTTTACAGAGTTCTTATTAACCATACTAACTATGGTTTACCACAATTTGGATCTGAAATTACAGACTGTTTCACAAAAATAATATTGGATTCATAAATATTAGCATAGTGTGTTAATTTAGGGCACATTTCTTATTTTATTATCAGAAAAACTACCAAGAAATAAAAGAAAATTTGATTCCCCCCTCACATTTCCCTCCATCTCTCCCTCCCTCTCTCCCTCTCTCCTTTTTCCCTTCCTTCCTCTCTCTCTCTCCATCTCCCCTTTGCTCTTGCTCTTTCTCATTCTGGTTAAATATTTAATAATCATTTAAATTCAACAACAGTCTGCTTCAGTTGAAAATATTGAAATTAGTCATGTAAAAAATCATTTTAAAGTCAAGCACCAGAAACACACATTTTCTGCACTTCATTTCATTTTATAGTCTCTACGAACTATTACAATTTTTAATAAACTTGTATCTGGGATTTGAAGCCAAATACTTACACTGAAAAGGCAAGAATTTATTAACCAAAAGACACCCAAAGTGGTACTAAAATGTATTCCCCAGTGATAAGTTTTAAATGGGTTGTAAAAACTGAATTTTATTAATCTAGTCACAATTAAAGAACAACAGCTGTCCTGTCTATATTCCCAACACCCACTTTTGTAATGATGATGATTTTTTTCATTTATGACATTGCTAATAAGCAAACATCTCATGGTTGAGTTCCAAAATCTTAGTTCCATCACTCTAATTGCAAAATATTTTATTTCATCTAAAGCTTTAAAATATATGGTGCTACATAAGTTTAAATTAAGAATATTCACATTAAAACAAAATCCTTTCTAATCTGTCTATATTTTTATCCTTATTTATGTCCATATCCATATATCTAATGTGTATCTGTACATATATCTACTTTTATCTATATATGTAGCTATATCATATGTAATGTATTTGATTCATTTATCTTGGATTACTTCTCATTATGCAAAATAAATTAGTTCTAACTTTTGCTATGAAGAAATGCTTTTTTAACTGCCATGTCAGTCTCCTCCTTTAAAATTCATAGATGTATTAAAATCTGCTTTCCACAAAAGATAACAGAGAATTTAATTTCTTTAAAAAACACAAAATTACATTTTAAATGTTACTTTAATAAAATTTTACATCAAAATGGATCCTCTGGAATCTTTTATTTAAACTAAAATGAAAAGTGCTTTGTCTTTCATAAAGCAAATTATTTCTGGATATTTTTAATAAGATTACTGTCAAATTCAGGCAGCTTTTCTGACAAAGTGTATTAGCACACCACTTCATTGACTAAATGTAATATTGCTTCCAACATCACAAAATCAAGAGGATACTGTTGTTCCCCTCTCATTTTATCTCTCAACTATATTTAGGGTTAAAGTTAAAAGTGAAAAATAATCAAAAGATTTAAGGAACAGTCAGGATATTTAATGATAACTGCTTCAAGCTAATGTTAGGAGGGAGACTATATCTTGTGGAGAAGGTTTTGCTTTATCTCTTTACCCCTTGGGTTGCTAAGTCTATCATTTGTAAAATATAGGAAACGTAAGGGCTCATGAATATGTAGCAACAGGCATTGAAACTATATACCTTTTTTGAAATCAAGAAAATCAACAACTTTTAAAATCATAATGTTAATAAATTAATACCTAAAGAAAAAGAGAAACTACACAGGACCATTTGGAAACAGAATATAAGCATTTTGGCCTTTATATTTCCAATATTAAAAAGTATAAAGTGACAGGATTTTTCAAGAGAAAACTGATACATACAATGAAAGTGAAAGTGAAATTCGCTCAGTTGTGTTCAACTCTTTGCAAACCCATGGACTATACAGTCCATGAAATTCTCCAAGCCAGAATACTGGATTGGGTAGCCTTTCCCTTCTCCAGAGAGTTGTCCCAACCCAGGAACCAAACCCAGGGCTCAAACCCAGGGCTCCTGCATTGCAGGCAGATTCTTTACCAGCTGAGCCACAAGGGAAGCCTTGATACCCTGGATAGCCTTGATACCCTAAGGCATAGCATAGCCTATTAATATTATTTAGTGTCACTGGTATGTAAAATAGCAGAAGTGTTCATTTCTAAACTAATGTGCTTTTAAATATATGTTTTAACGCTTTTATAGAGCTGTTTTTTAAAATGAATTTCATTCTGTTACATTAAATAGAGTATGCTGAAAACAAACTACCTTTCTTTATGAATCAAGTCATCTTCTTGTGAGTCACTCTGTACAGTTATAACATCAGAGACCACTTAGGTTTACATGTTTATTTTTTTATACTTACAATGGCTTCAAAAGCAGCTAGAAGAAGGGATTTTTTAAAAATGAAAGGAAGAAAAAGAAAGGAAAGAAGAAGAGGGAGGGAGGGAAGGAGGAAGGAAGGAAGAAAATGTTCAATTCTTTTCATTCCTATCATTTCTTCCTTCTTTGCTTGTACTGGATCTTACTACTATAATGTACTGACTTATTTAAATACTACAGCCTAAATGAACATCACTTAGTTTCTTCTGTTTTATTTGTGCTGACTGCTGGATCTTCTAAGTCGTGTGACTGAAAGACAACTGCTTTTCCATGGGCTTTAGAAGGAGACATCCTGGGTTTAGCCAAGGGATATGATCTGAAATCTGAAATTCACCATCTTGGGAACCTAAGTTAGGTTTCTTAACCTCCCGGATTTCAGTTTCTCTTTCTTGTTAAGTAGGGAATATAGTATCAGTCTCTCAGGGCAAAAACTGAACATTCAATAAAGTCAAGTCCTTTACCTCTGTTTTTCAGAAAATGATATCTTATCCTAGTTCTGCTTTTAAGTACTATATTAGCATCATTTCACCTCTCTGATTCTCAGGTTCTATGTCAATAAACCTGGGAATACCAGACCACTTGACCTGGCTCATGAGAAATCTGTATGCAGGTCAGGAAGCAACAATTAGGACTGGACATGAAACAACGACTGGTTGCAAACTGGGAAAGTGAAAGTGAAGTCACTCAGTCGTGTCCGACTCTTAGAGACCCCATGGATTATATATATCCTACCAGGCTCCTCTGTCCATGGAATTTTCCAGGCAAGAGTACTGGAGTGGGTTGCCATTTCCTTTTCCAGGGGATCTTCCCGATGCAGGGATTGAACCCGGGTCTCCCACACTGCAGGCAGACGCTTTACCCTCTGAGCCCCAAGGAGTATGTCGAGGCTGTATATTGTCACCCTGCTTACTTAGCTAATATGCAGAGTACATCATGAGAAATGCTGGGCTGGATAAAGCACAAGCTGGAATCAACATTGCCGGGAGAAATATAAATAATCTCAGATAGGCAGATGACACCATCCTTATGGCAGAAAGCAAAGAAGAACTAAAGAGTCTCTTGATGAAAGTGAAAGAGGAAAGTGAAAAAGTTGGCTTAAAGCTCAATATTCAGAAAACTAAGATCATGGCATCTGGTTACATCACTCCATGGGAATAGATGGGAAAACAGTTGGAAACAGTGTCAGACTTTATTTTGGGGGCTCCAAAATCACTGCAGATGGTGACTGCAGCCATGAAATTAAAAGACACTTACTCCTTGGAAGGAAAGTTATGACCAACCTAGATAGTATATTCAAAAGCAGAGACATTACTTTGCCAACAAAGGTCTGTCTAGTCAAGGCTATGGTTTTTTCAGTGGTTATGTATGGATGTAAGAGTTGGACTGTGAAGAAAGCTGAGCACCAAAGAGTTGATGCTTTTAAACTGTGGTGTTGGAGAAGACTCTTGAGAGTCCCTTGGACTGCAAGGAGATCCAACCAGTCCATCCCAAAGGAGCTCAGTCCTGAGTGTTTATTGGAAGGACTGATGTTGAAGCTGAAACTCTAATACTTTGGCCACCTGATGCAAAAAGCTGGCACATTTGAAAAGACCCTTATGCTGGGAAAGATTGAGGCATCACCGACTCAATGGATATGAGTTTGGATAAACTCTGGGAGTTAGTGATGGACAGAGAGGCCTGGTGTGCTGTCGTTCACGGGGTCGCAAAGAGTTGGACATGACTGTGCGACTGAACTGAACTGATGTCAATAAAATGTGTATGGCTTCTTTGGATTTAATTTTCTGTGATTTTATTTTTAATTGAAAAAATAGGGCCTTAACATCTTATTTCAGTTAGGAAATAACCTCTAAGAAACTAATGGCAGGATGATCTTGAATCAAGGTTTATAATATAAACTACCAACATTAAAAAATGATAAACATTTAAACAGTAGGTGATCTTAAATCAAGAGAGGCGATGGGACTTATAACCTTTCAAAGAGAATGATTCATTGAACATTTTTCAGTGACATAGCTAAAAAGGAGATTTTTCATAAGGGAGTATTTTTTAAATGTAATTGTATGTATACCAATGAATGCTGGAGAAAAATATACTCTTAAATATCTAAATAAATGCTTTAAAGCATCATTTCTTATTACACATTTATTATTCCTAAGGAAGTTATGAGTATTTGGAACCAGTTGGAGGGAACAGTTACTAATTACATGAAATATAGATCCTGAAAATGTAATTACTGTATTGAGAATATATTTCAGAAGTGTAGGAAAAATAATACTCAGTCACCTTTTATCATGGCTCTCTGAAAAGGACTCATTTGTCCTACTAAACAGAAGGATTAAATGGTTGATCATTTTCCAGCCTTCTAATAAAGATAGGTTTTCTTACAAATGAATAGCATTTTAAAAATGTATATATTGTTAGATATGTACAAAAAGACTGGAATGTCATTTCTCCCTGCTTTTAGCTTGCAGTCCACAGCATTATTTTCACACTGCAGCAGATGAACCGAAAGTCTCTGGTGCATCAAAACCAATATCAACTTTCTTGAATTAATTACTTCCTTCAATCGTAGCTTTATAATGAGTCTCTCTGGGAATTGGCACAATTAAAAAAAAATTGATTCACCAGAAAGATGGGGGAAGACACTGCTCTAAGGCCTGTTCTCTTTCCTCTCTCTTCTACCATTAAACTCTTCAGATTAGTATTCAGGAAGTAAAATCTCACTTCTAAGGATGATCTCTATTTAAACAGTCAAGGTTTTCAGATCACTGAGAAAGAAAAGTCATTTTCAACTCCCATATTACAAAACCAAATGTACCATGGACTTCTCTGTTTTTACACAAAAAAAGGTCTTTGAAAAAAACATTTCTAAAATCTGACACTCAATGTCTTTATGTGTGTTTTAGGGAATATTAATATGTCACAAATATATATAAAGCTACTAGCATTTCTTCTTCAACAATTCAGAGATAGAGATGTACTCGGGAGCTAGGCTTTCAATAAAATTTTAATTCTGTTTTTCAATAATACATTATTACCAGAATGATTCTTAAATCTAGCTGAACATTAGAATAATTCCTGGAGATGTGGATTTCATAACATTTAATGGAAAAACCGGAATGCACTTTTAGGTCAACTAAGCTCAACATTCAGAAAACTAATATCATGGCATCTGGTCCCATCAATTCATGGGAAATAGATGGGAAACAGTGGAAACAGGGTCAGACTTTATTTTGGGGGGCTCCAAAATCACTGCAGATGGCGATTATAGCCGTGAAATTAAAAGACGCTTACTCCTTGGAAGAAAAGCTATAGCCAACCTAGACAGCATATTGAAAAGCAGAGACATTACTTTGCCAACAAAGGTCCATCTAGTCAAGGCTATGGTTTTTCCAGTGGTCATGTATGGATGTGAGAGTTGGACCATGAAGAAAGCTGAGCACCAGAGAATTGATGCTTTTGAACTGCAGTGTTGGAGAAGACTCTTGAGAGTCCCTTGGACTGCAAGGAGATCCAACCAGTTCATTCTAAAGGAGATCAGCCCTGGGTGTTCTTTGGAAGGAATGATGCTAAAGCTGAAGCTCCAGTACTTTGGCCACCTCACACGAAGAGTTGACTCATTGGAAAAGACTCTGATGCTGGGAGGGATTGGGGGCAGGAGGAGAAGGGGACGACAGAGGATGAGATGGCTGGATGGCATCACCGATTTGATGGACATGAGTTTGAGTGAACTCTGGGAGCTGGTGATGGACAGGGAGGCCTGGCGTGTGGCGATTCATGGGGTTGCAAAGAGTCAGACACTACTGAGCGACTGAACTGACTGACTGATATTTAGTGTGTGTGTGTATATATATATATATATATATATTTATATAAAATAAACAACATAAGATATATGTCTGTCTCCAGGCTACATTCTTAAAGATTTTGATTATGTGGGTCAGGGCAAGGAGTTTATTTTTCTTATTAGATGAACATTGACCTAGTATCTTTTTTCTTAATCACCAGGGTGAAGAATTACTATATTAACATAGTACACATTATTAAGATGCAATGAAAAATATTTCCACCTATATTATGGTTTAATTTCTATATGTTAATATACTATTTTCTAGAAATATAACGCAAATGTGAATATCATTTACTGATACAGACTGTATTAACATAGCAACATCAGTCTTGCTATATCATTGTATTTCGAACTCTGTTTAAAATATTCTTTACTTAAAGTATGTGAGACTACTCTGATTTGGGGGAAAAATGTAATCAAACCAAAAAATTCAATGAACAATAGCTGTGATGGTAATCTGGCTTAGATTCATTCACCAGTAGGGTTGATCTGGCTAACTATGATGAATAGGCATTCCTATGTAGCTCACCTGTCTATATAGGTCACCTTCCTAGAGCAGCACTTACAATCAGAGAGGCTGACTTCTTGAAATAGAAAAAGACTATTATTCATGAAGGATATTCTATATGATGGTAAAATAGAAGAATAAAGAAATAAGGAATAAAGAAAATGAGGTCAAAAGAAGAATAAAGATAGAAAAAGTCAAATGCTGGAATTAGGTAGGCGGCTGGGGTGCTAAGCGCAGGCGGCTGCGACCAGCTGGCGCACTAAGCGCCGCCGAGAGGAGCTATCCCGTGTCCAAGGTCAGGGGCAGCGGCCGGGAGGATCTACCCCATGTCCAAGAGGCGGTGGCTGCCTGGGCACAGGAGGGCCTAGAGGAGCCATCCCATGTTGAAAGTCAGGAAGGGCGGCAGTGAGGAGATACCCCTCATCCAAGGTAAGGATCAGTGGCTGCACTTTCTGGAGCAGCCCTGAAGAGATAACCCACGCCCAAGGTAAGAGAAACCCAAGTAAGGCGGTAGGTGTTACAAGAGGGCATCAGACGGCAGACACACTGAAACCATACTCACAGAAAACTAGTCAATCTAATCACACTAGGACCACAGCCTTGTCAAACTCACAGAAACTAAGCCATGCCCATAGGGTAACCCAAGATGGGCGGGTCATGGTGGAGAGGTCTGACAGAATGTGGTCCACTGGAGAAGGGAATGACAAACCACCTCAATATTCTTGCCTTGAGAACCCCATGAACAGTAGGAAAAGGCAAAATGATAGGATACTGAAAGAGGAATTCCCCAGGTCGGTAGGTGCCCAATATGCTACTGGAGATCAGTGGAGAAATAACTCCAGAAAGAATGAAGGGATGGAGCCAAAGCAAAATCAATACCCAGCTGTGGATGTGACTGGTGATAGAAGCAAGGTCTGATGCTGTAAAGAGCAATATTGCATAGGAACCTGCAATGTCAGGTCCATGAACCAAGGCAAATTGGAAGTGGTCAAACAAGAGATGGCAAGAGTGAATGTAGACATTCTAGGAATCAGTGAACTAAAATGAACTGGAATGGGTGAATTTAACTCAGATGACCATTATATCTACTTACTGTGGGCAGGAATCCCTTAGGAGAAATGGAGTAGCCATCATGGTCAACAAAACAGTCCAAAATGCAGTACTTGGATGCAATCTCAAAAATGATTGAATGATCTCTGTTCGTCTCCAAGGCAAACCATTCAATATCACGGTAATCCAAGTCAATGCCCCAACCAGTAACGCTGAAGAAGCTGAAGTTGAATGGTATTATGAAGACCTACAAGACCTTTTAGAACTAACACCCAAAAGAGATGTCCTTTTCATTATAGGGGACTGGAATGCAAAAGTAGGAAGTCAAGAAACACCTGGAGTAACAGGCAAATTAAGCCTTCGATGCAGAATGAAGCAGGGCAAAGATTAATAGAGTTTCGCCAAGAAAATGCACTGGTCATAGCAAACACCCTCTTCCAACAATACAAGAGAAGACTCTCCACATGGACATCACCAGCTGGTCAACATCGAAATCAGATTGATTATATTCTTTGCAGCAAAGATGGAGAAACTCTATACAGTGAACAAAAACAAGACCAGGAGCTGACTGTGGCTCAGATCATGAACTCCTTATTACCAAATTCAGACTCAAATTGAAGAAAGTAGGGAAAACCGCTAGACCATTCAGGTATGACCTAAATCAAATCCCTTATGATTATACAATGGAAGTGAGAAATAGATTTAAGGGCCTAGATCTGATAGATAGACTGCTTGATGAACTATGGAATGAGGTTCGTGACATTGTACAGGAGACAGGGATCAAGACCATCCCCATGGAAAAGAAATGCAAAAAGGCAAAATGGCTGTCTGGGGAGGCCTTACAAATAGCTGTGAAAAGAAGAGAAGTGAAAAGCAAAGGAGAAAAGGAAAGATATAAGCATCTGAATGCAGAATTCCAAAGAATAGCAAGAAGAGATAACAAAGCCTTCTTCAGTAATCAATGCAAAGAAATAGAGGAAAACAACAGAATGGGAAAGACTAGAGATCTCTTCAAGAAAATTAGAGATACCAAGGGAATATTTCATGCAAAGATGCGCTCAATAAAGGACTGAAATGGTATGGACCTAACAGAAGCAGAAGATATTTAGAAGAGGTGGCAAGAATACACAGAAGAAGTGTACAAAAAAGATCTTCATGACCCGGATATTCACGATGGTGTGATCACTCATCTAGAGCCAGACATCCCGGAATGTGAAGTCAAGTGGGCCTTAGAAAGCATCACTACAAACAAAGCTAGTGGAGGTGATGGAATTCCAGTTGAGCTATTTCAAATCCTAAAAGATGATGCTGTGAAAGTGCTGCACTCAATATGCCAGCAAATTTGGAAAGCTCAGCAGTGGCCACAGGACTAGAAAAGGTCAGTTTTCATTCCAATTCCAAAGAAAGGCAATGCCAAAGAATGCTCAAAGTACCACACAGTTGCACTCATCTCACACGCTAGTAAAGTCATGCTCAAAATTCTCCAAGCCAGGCTTCAGCAATACGTGAACCGTGAACTTCCAGATGTTCAAGCTGGTTTTAGAAAAGGCAGAGGAACCAGAGATCAAATTGCTAACATCTGCTGGATCATCAAAAAAGCAAGGGAGTTCCAGAAAAACATCTACTTCTGCTTTATTGACTATGCCAAAGCCTTTGAGTGTGTGGATCACAAGAAACTGTGGAAAGTTCTGAGAGAGATGGGAATACCAGACCACCTGACCTGGCTCTTGAGAAATCTGTATGCAGGTCAGGAAGCAACAGTTAGGCTGGACATGGAAGAACAGACTGGTTCCAAATAGGAAAAGGAGTATGTCAAGGCTGTATATTGTCACCCTGCTTATTTAACTTATATGCAGAGTACATCATGAGAAATGCTGGACTGGAAGAAACACAGGCTGGAATCAAGATTGCCAGGAGAAATATCAATAACCTCAGATATGCAGATGACACCACCTTTATGGTAGAAAGTGAAGAGGAACTCAAAAGCCTCTTGATGAAAGTGAAAGAGGAGAGTGAAAAAGTTGGCTTAAAGCTCAACATTCAGAAAATGAAGATCATGGCTCCAGTTCAATCCCTTCATGGGAAATAGATGGGGAAACAGTGTCAGAATTTATTTCTGGGGGGCTCCAAAATCACTGCAGATGGTTACTGTAGCCATGAAATTAAAAGACGCCTACTCCTTAGAAAAAAGGTTATGACCAACCTAGATAGCATATTCAAAGCAGAGACATTACTTTGCTGACTAAAGTCCTTCTAATCAAGGCTATGGTTTTTCCAGTAGTCATGCATGCATGTGAGTTGGACTGTGAAGAAGGCTGAGCACTGAAGAATTGATGCTTTTGAACTGTGGTGTTGGAGAAGATTCTTGAGAGTCCCTTGGACTGCAAGGAGATGCAACCGGTCCATTCTGAAGGAGATCAGCCCTGGGTGTTCTTTGGAAGGAATGATGCTAAAGCTGAAGCTCCAGTACTTTGGCCATCTCATGCAAAGAGTTGACTCATTGGAAAAAAACTCTGATGCTGGGAGGGATTGGGGGCAGGAGGAGAAGGGGACGACAGAGGATGAGATGGCTGGATGGCATCACTGACTTGATGGACGTGAGTCTGAGTGAACTCTGGGAGTTGGTGATGGACAGGGAGTCCTGGCGTGCGGCAATTCATGGGGTCGCAAAGTCGGACACGACTGAGCGACTGAGCTAAAGGAATATATTTGGAGTAAGATACATGTCAGTGAGAGGAAAACAAAAATTGGACTTACTATTTTAAAAATCAAAGGAAAAATGAAACATAATAAACTATGCCATTCATATTCTTGAAAAACAGTAAATAAATAAAACAACCAATTGCTTAGGAAAATCTCAGATATTCCTGGAACTGAAAGAGAGGAAACTGGTATGGGGTGGAGACTGGTATGGGGTAAGACTTATCTATAACATTCTACTCTCTCTCCTCAACCCCAGACCCTAAGTAAATACAGTAACAAGTTTTATTAGTCTCTTTCTTATAATACCTATTAACACAGTCATTAGACATGAAAGAGAAGGAGCTAAAAGAATACAATGTAAGAATGTTTTCTGCAACTATGTAGCTTAACCTAAATTATACACAGCTTCTTGGAATTATTCTCTTCCTGATTATTAGGTGTAAATGACAGATTTAATATGTTCCACTGACAGCCAGACTAGGAGTAGGAAACCCATTTACTAAAGAAATTTGAGACTCTTACCCATACTTAAAGGCTTTCCTGCTGGCTCAGTGGTAAGGAATCCACCTGCCAACGCTGGAGATCTTGGTTCAATCCCTGGCTTGGAAAGATCTCCTGGAAAAGGAAATGGCAACCATGGGTGCCATTGAGATGGGAATACCAGACCACCTGACCTGCCTCTTGAGAACTCTGTATGCAGGTCAGGAAGCAACAGTTAGACTGGACATGGAAGAACAGACTGGTTCCAAATAGGAAAAGGAGTATGTCAAGGCTGTATATTGTCACCCTGCTTATTTAACTTATATGCAGAGTACATCATGAGAAACTCTGGACTGGAAGAAACACAAGCTGGAATCAAGATTGCCAGGAGAAATATCAATAACCTCAGACATGCAGATGACACCACCCTTATGGTAGAAAGTGAAGAGGAACTCAAAAGCCTCTTGATGAAAGTGAAAGAGGACAGTGAAAAAGTTAGCTTAAAGCTCAACATTCAAAAAACGAAGATCATGGCATCCGGTCCCATCACTTCATGGGAAATAGATGGGGAAACAGTGGAAACAGTGTCAGACTTTATTTTTGGGGGCTCCAAAATCACTGCAGATGGTGACTGCAGCCATGAAATTAAAAGATGCTAACTCCTTGGAAGGAAATCTATGATCAACCTAGATAGTATATTGAAAAGCAGAGACATTACTTTGCCGACTAAGGTCCGTCTTGTCAAGGCTATGGTTTTTCCAGTGGTCGTGTATGGATGTGAGAGTTGGACTGTGAAGAAGGCTGAGTGCTGAAGAATTGGTGCTTTTGAACTGTGGTGTTGGAGAAGACTGTTGAGAGTCCCTTGGACTGCAAGGAGATTCAACCAGTCCATTCTAAAGGAGATCAGCCTTGGGATTTCTTTGGAAGGAATAATGCTAAAGCAGAAACAACAACAACCCATACTTAAATATCAAGCTTCTCAAATTCAGCACTAGGCTAAGTTATGAAAACATGGGAGAAAATCACTAACATTTTCTTAAAGGAAGTGTCCTTGGTTTGTTCCATAAATGGAAAAGTAGTACTAATAATTTTAATCTGGCTGGAAAACATTTGAAGCGTATAAAATTAGTAAATATACAAAATAGTGTCAATATTGCACTCATAATTTTGAGCAACATAACTTCTCAGAAATCTTTTAAAGTGGTTGCAAAATGCACATGATTCAGTATTTAGAAGAACTGACTTAAACACATTCTTCATAGATTTATTTCAGTAAAACACTGAAGAAAAGTTTCCAAAACTGATTTGGTTTACCTTAAATCATTCTTCCTGGACAGTAATCAGATAGCAGAGTCAATTGACTAATAAGAGTAATTTTCTGCTTTTGACCTTAAAAGTCATCAACACTGTAAAGGCAAATGCTTGTCTTTCTCTTTTATATAGAATGGTGCTGGGTTGAAGATACCAATGAAATTATTAATAGGGAACATATGGGTAAAACTCATTTGAAAGTATCATTATATCATTATAAAATATTAAGAAGACAGACAAGATATACCCTTCTTTATCCTATTAGAAATTATTAAATGATTTGGCAGGAGACCATTCTGACCAATTCATGTTCTCAAAGTAGTTTTAAGGTTATATTGGGAATCAATATCTCATACAAGCTAGGTAAAAATGAATTTATGTCTGGGGACATGGGTAGGAAACGGTCAATCAGATAGATATAAAATTTTCATGTTTTGTCCTAAAACTTTCTACATACTGTGAAAGAAGAGGGTGCTATAGCAACTTCATGCAGAATATTGGACTGAGGAGCCAAGCCTTCTGATTTACCAATGAAGAAACAAATATATAGTCTGCAGAGAAAATCTAATAAGCTAAATATTTTATAATCTGGGGGGAATAAAGGTTTGTCATTGAAAAGGGGATTGATTACAGTATAAACTTAGAAATAAGTATACTTTGGAAGTTTATACTATGCGGGTAAAATAAACAGGAAAGGCCAGAGCCAAGTATTAGAAATAAACGTGTAGTTTCTTGGAAGTAGAAAAACCAGGTAATTCACAACTAGCTACAATATACGAGAAAGTATAACTGGAAAGCACAATTCTACTGTTATGGAGTTAGTGAAAAAATCCACACTCCTCTTAAAAGAACTAAATATACTTGTATGGATGAAGTAGAAAAATGAGAAATTGTGTATGTAACTTGATATAAACTCACTCCAGTGCCATTTTGAAATGTGACTTCCAATTTGCCCTCAGCAATCCAGTGTCAGGTTTCCCACTGACTAGACCAACCTGAATTATCAAGACGGTCTGGGGAATGCTCTATGCTAAAGTATTTCAAGAGATTATGTCTTTGCTTCTGGAAGGTGCAGTTTATAAGTACGAAATTGGAGCTGTTGCAGTCAGTTTTCCCCTATGTGGAAAATATGGGAAGAGAGCCTGAGAACTTCATAAGAATGGAGCCAGAGCTCTAATAGATCACAAATAGAAGCTTAGGACAACACCCATTCGTTAGCTCACGTTCTGTATTTCAGAAGTTTAGCATGGACATAATGTTCTGGATATAGTAAGGCTGAAATCAGCAAGGCCAGACTGAGTCATTTCTAAAAAATTCTATGAAAAACTCCATCTCATTAACAACAGCTCCATTCTTGTTGCTGGTAGGACTCACATTCCCGTAGTTGTAGGATTAAGGTCTCATTTCCTTGCTGACTGTCAACCATGAAGTTTTCTCGGGTCTTAAGAGGCTGCCATATGACCCCTCTTTTTTTCCAAGCAGGCAATGATGCTTCAACTCTGTCCTGTGTCTTTGATTTTATTTCCTCAACCAGCCAGAAATAATTTCTACTTTTCAAGGTCTTATATGACTAGTTCAGAATTATCTAGATAATCTCCCTATCATAAGATCAACTGATTTGATACCTTAGTTAATTCATAAAGTCCTTTCATAGTGGTATCTAAATTCATGTTTGACTGAATAACTGGGTGAGAGTATCTACTAGGGACTGGAAATCTTAGGATATCTTCATTGAATTCCACAAACCACAAAAGTCAATATATTCACTTTGATATTTATACCAGGTTGAATCATAGTTTCTGTGTTTATAAATAAAAAAACACTGTAACTGATATACTCCTTGAAAAAAAGGACATGCATAGTGATATTCAGTTCAGTTCAGTCACTCAGTCATATCTGAGTCTTTGTGACCCCATGGACTGCAGCACTCCAAGAGCTGTTCATCACCAACTCCCAGAGCTTGGTCAAACTAATGTCCATCGAGTCAGTGATGCCATCCAACCATCCCATCCTCTGTCATGCCCTTATTATCCTACCTTCAATCTTTCCCAGTATCAGGGTCTTTTTCAATAAATCAGTTCTTCACATCAGTTGGCCAAATTATTGGAGTTTCAGCTTCAGCATCAGTCCTTTCTTTAGGATTGACTGGTTGGATCTCCTTGCAGTCCAAGGGATTCTCAAGAGTCTTTTCCAACACCACAGTTCAAAAGCAATAATTCTTCAGCACTTAGCTTCCTTTATAGTCTAACTCTCACATCCATACATGACCACTGGAAAAACCATAGCTTTGACTAGATGGACCTTTGTTGACAAAATAATGTCTCTGTTTTTTAATATGCTGTCTAGGTTGGTCATAGCTTTTCTTCCAAGGAGCAGCAGTCTTTTAATTTCATGGCTGCAGTCATCATCTGCAGTGATTTTGAAGCCCAAGAAAATAAAGTCTGTAACTCTTTCCATTGTTTCCCTGTCTATTTGCCATGAAGTGATGGAACTGGATGCCATGATCTTAGTTTTCTGAGTGTTGAGTTACAAGCCGGTTTTTTCACTCTCCTCTTTTGCTCTCATCAAGAGGCTCTTTAGTTCTTCTTCACTTTCTTCCATAAGGATGCTGTCATATGCGTATCTGAGGTTATTGATATTTCTCCCGGCAATCTTGATTCCAGTTTGTGCTTGCCTGGCATTTCACATGATGTACTCTGCATAAAAGTTAAATAAGCAGGATGACAATATACAGCCTTGACATACTCCTATCCCAAGTTGGAAGCATTCTGTTGTTCCATGTCCAGTTCTAACTGTGGCTTCTTGACCTGCATACAGATTTCTCAGGAGGCAGGTAAGGTGGTCTGGTATTCCCATCTCTTGAAGAATTTTCCACAGTTTGCTATGATCCACATAGGCAAAAGGTTTGGCATAATCAGTAAAGCAGAAGTGATATTTTTCTGGAACTCTCTTGCTATTTTGATTATCCAATGAATGTTGGCCATTCAATCTCTGGTTCCTCTGTCTTTTATAAATCCAGTTTGAACATCTGGAAATTCACACTTCATGTACTGATGAAGCCTGTCTTGGAGAATTTTCAGCATTACTTTTCTAGCATGTAAGATGAGTGCAACTGTGTGGTAGTTTGAACATTCTTTAGCATTGTCTTTCTTTGGGATTGGGATGAAAACTGATCATTTCCAGTATTGTGGCCACTGCTGAGCTTTCCAAATTTGCTGGCATATTGAGTGCAGCACATCTTTTAGGATGTGATATAGCTCAGCTGGAATTCCATCACCTCCACTAGCTTTGTTCAGAGTATGCTTTCGAAAGCCCATCTGACTTCACATTCCAGGATGTCTGGCTCTATCTAGGTCATGATAATCTTTTTTGTACAGTTCTTCTGTGTATATTCTTGCCACCTCTTCTTAATATCTTCTGCTTCTGTTAGGTCCATACCATTTTTGTTCTTTATTGTGCCCATCGTTGGATGAATTGTTCCCCTGGTATCTCTAATTTTCTTGAGAGATCTCTAGTCTTTCCTATTCTATTGTTATACTCTATTTGTTTACATTGATCACTTAGGAAGGCTTTCTTATCTCTCCTTGTTATTCTTTGGAACTCTGCATTCAGATGGCTATATCTTTCTTTTTTGTCCTTGGTTTTAGCTTCTCTTCTCAGCTATTTGTGAGGTCTCCTAAGACAACCATTTTGCCAATTTGCATTTCTTTTTCTTGGATTTTCTCTTGATCACTGCCTCCTGTACAATGTCATGAACCTCCTTCCATAGTTCTTCAGGCATTCTATCTATCAAATCTAATCTCTTGAATCTATTTGTCACTTCCACTGTATAAACATAAAGGATTTGATTTAAGTCATACCTGAATGGTCTAGTGGTTTTCCCCACTTTTTAAAACAAAACCTTGTGCACACCAGGAGCCAGGAGAAAGGAACAAGAGGCTGAGTCAGACTTGCTTTTGAGTATCTAGGAGTCTCCTGTAGAGGTGTGGGTCCACAGTGGCCTGCTGCAGGGTAGGGACACTGAATAAAAAATGCACAAGTCCTTTTGGAGGAGGTTGACATTATCTTCATTACCCCTACCATACTTTGCCTTCATGTCAAACAACAGAGAGGGAACATGGCCCTGCCCATCAACAGGAAATTGGATTGAAGATTTACTTTACTCTTACCTGGAAAATCCCATGGACAGAGGAGTGTGGTAGGCTACAGTCCATGGGGTTTCAAAGAGTCAGACACGACTGAGCAACTGAACTGAACTGAAGCATGACCCCACCCATCAGAACAATACCCAGTTTCTCCCACAGTCAATCTTCCCCATCAGGAAGCTTCCATAAGCCTCTTATCCTTACCCATCACAGGGAAGATAGAATGAGAACCATAATCACAGATAACTAACCAAACTGATCACATGGACCACAGCCTTATCTAACTCAATGAAACTATGAGCCATGCCATGTAGGGCCACCCAAGTTGGATGGGTCATGGTGGAGGGTTCTGAAAAAATGCGGTCCATTGGAGAAGGGCATGGGAAACCACTTCAGTATTCTTCTGTTGAGAACCCCATGAACAGTATGAAAAGGAAAACAGATATGACACTGAAAGATGAATTCCTCAGGTTGATAGGTGCCCAATATGCTACTGGAGATCAGTGGAGAAATAACTACAGAAAGAATGAAGAGATGGAAACAAAGTGAAAACAACAGCTAGTTGTGGATATGACTGGTGATGGAAGTAAAGTCTAATGTGTAAAGAGCAATACTGCATAGGAATCTGGAATGTTAGGTCCATGAATCAAGGCAAATTGGAAGTGGCCAAACAGGACATGGCAAGAGTGAATGTCAAATTTTAGGAATCAGTGAACTAAAATGGACTGGAATGGGTGAATTTAATTCAGATGACCATTATATCTTCTACTGTGGGCAAGAATCCCTTAGAAGAAATGGAGTAGCCCTCATAGCCAACAAAAGAGTCCAAAATGCAGTATTGAGTGCAGTCTCAAAAATGACAGAATGTTCTCTCTTTGCTTCCAAGGCAAACCATTCAATATCACAGTAATCCAAGTCTATGCCACAGCCACTAATGCTGAAGTTGATGAAGCTGAATGGTTCCATGAAGACCTACAAGACCTTCTAGAACTAACACCCCAAAAGATGTCCTTCTCATCATAGGGGACTGGAATGCAAAAGTACGAAGTCAGGAAATACGTGGAGTAACAGGCAAGTTCGGCCTTGGAGAACAAAATGAAGAAAGGCACAAACTAACAGAGTTTTGCCAAGAGAATGCATTGGTCATAGCAAACATCCTCTTCCAACAACACAAGAGATGATTCCACACATGGACATCAGATGGTCAATACTGAAATCAAATTGTTTATATTCTTTGCAGCCAAAGATGGAGCAGCTCTTTATGGTCAGGAAAAACAAGACCATGACCTGACTGTGGATCAGATCATGAACTCCTTATTGCAAAATTCAGAATTAAATTTAAGAAAGTATGGAAAATTACTAGATCATTCAAGTATGACCTGAATCAAATCCCTTATGATTATCACCTTTCTACATATATATATATGCATTTGTTTTATATATAGATATAATAAATTATAAATTTAATACTAACATTTTCTTATATATGATTTGCTATTCCCTTATCAGATAAATGGGTTTCCCATGTGGCACTAGTGGTAAAGAACCTGCCTGCTAATACAGGAGACACAAGAGACATAGTGTTAGGGAAATTTTTTTAAAAAATAGTCTTGCTTAGGCTTCAGAGACAAAGTAGAGCAGTCCTCTGACCTTGTTTCTAACCTGCATGGACACTGTCCTCACTAGGAGTAACTGCCTGCTATGAGTGTAAGACTTGCAGTGCCACAGATAAGATGGGGGAGAAATCTTATGATTGTTGAGCCCCTGGAGGGGGCCTGGCCAGCCAAGCCCCAGGCTTAGCAACATTCCAAGTTTTACAGGACAAAACAAAAAGCATTAATGGGAAAACAAGCTGGCGATTTGCTCACAGATTGATGATGATATTAGTTTGTGTCTGTCTTTGGATTATAAGTGGAACCCCAACCTGCAATCTTTGAAGTCTCACCCACAGAGTGGACATGCTGTCTGGGACCCTTTCCCAATTGGGACTCCAGATGTGCTGGGACAAGGGACTTCCCAGCACTGTTTAAGTCTGGAAGTTGGTCAAAACCCAATTTGGTGATGTATTCTCTGTTCCTATTTCTCTTTTCTTTTAATGTTAATATGTTGAAAATAAGGTAGATAAATATCTGTATCTCTAATAAATAGCTGTATTATTTATTTGTATATAACAAGTGGCTTATTTTGTTACCAAATCCTTTGAATTTGAGACAAAAGTGAAAACCTTCAGCAAAACACATGGATTTGATACCTGGGTTGGGAAGATACCCTGGAGAAGGAGATGGCAAACCACTCCAGTATTCTTGCCTGGAGAATTCCATGGACAGAGGAGTATGTCAGGCTATAGTCTGTGGGATCACAAAGAGCCAGACATGACTGCTTTCATATATATGTATATATTTGGCCATGCTGCATGGTTTGTGGGATCTTAGTTCCCTCACCAGTGATTGAACCGATGGCCCCTGTAGTGGAAGTGTGGCATCCTAACCACTGGATTGCCTGCCAGGGAATTCCCTAGAACTAGAATACTAAAAGAAATTCTTTCATGGAAAATTTCTTCTGAAATATACTGGAATTCCCTAACAATCAGTATCTTAGTAAATTCATGTTGTGATAACAAAATACCATAAGAACATGGTGGCTTGTAAATAACACAAATTTATTTCTCACAGTATTGGAGGCTGGAAAATCCAAGTTCAAAGTGCCAAGAGATTAAGTGCCTGGTAAGGGCCTGCTTCCTGATTCATAGACGGACATCTTTTTGCCATGCCCTCACAGAACAGAAGTGAATGAGTGAGTTCTCTGGGGCCTCTTTTATGAGGGCCCTAATCTCATTAAAGAGGACTCTGCCTACAAGACCCAATCACCTCCCAAAGACTCCAACTCCAAATACCATCGCATTAGGGATTATGTTACACCATTTGAATATGGGGGAATACAACATCCAATCTATAGCATATATATCGTCTCATGTCACAGAACAAATTATGTTCTTCAGGAGACAACTACTAATACTATGAAATGATTGAGTATATTATCCAGTTGATGCAGAGGGAAGGGATTGATGATTTTTCACTTAAATGCAGAAGTTTTGATCTGCTTTTCATCATAGTGTGTCTGTGTATTTGTTTTTGTATGTGTGTGTGTCTCTAACTTTGTCTCGTTTACCTTCTTGCACGGCTGTTTTTGGGATGATGAACAAATCTACTTGTATGAATTTATAGTTAATAATTCAAAATATGTCAACTAATAAAAACATCAAAAGTATATCATTTATTATAAATATTCTTCTTTCAAGTGGATATTCTTCATTCAGTTATAATAGAACACCCTTGTCATATTATTATACTATGGAATACTCTCTAATTATAATCATTTTTAAGTCTATATTTGAAATTGCAGAAAATAGGAATCCATGAAAGGCAATTATTTATTTTCGTAGTTTGTTCTTCTAACATTTCACTTTTGTAGTAAGTAGACAGCACTACAACACTTTATCATATCAAAAACACACATCAAAAAAAAAGTTAAAAACAAAAGCTATATATTAGTGAGTGAGTGACCTTCAGCCTGAAGCTTCCATATGTCCCAGTTCATTCCATTAGAATAAGTATTACCAGTATCACATAGAACATGTCCTCTTTCTGAACTGATAGATAAATAAAGAAGACGTTCCTCATCCAGAGAGTTTCTAATTTAAAGCCCTTAGTGTTCAATCCAGCATAGAGCATGCACAGACTTTAAAAATTCTCCTACAGTAGGAGGCCAGAGATCACACTTCCCCAAGATTTCAGAATGTTGCTTTAGCTGTACCAGGATGAAGCAAATGGAAAAGTAAAACTCCCAGGGCAGAGTGGAATATGTCTATGAAGTTTAAAATGCCTTTAACTTTAAGGTTAAAAGTAATAAAAAGTTAAATTGGGATATTCAGTCCTCTCTTTACTTTCCATGCTAAGCCCTATACCTTAAACTGATGTTATAAAATCTACAAGATAATCTCACATAACTAAAAATCCTATTAAACTACCAAAAAATTTCCTGGCCTTGCATTTATAGGTGATGATGATTTCCGAGAAGATTAAACCCTCTAATTATAAACTTCATTAGTAAGTCTTTCATAGGCACTCATGATCTAAAATGAGAAAATCTTCACATATTACCAAATGACTGTGGTCAGGATAACTCTGTGAATCCTGAACTCTCATGACTTCTGGGAAACTAATCAACCCAATTTGCCCAGCATATTCTTTTCAGCTTTAAAAACTTAATATTGCTGCTTCTTTCCTCACTAGTCTCATCTCTTCATATTATTCACTTATTGATATTTTCTTGCCAATTACTAAAAGGTAAACATCCAACTTCCTCTAGGAAACCCTCTCTGATTATTTACAAGAACTACTTTTTGAGTACTTTTTATTTGAAATTTAGTTCCTGCTATCATATTTTCAGTTCTCCACCTGCTTTCCCAAGGGGAGTGCGAACTCTCTGAAAACCGAAGCAGAACCTGATGTATCTTAATACCATAATTATCTCTTAACCTTATGAAAATCATCCACATAAGTGGTGATAAACCACACAGTAATAAGCAAGCGAAGTGAAGTTGCTCAGTCGTGTCTGACTCTTTGCGACCCTGTGGACTATAGCCCACCAGGCTCCTCCGTCCATGGGGTTCTCCAGGCAAGAATAGTGGAGTGGGTTGCCATTTCCTTCTCCAGGGGATCTTCCCGACCCAAGGATCAAACCCAGGTCTCCCGCATTGCAGGCAGACGCTTTAACCTCTGAGCTACCAGGGAAGCTGCAATAAGCAAGAATACATTATAATCACACTGAATCTTAGTTGACAACTCTTGTATATGCTGCTTGAGCAGATACAGGATCCCATGCTTCATTATATCCCCAGAGCTTGAAACTTGGTAGGTTTTCATTTAACTCAAGTTGACTGAATGGTTGAATTAATAAGTAAATGTCTAAAACAGAAGAGAAAAAAATAAGAATAAAGTATTCTCAACCTGTAACATCTACTACCAGGACAACATTGCATGCTGACTAAAGCAATAATAAAAAATTATCTGAATGTATATTTAACCTCATAAGGTATATGAACAATAGATAAGCATGTGAAAAGATGATCAGGATAACTAGTCAGTAGAGAAATAAAAATTAAAATGACATAGCTGCCAGATCGACCAGCATTAAAATGACTGATCATGGACTTGTCTGGTGTCTAGTGGTTAAGAATCTGCCTGCCAGTATAGGGAATATGGGGCTCAGTCCCTGGTCCAGGGGGATCCCACATGCCATGAGGTGACTAAGCCCTCATGCCACAACAACTGAGCCCACACTCTAGGGCCCAGTGCTCTGCAGCTACGGAGCATGTGTCCTGCAACTACTGAAGCCTGTATGCCTAGAGCCCCTGATGTGCAAAGAGACAAGCCACCACAATGAGAAGACTCCACACCTCAAGGAAGAGTAACTCCTGCTCACTGTAACTAGAAAGAATCCACGCACAGCAACGAAGACCCAGGGAAGCCAAAAACAAATTCTAAAATACATTTTAAAAAAGACTGACCATACTAAATGTTGGGAATGTGGATAAGTTTTAGAATTCTCATATATCATTGGTGGGAATGAAAAAATGATACAACTACTTTGGAAAACAGATTGGCAGTTTTTTTTACAAATCTATGGTCCAACAATTTCACATCTAAATGTTTACTTTAGAGAAATGAACACACATGTTCACATAGACCTGTATACAAATATTAAAATCACTTTTATTTGTAATAGCCAAAACACGAAAATATCCTTCTCCAGGGGATCTTCCTGACCCAGGGATCAAAGACAGGTCTCCCACATGGCAGGCAGACGCTTTAACCTCTGCAACACCAGGGAAGCCCAACAGTCTATCAACAGGTGAATAAATAAATTGTGGTATATCCATCCAATGAAACTTTCCTGAGCAATGAAAAGAAACAACCCATTGGTAACTACTCCAACATCGATATTTCTGAAAATAATTATTCTGAGTAACAGGAATCAGAGTAAAGAGTACATACTCAGTGATTTCGTTTATACCAAGTTCTAATACATACTGATACAATTAATTAATAGTGAAATTAAACAGATTAGTAGTTGCCTGGGATTGGGGAGGGGATTGGGAATGAGGAATTAAAAAGGGTCATAAGGAAACGTCTGTGGATAATGGATACCTTATTTTCTTGTCTGTGATGATGGATTCATAGATGTAAAGGTTTGTCAAAAGTTCTCAAATTGTATACTTTAAATATGTGTGGTTTATTGTATGTCAATTTTACAACAATAAAGTTCTTCAGAAAGAAAGACTAAAAAAATTATTAGAATAAAATATCCAATATGTACGTAATCTGAAGATGATCAATGAAGAGATATTATTTCAGTGTCTGACTATCTTACAACCTGCTTTACCTTCTCTGGCATCTGTCCAATAATTTTTAGTGGTGGTTTTTAAGTCCATGTAAGCTGTAATTTAACTTAACATTTATTACAATATTCATGTTTGGGAACGCATGTACACCCGTGGTGGATTCATGTCAATGTATGGCAAAACCAATACAGTATTATAAAGAAAAATAAAGTAAAAATAAAAATTAAAAAATTCATGAAAATATTGTCATTATATATTTTAAAATAGCGATTATAATTATAAATTTATTTAGATTTTAACACATTTATAATTATGAATTATTTTATAAACATAATTATATAATCCTTCAACTAGTTGAAACTAAAGTCTTCTTAATTCACTTAAAATATAATCCAAACATTTTTCCATGGTTTAAAATCTCCATTCTCATTTATCTTTTTAATATCATAATACTCTTAAGAAGAGATCATTATGCTATAATCTTACTGACATTCTTTTTGTTCCTCTCCATTAGGAACATGTCAACTTCCTTTTCCCTTAGGATATTGCACTTGCTGAAGCATTTTTTAAACACTTTCCACAGGTCATCATCTCAACTCCTACATCCTTAGGGAAATCATCATCATAATACAATCCAATAGCCTACTACACCCTTCTCAATCATTTTTTTTTTTTTATCACACCACCCTACTTCATTTTCTTAGTGCATTTTCTGATTTGTCCCATTTATTTATTTATTTACTGGCTATTGTCTATCTGTTTTTCATCACTAAAATGCAAATACAATAGCTATACTCTGTTTTGTTCATCTCTGTAACTCCAGAGTGTCAAATACACCTGAAAGAGGTAGGTAGTTGACACATTATTTTAATGGATAAAATGTTATATATGTAGCATGATTTTAGTGTAAGAAGCAAGTCTGTTGCCAACAGGCACTTGCTTCATCATGGCTGTCTCATGAAGACCAATAAACTGATTTTAAGTGATCAACTTTGGATGCAAATTTTGATGACAGATTTGGCCACTGAAATAGATTGAATCTAGAATTACAGTCACTAGATGTCGAGTTCCAAGTAGAATATAAAGTTAAATAAATTTAATTTAGTTCAAGTTATTTTTAGTGATGTCACTTTTAAAAACACTAAGACTTTACTAACTTACTTCTGAGCTTCCCTGGTTACTCAGCTAGTAAAGAGTCCAGCTGCAATGCAGGAGACCCTGGTTCAATTCCTGGGTTGGAAAGTTCCCCTGGAGAAGGGATAGGCTACCCACTCCAGTATTCTTAGACTTCCCTGGTGGCTCAAATGGTAAAGAATCCACCTGCAATGCAGGAGACCTGGGTTCAATCCCTTGGTTGAGAAGATCCCCTCAAGGAGGGTACTGGCAACCCACTTCAATATCTTACCTGGAGAATCCCCATGGACAGAGGAGCCTGGTGGGTACAGTCCATGGGTCTCAAAGAGTCGGACAGGACTGAGTGACTAAGGATAGCACAACTTACTTCTACAGTTTTACAGCTGTTTGCTAAAAATAGAAATTTTGTGTCAAAATGCTGTAACCAAAAAACTTCCACTTTTAGTTACTTAGTAAACTAGGTAATCTTGTGTCATTTCCACTGAAGAGCAACTAGATCTAGAACCAAATGTAAGTTTTGTCACATTGATGCTTTCAGAAGAAATAAGAGAAACCTTCAAATTGTCAAATAAGTAAACAGATAAGTAAACAACTAATAAAACAAATATAGTAAGCAGTTTCGATGATGAGAGGGAAAACTGAAATAGACATACTCAGCGACGTCTATGCAAGGGAAATAATTAAACTTGGTACTCTCTGATTCTATGGTACCCTAAAGAGGGACTGAATTTTCCCAAAGTCAGTAATTCTCCAAATTCTCAGAAAAAGCAAATACAATCTTTTCCAAAGAAAGACATCTTCATTAGGGCCTCATATTTTCCATACATCAAAATCAGTCACATATAAGTTCATAAAGCTATACACTCACTGAAACAAGCCCTCATTAGTGTTATTTGGCAGAAAGAACAAAAAAGATATATGCCCAAAAGAAAATTATAAATTAGAATTTATAACTAGACACAATAGAATAACGTGATATTTTGACAGAAATATTTTATGATATCATAAAAAATAAACAGCAACATTTTATTTTCAAACACTACCAGGAGGTGTTGAAACAAATTATATTGTACCTTAGAAATAAAATATAAATGTTTTAATTAGAAATGCATGGCTAAATGCATGCTTACCTCAACTGAGTATAAGAAGTAGATAATAAAGCTAAAGAAACTATTCAATAATGCATGAAAGAGAGTAAAGATGACAAAGAATTTAAGGAGTTTAAAGTATTTTCAGTGTCAAACGTGAGGTCAAGGGGAAAGAGAAAGAAGGAAAGGCAATAATTAAAGACATATTCAACTTAGAATTTTCTAAAACTGATAGAAAAGAATTTATATAAGGAGGAAGTATAATGAATTCTAAACAGGATGAAAAATACATAAAAGTTGATAGACACAATAAGGAAACTAAAGAATCTCAAAAACAAAGAATATTTTCAAGCCATCAGAGAGAAAAGACACATCTATGGTAGTGTTATAATCAGACAGCAGATTTATCAATGGCAACTACAAAAGCCAGAGGATTATAGAATGATACCTTCAAAATCTTAGGAGGAATTAACTTTCCATCTATATTAATAAAACCATTGACATTATCTTTCAAGAATAAAGGTAAAACAGTATCATATAAAATTTATGAGAACTTACTACCAATGTACAATTACAATCAAAGCTGTTTGAGATAAAGAATGTAGAAATAAATTTAATAAAGAATCTTAACTGAGACTATTTTTCTAGTACTAAATGCAGTATTAATGATTTGTTTTCAGGAAAATAACATTACATATTACATTGAATAATTTCGTTTTAATGTTTTGGTTTTATATTTAGTTGTATTTCTGATTGTATTATGATTATATAAAAACTATAAGTTTAGGAAAGGTTTTCCAGGTGGCACTAGTGGTAAAGAATTCACTGACAATGCATGAGATGCAAGAGACTTGGGTTCGATCCGTGGGTTAGAATGATCCCCTGGAGGAGGACATGGCAATCCACCCCAGTATTCTTTCCTGGAGAATCCCATGGACAAAGGAGCCTGGAAGGCTACAGTCCATCGGTTCACAAAGAGTCAGACATGACTAACGTGACTTAGCACATACACAAATAAGCTTAGGATATGCACAGGTAGTTTCAAACTTATATACATTTATATTATGTTTAATAAGAGTAATGTTAAAAAATACAAGTCCACAATACATAGTTTCTGTTTAAAAGAGTTCTTAAAGTCCTTTAAACATGATAAGCACTGAACTAGATAACACTTAATATCTCCTGCAGCTCTGAAATTGTATACTTTCCTTTATGCATCAATCATATGTCATCACCTAATCAGTTTCAACTTAATAAGTCTACTTAATGCACATGAAAAAAGAAGCAGACTTCAACCTTTCAAGAATCTGAAGATACCTCGGTAGCACAGTGGATAGGAATCTGCCTGCCAATGCAGTTCTTGGTCCAGGAAGATTCCACATGCCGTCAAGCAACTGAGACCAAGCTCAAGAGCCTGTGAGCCACAACTACTGAGCCTACATACCACAGCTACTGTATCCCGCACACTCTATGACCTGCAAGTCACAACTTGCCCACATGCTACAACTACTGAGCCCCCACACCTAGAGTCTGTGCTGTGCAACAAGAGGGGCCAGTACAACGAGAAGGCCACACAGTGCAACCTAAGGTAGCCTCCATTTACCACAATTAGAGAAAGCTGATGTACAACAACAAAGACCAAGTGCAACCAAAATTAATTAATTGAAAAAAATATCTTGAGCTAATGAAACTTATTACAAGCTTAAAAATTCATCTCCCAAGTCTTCTAATGAATATTACACTTATGCAAACATGATGTTTTACTTTTTTACATAATTCCATGCACAGGTAAATGTAAGTGATTGTACTTTTATGTTGTACACAAGGTTGAAATCTCTATACCAAAATACAAAATGTCTACATGTGCTGTGCTTAGTCGCTCAGTCATGTCTGACTCTTTGTGACCCCATGGACTGTAGCCCGCCAGGCTCCTCCTGCCATGGGGATTCTCTAGGCAAGAATACTGGAATGGGTTTCCATGCCCTCCTCCAGGGAATCTTCCCATCACAGGGATCGAACCCAGGTCTCCCACATTGC
This sequence comes from Ovis aries, assembly GCF_016772045.2. Taxonomy (NCBI): domain Eukaryota; kingdom Metazoa; phylum Chordata; class Mammalia; order Artiodactyla; family Bovidae; genus Ovis; species Ovis aries. The sequence goes on from NC_056054.1 coordinate 213,348,751, forward strand.
AGGTGGATTTTTACCATCTGAGCCACCAGAGAAAAATGCTTGCTAATTTTGTAAGAAAATATCATACTCTGACTTTTATCTGTCCTATTAGCTTCCCACAAGATAAAATGACTGCTCTGTAAGGATGAACTTTTAAGTATATGAAAATAGTGGCTTTGCCATTGTTTAGGAGCTTTATGTTTCTATGTTTATTTTTTACTGCAAAGTCAAAATCATGCAAAATGTTTTAAAATTTTTTTTAGCTATGCATTTGGTATACAACTGACAAATGATCAAACATTTACATTTTAAAATATTTTATAACTTCGCATTTATAAGGCTGCTTGATTAAAAGTTGCCTTGTCCTTGTCCTTTTGCTGCTTAAAACCAGCTGTTTTAAATTCTATTGCACCTGCTGCAGGAGAACTTAGCAAGACTTGCTAAGAAAGGATATTTTTATTGCCTTCATAAGTCAGATGACAAACCATGTAGAATGGTCAAATTTTAAAAACATTCAGAATATTGTTTTTATTGTCCTAGTATGTTTGTTATTTTTCATCAGGTATGTCTAGATTTCAAATGCAATCAATTATTAAATAAACAATTCTTTTTCAAGAAAAAGGGAGGAAAAAAGTTCGAAACATCATAGTTTGGTAAGCCTAGATTAGGAATGGATAAAAAGGTATTTGCATTTCAACCCTGCCAATAGAGAACTAGGTAAATTTTTTGTTTTATTTTTTTTTAGGTAATTCTACCTGTCTTACCCCTAGTTTTGTTTTTTTGTTTTTTTTTTCAAAAATAAAAATAAAGACAGAAAAAACTAATGTGTTTACTAACTGATACTTGTATTAATCAAGAATATTTGCAACTGTAGGTATCAAAAACTTCAACTACAAAGGCTTAAACAAGTTTTTTCTTTAACTTTTTAAGGATTCAGCACTCTCATCAAGGGAGTTGCTTTTTTCCCCACATAAAAAGAGGTTGAGCCCTCAGACTACAAGAAATATTATTAGTTATGCTAATCAAAAGACACCCAGGTGCTACCATATGTCTCCTATCCCAAATCTGGCCACTGTCTTTTAATCTTCCTTGTAACACGCCATTGTTCCATGAACTATATTTGCTTCAGTATATAAGTCATATCTGTCTACTTTACATCAAAAAGCAGTGCTATATTTTTCCTGAACACACCTCCCATCACACTCTAGGGTACTCCCTCTTCTATCTCACTTTGCAGAACTGGGACATATATTCATATAAATTTGAAAAAGTACACTGAACAGAGAGGGCAACATGATTAGAAGAATTTGTTTAAACCAGTATTTCTTAACGGGAAAACAAGGAATATTTTAATTAGAAAATTCTTTGTTATGCAGGACTGTTCTGCATATTCCAGAACATTTAGTATCTACAACCCAAGGGCATTCAATGTCAATATCACTTTTTAGTTCTTTTGACACTCTAAAATATCCTCCGTTCAGTTCAGTTCAGTCACTCAGTCGTGTAAGACTCTTTCTAACCCCGTGGACTGCAGCACACCAGGCTTCCCTGTCCATTACCAACTCTGGGAGCCTACTCAAACTCATGTCCATTGTGTTGGTGGTACCATGCAACCATCTCATCCTCTGTCATCCCCTTCTCCTCCAGCCTTCAATCTTCCCAGCATCAGGGTTTTTTTCAATGAGTCGGTTCTTTGCATCAGGCGGCTAAAGTATTTTAGCTTCACCTCCAGCATCAGTCCTTCCAATGAATATTCAGGACTGATTTCTTTTAGGATTGACTGATTGGATCTCCTTGCAGTCCAAGGGACTCTCAAAATGTCTAAAAGCTCCTTAGAGGTATAGCACTTCCATTAGTTGAAGTTGGGCACATTTCCACCCTCAACAAGGCTGAAATTCTGTTGCAAATTCAGAAAAATGAATGGATACCTAGCAGGCAATCATAATGCCAACAATGAATTCTAAGTTCCCTTTTAGTTCTAACATCTACAGTTCTGTGAAGATACATTAGGCTTAGACAAACACATTTGATTCTTTTAATTGCTATTTCAACATTGCATTCTCACAGGCAAAAAACTTTATAACATTTTCCAGTGTATGCAGAATTATTTATTTCTTCTTGCTTCAGCACAATATTATTATACTAACCTAGTAATGCAGTCTATACAATTTTCAGATAGTTGCTATCTTTGTTGGAAAATCAAAGTTTTAATTCATATTGGAGAGTAGGAGGGAAATCAAAAACACCAAACAGAAACAAAAAGAGCCAATGGTTATACCAACGGTGGTCTTAAGTCCATGGTTCAGGAGAAAAGTGAGAGTGGAAGAACATGAACTCCTGAACTCATTCTGAGTACTGAAATATTTGCCAGTTCTTTTCCACTGACAGTTCTAAGTAAAGTGTCTACATTGCACTAAGTGTAATGAAATTGAAATGTTCTCATTTCACATAGTTCTAGTGTAGGCTCTGTACATATGATAACAGAGGTCTTGTCTGGTTCATATTGCGCTGTGTGTGCTCAGTCACTTCAGTCATGTCCAACTCTTTGTGACCTATGGACTGTAGCCTGCCAGGCTCCTCTGTCCATGGAATTCTCCAGGCAAGAATACTGAAATGGGTCACTGTTCCCTACTCCAAGGGAATCTTCCCAACCCAGAAATCGAACCCATATCTCCAGTGTCTCCTGCATTGCAGGCCGGTTCTTTACCCACTGAGCCACCTGGGAAGCCCATTAACACACTAAGACCCCCTAAACCTTGTTCCCATTGGCTCATGGTATCAGAATGTGGAGAAGCAAATCTACAGATCTGTCTCCTGACTACATTCATAGGCATGTAACTGGACTGTTATCAACTGCACACAGGCATCCTGAATGCATGGTTTCTCCAGTCCTACAGAGCCCCTTAAACTGCTGCTGTTAGTAACATATGCAGTAAACAAGGGCACCAGTATAAAGACAAATGTTAATTTAATACTGTCAGAGCAGCATTTCACATACTCTCATCAAGCACAGGATACAGGATATGTTCATATTGTACGATCAAGCATACAAGTTTAGTGAATAAATGAGTTTCTATGGAAAAATTATACAATAAAATTCTTTTCTATGTCTTCACAAAAATTTTTGTATCCTATTTTTGTGTGCTTAAAATTATAATGGAGAAGGCAATGCCACCCCACTTCAGTACTCTTGCCTGGAAAATCCCATGGACAGAGGAGCCTGGTGGGCTGCAGTCCATGGGGTCACTAAGAGTCAGACACGACTGAGCAAATTCACTTTCACTTTTCATTTTCATGCATTGGAGAAGGAAATGGCAACTCACTCCAGTGTTCTTGTCTGGAGAATCTCAGGGACAGGGGAGCCTGGTGGGCTGCCATCTACAGGGTCACACAGAGTCGGACACAACTGAAGCAACTTAGCAGCAGCAGCAAAATTATAAATATTCTCAAACCCTGAGAAAATTGGAATAAAATTTCTTTGCTTCTCACCTAAAAGCAATGATTTCTGGAGCCCTTGGATTCTATAGATGTTCCTCTAGGTTTAGCAGTGGGCATGTTGGAGGAGGAACAGAGCAAAGAAGGTCAATAGTTTAAGCTTGACAGTTTACACCTGCTTTAACTATGCATTCTCTATATATATAGATATAATATATATATTATATATTATAGCAAATATACAGCAAAATATATATATAATTTATTTTTATTCTGTGTAAAATTTTGGCATAAATGAAACTACTATAAACAGTTTGGGAATCACTGGTCTACAATATTGGATAGGTGCTACTCTTGGTTGCTTCATTCCCAGGAATGGAAAATGTTTTCAAAGTTTGCTCAACGAAGTCCACTTTCTAAAAGTAGTTAACCATTGTTCCAAGGCAAGTTACCTTGATGATATCCATTTAAAAAGTAGGGACTGGAATTTTTTATTCATTTATGTCAACAGTACTGCTCCTTGGAGACAGAAATGCAAACTGCCCTTGAAGAGAAGAAGGTGCTGTGCAAGGTGCTAGGGAAAGAAATTAATAAGACATGATATCTTTCCTCAAGGAGTTTACTAGACAGCACATAGTAGATATGTAAATACATCTCATTTTCTTAAAGAACCAGTTCAGCCTACAGCCTTCTAAAGAACAGCAACATATCATAGACGTCATCCTTTCAACCATAGTAATTTGACTAAAAGCAGACAACTTATACACGTTCAGCAAATTATATTCTCTCTATCTGAAATTTAAAATTGGGTCAGAGATTCTGAGTCAGTGATTAAGAAGAAGAGATGGGGACTGTACAGCAAAAGAGGATCCATGCTGGCACTTAGGTGGGATCAAGTAACATATGGACTGAAATTATGAAGCAGCCAGGACTGAGGCCCTTGCAAAGATAATCAGTTTGCAGAAGTAAATAAAATAAATGTGCAAAGAAAGAAATAAAGAGAAAAGAATAAATGTCCTAAAGATAGAAGAAACTACATTTTTCCAGTTTGCATGAAGCCCAATGAAATTGCTGACAAATGAATTCCCTGTTATTTCTCAAGATCTTTGTAATGAGCCCCTTTAGGATAGAGTTAGAGTGGGTGTGGCTTCCTCTTTCTTCAGTCAAATGATTGCTAACTAGAAGCAGGATATTGGAAGGCAACTGTATACAAAACACTCTGGAAGACACACAGATGTTATCATTATCCACGGTATACCGACTTACTGACTTTTGAATTTCCTCTTTATCTTTCATTCTTTATATTATTCTTTGTATTCCTTGCTGCCTATACCTCTCTCACTCATTTTACTAATATTCATCTTAATTTTTTAACTTTGAAAAAGTGCTTGAAAATTTACTGTACAGTTTCTTTAAGAACTTATTTATATATTGGCTTCTATATACTCCTACATTTGTATAAAACAATTATATAGATTCTCTACAATTGTACATATATTAAATGACTGTATCATAAACACTGTTCTATGAGATTTTATGAAAGAAGAATTTATTTCCTTTCTTAGTTTTTCAATTTCACCCCCCAACTCTGAATAGTACACAAGTATTATTACCTGTTTACAGGCAATTCAAAGATACCATGTCACATCGACCTTTCCAACATCATCCCTGTTGTATTGTTTATCTATACTTTTTCAACTAAGAAACAAAATAAAAGTTGTATTATCTTTTTGGTCATAGATTCTGAATACTAGACTTAGAAATTTTCTTGTTAGTGAAATAAGAACTGAAACATGAACAATTCATAATCTAAATAATATTTTAGAAAATATTTTTGGAGCTTATAGACAAAATGTGTTTTAAGACCCAGGGCCCTGTAGACTACTACTTCTAAGTAAAACCATTTGAAAGTTTGACATGAATTAAGGAAATGAAATGCAGTAAGCTCTCCATGTCATAAAACAGCAGGCTTTCGTACATTCAAGCTGCATGGGCTTTGGCATTCAGTTCTAAATGGACTCAAATTAGGTAGTAATGATCAAGGCCAAGAAAATCCTGGTGCGTAATGACCAGATGTGAAGAACTAATGGTCAAGGGCATGTTGGACAATTATCATCTACTGGGTTTTAATCCCCAAGAAATATTACTTACTGAGGCTTCTACTTTGATCACAGCCTTAAAGGGATGCCGAGCATTGATTTTCATTTTTTTGTTTAACTGGCTTCTATTTACATCTACATGCTGAATTTCACAAAAAGCATGAATTCACCTTTGCCTCAATAAAGAGGATACTCAATATCAGTTACTGTATCGTCGGGTTTAACTAACAAAAAAATGGAGCAAAGTAGGAAAATATTTAAAAGCTATATTAAGAAGTACATAATTTTGTATAACACTTTACATATAGTGTATATATTATCCTTATAAAGCATATGAGATAAAAAGTCAAATTTAGTATTGGCTTCTTATAGGTAAGGAGTACTTATAGCTGTAATTCATTTAATACCCAAACCATATATTATCCCTACTTTAATTATGAAACATTTGAGATGGGGATAGTTTTAGTAACTTGTCTTTAAAGATGCCCAACTTTCTCTGTTCATGGTAAGCTTAGCATCTCAGTAATTTTTTCCATGATGCCCAGGCTAAAAGACAAAGGTAATGCACAACATCTAGTTTGGCAACATTAGGAGCTCCCAGACTCCCTTCTCCAGTGAGACAGCCATAACAAATAAAAATCACATAAAAACTGAGCATTTAAAGTTTATGAAAATTGTCCTAAAGGTGCACAGTATAAAAGGAAACAGTTGTTCAAGAAAATCTACTCAATCTCAGTACAAACAGTAACAATCTGTTGCTTGAGCCACAGCCTGCTTCCTTCCTTCCCTCCCACCAGCTCTGTGTGATTCAAACTACAGGCCAAATGAAAGAGTGAAAGTGAAAGTTGCTCAGTCCTGTCTGACTCTTTGTGACCCCATGGACTATACAGCCCACGGAATTCTCCAAGCCAGAATACTGGAGTGGGTAGACTTTCCCTTCTCCGGGGGATCTTCCCAACCCAGGTATCGAATCCAGGTCTCCCGCATTGCAGCCGGATTCTTTACCAGCTGAGTCCCATAGATGGGGTTAAAAATTCAATGCTCCCTGTCCCTCCGACACTCAGACACAGGCTACGATATCTCCACAGGAGGGCCAGACCACAAGCATACCTCATCCTCCTCCTTCTCTGTGTTGCACAGATTAAATTCCAGGCGAGTGTGACCAAGAAGGCAGGGATTCACTTTCTCCAAACAGTCCCACTCATAACACGGAGCTTCTATGACAAGCATGACAGATGAAGAATACTGGAACTCAGTAGCCTTTAATCCAGCTTACTTATAGAATGAAGTTCCATGATAACAAAGACAAGGCAAAAAGATCAAAGGCTACTACTCCACACAGCGTTCTGCTTTTATACCTGAGATGGTAAAAAGCTCTATACAGTCAGCAAAAAGAAAACCGGGAGATGACTGTGGCTCAGATCATGAACTCCTTACTGCCAAATTCAGACTTAAATTGAAGAAAGTAGGGAAAACCACTAGACCCTTCAGGTATGACCTAAATCAAATCCCTTATGATTATACAGTTAAAGTGAGAAATAGATTTAAGGGACTAGATCTGATAGATAGAGTGCCTGATGAACTATGGATGGAATGACATTGTACAGGAGACAGGGATCAAGACCATCCCCATGGAAAAGAAATGCAAAAAGGCAAAATGGCTGTCTGATGAGGCCTTACAAATAGCTGTGAGAAGAAGAGAAGTGAAAAGCAAAGGAGAAAAGGAAACATAAAAGCATCTGAACACAGAGTTCCAAAGAATAACAAGGAGAGATAAGAAAGCCTTCCTCAGCGATCAGTGCAAAGAAATAGAGGAAAACAACAGAATGCTAAAGACTAGAGATCTCTTCAAGAAAATTAGAGATACGAAGGGAACATTTCATGCAAAGATGGGCTCGATAAAGGACAGAAATGGTATGGACCTAACAGAAGCAGAAGATATTAAGAAGAGGTGGCACAATACACAAAAGAACTGTACAAAAAAGATCTTCACGACCGAGATAATCACGATGGTGTGATCACTCACCTAGAGCCAGACATCCTGGAATGTGAAGTCAAGTGGCCCTTAGAAAGCATCACTACGAACAAAGCTAGTGGAGGTGATGGAATTCCAGTTGAGCTATTTCAAATCCTGAAAGATGATGCTGTGAAAGTGCTGCACTCAATATGCCAGCAAATTTGGCAAACTCAGCAGTGGCCACAGGACTGGAAAAGGTCAGTTTTCATTCCAATCCCAAAGAAAAGCAATGCAAAAGAATGCTCAAACTACCACACAATTTCACTCATCTCACACGCTAGTAAAGTCATGCTCAAAATTCTCCAAGCCAGGCTTCAGCAATACGTGAACCATGAACTTCCAGATGTTCAAGCTGGTTTTAGAAAAGGCAGAGGAATGAGAGATCAAATTACCAACATCTGCTGGATCATGGAAAAAGCAAAAGTTCCAGAAAAACATCTATTTCTGCTTTATTGACTATGCCAAATGGCAGATTAATTTTGATGTATGGCAAAACCAATACAATATTATAAAGCAATTAACCTTAAATTAAAATAAATAAATCTATATTAAAAAAAAAACAAAGCCTTTGACTGTGTGGATCATAAGAAACTGTGGAAAATTCTGAAAGAGATGGGAATACCATACCATCTGACCTGCCTCTTGAGAAACCTATATAAAGGTCAGGAAGCAATAGTTAGAACTGGACATGGAACAACAGACTGGTTCCAAATAGAAAAAGGAGTTCATCAAGGCTGTATATTGTCACCCTGCTTATTTAACTTATATGCAGAGTACATCATGAGAAACGCTGGACTGGAAGAAGCGCAAGCTGGAATCAAGATTGCCAGGAGAAATATCAAGAACCTCAGATATGCAGATAACACCACCTTTATGGCAGAAAATGAAGAACAACTAAAGAGCCTCTTGATGAAAGTGAAAGAGGAGAGTGAAAAAGTTTGCTTAAAGCTCCACATTCAGAAAACGAAGATCATGGCATCTGGTCCCATCACTTCATGGGAAATAGATGGGGAAACAGTGGAAACAGTGTCAGACTTTATTTTTTGGGGCTCCAAAATCACGCAGATGGTGATTGCAGCCATTAAATTAAAAGACACTAACTCCTTGGAAGGAAAGTTATGACCAACCTAGACAGCAAATTGAAAAGTAGAGACACTACTTTGCCAGCAATGGTCCATTTTGTCAAGGCTACGGTTTTTCCAGTGGTCATGTATGGATGTGAGAGTTGGACCGTGAAGAAAGCTGAGCGCCAGAGAATTGATGCTTTTGAACTGTGGTGTTGGAAAAGACTCTTGAGAGTCCCTTGGACTGCAAGGAGATCCAACCAATCCATCCTAAAGGAGATCAGTCCTGGGTGTTCATTGGAAAGAATGATGCTAAAGCTGAAACTTCAATACTTTGGCCACCACATGCTAAGAGCTGACTCATTGGAAAAGACCCTGAAATGGGAGGGATAGGGGGTAGGAGGAGAAGGGTACGACATGGATGAGATGGCTGGATGGCATCACCGACTTGATGGACATGAGTTTGAGTAAACTCTGGAGTTGATGATGGACAAGGATGCCTGGCGTGCTGTGATTCATGGGGTTGCAGAGTCGGACATGACTGAGCAACTGAAGTGAGCAAGTGAGTGGTACTCCAGGGGGACCAGGCCACATAACCTGTTCCCAATTCCTTCGTCATTATTTGGAGATTGTGCCTAAGGGAAGAACAGATTATCAGAACAGAGATATCTGAAGTTCTCCCAAGGGAACTGATTTTATATTGAACATAGTGTAGGGAAGTTTAAGCCTAAGGTTACCCTAAACAACAATGGATATTCAGTGGCAAGTAAGAAAAGGTGGTAGCTTCAAGAGAGAAATAAGCTAAACCATAAGCCAACTGGTTTATTAGAGAGGACCAGGGGGAATGACAGTTAATAAGAGCCTTATCAAGATTACAACACCTCAGTGACTGACCTCAGAAATTGTACCTGGAATTATCAGAGCCTAACAGCTAGGGGTGATATGGACAGAGGTGCATAGATTAAGAGAGAAACTGGTGAAATAGAAAGTCAAAGATATCCCTGCTAAAACCATGACCATCCCAGATGCTAACTTGAATTCATAAGAATAGATAAGAATAAGGTATGTTAAATAAGAAGGTAAATATAACAAACATCATAAATAAATACTTGCTCTTTTTTCTTTCTGCTTCTGTAAAAGTTACCAAATTATATAAAGTAATAATTATAATAACATATTGTTGGGTTAGTAAAATATAGAAATGTAATATCTATATAAAATAATAGCATAAAATACAATACCTATAAAGATGTTAAGAGTTCTAAATCTCAGAATTAAGTACAAATCTGAAGTAGATTATAATAAACTGAGATAAATATGGTTAAATACTAGAGAAACTACTAAGAAAATATCTCAAAAACTATGATAAAAGCTCATTCAAGGGATTAAAATGTTACTTCAGAAAACACTTTATGCAAAAAATATGAAGTAAGGAAGGAACAGAGAAACAAAAAACCCATGAGAGTTACATAGAATCAAAAGTAAAGGGCAGATGTAGATCCAGTTATATCAAAAACTATCTAATAAACATTAAATGCGACACTCCAATCAAAAGACAGAGATCGTTCGATTACATAAAACAACATCCAGCTATATGCTGTCTACAAAAGTATGCGTATCACACAACCAGCAACCATAAGAAAGTGGAATGGCTATAATACTATTAGAAAGAAAAGATTTTAGAACAAAAAAAAAAAAACAAAACATGTTACTAGAGACAAGGACATTTTATTTTAATAAAAGAATCAAACTATCAAGAAGATCAGTTCAGTTCAGTTCAGTCACTCAGTTGTGTCTGACTCTTTGCAACCCCATGAATCGCAGCACGCCAGGCCTCCCTGTCCATCACCAACTCCCAGAGTTCACTCAGACTCACGTCCATTGAGTCGGTGATGCCATCCAGCCATCTCATCCTCTGTCGTCCCCTTCTCCTCCTGCCCCGAATCCCTCCCAGCACCAGAGTCTTTTCCAATGAGTCAACTCTTCACATGAGGTGGCGAAAGTACTGGAGCTTCAGCTTTAGCATCATTCCTTCCAAAGAAATCCCAGGGCTGATCTCCTTTAGGATGGACTGGTTGGATCTCCTTGCAGTCCAAGGGACTCTCAAGAGTCTTCTCCAACACCACAGTTCAAAAGCATCAATTCTTTGGCACTCAGCTTTCTTCACAGTCCAACTCTCACATCCATACATGACCACAGGAAAAACCATAGCCTTGACTAGACGGACCTTTGTTGGCAAAGTAATGTCTCTGCTTTTCAATATTGTATCCAGGTTGGTCATAAATTTTGTAGGAAAATATAAAAAGCATGTATGTGCCTTAAAGCAAAGTGTCCAAAAATATAAAGTAAAATCTGACAGGATAAAGGAAGAAACAGACAATAATATTTGGAGACTTTACATTCTATAATGCATAGAGCACCTAGCAGAATTTCAATAAGGAAATAGAAGGCTGAATGACACTAAACCTAATAGGATAATACACCAAACAACAGCAGAACAGACATTCTCCTTAAGAATATTTTCTAGAATTGTTCATATACTAGAGCATTAAACAAGTCTCAATAAATTTAAATGATTAATGCAATACAAAGTATGTTCTCAATGACAAGGGACTGAAATTAGAAATCAGTAACAAAGAAAGATTGGAAAATGCACAGGTTTTTGGAAATTAAACAATATCCTCATAAATAAACAATGGTTTAAGGATGAAATCAAAAGAAAAATGGAAAATAGCTTGAGATAAATGAAAATTAAAATGAAGATATAATATACCAAAACTAATAGAATGTAGCTAATACTTGGACTTCCCAGATGGAGCTAATGGTAAAGAATCTGCCTGCCAGTGCAGGAGACTTAAGAGATGTAGGTTCAATCCCTGGGGTTTGGAAATCCCCTGGAGAAGGGCATGGCAACCTACTCCAGTATTCTTGCTTGGAGAATCCCATGGACAGAGGAGCCTGACAGGCTACAGTCCATAGCTTTGTAAAGAGTCAGACACGACTGAAGCGACTTAGCATGCATGCAGCTAATACAGAGCTTAAGTAGAAATTTATAACCTGAAACACCTATATTAACAAAGAAGAAAGATTATAAATAAAGAACCTAAATTTCCACTTCCAGAACTTAGAAAAAGAAGTATAAATCAAATATACCCAATTGCTACTTGTGTGGCTTCTTTGGAGAAATGTCTTTTCAAATTTTTTTGCTCACTTTTACTTAGGTTTTAGTTAAAGGGCTTCCTTATATATTTTGGATATTTACCCCCTAATTATGTATATAGTCTGAAAAAATTTTCCCATTCTAGAAGTTGTTTTTCCACTCTGTCATTTGTATTCTTTGCTATGTAGGAGATTTTTGTTTGACATAGTCCCACTTTTCTGTTTCTCCTTCTTTGTGCTTTTGAGCTCATATCAAAGAAGTCACTGCCAAGACCATTACCATGAAGCTTTTCCCCTACATTTTCCCCAAAGAGTTTTATATTTCCATGTCTTATATCTAAATATTTAATCCATTTGGGGTTGATGTTTGTATGTATTGTAAAGTAAGGATCCAAATTCATTCTTTCATATGTGAATATTCATTTATTTCAACACCATATTTTGAAGAGACTTATATAGCCTATGACTGATTCATTTTGATGTATGGCAGAAACTGACACAAAATTGTAGAGAAAAAGTTTCCTCCAATTAAAAATTTATTTCAAAAAATGAAAAAAAAACAAGCTCTGACATTTTGCATTTCCTGAAGTATTGCTTGTTCTTGTCTTTGTTGATTCTTCTTTCCTTTTCTTTGAATTGTTTTAGCATTTTTCTAACTTGATGAATTACAAGCTTAATATAGAAATAAAGAAAGATTCTGTTAGTCGTTCCATTGTGTCTGACTCTTTTCAACCCCATGGACTGTAGCCTGCCATGCTTCATAAAAGCACATTTAAAATAAATTCTTTTTTGTTAATAAATTAAATTGGAAACAATAAAAAAAGAGAAATACTGGACACCACCATATTCATTTCCTTTCTATACTGTTATTCATATGGTAGTTGCTTTTAGCAATCAAACTTAAAATCCAGTTTTGTAAATATATGATGGCTTTCCCTGGTGGCTCAATGGTAAAGAATCTACCTGCAATGAAGGAGACATGGGTTCAACCCCTGAGTCAGGAAGATCTCCTGGAGAAAGAAATTGCAACTCATTCCAATATTCTTGCCTGGGAAATTCCATGGACACAGGAGCCTGGCAGGGTACAGTCCATGGGGTCATAAAAAGAGTTGCACATGACTTAGTGACTACTGCTGCTGCTGCTGCTGCTAAGTCACTTCAATCATGTTCGACTCTGTGCAACCCCATAGACGGCAGCCCACCAGGCTCTGCCATCCCTGGGATTCTCCAGGCAAGAACATTGGAGTAGGATGCCATTTCCTTCAATGCATGAAAGTGAAAAGTGAAAGTGAAGTCGCTCAGTTTTGTTCAACTCTTCACGACCCCATGGACTCCAGCCTACCAGGCTCCTCCACCCATGGAATTGTCCAGGCAAGAGTACTGGAGTAGGGTGCAATTGTCTTCTCCAGACTTAGTGACTAAATAACAACAAAAATATATGAGAGCATCAAAGAGATATAGTACAATCTAACATTGAAACAATGAACTTCAAAATAGCAATTTGCATAGTATTCAATAGATGTTTGACAGATGTCAGATATCTTTGTGTTTTCCTTTAAAAATTAAAATATCCTGGGATGCTATTCTGTGACCCTTCTATAAGTTTTACTTTAGCCCCCTACTGCTTTGGAAACACTCTCCCTAGTAGATACCCTTGGTAAGTGGCAGAATATGGATTCACATGTCTAATTTTGTAATTACTAACTCTCCACTTATTTCATGAAGCCAAAGTGCTGAGTGCCTTAATCAAAATGATTTAATCTCTAAAATAGGGTGTAATATAATCAAAATTCAGAATATTATAACTTTTATCAGATTCAAATTAAAGTCAAATGGTGAAATCAGCCTGGGTTAGCAAAACAAAGAAACTGTTAAATTTAGAAAGAGAATCATTTCAGAAAGAACTTGAGTTTTGACAAAGAATTGGGTAAGTTATTAGCATTGCATTCTGAGGACCATTTAGTTAGACAATCACCTAAGCACAAGTCTAATAGGTAAAAAGTAAAGTTGTGTTTCATAGAAGGTTTTGAACATTTGGGCTTCTCTGGTAGCTCCGATGGTAAAAAATTTACCTGCAATGCAGGTTGGATCCCTGGATCAATAAGATCCCATGGAAAAGGGAATGGCTATCCACTCCAGTATTCTTGCCTGGAAAATTTCATGGATGGAGGAGCCTGGTGGGCTACATATAGTCCATGGGGTCACACAGAGTCAGACATTTCAGATTTCAAAGCAAAAGTCTTTCAAACTTAACCTACAATCTAGTAACGTGAAAATTAAAGTCCCAAATTCATTTCAGACACAATTTAAGAGGAAAACAACAGTAACAGATATACATGTTTCTCTGTCATTGTGGTTTCTAGCACAGTATTCCGAGAAGGCAATGGCACCCCACTCCAGTATCCTTGCCTGGAAAATCCCATGGACGGAAGAGCCTGGTAGGCTGCAGTCCATGGGGTCGCGAAGAGTCGGACATGACTGAGTGACTTCACTTTCACTCTTCACTTTCATACATTGGAGAAGGAAATGGCAACCCACTCCAGTGTTCTCACCTGGAGAATCCCAGGGATGGCGGAGCCGGGTGGGCTGCCATCTCTGGGGTCTCACAGAGTCAGACACGACTGAAGCGACTTAGCAGCAGCAGCAGCAGCAGCAGCACAGTGTTAAGAAACAAATTTTTTATTGAGACTCTAGAGCCTATTTTAAGAATATTAAATTGGCTTTAGGCCAAAAAGAGAATAAAATCCTAGCTTGTCCATTCATTTACTAGGTGTCTCAATGTCCCTGAACTTGAGTCTTCATAATCTATGCAATGAGAGTATTCTCACAAAATTGTTACAGCATCAAGTGAGAAAAGCCTGAAATACTCAGCATAGTTCCCAGCATAAAATAAGAACTCATAGCTTGTGGTATCGATATTATTTGTTATCTATAAGAGAATTATTAATCTCTTTAATTGCCCTTAATATCCAAATCCTAAATTCAGAGTATCTATTCTTAAAGAAAATGAAAGGAAATTTGCACATGCAAAGTCAATTTCAATCATCCACAGTAATGAGAAAGGGCAGTAATGAGAAAACATAATTCCCAAAGCCGTTCTACTGATGGTTGTCATGCTACACACACACACATACACATTGCCCTTTTAAAGAATCAGTTAGGACCTAGGTTTGTTATTTTTAAAAATTATTTTAAGTAAAAGTGAGTGCTTACAGTAAGAATTCTACCTTAAAAATCTATTTCATATCCAAAATGGTTGGAGTGGAGTGTTTCTATTCACCTTTTCTAATAAATTAGGAAACACACAAAATTAAAGGCTCACAGGCATCATTCATGTCTTTGTCACTTGCACTTCATAAAAATGCCATTTCCATTAAAATAGCATTACATAAAAAAGAGATTTTAGCTAGGGGTACTTTTCAGCAGATTAGCCGTCCTAATTACATTTTGCTTGGGCTAATGTTAAAATTAGCTTCTATTCCCAAAGCACATATCAGCTGATAGTAAGAGAAGCACATTGCAACTTTCTAGGCAATGGAAAGAAACCATCTACACTTAAAGATGTGCCTAATTTAATCCACAGCAATTAGTGAGTACAGGCAGGTAAAAATGACTTAATGGTACTCATAACACTTAATTTTTTGATGAAATTCTACACAGAAAAGTACAGTAAATTAAACATATAAAAGAAAAATATCACAATTGATTTAAGTCATACACTGGAAAAGAAAATCTCTTACTGTATAAAATCATCTTCAATTATAAATCAGAAAATGATGCTTATGAAATTTTTCACTATTTTATAGACAATTAAGACAAGTGATGGATTGACCTGTTTAAATAATTTAATGAAATCATATCTTGATATTTACCAGTCATTTCTGAATGTACAATGCCTTAAAGTTCTGTCATGACTTCCAATAGCATACATTAAATATTTACAAGGGTGACAAAGCAGCCATATTATGATTCAGTTATCTAAATGAATTTTTTTGAAGGTGAAGGTTAGACTGAAGATCTTTTTTTTTATAAGATCAAGGATCCATACTAATATTTTATGCATGAAAAAGTACAGTAGTAGTTGATGACCAAGAAATATTGATTAGTTGATGTGAGTAGCATCAATAATGAATAGCTTTCTTCTTGCTCTAACTTTAGAACAGCCTGTCCTAACATCTGAACTTTCCTAAATATGATTTTTCTCACCTCAAATAATAAAAATAAAATTAAACTCAACACTCATTAGGGCACACCTATTATATGTAAAGCATTGTACAATGTATAGTCTTGTGAAGGGTACTACAGCAAAACCGGAAGCTGTCCTTTACCATGCCTCCGCCTCAAGGAGATTGTAATGAATTAGGGCAGTTCTTCTCAAACAGTGATATGCCTGGGAATCACCCAGGGATCTTGGTCTAGGGTGCAGCCTGGAATTCTGCACTTCTAACAAGCTCCCTGGTGATGTTCATACTGCTGATTAACAGACTGTACTGGAGAGGCAAGGGATTTAGAGGCAAACAAAAATAGTAATTAATAAAAAGAATACTAGAAGCTCCATGATGGCCAGAAGAGGAAGAGATTGCTCCAACTAGAAAAGAAAGCAGGAGTGTGGAATTTAAAGAGTAATGCAGAGGATAATTGGTATACTTATAGATCTTGAGGGCTGAGGACTATTTTAATGAACAGAGAAAATAGAAAAAGGGCAATAGGGAAAAAACTAACAAATGTCAAGGCAGAGTGGAAAAAAATGTGGCATATTTAGAGAGAATACTAAATAATATGGACAAGCAGAATGAGGGGAAATAAAATGTTTTCATAATTAGCAAAAAAGAAATATTATACTTAGTGTTTTCATTATTTCTGTTAGTAATCATACCATCTATTATTGCCCTGCTACTTATAAAGTGCTTTCATGTTATCTTCAGGGTGTTCTTTTCACAACTGTGACAGAGATTTCCATTGTTGTTGTTGTTTTAACTCATTTATAGATGACGATTCTGAAGAAAATACGTTAACTGACTTCAAACAAGTTTAAATAGCTAATGCTGGATTCAAACTCCAAAATTAATTTTTGCCCTTACAAAGCACTGTCTCCAAGAACTATTTCTAGAGTAAGAAGTAAACAACATATTTTAATTAAGAATAACAATCCACAACTAAATTACTCTTTATCACAGTGGCCAGGTAATAAGAAAACTCTGTCTTTCTGACTTAATAGGAATTTACCTAATGTTTCACTGTTAAACATGATATACCTTGTTAGTTTCAGTCAAGTCCCTTACAAGGATAAGAAAAAAAAAATTCCATTCGTGGTTTTCAAAGAATTTTGATCAAGAGTATGTATTGAATGATAAAAGAACCACTCAGTTAATCAACATATGACTTCCCAGATACTATCTATAACTGTAAATTATAGAACACAATTGTGAAAGATAGTCCCTCTTCAGTGAGCTGCCATAGTAGTCTTTGTTGTCATTGTTTACTCCCTAAGTCAGGTCTGACTCTTTGTGACACCATGCCAGACTCCTCTGTCCATAGGGTTTCCCAAGTAAGAATACTGGAGTGGGTTGTCATTTCCTTCTCTAGGGGATATTCCCTAAATTTAATGTATTGAAATCTAATAAAAATTAAATTAAAAATTAAAATGAATATAAATGTTTATTTTAAAACTCTCCCTAATATAATCTTAAAAATCAAAGCTATTGTGTACAACCCAAGCATTAAATACTCTATTGCTCTGAAAAAACAGATTCTCATTTTCACTTTAAATTTCATGCACAATATGATGAATATTAGTCTCTAGTGCTAAAGCAAAAAGTTCAGGAAATAACAAAAGGCTGAAAAATGTTAAAAGTAAATGTATATTAATTACATATAAACATACATAATCTATATCTATCTATACCAGTATCTCTACTTATAAATATGTATAAATTACAATTGTATTGGGGTACTAAAGTTTGTATAATATTTGAAATTTTTTATATTATTTATTCTTTTAAATATAATTCAATATTTGACTATGGTTAAATTTCTCTTTACCTTGAATTTCTTATTGAAGTGGACATTTTGGGCTTCTTTTTGAGTCTAACACCAAGCAGGTATGTCAGAATAAGTATAAAATATAAAGTAATTGAAATTTAATACATTTTTAAATGTTTGTTTTCACAAGGGTAAAATATAGAATGTAAAATAGAAAAAGCAGCAGTTATCCCTTTCCAGTCTGGCTTGTGAGACTCTATAGGGAGTCAATCTGCAATAGTTAAGTGGTTAGTTCTTCTGTTTAGCATCAGTGTTTTCATGGTGACTTTGGAGTTGCCATATATTACTTGCCAGAGAGGTCATGGCCAAAGCAGTAAAAGCCCCCTGCTGCTGCTAAGTCACTTCAGTCGTGTCCAACTCTGTGCGGCCCCATAGACGGCAGCCCACCAGGCTCCCCTATCCCTGGGATTCTCCAGGCAAGAACACTGGAGTGGGTTGTCATTTCCTTCTCCAATGCATGAAAGTGAAGAGCGAAAGTGAAGTCGCTCAGTCGTGTCCGACTCTTTGCGACCCCATGGACTGCAGCCTACCAGGCTCCTCCATCCATGGGGTTTTCTAGGCAAGAGTACTGGAGTGGGGTGCCATCAGTTGCTAATGCATAAAAACTCCAAATCAGGAAACAAGAGAGTGAGAGTGACAAAACCTCTCCAGTAGCTCCACGGTTGGTCAAGAAAGAAAAGAAAAAGAAGGGCAAGAGGGCCAAAGCTCCTCCAGAGAGTGCAGGTGAGCCTGGAGATGGGGACAGTGACACCACCAAAAGAAGAAGAAGAACATAAAAGTGGAAATGGTTCTAAGTAGTGGAGACCACTTTAAGCACTCTGTCAGCTGGAAGAAGAAATAAAAACCTTACTGAAAAAAGATAGAAAATGATTTCTCATGTCAGCACATTATAAAAGAAAAAATAATATGATTAAGACATATAAATACCATGAGTCTATTTGCTATATCTGCTCCCATATCACTAAAAGTACTTATCCTATTAACTATGCTTTCCCCTTGACATTATAAGGTTCAACTCAGCGAATAAATACTTTGCACCATGCGCAGCATTATATTGTACTGAGATTATTGATGGTGCTTCTAATGTTGACCCTGAAAACAATCAATAAGCTGATGCTGACGGATTTAAATGCTAACACCCCCACAGAGGAGTATACCCAATTACCAAGATAATAATTGTCTTCAATTTTAGAAATGAAACACCCTACATATAGTCTACATATAATAGTAAAGAGAACAACAACAGTGAGGAGCTATTTTTAGAAGGAGCTGAAGAACTATTCCATGATAGATGGAAGAATTCTGAAGACCTAATGGCTGATATACATTCCTACTGCTAATATCATGGAGTTCTTGTGTTCAGTAAGAGGAGAGCTTATTCAACTGCAACTTAGTAAGACATTCAGTATTTTTTCTATGAGCTATGAAAATTAATTACAGACTATTTAAAATTTAAATTAGTCATTAGTTTAAAATGATGGGAATTAATTAAATATTCTACTATGATATACAAAGTATAATCATATAGTTGAAACCATGGAGAGACAGTTGAATTTTAATATAAAAAGTAATGTTTGGGTTCATCTTGAACTGGCTAGCTACAATTAAGTTTCTAAGGGAGAAAGAGGAATGATTTAGATGACATCTAAATCTATACCATATAAAATAATTGTGCTCTTCTTAATCACCAATATAACTGTAAAAGTTTGTCTTAAATTTGTATATGCAGTAAGGTGTGTATCTGTATGTTAAACATGGAAACCCCAGGTAATGTTAAAAACTGACATGGGTATACTGACATTAAAAATACATCTAACAGTCACTGAATTCTAAGTACCAGGTATTCGTTCTTCTTTAGTCACAGTTGTAATTTTCTGCAGGATTGCCTGGCTCCTGCTTACTTCCCTCACCTCTTCTTGCTTCTCCCCATGTCTCTCAAAGCCTATTTATTCGGCATTCCCTCAATCCCTCAGTGCCTCCTACTTACTCTGTACCATCTACCTGAAATACAATTGCCTCTTCTCCATACTTACCTAAGTCCAATCCATCCAATGGATTATAAGGAAATTGCTTTTCCTCTTTATTTGTTGGTGTGATCTTCCTGCTGCTGCTACTAAGTCGTTTCAGCCGTGTCCGACTCTATGCGACCCCATAGACAGCAGCCCACAGGCTCCCCCGTCCCTGGGATTCTCTAGGCAAGAACACTGGAGTGGGTTGCCATTTCCTTCTCCAATGCATGAAAGTGAAAAGTGAAAGTGAAGTCGCTCAGTCGTGTCCGACTCTTTGCGACCTCATGGACTGCAGCCTACCAGGCTCCTCTGCCCATGGGATCCTCCAGGCAAGAGTAATGGTATCCCCACTAGAACATAAGATATACAAGACTACTCCTGCATATGTGAGTTCTATGTCTGTTTTTCCTCACTAGTACACACAGCATCTAGTTTGGGCGCTTTAAAACATTACTTCAATGAATGATCTATTTACACAGTTTATCACATTCTTCTTCTTCTTCTTTTTTTTTTTTTAATCTCATGACCAAGTGATATCATATTATTTTCCAGGTAGCATGTTATTTTGAACATGGCAAAAATAGCCAAAAGCAGACATTACTAGTTGAGTTTAGACTTCTAAATTTAAAGTAAAACAATGAAAATAAACTATAATAACAATACATTTCTTCACAGAATTATGATCAAATAAATTGTAAAACTGTAATATTTGGGTGAAATCAGGAGTCCTTTCTTGAATATCTGTTTTCAGACAACTGTCAAAACACATAAAGTAACAGAACAATAAAATCAAAATCAAATACACTTAAATAGTGCGCCTCTGAATGGGAGTGAGTGTCATTTTGAAAGGAGACACTGGAACATGGTTGGAGAAAGACAAAAAGGAAGACACAGGGCAAACGATCCTCAAATGATAGCTATCACAGAGCACTCCATATCCATGAGTTTACCTAACATCTGGCAGCTTGAATTTAAAAAAAAGAAACATATTCCCTTTCAAATGATGAGGTGCTTTCAAATGGAAAATTAACTTGAAGGCTAAATATATATCACAAATGATGCAATCAAAGTGCATTTAAATCTACTGAAAGGAAACAAAAACAAGTTTCAATAACACTTTGAAATACTGTAAAAGGAATTGCTATGAAGTAATTTTTAATTATGCACTGAAATTGTGACATTATCTCTCAGTAGGAAATACATGGTTACCTTCTTTAGTGTGCTTCAAGAATAAGATACATTGAAAAAGAACAAAAACAAACTAATATATGAAGTTAAATGATATGCCAGTGGTCAAGCTCTAAAGATTGAGTGCTCTCAAACTCCAAGCATTTCAAAGATGAGAATCTCTGTCTCAAGTGCATATTTCATCAAGCCATTATGGACAAGCAGGAAGCACTAAGAGATTGCATCTTTTCCCAAAATAAATTTCTAGCCATATGCCAGAAGTCTAATGCATTTTAGATAAATTAACAAAATACAGGTACCCATGTAACTCAAGATATAGCAACATTTCAACTCTGACAGCTTGACTGGCTTAACAATCATTTTATAATTGGTCACAGTGTAAATTTGTCAGACTGCCTATGAAAAAAAATTTATGAAGATTAACTAAATAACAGCTTGACTATCAACTATTTTTTTAAGACATTATTACTTATACAATGCTATGTCAATCCTACTTCCAATCTTACTAAATTCAGTTCTCCATGCCTTTAAGGTCGTAAACAGTCCTTTCCCCTACACCATAACTTCCTGGAAAGTGAAAGTGAAGTCGCTCAGTCGTGTCTGACTCTTTGCGACCCAGTGGACTGTAGCCCACCAGGCTCCTCTGTCCATGGGATTGTCCAGGCAATACTGGAGTGGGTTGCCATTTCCTTCTCCAGGGGATGTTTCCGACCCAGGGACCGAACCCAGCTCTCCCACATTGCAGGCAGATGCTTTAACCTCTGAGCCACCAGGGAAGCCCTAACTTCCTGGGGAAACTGTTAAATAGACATAGGCAGATTGGGCAAAGAGCACTATTAGATTAATGCCCCTTTTATACAAGATAGAATGATTTCCACTGACTAAGGGTGTATACTCTGTCAAATTATTTATGCTCTTGAATTTTCATACAGCTCATTTAATCCTCACATCAGCCACATGAAGGGAGTAATCATTATCATCCACACTTTAAGTATATAGGAATTGAGGATAAGGCAGGTCAAGCAAATTTCTCAATCTAACTAGTAAATAAAGAATAAGCTCAATGAGTATAGAGTCTATTTGCTTCCAAAGTTCATATGTACTTACAAAAAGTTTCTACTACATTCTGACTAAAGTAAAAAGCTTATTGAAACAACCCAATAAAGATGTATAAAGCATAGCAATTCCATAGCACTCCACACCAATTCCTGTCCCACCACCTTTAAGTAACAAATGCAAACAGTGCACTGTATGCCCCCATGCCTTTTTTGTTAAGATATTTTTATTAAAGTACAGCTGACTCATTGGAAAAGACCTTGATGCTAGGAAAGATTGAAGGCAAAATGAGAAGAAGGGGGCAGAGGGTGAGATAGATAGCCTCACAGACTCAATGGACATGAACTTGGGCAAACTCCAGGAGATAGAGAGGAACAAGGAGGCCAGGCATGCTGCAGTCCATAGGGTTGCAAAGAGTTGGACACGACTTAGCAAATGAACAAAAATAGGCAAATAGTTGATTTACCATGTAATTATTAGATTCGGTATACAACATATTGGGCGTCCCTGGTAGCTCAGCTGGTAAAGAATTTATCTGAAATGCTAGAGCCCTGGGCTTGATCCCCTGGGTTGGGAAGATCCTCTGGAGAAGGGAAAGGCTACCCACTCTAGTATTCTGGTCTGGAGAATTCCATGGACTGTAGAGTCCATGGGGTCACAAAGAGTCAGACAAGACTGAGTGACTTTCACTGTCATACAACATAATATTTGATATTTTTATAAATTTAAAGTTTTTATAAAAACTTGTTAAATTTGCTGTGCTATACATTATATCCTTGTATCTTACTTATTTTATACCTAGTAGTTTGTAACTTAATTACCATCCCCTATCTTTTCACTCCCTCCACCTCTCTCTGAACTGGTAACCAGGAGATTATTCTTTGTATCTATGAATCTGTTTTTGATATGTTACAGTCATTTGTTTAATTTTTTAGATTTCAAATATAAGTGAATACATACTTCACTTATATATTTATTTCTCTGTTTGACTTACCTCACTAAGCATAAATCTCTCCAGGAACACCCATGTTGTTCCAAATGGCAAAATTTCATTCCTTTTTATGGCTGAGTAATATTCCATTATATATATACATTTATATGTGTGTGTGTATATAATCCCACAGCTTATTTATCCATTCATATGATTATGAACATTTCAGTTGTATCTACGTCTTGGCACATTGCAACAAACTGTGGAAAATTCTCCAAAAGATGGGAATACCAGAACACCTTACCTGCCTCCTGAGAAATGTGTATGTGAGTCAAGAAACAACAGTTACAACCGGACATGGAAAAATAGACTGGTTCCAATTTGGGAAACGAGTAAATCAAGGCTGTATATTACCACCCTGCTTATTTAATTTATATGCAGAGTACATCATGAAAAATGCCAGGCTGGATGAAGCACAAGCTCAAATCAAGATTGCCGGGAGAAGTAACATAACCTCAGATACGCAGATGACAGCACCCTTATGGCAGAAAGAGAAAAAGAACTAAAGAGCCTCTTGATAAAAGAGGAGAGTGAAAAAGTTGGCTTAAAACTCAATATTCAGAAAACTAAGATCATGGCATCTGGTCCATCACTTCATGACATATAGATGGGGAAACAATGGAAACAGTGAGAGACTTTATTTTTGGAGACTCCAGAATCACTGCAGATGGTGACTGCAGCCATGAAATTAAAAGACACTTGTCCCTTGAAAGAAAAGTTATGACCAACCCAGACAGCATATTCTAAAGCAGAGACATTATTTTGTTAACAAAGGTCCATCTAGTCAAACCTATGGTTTTCCAGTAGTCACGTATGGATGTGAGAGTTGGACTATAAAGAAAACTGAACACTGAGGAATTGATGCTTTTGAGCTGTGGTGTTGGAAAAGACTCTTGAGAGTCCCTTGGACTGCAGGGAGATCCAACCAGTCCATCCCAATGGAAATCTGTCCTGAATATTCAATGGAAGGACTGATGCTGAAGCTGAAACTCAAATACTTTGGCCACCTGATGCAAAGAAGTGACTTATTGGAAAAGACCCTGATGCTGGGAAAGATTGACGGCAGGAGAATAAGCAGTCAACAGAGGATGAGATGGTTGGATAGCACCACTGACTTGATGGACAAGCTCTGAGAGCTGGAGATGGACAGGGAAGCCTGGCATGCTGCAGTCCATGGGGTCGCAAAGAGCCGGAGATGACTGAGTGACTGAACTGAACTGAATTGAACCTTCTGGGTAGTGTAAATAGTGTTGCTATGAATGGTGGGTACATGTATCTTTTCTAATTAGTGTTTTCATTTTCTTCAAATATATACACAGGAGTGGATTTGCTAGATCATATAGTAGTTCTACTTTTAAATTTTGAGGAAACTCCATAGTGTTCTCCATAGTCGCTCTACTGAT
Source organism: Ovis aries (assembly GCF_016772045.2). Lineage (NCBI taxonomy): Eukaryota > Metazoa > Chordata > Mammalia > Artiodactyla > Bovidae > Ovis > Ovis aries. The sequence continues at coordinate 213,373,193 of NC_056054.1, forward strand.
TTACATTCCCAACAGTGCATGAGAGTCTCTTTTCTCCTCATCATATCAACATTTATTATTTGTTGTCTTTTTAATAAAAGCCATTCTGAGAGACGTAAGGTGATATCTCACTGTGATTTCAATTTGCATTTCGCTGATGTATAGTTATGACATTTTTGTTGTTTAGTCACTTGATCGTGTCTGACTCTGTGATCCTATGGACTGCAGCTCCACAGGCAGCATCTTTTAATGCTCTGTCTTTGAAAAAATGTCTACTGAGGTTTTCTGACAATTTTTTAATCAAGTTGCTTGTCTTATATTGAATTGCATTATCTTTTTAAATCTTTTAGATAGTAACCCTTTATCAGATATATCATATGCAAATATATTCTCTCACTCAAGTTTATCTTTTCATTGTGTTGGTTTCTTTTGCTGTGAAAAAGCTTTTGCTGATTTTTGCTTTTATTTTTGCCTTTGTTTCCCTTGTCAGAGGTGAGAGATTCAAAAAGGTAATTGCTCAGACTTATATAAAAGAGTATATTGCTTACATTTTCTTCAAGACATTTTATGATTTCCAGTTTTACATTTGACCTTTAATCCATTTTGAGTTTACTTTTGTACATGGTGTGAGAAAGTGTTCTATTTTTTTTTCTTTATATGTTACTTCCAGTTTCCCCAGCACTACTTACTGAAGAGACTGTCTTTTCCTCATTTTTATTTTTGCCAACTTTTTCATAGATTAATTGAATATATTTGCATAGATTTATTTCCCAGCTCTCTGTACTGTTCTTTGATTTAGGTGTCTGCTTTTGTTCCACAATCCTTATGTTTTGATTATTATAGCTTTGTTCAGTTCAGTTCAGTTCAGTTCAGTCGCTCAGTCGTGTCCGACACTTTGCGACCCCATGAATGGCAGCACACCAGGCCTCACTGTCCATCACCAACTCCCAGAGTTCACTCAGACTCACGTCCATTGAGTCAGTGCTGGCATCCAGCCATCTCATCATCTGTCGTCCCATTCTCCTCCTGCCCCCAATCCCTCCCAGCATCAGAGTCTTTTCCAATGAGTCAACTCTTTGCATGAGGTAGCCAAAGTACTGGAGCTTCAGCTTTAGCATCATTCCTTCCAAAAGAAATCCCAGGGCTGATCTCCTTCAGAATGGACTGGTTGGATCTCCTTGCAGTCCAAGGGACTCTCAAGAGTCTTCTCCAACACCACAGTTCAAAAGCAGCAATTCTTCGGTGTTCAGCCTTCTTCACAGTCCAACTCTCACATCCATATATGACCACTGGAAAAACCATAGCCTTGACTAGGTGGACCCTAGTCGGCAAGGTAATGTCTCTGCTTTTGAATATGCTATCTAAGTTGATCATAACTTTTCTTCCAAGGAGTAAGCGTCTTTTAATTTCATGGCTGCAGTCACCATCTGCAGTGACTTTGGAGCCCCCCAAAATAAAGTCTGTCACTGTTTCTACTGTTTCCCCATCTATTTCCCATGAAGTGATGGGACCAGATGCCATGATCTGCGTTTTCTGAATGTTGAGCTTTAAGCCAACTTTTTCACTCTCCTCTTTCACTTTCATCAAGAGGCTTTTAGATCCTCTTCACTTTCTGCCATAAGGGTGGTGTCATCTGCATATCTGAGGTTATTGATATTTCTCCTGGCAATTTTGATTCCAGCTTGTGTTTCTTCCAGTCCAGTGTTTCTCATGATGTACTCTGCATAGAAGTTAAATAAGCAGGGTGACAATATACAGCCTTGATGTACTCCTTTTCCTATTTGGAACCAGTCTGTTCTTCCATGTCCAGTTCTAACTGTTGCTTCCTGACCTGCATACAGATTTCTCAAGAGGCAGGTCAGGTGTGGTCTGGTATTCCCATCTCTTTCAGATTTTCCATAGTTTATTGTGATCCACACAGTCAAAGGCTTTGGCATAGTCAATAAAGCAGAAATAGATGTTTTTCTGGAACTCTCTTGCTTTTTCCATGATCCAGCGGATGTTGGCAATTTGATCTCTGGTTCCTCTGCCTTTTCTAAAACTAGCTTGAACATCAGGGAGTTCACGGTTCACGTATTGCTGAAGTCTGGCTTGGAGAATTTTGAGCATTACTTTACTAGCATGTGAGATGAGTGCAATTGTGTGGTAGTTTGATCATTCTTTGGCATTGCCTTTCTTTGGAATTGGAATGAAAACTGACCTTTTCCAGTCCTGTGGCCACTGCTGAGTTTTCCAAACTTGCTGGCATATTGAGTTCAGCACTCTCACAGCATCATCTTTCAGGATTTGAGTGGTGGCTGCGCAGGCACAGGAGGGTCTAGAGGAGCTATCCCACATTGAAGGTCAGGAAGGGTGGTGGTAAGGAGATACCCCTCGTCCAAGGTAAGGAACAGCAGCTGTGCTTTGCTGGAGCAGCCGTGAAGAGATACCCCATGCCCAAGGTAAGAGAAACTCAAGTAAGATGGAAAGTGTTGCAAGAGGGCATCAGAGGGCAGACACACTGAAACCATACTCACAGAAAACTAATCAATCTAATCACACTAGGACCACAGCCTTATCTAACTCAATGAAACCAAGCCATACCTGCGGGGCAACCCAAGATGGGTGGGTCATGGTGAAGAGGCCTGACAGAATGTGGTCCACTGGAGAAGGGAATGGCAAGCCACTTCAGTATTCTTGCCTTGAGAACCCCATGAACAGTATGAAAAGGCAAAATGATAGGATACCAAAAGAGGAACTCCCCAGATCATTAGGTGCCCAATATGCTACTGGAGATCAGTGGAGAAATAACTCCAGAAAGAATGAAGGGATGGAGCCAAAGCAAATACAATACCCAGTTGTGGATGTGACTGGTGATAGAAGCAAGATCCGATGCTGTAAAGAGCAATATTGCATAGGAACCTGGAATATCAGGTCCATGAATCAAGGCAAATTAGAAGTGGTCAAACAAGAGATGGCAAGGGTGAACGTCGACATTATAGCTTTGTAGTATAGCCTAAAGTTAAGGAGCATAATGCCTCTAGGTTTTTTCTTTTTTCTCCTGACTGTTTTGCCTATTCAGGATCTTCTGTGGTTTGACACAGATTTTAGGATTACTTGATCTAGTTCTGAGAAACTCATGGTGTTCTAATAGGGATTACATTAAAACTGCAAAGGTTGAACAAAGAGTCACTCTGCATCTTGTAAATAACAAAGTAAATAGGCAAACAATAAGGACCTGTTTTATAGCACAGGGAACTATATTTAATAACTTGTAATTACCTATAATGGAAAAGAATGAAAAAGAATATATATGCATACAAAATGAAACAGGACAAAAGCTAACAGAGTTTTTCCAAGAGAATGCACTGGTCAGAGCAAACACCCTCTTCCAACAACATAAGAGATGACTCTACACATGGACATCACCAGATGGTCAATACCAAAATCAGACTGATTATATTCTTTGCAGCCAAAGTTGGAGAAGTTCTATGCATTCAGCAAAAACAAGACCAGGAGCTGAATGTGGCTCAGATCATGAACTCTTTATTGCCAAATTCAGACTTAAATTGAAGTAAGTAGGGAAAACCACTAGACCATTCAGGTATGACCTAAATCAAATCCCTTTTGATTATATAGTGGAAGTGGCAAATAGATTGCAGGGATAAGATCTGATAAACGGAGTATCTGATGAACTATGGACAGAGGTTCATGACATTGTACAGGAGTCAGGCATCAAGACCATCCCCAAGAAAAAGAAATGTGAAAGGGCAAAATGGTTGCCTGAGGAGGCCTTACAAATAACTTAGAAAAGAAGAGAAGCTAAAGACAAGAGAGAAAGGAAAGATATACCCATCTGAATGAAGACTTCCAAAGAATAGCAAGGAGAGATCAGAAAGCCTTCCTCAATGATCCAAAGTGATCAATGCAAAGAAATAGAGGAAAACAGTAGAATGGGAAAGATCTCTTCAAGAAAATTAGAGACACCAAGGAACATTTCATGCAAAGATAGGCAAAATAAAAGACAGAAAGTGTATGGACCTAAGAGAAGCAGAAGATATTAAGAAGAGCTGGCAAGAATACACAGAAGAACTATACAAAAAAAAGATCTTCATGACGCAGATAACCACGATGGTGTGATCACTCACCTAGAGCCAGACATCCTGCAATGTGAAGTCAAGTGAGCCTTAGGAGCATGACTATGAACAAAGCTAGTGGAGGTGATGGAATTCCAGTTGAGCTATTTCAACTCGTAAAAGATGATGCTGTGAAAGTGCTGCACTCAATATGCCAGCAGTATGGAAAACTCAGCAGTCACCACAGGACTGGAAAAGATCAGTTTTCATTCCAATCCCAAAGAAAGGCAATGCCAAAGAATGCTCAAACTACCGCACACCCCATGAACTGCAGCACGCCAGGCCTCCCTGTCCATCATCATCTCCCAGAGTTCACTCAGACTCACGTCCATCGAGTATCCTCTGTCGTCCCCTTCTCCTCCTGCCCACAATCTCTCCCAGCATTAGAGTCTTTTCCAATGAGTCGACTCTTTCCATGAGGTGGCCAAAGTACTGGAGTTTCAGCTTTAGCATCATTCCTTCCAAAGAAATCCCAGGGTTGATCTCCCTCAGAATGGACTGGTTGGATCTCCTTGCCATCCAAGGGACCCTCAAGAGTCTTCTCCAACACCACAGTTCAAACGCATCAATTCTTTGGTGCTCAGCCTTCTTCACAGCCCAACTCTCACATCCATACATGACCATAGGAAAAACCTTAACATAGCCTTAACTAGACAGACCTTAGTTGGCAAAGTAATGTCTCTGCTTTTGAATATACCATCTAGGTTGGTCATAACTTTCACACGCTAGCAAAGTAATGCTCAAAATTCTCCAAGCCAGGCTTCAACTATAGATGAAACATGAGCTTCCAGATATTCAAGTTCGATTTAGAGAAGGCAGAGAAACCAGAAATCAAATTCCCTACATTTGTTGGATCATCAAAAAAGCAAGAAAGTTCCAGAAAAACATCTACTTCTGCTTTATTTTAAATCTCTTCTCCTTCTTGTACCTTACAAATGCAAATATTAGTATGTTTGATGTTTTACTGAAGTTCCTTAATCTGTTCTCATTTTTTAATACTTGTGTGTGTGTGTGTGGTTTTTTTTTTTTTTCTGTTCCAATTGGGTGATTTCTAGTATTCTATTTTCCAGATTGTTTATGTATTTTTCTGTATCTTTTAAACTACTTTTAATTTCCTCTAGTGTACTTTTTCATTTCAGTTTTTGTATACATCATCTCTCACTGGTTCTTTTTTATATTTTCAGTTGTTTGTTAAAATTCTCACTGAATTCATCTATTCTTTTCCACAGTTCAGTTAGCATTCTTATTACTATTATTTTCAACTCTTTATCAGGTAAATTATTTATCTGTTTCATTGGGGTTTTTCTTTAGTTCTTTTGTGTCAAACATATTTCTCTGTCTTCTCATTTTGACTTTCATTATCTGTAAGAAGAGGTGGCAAGAATATACAGAAGAACTGTACAAAAAAGATCTATAAGACCCAGATAATCACGATGGTGTGATCACTCATCTAGAGCCAGACATCCTGGAATGTGAAGTCAAGTGGGCCTTAGAAAGCATCACTACAAACAAAGCTAGTGGAGGTGATGAAATTCTAGTTGAGCTCTTTCAAATCCTGAAAGATGATTCTGTGAAAGTGCTGCACTCAATATGACAGCAAATTTGGAAAACTAAGCAGTGGCCACAGCACTGGAAAAGGTCAGTTTTCATTCCAATTCCAAAGAAAGGCAATGCCAAAGAATGATCAAACTACCACACGATTGCACTCATCTCACATGCTAGTAAAGTAATGCTCAAAATTCTCCAAGCCAGGCTTCAGCAATACATGAACCGTGAACTTCCTGATGTTCAAGCTGGTTTTAGAAAAGACAGAGGAACCAGAGATCAAATTGCCAACATCTGCTGGATCATGGAAAAGCAAGAGTTCCAGAAAAACATCTATTTCTGCTTTATTGACTATGCCTAAGCCTTTGACTGTGTGGATCACAATAAACTGTGGGAAATTCTTCTAGAGATGGGAATACCAGACCACCTGACCTGCCTCTTGAAAAATCTGTATGCAGGTCAGGAAGCAACAGTTAGAACTGGACATGGAACAACAGACTGGTTCCAAATAGGAAAAGGAGTACATCAAGGCTGTATATTGTCACCTTGCTTATTTAACTTCTTTTCAGAGTACATCATGAGAAACACTGGACTGGAAGAAACACAAGCTGGAATCAAGATTGCCAGGAGAAATATCAATAACCTCAGATATGCAGATGACACCACCCTTATGGCAGCAAGTGAAGAGGAACTATAAAGCCTCTTGAGGAAAGTGAAAGTGGAGAGTGAAAAAGTTGGCTTAAAGCTCAACACTCAGAAAATAAAGATCATGGCATCTGGTCCTATCACTTCATGGCAAATAGTTGGGGAAACAGTGGAAACAGTGTCAAACTTAATTTTTTTCGGCTCCCAAATCACTGCAGATGGTGATTGCAGCCATGAAATTAAAAGACACTTACTCCTTGGAAGAAAAGTTATGACCAACCTAGACAGCATACTGAAAAGCAGAGACATTACTTTGCTGACTATGGTCCGTCTAGTCAAGGCTATGGTTTTCCAGTAGTCATGTATGGATGTCAGAGTTGGACTGTGAATAAGGCTGAGTGCCAAAGAATTGATGCTTTTGAACTGTGGTGTTAGAGAAGACTCTTGAGAGTCCAACCAGTCCATTCTGAAGGAGATCAGCCCTGGGATTTCTTTGGAAGGAATGATGCTAAAGCTGAAACTCCAGTACTTTGGCCACCTCATGGAAAGAGTCGACTCATTGGAAAAGACTAGGAGAATGGGACGACAGAGGATGAGATGGCTGGATGGCATCACTGACTCGATAGACATGAGTCTGAGTGAACTCCGGGAGTTGGTGATGGACAGGGAGGCCTGGCGTGCTGCAATTCATATGGTCGCAAAGAGTCGAACACGACTGAGTGACTAAACTGAACTGAGGACATTAGGAGAAATAGTTACCTAATTTCCCAGCATTGAAAGCAAGTTCTCGTATAAGAGCTTCTCTATGCAATCTGTGCATGTTGGCGGTTTCAATGGGAGAACTAGATCTTAAGTAACATGGGCTGTGTCTTCCTTAGGGGGCTGCTATGTATACCTTGGTAGGAGGTATGGATGGAGTTCGAGGGACTAGAGCCAGAACCAGGCAGAAAAAAGAAAAGTCTGGTTTTCTTACAGCCCTATGGTAATTCTTATTGGTTTTTAAACCAGCTAAGAGGGCTCATCTCCCCATGTCCATGTGTGACCCCAGAATTGTGATGTCTAATATTTAGCTCAAACCCATCACTCTTCAGGAAGGATCCCCAAGCCTGGGATCTCTCTCTCCTCTCTCTTCCTCTACTAGGGATGTGGGTCCTAACCAGACTGCTTCTCTTCCCTTCCTACAAGAGTCCATGTGAGTCTTTCTTTACAGACCTGTTTTTGAAGAGCTCTGCTGGTCACCAGGTTGATTTCATCAAGAGTCACTTTATACATAGTTATAGTTTTGATGTTTTTCAGGAGGGGAGGTGAGTCCCCAGTGTCCTCCTACTCTGCCATCTTGATCTCTCCTACTCTCAGGATTTTCTTAAACCTCAGAAATAGGATGATATGTCACCTAAGAATTTGGGACTGGTTCTAAAGTGTGTTAAATCACTCCATTTAGAAATATAGAATGTTTTCACAGCAATTAAGTGTGTATAATCATTAAACAATTTTATATTCTTTAATAATATTATAAAGTCAACTTTGTGATTCTGGACCATTTGTGTAAAACAGTAAAATGTTTTTAACTGTTTTAAAACTTGTTTCATTTTTATGAACAAGATTTTTTATTTCAGTTTTTTAATATTTCATGATGGTAAAGAAATAGGTTTAATATATAAATATTTCCCTTGAATCTATTTACTTTACTCATTTACGTGTTTTAACCAATTGTTAATTTTCCAAATCTCTGATTGAATCATCTGCAAATAATAACCCTTTCTCTTAGTTTCCACTGTTATATTTTTTGTGTTTGTGTGGTGATTGCATTAACAACAACCTAAAAAACAAACATTCATAAAAATTTTGATAGTTTAACTTCATATCTTGGACCTCCTCACTTTGAAAGGCAACTTCAGGAAGGCATATTCCTTAGAGAGTTGGTATACTGATCACTAAGAAAGAGCAATGAAAAGTGTGTTCCAGGAACTGGCATCTTTAGCATCACCCCAAAACTAGTTAGCAATCCAAAATATCAGATCCAATCCCAGATTACTAAATCAGAATCTTGGGGTCTGGGCTCAGGAATGTGACTTTTACCAAGCTAGTATTTGAGAGGAGCACTTCAGTAAAATATATGATCTATCCTCTTTGTTCATGAATTTTGTGTTAGTGAATTCAGTTACTCTTTAAAATTTATTTGTATCCTGCTGTGTCTTTGTTGTCATTCAAAGATAAGTGCATGCACACAGTGGCAAATTTTATATTATCCTACATGCACCTCCATTCCGACTCCTAGCTAAGACTGAACTCCCATACTATAAATATGTGTCCTTTCTGTGGTCTATTTAGTGCTATACACGTTGCATTTCTGTGCTTCTTGTTTTGTTTTGCCTCCTATAATGGCCCCCAAGTGTAGTACAAGAAGCTGTGATATGGCTTATGGAGAAAATACATCTGTTAGAAATAAGTCATGAGTCACAGTACTGTTGGCTATGAGTTCAATGTTAATGAATCAACAATATGTATCATATAAGGTATGTTTAAGCAGAAATACACATAAGGTTATATACTGATCAATTAAGGAAAATGTGACCAGAGATTCCTAGGAACTTAACCTTGTATTTTTCCAGGCAATGATTTAGTATTGGCTAATTCAGTGTTCTAGTCAACTTTATAAAACATAATAGCCATAAATAATGAGAATTGACTGTGTATAAGCATAAAATCTTGGCACAGTGGTAAAGAATCTGCCTGCCAATGCAGGAGATGCAAGAGACCTGAGTTCGATCCCTGGGACAGAAAGATGCCCTGGAGGAGGAAATGGCAACCCACTCCAGTATTCTTGACTGGAACATCCTATATACAGAAGAGCCTGGTAGGCTACAGTCTGTGGGGTTGCAAAGAGTTGGACACAACTGAGCGACTGAGCACACAGAACATACAGACTGTATATAAGCACTATCTATATTACAAATAGAAAGTAAAAGAAATATATATATATATACACACATATAAAATAAAACAAATGTCAACAGGAGAAAATCTAAATCAATAAGAATATATTCATGATATATATATATTCATTTTGAATATATTGATATATATTCAAAAGTAATGCAACTGTGAAAATTAATAACATGCATTAGTATGTATAACATGATACATTAATATATTAATTACATTAATTAAGACTATGATATGAATGACAAAATAATACAATGTTGAATTTTAAAAGTTTCAAGAGTAAATTCAACACTGAATCATAAAATTCAAAAGCATGCAAAACTAAACAATATATCATTCAAGGACACAAACACATATGTCAAATCATGAAGGTTAAAAGCAAAGAAATCACAGATGCTATTGCAGGATACAGTCTCTGCAGAACTAGGGGAAGACAGAAAGATATGACATAAGAGAAACATTTACATAGATAAAAGTTAAATAGTGAGTACAAAGGTATTATAAAAACATAGGGAAGGAATAAAGAATGGACAGATAGTATGCTAGAAAATGCATACATGACAAATGTATCAAGAATCAAGAATTTTGGTGAATCTAGTTACATATAACAGAGTCTTTAAAAGCAATGGCAGTGTTATACTTACTAAATATGATCGTTAGCTTTTACAAATATTTTTCTATAGTGACTTATTACTTGATACAGTTAAAACTGTATAAAAATTTTAAAATATTTTGTTTGGAATACAAGTATAAGAATTAGTAACGAGGTGAAATGCTGACTTGTGAGTAATTTACTGAAAGATAAAAGCAAATATAGATTAACATCATTAAAGAATAATGAAATATTTATCCTGAAAGTTAAAATTTACAAGGCTCTTCTACATATACTATCTCATTTAACATACTCTCTGGCATTGTTATTTATATACAAAGGAGAAATCTGTAATAGGTTAAAATTTTAAAAAGTACAAAAAGGTAGGACTTCAGAATTGAAATGTACTAGTCTTTAAATTGTATAGCTGCAATTATAATCTTATCTGCATATATGTCTATAATGGTTTACAAAACACTTTGAGGTACACTTTTTAAAAACTGATTTTATATGACCTAATAATATAAAGTTCACATAGTGTGAACATTGGCTATGACAAACCAAAAATTTTATATGCAAATTGATCATATGAAATGTTGAAACAATTCCCAAGTTCATCCTTTCCCCATCAAATGAATAGAGCCTTATCACAATGAAGCCACCACTGTTCCCACTCTAACACTTTCTCTTTTAAATATTTTTAAATCATCAAAGATTTCATTAACCATGGAACTTCAATCCAGTGAAGAGCACTTTGAGTGTTCTTCACAACTGGTCAATTACTCAGAGTGAACTTTCAACTCTAAGTGTTTTATATGTGGCATAAATCTATGATCAGCTTTAAAAATCAAAGTGGCTATCAACTTGATCAAATAATAAGGGCACAATTCTCTAACCCATCATTAATCAGAATGCAAATATTCAATACAATGCTTTGAAGACATTCAGCATGACCAGACCACTGCACTTGAATAATATTAAGGCAAATTTTAATTTCTGCATGAATTAAAATCAGCAAAATACAAAGTAAAGAGTCATACAATATTTTTCATTCCTTCTTTTTCTAGGAGGTTGTCTGTGGACACTTGAATTTACTGTGCTAAATAATATTGTTCTAAGTAAAAGCCTCAGTAAATCGCTGAAAACATTGGAACATAAAATGAAACTCAGTTGATTTACTGAAAATATTTTTTTTTCCTTCACTTAACATGATTATACAATGTGTCAATTATCTAGTCATTTGAATTTTCAGGAAGAAAGAAACAACTTTCTCTATAGAGAATCAGTTGGCTTTCATAATACTCAGAGAATATTTGCATAATAACACCGCTACAGCTGCAAGGTTAAATCCATTAATTTATTGGGAACAGAACAGGCTGTTCTGGTTGGCTGTTGCAAAAATTGCTTTTTGCACTTGTCTTTTCCACCATCAAGTATTTGCTGGGAGCACACAATTACTGCAGCAAAGCCTATGTTGCCAAGCGAGGAACCTTATTTAACATGGAAAGTGGCGAACACTTCACTTTTTGAAAATGAAAAAAATTAATCTTGAAAAGCTTCCTAATTAACATTTTCTCCTTCACCAGTTGTTTCATAGGATAAAGTAGAGGATGGCAATTTGGATGAAGGTTAACTAGATGAACCCATTTCTGCAGCAGCTCTCAAGTGCAAATGTCATCCCTAAACAATCTCTCTTCATAACTAGAAATAATCTCAAATCTTCCTTGGGTATTTTCTCCTAAATGGTAAATTTAAAAATAGAACACTTATTCCCAAAAGTCACTAAATGAACAAACCACCTCTCGAAATTCACATTATATACTCAAGAGCTGCTGTGTAATAAATGTAAAGGAAATTCACAGTGTTTTTATGAATTCCTAGCAAAAATCATTAAAACAAGAAAGGAGCATACTATAATTTAAATCATATCTTAAATATGAACTACATTCACCTAAGTATCATATAACCTGTAATATATTAATAACTAAGTTGGGAAAAGTTTTCCTGCCCAGGACTACTGAATCACAGGAAAGAAAATTAATGGGAACACTAACAATGTTTTTTCAATTTGATAATTTATAAAATGTTACTATGTTAAAATAGAATGAAGTCATTTATAAACAAATAATAACATGCATTTATATATTATATTTGGGTCATGGGATAAATTCTGGGGTGAGCAAAGACAGTCAGACAAAATAGTATAGACAAAGAAAGTAAGTGAAAGAAAGGATAGAGGAAGTAAAAAGGAAAAGGAAAGTGAAATGTGAGAAAAGGAAGAGGAAAGGGAAGTGTGAAAAACAAATCCTTGATCTTCATCAGCCTAAACACTTTCCTCTTCCTATATCTCCTATGTCTCAGTTCAGTTCAGTTCAGTCACTCAGTCCTATCAGACTCTTTGCTACCCCGTCAATCATAGCACGCCAGTCCTCCCTGTCCATCACCAACTCCCGGAGTTCACCCAAACCCATGTCCTTTGAATTGGTGATGCCATCCAACCATCTCATCCTCTGTCATCCCCTTCTCCTCCTGCCCTCAATCTTTCCCAGCGTCAGGGTCTTTTCCAATGAGTCAGCTCTTTGTATCAGCTTCAACATCAGTCCTTGCAATGAACACCCAGGACTGATCTCCTTTAGGATGGACTGGTTGGGCCTCCTTGCATTCCAAGGGACTCTCAAGAGTCTTCTCCATCACTATAGTTCAAAAGCATCAATTCTTTGCCGCTCAGCTTTCTTTATAGTCCAACTCTCACATCCATACATGACCACTGGAAAAACCATAGCCTTGACTGGACGGACCCTTATTGACAAAGTAATGCCTCTGCTTTTTAATATGCTATCTAGGTTGGTCATAACTTTCCTTCCAAGGAGCAAGCGTCTTTTAATTTCATGGCTGCAGTCACCATCTGCAGTGATTTTGGAGCCCGAAAAAATAAAGTCAGCCACTATTTTGACTGTTTCCCCATCTATTTGCCATGAAGTGATGGGACTGGATGCCATGATCTTAGTTTTCTCAATGTTGAGCCTTAAGCCAACTTTTTCACTCTCCTCTTTCACTTTTGGCAAGAGGCTCTTTAGTTCATCTTCACTTTCTGCCATAAAGATGGTATCATGTGCATATCTGAGGTTATTGATATTTCTCCCAGCAATCTTGATTCCAGCTTGTTCTTCCTCCAGCCCAGTGTTTCTCATGATGTACTCTGCATATACATTAAATAAGCAGGGTGACATTATACAACCTTGATGTACTCCTTTTCCTATTGGAACCAGTCTGTCGTTCCATGTCCAGTTCTAACTGTTGCTTCCAGACCTGCATACAGGTTTCTCAAGAGGCAGGTCAGTATGTATCAGTAGAAAGGCAAATATGTCGCTTACAGGGAAGCCTGAGTTTTTCCACAAAAAGCAAATAACACCATTCAGTTCAGTTCTGTCACTCAATCGTGTCTGACTCTTTGCAACCCCATGGATTGTGGTACACCAGGCTTCCCGTCCATCACTAACTCACTCCCAGAGTTCACCCAGACTCATGTGCATCGAGTTGGTGATGCCATCCAGCCATCTCATCCTCTGTCATCCCCTTCTCCTCCTGCCCCCAATCCCTCCCAGCATCAGGGTCTTTTCCAATGAGTCAAGTCTTCGCATGAGGTGGCCAAAGTATTGGAGTTTCAGCCTCAGCATCAGTCCTTCCAATGAACATAGTAGTATGTTGGAACTCTTTTAAAAGTAGAAAGACCATAAAATACATTGGGGAGGGTGGAAGGGTGATTGGGTAAAAGTGAGATATTTTCCCTTGAAACAAAGACACACATGATTACATTATTTGTACATTTTTAGTACCCACAGTACAAGCATTTTTGTGCCTTATTTTGGAATACCATCTCTGTGCCTTTCTAACTTGCCAGTTTTCTACTATACCTTCAAGACCCAAGTCAAATGTATTCCCATCTATGAAGATAACCCAGATTGCCACAATCTAAATTAAATGTTTCTTCTTCCAAATTCCTATAATACTTAATTTTACTTTCATTATCAAACTGAATTTTTATTACAGTTAAATTATGAGTTTCATGAAGGAAGATGATGGCATTTACCTAGTAGCCCCAAAAGTTTGATCAATTCCTTACATAAAGTGGGCATGTAAAACATATTCAGTGATCTATGATGAAATTCCTCCAGCAGAAAGTACTATATTGGACTATTTTCTTATATCCACATGTTTCCTTTTTTTATTAAAAAAATAAAAATCCACATATCATTAGTTTAGACTGATCATCCTTGAAGGTGGCTCCAGTGGCTCAGTGGTGAATAAAGCACCTGCAGCGCAGGAGATGCAGAGATGTGGGTTCAATCCCTGGGTCAAGAGGGCCCCCTGGAAGAGGAAATGGCAAGCCACTCCAGAACTCTTGCCTGGGAAATCCCATGGACAGAGAGCCTGTCCATGGGGTCGCAAAAGAGTTGGGCATAAGTGAGTTACTAAACAATCAATACAGTAACCAGAGGGATTTGGTGAAAGCACATGGCAGAGAGTGTCACTACTCTGCTAACAAGCTCACAATGTTTTCCCGTTTCTCTCAAGGCAAAACTTAAAGTCTTTAAAATGAAATACAAGTCCCATGACCTCCCTGACTTAATTTGTGTCTCACTCTCATCCGTTTTTACTCTCTTCCCACCACATCTTTTGAATTACAGTGTCCTTCTCACTGGTTGATAGCAGTGAGGTTGGATGGCATGACCGACTCAATGGACATGAGTTTGAGTAAACTCCGGGAGTTGGTGTTGGACAGAGAGGCCTGGTGTGCTGCACTCCATGGGGTCACAGGGTCAGACACGACTGAGCAACTGAACTGTCCTCCTCACTAGACTTTTCTTACTAGAGGGCCCTTGCACTTGCTTCTTTCACACCTGGAACACTCTTCTTTTAGATCACCAGAAAGTTTACTCCTTGGCCCCCTTTACGTCTTTACTCAATAGTCACCTCAGTTTAACATTTCCAACCTATCTTACATAAAATTATGCTCACTACTTTATTTTTCTCATTAGCAAGTTTTTCTCATTTTCCTATACAAATAAACATACCATCATCACCATGATTTATACTCACTTTTTTTTCCTGATTTATTCATTGTTTTATTTCTAAAGAATAGATAGAATCTAATCCATAGTAGGCCTTCAATAAACATACACTGAATATTGATTGGATCAGTAAAGGTTTCTACACATTTTTGACAAGGTAAGTGCATGGCTGATAAACAGATTTTTGTTTTTGCATATGCAGTCCTATTATACTTTTAAAATTTTATGGAAATGTCCATATTCTAAGCTTTTAAGTTACAGAAGCAAAGTTTAGCTCTTCTTCAATATGGGAAAGAGGAAAAGTAAATATCAAAATGTACTGTGTTGAGGAAGCAGATTCCCAAAAGGACAGAGAATAACAGTGGTCTGTTGCATTCTTTTAATCAATAGGAAGGTTTAGAACATCCTTAGATTAAAATTTAGGTAATGTATATGCACATATCAGATAGGGAAACACTATTCACAATAGTCAAGAGGTAGAAGCAATCTAAATGCTCATTGAAAGATGAATGGATAGAGAAAATATAATATACACACACACTGAAATATTATTAAACCTTAAAAGAAGAAAGAAATCCTATCACATGCTGCGGTATGAATGTACCTTGAAGACTTCACGATAAGAGATACAGGCTAGTTACAAAATGACAAATACCATATAGCACCACTTATATGGTAGGAAAACTCAGAAACATAAAGGAGAATGGTGGTTTCCAAGCACTAGGGAGAGGAAGAAATGGGGAGTTTTTCAATGGGTACAGAGCTTCAGCCTTGCAAGATGAAGAAAATGGAAAGATCTGCTGCACAACACTGTGAATATATTTAACACTCTTGTGTACACTTAAAAATCATGAAGATGGTTGCTTCTAGATTATGTGATTTTGATCACAATTAAAACACTTTTTGAGAAAAAAATAAATGAACGGCTATAGATCTGCAGTGGCAAATGGATCACATTTTTAACCACAAATGCATATTTGTGTTTTCAAAGGCTTCTTTCACGTTGATTTATTTAAAGAAAGCAGATATTATACCCACATAAAATCATTTAATGACAATTGGAAGCCATGAATTTTAAACCACTCTTCAAGGGCAATTATCTATGAAGAAATGGACTTCCTTAAAAATGATATTAAATTTTATGTCAAAATTTAGTTATGTTTAAAGTAGGGAAGACATTGTAGTTGCTTCTAATGTAATAATTCAATTATTGTAAGTATTTAATATTTAACTTTTGGTGCTTGCAAATAGCTGAGAAATAATTTTCATCGTCCTATCATTGGCAATTGCAATACATTTACAAGGACTGCATAGACGTATATTAATTAGAATGTTAATAATCAAAATCTATTTTTTAGTTAACCTACAAGTTGGTTACCTGGTACCTACAAGTTGTCCTGCTGCTCTGGGTTAACTGTGTATGTACTAGCATGCTCAGTCATGTCCAAATCCTTGTGACCCTATGTCACAAAGTTTCCTCTGTCCATGGGATGTTCCAGGCAAGAATACTAGAGTGGGTTGCCATTTCCTCCTCTAGGGGATCTTCCCAACCGAGGGATCAAGCCTGTGTCCTATGTCACCTGCATTGCAGACAGATTCTTTAGCCACTGAGCCACCAGGGGTTAACTGTATATAAATACAAATGAGTATATGAGCATTATATCAATACATTTTCCTCTATCTAGACACATTGTACATTGTACTGTTTCCACCCTAAAGACACATTGAAGTTCTAATTCCCAATACCTGTGAATATGACCTCATTTGGAAACATGGTATTTATACATGTAATAAAGAAAAATTGAAGTCATACTGGATAAGGGGGACCGTAAATCCGATAAAAGATGACCACAACAATCTTGCTGTGGTATTTGCTATGGCATCTCTAGGGAAACAACACAACACATGAATACGTGCATTTGCAAGGGGGCAAAATTTGCCTGACAGAGCAAGGGCATTGGTGGTTCACAAATCTGGATTAATTTTGCTCTATGAATTACTTTCAGTGTGACTCTAACTTACTTATCCTCTCTTCCATCAGTTTTCTCTGGTAAAATGGCAATAATTCTGTTGTAAAGATTGAATGAAATAGAATGTAATGAGCAGAGCCTGTCACAGATGAGTTCAACATATAATAAAAGTAATAACAACTGATGTAAGATCTCGGTTACACACATTACACTCACATATGCCAATAACTTTACTTAACTTTCTGTTTTTCCTTTATGTTAAATATACTGAAACCAGTTCCTAGGAAAAGAAGAATAAAATAAGGTCAGATAACTAAACCATAGCCTACATATTTTAAATAATAAAAAGTATTTAATGCAAAATGAATATGGTTGCAAACGCCAACACTTGTGCTTTCAATGACCAGTTTTATTCACTATACACTTAGATGTTGTATTATTTATGATAAAAATGAACTATGTCCTCGGATCTTTATTAAATAATAACTTATATGTCTAAGATTAGTTTTCCTTTGATAGCAGAGCTACTTGCCATTAATTATAGTACTTATATAACCTTGAAAATATAATAGTTTATAGATCACAGAGGTTGTAATTCATCATTTTAGGATGATACCTGGAAAACTAAGTGTAATTTTAGACATCACAGATTTGAAAAGTCAAGGACGAATTCAGGTATGCCCATAGAAATGTATGTAGAACAGTGAATTGTCTAGCAAGCAAAAGACAAATACGAAATTGTTGTGAAATGTAGGTTTAGGTTTGAGACACAGAGCTTAAAGGGCACAAGAGGGATGGTTCCAATCACATATGCAAAGGTTTGGCAGATAGGAAAGTATGTCAATTTATTCTATTTTGCTCAAAAACCAATATTGGGGTCTTCATGATGAAGGCATATTTTGAATCAATATATAACAAATAGCATTATAACAATTTGAACTATCCCCAAATAGAATGAGCTGCCTCAAAACAGTAGAAATATTTCTGTAAAGGTTGTCTCAGCATCTGCCAAGGATACTGTATTACTGAGCTAGGGAAACTTATGCATCTCATGTATTCAAAACTTTTTAGACAGGAACCTTTACAGCTAATTTGTTACTTTATTATAATAAAGACCACTCCAGTGTTCTTGCCTGGAAAATTCCAGGGATGGGGGAGCCTGGTGGGCTGCCGTCTATGAGGCCACACAGAGTTGGACACAACTGAAGCGACTTAGCAGCAGCAGCAGCAGCAGCAGCATAATAAAGAATGAAATTTCATTATTTTCAATAGCATGGATGTTCTTTGAGGGTATTATGCTAAGTGAGATATGTCAGGCAGAGAAAAACAAATACTTTATGATATCACTTATACATGAAATATAGAAAATGAAACAAAATAATCAATATACTAAAAAAGAAACAGACACATATATAGAGACCAAATTTCAAGGTTATTGTAAGGAGAGGGGAAAGAGAAAGAGTAATAATATAGGGGTATGGAATGAAGAGGTATAAACTATTATGCATAAAATAATCTACAAGGATATATTTTATATGAATATAGTCAATATTTTATAACTATAAATGGAGCATAATCTTTAAAAATTTTGAATCACCATATTGTACACCTTTAATTTATGTCATATTGTACACCAAGTATACCTCAATTTAAAAAAAAACAAACTGGCTTTCCTGATTCAAAAAGTTAAATCTCAAACAATGTCCTAAAATATGAAAAGTTGATCAGTGTTGTTAGGCATTGAGAAAAAAAATAACAAGTACTCACTTAGCAGAATGGCTAACATTAAAAATTCTGACAATACCAAGTATTTATAAGAAGTCCTGTCACCAGAATTACCGTATATTGTTGCTGAGTATGTAAACTGGGACATCCATTTTGTAACGCTTGCTGACGTCTATTAAAACTGAAAATATGCATACCATATAATCTAGAAATTATATGATAGCTATATATCTTTGCTATTCATACAAATATTCACTAACCAACATGTTTACAAATACTCAGAGGAATTATATTCATAGAAACAATAAAATGTCTGTCAACAAGATAAATAAATTGATATATCCTTTTATTGGAATAATATATAGATAAAAACTAATAGACTAGTAAAGTGAAGTCGCTCAGTCGTGTCCGATTCTTTGCGACCCCCGTGGACTGTAGCCCTCCAGGCTCCTCCGTTCATGGGCTTCTCCAGGCAAGAATACTGGAGTGGGTTGCCATTTCCTTCTCCAGGGGATCTTCCCGACCCAGGGATCGAAACCAAGTCTCCCACATTGCAGGCAGACGCTTTAACCTCTGAGCCACCAGTGAAGCCAGCAGAAATATGGATGAATCTCAGAAACATTCTTGGGCTCCAAAATCACTGCAGATGGTGACTGCAGCCACTAAATTAAAGTACGCTTGCTCCTTGGAAGAAAAGTTATGACAAACCTAGACAGCATATTAAAAAGCAGAAACATCACTTTTCTGACAAAGGTCCGTATAGTCAAAGCTATGGTTTTTCCAGTATGCATGTATGGATGTGAGAATTGGACCATAAAGAAGGCTTGCCGAAGAATTGATGCTTTTGAACTATGGTGTTGGAGAAGACTCTTGAGAGTCCCTTGGACTGCAAGGAGATCAAACCAGTCCATTCTAAAGGAAATCAGTCATGAATATTCACTGGAAGGGCTGATGCTGAAGCTCCAATCCTTTGGCCACCTGATGCAAACAACCAACTCACTGGAAAAGACCCTGATGCTGAGAAAGATTGAAAGCGGGAGGGGATGACAGAGGATGAGATGGTTGGATAGCATCATTGACTCAATGGACATGAGTTTGAGCAGGCTCTAGATGGTGAAGGGAAGGGAAGCCTGGCAAGCTGTAATCCATGGGGTCACAAAGAGTCAGACATGACTGAGCAACTAAACAACACAGAAACATAATTTTGAATGAAAAAAGTCAGACACAAATAATACATTTGATTCAATTTTTATAATGTTCAACACATTATAAGAATCTAATCTATGGTGTTAGAAATCAGGATTTCTAAGAAAAGGACGGATTTCTGGAGTAATGATATACTCTACTTTCTGATGGGTGGAGAATTCCTGGTGCAATTTTTACTCTGATAAGAAATCACTGAGTTTAACACTTTCAATTGGCATAGTTTTTATAGATAGGTCAAAATTCAATAAAATAATTAATTTTTTTCAAAGAAAAGTTAACTTGCTCTCTGTAAAATCAGAAGAATGTGTGTAGACATCCAGATAATAATGTTTATAGTTTCTCATCAAATCCCAAGAGAATTTAGCAAAGACATTTACATTCCTTACACAGTGTTGCTTATAGAAGTAGAGAATATTAGAACCTTATGTAGTCATAGAAATGATCTGCCCCAAATCCAGGTGTGAAAGCTAAGAGAAAAGGTACAGGAAAGAAATTGAGGCCTGAAGAGATGTTTTTCCTAAAATCAATCAATAGCTAGATACAAAACCAGGCGCAGAATGTAGACACCTGATTCCAGGTTTAATGAGTTCCTTCTACCTTGAAAATTCAGGATTGTCTTTTTATAACCACAGGGCTTTTGTTCCTTTTTTTCTTACCTTTGGCAGCAAATCTATACTTAACTCTCACAATAATTCCAAAGAAAATATTTTTCCTTTAATTTTTGGATCAACCAGTTTTAATTTCCTCTTTTTCCCCAAGTCTGCTGAGAAGTACTGTATAAATGTTTAAAGGATGGATACAATTTCCACAAGACTGAGCTAAGAGTCTACCTTGAAATGAAAAATGGTGCTGATATTTAGAAAATGAAAAATAGCAAGTTAGCCTTGTGGCTCAGCAACTGAATGTTCCACTATGGCACAAGTTGCTCGCTATGCTATAAATTTTTCCATCTTAAGCTCTAAAAGACAGAATGAAGACCTGGGCAACTTTGCTGGTTCCAGTGATCTATCAAGTAACTTCAGGAGCTGAAAAATTTGCATCATTTGGCATCTATAATGCCAGATACATTCAACTCAGTGAGATAGTAAATCAATATCCTCTTAAATTATGAGACAAAGCATCAAGACCAGGAGCAAAGCACCTGCCAGAGATAAGAGCACCAAACAGAATTATCATCCTACCCAAATATCAGCAACTGAACCTTTAGACATTTAAACTGTCCACTGTAACACACTGAGTGGATAACATGCAAAGCATAGGTAGGTTTACACATTTGAAAACACACAGTATTTAACTGATGACCCCAAAAAGGCACTCTATTTTAATATAATGTCTAATATTAAAATATTTATGATCACAGAAATTAAAATTACTCACTTAAAAATCATCAATTGTTTATTGGTAAGAGATTCTGTGCATCTAAACACTTCACAAAAAATTCTTAAAATCCATGACTTCTATATTGATAAAGTGTTAGAGTCAATGGGAGACTATTTGCTTAACCACAATCTGCCTATATTATGTACAAAATGTCAAGTGGCTATAGGAATAAGTAATAAAAGACTGAATTTTTTTATAATGAAATATTTTATAAATATGAACAAGAAGTGACATTGTATTAATCACTTAAACTTATATCTTACACATACTTAAAAATTTAATTATGTTGCTATTTTTAATGGTATTTATCTATATATTTGATTAATTTATTTATTATTGCAGGATAATTGCTTTACAGAATTTTGTTGTTTTCAGTCAAACCTCAACATGAATCAGCCATAGGCGTTAATATATTTTCTAAGGAATGTCTTGCTTGTGACATGTCAGAGGGGTTGGCTGAATTGCCAGTGGCCAAGAAGTACAGTGAATATGGTAAGCAAACTCTATGTTTTCACTGTTATTTTCACAACTGGATGAACATTGCCTTCCAAATACATATAACTATTTAAATCCATTTCATCTTGTTTGTTCTTTACTCATTGTTCAAAAAGAGTTGACATAACTTCAGTGGGAAAATATGGTTTCCTCCAATGATGCACTACTCAGTTTAGAAAGACATATCAGTTTTACTTTTTCAAATTAAATTTATATTATCTGTTTTTCAAGGGCACTTGAATTTTTTTTAAAACAATATCAATTTATATAAAAATTACACTTTGTAAGCAATTGTAATATTTTCTAATACTAAAATTCAGTATAGAAGAGGGCTGTATAATAGCAATATGACTTTACAGTAAAACTTTTCTTGTAGCACCACATGAGTGTAATCTATGTAAAGCACATGGCTGTCAGTATATAATAATTACAGAGCCACGTAGAGAATACTAGTACTGTGCTGTGAACTGCTTCAAGGGTTACCACTTACTTCCTGACTTCTATGAATGGCCCAACTGTAGTAGGGCAGATCATACTCAATATGGCCTTATTTCAGTTCAGTTCAGTCGCTCAGTCGTGTCCGACTCTTTGCGACCCCATGAATTGCAGCACGCCAAGACTCCCTGTCCATCAACAATTCCTAGAGTTCACCCAGACTCACGTCCATTGAGCTGGTGATGGACCAGCCATCTCATCCTCTGTCGTCCCCTTTTCCTCCTGCACCCAACCCCTCCCAGCATCAGAGTCTTTTCCAATGAGTTAACTCTTCACATGAGGTGCCAAAAGTACTGGAGTTTCAGCTTTAACATCACTCCTTCCAAAGCAGGACTGATCTCCTTTGGAATGGACTGGTTGGCTCTCCTAGCAGTCCAAGGGACTCTCAAGAGTCTTCTCCAACACCACAGTTCAAAAGCATCAATTCCTTGGCACTCAGCTTTCTTCACAGTCCAACTCTCACATCCATACATGACCACTGGAAAAACCATAGCCTTGACTAGATAGACCTTTGTTGGCAAAGTAATGTCTCTGCTTTTGAATATGCTAACTAGGTTGGTCATAACTTTCCTTCCAAGGAGTAAGCGTCTTTTAATTTCATGGTTGCAATCACAATCTGCAGTGATTTTGAACCCCCCCAAAATGCAGTCAGTCACTGTTTCCACTGTTTCCCATCTATTTCCCATGAAGATGCCATGAACTTCGTTTTCTGAATGTCGAGTTTTAAGCCAACTTTTTCACTCTCCACTTATACTTTTGTCAAGAGGCTTTTTAGTTCCTCTTCACTTGCTGCCATAAGGGTGGTGTCATCTGCATATCTGAGGTTATTGATATTTCTCCTAGCAATCTTGATTCCAGCTTGTGTTTCTTCCAGTCCAGCGTTTCTCATGATGTACTCTGCATATAAGTTAAATAAGCAGGGTGACAATATACAGCCTTGATGTACTCCTTTTCCTATTCGGAACCAGTGTGTTGTTCCATGTCCAGTTCTAACTGTTGCTTCCTGACCTGCATATAGGTTTCTCAAGAGGCAGGTCAGGTGGTCTGGTATTCCCATCTCTTTCAGAATTTTCCACAGTTTATTGTGATCCACACAGTCAAAGGCTTTGGCATAGTCAAGAAAGCAGAAATAGATGTTTTTCTGGAACTCTCTTGCTTTTTTGATGATCCGGCAGATGTTGGCAATTTGATCTCTGGTTCCTCTGCCTTTTCTAAAACCAGCTTGAACATCAGGAAGCTCACGGTTCACGTATTGCTGAAGCCTGGCTTGGAGAATTTTGAGCATTACTTTACTAGCATGTGAGATGAGTGCAATTGTGTGGTAGTTTGAGCATTCTCTGGCATTGCCTTTCTTTGGGTTTAGAATGAAAACTGACCTTTTACAGTCGTGTGATGACTGCTGAGTTTTCCAAATTTGCTGGCATATTGAGTGCAGCACTTTCACAGCATCATCTTTCAGGATTTGAATCAGCTCAACTGGAATTCCATCACCTCCGCTAGCTTTGTTTGTAGTGATATTTTCTAAGGCCCACTTGACTGCACATTCCAAAATGTCTGGCTCTAGATGAGTGATCACACCATTGTGATTATCTCGGTCATGAAGATCATTTTTGTACAGTTCTTCTGTGTATTCTTGCCACCTCTTCTTAATATCTTCTGCTTCTGTTAGGTCCACACCATTTCTGTCCTTTATCGAGCCTATCTTTGCATGAAATGTTCCCTTGGTGTTTAGTGGCCATAAATAAACACCACAGCACATATTTCAAATGTAATAATAATGATGTACTCAAGTTAAATTTTCCAGGAAGGGAATATCTACACATTTATTATAAAATTAGGATTTTTTTTTCCCTGCAGACCAGCTCATCATATTAAAAATTTTCATTTATCTGTTCCCAACTGTTTTTCTCAACAAGACTGCTTTTATTAACTCCAGTCAAGTTATATTATCACTCTTTTGGGGCATATTTTCCCTTGCTACTCAATAGGCCTTAGGACATAACCACACTTCTGCAAAATAATTGCTATTGTTAATAACCATGAGTCAGCTAGAAAAGGTTGAAATGTGTTTTAAGCTTTCTGACTAATAAGGAAAATAAATTGTCATAAAGTTATTCAGAGTTTTTCCTATGAAGGCTCATAAAGGAAAACTATAATTTTGATGATATCCTTTTAACTTTTTTAATAAAATATACAGAAGCAACTTTCATACTCCTTTTGCTCTTTATTTTCAGCTGAAATAATAAGACCAAGACCTTCAATAAAAGTATTTCTAAAAGAATATAGATTTATCTGAGATAAAGCTTAAAACAGTATCAACCATTAAATAATAATCACAACTGATAGCACATTTGTTGTTGTTGTTGTTGTTCAGTCATTAAGTTGTATCTGACTCTTTGCAACCCCATGGACCGTAGCCTGCCAGGTTCCTCTGTCCATGGGATTCCCCAGGCAAGAATACTGGAGTGGGTTGCCATTTCCTTCTCCAGGAGGATCTTTCCAACCCAGGGATCTAACCTATGTATCCTGTTTGGCAGGTGGATTCTTAAAACACTGAGCCACCTGGGAAGCTCCATAGCACATAATGAGTGTTTATAATATATAATGTACAAATGCTAGAAACTTTAGATAAATTAACTTCTTTAATCTTCAAAATAACTCTGCATTTTTGTTTTAATTTTATCCCAATAGTAGAGAAGAAAATACAGAGGTTTCCTCAGAGATTGAGAATAGTCTACATCATCCTAATCACTGTCTTCATTACTCGTCAACTTGGCAGAGAAGAAATACAAAAACTACCAGGAAGGATCAGGGCTACTTGAAAGAAATTCAAATGTCCCAACACAGACAGATATAGATATAGATATATACATAAAGCAATATATGTCTATATTGGGTTGGCCAAAAGATGGTTCTGTTTGTTTATTTATTTTTGTAACATCTTGTAATTTATCCTGTCTAGCTGGGATTCTTCCTCGTCTAAGTCACTACAGTAAAGAGCTACTAACTGGAAAATGTTCTGCCACTCAAGTGTGTCAATTAAGAAAAAAAGTTTAAATCATTTCTCTGAAGAAGACATACAGTTGGCCAACAGGCACTTGCAAAGGTACTCAACATCACTAATAGGGAAATGCAAATCAATGAATGAATGAATACTGGAGTGGGTTGCCATTCCCTTCTCCAGAGGATCTTCCCGACCAGGGATCAAACCCAGGTGTCCTGCATTGCAGGCAGATTCTTTACCATCTGAGCTACAGGGAAATCAACAGATACATGGATAAATAGATACATAGATAAAGAAGACGTGGTATATCCCTGGGTTGGAAAGACAACCTAGAGGGGCATATACATACAAATGAATATTACTCAGCCGTAAAAATAGTGAAATTTTGCCATTTATGACAACACAGATTAACCTAGAGGTATTGGGCTAGGAGAAAGATAAATACTCTATGATTGCACTTATATGTGGAGTCTAAGAAACAAAACAATGAAGAGATAACAAAACAGGAACAGTCATATAAACAAAAAACAAACAGGTTGCCAGAGGGAAGGGAGATGAGGGAGTAGAGAAATAGGTGAGGGTGGGTGAACAAGGCCCTGTGTCCTTATCTGCTGAAGTAAAATTCTGACTCAAGAGTTAATGATTGGGAAATATGAAGATATAGAAACAAAGAACAGCTGTTAGACTAGAGAACTGGTAAAAAATTTAGACTATAATTCTCCCACATAGCAGAATCACCAAACTTCCAGTTCCCTGAAAGATACAGAAAAAGGGCAAACACACATTTCTAAGGTGTTTCTACAGGAAGCAGAACCCCTCCAGATGAGAACTGCTGACCACAAGAACACAGACCTAGACTGGCTGAAACTAGAAAACTGGTGATTCTTGAAACTTCACCTTTATCCCAACCAGTACAAGAACTGTCCATGAGCTGATCACGCCCTGCGCCTTGAACAATATAAAACTCCGCACTATCCCCTCCAAGGTGGATCACATGGTCTGGAGGGCATTAGACCACATTGGCCCCCTTTGCCTGGCAAAGCAATAAAAGTCACTCTTTTCTACTTTACCAAAAACTCTCTCCATGTTTCTATTTGGCACCAGTGAACAGAGGCTGAGTTTTGGCAACAAGAGGTATAATACAGACTTGCAGTTGCAAAATAAATGAGTCACTGGTATGAGATGCAGGGTATGGAGAATAGAGTCAATAATTATATATTTTGGTGTGGTGACACATGGTAATTAGAATTATTATGGTGGTCATTTTGAAGTATATAGAGATACTGAATCACTATGTTGTACACTAGGAACAAACAAACAAACTCATATAAGAACACATTTGTGATTACCAGAGGAGGTGGGGGGAGGAGACATTGGATGAAGGCAGTCAAAAGGTACAAAATGCCATTTATGATGAAAATAAGTAGTAGGGACGTAGTGTACAACATGATAAATCAATTGACATTTCTGAATGTTACATATAAAAATTGTTGAGAGTAAATACCAAGAGTTCTCACAAGAAAAAAACATTTTTTTACTTTTTCTTTAAATCTGTATATATAAGAAATGATGAATTTTCACTAAACTTACTATGGTAAACATTTCATAATGTACATAAGTCAGATTATTATGTTATATGCCTTAAACTTATATAGTAATGTATGTCAATTATATCTCAATAAAGCTAGACAAAATAATTGCAACTACTTTGTGATTTTAGATGACGCCACCCTTATGGCATAAAGTGAAGAAGAACTAAAGAGCCTCTTGATGAAAGTGAAAGAGGAGAGTGAAAAAGTTGGCTTAAAGCTCATCATTCAGAAAATGAAGATCATGGCATCCGGTCCCATCACTTTGTGGCAAATAGATAGGGAAACAGTGGCTGACTTTATTTTGGGGGGCTCCAAAATCACTGCAGATGGTGATTGCAGCCATGAAATTCAGTTCAGTTCAGTTCAGTCGCTCAGTGTCCAACTCTTTGCGACCCCATGAATCGCAGCACGCCAGGCCTCCCTGTCCATCACCATCTCCCGGAGTTCACTCAGACTCAAGTCCATCGAGTCCATGATGTCATCCAGCAATCTCATTCTCAGTCATCCCCTTCCCCTCCTGCCCTCAATTCTCTCAGCATCAGAGTCTTTTCCAATGAGTCAACTCTTTCCATGAGGTGGCCAGAGTACTGGAGTTTCAGCTTTAGCATCATTCCTTCCAAAGAAATCCCAGGGCTGATCTCCTTCAGAATGGACTGGTTGGATCTCCTTACAGTCCAAGGGACTCTCAAGAGTCTTCTCCAACACCACAGTTCAAAAGCATCAATTCTTCAGCGCTCAGCCTCCTTCACAGTCCAATTCTCACATCCATACATGACCACAGGAAAAATCATAGCCTTGACTAGACAGACCTTAGTCGGCAAAGTAATGTCTCTGCTTTTGAATATACTATCTAGGTTGGTCATAACTTTTCTTCCAAGGAGTAAGTGTCTTTTAATTTCATGGCTGCAGTCACTATCTGCAGTGATTTTGGAGCCCCCCAAAATAAGGTATGACACTGCTTCCACTGTTTCCCCATCTATTTCCCATGAAGTGATGGGACCGGATGCCATGATCTTCATTTTCTGAATGTTGAGCTTTAAGCCAACTTTTTCACTCTCCTCTTTCACTTTCATCAAGAGGCTTTATAGTTCCTCTTCACTTGCTGCCATAAGGGTGGTGTCATCTGCATATCTGAGGTTATTGATATTTCTCCCGGCAATCTTGATTCCAGCTTGTGTTTCTTCCAGTCCAGTGTTTCTCATGATGTACCCTGAATATAAGTTAAATAAGCAGGGTGACAATATACAGCCTTGATGTACTCCTTTTCCTATTTGGAACCAGTCTGTTGTTCCATGTCCAGCTCTAACTGTTGCTTCCTGACCTGCATACAGATTTCTCAAGAGGCAGGTCAGGTGGTCTGGTATTCGCATCTCTTTCACAATTTTCCACAGTTTCTTGTGATCCACACAGTCAAAGGTTTTTGCATAGTCAATTAAGCAGAAATAGATGTTTTTCTGGAACTCTCTTGCTTTTTCCATGATCCAGCGGATGTTGGCAATTTGATCTTTGGTTCCTCTGCCTTTTCTAAAACCAGCTTGAATATCAGGGAGTTCATGGTTCACGTATTGCTGAAGTCTGGCTTGGAGAATTTTGAGAATTACTTTACTAGCATGTGAGATGAGTGCAATTGTGCAGTAGTTTGAGCATTCTCTGGCATTGCCTTTCTTTGGGATTGGAATGAAAACTGACCTTTTCCAGTCCTGTGGCCACTGCTGAGTTTTCCAAATTTGCTGGCATATTGAGTGCAGCACTCTCACAGCATCATCTTTCAGGATTTGAATCAGCTCAACTGGAATTCCATCACCTCCACTAGCTTTGTTCATAGTGATTCTTTCCAAGGGCCACTTGACTTCACATTCCAAGATATCTGGCTCGAGATAGTGATCACATCATCATGATTATCTGGGTCGTGAAGATCTTTTTTGTACAGTTCTTCTGTGTATTCTCGCCACCTCTTCTAAATATCTTCTGCTTCTGTTAGGTCCAGACCATTTCAGTCCTTTATTGAGCCCATCTTTGCATGAAATATTCCCTTGGTATCTCTAATTTTCTTGAAGAGATCTCTAGTCTTTCCCATTCTGTTGTGTTCCTCTATTTCTTTGCACTGACCACTGAAGAAGGCTTTCTTATCTCTTCTTGCTATTCTTTGGAACTCTGCATTCAGATGCTTATATCTTTCCTTTTCTCCTTTGCTTTTCGCTTCTATTCTTTTCACAGCTATTTGTAAGGCCTCCCCAGACAGCCATTTTGATTTTTGCATTTCTTTTCCATGGGGATGGTCTTGATCCCTGTCTCCTGTACAATGTCACGAACTTCATTCCATAGTTCACCAGGCACTCTATCTAACAGATCTAGGCCCTTAAATCTATTTCTCACTTCCACTGTATAATCATAAGGGATTTGATTTAGGTCATACCTGAATGAACTAGCGGGTTTCCCTATTTTCTTCAATTTGAGTCTGAATTTGGTAATAAGGAGTTCATGATCTGATCCACAGTCAGCTCCTGGTCTTGTTTTTGTTGACTGTATAGAGCTTCTCCATCTTTGGCTGCAAAGAATATAATCAATCTGATTTGGAAGGAAAGTTATGACCAACCTAGACAGCATATTAAAAACCAGAGACATTACTTTGTCAACAAAGGTCTGTCTAGTCAAGGCTATGGTTTTTCCAGTGGTCATGTATGGATGTGAGAGTTGGACTGTGAAGAAAGCTGAGTGCAGAAGAATTGATGCTTTTGAACTGTGGTGTTGGAGAAGACTGTTGAGAGTCCCTTGGTCTATAAGGAAATCCAACCAGTCCATCATAAAGGAAATCAGTCCTGAATATTCATTGGAAGGACTGATGTTGAAGCTGAATCTCCAATACTTTGGCCACCTGATGCAAAGAGCTGGCTCATTGGAAAAGACTGTGATGCTGGGAAAGATTGAGGGCAGGAGGAGAAGGGGACAACAGAGGACGAGATGGCTGGATGACATCACCGACTCGATGGACATGGGTGTGGGTGAACTCTGAGAGTTGGTGATGTACAAGGAGGCCTAGCATGCTGAAGTTCATGGGGTCGCAAAGAGCTGGACATGACTGAATGACTGAACTAACTAGAACTTAAAGCAAATAGCAATTATTAAAAATAGAAAAAAATTAAATCAGCACCAATAATCCAGAAGAATCAATAAACCATGTATCCTTAAATATTTCTCCTGTAATATTAATTATAAAAATACTCTATTCACAAAAGCTAGCCAATTATGAATTCAGTTATAAAATTTTCCAATAATGGAAGATAATAATCTATGTTACTGAGACAAAATCAAGCAAACAGACTCTGAGTTTGACATCAAAGATTTTGAATATATATCCATATTAAACAGATGCCACCTGAAGAAATAACTATGAACAAGGATAAGACTTTCCCCAGAAAACAGTTATAGGTAAGTTTCAACTACAAAAAATGAGCTATTTGGGTACAAATTTACTTAATAAAGTTGAAGCTTCTCATTTAAGTGTACTTAATTGAGACTGAGACGCCTATATATGTAAAGGCTACACTTTTCCCTATCAAATAACCATTAATAATGATATATAAATTTTACTTAGTATTGTTTCAATATTGATTTTCCTGACAATTCTAAATAATGCTCTCTTATTAATAACTCAAAAGAAATTGCAGGTTCTAATATAATATTTCTTTTAAGATAAATTAATTATATTTTCAAAAAGGTCTCTAGGTCAATGCCTTTTTATTTAGCACAGAATATTATTGCTCTTGCTCCAAAACTAATTTCACTTTCTTAGCATTAATTACAAGGCAAAAAACTATGTTTCTCTTATTTATTAAAAAAGTAAAATATCTTTTTTTCTTAATAGAACTGTGTAGAGAGAAGTAAATTTCAGGTTAATTTCTCATGATGAAGGCATAAAATAAAAAATGTTCAATAATTAACTTTTAAAATTATATACGACATTTTTGATCATTCATTTTTTCACATATCAGAGATGTAGCATATAATTAAAATAAGAATAAAGATCTTTCCAAACTAATATTCAGAACCAATCTACAAATTTTTAACAAATGTGATTTTGAACAAGTCATTTTATAACTTGTTGACAACTTCCTGTATGTCAGTTCAGTTCAGTTGCTCAGTCGTGTCTGACTCTTTGTGACCCCATGGACTGCAGCATGCCAGGCCTCTCTGTCTATCACCAACTCCCGGAGTTTATTTTTAATAAATTAATTAATTCATTTACATATAATGCATTTGCCAATGTAAAAAAATTACCAATCATAAAGTATCTTAAAATTCTGTAAGAAAAGTAAAACTTAATACATATATTAACACTGAATAAATTAAGCTTATTCAGTGAAAATTGTATTCTGTCAGTCAAAAGGATAGCAAAAAACATTGAGAAATCTCAGGCATTGGACTAATAGTTTAAATTCACAAATGTAATCATTTAAATAAACTTTCTATTAATCTTTTTGGAAATAAGAAAAATGCATTATTCTATTATAAATATCTATTTCAATATAATGTTAAAAGTATTTAGAAAAGTAGCTATATATTACATTTCTAATGGCCCACAGCTTAGGGCACACATTCTTCTATCATTTCTAAAATGAAAATGTTTATTATATTCTACATATTCAGATTCTTAACATTCATTTCAAAATCCTGTCTCAGAGAACATAAACTGAATAAAAACTCTTTCAAGCAGAATCCCAGAAGTAAACCGAGGACACACTAAACAGAGTTGAGAGCAAGTTAAGGAAATCCATAGTGAAACACACAGGGACTACTGACAAAAGGAAGCCCCTGATTGCTTTTCTTTTCTTTTTAGTATATAGAGTAACTTTATATTTTTAACTGAAGTACAGTTGATGTGTATGTAAATATACACACATATATATGTGTGTGTATATGTATGTATGTGTGCCAAGTCACTTCAGTTATGTCCAACTCTTTGCAACTCTATGGACTATAGTCCAGCAGGCTCCTCTGTCCACAGGATTTTCTAGGCAAGAGTACTGGAGTGGATTAACATGCCCTCATCCAGGGGATCTTCCTGATGCTGGGATTAAACCTGAGTCTCTTAAGTCTCTTGCATTGTCAGGCAGGTCCTTTACTGCTAGGGCCACCTGAGAAACCCATATATATATATTCACTTTTAACTCTTTTTCAGATTCTTTTCCCTTAAAGATTATTATAAAAGTATTGAGTATAGTGACCTGTGCAATATAGTAGGTCCTTGCTGGTTATCTATTTTACATAAGGTTATCAATTTTATATATAATAGTATATATATATTCATCCCAAACTCCTAGTTTATCCCTCTCTCTGTGGATCTATTTATATTCTGTATCTAATTTCAGTTGTATCATTTTTTTTAATTCCACATATAAACAATATAATATTTGTCTAACTTTGGCTTACTTCACTTAATGGGATAATTGCTAGATCTATCCATATTGCTGCAAACAGCATTGTTTAATTTTTCATGGCTCAGTAATATTCCATTGTCTGGAAGCAATCTAAATGTCCATCAGCACATGAATGGATAAAGAAGATGTGGTGAGATCAAATCTCACCACAGGGAGATCAAATCTATTATAAAGAAAATCACCCTGAATATTCATTAGAAAGACTGATGCTGAAGCTTCAATACTGTGACCATCTGATGAGAAGAACAGACTCACTGGAAATGCCCTTGATGCTGGGAAAAATTGAGGGCACGAGGAGAAGCAGGTGTCAGAGGATGAGGTGGTTGGATGGCATCACGGACTCAATGGAGCCAGTTCAATCCCTGGGTTGGGAAGATCCCCTGGAGAAGGAAATGGCATCCCACTCCAATATTCTTGCCTGGAGAATTCCATGGACAAAGGAGCCTGGTGGGCTACAGTACATGGGGCCACAAATAGTTGGACATGACTGAGTGACTAACACCCAGCACCCACCACTACCACCACCAGGAGACAGTGAAGGACAGAGAAGCCTGGCAAGCTGCAGTTCATGAACACACACAGAATGGAATATTGTTCAGCCATAAGGTAGCCTCTAAGTCTTAAAGGGGTCAAGGAGACTGGGCAGTGTTACAGGAACCTAGTAAGTGTGGGAATTGTTGAAAAGGAGCCACATAAAGGAAATGAGGCCTCAGTAGTGAATTTTCTCCCATCTGTCAAACACAGCCCCATGGAGGTTAGAGACAAATATCCTCTCCCATTTGTCCCACCCACCAAACTCTTTTGTCTGTGCCTCCCTTTGGCTGAATCCAGTAGAGATAGAAGGCTAGTGAGTTTGGCTGATGCAACCCATTGAGCTGGACCTTTAAGAGCAGAGTCCAGAGCAGAGAGGAGAATGGATCTGAAGAGGCAAACTCTGGAAATACAAAAATGAGTGTGCTTGGGAGTTCAGGATTGAATATACACACTACTAAACAGAGATAAGAGCAAGTTAAGGAGATCCACAAAGTAGATAACAAACAAGGACCTATTGCATAGCATAAGGAACTAAACTCAACATTCTATAATAATTTAAATGAAAAAAGAGTTTGCAAAAGAATGAATACTTGTATGGGTAAAACTGATTTACTTTACTGCACACCTGTAATTAATATATCACTGTCCAATATAAAATAATTTTTTTAATTCTAAAAATAAGACTGCTGTTGACCCCATCCTTTAAGAATTCAGTTTTATGAGATCATTTTCTTTCTTTCAAATGAACATTGTAAAAATATGAACTAGGTTTCAACTTACATTGAAAACAAAATTTAGGAACATGCAATATATTCATACTGGAAAATTCAGAAAAAAGTTCTTTGCTTTTTATGTTTAATATAAATTTAACAGCTGATGCTGCTGCTGTTAAGTCACTTCAGTCCTGTCCAACTCTGTGCGACCCCATAGATGGTAGCCCACCAGGTTCTGCCGTCCCTGGGATTCTCCAGGCAAGAACACTGGAGTGGGTTGCCATTTCCTTCTCCAATGCATGAAAGTGAAGGTGAAGTCGCTCAGTCGTGTCCAACTCTTCTCGACCCCATGGACTGCAGCCTACCAGGCTCCTCCGTCCACGGGATTTTCCAGGCAAGAGTACTGGAGTGGGTTGCCAGCAATCCAACATAATATGAATATAGCTTTTATTTCAAGTTGTAAATCAACTTTTTCCAGTATAAAATGTATTTTTGCCAAAAATAAAATTACTTATTTGGATGCAGAAATGATCTTTCTTACTTTTATATCTGTTTATCCAGGAAATGTCATCTGTAGGAAATTACTATATCAAAACCTTTGTAGTAATTAAAAACTACCGAATTGAAAACTGTAAAGCATACCTTCAGTAAAATGAAATCATCTATACCAAAAGGCAGACAGAAACTTTTAGCCATTATCCTTTTCTGCTTTGAGCTGTTTCTTTTTTATTTTATTACATCAATTCCTAGGACCTAAAGAATGGATCAGATTCAATTTTAAATTTAAATACATAATTAAAAGTGTAAAGAAGGATTTCTATTAAAAAATTATATTCTTTTCTTACAGATATTATTTTACAGTGGTCCTTAATATTTCTTAGAAAACAATTTCCTTTGAGGATATGATAAAACATAGATACTTTGTCTACAGGAGTGCATGTACACAGTAAATCCGGCAAGAATCAGACAAGGACCAATTAAGGGCAAAAAGAAGCAATATATTGGAATTAGTCACTACCTTTATCTATAGTTTTTGAGAAATCCATCCAAATAAGTATACATAGTAAAGTTTAATAGAAGGGGAGAAAGAAGGAGATCTTTGATTATTATAACTTCAACACAAAAGGGAGGCAGAAAAATTAAATATAGTACACTAAGAGATAATAATAGAGTCTTACAATAGTGTGATGTTACCTTATAACTGTATTTATAATTTTTTGCTGTTCTTCATACAATACTGCATCAACTCCAAGATGCCACCCATTGTAGATACACCATTTCTCATGTACCAGTGTAAGAATGAAAAATGATTGTCAATGAAACCATGACACAATGCTTTCTCACCACTTGGAATTTTTATTTTATACTTACTGAAAGAAATATTATTTAGTCATCATTTTATAACACATCAGTTTACTATAAAAAGTTAATCATAAGCTAAATAAAGGTGTAAAGGTGTTTCCCAAATTTCTCACTTTTTGGAGTCCAAATCTTCTGAATCTCTTTTTTGGCTCAAGAGTTGTAAACTTTCCTAATTTTCCACACAGCGTTCTTTACCATCAAAAGCAATGGTGATATAGCATTACTTAAAAGAGTGCTCCATTTTTGTCTCCAGTTTTTGCTTCCAAGGTGTGTGTGATCAGTTGCTTCAGTTATGTCTGACTCTTTAGGACCCAATGAGCAGTAGTCTGCCAGGCTCCTCTGTCCATGGGATTCTCCAGGCAAGAATACTGGAGTGGGTTGCCATGCCCTCCTCCAGCGTATCTTCCCAACCCAGGGATCAAACCTCTCTTAAGTTTCCTGCATTGGCAGGCAGGTTCTTTACCACTAGAGGAACCTGGGAAGCTCTTGATTCCAAGTAGGTAACACCAGTTCTGTGAGTTTTTTTTTTTTTACAAGCATGCTGCATCCTGCGTCAGACATAGACTGGCGATTCAATTCACATGATAGTATACATGTTAGAATGTCATTCTCCCAAATCATCCCACCCTCTCCCTCTCCCTCTGAGTCCAAAAGTCCGTTATACACATCTGTGTCTCTTTCCTGTCTTGCATACAGGGTCGTCATTGCCATCTTCCTAAATTCCATATATGTGTTAGTATACTGTATTGGTGTTTTCTTTCTGGCTTACTTCACTCTGTATAATCGGCTCCAGTTTCATCCATCTCATCAGAACTGATTCAAATGAATTCTTTTAACGGCTGAGTAATACTCCATTGTGTATATGTACCACAGCTTTCTTATCCATTCATCAAAATGGGCCAAAAGAACTAAATAGACATTTCTCCAAAGAAGACATACGGATGGCTAACAAACACATGAAAAGATGCTCAACATCACTCATTATTAGAGAAATGCAAATCAAAACCACAATGAGGTACCACTTCACACCAGTCAGAATGGCTGCGATCCAAAAATCTGCAAGCAATAAATGCTGGCGAGGGTGTGGAGAAAAGGGAACCCTCCTACACTGTTGGTGGGAATGCAAACTAGTACAGCCACTATGGAAAACAGTGTGGAGATTCCTTAAAAATTGCAAATAGATCTACCGAGAAACCAGAATTGAAAGTTCTGTGAGTTTTGGTTCTGTTGTTTCCCTGATGGTGGCACTTACATCTTCACTCTTTCTCAACTGAATTACATTGAAGTGGAAGTTAAGCAGCTTTCATTCAGTGTCACTAGGAAATTCATTACAATAAATTCAATGACCTGCACAGTTTGTGCATCAGTCATTCAGTTCAGTTCAGTTCAGTTGCTCAGTTGTATCTGACTCTTTGCAACGTCATGGACTGCAGCATGCCAGGCCTCCCTGTCCATCACCAACTTGCAGAATTTACTCAAACTAATGTCCATCTCATCCTCTGTTTTCCCCTTCTCTTCTCACCTTCAATCTTTTCCAGCATCAGGGTGGAGTCAGTTCTTCAGATCAGGTGGCCAAAGGATTGGAGTTTCAGCTTCAGCATTAGTCCTTCCAATGAATATTCAGTACTGATTTCCTTTAGGATGGACTGGTTGGATTTCCTTACAGTCCAAGTGACTCTCAAGAGTCCCTTTTCCAACAGCACAGTTCAAAACATTGGCCTTCAGTGCTCAGCTTTCTTTTCATAACAGACTGCTTTGAAATTTACATATTCCGAGAGATTTGGTAATTTCTCTTTCCTTAATTTTTGTTTCTCTGTGCATGATGAGCAATCTTTTATGCATAAATCTTAGTAGCAAAATGTAGCAGACCTTCTCTACTTCAGGGTGTTCTTCTTTCTTGGTCCATGTATAGTATTTCATTGTTGCATTGTTCATTGTTGCTTTGCAAGAAAATATGAAGTTGTAGTTCTTCCTCCAATAATGAATATTTGCTTCACTGACAAAAAATGTTCATTCAACTATTTTTAAATTAATTGATTTATTTTAATTGGAGGCTAATTACTTTTCAATATTGTGATGGCTCTTGCCATACATCAAAATGAATCAGCCACAGGTAGATATGTGTCCCTCCATCCTGAACCCCAGTCCCACCTCCCTCCCCACCCCATCCCTCTGGGTTGTCCCAGAGCACCGGGTTGGGTACACTGCTTCATGCCTCAAACTTGCCCTCGTCATCTATTCAACATACAGTAATATACATGTGTCAATGCTATTCTCTCAAAGCATCCTACCCTTACCTTCTCCCGCTGAGTCCAAAAGTCCATTCTTTTCATCTGTGTCTCTTTTGCTGCCCTGCATATAGGATCATTGTTACCATCTTTCTAAATTCCATATGCATGCATTAATATACAGTATTTCTGTTTCTCTTTCTGACTTACTTCACTCTTATATAATAGGCTTCAGTTTCATCCACCTTATTAGAACTGACTCAAATGTGTTCCTTTTCATAGTTGAGTAATATTCCATTGCGTGTGTGTGTGTGTGTGTGTGTGTGTGTGTGTGTGTGTGTGTGTATATACCACAACTTCCTTATCCATTCATCTGCCCATGGACATCTAGGTTGCTTCCATGTCCTAGCTATTTCAGCTATGTTTTACCATGCCTTTCTTTGTACAAAATAGCTTTTCACTTCAATGCCATGTCATAGTGTAATATTTATGAGGACATTTTAAATAACAATTAAACTCAACATTTGGGAAGCACCATTAATGCACAATAACTTGGATGAATTTACAAAGTGATGACAACATGAACAGCTATGACAAGTTTGTACATGCACAAGCAGTAACAACTACATTGTCAGCCTTACCTGGATGCTACTAATTAGAAGACATCATTGATAGTAGGGCGTGTTCTGAATTCTGAGATGTAAAGAGGAGTTTTATTTGTATTTTAAAATATTTATTTGTATCTCAAAACTGACAAGATATAGTAGTTTAAGTCCTCATCATTAAAGGGATACATTCAGCAGTTGAACATACAAAGCATATTTTCAATATAATGCAACTCACATCAAATTATCTGAATTATTTTATTTATATCAAAGCTATGTTATACTTTCAGCTCCATAGTGGCTCAGGTGGTAAAGAATCTGCCTGCAGTGAAGGAGACCCTGGTTTAATCCCTGTCAGGAAGGTCCCCTGGAGAAGGGAATGGCTACTCAGTCCAGTATTCTTGCCTGGAGAATCCCATGGACAGAGGAGCGTGGCAGACTATAGTCCATAGGGTCTCAGAGTCAGATACAACTGAGCAACTAACACTTAACACTACGTTATGGTTCATTTTTAAATAAAAGCTACTGAAAGTTTAATCATTTAAATTGAAAAAATATTCAAAGAGACTTACAACTCAATAGTTAACATTCATTGACTGTTCACTATTTATCAAAGCACTCCATCATTAACATCTCACCATATATTACTTATAGAACCTTCTTCAGTATCATATGAAAAATGTTTAAAATCATCTTTAACAGGATACCTATTGAGGCGGCACTCCAAAGAAAATACAATGATTCTCTAGCAATAGCAAAAGAACTTAAATGACTATAGTCACTGTTCTAAACATTTATACAGCAATCTAAAAACTTAGCTTTTGTTAGTTACTACTATCTTACAAAGTCCTTAGAGATACCATGAATTCCTTGTCCCACAAATTTTGGATTTTAAAAAACAGTATGCATGTAGACAAGCAATGTGATACTAATTTTGGTCAAAATAAAGATAGAATTATAAAATAAGTAATTTACTACAAAGCTCATAAACTGGTCCTGGAACCAATTCAAAAGTAAGTAGCCTCAATCAAATATATGAGTAATAGCAACAATAATACAACATAGGAACTGTTTCTAAATTTGAGTGTTTTAAAGGGAAATTCTTGTTAGATGCAGAATTTTGACAGGCTTATTAAACTGCCAGGATCACTTCTCTGTTTTGCCAGATTTTATATGCCTTACAGTATACTGCTCCTTATTTCTCAGGAATAATTATAGCAATTGAGAAAAGAAACCTCTCTTGTCAAGCCAAGGTAATCCTTTCCTATTCATTACCAAACAACAAGATCCTTAATTAATTTTAGGATGGTCATTGATTTCATTACCATAATCTTTGATTAATCTTGATTAAAAAATCAGAATATAACAAATAGCTCTGAAAAGTTGAATTTGTTTTATATATTTTTACTTCTGCTCACAATACTTTCTGTTATTGTGATAATATTCATTGGGCACCCTTGTCTACTCTGCTAACCTTAGAGAAACTGTGGTGCAGACTAAGATATGCATCGTTCTACAGTTTATCAAATTCATGGTAGTGGATGGTACAAACGTAAGGGTTTAACCACTTTCTCTTCTTCAGCATGACTAGAGGAATTTAGCCAAGGATGTAAATGATACAAACCACGAACCTAACACAAACAGTAAACCATCCCATTATGAAATATTCTGACACACCATGAGAGGAAGGTTCGGTTCGGTTCAGTTCAGTCACTGAGTCGTGTCCAACTCTTTGTGACCCCATAGACTACAGCAAGCCAGGCTTCCCTGTCCATCACCAATTCCAAGAGCTTACTCAAACTCATGTTTGTCAAGTCGGTGATGCCATCCAACCATCTCATCCTCTGTCATCCCCTTCTCTTCCTGCCCTCAATCTTTCCCAGCATCAGGGTGTTTTCCAATGAGTCAGTTCTTCGCATCAGGTGGCCAAAGTGTTGGAGTTTCAGCTTCAGCATCAGTCCTTCCTATGAATATTCAGGACTGATTTCCTTTAGGATGGACTGGTTGGATCTCCTTGCTGTCCGAGAGACTCTCAAGAGTCTTCTCCAACACCACAGTTCAAAAGCATTAACACTTTGGTGCTCAGCTTTCTTTATAGTCCAACTCTCACATCCATACCTGACTACTAGAAAAACCATAGCTTTGACTAGATGGACCTTTGTTGGTAAAGTAAAGAGGAAGGTTAGTTAAGATAAATCTTGAGATAATCTGCAACTGCTTTCCTGGGAATAACTGAGAAAAAATGTTCTTGTGTATTCAATGAAATTCTCAGACCCACAGAAGCTCAGAATCCTATGAATCCAATGAAATTAGACAGAAGTAGTGGAAAATTAGAAGAAAACATCACTTTTGTTTACAAACCTTAAAAATCAATGCCTTCTCAACATTAAATTTCAATTTAAAACTTTACTTTTGACTAATGATGCTAAAGGCCTTCCAATATCTGTTTTCAAATACTTGTCAAACTTCAATTCAACATTTTCCTAAATTTTTATTAATAGTTTGTTCCACTCTGCTATATACACACATATAAACACTCATTAATTCAGGAATGAGCTCAGATGCTACTGCCCCTAGGAAATCTAGTGCCACCACTAAGAAAATCATTTTCTGTGCTGAAAGCAGAGTGCTCTTACCAGTTATTGCAATTTACATGTTTTTCTCTCAACTCACAAAGGATAGAAATCCTTGCATTTATACCACTCCAAATCCTACTCTACTGATTAAAAAAAAAAACAGACAAAAACATGAAGATGGGGAACACAGCCCCAAAACGATAAACAGAATTAAAACAGGAAAGAAGCATTTGTTTATTTTTGTTACATATAACATTCTATTGGGTGAATGTACAATAACTTATCCATTCTACTGCAGATAAATGCTTGGGTTATTTTCAAATTAGGGCTATCTACAAACAATTGCTGTGAATAATCTTTTATATTACTTTTGGGGATAATATGTATGTTGGAGCTTAAGGTATGTGTATGTTCATATTTAGTAGACATTGGCCAAATTGGTTTTATTAATTTATACCTCCATTAGCAGTGTTTGAGAGTTCTGGTTGCTCCATATGCACGTCAAAATTCATTTAATTATCAGTATATAAAATCTAATCATTATGGTGTATAAGTAAGTAAATAAAGCCGCTCAGCTATGTCTGACTCTTTGCAACCCCATGGACTGTAGCCTGCCAGGCTCCTCTGTCCATGGGATTCTCCAGGCAAGAGTACTGGAGTGGGCTGCCATTTTCCTCTCCAGGGGATCTTCCCGACCCAAGGATCGAACCTCAGTCTCCAGCATTGCAGACAGAGGCTTTACCATCTGAGCCACCAGGGAAGCCCATTATGGTGTAAGTATAGCGGCATTTTGGGCTTCATTTGTGGCTCAGACAGTGTCAGAAAGATCCCTTGAAGAAAGGAATGACTATCCACTCCAGAATTCTTGCCTATAGAATTCCATGGACAGAGGAGCCTG
The DNA here is from genome assembly GCF_016772045.2 of Ovis aries. NCBI lineage: Eukaryota > Metazoa > Chordata > Mammalia > Artiodactyla > Bovidae > Ovis > Ovis aries. The sequence continues at coordinate 213,414,308 of NC_056054.1, forward strand.
GTGGGGCCACAGAGTCTGACACAGCTGAACAAGTAATACTAGTATAATGGTATTTCAATATGGTTTTATTTGCACTGCCTTGATAACTAATGCAAATGAATATTTTGTCATATGGTTGCTGGCTATTTGAATATTCTATTCTATAAACTGCCTGTTCAAGTCTTTTGCCCATTTTTCCATGGGGTTGTTATTTTTAACTTGCAGAAATTTTGTTTTTGCTACATATACATCCTTTGTGGACTATGTGTATTGCAAATATCTTCTTAAATTCTCTAGTTTTCCTTCTCACTCTCTTAACGATGTCTTTGATTTACAAAGTTTTTGAGTGAAGTCTTTTATCTTCACTTTATGACTGGTTTTTTTTTGTGAAGTCTTTATCAATCACAAAATCAGGAAGATATCCTGCCCCACCCCCACCCCGCCTGCCCCAGGGCATTGTAGCAGCTATGAAGGTAGATCATAATTAACTGGAAATTCCAGATGTTGCACTCTGAAGTCTAACACCATAATCAGAGAAACTACACTTGCCATAGTCTACTTTTAGTTAATGATTGAGTGTGACAGGGATACTAAGGCAGGCCTGCACCTGGGAGTTGTGAGACTGCTCTCATAGATGGGCTTGACTGGAGGACTGAATCCAGGGCTTAACTCACTTAGAGCAACACTGCAGTCTAATACTCTCTCAGCCAACTCTCCTTCCTTCTCTCCTTCTGGAACAGGTCAGACCAATATTAGAGGTATAACTCTTCATGTCTCCCCTGCCTGCTTTTCCATTTTGCCTCCAAGGTATTTCTATGCACAATTATTTTGTACTTCAATCTTGTTGTAGGGCTTTGCTTCTCAACTGACCCAGATTAAGATAGTTATCTTCTAGAATGTTTGCCATTTTACAGTTGAACTTTTGATTTGTGTGTGGTGTAATAGAAGAGACAAAGTTTATTTTTCTTACATGGATATTCAATTGATCTGGCATTCTTTATGGAAAAAGCTGTCCATTCTCTACTGTTCTTCAGTGTTGTCTCTTTCATAAACCAAAGGTCATAAATCTTTGGTCTATACCCACCAAAAGTACCAAAGGTGGGTAACTCTGGACTCACTGTCTACATCAACATGGATGAAAAAATGTGACTGAAATAAGGAAGAAATAAAAGACTTCACACATTCCCCACATAATAATGGAGCAGAAAATCTGGGTTCACTGATACCACATGGACAAATCAAATATGTTGAAAAAATAGTTTAAAATCATGTTCTAAATGTTAGCATGATTTCAAAGTAATAAAAAGGCATAGTAACAGGACGTAGAACCAAATGTTATATGAGGCAGAAGAGAATTGTTTCTTTTTTTCCTGAAGAAGTAAAGGAATACCAAATACTTTATTAAATTAAATAATCAGTTCTTCCAGTAAGTATGAAAAAAATGAATGGAACCAAATGCAGGAAAACTTTTTAAAAGAGACTAATCATGATAAATTATTTTTATATGGAACTACTTTTATATAGTAGCATAAAATAATCAGTCAATGGCTATATCTGAAATGGAAAACATAACTTCATTTAAGCTTGGTGTGTCAAGGCATTTCTGTTTATTTGTTGTTGTTGTTGTTCAGTTGCTAAGTTGTGTCTGACTATTTGCAATCCCAGGCCCTGCAATGTAACAGGCTCATCTATCCTCCATTATCTTAGGGAGTTTGCTCAAATCCATGTCCATTGAGTCAATGATGCCAACCAACTATCTCATCCTCTGCTGTCTGCACCCTTATCCTTTTGCCTTCAATCTTTCCCAGCATCAGGGTCTTTTTCAATGAGTTAGCTCTTCACATCAGGTGGCCAAAGTATTGGGGCTTCAGGTTTAGCATCAGTCCTTCTAATAAATATTCAGTGTTGATTTTCTTTAGAATTGACTGGTTTGATCTCCTTGTAACCTAAGGGACTCTCAAGAGTCTTCTCCAGCACACAATTCAAAAGCATCAATTTTTTTGGCATTCAGCATTTTTTATGGTCCAACTTTCACACCCATACATGACTATTGGAAAAACCATAGCTCTGACTATACGGACCTTTGTTGGCCAAGTGATGTCTCTGCTTATCAATACAGTCTATGTTTGTCATAGCTTTCCTTCCAAAGGGCAAGCACCTTTTAATTTCTTGGCAGCAGTGAAGTCACTTTGTCGTGTCCAACTCTTTATGACCCTATGGGCTGTAGCCTACCAGGCTCCTCTGTCCATGGGATTTTCCAGGCAAGAATACTGGAGTGCGTTGCCATTTCCTTCTCAGTATCTTCCCATATTTTGCATTGTTAATTTAATCTATAAATAACCAGGACTCTACTCATATGTCCTATAACATGAATTCTTTTCTTCAGCAATAGCTGACTACTATGATCATGAGTACCCAGCTGTGATTATAATCATACTGAAAACGAAAACAAGTTTCTTAAAAGAAATTCCAAACTTCACTGCCGGGAGTCAGCATGGGAGATCCCACCCATGACAAGGTCATGTGGAGAGGCCTGATGGGCAAGGCGAGTCAGGGGTCCTCTGGGGGACCCCTCAAGGGGTCCTCTGTCTGAGCATCTACCCTGAAACCAAAATCTGTCTGTTTACTGTCTGCTACACTATATTCTTCTGACATTACCACCTTTTCTCTAGAAAGAGTTTATTCAGAGCTCCAGTTAACAGTCTCCTGCCTATAAAAAGAATGTTTCAATTCAAACCCCTCTGATGGCTCTCTAACCTGCCCGACAGGTTCCCCCGGAATTTTACAATTTGTGAATTGCTTACAGCCCTCCAACCACGAGAGGCACAAAGCTTAATAGCATCTTAAAGATACAGAACCTTTTCTAAAGAGCTAAAAATTATTTTGGTGATGGGTTTCACTGTTGACTCAATGACTGCTGCCAGGCCTCCATATTTTTTATCTTTTAGGCACCTGAAGGATATTAATCAATGTAATTGGGATATAGAAAAAGGAATATAGTAGTTTTGATGTTAGCAACACTAGACTTTTGAGTTAATTACTTTTCTCTCTGTTATAAATCACTGTACTTCTTTCATTGTTATAAATTGTATCCTTGCTATGTAAAGAATGTAACTTTGTTTAGTGCTTTCTGAGAGTGGCACCAGACTTTGGGAAGAACAACACTTTTAAGACAAATAAGTCTTTGGGTTGACAAACCCTTATCAGAAAAGGGCTGTAAAATGTTAATTGGCCCTCTGGCCAGAAAATGATGTAAATCACCTAAGACTTGTGTATACAACTAGGTATGCAGAGAGGAAAGCCTGGTCTCCATAAGTCGGGGCTGCTGACGCTGTATAATTTAATATTATCCATTAATCTCTATGTACAAAAAAAGGTATAAAAAGCCTTTACAACAAGAGAGGATGGGCCAGTCACTGGACTGGTTTCCCCCATGTCTTCTCTCCCTTACTCTATTTTCTGGCTGAATTCCCCTCTGGAGTGAGGAGGTTCACCACGTCTACTTAAGTGCCCCGGCTTTAAGTCCTATGAGAGAGGGAGCCCAAGGTGTTTGGTGGGGGGGAACCTCCGCTATTCAAACGAGTGCGAGTGGCCTAACATAGATAGTGAAAACTTCTTGTCCTGAAGTTTTATTGGCTTTCCCCGTAAACCAAGTTATTCAGCCTCTTTTCTCCACTAAATTTTCCTACTACACTATTCTTTCCTGAAAGATGATGCTGTGAAAGTGCTGCACTCAATATGACAGCAGGTTCGGAAAACTCAGCAGTGGCCACAGCACTGGAAAAGGTCAGTTTTCATTCCAATCCCAAAGAAAGGCAATGCCAAAGAATGATCAAACTACCACACAATTGCACTCATCTCACATGCTAGTAAAGTAATGCTCAAAATTCTCCAAGCCAGGCTTCAGCAATACGTAAACCGTGAACTCCCAGATGTTCAAGCTGGTTTTAGAAAAGGCAGAGGAACCAGAGATCAAATTGCCAACATCTGCTGGATCATGGAAAAAGCAAGAGAGTCCCATAAAAACATCTATTTCTGCTTTATTGACTATGCCAAAGCCTTTGACTGTGTGGATCACAATAAACTGTGGAAAATTCTGAAAGAGATGGGAATACCAGACCACCTGACCTGCCTCTTGAGAAATCTGTATGCAAGTCAGGAAGCAACAGTTAGAACTGGACATGGAACAACAGACTGGTTCCAAATAGGAAAAGGAGTACTTCAAGGCTGTATATTGTCACCCTGCTTATTTAACTTATATTCAGGGTACATCATGAGAAACACTGGACTGGAAGAAACACAAGCTGGAATCAAGATTGCCAGGAGAAATATCAAGAACCTCAGATATGCAGATGACACCACCCTTATGGAAGAAAGTGAAGAGGAGCTAAAAAGCCTGTTGATGAAAGTGAAAGAGGAGAGTGAAAAAGTTGGCTTAAAGCTCAACATTCAGAAAATGAAGATCATGGCATCCAGCCCCATCACTTCTCGGGAAATAGATGGGGAAACAGTGGAAACAGTGTCAGACTTTATTTTTTTTGCGCTCCAAAATCACTGCAGATGGTGACTGCAGCCATGAAATTAAAAGACGCTTACTCCTTGGAAGAAAAGTTATGACCAACCTAGATAGCATATTCAAAAGCAGAGACATTACTTTGCTGACTAAGGTCCTTCTAGTCAAGGCTATGGTTTTTCCTGTGGTCATGTATGGATGTGAGAGTTGGACTGTGAAGAAGGCTGAGCACTGAAGAATTGAAGCTTTTGAACTGTGATGTTGGAGAAGACTCTTGAAAGTCCCTTGAACTGCGAGGAGATCCAACTAATCCATTCTGAGGGAGATCAACCCTGGGATTTCTTTGGAAGAAATGATGCTAAAGCTGAAGCTCCAGTACTTTTGCCACCTCATGCAAAGAGCTGACTCATTGGAAAAGACTCTGATGCTGGGAGGGATTGGGGGCAGGAGGAGAAGGGGACTACCGAGGATGAGATGGCTGGATGGCATCACGGACTCGATGGACGTGAGTTTGAGTGAACTCGGGGAGATAGTGATGGACAGGGAGGCCTGGCGTGCTGCGATTCATGGGATCGCAGAGTCGGACACGACTGAGCGACTGAACTGAACTAATGCTTACACAGGTGACAAAACAGGCATACAATGTTTTGCACACTGGTGGCTCAGACGGTAAAGCATCTGTCTACAATGCGGGAGACCCGGGCTCGAGCCCTGGGTTGAGAAGATCCCCTGGAGAAGGAAATGGCAATCCACTCCAGTACTGTTGCCTTGAAAATCCCATGGACAGAGGAGCCTGGTATGCTACTGTCTATGGGGTCACAAATAGTCAGAAACGACTGAGTGACTTCACTATCACTAAGTATCTCTATGATCAACTTTTCATGGAACATCTTAAAGAATATTGTCCCCAAAAAAACATTATAATAATTCAAAGTCCCTTACAGCAATTTTAAGGGAAAGGATACTCACAAACAGGTTCTTATCCATAGAATGTACCTTTGGATTAACATTGAAGTTCCACCCCCACCAATCCCTGGACCATATTTCTCCCCTATCAGAAGGTTCAGTTCATTACACTGGATGAAGAAAAAAAAGTCAAAACATGCCTTGTATCATCACTGTTATTACTGACTGGCTGTTTACACTAAAACAGTCAGCTTTATTGTATAAGATTTATAAATTTCCTTCATCTATTGCTTTATAATATATCTCAAATTATCTGAAAATGTATAAGAAATATTTTCATATATAAGATAGAAATGGACAATGTCTTGCCAAAGAGGAATAAAAGTTGTTAATATTCTATCTAAACCAATGTCCAATTTATGCCAAAAAAGATATAAGAAATAGGCACCCTAGGTCTCATCCTCAGCTCTCAAATGAACTTACTCTGTCACATGAGAACAGCTGGGCTAGTTTATACTCCACTCAGCTACGTGTGTGTATATGTGAGTGTATGTGTATGTGTGTCTGAAGGTTTTGGGGGATTTATTTCTCTGCTATTCTTTCCCTCTGTCCCTGTAACCTATTTCCACTAAGAATATAATATACTTAAAAGACATACATAAGAGTATTAAAAATAAGACAAAAATAATCAGAAACCATATGTATGTCTGGTATGCATATGCATGTAATTGAAAGGCATATTAAAAGTTATATATGTATACCTTTATATACAAGGATGAAGACACAAACATATATATATATATTATATATATATATTATATATATATATTGCTATATATAGAAAATAAGGACTAAAGAAAAGTACAAGTATGACAACATAGTTACTAAGACCATATATCAAATTAGATTCTGAACTCTCTGGCAGAAGGGCAACAGAGAAATACAATCACAGGTTTTCATTACTGGACTCAGAGCAATTCATCAAATGATATAAAACACTTTCTCTATCTTTCCCTCTCTCCTTTCTTCTGTCTCTTTCAGTTTCAGTCCATACAGACACACATATACACACGTGTGTATGATCTCTACAGATAGAAACATGCAAGAGTTATATATACACATTTTAACTTTTAATCTATTATATATTTCATACTTATTATTTTCAAAAAGCAAATAAATCTTTGAATAAATTATGTGTATGAAAGCCTACAAAGCCTGTGGTATCAAAAATTAAAAAAAAAAGCTGAGTATGAGTAGAAAATGCATAGATTCTGAAAATCCACATTGTTTTTAAGTAGAAATGTTCCATATAGCAGTTTTATCTGCCTAGGAGCAAGACAGTACTATCCTATAAATGCAGTTTCTTTCTTTTTTTAATAAAGTAACATTTTTATTTTAAGGGGCCTATATGAGGAAGAGTTATAAGAATCATGAAATACATGTTAGAGTAAATTTTTATTTATTCACACACATGAATCTACATATCCACATGGCACCCTTCCACTATTGTGTTAAATGATATTTGATTTTACATGAGAAACACTGGCAAACATTACTTTCAATATGCAGCTTTCTATTTTGCTTCCAATGCCCGATTATTGAAGTTTATTAATGACTAGAATGTTTGGGGCTAAGACTTGAAGGAAAATACTATGTAATATTCTTCTTTGTGTTACAGTACCAGGCACGAGGTTGGCATGCAACACATTTGGATTGAGAAAACAAAACAGTAAGTAGTTTATCAAGGAAAACAAGAGACAAAGATTGTCTAAATACCTGCTTGAGTTATAAATGCAGGGTCAATCCTAGTGAGTAGGATTTAGAGTGATATCTCTTTCACCTTACACTTAGAGCCATATACGGGGTTTCAGACGTACACTCATTCCACCTAATAATGAAGGATACACTACACATTTTAAGTTGATAGCAACATCAGCCCTTGGATTTGTCTCACTTAGGCCACTTTTTGTCAACTTTCAAATTAGTTGCCATTTATAACAAAGGAGTTTCATATAATATTTGGATTTTGAGCTTCTCTTAAGAAATCAAATGTCTGGCAATGCTGTACCCAGAGTTGCTCAAGACAACAAAAAGTTACACCCAAATGCTCTGGCTCCCTCCAAACAGGGCCTGTGCTTCCCAGTAACCATATCACTCACTCCCTAGTGTCTGAGACTCAATTTGCTTCACCGGTTTATGTTCACGGTGGGGCCACTACAAGCAAATGATTGTGTAAACTCTGCTAGGCACAATCCATTTTCAGTAATGAATCCAAATCTCAATTTTAGTAATTACTAACAATGCAACCTTGAGCAAGTAATTTATTCTCATGGAGTCTCAATTTCATCACCTATAAAGCTGTGAAAGTAATCCCTTGCCACATCACAGGGTGACTGTGGGAAGGAAATGAAATTATATATGAAAAGGCTTTGTGAACTTCAAAGGCCATGAAAGCCACATGTATATAAAGTACTATTTTTATTTTATCACTAGTTTTAATAGGTTAAATAGCGACCATCTTTAAACTATGATATATTCTAAACAAAACTGAAACTTCTTAGATTAATAGGCAAGAAAAGAAACTACAAAGGTTAACAGTGTCTTAGATGTACAATTAAAAACTGATAAAACTTAGAAGCAAGCAGAGAATAGACCATCAGATTTCACATTAGTTTTGTTCAATCCACCTGTCCTAAAATAACTTAAATTACTTCATTAAAATAAAAGAGTAAGCAGCATATATAGCATTATCATTAATTATTCCCAACTTATCTATATAATACATATTTGTCTTATGCATTAAGTATTAAAAATATAGGGCGTCCCTGATGGCTCAGTGGTAAAGAACCCTCCTTCCAATGCAGGAGATTCAGGTTCAGTCCCTGGGTTGTGAAGATCCCCTGGAGAAGGAAATGGAAATCCACTCCAGTATTCTTGCCTGGGAAATTCCATGGATGGAGGAGCTTGGCGGGCTGCAGTCCATGGGATCACAAAAGAGTTAGACATGACTAAGTGACTAAGCAAATTAATAATATATCTTAAACACATTTAATTATAAAGTATCTTAAGGAAAAGTAACTAAGCTTAAAGAAATGCTATAATAAAGAATTATAGAATTAAAATCTAAATATCACTCTTACCTAAAATTTTATAGTAAAAATTCTTAATTATAAATGTATTTATATATTCTTTATTGTTCTTATTTTTATTTCAAATTCTCCTTTGAATATGAGTGTGTGCGTATTCAATTTTTAAAATGGGAACCTTCTATTTCTGAATAAATTTTCAAAAAATCATTTCTATTCATAGCATATAGGTGCAAATTTCAGTTGTGTGCTTTCCTCCTTTAGAGTTCCATATCTCTTATTAACTTTATCTTGCCTGATAATGGTTACCCAAGTTTGAATCCTTCATGCCTTGTGCTAAAGATGTTTAAAAGTATGGTTCATACTATCATAAGCAATATGTAAAAATACTATGCTGTCATATACAAATATATTTCTATACAAAAATAGATTTTCCATTGGTCAATTTTTTCATAACTGAATATATGTAACTGGGGTACCTCATTTACTTAATTGACTATATTAACTTGATCAAAATCCATTGCTAGAATGAAACCTTAAGTTTCATATAACAACAAATCTCTTGCACTTTTTTCCTCTGGATCTCCACCGAGTTTTGTCAAATATGATCATAACTTCAAAACTTTCAGACATAAAAAAAGATGTTTTTCATATTCTCCATAGTTTACTATGATAGATTCCTATTAGGTGTACCATTAAAACATACTGAATACTAGGATGCAAGCAGCTTATTGTTCTGTTTATCTTTATTAGCCATAATAATTACCATTTTGAGTGCCCATCTTGAGCAGACTTACATATCAAGTGACTGAATCCCTGCCGTAACCCTATACATATTGTAATATTAGTTTACAATTGAGATAAATGAAACTAAGGAAGGTGAAATAACTTGATCATTGCCTCACACCCCATAAGTGAATGGCAGAGACAGAACTACAACGCAAGTCTTTTCAGATCCCAAAGCCCCAGTGCTTTCCAAGAAATTGCTTTTCAAATTGTTTCCATTGTCTTCAGGGGTGAATAAATTCCCTAAAAAACTGATAATAGTCATAGGTCCTTATATAAATAGTGGATGTTGAAAAAAATCTCTAAAGATTTATGAGCCCATTTCGAAGACAGTATAAATTATGTGAGTTGAAATAAAAACCCCTAAAGATGACAGGATTCAATGATTCACATGTGCTTCATTATCATTATTTACAAGTAAGATATACTACAAACTAATGTTTATATTTCTCCCAAATAATTTATTTAATTAAAAATAGGAAGAAGTACTGTTTTTAAAAGAAAACCATTTTTTATCCTATTTAATTTTTGTGACAATTTGAATCTCATTTTGTAAAATAAACCCCAAAATTATACTGATTTTCTATATTTTGTCTTCAATGCATTTTGTATATTTATTCATGAATTAAGAAAAACTAAAGCTTAATTCAAGTATCTTGCATTTTTTAATGTTATACATAATTTTTTTAATGAAATATACAAGTGTTTTCACAAATGGTAAGCTAATGACATTTTTCAGGATTATACATTCAGAACACAAATTCTGAAATTCAAAGCCAAAAGACTGACATATGAGATTGGTCCTGAAGGCTTGTTTCTCCTTTTAAGCCTACACATTCCAGTTCCAGAGTTGGTAACCAAGGGAAAGTATAGGTTTTAGAAACAAATATCTATATGATTTATTTTATTTTATTCATTATGTCAAGGGTCCATTCATTCTTTATATATGTACATATACACACACGTGTGTGTATATATATATATATACTCTGTTGCTGCTGCTGCTGCTGCTGCTGCTGCTGCTGCTAAGCCGCTTCAGTCGTGTCCGACTCTGTGCGACCCCATAGATGGTAGCCCACCAGGCTCTGCCGTTCCCTGGGATTCTCCAGGCAAGAACACTGGAGTGGGTTGCCATTTCCTTCTCCAATGCATGAAAGTGAAAAGTGAAAGTGAAGCCGCTCAGTTGTGTCAGACTCTTCGCGACCCCATGGACTGCAGCCTACCAGGCTCCTCCGTCCATGGGATCTTCCAGGCAAGAGTACTGGAGTGGGGTGCCATTGCCTTCTCCGATATATACTCTACTTCACACCAAAAAATGAATAGTGGCTCCAGATTCCTCAGTTCATCATCTTAACAGGCATGCAGGCAATCAGGTTGCTAAAATGAAAAGTAGTTACTGAGATTGAATATTAAATTATCTCTGAGCCTCCTTGTAGCCAACAACAACAAAAACAGAAAATGATGCTGAATTCTTTAGAGCTATAACTACATTTTCAGTTTGTCAGAATAACTGAAAATATTTATCATATTTCTATAACTTTTAACACTACAACATTTTTCATGTTTATTGATAATTCCACACAAAATTATTTCACACATGCAGTTAATATTTAATGATATATATAAGTAATGTTTAAAAGTTATTAGAAGTGTCAACATTCACGCAAAAATGCTGCCACAAATATATTATTTTGGAACTGTTCTAATTTAACAGTAATGGGTTAAATTCACTTCTATTTGGTTCAGAATCCTATTTGATTCTGAATGCCCCAGACTAAATTATTACCCTCTGTGATTTATAACCACATAAATATAATGCATCTGAGTGAAGATAAGCCAACAATAATTAACTGTCTATTAGTTTTTAGCCTTTGTGATGTGGTTAGTGTATAGTAAACACCATACCAGGGTATTTTAGTAGGAAAAAAAAAAAAAAAAAGAAGAGAATCGAAAGGCAATTTCTGCCAAAGGTTGAGAAGCTATAGGAAATGTAAGAATGCTCAGTTTACTATGTACACTGCTAGCAGGAATAAAAAATGGTGCAGAAGATATGGAAAATAGTATGGTAGATCCTCAAAAGATTAAATGTATAATTACTATATGATTCAGCAGTTCCACTTCAAAAGAACTGAAAGCAGGGCTCCAACAGATATTTGTATGCCAATCTCTTAGGAGCATTATTCACAATAGCCAAAAGCTAGAAACAACCCAAATGTCCCATCACTGGATAAACAAAGTGTTGTATATATAGATATGGTGGAATATTATTCAATCATAAAAAGTAACAAAGCTCTGAAACATGTTATATGTGGTTGAAATTTGAAGGCAATAAGCCAGACACAAAAGGACAAATAATGTATGATTATACTCAAATGAGGGGCTAGAATATATTTACACAGACAGAAACTAGGATGGTGATGTCAGGAGATGGGGAAGAGGGAGTTGAAAGTTACTGCTTAAAAATTTCAGTTATGGGATATGAAAAATTCTGAGATGGATGGTGGCAGTGATTGCACAAAAATACAAATATATTTAATATCACAGAACAGCACACCCCTAAATAGCCAAAATGGCAAATTTTATGTCATATATATTTTTCTACGATTTAAGAAGAAATTTAAAAAGATGACTTATTCTTCTAATGTATTTTTTTGTTTACATTAATTTTAATTCATCATTCACTAGCTTTGAAAGTATCATTTAGTTTTTGATATGTTCCTTTGACCACACCAGAAAGCAAAATGAAAGGCAAAATTTCTACCTTTTATTTTCTATTGCATTTCTATTTCTAGCGTATATTTCCCAATCACACAACATTGTTGTGGTTCTCAAACCTGAACTTATTTGAAAAATATAGAGTCTGAGGCCACATAGGGATTATAGAATCAGAATTTTTGAAGAGTCCTACTCAAGAATTTTCTTTTTACCTCCCCAGTAATCCTGATCATAAACCTCACTGGGAACCTCTTTACTTTTGTGTGTGGTCTTAGCTGACTGTTGACAGAAACTGATTTTTCAGAGCTATGGAGATACCATAATCTCTTTCATTAAGAAATAAACACATTTAGGAATTGGAAATGTTTCTAAGATTGTGCCCAGAGTAACATAACATGAAAGGATTCACTGTCTTCTATCCACTATCTAGGGTCTTGTGGTTAGCAAGAAGAAATAATATATTCATTCTACACCTAAGGCCTTTAAAAGAACACAGCATGATTCCAGAAACTCTAATAATCTCCATTGATCCATAAAATTTGATGGCAATATCATTATGAATCCATCCTAAACTGTAATTCTCTTTAATATATGCATGAATTATATATTCCAGTCACAGCACAAAAAGTTGAAACTCACTTAGGCTGATATTGGAAAATATACTTATTTAACAGATAATGTCCTTACCAGAAAAATATGTTTAAGTTGATCCAAGATCTTCCAATATATTTATTTTAAAAATGTAGAAAAACAAGTTAACTTCAAAATTTCTAAGGTACATAAATATCTTTATAAGGGGAAAATTTTACCAATTGCATGGGCATAGACTCTGAAGCTTCTTCTCTGAACCCATTGTCACATAAACAGCAAATACATTTTCTTCGTATACAACTCTGAGCAAGCCATTCTTATAATCAAAACAACATGAACAAAAGTTTCCATTTTTCTGGCCTTTCGCCTGTTAATACAAAGCTCAAACTCCACTGAGCTAGCATTAAGGTCACTTAGTCTGCTATTAAGGCCGCTAGTCTATGACCACAAATATTTTAGGGACTGTATTAGCCACACTGTTTCAGTTGTTTTTCACCAGAGTCAAATTACAAGACACAAGAGACTGAAATGGGCTCTCAGTGCTGTCACACCCAACTCTGTTACCCATGGACTATAACCCTCCAAGCTCCTCTATCCGTGGAGTTCTCAAGACAAGAATATTGGAGTGGGTTTCCGTTTCCTTCTCCAGGGGATCTTCCTGACCCAGGGCTTGGACCGGCATCTCGTCCATTGGCAGGCAGATTCTTTACCACTGCACCACCTGGGAAACCCTTGAAATGAGTTCTATTCTTCAGGTATTCCTTCCTTTGTGCGGTACTCAGTTAAATCTAGATTACCCCTGTACCCTTCCTACGTGCTGCCCAAAACTAGAGCTCTTTATCAGTATGAACTTGGCCCTGGAGCTGGAGCTGCTCTCTTTTCAATCAAGCAATGACCAAGGGCTTCTTGCTTTATAATCCAGCCGCTATGAGTGTGGCAGGGTGTGAGAGAAGGCATTTCCATCCTTCCACTAGTTTCTTAATGGCAAAGAAAGTGGTCCCATCAGGAGGTCCAGTTCCAACTCTTATCTCAGGTCTCCTGTCATCTCTTTTAGAAATGTAACCTGCAAACATAATCTTTCATGCAAGCATAAAAATGTAAACCAAGAAGTATTTTCAACAGAGAATTTATGGATGCCATTTGTTCCATTATCTTTTTGCAGACGTGCAGTAAGTCTGAGAAATACAAGTATCTCAGTCAATCTTGCTTACAAACAACAGATACAATATAAAAATTCTAGCTGTATCCCATAGAGGACAGAAAAATCATTATATACAGGATCCACTTGGGGGATATTACAGAGGTCTCCTATTGTAGCAATTAACCTTCCCCAAAGCAGTTCATACTGCATTTCTTGAGGTGCAGTCATTGTGGGCTCATATGTTTCTTCTTAAACAGACTTACACCTTCCCAACTGCATGCTTACATTCACTCAAGCTTATTAAGATCATTTTAAGTGGATCTCTTTGGTTAAAACTAGAACAAATTTGAAACAGAACAAAATAGAACTGTACCGTGAACTAATATGATGGTAACCATCAATTTAATACATTTCCATAAACAGAGCTAAATGGAAGTCTCTACTGTCTGTCACAGAATAAAAGAAATATAGCATCTTTCCAACCCTGGTCCTGTCTTCTTTCCATGTATTCTTATTATGTATTCATTTGCTTTAACTGCTGTCAGATTCAAGTTCTACAATCATTATGCCTTCTGTGACTTCACTGTTGAAGCTAAATAGCAACTTGATATTATAAGCTTTAGATATGAAGCACTTGAAGTTGCTTTTTTATTTTGATTATGCATGATCCTTAATAGTATCTCCAAAGGCAGTCCATAGCAAGGAAACAGAATCACTATACAACAAATTTCTAATATCCCAGAGTCAACATTGTAGTCATTTTCTCTTTTCCTTCAAATTATGTCAGTTTCCATGATTATCTTAATTACTTATTTGCTTATTTGTATACTGTTCTTCTTTAACAATATCTGCACAGCTGTCCCTTTGACACTGGAATATAATCTCTAGGAAAGAGATCGTTTTCAGTCCACAGAAAATTTACTCTGTGGACTGAAAACAGTGTCTGGCATTACAAGAATCACTGCAGAAATGAGGAATGAGTGAGCAGTATCATTAACTCTTTCTCTCCTGAAAACTATATTTTCAAGACAATGAAATGATAGATATATTCCAGAGTCACATAGTAGACATGTCTTTTTTTTAATTGAAACCAGCTGATTGCTTTTCTCAAGCAATCTGAAAATAGTTCTTAACCTAGGGAATAGGAGGATGAAACACAAGGAGTTTGCAGTACACATGACAGTGATCCAGACTTTGAGAGTCCAGATGATGAGCTTCATGTGGTATACATCAGCATGCATTTTTGAATAGCTCCTCCTCAGGTGATTTTTTAGAATTCAAACCCAGAGTCCCAGTTCTCAACAGCTGAAAGTCTTTCTCTATATACTGAATTACTACAGATCTTTAGTGCAAGCAATCCCAAGACCCTCCTATGCCTCAGAGACATAAACAAAGTCCAATACATACAAACCCAGAGGCCTGGCCCTGGCATCAGGAAAACTAAACGTAAGGGATATGCTGAGATACCCTAGCTAGATGGCCTCTTTCTAGGCTCTTGAAAGCATCTTGGTTTTGAATGGAGTCCTGGCACCCCTACTGGGTTGGTTTGGCCAGCTGGTCCCCATTACCAAGTCTAACTGAGGAGGGGAAATGAGAAGCCCAGCCTTCAAGTCTCCTCTGGGTTGGTGTACTGATCAGGCCATATAAAAATAATCTGGGAGCATTGCTTACTAAGAGATATCACAGATAGCGGTGATAAGCTCTTCAGACACATTCTACCAGACTACACAGCCTTTGAGGCTTGGAGATACTATGAATTCCTCCTCTGAAGCAATGCTAAAGAGGAACTAATTCACCCTTTTCTGCTGAGTACAATGCAGGGCACATTTGCCTACATGAGAGGCAGATAAGAGGCAGGGACTAAGAATGGGGTCTGAAAGCCAAGATTTCAGTATCATTCAGGCGATACTGATGGAGACCCTTGATTGACATGTGTCCAGGGCCTTGACATTTTGACATTTCTAGACTAAATCAGACTGTATACCAATCTCTTCCTGCACTGACACAATTTTAAAGTTACAAGTAACAAGCCAACCTTGAGAACAGGCTACAAAAGGACAGTCTGAGAGGTATGGAGGGATGTTAAGTACATATACTTCAGGACTTCTGAAAACCACTTACCTAACATAAGCTCAAGATGGAAATGAAATAATGTGAATTTTAACTAGCCGTAAGAATTGTCAAAATTCCAAAGTCAATTGAAGAACTTTTGGAAATAGGTACAGGACTCTTTATCAGAAGGCAAACAAGAAAAGGCAAAAAGAACAATCTGAAGCCAGTAATGTGAAAGTGAAAAAAAGTGAAATGTTAGTCTCTCATTCACAGCCTACTCTTTGCGACCCCATGGACTGTAGCCCACCAGGCTCCTCTGTCCATAGGATTCTCCATATAAGAATACTAAAGTGGCTTGCCATTTCCTTCTCCAGGGGATCTTCCTGACCCAGGGATCAAACCAGGGTCTCCCACCTTGTTGGCCGATTCTTTGCTGTCTGAAATACCATGGAAGCTGAAGCCAGTTAAAAAAAAATACACAAAAATTGCCAAATATCTAAATAGTACAGGAAGACATGACTGTATTACAGCAGAGGGCAAAAACAGATGTTTCATAGTTACACTAATTCCAAAATCTCCAAAAGAAGCAAAATGTACAAAGGAGGAAAAATCATGTTTAATGAAGCAAAAGTACTAAAATATATTTTTATCAAACACGAATAAATTAACCTTCCCCTTCCTAAATGTTTATTAGGAAAATCATTCATGTGGAACAAATTCTTTCACTAACATTTCTGAATATTGTGTTAATATGCAAAACATATTTTTATAGTTACCTTTAACAAGTCTGTAATTGGATATTCTCACATAGTCTCCTTAATTGTTTATGCTGATACTGTTAACAAAGTATTAACAGCTTTTTAAAAAGACTGATCTTCCTTCTGTAATCTCTCCTAGTGCCATAGTCATAATTTGGTTCATGTCATTTTCTGTGTAGAAATGCCCTTTACCTTCTTCCTTCCTCAGACCCTTGTGGCTCAGCTGGTAAAGAATCCACCTGCAATGCAGGAGACCTGGGTTCGATCCCTGGGTTGGGAAGATCCCCTGGAGAAGGGAAAGGCTACCCACTTCAGCATTCTGGAGAATTCCACGGACTGTATAGTCAAGGGGGTTGCAAAGAGTCAGACATGAGTACCTTCCAATTCACTTCACTTCCTGCCTCAGATTAGACACATCACTCTTTTTAGCCTTCCTTGACAACCCCACTCACAGTTAGGGTCCCTTAGCCCATAGCTTCTCATATGTACTTCTATTATATTAACAATGAAGCACTATAGTATAAAATTGTTCTTTACTAAATTCTTTCTTCACATTAAAAAAAAAACTTTCTTATTATTTTTATCTCCAGGGCCTATCAAAGTTCTTGACATATATCAACTGGACATTCATAATTATCTACTGAATGAAGGACATGCAGAAAGGTCCTAAAATCTTTCTGTTGTGATTAAAATCATGAGAGTCCCTGGGACTGCAAGGAGATCCAACTGGTCCAGTCTGAAGGCGATCAGCCCTGGGATTTCTTTGGAGGGAATGATGCTGAAGATGAAACTCCAATACTTTGGCCACCTCATGTGAAGAGTTGACTCATTGGAAAAGAGTCTGATGCTAGAAGGGATTGGGGGCAGGAAGAGAAGGGGACGACAGAGGATGAGATGGCTGGATGGCATCACTGACTCGATGGACGTGAGTCTGAGTGAAGTCCGGGACTTGGTGATGGACAGGGAGGCCTGGTGTCCTGCAATTCATGGGGTCGCAAAGAGTCGGACACAAATGAATGACTGAACTGAACTGAACTGAATAAGCTTACATTGTATATTTTAATAAGCAAAACCAGAGCAAATATTTTTATTTAGATTCTATGTTCATGGCAATAAAAGGCAGCCTGTTGGAAGGTATGAAACTCAATTATCACATTGTTACTGTGATACCATTTGAAAACACAACTTAGTACATTAATATACACTTTACTGATACTTATTTCTTTATCTTAAAGAAATATGAGTACTTTGAACATTTAATAAATTTACAAAAACTACCCATTTTGATTGTTTCTGATGTACTACTTGTAAGAGAATCACTAAGATGAAACATTTATGTGTTCAAAAGATTACAAACATTTGGAAATGTGTATACAATATTTTGCAATAAGGCCATATATGATCTGAAAAAATAAAAATAGCATTGGCAAAGGAAATCAAACAACACTCAGCTTTATTATTAAATCCTGAAATAAGCATACATATACAATACATACATATGTGCATGCACATATTTCTATAAATCAAAACTGAGATCAAAGTGAGTATATAGTTTTGTATTTTTAACATACCATTATATTTTGAATACTTCCTCTGTCATAAACTAACCTCATGAGGGCTTCCCAGGTGGCACTAATGGCAGGGAATCTGCCTGCCAATGCAAGAGGTGCAGGAGACTTGGGTTCAATTCTTGGATGGGGAACATCCTCTGGAGGAGGAAATGGCAACCCACTCCAGTGTTCTTGCCTGGAAAATTTCATGGACAGTAGAGCCTTGCAGGCTACAGACCATGGGGTCACAAAGAGCTGGATATGACTAAGTACACACATGAACTAATCTCATAAAATATTAAAATTGTTTAAGTTCCATATGTGGATATGGGGCTTCCCTGGAAGTGCAGTTAGTAAAGAATCTGCCTGCAATGCAGGAGACCCTGGTTCAATTCCTGGGTTAGGAAGATCCACTGGAGAAGGGATAGGCTACCCACTCCAGTAGTCTTGAGCTTCCCTGGTGGCTCAGCTGGTACAGAATCCACCTGCAATGCAGGAGACCCAGTTCAATTTCTGGGTTGGGAAGATGCCCTGGAGAAGGGAAAGGCTACCCACTCCAGTATTTTGGCCTGGAGAATTCCATGGACTGTATAGTCCATGGGGTTGCAGAGTCAGACATGACTGAGCAACTTTCACATTTCATGTGGATATGATGTAAATTATTTAACTATTTTCTATCCTTGGAAATACAGTCCATGGGGAGTTGGTGATAGACAGGGAAGCCTGGTGTGCTGCAGTCCATCCACCGTCAAAGAGTCCAGCATGACTGAACTGAACTGATCCTTGGAAATGGGCTCTCCAGGTGGCTCAGTGGTAAAGTATCCACCTACCAAGGCAGGAGACACAGATTTGATCCCTGGGTTGGGAAGATATCCTGGAGGAGGAAATTACAGCCTACTCCAGTATTCTTGTCTGAAAAATCCCATGGACAGAGGAGCCTAATGGGCTACTGTCTATAGTCTCAAAGAGTTGGACACAATGGAATGTGAGCATCCATGGGAACTCTTTACAAATATATTCTTCAGTGAACATTATGCATCAATTTTGTGTCCCTTTCTGATTATTTAGGCTGAGAAATTGGTTTTCTCGCTGTTTTCTGTTTTCTTAACATTTGGGTATTTTTTACAGCTATTTTTTTTACATAAAAATAAAATTACTTCAACATGAAAAAAATAACATTTGCAATTCAATATTGTGCTGGTTGTTTTTTAGTTATGGCATTTATATTATAGACAGTAAAAGGAATGATTTTAAATCACAGAAATTTATGGCAACAGAATTCTGAGATATTATTTAGATCATTTTGTCTTTGAATATCCATTCTTTCAGATCTCATCTGAGAATGTTATCACCAGCTAAATCTTCCTAAAGAGATGGTAAATAACCTACTTAGTTTAAATAAACCCAATTAATGGCTAATAGCATAAAATAAGCAGATAGTGCTAAAAAAAAATTCGAATAACTATCAGCGAGGCATTTTCAAAGTTACAGAAAAGAAGCAAATGTCGTCTTGCATTTAAAAGTTGCAATTCAGGTAATTTTTAATTATTCTGAAGTTAAGAGTGATATAGGATTACTGCAATCCAGTCTCTACATGATGTCAATGATTTTACACCTGGTCTTCAAAATGTATTGCCATGAAATAAAACATGCAGTGGACTTAGAATGCCATTATAGACAAAAGAATTAATATAGAAAATTTCAAATGTTTACATGTTCAAAAGATCAATGATTCCTAGGACATGAGTGTGAAAAAACAATTTGCAACAAGGTCATATTCTTGTCAATATTGTTTAAAATATCAAAGTAGTAAAAGCAGAGGAAATACAATATAGTTTAATTTTATAAAATTCTGATAATTAAAAATTTGAAAGTGATTAAACTCCCAAGTAAATATAGAAATATTGTGTGATCCTATAACAATTTGAAATACTAGTGGTAAAGTATCCATCTGCCAATGCAGGGTTGCAAAGATCCCATGGAAGAGGAAATGGCAACCCACTCCAGTATTCTAGCCTGGAGAATCCCATGGACAGAGAAGCCTGGTGGGTTACAGTCCAGAGGGTCGCAAAGAATTGGACACAACTGAGCACACACACACATTATAAACACTGTCAAATATATGTTCACATTGTATCAAGAAAAATGGTAAAAATGATTTTAATAAGGAGTAAAAAGTAGAAAAAGTAAGACTCAATCACCTATTTAAAATATATTTCCATAATAAGGAAATTAAATGTAAAAATCACAACTAATTTCATTTTCTATTTATTGGTCCAACTTGGCTTACTTTATAGACCAAAGTAATAAGCACCTTGAAGAAGAGGAATTTTGCAGTTACAATTGAGAAACCATCGTAACTACCATCCAAAAGCAAGTAAATTATGAATAACATTATGAATAAGAATATTTGAAACTAGAACTAGTCCTATACATAATGGACTTTTCATACATCAAAGTATTATTATTCAACTGAATTAGAAGTTGTATTTTAAAATATTGGCATGCAGGCCCAAACACCATCAACCAGTACTATTACTATGCATAATAGTATGGAACTCTACAAATCTGCTCTCTTATATTTACCAGATAGTATTTTAAAACTAGACAGAATATTGACACACAAGATTTGTGCAGGTGGAGGCTAATATAAAGCCTTCAGTAGAACATGATCTTTGAGGATCATAAACTACTTATGGTTTGTAAAATTCAAAGGGAGAGAGGAAACAGGAGAAAACACTAATATTATCTGGGTGCCTTCTATGATACATATAGAAATAGCAGCATCTATTACCAAAAATCAACAGCTAAACATCTATATATTATGCAACTTGTGAAAGAAGTGTTAGTTGCTCAGTCATGTCCAACTCTTTGGAGACTCCATGGACTTAGCCCACTAGGCTTCTCTGTCTATGGAATTTCCTAGGCAAGAATACTGGAATGAGTTGCCATCTCCTTCTCCAGGGGATCTTCCTAACCCAAGGATCAAACCTGGGTTTTCTGCATTACAGGCAGATTCTTTATCATCTAAACTACCAGGGTAGCCATTATGTAACTTAAGATCTTTAAATCACCTATAAGTAGTAAATATTTATTTGTTGACACCAAAATGTAAGTTCCAGATCATTACACCCATCATTTAACTTAATCCTTGCAGTTACTCAATTAAATTAGTGTACCTACTTGTACTTTCCAATTTTCTGGGATTCAGGGAAACTGAGTCCCAGAACACTGGGCAATTTATCTAGAATCATACTAGCAAGTAACAGAGTTAAACATAGATCATTCTAGTGCCAGGTCTCTGCTTTTATCAAGCATCCCACTGCCTACCATATGGAAAAGCATGCACTTGGCAAGACTCTTTATTTAATGATAAATGATGACCAGAGTCTCAAAGGAAACACTTTTCTCGTGTGTATAGCATGAGGATTCAGTAGCCAATCACTTCAAATCAAACCTCCAAATCTAGTCTTTCACTGAGGAAACCCTGGCTTCTGAGGGAAAGACAGCCAATCCCAAAGTAATTTGCCTCTATAAGGAAGTAGTCTATTACCTTGCCCTAAATAATGCAGTATTCAGTTATTACTTCCTGCCAGAGTGACAGTTTAAGCACAAGGCATTAAAAACCTGTTTTCTCCTGTTCTAGCTATCTGTTATTTATTGCTTCATACACCACTTGTCTGAAAGTGATGGATAAATATTTGAAGGGAAAGATGCATCATTCTGGATGCTCCATGAAATTCAAGATGGATAAAAGTCAATGTTTCAGGCTCATCTACTTCTAGCTTTCTTTCTATAATGAGGTAAAAACAAGCTTTAAGTGTTTTTAAAGACTTTTCCAATTTAAAAAAGAAAGGAAGAAACAGAAAAACAGCTTTATCAGTTTCTGTATCAAGTTCTAAAGGATAGTTTCTATTCCAATGTGTTAAAGATTATTTTTTTCAACTTTGGGAAAAATAAATGTACCTGAAACAATTAAATTGTTTTCTGACTACAGTATTTTGAGATTATGACTCATTCTTTGGATTATGTTTTCACATAACAAAAATAAAAGTAACCAAATACTGGCACAACCCACAGAGTCACAGGCTACTTCTGTGATGAGAGTGAAACTCACAGCTGCACATAAAAGATCTTTAATTATGGCTGATTTGCATTGTTGAATGGCAGAAATCAATACAACATTATAAAGCAATTTTCCTCCAATTAAAAAAAATTTTTAACCTCCTAAAACCAAGATTAATATATTTATAATAATAATACTTGCAAATACTCTTAAACACTGCTGTATTTTAACTAGCAACTGTGCTAAGATTTTTTAAACCTAATTTATCACACTTAATGTGATAGTTCTTCTCCCTGAGAACTAGAGGCTCTCCCTGCCTCCTTAAGTATTTGTTTAAAACTACCTCAGTGAAGCTTTCCCTTCTCACCTTCCTTAAAACTGCAACATCTCCTTTCTTCATACTGACTATTGTCTTTTCTTCATTTTACTTTTTCCCATAGAATTTA
This sequence comes from Ovis aries, assembly GCF_016772045.2. Lineage (NCBI taxonomy): Eukaryota > Metazoa > Chordata > Mammalia > Artiodactyla > Bovidae > Ovis > Ovis aries. Next base: position 213,436,897 of record NC_056054.1, read on the forward strand.
TCACTATCAGATATCGTATATATTCTACAAATGTATTTGTTTATTGCCTATCTTTCCCAATGTAACTGTAATCACCAAGAGGGCAAATTATTGTGATTATTTATGATTTATTTATACTATTTTCTTCAGGGTTGTATCCCAAAGCCTATGACAGTAGCCCATCATTGATACTAAAAATATTAATTTAATAAAAGTGCTTAATCTTTACAAACAACCATCTGGTACATTATTAATCCATTTTGTAAAAAAAAAAAAAAAAAGGCACAAAACTAAAAGACATACAAAAGTGACTTACTAAACTTATAAAGCAAATACCTACTGAATCAGGTTTATGGACTCTCAAGTTGAAACCTCTCTAATTCTCTATACTGCTTCTAGAAAACACAATCATCCTAATCAAAGTTTGCCTATTTGTTCTACAGATTTATAGATCTTTGAATAAACAGGTTTAGAAATGATAGCAAATGACTACACCCTTTAAATACCCTTCATGACTGGTCCTCTTGAGAAGGTCATCCATGTAGATGAGCAGGGAGCTTTGGAAGGCACACAAATGGGGTGTGAGGGAGAGCAGGGATCAGCTCAGACCATCTGTATCAGCCCTGGAAATCAATGTGTTGACAGATGTCACTGCCTGTTTTCCCTCATAACCAGTAACCTGAATGTCATGAAACATTTGCTGAAATAAGAAAATGAAGTATGCACAAAATTTAAGCTTATGTAGGGACATTATTAGAAAAGAGAAAACAGTGAAAAACTACACATATTGAAATCTTTATATACCATATGATACATGTTTAATATATACACTCATTCTGCAATATATATTTGTCTTGTTTATTTTATTTCTTAACTTTCTGTAGCCCATTTTGAAAATAAAATCAAGTAGTTCAGTTTCCCATTAGATACACCACATATATGCACTTGTATTCTATCTTTTCAAGCTTTTAAACCACAATCAGAGACACAGCAAAGATTAGTCAGCATTTGAGGAACATGATGAGGAGAATATATTTTGCTATTGCCATAACAGAGAGAGATGGTTAAATTAGGAAAGGAACTACTTCAAAGAAAGTATCATAGACATAAAGAATGGTTGAAATAATCGATATTCACCCAGCTGCTCAAACATTTCCTACTGACCATTTTCTTCTCTTCACTCCCTTGGACTAGAGTGACAGGTATGTTAGGGATTGTAAGGTTGGAATTTTAAAGTTTAGCAGAGCTGAGCACCTCTTGAGAAAGTTTTTCTGAACCATTGTTTACTCTTTTGTCTATAAACACTACTAATATAGTAAAGAATATGTAACCTAAAGAAAACGGAAACTGACCCATAAATGATGTTAAGCATATGTGAGGGATGAATCTATGGGAAATGAGAATAGTTACTCCCTAGACATTATTAGTCACTCAAAAGTATGTCATGTCATAATGAGCTCCTCCAAGTGGTGAGTGTAAAGAAGAGCCAAAAATAAACCCACCTCTTCAGAAAGTGAAAGAAAGTAAACATGAATCAATTCCTTACCCAGGGAAACTGAAAATTATGTAACTGGACCCAAAAAGTTCTATTAGGAAGACTCATTTAGCTTTATGAACTGGCAGATTCCACCTGAAATCCAAGGGACCTGATAAAACATGTAACATAAGAACATCATAAAGATAATCTGTAGCTTCCAATGTTGGTTGTAACTCACCTCCAATTCTCTGTTTCTGTTTAGTAAACAGAGGGCTACTGAAGTAAAGAATGTAATAATTTTTACAACCACCACTCTTCTAATTGATTTGTTTTTTTAACATCAACTTTGGGGTAAGTAAAAATCTTGCTAATGGCAGTGGCTGAAAATATCAAAGAGGGATACAGGCTGGAAAAAAAAAAAGTGAACGATGAACCAAATGTTTGAATATATTTTTCCATTCCTATCTTTTTGAAAATGGAAAATAACAGGAAAAGTGAGGATATATTTTTTAAGTATAAATGTATCACACAAACTTGGGAAAAAATATTAGGTTTAAATGAGATGGAAATTTAAAATACTTAAATATTTCTAAAATTTACTTTAAGATGACATAAAAGATGATAAAAATATGGCTCAGGTTTCCTCCAAAAGAGAGAACCAGAGAACTCTTGTGTATTTAAATTAAAGAGTAATCCTACCAAGTATCTTATTAATGACATCTGAGCATAACCTCAGATATGCAGATGACACCACCCTTATGGCAGAAAGTGAAGAGGAACTCAAAAGCCTCTTGATGAAAGTGAAAGTGGAGAGTGAAAAAGTTGGCTTAAAGCTCAACATTCAGACAACGAAGATCATGGCATCTGGTCCCATCCCTTCATGGCAAAGAGATGGGGAAACAGTGAAAACAGTGTCAGACTTTATTTTGGGGGGCTCGAAAATCACTGCAGATGGTGACTGCAACCATGAAATTAAAGACACTTACTCCTTGGAAGGAAAGTTATGACCACCCTAGATAGCATATTCAAAAGCTGAGACATTACTTTGCCAACAAAGGTCCACCTAGTCAAGGCTATGGTTTTTCCTGTGGTCATGTATGGATGTAAGAGTTGGACTGTGAAGAAGGCTGAGCACCAAAGAATGGATGCTTTTGAACTGTGGTGTTGGAGAAGCTCTTGAAAGTCCCTTGGACTGCAAGGAGATCCAACCAGTGCATTCTGAAGGAGATCAACCCTGGGATTTCTTTGAAGGGAATGATGCTAAAGCTGACACTCCAGTACTTTGGCCACCTCATGCAAAGAGTTGACTCACTGGAAAAGACTCTGATGCTGGGAGGGATTGAGGGCAGGAGGAGAAGGGGATGACAGAGGATGAGATGGCTGGATGGCATCACTGACTCGATGGACATGAGTCTGAGTGAAGTCCGGGAGTTGGTGATGGACAGGGAGGCCTGGCGTGCTGCGATTCATGGGGTCACAAAGAGTCAGACATGACTGAGTGACTGAACTGAACTGAGCAAGTCCCTATACGATTAATAATGAAAGTCATATTTTAATGTTGTTTAAATAATGTTTTAATTTAACCAACAAAATGAAAAATTACAGTAATATTTGTGTTTCACAAATATGTAGTTTGTTTTTTTAATGAGTAAGCATTACATATATAATACATTACCTTTCAATTACACTATAGGAAAAGCTAATTAAAAAAAAAAAAAACACTCTACCATAATACATTTAAAAGCTTCCCAATATGGCATATTACACTGAAAGTTTAGAGTGACATCCACCACATTCCATAGGCATAACCTTATGCTAATAACTACCCTTTCAATTTCAGAATTCCTGAGCTAATCAGTCACTTTTTGTCCAGGGTAAAATTGCTCAATTTTTTTGCCCACTAATCAAGAACTACAAGCTTATTTGAACACTGGCTTTGCATGCATAGGAATCACACAGTCTCTGTAACATATGCATACATAAGTGGGTAAGAAGGGAACCCTAAGCCCCTCAACACAAGCCCACAAGTAGAGATGCAGGACAGTCTCTACGAAGGGAGCTGCCCTGTTATATACAAAAGATATCACAGCATAGGATTTAGGATCTGAGAGAATAGATCATCCTGAAAAGTGTCTGTTTTCAATACATATCTTTTCTTAAAAGTATATTAAAAATGTACTATTATATAAAATTACAATTTTGAAAGTATTATGATCATAGAATGCACTTTTATCCTCTTCACACATTATATGCAAATTAAAAGAGTACTTCTGACAATGCCCTGAAAAATTTACTGAGGAAAGTTAAATAGAATAAGCCCCAAAATCAAAGGAAATTCTTAAGCCAATGATAAAGCTATTTATTTTCCTCTGTTCTGAAACACTGACTTTGTCTTCCAAAGATAAACTGCTCTCAGCACTTGTTCGGTCATTGTCTTAAGGGCATGGTAACCAAAGGTCATACACCACTAATTAATCAACTGCAGACTCATTTATGACCTCTGAAATAACTCTGCTAGGTCTCCAATCTTTCTTTCCACAGCAAAGAAGGCCAACTATTAAATATAAACATAACTATCCCCAAGTAATATTATTGCCTCATCTGTGTGTTATTTCTATGATAAGAATAATACTGTGTAGTGCACCAGATTGATTGATGAAAGATGTTTGCCTTTGAGGGTTTTTTAATTAATTTATTTTAATTGCAGAGCAATTACTATATAATATTATGAGGGTTTTTGCCATACATAGACATCAATCAGCCACGGGTACATGTGTCCCAAATCTTGAACCCCCCCCCCCGCCACCATCTTCCCCACCCCATCACTCTGGGTTGTCTCAGAGGAGCAGCTTTGAGTGTGCTGTTTCATGCATTAAACTTGCACTGGTCATCTATTTTATATATATTAATATACACTTTTCTTTTTTTAATTTACATTTTTATTTTTACTTTATTTTACTTTACAATACTGTATTGGTTTTGACATACATTGACATGAATCCACCACAGGTGTACATGAGTTCCCAAACATGAACCCCCTCCCACTTCCCACCCCATATCATCTCTCTGGATCATCCCCGTGCACCAGCCCCAAGCATCCTGTATCCTGCATTGAACATAGACTGGCGATTCGTTTATTACATGATAGTATACATGTTTCAATTACATTCTCCCAAATCATCCCACCCTCTCCCTCTCCCTCAGAGTCCAAAAGTCTGCTCTACACATCTGTGTCTCTTTTGCTGTCTCGCATACAGGGTTATCATTACCATATTTCTAAATTCCATATATATGTGTTAGTATACTATTTGAACTGATTCAAATGTATTTTTTTTAATGGCTGAGTAATACTCCATTGTGTATATGTACCACAGCTTTCTTATCCATTCATCTGCTGATGGACATCTAGGTTGTTTCCATGTCCTGGCTATTATAAACAGTGCTGCAATGAACATTGGGGTACATGTGTCTCTTTCTATTCTGGTTTCCTCGGTGTGTATGCCCAGCAGTGGGATTGCTGGGTCATAAGGCAGTTCTATTTGCAATTTTTAAAGGAATCTCCACACTGTTCTCCATAGTGGCTGTACTAGTTTGCATTCCCACTGACAGTGTAAAAGGGTTCCCTTTTCTCCACACCCTCTCCAGCATTTATTGCTGCAGACTTTTGGATCGCAGCCATTCTGACTTGTGTGAAGTGGTACCTCATTGTGGTCTTGATTTGCATTTCTCTAATAATGAATGATGTTGAGCATCTTTTCATGTGTTTGTTAGCCATCCGTATGTCTTCTTTGGAGAAATGTCTATTTAGTTCTTTGGCCCATTTTTTGATCAGGTCATTTATTTTTCTGGAATTGAGCTGCAGAAGTTGCTTGTATATTTTTGAGATTAGTTGTTTGTTAGTTGCTTCATTTGCTATTATTTTCTCCCATTCAGAAGGCTGTCTTTTCACCTTGCTTATATTTTCCTTTGTTGTGCAGAAGCTTTTAAGTTTAATTAGATCCCATTTGTTTATTTTTGCTTTTATTTCCAGAATTCTGGGAGGTGAGTCATAGAGGATCCTGCTGTGATTTATGTCGGAGAGTGTTTTGCCTATGTTCTCCTCTAGGAGGTTTATAGTTTCTGGTCTTACGTTTAGATCTTTAATCCATTTTGAGTTTATTTTTGTGTGCAGTATTAGAAAGTGATCTAGTTTCATTCTTTTACAAGTGGCAGATCAGTTTTCCCAGCACCACTTGTCAAAGAGATTGTCTTTACTCCATTGTATATTCTTGCCTCCTTTGTCAAAGATAAGGTGTCCATAGGTGTGTGGATTTATCTCTGGGCTTTCTATTTTGTTCCATTGATCTATATTTCTGTCTTTGTGCCAGTACCATACTGTCTTGATGACTGTGGCTTTGTAGTAGAGCCTGAAGTCAGGCAGGTTGATTCCTCCAGTTCCATTCTTCTTTCTCAAGATTGCTTTGGCTATTCGAGGTTTTTTGTATTTCCATACAAATTATGAAATTATTTGTTCTAGTTCTGTGGAAAATATCGCTGGTAGCTTGATAGGGATTGCACTGAATCTGTAGATTGCTTTGGGTAGTATACTCATTTTCACTATATTGATTCTTCTGATCCATGAACATGGTCTATTTCTCCATTATATATCTACCTAAAGAAACTAAAGACCTATATATAGAAAACTATAAAACACTGATGAAAGAAATCAAAGAGGACACTAATAGATGGAGAAATATACACTTTTCAATGTTATTCTCTCAAATCATCCCACCCTCGCCTTCTCCCACAGAGTCCAAAGGTCTCTTCTTATAGGAAATATTTAGAAGGTTTTAACACAATTTTTAAAAATTTGGTTTATAATCCTATCTTTTTCTCTTTCTTCATCCCAAACCATGCAGATATTTTAAGACCAAATATCAGAAATCTTACAAATGCACAGAAAAGAAGAAATAAGTAATATGTCCCTATCTATATCCGTGAAAAAGTTCTAAGATCATGGCACAAAGAAGGCAGAAAAATCAATCTAACAATGAAGAGAACCAATACACTTAAAGACAGTATCATTGAATAATGGAGGGAGATGGGCACCAAAAGTTCTATATGATGTATGATAAAACATGGTTTACTTTCAGAAATAATGGTGTTACAAAATATTAGAAGAGGAAACAATAATAGCTCTTTCACCATGAATCTTTTTTTCATATTATAGGAATATCTTGATAAATCAAAATGCAAGGACCATTTGGGAATCCAGATTTTATTTTTTTTATTTGCTTATTTATTTATTAAAATACAAATTCATTTATTTTAATTGGAGGTTAATTACTTTGCAATATTGTATTAGTTTTGCCATACATCAACATGAATCCACCACAGGTATACATGTGTTCCGTATCCTGAACCCCTCCACCCTCCTCTCTCCCCGAATCCAGATTTTAAATCAACTTCTGTAAGTAACTCAAAATATGATCTTGATTAAGCCATTTAATTTTTTTGCATCTCAGTTTTCCTAAATATAAAACAAGAGACTGGGCACAGACAATTTTTAAGGTCATTTTCAACTCTAATACTCTCTGATCTGTGTGTTCAAAAACTTGAGGAATGAAGTTTTTATTGCAATATTCTATTACAATACACATATCTATCTGATGTATTTATACTAGTTACTTTGCATGTGAGTAAAGATGGCCTCAATTTTGAGATCCCTGAAGTCACAGACCAACCAGAAATCATGAGTATCTATTAACAGTACTAAGTAGGCTCAAACTGATGCTTCATGAATAACAGGGTCAGAGTAAAAGAAGATGGACATTAATAGCTCTGTGAGTGAATGAATCACCTTTGTTAACTGTTCACATTTTAAAAATCTACACTTATCTTAATTATCAAGTAGATAGGGAAATTATGCATGATAAAATTTGTGCTTCAAATAAGCTGGGATAAGACCATTATTCAAAAATTAACATTAAAAAATTTAAATGTCCATTGGAAAATTTTTTAAAGTAGCACTTTTCCTTTCTTTCTCTACTCATTTCAGAAAAATACATTCCAGAAAGATCAAAAAATTCATTAGAGACATTAAAACTTGGAATACTAAAATAAGTTACTAAATATTTTAGATACTCTTTGGTGATAAAGGCCCCTCTAAATATGTTCTACAACCATGAAAGTATTTAACTACCATGATATATTTAACTAAGATACCCTTACTAGTTCAAAAAATGGTAATGATGTACTGAAAAAGGTTAATATAAATAAGGTTTTAAAATAAAAGTGGTTGGCATTAATTGCAGCAATATCTTTTTGGATCCATCTCCAAGAGTAATAGAAATAAAAACAAAAATAAGTAAATGGGACCTAATTAAACTTGAAAGCTTTTCCACAGCAAAGGAAAACTTTAAAAAAAGGAAAAGACAACCCTCAGAATAGGGGGAAATATTTGCCAACAAAGCAACTGAAAGGGGTTAATCTCCAAAATATGCAAACAGCTCATGCAGCTCAATATTAAAAAAAACCAACCCAATCAAAAACCAGTAGAATATCTACATAGACATTTCTCCAAAGAAGATATACAGATGGCTAAAAAGAACATGAAAAAATGCTCAGTATCACTAATTATTAGAGAAATGTAAATAAAAACTATAATGAGTTATCACCTCACACCAGTCAGAATGGTCATCACCAAAAATTCTACAAACAATAAATGCTGGAGAGGGTGTGAAGAAAAAGGAAGTCTCCTACACTGTTGATGGGAATGCAAATTAGTACAGCCACTGTGGAGGACAACATGGAAAACAGAGCTACCATATGATCCAGCAATCCAACTCCTGGGTGCATATCCAGAAAAAACTATAATTCAAAAAAATGTATACATCCCAGTGTTCACTGAAGCACCATTTACAATAGCCAGGACATGGAAGCAACCTAAATGTTCTCTGTCCATTGACAGAGGAATGGATAAAGAAGATTACGTGTGTGTGTGTGTGTGTGTGTGTGTGTGTGTGTGTGTGTATATATGTATTTATATTTATATAGAAAGTGTTAGTTGCTCAGTCATATCCTGTTTGCAACCCCATGGACTGTAGCTCACCAGGCTTCTCTGTCATGGAAACCTTCAGGCAAGAATACTGGAGTTGATTGCCATTTCCTGCTCCAAGGAATCTTCCCAACCCAGGGATCAAACTCATGCCTCCTGCATTGGCAGGTGTATTCTTTACCATCTTTACCATGAGGGAAGATGATATATATATGTCCACATATGCACGTACACATATATAATATATACATACATTTGTATTGTATATGACTTGTATATTATATATGACTGCATATTATATATGACTGAATATTACTCAGGCATAAAAAGAATGAAATAATACCATTTGGAGCAATATGGATAGACTTAGGGATTATCATACTAAGTGAGGTAAGCCAGACAGAGAACAGAGAAATAAAATATCAAATGATAATGTTTATACGTAGAATCTAAAAATGAAAAGAAAAAAAAAGATACAAATGAAACTATATCCAAAGCAGAAAGAGGCTCAGTTCAGTTCAGTTCAGTTGCTCAGTCGTGTCCGACTCTTTGCGTCACAGACATACAAAACAAATTAATGATTACCAAAGGGGAAAGGTAGGGGGAGGGATAAATTAAGAGGTTTGGGATTAACAAAACAAGTGCCTGCATGCAAAGTTGCTTGAGTCATCCCTTTGTGACCCTGTGGACTGTAGCCCACCAGGCTTCTCAGTCCATGGCAATAGATAACCAACAAGGACCTACTGTATAGTGCAAGGAACCATACTCAATATGTTGTAATAACCTATAAGGGAAGAGAGTCTGAATAATAAAAATAATAGTAGTATTACTGAATATATATATATATATACACGCACACACACACAACTGAAACACTCTGCTATACACTGAAGCTAACAATATAGTAACTCATCGAGCCACCAGGGAAGTCCCAACTCATCTGTACTTGAATAGAATAAATAAACAAATGTTTTTAACATTAAAAGTGGAAAATAAGTAGAGGGAAAGTCTTGACAGGAAGAGTCTACTACACAAGAACTCTTATAGATCGATAGATTAAAACCCAACATACCAACAGAAAATTAGGCAAAACACAAATAGGTAAATTATAAAATTCTGGTCACTTAAATATAGTATAATCTCATTGCCAAATCCACATAGTGAAACAGAAATAGGATTTATTGCTCTCACTTAGGTAGATAAAGATAAAACCCTCTACAATAGTCAGTATTATTAAGCGTATAAAAAAGTCATACAGAGTTGGTAGAATTTTCTGGAAGACTATGTAGTATTTTCAGACTTAAACTTGACATTAGCCTTTGACTCAAAATCTCATTACTGAATGTTTTCTTAAGAAAGTAGTCTCACAAGTAAAATTCCCATAGAAGGGAACTGGACAGAAAATTATAAAAATATCCAAATTATTATATGATCCTCATTTGTTCAGACTACAAAAATATAGTCTATAATTGTATATATGTAAAAGGATATCTAGTAGTCATCAGCTAATATTATTTAATTAACCACACTGAAGATGTCTTGTTCTGTCATTTTAAAGTTAAATGCATTTCAATTATAATGTAATTTTAATTATAGAGATTTTGAAAAATATGTAAAAATATAAATGATAAAATGACCCAACCTTCACTATATTGATTAAAGATACTATTGTGTGGGTAGTCTTCCAGTCTATTTCAAATAGAGTGTGTGTGCTCATAGGGGTGTGTGTGTGTGTGGGGGTGTGTGTGTATATATTTCTGTAAACCATAATTACAATTAGCTAAAGGTGTAGTTCTGTACCATTTTGCAACATAGCATGTTTTACAAGTATCAATATATTTTAATGAATAATATGTAAGCATCCTTGTGTATATTTCTGATTATTTAAGATAAACATGGCTTCCAATGTTAAAATATTCTTATCAAATTTTACTAAATTTTCCTGGAGAAGGAAATGGCAACCCACTCCAGTACTCTTGCCTGGACAATCCCATGGATGCAGGAGCCTGGTAGGCTACAGTCTGTGGGGTCGCACAGAGTCAGACACAAATGAGCAACTTAACTTTCATTTTTTCACTAAATTTTCCTTACCACTTGAAATTTGTTCAGGTTAGTTTTATTTTGTAGAAACAAAATGCCTTCAAAAGGAAAAAATAACACCAATTTTTCAATATTTTATGGGCTTTTGGTTTTGGCTATATTGTACACATCATGAGGATACAAAGCAATGATTTGAATTTTCAATTTAGAGTCACTAAATCAAAGAAACATTAAAAAATAGAATTCTAAGTATATTATTTAGGTCATTCTACCTATAAATATTCACTATCTCAGAATCTATATAAAGATGTGATCAACAAAGATTTTCTGAACAGAATGCAGAATATAGTGTCCCTGCTGCTGCTGCTGCTGCTGCTGCTGCTGCTGCTGCTGCTAAGTCACTTCAGTCGTTTGTGACTCGGTGCAACCCATAGACGGCAGCCCACCAGGCTCCTCTGTCCCTGGGATTCTCCAGGCAAGTGGTAAATGAGTTGCCATTTCCTTCTCCAATATACTGTCCCTAGGTAAACAATAACAATGTGAACACCAAGATGTAACAGTATTTCAAATAAACTACTTAATTTCAAATAATTCTATATAAAGGCTAGTAGCCTGAAGAAGTAAACAAGTACTTAAAAATGTTTAAATAATCATAAATTGGCACTCTCAAAGTTACATATGACAATCATAACTCTGCTTTTAGAGATGGCAATCCAGGTAACCATTAACTATTCTAAATTAACATATTAAGTTTATGACATAGAATCAGTGCAGTCCAATTATCAGTATAGTCCAATCTCTGCAAGATGCCAATGACAATGCATTTGATGTTCAAAATGGAGATCACTCTCATAGAATGAAAGGTACACTGGACTTAGAAGAACACAATTTATATAATAATTCTAAAAGGATCTGGGCTCCTTCCTACAATGTATTTCTATAGCTGTGGAAACTGAGGCTGAACAAAGTTAAGCAACAAGTTTATGGGTATTTCCTGGTGCCTCAGCAGTAAAGAATCCACCTGCTAATTCAGGAGACACAGGTATGATTCCAGGGTCTGGAAGATCCCCTGGAGAAGGAAATGGCAACCCACTCCAGTACTCTTTCCTGGGGAATCACATGGACAGAGGAGCATGGAAAGCTACAGTCCATGGAGTTTCAAAAGAGTTGACATGACTAAGTGAATAAACAACAACAAGTTTAAGATCATATTTATAAATAAATGGCAGAAATAAGGGTTGAGTCCAGATCTTCTCTTAATCAAATGACCTTTTCTAAAACATCACTCTACCCTTTACACATGCATAGAGATCTTAGGGCTTCCCAGGTGGCACTAGTAGTAAAGAACTCTCCTGCCAGTGCAGGAGACATAAGACGTGGGTTCCATCCCTGGGTCAGGAAGATTCTGACCTGGGAGGAGGACATGGCAACCCACTCCAGTTTTCTTGCCCGGAGAATCCCATGGACAGAAGAGCCTGGTGAGCTACACTCCATAGGGTCACAAAGAGTAGGACATGACTGAAGTGACTTAGCATGCATGCACATAGAGACCTAATATGAAATCACGTATTTCACGAATATTGTTTTCTCCTACATATGTTCTTCCTGATGGATCATTCATATTCTCTCAATTTTCACTCCCTCACTTGGTGATATGAAAAACATAGTAAAGTCTAAGCTCTGAGATAATGGAAGCAAGTCCCAGTGGTAATTTCTCTAATCTTCCAGAAAATGATTCACTGCTATTTTCCATTGATTCTCTTCTTTTTTTTCCTTGAAAGCAGACTTATGCAATAAAAATTCCTCCTCTTGTCAACAAATCCTCTTAGCATCACATAATCATCTTTTCATGAAAAAGTAGCTAGAGGAACCTTGCTAGCAATTTCTACATGCTCCAGGACTCAAATTACTAGTGAAGCTTGCGGTTGAACAGAGGAAATTAGAAGTGTGTAGACACTGGACTGTCAAACACATCTCTGCCTCAGATTTACCGTTATTTTTCTTTGAGATGTCTATGTATCCAAGGAGATGTTAGAATCATATATTCTTAAGGTGACAGTATAATATGCTCTTCCTATTCAGTGCATTCAGTTTGACTGAGGTTAGAAGCACTAGCCTAAACATCAAAAACATGTCATCTTCAAATTAATAAGATTGATAACCCACTTTATGTTTTTATTATTTATACATAAGGCAAAACATGCAATTATCTCAGTAAAAGAAAAGTATTCCCAAATATATTTTATAATTTGAATTCACAATAACAATTATCCTGAAGATACTAAAATTTCTTTAAATGAGATTTAAATAACGTCATGAGAGAGATATGCAAGTATTTCTGCATCTCCAACTGAATATCACTTTTCTAATCAATTTCAGTCTCATTTTGTTCTCCTGAATCCTGAGTTCCTACAAGAGTTCCCTAGGTCAGTTTCATTTGGTTCATTCTTTAAACTGCTCTGATGAAAATATAAAAACTGCTTTCCTCAGGCCAGATATTCCTAAATTTGTTCTGTTTATGATGGTCTTAAAAATTTTCTTCTTAGTATTCTAGGCCAAAGGAAATATCAACTAGTTTTATTTATTAAGTGGTTAGTTAGGTTAAGCACTTGAAGTAATCATTTCATATTAATTTCACAGACATTTGAAAAAATACATGTAAATTGAAAGTAGTTCATGTGATTGATATCCAATAGATGCTATTGTATATTTAAAAAATTTTTCAGCACACCTGCACATTTGCTGCAGCACTTGGGGTGACTTCTCCATATTTTGGTATCCATAATTTTAGGGACTCTTAATTGTATTTAGTTTGTCTGTAAGCATTGCATGGCAGAGAGTGGACAGAATGCTTTCATTTGCAGAGACTTACACAATGTCTGTACATAGTAGGCCTCAAATAATATTTGTGAAATAAAAGAGGATGAGTATGGATGAATGACCAAGGGGATTAATGCTGATTTTATTTAAATGATTATCTAGGAATAGAGTACATTGTAATACTGGGTGGCATACAAAAAAGGAAGCATAACTATGAACAAAGCTAGTGAAAGTGATGGAATTCCAGTTGAGCTATTTCAAATCCTAAAAGATAATGCTGTGAAAGTGCTGCACTCAATATGCCAGCAAATCTGGAAAACTCAGCAGTGGCCACAGGACTGGAAAAGCTCAGTATTCATTCCAATCACAAAGAAAGGCAATGCCAAAGAATGTTCAAATTAGCACACAATTGCACTCATCTCAGATGCTAGTAAAGTAATGCTCAAAATTCTCCAAGCCAGGCTTCAACAGTACATGAACTGTGGACTTCCAGGTGTTCAAGCTTAATTTAGAAAAGGCAGAGGAACCAGAGATCAAATTGCCAACATCCATTGGATCACTGAGAAAGCAAGGGAGTTCCAGAAAAACATCTTTTTATGCTCTACTGACTATGCCGAAGCCTTAGACTGTGTGGATCACAACAAACTGTGGAAAATTCTGAAAGAGATGGGAATATTAGACCACCTGACCTGACTCCTGAGAAATCTCTATGCAGGTCAAGAAGTAACAGTTAGAACTGGACATGGAACCATAGACTGGTTCCAAATTGGGAAAGGAGTATGGCAAGGATGTATATTGTCATCCTGCTTATTAAACTTATATGCAGAGTACATCATGCAAAATGCTGGGCTGCATGAATCACAAGCTAGAATAAAGATTGCTTGGAGAAATAGCAATAACCTCAGATATGCAGATGATACCACCATTATGGCAGAAAGCAAAGAGGAACTAAAGAGCCTCTTGAAGAAAGTGAGAGGAGAGTGAAAATGTTGGCTTAAAACTCAACATTCAGAAAACTAAGATTATAGCATATGGTCCCATCACTTCATAGCAAATAGTTAGGGAAACAGTGGAAACAGTGAGAAACTATTTCCTTGGGCTCCAAAATCACTGCATGGTGACAGCAGCCATGAAACTGAAAGATGATTGCTCCTTGACAGAAAAGCTATGACCAGCCTAGACAGCATAATCAAAAGCAGAGACTTTACTGACAAAGGTCTGTCTAACAAAAGCTATGGTTTTTCCAGTAGTCATGTATGGATGTGAGAAGTGGACTGTAAAGAAAACTTAGCACTGAAGAATTGATGCTTTTGAACTGTGGTCTTGGAGAAGACTCTTGCGAGTCCCTTGGACTGCAAGGAAATCCAACCAGTCCATCCTAAAGGAAATCAGTCCTGAATATTCATTGGAAGGACTGATGCTGAAGCTCAAACTCCAATACTTTGGCCACCTGATGCAAAGAAATGACTCATTGGAAAAGACCCTGATGCTGGGAAAGATTGGAGAGAGGAGGAGAAGGGGAAGGCAGAGCATGAGATGGTTGGATGGCATCACCGACTCAATGGACATGAGTTTGAGCAAGCTCTGGGAGTTGGTGATGGACAGGCAAGCCTGGTGTGCTGCATTCCATGGTGTGGCAAAGAGCTGGACATGACTGAGTAACTGAACTGAACTGAACTGATACAGCACAATGTTGGAGAATATTGGCTTCTAGCACTTTTTTGATATATGATTATGTCTCTCACATATAAAATGAGACCTAGCAACTTAACATCAACATTTATAAAATGGAGATAATTACAGTATCGATTTCATAAGACTCATAGAGAATCAAATTAGAAATACATGCAATTCACCAAGTACAGCACTTGCTGGTAGTATGGTTTAGTCACAAATTCATGTCTGATTCATTGGGACCCCATGGACTACAACCCACCAGGTGTCTGTTCATGGGATTTCCCAGGCAAGATTATGGGAGTGTTTTGCTATTTTCTTCTCAAGGGGATCTTCCCAATCTAGGGATCAAACCTGTGACTTCTGCTTAGCAGGCAAATTCTTTACCACTGAGCCACTGATGTGCTGCAGTCCATGGGGTCGCAAAGAGTTGGTGATGGCTGAGCCACCAACATGCTGCAGCTTATGGGGTCTCAAGAGTCAGACACAACTGAGCAACTGAACCAAACTGAACTGAGCCACTGAGCCATCTGGGAAGCCATACACACTATTTAGTAAATATTATTGTAAATATTTTGCCATTTTATGCTTTATACATAGATGGGAAGACAGTCAACCCTGGAAAATATGGGAATAAATAAGAGAATAGATCATAAAAACATTAAGAAGAGAACCAAGGAAATAATTATTTTCAAAAAGTGAACTATAGTTACACAAAGTAAGAAAGCATAGTTACTGTTTGCTTAGAAAACATATTCAAAGTAAAGGTTCTTCAGGGCCAGACTCAGAAAGCTGCAGAGTGACTGAAATCTGCCTTCTGCCAAAAGTGATACAAACTCAAATCCTTTCATTTCATAGCTTGAAATTGAAGACCAAAAGCATCTCATTTCTAATCAGATTCCTAATTACAGAAACACAGGCTAGCACCCCTATTGTACAGGGGCTGCCAGTATTTCCATTGTCAGTTCCCATTTTCAGGCTTATTACTAAAGCACACACTCTAGGCATAGATTGCTTGGCATAGAAGATTGTTGGCATAGAGAATCTCAGCATGGAAGGGAACATGCTTTACAAAATTTGGCATCAACTTCTCAACTGTAAATACAAAGAAACAGAAAGGCAACAGTGAAAAGTCAAGAAAACCCAGGATGCTGGGATTGGAAAGGGTGCTCAAGCTCATTTCAGCTGTAACATATAAATGAAAACCCATCTCAGACCAATTAAAGAGAAAATATGCATTTGAATTTAAGAAATATCACCAAACATCTGTAACAAACAGTAGAAGTAATATGATCTACCCATCTGAGTCCCATTAGTAAATACTGGCATAAATCTAATTTCAATATCTATGAGGGATTGCTTCTGCTTCAAATTTGGCCAGAGTTTTGAAAAAAGGTAACATTTGTTCTCATTTTGAACCATTCTTTGCATTAAATTGTTTCTAAAGAATTACTCAGCCACCATTATTTATTTGTAAGCTTTCTGTCATATGCACTGAATGGTTAATGTGGCTATTTTAATTTCTTAAATATCTTTTGCTTTGACTTTGGTTTTACTAACAATTCTTAGCTTTTTAAAACTGCTGTTAGTACTACAGGTTGTTACAATTACTTAAGCCAATGCATACTTTTCTTTTAACAGATGTTCTTACAACTAAAATGATCCTTATAAGAATTAGGTCTTAATGTAGATGGGGCCAGAAAAGAAATCTTTTGAAGAATTATATTGAAGATATTCAAGGTGCTTTTGAACTTATTTTCGATTGTGATTATCATAAAATGTATAGCAGCTATAAAGAAAACTTTAAAAGTTTTAATTCAGAAAAAGATAGGAGGCTATCACTTTTCTAGAGCCTACAACAATACAGAACCTATCATGTGTTTCTAGGTTCCCTTCAGTAGATCAACCCAAGGTTGAGTCCTAAGCTTTGCTGGTCTTTAGGGCAGGAAATAATTGCTTTAATTCAAAAGGTTATGTTACAGTAAACAAAATCTTATTTATGTCTGGGATACCTAATTAAGTAGAGTGAATAAAAATTTTTAAAGCCCCTGTGGATGGAGATCATAAAGAGTTCACAGAATTTAATACTTCGATACTTATTTAACTCATACTTTTTTTTGCCACAAGTACAGCATCACTGAATTTATGAGAATCTTTATTCACCCTTCTTGCTAGAAAATATAGCAATTTACTAAAAGTGGACAAGCAATTTATGGAACAAATTTTTAAATGGATAATGAAAACACAGAATTATGGAGCAGGACTGGCCTTGAGAAATCATATTGTATATTACCATTCATGTTGAGTTACTATCTATTCCTTTTTAAAAGGCATCCAGAAAGAAACAGTTAAAACCTCTACAATAGTCAGTTCTGGATCTGATGCTATAAAGAATTTCTTCTTTGTGTCTAAAGTTTTCTTCTTCTACAATGTAAGATGCTTTTCTCTTCTTTTAACCTCAATTAAGATGGAGTTTTGCTTGAAAAGAGAATGGCAATCCTCTCCAATATTCTTGCCTGGAGAATTCCATGGACAGAGGAGCCTGGAGGACTACAGTCCATGGGGTCACAAAGATTCGGGCACGACTGAGCGACTAACACAACAACACAATAAGATGGAGTATTGAAAGCTATCTGTCTTTTGGAGGACAAGTTCACAAACCATATATTCCCCTTTTAGAGACAATATAAGCTAAACAAAATTGAAAGTATGTAAACAGAGTTACACTAATTGATTTTTTTTAATTGTATCAAAAGAAAAGATAGGTCCACTCCTCACTCAGTTTATAAATTTTCCTTGGCAAGTCAACGCTGATTCTTGCACCTGTTTAAATTAGTAATTTTTTATGCAGAACTAAAGATGCCTTTCACTTAACCCTTCAATGGAGGGTTATCTTTGATAGATAATAGTATGTATAATAGAAAGAAGAACTACACTGCAGATGTAGGTCTAATTAATAATGTCAGGACGATCACTTTTGGACTCTAATCAATTCTGTTATTTACATATAGTTGTTTTTATTACTTCCCGAAATTGGAATGACAGGTCAAATCACTGCTGTGCTACATAACCCTTTCCAATAAAGAAGCACTTTTACTATCATTCATTTTCTAATGTTAACTTTAAAATTTGTCTGCAAATGTCCAAGTTTTTCTATCCTCATGTAAAACCATAATTAAAAAGGAAAATCTAATGAGAATCCAAAGACTGAATTTGTGATTTCCTTTTTCTTTGTTCTACTTAAGGTACACAAATAGCACAGAGCTTGGCCCCAAGACACATTTTTTAAATGCTAAGTGAATTATTTCTGTAAGTATGCAAACATATTCTAAGTTAAACAAGAAAATTTGGACCACATTTTATAAAATTCACCCTCTCAGGAAGCGAAAATAATTGATTAAAAGCCTTTCCCACTAGATTTACTGATTTAAGGCATAAGCTATATCTTATTCATCTCTGAATTATTGGGATTTTGCAGTTTCTCATTCCCTCACCTCCAGAACTTGAATGACTGAATGAAATAAAAATTTTCAAATTATATCAATTTAACCACTTACTTAACCTTGATACCAAGACCGTGCATGCTTCCAAGTTTTCACAGTGAGTATTAAATATTGAATGAGTATTAAAGCTACAACACTGGTATACATAAGCATATAAGTTAAGCATACAAAAAGGTAAATGTGTGTATATTGAAATTTTAAGTTTCTATCGTTGCTGTTGTTCAGTCACTCAGTTGTGTCCAACTTTGTGACCCCATGACTGCAGCATGCTAGCCTTCCTATTCTTCAGCATTTCCTGGAGTTTTCTCAAACTCATGTCCATTGAATCAGTGATGCCATCCAATAATCTCATCCTCTGCTGTCCCCTTCTCTTCATGCCTTCAGTCTTTCCCAGCATCAAGGTTTATTACAATGAGTCAGCTCCTCGCAGCAGGTGGCCAAAGTATAGGAGCTTCTGTTTCAACATCAGTCCTTCTAATGAATATTCAGGATTGATTCCCTAGGACTGACTGGTTTGATCACCTTGCAGTTCAATAGACTCTCAACAGTCTTCTTCAGAAGACAGTTCAAAGGCATCAGTTCTTCGGTGTTCAGCTTTCTTTACGATCCAACTCTCTCATGCATACATGACTAAAGGAAAAACCATAGCTTTGACTATACAGTCCTTTGTAGTTATGCCAAAGAATGCTCAAAATA
This sequence comes from Ovis aries, assembly GCF_016772045.2. Lineage (NCBI taxonomy): Eukaryota > Metazoa > Chordata > Mammalia > Artiodactyla > Bovidae > Ovis > Ovis aries. The sequence goes on from NC_056054.1 coordinate 213,456,122, forward strand.
CCGCACAATTGCACTCATCTCACACACTAGTAAAGTGATGCTCAATATTCTCCAAGCCAGGCTTCAGCAATACATGAACCATGAACTTCCAGATGTTCCAGCTGGTTTTAGAAAAGGCAGAGGAACCAGAGATCAAATTGTCAACAACCACTGGATCATTGAAAAAGCAAGAGAGCTACAGAAAAACATCTATTTCTGCTTTATCGACTATTTGAAAGCCTTTGACTGAGTGTGTCACAAAAAACTGTGGAAAATTCTGAAGGAGATGGGAATAGTAGACCACCTGACCTGCCTCTTGAGAAACCTGTAGGCAGATCAGGAAGCTACAGTTAGAACTGAGCATGGAACAACAGACTGGTTTCAAATAGGAAAAGGAGTATGTCAAGGCTGTATATTGTCACCCCGCTTATTTAACTTCTATGCAGAGTACATCATGAGAAATGCTGGGCTGGAGGAGGCCACAAGCTGGAATCAAGATTGCCAGGAGAAATATCAATAAACTCAGATATGCAGATGACACCACCCTTATTGCAGAAAGGGAAGAAAAACTAAAGAGCCTCTTTAGGAAAGTGAAAAAGGAGAGTGAAGAAGTTGGCTTAAAGCTCAACATTCAGAAAATTAAGATTATGGCATCCGGTCCCATCACTTCATGGCAAATAGATGGGGAAACAGTGGAAACAGTGTCAGACTTTATTTTGGGGGCTCCAAAATCACTGCAGATAGTGATTGTAGCCATGAACTTAAAAGATGCCTACTCCTTGGAAGGAAAGTTATGACCAACATAGATAGCATATTAAAAAGCAGAGACATCACTTTGTCAACAAAGGTCCATCTAACCAAGGCTATGGTTTTTCCAGTAGTCATGTATGGATGTGAGAGTTGGACTTTAAAGAAAGCTAAGAGCCGAAGAATTGATGCTTTTGAACTGTGGTGTTGGACAAGACTCTTGAGAGTCCCTTGGATGGCAAGGAGGTCCAACCAGTCCATCCTAAAGGAGATCAGTCCTGAATATTCGTTGGAAGGACTGATGTTGAAAAAGATTGAGGGCAGGAAGAGAAGGGGATGACAGAGGATGAGATGGTTGGATGGCAGCACTGACTCAATGGACATGGGTTTGGGTGGACTCCAGCAGTTGGTGATGGATAGGGAGGCCTGGCGTGCTGTGATTCATGGGGTCGCTAAGAGTTGGACATGACTGAGTAACTGAACTGAACTGAGGTTTGTCATAGCTCTTTTTCCAAGGAACAAGTGTCTTTTAGTTTCATGCACACTTCTATACAAGCAATCAAACTTACATTAAAGATACAAGTAATTAAAAATACTAAGGCACTAATACAGAGAGGGGATCATTTGCTATTTCACTGAAAGTATACTTATACCTCTTGCTAACTGAAACTGCAATTTCCAGCTTAAATTCAGAATGACTGAATGAATGGTCCCAAAACACCAGAGAAATACTCTGAGATGATGTATAAACAGTCAGCCAGCTGTCATTCAGGGCCTCTCCAAGAAATTCACTTTGCCATTCCCAACTGAATAACAATAAGTATAATGTTATAATAGTTTCTACCATACTTCCAGCTTCACTTTATAGCACCCAATATCTATAATTTCTGTAGCTTTCTTAAGTGTAATCAGAAGAACTCACTCACCTAGAGCCAGATATGCTGGAGTGCAAAGTCAAGTGGGCCTTAGGAATCAACAATTTGAATAAAGCTAGTGGAAGTGATGGAATTCCAGCTGAGCTATCTCTAATCCTCAAAGTTGATGCTGTGAAAGTGCTGCACTCAATATGCCAGCAAATCTGGAAAACTCAGCAGTGGCCACAGGACTGAAAAAAGTCAGTTTTCATTCCAATCTCAAAGAAAGGCAATACCAAAGAATGTTCAAACTACCACACAATTGCACTCATCTCACACACTAGCAAAGTAATGCTCAAAATTCTCCAAGCTAGGCATCTACAGTATGTGAACTGAGAACTTCCAGATGTTCAAGTTGGATTTAGAAAAGGCAGAGGAACCAGAGATCAAATTGCCAGCATCTATTGGTGGTGGTTTAGTCCCTAAGCCGTGTCCAACTGTTTGCAAGCCCATGGATTATAGCCTGCCAGGCTCCTCTGTCCATAGGTTTCTCCGGGCAAGAATAGTGGAGCAGGTGGCCATTTCCTTCTTCAGGGGATCTTTCTGACCCAGGGATCAATCCCGGGTCTCCTGCATTGCATGCAGATTCTTTAAAAACTGAGCTATGAGGGGGCAGTTGCCAACGTCTGTGGGATCATAGAAAAGGCAAGAGAATTTCAGGAAAAAAAAAATCTACTTCTGTTTCATTGACTACACTAAAGGCTTTGTTGTGTAGATCACAACAAACTGTGGAAAATTCTTAAAGAGATGGGAATACCAGACCACCTTATGTGCCTCTTGAGAAACCTGTATGCAAATCAGGAAGCAAGAGTTAAAACTGGACATGAAATAAAGAACTGGTTTCACATTGGGATAGCAGTGGGTGAAGGCTGTATGTCACCTTGCTTATTTAATGTGTATACAGAGTACAACATGTGAAATGCCAGACTGGATGAAGCACAAGGTGGAATCAAGATTGCCAGGAGAAATATCAATAACCTGAGATATGCAGATGACACCACTCTTATGGCAGAAACCGAAGAACTAAAGAACCTCTTGCTGAAAGTTAAAGAGGAGAGTGAAAAATTTGGCTTGAAACTCAACATTCAGAAAACTAAGATCATGGCATCTGGTCCCATCACTTCATGGCAAATAGATGGGGAAACAACAGTGAGAGACTTATTTTCTTGGGCTCCAAAATCACTGCAGATGGTGACTGCAGCCATTAAATTAAAAGATGCTTGCTCCTTGGAAGAAAAGCTATGATCAACCTAGACAGCATATTCAAAAGCAGAGACAATACTTTACTGACAAACGTCCATCTAGTCAAAGCTATGGTTTTTCCAGTAGTTATGTATGGATGTTAGAGTTGTACCATAAAGAAAGCTGAGTGCCAAAGAATTGATTCTTTGAACTGTGGTGTTGGAGAAACTCTTGAGAGTCCCATGGACTGCAAGGAGATCAAACCAGTCAATCCTAAAGGAAATCATTCCTGAATATACATTGCAAGGACTGACGCTCAATCTCCAATACTTTGGCCACCTGATGCGAAGAGTTGACCTATTAGAAAAGATCCTGATGCTGGGAAAGAATCAAAGCAGGAAGAGAAGGGGATAACAGAGGATAAGATGGTTGGATAGCATCACCAAATCAATGGACATGAGTTTGAGCAAGCTCCAGGTGTTGGTGATGGACAGGGCGTGCTACAGTCCATTGGGTTGGACAAAGAGTTGGACACAACTGAGCAAATGAATTGCACTGAAGTATTTGGGTAAATTTCTTACAGTGTTAAAGCCATCATTTTACATTTCCCACCTGTTTATTATGTCTTTAACAAACATCAAGTACTATGAGCACCTCATTAATACCCTGAGCCTCACATCTGGGTGCGAGAGCTCAACTTAGGTTTCTTTGTGTAGTTACTAGTTCGCTTGTATTCAACATTATTTACAGGATGTCACAACACAATTGATACCACATAAACTATTGAGATTTACCTCTGTGCTTTGGGGTTAAAATTGCACAGAACATTTTCAGTGTATTGTGTAATATTTTAGTTTCACTGTTCTAGATTCTTTTGATAAGGTTCAGAGTTATAATTTTACTTAAAATAAAACTATACATCTGTTTGCAGTTATTTAGCAAATTTTCAGTGACTCAGAAATATTAGATACTTCTTATGATCAACCTAGATAGCATATTCAAAAGCAGAGACATTATTTTGCCGACTAAGGTCCGTCTAGTCAAGGCTATGGTTTTTCCAGTGGTCATGTATGGATGTGAGAGTTGGACTGTGAAGAAGGCTGAACACCGAAGAATTGATGCTTTTGAGCTGTGGTGTTGGAGAAGACTCTTGAGAGTCCCTTGGACTGCAAGGAGATCCAACCAGTCCATTCTGAAGGAGATCAGCCCTGGGATTTCCTTGGAAGGAATGATGGTAAAGCTGAAGCTCCAGTACTTTGGCCACCTCATGCAAAGAGTTGACTCATTGGAAAAGACTTTGATGCTGGGAGGGATTGGGGGCAGGAGAAGAAAGGGATGACAGAGGATGGGATGGCTGTATGGCATCACTGACTCAATGGATGTGAATCTGAGTGAACTCCAGGAGTTGGTGATGGACAGGGAGGCCTGGCGTGCTGCCATTCATGGGGTCGCAAAGAGTCAGACACAACTGAGCGACTGAACTGAACTGAACTGAACTCACTTTAAAGTGTATACTTAAGATTCTAACAGAGATCCCAAATGTGGTTAACAGTAGGAGAAACAGAGAGATAAAGATAGAAATTGAGATGGAGATGGAGGATGAGAGGCAATAGTAGGAGTAGAGAGAGAGAGAAGAAAAGGTCATACATGAAAGTCAGTTATATTAGTGCAAGCTTTGCTAATACAGACTTCCCTGGTGGATCAAATGGTAAAGCGTCTGTCTACAATGCAGGAGACCCAGGTTCAATTCCTGGGTTGGGAAGATCCCCTGGTGGAGGAAATGGCAATCCACTCCAGTACTATTGCCTGGAAAATCCCATGGACAGAGGAGCCTGGTAGGCTACAGTCCATGGGGTTGCAAAGAGTCGGACATGACTGAGCGACTTCACTTCACTTGCTAATATAATCAATGACATAAGTCTCTAAGAAAAGCAAATAATATTTTCCTGAAATTTTTTTCTTGGGCTCATAAGAAGATTAGAAATCTTCTTTAATTCACCCAGACATTCTTTGAATCCTTTCAGTTGTGATACTGCTTGCTCGAAACTGATTCCTGCTTTCCCTGAGTTTTCCAAACTATTTTTTTGTTGATGGAAGTAGTGGAGGGAGAAAAATAATCTCTATACATTGCTGGCACAGCTAACATTTCAAAGTGAGCCACAGGCAGAAAAGCTGGAGGCAGAAAGATTTGTGGGATGTTGTCTAAACAATCAGTAGAAGATGGCTTTCTAGTATCTGATAGGAAGGCATATCATACCCAGTTCCTGATCTCTCTTAAAAGGAGAGTACATATTTCATTCTTCAAAGTCACCAAATAGCTTCTTCCCAACTAATATGCAGCTGGACCTGTGGACAAACCTCTTCTGGGTCTACTTTCTGATTCATCAAAACCCTTTTTTTCTCCTATAATAATAAAGTAATTTTCTCTGCCCTAGGGAAACCTTGCCTGAAGAATGGCCTAGAGCAGGAAATCATCACCTGTCTGAGGTAAATGGATTATTATAGAGCACTAAGTTATTTGTAAGATTACTGCTTTTACATCTCTAATTATTAGCTATGTAGTTTGAAGAGTTAATGAATTCCATACCAGAGAACAGTTTATTAGAGCATAAAATGTACCCAATCCAGTCAAATGAAATTCTTCCTCATCTTTAGAACAAAAAGTTTATATACTCTAGGACAAAGATAGCAATGCATTAAGGATTCCTCATATACAACTGAAAATGTGCTTTATCCTGTGCTAGAGATTTGAAAGCTTTGGAGGCAGAAGCAAAATTTAATTTCCAAATCTGTATAATCACTAATATCTGCAAAAATATGTATTCAGAAACTATATCAAAACTTTCTTATTTCATTGAAGTGTTGTAAAGCATAATATATTTAATGAGACATTACAAGATGTTCTTATGTTATATTATATAAGGGCTTAGATTAACTTAAAAAATACTGCGAAGTAAATGAATATGCTTTTCCTATATGCAATTTATTTTAAAAATTCAATTCTTAAATGTGAGAATTCTTAAAATTCTATCAAAATTGATGTTCAATCTTCTAAATCCATCTGTCCTTATATGTCCTCTTCAAAGACTTATTCAGTCATTGATAATGCCCAGTGATGATAGGTAGACTGTAAAAGCTGCCTACAAATAGAGCACCAAGACTTTCATTGGTTTTTCAGGGCAAATTCTAAGTCTATATTTTGACATAAGTAGTCTTTGTAGCACCTAGAAAAGGATGATCACACTTACACATTTCTGTGGAGGAGAAACTAAAGAAATATGACAGCTTAACAGAATACATAAATGTAATAAGAAATAGTTTAAAGGAATTACCATTCATTTAAATGAGAAAACAATCCAAGGTAATATATGTCCCATATGTAGAAAACAATCAGGTATCCATATCTCCAGTAACATGATTTTGGTTACAAAATGGAAGAATACTTATTTAATGAAACTTATTAAGGAAGAGGAACTAAAGAGTCACTTGATGAAGGTAAAAGAGGAGAGTGAAAAAGTTGGCTTGAAACTCAACATTCAAAAAATGAAGATCATGGCATCTGGCCCCAACATTTCATGGCAAATAGATGGGGAAGCGATGGAAACAGTGAGAGACTTTATTTTCTTGGGTTCCAAAATCACTGCAGATGGTGACTGCAGCCATGGGATTAAAAGATAATTCCTCCTTGGAAGAAAAGCTATGACAAACCTAAACAGTGCATTAAAAAGCAGAGATATTACTTTGCCAACAAATATCCATCTCATTAAAGCTATGGTTTTTCCGATAATCATGTATGGATGTGAGAGTTGGACCATTAAGAAGGCTGAACAATGAAGAATTGATGCTATTGAACCGTGGTGTTGGAGAAGGCTACCAAGAATCCTTTGGACTGCAAGGAAATCAAACCAATCAATCCTAAAGGAAATCAGTCCTGAATATTCATTGGAAGGACTGATGCTGAAGCTGAAACTCCAATACTTTGGCCACCTGATATGAAGAGCCGACTCATTAAAAAAGACCCCGAAAGACTGAAGGCAGGAGGAGAAGGGGATGACAGAGGACAAGATGGTTAGATGGTATCAATGACTCAATGGACATGAGTTTGAGCAAGCTCTGGGAGATGGTGATGGACAGGTCAGACTGGCATGCTGCAGTCCATGGGGTTGCAAAGAGTAGGACATGACTGAGCAATCAAACAACAACAACATTAAGAAATGACAAGCTTTCATTAGTGCACATGTTCTTAAACGTCCACATGGTGAGAGACATACCATTCTTATGTTTATGTCTTTTGCACCAAGAGCCTAAGAGTAATTATGTGTTGTGAAAAAAGCATCAATCACTTCACTATCTAGAAAGTCAGTTTTTGTTGTTTTTTTTTTTATCCTATTTAGAGCCATATTTGGAGTCTAATTTAGAGTAAATAACTGCTAAGAATAAAAACCTGTTTTGAAACAAATGATTTCTTATGGATCATAGCTTTCTACCTTGTAGCCACTCCACTAAAACTATGAGATCCAGTACTATTCGATGAGTGAAACCACTCAGTCGAGCAATCCACAATGGAGAGGATTAGCTTACAACTGTTGCCACTATCAGCAAAACAGCAAGCAGCAGACAGTTCATTTTACAGAAACTTAATGGAGTGTATGGCTCTAGCTGTTTAATACAAGCACTGTCAAAGCATCTAGGCAAAAAGTCTCAGCTGTTACTACTGACAAGCTGAGTAGAATTATTTTTTACACTAGACTACAGAGAGCACCAAAGAATGGCACGTGGTGCTGCTCCCACACTGTCTCCATCCATACAGAGACAACATGCTTATGGTTGCCACAGACACACGACAACGGCATCTTCTCAAAAGACCTGAATCGCACCATAGATATGAGGGTTTAACGTTCCACCCTTAGCATTTCAAAAGTGACAGCAGCCCATGAAGACTTGATAATATCTTCGTAAGCATATACATTTGCTTAACAACCTATATATTTATTTTATATTTATATGGAGAAATTATCCACACATAAATACACATACATATTCACACACATATAACAAAACAATATCTGTGAGTCGAATTCTCTTTGGTTAACTTCTTCTATGCAAATCTAAGAGCTTTTGATTTTATTATTAACAACATATACAAAGGTTAATACTGAAAAACCTGATAAACACAAAATATTTTCATGAACAAATTATATATTCTCATCACCCTCTTTATCAGGACACTGAGAGTACATGTGTTTGCTTAACCAACAAGAAAAATAAAAGTAGGACTTGAGAGTAGACTACTAATTTAGCTAAGTTTCTGACACCAACATAAATTGTAGTTTTTTTGGCTATGCAGACATCATCACTTTCACTTAAAAATAAGTCCTGCATATATAATTTAGCACAGTGCAATTAAACAAAAATTTGTATAGAAATGTGGTTGAAGAGGGAGAAAATGAAAACAAGAAACTCTAATTATTTACAAATTGATTCAAAGAATGAAAACAAATAATGCACTTAAATCTAGTTTCACTAAATCAAAGTACATGACTAGATATTTTAAAAATAGAGACATAATTAATTTCTATTTAAATAGCTTCTATAGTTCTTTTAATTTATTAGGATTTTTAATCTGAATAATATTTACAAGTGGCTACTCATAAAGTTAGATAAGTAAATTTTTCAGGATAAAATACAACCAATATTTTCAATTTTAGTTATTTATTCACTTAGTCAACATACTTATTGAAAGCTAAGTGATAAACATTTAGCTATTCAAGGTTAATCTGAGGAATAACACAAGAGAGAGATGAATAATTTTCTCAAAGAACTATAAAATAAAGATGAGTTATGCACACAAATAACTATAATATAGGAGAAAGGGTGCCATGAGAAGAAAACTTAAATTATCGAAACAGCTCAAAACCAGGAGAGATCTATTCTGTCCAGAAAATGAGCAGTGATGGAAAAGAGTATTCTCAACCATGGTGTCCAATGGGAAGCTCTTACAAGTTCTAAAGTTAAAATAAGTGAATGAATATCTCACATTATAAAATCAAAACACATTAACTTCAATAACAATTATGGTCTGAAAGAATTTTCTGAGATAGTCCCTTTTATCCCATTTATGGAGAACTAGAAAAGATACAGAGAATAGTAAGCCAAGGAAGGATAAGGTCAGATTTGCATTTTAGATGGCTCATTCTGCTGAAGTGTAGAGATGGCAATGAAACAGAAAAAGATTGCATATAGAAATATTCATTAAAAGATACAGAGATAAAAGTTAATAAGACAGTCTGAGACTGCTATCCTTACAAAGGCCGACACAAGCTTAGACTTTAGCTGGCATCTGGGAACTTCAATATCAAGAGGGTTCCAGAATCTCTGATAAGAATATGCAACTATGTTGGAAGCAACCTAAATGCCCATCATCAGAGGAATCAATAAAGGAGATGTGTTACATACATACAATGGAATATTACTCAGCCATTAAAAATAGTAAAATAAATAACATTTGCTGCAACATGGATGGACCTAGAGATGGTCATACTGAATGAAGTAAGTCAGAGTAGGAGAAATATTGTATGATATCTCTTATATGAAATCTAAAAAGAAAAAAATAATCCCATGGACAGAGTAGCTTGGTGGGCTTTGGTCCAAAGAATCAGACACGACTGAATGACTAAACATAATAGGAATTACATATTGGATACAAGCCCCTTCACAGATCTTGCATATATATCTTGCATGGATCTATGAGCTCGCACAACTCAAGGAAGCTATGAGCCATGCCGTGTAGGGCCACCTAAAAGGAACAGGTCAAAGTGGTGAGTTCTGACAAAATGTGGTCCACTGGAGGAGAGAATGGCAGACCACTCCAGTATTCTTACCATGAGAACCCCATAAACAGTTTGAAAATGCAAAAAGATAGCACATCAGAAGATGACAGAAAGACTCACAGACTTAGAAAACAAACTTACAGACCAGAGTGAAGGGTGGGGTATGAGATAGTTAGGGAGTTTGAGATGGACACGTATACACTGCTGTATTTAAAATGGATAACCAGGTCCTAAGACAGCGGAGGAATGGGATGGGGAGACCACTTTCTCCCCAACAAATCCATCAAAAGAACATTTGAACACTGAGCAAACTCCACAAAACAACTTCTGAAGGCTGGCAGAGGACATCAGGTACCCAGAAAAGCAGCCCATTGTCTTCAAAAGGAAGTAGGACAAAATATGAAAGATAAAAGGAGAGATAAAAGAGTTAGGGATGGAGAGCCATCCCGGGAAGGGAGTCTTAATAGACGAGAAGTTTCCGAACACCAGGAAACCCTCTCTGGAGGGTCTGGAGGAAGTTTTCGAATCTCAGAGGACAACATAACAAGGAGAAAAAATAAATAAATAAACCCCACAGATGATTTGCCTAAAGGCAACTCCCAGCAGAGAAGTACCCCAGACCCTCGCATCTGCCACCAGCAAGTGGGGGCTGAATGGAGAGGAGCAGGTGGCATTGCTTAGGGTAAGGACCAGGCCTGAAAGCCCTGAGGGCAATCTGAGGGAGCTAACATGAGATAGCAACTGAACTGTGGGATAGCCAGACAGAGAGAGAGGGAAAAAAAAGAGAGAGAGAATTATCCCGAGAAAAGCCCTAACCTAAGGCACTGCTGGACAGCTCACAGAACAAAGGACTGAGCGAATACCAGAGAAGAGCTAGCCCAGCCCCATCTCCCACCAGAGGCAGGGGGTAGGTGGCGCCAGCCAGAGCCAGAAAAGGGGCAAACTCGGCCCCAGGGAGGGCATCCCCTACCAAACTTTGAACAGGCTTCCAGGTTTTAACCAAAGACTTCCTGAGATTCTGGACAGTTGACATCTGCTGGGAGGGTCGCAGCCAGAAATAAGCTCCCAAGAAGAGACATACAGCACACTGGAGATGGGTGCTCCTGGAAACCAAGCAGCTGGGACAGGGAGGTGATAAGACGCACCGCACCTGAGGAGAGTGCGCTCGCCAAGCACCTGGTCTCCTGAGCTGCTCCAACCGGGAAACTGTACAAAATGCAGGCCTGACAGAGTCTGCGCCTTTGTGGAGTACCTGAGAACCTGAACCTGAAAGGCTTAGACCTGGGAAGTGCACGCAACCCAGGGCCCACACCTTGCAGAACAACCTGAAGCCTAAGTAGTGTAGACTGGGAAAACACACGCTGTGAGCTTAGCGGGGGCAATCCCAGTGTGGCCCAGACACTGTGAGCAGCCCCCACACATGCCAGCGATGTTTGTTTGCAGTGCTCCTCCCTCCCCACAGCACAACTGAACACGTGAGCCTGAACAAGAGACCAGCTTTGCCCCCTTGTGTCAGGGCAGAAATTAGACACTGAAGAGACCTGCAAACAGAAGAAGCCAAATAAACAGAGGGAACCGCTTTGGAGTTGACAGGTGAAACAGATTAAAATCCCTGTAGTTAAGACCGACTACACTGAAAGAGGCCTATAGATTTCGAGAAGTTTAAGCTAGAACAAGGAACTATCTGAAACTGAACTGACCCCACACTGCCCACAACAGCTCCAGAGAAATTCCTAGATATATTTTTACTGTTATCATTTTTTTATTTTTTTTCTTTTTTTAAGTCTTGTATTACTCCTTTAATTTTCATTTTTATAACCTACTATTTATTACCTTGCAAAAAAGACCCTATTTTTAAAGCAAACTTCATATATATTTCTTATACTTTTTGTAATTTTTTTAATATTGCATTTTTGAGAGTCTAACCTCTATTCTAGATTTTCAATCTTTGCTTTATAGTATTTGTTATCAATTTTGTACATTTAAGAATACAATCTTCAGTACCCATTTTTACTTAGGAGTGTGATTACTGGCTTGATTACTCTCTCCTCCTTTTGACTCTCCTATTTCTCCCCCAGGTCACCTCTATCTCCTCCCTCCCCTGTCTCTTTTCAACCCAATTCTGTGAATCTCTGTGGGTGTTTCAGGCTGCAGAGAACACTTAGGGAACAGAGTACTGCCTAGATCTATATCTCTCTTTTTCATTTCCCCTTTTCTCCTCCTGCTCACCTGTATCTCATTCCTCCCTCTTCTCTTCACTATGTAACTCCATGAACCTCTCTGAGGGTTCCAGATTGTGGAGAGCACATAGGGAAGTCTTTACTGGCTAGATTGATCTCGCCCCTTTAGATTCCCCCTCTTCTCCTCTTGGTCACTTCTATCTCCCTCCTCCCTCTTCTCTTCTCCATGTAACTCTGTGAACCTCTCTGGGTGGCCCTCACTGTGGAGAATCTTTTCACCATTAACCTAGTTTTATTATCAGTGCTGTATGGATGAAGAAGTCTTGAGGCTACTGTAAGAATAAGACTGAAAACCAGAGGCAGGAGGCTTAAGCCCAAAACCTGAGAACAACAGAGAACTCCTGACTCCAGGGAATATTAATTGATAAGAAATCATCCAAAAGCCTACATGCTGCTGCTGCTGCTGATGATGCTGTCAGTTCAGTCGTGTCTGACTCTGTGCAACCCCAGAGACAACAGCCCACTAGGCTATCCCATCCCTGGAATTCTCCAGGCAAGAACACTGGAGTGGGTTGCCATTTCCGTCTCCACTGCATGAAAGTGAAAAGTGAAAGTGAAGTTGCTCAGTCGTGTCCAACTCCTAGTGACCCCATGGACTGCAGCCTACCAGGCTCCTCCATCCATGGGATTTGCCAGGCAAGAGTACTGGAGTGGGTTGCCATTGCCTTCTCCGAAAAGCCTACATACCTACACTGAAACCAAGCACCAAACAAAAGCCAATAAGTTCCAGAGCAAGACATACCATGCAAATTCTCCAGCAACATAGGAACATAGCCCTGAGCATCAATATACAGGCTGCCCAAAGTGACACCAAAGCCATAGACATCTCGAAACTCATTACTGGACATTTCATTGCACTCCAGAGAGAAGAAATCCAGCTCCACCCACCAGAACACCAAAGCGAGCTTCCCTAACCAGGATACCTTGAGAAGCCAATCATTCAACCCTACCCACAGGGAGGAAACTCCACAATAAAGAGGAACCACAGACTGCCAGAATACAGAAAGGCCAACCCAAACACAGTAATCTAAACAAGATGAAAAGGCAGAGAAATACTCAGCAGGTAAAGGAACATGATAAATGCCCACCAAACCAAAGAGGAAGAGATAGACAGTCTACCTGAAAAAGATTTCAGAATAATGATAGTAAAAATGATACAAAATCTTGAAAACAAAATGGAGTTAAAGATAAATAGCCTGGCAACAAGGATTGAGAAGATGCAAGAAATGTATAAGAAGGACCTAGAAGAAACAAAAAAGAATCAATTAATAATGAATAATGCAATAAATGAGATCAAAACACTCTGGAGAGAACCAACAGTAGAATAATGGAGGCAGAAGATAGGATAAGTGAGGTAGAAGATAGAATGGTAGAAATAAATTTAGCAGAGAGGAAAAAAGAAAAAAGAATCAAAAGAAATGCGGACAACCTCAGGGACCCCTGGGACAATGTGAAACACCCCAACATTTGAATCATAGGAGTTCCAGAAGAAGAAGACAAAAAGAAAGGATATGAGAAAATACTCAAGGAAATAATAGTTGAAAACTTCCCTAAAATGGGGGAGGAAATAGTCACACAAGTCCAAGAAACCCAGAGAGTCCCAAACAGGATAAACCCAAGGCAAAACACCCTATGACACATATTAATCAAATTAACAAAGAGCAAACACAATGATAAAATACTAAAAGCAGCAAGGGAAAACAACAAATAACACACAAGGGGATTCCCATAAGGATAACAGCTGATCTTTCAATAGAAACTCTTCAGGCCAGAAGGGAATGGCAGGACATACTCAAAGTGATGAAAGAGAAAAACCTACAACCCAGATTACTGCACCCAGCAAGGAACTCATTCAAATACGAAAGAGAAATCAAAAGCTTTACAGACAAGCAAAAGCTGAGAGAATTCAGCACCACCAAACCAGCACTTCAACAAATGCTAAAGGATCTTCTCTAGACAGGAAACACAGAAAGGGTGTATACACTCAAACCCCAAAAAACAAAGTCAATGGCAATGGGACCATACTTATAAATAATTGCCTTAAATATAAATGGGTTGAATGCCTCAACGAAAAGACAAAGACTGGCTGAATGGATACAAAAATAAGACCTCTATATATGCTGTCTACAAGAGACCCACCTCAAAACAAGGGACATATACAGACTGAAAGTGAAAGGCTGGAAAAAATTGAAAGTGAAAAAATATTTCACACAAATGGAGACCAAAAGAAAGCAGAAGTAGCAATACTCATATCAGATAAAATAGACTTTAAAATAAAGGCTGTGAAAAAAGACAAAGAAGGGCACCACATAACGATCAAAGGATCAATCCAAGAAGAAGATTCAGTTCAGTTCAGTCACTCAATCATGTCCAACTCTTTGCGACCCCATAAATCGCAGCACGCCAGGCCTCCCTGTCCATCACCATCTCCTGGAGTTCACTCAGATCCACATCCATCGAGTCAGTGATGCCATCCAGCCATCTCATCCTCTGTCGTCCCCTTCTCCTCCTGCCCCCAATCCCTCCCATCATCAGTCTTTTCCAATGAGTCAACTCTTCACATGAGGTAGCCAAAGTACTGGAGCTTCAGCTTTAGCATCATTTCTTCCAAAGAAATCCCAGGACTGATCTCCTTCAGAATGGACTGGTTGGATCTCCTTGTAGTCCAAGGGACTCTCAAGAGTCTTCTCCAACACCACAGTTCAAAAGCATCAATTCTGAAAGAGACACATGTACCCCAATGTTCATCACAGCACTGTTTATAATAGCCAGGACATGGAAACAACCTAGATGTCCATCAGCAGATGAATGGATAAGAAAGCTGTGGTACATATACACAATGGAGTATTACTCAGCCGTTAAAAAGAGTACATTTGAATCAGTTCTGATGAGGTGGATGAAACTGGAGCTGATTATAGAGTGAAGTAAGCCAGAAAGAAAAACACCAATACAGTATACTAACACATATATATGGAATTTAGAAAGATGGCAATGACGACCTTGTATGCAAGACAGCAAAAAAGACACAGATGTGTATAACGGATTTTTGGACTCTGAGGGAGAGGGAGAGGGTGGGATGATTTGGGAGAATGGCATTGTAACATGCATACTATCATGTAAGAATTGAATTGCCAGTCTATGTCCGACACAGGATACAGCATGCTTGGGGCTGGTACATGGTGATGACCCAGAGAGATGTTATGGGGAGGGAGGTGGGAGGGGGTTCATGTTTGGGAACGCATATACACCCGTGCTGGATTCATGTCAATGTATGGCAAAACTTATACAGTATTGTAAAGTAAAATAAAGTAAAAAGAAAAAGAAAATAAATAATTTTTTTTTTTAAAAAAAGCATCAATTCTTCGGCGCTCAGCCCAACAAGATAAAACAATTATAAATATACATGTACCCAACATAGGAGCACCGGAATATGTAAGGCAAATACTAACAAGTATGAAAGGGAAAATTAACAATAACACAATAATAGTGGGAGACTTTAATACCCCACTCACACCTATGGATAGATCAACTAAAAAGAAAATTAACAAGGAAACATAAACTTTAAATGACACAATGGAACATCTAGACCTAATTGATATCTATAGGACATTTCACCCCCAAATAATGAATTTCACCTTTTTTCTCAAGTGCACATGGAACCTTCTCCAGGATAGATCACACCCTGGGCCATAAATCTAACCTTGGTAAATTAAAAAAAAAAAAAAATGAAATCATTCCAATCATCTTTTTTGACCACAATGCAGTAAGATTAGACCTCAATTATAAGAAAGAAACTATTAAAAATTCTAACATATGGAGGCTAAACAATACACTTCTGAATAACCAACAAATCATAGAAGAAATCAAAATATGCATAGAAATGAATGAAAATGAAAACACAACAGCCCAAAACCTATGGGACAATGTAAAAGCAGTGCTAAGGGGAAAGTTCATAGCAATACAGGCTTACCTGAAGAAACAAGAAAAAAGTCAAATAAATAACATAACTCTACACCTAAAGCAACTAGAAAAGGAGGAAATGAAGAACCCCACGGTTTGTAGAAGGAAAGACATCTTAAAAATTAGGGCAGAAATAAATGCAAAAGAAACAAAAGACACCATAGCAAAAATGAACAATGCTAAAAGCTGGTTCTTTGAGAAGATAAATAAAATTGACAAACCATTAGCCAGACACATCAAGAAACAAAAGGAGAAGAATCAAATCAACAAAATTAGAAATTAAAATGGAGAAATCACATAAAGACAACACAGAAATACAAAGGATCATAAGAGACTACTATCAGCAACTATATGCCAATAAAATGGACAACTTGGAAGAAACGGACAAATTCTTAGAAAAGTACAACTTTCTAAAACTGAACCAGGAAGAAATAGAAAATCTTAACAGACCCATCACAAGCATGGAAATAGAAACTGTAATCAGAAATCTTCTAGCAAACAAAAGCCCAGGTCCAGACAGCTTCACAGCTGAATTCTACCAAAAAATTTAGAGAAGAGCTAAAACCTATCTTACTGAAACTCTTCCAGAAAATTGCAGAAGATGGTAAACCTCCAAACTCATTCTATGAGGCCACCATCACCCTAATACCAAGACCTGAGAAAGATGCCACACACACACACACAAAAAGAAAACTAGAGGCCAATATCACTGACGAACATAGATGCAAAAACCCTTAACAAAATTCTAGAAAACAGAATCCAACAACACATTAAAAAGATCATATATCATGACCAAGTGGGCTTTATCCCAGGAATGCAAGAATTCTTTAATATCTGCAAATCAATCAATGTAATACACCACATTAACAGATTGAAAGATAAAAACTATATGATTATCTAATAGATGCAAAAAAGCCTTTGACAAAATTCAACATCCATTTATGATTAAAAAAAAACTCCAGAAAGCAGGCATAGAAGGAACATATCTCAACATAATAAAAGCTATATATGGCAAAACCCACAGCAAACATTATCCTCAATGGTGAAAAATTGAACTCAGGAACAAGGCAAGGATGCCCACTCTCATCACTACTATTCAACATAGTTTTGGAACTTTTGGCCACAGCAATCAAAGCAGAAAAAGAAATAAAAGGAATCCAGATTGGAAAAGAAGTAAAACCCTCACTGGTTGCAGCTGACATGATCCTCTACATAGAAAACCTTACAGACTCCACCAGAAAGTTACTAGAGCTAATCGATGAATATAGTAAACTTTCAGGATAAAAAATTAACACAGAGAAATCAATTGCATTCTTATACACTAACAATGAGAAGATAGAAAGAGAAATTAAGGAAACAATCCCATTCACCATTGCAAAGAAAAGAATAAAATACTTAGGAATAAATCTACCAAAAGAAACAAAAGACCTATATATAGAAAACTATAAAACACTGATGAAAGAAATCAAAGAGGACTCAAATAGATGGAGAAATATACCATGTTCGTGGATTAGAGGCTACCAATGGTATTTTTCACAGAACTAGAACACATAATTTCAAAATTTGCATGGAAATACAAGAAAACCTCGAACACCCAAAGCAATCTTGAGAAAGAAGAATGGAACTGGAGGAATCAACCTGCCTGACTTCAGGCTCTACTACAAAGCTACAGTCATCAAGACAGTATGGTACTGGCACAAAGACAGAAAAGCTCAGAGATAAATCCACACCTATGGACACCTTATCTTTGACAAAGGAGGCGAGAATATACAATGGAGAAAAGATAATCTCTTTAACAAGTGGTGCTGGGAAAACTGGTCAACCACTTGTAAAAGAATGAAACTAGAACACTTTCTAACACCACACACAAAAATAAACTCAAAATGGATTAAAGATCTAAACGTAAGACCAGAATCTATAAAACTCCTAGAGGAAAACATAGGCAAAACACTCTTTGACATAAATCACAGCAGGATCCTCTATGACCCACCTCCCAGAATACTGGAAATAAAAGCAAAAAATAAACAAATGGGACCTAATTAAAATTAAAAGCTTTTGCACAATGAAGGAAATATAAGTAAAGTGAAAAGACAGCCTTCAGAATGGGAGAAAATAATAGCAAACGAAGCAACTGACAAAGAATTAATCTCAAAATATACAAGCAACTCCTGCAGCTCAATTCCAGAAAAGTAAATAACCCAATCAAAAAATGGGCCAAAGAACTAAACAGACATTTCTCCAAAGGAGACATACAGATGGCTAACAAACATATGAAAAGATGCTCAACATCACTCATGATCAGAGAAATGCAAATCAAAACCACAATGAGGTACCATCTCACGCCAGTCATAATGGCTCCTATCCAAAAATATACAAACAATAAATGCTGAAATAGAACTGCCATATGACCCAGCAATCCCACAGCTGGGCATACACCGAAGAAACCAGGAAGCAACCTAGATGTCCATCAGCAGACAAATGGATAAGAAAGCTGTGGTACACATACACAATGAAGTATTACTCAGCCATTAAAAGAATATATTTGAATCAGTTCTAATGAGGTGGATAAAACTGGAGCCTTATACAGAGTGAAGTAAGCCAGAAAGAAAAACACCAATACAGTATACTAATGCATATATATGGAATTTAGAAAGATGGTGATGATAACCCTATTTGCAAGACAGCAAAAGAGACACAGATGTATAGAACAGTGCACTGGGATGACCCAGAGGAATGGGATGGGGAGGAAGGTGGGAGAGGGGTTCAGGATGGGGAACTCATGTAAACCCATGTCTGATTCATATTAATGTATGGCAAAAACCACTACAATATTGTAAAGTAATTAGCCTTCAACTAAAATAAATAAATTAGCAAATAAATATTAAAAATTAAAAAAAAAAAAAGGATAACCAACAAGGACCTACTGTATAACACATGGAACTCTGGTCAATTTTATATGGCAGCCTGGATGGGAAGGGAGTATGAGGGAGATTGGATATATGTATATGTATGGCTGAGTCCCTTTGCTGTTCACCTGAAACTATCACAACATTGTTTCTCAGCTATACTCCAAACAAAATAGAGTTTAAATTTTTTTTTAATATGTAACTGTGTGTGCCCAAAGTGTTTATGCAAACAGTAGCTCATGCTGAACATCTGATTTTCTTCTCTGTGACTACTAGAATCTTGGTATGTGTCAGGCAGAAATTATGTATGTAGTCAATCTCCAATAAAACTGTAAGTACCAGGTCTCCAATGAAATTCCCTAGGAGACAACATTTTACCCATGTTGATACAAATCATTCCTGGAGGGTTTACACATATCCTATGTAACTCCACTGAGAGAGGATGCCTGGAATCTTGTCTTAGGTTTCCTCTAGGCTCTACTCAATGTGCCTCTTGCCTTTATTGATTTGGTTTGATAGTCTTCCACTGCAATAAATCACAGCAATGAATACAACTATATGCTAAGGCCTGTGAATTCTCCCAGCAAAACGTCAGACATTGGGATGGTCTTGGGGACCATAACACAGATGGCTTTGTCTTCCCAAAGATGAAGGAGGTCTGAACTAGTGCAATCACAAAAGGGATGAAAGACCAATAAAAGGAAATGGCTGAAAGAAGGGATATCTGATTCAAACAGACTTAGATGCAAATTTCAGCTCCATTACTGATTAACCATGAGAAAGTGAAAGAGAAAGTCTCTCAGTTACATCCCACTCTGCCACTCATGGACTGTCCAGGCAAGAATACTGTAGCGGGCAGCAGTTCCCTTCTCCTGGGGAATCTTCCCAGCACAGGGATCAAACCTAGGTCTCCCACATTGCAGGCAGATTTTGACCAGCTGAGCCACCAGGCAAGCCCAAAACAGCAAGTCATGCTCATACTAAACATTTAATAGGAGATATCTAGCAAAAAGCTGGGTATCTTAATCTGAAGACAGTCAGAAGATTTATTTATAAGAGAAAAGCATTTTTGCAGTCAGGCAGTATCAATATAAGCATTCAGTTCAGTTCAGTCACTCAGTTGTGTCTGACTCTTTGCGACCCCATGGACTGCAGCACACCAGGCCTACCTGTCCATCACCAACTCTGGGAGTTTACTCAAACTCACGTCCATCGAGTTGGTGATGCCATCCAACCATCTCATCTTCTGTCATCCCATTATTCTCCTGCCTTCAATCTTTCCCAGCATCAGGAGCTTTACAAATGAGTCAATTCTTTGCATCAGTGGTCAAAGTATTGGAGTTTCACCTTCAGCATCAGTCTTTCCAATGAATATTCAGGACTAACTTCTTTAAGGATGGACTGGTTGTATCTCCTTGCAGTCCAAGGGACTCTCAAGAGTCTTCTCCAAAACCACAGTTCAAAAGCATCAATTCTTCAGTGCTCACCTTTCTTATAGTCCAACTTTCACATTCATACATGACTACTGGAAAAACCAAAGCTTTGACTAGATGGACCTTAGTTGACAAAGTATTTTCTCTGCTTTTTAATATGCTGTCTAGGTTGGTCATTACTTTTCTTCCAAGGAGCAAGCGTCTTTTAATTTTACGGCTGCTGTCACCATCTGCAGTGATTTTGGAGGCCAAAATAATAAATTATGTCACTGTTTCCATTGTTTCTCTTCTATTTGCCATGAAGTGATGGGACCAGGTGCCATGATCTTACTTTTCTGAATGTTGAGTTTTAAACCAACTTTTTCACTCTCCTCTTTCACTTTCATCAAGAGACTCTTTAGTTCTTCTTCGCTTTCAGCCATAAGTGTGGTGTCATCTACATATCTGAGGTTATTGATATTTCTCCCAGCAATCTTAATTCCAGCTTGTGTTTCATCTTGTCCAAGATTTCTCATGATGTACTTTGCATATATGATAAATAAGCAGGGTGACAATATATGGCCTTGACTTACTCCTTTCCCTATTTGGAACCAGTCTGTTGTTCCATGTCCAGTTCTAATTGTTGCTTCTTGATCTGCATACAGATTTCTCAGGAGTCAGGTCAGGTAGTCTGATATTCCCATCTCATAAAGAATTTTCCACAGTTTATTGTGATCCACATACCCAAAGGCTTTGGCATAGTCAAAAAAGCAAAGTAGATGTTTTTCTGGAACTCTTTCACTTTATCAATGATCCAACACGTGTTGGCAATTTGATCTCTGGTTCCTCTGTCTTTTCTAAATCCAGCTTGAACATCAGGAAGTTCACGGCTCACGTACTGTTGAAGCCTGGCTTGGAGAATTTTGAGCATTACTTTACTAGCATGAGATGAGTGCAATTGTGCGGTAGTTTGAGCATTCTTTGGCATTGCCTTTCTTTGGGATTGGAATGAAAACTGACCTTTTCCAGTCCTGTGGCCACTGCTGAGCTTTCCAAATTTGCTGCCATATTGAGTTCAGCACTTTCACAGCATCATCTTTTAGGATTTGAAATAGCTCAATGGGAATTCCATCACCTCCACTAGCTTTGTTCATAGCGATGCATCCTAAGGCCCACTTGACTTCACATTCAGGATGTCTGGCTCTAGGTGAGTGAACACATCATTGTGGTTATCTGGGTCATGAAGCTCTTTTTTGTATAGATCTTCTGTATATTCTTGCCTCCACCTCTCAATATCACTTGCTTCTGTTAGGTCCATACCATTTCTGTCCTTTATCGAGCCCATCTTTGCATGAAATATTCCCTTGGTATCTCTAATTTTCTTGAAGAGATCCCTAGTCTTTCCCATTGTACTGTTTTCCTCTATTTCTTTGCATTGATTGCTGAGGAAGGCTTTCTTATCTTTCCTTGCTATTCTTTGGAACTTTGCATTCAAATGGATATATCTTTCCTTTTCTCCTTTTCCTTTTGCTTCTCTTCTTTTCACAGCAATTTATAAGGCCTCCTCAGACAACCATTTTGGTTTTTTGCATTTATTTTTCTGGGGGATGGTCTTGATCCCTGCCTCCTATACAATGTCACAAACCTCTGTCCATAATTCTTCAGACACTTTATCACATCGAATCCCTTGAATCCATTTCTCACTTGCACTGTATAATTGTAAGTTATTTGATTTAGTTCATACCTGAATGGTCCAGTGATTTTCCCTACTTTAATTTAAGTCTGAATTTGGCAATAAGGATTTCAGGATCTGAACCACAGTCAGCTCTTGGTCTTGTTTTTGCTGACTGTAGAGCTTTTCCATCTTTGGCTGCAAAGAATATAATCAATATGATTTCAGTATTGACCATCTGGTGATGTCCAAGTGTAGAATATTCTCTTGTGTTGTTGGAAGAGGGTGTTCTCTATGACCTCTTGGCAAAATTCTATTAACCTTTGCCCTGCTTCATTCTGTACTCCAAGACCAAATTCGCCTGTTACTCCAGTTATTCCTTGACTTCCTACTTTTGCATTCCAGTCCCCTATAATGAAAAGGACATCTTTTTTGGGTGTTAGTTCTAGAAGGTCTTGCAGGTCTTCATGGAACCATTCAGCTTTACCTTCTTCAGCATTACTGGTTGGGGCATAGGGTTGAATTACTGTGATATTGAATGGTTTGCCTTGGAAATGAATAGAGATCATTCTGTCGATTTTGAGGTTTCATCCAAGTACTTCATTTCTGACTCTTGCTAACTATGAGGGCTACTCCATTTCTTCTAAGGGATTGTTGCCCACAGCAGTAAATATAATGATCATCTAAGTTAAATTCACACATTCCAGTCCATTTTAGTTCGCTGATTCCTAAAATGTCAACGTCACTCTTGCCATCTCCTGTTAACCACTTCCAATTTGCCTTGATTTGTGGACCTAACATTCCCATTTTCTATGCAATATTACTCTTTACAGCATCAGACCTTGCTTCCATTACCAGTCACATTCCACAACTGGTTGCTGTTTTTGCTTTTGCTCCATCTCTTCATTGTTTCTGGAGTTATCACTCTACTGATCTCCAGTAACATATTGAGCACCTACCCACCTATGGCGTTTACCTTTCAGTGTCCTATCTTTTTGCCCTTTCATACTGTTCATGGGGTTCACAAGGCAAGAATACTGAAGTGGTTTGCCATTCCCTTCTCCAGTGGACCACGTTTTGTCAGAACTCTCCACTATGACCTGTCTGTCTTGTGTGGCCCTACACAGCATGACTCATAGTTTCATTGAGTTAGACAAGGCTGTGATCCATGTGATCAGATTGGTTAGTTTTCTGTGATTATGGTTTTCATTCTGTCTGCTCTCTGATGGAGAAGGATAAGAGGCTTATGGAAGCTTGCTGATGGGAGAGACTGACAGAGGGGGGAAATGGGTCTTGTTCTGATGAGTGGGGCTATGCTCAGTAAATCTTTAATCCGATTTTCTTTTGATGGGTGGGGCTTTGTTCCCTCCCTGTTATTTGACCTGAGGCCAAACTATGGTGGAGGTAATGAAGATAATGTGGACCTCCTTCAAAAGGTCCCATTCATGTGGTGCTACACTCAGTGTCCCCAACCCTAGAGCAGGCCCATGCCTCCGCCAGAGACTCCTGGACACTCCCAGGCAAGTCTGGGTCATCTCTTGTGGTGTCACTGCTCCTTTCTCCTGGGTCCTGGTGCACACAGGTTTTGTTTGTGCCCCCAAGAGTCTGTTTCCCCAGTCCTGTGTAAGTTTTGGTGGTTCTATGATGGCGTTAGTGGTGACCACCTCCAAGAGGGCTTATGCCATACCCAGGTCTACTGCACCCAGAGCCCCTGCCCCTGCAGCAGTCCACTGCTGACCTGTACCTCCTCAGGAGACACTCAAACACAGTTCTGTCTCTGTCTTTGTGGGGTCTCTGGGTCCTGGTACACAAACCATGAAAACGGATCAGTTCACCTAGACAGAATGTCTTTAGTGAGAAGAGTAAGTCCAGATTTAAATCTCAGGACAAATTACAGAGGCAATAAATAAAAGAGGAGCCCAAGGTGTAGATAAAGCAGTGATTCTTTAAGTGTAGGTCCTGGATCAGCAGGATCAGCATCTCCTGGAAACCTGTTAGAAATACAAATCTTCACTCTCTCCAAGACTTACAGCAGATGAGAATCAAGGTCTAGCAATCTGTGTTTTAACAAATACTTCAGGTGGTTCTAATTGATGTTAAAGTTTCAAAACCACTGAAATAGTGTTTAAAAATCTAGTGAGTAAGTTAGAATCTAGATATATAGTCATAAAGTTGCAAAGGACCAGGCCAATAATGTGAATGGTAGCAAGTGAGAGAAGACTGTCGAGGGATGGATTGGGAACTTCAGTGGCTACAGAGAAGTCCAGCAAGACAAGAGCTTTGATATGCCTACTACATTTGGCAACATAGCTTTACCAAAAACAGGTTCACTGAAATGTAGGGCAGAAGTCCAATGGCAGAGGGTGAAGGTCAAAGAATGGAAAGGGAAGAAATTAAAACACAGAGCGCCTACTACTCTTAAGAATTTTAAGTGCAAAGGACCAGGAGTCATGTCAGTTTTTTCTGGTTGCTATTTGATACTGTTTTTGTTACTTTTTAAGGTGGCAGAGACTTGACCAAAGCAACAGAGAGAAGGAAGTTGACAATGCATAGATAAAATAAAAGGAAAAACCAGTAGAGCAAAATAAAGGACAAAGAAAAAAGGAGAGAATAAGCAGGAAAGTGAGGTGGAGAGAAGGATTTGGAGAAGGGAACTCCACTCCCACTGGGGAGTTCAACTGAAAGTGTAAACCACTGACATGTAGTATCCTCATTTTTTCCCAAGAGGCATGATTTTCCTTCTATGTTGTTCATCTGGGCAGATATAAAGGATAGAGATTGAATGATAATAATTTTTTATGCATTCCCAGTACCAAATATAGGAGATATTCAATAAATGTTTCACAAAAGAAAAATTTGTTAAGAGGGCAGATTTTATGTTAGGTATCCTTTAAAGCAGTGGTCCCTCACCTTTTTGGCACCAGAGATTGGTTTCATGGAAGACAATTTTCCATGGATGGGGTGGAAGGCAGGGATGGTTCTGGGACATTGGGGAGTGTCTGTAAATACCAACAAAGATTCACTCACCTGTCTGCTGCTCACTTCCTGCTGTGCTAACATGCTATGAGCTGGTGACCTGGGGGTTGGGGACCCCTGCCTTAAAGTAAAATATATGAAGTAATGATTAACAATTCATCTCATTTTCAGAGCGAGAGAGGAAGGGGTAACAAGAAGAAGAGGGGGAAAGAGAGAAGAGAAAAATGGAGCAAGGTTTGTGCTAAACAACTCTTTCCAACTCACAGAAGCTGAATGTGCCCAGCTCTTCTCCACCCTGCACTCAGTGATGGAATTGTGGTAGATTGAGATTAGCAATTGTGGGTGTATTTACATCACAGAAATGGGCAAACACAGGGCCTGCTTTTCAGGAGAACTAGTGATTTAATATTACCAGCACACCACTGGAAAACACTAAGCAGCCATTCATCTAATGTTTACTTATTCTGGACTCCATCAGCGAAGCCAAGAGAAATGTAACTGTCATCTGCACTGGGCACTTATAAACTAGTTCTCAGAAAGTTAGATCATTTCATAGCTCATAGGTAGCATAGGGATTTAAACTCAGATCTGTCAACTCTAAAACTGATTCTTACCTTTCCCATGCTTGCCTTATTGTTAAAATCATCTGAATCTCTGGTTAAAACACACATATTTTTATGTTCTACTTTAGGCCTACAAAAAACGAATCTCTAAGGGAAGGACTTGAAACACTGTATGACCTACATGACTGTTATTAGCAGGCACATACGGAAGTTAGTTCATTATATCACTACCTCTGTAGTTGCTTCTTTGGTTTACTAGTCTGGGTTACTACTATAATAGGAGTTAGGACCACAGTCCAATCCAGTACTAAAAACTGGGCACTAGATACATGAAATATGTAAAGAATGAGAAGGAAGAACTGGAGAAGGAAATGGCAACCCACTCCAGTATTCTTGCCTAGAGAATCCTATGGACAAAGGAGCCTGATGGGCTGCTGTCCATGGGGTTGCACAGAATCGGACATGACTGAAGTGACTTAGCATGCATGCATGCATTGGAGAAGGAAATGGCAACACATTCCCATATTCTTGCCGGAAGAATCCTGGGGACAGAGGAGCCTGATGGTGTGCCGTCTATGGGGTCGGACAGAGTCGGACACAACTGAAGCGACTTAGCAGCGGCAGCAGAGAAGGAAGAACAGACTCTAATGGTCAGAATAAAGCTGCCTAGACTTGGGATCATTCTCAATATGACCCTTTAAGGGTCAGAGATGATTAGGCTTTGCAAATCTTCTGAACAATGCCCATGAAATAATTTGCATTTTGCAGTAGAGGAAAAGAACCCTCATGGGGAAGTAGAAGGGGCTAAGAAAGCTGCTATAGTTGCACCAAAGGTAAGTAGTAAAGACAGACTTTAAACAAGGATGGTTCCTTGTTTCAACCACTTCACTGAGTTGCCTTTATATCCTTTGATGAATTAAAGTTTTAGGAAACAAACTAATAATCAAACAATTGCAATTGGCAATGATTATATCAAAGCATTATCTTTGACACAGATAATCAAACTGATGAGCCCTTTTTTCTCTCTTTAAATTACACTCTCAAGAAGCAGACAATGAAAAAGAAAAATACCCTGTCAGTCTTATTAGTTATTTGCAACCTAAAATAAGTGAACCACTAAATTTCAACATCCATAGTCATGTAAATATCACAGAAAAATCAAGAAATCTGTAAACTACTTCATAAACTATAACAGCAATGTACATGTAACATAATAGAGCTCCCAGAACTCTGCCAACATCTGGCAGTAATTTTCCTCAAGCCTCAATATTGGTCTCAGCTATTCCTCACCCACCATAACTCTTCAGGGTGCTGATATGCAGCACATGATGGGTGACTTAACTAGAGATCTGTCTTCCATTATCCCAGAAAGGTGAGGGGCAAGCATAAAATTCCATGAACTAGACAATGAAATGCTTCAAGATAGGCCTATACCAAGGATTGCTGACTTGTGAGTTTGAATGGATAAACCACAGCCTGAGGTTAAAGTCTTTAGCTTACTTTTTTAAATAAAAATCCAGCATTTCTTACTAGACAAAAATTAGCTTCCCCCTGCTTTCAGGAAACCAGCTGATTAAGAGTGTAGCTCTAGAACCAGACTGTGTGGGTTTGAATTCCTGCTCTGTCACTTAATAGCTGTGCAACTTTAAGCAAGTATATATTAAAAAAAAAAATTCTTTGTGCCGCAGTTTCCCCATCAGCAAAATAAGGGCATTGATAGCAATTCCTTCCTCAAAAGCAAAGATTGTATTAATTCAAAATTCTCAAAACATTATAATAGTGTCTGACATGTTCTAATCACAAAGAAAAAGTTTGCTAATAATTATTCTATCACTCTTTGAAACAAACTGTTCCTAAGCCTAACTATACCATATATGAATAAGAGTTTATGATGATAACTTATTTAACAATTTGCCATCAAAATAACCCATTAGGAAGATTAATGGGAAGAAGTCTCTAGAATATAACAAGCTATCATACAAGATCTAAGGAAGAGGTATGATTATTGATATTGTCCTACAGAGGAGTTTGATAACCTTTATTATAGTGAGTCTGAGTACTTATCTTGTGAACCTACTATCTAATTGTCCAACTTGGTTAGCTGGAGATAGAGGACTGAAAAATCTCTCTCTCTCTCAATTCTAGCTCTCTGTCACACACACAACTCACACACACACAGCAAGTAGAGTCACACTTGAGCACGTTAAATTAAAATCTTTTACTAAACAAATTTATCCTTACCAAAAAAAACAAACAAACAAAAAAAACAATAACAACAACAACAGACCATAATAGATCCTACAGGGAAATTTTAGACTCAATTTTCAGGGTTTTATGAAAACTATTGTTTTAGGGGGCACTATTATCCAGATATGGAAATAATGGAAAAAAAAGAAAATTTGCCAGAAGCAAAGATCTCTGTTAGTCAGGAACCAAGTTAGAAAACTGTGCAGCTCTGCAATGCTTTCTTTTTTTCTTATTTTTTTAATTTTTATTTTTACTTTATTTTACTTTACAATACTGTATTGGTTTTGCCATACATTAACATGAATCTACCACGGGTGTACATGCATTCCCAAACATGAACCCCCCTCCCTCTGCAATGCTTTCTTTGTATGTTGCACTTTCAAACATTCTCTCTAGGTGAGATCAAGTAAATGTATGTACTTTAAATATCTGACTAATCACCCAAAGATGAGAAAGTCTCTAAGAGAAGCTCCTTTGATATCAGAATTATGTAGATCATTCCTGAGCACTGGCCCCAGTCCTTGTCCAACTACTGATTCTAATTACTTTCTCAGGTATTGCTCCCTCAGGATGGCCTAAAAATATAGCCTACCACTTCTCTTTAAAACAGAAATACTCCACTCTAAAATAAAAGTTCCATTAGTCTGTAAAACATCTTATAAAACTCTAGGCCAGCTTTCTTCCTAATAAACTGCTGAATAACATTTCAATCAAGCAACTACCATAATGAAGATTTGGACATGACTCATGATTATACCTATTTCATGCTGAAATCTCATTTTTAAAAAAAAAACAACTCACACAGGAATATCACTTTCCTTAGAGCATTATTAAAGCAGCAGTGAAATATTTATAATTATTTCAGCTGAGGGAATAAGAATTTTGATAATTGTTGAAAAGTACACAGACAAGTCTGATGAGGTATTTTGGCCAAGAGAAGCAAAACAGAAATGAAAACAAGAGAAAACAAAAATTCAAAATATCAAAACTCATAAATCAACTAACCAGCTAAACAAATAAAAAACTAGAAAGGCAGTCTTTGAAAATGTCTGTATATTCTATGCCAATGTTTTATTCTTACATGAGAATTTGAAACTCCTGTCTATTAAAGACTGAGCTTTCTGCAAGACAAGGAAAAAAGCACAAAATGTGTTATTTTACAGCAAATCCTGAGATGGTAACCAAGTCTCCAAAGGTCTTTAAGTGTGCAAGTTGAACTTTGCACTTCTGTCTTATCCCATTTAGCTGATCCAAGTACCAGAAAGAAGCCCTGTCAGAAGGAAGAAACGAAGTTTCCATTTCCATGCTCCATCCATCTGGTATGCCACCAACTTCAAGTGACAAGTTGTCCTTCGTATGAGATCATCAACATGGCCTCTGAACTCATTATGGTTTGACAGAGTTATACTGAATTCTCATTCTAACACTACTACAGGACCATGAGTTGAGAAATATTTTGTAATCTGTTGTGATTTTATCTGTCATGGACTATGGTTTTCTATTTGTGTAGCTAATCCAAACACAATTCCTAATTCACCATTCTCCCTCTTAGGGACCTAGGAAATACATACAAAGAGCCAGGATGAAAAAGAATATAGTCTGCGATGTTTTGCTCAGAAGACCACTGGCAGGCTCAAAGCGTCTTGTCTATCTCAAGATTAACAACAACAATTATCATTCAGTGTCTTTTAGTTTGTCATTCTCCAGAGTATGAGCCAATATCCTTCTTAGTCTATAAATATCCTTCACAGCATCAGATAATGAATAATGTCTGTTGAACCAGGGGGTACCCTCTTGAAGAGATGTTAGTTCTGCTTTGTCCTCACTCACTGCTTTTGTTGCTGTGGTTGTACTACTAGGAAGGGGAAATCTGTTCACCTCTGTAGATTCCATACCAGCAGCAACTGTGGAGAAAGGAAATATGTGATACTAATGGAAGAACTGAAGTGAAGTGAAGTCGCACAGTTGTGTCCGACTCTTTGCGACCCGTGGACTGTAGCCCACCAAGCTCTTCCATCCATGGGATTCTCCAGGCAAGAATACTGGAGTGGGTTGCCATTTCCTTCTCCAGGGGATCTTCCCGACCCAGGGATCGAACCCAGGTCTCCCACACTCCAAGCAGATGCTTTAACCTCTGCACCACCAGGGAAGCCCGATACTAATGGAAACCTGTTTTTAATGTTTTCCTTGCATTTTCCTGAAGTAGTCATAGCTAGCACTTGTTGAATACTTACTTCCAGTCAAATAGTGCTAAAGGTTTCCATGCATTGTCTCAGTTCATTCTCATCATACCACCACCACACATAATAACAACAAAACTACAGAACTTTGAGAAGAGTAGTGTTACTGTGTCCATTTTACTGTTAATGACATAAAAGTTTAGAGATGTTATAAAGCTTATCCAAGGAAAGAGTGGTATTGGAATTCGAAATCAGAAGACTAAATTCACAACTTCAGTTCAGTTCAGTCACTCAGTTGTGTCCGACTCTTTGCGATTCCATGAACCACAGCATGCCAGGCCTCCCTGTCCATCACCAACTGCCAGAGTTCACCCAAACCCGTGTCTATTGAGTCGGTGATGCCATCCAACCATCTCATCCTCTGTCGTCCCCTTCTCCTGCCCTCAATCTTTCCAGCATCAGGGTCTTTTCAAATGAGTCAGCTTTTCACATCAGGTGGCCAAAGTATTGGAGTTTCAGCTTCAGCATCAGTCCTTCCAATGAATATTCAGGACTGATCTCCTTTGGAATGGACTAGTTGGATCTCCTTGCAGTCCAAGGGACTCTCAAGAGTCTTCTCCAACACCACAGTTCAAAAGCATAAATTCTTCGGCACTCAGCTTTCTTTATAGTCCAACTCTCACATCCATACACGACCACAGGGAAAACCATAGCCTTGACTAGACGGGCCTTTGTTGACAAAGTAAAGTCTCTGTATTCATTTCAAACTAATGAAATTCACAACTTCATAACTTAACAATTATGTTATTCTACTGAAAGAATTTAGTCACTGCTTTGTTTACTTATTTAACTGTGCATTTTGTTTTGTTGGCATTTAATAAGCCTCAATCTTGTTTATAAATACTGATGATATGAATATAATGAATAAAATATAAAATTTAATTTTCAAGACAACTTTTAAAATATTTGGATAATTTATATTTACACCCAATTTTCAATTTTATTCCAGTGTTTAAAAATCCAAGAAAGAAAAGTCTTATACAATATCTTTTAAAATCTTATCTATCAAATAGATGATAAATATTGTTACTTTTAATACCAGATTAAAAGGGGAAGTAACTATAACTTGGAGTAAACAAGAATGAATTCCCTTGTCTTATTCAACATAAGATAAGAAGGATCAAGTAGGATCAATTATCAGGACAGATTTTTAAAATATTTGCATATAACCATGGTGGGGAAACTATGGTTTTGGTTATTCAACTGACAAGGACCACAAAAGGGGGAGGCAGATAGGATCACTCCTGTAGACAACAGGGAGATTTAGAAAATAAGCCACCCACCTCCCCTACAAAAAAATCTGCCTTACCTCTTCAAGTTTTCCTAAACACTGTTCTCTGTTCTCTTGGGCATAGTGGGAATGTCTATCACCAACACAAAACAACACGATGTTTTGACCCTTGACACAAATAATGCCAAAACCTCTAACTGAAAGAAATAACAGGATTTTTCATCTGTGGTGTTTTAAAATATGTAATGACCGCTTACCAATAACAACTCTAACAGGCAATACCAAGGACAGTTTAAAATATCATCTTGGGTCCTCATATTTATAATCTTGCATTCTGCTGGCTCTAAGTTTACCACAATGATTAACTCAGGACCAAAACTTTTCCAAACTGTTTTGATTTGTTGACTGCATTTCACTGGCTCTTTCTACCTTTCTAATTCCACATCTTGCTTTGAAAAACCAAAGTTATCCTTCTGAAAGGATATGCCTCAGTCAAATACATTTAGTCAAGATCTGTACCTTCAATCCTCAGTCATTTATGGTATGAAAATAAATGGAGAAATCTCCCTGAGTCACAATTTGTCAGTAAACAATAAAAGCCTTTGAAATCTGCATGCTCTTTGACCCAGACATTTCCAGAAATGCATAATGTAAGTACGCACATGATTAGCTACAAGGACTGTGGTTTGGTTTATAATATTTTAAAAAATTGATAAAACTTCTAATGTCTACTGCTAGTTCAGTTCAGTTCAGTTCCTCAGTCATGTCTGAATCTTAGTGACCCCATGAACTGCAGCACACCAGGCCTCCCTGTCCATCACCAACTCCCAGAGTTTACCCAAACTCATGTCCATTGAGTCAGTGATGCCATCTATCCATCTCATCCTCTGTCGTCCCTTTCTCCACCTGCTTTCAATCTTCCCAGCATTAGGGCCATTTCAAATGAGTCAGCTTTTCACATCAGGTGGCCAAAGTATTAGAGTTTCAGCTTCAACATCAGTCCTTGCAATGAACACCCAGGACTGATCTCCTTTAGGATGGACTAGTTGGATCTCCTTGCAGTTCAAGGGACTTTCAAGAGTCTTCTCCAACACCACAGTTCAAAAGTATCAATTCTTTGGCTCTCAGCTTTTTTTATAGTCCAACTCTCACATCCATACATGATTACTGGGGAAAAAATAGCCTTGACTAGATGGACCTTTGTTGGCAAAGTAATGTCTCTCCTTTTGAATATGCTGTCTAGGTTGGTCATAACTTTCCTCCGGAGCCCCCAAAAATAAAGTCAGCCACTGTTTCCACTGTTTCCCCATCTATTTCCCCATCTATTTCCCATGAAGTGATGTAACCAGATGCCATGATCTTAGTTTTCTGAATGTTGAGCTTTAAGCCAACTTTTTCACTCTCTTCTTTCACTTTCCTCAAGAGGCTCTTTAGTTCTTCCTCACTTTCTGCCATAAGGGTGGTGTCATCTACATTTCTGAGGTTATCAATATTTCTGCTGGCAATCTTGATTCCAGCTTGTGCTTCCTCCAGCCCAGCATTTCTCATGATGTACTCTACATATAAGTTAAATAAACAGGGTGACAATATACTAGGTGACGTACTCCTTTTCCTATTTGGAATCACTCTGTTGTTCCATGTCCAGTTCTTCTGTTGTTTCCTGACCTGCATACAGATTTCTCAAGAGGCAGGTCACATGGTCTGGAATTCCCATCTCTTTCAGAATTTTCCACAGTTTGTTGTGTTCCACACAGTCAAAGGGTTTGGCATAGTCAATAAAGCAGAAATAGATGTTTTTTCTGGAATTCTCTTGCTTTTTTCCATGATCCAGCGGATGTTGGCAGTTTGATCTCTGGTTCCTGTTAAAACCAGCTTGAACCTCTGAAAGTTCACAGTTCACATATTGCTGAAGCCTGGCTTGGAGAATTTTGAGTATAACTTTACCAGCGTGTAAAATGAGTGCAATTGTGCGGTAGCTTGAGCATTTTTTGGCATTGCCTTTCTTTGGGATTGGAATGAAAACTGACCTTTTCCAGTCCTGTAGCCACTGCTGAGCTTTCCACATTTGCTGACATATTGAGTGCAGCTCTTTCACAGCATCATCTTTTAGGATTTGAAATAGCTCAACTGGAATTCCATCACCTCCACTAGCTTTGTTTGTAGTGATGATTCCTAAGGCCCACTTGACTTCACATTCAGGATGTCTGGCTCTAGGTGAGTGATCACACCATCGTGATTATCTGGGTCGTAAAGATCTTTTTGTATAGTTCTGTTTATTCCTGCCATCTCTTCTTAATATCATTTCCTTCTGTTAGGTCCATACCATTTCTGTCCTTTATTGACCCCATTTTTTGCATGAAATGTTCCCTTGGTATCTCTAATTTTCTTGAAGAGATCTCTAGTCTTTCCATTCTACTGTTTTCCTCTACTTCTTTGCATTAATCACTAAGGAAGGCTTTCTTATCTCTCCTTGCTAATCCTAAATACTTGATTTAAGAACACTTTAAAAAAGCAACAGATGCAAATACTCAATTTAAGAAAAACTTTAAAAATATCAACAGATAAAATTCTGAGGCTGTTTTACTGAAACTAGAGTGACCCAATGAAAAAAAATATAACACATCCCCTTTGAACATAGTTTTAAACTTTAAAAGTTCCTGCTATTAAAAAAAAAGTAACTAAAAACATAGGATCGACTACTCTTTTAAAATGCAAACTAGTTAACAAATAAATGTGAATTAGAACCCAAACACACTATACATCTACTGGCTATTACTGATACTAGAAATTCACAATTAAAATTAAAATGGAATCAGAATATCCTTTTGGGTGAGTGAGGAAATCTGTAAGAGTTAGGCAAGACTGTGAATTTTCCAGATGTCTAAGCAAAGAAAATAATAGATTCACATTTCTCTTGGTATAACTTTGGTAAATAAAAGATTTAAAATAGCTACAGATGTGACTATCAAACAATATCAAATTCTTAAAAAGAGTATTTTTTATCTTAGACTGTAGGCATCCTGCTGACAAATTATGCCTATTATATGATAAAAGATAATACCTTATTAAAATATGCTCTTTTAAAAATAATGGTAATAAATCAATGAACAAAATAGTGTGACAGAATAACTGAGTTTAAGCCTACCTATGGGGATTATAAAGCATTTTGCTCTTCATTAATTTTGAAGGTGGGACTCAGAAAAAAATGGACATGGTCTTTGTGATAAAGATGAGTTCCCTTGTGTCTGAAGATCTAAAACATATGGAAAATTATTCCCCTTTCTATAATATGCCATTATTTTGTTCGTAGTTATGTTCATTTCAACCTTTGAAACCAAGTTCCAAATATTCATAGAAGAAAGGATATAATCCTTGCTTTTCCAAGTACTGTGTGAATTACAGACAAAAGCTTTAAAAGAGAGGAAAAGGAAAAATATAATAGCATCCAAACTCTTTGTGTACCCAAGAGGCTGAGACATTATCATAATGCCTCTATTATGGCAATTGCTGAAATTAAATGCCTGCAGATTTGACCCTAAGGAGTATAGTGCCGTGTTTGCTGTAATAAAACACTTACTGTAAATGCTTAACCTTGAATAGAGTCTATGTTAATACAATTCCACAATAGCTATTTTGACAACTGTCACTATATATTTAATAAATAAGCCATATTGAACCATCCCATATTACATTTTTGGTTATGTGAAATATCTTGCTTTCTCTTTGCAAGGATGTATTGTCTGCCAGAATCTGTAGACTCAACATATACTATGAAAATAGGATGATGTGGTACTTTGGTGATTATTCAAGATTTAAAAAACTTAATAGAAAAAATATTCATGGAGCAGCATGTGTAAAAGTGCACACAGGTTCTGTTTGATAGTTTATATATGATTCAGAATAAAAATCATATAATTGCCAGCACTTATCATATTATGGATTTATGCTGGTCTTTGCCATCACTTTGCATTAGTGTTATCTCAGCTGCTTGCTATTTAATAATCTTATATTAAGTCATTATGTTTCTTATACAGGTACCAATCAATAAGATGCAAATATGGCATTTTTTGCCTTTGCAGAACAACTACAATGGACAAGGTGTCTATCTTGCAGTTTGAATTACATTTGCATTGTTAGCTAAATGGAACCTAGATGTTGCCTGTTTCATTTTTTTAAATATTAAATTTAGCAAACTAGAAATATTTTGAAAAAAATCAAAAACTGAAGTCTTAGAAATCAATGATGAATGTCTTTATATAAATGCCACATAAATTAAAAATAGAATTTGTAAAGGAAAGCAGAAATGGATATAGTTCCTATTAGCCAATGAGAATCTTTCATTTCCCAATGCTATTTGTATATTTTAACTATTAAGTGTGAAAGTGGCTCAGTCGTGTCCAACTCTTTGTGACCTCATGGAATGTAGCCCGCCAGGCTCCTCTGTCCATGGAATTCTCCAGGCAAGAATACTGGAGTGGGTTACTATCCATCCTCCAGGGGTCCCAACCCAGGGATTGCACCCAGGTCTCTCGCATTGCAGGTGGATTCTTTAACATCTGAGCCACTAGGGAAACCCAAAGTCTAGCCACCCATGGTGGGGCTCGAACCCAAATCCCTAGCTTAGGAGGCTAATGACTTACCGATTAGGCCACTGGGACTTTTTTGGTAATTTAGAATCTGTCTGAAATACAGGAGACCTGGGTTCAATTCTTGGCTTAGGAAGATCCCCTGGAGAAGGGAATGACTAATCACTCCAATTGGTGACTGCAGCCATGAAATTAAAAGAGGCTCGCTTCTTAGAAGAAAAGCTATGACCAATCTAGACAGCATATTAAAATGCAGAGACATTACTTTGCCAACAAAGGTCCCTCTCATCAAAGCTATGGTTTTTTCAGGAGTCATGTATGGATGTGAGAGTTGGAGTATAAAGAAAGCTGAGCACTAAAGAATTGATGCCTTTGAACTGTGGTGTTGGAGAAGACTCTTGAGAGTCCCTTGGACATCAAGGAGATCCACCCAGTCCATCCTAAAGAAAATCAGTCCTGAATATTCATAGGAAGGACTGATGCTGAAGCTGAAACTCCAATACTTTGGTCACCTGCGAAGAATTGACTCATTTGAAAAGCCCCTGATGCTGGGAAAGGTTGAAGGCGGGAGGAAAAGGGGACAACAGAGGATGAGATGGTTGGATGGCATCACTGACTTGATGGACATGAGTTTGAGTAAGCTTCCAGAGTTGGCGATGGACAGGGAAGTCTGGCTTGCTGCTGTCCATGGGGTCGCAGAGTCTGACACGACCGAGCAACTGAACTGGCCCATTTCAGTATCCTGGCCCAGAGAATTCTATGGACTGTATAGTCCATGGGGTTGCAAAGAGTCAGACACCACTGTGTGATTTTCATTTCCTTCAACTATTAAGTGTAGCCATAGTTTCGTTGCTGTTGTTTTACACTACATTAATTTCACTCTCTGGCAATATAGCTTGTAAAATTTTCTTAAAAGAGAAGCAAATATTTATATTTTACAGGTTTTGATATTTAATGGTCAGCTTGTCTATTTTTCATTCTATGAATTTCAACACTAGTTATCTACATTTCTTTATCCCCATTTACTCTATAGTCCATCGAAACTCTTTCCTTCATCATCACACACTAAAATAACTGCAATGAGGAAGACCTGGATTTGATTCCTGTGTTAGGAAGGTCCCCTGGAGAAGGGAAAGGCTACCCACACTCCAGTATTCTGGCCTAGAGAATTCCATGGATGGTATAGTCCATGGGATCACAAGGAATCAGACGACTTTCACTTCACAACTGAGCAACTTTCACTTCACTTCACACATGCTTGGAAGGAGAGCTAGGGTATCTGCAAATATTTGTTGGAGAGTATAACTGCAACACACTATAGCTTCTTATTGATTACAAAATCATATTTACTTTCCTGTATGTTAACTCTCTTCTCTCTCTCTGATCCCTTTCTCTCCCAGTTATCTTCATATCCACTACTGGGAATTTCGGTTCTAGTGATACCATAATACATGCAGTTTTTTTTAAAAAAATGACATGTTGCATGCATGTATGATTTCTTTCTTTTTTTTTAACCTATTATTCCATATGTTTCTCTGGTGCTAGAAAATTTTGTTTTTCCAGTTTTATCTCAAAATATACCTCTCCTCTGAAATCGTCCCTGGCCCCACCAAAATTTTCCTACTTTGTATATAATTTATTTATTTTTTAATATATTACTGAACAATTTACACTTCTCTTCCCACTAGACTGTAAACGACGAGGTCAGAGAGTACAGTTCAAATTTAAGTCTCTGATATCTGATATAAAACATAAACTCAAAAACACAGGTAATCATCAAATCCTACTTTTCTATCATTGAACGTATGTTAAGTTTACTTTTAATTTTTTAATATAATTGTATTTATTATAATTGGAGGGTAATTACTTTACAATATTGTATTGGTTTTGCCATACATCAACATGAATCTGCCATGGGTGTACATGTGTTCCCCATCCTGAAACCCCCTCCCAACTCCCTCCCCATACCATTCCTCTGGGTCATCCCAGTGCACTAGCCCTGAGCACCCTGTGTCATGCATCGAACCTGGACTGGTGATCTGTTATGATCTGTATTATCTGTATATGATAATATACATGTTTCAATGCTATTCTCTCAGATCATCCCACCCTCACCCTCTCCCACAGAGTCCAAAAGACTGTTCTATACATCTGTGTCTCTTTTGCTGTCTTGCATACAGGGTTATGATTACCTTCTTTCTAAATTCCATATATATTTGTTAATATACTGTATTGGTGTGTTTCTTTCTGTCTTACTTCACTCTGTATAATAGGCTCCAGTTTCATCCACCTCATTAGAACTGATTCAAATGTACTCTTTTTAATGGCTGAGTAGTACTCCATTGTGTATATGTACCACAGCCTTCTTATCCATTTGTCTGCTGATGGATATCTAGGTTGCTTCCATGTCCTGCCTATTATAAACAGTGCTGTGATAAACACTGGGGCACATGTGTCTCTTTCAATTCTGGTTTCCTCAGTGTGTATGCCCAGCTGTGGGATTGCTGGGTCATATGCAGTTCTATTTCCAGTTTTTAAAGGAATCTCCACACTGTTCTCCATAGTGGCTGTATTAGTTTGCATTCCCACCAACAGTGTAAGAGGGTTCCCTTTTCTCCACACCCTCTCCAGCATTTACTGTTTGTAGACTTTTGGATAGTAGCCATTCTGACTGGCGTGAAATGGTACCTCATTGTGGTTTTGATTTGCATTTCTCAGATAATGAGTGATGTTGAGCATCTTTTCATGTCTTTGTTAGCCATCTGTATGTCTTTTTTTTGAGAAATGTCTATTTAGTTCTTTGGCCCATTTTTTGATTGGGTCATTTATTTTTCCAGAATTCAGCTGCAGGAGTTGCTTGTATATTTTTGAGATTAATTATTTGTCCATTACTTCATTTGCTATTATTTTCTCCCATTCTGAAGGCTGTCTTTTCACCTTGCTTATAGTTTCCTTTGTTGTGCAGAAGCTTTTAAGTTTAATTAGGTCCCATTTGTTTATTTTTGCTTTTATTTCCAGTATTCTCGGAGGTGGGTCATAGAGGATCCTGCTGTGATTTATGTCAGAGTGTTTTGCCTATGTTTTCCTCTAGGAGTTTTATAGTTTCTGGTCTTACGTATAGATCTTTAATCCATTTTGTTTATTTTTGTGTATGGTGTTAGAAAGTGTTCTAGTTTCATTCTTTTACAAGTGGTTGACCAGTTTTCCCAGCACCACTTGTTAAAGAGATTGTCTTTTCTCCATTGTATATTCTTGCCTCTTTTGTCAAAGACAGTGTGTCCATAGGTGTGTGGATTTATCTCTGAGC
The DNA here is from genome assembly GCF_016772045.2 of Ovis aries. NCBI lineage: Eukaryota > Metazoa > Chordata > Mammalia > Artiodactyla > Bovidae > Ovis > Ovis aries. The sequence goes on from NC_056054.1 coordinate 213,495,114, forward strand.
TTTCTATTTTGTTCCATGGATCTATATTTCTGTCTTTGTGCCAGTACCATACTGTCTTGATGACTGTGGCTTTGTAGTAGAGCCTGAAGTCAGACAGGTTGATTCCTCCAGTTCCATTCTTTCTAAGATCGCTGGGCTATTCAAGGGTTTTTGTATTTCCATGCAAATTGTGAAATTATTTGTTTTAGCTCTGTGAAAAATACCGTTGGTAGCTTGATAGGGATTGCATTGACTCTAAAGATTGCTTTGGGTATTATACTCATTTTCACTATATTGATTCTTCTGATCCATGAACACGGTATATTTCTCCATCTACTAGCGTCCTCTTTGATTTCTTTCATCAGTGTTTTATATTTTTCTATCCATAGTCTTTTGTTTCTCTCGGTAGATATATTCCTAAGTATTTTATTCTTTTCATTGCAATGATGAATGGAATTGGTTCCTTAATTTCTCTCTATTTTCTCATTATTAGTGTATAGGAATGCAAGGGATTTCTGTGTGTTGATTTTATATCCTGCAACTATACTTTTTAAAATTATTTGGATTTTTTGTTTCTATGAGTGCACTGTATTTAAAATTTCTTCTCATTTTCCCTCACAGCTTCCTGGGAAAGTTTGCATGCCTATGGCTGATTCATATTTATGTATAGCAAAAACCATCACAATATTGTAAAGCAATCCTCCAATTAAAATCATTGGCCCACCCTGGTGGCTCAGCTGGTAAAGAATCTGCTTGCAATGCAGGAGACCTGGGTTCGATCCCTGGCTCAGGAATATTCCCTGGAGAAGGGAATGGCTACCCACCCCAGCATTCTTGTTGGCAAATTCCATGGACAGAGGAGGCTGGCAAGACATAGTCCATGGGATTATATATGTATGTGTATGGATATATATAAATATGTATATATATATATATATATTCATGATTTGTTGTTAAAAGACAAATACAAGGAATGAAATGCAGTCTTTAGTATGGTACCTTCTGTATATAATAAGGTAACTAAGAATATATATTTGTATTAGCATTTATAAGGGGAAAAAAATCAAACAAAAGTTCTACCATGCCAGTGACAGAGACTGGATGAATGCTTGATTGATAGAACCAGACATTTTATTCTATACCACTTTTTTAAAAAAAATAAAAATATGTAAATTTGTTATTTATTCTAAAAGTAGAACAAAAAGCAATAAAATTAAAAGATATAAGAAAACCTGCTCAACTGTACCCAAACTTTAATTCCCAAGCAGCCTTCCGAGTACTTACTGGGCTTTCTCAATAAATCAATACCAAGAAAGAAGATTCCCAGAAAAGGATTATAGCCTCCATCTCAACACAATAAACAAATTGGAAGTTTCCTTCATAACCTTTTTTTTTTCTTTTTTGGCTAGGCATGTGACTTATAAATCTGAGTATCTGATAATAGTCAACCTGAGGATACTGACATGACAATGTGCCAGAGCTATAAGGATGGTGCATTCATCAAGATAAAACCTATGAGTTGATAAGCCTTTTGAGTAAATCACCATTTATACTTAACCTATATCATTCAGAACACATATGGTTGTCTTTTTATGTACAAGTAAGTGCTTAATGATTATTAAGTTGAATTACATAGAAACATTTTTTCATCTTAACTACTGACATATTTGTAATGCAGAAGACTGAACAGTAAACTTAAATGGACTATGCACTTAAAACTATTTACTTTCACTTCAATACCGAAGACACTGATGGAGAGCACAAATAAAAGGCTCTACTTACTAAAATTTAACAAGTCTGGTTTCTTTTTTTAAACTATCCTTTTGTTCTGATCTCCTCAGCCTTCCTCCCTCTTCCAGTTGCTCTCTACATGTAACCCAAACATCATTTTCATTATTATTTTTCTTTCACCTTTATTTAGAACAAGTAATACAAATTGCCCTCTTTTTTGTATATCAGTTCAGTTCAGTCACTCGACACATGCAACTCTTTGCAACCCGCTGGACTGCAGCATGCCAGACTTCCCTGTCCATCACCATCTGCAGGAGCTCACTCAAACTCATGTCCATCAAGTCAGCGATGCCATCCAACCATCTCATCCTCTGTCATCCCCTTCTCCTCCTGCCCTCAATCTTTCCCAGCATCAAGGGCTTTTCAAATGAATCACTTCTTTGCATCAGGTCACCAAAGTATTGGAGTTTCAGCTTCAGCATCAGTCCTTCCTATGAATATTCAGGACAGATTTTCTTTAGGATGGACTGAGTGGATCTTCTTGGTATTCAACGGACTCTCGAGAGTCTTCTCCATTACCACAGTTCAAAAGCATTCTTTAGTGTTCAGCTTTCTTTATACTCTAACTCTCACATCTATACATGACTCCTGGAAAAACCATAGCTTTGACAAGAGGGACCTTTGTTGGCAAAGTAATGTCTCTGCGTTTTAATATACTGTCTAGGTTGGTCAGAATGATCAGAACAAACAACAGAATGATCTCTGTTCGTTTCCAAGGCAAACCATTCAATATCACAGTACTCCAAGTCTATGTCCTGACCAGTAAGGCTGAAGAAGCTGAAGTTGAACAGTTCTATGAAGACCTACAAGACCTTTTAGAACTAACACCCTAAAAAGGTCTCCTTTTCATTATAGGGGACTGGAATGCAAAAGTATGAAGTAAAGAAACACCTGGAGTAACAGGCAAATTTGGCCTTGGAGTACAGAATGAAGCAGGGCAAAGGCTAATAGAGTTTTACCAAGAGAATGCAGTGGTCACAGCAAACATCCTCTTCTAGCAACACAAGAGAAGACTCTACACATGGACATCACCAGATGGCCAGTACTGAAATCAGATTGATTATATTCTTTGCAATCAGAGATGGAGAAGCTCTATACAGTCAGCAAAAACAAGACCAGGAGCTGACTGTGGCTCAGATCATGAACTCCTTATTGCCAAATTCAGACTTAAATTGAAGAAAAGTGGGGAAAACCACTAGATCATTCAGGTATGACATAAATCAAATCCCTTATGATTATACAGTGGAAGTGAAAAATAAGTTTAAGGGACTAGATCTGATAGACAGAGTGCCTGATGAACTATGGATGGAGGTTCATGACATTGTACAGTTGACAGGGATCAAGACCATCCCCAAGGAAAAGAACTGCAAAAAGGCAAAATGGCTGTCTGAGGATGCCTTACAAATAGCTGTGAAAAGAAGAGAAGCAAAAAGCAAAGGAGAAAAGGAAAGATATACCCATTTGAATGCAGAGTTCCAAAGAACAGCAAGGAGAGATAAGAAAAGTCTTCCTCAGAGATCAATGCAAAGAAATAGAGGAAAACAATCGAGTGGGAAAACTAGAGATCTCTTCAAGAAAATTAGAGATACCAAGGGAACATTTCATGCAATGATGGTCTCTATAAAGGACAGAAAGTGTATGGACCTAACAGAAGCAAAAGATATTAAGAAGAAAAGAAGCAAAAGATATTAAGAAGAGGTGGCAAGAATACACAGAAGAACTATACAAAAAAGTTCATGGTTCACATACTGTTGAAGCCTGGCTTGGAGAATTTTGAGCATTACTTTGCTAGTGTTGAAGATGTGTGCAATTATGCAGTAGTTTGAGCATTCTTTGGCATTGCCTTTCTTTGCAACTGGAATGAAAACTGGCTTTTCCAGTCCTGTGGCCACTGCTGAGTTTTCCAAATTTGCTGGCATATTGAGTGCAGCACTTTCACAGCATCATCTTTCAGGATTTGAAATAGCTCAACTGGAATTCCATCACCTTCACCAGCTTTGTTCATAGTGATGCTTCTTAAGGTCCACTTGACTTCACATTCCAGAATGCCTGGCTCTAGATGAGTGATCACATCATCATGGTTATCTGGGTCTTTTTTGTATAGGTCTTATTTATATAGTTCTTCTGCATATTCTTGCTACTTCTTCTTAATAACTTCTCCTTCTAAGGTCCACACCATTTTTTGTATATAAAATGGCAAAAAAAAAATTTGTAACCCTTTATGTAACTTAGGTTACATAACTGCAAAGAGTTTTTAATAACTAATCTATTATATATTATAACTGGTACACTTAATCATTACAAAATATATAGCAAATAAAACTTTTATAATTACAAAATTTCAATAAATTTTATTAATGTGTTGTCATCTTTTAAGTAATAAAATATATTTCCTGTTTCTTTATAAAATGTGTTTTGGAATGTATAAAAAAAGATATGCTTTTTCTGAGACTAAACAATTCCTTTAAGGTGTTTTGTGAGCAAAAGGATAACTAAGGATATGCCAAACAAAACTAGCCCAAGAAAAAAACAAAAATTTTATAAGCACTGCATGACATCTAATCCTCAGCACTTGCCTTCAAAACTTAATTATGTATTAGGGGCTCCTGATTTCAATTCTGTCTAACTTGAGATTTAATATGTAAGATTTTGACTTCTGGAAAGTTTCTCAAGGAGTGTGTTTGAAAGTCAGGTAATTGACCTTACTACTCAACACTGACATAGTGACTTCTCAGATCATGAAAATCTGATATGGACTGGTTCTCTCCTGTTAATTACCTGCTCAGGTATTAATTCCATCTCTGTGAATTCTCTGCCTGGAAGAAGGTCACATTTGTGAGTGGTCTTGACTTCTGACAAGCAAGTTGTTTGAGTAAGATAGTGCTTCTTCTCAGAATCAAGGAAAACCTAATTCATTGACTGGGCAGCTGTGATGTGGGCAGTATCAAAACCTGTGCTTAAGAAATGATGCTTAGAAATCATTTCCTCTGAATTTTAAAGGCTGAGTGAAAAGTCAGGGGGTAGTAAATCATGCTACAGAAACAGTAGGAAATTTAAGAATAAATGAAAGAATATGTTTGCTTCCATACTTTTTTAAAAAGTCACTGCTAGCCTCTCTTTACAACAGTTAGGATCATTAGGTAGCTGTTTATTTGGACATTCAGCAAAATCACACTCAATTTCATGTAGAGTCAAAAGGGAAGATGGTGAAACCTGTTGCATAACTATACTCAAAATCTTTCTTACAGTATGTTAGCATATATGATATTTTTAAAGCTATAACTTTAATATTTGCAAACATTAAGTGCATGAGAAATAAAGTAAAATGAAGGAGGAAAAATTAGTCAATCGAAATCTCTTGGGATATATGTGTAACTGCGGAAAGAGACAGACATTGTAATTAACTGGATGATTATTGGACAAAGAGATCAATTTAGCATTGACTGATTATCTCATTTATATATCATGTCACCTCACATACACCCTCCAGGTCCTCTGGAAAAGGGAAAGGCTACCCACTAAGGATTCTGGCCTAGAGAATTCCATGTCCATGGGTTTGCAAAGAGTCGGACATGACTGAGTGAATTTCACTTCACATGCATGCTAGCACATAAATTAATAAATGTTCTTAATATCATGCTGAATAAATGTATCTTGTCATAGGCATAGAGAAGTATTTAATTTTTTGTTTGTGATGGATTTGGTGTTTCTTTACTTTTCAGATGCCTTGACTCCATATTACTTTATGTGTGCTAAGTCACTTCAGTCATGTCCAATTCTGTGCAACCCTATTGACTGTAGCCTGTCACGCTCCTCTATCCATGGGATTCTCCAGGTAAGAATACTGGAGTGGGTTGTCATGGCCTTCTCCACATAACACTTTATAATAGGCTCCAATTCCAGGTCATTAAGTACTATAAACTATTTTGTAAAATTATAAAGTAGGGGTTATTGTATTCATGTGGCTTTGGAAACTACTAAGTATCAGTTAATTAATAGAAGAGAAAGCCCAGGGGAAAAATGACTTATAGTACTTAGTAAGGAAAGCCTTAACTTCTGGCGCATGTTTGGAGAAGAGTATGGAGAACAATCAGACCACCTGACCTGCCTCTTGAGAAACCTGAATGCAGGTCAGGAAGCAATAGCTGGAACCGGACAATTAACAACAGACTGGTTCCAAATAGGAAAAGGAGTACGTCAAGGCTGTATATTGTCACCCTGCTTATTTAACTTCTATGCAGAGTACATCATGAGAAACACTGGGCTGGAGGAAGCACAAGCTGGAATCAAGATTGCCAGGAGAAATATCAATAATCTCAGATATACAGATGGCATCACTCTTATGGCAGAAAGTGAAGAACTAAAGAGTCTCTTGAGGAATATGAAAGAGGAGAGTGAAAAAGTTGGCTTAAAGCTCAACATTCAGAAAATGAAGATCATGTCATCCAGTCCCATCACTTCATGGCAAATACATGGGGAAACAGTGGAAACAGTAGCTGACTTTATTTTTCTGGGCTCCAAGATTGCTGCAGATGGTGATTGAAGCCATGAAATTAAAAGACGCTTACTTCTTGGAAGGAAAGTTATGACCAACATAGACAGCATATTAAAAAGAAAAGACATTACTTTGCCAACAAAGGTCTGTCAAGTCGAGGCTATGGTTTTTCCAGTGGTCATGTATAGATGTGAGAGCTGGACTGTAAAGAAAGCTGAGCGCTGAGGAATTGATGCTTTTGAACTGTGGTACTGGAGAAGACTCTTGAGAGTCCCTTGGACTGCAAGGAGATCCAACCAGTCCATCCTAAAGGAGATCAGTCCTGGGTGTTCATTGAAAGGAATGATGTTGAAGTTGAAACTCCAATACTTTGGCCACCTGATGCAAAGAGCTGACTCATTTGAAAAGACTCTGATGCTGGGAGGGATTGGGTGCAGGAGGAAAACGGGATGACAGAGGATGAGATGTTTGGATGGACATGGGTTTGGGTAGACTCTGGGAGTTGGTGATGGACAGGGAGGCCTGGCATGCTGCAATTCATGGGGTCGCAAAGAGTCAGACACAACTGAGTGACAGAACTGAAATGAACTGATGGAGAACAAAGACACAGTTCATAAGGATATCTCCTCTCTGTCTCCTGGCTTTCAATTCCTTGAGTACACTCCCATAGTCTACTGATGTTCAAATGGACCAGAAAGCTGCTCATACCCAGTCTGTCTCCCAAAGTGGAGGTTGTTTACTTTGAAATAAACATGGTACAAGTCAGGGGAAAGGCTGATTTTTTTTCTCCCAACCAACTGAATGTGCTACTTTCTCCATGGTGGTTTAAGTGCTCAGTCATGTCTGACTCTTGCAAGCCCATGAACTGTAGCCTACCAGGCTCCTCTGTCCTTGGGATTCTCCAGCAAAAATACTGGAGTGGGTTGCCATTTCCTTCTCCAGGAGATCTTCCTGACCCAGGAATCAGAATCAAATCTGCACTGCAGGCAGATTCTTTACTGAGTGAGTTAGAAGGGAAGATATATAATTCAAAATAACTGACCAAGGGAAGTCCAAGTAAGTTCTACTTTTTCCTAATATGACTAATCCTTTTGTCTATTAAAAAAATATTTCCTGTTCTATATTTTTTAAATTTATTTTTTATTGAAGGATAATTGCTTTACAGAATTTTGTTGTTTTCTGTCAAACCTCAACATGAATCAGCCATAGGTATACATATATTCCCTCCCTTTTGAACCTCCTCCCATCTCCCTCCCAATCCCACCCTTCTAGGTTGATACAGAGCCCCTGTTTGAGTTTCCTGAGCCATACAGCAAATTCCCATTGGCTATCTATTTTACATATGGTAATATAAGTTTCCATGTTACTCTTTCCATACAGCTCACCCTCTCGTCCCCTCTCCCCATGTCTGTTTCTCCCTTGCTGCCCTGTAAATAAATTCTTTGGAACCATTTTTCTAGATTCTGTATATGTGCATTATAATACAATATTTATCTTTCTCTTTCTGCCTCACTTCACTCTGTATAATAGATTCTAGGTTCATCGACCTCCTCAGAACTGACTCAAATGTGCTCGTTTTTATAGTTGAGTAATATTCCATTGTGTTTATGTACCACAGCTTCTTTATCCATTCATCTATCAATGGGCATCTAGGTTTCTTCCATGTTCTAGCTATCATAAATAGTGATGCAATGAATAATGGGATACATGTGTCTTTTTCAACCCTGGTTTCCTCAGGGTATATGCCTAGCAGTGGGATTGCTGGGTGATATGGTAGTTTTATTCCTAGGTGTTTAAGGAATCTCAATACCATGTTCCATAGTGGCTGTATCAATTTACATTACCACCAACAGTGCAAGAGCGTCCCCTTTTCTCCAAACTCTCTCCAGCATTTATTGTTTGTAGGCTTTTTGATGGTGGCCATTCTGACCAGTGTGAGGTAGTATCTCATTGTGATTTTGATTTGCATTTCTCTAATAATGAGCAATGCTGAGCATCTTTTCATGTTTGTTAGCCATCTGTATGTCTTCTTTGTAGAAATGCCTGCTTAGGTCTTTTCCCCATTTTTTGAATGGGTTGTTTTCCTGGTATTGAATTGTATGAGCTGCTTATATATTTTGGAAATTAATCCTTTGTCAGTTGTTTCATTTGCTATTATTTTCCTCCATTCTGAGGGTTGTCTTTTCACCTTGCTTATAGTTTCCTTTGCTGCTCAAAAGTTTTTAAGTTTAATCAGGTCCCCCTTGTCTACTTTTGTTTTTATTTCCATTACTCTAGGAAGTGGGTCATAGAGAATCTTGCACTGATTTATGTCATCAAGTGTTGTGCCTATGTTTTCCTCTAAGAGTTTTATAGTTTCTGATCTTACATTTAGGTCTTTAATCCATTTTGAGTTTATCTTTGTGTATGGTGTTAGGAAGTATTCTAATTTCATTCTTTTACATGTAGCTGTCCAGTTTTCCCAGCACCATTTATTGACGAGGCTGTCTTCAATACAGAGGAATATTCATTGTATATTCTTGCCTCCTTTGTCAAAAATAAAGTACCCATAGGTGCATGGGTTTATTTCTTGGCTTTCTATTTTGTTTCATTGGTCTACATTTCTTTTTTTGTGCCAGTACCATACTGTCTTGATGACTGTAGCTTTGTAGTATAATCTGAAGTCAGGAAGGTTGATTCTTCCATCTCCATTCTTCTTTCTCAAGACTGCTTTGGCTATTTGGGGTCTTTTGTGCTTCCATATGACTTATGAAATTTTTTGTTCTAGTTCTGTGAAAAATGCCATTGGTAATTTGAGAGGGATCGCATTGAATTTGTAGACTGCATTTGGTAGTATAGTCATTTTCACACTATTGATTCTTCCTACCCAAGAACATAGAATATCTCTCCATCTGTTTATGTCATCTTCAATTTCTTTCATTAGTGTCTTATAATTTTCCGTGTACAGTTCTTTTGTCTCCTTAGGTAAGTTTATTCCTAGATATTTAATTCTTTTTGTTGCAATGGTGAATGGGATTGATCCCCTAATTTCTCTGATTTTTCATTGTTAGTATTTAGAAATGCAAATTATTTCTGTGTATTGATTTTGTATCCCATAATGTTGCTAAATTCACTGATTAGCTCTAGTAATATCTTTAGGGTATTCTATGTACAGTACCATGTCATCTGCAAACAGTGAGAGCTTTACTTCTTTTCTAATCTAGATTCCTTTTATTTCTTTTTCCTCTCTGATTGCTGTAACTAGGACTTCCAGAACTATGTTGAATAATAGTGGTGAAAGTGGACACCCTTGTGTTATTCCTGATCTTAGGGGGAATGTTTTCCATTTCTCACCATTGAGAATAATGTTTAATATAGGCTTATCATATATGGCCTTTACTACATTGAGGTAGGTTTCCTCTTTGCCCATTTTTTTTTTTTTGAAGAGTTTTAATCATAATTTAGTGTTGAATTTTGTCAAAGGTTTTTTCTGCATCTATTGAGATTATCATATGGTTTTTATCTTTCAATTTGTTAATATGGTGTATCACATTGATTGATTTGCATATATTGAAGAATCCTTGCATTCCTGGAATAAACCCAACTTGATCATGATGTATGAGCTTTTTGATGTGTTGCTGAATCCTGTTCACTAAAATTTTGTTGAGGATTTTTGCATCTATGTTCATCAGTGATATTGGCCTATAGTTTTCTTTTTGTGTATTGTCTTTGTCTGGTTTTAGTATCAGGGTGATGGTGGTCTCGTAGAATGAGTTTGAAAGTGTTTATTTCTCTTCAATTTTTTGAAAGAATTTTAGAAGGATAGGCATTAGCTCTTCTCTGAATGTTTGATAGAATTCTCCTGGGAAGACATCTGAACCTGGGCTTTTATTTTAAGGCAGATTTTTTTTTTTTTTATTACAGCCTCAATTTCAGTGCTTTTAATTGTTCGTAATTTCTATTTCTTCCTGGCTCAGTCTTGGAAGAGTGAACTTTTATAAGAATCTTAACATTTCTTCCAGGTTATCCAATTTATTGCCATAGAGTTGTTCATAATAGTCTCTTATAATCCTTGGTATTTTGGCATTGTCTGTTGTAACCTTTCCTTTTTCATTTATCATTTTGTTGATTTGATTCTTCTCTTTTTTTCTTGATGAGTCTGGCTAAAGGTTTGTCAATTTTGTTTATCTTATCAAAGAACCAGTTATTAGTTTATTAATCTTTACTATTGTTTCTTTCATTTCTTCTTCATTTATTTCTGCTTGGATCTTTACAATTTCTTTCCTTTTACTAATTTCGGGGGTTTTTTGTTCTTCTTTTCCAGTTGTTTTAGGTATAAAGTTAGGTGGTCTATTTGATGTTTTTCTTGTTTGTTGAGGTAGGGTTGTATTGCTATAAACTTTCCTCTTAGGACCACTTTTGCTGTATCCCATAGGTTTTGAGTTGTTGTGTTTTCATTGTCATTTGTTTCTAGAAATTTTTTTATTTCCCTTTTGATTTCTTCAGTAATCTGTCAGTTATTTAGAAACGTGTTGTTTTAATCTCCATGTGTTTGTGTTTCTTACTTTTTTTTCTTATAATTGATATCTAGTCTCATAGTGTTGTGGTTGAAAAGATGCTTTATAGAATTTCAATTTTCTTAAATTTATTGAGGTTTGATATGTGACCCAAGATGTGGTCTATCCAGGAGAATGTTCCTTGTGCTGTTGAGAAGAAGGTGTACTATTCTGCATTTGGGTGGAATGTCCTGAAGGTATCAATGAGATCCATCCCTCTAATGTATTATTTAAGACTTGTGTTTCCTTATTAATTTTCTGGTTTGATGATCTGTCCATTGGTGTGAGTGGGGTGTTAAAGTCTCCTACTATTATTGTTTTACTGTCAATTTCTCCTTTTATGTCTGTTAGTGTTTGTATTATGTATTGATGTGCTCCTATGTTGGGTGCATAGATATTTCCAATTGTTATGTCTTCCTCTTGGATTTATTCCTTCATCGTTATGTAGTGTTCTTCCTTATCTCTTGTAATCTTATTTTAAGGTCTATTTTGTCTGATATGAGGACTTTTACTCCAGCTTTCCTTTGCTTCCCATTTGCGTGGAATATATTTTTCCATCCTCTCACTTTCAGTCTATATGTGTCTTTGAGGTCTAAAGTGGGTTTCTTGAGGACAGCATATGTATGGGTTGTGTTTTGTATTCATTCAGCCAGTCTGTGTCTTTTGGTTGGAGCATTTAATCCATTTACATTTAAATTAATTATTGATATATATGTTTCTATTGCCATTTGCTTAACTGTTGGGGTTGACTTTTTAGATCTTTTTTCTCTTCTTGTAATTCTTGACTATATAAGTCTCTTTAACATCTGTTGTACAGCTGGTTTGGTGGTACTGAATTCTCTTAACTTTTGCTTGTCTGAAACGTTTTTGATTTCTCCATCAATTTTGTATGATATCCTTGCTGGGTACAGTAATCTTGGTTGTAGATTTTTTGCTTTCAGTACTTTAAATATATCCTGCCATTCCATTTTGGCCTGCAGAGTTTCTGCTGAAAGTTCAGCTATTAAGCATATGGGGTTTCCCTTGTATGTTGCTTGTTGCTTCTCCCTTGTTATTTTTAATATATTTTCTTTGTGTTTAGTCTTTGTTAGTTTGATTAGTATGTGTCTTGGCATGTTTCCCCTTGGGTTTATCCTGTATGGGACTCTTTGTGCCTCTTGGACTTGACTGACTTTTATTTTCCATGTTGGTCAAATTTTCAACTATAATCTCTTCAAAAAATTTCTCATACCCTTTCTTTTTCTCTTCTTCTTCTGGGACCTCTTTTATTGGAATATTGGTGTGTTTGATATTCTCCAAGAGGTCCCTGAGAGTATCCTCAGTTCTATTCATTCTTTATACATTATTTCTGCTCTTGAGAAGTTATTTACACCATTTTAACTTCCAGCTCACTGATTAGTTCTTTTGCTTCAGATATTCTGTTATTGATTCCTTCTAGAGTATTTTTAATTTCAGTAATTGTGTTGTTTGTCTCTGCATGTTTATTCTTTAATTCTTCTAGGTCTCTGTTAGTTGATTCTTGCATTTTCTCCATTTTGTTTTCAAGGCTTTTGATCATCTTTACTGTCATTATTCTGAATCATTTTTCAGGTAGTTTGTCTATCTCCCTCTTCTTTTATTTGGCCTTTTGTGTTTCTAGTTTGTTCCTTCATTTGTGTAACACTTCTCTGTCTTTCCATTATTTTTTTAACTTATTGTGTTTGAGGTCTCCTTTTCCCAGGATTCAAAGTTGAATTCTTTTTTCCTTTTGGTTTTGGCCCTCTAAATACGAAACCAAAGATGAACCCCAGACAATTGGCAGTTATAAAATCAGGCAAATAATAATTAAAATAATGGAATACACACACACACACATATATATATATATACACACCCATCAGCAAAGTCAAAACAGTCCAATACGAATAAAGCACAATAGATTGACCGAGCAAACAAACAAAATAAAAAATTATATTTGCCAGTTAAGAACAAAACTAACTAAAGCACAAACTGGAAAACAAAACTAAAGCAAGGCACCAAGTGGGGAATAAAGCAATGAAAGCAAAACTAACAAATATGTTGAGAGGAAAGAAAAGAAAGAATAGATATGCAAAGTTAAATAGAGGTAGATGAAGATTTATATATATTAAAGATTAACTGGAAGGGGAAAAGAACAGTAGGAAAGGGAAACAAATGAAAAATATAGAAAAAATATAACAGGCTTTAAAAAATTAAAAGTTAAAATTATAAAAAAGGAAAAAGATTTTTTAAAATGGAAGAAGAAAGAAAAAGAGAAAAAGGAAAACTCCACAGAACTACAAAAGCCCAATGTAGATGCAGAGGTTTATAACAACTATAAAAAAGTGTGACTGAATATACACACATATATAAACACCCATAAGCAAAATCAAAACAGTGCAACAAAAATAAAGTACAACAGATTGACCAGGCAAACAAAGGAAATCTAAAATTATATCTACCAGAACAAAACTAACTAAAGCAAAAACTGGAAAACAAACTGAAGCAAGGTGCCAATTGGGGTATAAAGCAATGAAAATAAAACTAACAAATATGTTGAGACTAAAGGAAAAAAAAGAAAGAAAGAATAGATTTGCAAAGTTAAACAGAGGTAGATAAAGAAGATTTATATATATTAAAGATTAACTGCAAGGGGAATGAATAGTAGGAAAAGCAAACAAAGGAATAAATTTAGAAAAATAATAATAGGCTTAAAAAATTAAAATTAAAAAAAACGAGAGAAATAAAAAACCTTCCCAGAACTTCAAAAGCCCAATATAGAGGCAGAGGTTTATAACAACAATAAAAAACATGAAAGAAAAAAAGCTCAAAAGTTCAGTTAGATTTCATAGTGCCCATAAAATTGACAAGTACAACAGCGGGGTGAGAGGGAAGGAGGGAGAAAAAAGAAATCCAATTTCCAAAGGAAATCCAAAAGAATCTACAGGACAAGCCAAAACACAGAATAATAAATGTTTTTCTTGAGTCACTGCTGTCAGAGTCCTTTCCCTCACTGGGAGTCACAGTCCACCTCACCTCCCTAGGATGCCCTCCAACACTGTGCTGATCTCTGGACCAGCTGTGAGGGCAGCTCAGATTCTGATCTGCTCCTACTCCTCTGTGTTCTTGCTTCCTATGTCCACAGCTATCAGAATTAGTGTGTTTTCTTTTGTAGGAGCTCTCAATGACCTTTTACATATTCCACAGACACAGCGTCTGCCTAGTTGATAGTGTGGATTTAATTTGCAGCTGGTGGTAGGGTTTCGAGTCATCTTCCTTAGTCACACTGCCCCTGGGTTTCAACTGTGATTTTATCTCCACCTCTGGATATGGGTTGTCTACTGGGGTTTGCTCATGAGGCTGCCATGGAGGACTTGGGTTTGCCCATATGAGGGCCAGGTGTGGAGGTGGTGCAGCTGCTTAAGTCTCAGGGGTTCTGGCAGTGCCAGGTACTCAGGGTAGTTGGCAGCTAAGGCAGCCAGAAATAGAGTGCTCTAGAAGGGTATGGCAATAAGTATTAGCCAATACGCTCCAGTATTCTTAACTGGAGAACCCTCCTCCCTGCCAGAGAAGGCTGGCAGGCCACAGTCCACAGGGTCGCAAAGAGTTGGACACGACTGAAGCAACCCTGCACACATAAGCGTAAGACTTTTTTCCTGTGGCAGCTCTGCCCCAGTAAGAGTTGAGCGTTGAAGGTAGTACAGTTGCTTGGCTTGCAGGGACCCTTGCGACGCTAAGTGAGCAGAGACATCAACTGCCTCCGCCACAGGAGTTATGGCCCTATCAGACTCTGTTTTTGAGGCTCTTGGAGCTGCTCAGAAGGCCTCTTTAGCCAGTATTTCTCTGCAGCTCTGTCTGTTCAGGCACTTAGAGGGATTCCTTGCCTGGATCATTCTCTGTTGTTTGGAGCATCAGGCAAATAGAGGGCTCCCCACCACCACCCCGCCTGGGCCTTACTCTGTAGATTGGCACATCAGGCACATCCCACCCTGGGTGGGATCCTACTCTGCAGTTCAGTGCATCAGGCATTTGATGGGCCAGCCTCTCTATTGTTCAGCTGCCAGTGCTGGCGAGTCGGGGGGAGAGGGGCTATGGTGATGGCTCCACCCCCTAGTGTGACTCAGCGGTATCTCCTTGCTTCCATGGCTGCCCAGCTTTCTTCCACAGGCATTTCCCACCATAATCTCTTCCCTCACTTCCCCTTGATCAGTCTCTCCACAGTCAACAGCAGCTTGAGCGCCCTGGGATTGCTCCACAGTCCCTACACTCCAGCTCCCAGCCATTGGGCCATCTAGGGTAAGTATGGCTACAGCAAATACTGACTGATTCTCATTCCATTTAGGCTGACACAGATCAGTTGTTTCCATCTCAGCCTGAAACATTTTTCCTCTGACTCAGACAATTGCCCTGATGTGGAAATCAGACCCATGCTTCAGTTATGCTACCTGCCAAGGGCAGGTCCACTCCTACCAACACTACTATTCTACCCTCTAGGTCCTTCATCCTATCGAATTTTGCACGTGTCTATACATTATTTCTGCTGGTCAGGTACCCCTGTCCGCTCTCAGCTGGTGTTCTGCAGGCACTTCTGTGTCTGAAGGTATATTCCTGATGTATCCATGGAGAGAGATGTATTCTATGTCCACCTACTCCTCCGCCATCTTGTCCCTCTCCTGTTCTGTATTTCTGTTTTATAAGTATTCCATATATACGTAAGCAATCTAATGGTGAAATTCAGAATTATTTCTCTCTGTCTCTGTTCCCTGTCCATCTCACTTGCTCACCCCCTAAATCTAAGAGAACAGAGATGGAAAGAATAAAAAAGCAATAAACATGATTTTTAAAAGCCTCAGCTTCCACCTGAGTCTGTATTCCTTTTAAAAAGCAATGGGTGGTGAAAGTGAGGAAAGCTAAGAAAATTAATAGTCTTTTGGAATTCTAATACAAGGTGGAGTTAAATAAAAATGAAAAAAATAAAGACAGTTATATCACTCAAAACCTCACTGTTTGGTGTTTAGATTTTTCACTGTTTTATTTACTTTTTAAATCTTTAGATTTTATAAAATTTTTAAAGTTTACTTTCCATCTACAGTTACAAAACATTGGCTATATTCCCATGTGGTTCAATATATCCCTGAGCCTATCTTATACTTAAGAGTTTGTCCTCTCACTCCTCCCCATATTAACCCAGCTCCCTCTCCACTGGTAACCATTAGTTTGTTCTTTGTATCTGTGAGTCTGCTTTTCTTTTGTTACAGTTACTTGTTAGTTGTACTTTTTAGGTTTCACACGTAAATGATACAATATAGTAATTTTTCTTTCTCTGGCTGACTTATAGTTCATCCATGTTTCTGCAAAATGCAACTTTTCATTGTTTTTTATTTTAAAAAAAACTCAAAATGGATTAAAGATATAACACCTTAGAAATATAAGACATGATAGTATAAAACTTCTAAAGGAAAAAAGGGCAAAACACTTTTTCACATAAATAACTTCCCATTTTAGTAAATTTCTCTTATGCTATTAGAACTGTCAAATTAATAGGGGTTAAATTAATGAAATTGTTTAGTATTTTTAACTGGAAGGAGAAAAGATATAAACTTTCACTATCTCAAGTAGCAAAATTATTCTTTACAACCAAAGCCCACATAAAATGATTTATTTATCACATTTTTTACACAGTTAAACTGGAATAAACAAGCTTCTTAAGACCTGACCTTAAGCTCTATTAGGATATTTTTACTCTAACTCCTTCACTGCTAAAGTAGAATTTGACATAGCTCATTTACCCACCTTTTTTGAACACTAGAGGACAAAAGTCAAGAAATATCGGAAGTAACAGGCAAATTTAGCCTTGGAATACGGAATGAAGCAGGGCAAAGACTAATAAGAGTTTTGCCAAGAAAATGAACTGGTCATAGCAAACACCCTCTTCCAACAACACAAGAGAACACTCTACACATGGTCATCACCAGATGGTCAACACCGAAATCAGACTGATTATATTCTTTGTAGCTAAAGACGGAGAAGCTCTATACAGTTAACAAAATCAAGACCAGGAGCTGACTGTGGCTCAGATCATGAACTCCTTATTGCCAAATTCAGACTTAAATTAAAGAAAGTAGGGAAAACCACTAGTTCATTCAGGTATGACCTAAATCACATCCCTCATGATTATACAGTGGAAGTGAGAAATAGATTTAAGGGCCTAGATCTGATAAAATGCCTGATGAACTATGGAATGAGGTTCATGACATTGTACAGGAGACAGGGATCAAGACCATCCCCATGGAAAAGAAATGCAAAAAAGAAAAATGGCTGTCTGGGGAGGCCTTACAAATAGCTGTGAAAAGAAGAGAAGCGAAAAGCAAAGGAGAAAAGGAAAGATATAAGCATCTGAATGCAGAGTTCCAAAGAATAGCAAGAAGAGATAAGAAAGCCCTCCTCAGGGACCAATGAAAAGAAACAGAGGAAAACAACAGAATGGGAAAGAATAGAGATCTCTTCAAGAAAATTAGAGATACCAAGGGAACATTTCATGCAAAGATGGGCTCGATCAAGGACAGAAATGGTCTGGACCTAACAGAAGCAGAAGATATTAAGAAGAGGTGGCAAGAATACACAGAAGAACTGTACAAAAAAGATCTTCACGACCCAGATCATCATGATGGTGTGATCACTCACCTAGAGCCAGACATCCTGGAATGTGAAGTCAAGTGAGCCTTAGAAAGCATCACTACGAACAAAGCTAGTGGAGGTGATGGAATTCCAGTTGAGCTATTTCAAATCCTGAAAGATGATGCTGTGAAAGTGCTGCACTCAATATGCCAGCAAATTTGGAAAACTCAGCAGTGGCCACAGGACTGGAAAAGGTCAGTTTTCATTCCAATCCCAAAGAAAAGCAATGCCAAAAAATGCTCAAACTACTGCACAATTGCACTCATCTCACATGCTAGTAAAGTAATGCTCAAAATTCCCAAAGCCAGGCTTCAGCAATATGTGAACCGTAAACTTCCTGATGTTCAAGCTGGTTTTAGAAAAGACAGAGGAACCAGAGATCAAATTGCCAACATCTGCTGGATCATGGAAAAAGCAAGAGAGTTCCAGAAAAATATCTATTTCTGTTTTATTGACTATGTCAAAGCCTTTGACTGTGTGGATCACAATAAACTGTGGAAAATTGTGAAAGAGATGGGAATACCAGACCGCCTGACCCGCCTCTTGAGAAATCTGTATGCAGGTCAGGAAGCAACAGTTAGAACTGGACATGGAACAACAGACTGGTTCCAAATAGGAAAAGGAGCACATCAGGGCTGTATATTGTCACCCTGCTTATTTAACTTCTATGCAGAGTACATCATGAGAAACACTGGACTGGAAGAAGCACAAGCTGGAATCAAGATTGCCAGGAGAAATATCAATAACCTCAGATATGCAGATGACACCACCCTTATGGATACCACCCTTATGGCAGAAAGTGAAGAGGAACTCAAATGCCTCTTGGTGAAAGTGAAAGTGGAGAGTGAAAAAGCTGGCTTAAAACTCAACATTCAGAAAAGGAAGATCATGGCATCTGGTCCCATCACTTCACGGGAAATAGATGGGGAAAGAGTGTCAGACTTTATTTTTGGGGGCTGCAAAGCCACTGCAGATGGTGACTGCAGCCATGAAATTAAAAGACGCTTACTCCTTGGAAGAAAACTTATGACCAACCAAGACAGCATATTCAAATGCAGAGACATTACTTTGCCAACAAAGGTCCGTCTAGCCAAGGCTATGGTTTTTCCTGTGGTCATGTATGTATGTGAGAGTTGGACTGTGAAGAAAGCTGAGCGCCGAAGAATTGATGCTTTTGAACTGCAGTGTTTGAGAAGACTCTTGAGAGTTCCTTGGACTGCAAGGAGATCTAACCAGCCCATTCTGAAGGAGATCAGCCCTGGGATTACTTTGGAAGGAATGATACTGAAGCTGAAACTCCAGTACTTTGGCCACCTCATGCAAAGAGTTGACTCATTGGAAAAGACTCTGATGCTGGGAGGGACTGGGGCCAGGAGGGGAAGGGGACAACAGAGGATGAGACGGCTGGATGGCATCACTGACTGGATGGACATGAGTCTGGGTGAACTCTGGGAGTTGGTGATGGACAGGGAGGCCTGGCATGCTGCGATTCATGGGGTCGCAAACAGTCGGACACCACTGAGTGACTGAACTGAACTGAATATTCCATTGTGTATATGTACCACAGCTTTCTTATCCATTCATCTGCTGATGGACATCTAGGTTGTTTCCATGTCCTGGCTATTATAAACAGTGCTGCAATGAACATTGGGGTACATGTGTCTCTTTCATTTCTGGTTTCCTCAGTGTGTATGCCCAGCTGTGGGATTGCTGGGTGGTATGGCAGTTCTATTTCCAGTTTTTTAAGGAATCTCCACACTGTTCTCCATAGTGGCTGTATTAGTTTGCATTCCCACCAACAGTGTAATAGGGTTCCCTTTTCTCCACACCCTCTCCAGCATTTGTTGCTTGTAGACTTTTGGATCGCAGCCATTCTAACTGGCATGAAATGGTACCTCAATGAGTGATGTTGAGCATCTTTTCATGTGTTTGTTAGCCATCTGTATATTTTCTTTGGAGAAATGTCTTTTTAGTTCTTTGGCCTACTTTTTCACTGGGAGTCTTATTTTTCTGGAATTCAGCTGCAGGAGTTGCTGGTATATTTTTGAGATTAATTCTTTGTCCATTGGTTCGTATGCTATTATTTTCTCCCATTTTGAAGGCTGAAACCTTTAAATCCACATATCTAGGAAGCTCAAGAGACCCAAGTACGAGAAATATGAATAAGAAAAAAGAAATAATTAAAAGTTAACGGCATTTTGACAGTTGGAAATGCTGTGCTTGGGGCAAGAGGATAGAAGAGAACTGTGTATATTCTGCTCAGTTTTGCTATGAAACTGCTGGGGTCCAGGGAAGCGAAACCAAAATATGCCTCAATGGTATACTGATTACCTTAATTACAGTTACTTCAGAAATGACTGAATCAGGAGCAAAACTTTCCATCCATCCTATCTCCCTGAAAACAGAAAATAAATCTCCCATATGAAAGGTACCCTCCCTCTGTGGAGTGTGGGGGTTCGCCTATGGGGTGATGGCAGAAAGAGATTCCTTATTACCAGAGAGATCAGGGATTCAGGGCCAATAAGCCTGTATAAAAACACCTCGTTACATCTTTACTAATCTATTCAGTTCAGTTCAGGTCAGTTCAGTCGCTCAGTCGTGTCCGACTATTTGCGACCTCATGAATCACAGCACACCAGGCCTCCCTGTCCATCAACAACTTCCGGAGATCACTCAGATTCACGTCCATCAAGTCAGTGATGCCATCCAGCCATCTTATCCTCTATCATCCCCTTCTCCTCCTGCCCCCAATCCCTCCCAGCATCAGGGTCTTTTCCAATGAGTCAACTCTTCGCATGAGGTGGCCAAACTAATTTCTTACACAAGCCCAAACTTTGCTTATTTTTGTACTAATTAATCACTGTAATCTTAATTACTTTGTCCTGTCAGTTCCTTTCAAATTTATTGTTTCTACAGCTAAAAAGTATAAAAGCTGCCTGCTTTAGCCTCTGCTTAGGTCTTATTTCTTTGAGACCTCTCTGTGAACAAATTCAATTTGTTTCTGTTTTCCCTGTTAATTTGTTTTGTGTCCATTTCCAGCCATAAGAACTCAAGAAGGGTAGAGGGGGAAACTTCTTCTTCCCCTCAAAAAATCTAAAACTGGTCTGAAAATTAATGGCTTTTCTCTTTTTTTATATGAAAACTAATAAGCATTTTAAATTAGAAAGAAGAGACATCTCTTTGCCGACAAAGGTCCATAGAGTGAAAGCTATTTTTTTTCCAGTTTTCATGTAAAAATGTGAGAGTTGAACAACAAAGAGGGCTGAACTCCGAAGAATAGACGCTTTCTAATTGTGGTGTTGGAGAAGACTCTTGAGAGTCCCTTGGACCACAAGGAGATCAAATCAGTCAATCCTAAAGGAAATCAATCCTGAATATTCATTGGAAGGACTGGGGCTGAAACTAAAGCTCCAATACTTTGGCCACCTGATGTGAAGAGCCAACTCATTGGAAAAGACCCTGATGCTGGGAAAGATTGAGGGTGAGAGAAGGGGGTGACAGTGGATGAGATAGTTGGATGGCATTACCAACTCAATGGACATGAGTTTGAGCAAACTCCAGGAGATAGTGAAGGACAAGGAAGCCTGCCGTGCTGCAGTCCATGGGGTAGCAAAGAGTCAGACACGACTTAGCAACTTAACAACAAAAACAAGCATTTTAGCATGGTTGTAGTATATATAAGATTAATATTAAAAAATGCCAGCAACAGTCAAAATTTAAATAAAAT
This sequence comes from Ovis aries, assembly GCF_016772045.2. Lineage (NCBI taxonomy): Eukaryota > Metazoa > Chordata > Mammalia > Artiodactyla > Bovidae > Ovis > Ovis aries. The sequence goes on from NC_056054.1 coordinate 213,516,316, forward strand.
GCCATATAGAATAGCATCAAATATAGGAAATAGGAATAAATCTGATAGGAAATAGAGATTAATAGAGTGAAAAATATAAAATAACACAGTAATTAAAGACAAAAGTAACTAGAAACACTGTGCTCATGGTTTAGATGATTCAACACTGTTACAATGCAGTTTTCCTCAAACTGATACATAGATTTGGTATAATCCCAATAAAAATCTCAGGAGATAGTCTCTAAAAATTAGCAATCTGATTCAAAGAACTTACCAGAGCCAAAATAACTGAAAAAAAAAAATCTGAATGATTAACATTCTATGTTTGCAAGACCTGTTGTGAGTTACAGTAATCAAGATTGTGTATATCAGCACCAAGCCTGAAAAACAGAAAAGTGGAAGAGAACTGAGCCAGAAGTTGACCCACAAATATATGGACAAATTACTTAGACAAAAGGACAAAGGCAAGTCAGTGGAGAAGTGGGTCTTTTATCATATGAATATACAATTATATATCCATAGGCAAAAAAAGAACTTTGATCAATAACTTATACCATATACAAAAATTAATTCAAAGTGGATCCTAGACCTCATCAAGAAGAAAGACTTGTCATCTTTGAAACATACTTTAAGAAAATGATAAAAGAAAAGCCATAGACTGGGATAAAATACTTATAAAGCATGTAGCTGATAAAGTACTTGTGTCTAGAACATAATAATCCTCAGAGGTCAACAATTAGAAAACAAACACAATTTTTAAATGAGCAAAAGTTATGCACTTTACCAAAGAAAGTATACACATGGCTAGTAAGGACAGGAAAAAGTATTCAACAAAATCCCCATTAGGGAAACATAAATTAAAGTTACAACAGGACATCACTGCTTCTATCAGACTAGACAAAATGAAAAATACTTAAGATATGAAGGAAATGCAAATCTGTCATACATTTGGTTCTTTAGTCTCGAAGTCATGTCTGGCCTACAGTCCACCAGGCTCCACTGTCCATGGGATTTCCCAAGCAAGAATACTAGAGTGGGTTTCTCTTTCCTTCTCCAGGGGATCTTCTTGACTCAGGGATTGAACCCACATCTCCTGCACTGCAGGCAGATTCTTACCACCATGCATAGCTGGTGGGAACTAACAGTTTCTTAAGAAGTCAAAATACACCTACCACATAATACAACTATTACACTGTTATGTATTTCTCCAAGAGAAATGAAGGGCATGATCATGTATGATCATACAAAACTCTTGTACTCAAATGTTAATAGCCCAAATCTGAACACCCAAATATCTTTCAGTAGCTGAATGTATAAACAAATTAAGGAATACATACGCAGTGTAACGCTACTCAGGAATAGGAAGAAATGAAGTCTTGAAATACACTACAACATGGATGAACCTCAAAATAATTATGTGAGATGAAAGAAGCAAGGCACACACAGAGACAGAGAATATGAAGGAGATTACTATAGACACACAAAGCAGATCAGGAGTTGCCTGAGGACAAAAGAGTCGGACAGGGAGTAATGGGAGAAAAGAATTAAAAGAAGTGATGCACATGTTTATTACCTTCACTGTAGTCAGTGATGATTTCACAGATGTACACATGACCCAAAACTTCAGAAATTACACAATTTGTGTGTAATGTATTATATGACAAATATTCCTCCACAGATCTGTTTTTAAAAAGTTAAATGGATTTCCTAATGTATATCATTAAAATAAACCATATATTTGCTTTACATCTTGGAAATATTTTGGACATAATTTTGAAAGGAAAATAGCAATTATTAAGAACTAAAACCCTTCTACATGAAAAAACTTACAAATGTTTGAGTGTAACCATGACTACACAGTAGCTCCAGAAATGTTGTTAATTAATGCTTCTTTTCTATTATACATTTTTGCAAGATTAGATACCTGTGTTTATATCCTTACACAACTTTTTTGCAGGAAAAAAATGTTAAAGATCTATCAGTGATTTAAAACAATAATTTTTTTAAAGTCCAATGATATAAATGTTGTCTCATTTATTCGCTTGATGAATTCAATATTAAATGTATAATTATCTCTATAAAAACAAAGAAATGATCTGTGAAGAAATTAGATTTACTATCTAAAATTTAACATTTTGATTCTTTGGATTTCACATGCCTAAAGAGGAAATATATATTGGCTAGCTGTCTTAGAAACCCCCACAAAAGTTAAATATCTTTTAAAACTAATATACCTTATTGTTGTTTAGTTGCTAAGTCATGACCGACTCTTTCACAACCCCATGAACTGTATAGCCTGCCAGGCTCCTCTATCCCTGCAATATCCTGGACAAGAATATTGGAATAGGTTTGTCATTTCCTTCTGCATGAGATCTCCCTGACCCAGTGATTGAACCCACATCTCCTGCATTAGCAGGAGGATTCTTTACCCCTGAGTTTCCAGGGAAGCCCTCATATACCTTACAATGAGGAATAAACATTATTTTTATTTTAGCAAAAATTATAAAAAGGGCATCACTCTATGGCAGAAACAAAGTTAAACTGAATTATTTAGAGTTCAAAATGATCCTCTTTAAAAAAGAGTAAAACTGTCCTTAAAAATTGGCATTTTAATATCTAAAATGTTATAGGCACAACTGTAAAATCTGGGTAAGATCAAATGTGTGGCATACATCTGAAAAGAATGAAAACCAATACGGAGAAGAATTGGTGCTACATTTTTTTTTTTTTTTGGTTTGTTGCTTAATCCTCAAATATGAGTCTTATCTTAAATTAGTGTAACAATAACACTGAAAATTGATTAATTCAGGTGCCAGTTCTGAAGCAATTTATTCATTTTTTCCGAATTAGCATTATCTGCAAATTGACTTCCACATAGGTTATCTCCCCACACAACCAGGAACAAACCATGTGAGAATCAGACAAAACTTACAAACTAATTCAGCGCTCCACATTCTTGGTCTCAGGTCCACTGTTGTCACTGAGAGACACCAAGCTGACCCATCTCACTACTGTCTCTCAAGTGAGCAGAAGGGTAACTACTTTATAGCCTGATAGACAAGCATGTATGTTTCCAAATAAAATGACTTTAAGATATCTGGGAATGTTAATCACCCTTAAGAGAAAAAAAAGAATTTATTTTTTATTCTTAGCGGACACGTTATCACAAAATAGGGTAGAAAACATGTATTTTCTAGCCTCCACATTAAGCAAACATTATGCCACCATAAGAATAGTTCACGCCATTACCTAAATCTCTGAGCTATGACTGTCGCACAAATATACAATTAAGGTAAACAATGTTCATATGTGTATACCCAGTCACTGTGAAATTTTTTTGTAGTAACCAGTTTTGCAAAAGTGCATCTGGAAAGTTACTCAACATTCTTATTTTTTTGTTTTTATTGTTTTGTATTCCTCTTAATTGCTCTGATTTGAATACTCATTTTCCTGATAATTGCTTGCAGTTATTTTATGTGCATATTTTCCTTTGTTAAGTATATGTTCCAATCTTTTGCTGATCTTTTTAAATTATTTTTTCAATTAGTGATAAATCATTTATCAAATACATATTTTGTGAATACTTTTGCCCAGTTTACGGATTAAGCATTCATTTTTCAAATGGGGTCTTTGGATTATCAGAAGTTTTGATGAAATTTTATTTATACAATGCATTTTTACGGCTTCAGTAATGTGACTGAACTCAAATCATAAAGAATGTCTCATTTTAAGATGATTGTTAAATCATTACTATTTCTGCTACTCTCCATATCTTCCTATAAAGTTACTGTCAGGTATTGATTCTTCTCAGTCTTCCTTTAACATTTAGGAGAGTACAAATATGCTCTTGAAGTCCATTCAGTTTTTAAAGAGAAAATATCTTTATTTCATCTTCAAACTGAAAAATATTTTCACTGGATATAGAACTGAGCTTAATAGATTTTTTTTCTTTCTTTCTTTGCTTTACAAACGTTGTTCTACTGTCTGTTGTCCTCTTTGTTTCTGATGAAAGGTCATCAGTCATGTTTTGCCTGTACATAACATGCTGTTTTTCTCTGGCTACTTTCAATATTGCCTTTTTACATCTGTTTTCCTCCAGTATTCTTGCCTGGAAAATCCCACGGACAGAGGATCCTGGCAGGCTAAGGTCAATTGGGTTGCAAAGAGCTGGACACAGCTGAGTGACCGAGATAGGACACAAATACACATTTGTTTTCAGGAGCTAGCCAATAATATGTGCCACGGTGTGATATACCTTGTATGTATACTGTTAGGGTCTCTTGAACTTCTTGGATCTGAAATCAATTATTTTCACAAAATTAGAGACTATTGGTGCCAGTATATCTTCAGATACTTTAATGCTCCATTATTCTTTCTTCTTTTCTGAGATTGCAAATATATACACACTGTACTTTAATATTGTTCTGTAGATCACTGAGAACTTGTTCTTTTTTTTTTTAGTCTTTTATTCTCTTTGTCCTGCAGATCAGATAATTCTTATTGATTTATCTTTACATTTATTGACCATTTCTTCTGCATTCCTCAGCTGTTCTTGGGCCCACCCAATGAATTTCTCATTTGTATATTTACTCTCTAGTTCTAAAATTTCCATTTTAAAAATATAGTATCTATTTCTCTACTATGATTTCTCTATGTCTTTACTCATTAGGACAATATTTTCCTTTAAACCCTTCTATATACTCATAAATGGCTGCTTTAAAAATCTTTTCAGCTGATTTCTACCCCTGGTTCATCTCAGGGTCAATTTTTATTCATGGTTTTTCTCTTGATCATGGCAATAGTCTTCTATTTCTTCACATGTCTAGAAAATATTTACTGTATAATGTATATTGTAAAAGACACATTGTAGTCACTGAATTCCATTACCATCTTTGAAAGACTTTTATTTTCTAGCATTTATTTACCTTTGCTAGATTAAAACTCTTTCTTGCATTGGACAGTATCTGTACTTTCTGCAAAGTCCTTTCAATCTTCCAGCTGTTGCCTTCTACCAGATCTTCTGGAGCATGGCATATTACATATAGTCCAAAGGTTTATCAAGGATTTAGCAGAATTTGCACATAACCTTCTTAGGTTCTAGCCACACTGCCTTATACAAACTAACAAATATTTTTGACTGAGAAATCATAAAATTGCAAGTATCTCTTCTAGGTTCTGCCCTACTATTTCTTTTATTTTTATTTTTTGGCCATACCACAAGGCATGCAGAATCATAGTTCCCTGAGTTCCCTGACCAGAGATTGAGCACAGGCACCCTGCAGTGAAAGTGGATAGTCTTAATCAAGGGACCACCAGGGAACTACCCCAACCTATCATTCTTATATTCTCAATAAGACATAAATGACCACTATTGGCACCTCCCTCACCACTTGCTGCTAAGTCACTTCAGTCATGTCCGACTGTGTGCAACCCCATAGACGGCAGCCCACCAGGCTCCCCCGTTCCTGGGATTATCAAGGCAAGAACACTGGAGTAGGTTGCCATTTCCTTCTCCAATGCATGAAAGTAAAAAGTGAAAGTGAAGTCGCTCAGTTGTGTCCGACCCTTAGCAACCCCATGGACTGCAGCCTACCAGGCTCCTCCATCCATGGGATTTTCCAGCCAAGAGTACTGGAGTGGGGTGCCATTGCCTTCTCTGCCCTCACCACTGAAGTAGTATAAAACAAAGAACTCTGGTCCATGGAATGAAATGAAGAAAGAACATAAAATAAAGAGACATTGGGAATAAAAATAATCTTTCACTATTGTCCCATGTTTTATTAGTGTTAGTCCTGTTCAGAATGATCATTTCTAATATGTTTTAGTGGAAGCTATAGCAACTAGGTTCCCCTCTAATTTCTGGAGAATGATAGGGACTGTAGTTCCAGAATTTAGCTAGAATGTAGCAAGGACATGGGCAAAGAGGCTCAGCAGGGAATTAAATGCTGGTATTGGTTAGCATTTGCTTTGGTTAAAATTATCTGTGAAAGAACATGAAACAACAGTGAGGCAAGTCAAGATGGAGTTTACGTCACTTTTACAGAGGAATCCTGAGCCCACTCTGGGCTCTGATCTTGGAGTCAAGGATCCAGACTCTATCTTGTTCTATCATCTTTAGCCTGGTTTTCACCTCACATTCCAAGATGGCTGCATGAGCTCAGGCCATCTTGTCTTCATTTCAGCCATCTTGGATGAGAAGGAGACTTGAGTAAGTCAGGATGCCACAGAGGATCCAGAACCTGGGTGTGATGGCCATGGCTTTGTATTAGGCAGTGCCAGAAGCCATGTTTGGTGGTGGTGTTATCTCCAGCATTGTCTTCCAAGTCACCAAAACTAGCTCAAGCTCTTGTAATCTCTGTTTGGAATCCTTGTAAGGAAATCAGTCACATTTCTGTCATTGTCCAGGGTCTCTTGGAACGGTTTGCCTTCAAAACATACTACTATCCAGTGTCTATCCTCCAAAGGAAAGAAGAGGCACATTGGTCCATTGAAGCCAAATCACAAGGATCCACTGGAGCATTCATCATCTTTAACTTGATACATTATCCTGCCCCACAGGGTGGGGGCCATCCTCTGTGAAAATTTCTGGTTTAATGTCAACAAATTTCCTTTTTCAGCTCTTCCATCAGGGCTTTCAGAGTTTCTATATGTCACTCCCAGGACTTTGTGGTATTCACCTCCATCCCCAGAGGACCAAAGAGTTTGGCCTTCTTGCCACATGGAAAATAAAGAAACATGTTTCCATTGACCGGGCCTTGGACCTCACATCGTGGTTGTCCAGGTCTGAGCTTACGACTGACAGTGAAGTCATACTGAATAGTGTGAGAGTCACTGCAGACCTGGAAGACACAGGTCAGTAGCAGAAAGACCAGGGAGGCAGGACTGAAGGTGGTGCCAGAAACCAGAACCATCGAGACCCAAGGGTGCTTGGAGCCACGTCTGTTAATTCACTGTGTTTGCTGCTCCCAGGATGCTGCGGCTCCTCAGGGGAGACAAGTGAGCCCTAGGCAGAGAGTGGAGTGGGAGCCGATGTGAACCAGACTTATTCCAGCCATGCTGCCCTAGGTTCTGCCTATTTTAATCTAATCTTTCAATACTTGCCTTTATTTATATTAGACATCTGCTGGCAGATTAATTACTATAAAGTTTTACATTATTATCAATGAAATGAACATTTTTATAACTTTTTAACATTTCTTAACTATTTCTTTTAAATTATTATTAAATCACATTAGTTTTCAAAAATAAGAGCAAAGAATGAAGTTTTTGCAGAGATGTAGATGGACCTAGAGACCATCATACAGAGTGAAGTAAGTCAGAAACAGAAAATCGTATCATATAATATTGCTTTACATATGGAATCTAGAAAATGATATAGATGAATTTATTTATTTGCAAAGCAGAAACAGAGATACAGATATGGAGAACAAACTTAGGATACCAAGTGTGTGGGGAGAAGGCATGGATCGAATTGGAACATTGGGATTGACATATATACACTACCATGTATAAAAGAGATAACTAATGAGAATCTACAGGGAACTCAATTCAGTGCTCTGTGGGGACCTAATGGAAAGAACATCAAAAAGAGTGGGGAGATATATATAACAGATTCACTCTGATGTATGGCAGGAACTAACACAACACTGTAAAACATCTATACTCCAATAAAAATTAATCTAAAAAAGTTACACCGAGTGAAACTACCCACAGTCCATACTATGTGATTTCATTAATTTGAAATGCTAGAACATGTAAACTAACTTGTGATAGATGTTTGCTTCGATGGGGAAGATTGACTGAAAAGGGACACAAGGAAACCTAATGAAGTGATGGAAATTCTCATATCAAATATGATTGATGAGTATATATAGTATCTGAATATTGCATTGTACATAAATTTTATTGCAATTAGAAAACATTACCCAGGTAATTGCATAACAGAAAACTGTTCTTCTGTGATCAGATTTTTAAATCATGACATCTAATTATAAAAGATAATGCTTAAAAATAATACCCATTAGCTACTTTTATATCTACATTCTCTCTCTTTAGTTACTAAGTCCTGTCCAACTCTTGCAACCGCAAGGACTGTAGCCTGTCAGACTCCTCTGTCCTTGGGATGCTCCAGTCAAGAATACTGGAGTGGGTTGCCATTTCCTTCTTCAGAGGATCTTCCCAACTCAGGGATCAAACCCAGGTCTCCTGCACTGCAGGCAGATTCTTTACCTACTGAGCTATGAGATTACATCCCTAATGTCACATGAGATTTTATATAATATTTTTCATATACAGTATACTTCTACCTTATAATGAGTGTTTCAATATTGTTTCAGCTGTCTTTTGCACTCATTACTTCTCACTCTGCCATATGGAAACAGAATTATCTAGTCATTTTTAATATTGCTGAAGCAATATTAAAACACTCATTTAAAAAAATAGAACACTCATTATAAGATAAAAGTACACTGTATAAGAAAAATATTGTATAAAATCTCATGTGACATAAGGGATGTAATAAAAATTTTATCAAATTCATATAAAATTATACAAAATTTGTTTTGAATTTTCTTTTAAAAAGCTTTTTAGAACGTATCTAGTACAACTTAGAAAACTATATCAATTGACCCAACTTAATCTGAAGATGAATAGAAATTATGTGAAAGAAAATACTTCAGCAAACATGGAAAACTATTCAAGATATAAAATTCATGGGTGATTATACAGTCTTTAAGTATGATACTTTTATTTCAAAAAGAAATTAACTGGCATAAATTCTAAGCTTAGTGGCCTATAGGGCCAGTTGCTCTGGCTTACAAGAATTGATCGTGTGCATCTTTCCTCAACTCTGTGTTCAGTAATGTCACATTGGCAGCTTGAACTAAGCCCTGGGGGGAATATTTACACCATAAAAATCAGCAAATGTTATAAAAGTGCTTTAAGGACTATAGCACAGAAGAAAACCAAGCAAGCAAAGAGTCACACAAAATTGAAGAAATAGAAATTAGTGTTTGGGGAAGCTGTGGAAGTTAAATTTGCAGGAGAAAGTACTTCAGTTGGTGGAGCTACATAAAGAAAAAGATCTAAACTGCTGAAGAGAGAGAGGTCTCAAGAGTTGTTTGCTCAATAACAAGTGGTGCATGTAGAGGGTGAAACTCCGTGATGCTGAGCAAAGAACAAGAAAGGGGAGCTATATGATAAACAACTCCCAAAGCTCTAACTGGTGAGAATGTAGAGACTAAATATCTAAGGCATTCAGTTGAGAAACCAAAAATGTCAAACCATAGTAACAGACGTTAACCAGCCTAGGATAAACTATATTTTAAACCTGTCTAACACAGCTTATCATAATTTAACTGGCTGCCAAAACATACTTCAAGAATCTTAAAAACAATAAAATTCAAATGCAGCAGTGTAACACTCATGATCATCTAATCAAAATTATTAGATGTGCAGAGAAACAGGAAAATCACACCCATCAGAAGAAAAATCAGACAACATAAACAGATACTGAAATGCCAGTATTGATGGCCTGTGTAGACAAAGATTTTAAAACAATTATTATAAATATACGGTCATAGTTACAAAGGAAAATATATTTGTCAAAATTCATTAGACTGCACACTTAGAATAGGTGCTCTTTTAGATGTATATTCTTTATCATAAAATCAATTTTTTAATGTGATACTGAATATTTTTAATTTCTAGATTAATAACAATTAATTTTACATGTTTAATGAGTTCTGTTTAGAGAGGTACTTGTCACTTGTTAAAAAATGAATTTCTTAATGAAAATGATTTACAAATAAGTTACTTTCCACAAATATAATGTACATGTAATATTCTCTCTTCCGTAATTTTTTGTTAGCAAATCTTAACATCTTTCCATTTTTAAATATAGTTCATTAACATTCATGAAAGCTAAATGATGACATTTTTTTTGATAGCTGACATTGAGAAAATCCATCATTAGGCAAAGGAGACTTGATATAATCCCATAAATAAATGAGAAGGTGTATCATGCATTAGGGGGCTCCCCAGGTGGTACAGTGCTAAAGAATCTGTCTACCAACACAAAAGATGCAAAAGATGCAAGTCCGATGCCTGGGTGGTAAAGATGCCCTGGAAGAGGAAATGGCAACACACTCCAATATTCTTGCCTGAAAAATTCACTGGACAGAGGCGCCTGGTGGCCTACAGTCCATGTGGTTGCAAAGAGTCAGACATGATTGAGCAACTAAGCATAGACACACACAGAACATGCATTAGATGACTTATTTTGTGTATGGACAAAATGTTGAAAGAACTTCAGTATAGATTTAATTCTAGTATAATTTAAGGAGAATCTTGTGTTAAGATTTATTTGGTTATACATTAGAATATATTTTTATTTTTAAAAAGGGAAAATTAGAATAATGATTAAATCTACAATTATTTTCAGCAATTGTGCCTGATGTCATACCTCATGGCGATATAGGAAAATAAAAACAATAGTTCCTAACTACAAGAGTTTACAGTCTAAGTGGGAAGACAAGACATATTCCAGAATTGATATACCCCAGAGATATAGACATATGACAATGCTAATAAAATCACAGAACAAGTTATAATTTCTTTTTCTGAACTGCTACAGCATGATTTTCTTCATGGTTCATTTGATAATTAATCATTAAGTGCCTTGTTAAATAGATAAGTCTTTTCCACTTGTCACCCTTTGTTTTGAACTATTACTACATCAAATATTATAATTGAACTTTTCATATATGAATAAAAATTCAGTTCAGAGACTATATTTTACGGTAAGCAATATGGTGTGTTGAAAAAATTCTACAGAACTGATTTAGAGAAACTGAGTTCTAATCTTCGCTATTCCATTATTGAAACTTTCTTGTACCTTCAAAAGTTATGTCTTATAATAATTCACAAGATATGGATTGGTGATTTTTCCAGGGAATGTATGTAATCAATATGTATATGATTAAACAATTTGTTCATTTATTGTGTCAAAAATAGAAATTAGTAGTGATGGAGGACAAAAAATAGAGATTAGTGTGTTTGTAAATGCTAGGTTAAATGAATCTCTTTGTTTCTCAAAAGAGGAAACAGTAGCTCCTAAATAACATTAACCCTTAAAATGTAGTAACAGAGATATTCTATCTACTTTATAATTCCAATATTACATAAATTTATACCTGAAAATGGCTATAAACATTTCAAACAAATGGAAATGGTACTGAAAACTATAACAAGGATAATTTCTATTTTATGTTTCACATTGTAGAGTTTATGTAACTTTTGAAGAAAAACACTCAAAGGATACAAAATCTTGCAAGTATCTATTCATTAATGATGATAAAAACAATCACAAGTTTCATTTCTTCGGAAACTATTGGGTACTAAGCACTGTGTAAGTTTTCTTTGTTTCATTTATTATTTATACTAACACTATTAGCCTCATCATATAAGGGACAAAATCGACATCCAGAAAAACTAAACTGTCATATACTCATATAGTTTTGTTTATTTTTAAAGCAGAAGTATAATTTTAAATTAGATGTGAGATATCTGACTGTATCAGATTGCCTCTTGAGATTATCAAATTTGATAACTCATTTAGTATTATTGAACCAAATATTTAAAATTCTAAAGATAAATATAGGTAAGGTAATACTTGGAATGTATCAGAAATAAAACATGAAGTAAAATTTGCAATTCAATTAAGCATGAATAAGATCTGTTAGGGAAAATGCTCTAATCAGATGTTCAGTGCCTGATGTCATGGTATAATTGAAAAATTGATATAGTGTACTCTTTAAGTATATGCATATATCTATTTTTAATTGATAGCAATAACTAAAAATTAGACACACCATACAGAGAAATCCCATATTAATTTTAAAGTTAATGAACTATTTGTTAAACTTGTGTAACTCTTTGCTTAAAAATATACACAACCTAGATCTTTTTATGGTTTTATACTTTTAATTTTACCCAAAAAATGCAATTAAAATCTTAATAATGTATAAACTGCCATAGCTTATGTCATAACCAGTTTCAAATTACATGTGTCATAATCTGACTTTTGTTGTTGTTCAGTAGCTAAGTTGTGTCTGACTCTTTGTGACCCCAAGGACTGCAGCATGCCAGGCTTCCCTGTCCTTCACTATCTCCTAGAGGTTACTCAGATTCATGTCCATTGAGTCGGTGATGCTATTTAACCATCTCATTCTCTGCCACCTGCTTCTCCTTTCTGTCTTTGATAACATATATTTCTGCCACACCAATCTTGCATTCTGCTATGAGAGGTAAGGAATTATCACTGTATACTTATATGATATGCTCAGTTCTCAAAGCACTGGGAAATCAGATGGCTACTAGAGTGGTCATAGCAGTGTAAGAATCTTTGTATGTACCTATAGGAGTGAATTTAGGGAAGAGTACAATCTATCCTCTATAAAACACACCTTTTTGGTTTGCTTTGTTTAAAATCAATTTAGAGTAGAACAATTTAAATATCCCAAAATATCAGCAGATTTGAAAAGAAATCAAATAGAACTTTCATATATAAAATATGATATTTGAAAATAAAGGGGAAGTATTAAACAACAAATTAGAACTAAAGAAATAATCAGAGTTGTAACAATAAACTTCATAATTGAAGAAATTACATAGTTGGAATACAAAAAGCAAACAAGACAGAAAAAGATAGGAAAAATGTTAAAGCCACAGAAGATGGAATGAAAAGATGTATGATAATTTTAAACAGAGATTAGGAGAGTGTAAAGAAAGTCTGAAGAGTCTGTATTTGAAGAGACAATGAGTGAAAAATGCTCAAATGGTGAGAGCAATGGAAAAATAAAAACACCCAAGCATGTTACAGTAAAACCGTGGATGAAAAGGCAAAGGAAGAGGAGGTGAGGCAGGTCAAATCTAAAAATGAATACAAGCCATCCTGGTAACCGACTCCTCTACATCTATAATGAAAGCCATAAAACTATTTTAAAATATCTTCAAAGTACTGAAAGGAAATAATCACCAAAATGTAATTGTGTTTGAATAAACTGTCTTTCTGGAATGGATGTAAAATAAACCTATGCAAATATTATCTGTATATGATAATAATAATGCAAAAATTGCAGGTGTTTAAAAAAATGCCAGAGAGGATGTGGAACGAAAAGAACCCTCCTACACTGTTGAAAAGCTAAAAACAGAACAACCATATGACCCAGCAATCCCACTCCTGGCAATATATCTGGAGAAAACCATAATTCAAGATCCATTCATTCCAATGTTCAGTACAGCACTATTTACAATAGCCAGGACATGGAAGCAACCTAAATGTCTATTAACAGAGGAGTGGATAAAGTGGTATACACATACACTGAAATACTACTCAGCCATAACAAGGAACCAAATACTGCCATTTGCAGAGACATGGATAGACCTAGAAACTGTCATACAGAGTAAAGTAAGTCAGAAAAAGAACAACAAATATCATGATATCGCTTATATGTGGAATCTAGAAAAATGGTTTAGATGAACTTATTTGCAAATAGAAACACAGATGTAGAGAACAAACATATGGATACCAAGAGGGAAGAAATGATGGGATGAATTAGAAGTCTAGGACTGACGTATACACACTAGTCTGTATAAAACCGATAACTAATGAGGACCTACTGTATAACACAGTATATACACTCTACTCAGTGTGACCTAAATGGGAAGGAAATCTAAACGAAATGGGGATATATGTATACATAACTGATTCATTTCCTGTGCAGCACAAACTAACATAACATCGTAAAGCAACTATACTCCAATAAATTTTTTAATAAATTAAAAAATATTAATGGATATGCAAATCAAAAATGAAAACAAGTAAATCAGGAAAAAATGAAAATAACAAGTAAATCAGAAGATGATCTTAATATGGAGATACACGGTAGAACTACGTTTGTGGCAGATTTAGGCTATAGACAAGAAGACAGCTTTCTTTGTCAATGGTGAAAGCCAATGAATCTCAAAGAAAATTTCAACTTTTGATTATATTCTGTCTAATCCTATTCTATTTGTGCTAATAATGTAAAAGACTGTACCTTCCAGACAAAAAGAAAAAAGAAGATGATCATATCAGAGTATTCTAAGATCCCGGTCCTAAATTTACCATTCAACTTTACACTTTAAATATATGTGGTAGATATCAATAATAACCATAAAACTAGTAATTCCAAACCAGAGAAGTGAGAAGATGGCATATAAAACACATGCACACACAAACACACCCCAAATGCATCAATCCAACATGAAACAAGAAGGAAACAAAAATGGTTCATTGAAAAAGTAGGACAAAGACAAAAAATACACAGTAAGATAAGTAGCAATAATCAAAATAAATATAAATGTAATAATTCATCAGTTACACAAAAGAGAATATCTGATTGACTATTTTTATGACTCCAGCTACACTAAAATCTGAAACACTGACACCACCAAATGCTGACAAGGATGTGATTAAGTAACAGGCATTCTCACTCGTTCCTAATGGGAATACAAAATGACGGTCACCTTACAAGACACTTTGGCACTTTTTTATGAAATTCAACAAACTCTTAAAATATGATCCAGCACTCACACTTTTTGGTATACACCCAATGATTTGAAAACTTCAGCTCACACAAAAACCTACACACAAATGCATAGAGCAACTTTAATCTTAATTATCAAGCCTTAGAAGCAATTAAAAAGTCCTTTGATAGGTGAATGGATAAACAACTGTGCTTATCTAAACATAAAATGGAATATTAGTTAGCAATAGAGATGAGCTGCTGCTGCTGCTGCTGCTGCTAAGTCGCTTCAGTTGTGTCTGACCCTGTGCAACCCCATAGATGGCAGCCCACCAGGCTCCCCTGTCCCTGGGATTCTCCAGGCAAGAACACTGGAGTGGGTTGCCATTTCCTTCTCCAAGAGATGAGCTCTCAAGCCACAAAAAGACATGGAGGAATCTTAAATGAATAGTTCTAAATGAAAGAAGCCAATCTGGAAAGGTAACACACCACATGTTTCCAACTATGTGGCATTCTGGAAAACACAAAACTATGGAGACAGTAAAAAAGACTAATGATTGACAATGGTTCAGGAGAGGGGAAGGAGGGATAAAAAGGTAGAACACAGGGGATATTTTAGGTCAGTGACACTGTTCCACATGATATGAGAGTGGTAGATACATGTCATTATACATTTATCAAAATCCAAAGAATGAACAACATAAAGTGAACCCTAAAGTAAACTATAAACTTTAGTTGATAAAACATATGTATCAATATTGGCTCTTCAGCAGTAACAAAGTGAAGAAGAAATAAGTAAATATATGAAACTTCTCTGTACTTTCCACTGAAGTTTTTTATAAAACTACAACTGCTAAGAAAAAGTCTATTAAATTTTTTAAAAGAGAAAAAATAAGCAATTTTATATGAAAAAATACAGCTAAATATAGACAAATGTAAAGCATACAGATTTTGAAATTCTAGGTGAAAACACATGACAAAAGAAATGCAAAGCAAATATGAACCAAAGGAAATCTGGAATAGCCAAGTACATTTCAGATAAAACAAAACTGGATTATTATTAGAGTTAGGATGGCAACTTCATTATAATAAAACATTCAGTTCACTAGGAATATATAAAATATATAATCCTAAACTATATGCACATTGCACATAATTTAAAAGCCCCCAAATGTATAAAATACAAGGTGAGAAAAATAAAAGGAGAAAATTGCAAATCAATAGCATTGAGAGACACAGATACACCTCTTTCAAGTACAATAGTTAGAGAATTTATCATAATAAAATTAGCAAACTTAATTAAATGACTTTCATTAGACTTTGCCGTCAAGTCTATGGCCATACCACGCTGAAAGTACCCCATCTCATCTGATCTCGGAGGCTAAGCAGGGTCAGGCCTGGTTAGTACTTGGATGGGAGATGCTGCAGTCAACAATACTCTAGTCTCCTCAAGCACAGGCAGAATATTAACAAATATTGACCATATTTTAGGACAAAAAATAAGTTTCAAGAAATTTCAAAACACAGATCACCTTCACTAATCACAATGCAATTAAATTACATTTGTAAAAAAAATGAAAGCATATATTTTAAAAACACATGGTTGAATAACTCTTGGGTCAGAAAATAAATAAATCATAATGGAAATTTTAAAATAGTTAGAACTGACAAAAATTAAAATAATGTTACGTATAACAGCTTGTAGAACATAAATAAACTCAATGTCCAGCAGGACATTTATAACCTTAAATGCTATATTACAAAAAACTGGGAAAAGGGATAATAACCATGTAAATTTATACTTATTAGTACCAGAAAAAAATTTTGTAACTTAAGCAATTATAGATAAGAAATTAATGTTGAAATAGATAAAAAGACTCAATATACAGATGACTTAATATAGAAAATTCAGTGGAAAACCAAGCAAATTAGCAGAATCATTTTAGCTAAAACAATATATTAGTTTTAAATGTCACTTAAATCTGCTTTGAAACTGCCATGTCACTATAAAAATCAAATTGCTGTTATATACTAAAATACAGTTATCTAGAAATATGACTTTGTGCTTATGTGTGAAATTTGACTGTATCTGAAAATAGGGTATTTTTAGACACTTTAGAATTCCCAACTAGATTCAGAAGGGTCAGATGGTGAATCTTTACAGTGAATACTCTAAAACTACTTCTATATCATTACTGATATATTTATTATTTTTAAATATATCAAATTATACAGGAGGTCTACTTCTATCCTAAATACTCAGTCTCCAGTTGCCAAATAAAATGCCATGTTCCTAAGATCATTGCTTCTCCTGGCACAGCTACAGTAGGCATTATTTATGTAGATTATTTTAATATATTATTTATATAAACTACAATTAAAATAGGACCCCTGGGGCAGGGTAATATTGAGACCTTATTAGTAGACAGCTATGCAAAAGCACTGCAAATACATTACTATTTCAAAATTATAATTAAATTTGAAGCATAAGATAAGACAAAATTATAGTTCCACCAAAGTCTAGATATTTTATACCCTACTCTGAATTTTTCTTATATGTAACATATTATTCTTAAATGACTTTTGCTTTAAATTAACACTTCAAAATCTCTTAGACTCAACTATTTCAAGTGATCCAAAAATAGCACTATTTCAGTACTACAACTCTAAGGCTATTGATATTCTAAATTACAAACTAATTAATATTTTTCTTGCACAGTCTCAAAGCATGAAACTTGTATGAATAGATTTAATCATAAAACTTCAAGTACTGGTACTTAAAAATGTATCCTCATGTAATGTCTAAGAGCTCATCTAAGTAGAGAATGATAAATGCAATTTGTTAAATATTGTACTGAAAATACAAAGATACAGTTCCAAAAGATAAAGTCCAGTTGTCAACACACAATATTTTCAATATGAAATCATTTTTCAATATGAAATCATTTCTCAATATTCAATTAAATGCATCTTTTAAAATAATTTAGTAGATACCTTTTAAAACCAAAAATTCAGTTACAGTACTTATTTTCCATGTAGCTCTAGAAAAAAAATTTTCAAAACAGAATTAAAGAATTTACGAAAAGTGCCAAAGAAGTTTTGAATAAAATATACTTCCCAAAACACACTTAAAGAGCAAGACTTTAATTCCAATTAACTAAAAAGAAAAATGTCAGTACAGGATATATAAAGTACTAAATGAAATAATACAGCAGCACCATAATTCTCTTTCAAGAGTGATTGAACACATTTTCTATCAAAATGACCACTGATCTTCAGTGGAAATGACAAATTGCTTTATTTTATTCTGTCAGAGGGTTTTCTTTAAAATAGTGCTGTTTGGGAGCTTCTATCTCAATCATGGCTTGAGCAAGGACAAAGAGATATTTTTATGTGTTCTAGACCAGATTGGTACATGAAAGTGGACCAGGAGACCAAAAAAAAAAAAAAAAAAATTACTATTTACCCTTCCCTGGTGGCTCAGAGGTTAAAGCATCTGACTGCATTGCAGGAGACCTGGGTTCGATCCCTGGGTCAGGAAGATCCCCTGGAGAAGGAAATGGTAACCCACTCCAGTATTCTTGCCTGGAGAATCCCATGGACAGAGGAGCGTGGTGGGCTACAGTCCATGGGGTCGCAAAGAATCAGACACGACTGAGTGACTTCACTTACTCACTTACTAAAGTAGCCTCTAAGTACTCTGAGACAGAGAGAGACACACACACAGAAACAGACAGCAAGAGAAGGGGCCACAACTGCTAGAGCAAGGCAGAAACTAATGTTCTAAAGAGGAGGAATAAAGTCTCCAACAGCAAAAGTCAGGCCCCAGGTGAACTAAAAACAACAAATGCAATTACAAAACCATCAGTGAAAATATTAAAAGGAAGAAAGTGTTTAATAACTATGTTTCTAAACTTTGTTGAGTGACAGAATGAGTGAACTGCTCCATGTTCATACAACTATTACCTGTCTAACATTTATTGAGTAACTCCTATTTATGGAGCCACAGTCCCAGTGCCCAGTGAAGTCATTCAGTAGTGTCCAACTCTCTGCGACCCAGTGGACTGTAGCCCACCAGGCTCCTCCATCCATGGGATTCTCTAGGCAAGAATGGAGCCACAGTCTCCTACTGAAAAATGCCAGTGTTTGCCTTCAAAGAACATCCTATGGAATAGCTAGAAGAACTGTTTATATTTAATTTCTTTGATGTGTTAGCTGTACAGACATTTACAAATTAATTATTCTCTCTGAGTTATTGTGCCCTCCTCTGTTAAATGGAGATTAAATACTTGTCCTGTCATCATTCATATCTATTGTCATTAAGGCCACACAGTTCATAATTCATAATTTTTCTCTTTGACTTTTCAACATACAAGACACAACTTTATATTTGGATGTGGAAATTATGTACGTAGGAAAAATTTAAACAGAAATAACCTAAGTGTAATAGAAGCTTCTGAACTTCATCTATAATAAATCACCACTGGGGGCTAGAGGAAAAAGTAATTTAAAAGAATCCCATCGATTTGTATAGATTAAGAAAAAATCTATTTAGAGCTCCGATTCTAATAGAGAATTAGAGATTGTTTTTAATATTATCTAGCATATCTCAGGGATTGGGGGCAGGAGGAGAAGAGGACGACAGAGGATGAGATGGCTGGATGACATCACCGACTCAATGGATGTGAGTCTGAGTGAACTCCAGGAGTTGGTGATAGACAGGGAGGCCTGGTGTGCGTGTGCTGCGATTCATGGGGTCGCAAAGAGCCGAACAGGACTGAACTGAACTGAACTGTGCCTAGACAGTTTGTAGAAGTAATATAGGTATGGCTGAATTCCTGCTTTTCTTCTACAATTTTAGCACCTGAGTTGGTGATAGACAGGGAGGCCTGGCGTACTGCGATTCATGGGGTCACAAAGAGTCGGACGTGACTGAGCAACTGAACTGAACTGACGCAGAAGGAGCCTACATGATCATTTCCCCTAAAATCCTGGGTACTGAACTTCTACACTGGTTGGCAACATTTCATATTTGTCGCAGCTCATCATGGAAGAATCGCTGCTTCCTGTATGGTGACTACACTGGGAGAGAACTCCAGAAGCTTGTGTCTGGTTTCTCTCAGATATCATTCCATGTGTTTTTCCTTAAAAAAATGTAAATGAAAGTGTTAGTCTCTCAGTTGTGACAGGCTCTTTGCAGCCCCATGGACTGTAGACTACCAGGCTCTTCCATCCATGGAATTCTCCAGGCAAAAATAGTAGAGTGGGTAGACATTCCCTTCTCCAGACCCAGGGACCTAACCCAGGTCTTCCACAGCAGGCAAATTCTTTACCATCTGAGCCACCAGTGTTTTCTTAAACTGTAATAAATCACACCCATTCATCTGACTACATGCTGAGTCTTCTGAGTCCTTCTTAGAGAATTGTCAAATCTTGTAGTGATATTGAGATCCTTCTGGCAAAGGAATATTTTAAAAAGAAATACAAAGATGCTTCACTTTTTTATGTACTAGCTCTCCCACCAATAAGGGTACAGACTCCTCTAGACTTGTACACCATGACATTAGGAACCAGCTAGTGAATAGATGAAACTACTTCTCCATAGGCAAATATGAAAAATGAGCAAAAATCCATGATGTATTTACTAAAAACCTAATGAAGAAGTACATCTTAAAGGATTCTGTAGTTTTTTTATATTTATATAAAAATATTTTATATATTATAATATTTTATATAAAAATATATTTATATATATTCTGTAGTATATTTTTTATATCCTCAGAGTTTAAAAAGATACTTCATATTTTAACAGATAAATCTTTCTTATAATGTTAATCAAAGACAAGAATAACATTAATAGAAATGAGATATTAAAAAAAAAAATTCATGAGCTATTGCATGAGATGAAACCTCTGAAAAAAATAGTTAAATGTCCTATATTCACAATGGGAATATTCATAGTAGCCTAAAAACAAATTTGCATTTTTGAAAAGCCAATACACAAGGTTTATTTTGCCAGTAGGTCTATGATTTCAGGAAGGTCATGATTAAGAAAACTGAGTTTCTATTGGGGAGGTTAAAAACGCCAAAACACAATATAATTTATAACATGTTTTGAACATAATTATTAAATCTTATTGTTTTCTTAGGCTGGTCTGCATAGTTTTTGAAATCTTAGTTCCCCAACCAGGGCTTGAAGCTGCACCTCTGGCAGTGAAAGTGTGGAGTCCTAACCACTGGACTGCCAGGGGGTTTCTATTGTTATTAATATCTTAACAAATATAAAAATATATGGCATCAAAGATTGTCCTTATAATGTAACTAGAGATTGTTACAGAATCAAGATACATTTCTATAAAAATGCATTATAAATTTTATAATCCATGAAAATTATTCAATTTATGGATCTTTGCTTTTCAAAAACACATACTCCAAAATAGGGAGTTTCACAAATATCATACCCTTTTTAATGTAAATTATTTCTTGGGAAAAAAATTACACAACTCTATTGTGGTTTCTTATAAATTAAGAAAGATAACATTCAGATTTAAAAGCCAGATTAATATTTTCTAAAATTGCTACTTCTTTATTTTCTTAACCAAGAGAATGCATTCTTTTTTACTTTAGAAGTAAGACAATATTTTTACAATGAAAAAGAGCAAAAATGTTATCTATTTTTCCAATGATATTAAATATTCAAAGAGGAAATGTTAATATTGAACTGAAAGGAGAAAAAACCCACAAATGTGATACATGCTTTCTAACCATGTGAGAAAATTCAGCAGTAGTCTCCTAATATTTTCAGAATATTTTTTTAGTAAAAGGATAAAACATAACAGCAGAGAGAAAACGCTTGTAGGTGGTGAATCCTTCCACTTTATTCTATGGGACATTTAACCTCAGTTGCAAAAGAGATTCCTTTTCCTGACATCTGAACTGAAATCGCTCATAATTCCACATGGAATGCAATCACCTATCACCTTAAATTTGTATTATATAAATAGGAAACCTTATATAACTACAGTTGCCTGATGACAGAGAAGATAAGCTATTCAAAATAAAAGTGTGATATAGGAAAGACAGAAAAAAAAAGAAAAAAGTTATGTGAAGAGCTGTGAAGAAGCCAGCAGTGGCTTGGGCTTAAATAAGACAAGGTAGGGATTACCTCTGGTTCCTTCTATCTCTTGAGCTTCTTCATCAACCATGAAAGTCAATCCCTTCCTCAAGAAATCTCCTTCTAAACCATACCAAATTATAGTATTCAATCACAGTACAGTTCTATTTTTTTTTTAAGAAGGTTGGTATGCTTACTGGTTAAGATAACAAGCTTTGAAGCCATAGATACTTAGCCTTAAATCTTATGTCTAAGTCTCAGCTTCTTAATCTGTAAAAGATATTTACAAGATATTAACTAAATGAGAAAACTATGAATGATATGATACCCTTTTATTTATGGATAGAAAGACTAAATCAGTATGAGTGGCAAAAGAATGGGTGATTTTTCTTGTTTTCCTCTGGGGAAAATATAAATATTTTAAGGATATTTGTAAAATATATAAAATATAATGTGGCAATTACATCAACTGTAAAATATCATTAATTACATTGGTTCAGATTATTTTAAGGCACAATGATTTCCATTGTGTATGTAAAATACAGCATGGAGAACACTATTAGCTAAATTAAGATGAAAAAATTAATCAGTTTTCATTGCATTTGAGGACAGAAAATTGCCTAACATGCATCTGAGGGCCACATCTTCAAATGAAAAACAAAAAATCACTCATTACTAAAAAGAATGTACCTAGAAAGCCCAGATGCTCGTTTCCTGAATTAATCACAAGAAATGGAAAATAGTAATCCCAAGCCACATACACTCAAATTTTTCAGGAATAGATGAAAGTAAAGGAAGAATTTATCTTTTTCTTAATGTGCTACTTAAAGTATTATGGAGCTAAGTGTTCCAGATGAAGATAAATATATCAAATTCAAGATATTATTAGAATTCATTAAACCTAATTCCCACCTAAACATAAGTGGAATGAATTAAGATACAGAACTAAGTTTTTCATTTTATAAACTTAATGGATACATAAGTATTTCCAGTAAGCATCAATATGCAATTATCTTGCTTAATTATTTTTTCTTATCATAAATTTTGGCACCTTGCAATGTGTACTCATTATAGTCCATAATGAATTTAAGAACAAAAATGCAGATTTTCATAGCTTTAGAATCTAAGAAAATACAGTCACTTCTAGTTTTCTTCTACATAAACCATTACACCTTTTAGGAATTTCACTGATCAAATATGTAACCTAGATTTCTTCTGTTTTCTTCTACATCATACTCAACTTAGGTTTTCAATTTTTATAATGCTAGACATATCACATGCTTCCACAGTAGCTCAGTTGGTGAAAAATCTCCCTGCAACACAGGAGACCCCGGTTCGATTCTTGGGTCGGGAAGATCCCCTGGAGAAGGGTTAGGCTCCCCACTCCAGTATTCTCAGGCTTCCCTGGTGGCTCAGCTGGTAAAGAATCTGCCCACAATGCAGGAGAACTGGGTTCGATCCCTGGGTTGGGAAGACTCCCTGGAGAAGGGAAAAGCTATCCACTCCAGTATTCTGGCCTCGAGAACTCCATGGACTGTATAGACCATGTGGTCACAAAGAGTTGGAACTGTGTCACTTTCATTTTAATTTTGAGATATCACATCTTCCATTGTGATCATTTAAATGCATTTTTGTCTCCCCCTGAGCAGCACACACAAGTTTTAAAATCTATAAAGGCAAGGAAATTGCCTTGCTTATTTTTGTACTTCTAAGAGTATACACTCTAAACATAATACTCAGTAAATGCTGAATAAACTAGATTTGGGGAAATTCATGTAAAGTCTATACTTGGAGACACAACATTCTGCTATTTACTAAAAGCATCACCTTCAGCAAAACATAGCTTCTTAGGATGTCAGGATCATCACCTGTAACATATGTATGGTAGCCACCCACTTGGTCCCCGCATGTGCCACAGTAAGTTAAAGTTTGTGAAGAGACTAGGGGATAGAAATCCTGGTGTAATATATCCAGTGCCAACAGCTCCTTACACTATTGATTTTTAGTAAAAACTTGTATATGATTCCACTAGAAAATTTTTCATCTATACATCCATTTAAAACTTTTAAGTCAAATAAATGTTTGTCATCTGGAATGTGAAGTTAATAATTATTAATTATTAATAAAACTGATATTTTATTGTACAAAGAGCAGAGATTTGGAAGTTACAAGATTAGGCTCATATTTTTACTCCATCATTTACTAGCCAAATCCGTTAACCTCCCATATAAGCTATATATAGGACATGCTAAGCATAATAAGATGCCCCTGAGTGCTTTAGGAAAGATTAAATATGTTGTATAACAAAGTGCTCTACCAAACTAAAAGGCATTCCAAAATTTGGCATTATTAACTGTTACATGCTGCAGCAGCAGCAGCAAGTTATCACTAATCATAATAGCCTTCACTAATATAGTGGCCACAGGCTTCCTTGGTAGCTCAGCTGGTAAAGAATCCTCCTGCAATGCAGGACACCCAGGTTTGATTTCCGGGTTGAGAAAATCCGCTGGAGAAGGGATAGGCTACCCACTCCAGTATTCTTGGGCTTCCCTGGTGGTTCAGAAGATAATCTGCCTACAATACGGGAGACCTGGGTATAATCCCTGGGTTGGGGACATGCCCTGGAGAAGGGCATGACAACCTACTCTAGTGTTCTTGCCTGGAGAATCCCCATGGACAGAGGAGCCTGGAGCACTATAGTTCATGGGGTCACAAAGTGCTAGACATGACTGATCAACTAAGCACAATATAGTGGCTACTATGTGCAAGGCACCAGGATGTTTTCTGTATATTTTTGTTAACCTTTAAAGCAACTATAAAAGATGAATAGTATTGTTCTAATTTGAGATAGGAGAAAAATAAGACTCAAGATACTTTAGGAACTTATCCAAGTATACCTAAGGTAGTAGTGGCAGAATTTGAACCAAGGACCATGGATGCTAAATCCTAATGTTTTTCCACCACATCAGACTTTCAAAACAGAGTTCAGGCATTTCTCCCATCGAATGTCAGTATTACAGAAATCAGACATAAAAAGCTAATCTTTTTTTCCTGTTTCAATGAATAGGAAATATTAGTATTTGTCACCTAGGAGCCTGGTGGGCTGCAGTCCACGGGGTCACTAAGAGTTGGACACACCTGAGCGGCTTCACTTTCACTTTTCACTTTCATGCATTGGAGAAGGAAATGGCAACCCACTCCAGTGTTCTTGCCTGGAGAATCCCATGGACAGAGGAGCCTGGTGGGCTGCTGTCTATGGGGTCGCACAGTGCCGGACATGACTGAAGCGACTTAGCAGCAGCAGCAGCAGCTCCAACGTGATAAATTTTATAAAATACATTAAAAATCTAAGTGATAAACTATCATATTGGGATATATACAAACTGCTGAAAACATTGTTTGGTGACCATCAAGTGGTTAACATGTTAGTTGGCAGATGGCAGATTTAGATGCAACCGCATGGCCTCCCAGCATCAGCCACACTCAAGCTCATCACTGATGCTGATATGGAATGTTTTCTGCAGAGGCTGTACCTGATCCTGACACCCCAACAACTACATCTAGTCTCTACTCAAATACTACTTTTATTAAAAATCATGCACTGAATTTAGATAAATCTTTTTTCTATATAAACATTAGCTGAAAAACATATTTGAGGACAGTGTATAAAAACCCATAATGTCTGGTGGGCTTCCTCCATGGCTCAGAGGTAAAAAATCCACTTGCCAGTGCAGGGGACATGGGCTCTGTCCCTGACCCTGGAAGATCCCACGTGCTGGAAGCAACTAAGCCCATGCACCACAGCTACTGAGCCAGTGCTCTAGAGTCTGTGAGCCACAGCTATGAGCCCACTTGCCTAGAGTCCCTGCTGCACAACAAAAGAAGCCACCACAATGAGAAGCCCACACACCACAATGAAGAGTAGCCCCTGCTCACTGCCACTAGAGAAAGCCTAGGCACAGCAACAAAGACCCAGTACAGCCATAAATAAATAAATAAATCTTTTAAAAGAAATCCACATGGTCTGGGAATACCACGGACACATTAACCATTAACCATACATTAGCCATTAACTGTATGTTATCCTGGAAGATGTTTTATAAGGAGCACCTTATATCAGACATCAGTACAAAAAGTTGGTGATTATCGTTAAATAATGCACCGAAAGAAAACTGAAAGAACTTGTTTCTGTTCAAAGTCAAGGACAGGTGGAAAATGTTTACACTGACATTTTGGCAAAAATGAAGAAAGTATGTAATTGTAAAACACACATATGCTGTAGAGTCCTTTATTATCCAAGTCATGGTTCTTATAAGCAATCCAAAGTTAACAGATCAAATATAGAGAACTAAACAATATTCATTTTATCATATACATTTCATGATTTTTAAACTGCTGTAAAGTATGTATTGGATTCTTTGCTCACTTGAGGGAAAAAGTGAATGTCTGCCCCAGAAACAGGAACAACCCAGTAAAATTTCCTTTTTAAACAAAATATTCAGTTGGACACATGGTATCTAAGCATACTGTAAATACTTCCTAAACCTCACAATTAAAGACTTACTTGAATCTCTGCCTTTATCCTGAATAACAGAGATCAATGGTTCAAAAGATAAAGACTTTCAATGCTTCATTGTCTTCTTTACATAAACTAAATTTTGTTTAAATTATCCTTTCTTTTCCTATATGCAGAAAAAAAGAAAAATTGTCTTCTTAACAAACAGAAAAGGTATTTTAGCCAGTAGAGAACAAGTCAGAGGCTATCATTTAATCCTCTGTGTTGCAGGATGAGTTAATCCTCTGTATTTCAGGATGAGACCATTAGAAAACTTTTTTTTTCTTTTTGAAATGTAGACAAACTAAACCTGGGGGCAGAATCAGAACTTTAAAATGATTACAAA
The DNA here is from genome assembly GCF_016772045.2 of Ovis aries. Classification (NCBI taxonomy): domain Eukaryota; kingdom Metazoa; phylum Chordata; class Mammalia; order Artiodactyla; family Bovidae; genus Ovis; species Ovis aries. The sequence goes on from NC_056054.1 coordinate 213,542,877, forward strand.
AGGGGAAAACAGAGTCATGTCTAGGGTTTGGGGACAGGAGGAACCAAAGTGTGTGACAATTCTGAGGCAGATGGGAAGCTGTAATTAAGAAAGGCATTCCCCCCAGGTAGTGAAGCCACTTACTCGGTCAGCCTCATTTCAGTGTAGTAACTGGCAACGTTATCTAATTCAAACCTAAAATAGTAAAGTTAAAAGCATCCTTTCAAAATTGCAAACTAACAAATATGATAATTATTAATTCAGTTAGACCAAACATAAGATTCTTTAATCTGTTAGAGGAAGTGTCAAAATTAGAAAAATCTGTGTCATTTAATTTGCCGTATTTCATAAATGAAGCCATGCTGAAGATGCTCCTTGCCTCTGACCTTAAGCACTATTTTTACTTTGCTGCATAATAGCAGCAATCTTCCAAACTTCCTTCTGTTCATACCAGCCAATACTAGCCAATATACTTTATAATTCCATTTTTTAGTAGAGTGAGCAAGGCTTTAGCTCTTGGTTGCTTAATGAACGTTTGCACAGTGATCATAGAAAAAATAAACTACAGGTTGCAATTTCTCTTGAATATTCAGAAACATAGTATCTATCGCCCACCCTTATGAGAATTAATTATTTAATGTGGCCAAATTATCTGTGCTATGAAATTTTAAAAAACATCTATTTTAAAATATTCATTAAAATTATCTACAGAACTAGTAATGCTGCTTACATAATTTCCATTCTAGAATTCAGTATAGCTGAAATTCATCAAAGTGTCAGTACAGTCAGCCCCTGTATCTGTGGGATGGCCATGGACAGGGAAAGTGAGGTATTATGCCATTTTATATAAAGGACTTGAGCATCTGTGGATTTTGGTATTCCTGAGGGTTCCTAGATCCCAAGGAAACCAAGGGACGACTAGAATACCTTGATGCCACCCATTTCATTCCTCTTCAGCATTATACCTTCCTTAATTCTTACTTCCTAAAGATTTTTATAGATAGTGCAAAGGGAGCCCAGGTGTTTAAAACCACTGAAATTAGTAAATAAATTACATGAAATGACTGTTTACCTAGAAAACTGCCTGAAAGCTAGGCCAGTATTAATTACAGGTAATCAGGATGGTTTTTCCTGTTATGATTTATTCATAAAATCCAGTTACACATCTTTAACTTTTTTCATATATAACTTTTGTCACTAGGAAATTATTAATAGATTTTTATAAAATATTTCAGAAACTAGTTCCAATTGGTATATGAATAATATTTAGAGATGATATGTAAATACAAATGTACAATCAATTTAAAATGTACATTAGTGACTTAAATAAATCATACTTATGAGAATCTAATGATGAGTGTTTAAGGTATAAGATATGAGAGACGGTGTTAGGAAATAGAAGAAGTGGGGTGATAATATGACAGGAAAAAGCACCTTTTAGGAAGTCCTTAAAAACAATACAGTGCAGAAAAGAGCCCAATTCTGTCCCATTAGTACTATTCACAGATAGTTATATGAAGGCAGGGAAGAACCAAAGAACCCTTAGATTCGCTTATTCTCCACAGCAAAGAGTCTTAAGTATTTTTAAAGACACATGCTTTCTTCATTATTAAAATAATATGCAATTATTTTAGGAAATTTGGAAATTACAGAATAGCATCAATGAGAAAATATAAATTGTCTATAATCCCAGACGCTAGAAGCAAATAGGGCTTGCAGTTTGGCATACTTTCTTTCAGTCTTTCAGTCTTTCTTCTATGTAAATGTACATGAATTTTAACTTACTTTGCACCACACGGTGAGTACAATTTGGCATTCAGCTTTTTCACTTAACACACCAGATATTTCTTATTTTGAATGCCCTTTAAAAATACCATGTTTAACAGGTACATAATAACTCCATCATATGGTTGTATCCTAATTTTTTTAAAGTCCTGCCATTGGAGGAATTTTGGTTGTTTCTAACTTTAAGTTTGCATATTTAATGATGGATCATAATTTTGAATATTTACTTGTAGTTTTATCTACACCTCTGTTTTCCTTCTGCGGGAGAGATTTCTAAAATCAGTTGTGTAGGTCAGAGGATTTTTTAGGCTTTTAAAGATATTGATATATATCACCAAATTGATATGTATTAAAGGCTATTGATATATATAACCAAACTTTTAAAGGCTATTGATATATATTACATTACCAAATTATTTGCTCAAAAGGTTATACATATTTTTATTAAATTTTACAGTTTATGAAGGTGATTCTTTTTCCACTTCTGGCTTTATGTTTCAAGAATATGGTAACATTAGCAAAGTACAAACTGATGAAGCATTTAAAGTGCTCTGTAATTTACTAGTCCAACATTCAGTTTAAATGTTATAAACTGAAAGCCTACAAGAGGACATTTCAAATGCATTTACACTTCTGTTAAGCTGTCCTTACTTAACATAGCTGCGATTTTTCTTCACAAAATGCTACCATAATGCCACTTGACACAGAACTGTAGCTACAGAGGGAAAAAATTGGACAATGATGTCTTAGAATGCAAGATTTTGATTCATATAGACCTAATGAGATAAGTAACCTTGGAAAACTACTTAGTCCCATTTGATTCTGTTTTGTCAACACTAAAATGGGAAAAATATCTACTTTTCTGGGTTGTTATAAAATATATTCTCTCTATATATATATATGTAGATATATATATAGATATATATATAGATAGATATATATATAAATATATATGATAAGGAAATAGCAACCCACTCCAGCATTCTTGCCTGGTATAGCCCATGGACAGAGGACCCTTGCAGAGTCCATGGGATCATAAGAGTCAGACATGACTTAATGACTAAACCATCACACACACACACACACACACAAAATCATCAGTTACTGACAGTGAAAAGTCTTGCTCATCACCATTCTGTAGTGAAGCTTACCAAACCTCATCTAAACATATACTTATCAGCTTTTACTGTTTATTCTTAAAATAGATGTATAGGGATTTTAAATATGTAAAGAATGCTTCCAACATAAAAACAGACAGCAAAAAAAAAAAAAAAAAAGCCAGGAGGAAACAGACTGTGCAGAGTGAGAAATATTTCAACAAAATAAAATTACTATAGTGCAGCATAAAACAGGAACAGAATACCATAAAATAGGAACAGTGACAGAATACAGTCCCTAAAAACTAAGAAAATAATAAAAAAGACAAAATCAAAGAAACCACCAGAGACGAAAAGAAATGGAAAGTAACAGAAGAAAATAAGTCAAAGAACTAATCCAGAATAGCCAGCATTGTTTTTCAATAGATATCATTGAAATAAAGAAGAAAGAAAATCACAGTTGTATTACAATAAGAAAAAAAAGTGCCAAACTGAAAATTCAGATTAAAAAGACATATGCATGCATGCACATAGTTGCTTCAGTCATGTCCAACTCTTTGGGACCCTATGGACTACAGCTCACTCAGGCTCCTCTATCCATGGGATTCTCCACACAAGAATCCTGGAGTGGGTTGCCATTTCCACCTCCAGGGATCTTCCTGACACAGGGGTTGAACCCACGTCTTTTTTTTTTTTACCACTAGAGCCACCTGGGAAGCCCTTGAAAAGGCATACAGATGTCCAATAAAGAGATCAAAAACTTCTTAAGAAAAAAAGTACCTACCACTAGAGCAGTAGGCCTCTGACTTCAGAAAGACTACTAGAAAGTAGAGGTTTCAGTACACTGAGAGGAAGCCGCTTATGATCATCCAAACCATCAGTCAAGCAGAAGGATAGAGTAAGACACGTCTAGCTTATGAGGAGACAAAAGACTTTCCCAGGCACCATTTCTTAGAAAATCACTGGAGGCAGAAATTAGATGCAGGTACCACATCCTAATTGACCACTGCCTTCCTCGGTGATCAGTGCAAAGAAACAGAGGAAAATAATAGAATGGAAAAGACTAGAGATCTCTTCAAGAAAGTCAGAGATACCAAGGGAACACTTCATGCAAAGATGGGTACAATAAAGTACAGAAACAGTATGGACCTAACAGAAGCAGAAGTTGCTAAGAAGTGGTGGCAAGAATACACAGAAGAACTATACAAAAAAGATCTCCACGACCCAGATGATCACAATAGTGTGTGATCACTCACCTAGAGCCAGACATCCTGGAATGCAAAGTCAAGTGGGCCTTAGAAAACATCACTACAAACAAAGCTAGTGGAGGTGATGGAATTCCAGGTGAGCTATTTCAAATCCTAAAAGATGATGCTGTTAAAGTGCTGCACTCAATAAGCCAGCAAATTTGGAAAACTCAGTAGTGGCCACAGGACTAGAAAAAGTCAGTTTTCATTCCAATCCCAAAGAAAGGCAATGCCAAAGAATGTTCAAACTACAGCACAATTGCACTCATCTCATACTCTAGCAAAGTAATGCTCAAAATTCTCCAAGCCAGGCATCAACAGTACATGAACCATGAACTTCTAGATGTTCAAGTTGGTTTTAGAAAAGCAGAGGAACTAGAGGTCAAATTGCCCACATGCACTATATCATCGAAAAAGCAAGAGAGTTACAGAAAAACATCTACTTCTGCTTTGTTGACTATGCCAAAGCCTTTGCCTGTGTGGATCACAACAAACTGTGGAAAATTCTGAAAGAGATGGGAAGATCAGACCACTGGATCTGCCTCCTGAGAAATTTGCACACAGGTCAAGAAGCAACAGTTAGAACTGGACATGGAATCATGGACTGGTTCCAAATTGGGAAAGAAGTACATCAAGGCTGTATATTGTCACCCTGTTTATTAAACTTATATGCAGAGTACATCATGCGAAATGCCAGGCTGGATGAAGCATAAGGTGGAATCAAGTTTGCTGGGAGCAATATCAGTAACCTCAGATACTCAGATGACACCACCCTTATGGCAGAATGTGAAGAACTAAAGAGCCTCTTGATGAAAGTCAAAGAGGGTGAAAAATTGGATTTAAAACTCAACATTTAAAAAACTAAGATCACTGCATCCAGTCCCAACACTTAATGGCAAATAGATGGGGAAACAATGGAAACAGTGACAGTCTTTATTTTCTTGGGCTCAAAAATCACTGCAGTTGGTGACTACAGCCATGAAATTAAAAGATGCTTACTCCTTGGAATAAAAGCCCAGACCAACCTGACAGCATATTCAAAAGCAGAGACATTACTTTGCCAACAAAGGTCCATCTAGTCAAATCTATGGTTTTTCCAGTAGTCATGTGTGGATGTGAGAATTAGACTATAAAAAAAGCTGAGCACCAAAGAATTGATGCTTTTAAACTGTGGTGTTGGAGAAGACTCTTGAGAGTCCCTTGGACTGCAAGGAGATCCAACCAGTCAGTCCTAAAGAAATCAGTCCTGGGTTTTCATTGGAATGACTGATGCTGAAGCTCTAATACTTTGGCCACCTGATGCAAAGAAATGACTCACTGGAAAAGCCCCTAATGCTGGGAAAGATTGAAGGTGGGAAGAGAAGGGGATGGCAGAGGTGAGATGGTTGGATGGTATCACTGACTCAATGGACATGAGTTTGAGCAAGCTCTGGGAATTGATGATGGACAGGGAAGCCTGGCGTGCTGTAGTCCTTGAAGTCGCAGAGTCGGCCACAACCTAGCAGCTGAACTGACTGACCACATCCTAATACAAAAAAGCAGGAAATATCCCAGAATAACAGTTGTACCAGGCATAGAAACAATGGCCACAATTGATCAACAGGAATATCTCCAGGCCAAAATCAGAAAAACTTCAATGTGGCCAATAGAGCATTTTATGAGTTTCATCTGAATCTTTCCCCTTCTTTATTGTTAACTTTTCTCTCTCTTGCATCAAGTTTAAGAGGAGTTTATTTCATTACCATTTCAGAAGAACACTCCCTACTTTCTTTTAGATTCTTTGGTTTTTCTTGCATCTTAAGGTGAGGACTAAATGCTTTAATCTAGCTTCTATTTGTCTTTAAAAATGAAGCCATTCAAGACCAAACTTTCCTGAGAAGAATAAAAAAATTATTGTAAAATATTATTAATAGCCATTTAATAGATTTTCTATAGAACATTTGGGAATGAACAGCAACAGATGTCTACAAATTAAGCAAACAAAAAAGCAAAGAGGTTAATGTTTAGAAACATATGTGAAAGAAAAATATCATATGTCTTGGTTTAGATGTAAATGATATTCATTTATTATTACTCATGTAAAGACAATTTAACAATTGTAATATAACTTTGTAATTTTTTTAAAAGGGGTGATATTTTGTATGGCTGGGTATGAAATCTTAGAAAAATTAATTCTCAATCAACAAAACAAGAAGTCAACAGATAGTACCAACTGTTTATAATAAAGAAATAACTACTTAAACCTCAGAAAAAGAAAGAAAAAAAAAAGAACAGCTGAAAATCATTGTCCCCGGAGCAGCCTGGAAAAAATATTAAATGCTATTTTTAATAAAAATGCTACTTTTACATTTTAAGCTCATATGCTGTTTAAACTATATTAAGATAATACTTTTATAAATGGTGATTAATTTATTTAGTTAACCTAATAGAATGCAACTAAATTTTTGTTTCTTTAGAAGAGAAAGTAGAAGAGGACAGAGAAAAATGGTGAGAGATGTCGAAGAAGGAAAGAACAGTATCAGGAAATGAGTAACTATGTAGAGTGGCTATAAAATATTGTAGAAAGAAGCCTTATTAAAATGTTTTTCATTAAATGTAGAGGTAATCAAAGTAATTTAACCTGATTGTTAATTACTGTCTCTGGAACATGTTAATTGTACTATATTTGTAAATAAATATCAGTAAACTATGGCTTAATTACTTCCACTGTATTTCTTCATTCACTCCCCCATCAATACCCTAATTCAGCCTACTTCTCTTGTGCATAGATGTCCACAACTCCCTCCAAGCCAGACATCCTGCCTCTAGTCCCCGCTCAGGCTCATTCCACAGAAGATTCTATCTTCATAACAGGACTTCCAGCCCAAGAATCTACAGCACTCCACTGTAAGCACACTGCCTGGCTTTGAAGGCCCTTCCTTGACTTCTCCTCACATACAGTAAATTCCCAGGACATATACTCTGTGCCAGTTGCTAATACCTCCTTCCTGCACTGCCATTCTCCCTCATGTTAACTGCAAAACCACTGACTGCCCTTGTGGTTTATACTACTTGGTCACCCCACTCTCCCAAACAAAAATTTCTATTTCTCTACAAATTCGTTACCCAGTTTTCATCTGTTACAATCCAGCCCAAACCATAGTGTGCCTCTAAAACACCTTCTCTCAAAATTCCACAGTGCACAGATCTAACCCTTTTCTAATGACTCTTACACCATCTTCACCTCATAATTAACATCTATTTAAGTATGTTTCTATTTTATATTTCTGTATTATATTTTTGCTGCCTATTCTGTTTTCCTATAATTACAAACTTCCATAGCAGGAAACACACTGAGCTCCTCTATATTCTAGAATAATTAAAATCATAAACGAAGCCCAGTAACATTTTCGGATTGTTTAAAAATGTGTATTTTATAGCACTCAGTGCATTTTTGTATACATCCTTCACACTCTAGATATCTTGAATGGTTGATTAACCTACTTTAAGTATAGTTAATAAACATATTGTAATTTTACAGCTGTGAGATTCCTTGACTAAGCCTTTATGTTATTTAACCATCGCCTTTCATCCTTCTGAGCTGAATCTGTGCTTTAGTTCTTTTGTCACATATTTCAATTTTCTAATTTAGAAAAAATAAGTCAGAATTTTAAAATGTTATAAAATATTGATTCAGGTACAGGGTGATCAAAAATAATCTGTTACCAGAATTTATCACTAAATTCTCTTCATAATAGATATCTTACTTCATTCCCAATTAAAATTAAATGGCTTTAAAATTAAATGGAAAGTGGAGTGTGGCATAATAGACCTCTGAAAAATTTACTTTGAAATTCATGTTATCTGAATGTTAATATTTTAGAGCAAAACATCCAGTAAGTTTAGGATTAAAGAAAAGAGACATGGTAAGATTAAAAAAAAAAAAAGTGAGAAAAGCTTTGGTTCTCCTATGTGCAAAATCTTACTTCTAGTAGGACTATGTGTCCCACCTAAAACTGTATTATTCCAATTTTAATGGATGTTTTGATTGTCCCCTTCCATCTCCATAAGGCAAAAGGTACATAAATGAGTGCAGCTACAAAGAAAAAAATTCTATCAAATTTTCTATACAAAATTTTCAAAATAACTATCATTAAGAAAACCCACTTGCAAAGTTCCTAGTCTCCAGGCAACAGGTTAGCATAAGCCACACTGTATTGCTGAGGAAAGGCAATGTCCTAATGTAAAAAGAACTGTTTTTGTCTCAGTTCCTGGATATTTGCAGAGTTATATTAAAGAAAAAGAGAAACCAATCTGGGCATGTTAGCATGAATAGACAGCCAATAAACAGCAACAGAATGGAGGAGATTTATACCCCTTTTCTCAGACAATTAAAAACAATTAACATTTCTCTCAACAACAAGCCAGCTTCAAATGTTGTGTATAAATTTCACAAGCGGTATTCCTGCCAGTAGTATACCTGACTACCAAGTCTTCATAGAAAACTGTTTTTTGTCTCACTTGCTCCGCAAGTTATTTTAACAATTGCTTTTGGTAACTTAAGGAGAGAATTTGGCACAGAGAATTTGTTAAAATGTACATGAAAGCTGCCTGCCAAGGTAACGGTACAGAACAGGTGCTGTCCAAGTCAGAAGGTGGACGAAAAAGAAGGAAACCAACAGACGGAATAAGCACAAGAAATGACCCTGAAACAAGGCAGCCAGCACCTCACACTGTTCCCACCACCTGGCCCGGCCAGGGCCAACCCTCCACCAATTGTCCAGCTCACAGTTGTTTACACATCCCACTGGCTGGCCTGGCCACATCGTCTGCCTCTCTTTTTTAAAACATTTCTTTCTCTTACTAGAGGAAAGACTATTTTATGAACTGTTGATTCACTTTCCTACTCTAAATATGTAAAGGAGTTAGTGGTGCTTCTGATATGTTTGAGCTCTTGTCACAGTAAAGAAAACAATCATTTTTGTCTTATCTATTAGAAATTTGCTGTTAAAAGGTTCTCTTGAAGGATTTAGGATTGGGTAATTTCTTACTTTAAAGGAAGTAATCAAGTTTTCATTTTACAATTAGAAATCATACTTGCTGTTAAAGACAGCGGGTCGTATTTTTGCTAAAACCCTTTAGCAGGATTATAAGGACAATTAGAATCTCTCTGTGGTTCAGCTTTGATCTCTTCATTAGTATCATTTCACCTGGACCAGCTTTAGCCTAGAGGTGGGGCTGCTAAACTGAGATCAGATACTAAGAGTCAGTTTAGACCAAGTGACCTTAATATGGGAAGCAAGTTCTACAGTGACTGTTCCAAAGTGAAGTCCTTAGCACTCAGTGTGACTGTGTGTTATGGAACCCTAACTAGTCAATTAGTATGGAGGAAACAATTTTTTTTCCTCTCCCCATCTTAGGTTAATTAGCTTGGTCCTGTAAATTCGGCTGATGAAAGACAGATGAATGAGAGAAAAACAAATTCATTTTCACGTGCAAGGGCATACACAAGGGAGCACTCAGTAATGAATACCTCAAAGGAATGGTTGGAATTTGGGTCTTAAGGGCTTCCCTTGTGGCTCAGCTGGTAAAGAATCTGCCTGCAATGTGGGAGACCTGGGTTCAGTCCCTGGGTTGGGAAGATCCCTGGAGAAGGGAAAGACTATCCAGTCCAGTATTCTGGCCTGGAGAATTCCATGGACTATACAGTCCATGGGGTCACAGAGTCAGACACAACTGAGCAACTTTCACTTCACTTCACTTCACTTTATACCTAATTCACTAGGGGAAGGGAATGGGGAGGAAAGGCAATTACAGAAAAACAAATGACACACTGAGATGATAAAAAAAAAAAAGATCTTAGACAAATCTATGGGGGATATGCCAGCTTTGTAACAAAATTTGGGTGTGGTGAGATGATTACAGTTGCTCTGCAGAAGATTTAGTGACTTTTGAGATCTTTGAAGAGACTCTGCTTTTAGGCAAATAAGGAATCTCAGAACATAAATTGCAGTCAACTAAAAATCATTGTGATGCCCAGTTCCAAAGTACTGACATATACACACTACTGTGTGAAAATAGAAAACTAATAAGAACCTGCTGTATAGCACAGGGAACTCAATACTCTATACTGGCCTATATGAGAAAAGAATCTTAAAAAAAAAGACAGTGGATATATGATTCACTTTGGAGTACATCTGAAACTACTATAACAGAATTGTAAATCAAATATACTCCAATGAAAATTATAAAAAATAAAAAAATAAAGACTAAGGACAAAAAAGTCATTTTTTATGTCAAACAAGACTACTTTGGGGGTGGTATTTCCTGATCCTTCTCAATATTCTCCACTTCTACTGCTCTCTTTTATACCTCTTTTCTAGTTTCATTAGACTTTCTTTAATTTGGCTATTCTTAACCTGTATTCTGAGTAACAGCAAGCCAGAAAAATGTCCATTTTTCCAAAACATTAGGCAGCATTTCTTTGAGAACTACATCTTCACTTTGCAAAATGTTAACATTACTCTATGGATGGTGGACAGATTCCATATGCAAAATGACATTCTCATTCATATTTTATTTCTTAAATATGTGATACAGTTAGATTTTATATGTTTAAAACTTATTTTCATTTGAAAAAAAATTTTAAATGTCTTACCAAAATTACTGAGTTTATTGAAACTTCCAGTTTATGTCTATCCTTAGGCCACTAAAAAAAAATGAGAGCTGATATCCTACTCTGTGCAGCCTTGAGTGAGTGTCTTAGTCCTTCCAGAACTTTTTTGTGGCTATACCAAAAAAATTCACAAATGATTTCAAGGACAATCTGGCAGCAAGGTGACCAGTGTAGCAGTGTTAGTTCCTCAGTCATATCTGACTTTTTGCAACCCCATAGACTGTAGGCCACGATGCTTCTTTGTCCATGGAATTCTCCAGGCAAGAATGTTAGAGTGGACAATAGGACAGCATATTTTAAAGGAATATCCCCAGAAAAGCTAGTCAAAGCAAAGTCTCTAGAATTCAGGACTTTACAATGGTAAGAAATACAGAATTTACTATTATAACTGAACCCATTAATTTATGATTAATTTAATGATAGTTACCATTTCATCTCTTTCTCATTACAAAAGAAAGTTTTATAATGTATTTTGACTATACAATTTTCTGGAGTTAAATAAAACTTGGAAATATTGATTTCTTTTTTTGTTAAAAATCATTTTTTCCCTTTAATCTTAGTTTTCTCCAAAACTTTTCCATGTTTTCAAAGAGAATTTATGAGGACATATAATTTTTATTTACAAGTTAATACATTATTTTTTTAATTATAAGCCATATTGCTTTTGATGGAGTCCCCTTACTATAAATCTAAAAATCAAGAGGAGATGCAGAGGTCAATTTTGCCATTTGAGACAACTGATCAAAGAAAAGGGGTTTTAAGTAGTCTTTGTGGGGACCCTCTGTTGGGTCAACCTACCCATTCCGCAGAGTTTTACATTTGATCCTGTCATCACACACTGTAAACACTGAGATCTTACTATGTGCAATAGATCCTGGGAAAACAAGGTGCATCAGTCTAAGTCCTTGCTCACAAAGACTTTATATTCTAGGAAGTCTATTCTATCTATGTAGGTATACAGGAAGAAGAATGGCTCGCCTTCCTGGTTGTTAGATATAGGAAGCTGGCCTTGTGAGAATCTGGTCAACCTGATTTGAAGATAATGTTAGTATCAGATGAAGTCTTTCCAATTTAATTGCTACCATTCAGAATTATGTCTGCATTCCTTGATGTGGTTCAGAAGGACATTCTTGATGTACCCCTTCCTGAATTCTTTAGACATACCTTAAACACTACACATCAGATATAACTATTTTGTAACCAAAATTTAATATCGTCCACACATCTGCCACATTTGTCCTTAAGAATTTATCTCTAGCCCGACTAAGAGGTCCACTTTATTCCTTACTTTGTACCCCATGCTTACCTATACTGTTTTCACAACATCACATGATGCTGTACTTGCCTATTTTCTTGACTGATTGCCACTGATCTGTAAGTCTGAGCAAAAGATACTTATTCTTCACCATTATGTCCTCAGTGTAAGTAGCTCACGCTTAGTAGGTGCTCAATAAATATTTGTTGCATGAATGAGTGAATTGCTTCAACTTCTGTTTTGCAAGAGAAACAATAGTGCCAAATGATCCGTTCCATTATCTTTCAAGTAGAAAGCTACAAGCGTGCATGCATACGTGCTCAGTCCTGTCTGACTCTTTGCAGCCCCATGGACTGTAGCTCACCAGGCTCCTTGTTCATAGGCTTTTTCCAGGCAAGATTACCGAAATAAGTTGCTATCTCCTCCTCTAGAGGTAGAAAGCTAAATAATCCCAAATGACCCATGATGTATAACTAAATATACTGATTAAAATCTCTTAAAGTATAATTATATATTTACTTTTCTTTAATATCCACAATGAAAATAACAACTGCTAGCAATTTCTAATTAGTTTCTTTTTTTCAAATCCATATTAACTTAGGATTAAAAAATCAGTGTGATACATTTATATAAACTAAACAGGATTGTACAGCATAGTGTTCAGCTGTACACAGTGTACAGCATGGCTCAGAGTAAGTCCTCGCTAATGTCAGCATGACAGCAGCAGTGCCAATGTACCAGTTTATGGTGAGGACAATAAAGAATGTGTATCAACAACGTTATATATAAGTCATTTGAAAGACATGTATCCAAGATAATATTATAAAGAAACAGGGATAAAAATTTGGACATTTATTTCAAGATATAGGAAAAGCATAATCATGTGTCTTTTTTTCCAAGTAATTGTTATTGGTATTATTCTTACATTAAGCATGATAATAATAAATTATTGCATTAGGAAAGAGAATGTGAATTATAGTCACATAATTTTACGATACTCTGTAGGGCATAGAATAATTCCAACGTCCAAAAATGCAAGCAAACAATATTGACATCGAAATGCTGTTTGAAAAAAACAGCCGTTACAGAGAAAAAGAAATAAAAAATGGTTTTTATACTCTCAACTCCTAAAACCATTTTACAAATATTTATAAAATGTCACCAATAGAGGGCTTACCTGAGGTCAAGTGAAAGAGGCCCTAAACCATCAAAAGCTATTTCCAAGGTCCAGCTGGGAGATCTAAAACAGAGAGTAACAAAGACAGTTTATGACAAAGCTGACACACAGTATTCTGGAAGGAGTGAAATCAATTGTGACATTTTTCATTTATTTGTAAATGCCTCTTTGGCAGTACACTCTCTCAAAACGACAGTTGCTTCTTACAGAAGAGGGAGGTGATGGTAAAATACAGGAATCTTGACAGTTGCTTTAATGAGATTCTGCATTAGGGCTATTCTAACACTTTTCCCAACAAGGAGCCTGCCCTTCATTTTCAATATCATAACTCAGTAATTTGGAAAATGTTATCTCTGTGAAAACTAAACCAGTCAGGCCTTAATAGCCATTGCTCAGTTTATTTTCCTCTTATCTTTCAATTAGAAGAAAATATTCTAAAGCAAGTATCTAAATCAATGTCAGCCATACAGACCAATTATGTCTTTTATTAAAAGAGTACTATTTTATCGAAAAACAGTAATATGGTATATGATTGAACAACTCAAGACACACTTTCCAGTAACTCAATATTTGTTTGAAAATATCACAGAGTACCATATAAGATATATCTTTAAAGACTTCACTTTGTATGTTTTAACAAGTTCCCCTGGAAAAGGAAATTATTGCCAAGGCGGTTTCACTGGTCTTAAAAATTTGAGCACCTCCAAATTAAGCAGTCTAAAGATTCCACTTCATGTATTCATTCAATTTTCCTTTGATTATATATTGAGTGTTTGGTGCAAAGTAACTGTCCTCAACCCATTTCTTTAAAAAATGTAAATTATACTGTGCAAGGAAAATACAGTCTAACCCAGGGTAGCCCAGCATCTATCACCTATTAGTCAACCAGTAGATATTTACTGAACTGATAAGCTGCACAAAATTAAATCTTTGTGCATAGCAAAAACATTTTGGCATTTCATTGCATTATGGGTTCAAATTCTAGATCACAGAGAAATGAACTAAATAAGAAACCTCAGAGAAGTAACAAACTTTCTGGGTTCCAATTTGCTTTTCTATGAAGTAGAATTGGTACTATTTACTGCATGTGATTTCTGTAATGATTAAATAAATGTTGGGGCAGGAATAAAGCACCTAACACAAGTTCTTGGCTCATAATATGCTAATAAACAATAGTTATTATAATTACAAGGTTTTACTTTGACCAGAACAAATAACACCTTTCTCAAATATAACAACAAAAGTAGTAACAATAAATAAGTGGAAGGAGGAAACCCTGGCTGTAAGAATTCTAAGATAAAACCTTTAGTTCTATCTTTTCCCTCTGTGAAACTCAGCTCTCTCATCACAAAAATGGAACTAATGTTCCTATCTTTACATAAAACACCATCTCAGCTTGGCTATGAAGGCTGTCTGGGTATTTAAGTACCCAAACATCATGCATTCTCGGAAAATGTTCACTGGCCATGGCAGTGAACATCATCTCAGGTTGGCAGATTAACTGTGGTCTAAGATTTGTGTTGGTAACCTTACTCTGATGGTCGCTGGTAACTTCAGGTACTGCTCAGTAGAGATGGAAAACTGCTCGAGCAGCTAAACGTATGCAGACTCATGAAGGTTTTGTTTCCTTATTCTATCCTCAATTACCTAGTGCAGTGATTCTCAAACTTAGCTATACATTAAAATTACCAGGAACATTTTTGTAAAATGTTAATATCTATGTGTAACCCAACACAAGTAAATCAACATATTTTTAAAAGGCTTTCTAGGTAATTCCAATGTGCAGCTAGAGTTTAGAAGCACCAGCCTAAATGCTGATGCTCTATTTCTCCCACAGATGCTACTGGCTTCCTACCCACTGCTTTCTCTTCTTCAGAGCCCTGATTCATCTTAGGTGTCTATATTTTTTTCCCAAACAGTTCTGAGGAGGTTAACTATGCCCCGGTTCAAGACAACTCTGATTACTCAGCCAATCATAGTGAACCCACGTCCTTTGCCAGAAACTGATTTAAGGGTATATAGGTTACCCATCTCTAGTCAATAAGATAGGAGGAAAGGTATTTTGGGACTTCCAGCAAATGATTTTTTTTTCCTGCTGTTCTATATGGATATGATTCCTAGAACCACTTTACTCATCTGGAAAGCATGAAGAAAGTTAATATTAGGACATAGCTAACATCTTGAGAATGGCAGAGGAGAAGGGTAGAAACAAGATTGTGTGACAATGTCATTCAGCTGCTGAATTAATTTGTCCAACTTCTGGAATTATTATGTAAAATAAATTCAAATAGCATCAAAGTACTTTTATTTTTACACAGCATCCCAAAAGATATTAAATAGGAAAAAAATCTATATCCCAAGCTTAAGTTTAGCTCAAAGATGTCTTTGTTTATACTTTTATATCCTTTATGAACTAAACCAACTAATGAAAAATATCCATTTTTCTTAAAAACTAAATAGTGTCAGTTTTATTGAAGTGGCTTTATAGCACTTATTTTTACTAAGAAACATTGTGTTGTAATATACATAAGAAATTTAATATGGATCCTGTCACTCAAATATTTTTCAGCATTACTAGCTTTTTCTAATCTATATATGTATACAATATACAACATTAAATATATTTTCCATATCATATATATAAATATATACAGGTTTTTGCTTTTTAAAATTGTTTCCAATGATCTGATGCTTAAAATAAAGAACATGAGTTTTTTTAATATCTAATCACAATAACCCCATCATTTCCTAATAATTGTGCTTCTCTTTGTAATAGATTCTATGCATAACTTGCATTTCTTTCAAGTAGTGGATCTTACTATCAAAGGTCCATAATTTTATCCTTGTACTAGAGCAGTTATTTCCTAACTTCAGAGACACTTTCCTAAGTTATTTCCTAACTTTGGAAAGACACTTTACTATCAACAACACAGTTGCAATGAGATTAAAAGGAATTTTTTTCAAGATCTACAATGGAGATTTAAAGTGGCACAGGCTGTATTGTATCACCATGCTCCAGTCTGCACTTTAAAACCTGATTTCTTCCAAACTCTCTAAGTTCTTTTTTGTTGCTTTCTCTCTCTCCATCCCATCTGCAATTTCTATAATATTTATGTGACAATAAAAGAAAATCACCAGAACTTTTGTGGGAAGGGGGGAAAATATTAGACTATCCTTAGCAGGTGGTATTTGGTAGATAAAGAAGACAGTATCATGTATTAGGAGTCTTAGCTTTTGGGAGCCAGCAGAGATGATCAGACAGGGAAAATAGGAAGCGGAGCTGATGGGGGGCTCCATGATAATGTGATCTCTTCCTACACAACCCACCAAATCTGTAATGTACAAACTGTCATGGCAAGTTTAACATGATGGATTTACTGTGAAAGCCAATAGGGGATATAATTTTGGTGCAGGACCAAGTGAATGTAAAAGGCTGAAACAAAGTGGGTTCCACGAAGCAGAAAAAGAGTGCTGGAAAAAAGGCAGAAACTCTGAGAACATTCCCTTCCCTAGAAGAGATCTGAGTGTAAAACAGTTACTCAAGCCAATTTTCCCTCAGTAGCTTGGAAAACCTCAATGTATATTGTATCTCCCTCACTATTCTATGAGCTCCTGAGATCAGTGCTGCCTTTCACTCTTTGAATCATAACAGAACTCAATAAATGAATTTGATTCCGGTGGGCAAGCTCCTCCAAAACTCTTTGTCCCTCAGTTCAGTTCAGTCATTCAGTCGTGTCCGACTCTGCGAACCCATGAATCGCAGCACGCCAGGCCTCCCTGTCCATCACCATCTCCCGGAATTCACCCAGACTCACGTCCATCGAGTCAGTGATGCCATCCAGCCATCTCATCCTCTGTCGTCCCCTTCTCCTCCTGCCCTCAACCCCTCCGAGCATCAGAGTCTTTTCCAAATGAGTCTTTGTCCCTGCTAACTCCCAAATTTAAGCAAGCTCTGTATGCAAATTTCCTTTTCTACCCAAAATATTTTTCTATTATTTTTATTTTTATTTAATCTTGGCTGCGCTAGGTCTCTGTTGTTTTGCACAGACTTTCTCTAGTTGTGGCAAACAGAAGCCACTTTTGTTAAGGTGCTCAGGATTCTACTTGTGGTGGCTTCTCTCTCTGTAGAACACAGGCTTTAGGTATGCAGCTCCCATGCTCTAGAGCGTAGGCTCAGTGGTTGTGGAATATGAGCTTAGTTACTCCACAGCATGTGGGATCTTCTCAGATCACAGATAGAATCTGTGTCCCCAGCATTGGCAGGTCAATTTTTTACCACCGAGCTACCAGGGAAGTCCCTACCAAAAATATGAATAAGACCAGTGTCTCAATAATGCTAAGAATTTGGCAGAGCTGAAAATCTCATGGATGACTTTAGTTCAGGGTCAAATTTGTATCTCCAGATCACTTACTGCTTTGTAGAAGACACAGGATAGCTTCCACCCCTCAAGCCCTGGTCTTAACACAGTTCCTTGACAACTGCTACTAGATAATAAGAGTAAGAAATATTCCCAAAAGTGTAGAATATTTTTCTGAATGTCATCTGGGAGTGCCAAGATCCATTTCGGGTATCTTTTGCTCTCTGCAAAAGATGGGAGCTTCTAAAGTTATAGCAATATATCTGCATGGTTTAAAGTATCATAGGTGCTTGTGTCTATCTTCAATCCTCCTCCTCCAAAGATAAGTACCTGATATCATCTCTGCAGGGACTTTCACAAAGTAAAGGCTTAATAAATGTCTGGTGCACTGAACTAAATTATAAATGAAGCACCTATTGTTTGTTGTTTTTATTTATACCATAACTATCCTTAGATAATGAATTCATTTATCTTTTGAAGCACTAAAAATACAACCACTGGTATCAGATATACAACCATTAGGATTGGATATTTTATTTCAGAAGTATAAAAATCAACATTGGTCTTAAAAAGTTCCACAGATTTTTAGGAGGAATTTAATATTTTGAAGTTTATTTCTGACAGCAAGTCTTTATTTCTTGTAACTTCCATTTCATTCATAGAAATATATGAGCTATCTTAATAACCACTGGTATTTCAATTGTAAATATTAAGGAAGGTGTATTGCAATGCAGACAGGTAATCCTAAAGCCCAGCAGAGCAATAATGATTAACAACTCAGTCTAGAGGGAGTGTAAATTTTAATACTGTCACCCATAAAATCCATGTTTCAAAGGTTACAAAACAGAATCAAGTTTACCAAAAAGCAAGTAAGTCATTTTGTTTAGCGGTTTCTTATTTTATCTCTGACTTTTTCAATAATCAGCATCATCTCCCCAGAGCAGGTAAACTATCCTCACCTGCAAATGCACTATAGGAAGTTCTAAAATCCTTACAGAGAATACTCTCACTGGATTCTTCTCCTAGCACTACCAGTATTTATTTGAATTTACTTTAAAAAGGAGAAAGGAGACTTTAGGGAGGTGGCTTTTACATGGATTTTATTTGCTGATGATAATGATGATTGACCACACCTCTTTATAAGAAGATGCTTAGAGATTAATCCCACTATCACTCTTGCAGCTATCAGAGTACTTTTTGAGAGCTAATCTCAATTTTGGACTCTACATTAAGATAACAGTAAAATAATCCAAAAAATATACCGAAAGTCATGGAAATGACTAAAAAGGCTAGAACTCAATGAGCAAAAGTGAGAGAGAATGTGATGAAAATTGGGGAAGAATGTTAAGAAACATACAATGTATACAAAAACAAAGCTAAATAAACTCAAATATCAATAAATAGATCTCTAATGACACTAATGGAAATTAATAATTTCATGATAGCCTGTTTGTTTTAAAGCTTTTTAATACCCATAGTCTTGTCCTTTTTTCAAGTCCCATGAACAATAAGTCAATGTGCTTAATTTCAATTACTCCAACAAATTTGTCATTTCACAAAATAAGGTGATCATACAAGAGATGAATCAGTTGTACTATTCAATATTTTAATAGTCACATTTTCTACGTTTGTGATAATTTGTAATTTATATAAGGCTATTTCTATAAATCTAAGCATGCTATGAGTGTTTATAAGCTAAAGGAAAGGAAAAGATTAACACATGAAACAGTAGTCGTATTTAACCCATACTATTGATGCTCTTCAGAAAACCTAGTGAGGAGAGGTAATCTTCTCTGAAGAGAAAGTATGAAATATCAAGTTGGAATAAGGTCTCGTGGGTGTACTTAAATCTATCTGCTTTAGAGATTAGCAAACGTTTTTTCCTGTAAAGGTCCAGATCATAAATATTCTTGGCTTTGCTGAATATATGGTCTCTGTTGTGACTATTCAGTTTTATGCTGCAAGGTGAAGTCAAAAGAAAGTGAAAGTGAAGTTGCTCAGTAGTATCCTCTCTTTGGGACCTCATGGACTGTAGCCTACCAGGTTCCTCCATCCAAGGGATTTCCCAGGCAAGAATACTGGAGTGGGTTGCCATTTCCTTCTCCAGGAGATCTTCCCAACCCAGGGATTGAACCCAGGTCTCCTGCACTGTAGGCAGATGCCTTACCATCTGAGCCACCAGGCGGCCTGGTGAAGTCATAGTATGTAAACAAATTTGCATGGTTGCATATGTTCCAATAAAACTTTTTTTTGAAAACACCTGGAGTTGAGAACCAGAGTTGGCTTGGGGGGCATAACTTGACAATTCCCAGTCAAGTGCATCATTGAGAAGTTATGCATCCCATTTTCAATATGAAATAGAAGGCATGAAAAGGATGGAGGCCAAGTGGAATGTTTTTGTAGATATACCCTCAATTCCCAAAACACCCAAAATACTTATACTTGAATGTAATTTCAATGAAATAGGATATATGTTTTTGCTAACCATTGTTCTACAATATCCATGCAAATTTCTCCCCACATTAGGATGGATTCTTTAGAACCTGCCAACCAGATAAATCTCTTCCTAAGTTTCTGTCATTGAATTTCCTTGACAACAGAGATAGCTGTGACCAAAGAGTTTGCACATCAAATTTGATCATTAAAAGCTGAATTGTATTTTTAAATAACAGTAAAAGACCTTTTTTATCACTCAGTTGTGCCCAATTTTCTACTGCTTTCCTAGAAATCAATATTTAACTACAAAAGAAAGTAGCATACGACACAATTATTAAGTACAAGTACCCTGAAGCATCATGAAAACTTCCTTTCACTCCATCCTCCATCATGGAATACTTCACAACACATTCAAAATTCTGAACAGAAATGCTAACAGTTGTCATGTGCTTCTCAGTTATTTCAGTAATAAAAGACTAAGAAAAATTTCAGTGTTACAAAATGCAATCACTAAACACGAGTTAGCTATTTAAAAACATCACATTAAAATTTACTTCTCCTTAATGTTTTATCCTTTAGAAAAGTTATGAAAAGTGACTAGTAGTTAATAAATATTGATTAATTACTGTATGTCAGGCAGTATGTCATGTTTTACATTTATTAAATCATTTAATACTCAAGCATATAATCATGCAGGTACTATTATTACTCTTATTATACAATGATGAAGAAACTGTGCTTGTACAAAATCACAGGGCTTCTAAGAAGCAGAGCTAGGATTTGAAAGCAGGAGTTCTAGGTTCCCAGTGCTAATGAGGTTAAGGCCGTGATTCAGTGCCTGCACAGGAATGCTAGTCTCCTGGCACAGTGAGTATACCCTACATTCTGTCTGAGAAATGTCACCACTGACAAAGAGGATGATGGAATAAGAGATGGAGGTGAATGTAGAGACATACAAGCCAAAAGTGGTAGAAAGTGAGAGACGAGATCCAAATATCACTTATTCAACAAATGTTACAGGTCAGTAAGCCTCCTTACAAACATGACCAACACAACAAACACATTTATTGCAGCTTGGAATCAGATCAGTCTGTTTAAATTCTTGCTCCACTACCTCCCAGGTAGTTTTTTTGATTACTTGCTTAAAATTTCTGAAACAAAATCCTCTGACATAAAATGAGGATAAGAACCCAGATTGTTTTCCAAGGATGTTATGAAGATTAAATGAGCTCATGAGGGCTTGAAAATATAGTGCATGCCTTCAAAATGGTAGCTACTATTATCATTCAGGGTTTTGTTCTTTTTTAAATGTAAGTATCAAACAATATGTTAAAAGTTAAAAATGTATCCAATCATTTGAATGGCCTGTCTATATAACTTTCGGCTTATCAAAATTCATTGATTATCTACCATGTGCTAAACCTTATTCGAAAAAAAAAAAAAAACCTGTTTTGGTTAGTCATAAAGATAAACTCTCTACAAAACTGATTTTTTTCACTTTCATCTGAAGATATTACATGTACATAACTGTTAAGACATTATTTCAATCCACATAGCTTCCTACCTTCTCTATGGCTATCCCTTCCTGAGGGATAGCCTCACAGTGTCAAGAAGACTGAACACCCTCTCTTATCATCATCCACTTATTTCAAACCATTTCATCCACTTTTCCCAAAGTACCATAAAAATATCATCATTTTAGAACTGTCTA
The DNA here is from genome assembly GCF_016772045.2 of Ovis aries. Taxonomy (NCBI): domain Eukaryota; kingdom Metazoa; phylum Chordata; class Mammalia; order Artiodactyla; family Bovidae; genus Ovis; species Ovis aries. The sequence continues at coordinate 213,564,577 of NC_056054.1, forward strand.
TACGTTCTTTGATACACCAAAGGTAGCATTAGGATGCCATCTGATGTACTCATCATTAAAGGAGGAGGTGGTGGCAACTGTGTTTTAATGTAGTCAAATCATACTCCAGTAAAGTTTTTAATATATGATGCTATTAATTATGTAACACTGGGAATAATCATAAAAAAACATAATATTTCAAGCAGCTTTTCTTAATTCAAAGGAGGGGAAAAAGAGATAGATATGGATGATACAGGAAGAAAGAGAACACCTATATTCATAAAAAATTCTTTTATAATTTTCTCTCAAGAGAATTGTCTGAATAGACATTTTTCCAAAGAAGACATAAAAATGGCCAAAGGCACATGAAAAGATGCTCAACATAACTAACTATCAGGGAAATGGAACGAAAAATTTCCATGAGCTATGATTTCACACCTGTTATTAATAGAATGGTTATAACCAAAAAGACAAGAAATAAGTGTGTGAGGATATAGGAAAAGGAGAACAAATATTTGTGCTCTGTCGGTTAGAACATAAATTGGAAAACAGAATAAAAGCAACACAAAGAATTTTTAAAAAGATCTACCATATTAGCAATTCCTCTTGGGCATTTATGCCAAGAAAATAAAAATACTAAAGCTAAAGATATATATGCACTCTCGAGTTCACTCCAGCACTGTTTACAATAGCCAAGATAAGGAAACAACTTAAGTGTGCAGTACGAGATAAACAAATATTAACATGTGTCACACACACTAGAATATGTTTCAGACCAAAAAAAAAAAAAAATTGAGTATGATTTGTTGCCACACAACAGTGTTGCCATTTGCAACAACATAGACGGACCTTAAAGATATTATGCTAACTGAATTAAGTCAGAAAGAGAAAGACAGATACCACATGATCTCACTTATATGTGAATTCTAAAAACAAAACACTAAAACAAACCAAAAAGAAAAACAAAAAACAAGCACACGGATATAGTGAACAAGTTGGTGGTTGCCCGAAGTGCAGTGGTCAGGAGGAGTGGGTAACAGGGTTAAAAGGTTCAAAATTTCAATTATAAAATTACTAGGTCATAGGGAAGAGAGGCACAACATGGTGACAATGGTAAATAATACAATACTGTATTGCATATTTGAAAGTAGATAGGAGAGTAGACCTTGAAAGTTCTCACAAGAAAAAAACTTTCTCACATGAAAAAAAATGCTTGCCAATATGCATGGTGAATAAATGTTGACTTACTATGGTGATAATTTTGCAATACATACAATAACAAATCATTAAAATGTACACCTGAAGCTATTAAAATGTTATAGCAATTATGGCATATCACTTATACCTCAAAAGAAAGAGAATAATGTACCTATTGGATTCTTTCCACTTTGTTCATGAACTGAATTTTAAAAGGAAGAAAAAGTAATGTTACAGAACAATACGATTGTGGTTGCTAAAATCGTAAGATATATAATTAGATTTTTATATTTAAGCACAAGTTGGCAATGACCTGGCAAATATATGAATAGCAAAGTCATAAATAAGGAAAAAGACACTTCTCCACAGATGAGGCAGTGTAAAGCCTCAGGTGGGTTAATGGGATTAGCTCCAGCAGGCAGCAAATCCCATGAGATAGAATTTATCTTCCATCTATTTTCAGTTCATCCAGCTGGTACAGAGCAGTTCTTTTTTCCTGTCACTCCATTGTTGTCATCTGTCTTAGGTTCAGTTTTCAAACTTAAACCACCTATTACATCTTTGTTACAGGAAAGCTTAAACAAAGTGCATTTGTATAAGAGATGTAGACAAAAATTTCAGGACACTCCATTAGGTGACTATCATCAATCTTTGCTTTTACAGAAAACTTATATGAATTAAGCCAAAATTATACTGAAATGACAGAATAAGTTATGACTATAAGAATTTGTCTCAAGAGGATGATATATACATATATAAATATAGTTATAACTGATTCACATTATTGTATGGCAGAAACCAACAGAAATCAATACAACATTGTAAAGGAACTATCCTCCAATTAATTAGTTAAAAAATTTTTTTTAATTAAAAAAATATTTTAAAAAATTTTCCTCATGGGATATTCTATGTTTATTCCATTGGTACTGTCATTGTTTAAGCATTTTTAATAAGACAAAATGAGAGTTTGTTACACATCAGTCTCATCATTTAACAAGGTTACATTACTGAATCAGGTCCATTTACCTGACGAGCAGCAAGCCACACACTGTTGCAGCAAAGAACATGTTTATTCACAAAGCAGCCAAGTGAGGAGATGAAAGAACAAATCTCTAATCCATGTCCCTGACGATAACGGACCCTAGATATTTATGGGATCGAGCTGAGGCATAGGGAACATAAGGAAAAGTGATCAGAGATAAGAAAAAGGTGAGTTAATTATTGTTACGGTTGAGTTCTCAGCCCTCTGATACCAAAAGGTCACCGAGCAGACATTGGTGCGTACCCTGTTGGAGGACTGGTGGTCCTAATCAGTTTTAGCTCCAATTAGATACAGCTGACTCCAAGTTCCCAGAAAGTAACTCAGGCAAAATGTATTGTTCAGGCTCTGTGAAGCTTCAAGGACATGAGACAGTTTCGTAGCAATGATTAAAGTGAGCTTGATCACTGAAGGCAGGTTACAGGTGTAACCTGTAATTACAGATGTAGTGAATTTAACTGATGATTACCCTTGGTTTCAGTTAATCATCTCTAAGTTTCTGGTTGCTGTTATATGACTACAAAATAGTCCACTCAACGACTAACTCTATTAATACCAAGACAAAGTAGACCCCCCCACCACATACACACATGAGCCAAAAAAAAAAAAAAAACACTCTTCTTACTCATCATTCACTCATTTCAACAACTTTGCCAAGGGCTACCCTCAATCTAAATGGTGAAACTTTATAATGCTCTTATGTTTCAAAGTCTTACCAAAAAATTACTTCCTTTAAAAACGTTATTCCCGTGTTTAGGAAAATCTGTATACTGAGCATACTCTCCAAGTGTTGGTTTGAATCAGGATTTCTGCTTCTAATAAAATGCTCATTTCATATATTTGGTTTGATATGCCTATCTCATGGGTGGGGTGTGTGACTATGTGTAAGAAAGAGACACAGAGACAGACAGATAGACACAAACCGAGACACACAGAGAGAGAACTTGTTGACTCATGTAAATTGACATACATTTGTAATGTCAGAGCTTTTCATACTCTGGATAGTTCAAATCACTGAGCCTTTATCTTGAGGGAAAAAAAGAAAAGAATACAGAGAGACTTATCACGTCAGGGCTGCTAATTGTTTCTTAAAAAGTTGACCAGGCTTCTAGTCTTTGAAAAGGCAACTGGGACAACCATGTACTCCGTGTAATCAGAATAGATCTAAACTTCCCTATGGTTTACCCATCCTCTCCTTCACACAGCAGACTGCCGCAGAATAGAGAAAGGGAAGAGGCCTGGGAGAGAGGACCACGTTTACAATGGTCCATAAACAAGAGAAAATAAAAATATTGAAGGCGTTCAAGCTAACTATAGCGTGAAATATAAAGCGGAATGGCAAAAGATAAAGTTAGACCTGTAACCAAAGACCAGATAATAAAGGGCCTTAGCGAAAGTGAAAAGAAAGTGTTAATCTCTCAGTCATGTCTGACTCTTTGCTACCCCATGACTGTAGCCCACCAGGCTCCTCTGTCCACAGGATTTTCCAGGCAAGAATACTGGAGTGGGTTGCTATTGCCTTCTCCAGGGGATCTTCCCAACCCAGGGATTGAACCAGCATCTCTTATGTCTCCTGCATTGGCAAGCAGATTCTTCACCACTAGCACCACTTTTGAAGCCCAAAGGGCCTTTTGGGTCATGTTAAGATGATTAGATTTTATTCTCAGGTTAATGGAGAATCCTTGAAAGATCTAAAGCAGAGGTGTGATTTACCTTATAGTTAGGTCATTCCTTTGTCTCAAGTGAGAAATGGACTTGAAAGACTAAAAGAGAGACCAGTTAGAAAACAGTGTCATTAATGAGATAAAAGGTAATGGTGGACTCAACTAAATAGTTGAGATGGATGTGGAGATGGATGTCAACTAGTAAGGATGAATGTCAGGTGAATAGAAACAAAGCTATTAGGGAAGATTTTAACTAGACTTGTTAATTAATTGGTTTGGGGGAATAAGGACACTACAACATACCATGTGGAAACACAGGAAAGGAGATTGACTCAGAGATGTTAAAGGGAGAGAGAGAGATGGTCTCTAAACAGCTTTTGTTATGCAAACTGTCAACCTGGGGTCTGGTTTATACTTTGATAGGTTTTAAAAGTTGGGAATCAAAAATGCTTTTAAAATCATTTTGTACAAAATAAACTATACCTAAAATATTACTAGCAAAGTCTTGTTTTTAAACATAAAACTTTAAATGAGAGATCCTAAAGCAATTTATCACTAGTTGATATGCCAAAAAGTGTGGTTTTTTAAAGTTATTTGCCAAACTTCAAAAATCAGGAAATTACACACACACACACACACACACACACACACACACACACACACACACACACACACACACACACACACACACTTTTAGCTTCTCTATACAATTGGAAGATCTGCAAGCCTGGGCCATCAAACTCACACAGTAAAAATTGGTTGAATTTGGTTAACAGAGCACATACTCTCCAGTTTTTTAGAATCACATTCCCTACTTAATTGAGTAAGCTCTGGGAAGATGGTGAAGGTCAGGGAAGCCTCGCATGCTGTAGTCCATGGGTTCGCAAAGAGTCAAACATGACTGAACGACTGAACAACAACAACTTTCTCACCAGAATAAAGGCCTTTTGTTAGTTACTAGAAATCATCTTTATACTTCATTTAACTATTTTTACCTACATGGGCTCTAAGGCATTTGAGTAATTTTTTTAGTGACATTCTGGTTTCAAGAGAAAATCAGTTACATGACAGAAACATATTAGGAAATACTGAAAGAAACACATTGAAGGACATGAGCAAATTAATAGAATAATAATCCATCGTACCATCAGTTAAAGAGTAATCACAAGGTATATATTTAGCTTGGTGCCGTGTCACTTTGTACCAATTAGGTCTTATAACTAAAACAAATGTTTTCAATTAAAAAAACTTTAAATTTCAGCTTGAATTTTAAATTTCTCAAAACTAATCCAAAATAAGCATCAGCTATTCATTATCTAAATATCTCATCTGGATTTTCTTCAGATATAATTTTTTAAGCTGATTAAGAAAAAAAGAATATAATATCCAGAGTAAAAGCAGAAACACTTGCTATGTTATATTATCATATCAGGAAAACACCCTAATATATGAATTAACACTATTTTCAATTAAATATAACAAGCAAATACTATTCTCAGATTATGAAAAGGAACTGCTAGGATAATTGTTCTAGAAGTACTACAATTAAAGATGAAACTTCATAATGCTTTATTCTGGCAATATTTCACTGGCACAGAAAAGCAGTTCCCTCATGTTACATTTAATAATCAGGACATGATATGTAAATAGTAATACTCTCCACAAAAAAAATTCTATAAATCCAAGTCTTAACCAGAATATGAAACTTTGTTAATTTTTTCTAATAATAATGTAGAAAATCAATTAATCTTCAGATTGAAAAAAGAACCATATCCAATATACAGTGAAAGCATACATATTTAACTATGGGAAAATGACATCCATTTAAAAATTAATTTTAAATGTAACTATACAAAGGAATTTTCAAAATTCATTTATTTTTTTAATTGAAGTATAGTTGATTTGCAGTGTTGTGTTAGTTTCTGGTATATGACAAAGTGACTCTGTTTTATATTCAGTGTTCTTTTTCATATTCTTACCGTTACGGTTTATTATAGCATATTGCACACAGTTCCCTGTGCCATCCAGCAGGACGTTGTTGTTTATTTATGTTAGTTTGGTCTGGTAATCCCATACTCCTAATTTAGCTCTCCTCCCTACCTCTTTTCCATTTGGTAACCATAACTCTGTTTTCTATGTCTGTGAGTCTGTTTTATAAATAAATTCATCTGCATCTTATTTTAGAATTCACATAAATGTGATATCATATGATATTTGTTCTTCTCTATATTACTTACTTCACTTAGTATGATAATCTCTAGATCTATCCATATTGTAGTTAATGGCATTAATTTATTCTTTTTTATGACTGAGTAGTATTCCATTGTATATACATATATCATCATCTTCTTTATCCATTCATCTGTTGATGAACATTTAGGTTGCTTCCATGTCTTCGCTATTATAAATAGTGCTGCATTTAACATTGGGGTACATGTACCTTTCTGAAGTATAGTTTTGCCTGGATGTATGCCCAGGGGTTGGAGAAGGCAATGGCACCCCACTCCAGTACTCTTGCCTGGAAAATCCCATGAGCAGAGGAGGCTGGTAGGCTACAGTCCATGGGGTCGCTAAGAGTCAGACACAACTGAGCAACTTCATTTTCACTTTTCACTTTCATGCACTGGAGAAGGAAATGGCAACCCACTCCAGTGTTCTTGCCTGGAGAACCCCAGGGATGGGGGAGCCTGGTGGGCTGCCGTCTATGGGGTCACACAGAATCAGACACAACTGAAGTGACTTAGCAGCAGTAGCATGTGCAGGGGTGGGACTGCTGAATGATATGGCAACTCTATTTTAAGTTTTGTAAGGAACCTCCATAGTGCTATATGAATTTACATTTCCAGTGTAAAGAGATCCCTTTTCTCCACACCCTTTCCAGCATTTTTTATTTGTAGAGTTTTTAGTGATGGTCATTCTGACTGGTGTGAGGTGGTAACTCATTGTAGTTTCAAATTGCATTTATTTTTTAATACCCTGAGAAACAATTTAAAAGTTGTAATCATATTGTTAAGTATTAGGCTTTCAAATTAATTCATTTCTTGATTTTTTTCTCAAATTTCATAATGAAATTGATATTCTTTGGATGTATAACAACATTACAGAAACGACAAGCTTGACTTTTGTTCCCATTGATCACTAAAACATACCTTTTATAATTTTCTCTTAACTTTTATAGAGTGAAAAATTTATAGAAATTCAGCAAAAACAGAACTGTGTATCATAGAGGTTGTTCCAAATTATATATACCTCTGATTTTAAGCAAAGTAATATAAAAAATAAGCCACTTTTATTAGAAAACAGTATACCAGTCAATTTTTATCATCTTTATTCAGTGAACACTTTCATAGGAAGCCTTTCAAATTAATCCAAAGAAAAAACAACTCTTGGTTAATAAAGTAGAATTATCAGGTAGGACTAAAGTGTCTACAAACAGAAGGTGAGCTACTGGGCACTGATATCCAACCGTTAATTTCCTTTCTTTCCAGAGGAAAAACAAAATAGCATCTCCAGGAAGGTAGTATTTCCTTTCACATATACAGTAGTGGGTTAAAAGGAGTATAACTGACTATCAGATATCAGCATAACTGACTATCAGATATCAGATGATATCTGACTATAGACTATATTTAAAATGTAATTACTAAGTACCATTAAATCAGCAAAAATAAGATTGCTATCAGAGTACTGACAAGAAGCAATGTCAATATTTTAGAGGCACTTGCTCCAGCACTGTAACATTTATAGTTCCAGTAAGAGAAAACAAATGGAGACAGTAAAGAAAGTATGATCACTAAAATGTAGTTTCGTTTGCCAATGTAGATTAGTATGGAAATCAGTAATAAATGTTCTATGGCATTCTGGCAGCAAAAGAGGTACATGGCTCAACCTGCTATTTATCTCTATTCACATTTTAAGGTACTTCTTTTGTTCTCTTCTCCTACTCCAAATTTCTTTCTTCTCATCTCTTTTCTCTTTAACCCATTGCTATCTAAGACTAGTTTTAGAACTTAAGTAAAAAGGGTTCTTTCCTCTTTTCAGGCATCATATTGAGGCAGCTTCAAACCAGTCTCAGACAACATTAAACCACTTACCAATTTGGTTCCCCAAACAAAATTTCATCACTAAATACTATTCTGTTCAATTTAATCTTTGCTCCATAGCCTTTATGTTTTTCCTCCATCATTTCTTGGATTCTCACAAATTTCTTCTCCAAAAGGTTTCTCTACTTTGGATAAAATTTGTCCTGTAAATATTGACTGCAAAACTGTAATATTTATCAGTAAAGTATCTGATATAAAAACTGCCCCTTCAAAGGATTATAGCCTACCAGAGTGACAAATAAGCATTATAAAATATGCTACTTACTGATGATAAAGCAAACACTTTCGAAGAATTGTAATGTAACTTTGTAGTTACTACTTGCCTAACTCTGTGTAAAAGATTTAAGGTGCAACATTTTACTTTATCCTCAAGGTGGATTAATTTTATTCCATTTTTAAAATAAGAAAAACTAAGTTTGCTTAAGATCACACAACCAGTACATGACTGAACAGAATTTGAAGCAATGTTTGACTCCAAGCCTACATTTTAAGTTACATGTTATAAAAGAAGAATAGCATGAACCCAACAGAAAAGGATTACCCTTTGATTTTACTGTGTTCATATCATCTTCTATGCCTTAGAATACTTCTTTCTTCCCTACCTGATAGAACTTTTCTGAAATGTTCTTTTCCTTTAGCACTTATTCCAAACTTACCTCATGATGGCCTCCTGATTAATAATGCTTCATTCTCATTGCTCCCTTAGAGTCATTGCTTTATTTCTGAAATCTATTTATAAATTTGAACTAATTTGTAAATATACTTTATAAGTAATATCAGAGGTAAATATTCTATGGCCTCAACTAAATATTAATACCCTTGGAGGCACTAGTTTCCAAGCACTAGGTACACTAGCTTCATTTTACATAGTGTAGTAATTTACAAATAATGACTTATAAATCTTTTGGGAATACAAATTAATAAAAAAGTAATATTACTAAGTAAAAAGAAGAACCATTATTTTCCAAATTGACTCTATTCTTTCGAGCAGTTGATAACAAAACATACACATGATCAAAACAAGGCATTTAAGCAATTTTGAAGAAACAATAAGCAGTAACATGAAAGAAAACATATTATTTTATGAAGAAAAGAGCCCCAAATTTGAAGTAACATCAATGATATATAGATAATTTGATCTATTCATATGTACAACTCATTTTAATTTTCCTATAAAATATTATTGAGTAACTAATAAGAAATCAATATATTAATAGCCAAACAAGTAATAATATAGATAAGCTCAATTAAATCCATGGGCATAAATGAATATATGCATTCCATATTACATTCCATATTGAATTGGAAACTTTATATTACAGTTGATAATATACTGTAGATATTTTGCATATGGCTCTTCACATAACTATCTTTCTGTTATGAAATTTATATACTGGTAATTATCATTATCTTGCTCAAGACTATGATTAAGACAGTAGCATCTGGAGTGCCTCCACAGCCATCAAATCTAGAAATAATATATATCTTCAATTTTGAAAATTATAATAGAAATATAAAATTCAAAAATATAGATCATTATTTTATAAATGTAGTGGTGTGAAAATTTTATTATCTTAATAATCAGCAGCAGAAAACAAATTATTGATGTCTCAGGGTGAAAACAGGACCAGAGGTTCTAGTATAATAGCTTCCAATACAGGCAAAATGATAGCTAAACTTTGCTCTAGTAATAATCAAAATTTCAAAGGTGAGTGGATAGAGAGAAGGAGAAGAGAAAAGATAGACATCAGCAAGACAACTAGGTAGGCATAAGGCTGAAGAAAGTGGTAAAATAAAAATCTGATACTGGAGTAATAAAAGGACTTTTAAAGACAGGGATGTCTCCTGTTTATATGAAACTGTATTCTACATTGCGATGCTGTTCCTACAAACTCACATATTCAATGAAAGGAAATCTCATATGCCTTTTGTGGGTGGATTTTTTAAACAAAGCTAAGTTTCACATCTGGGTCAACACAGCAGAGAGTAAACTTAGCAGATACAAGATGACAAGAGGATCTCTAAAGTAAATTTTATTCAATAAAAACCAAGAGCCCATAGAAAACAATATGACAATATGAAACACCTCGCTCATCCCACCCCTACAGCTGACCTTCCCAATATTAAAAAATATCCTAAGGAATATTAAAATTTATATGAAATTAGAAACATGCTTATTAAAAATAAATAAAATAATTAATTGTGTAGAATTGGACACCCATAAGTAAATAAGGAGATAAAGAAGCAGGTAGATGCTTGTAACAGAATGAACAATCTAGACACAGATGGAGGTATATAAGATATCAGCCTATCACTGGAATCCAAGTTTATATTCTGGCACCACACATCTTTGTTCAAAGAAATTGTAGGCTTTCACTTCAATGAAATAACAGAGTGATACTTACATTATTACCTTAAACAACAAGAAAACTAGAATAAACAAATGAAAACACTGTTTTCAGACACTGAACAACAAGTACCACTGGACTATGACTTCTGAGAAAAGGGAAACAAGAAAGATAAGCCTTATGGCTATCCCAGTTTGTGCTTGGAGGCAGTTTCTAAGAGGTAGTTTGGAAGAAGCCAAAGAGCTGTCTCACTAGGTTGGGGAAATAGAGACTGGAAGTTGGAAAGGAATCACAGGAGATAATACCAAGGACACCACTACTGCACTAATATAGAAAGCTCTAAATATCTGCATGGAAGTCTATTCCAGGCATTAGGGGGCTATTGATCTGCCCTACGTGAGTAGGTACCACTTGAGGCCAAGGAAAGAATTACTGGAAAACAGTAGAATAACACTACTCAGAGCTCACAGTGGGAGAAGACTTCTACCATTTAGAACGGAGAGACATTCTAAGAATACCTGGGACGTTTAGAAGAGACTCCAGTGGGTCATGCCTTAGTGAAAACAACAGAGGAAAGAAAGGTGTATGCTCTACAAAAGAACAAAGATGAGAATTACAGCCAACTTTTCATAAGAATCTGAAAGAAGACAATGGCAGACATTTTAAAATACGTAAATAAAACAACAAGAAAAAGAGAGAGTTCTTTGCCAGCACATAAGAAACATGAAAGAATATGAAAGTTTTTAAAGCAGAGGTGGTGGTGTTGGTAGTGGTGGTTTAGTCACTAAGTCGTGTCCAACTCTTGCGATCCCATGGACTGTATGCAGCCCACCAGGCTGCTCTCTCCACGGGACTCTTCAAGCAAGAATACTGGAGCGGGTTGCCATTTCCTTCTCCAAAAGTAGAGGTAAAATGATGTAAATGGGAATTTGCACAAGAGATAAAGTGTTATGAAAATGGTAAATACATGGTAACTATAGAGTATAATCGGAGAAGGCAATGTCACCCCACTCCATACTCTTGCCTGGAAAATCCCATGGATGGAGGAGCCTGGTAGGCTGCAGTCCACGGGGTCGCTAAGAGTCGGACACGACTGAGAGACTTCAGTTTCACTTTTCACTTTCATGCACTGGAGAAGGAAATGGGAACCCACTCCAGTGTTCTTGCCTGGAGAATCCCAGGGACGGCAGAGCCTAGTGGGCTGCCATCTATGGGGTCGCACAGAGTCGGACACGACTGAAGTGACTTAGCAGTAGCATAGAGTATAATATTTCTCATTTTAATCACTTTAATAATTGTTAAAGGCAATTGTTTTAAGGCAAAAACAAGTGCATCATTGTAAAATTTATAACAAATAGAGAGGTATAATTATAAAAGTAAGTAAACTAGGAAGGGGGGGGAACTGGAAGTGTGCTGTTAGAAGATTCTTACATTTTTACATGAAGTGGCATAACAGTATTTGATGGTGAACGGATAAGTTAAAAGTCATGTTCTAGGCTTTGGAGTAACCACTAAACAAACAAAACAAAAAGGCCCAGATGGGAATAATACTAAAAATAAAATGGAATCATAAAATATATTCACTTTTATCTAAAAGAAAAAAGGGGGAAAGTAAAAAATTAGAAAAAGAGAAAAATAAAAGAAATATCAAGACAGTTGATTTAAACATAAACATAGGAACAAAAACATAGACTATAAATGACTAGAACAATCTAAAAGGTAGAGATTATATTAAAAAAACTATACACTATCGAACAAACAAAATTACTTTAAATATGAAGGCATACAGACTAAAAGTAAAAAAGTAGGGAAAGAAATGGCATGCAAACACTACTCAGAAGAAAGCTTAAACAGCTACATTAAGATCATAATAGAAGATTTGAGAGTAATGGATAATATCAGGGTAAAACTGATAAACTTCCAGATAGATATCACCAATATCAGGAATGAAACAGTGGATACCTCTCAGACTATACACAAAGTAAAAGTTTAAGGAAAGACTATTAGCAATAATTAATGCCAATAAATAACAATGAAATTAAAAAATTCTTTGAAAGATGTAATTCAACATGAAGTAAATAACCCAAATAACCCTTATCAAAGATAGAAATTAAACTCAATTTTAAAACCTTTCCAAAACAAAATTTCAAGCCAAGATAACATCACTGGAACTTCCACCAAATATTTAAGTAAAAAAAAAAAATCATTTCTATATAAATTCTTTCAAAAAATAGGAAGATGAGAAAACATTTCTCAACTCACATAATAAGGTAAACATCATCTTGATCCAAAAGCAAGCAAGGACATTACAAGAAAATAAAACTACAGATCAGTGTCTCTTACGATCTCTGAGACATGAAAACAATCCATAACAAATGGCTCAGACAGTAAAGAATCTGCCTCCACTGCAGGAGACGCAGATTCAATACCTGGGTCAGAAAGATTCCTCTGGAGAAGGGAATGGCTACCCACTCCACTATTTTTGCCTGGAAAATTCCATAGAGAGAGGAGCCTGGTGGGCTACAGTCCATGGGGTCACAAAGAATCGGACATGACTGAGCAACTAACACATTCACTTCACTTTCATATTTGAATTATTTATGTATAAAAATAAGATTATTTTTTAAAGAAATATTTACAATATAATTTCAAGCTGAGCAGGAAAAAGTAAATTTGGAAGTTGTCTAGAAGTTTAAAAATGTGCTATAAGTGGTTATAGTAGTTAGAGTCTGTACAAAATTCCATCAACAATATTTTTTAAGCATCAGACTAAAATTCTAGGAAAATACCCTAAGGGTTTCTTTCCAAAGTGAATGTTATTTAAGGACCTAGTAAACAGAGTCCCTCTGTTATATTTACCTCTAGTGTTTTACATTATGTTATATCTCCAATGTAGTATATACATTACATTATATCTCCAAAGAATCTGCCTGCAATGATGGAGACATGAGCTCAATCCCCAGGTTGGAAAGATTGCTTGGCAAAGGGAATGGCAACCCACTCCAGTATTCTTGCGTGGAGAATCCCATGGACAGAGGAGCTTGGTGGGGTCCATGGGGTCACAAAGAGTCAGACATGACTGAGAAACTAACACCACTACACTACTATATCTCCAATAGAAGATAACAGAGGCTTTTATCTTTTTTCTTTGGAAATTATTTTCTGCCAGGTATTAAGAAAATAAAGTGGCATTATGACTTGCATCATATTTGTGAAAGATAGATAACCTTGAGTATTAAACCTTCTCTAGCGTTTTCTTGATCTTCACTAACCATGATCAAGGTAGCATAGTCTTATCTGTAAATTACTAAAAATAATCAGCTCTGAGAAGTGACCTTGGATGAAGCAGTATTAAATTGGCCAGGAAATTTTTTGGGGCATCACTGTTATTAACTCACAATTTTTTCATTTCACTCTGCCACTGATGCTTGGCAGGTTATAATTTTTCATTTTTGCACTTGGATGAAACTCAGTGAAGTAGAGTTTATGGAGATAGTAGAGGAGAATTTTTACAAAGGGATTTTCCCCATCACTCCATAATATTAGGTTACAAAATGGATCTCTGTTCGAGACAACTCACCAGCTGAAGATACATAATCAGACTTTAAGATAACAGTCATGACCACACTATATTTTTTAAATGCTAACTTTTGTATACAGAGTTGCTGTTATGACTAATTTATATACTTGGAAATATTTTGATTAGAGATGGCCTGGACTGATTTTCTTTTTCACAGCTTCATGCCTTCATGAGATGGTTTGACAGGGTTAGAGAAAAAGTCTGTGAAAATAGTAAACACTTCCTCTTTATGTGCTTCCCTGACAGCTCAGTTGGTAAAGAATCCACCAGCAGTGCAGGAGACTCCGATTCAATTCCTGGGTCGAGAAGATCCACTGGAGAAGGGATAGGCTACCCACTATTACAGGCTACCCACTCCAATATTGGGGGGCTTCCCTTCTGGCTTAGCTGTTAAAGAATCCACCTACAATGCAGGAGACCTGGGTTTGATCTCCTGGGCTGGGAAGATCCCTTGCAGAAGGGAAAAGCTACCCACTCCAGTATTCTGGCCTGGAGAATTCCATGGCCTACAGTTAAAAAAAAGAACAATAAAAGGTTCTTTAAACTCTAAAGTACTTCACAATTTTAAGTTTCACATATTATTGCATATAATTCTATAATAAACCTTCTTCCCCTACCTTTGTATCCCCCCTTCATCCCTTGTCCCTTATACTGGTAATCACTACTTTGTTATCCATACTAGAAAACACTTCTTTATATAGCGATATCCAGTACACATATTAAAAATAGATTTATACCACAACTAGTGAATGGAGAGTTGGTTTCAGGTAGGTAGCACCTATTTTTGGTGCATTTTTACTCCTTTATCTCCATAAGATCAGCCCCAATGCCAGAAATATAGGGATTATAACTTATACCCGTATTCTGTCAGAATCCTCTTTCAGCATGCTACTTACTAATAGCTTATGATAAACACAAAATCAGTGTAAGTTGTCATTTCTTTCAGTAAAAGAGGAAACAAAACTCATTTTAAAAATAAAAGATATTGTAATTAGCCTCCAATATATATATAAATTTATATTAAAAATAATAAAATAAAAGATATAATAGAGGGTACAGCAAGTCAAGAACAAATTTGACTTTGGAAATATTCTCAGAACAGGAGACAGGGTTTAAATAAGTAATTAGAGTGGAAACTTGGAGACCAGTCTCCTCTAGCTTGAAAAAACTAAGTGCCACTTGAGTTACCAAGTGATTCACCTTTTCCCGATTTCACTATTAGCATCTAATTGCATCAAGGATAATATCAAGTTGACACTAGGGATAACTTCTTGCTAGGAACAATATTAAGTGTTGTAACTTCCATAAATTTTCTAGGTATGTCATCCCCAGTGTATTATCCCCATATTATTTTAAAGAAAAACCAAAATTAAAATGCTGCTGCCCCCTCAGAACATCTGACTTTGATATCTTGGATCTAATTGTGTAACAAAATATTTTATTCCCGTAACTAAAATTTGTGACACCACAAGAGACTGACTCAGACTTGCCTATGAGTGTCCAGGAGTTTCCAGCGGAGACGTGGGTTGGCAGTGGCCTGCTCCAGAGTTGGGGCACTGCAGTGCAGTGCAACAGTGCCAGCATGGAACGATTTGAAGGTCACCATTTTCTTCATTAACTCCATCATAGTTTGGCTTTAGGTCAAATAAAAGGAAGGGAACACAGCCCTGCCCATCAACAGAAAATTGAATTAAAGATATACTGAGCATGGCCCCACCCATCAGAACAAGACCCAGTTTCCTCCTCATCAGTCTCTCCCATCAGGAAGTTTCCATGACCCTCTTATCATTCTCCATCAGAGGGCAGACAGAATGAAAACAACAATCACAGAAAACTAACCAATCTGATCACATGAACCACAGCCTTGTCTAACTCAATGAAACTACAAGCCATGCCATGTAGGGCCACCCAAGACAGATGGTCATGGGGAGAGTTCTGACAAAACGTGGTCCACTGGGAAGGGAATGGCAAACCACTTCAGTATTCTTGCCTTGAGAACCCCATGAACAGCACAAAAAGGCAAAAAGAAAGGACACTGAAAGATGAACTCCTCCAGGTTGGTAGGTGCCCAATATGCTACTGGAGATCAGTGGAGAAATAACTCGAGAAAGAATGAAGAAATGGAGCCAAAGCAAAAACAACACACAGTTGTGAATGTGACTGGTGATGGAAGTAAAGTCAGATGATGTAAAGAGCAACACTGCATAGGAATCTGAAATGTTAGGTCCATGAATCAAAACAAATTGGAAGCGGTCAAACAGGAGATGGCAAAAGTGAACATCGACATTCTAGGAATCAATGAACTAAAATGGACTTTAATGGGTGAATTTAATTCAGATGACCATTATATCTACTACGCTGTGGGCAAGAATTCCTTAGAAGAAATGAAGTAGTATTCATAGTCAACAAAAGAGTCTGAAATGCAGTACTTGGATGCAATCTCAAAAATGACTGAATGATCTCTATTCATTTCCAAGGCAAACCAATCAATATCACAGTAATCCAAGTCTATAACCCAACCAGTAAAGCTAAAGAAGCTGAAATTGAATGGTTCCATGAAGACTATAAGACCTTCTAGAACTAACACACAAAAAAATGTCCTTTTCATTACAGGGGACTGGAAAGGAAAAGTAGGAAGTCAAGAGATACCTGGAGTAACAGTCAAGTTTGGCCTTGGAGTACAAAATGAAGCAGGTCAAAGGCTAACAGAGTTTTGCCAAGAGAACACACTGGTCATAGCAAACACCCTCTTACAACACAAGAGATGACTCTACACATGGACATCACCAGATGGTGAATATCGAAATCAGGATGATTATACTCTTTGCAGCCAAAGATGGAGAAGCTCTATACAGTCAGCAAAACCAAACTGGGAGGTGACTGTAGCTCAGATAATGAACTCCTTATTGCCAAATTTAGACGTAAACTGAAGAAAGTAGGGAAAACTATAGGCCATTCAGGTATGACCTAAATCAAATCCCTTATGATTATACAGTAGAAGTGAGAAATAGATTCAAGGGATTAGATTTGATAAGTGCCTGAAGAACTATGGACAGAAGTTCATGACACTGTACAGGAGGCAGTGATCAAGACCATATTCAAGAAAAAGAAATGCAAAAAGGCAAATGTCCTAGGAGGACTGACAAATAGCTGAGAAAACAAAAGGTGTGAAAGGCAAAGGAGAAAAGGAAAGATATACCCAACTGAATACACAGTTCCAAAGAATAGCAAGGAGAGAGAGATAAGAAAGCCTTCCTCAGTGATCAACACAAAGAAATAGAGGAAAACTATAGAATAGGAAATACTAGAGATCCCTTCAAGAAAATTAGAGATACCAAGGGAACATTTCATGCAAACATGGGCTCAATAAAGGACAGAAATGGTATGAACCTAACAGAAGCAAAAGATATTAAGAAGAGGTGACAAGAAAGCACAGAACTATACAGAAAAGATCTTCATGACTCAGATAATCACAATGATGTGATCACTCACCTAGAGCCAGACATCCTGGAGTGCAAAATCAAGTGGGCCTTAGGAAGTATCACTACAAACACAGCTATTAGAAGTGATGGAATTCCAGTTGAGCTATTTCAAATCCTGAAAGATGATGCTGTGAAAGTGCTGCACTCAATATGCCAGCAAATTTGGAAAAATCAGCAGTGGCTACAGGACTGGAAAAGGTCATATTTTATTCCAATCTCAAAGAATGCTCAAACTACTGCATAATTGCACTCATCAACAGGCTAGCAAAGTAATGTTCAAAATTCTCTAAGCCAGGCTTCAACAGTATGTGAACCATGAACTTGCAGATGTTCAAGCTGGATTTAGAAAAGGTAGAGGAACCAGAGATGAAATTGCAACATCTGTTGGATCATTGAAAAAGCAAGACAGTTCCAGAAAAACATCTACTTCTGCTTTATTGAATATGCCAAAGCCTTTGACTGTGTGTATCATAACAAACTGAAAAATTCTTCAACAGATGGAAATACCAGACCACCTGACCTACCTCCTGAGAAATCTGTATGCAGGTCAAGAAGCAACAGTTAGAACTGGACATGGAACAACAGACTGGTTCCAAATAGGAAAAGGAATATTTCAAGGATGTATACTGTCACCCTGCTTATTTACCTTATGTGTAGAGTACATCATGAGAAATACCAGGATGTAGGAAGCACAGGCTGGAATCAAGACTTCCGGGAGAAATATCAATAAACTCAGATATGCAGATGACACCACCCTTATGGCAGAAAGCAGAGAAGAACTAAAGAGCCTCTTGCTGAAAGTGAAAGAGAAGAGTCAAAAAGTTGGCTTAAAGCTCAACATTCAGAAAACGAAGATCATGGCATCTGGTCCCATCACTTTCATTGCAAATAGATGGGGAAACAATGGAAACAGTGACAGACTGTATTTCTGGGGCTCCAAAATCACTGCAGACGGTGATTGCAACCATGAAATTAAAAGACGCTTACTCCTTGGAAGAAAAGTTATTACCAACCTAGACAGCATATTAAAAGCAGAGACATTACTTTGCCAACAAAGGTCCATCTAGTCAAAGCTGTGGTTTTTCCCATAGTCATGTATGGTTGTTAAAGTTGGACTATAAAGAATGCTGAGCACTGAAGAATTGATGCTTTTGAACTGTGGTGTTGGAGAAGACTTTTGAGAGTCCCTTGGACTGCAAGAAGATCCAACCAGTCCATCCTAAAGGAAATCAGTCCCAAATATTCACTGGAAAGGACTGATCCTGAATCTGAAACTCCAATACTTTGGCCACCTGATGCAAAGAACTGACTCAGTTGAAAACACCCTGATGCTGAGAAAGACTGAAGGAGAGAGGAGAAGGGGAACAGAGGATGAGATGGTTGGGTGGCATCACTGACTCGATGGACATGATTTTGAGTAAGCTCCAGGAATTGGTGATGGACAGGGAAGCCTGGTGTGCTGCAGTCCATGGGGTCGCAAAGAGTTGGACATGACTGAGTGACTGAAGTAAACTGAACTAAACTAAATAAAACTGAATTTTACACTATTTAACCATAGAACATTATGAATACTTCATAATACAACTTTGATATCAATAGGACTTTGATTTTTTTTGTCCAACTGCTGCCAAAATATGTAAATTGACAGTAGAGCTGCATCATAAAGAAATTATTTTGAGTGACTACAGTACTTAGATTTTCACAGATTGGATAGTTTTGCAGCTTAGAGTAAGTAACATTTTGTTTTAACTGAAGTTCCAGAATAATATGCAGAAATGAGATTAACACACCGGGCAAAGAGAGGCTTTCTAAACTTTTTAAAAGGAGTATGGGCAAAAATGATAAATCAATCATATATCATCTTTTTAATTAACCTGTATCCTATACATCACATACTACAGTTTTAAGAGTATAATGAAGATAGTTATTTTAATATAAATAATAAAAGCAAAAGAAGAAAGATAATAAAACATTTTAAACATAATATAGTATTCAAATGAATTTTTAGAGTCTCAAAGTATTTTTCTGTTATAAATACTAAATTAATGACAGACTGTAAGTCAACATATAGGACCAAGCAAGTCCCATTTGAACCAAAAGGTGGAGTAATTTGATTTCTTCCTCTACAAAAACTGGTAATTCAGAAAAAGCTAGTTAGCTCAGATTTGCTGTGCATTAAGGAAGCAGCATTTGGCACAGAAGCTACAGAAAAACTTAGCATTTAAAATTTCCTACTTTTCAGAAATACTACCAAGAGTCATTATGTATAAAAGAAATTCAATGTATGGCTGAGTCCCTTTGCTGTTCACCTGAAACTATCACAACATTGTTAATCAGCTATACCCCAATACAAAATAAAAGGTTAAAAGAAAAAATAAAAAAAAAAACGAAAAAGGGTAGGGGATGAGGATTCAGAAATGATATGGTTTACAACTTCAGCCTGGATGGGATATAATTAAATTTCTCACAACTCTCGCATAATATTTACAAAACTTAAAAAAAAATAAAAATACTCGCCTTGAAAGTAGGAAGCAGTTTTTAGGCAGAGGGGAGAGACATTGGGAAATGCGGCAACTGCACAAAGGAGAACCTTGGGAAAAGTGGAGGAATTTAGAGGTGTTCAAGAATGTTTTACCACTTTGTTTCCCCATGAAACTGCAGTGACAGAAACATTAATCATCAATTAAAAAAAAAAGAAATTCAATAAAATGTTTATCACTTCCAAAGTTTCATTTGTTTAAAATTGCATTATTAAAATAGCATTTCTAGTATTAAGTATAAATCTCAGCTACCCATTTAAGTTTTAAATAGTCAAATTATTAAATTAACATTCAAAGAAGGCATTTTGAAGGACCATAAATATTATCAGGAAAAATACACAGTTTGGACAATTACATTTTTTTTTTAATTTTAGTTTTTTATTTTTTAAATTTTAAAATCTTTAATTCTTACATGCATTCCCAAACATGAACCCCCCTCCCACCTCCCTCCCCATAACAACTTTCTGGGTCATCCCCATGCACCAGCCCCAAGCATGCTGCATCCTGCGTCAGACATAGACTGGCGATTCAATTCACATGATAGTATACATGTTAGAATGTCATTCTCCCAAATCATCCCACCCTCTCCCTCTCCCTCTGAGTCCAAATGTCCGTTATACACATCTGTGTCTCTTTCCCTGTCTTGCATACAGGGTCGTCATTGCCATCTTCCTAAATTCCATATATATGTGTTAGTATACTGTATTGGTGTTTTTCTTTCTGGCTTACTTCACTCTGTATAATCGGCTCCAGTTTCATCCATCTCATCAGAACTGATTCAAATGAATTCTTTTTAACGGCTGAGTAATACTCCATTGTGTATATGTACCACAGCTTTCTTATCCATTCATCTGCTGATGGACATCTAGGTTGTTTCCATGTCCTGGCTATTATAAACAGTGCTGCGATGAACATTGGGGTACATGTGTCTCTTTCAATTCTGGTTTCCTCGGTGTGTATGCCCAGCAGTGGGATTGCTGGGTCATAAGGTAGTTCTATTTGCAATTTTTAAGGAATCTCCACACCGTTCTCCATAGTGGCTGTACTAGTTTGCATTCCCACCAACAGTGTAGGAGGGTTCCCTTTTCTCCACACCCTCTCCAGCATTTATTGCTTGCAGATTTTTGGATCGCAGCCATTCTGACTGGTGTGAAGTGGTACCTCATTGTGGTTTTGATTTGCATTTCTCTAATAATGAGTGATGTTGAGCATCTTTTCATGTGTTTGTTAGCCATCCGTATGTCTTCTTTGGAGAAATGTCTATTTAGTTCTTTGGCCCATTTTTTTGATTGGGTCGTTTATTTTTCTGGAGTTGAGCTGCATAAGTTGCTTGTATATTTTTGAGATGAGTTGTTTGTCAGTTGCTTCATTTGCTATTATTTTCTCCCATTCAGAAGGCTGTCTTTTCACCTTGCTTATAGTTTCCTTTGTTGTGCAGAAGCTTTTAATTTTAATTAGATCCCATTTGTTTATTTTTGCTTTTATTTCCAGAATTCTGGGAGGTGGATCATAGAGGATCCTGCTGTGATTTATGTCTGAGAGTGTTTTGCCTATGTTCTCCTCTAGGAGTTTTATAGTTTCTGATCTTACATTTAGATCTTTAATCCATTTTGAGTTTATTTTTGTGTGCGGTGTTAGAAAGTGATCTAGTTTCATTCTTTTACAAGTGGTTGACCAGTTTTCCCAGCACCACTTGTTAAAGAGATTGTCTTTACTCCATTGTATATTCTTGCCTCCTTTGTCAAAGATAAGGTGTCCATATGTGTGTGGATTTATCTCTGGGCTTTCTATTTTGTTCCATTGATCTATATGTCTGTCTTTGTGCCAGTACCATACTGTCTTGATGACTGTGGCTTTGTAGTAGAGCCTGAAGTCAGGCAAGTTGATTCCTCCAGTTCCATTCTTCTTTCTCAAGATTGCTTTGGCTATTCGAGGTTTTTTGTATTTCCATACAAATCTTGAAATTATTTGTTCTAGTTCTGTGAAAAATGTGGCTGGTAGCTTGATAGGGATTGCATTGAATTTGTAAATTGCTTTGGGTAGTATACTCATTTTCATTATATTGATTCTTCCAATCCATGAACATGGTATATTTCTCCATCTATTAGTGTCCTCTTTGATTTCTTTCATCAGTGTTTTATAGTTTTCTATATACAGGTCTTTAGTTTCTTTAGGTAGATATATTCCTAAGTATTTTATTCTTTTCGTTGCAATGGTGAATGGAATTGTTTCCTTAATTTCTTTTTCTACTTTCTCATTATTCGTGTATAGGAATGCAAGGGATTTCTGTGTGTTGATTTTATATCCTGCAACTTTACTATATTCATTGATTAGCTCTAGTAATTTTCTGGTGGAGTCTTTAGGGTTTTCCATGTAGAGGATCATGTCATCTGCAAACAGTGAGAGTTTTACTTCTTCTTTTCCAATTTGGATTCCTTTTATTTCTTTTTCTGCTCTGATTGCTGTGGCCAAACTTCCAGAACTATGTTGAATAGTAGCGGTGAAAGTGGACACCCTTGTCTTGTTCCTGACTTTAGGGGAAATGCTTTCAGTTTTTCACCATTGAGGATAATGTTTGCTGTGGGTTTGTCATAGATAGCTTTTATTATGTTGAGGTATGTTCCTTCTATTCCTGCTTTCTGGAGAGTTTTTATCATAAATGGATGTTGAATTTTGTCAAAGGCCTTCTCTGCATCTATTGAGATAATCATATGGTTTTTATTTTTCAATTTGTTAATGTGGTGAATTACATTGATTGATTTGCGGATATTGAAGAATCCTTGCATCCCTGGGATAAAGCCCACTTGGTCATGGTGTATGATCTTTTTAATGTGTTGTTGGATTCTGATTGCTAGAATTTTGTTGAGGATTTTTGCATCTATGTTCATCAGAGATATTGGCCTGTAGTTTTCCTTTTTTGTGACATCTTTGTCAGGTTTTGGTATTAGGGTGATGGTGGCCTGGACAATTACATTTTTTAATCAATAAGGTAAATGAGCCAAATCATCAAAAATAAACAGTTTGTCCCTTAAGACAAATGTTTATTTGGTAACTTCTTTTTTTGTCTTTTGTTTTGATCATTAAGATAATAAAACAGAAAATATAAATAGGTAATTTATGATTAGGCGTTCTTAAAAAAAAAGAAAACACACACACACATATATCAAGAACTACGTGAAGTATCTGGAAAATTCTCATGAAAATGCAGAAACATAGCAGAAAGTTTTGGTACTGAGGCAGGCTACCTGGGAGGTAGACACACTGGTCTCACATCCTATATGCTTTCACTGTTCTAGAACTTTTGTCTTCAACTTCTGAGAATCTGACTGACTAAACAGAGTCAATAGCTCCTTCCTATTTCCCTTGCTTCTGAATTGACCATCCTATTTTTCTTGCTCTGTCAATGTTTTCTGAACATACAAAAAATACTAAGACTATTTTTTATTCACATCAAGTTCGTTATATTTGCCTCAGAAACATATTTAGAAAAGTTTAACAGATCACTGAGAAGTTGTAAAAGGTTTTACTCTCTCCAATTAACAGGTTCCGCCATTCAAAACTGTAAAATATAACTTAAATACTTGCCAATAATTAATATTAAACATAAAAATGATTGACTAATGAAAACTATAGCTGAGAAAAAAGCTTTGAGATAATTTAATAACCACAAATAATGTGTATCAAAACACTATGTCAGTTTGTAATATCATAATATATCTATTTAATGAATATGCTGCTGTTCAAGGGGTAAAAGTACTTCAGGCAGTTAGGATACCAGGATAATTTTGAGCATTAAAAAAATTTTTTTAAAGAATTACTAGAATGTAAATTTTATATCAATTAAAACTATTATGTTTTATAACAAAAAATAACAAATATTAATTTTGACCAATGTTCTTTAAGCATAGTAAATGCAAAATTTAGAGTGCATATATTTGTAAACAGATAATGCATTTCAGTTAACAGGAGCTTTCATGCTGGCATGGGAAAGGGATGGAAAGGAAAACACCGATCTTAACCACACATAATAGTCTTCTGCTCTGCTCCAGAGGAGAAATGAGTAACTTTCCCTCAAGCTTCTCTGATTTTCTTCTTAACCTACACATAAAACTAAACAAAGAAGAAAACAAAACCTGAATATGGTCATAAGATATCTGTCTTATATGAGCAATCTCTAATTTTAAAAATGTAATGATTCCTTTAAAAACAAAAATAAAATTAAAACTAAATTAAGTAAAACAGATGAAAGAATAAATAGAATAGAAATCAACAAAGCATAAAATAGAAGAAATCAATGAAATAAAAAATTATTTGAAATAATCAGAAAAAATAAATGAACTTCTATCCAGACTGATAAAAAAAAAAGAGAGAGAGAGAAAATAAAAATTACCAAAATTTTGGCCAGTAGAATCTAACAATATATAATGATCAAATGAGATTTATCCATTTATCCCAAGAAAGCAAGTTTGGATTAACATTCAAATAGTACTTAATATAATTTACTATATTAGCAGATTGAAAGAAAAAAAAAAAGACCATTTCAGTGGATGCAGAAAAATCATTTCATTGGAAAGGAAGAATTAAAACTGCCTTAGTAAATTATCTTATAGAACATGATCACCTATGTAGATAATCCAATGGAATCTATCAAAAATGCTACTAGAAATAAATGAGTTTACAAAGCAGTGAAATCCAACACTAATATACAATCCATGAAACTGAATAATAATAATGAATTATCAAAAATTCAAATTTAGAAAAAATGCATTTAAAAGCAGATAAAAACATGAAATATTTAGGGGTAAATCTGATAAAATCTGTGCAAGACTTGAAATCAAACCACAAAACACACTGAGAGAAATTAAAAATATATGTAAACAGAGAGACATAATTTGTTCACATGTCAGAGGATGCAATAATGTTAAGATGTCATTTCTCCCCAAACTGATACAAAGATCAAACACATCCCAAACAAAATCCCAGCAGGGATTTGAAAACTAATTCTAAAAGTCGAGCAGAAATGCAAAGAATCTAAAATAATCAAAACAACTGTGTGTGCCATTTCTAGGGCTAACTCTACTAGGTTAGCCCCTCCTCAGAAACCCCAGAGTCGCTGCTCAGCAAGGACCCCATGGAAAGCCCAGCCAAAAAGCAACCCAAAAATAGAGTAAAATTGGCAGCCAACTTTTCCTTTGCACCTATAACCAAGCTTTGAGTCTCATTTGAACATAGAATTAGGATGGGAAAACACTGTCTGATTCTGCACACAAAAGCAGGTTGAAAAAAACACAACCTTTTCTGTTTTCCCCCTAGAAGCCAGTTATTTCATTTTTAGACATATTCCGTATGTTTTGTTTCTTTTACATTGAATGCAGCTTTAAGCTGAAGTTTTTTCTTTTCTTTTTCTCCCCCACTTGTTTGGGAAAAAAAAAATATCTTGGCATTTGTTAAAGAATCCTTAATATATTTTAACAAATTTTTCTTAATTATTATGAAGTATAATGAACGGTGTTCCGTAAGAAGACAGCAGGAGAACTCAGCTCGCAGGAAGTGGTCTTACTTCCATCAAGCCACGCCAGTGGTAAAATCTTACATGTAGCATAACGTAGTCTCTAAGCCTGTGTTTACTGATGTGTTCAGACAGTATTAATCAAATGCATGAGATGGTGATGAAGCAAAGTCTGTTCAGTGATCCTGCGCGATCACTTACTGAAGAAGGGTGGGCAAGGCAGGAGGAGTGTATGTCCTGGTTGGATGTGAAGGCTCCTGGCTTCCATGTGACTTGTAAGCGTGCCTTGTTTTTTTATTTAACTATGTCTGTAGTTGACAAATGTGGCTTCATCTCAAATTTTTAAAATGTTTCCACTTTGGGGTTCCATTGAGCTTTCTAGAAAGTCAAAGATGTTTTAAGCTTCCTTTTATGTTAAGTTCCAGTTTGACATGGATTAGGTTAAGGAAAAGAAGATGGTCTTGGTGTCATGAATTTAAAGTCAGCATTTGAATTCCAACACACATTATTGTGTGTCGAAAGGCAGCTGAAGAGAGTCTGATTTTCTAGAATATGCATCAAATGCATAAATTACAAATCAGAGGTGAGGAGGGAGGTGCTTTTGACAGGAACGGTATCGATGCTCTTTCCACTAGGAAGAGGCAGAAATTCTATCTATACATAGGAAGGCCAAGGTTGATCAACTTAACCTTGTATTCGTAATTTTAAAGCTGGTTTTGATAGCTGGGAAGCTTTGTATGCGCGTGTTTGTGTCTGTTAACTCAGTGTCTTTTAATAGCGTCTGCTTTTACTGTTACTTCTCGCTGTTGGAAGCATGTTTGGGTTTGTTTGGGTTTATTTTGGTGTCTGATGTTGGCATTTATGGAAAGCCAGCCTTTGAGGGAGCACTGCCCTGTGGAGTGACCTTCGCCTTGAGGTGGCTGAGGCATCCGGAGACTGGCGGCCTCTTACGCCTCCTGGAGAAACCTGACATTTACAATGGGTTGTATTTGTTGGGCAAAAAGGCGGATTCATTCATAGAGCAGGAAAAAACCTGTGGGCATAAGGTCTTCCACTAGTTAGGTGGTTTCTTTTGGGGAAATGATTCTGTTTTGTAACTTCTAGAAAGCCAGAAAATGGGCTCTGATTTCATAGCCAGCATTTTGATAAAATGCCACAAATTAAGGGCTCTTGAGAGATTTTTTACAAGTAAGATTTTTTGTTCCCCAAATCTTTTCAATGAAGCCAACGATTCCCAGTTCTCAGCACACAGCCCCGACCAAGGTGGAGCGGCCCTGGGAAAGCCTTGTAGGCATCGTGGCACTCAGTCTTCCCGAAGGCATGTCCTCTACAGACATAGTGTGACAGTCAGTAAAATGCAGAGGTGCACTTTTTTTTAGAAAGCTTTTAAACATAATGATAAAGATGGTGTTGAGAACATCAGTGGCCTTATTCTAAGATTTCGTAAGGCTGAATTTGCACATGTGGACTTTAGTTTTGCTTGAAGGTAGAGAAAGTGGACTTTAAAAAATGCCCGAGGCACCATTACAAGTCACTTGGAAAAGCCTCAAAGAGCAGCTTCTTTGGGCACCAGATGAAGAAGAGACTGGAGTTGTGCGCTGTCGTGTGGGTGTGGTCGAACCATTCACGGAAGTCGCCAGGAGCCTGGGACGTGTGCATGACTCTTAACAGCCACCGTTTGAAGATGTGCAAAGCTCACGGTGTCTGTGATGTGCTCCGCAACGGCCAGTCCAGTTGCTATCTATTTTTTTATCTAGAGGCTTAATTGATGTGACAAAATGACGTATGAGAATTAAGACAATGAAATACTTTATTTCTGGGTGGAAAGAATATATCAGATTTATCTGTTTAAAAGAAAAAAAGAAGACAAGTTATCACCAAAACCCCCTTTCCCATCTTGCACTGTTTGTTTTGAATTGATTTTGGGGGAAGAGATGTTTTTCTCAACTGTCTACTTTGTTTGAACACTTCTTTTGTGGTTCAAGTGCTGTTTTGTGTGTTGGGACCAAACAGTTGTCAATAAACTTTAAAAGCAAGCATCAAAAAAAAAAAAAAAAAAAAAAACTTCTTATACAGTTGGCAATCAAAAAAGAGGAGGAGTGATGGCTAAAAGGCAAAAAGATTAACAGAAAAAAACAGGCTTTCCAAAAAGAGACATATATGGACAACTGATTGTTTTTACAAAGGAATAAAGACAACTGGGTGGGGAAAGGACAGTCTTCTTAACAACTCATGCTGCAACAACTGACAATCAATATGCAAACAAAAGAAAAAGAAAGCTGATCCATGCTGTAACCTGTATGTAAAATTACTCACAGTGGACCAGAGGTCTAAATTTTTAAAACTTAAAACTTTTAGAGTAATACACAGAAGAAAATCTTTGGGAGCTTGGTGTACACAAAGATTCTTAGTATGATATTGAAAAAGCATAACCCATAAAAAAAGAACAAAATGGCAAATTTGATTTCATCAAATTAAAAACTTCAACTATTCAAAAGGCACTGTTAAAGAGAATGAAAAGACATATCAACTGAGCCACCAGGGAAGTCCAAAACAGGAAAATGATTTGTAAATCACATATTTGATAAACAATTTGTATCTAGAATGTATAAAGAGCCCTTTCATCTAAACAAAAAGGAACTCTCAAGACTCAACAAAAACTAAACGATCTGTACAAACACATCATCAGAGAATATATATGGTTCAGTTCAGTCGGTGCTCAACATCATTAATCACTAGAGAAATGTACATTAAAACTACAAAGATATACCACCATACCGCTATTAGAATGGCTGAAATTAAAAACCTGACCACAGAAAATTTTCACAAGAATATTTGTAGACCCAGAAATCTCATGCACTGCTGATTGGAATGTAAATGAAACTACTACTTTGGAAAACAGTTCGATAGTTCTTTAAGGGGTGAAACGTGTCTACCACACAACCCAGCCATTCCACTTCTAGATATTTCCCCAAGAGAGACAAAAACACAGGTCCATATACAGTCTTGTACATGATGTTCATAACCACTTTATTTGTAAAAGCCAAAAACCAGAAAATCCCAACTGCTCAATAAGGAACAAGGTAAACAAATTGTAGCATATCCATACAATGAAATGTTAACTAACAAAAAAGGAAATAAACTATTAATGCAATAATATGAACACATTTCATCTAGGTCTTACTGCCAATAACCTCATGCTTAAGTTCTTATAGTATTCTAGCGCTGAGGAGTTCCCCAGGAATTACAGAAGTTATGATGGCAAAGAGGAATAGTTATGGAAGTATTCTAACATAACTTGGGTTCAGGGTTATTTAATTATTCTACTATTGCAGCATCCATCAGAATAATAGAACTGTAAGTGCTCTCATCAAGGCCAAGGATAGCAATAAGCTGAGATGGAAATTAGACTTTAACAGTTATAACTGAAGATACTTAAAAGATTAATAATTCTAACACAGTATTGAACAGATCTCAGCATAAATACATAAATGGGTGAATAATCCTTTTCTTTACCCAATTCTACATTAGGAGAAAATCCTCTGTGTTCAATCTAAGCAAAGGGAACATGAACCCCTAGATCAAGTTTATGATCTTGCAAATAGCCAAGAAATGAGTCAAATACATTATCAACATCTAATGTCAACAACACAGCCAATTGCTAATAGAAATTGTATTTTCTCATTGGCATATTCAGTGCTTCAGAGGGCCCAGCGTTTTCATAAAGCATCAAATGAGAAGATTTCAAGGTAGTAGATAAAGTATGTGCATGAACTGAACTGGGCAATATTGATAGGTGCCTAATGAGGTTATGGAACAAATCAACATAGCTGGCCTACTCCCTGTTCATTAGCCATCCTAGAAGAGCCTGAGGGGCCCCACCTAGAACCAAAAGAAAGCATCACTGGAGTTCAAGATCATGAGTATCATACAATCAGAAAAATTTTACAGCCAGAAAGGCTCTAAGGAACCATGTAGTTCAGTGTCCACAAGTCTGTACATCATTGCTGTTCTTCAGTGATTCCATGAACTTCTTCAAATTGTATGCAAAATTGCATGTATACATTCCCAAGAGCCACTGATCTAGTTCAATCATTTCATTTACTGGATGAGGAAACAGTTCCATTGAAACTGGATCATAACTCACTAGTAACAAATTGGAGACAGCATCTCGAGTTCCCGCTATTTGTTTTTGCTATCACAAGCTGTCTCCTATTCAAGTATTTAAAGTCTTAACTGCAGTAGAAAAAGACAGCTAGAATCCCTAATCTCTGCTTCCCTAAAAGATTTAGTGTCTTCTGTGTAATCACTCAATAAGCCCTCCATGAGTTCATTTATACTGCCCTTCCTTGCCAACACATCAAATATAACCTGTGTGATATCTGTATTCTGGAAACCTTTTCAATTGAAACAATATCTGACATAAGTAGCTCATGCCCTACTGATATCTCAGAAACCAAAAGTAAAGCTGCCAGATTATATAAAGGAGAAAATAGAGAATATAATTTTGGCTGAGAGGAACAAATCCAATCCTGGCTCACATGAAAACAGGCAGCACAGGTGAGTCAGAATCTCATAAGGCTGCAGACACTGAGAGGAGAGATGTTAGGGTACAAGTGAGCCTTTCCTCCTTTGGCAGGTAAGGGCTCAGAGTGAGATAAGTTGGTTTATCAAACTGTGGCAGTACTAGTACCTACATTGGTGAAAACAAGATACATTAGTAGGCCGGAAGCTCCAAGCTCAACCTCCTGGAGAACATCAAGGGAATATCTTTTTTTCCTACTTCTCTGGATTTTTCCTTTGTTCTTATAATAAATGGAACATATTGTCAACTGAACTTAAGAAGTGAATCAGGTCTCTGTTAAAACACCAATGGAAATACAAGAATTCCAGACTATATCATTTATCTTTTCAGTTAATAGGATATTAATCAAATACTATGATATCTAGGAAAAGGATTTGATTAAAAGTTCCATGTTTCTTTCCTTAGATAGAAAGTTCTGTGCAAAAAATTAAAATTTTTTTAAACTAAAAAGGTTTTGAGACTGTAAGTATGCAAGGACAAGGCTACATATTCCTTTATACTGCCTTATATGTAAAGAACAAATGTTTGTTAAAAAATTGAATTGGTGTATAAATCATCTAACAAATGATCACCCTGTGTGTTAGTTGCTCAGTCATGTCCGACTCTGCAATTCATGGAACACTCCAAGCTAGAATCCTGGAGTGGGGTGACATTCCCTTCTCCAGGGGATCTTCCCCACCCAAGGGAATGAACCCAAGTTTCCTGCATTGCAGGCAGATTCTTTACTGTCTGAGCTGCCAGGGAAGCCTGAAATGATCATCCTGATCATTTCCAAAGGAAAAAGAAACCTTGCTCAAGAACTGCTCCCCTTACGAATGCACTAAGGCTATTTTTTTTAAAATTGGCTTTCCTTGAGCAATGCTCTATAAATTTCAATCAACATTTTAGTTTTTCCAAAATGGCTCTCATTTTACAAATAGATACCAGGACTTTTATATGTTCAATAAATTAAGATTTTCTCTCAGCATTGCTGTTATAAAAGAAATTATACATCTCCAGTAATATATTTTGGCTAATGAATAAGAATTAATAACACTATTAGATTCACTTTCAGATGGCTTAACAGCAGTCTTTGGGGTTTGCTGATTAGGGCAAGTAGCCACTCAACATGAATTTGTACAAAGTAAACCTCTATTTCAAATCTAAACAACTGTTTTCTCTTAATAAACCTGCTTCTTTCTCTATATGGATTATTATGATTAGGAGCATTATAATTTTTATCTAGTATAATACTTTAAAAATTGACTAATTAAAAAAAATTGGAAGTCTTTGACTATAAGGATCCATGTACTCAGTCGTGTCCGACTCTTTGTGACCCTATTGATTTTAGCCCACCAGACTTCTCTGTCCACAGACTTCTCCAGGCAAGAATACTGGAGTAGATTGCCATTTCCTTCTCCAGGGAATCTTCCCAATCCAGGGATCAAACACGCGTCTTCTGAATTGACAGGCAGATTCTTTACCAATGAGCCACCAAGGAAAACTTTGATCTATCTATTGAGTGATTACTAAAAAGACCTACTTCAAGCTTGTCTGTATTTAACCTAAAGCACCTAATGGGAAAGGACCTTTTCCCAAAGCACTTATTGAAAATAATTACAAGGCAGTTGTCTTAAGCAGTGAATAAGAATGGCAAACAAATTTTATGATTTGTTTAGGTGTTCACCTCTACCATTGGAATCTCTTCAAGGGCAAAGATTACACCAAACAAATGTTTGTTCCCACAGATCCTATTAAAATGCTTAAGACATAGTGAGTATACATGTCAGCTGAGGTAATTTGTAAGTGAATGAATGAAAAGATATGGAAGAACTAAGATCCCTCTTCTGTTGGATGTGTAACTGGTTCAATCATATGAATCTTTTTCTCCTTATTTACATATTAGAACTTTCAGAATATACTTGTTCCCACATCCTTAGATACAATTAAATAAAACATTGATTTCTACGGCTGTCATTAAAAAAGAACCACATTAGATGACTTCAACAACAGAAGTTTATTTCCTCACAGTTTTGGATGCTGCAAGTCTGAGATCAAGACTCAGCAGGGCTGGTTCCTCCTGAGGGCTGTGTAGTAGAATCCATTAGAGGTGTCTTTCCATGGCTTTTGATGACAGTATTCACTCTGTGCCTTTACAGGCTCTTCCCTCTGTCCACGTCTATGACCAAAACTCCTCTTTTTATAACAATATCAGTGATATTAGATTAGGGCCAACCCTAATGACCTCATTTTAATCTAACCACCTCTGTAAAGAGCCTATTTCCAAATGAGATCACATTCCAAGATACTGGCAGTTATGACATCAACATGATTTTTTAGGGAAACACAATTCAACTTATAACACCTATCCTCACTCACAGAAAAAGGGTGTATTATGGTTATGCTTTTCAGTCTTTTCAGACTATTTTTAAACAATAAGTCAGATTTTTCAGGATATTTTCTATTCCCTTTAAAACATTTTATGAAGAAAAAAATCCCTAAGGTCTGTAGCAGTGGTTTTGAAATCCAGATGTTACATCAAAGTCAGCACTAGAGCTGAAGCAAGAACAACTGAAGTAATTTTGTTCCTGGCTCAGACATTAAACATTGAATCTGCCCTAGGCAAAGAACTTAACTAATCTGAGCTTCTGTTCTTCACCTGCAAAAGGAAGTGTTTAGGCTGAATCTCTCCGCAATTCCGCAAGCCTAAAGACTCTGATTCTACCTAGTCTTATTTTGCCACAGCAATTGGCACTGTTGGATGTGACCTGGAAATAACATAAGAGTCCTTATTTAATGAAGAGATTAATATAAATTCAGTCGAGTTTTGAAATGTTTGCACAGCTGAAGACCATGAACCTCCCAGACTTCTTAGACAAATTCCATCCATTCTCTGAGGACAAACTGCCTCTGGAATTGTAAATGCACACAGATGTTGCTTTCAGCACAAAAAAATACCTATAGTAGGTATGGCTCATGGCAGTGCCTTAAGCCACTCCAGAGTAATTTGCATCAAGATTGAGTATTCCAGCTATCTTCATTTTCTCAAAAATTAGTCCTAGGAAAATAGAACCTATCACAACAGGTTATAGGATTTAAGTTACATATTAATTTATAAAAATTATCTTGGATTCTATGAAATAATTCAAAGCAACTTACAAAATGGTGACCAGGTATTCTAAAATTGTAAATTTTTAAAGTATCTATTTAAAAAAAAAAAACACCAAAAGACAACAGAATCAAGACAATGAAATGATCTTTATTGACACAAGGAAAAACAAGTATGCATTTGAAAAAGAATCCATTTCTTTTGATAAAAGTACTTTTATAAATTTCATACAGAGTATGGTGATCAAAAGTTTTGGGAAAAATATGTTGAAAGAGAATGACTTCATTGCCTTTGAGAATGACTTCATTGCCTTTGACAAACATTGCCTTTGAGAAATAATCATGGGATATTATAACACAAGACTAGGATATGTTAGGACAATTTGAGACAATATCAACACTGGGGGAAAAATGCACCTATACTTCAGAAGATTTTTTAGAACACAAGGAATTCCTTAAATTATCTGCTGAGACTAATTCTCAAGGATACCAGATATATATTAAACTGTCATTAACTTACTTACGCATATAATAGACATTGGAGAGAAACAAGTTAAGCTTACTTCAAAAAGCAACTGTCTCAATACCCAACACTTGACAATAATAATAATGACAAATTGTTTTAAAAGTACTACCAAAATAAAACTTTTAAGAAAAGTAGAGTGTGTTTAAGCTTTTTTTTAAAATAACTATGTTAATAAACATCTTGAGTCTAAGAAGGTGCTTTGACTATCTGAAGCTTCTAAGATTTATAAATTTCACTGCAGTTCTGGATAACAAAAAGGTATTACAGAGTGTGGGGCAGATGGCTGTAAAATCATGGCCCATATTTACAATATTTATTAATTAATATAGTGGTAAAAAGTGATACAGAGCTGAAAAAGAACACCAGCAACATTAATACAAGTTATGGTGATCTGAGGTTCATGATGTACTTTCTGAGAGTATACTGATCACCCAAAATTGATAAAGTAATTCTTCCATTGAAGCAACATCCCATTCTACAAGTAATTTCTTACAAGATACTGAGTGTCTCAATGTTCCTATATGGTTGATTCACTTCTTATGGCTGTGTGTGCACAGAAAATGTCTTATTCATTCTTGCTGGCAATAGCTCTGGAATATATAGGTACTACTTTATATACCTATAACATACTTTAAAAGTAAATATCTCTCCTTTTCCTCCCAGGATGAAAGCCTCACTGCAAATTTTAATTAAGATCAGAAGTGATACTATATATTTTACGGGTGAGTCTAAAGTATGAAGAGATTAAATGGCCAGCTTATTTTGCTAATCATGAAATAGAAATCCACCAACTCCCACTTCAATTAATAATATACCCAAAAAAGACTCTCAAAGCTGTGTTTTCTGAATAAAAGGCTCTTACAACCTGTGGGATAGGAGCTGAACTTCCCCCTACTTATTTAGTTCACTCCACTATTTTTACTTCATCTAAGCTTTCCCTCCTTTTACTCTCCACATGTTTTGGAAATTATAAGGCTGCCCCTTTTCTTTAAACATGAAACTA
This sequence comes from Ovis aries, assembly GCF_016772045.2. NCBI lineage: Eukaryota > Metazoa > Chordata > Mammalia > Artiodactyla > Bovidae > Ovis > Ovis aries. The sequence continues at coordinate 213,599,219 of NC_056054.1, forward strand.
GGAGTTCTTGACTTTTTAAAAAAGATCATTGTTGAGATATAACTCACATACAATAAAATTCACCCATTTGAAATGTTTGATTCAATGGTTACTATATCCACAATGTTGTATATTAATCACCACAAATTTAAAACAATTTTATCCTTCCAAAAAGAAATCCCATACTTCAGTCACTCCCATGTCCCTCTCTCCCACTGCCAGGAAATCAATAATCTACTTTGTCTGTATCAATTTATCAATTCTGGACCTTTCATATAAAAGGAATCACACAGTATGTGGTCTTTGTGATCGGCTTCTTTGACTTACCATATGTTTTCAAAGTTCAATTACATAGTAGAATGTATCAATACTTCATTCCTTTATTGCCAAATAATATTCTACTGTATATATTTTATTTTATTTATCCATATTTATCTATGCATCAGCTGATGAACAATTGGATTGTTTGCACATTAAGGCTATTATGAAAAATCTGCTATGAACATTCATGTACATGTCTTCATGTGGTCAGACATGATCCTGTTTATCCTGAATATATAACTAGCAGTGGAATTCATGAATCATATAGAAAATCTATGTTTAACAATTTAAGGAAGAGCCAAACTATTTTCAAAAACAATTGTACCAGTTCATATTCCCTTCATCAATATATGATGGTTCCAATTTTTCTATATCCTCACCAACATATACCATTATCTGAGTCATAGCAGTGGATATAAAGTGGTGTATTATTGTGGCTATGACTTGCATCTTTCTAATGTGTAATAATAAGCCTCCTTTCATGTGCTTATTGTCCATTTGCCTATCTTCTTTGGAGAAATGTTTGTTCAGATTATTTTTCCATTTTTAATTGAGAGATACAATGTGGCAATGAAATGCTGAGACTCTATCCACATCAATATCACTAACAAAGTTGATATTGGACTAGGAGGGGAAAGACTGAAACTTCAAAGGTAGGCAATAATAACCATGTCTGACATCATGTCATGACCAAAGTCAAGTAAGTGGCTGTGATTTTATATGATTCATATAGCTTGAAGATGTAAGGAGCAGCCTCAAAGGGTGAAGTGGGGTGCCTATAGCTGTGAATGGCAGGAACTAAGCTGGATATGAGAATCAATTCCTAATAGGCTGGTTTAGAATAGGGTTTTGAATCAAGAAATGAAGGAGGAAACTAAGTCAGGTGGACAAAGCAAATATGATAAAAGGGGAGTGCCATGAGATTGTAAAGAAATGTACTAATAATTTATCCCAAATACTGTAGATGTGAAGCGAAGAATAGTCTCTAAGCTTAGGTTAGAAAGAGCATTTTACATACTTCATCCTTATAAAGGGCTGCTTTATGAATTTGTAAAGATTTAGGCAACATATTGATGCCTACAACTAGAAGGCATTATTGAATCCTTGCTCTATCCCAAATACTATCCCAATGGCTTTACGTATATTATTTCACCTAATTCTCATGAGTACCATAGGAGGTTAATTCAATTATATTAATAAAAGACGTGACAAAACTAAGATTTGTAAAAGGTTAAGTATCTTATGTAAGTGGCACAGCTATAAAACAGCTGAATTTAGATTTAAAACCAGATCTAGCTAACTCCAATTATGTGGTCTTTGATTATACTAATGAAGATGAAGAAAAACTGCATTTGGATCAAGTTTCGTCTTTTACTTAAAATAATAAAAAGTGGTATATGGCTTGGATGATAGAGGTTAATAAGGTTTGTAATATTCATTGGTTATTAGAATTACCATCAAACTAAACAGCCAAATATGAAATTTTTAAGCTATCTGTGACTTCTTCTTCTCCCAACATATCACTTCTATCTGACACCCATTTTCCATTCCACTGTCATGAGTTCAGTTCACTTCAGTTCAGTCGCTCAGTCGTGTCCAACTCTTGCGACCCCATGAATCGCAGTACGCCGGCCTCCCTGTCCATCACCAACTCCTGGAGTTCACTGACTCACGTCCATCGAGTCAGTGATGCCATTCAGCCATCTCATCCTCTGTTGTCCCCTTTTCCTCCTGCCCTCAATCCCTCCCAGCATCAGAGCCTTTTGCAATGAGTCAACTCTTTGCATGAGGTGGCCAAAGTACTAGAGATTCAGCTTTAGCATCATTCCTTCCAAAGAAATCCCAGGGCTGATCTCCTTCAGAATGGACTGTTTGGATCTCCTTGCAGTCTAAGGGACTCTCAAGAGTCTTCAACACTACAGTTCAAAGCATCAATTCTTCAGTGATCAGCTTTCTTCACAGTCCAACTCTCACATCCATACGTGACCACTGGAAAATCCATAGCCTGACTAGATGGACCTTTGTTGGCAAAGTAATATCTCTGCTTTTGAATATACTATCTAGGTTAGTCATAACTTTTCTTCCAAGGAGTAAGCATCTTTTATTTCATGGCTGCAGTCACCATCTGCAGTGATTTTGGAGCCCCAAAAGAGAAAGTCTGACATTGTTTCCACTGTTTCCCCATCTATTTCCCATGAAGTGATGGGACCAGATGCCATGATCTTCATTTTCTGAATGCTGAACTTTAAGCCAACTTTTTCACTCTCCTCTTTCACTTTCATCAAGAGGCTTTTTAGGTCCTCTTCACTTTCTGCCATAAGGGTGGTGTCATCTGCATATCTGAGGTTATTGATATTTCTCCCAGCAATCTTGATTCCAGCTTGTGCTTCTTCCAGCCCAGCATTTCTCATGAGGTACTCTGCATTTAAGTTAAATAAGCAGGATGACAATATACAGCCTTGATGTACTCCTTTTCCTATTTGGAACCAGTCTGTAGTTCCATGTCCAGTTCGAACTGTTGCTTCCTGACCTGCATAGAGGTTTCTCAAGAGGCAGGTCAGGCGGTCTGGTATTCCCATGTCTTTCAGAATTTTCCACAGTTTATTGTGATCCACACAGTCAAAGGCTTTGGCATAGTCAAGAAAGCAGAAATAGACATTTTTCTGGAACTCTTGCTTTTTCCATGATCCAGCAGATGTTGGCAATTTGATCTCTGGTTCCTCTGCCTTTTCTAAAACCAGCTTGAACATCTGGGAGCTCACGGTTCACATATTGCTGAAGCCTGGCTTGGAGAATTTTGAGCATTACTTTACTAGCATGTGAGATGAGTACAATTGTGTGGTAGTTGGAGCATTCTTTGGCATTGCCTTTCTTTGGGATTGGAATGAAAACTGACCTTTTCCAGTCCTGTGGCCACTGCTGAGTTTTCCAAATTTGCTGGCATATTGAGTGCAGCATTTTGACAGCATCATCTTTCAGGATTTGAAATAGCTCACCTGGAATTCCATCACCTCCACTGGCTTTGTTCATAGTGATGCTTTCTAAGGCCCACTTGACTTCACATTCCAGGATGTCTGGCTCTAGGTGAGCAATGATTTCAGGTCATCATACTTGATAACTGTAGTATAATTGTACCTGTTAACTGTCCTTATATAAATCCAGGTGATTCACTACTGTAAAACTAATTCTTAAATACAGTTCAGATCACAGCATATCTACATTCAAAAATATTCAATACTCTCCTCTCATATCTATCAAATCAAATAGAGCTAACTGAACACAAGCTGGAATCAAGATTGTCGGGAGAAATATCAATAACCTCAGATACGCAGATGACACCACCCTTATGGCAGAAAGTGAAGAGGAGCTAAAAAGCCTCTTGATGAAAGTGAAAGAGGAGAGAAAAAAAGTTGGCTTAAAGCTCAACATTCAGAAAACGAAGATCATGGCATCCGGTCCCATCACTTCATGGGAAATAGATGGGGAAACAGTGGAAACAGCGTCAGACTTTCTTTTGGGGGCTCCAAAATCACTGCAGATGGTGACTGCAGCCATGAAATTAAAAGATGCTTACTCCTTGGAAGAAAAGTTATGACCAAACTAGATAGTATATTCAAAAGCAGAGACATTACTTTGCCGACTAAGGTCCATCTAGTCAAGGCTATGGATTTTCCAGTGGTCACGTATGGATGTGAGAGTTGGACTGTGAAGAAGGCTGAGCACTGAAGAATTGATGCTTTTGAACTGTGGTGTTGGAGAAGACTCTTGAGAGTCCCTTGGACTCCAAGGAGATCAAACCAGTCCATTCTGAAGGAGATCAGCCCTGGGATATCTTTGGAAGGAATGATGCTAAATCTGAAGCTCCAATACCTTGGCCACCTCATGCGAAGAGTTGACTCACTGGAAAAGATTCTGATGCTGGGAGGGATTGGGGTAGGAGGAGATGGGGACGACCGAGGATGAGATGGCTGGATGGCATCACGGACTCAATGGACATGAGTCTGAGTGAACTCCAGGAGATGGTGATGGACAGGGAGGCCTGGCATGCTGCGATTCATGGGGTCGCAAAAAGTTGGACACGAATGAGTGACTGAACTGAACTGAACTGACCTTCATATACCTGACCTCCATAATATACCCATGACTTCCCATTCCAGCCTAGACATCTTAGCTGCCTACAGTTACTATTGTTGAAAACTACTCTATGTTTCCAAACTTAATTCACTTATTTATTCTTTTCTCTGGCATGGAATTCCTGTCCTATGTCTGCCCATTGAAAGTCAATCCATCTCAAATGCCACGTCTTCCAGGAAAACTATTCCAATTCCCTCAAGATAATTCCTTCCTCTTTTAATTACATTTTTTCTTGTGTAGTTCATGTAACTCTAGATTACTATATCCTCGTGGGTCACTTAATCTCCCTTTCTAGACATCAAATTCTCTGAAAGCAAAGCTTGTGCATTACTCTTGTCTGAATTCCAAAACACTCAGCAGATGTTTTGAAATTATGGCCATTAAAAATAGTCATTGTATTAAATTATTAAAGTTGAAAAAATACAGTGATGCATTAGTCAGAATTATTTTGGTTGCAAACCCATCTAATTTAGACCCAAAGAGAATTGTTTTGGGCTCATATGAACAAATTATGGAAAAGGAAAACTACCTTGCCATAGACATGGCCACTAGTGGTGTACCGGTTTCTATCCTCTAAGCTTCAGCAACAGAGAGAAAGGAATCTTCTGAAACACTCACCTCGACACCTGCACCTGTTTAAAAAATACCAGAAAAAAAGTTTCTGACTGCACAGCTTAATTCACTGAACTTTTGACAGTAGTCAAAGTTGAGCATAAGAAGGTAGTAGCGCCAGTTAAAGACCTCATGGATAAAGTAAGGAATCATGTATGTGTGTGTGTGTGTGTTAGAGTGCTTTCTCAGAAAATGAGAGAAGGGATATGATATAAACAAATATTTAATGTCCATTATAAGTAGTGAAAGGTTTTAGTGATAACTGATTACTGTTGCATAGTTGATTAAAAACAAAAAAAAAAGGAGGAAAGGAAAATTTTAGTCTATCAGTATATAAACAGAATTTAGAACAAATGGTATCATTTGTTTTCCCATTCCTATTACTGTTCTTTCTTCAACATTTCTAAGTTGGCAGGTTCAGACTTTACATACTCTATGTAGAAGTAAGGCTGTGTAAAACTGTTGATAAATTTCCCAGATTGATATAAAAAAGAAAAAGATTGCTTAACCGTTTGGGAATCCAGTATTCCATGATGGTTAAAACAGTGTTACTGAATATAAATTTTAGCCTTTCTCATGTAAATTAACTTTTTTACTTTCTGGCATCATATTTCTCTCTTCTACGTTTATTGTTGGAAATATACATATTTATACATTTATTCATTTATCTCAGAGTATCATATATATATATGACAGCAAGAATCACAGACTCAAGTAACCATTAATATAATTACCAGAAAGACAGAATAAATGAGTAGGAAATAAGGTGATCTGAGAAGTGTCTACTCTTGAAATGGGCAGCTGTTATGTTGCTCCAGGCAACTGTTCCATTGAGGGAAGGCAGATGAGTGTTGTTGAATCAGATGGTTCCCAATATCAAAAAATTTCAGAAAGTCAGAGTTATATATGAAACCTCTTGATTTCTACATGTGAACCACCAACTCATATTTTCAAATGCTTTATATACCAGACAGAGCAAATCTGCAGGTAAAATATAACCTGGCGATTTTTTCTTCTGTTAGATAGGTTCAACAAGTACTCATTGAACGAATGCTTATACACAAAGCTAATGATCTGAAATCAAATCATGGTTTTCTATTAACTACAGTCCAGTTGTAAAGACTACTTTCTCAAGAAGAAAATGCTGGCATCAGTTCTTTAAAATGCTATATAACAGCTGAGTAATACTCCATTGTGTATATGTACCACAGCTTTCTTATCCATTCATCTGCTGATGGACATCTAGGTTGTTTCCATGTCCTGGCTATTATAAACAGTGCTGCGATGAACATTGGGGTACATGTGTCTCTTTCAATTCTGGTTTCCTTGGTGTGTATGCCCAGCAGTGGGATTGCTGGGTCATAAGGTAGTTCTATTTGCAATTTTTTAAGGAATCTCCACACTGTTCTCCATAGTGGATGAAACTGGAGCCAATTATACAGAGTGAAGTAAGCCAGAAAGAAAAACACCAATACAATATACTAACACATATATATGGAATTTAGAAAGATGGCAATGATGACCCTGTATGCAGGACAGCAAAGGAGACACAGATGTGTATAACGGACTTTTGGACTCAGAGGGAGAGGGAGAGGGTGGGATGATTTGAGAGAATGGCATTGTAACAGGTATACTATCATGTAAGAATCGAATCGCCAGTCTATGTCCGACGCAGGATACAGCATGCTTGGGGCTGGTGCACGGTGATGACCCAGAGAGATGTTATGGGGAGGGAGGTGGGAGGGGGGTTCAAGTTTGGGAACGCATGTACACCCGTGGTGGATTCATGTCAATGTATGGCAAAACCAATACAGTATTGTAAAGAAAAATAAAGTAAAAGTAAAAATTTAAAAATAAATAAATAAAATGCTGTTTAAAATTTTAACTTTTAGGGGAGAATCATTCTTTTGTTAAAGGGAGGTATAGGTAAATATAATCCTAAAAATTATCTCTGAAGAAGTTAGTCAAATGGATTATCAATTCACTCTTATAGATGCCTTTCATATGTTATTAAAAGGATAATATAGCTAGCATTTATTGGTATTCTTGTTTATTTCTTCATACTTAAGTAACACAAAGTTTAATTGTTTCAATTACCCAATTTAATCCTTGTCATGAAGACATTTAAAACTGCTATCAGCCATACTGATATCTCTTTCTTTGAATTTCTATAGCCCTTATTTGTTGTATGTCATTTAGTGATATTTTCCAGCTTCAAGTAGTTTGTTGACTATAGAAGTGAAATATCTATACAGTGAAGCAATGGACAGAACAACAAACTGCTATTAGGAGATCCAGTCAGATTTAAATTCATTAATTGTGGGACCTCCAAGCCAGGCTTCAGCAATATGTGAACTGTGAACTTCCAGATGTTCAAGCTGGTTTTAGAAAAGACAGAGGAACCAGAGATCAAATTGCCAACATCCGCTGGATCATGGAAAAAGCAAGAGAGTTCCAGAAAAAATGTCTATTTCTGCTTTCTTGAATATGCCAAAGCCTTTGACTGTGTGGATCACAATAAATTGTGGAAAATTCTGAAAGAGATGGGAATACCAGACCGCCTGACCTGCCTCTTGAGAAATTTGTATGCAGGTCAGGAAGCAACAGTTCGAACTGGACATGGAACAACAGACTGGTTCCAAATAGGAAAAAGGGTACGTCAAGGCTGTATATTGTCACTCTGTTTATTTAACTTAAATGCAGAGTACATCATGAGAAATTCTGCACTGGAAGAAGCACAAGCTGGAATCAAGATTGCCGGGAGACATCTCAATAACCTCAGATACTCAGATGACACCACCCTTATGGCAGAAAGTGAAGAGGAACTAAAAAGCCTCTTGATGAAAGTGAAAGAGGAGAGTGAAAAAGTTGGCTTAAAGCTCAACATTCAGAAAACGAAGATCATGGCATCTGGTCCCATCACTTGATGGGAAATAGATGGGGGAACAGTGGAAACAGTGTCAGACTTTATTTTTCGGGGGGCTCCAAAATCACTGCAGATGGTGACTGCAGCCATGAAATTAAAAGACACTTATCCTTGGAAGAAAAGTTATGGTCAACCTAGATAGCATATTCAAAAGCAGAGACATCAGTTTGCCATCAAAGGTCCGTCTAGTCAAGGCTATGGTTTTTCCAGTGGTCATGTATGGATGTGAGAGTTGGACTGTGAAGAAAGCTGAGCGCCAAAGAATTGATGCTTTTGAACTGTGGTGTTGGAGAAGACTCCTGAGAGTCCCTTGGACTGCAAGGAGATCCAACCAGTCCATTCTGAAGGAGATTAGCCCTGGGATTTCCTTGGAAGGAATGATGCTAAAGCTGAAGCTCCAGTACTTTGGCCACCTCATGTGAAGAGTTGACTCACTGAAAAGACTCTGATGCTGGGAGGGACTGGGGGCAGGAGGAGAAGGGGACGACAGAAGATGAGATGGCTGGATGGCATCACTGACTCGATGGATGTGAATCTGAGTGAACTCCGGGAGTTGGTGATGGACAGGGAGGCCTGGCATGCTGCGATTCATGGAGTCGCAAAGAGTCGGACACGACTGAGCGACTGAAGTGAACTGAACTGAACTGAGAAAGGAGAGAAAATGGTCTGCTATGTACTTCAGCAAAAACTCTTCAGCGGTAGTCAACTGAGAGAGGCGGACAACAGAGGGAAATCAGGCCTTTAGTTGTCCAAGGAACTGTCAACTGCCAACTCCTGTTAAAGAAAGGAGATAGATATGAGAACCAGAAGGGCAGTGCTGATAAAACCTACTATGAACAGATGTTGGGAGAAAGGAAGCAAAGAATAAAAATAAATGCCAAGACATGTGAGTAAAAGATATTTTATCATTTAAAAAGCTATAATAAAAAATAATTTGGAGTACTTAGAGAAAAAAATAATAGTATGACCCGGGTTCTATATAAATACAAAATTAAAATCTATGACAAAAAGCCCAAATAAAATGAGAGAAATGGAAATTTACTAGAAAATAAAAGGAAGATAAAAGGAAAGGCCCCTTACTTCTAAAGTTAAGAATGGAAATAGAAGATATTTTTTTAAATCACACTATAAGTTGAAAGTACAATGTCTGAAATGAAAACTATGTTGGATCAATTTATCAGCAAATTACATGATTTAGGAAAAAGGACTATTGAATCTGAAAAACAAAGCAATGCAAACTATGCAAAAAGAAACAAGAAACAGAACCAAAAAGACAAAAGAAAAGAAGGGGAAAAGAAGGTATTGTGGGGAATATAATATGTGTTTAAGTAAAACATATAACAATAACAGCACTAAAATGGGAGGAGAAAACAGCAAAATACTACTGTAAAATTCTGACACCATATATAAGTGATATAATATCACTTGAAGACAAACTCTGATAAGTTAATAAATGTATGCCATAAATTCTAAAACAAGCACTAAAATTTTTTAAAAAAAGAATTACAGCTAGTAATCAGCCAACAATTGAGATAGTATAAAATAATAATTTTCAAAGTATTCAATCTCAAAGAAGGAAATACATGAGGGAAGAAGATCAAAATAAGGATGGAATCAACAGAAAACAAACAGTGAGATGATAGAACTCGGCATATCAATACAATATGTAATTATTTATAAATACTATAATAAGAAGGCAAAATTATACAATTGGATTTAAAGAAAACAGCAAGACCCAACTGTTCACTGCTTACAGGAAATATATTCAATATAAAGAATCAAATGGGCTAAATGTAAATTGATGATAAATATACACTATGTTAATTCTAGCTGAAAGAAAACTGTAGTGGGTATATTAATATCAGAAAATTAGATTTCAGAGCAAAGAATAATACTAGAGATAAGGGATTTTTATGATAAAGGGGTTAACCTCTAATCAAGAAAACATAATATTCCTAGAGATTTATGCATCTAGTAAGGCAATATCAACAAACATATGGCAAAAATTAATAGAACTTGAGGAGAAATAAATAAGTCCATAATTATAGTCAGTGATTAATAACAGCAGAAAACAACAAAACATATAAAAAATAATGAAAATAAATAAGAGGCTGTCTTTGAGAAAAATCAAAACAATTGAGGAACATCTAAAATTATGACCAAAAATAGATATTTGATACCAATTAAGAGAATTATTAGATAAAATGGAAACTGTAACAAGAAGATAGCAACTACCAAAGCTCATTCAAGAAAAATGGAAAACTCTGTATAGACTTAAATCTCTTAAAAATATTGAATCTGTAGTTACAAACTTCTTTCACAAAGAAAACCAAAGAGTGAAAGTGAAAATCGCTCAGTCATGTCCAACTCTGTGCGACCCCATTGACTATGGAATTCTCCAGGCCAGAATATTGGACTGGAGAGCCATTCCCTCTCTAGGGGATCTTCCCAATCCAAGGATAGAACCCAGGTCTCCTGCAGTGCAGGCAGATTCTTTACCAGTTGAGCTACTAGGGAAGAGCAAAAAAGACCTATATAAATTGAGAGAAAAATCCATCTTTATGTATAAGATGACTCAATATTGTCGCAATGTCAGTTTTTCCTTACTTGATCTGTAGAATCAGTTCCAACCAAACTTCCATCAATGTATTTTATGAACATTAACAAACTGATTCTAAAATTTTTATGGAGAGGGAAAGGACACAGAATAGCCAAGACAATATTGAAGGAGAGGAACGGAGTTAAGAGGACTGACACTATTCAACTTCAAAACTTACCATAAAGCTAGAAAGTGTGGTTACGATAAAAGAGCAGACAAGTGTATCAATGGGACAAAATACAGAGCACATAAATAGACCCAGAGGAACTAAAAAGCCTCTTGATGAAAGTGAAAGAGGAAAGTGAAAGAGCTGGCTTAAAACTCAACATTCAAAAAAATGAATATCATGGCATCCAGTCCCATCACTTCATGGCAAACAGATGAAGGAAACAATGGAAACAATGACAGACTTTATTTTCTTGGGCTCCAAAATCACAGATGGTGACTGTACCCATGAAATTAAAAGGTGCTTGCTCCTTGCAAGAAAAGCTATGACAAACCTAGACAGAATATTAAAAAGCAGAGACATTACTCTGCTGACAAAGATCTGTATGTATAGTCAAAGCTGTGGTGTTTCCAGTGGTTATGTACGGATGGGAGAGTTGGACCATGAAGAAGGTTGAGTGCCAAAGAATTGATGCTTTTGGTGATGGAGAAGACTCTTGAGAGTCCCTTGGACATCAAGAAGATCAAACCAGTCAACCCTAAAGGAAATCAATCCTGAATATTCATCGGAAGGACTGATGCTGAGTCTACGATACTCTGGCCACCTGATGCGAACAACCGACTCATTAGAAGACCTTGACGCTGGGAAAGATTGAAGGCAGGAGGAGAAGGGGACGAAAGAGGATGAGATGTCTGGATGGTATCACCAATTCAATGGAATGAATTTAAGCAAACTCCAGGAGATGGTGAAGGATAAGGAAGCCTGGCTGTGCTTCAGTCCATGGGGTCTCAAAGAGTCAGACATGACAGAGCAAGAATAATGTGAATGGCAATCTAGTGCAGCAAGCAGTCTTTACAACAAACAATGCAGAAACATCCACGTATGAAAAAAAAAAAAAAGAAATCTGGACACAGAACTTACTACACATCACATAACTCAAAATGGATGACATACCTAACTGTAAAAAAAACACTAAATGACTATAAAACCCATAGAAGACAACGCAGGAGAAAATCAAAGAAAACTTCGTCTGATATCTTAATTTGTGAATTCTGTAAACACACTTCATGATGAAGTAACAGAAATTCTACACAAATCTTCTAGAAACAGAAAATAAGGGAATACCTTTCAACCGATTCTATAAGACCAACATCACACTGATACCAAAATTAGGCAGACTTAAAACTATACAACAATAGCCCTTATGAACACACATAAAAGGATCCGAAACAAAATTTTAGCACATCTAATCTAACATTGCATGGAGGAAGAATACATCACTACAAAGCAGATATTACCCTGGTGATGTAGCCCAGTTAAACAACCAAAAATCAATGTATTTAATTATATTTCAAAAAGAATAAATAGAGAAAAAGCATCTGTCAAAATCCAACATCTATTTCTAACAAAAATTTTCAAAAAACTAGTAATAGAAGTTAACTTCCTCAATCTGATCAAGGGAATCTGAAAAATCTACATCTATCATCATACTTAGTAAGGCCTGGTAAAAGTCTGCATCAAAATTTAACTGATCACCAACAAAACAGGAGTGTCCACTCTCACCACTTCTATTCAACATGGTACTGCAACTTCTAGCCTTTGAAAATAGAAAAATAAGTAAAAGGCATTGAAAATTAGGTAAAACAGTAATAATATCTTTGTTATAGGCAACATGATCATCTATGCTGAAAAACTGCTAAAATCTATTTTTTAAAAAGCCAAACTAGCACCAAAAAATGAGTTTAAGAAGTTGCAGGATATACTTTAATATTAAAAAAGTAATTTTGTTTATATATACTAAAAATAAACAATAAAAATAACAGAATACCATTTACAATTGTATTAAAAATATAAAATACTTAGGGGAAAATCTGCAAAGATCAGGAAAGACCTATACATTGAAAACTGTATTTATTAATGATGACCTAATAAAAAATAATCTAAATAAACAAATGGATAAACACTGTCAACGGATCAGAAGACGGAATAGTGTCAAGATACCAGTTCTCTCCAAATTAATGTATAGATTCAATGTAATTCTAAACAAAATTCCATCAAGTTGTCTATAAATATTGAAAAATTGATTTCAAAATACATGCATGAACTCCACAACTTAGAATAGACAAAATAACTTTGAAATGTTTGAAATTCAATCCTGTCTGATTTCAGGTCTTTTTACACAGCTACCATCATCAAGATAATATAGTACTGTCACAAAAATAAGCAAAAATGGAATAAAATAAGAGATTCCAAAAACAGACCCATAATATATGAATGAAATATTCTGACAAAGACACAAAAGTAACTCATTAGAGAAAAGATTTTAAGAAAATGGTACTGGAAAAATTATATATTTATTTGCAAAAAAAGATTCTAATCCATATTTTGCAAAAATTAATCAAGATGGATCAAAATATACAAAAATTAAATCAAGCTGGATCACGACCTTATCATAAAATCTAAGACTAAAAATTAAAGGAAAAAAGATATGAAAACAAAAGCACAATGCATAATAGACTAAAATGATAAGCTAGATATCATCAAAATAATTTCTACTATTCAAAAGAAACTATTTAGGAGAACAAAAAGATAAACCACAGAAGAGGAGAAAATATATGGAAATCATATATCTGATGAAGGACTTGTATATGGAAACACAAAGTATTTTGAAAGCTCAATAATAAAAAAACACACAACCCAATAATTCTCGCAAAAGATTTGAACAGAAAAGTCACCAAAGAAGGTATGTGGATGACAAAGAAATAAATGAAAAGATCCTAAATGTCATTGGTTATTAGGGGAAAACACATTAAACTGGCAACAATATTGTCACTAAAACCTATTAGAATGACTGAAGTTAAAAAACTAACCATACCAAGCGTTGACAAGAATGTGGAGGGACTGGAGCTTACAAACATTGCTGACTGGAATGTGAAATGGTCACTCACTTTGGAAGCCAGTTTGACAAGTTCTTAAAAAATTAAACATATATCTGCCATAACATCCAGCCATTTAACTCATAGGTATTTACCCAAAATAAAAGAAAGCACAGAAGAATAAAACAGTACATACCATTAAATTCCATTAAATTTATGTAGAACTGTAGAAAATGAAAACCAATACAGAATGATAGAAGGCAAAGCAGTTGTTACTTGGTGATGCAAAGAAAGAAGTCAAGAGAAGTGGGAGGGAGGGATTAGCAAGGGACCTGGGGAAATGTCTGGGGATGATGGATATGTCCACTGTCCTGATTGTTGTGAGGTTTGACAATGTATAAACAAATCCAATCTTATTAAATTGTATATTTTTAAATAGGCATTGCATATTATATGTCAATTATTCTCAAGCTGTTAAAAAAGAGAGAGATGAATCCCTATCAATCTAAGGACATGTGATAGAAAAATTTTGGAAGAGCTTTCTCTCCTGATTACCACAATCAAAAGTAAATGTCAAGTTTGAAACAAAGTAATGGCCCACAATTTTCTCCAAGTCATCCATCCTCAATCAAAATTCCTTGCACAAACAGAAGTAAAAATTTAGAATGTTAAAATAAGGTAAAAGGTACTCTGATAATGGAATCTCTCATGGAATCTCTCCAATATTGAATGAGATTAATAAAATCCAGTTCTCTGTCTGAATTAATGATATAACAGTTTCTGAAACATTCTTACTTTAAGTCTGATCATTTGTCTCCTGAGCATCTAATTCCTACTCCTGTTTTCTGCTCCATCCAAATGCCTATGATTCTTTCTCAACACATCCCAAATGCCTGATACTATGGCTGAGCTGTGCACAAACAAAAACATATATTTACTATCTGTCCCTTTATAAGCAAAGTCTTCTGATACCAGAAGACTTTAAATTCCTTTAAATTCCCACATTTCACATCTCTCTTAAGCATCATTCATTATATTATGCATCTTATGTGTAAGATCTTTAAGGGCAGGAACTCAACTATACAAGCACTATGTAGTACTTTGCATTCAGTCAGTTCTCAATAAAATCTGTTAAATCAGATAATTTATGAATGAAAAGAGATAAATCAGCAGATACTAACTAGGATGAGTTCTTAATTCCAGAATAAGAGTGCATTGCTGTCATCAGATTAGGCTATGATACTCCAACAACTTTTGCCTACAGCTCAAAGAATGTTGGAGTTGAAATAGGCTTTAGAGCTCTGCAAATCAATCTATTTGTTTTTAGCTGAAAAAACTGAGGGCCAGAGAGTTTAAGTGATTAGCCAGGGATAAAACAAAGAGTGCTAGAACAGACTAAAGCTCATGCCTGCTAGAGATAATGGAACAGATAGGTTCATGGACAGGCTTTAAAAGATAGGCTAACTCCCCCCAAAATGTATAGCTGCTAAATTTCACATATGTGCATGTAAGCATCTTCTTGGGAAGAGTATTATATTCTCATCAGTGTCATAAAGAGTGCATAATCAAAAAAAAACTGAGAAAAAGATCTTTTTTTTGGAGAATCATTGATTGTTATCATCTAGTTAAGTAGTAAAGCTACTGGTCAACAGGTCTGATCATCCTATATTATTTATCACATCCAAGGCAAAAGCCAACACACATTTTGCCAGTGTAAACAGCTACTGTGTACAGCAATTCAAATACTTCAGGTATCCCTCTTTATTTTCCTCTAAGGATCCTTCAGTGTAGAAGTACTTCTGCAGTACTAATCAAAACAATCAAATCAAAATTGTGTGCTTAACAGGGGGATGGGGGTGGGAGTTAATGTAAAAGGGAAAAGTTGTTTATTTCCTATCTTAAGAAATATTTCAAGGAGGTTATTTGGTATGCATGAAGAAAAAAGATTTAATGACAGATGTCAAATAATTTACTATCACTATCATTCTGATTTTAGGAAATCTATTAGTCAAAAAATCTTTCAATAAAATGAATCTATGAAACTGATGATTCAATACAAGTACAAACTAAATGGGACATAAGGTTTCTGTAGATAATAAGCAATACTATTATGCAGACTAGACATTAATGTGCACTGCCTACCAATGGTAGCATTATTATTGCCAAACATATCAGGTCAGTTCAGTTCAGATGCTCAGTCATGTCCGACTCTTTCCGACCCCATGAATCGCAGCATGCCAGGCCTCCTGTCCATCACCATCTCCCGGAGTTCACTCAAATTTACATCCATCGAGTCGGTGATGCCATCCAGCCATCTCATCCTCTGTCATCCCCTTCTCCTGCCTCCAACCGCTCCCAGCATCAGAGACTTTTCCAATGAGTCAACTCTTCACATGAGGTGGCCAAAGTACTGGAGTTTCAGCTTTAGCATCATTCCTTCCAAAGAATACCCAGGGCTGATCTCCTTTAGAATGGACTGGTTGGATCTCCTTTCAGTCCAAGGGACTCTCAAGAGTCTTCTCCAACATCACAGTTCAAAAGCATCAATTCTTCGGTGCTCAGCCTTCTTCACAGTCCAACCCTCACATACATACATGACCACAGGAAAAACCATAGCCATGACTAGACAGACCTTTGCTGGCAAAATAATGTCTCTGCTTTTGAATATACTATCGAGGTTGGTCATAACTTTCCTTCCAAGGAGTAAGCGTCTTTTAATTTCATGGCTGCAGTCACCATCTGCAGTGATTTTGGAGACCAGAAAAATAAAGTCTGACACTGTTTACACTGTTTGCCCATCTATTCCCCATGAAGTGATGGGACCAGATTCCATGATCTTCGTTTTCTGAATGTGGAGCTTTAAGCAAACTTTTTCACTCTCCTCTTTCACTTTCATCAAGCAGCTTTTTAGTTCCTCTTCACTTTCTGCCATAAGGGGGATGTCATCTGCATATCTGAGGTTATTGATATTTCTCCTGGCAATCTTGATTCCAGCTTGTGCTTCCTCCAGCCCAGCGTTTCTCATGATGTACTCTGCATGGAAGTTAAATAAGCAGGGTGACAATATACAGCCTTGACATACTCCTTTTCCTATTTGGAACCAGTCTGTTGTTCCATGTCCAGTTCTAACTGTTGCTTCCTGACCTGCAAACAGGTTTCTCAAGAGGCAGGTCAGGTGGTCTGGTATTCCAATCTCTCTCAGAATTTTCCACAGTTTATTGTAATCCACACAGTCAAAGGCTTTGACATAGTCAATAAAGCAGAAATAGATGTTTTTCTGGAATTCTCTTGCTTTTTCCATGATCTAGCAGATGTTGGCAATTTGATCTCTAGTACCTCTTGCCTTTTCTAAAACCAGCTTGAACATCTGGAAGTTCATGGTTCACATATTGCTGAAGCCTGGCTTGGAGAATTTTGAGCATTACTTTACTAGCATGTGAGATGAGTATTCAGGTATGACCTCAATCAAATCCCTTATGATTATACAGTGGAAGTGAGAAAAAGATCTAAGAGACTAGATCTGATAGAGTGCCTGATGAACTATGGAGGTCCATGACATTGTACAGGAGACAGGGATCAAGACCATCCCCATGGAAAAGAAATGCCAAAAAGCAAAATGGCTGTCTTCGGAGGGCTTACAAAGCTGTGAAAAGAAGAGAGGCAAAAAGCAAAGGAGAAAAGGAAAGATATAAGCATCTGAATGCAGAGTTCCAAAGAATAGCAAGGAGAGATAAGAAAGCCTTCCTCAGCGATCAATGTAAAGAAATAGAGGAAAAGAACAGAATGGGAAAGACCAGAGATCTCTTCAAGAAAATTAGAGATACCAAGGGAACATTTCATGCAAAGATGGGCTCGATCAAGGACAGAGATGGTATGGACCTAACAGAAGCAGAAGATACTAAGAAGAGGTGGCAAGAATACACAGAAGAACTGTACAAAAAGATCTTCATAACTAAGATAATCGCGATGGTGTGATCACTCACCTAGAGCCAGACATCCTGGAATGTGAAGTCAAGTGGGCCTTAGGAAGCATCACTACGAACAAAGCTAGTAGGGGTGATGGAATTCCAGTTGAGCTATATCAAATCCTGAAAGATAATGCTCTGACAGTGCTTCACTCAATATGCCAACAAATTTGGAAAACTCAGCAGTGGCCACAGGACTAGAAAAGGTCAGTTTTCATTCCAATCCCAAAGAAACGCAATGCCAAACATATCAGACCACACTTAAAATGGAACTTGAAAACCTGTGAAAGTTACACTACTTAAAATAAAACAAAACACTTACTTAAAGTTTTAATAGAAGGAAATTAGTAGCAAGAGAATTAGTTAAGGAGATTAAAAAAAAATACTGAAATTTCACTCATAGTACTGAAAAAAGTAAAGAATACTCAGAAATGTTTTTAGCGAGAATGGTCTCAGAATCTTTATGAACAAAGCACTAAAATTTTATGAGAGGATATAGATTCCCCTAAATGGAAAGATATTTAATGTTTTTGAGTAAGAATTCTTAATATCACAAAAAAGTAAGTCTCTCAAAGTCACTACGTATCTTTAATGAAATCCCTATTAGAATTCCAATTTTTGTCCTTTATCAGATAAAATTACCTTAAATTTATACAGAAGGATAGATGCCCAGAATCTGAAGGAAATAAAAAGTTGCTGGAAGCCTCTATTATCAAATCATGGATTTACCATAATAACAAAGTACATCAGATAATATTATCAGATAATTAATCTCCTCAGTAATGAAACCAGTGGGAAGAAAGGGGTCAATAGCTTAAAAATGGTACTGGTAAAACTAAATATATGTCTTGAGGAATGTCAAATTAAATTACTATTTTATATCTTGTCTGCAAAAATTTAGGATTAAGATTTGAATATAAAAGAATAAAACAATAAAAATCCCATAAGAAAATATAGCACATTGTATCATAATATAGAGATCTGAAAGAATTTCATGATCAAAATGAATTTACTACAAAATTATAAAAGAAAACAGACTTATTTGTTCACACCTTTGAAACTTTTGAATGGTAAAAGATATCATGAACAAACTCAAGCAACAGAGTATAAATTTAAGGAAAATATTAAATAAAGAGTGTAATTAAGCTCTATGTTATGAGGAATACTTAAAACTTGGTAAGGCAGATATGAACAGCCCAATAGAAAAATGAGCAATTAAGTGGCTATTTATATATGAGATCATTCAAATTTGGGGGGGGGGGAACATTAAACAGAACCTCAAACTCACAGATTTGTAAATTAAAGTGAAAGTTAATCACTCAGTCGTGTCCTACTCTTTGTGACCCCATGCACTGTGTAGCCCACCAGGCTCCTCTGTCTATGGAATTCTCCAGGCAAGAATACTGGAGTGGGTTGTCATTTCCTTCTCCAGGGGATCTTCCCAATCTAGGGATCAAACCTGTCTCCCACATTGCGGACAGACTCTTTACCAACTGAAAAAACATTAAACAAAAGCTCAGACTCAGAGATTTGTAAATTAAAGTACAAACAATCATTTCCCACTTATCAGCTTGCAAACATTTAAAAGAGAGATTACAACTATTAGTGTAGATGAGCTAAAACGTGTATTCTCATACATAGCTATGCTAGATGGTTAAAAAAAGACATATTTAAAACTGAAACTAGCATTTCTTTAAAATATGTACCTTAAGTGTTTAAAAATGTTTATTTTTAATTACCCATGAATAGTATCATTGAATACCTTTTCAACTGATATCTAATACATATTTAGGCACTTTCCAGGTAGCTCAGACAGTAAGGAATCTGCCTGCAACACGGGAGACCAGGTTCATTAATATATTTTAATGAGGTTATCTATGAGTAATATGGCTTCCCTTGTGGTTCAGCAGTAAAGAATCTGCCTGTAATGCAGGAGACGCAAGAGACACAAGTTGGATCCCTGGGTTGGGAAGATTCCCCTGGAGAAGGAAACGAAAACACATCAGCATTCTTGCCTGGAAAATCCCACAGACAGAGGATCCTGGCGGCCTACATCATGGGGTCACAAAGAATTGCACACGACTCAGTACACACTTGCATGCAGAATGAGCAATATATTTTTGTAGAATTAGAGGGAAATAAGATATCCTAAATTATATCTGACTTCTAAAACTGACTCAATTTTGACCACAGCTTGAACAAGTAACAATACAAACATTATTTTTTTCTATCTATATTAGGCATAGTTTAAATGGAACTGTTAGTAGACTCTGCAGTTTTTGTGTAACTGCACAGTACAAAAGAGAATACTCTCTTTCTAATGCTCAAACTCTCAGAAACATTGTTTGAGACTGTTACTAGGGGGAAGTCTTGTTTTCCAGAGGCTAAATTTAAATTACCATAAATCTTACAATTGTACATTTTTATGAATAAATGTATCTCAGAAGACACAATTGAAAACACAAGACAAAACCCCACCTTGGAATTCAGTCATAATGTTCTGAAAACACAATCAATCAATACTTGTAAAATATAATATCAAAGGTAAGTTTAAGTTTTATATCATCAATAGATCACAAAGTTTCCTCATATAAAAGAATAAGCCATATTTTACTTTAAATAACCCATAATTAGGGTATTTTCCTCTTCAGCTAAATGTGGAAATCACTCAACTCTTCATTAACCTCTTTCCGCATAGATATACAACCAATGACTTTTCTCCATTAATTGATAAAACGCCTTTAATTTTTCACCACCTTCATACTACAATTGTTTCTTAACAGTTTCCATAGAAATACTCGTAGATAACAGTGAAAGAAATTGTACAGTTCCTTAGGACAATTATTCACCTATTCTATGATGTTTATAAACCAAGAAAATTAAGTGTCTTTAGCTCACTGCCTTTCTAGTTTTAATCCCTCCCCAGAGGAAATCTATGTGTGGGTAATTTTTGCTCTAGGGCACTTACAGATTTGTTCCTGATAATAAGAACTGAACAGCTAAGTTACAGAATGCAAATTCCTGCTCTGAAAGCATATTTCTTAATGCCTTAACTGCTATTATTTCAAAAACAAATTAAACAAGTTCTGTTGAAAGCCAATTAACCAATTTAGGAAGCAACTTAATGCAAATCACTGCCTCTTACTTTCACCCAACATGATATGATGTTTTGTGATTCTAAGATGTCAGTCTTTAAATGCATATCTATAGCTAGTGACTGTTTTAAAGTGACCCAAGGTGCCTACACAAACATTCCACTGGGATGCATAAGTTAAATAAAATTTTTGATTTCTTTTTACTTTCTACCTCTTCATCTTCCTTTTTTCAGAGTCCTATTACAAACAAAATTGAAAAAAAAAATGTGTAAAAGAGCACAGAGCTAAGAATCATCAGAATGAGATTATAATCCCAGGTTTATAACAAAGAAACTGTATTTGGTCCAAACACCAGTCACATGATAAGGAAAACACCAGTTACATGATAAGGTCATAAGGAAAACTATTCCATAAATTTAAGACATTATGCACCTTTTGAAACAAAGTTTATGTATATGGATAATTTTTCTATTTTGTTCTTTAATTTTCATAGAACATTTGTCCTGACTATAAGGCATTGGGGATTAATTTCAACTGAAAATATTTAGAGATACCTAGCTAAAAGACATCTGATCTTTGAGACTTCCATCCCTTCCCTACCCAAAGTTTCTTCAGCACCTCTTCCTCAATAATTCCCATTTAAGACACAGATTTTTTTGAACTATGTTCAACCAATCTGGGTATAATTCATGAAAACACTTCAGTCAATATATAAACATGTATCCAGTGATCAGCAGGAAAAAAGAAAAAGTAACAAACATTGACAATGACAAGTAATGGTTTATAAGAATTAGTCAGTTTCTAAGAATGCACTTACTATTATTTAATATTAACTTTAGCATTTCTATAACAAACATGTATAGTTTATTTCAAAGTTTATATAGGAGAGAAACATGTAAGAATTGTACTCACTCTGAGCATTTATATACCTAGGAAAAAATTTTGAGCATAAAATGAATGGACCACTTGAATACATTTTTTTGAAAATTAGATATTATAATGAAGCATTAAAGAGATCAAATTAACTACAATACAGATATAAAACTTTAAAAAAGAAAGGAAAACTAAAACTGAAAAGAGCAAACTACTACAGGACAAATAAAAGCATTAAATGAAAATAGCTCAACATAGGAAAAACATAACTGATGTTGTATAGAGCTTTATAGACCTCTGAGATTTATTTTTTCTGCTGTATTTTTCTCTGTATTTTTCCTGCTGCTTACACTCCAGTCAATAATAATTACGATTTTTATGTCAAATAGCAGAGTGTTCTCGGAGAAGGCAATGGCACCCTACTCCAGTATTCTTGCCTGGAAAATCCCATGCACGGAGGAGCCTGGCAGGCTACAGTCCATGGGGTTGCGAGTCAGACAGGATTGAGCGACTTCACTTTCACTTTTCACTTTCATGCATTGGAGAAGGAAATGGCAACCCACTCCAGTGTTCCTGCCTGGAGAATCCCAGGGACGGGGGAGCCTGGTGGGCTGCCGTCCATGGGGTCGCACACAGTCAGACACGACTGAAGCGTTAGCAGCAGCAGCAGTAGTGTTCTATTTTTAGCCTTTGAATAACCATTAAAAATCACAAAGACAGTCGGCAAAACCTGCTTACTAATAAACATGCATGGGGTCTTTGACAAGTAATGACTCTGTTCTCATAAGGATTTGATTATTAAGTATTATATTTGGAAAGAACAATAACACTTTTGTGATAAAAATATAGTTGAATAAATAAGATGTGTTACTATTTTGGCTCTATGCTTTCCCCTCACAGAGCTAGAGATATATATTCTCTGGAAAGGCGTCTGTGTGTTGTGTGTGTGTGCACCAAGTCGTTTCGGACTCTCTGCAACCCCAAGGACTATAGTCCATCAGGCTTCTCTGTCCATGTATCTCTCAACCACTTTCCTCTGTTCACCTTGTTGACTAATTTCTCTCATGACAGAGTCTCACTATTTATCTTCATATCCTGGCATTTAGCATAATACCCTATATATTCTAGGGACTCATTAAATCAGGTTTATGAATGAACAGATGAGTGACTGATGGACTCAGCTTACAAAAATGAAGAAGGGGATGGGGGAAGCGTGCTCCATCCCAAGGCAGTGAGTTCCTTGGAAAGAGTTCATTCTTATTTATATTTATCATTTTAGCAGGTAGTATAATATCTGGAAGATATTAAATTTTCTAATAATGTTTACCAAATGAATGAGTGTGTGATTTTTGTTAGAATTTCGCTGAGCATGTGATTCTTACAAGTGTAAGTTTGTATCATTAATTAGAAACATAGTCAATCCTCTCATTGATTACTCTTTTCTGTTCCAATTTAGTCCCTATAACTACTCTTCTGAGACTAAAAGAAACATTTCACAAGCTATACAATATTATTTTTATGATTATTCCTTATTCTCTTACTCATTCACTAATATTTTTCTGTATAATGTATTTTATATATGCTCCAATATCATACTGCCTACTTTGTTTTCTATAAATAATTCTTTTCTCTGTTAAATATTTTATGTAAAGAAATTTTGCCTTAATCAAATCAATTTATCTTTTCCCTAATAATGTTTCTTTGCTTTTACACTTTGAAATTCCTTTCCCTTCAAAATGTTTGAAAAATATTCAATTTTACTTTTTTAATGTAACCGTGGTTTGATTTTTTTTAACTTTACTATTATCCAGTTGGAATTTATTTTACTATGAACTATTAGGTAAAGATCTAAATCTTTTCCTAATCCCTATGAAATAGTCCAAACACCATTTATTAAATATTATTTCTCTCCTCACAAATTTGAGTTGTCTTCTTAATTATATATTCCTACATATAACCCAATCATAGTCTCAGGTCTATGTCTATGCCAGATTGTGAATGACTGAAAAAATGGAACCGTGCTGATGTAATAATGTATACAATACAATGGAATGAACAGCTAGGCACTTAATAAATACTTTCTGTTAACAAAATTCTCGGTGACTTTTCCTGCTCTGAGATTTCAATATAATAAGGAAAAATACATATGTAGTTCTCCCATAGTATATTAGAAGATCCTTGAAAGCAAAATACCTGTCTCACTCATTTTTAGTTTCCACGTTTAATATAATGTCTGACAAAGAGACTTAGCAAGCATTTGCTGAAATGAACAGAATTATGACAAGACTAAAAAAGAGAGTGCTATGAAAAGAAAGATTTAAATACAAGGAGGTAGAAGATTTGTCCAAGTAAATGAAAGAAGTTAAATGGTGGTGGGAGAATTTTATAAGAGACACAAAACTATAAAGTACAGATTTAATTAATTCTCTATTCACACCAATTACTATGTAAATATTATCGATTTTCAAATAACTCTGCTTTATAGGTTATGTTTAGGTTGTTTCACACTTTCAGTAATGACAAAATTCACTCTGGAAAAATGCACTTTAATTCTCATTCCTCACTAACTGATTGATACATACTAATTCTTCAGTCAAAAATTCTCATCTCTAAGACGATCTGAAAATGTTTCACATATAAATGAAAGGTTGTGACCCTAATTTTCAAACTTTGAAACCTCATGACTACATTCAGTGTTGTTAAAGGAAGCTTAATTTTAACTTTGTTAATTAAAATTGTGAATCAATGTCCTGAGGGAACTTTCACTAGACATATGTTAAATCCAGTGAGGAATTATTTAGAGAACATATGTAATTCTCATTAGGCTGAACTGTGAAAGGATGCAATATAATTTAATACTAGCCTCAAAATATAAATTCATCAAGAAAAATTTATTTCAAATACTATCTAAGTATTGAATTCCAAAACAAATGTGAAGAACTCATTGGAAAAAATCCTGATGCTGGGAAAGATTGAGGGCAGGAGTAGAAGGGGACCACAAAGGACGAGATGGTTGGATGGCATCACCAACTCAATGGACATGAGTTTGAGCAAGCCCTGGGAGGTGGTGAAGGAAGAAACCTGGCATGCTGCAGTCTATGGGGTCGCAAAGAGTTGGACACAACTGAGCAACTGAACAAATCCAAAAATTGTATCTTGGCCTTCTGGCTGAGATCATATGTAATAAAAAATCTCAACCTCAAGCATGTCCACTGATTCAAACTGGCAGATAGGGTGTAGTGAGCAACAGAAGGTAACTAACATCCACAGAGATAAGTATTATTAGTTCCCTTTTGAAATTAAGATTTGTAATTTTTAAGAAAAAAATGGAAAAATTAGTGCTAACAAGAGGAGGTGTCAGGGTTTGAAACAAGTTTCTCAAATTTTAGAGTTGGACCCTTTCCACTGTAACGCATTCACAAATGATTCTGTCAGAAGAAATCTATGAGGTCCTAGTTACCAGAGGACTTTGAAACCTAGGTGACATCTTCATCTCTCCTACCCACTGAAGGGAGTGATATTAGAAAATAAACACAAATACAAAAAAGGAATAGTGGTTGTATACATGGCCTTTATAAGAACCACATCTGATTCTGAATAAAACTTGGAATTCATTCCACTGTGAGATGTAGCTTATGCCTAGCAGTAAATACTAAGAATACATGTTTGACAAAGAACAATGATTTTTGTCCTCAAAGTTTAATGAAATAAAAAACATAGTAAGTAAAGCAAATAAATAAAGATCCTGAAATTTTAAAGCAATGGCAAATATTATAAATGGAGCTTTGTGATCCCTCCTTCTTTTGGTGATACCACCAATTCCACTCTACACACATCCACACACATACACACTCCCACTCCCAGAGGTACTCTCTAGAGACAAGTCGTGTTTTCAAGGCCAGGTTTCCTCAAGAACCCCGAGCAATGCGGTGTACTATTCAACAAACTGTAGCTGTTCAACAAACATTTGCTGAATGAATGGAAACAAATATAGAGAAAGTGGAATTTCTCAATTCCTATTTAGTTCTATCAAAGAGAATGATCTTCAAACTGGAAAAGGTATAATAAACAAAGTTAAGAGCTAACTGAAGGATAAGATAGATGGAGGGAGAATAACAGTATCTGGCTATCTTACATGAATGATTTCAACTCCTTAATCCCTGATAAATTATAGCACAGAATTTTCTTATGAAGTACAGATATGATCACTGAGTATGCCGGAAGACTGAGACTGGAATATAAATCCTGATTCTCAAAAAGAGTATAGGTTGGAAACCACAGAGAATGGAAAGTTGTATAATTCCTAGCAAACTTTTGTTGTTGTTCAGTCACTAAGTCATGTCCAACTCTTTCCGACCTCATGGACTGCAGCATGCCAATAGCATGCCCTGTCCTCTGTCTTCTCTGTATAGTTCTTCTATACAAAGCGTTGTGCCACCTCTTCTTAATCTCTTTGGTTTCTGTTTAGGTTCTTTCCATCTTTTTGTCCTTTATTATGCCCATCTTTGCAAGGAATGTTCCCTTGGTATCTCTAGTTTTCTTGAAAAGATCTCTAGTCTTTCCCATTCTATTGTTTTCCTCTATTTCTTTGCATTGTTCACCTAAGAAGCCTTTCCTAACTGCTATTCTCTGACACTGTATTCAGTTGAGTTTATCTTTCCCTTTCTCCTTTGCATTTCACTTCTCTTCTTTTAGAACACATCTTTTAAAAATAATTATTTAATAAGATGATTTATGAGCTCTTATAAGTGGAAGCACTGATCACCAAGACCCTTCATGAGTTCGTTAAGAGATAACATCAAATTTTGGTTTTCTTTTTTTATTACAATTATTAACCTGGAATGACTAACCTATAATTCTACTAGAATTATAGACATACCAGAGTTGTTAACAGTAACATCAACACTCATTGAACACTTACTTTGACCAAGAATTGAAGATTGTCTCATTTGCCTGCATTGAGTATTAGCTCATCTTGCCTGATATTCTATAGGCAAGAATACTGGAGTGAGTGGGTTGCCATTCCCTTCTCCAGGGCAGATACAAACTACTATAGGTAAAACAGATAAACAACAAAGGCCAGAACTATATTCAATATCTTATAATAACCTATAAATAAAAAGGCTATTGTATATGTAAAGACTACACACACACACACAAAACTGAATCGCTTTGTTGTACACCAGAATCTAACCCAACGGTTAAATTACAGACTCAAAGAATGATGGGGCCATCTATACAATGGAATACTCTTTAGTCATTTAAAATGCCTCTAAAGACAAATGCTTGACAAAGAAAGTTGCTCACAATATAGTTTAATGAAGTAATTATTATAAAAAGCATGAACAATAGGTTTCATTTTTGGAGAAAAAGAGAAAGTAAGGGAGGGAGAAAGTAAAAGGAGGGAGGAGGTCAGTGAGACTGAAAAAAATGAAAGAGGGAAAGTGAATCTACTGAGAAACTATTTTTCATTGTGATCCATTTTAATAAATGTGTTGTACATCTTACTCCACATATAAAAGTACTTAATTAAAACAGATACAAGTACTTAACTGAAACATTTTCACAGAGTAATACTTACTCTTTCTGTGTAGAATGCTATAAAATATTTCTAACTTAAGCTATTCTATGCCTTGCTTTAAATGCCAGTTGTAATTAACTTCACAGCTGACTAACAGGTCAAACCCTGCAGTTTGGAAACACACTGATCTAGAGAACACCTGCAAGGATACACAATGAAGTATTAACAGAGCCTATAACAAGTATGATTTGGAATTTCTGTTTTGCCTTTCTATTTTCTAACTTCCTATGATAAACACATGAGAAATGTAAGAATATTTTATGTAAGAAATAAAAAGCACCACAGATAACTGTAGAGACAATAATTAAGAGCAGTTCATATGAAAAACATCTAGTTACTCTAATGGACAGCTAGCTTTAAAATCAGACAACAAATGTGCATTAGGTGCCAAAAGATTTACCTGGCATTAAAATACATATAAACACTCTCTCACACACACACAAATACACGTACTATTTAGAACAAGGGAGATTTATCCATACAGGACTCTACTGTCTTTTGTACATTTAGATCTTTATGTTCATTTCTCTATACCACATTTCCGCTGCAGAAGAGAAAGAGGAATGATAGAGTCTATAAGTTACATACCACGAAGAACATCAAAGAAACAAAGCATCTGTAGTCTGATGTCTTTTCAAATATCAAGAGGGCTTTTATTTGAATAATAATCACAGAATAGAATTAAAATTCAATATGTGGAAGGCATGGAAGAGGTAAATCTGGGTGGATTTTAAAGCCTTATATAAAGAGGAATTCTAATACTACTTAACAATGGAATGTACCGCCTTAAGTAGGCACAATACCCCTCAACTATCTGACCCTTTATTACAAAAAAATCAATCGAAAAATTTTTAACAGCTATAGGCTTTCTATTTCTTAAAGAGATCTCTAGTCTTTCCCATTCTATTATTTTTCTCTATTTTTTGCACTGATTGCAGAGGAAGGCTTTCTTATCCCTCCTTGCTCTTCTTTGGAACTCTACGTTCAAATGGATATACCTTTCCTTTCCTCCTCTGCTTTTCACTTCGCTTCTTTTCACAGCTATTTGTAAGGCCTCCTCAGACAGCCATTTTGCTTTTTTGCATTTCTTTTTCTTGGGGAAGGTCTTGATCCCTGTCTCCTGTACAATGTCATGAACCTCTGTCCATAGTTCATTAGGCACTCTGTCAAAAAAATAGGAAAGATTAGAGATCACTTCAAAGAAATTAGAGATATCAAGAGAACATTTCATGCAAAGATGGGCACAATAAAGGACAGAAATGGTATAGACCTAAATGAAGAAGAAGATATTAAGAGGTAGCAAGAATACACAGAAGAACTGTACAAAAAAGATCTTCACGACCAAGATAATCACGATGGTGTGATCACTCACCTAGAGCCAGACATCCTGGAACATGAAGTCAAGTGGGTCTTAGGAAACATCACTACAAACAAAGCTAGTGGGGGTGATGGAATTCCAGTTGAGCTATTTCAAATCCTAAAAGATGATGCTGTGACAGTGCTGCACTCAATATGCCAGCAAATTTGGAAAACTCAGCAGTGGCCACAGGACTAGAAAAGGTCAGTTTTCATTCTAATCCCAAAGAAAGTCAATGCCAAAGAATGCTCAAACTACTGCACAATTGCACTCATCTCACATGCTAGTAAAGTAATGCTCAAAATTCTCCAAGCCAGGCTTCAGCAATACGTGAACCAGGAACTTCCTGATGTTCAAGCTGGTTTTAGAAAAGGCAGAGGAACCAGAGATCAAATTGGCAACATCTGCTGGATCATGGAAAAAGCAAGAGAGTTCCAGAAAAATGTCTATTTCTGCTTTATTGACTATGTCAAAGCCTTTGACTGTGTGGATCACAATAAACTGTGGAAAATTCTGAGAGAGATGGGAATACCAGACCATCTGACCTGCCTCTTGAGGAAACTACATCCAGTTAGAGCTGGACATGGAACAACAGACTGGTTCCAAATAGGAAAAGAAGTATGTCAAGGCTGTATACTGAAACCCTGCTAATTTTACTTCTATGCAGAGTACATCATGAGAAACGCTGGGCTGAAGATAGCACAAGCTGGAATCAAGATTGCCAGGAGAAATATCAATAACCTCAATATGCAGATGACACCACCCTTATGGCAGAAAGTGAAGAGGAACTAAAAAGCCTCTTGATGAAAGTGAAAGTGGAGAGTGATAAGGTTGGCTTAAAGTTCAACATTCAGAAAACGAAGATCATGGCATCTGGTCTCATCACTTCTTGGGAAATAGATGGGGAAACAATGGAAACAGTGTCAGACTTTACTTTTTTGGGCTCCAAAATCACTGCAGATGGTGACTGCAGCCATGAAATTAAAAGACACTTACTCTTTGGAAGAAAAGTTATAACCAACCTAGACAGCATATTAAAAAGCAGAGACATTACTTTGCCAACAAAGGTCTGTCTAGTCAAGGCTATGGTTTTTCCAGTAATCATGTATAGATGTGAGAGTTGGACTATAGAGAAAGGTGAGCACAAAAGAAGTGATGCTTTTGAACTGTGGTGTTGGAGAAGACTCTTGAGAGTCCCTTGCACTGCAAGGAGATCCAACCAGTCCATCCTAAAGGAGATCAGTCCTGGGTGTTCACTGGAAGGACTGATGTTGAAGCTGAAACTTTAATACTTTGGCCACCTGATGAGAAGAGCTGACTCATTTGAAAAGACTCTGATGTTGGGAAAGATTGAGGGCAGGAAGAGAAGGGGACAACAGAGGATGAGATTGTTGGATGGCATCACTGACCCGATGGACATTGGTTTGGGTAAACTAAGGGAGGTGGTGATGGACAGGGATGCCTGGCATGCTGCGGTTCATGGGGTCGCAAAGAGTCGGACACAACTGAGCAACTGAACTGAACTGATAGGCTTGTAATATATCTAGTTCCCAGATCTCTGTCCCATCCTAGATAGATCTTTTTTGAGTTTTCTCACTGTAGCTACACAAACAGAACTAGCTTCCTTCGGAAGATAACCAAGTGCCTATCAACAGCAGTGTTCAGACACACGAGGGAAAAACAATTAGTGTGGATACTGTTGAATACAATTTCTAAATCAGACAGAACAGAAATTGTCAATCAGTACATTTTCTAAAATGAACATACTGGTTTTTATCTTAATGAAAAAAAATCTCCTATACTTACTGAAATGGACATAATTTCATAAGGATACAATTAGGGTTCCTAAATGGCACCCCACTCCAGTACTCTTGCCTGGAAAATCCAATGGATGCAGGGGACTGGTGGGCCGCAGCCCATGGGGTCACGAAGAGTTGGACACGACTGAGCAACTTCACTTTCACTTTTCACTTTCATGCACTGGAGAAGGAAATGGCAACCCACTCCAGTGTTCTTGCCTGGAGAATCCCAGGGAAGGGGGAGCCTGGTGGGCTGCTGTCTATGGGGTTGCACAGAGTCGGACACGACTGAAGCGACTTAGCAGCAATAGCAGCAGCAAGAGGGAGTTTATAGCATAATACCTAAATAAAAATATTTTGGTTCTGCCAAATGCATTTGTAATTCTGTGGAGGTAATATTTTCTGTGCTTATAAGAATATATGTATACTATTTCATTTCCTTCTTTATACCCAGAAGTCTTAACATACATAGTGTTCTGCACTTTTTTCCCTCATGGTCATAAATATTACAGAGTTTTTCATTTCAGTATTTAAACAGCTTCAACATTTTATATAGCTATATTGCATTCCATTTTATAGCAGTATCATTGTTCATTTTACCAGTCCCTGATGGACAGTTATTTAGGATATTTCTAATCTTTGCTATTACAAACAATGTTGTAACAACTAACCTTATAAACATATCATGTCTCATGTTAGTATGCCTGCAGAAATATACATTAAATACATAGATATAAAAAATACTAAAGGGAATATGTATTGGTAATTTTCATAAATATTAACAAATTGAGTCCCATCCACAGTATATGAGTGTCTGTAAACTCCTCAGCTTTTACAACACAGCAATTCCAGTGTTTCAATGTTGAAAGTGTTACATTTCAACATAGAATACACAAGCCATAAACAAAAAATGTTCTAATAGGTCCTACATTTATTAAGCTAAGAGAGTTCAGTGGACAATATACCAAAAGCAGCACTGGGAATTAAGACTTCACCAAAGTGCTATGAAAGAAATGAGGCAAATTATCACAATAACAACATAAAGAAGTAGTGTGTTTAATGATGGACAGCCAGCTATCCTGTGTGTGAAACCCAAACTCTCTTAATAAAATCCCTCAAGCCCAAATTCTGTTAACACTGGTCCCGAAGGGAAAATTCTTACATGGGGTCACCTAGGCCTTCAACTACTGCTTACTAGGATTCAATTTTCTTATTGGGAGTCCTACTAATTATACTACATACATCATGCTGCTAGGTCACAGTAGACACATTCTAGAAAAACAGGAATACTCTATCCTTCCCTTGATCTTTTCCTTAACAGCACAAATGAAACACAATTAGTAGCCAGCATGATAACAATTTAAATGCAATAGGCAACCAGTGAAAGTGACCTGCAAAGTGAAAGTGAAAGTTGCTCAGTCATGTCCGACTCTTAGCAACCTTATGGACTATACAGTCCATGGAATTCTCCAGGCCAGAATACTGGAGTGGGTAGCCTTTTCCTTCTCCAGGGGATTTTCCCAACCCAGGGATCGAACCCAGGTCTCCCACATTGCGGGCAGATTCTTTTACCAGCTGAGCTAGCAGTGGTCACCTAAATCCATTTTCTTTGGCTTCACAGTAATGGAGATTCAGCTGAATGAGTGGCCAGGAATATACAGACTATACTTCTCAGCATTCCTTGCAGCCATGTGACAAAAGTTCCTATGGAACGTGAAATTTTGGGGCCACTTTCTTAAAAGGAAATTCTTTGCATTCTACTTCTGCTTAATCCTATTTCTCAAATTAGAATGCAGACATGGCAGTGACCCAGATCTAACCTCGCAGACAAGGACAACTTCCTTCTGGACTACAAAGCAATAAAACGCAAAAAACTTGGGACTGGTAACCTTGTGAAACTAACCACTTTGACAGCCTTGACTATCCTACTATTGTCATGTTCTATCTTATTTAAGCCAGTGTATATCTTTGTTACAGTAATTTTGTCTCTAAAATACACACACAGACATACACAAACATATGCACACATACAAAGATTAGCTAGTGGAGGTATTAAGAAAAGGTAAAAACGTTTTAAAGTTCAAATAGAAGGAAAAAGATGTGTGTAGGCGTCAGGACATAAGACTAAAGCTAAGAAATAAAGATAAGTACAAAATAATCAACAGAAAGAAAATAAAGAAACCAACCAAAATAGAAGACTAGTATCAGAAAGAGATATTTTCTGTGCTCAGGAAATTTATATAATATTGCAAAGCATTAGAAGGAAAAATGTACTTCAGATAGTTTGTTTTATATGCAAATGATTATTTCTCACAAGCAGAAAAGCTGAGTGATTCAAATATAATTAACAACTGTATTTGAAAACATTTAAATACATTTACATTTACAGTGAATTATAAAACAAATATGGTATCTTAGCTTGATTAAAATAAGAATTTAGCAGAAAAAAACACTGAAACTCACTCAGTAAACATTGAATATGTGCTAGACAAGACACCTGTGCTGGATTTAGGGATACAAAGGTGAATAAAACAGTTCCTATTTGGGAAAACTACTTTCTTATTATCAAATTTTGAACAATTATTTTTTAAAAACACACACAGAGAATTATACATATACACTAAATCTCTTTAATACAAAGATTTTTTTAAGAAAAAGTTTTCATTGTGTGTAAAATGAGTTTCAAAACAAAAAATTATTTTGAAATGTAATGAAAATTTACATTACACATACTTTAAAATTATCAGCACCTTTTAATCATTACAGCATTGTTCCTGAAGTAAGATATCAAAATGTGTTAGTCCTTTCTACAAAAAACATTTGCTCAATAAAGACTGAAAGTACTTTAAAATAACAGCATGTACTAACTTCTTCCTTCTATTCTGCATGAATTTATTCTAATTATTACAGGAAGGAAAATACAGGCATTTTGATATTTCATTTAACTTTTTCATCTGAGAAGTGAATCATAGTAGGATGTCTTAAAGTGTTATCTACTTAAAAATGACAAATATTTAACCTAATGAAAAATAATTTATAATCTAACAACATTCACTTGGAATTTGTCCAAATAAAACGTTTTATTTGCTTTATACACAATGGAGTATTACTCAGCCATTAAAAAAGAATACATTTGAATCAGTTCTACGAGATGGATGAAACTCGAGCCGATTATACAGAGTGAAGTAAGCCAGAAAGAAAAACACCAATACAGTATACTGACACATATATACGGAATTTAGAAAGATGGTAATGATGACCCTGTATGCGAGACAGCAAAAGAGACACAGATGTATAGAACGGGCTTTTGGACTCTGAGGGAGAGGGAGAGGGTGGGATGATCTGGGAGAACGGCATTGAAACATGTATACTATCATGTAAGAAATGAAGTACACGATGCTTGGGGCTGGTACATGGGGATGATCCAGAGAGATGATATGGGGTGGGAAGTGGGAGGGGGATTCAGGATTGGGAGCTTGTATACACCCGTGGTAGAGTCATGTCAATATATGGCAAAACCAATACAGTATTGTAAAGTAAAATAAAGTAAAAATAAAATTAAAAAAAATAAAAGAAATAAAAGAAAAATTTTTTAAAAAGAGAAAAAAAAACATCTTATTTGCTTTAACTCACTTTAATGCATTAAAATCCTGGAGTAACTAGCTGTTATGTTAGACAAATTGTGTCAAGTGAAAACACACTTGTGATAACGTTATTCATTTTAAAAACTTGTTTGAAGCTTACAAACTACCCTCCCACTATTACATGAAGAAGAAATAAGCATTCTATATTATTTGAAGCGTGTGCTCTGCTGTATCTGACTCTTTGTGACCCCATGGACTGTAGCCCACCAGGCTCCTCTGTTGGTGAAATTTTCCAGGCAAGAATCCTGGAGTGAGTTGCCATTTCCTACTCCAGAGAATCTTCCTGACCCAGGGATCGAAGCTAAGTCTCTTGTGTCTCCTGCATTGGCAGGCAGATTCTTTACCACCAGTGCCACCTGGGAATCTCCTGGATCTTATTTAAGACAATGTAAATGACCAATTGATGATAACCCTTTCCCTCAAAAAGTTCTAGAAATTACATTAAGTAAATATAAGAAACTAAGGGGAAATGATACAAATATATATATATATATACACACACACATATATCTAACAACAAAATTTAAAATGATCATTTTAGAGTATAACATATAAAGTTTTAAACTATGAAACGTTTTATTATATTACTTTAAATTAAAAACTGTTACAGATTGGTTAGAATAAGATACCACAGTCTCATATACATTATTTCTTTAAATAAAAAACACATTTTAAAAATTTGAACATTAGTTTGTGGAATAAACCTACAAAAACTATAAAGTCTAAATCAAGAGAATAATAAAGCTTAAAACCAGGAAATACATGAGATTATTTGGAATTCCTTATTTTTTCCCACCAATATATATATCTGCATCCTAATTTCCAAATATGCCTTCTAACTTCTAATGATTACTTTTAAATTTCTTTCTTACTAGACTTTGCATTCTTCAGTCACTTCTTTTTTCTTTTTAAACAGGCACCTGGGAGAATAAATTTTAAAGTCTGACTACAAAAAGAAAAAACAGGAAGATAATTAATCATTAGCGTATAGTATTAAATTTAATATTTAGAATTTTCACAAAAAGAACTTCAGATACACCAGGTATTCTTCATTCAATCTAATGGCTTTCTCCCCTTTGAATATGACAGCGATTTCTTAAAATAAGTATATGCAAAACTATCAGCTTATCTAATCACCCTTCAACCTGACTCCCAGGCTTCTTGTCAAACTTGCTTTTAACGTCCTTCTCATGCAGTTGCTATTTTTCATTATTCTTTTATCCTTTCTCTCAGTGTTCCAACATCTTTACTGTTTTCAGCAAACAGAAGGTTTTTTTTACATAGTAGGACAAAAGCAGACAGAGCAGATAGTTGAGAACCATAAGCAGTCCTGCTGGTTGGTCCCCACAGGAGATAATGTGCTGTAATGTAGATTTGGCAGACTCTCTGCAGGAGCTCACAGAATCTGCAAATCCCTCCCCAAAGAACAAAACTATATTTCCCTATCTCCTCTGTACAATGGTTTATGTAGCATTCTTCTAAAGGTGACTCATTATGTACAAGTTATCAGAAGCTGAACAATTACTTTTACTTTAAAACTTTGCACATTCCCAGGGCTAATTAAAGTCCAGAAATATACAAACTGTTCACAAGTAGCTTTCTAATATGACAGAACACTGACAATGAAGCAAATAGGATAAAGGAATTACTATACTTGTAAACTAGAGTCTACTAGCACCTCTATGACAGCAAACAATTTAAAAGAAAACAAAAAAACCTCAATTTTATAGGGCCCTTCCCTACTCTAATTCTGTCATATGAATTGACTTGTTTTAACTAACGTTGTTGTGTTTTAATACTTTTTTAAGTGGTCTCTTCACCTTTCATTACTTTTATTTGAAGTGTAATGAGAGCGCCATGCATGCATGCTAAGTCACTTCAGTTGTGTCCAACTCTTTGTGACCCTATGGACCACAGCCCGCCAGGCTCCTCTCCCCACGGGATTCTCCAGGCAAGAATACTGGAGTCGGTTGCCATGCCCTCCTCCAGGGGATCTTCCACAGTCAAGTATCAAACCCACATCTCTTATATCTCCTGCATTGGCAGGCGGGTTCTTTACCACTAGCACCACCTGGGAAGCCCTATTACCTCCTAATTCAAAGCATATACAGACACCTCTCCACCAACTGACTTAATTCTCTAAACTATTTCAGACTTGTCAATTCTGAATCAGACCTACCTTTAATTTTCAGAGCACCAGTCATTTTAGAGACTTTTACAATACTGATGATTTTTCCATATTATCTTAGCAATTTTTCATTGGTTTTCATAGTACTTCCATATTTTTGTCCCCTAAAAAATATTCTTTTAAGTCTATGGTATTCTCAATATATTTGTTAAATATTTTAAGAACTGTTCCATAACTAAAATAACCCCCCAAATCATACAGAC
Source organism: Ovis aries (assembly GCF_016772045.2). NCBI lineage: Eukaryota > Metazoa > Chordata > Mammalia > Artiodactyla > Bovidae > Ovis > Ovis aries. The sequence continues at coordinate 213,635,537 of NC_056054.1, forward strand.
AGGAAATTTTCCTTCTGATTTCAATAGATATGTGAAAACAAAACAGTTACATATTCTGATTTGACTTCCATTTAGAAAGATAGTGCTGTCTTTTTGTTGAGTTCTGAAGAATTTTCCACCAGCAGAAACAAAAAGCTCTAATAACAATCATTCGTTTGTGGGAAAAAGAAACAACATTTAAAAAGAAATATTTAAAAACAAAAATCAGAGTTCTATAGGCAAACATATTTTTATATATTTCTAGGCTTTCTAAATATTCTGCAATGACTCTGTAATATTTTGATCACTAGAGAAATTTTGTAAAAATAAAATGTTTTTCAAAGAAAATATTCTCTGAAAGTCAATTTAAAACAAATGGAACAAATCAGAATGATACTCTATTTTTAAATAGTTGTACTGTTGACACTACACTTGAACAATATGGGTTTAAACTATGTGGGTCTAGTTATACCTGGGTTATTTTCAATAAATATGTCCCACAGAACTACACAGTACTCGGTTGGTTGGATCCACGGAAGTGGTATCATAACGTGAAAGGCCAACTGTAAAGTTAAAAGCGGAATTTCAACTGAGTAGGGCAGGGATGAGGAGAAGGGATATGTGCCCCTAATCCTCAAATTATTCTAGGCTCACCTGTACTTTGCTCTCAGAAAATAACACAATAAGTAAACAAGTCTTACATATGTGATCTATGTCACTTGGCTCTTTTTATCCAAACTTCTTCAAATAGGAATAAATGTTAAAAATGTTTCCATTTTTCCCACACTGCTTTTATGCATGAGCAAAAAAGCCAACCAAACACAAACTGATCTTTGAATTAGTTCTCTTCCTGATCCAGGAGGAAAACACATTTAGGGCTTACATGATCTGGAGAAAAAAAATCAAAACTAGTTTTTCGTATGATTTATTCTGTATGTTTGATTCCAGATGCTCTGACTCCTAATGCACTCTAGCGTATCCACTTATTATGGACAATTATTTATGGATATTATCAGTGGAGGGAAAAGGAATATTATTTGGGGTTTGTTTTTTTTTTTTCATTTTGCTTAGGCAGCATGAGTTTATGTTCCTATAAAGTCAGATCATCTAGAAAGCAGTTTTCTTTTTTTTTAGTCCTAGTAATGCTGCCGGTATCCCATGAATATGTTAAGGCAACTTTCCAAAAAAATTACATAACTTTTTCACATCATTTCATAATTACAGAGCACATATGATATAACATGCAGGTGGTGTTGGAAACATGAACAAAAGGAAAGACTGCTGTCATTAGGAGCTCTACTGCCACTTTGTAAAGCTTCAGTCGAACCCCATTTCAAAGGCTGTATCCAAGGGAAGAAACAGTCTTTGAAGCTTAGAGTGGTATACTTCACTTGAGGAACCTAAAGCACTTTAACAGTCAGCATTTTTAAGTTCCCATCTTGAGGGTAAAACACTCAGTGGTTCCATAACTGGGGTAAGAGTACCAAATGAATCCAGTGCAGACCAAAGAATTCCAAACAAGCATCCTTCCCAGTCACTGTCCACTGCACGTTCTTCCCACGTAAACCTTATTCAACTCTGACCCTGAGAAAGCCAACTGAAGAAACAATCTTCATTTTCCCAACTTCCCCAGCATCCTCAAATCTGCCATCTCCTCCACTTTAAAACACACCTGTCCCTTATCACCTCTCTCGTCCCAGACTTCTAGTCCCAAATATCATCCAGTGGTTCTATTACAAGAGGCCTCATCCAGGCATTTTCTCCCTATACAGCACTATAGATTCTGGAGGAGCATCTCCTACATTTTTCGGACTTCATATACCCATAAAGCTAAAAAACAAAGCAGAACAAAACAAAAATATACATATGTGAAAGGATTGATATAGGGTCATCAATTTTTTAATCAATAATGTTATTAGAAAGAGTAGGACAGATATGACTACATAATAAAAAGAGTGGAAAAACTCACTGCATCATTAACCCTTATTTTCTCATTTTGGGAAAGACCAGTGGAAATTTCCTAAAAACCAGGGAAAAATATTCTTCTGAACCATCCCTCCTTCCAACCCTTCTCCCCTCACTCTCTTACCAGTTTCCTCAGGTTTTCCTCCACCCTGGAAAAATAGTCACTTGGTATTCTTTTAGCCCCCTAAAAAATCACGGAGGCTTGAAGAAAATGCTAAGTAAATTAAGAAGCAATCCTGAGTCTTTTAGTAGCTCCATTACTTAAAAAAAATAAAGAATAAAAGTGCACTGAAAATGCAAATGCACATTTTAATAAAAAATAGGAAAGCCACTACTTACTACAAGGGGTGTTTGTGTGTGTGTTGTGTGTGTTTTAAACTTCAATATATGAATTTGGATAGTGGGAAAGACCTGGATTGTAAGCCAGAACATGAATTTCTAGTCCCAGGTTGATCTCATCTGAGACAGACCAATGTGAATCTAAGCAAGTCATTTACTACTTCTTTATAAATAAAAAAGGCTAAACTAGATGATCTCTTAAAGTAACTACATCTCTAAGAATAGGAATAAGCTTTCTAGAGAACACAACTAAGTAAATGTAAAACAGTGGTAATTTTTATATTCCAACAATTGTGCTTATTTATTACTCCTACTTTAATCAGTCATATATTTCCAAAAAGGATAAGATATGGCTTTTAATGAAGGACACATAGACTGTTATAACAAAAAGCTGATATTCTAAAAAGCTTTTTTTTCAAGTTTACCAACCTCATTTTTCGCACTCAACATGTTCAATATCAGAACAAGAAACAAAGAGTGAGCTGAAATAGAGTAGCAAAATAAACTTTTGAAAAAGCAAACCCTAAATATATGTAATAAGCTCCTGCTATCTAATATGAGCATCAAACCATCATCTTTCCTGTCTATGTAATAAAATATAAATCAGTCTCAGACAAAAACTTAGTTTTGTGAATTAAAAAAAAAAAAACTCAAGATAAAATAATATCTCACCATGTAATGACTGTCTTATTTTCTCATTCCGCCAAGCACATAAAACCTCTGTGAAAGGCATATCAGGATATTCTTTTTTTTTTCCTCAGCAAATAAGTTTTCAGTGTTTACTGAATTTAATTAAACTGAACTGAATTCTAGGCCCAAATGGCCTACAGTTATCTGTTATCACTATAAAACCCCTGATTTCCCGTATCTGTCCACCATCTGTTTCAGACCACATATTCATATTTACTTGGGGGAAATACATGGCCAACCTGATGTAATTGTTCTGTTTTTCTACTTTTCCCCATGCCATCCCTACCATGCAGTGTAACTTGCCATTAAGTGTCTGCAGAAGTTGAGCATGGGCCCAGCTGATGGCATTCCTGAGATCTATATGTGACCCATTTATAAAGTTCAGCTCCAATTTGGTTTTAACCCTCCTCATTACTATTTAGGTCTACCTGCTTAATACAACTCTTGAACATCTATTTTTATTCTTAAGCATCTTGCTTCTTTACTTACAAAGTTCCTCTATCTACTTACATCAAGTATCTTTGGGGACTATCAAAACAGACTTTCCTTGTATGACCCTAGGAGTCATCATCTTTCTCATTTCTGCCCTACTCACCAACCCGCCCAACCATAGCCTCCCAAACACACACGTACATAATGTGTGTGCTATCCTCCTTTGTCATCTTAAAAAGGGGCAAAACCTGGCCCTTTATGGCTACTCCCAGACAGTTTCAGGGCTTCCCTTGTGGCTCAGCTGGTAAAGAATCCGCCTGCAATGTGGAAGACCTGGGTTCGATCCCTGGATTGGGAAGAGCCACTGGAGAAGGGAAAGGCCACCCACTCCAGTATTCTGGCCTTGAGAATTCTGTGAACTGTATAGTCCATGGGGTCGCAAAGAGTGGGACACAAGAGACTTTCACTTTCACTTTTCAGTTTCAGGTCAAGAAATCCTCACTTATTAACATTTATTTTCTTCCCAGTCTATCAGCTTTGCTTAATCAGTAAAAGGCAGTGAAGTGATAAGATGAAGCTCTATCTTCAATGCCTAAACACACCTGGCTAGGCAACCTCTATGTGTCTAGCAAGGCCCAGGATAGAGGATACTTACCAGTTTATAATCTATTTGGGGAAGAACATCTTCACATGGGGGATGGGGCTGAAACTTGAGAGTAGCTTTGATTTGGGCTGCTATGATATAGCAGATTATAGGGTACTTAGCTTCTGTCATGCAGATAAATTCATTTAATAAGTTTAATAAGCACACTCTGAAAAGTGAAAGTGTAGTCACTCAGTCATGTTAGACTCTTTGCAACCCCATGGACTGTAGGTCACCAGGCTTCTCTATCCATGGAATTCTCCAGGCAAGAATACTGGAATGGGTAGCCATTCCCTTCTCCAGGGGATCTTTCTGACTCAGGAATCAAACCCAGGCAAAATCACATTGCAGGCCAATTCTTTACCATCTAAACCAAAAGCAGATAGCACATTCTGGGCACTATAATGATAGATAAGGAAGGAGGTAAATAATAAAAAGACACTGTTTTTGTCCATGTGGCAAGCAAAGCATGATGGGGGTGGTAGATGAAGATATACTGAAACTGGTGTCAATACTTAATATTCACACCAGCATTATTTACATATAACAGCCAGGACATGGGCGCAATCTAGATGTCCACGGACAGATGAATGGATAAAGAAGTTGTGGTACATATATACAATGGAATATTACTCAGCCATTAAAAAGAACAAATTTACGTCAGTTCTAGTGAGGAAGATGAACCTAGAGCCTATTATACATAGTGAAGGAAGTCAGAAAGAGAAAAACAAATATCAAAGAGTACTCTGATGAACCTATTTGGAGGGCAGGAATAGAGATGCAGACATAGAGAACAGACTTGTAGACAGTGGGGAGGGAGAGGATGGTATAAATTGAGAGATCAGACTGAAACATATACATTAACATATGTAAAATAGCCAGTGGGAATTTGTTGTATGATACAGGGAGCTCAAGCTGGTGCTCTGTGACAACCTAAAGGGGTGGGATGGGGTGAGAAATGGGAGGAAGGTGACATATGTATAACTATGGCTTATTCATGCTGATGTATCACAGAAACCAACACAGCATTGTAAAGCAATTATCCTCCAAGGAAAAATAAACAATTTTTTTAAAAAATACTTAAAAAAAAGAAAATGGTGCTAATAAAGGCAGCCATATACACAAGGAATACAGGACCACAGTAGAGGGAGAATGACTGGCTCTGGAGGAAACAGGTGGGATGTTTACAAAAAGAGATATCACTAGATATGTAAGCACCTGTCATTTAGAGAAAGGACACATTCCAGGCAGAGTGTCCATATGTGTGCAAAGATGAGAGCACAGAAGGATTACTTATATCACAAAGTATGTTTGGGATAACGGATAGGACATGAGGATGGAGTCTTTAATGGATCCCGGATTATACCAGGCTTAGTTCACTAGGATAAGAAGTTTAGCTTCATCCCAAAGGCAGCTGGAATCAAGACTGCTGGGGAAAATATCAAGAACCTCAGATATGTAGATAACATCACCCTTACTGCAGAAAGTGAAGAGGAACTAAAGAACCTCTTGATGAAGTGAAAAAGGAGAGTGAAAAAGCTGGCTTAAAACTCAACATTCAAAAAAACGAACATCACGGCACCCAGTCCCATCACTTCATGGCAAATAACAGAAACAATGACAGACTTTATTTTCCTGGGCTCCAAAATCACTGCAGATGATGACTGCTGCCATGAAATTAAAAGACACTTGCTCCTTGGAAGAAAAGTTATGACCAAACTAGACTGCATATTTAAAAGCAGAGACATTATTTTGTCAACAAAGGTCCATCTAGTCAAAGCTATGGTTTTTCCAGTGGTCACGTATGGATGTGAGAGTTGGACTATAAAGAAAGATGAGTACTGAAAAATTGATGCTTTTGAACTCTGGTGCTGGAGAAGACTCTTAAGCATCCCTTGGACAGCAAGGAGATCCAACGAGTCCATCCTAAAGGAAATCGGTCTTGAATATTCACTGAAGGACTGACGCTGAATCTGAAACTCCAATTCTTTGGCCATCTGATGTAAAGAACTGACTCATTTGAAAAGACCTTGATTCTGGGAAAGACTGAAGGCAGGAGGAGAAGGGGGCAACAGAAGATGAGATGGCTATATGGCATCACCAACTCAATGGAGATGAGATTGAGTGAACTCCAGGAGTTGGTGATAGACAGGGAGGCCTGGTGTACTGCAGCCCATGGGGTAGCAAAGAGTTGGACAAGACTGAGTGACTGAACTGAACTGATAAGGACTACAAACAGATCCAACTAATCCATCCTAAAGGAAATCAGTGCTGAATATTCACTGAGGGACTGATGCTAAAGATGAAACTCCAATACTTCCATCTGATGCAAAGAACTGACTCACTGAAAAAGACCCTGATGCTGGGAAAGATTGAAGGCAGGAGGAGAAGGAGACGACAGAGGATGAGATAGTTGGATGGCATCACCAACTCAATGGACATGAGTTTGAGTAAGCTCCAGGAGTTGGTGATGGACAGGGAAGCCTGGCATGCTGCAGTCCATGGGGTCACAAAGAGTAGGACATGACTGAGTGACTGAACAGAACTGACTGATAAGAGGGATCTTTGTGGTGATAATTAGTTCTATATCTTGATTGTGGTGTTAACTGCATGAGTCTACATATGAGACAAAATGACAGAATTACATACACAAGTTGTACCAATGTCCACTTTCTGGTTTTTACCAGGAAACCAAGGGTCTCTAATGGGGGTTAATTAGATGACTGGGTTATCTTAGGGAAAATTCTTAGAAGAGGAATAACTCTTTGTGGCCCCATGGACGGCAGCACACCAGGCCTTGTAAGGCTGTAGTCCACTGAGTCACAAAGAGTTGTACACAACTGAGCGACTGAACTGAACTGAATTGGAGCCTTCCAACACAGCTCAGGGTACCCCAGTTGGAGAATCATCATTTAATTTTACAGCTCTAAGTTGGTGATTTACAGATCATTTAGTCTGGCCTATTCTGGGGTAGACAGGAGACCCTTGGTGATTAGGTTATCTTCGGGAAAATTCTTAGAAGAGAGATAGATAACTGCTAACCTTCTATGATTTCAGCTGTGATCTACTAGAAAAAGGCTTATCCTAGGAGCCATATACCTCCTGTAGACAGAGCCTCCCTGGGAAATATCACTCACATACTACCTCATCTCAACAAGAAGCAGTAAAGATTTGAGGCATTTTCACAAACACACACACACAAGAATAGGCTTCCTGCATAATTAGCAGCTGTTCTGCTTGAAAATACCTGCTTTTCAAAGTTTTCTGGGAATTTAGCAAGATTAAATTTAGGAAAGGGTCAAAGACTACAAGTCATTCCCAATCAGATTCACATCACTAAAGGTCAGATAAAGGATGCTATTATCACACAAATGTAATTTAAAAATCAAACTGACTTCTATAACCAGCAATTTTAAAAAAAAAAACAGTGGTACAGTGCACCACCAACCAGAAGGTGTTTACTTTGGTTTGAGCATTCTCTGAGAGTTCTGAAGCCTAGCAGGGAACACATGTTCAGGTTTGGTTCAGAAAAGCTGAATGGCCCCCTCTGGAAGCTGACTACGCTGTGAGTGCTTCTTAGAACTAGGAGATACCCCAAGATATCAAATCACTGAGTAGTCTGTTAAGCTGAAAATAAAAATTTTACATCTTTACTATTTACAGAGAGAGTATGATTTGTTTGTTTCTGCTTTGTGTTTGATTTTTTCTTCAGTAAGTGTAAAAAGATAAGGAGACCCAAAATATATTTAGGAATATACTGAGATCATTTTATTACCAATGATAATTGGACTCAATATACAAACGTAAGAGAGCACAGGCTATGCAGAGTTATAAACTTACCAACAGATAAGGCTAGACCAATATAATAAAGCCCAAAACTGAAGAAGTTCATGAATAATTTTCTATGCGAAAGCTGTAAATAAGCAAAAACCCATTTGTAATATAGAAAGCATTCATATATGATGTGTAAAATGGAAAAGTTAAAGAGTATAGAATTTTCATTATCTGTTTCTAAAGGATTCATAACTTTTTCTAAAGTTTTTCATGACTGAACATACACGACATAAAATATCTGTAATAAACTCCTAGCCAAACTTTGGTAATTAACACTGAGAGCAAATTCCCATTATGAGTAAAACCCAACATTTAAAAAATTGAAACCACATTTATAAGCAAGTAGTTGGGGAAAATTATGCTGAGCTGAAGATACAAGGTTTCTATGAAAGATAAATCATCTTTCTTATCTGAACTACTCAGATCAAAATGTCAAAACAATTAAATTACAATTTTGTCTAACATCAATATCCCATGCAACAATGCAAAACAGACAACCCTAATATCAAGCATACTATTTACTTTTAACTGGCAAACAAATTGAGCAATGAATCAAATGTTGCTAAAGAAAACATGAGGCACACTGCCAGATCAGAGAGGTCAAGGAATTCATCAAGATTCACTTTCTATACAACTGTATGTTTTTGGCTAAGGGAGAAAAAAGTCATCCATTCTCTTATACAAATATGAAAATACACTAACATAGAATAGATAATTTAACTGGTTCCACATCAAATGTGGGGCTTCACAGTGGTAAAGAATGGTGCAGTGGTAAAGAATCTACCTGCCAATGCAGGAGACACAGGAGATTTGGATTCGATTCCTAGGCAGTGAAGATGTCCTAGAGCAGGAAATGGCCACCCACTCAAGTATTCTTGTCTGGAAAATTCCATGGACAGAGGAGCCTGGTGGGCTATAGTTCACAGGGTCACAGCACGACTGAGCATCTGAGCATGGCTGCATGCACATCGAATGTGACTAGAAATCACACATAAATGAACCACATTGATTTTACAGTTTTATGTGGATGCTTCTATTTTTGTATATACATATCTGTGTATATGTGTTTGCATAGGTGGAGAGAAAAAAAAAAGGAGAGCTTAAATTTTTATCTTTACAGAGCCTAGTTCTTCCACATTGCTATCATATCTATTTTTTTGAATATGCAATGTAAAAAGTTACACCATTATATTTTTGTGCTGTTAAGAAGCCCTCTAATGATCTTAAACTACCTGCTCATTTTTCAGTTAAAACAAATCAAAGGCCAGGGAAGATAAGGACATAAAATCAAGCTGGGAACAGAACTGGGTCTGGAATTCTGGGCCCCTGACTCCTATTCTTTTGTACCAATCAAGTCATATACTAAAAGCGTGGACTCCTGAAAACTGGTAAATATTGTCAGAAGAAACAATTATAGGCTCCTGTTGGTATATCACTTTATATTTACTTGCTTTTTAAGGAAAGCGTTCTGCTTTCAGAAATCTACTAATGCTTCATGAGAAAATTATGATGTACTAGAATTTTCTAACCATGCATATTTGGATTTCACACACCATTCATCCCTAAAGTCCATTCAGGATTAGTCAGTGTCTTAAAGCCTTTACATCTATAATCATAATACAGAATTTTACCTAAGTGCAAATCATTGATTTATTTTCATTCTCTAATTGGCTAAAATTTTTCATATATATTTTTCTATGTATCTAAAAGAAATGCAGCATTATAATTAAGGATATGGATGCTGTAACAGGACTGCTTGGCTCCACTGTAAACCACTATGTAGCCTTGGGCAAGTGAACCTACCCACCTTAGGCCTTAGTTTCATTTGTAGAAATGACAGAACCCACCTCATAGGGTTTTGGGAATGATTAAATGAGTAAATACAAACCAAACAACAGTCCTGGCTCTTAGTAAATGCTGAAAAAGTAATAGCTATTATTACTAATTTTTACTCAGCTAATAGAGTAACATACTGGAGCTAAAGTATTATCAGAGATCATGTAGAACAGGAATCAGCAAGCATTTTCTAAAGGCCCACAAAGTAAATATTTTAGGCTTCTTTAGTCATACCATCTCTGCCTCAACCACAAAACTCTATAACCTATGACAAATGCAGGCACAGACAATAAACTGGTGGATATAGTCGCGTTCCAATAAGACTTTACTATTCACAAAAACAGGGAGAAGGCTGCCTTTGACTCAAGGGCCAGTGTTTGCAGCCTCCTGATGTAGAATAACAGCCACACTCTACTGAGAAAGTGAAAAGCAGACAGGTCAACTGAGCAACAGAAAATCAGTTTAGCAAGCCACTGGCAGGTATAGAACTAGAAGCAAGAACTCTACAGTTTACTCAGCTCAATGTTTTTCCTACCTATCCACAAAAGAGAACCTCCAGGAAATGCATCTATCCCAATCTACAAACAGAAGCTTACTCTCAAACAACATACAAGATTGGCAGAAAACAGACATATTTTGAAAACTGATGAGTACGCTGGAGTTCATTATTCTATTCTAATTTTGAGTGTCCAATAATTTCCACAGTGAATTTTTTAAAAACTCAACACACTCAGTTCTCTTCATATGGCATTTATCAATTCTCTCCAAATATTTGTATACATTCTTTTCTTCCTTACTAGAAATTTTAATTTGAAAGCAGGGATCATGTCATTTGCATCTTGGTATCACTATCTTTTACCAAGACCTCACACAGTAAAAGACACAGGTCTTTTACCAAGACCTCACACAGTAAAAGACACAGGTCTTTTACCAAGACCTCAGTCATGTCCGACTCTTTGTGACCCCATGAATCACAGCACACCAGGCCTCCCTGTCCACCACCATCTCCCAGAGTTCACTCAGACTCACATTCATCAAGTCGGTGATGCCATCCAGCCATCTCATCCTCTGTCGTCCCCTTTTCCTCCTGCCCCCAATCCCTCCCAGCATCAGAGTCTTTTCCAATGAGTCAACTCTTTGCATGAGGTGGCCAAAGTATTGGAGTTTCAGCTTCAGCATCATTCCTTCCAAAGAACACCCAGGGCTAATCTCCTTTAGAATGGACTGGTTGGATCTCCTTGCAGTCCAAGGGACTCTCAAGAGTCTTCTCCAACACCACAGTTCAAAAGCATCAATTCTTCAGTGCGCAGCTTTCTTCACAGTCCAACTCTCACATCCATACATGACCACTGGAAAAACCATAGCCTTGACTAGACGGACCTTTGCTGGCAAAGTAATGTCTCTGCTTTTTAATATGCTTTAATAAATAAATAATCCCTAAGTAACTGAAGGAAAGCCATCTCAAACAAGGTACTATTTCTAACTGCAAAATTCTCTCCATCTTGTCCAATAGCTCAGTATCCATGAGCAATACTATCAAAATGCTCTTTCCTTACATTCAGTATGTTGCCAATCCAGTCATTTTCAAAATTCAACTGAAATCTATTCCCAGCAAACATCTCTTTCTAGGTCTAATACCATCTCTCCATAAAGTGATTAATCACCAGCAACAACATTGCTCTCTATTAGATCACACTTTGTACTTAAAAATAAACTGTTTGATATGATAGTTATATTCTTAGAGCATTACTGCAGTTAGCCAGCAGCACTGGAGGTTAAGATTCAGTATTTTTACTCTCATCATAGTCTTCCTCAGATTTCATGATATAATCTTGCTTATCTTATTTCTTCCTTCACCTCTACCATTTTATAATCTCAACTTCCTTTCCAAGGCTTCTCCCAAGCAGAACTCAAGGTAGAAATTCTCCCTTTTCTTTCTTCAACAAAACACAACAAAGTTCTTTGCTTTGAGAAATTCTTAGAATCTCAAAGTATTTTCTCATCAAAAATTTGGTCATTTCCCTGACCAAATGCAGAAAAACAGATAATGTTTACTACAAATTTCTTATGCACTGTCTGCCACTCATCACAGTAAGAAGAAAAGGAATCCAACAAGAAAATCTACCCCTCAACACACACACACACACACACACACACACACACACACACCTGCATCTGTGTTTACAGTTTTCCTTCTTTGTGTGTGTGCTCAGTGGTGTCCAACTCTCCACAACCCCATGGACTGTACCCCACCAGGTTCTTCTGTCCATGGAATTTTCCAGGCAAGAATGCTGGCACAGGATTTCCTACTCCAGGGGATCTTCCTAACCCAGGGATCAAACTCATGTCTCTTAGGCCTCCTGTCTCTTAGGCCGATTCTTTACTATTGTGCCACCTGGGAAGTCCCTTCCTTCTCTCTTATCACTATAGGTAAATAGCCCATAATCCTAGAAACAGATAACCTCTCCTGTTCCAGCCTCTCAAACATACTTAAGAATACTGCTCCCCTCTCTCTCCTGCATCAATTTTCCATCTTTATTGGCTACTTCTCTTAAGCATAACAATATATTAATACTATTGTTCTGTACATCTTTAAAACTTTTTATATCATATAGCCCTCCAACTAATGATCCATTTCTCTTCCTTCCTTTTCAATAAAAATCTTCAAGGGATATATACCATCACTCTCTTTAACATCTCTTCTTCTACTCCTTTGTCAAACATTCCAAACAAGCCTCATCACCTGTCACTCCATGGTAACTGGTATCATCAAGGTCATCAATGATTTCCTTTGCTAAATCAATTCTCAATCCTCATCTTTGACAATCCCCTTACTTCTTCAAACATTTCCTTCATTTGGCTTCTAAATACTCTCCATGATCCGAGAGTATCTCCTGCTCTTCATCTTACCTAGCATGGAGCTCTTTTTCAGACACTTCTGCTGGTAGCTCCTCATGTCCTACTGTTAGAGGCCCCCAAGACTCAGTCCCTGGTCCTTTCCAGTTTTCTAATCTCATATATTTTTGATGAAGTTACTCTATCTCTTTGCTTTTAAAATCAGTTGTATAATGAACAATCCTAAATTGTTGGGTTTATGGTTTAGGATTGGATGAAGGATGCTGAAGAATCCTAAATGCATATTGTTAGTCTGTTCTTAGGGCTTCCCTGGTGGTTCAGATGGTAAGGAATCTGCCCACAATGTGGGAAACCCAAGTTCAATCCCTGGGTTGGGAAGATATCTTGGAGAAGAGAATGGCTACCTACTCCAGTATTCTTCAGACTGAATGCTTGACATCCCCACTTGGATATTTAAAATGCATCTAACCCTTAACAAGCCCAATTCCAAATTATTAATCTTCACCATCATGTCTTTCTCCTGCTATCTTCCCCATGTCAGTAAATGGAAGTTCTACATTTTTGGTGACTTAGGTGATTAAGTTCTCCCTAATTTCTTTTGCTGGCACACTCCACATCTAACCTGTCTGCAAATCCTGTGTAATATACTATCAAATTACATCTAGAATATGAACTTTTCACCATCACTTTTCATACCAGCCTAGTATAAACCACAATCTTCATCACATGGATTATCATAATCACCCACAACTGGTACCCTGACTTCTGCTCTTGCTTTCCTTTAATCTGTTCTCAAAACAATAGCAAGAGTAATGAAATTAAACAGTTCTCTTAGTACTGATCAAAACGCTCCAAAGGCTTCCCGTATCACTTCAGGGAAAAGACAAAGTCATTATAATAGCTGACTAGTACTACCCATCCTCTAACTTTAAGACCACATTTCCTACTGTCCTCCTTTCTCTATGCCACTCCACCATGCTGGCTTCTTTGCTGAGACCTGAACACACCAAGATGCTGGACCTCTGCATTTTTCACTCTCTGTGCCTGAAAAACTCATGCCCCAAATATCACATGGCTCACTCCCTCGTCTGCTTCAAGTTCTACTGAAGAATGTCTCTTACTCCAGGGGCTTTCCCTTGGGCTATTTTAAATGCTATTTTAAACTGCTAAACACATGCACACACACTTTTCCTTGCTTTAGGTTTTCCATAGCACTTTGTACAGGTATACCTCGTTTTACTGTCCTTCCTTTATTGCACTTCACAGGGAGTGCATTTTTAAAAAACTGAAGGTTTGCAGCAACCCTGCATTGTCAGATGATGTTTAGCATTTTTTTAGCAATAGGGCATTTTTTAATTAAAGTTCATACTTTTTAAAGATAGAGTGCTACTGCACACTTACTAGACTACTGCACAGCATTACATAACTTTTATATGCACTGGAAAACAAAAAATTTTCTGTGATTTCCTTCATTGCAATATTCTCTTCATTGTGATGGTCTGGAATTAAACCTGCAGTATCTCCAAAGAACTCCTATACAGTATCATATTTTTCTGTGTATTATACATAATGTGTCCCTCCACAAGAATGTATATTCCAAGAAAACAGTACTTTATTCCACTGCCAAAAACAATGCTGGGCATATAATAAACATTTGTTGATTAAATGAATAAACAAATGGTGCTCTGTCAATCTGATGCTGCTTTTTGTAAGCTATAATTTTATCATTTCACTCCTGTTGGTCCTATAGTAGTATACAAAACTCTTTGTATGGTACCAGGAGTTCTTTAGATCACCCTTGTGAAGAGGAATTATTTCTACATTCCCCAGAAGTCCTGAGATCAGAAGTTACTGCCAATTGCAAAGAAGAAAAATCTGAGTAGTTTGAGCTGAAAATATTGTTGAAAGATCCCATCTTTCTATTAAGAATTCTTAGAAGGAAAAATAAATAAAATGGGGGAAATCTAACTCAAACATCAAAGCCTAGTTTAAAACCCAACCCTTTCATTAATCCCTTCCTTCCTCATTCACTTTGTCACTAACCTATAGTAGTGCTCACCATGGTCCCTTCTCCTGGATATGTAATCTCTGGGGGACAGGAACTGGATCTTTCTCTCCTGTCACCAGCTATCCATGACTGACATTCAGAGAACTATTACTGGGTTGAACTAAATGGAGTGAATACTACAGGAACTCCTGATATAACTGCTTATTTGTCAAGGTGTTACCCACCAACTCCAGTACTCTTGCCTGGAAAATCCCATGGATGGAGGAGCCTGGTAGGCTGCAGTCCATGGGGTCACCAAGAGTCGGACACGACTGAGCGACTTCACTTTCACTTTCATGCACTGGAGAAGGAAATGGCAACCCACTTCAGTGTTCTTGCCTGGAGAATCTCAGGGACGGGGGAGCCTGGTGGGCTGCCGTCTATGGGGTCGCACAGAGTCGGACACGACTGAAGCGACTTAGCAGCAGCAGACCACCGAAAGAAGCAACACCACCATCTAGATTACTAAGGGTCAGTTTCAAACAAACTCATCTCCTTTGTTCTGCATGGCCAACTGAGGCAATAGGACACAGCCCAATAACTTAATCACACGTACAAGTCCAGCCAGGATCCAGTAGTCTGCTTCTCAAATGCACAAGCCATGGTAAGCAAAGCCTTGCTAAGAACAATGGAAAAGAAAAGGATACTGTGTCTGTACTTGTTCTTCTAACAGTGCGGGGCAAAATAAGACACCACAGGATGAGATACCCAATAAAGAAGAAAATAATAATAGTAGTAGGAAGTATGCAAAAGAAGAAAAGACAGGAGAAGGACTAGAGGATGAAGAGGATAGAAGAATGAGACCATGGGGGTACTGTGGTGTAAGAACCAGACACTAGGGTAGAAACCTTCAACATTCTCTCAACTTCCTCCAGAAAGCCCTGGTGCGCGTCCTCCGGAGCGGCATTCAACGGTACCCCTCCGGCAAGCCTTCCCTAAAGCAGGCAGCGCAGCGCCGCCTTCTCTACCTGCGTCCCGCTAGGATGCCCCGGGGGGCCGGGCGTGCGTGCGTGTGTGAACGTGTCAGAAACGCGTGATCCGAGCTGCGGGGCTCCAGGAGGTGGGCGGGGGCCTCGAGGCGGGGCCCAGGGCTGCTCCGAGGCGTGTGCCCGAGGGCGGCCAAAGCCAGGTGCCCCACCGGGCGCCCCTCCAAGGCGCTCTCACCCAGCCGCCGCCCGAGCGCCCCTCTGGCCCGGGACTTGACGCCCCATCGGCGAGCCAGGACCCACGCAGGAGTGCGGCCCGTGCCTCAGCTGCGCCGGTCCGGGCGGGAGGGGAGTAGGGGAAAGGTCCGGACGGCTGGGCCGAGGCCGCGCCTTCTCAGAGCGCCGAGCTGCTTGGGGCAAAACTTTGGAAACCGAAGGACTCGGATTACCTGAGCGGCGCGGGCGCGGACTCGTCTGCGGTACGGCTGCCGGGCGCGGGCCGGGTTTTCAGCAGCCGTAAAGCGGGAGGAGCGCTCGAGCCCTCGCCCCCGAGCGGTGGCCCCGGCGCCTCCGCCGCGAGCGTCAGCCGCTTGGCAAGGAACGAGCTGGGCTGAGTCATAATAAAAGACACGTTTGCCGAGCGAAGTGGGAAGGGGGCCTTGAGTAGCTGTGTTAAACGGCGACAGGCTCAAGAAGAGAGCTTTTTTTTTTCTTTTTAATGGGCTGAACTGGAAAACTTGTCCCATGGTGGGAAAGAGATGAGATTCTTTTATAATTTGCACATCCTATACAAATATGTATCTAATAAAGCTTTTTAAAGATTATTCTTATAAGTGCATTGCCTCCGGAGCCAAGTAGCTAGCTGGGTTGAGCGCTGAGCCTTGTCCCTTCCAGCTTTTAGGGCTTTATTCTGCAAGTTCCTCCAGTCCGCGCCTTAGTTTCTTTCATTTGTTGAGCAGGATAATGAGGGCACCTCCCTCAAGAGAGAATACTGGGAGGGTACTTGACGTGGAGCTTGCAGTTTGCACTTGCCAAAGCTTAATTATTATGCTTTAAAAATTAAAGGGGGGATAAGTGAAAAGAGATCTTAGCTGAACAGCTTTGAAAGGAAGACAAAAAAATTTTTTCAAGAAGTATAAATGAGACAAATGTCTCAGTGGAAGAAAGGAAACTGGAACCTCTAAGAAACAGATGAGACCAACAGAGGTAGCTGAGATGGGAGAGGAAACGGGAGAAACAGGGAAGAAAAAAAGAAACTAGCTTTGGTGACCAGAAAACTGAAGCTTCATAGGAGGGGGAGCATGTTTATCGCTATTTAGAAAATCATGATAAACTCCCTCTCTACTGAGGGAGATTTTAAAATATTTAAAGAGATAAACAACTGTTTAAAATGAGCCCCAAATGGGGAGGCTTTGCTCCAATGAATGGGATTTGGCAGCTCTGCAGAATGAGGAAATTCTTCCCGTGCTGCATCTTAGGGGGTTGAGTCATCAAACCATAGCGAAAAATAGTGGGCTGGATTCCTGAAAGGCATGCCAGATGGATGCATTCTGCTTAGTTTTAATAACACTATGATGTTCCCTCTGTACTGTCAATTTTGGAAGAAAGAAATGTGAATAAAAATTTGAGGAGGGACCTTGAAAATAAGAGCCAAACTAGTAACTTAATGTATGAGTATCCACCCACGATGAGCATACAGTTAAAGATTCCAAAACAAGTAACCATTTCTCACACTTTCATTCTCCCTCCTCTTTGTTTCTGCTTTCACTGTGTTTCTATCTACTTTTGTTATATTATTTTTGTGCAGTGGAACTGCCTAGAGGAAAAGTGGTTTTAATTAATACTAGGAAATGGAAGGCATTTTAGCTAGGCCTCTAAGTAGGGTCAAACTTTTTGAAGATTTTTGGGTTGAAGTTTTTATGAGAGCAAGGGTAAATTAACAGATGTGAAATCAGATGTTGTTTTACACAAACAAGAAAACAGTAGTAGAACTGTTGTGAAAGGATCAAATAGAAATCAGAAACAGTTCTACTCCCTAATTACTGTAGGCACCAAAGGCTAGAGGAGAGTTTTCTCTATCAGATAAAGGAAAATGGGTACCTTGCTCTATCACCCAGGCTTTCAAATAGAAATAAAAGAAAAAAGAGGAGAAAAAAGAAAACAACAAAGAAAAATAAAACAACAACAAACCCTCCATCAGGTTCTAGAAGACTTTCTACAGAATTTTATATTCCTAGGGGATCTCCTGCAGGGTAAAAGGCTTGTATGTGCCTTTTTCAGTGTAGAAACAACAAACAAAATATTTGAGGGGATTAATTTTTTGCAGAATTGGGAAAAACCCAAGTAAGATAAGAATCCCACTCTCTTTGTTTCAGTTTTGCTAAGCCTTCAGGCTGAAACAAACATAATCATTAAAGCTTTATTAAAGTGAAACAAAGAGATAAAATCTTAAATGGTGTGAAGCCCTTGAACTAGAATGAGCAAGAAAACAAAACCAAAGCCCAGAAAATAAAGAGAATAGGAAGCTTTTCTAAGGGAACCTTTGAACTTTCGGATGTAATATAAAAGCCTGTGACTTGCTTTAGACAAAGAGGCAATACAAACTAAAGCTGGGAACCTAGAATATCTGGTCAATTCAAATTAAAAAAGCTTTCCTTGACTGAAAGGTTTTGGTCTAACTTAGATCCATTCATTTTAGGTAAAGACAAAAATCTACCACCTGACTTTGTGTGCCCATTAACACCTCAGTCACCAGAATGACATGAATGTTTTTTTTTTTCAGTTGGACTTACGGCATTGTAAACTAAACCTCATGGGCTTGTGAGCAGTTTCTGAATTTATTCAAAAGTGTTTGCTTTTAAAACACAAGTGTTTGCTGTTAAAGCTTTTAAATTCATCATTCATTGATATTAACGATGTAAAGTATCAGTTCAGTTCAGTTCAGTCGCTCAGTCGTGTCCGACTCTTTGCGACCCCATGAATTGCAGCACGCCAGGCCTCCCTGTCCATCACCAACTCCTGGAGTTCACTCAGACTCACGTCCATCATCGAGTCAGTGATGCCATCCAGCCATCTCATCCTCTGTCGTCCCCTTATCCTCCTGCCCCCAATCCCTCCCAGCATCAAAGTCTCTTCCAATGATCAACTCTTCCCATGAGGTGGCCAAAGTACTGGAGTTTCAGCTTTAGCATCATTCCTTCCAAAGAAATCCCAGGGTTGATCTCCTTCAGAATGGACTGGTGGGATCTCCTTGCAGTCCAAGGGACTCTCAAGAGTCTTCTCCAACACCACAGTTCAAAAGCATCAATTCTTTGGCGCTCAGCCTTCTTCACAGTCCAACTCTCACATCCATACATGACTACTGGAAAAACCATAGCCTTGACTAGACAGACCTTAGTCGGCAAAGTAATGTCTCTGCTTTTGAATATACTATCTAGGTTGGTCATAACTTTTCTTCCAAGGAGTAAGCGTCTTTTAATGTCATGGCTGCAGTCACCATCTGCAGTGATTTTGGAGCCCCAAAAAATAAAGTCTGACACTGTTTCCACTGTTTCCCCATCTATTTCCCATGAAGCGATGGGGCCGGATGCCATGATCTTCGTTTTCTGAATGTTGAGCTTTAAGCCAACTTTTCCGCTCTCTTCTTTCACTTTCATCAAGAGGCTTTTAGGTCCTCTTCACTTTCTGCCATAAGGGTGGTGTCATCTGCATATCTGAGGTTATTGATATTTCTCCCGGCAATCTTGATTCCAGCTTGTGTTTCTTCCAGTCCAGCGTTTCTCATTCTGTACTCTGCATAGAAGTTAAATAAGCAGGGTGACAATATACAGCCTTGGTGTACTCTTTTTCCTATTTGGAACCAGTCTGTTGTTACATGTCCAGTTCTAACTGTTGCTTCCTGACCTGCATACAGATTTCTCAAGAGGCAAGTCAGTGGTCTGGTATTCCCATCTCTCTCAGAATTTTCCACAGTTTATTGTGATCCACACAGTCAAATGCTTTGGCATAGTCAATAAAGCAGATATAGATGTTGTTCTGGAAGTCTCTTGCTTTTTCCATGATCCAGCAGATGTTGCCAATTTGATCTCTGGTTCCTCTGCCTTTTCTAAAACCAGCTTGAACATCAGAAAGTTCACGGTTCATGTTTTGCTGAAGCCTGGCTTGGAGAATTTTGAGCATTACTTTACTAGCGTGTGAGATGAGTGCAATTGTGCAGTAGTTTGAGCATTCTTTGGCATTGCCTTTCTTTGGGATTGGAATGAAAACTGACCTTTTCCAGTCCTGTGGCCACTGCTGAGTTTTCCAAACTTGCTGGCATATTGAGTGCAGCACTTTCACAGCATCATCTTTCAGGATTTGAAACAGCTCCACTGGAATTCCATCACCTCCACTAGCTTTGTTCATAGTGATGCTTTCTAAGGCCCACTTGACTTCACATTCCAGGATGTCTGGCTCTAGATGAGTGATCACATCATCGTGATTATCCGGGTCATGAAGATCTTTTTCATACAGTTCTTCTGTGTATTCTTGCCACCTCTTCTTAATATCTTCTGCTTCTGTTAGGTCCAGACCATTTCTGTCCTTGATCGAGCCCATCTTTGCATGAAATGTTCCCTTGGTATCTCTAATTTTCTTGAAGAGATCTCTAGTCTTTCCCATTCTGTTCTTTTCCTCTATTTCTTTGCATTGATCACTGAAGGCGGCTTTCTTATCTCTTCTTGCTATTCTTTGGAACTCTGCATTCAGATGTTTATATCTTTCCTTTTCTCCTTTGCTTTTCGCTTCTCTTCTTTTCACAGCTATTTGTAAGGCCTCCCCAGACAGCCATTTTGCTTTTTTGCATTTCTTTTCCATGGGGATGGTCTTGATCCCTGTCTCCTGTACAATGTCACGAAC
Organism: Ovis aries; assembly: GCF_016772045.2. Taxonomy (NCBI): domain Eukaryota; kingdom Metazoa; phylum Chordata; class Mammalia; order Artiodactyla; family Bovidae; genus Ovis; species Ovis aries. The sequence continues at coordinate 213,655,980 of NC_056054.1, forward strand.
CTCAGTCCATAGTTCATCAGGCACTCTATTAATTTATATCAATTTGGTAACAAGTCCCTTTTACACAACTGACTTTACCCTTAGATGCTAATATGATTTTTATTTAAGATTTCATGTAAGATTATTTTGGGAAGGATTGATTGTTTTGATGCAAAAGACCATATTGTTCTAACTTACAACTTCAGGGTAGGGAGGCTTTCATATCACATTCTGAGCACTGTTACAAAATTATCTGTTGCTAAATCACCACATAACAGAAGCACTGGTTAAAAAGCCTTAACAAATTCAGAGTTTTCAAAACTAATTTCAAGAATACTAAAGACTGTATCAAAGTTGAAGTCAGATTCTCCAGCCAAATTTGAACTTTAGCTGAGAGCACTGTTTCCAGATTGAGAGTTAATCCATTTCAATAGGGGAGGATAGTCTTAAAGATACATATCCTTGGTTTGCTCTGCCAACAATATACATACTTATTTACAATGATATGTTGTACATATTTTAGCAGAGGTCTACTTGAAACTATTCAAATCTGAAAATCAACACTCTGCTCTATTTAGACAATACAGTTAGGTTGAAGAATGGTCACTTTATGGGTTTGATTTATGGACAATGTCACAACTAGGAGTTCTCAAGTAATTAAAATTTTCATTGGAAATATAACTGTAGGAAATAGGCATTCTCGTACATTTCTGAATGGAGTATAAATTATTACACACTCCCTACAGAGAACTGTTTGGCTTTCCCAGGTGGCACTAGTGGTAAAGAACCCATCTGCCAATGCAGGAGACATAAGAGACACAGGTTTGATCCCTGGAAGATTCCCTGAAATAGGAAATGGCAACCCACTCCAGTATTCTTACCTGGAGAATCCATTGGACAGAGGAGCCTGCTGGGCTCTAGTCCATGGGGTTGCGAAGAGTCGGACATGACTAAAGCAACTTAGCAGAGTACGGAGAACTGTTTAGTAATCATCAAAATTACTAATACCAGAAAATTACAAAAAAAATTACAAATACCAGAAAATTACAGAACCAGAAAATTGCTTTTAAGAGTTGCTTCTATAGAAATAATGTATGTACATTATTCATTATAATAACAAAAGTTTAAAAATAATCTAAAAGTCCATTTATAGGACAACGGTAAAAAGTTATTTTAACACATTTATATAATAGAATGTACTACACGGTTGTTGGAGGGAAAATAAAGAAACAGAATGAAGAACTTTTCTGTAAACAGTTTTGGAAAGTACAACAATATAGAAAAATAAAGTACAGAACAGTATTTAAAATTTAGTACTTTTTATAAAGAGGAGATATGGTTATACCTGTACATGCATGTGATGGGAAGAGTTAACACTGAGATTTTAGGAATCAGTGAACTAAAATGGACCAGAGTGGACAAATTTAATCCAGATGACCATTATATCTACTATCGTGGGCAAGAATCCCTTAGAAGAAATGGAGTTGCCCTCACAGTCAACAGAAGAGTCCAAAATGCAGTACTTGGGTGCTATCTCAAAAACAACAGAATGATCTCTGTTCGTTTCCAAGGCAAATCATTCAATATCACAGTAATCCAAGCCTATGCCCCAACCACTGATGCAGAAAGCTGAAGTTGAACAGTTCTATGAAGACCTAGAAGATCTTCTAAGCTAACACTAACAAGACCTTCTAACTAACTAAAAAGACGTTCTTTTCATCATAGGGGACTGGAATGCAAAAGTAGGAAACCAAGAGATACCTGGAGTACCAGTCAAGTTTGGCCTTGGAGTACAGAATGAAGCAAGGCAAAGGCTAACAGAGTTTTCCCAAGAGAAAGCACTGGTCATAGCAAACACCATCTTCCAACAATACAAGAGAAGACTCAACACATGGACATCATCAGATGGTCAATACCAAAATCAGATTGATTATCTTCTTTGTAGGCAAAGATGGTGAAGCTCTATACAGCCAGCAGAAACAAGGCTGGGAGCTGACTGTGGCTTAAATCATGAACTCCTTATTGCCAAATTCAGACTTAAATTGAAGAAAGGAGAAAACCACTAGACCATTCAAGTATGACCTAAATCACATCCCTTATGATTATACAGTGGAAGTGAGAAATAGATTCAAGGGACTAGATCTGATAAACAGAGCACCTGAAGAACTATACATGGAGGTTCATAACACTATACAAGAGGCAGTAATCAAAACCATCCCCAAGAAAAAGAAATGCAGAAAGCCAAAATGGTTGTCTGAGAAGGCCTTAAGAATAGCTAAGAAAAGAAGAGAAGCAAAAGGCAAGGGAAAAAGGAAAGATATGTCCATCTGAGTGAAGAGTTCCAAAGAATGCCAAGGAAAGATATGAAAGCCTTCCTCAGGGATCCATGCAAAGAAATAGAGGAAAACAATAGAATGGGAATGACTAGAGATCTCTTCAAGAAAATTAGACATACCAAGGGAATATTTCATGCAAAGATGGGCACAATAAAGGACAGAAACAGTATGGACCTAACTAAAGCAGGAGATATTAAGAAGATGTAGCAAGAGTACCCAGAAGAACTATACAAAAAAAAGATCTTAATCTGGGTCAAAAAAATGACCCAGATGACCACGATGGTGTGATCCCTCACGCAGAGCCAGACATCCTGGAGTGCAAAGTCAAGTAGGCCTCAGGAAGCATCAATACGAACAAAGCCAATGGAGGTGACGGAATTCCAGCTGAGCTTTTTCAAATCCTAAAAGATGATGTTGTGAAAGTGCTGCACTCAATATTAATAACCTCAAATATGCAGATGGCACCATCCTTATAGCAGAAAGCAAAGAAGAATGAAAGAGCCTCTTGATGAAAGAGGAGAGTGAAAAGGTTGGCTTAAAACTTAACTTTCCAAAAACTAAGATCATGCAATCCAGTCGCATCACTTCATAGCAAATAGATGGGGAAACAATGGAAACAGTGACAGACTTTATTTTCTTGGGCTCCAAAATCACTGCAGATGGTGACTGCAGCCATGAAATTAAAAGATGCTTGCTCCTTGGAAGAAAAGCTATGACAAACCTAGACAGCATATTAAAAAGCAAAGACATACTCAACTGACAAAGGTCCTTCTAGTCAAAGCCATGGTTTTTCCAGCAGTCATGTACAAATGTGAGAGTTGGACCATAAAGAAAGCTGAGCAGCAAAGAATTGATGCTTTTGAACTGTGTGTTGGAGAAGACTCTTGAGAGTCCCTTGGACTGCAAGAAGATCAAGCTAGTCAATCCTAAATGAAATCAACCCTGAATATTCATTGGAAGGACTGATGCTGAAGCTGAAGCTCCAATACTTTGGCCACCTGATGCAAATAACTGACTCATCGGAAAAGACCTTGATTCTGGGAAAGATTGAAGGCAGGAAGAGAAGGGGATGACAGAGGATGAGATGGTTGGATGGCATCACCAACTCAACAGACATGAGTTTGAGCAAGCTCCAGGAGTTGGTGATGGACAGGAAAGCCAGGTGTGCTACAGTCCATGGGGTCACAAAGAATCGGGCTTGACTGAGTTACTGAACTCAACTGAAGAAAATTCTAAAAGGAAATTTATGAAATCGGCAATATTTACTCATATAAAAGGGAAATTTAATGCACTGATTGGACTGAGAAGGGGGTGAAAAGAGCCTTTTCATTGCATACATTTTGTTTTCTTTTGAGGGAATATGTAAATGTATTACCTGCTTGAATAATTAAAAAAAAGAAACAGAGACTTCCCTGTTGGTCCAGTGGTTAAGAATCTGCCTGCCAAACTTGCATGGGAGGGGAGTTTGAGGTAGAAATGATATATCTATATGTATGGCTAAGTCCCTTCACTGTTCACCTGAAACTCACAACATTGTTTGTCAATCAGCTAAACTCTAACACCAAATTAATTTTTTTTTAAATAAAATAAAAGAGTCTGTCTGCCAGTGCAGGGACCATGGGTTTGATCTCTGTTCCAAGAAGATTCCACTTGCCGCAGAGCAACTAAGCCCATGTGCAGCAACTACGGAACCCTAGCTCCTCAACAAGAAGAGCCACTGCAATGAGAAGCCCAAACACGACAACTAGAGAGAAGCCCCAATTCACTGCAACTACAGAAAGCCTGCTTCAGCAACAAAGACCCAGCACAGCCACAAATAATAAATAAAATCTTAAAGAAACAAAACAAATGCCTAATTGTATCCATAATTCCATAACATATAAAAAGATGAAGTTGGAAAATTTATTCTTAAATTGAATAATCCTCCTGTCATAGTTACAAAGTATTAAAATTTACTATTAAGAATTCCTGCTAACTAAACTATGAATTTTATTTACATCTATTTTGACTATAAAGAACTGTGCCACTTGAAAAGTTCAGATAAACCTTCACACCCAAATAAAATTCATATTTATTTCTCTATCCAACCAGTCCATTCTGAAGGAGATCAACCCTGGGATTTCTTCGGAAGGAATGATGCTAAAGCTGAAATTCCAGTACTTTGGCCACCTCATGCGAAGAGTTGACTCATTGGAAAAGACTTTGATGCTGGGAGGGATTGGGGGCAGGAGAAGAAGGGGATGACAGAGGATGAGATGGCTGGATGGCATCACTGACTCGATGGACGTGAGTCTGAGTGAACTCTGGGAGTTGGTGATGGACAGGGAGGCCTGGCATGCTGCAATTCATGGGGTCGCAAAGAGTCGTACATGACTGAGCGACTGAACTGAACTGAAGGATTTTGAAGTTCCCAGTAATAGAGAAATTAATTCATAAAGTGCAGTGTATTTTATGCTAATAGACTATCCAATTTCCTATTATTTTGCTGAAAATACTGTTTGGAATCAAGTGCTAGTATTTTAATTCTATAATGACTAAAAGATAATAATTCTTATGTTAAAGTCCTTTGACCTGGAGACTTTCTGTAATTGTTAACTATATAAAGTCCCTGCTATTTATTTCCAGTGTATTTTGAGAAATTAACAGCCTTAATATAGGTCAATGAAAAATAAATAAATTCAAATCACACTACTTATAGAGAATATTGAGATTTTGCAGAAATTTGTATAGAGAAATTTACTTAGCTGAGAAAGTGGCATCCAGGAGGTATTGAAAATGTGTATATTACTTCTTGACTATTAAACAGTGTGGCAGAAGATGTTAATTTCGCTAATGTCGCTTTCCTTCATACATTTCTCAGCTTCCCATGCAGTTGTATTAGTCATGTAACTGGATTCCGACCAATAGAAAATGGATGACAGTATGCTATGCTCTCTTTACTTGTGAGCTGGATGGTTGGAGAAACTCTAGCAGAATTTCTCTAAGTACTCTATCTATCCATATTAACTGAGGAAAAATAAACCACACTTTTCAAAGAGAGGGGATTTAATATCAGGGCAATGATTACACAGGTTGTAATCTGTAGCTGAAGAAATAGAAAGTAATTCAGAGACAATTGCCAGAAACAGCTACCACCCCTGGGACTGGGTGTCACCGAGAACTTATGAATTGGTCTCCATAATCCCTGCCTCCTGGTATTTGTGCTCTGTAGAATAACTTCCCTTTGAATATGGGCTGGATGAGGTGATACTCCTGATGAATAGAGTAAAGCAGAATGAGATGTCCCCGTGGACTGTAGCCTGCCAGGCTCCTCCATCCATGGAATTTCCCAGGCAAGAATACTGGCGTGGGTTGCCATTTCCTTCTCTAAGAGATCTTCCCAACCCAGGGATCAAACCTGCATCCCCTGCATTGTAGGCAGATTCTTCACTCCTGAGCCACCAGGGAAGCCCAGAAAATCACCAGCAAAGAGAGGTCACTTCCAAGATTAGGATACAAAAAACTATAGCTGCCCTCTAAGCATACTTTCTTTCACTCTCTCCTGAATTACTCATCTGGTGAAAGCCAGGTGACACATCATGAGGCAGTCCGATGGGAAGAAAATCTCTTGCGTCAAGGATGTGAGGCCTGCCAATAACTGTAGGAGACAGCACGGCAGTTGATTTTTCCACCCATCAAGCCTTTAGATGAGACCACAATGCCTGCCAACAGTTTGAATACAATCTCGTGAAAAACTGTGATTACGGAGGTGCCAAGTTAATCTGCGTCCCCATTCCTGACCTGGAGAAGCTGGTTGTGTAAGACACTAGTTTTTGGTAACTTGTTATGCAGTGGTAATAACAAATAAACTAAGAAAACAAAAGGAAAGAGATGGGTTACCAAAATCTCAGAGCTCAGAGAGTAACCATGTATGACTGGTCTGTCTGTCCTCTAAGGAGAAACCATATTTTATGGTTACCTCCTATCTCATAAAGGTGGAATGGACTCCCTCCCAATTATGGGTAGGATATAGAAGCTAATAGCACACCACACACCAAAAGAACTTGAAATTACACATAGAAGTGATTCTTGAGGAAAGAGTAGGCACAAGTATATTCATACTGACTTGAGGGAGGCAGAGGGGGTCACTGGGTCTCTGTAGTGGCTCGTATCCACTCTAGGGGTGTGGGGCTAGGGAAGAAATTCCTATGCATGGGCTGGGGAGTTTCAAGGTTTAAACTGCCCACTGGTGCCAAAGGAAGAGGCATAATTGCAGTTCCTTATCAGCCTGTCCAAAGATAAGGCCAATTGGGAAAGGGAGGGTGAGGCGTAAACAAAAATCAGAAACTAAATGTCAAAAAGTGAAGTCAGACTCTTGGTTGCAGGGTGTCTTTCAGCTATGACTTGTACCTGAGGAGCTCAGAGAAGGGTCCCCAGAAGATGGTACTCTGACCTCTTAACAAGGGGCACTTTTGGCTGCAGTTGATACCTCTGAAAGGGAACAAGATCAGTTCTGGGAGCCACAGGAGACAGTTGAGGCCATATCTGACTGCTGTTGCTCCAACCATGTTGACAGGGGAAAAGAAAATGCCTCCTCTCCTCTTTCACTTTCCAAAATCTCTTTAGTGCTGCCTGTTAGTAGAAATTCATCAGTGTCTCAGAAATGTAACCTATCCTAGCCCCAGCTTCATGAAAGACACTATGAAAGGGTGGATTGGAGCAGAACCCACAGGCTAATACCCAGCCCAGTCCTCACCTTTGTCATCTCAGCATCTGTGCCCATTCTCTCCTCATATATTTTAACTTCCTTAGCAACAACTTCATGCTTCTGCATTTATTCAAACAACAGTACTCTCACCCTCTCCGCCAAAAGGAAAGACACAGAGAAGAGCAGTAACATTACCCTTTTGATCTGTTAGTTAAGCTAGTTCCTCTATTGGTTCAATCATAAGCCTGTCTTGGGTACTCTATAACTGAGGATGAAGGTAAAAGCACTATCATCACCAAACTTTATTAAAAACAATAAGAACATAAGGGAAAAAGTATTATATACAAAATGCTGGAGTCCTTGTTTCTGGAACCAGTCAGAAGAAAGTTGATAATTGTAACTTTGATTATCCACTGCACCTCAGCTGGTATCTCTGCTAGTTATGGTTATTAAGCTGACAAAATGATTCAGATCTTTATTCCCAAATAATTTATTGCTTCAGTAATTCTGTCTTTTCTGTTTTTCTCTGTGTGTGTGTGTGTGTGTGTGTGTGTGTGTGTGTGTTAGTCGCTCAGTCGTACCCGACTCTTTGCGAACCCATGGACTGCAGCCCCCTGTCCATGAGATTTTCCAGGCAAGGATACTGGAGTGGGTTGCTATTTCCTTCTCCAGGGGATCTTCCCTAATATTAAATATGCATATGTTAGGTGGTAACCCAGAGAATCTGCTAGGTTCCAGATCTAGTCCTCTCTGGCCATTACATAGCAGCAGCCTAATTTCTCTTTGATAATCAGGATCAATCACTTCAGTCAATTAAGTACTCCGCCCTTGACAGTTAATTCAGTGATACGAAAATCTTGAAATGGCCAAATGACAGTCTTCAGTTCAGTGGAACAGTGGTCCTGTCTCCTGGTGATAATATTCCTTAGTTCCCTGGAAACTGAGATCACTAAATCAGAAGCATCCAAAGTTTTAGAGATAAGAAGCAGATGTTCGCAAGTGGATAACTAGGCATAATTATGAGACAAGCTAATCATATTTCTCCCTCTAGATTCCTGGAGCAACACATTCCAACTCTGGGAGAAACAACACCATATGTATTCAAAACATATACTGTATGCTGTATCCCAGTCAGTGACATAGGTAGAAAGACTAGTGAATATCATGCTGCCTCATTTATCTAGCTGTGAAACAATGTTGTGTGGAATTTCAAGCTGGTGAATGTAGGTATTTTGTAAGTCCATGAGTGATGCACTGGCCAAGCATTGCTGGCAGGTAAAGCAAATCCATACCCAGAACAAATGTGCCTGCCTGTGGTGTCCAGTCTCCATCTCTTCCGTGGAGGAGTCATGAGATGAAAAGAGCCTGGGATCTTGACTTTCTACTTGGAGTAGAGCTACCAGAGAGACTCTGAATCTAGAAAATCTGCTTTGGACTTTGGGTGTGAGAAATAAAATTTTATTGCATTAAGTCGCTGACATTTTGGTATTGTTTATAATAGCTTTCAGTCTATTTTGACTAATTCTAGCAACAAAATTTCCCTTAAACAAGAAAAAGATGAATTCTAAAGATCCATGAAAGAACTAAGGATTTAGTTATACACAAAGCTTTATTCTTTCCTCTTAACATACAACATTAAGAAGCATTTTTCTATATTTAATCTATGAATTAAGTTTTCTATCCTTATTCAGTAATGATTTTCTGTATCTGAAATAATGAGGATATTTTTAAAATTTTATTACTATTTATTACTATTACTACTGTTTATTATTATTATAATATTGATTGATTTTTTTCCAAAATATCAATATTTCTACTAGTTCAAAGATTTCTATCAGTCTAAAAGATATGTTTCATTAAAGAAAGAATCCAAAAAACTGCATGAAATCAAAATTTTAATTACTCAAAAATTAAACTCATTTTTTTCTACCTCTTCCTCTTTTCCTCTAATGCAAAGTAAACTTTGTTTTGCTCCTTATTATATTTTTGGTATTCAGGAGTTTTTTATTAACTGAAAGAATAACTGAGTAATTGCCAGTTTCCTTTTCCATCATATTGTAATAAACTCTTTAAAATATGTTCACACCTGGAAAATCCATTTTATACCAAAATATTGATAAATGGCTAGATTGTATGGGGGAAAAGCAACTTGAGTATTTCTCATTTCGTTCTCTATCAATATATGAAATGGACAAAAAAAATTTTAATGGTATGTGCAAACCAGGCTATGTTTATTGAATGAATGGCTTAGCATGAATATCTGGGAGACTTTTCCATACTAGAGCATGTCTTAAATAGCTATACAAAACAGTCCTAAATATAATTTAGAATCTTCTTTGAAATAGAAATAACAGGATTATCTAATGATTCAGAAAAAAGAAGACTACTAGAATACAGAATGATTTTAATAACTTAATAAGTCTTGCATAGGTAAAGACAAAATAACCTATTCCAAACACTACATAACACTTTCTCTCCAGCTTTCTTAATATAGTGTATATTTTGAGATTTCTTCACTTTCTTGATTTTTACACTAAGTATACAATATAACTTCAGATGTAACTTTTATATCTTCCATACTAGCGTTCCAGTTTATGCAATGGACATCTGTTAACATTTTTTCTCCCTTCCATGTCCCCTTGTCTTTTGTAAAATGGTTTTATCCACCTAAAATGAATTTTATAAAACTATTTATTATTTATTAAATAGAAAAGGGCCCTGACTCCAGGGGTAATTCTTAATTCAAAATACTAATTGTAATTCTTAAGGGACAGAGAGTTGTGATTCTCTGTAAAGTTATACAGGCTCTAGCTATAGAGCAGCTGGGAGCCAGCTCTCCCACCTCATGGAGGATCTCTGGAGGAAAGCAGAATCAAGACTGAAAGTCTAAGAACACTTTATTCGTTCTAACCTATGCCCAATTCCTTAAGCCTCCCAAACACATGAGTCACGTACACCATATTTTCCTTAAACTGGTTTCAGTTGGATTTCTATCATCGTTTGCAAGCAAGAGTCCAAAAATCAAAGCTTTCACTTGCCACCTTTTTACTGCGTATTTCATCATGCCTTATAGCTTATATTTTAGAATATTTAAAGATGCAAAGCAAGTAACATAAAAATAAATGTAGCAATTAGAAATAGAAAATGGACATTCTCAAAAGACCTAGAATCCAGAGTATTTTCATGAATCCCAGAACAAGGAAGTGAAGTGAAGTCGCTCAGTCGTGTCCGACTCTTTGCAACCCATGGACTATAGCCTATCAGGCTCCTCCGTCAGTGGGATTTTCCAGGCAAGAGTGCTGGAGTGGATTGCCATTTCCTTCTCCAAGAATAAGGAAGGATGGGGCCAAATCATCATCAAGTATGAGAAACACATTGGGTGTGTTCCTTGCTACTGGGGCATCATCAGCTCTCGGCCCTGCAGCATAGAGAGCTGATTCTAAGCCAGTACGGTCTGTCTCATGACTCATTCTAGCTTCCCTGCTCTCCTCTCTGTTCCTTCCCACTATGACACTCCAGCCTTCTCTAGGTACAACACCCCCTGGCTGTTTCCTCTAAGCTTTCTCTCATCTTGATTATGGCTTCTCCTCTCGCAGTTTAGATGAGACATGAAGGCTGGATAGAGCCAGATTAGGGCAGAGTCTCCTTTATCCAGATGGGACAAAATTTCAGAAGAGTCCCTTGTTAGGAAGAAAACCGTGGGAGGTTTTCACAATCGCTACCCTTTCTCTCTCCTTGGCGATTTCACGTGGAAGCTTTCTTGGATTCCTCCTGTGAGAACCTGGCAGGGCTCCTGAGAAAAAGCTGACAAGTGTGCAGGGCCCCCGCCCACGACTGTGAAAGCCGTTCACTCCCATGCTAGTGCACAATAAGCCTCCAGTAATTTGCCAAAAGTATTGTTTAAATGTTCTTACCACGTTATGGAGTCCAGCGGCTTCTGCTCCAGAGAAACAAACCTTAGTGGCTTTATCCTCTGGACGCACCTGACTTTACAGTTTACAGTGGGTGTTTGCTTGTGTTCTTCAGTCTCTCATGAGTCCAAATCACCAGGTCATTTGTTAAAGTTGTCATTTCTTATTATTCTATGGAAAAAAAAAAAGCTCATGGCATTAAACACCTTATTTAAAAAGCAATTTTTTCATTGAAGGTATTTAGAAAATACAAAAGCAAAGTAAAAATCAAGCACAATTTCAACATACAAACACTGCAAGTGATATATTTTGACATTAATCCTTACAGGAGATTTTTTAAGTTTTTAAAACAATAATTCATTTATGCAGAATCTGAAGACACTTCCAAATTCCTCTTGGCCTGAGAAGATGAAGAAAATATCTTTAGAGTGGAGGGTTGTGACCCTTGCCTCAACATTGAATGGCCCCGTTTGCTTATGCATATTGGCCCCAGTAGCTGAGCCTAGAAATCTCACTTCGGGGGCTTGATCAAGGCTCATGAGTGCTCTACCCAAGCCTATGCTGGGAACTAGATCACCAAGGGTGGAAACAGGGGCCAGGGATGCTTCTGTCTGGTTTAGAGAACCAGTTTAAATGGCAGTGGGAACACTAGCACACCCAACAAGGTCCCCTCAGGGGACTGGTCACATTTTCCATTTCTTTCACTCTGCCTCAAATTTTGTACAATACATGAGAGAAAAAAGTCTTATAAAGGAGAGCCTGGGCTTCCTGATAATATAAGCACTGAAGTCTAAAGCAACTAATTAAAAAGAAAAGCTATGTCACCCATTTTTCTTCCAAGATTAAATGGGTCTAATTTATAGTCAGATGCCTTTTTCTTACAAATTACACTTCTGTTGATTTTTAAACATTTCTAAAGCCTTTTAAAAACTAAACCCACACCTGGATTAATACAAGTGTCCCTCACTTTATAAATTCATGCAAAAGATTAATAAAATGTAAAGGTAGAGTAAGAAGTAGGAGCCGGACTAATTTAGAGACCTCACATGCTTATGCATGTCAATGACCATTCCCTCATGGGTCCACTCATTTCTGAATGGCAATCTCCTGATAGGATTCAGAGAGTTCTAGTCCTCACTCCAGGATCTGTTTAAGAAATGCCTATCAACAGAATGAGAAGGCATACAGGAAGGGGAAACACTCTACACTCACATTCTTCTCTGTGCTAAGTTGATTCAGTCATGTCCAACTTTTTGCAACCCTATGGACTATAGCCTGCCAGGCTCCTTTGTCCATGGAATTCTCCAGGCAAGAGTACTGGAGTGGATTGCCATGCCCTCCACCAGGGGATCTTCCTGATCCAGGGATCGAACCCACTTCTCATATCTCCTGCATTCGCAGGTAGGTTCTTTACCAATAATGCCCCCCAGAAAGCCCAAGAATACTGGAGTGGCTTGCCATGCCTCCTTCTCCAGAGGATCTTCCCAACCTAGGGATCAAATCTGGGTCTTATGCATTGCAGGCAGATTTTTTAGCAACTGAGCCACCAGGGAAGTTCATTCTTCTCTAGGGCCCTATATTATTTACATTGCAACCTAGGCTATCATGACAAAGGAACAAAAAGCTCTAATAAGATAAACATTCGTTCCTTGTTCATGTATGTGTCCAAAGGTGAGAAGACAGTCTTGGCCTTGTAGTCATCTCTGTCCACTAAAATCATAGTTTACACCCATACATACGACTCAAGGAAGATGTTCAATGCTTACCATCTCCCAACAATGGAAAGAGAAGACAATCCCCAATTATGTTTAGTGTAAGATGCAGAGTGATACACAATACTTGTTCTGTTTTGTTTATTACATCTCTTTAGTCAAAACTCTATCATATGGTCACCTACAAAATACATGGAAACTATAATCTTTAGTTTGGCAAATATGTGGCCACTTGAAGCTTTATTACATGGAAAGAAGAAAATGAAAATAAAAGTTGGCAAAGACTCTACTACAAATCTCAACAGAGTCAAGCCTGACATTTTGTTGCTTATTTGTATCAGTTACTTTAGACTTACAGTATGAAGGGGAAGAAAATGGCAGTTAGGTCATGATATTTCCTGTATTATGTTTTTATCACTTTTGTAAATATTAGATGAATTATAATACATCAAACGTATCCTGAAGATTTCCAGAGTGGGAATATTATGATAACTGTTTTTAATGTTAATATTAGCATTATACATAGATGTGATATGCTGAGTTATTACCCCTAGGTTTTCATTTCCTCAGGCTTCCCCAGTGGCTCAGTGGTAAAGATTCCACCTACAAGGCAAGAGACACACCTAGACTGGGATTCAATCCCTTGGTGGGAAGACCCCCTTGAGGAGGGCATGGCAAGTATTCCTGCCCAGATCCCATGGACAAGAGGAGCCTGGCAGGCTACAGTCCATGGGGTTGCAAAGAGTCAGACATAACTGAAGCAACTGAGCATTCATGCAGGCACACATTCATTTCCTCATCTTCGTAAGAAATTTTTCCATCCCTACAGTTGCCACAATTGTAAGGTGGAGTTGCCACAGTTGCCACCATCTCATTCCCAATTTTCAGACCTTAGCTAGTTCTCAGACACACAACTCATTGGCTGAATAAGAGGCATCTCATGAAGAATTAGATCTTATAGACAGAGTACCTGAGGGCTTCCCTGGTGGCTCAGAGGTTAAAGCGTCTGCCTCCAATGTGGGAAACCCAGGTTCGATCCCTGGGTTGGGAAGATCCCCTGGAGAAGGAAATGGCAACCCACTCCAGTATTCTTGCCTGGAGAATCCCAGGGACAGAGGAGCTTGGTAGGCTACAGTCCACGGGGTCACAAAGAGTCGGACACGACTGAGTGACTTTGCTTCAGACAGAGTACCTGAAGAACTATGGACAGAAGTGTGTAACATTGAATAGGAGGCAGTGATCAAAACCATCCCCCAAAAAAAGAAATGCAAAAAGGAAAAATGGTTGTCTGAGGAGGCCTTACAAATAGCTGAGAAAAGAAGAGACGCCAAAGGAAAGATATACCCATCTGAATGCAGAGTTTCCGAGACTGGGAAGGGGAGATAAAAAAGCCTTTTAAAGCGAACAATGCAGAAAGATAGAGGAAAAAATGGAATGGAAAAGATTAGAGATCTCTTCAAGAAAATTAAACATACCAAGGGAACATTTCCTGCAAAGATGGGCTCAATAAAAGAAATAATAGGGACCTAACAGAAGCAGATGAGATTAAGAGGAGGTGGCAAGAATACACAGAAGGACTATTTTAAAAAGGTCTTAACGACCCAGATAACCATGATGGTGTGGCAACTCACCTAGAGCAAGACATCCTGAAGTGTGAAGCCAAGTGGGCCTTAGAAAGCATCATTATAAATAAAGCTAGTGGAGGTGATGGAATTCCAGTTGAGCTATTTCAAATCCTGAAAGATGATGCTGTGAAGGTGCTGCACTCAATATGTCAGCGAATTTGGAAAGCTCAGCAGTGGCTGCAGAACTGGAAAAGGTCAGTTTTCATTCTGGTTCCAAAGAAAGGCAATGCCAAAGAATGCTCAAACTACCACACAGTTGCACTCATCTCACACGCTAATAAAGTAATGTTCAAAATCTTTCAAGCTAGGCTTCAACAGTATGTGAACTGAGAACTTCCAGATGTACAAGCTGGATTCAGAAAAGACAGAGAAACTAGAGACCAAATTGCCAACATCCACTGGATCATAGAAAAAGCTAGAGAATTTCAGAAAAACATCTACTTCTGCTTCATTGACTACACTAAAGCCTTTGACTGTGTAGATCACAATGAACTGGAAAATTCTTAGATATGGGAATACCAGACCACCTGACCTGCCTCCTGTCTACAGGTCAAGAAGCAACAGTTGGAATCTGATGTGGACAAATGGAATGGTTCAAAATTGGGAAATGAGTACATCAAGGATGTATATTGTTACCCTGCTTTAACTTCTATGCAGAGTACATCATGTGAAATGCTGGGCTAGATGAAGCACAAACTGGAATCAAAACTACCAGGAAAATGTCAATAACCTCAGATATGCAGATGGCACCATGCTTACTGCAGAAAGTGAAGAGGAACTAAAAAGCCTCTTGATGAAAGTGAAAGAGGAGAGTGAAAAAGCTGGCTTAAAAATAAAAAAACTAAGATCATGGCATCTGGTCCCATCACTTTAGGGCAAATAGATGGGGAAACAATGGAAACAGTGAGAGACTGTATTTTCTTCAGACCCCAAATCAGTGCAAATAGTGACTGCAGCCATGAAATTAAAAGATGCTTGCTCCTTGGAAGAAAAAGTTATAACAAACCTAGATGGTATATTAAAAAGTAAAGACATTACTCTGCTTACAAAGGTCTGTTTAGTCAAAGATATGGTTTTTCCAATAGTCACATATGGATATGAGTTGAACAATAAAAACGGATGGGTGCCAAAGAATTGATGCTTTTGAACTGTGGTTTTGGAAAAGACTCTTAAGAATCCCTTGGAGAGCAAAGAGATCAAACCAGTCAATTCTAAATGAGATCAACCCTGAATATTCATTGGAAGGACTGATGCTGAAGTTGAAGTTCCAATACTTTGCCCATCTGATGCAAAGAACCAATTCATTGGAAAAGACCCTGATGCTGGGAAAGATTGAAGGCAAGAGGAAAAAAGGATGACAGAGGATGAGAGGGTTGGATGGCATCACCGACTCAGTGGACATGACTTTGAGCAAACTCTGGGAGATGGATGGGGACAGGGACAGGGAAGCTTGGCGTGCTGCTGTCCATTGGGTCACAAAGTTCAGACATGACTGAGCACCTGAACAATAAAATGAAGAATAACTTAACAATATCACTGTAAATGTATACAGTCATGTTTCCTCCATCATTATTTAAAGAGATCTATAGCTAGTTACTTCGGAAAAGGCAATTGCAACCCACTCCAGTACTCTTGCCTGGAAAATCCCATGGACTGAGGAGCCTGGTAGGCTGCGGTCCATGAGGTCGCTAAGAGTCGGGCACGACTGAGTGACTTCACTTTCACTTTTCACTTTCATGCATTGGAGAAGGAAATGGCTACCCACTCCAGTGTTCTTGCCTGGAGAATCCCAGGGACAGAGGAGCCTAGTGGGCTGCCATCTATGGGGTCACACAGAGTCGGACACAACTGAAGTGACTTAGCAGCATAGCTAGTTACTTAGATAAACATACACTGGGGAAAGAGAAATGCACATAGCAGGTAATTTTGCTAAACCCAGAAGAATGCATGCTGAATCCAGAGTCCCACCATGGTTCATTCAATTTGAATAAGAGATCTGTTTAATAATAATAGCACACTGACAGATTCTATGAGGGGAAACCTCACTTTCATCAGTTCAGGTCTGAGTATAGTCAGAAGACGTGAATATGGGTGGTCAAGATCAGACAAAAATGTTTGCTTTTGACCCATTCTAAAATATCCATCCAGGGACTTTCCTGGTGGTCCAGTGGTTAAGAATCCACCTTACAATGCAGGGAACATGGGTTCAATCTCTGGTTCAGGAACTAAGGTCTCATATGCCATGGAGGAACTAAGATGGCACGCTGCCACTACTGAACCCACATGCTCCAGAACCCAAGTATCACAGCTAGAGAGTCCTGGCATTCCAATGAAAGATTCCACCTGATGGGACAAAGATCTTGCATGCAATTATTACCCAATTAAGCCAAATAAATAAATAAATAAATATTAAAAACAAAATATCCATCTAGTAGATAATGAAATGCAAAGAGAAACTCACTCATTAAGGTATTTCTAACACTAATGTCTAATTTAGTGGTGCAAGCAAGCTTCCCTGACATTCTGCAGAATGAAATTTTAACTACAGGCATATTTGCTGGATGAATCCTGGACACACATTTACCTCGAAAGGTTGCCCAAGGGGAAACAATTCACCTGGTTAGGGTAAAGTTTGAGCAATTGTTTTATATTGCTAGTATTGAGGTCTCCAGAAATATTTGCCTGAACTGCTCTGCACATAGAAGTTGTTGTCAAACGTTGGATGATCTAGTGGAGAGAGAGTAGGTATTAGAATTATAAATATCTTCATTAGAATCCTTGTTCATTTATCACTAGTTGTGGGAGCTATAGTTGATAATTTTTTTTATTAAGCTTTTCCTGTTCAAATTACTGTGTCATTTCTCTCTTTCAGTAGGGCTAAGACAGTTATGCCATCTCCATGAGAAAGCTATGCAGAATTCAAATCCATTCATGGCATACTACTGGACTCAGATAGAAATCAAGATTGGGAGCTGAGAACATCAAATGACTGAGTAGTAAAAATGATCTATCTTGACCCATCAAGTCATAAAATTGGGAAAGCCCAGAAGCAATCTATCGTAATAGAAGTGGTCTATCAATGTTTGGGCTCACATAGGTTCAGAGAGCATAAGTAACCTATAAGAACAAGTGGCCTAGACTCTCATGTCACCTGCAACTGTTGCCTTAACAACTCTTCTTCAGCTTCTTGGGAGGGGTTCTCCATTACTAACTGATGGAAGAAGGAAGTGTGAGCTTGATCCATGAATGGATTGTCTGGGCACCTGATTGCAAGTGAAAATAAATTGTTTTTAAACTGCATCTCAGGAATGGTTCTGAAAGACAGTGGTAAAGGGAAACCCTCTCAAAGGGCAGAGTTTCAGCCAACTAAACTGGCCATTTACTTTGTGTAGAGAGAGAAGTGGTCCAAAATAAGGGTGGTAGTGACTGGGTTAGCTGTTTGGTCAGGAGTCTGAAAGGAGCACAGTTGAAAGACTGGGGCCTATGTTTAGACCTGTGACAGTGGGCATACAGTGTGAGCATCTTTGTACTGAGTGCTAACAACTCCCCACCTCCAGCCACCCTTTTATGTCATTTCTCATAAAAGCACCAGATAATTTGTACTGTATCATTTCTCACATTTTCAGCGGATTAATTATATCAGTGTGGTATTAATTAACATGTTCCTCCACACGCAGTTTTTTTACAATAATCTGGCAGTAGATCCAGACTTGGTTAGCTCAGCTTTGCTTTCTCTCTTTCTTCTGTGGATAATAAACCACAGTGAGAGAATATGATTTATACTTCCTATTACATCTTATCAAGAAAAACATCATATCATTATCCTACTTTTATTTAGGCTAAGATGGTTCAAATATTGGCATATACCCATTATAAGTTTCCTCCATAAATCTTTTGACTAATAGTTTTAGCATTTATTATATCATTATAGCTTATAAAATGGTGACATTCCAGTTCTAATATTCCTTCTGAATTTATTATTCTGTAAAGAACTTCTAACTTTTGGCTAGAATACTCTGAAATGCAGTTTGAATAAGAAAAGCAGAATAAATAAATGGTTGGTTTTTTCTTCTATTATTGTAATAGTGAGTTTGCAACTTAACAACCATCAAAACTGACCATTGAGTTTCCTTTATAATTATGAATCTAAGGATTTATATATATGTATATATATAAATCATATATATATGACTTATTTTGATATTATTTTGATAGTGATTGCAGTCATTGTCTTTTTGTTGCAGTTTGTGGCACCTTTTGCAAATGGTACTATAGAAAATAAGTATTTTTTAGAAATAAATAAAGCATAAGTTTATTACTTATTTTACTTATGCATTTGATTTTGCATTTGTAGGACTTATGTTGCTTTGAAAAACCTTGTTTCTTGATGATATAAATATAATTATTAGTTTGCTCTAACTATATGCATATAACACATATATTATTTTCAAAATAATAATATCAATATACAAAACTCCAAAATAGTGATATCAACATCACTATTCATAAGAGCACAAAATACAATTTCTGTGTGCTTTTGGTTTTGTTTCTTTGTTTCCCTTAGGATATGTCCACTAGGGGTGTACAGTCAAAATATTGTGTTTTAAACTTGTTTGGAACAATTCTTATCTGGGTACCACACGGATGTACACTGATGTTGACTTGTTTCAATTTGTTTTCAAATTTGAGGCATGGTTTGTTCTGTCATCTTGATTTACTATTTTCTCAAAAAATATGTATGACATTTACATGATTCTGAATTCAAACCTAGCTTCCATCCTGGACTCTCTCTCCTGTTCTCTCTTTTCTTGTACAGGTAAACCATTTTTATTCATTTTTGACCTTCCATGATTTTAGATTTGAACTCAGATAGTCTGCTTCCATGGAGAAGGCAATGGCACCCTCACTCCAGTACTCTCGCCTGGAAAATCCCATGGATGGAGAAGCCTGGAGGGCTACAGTCCATGAGGTCACTAAGAGTCAGACACGACTGAGCAGCTTCACTTTCACTTTTCACTTTCATGCATTGGAGAAGGAAATGGCAATCCACTCCAGTGTTCTTGCCTGGAGAATCCCAGGGACAGGGGAGCCTGGTGGGCTGCCGTCTATGCTGTCGCAGAGTCGGACACGACTGAAGCGACGCAGCAGCAGCAGCAGTCTGCTTCCATATTCTTTTTTCTTTTTTTTTAGGATTTTTTTTAAATTTTTTTAATTTTAAAATCTTTAATTCTTACATGCGTTCCCAAACATGACCCCCCCTCCCACCTCCCTCCCCACAACATCTCTCTGGGTCATCCCCATGCACCAGCCCCAAGCATGCTGCACCCTACATCAGACATGGACTGGCAATTCAATTCTTACATGATAGTATACATGTTAGAATTCCCATTCTCCCAAATCATCCCACCCTCTCCCTCTCCCTCTGAGTCCAAAAGTCCATTATACACATCTGTGTCTTTTTTCCTGTCTTGCATACAGGGTCGTCATTGCCATCTTCCTAAATTCCATATATATGTGTTAGTATACTGTATTGGTGTTTTTCTTTCTGGCTTACTTCACTCTGTATAATTGGCTCCAGTTTCATCCATCTCATCAGAACTGATTCAAATGAATTCTTTTTAACGGCTGAGTAATACTCCATTGTGTATATGTACCACAGCTTTCTTATCCATTCATCTGCTGATGGACATCTAGGTTGTGTCCATGTCCTGGCTATTATAAACAGTGCTGTGATGAACACTGGGGTACATGTGTACCTTATGACCCAGCAATCCCACTGCTGGGCATACACACCGAGGAAACCAGAATTGAAAGAGACACATGCTTCCATATCCTTAAACAAAATGCTAGATTGAAATGGCCCCATCAAAAATTACCGAATTTTTTTTTATTGGGGGATGTGCAGTTGAAAATTGCATATATTTATACCTTGTAGGGGCTTCCCTGTTGGCTCAGTGGTAAAGAATCTGCCTGCAATGCAGAAGATGGAGGAGATCCACAGGTTCCATCCCTGGGTTGGGAAGATCCTCTGGAGGAGGGCATGGCAACCCACTCCAATATTCTTGCCTTAGAGGATCCCATGGGCAGATGAGTCTGGCAGGCTACAGTCCATAGGGTCACACACAGTCAGACATAACTGAAGTTACTGAGCATGCACGTATACCTAGTTCTTAAGATGTAAACTTTGAAAATATCATTCCAGGGCTCTCCATAAGTTACACTCCCTACCTGCACTTCCCTAATTCAAAACTACCAGGCAACAGCTAAAAGCCTCTTTTATGGCTTTTTGTGTTGTTCCAAAAGCTTACAGCCTTAACCCAGATACCTACTTTAAAGATTCATAGCATGCAAGCTTTGCAGATATTCTTTTGAAGTTTGCATTTATAAGCCTTTGTGTACCAGCCTCTGTAAATTTCCATGTGACCTGTCTGAACTTCTTGAAGACAGAGTGTGAACAAACATTACAAGCTTTTTATGAAAGACTATGTAGGCTCCATATAAAAGATTTTTCTTAAATCGCATTATGTCTCTAACCATCCCTGTTCATTCTCACAATTTCACTACCCTAGGTTACTATCACATCTCTCTCAGCTCTTAATTCTGCTTTACTCCTGTCTTCTCAGAAAGTCCATTTAGTTTACAAATCCTGCTCAGCATAATAAAAGGCTGCTAGTGTGTGGAAGAGCTTCAGACAACAAAAGCACCAAAGGCAGCCTCCTTAGCCATTTTCTAGTCACCCACTGTTCTTTATGAATGGCCCTGGGGAGTCCTCAGTTTATCCAATTACACTTTAAATTTTTTCTTGACTCTTGACCTTGAAACTCCTCTTCTGGGAACCTGGCCCTGTGGGCTAAGTTAAACTAGTAGACTAAATTATCCACAAAGATGTTTACTGTAAACGTTATATAATAATAAAAGTTTATTACTACCTAAGTGTCCTACAATAGGGAAATGATTCAGTTCAGTTCAGTTGCTCAATCACATCCAACTCTTTGCGACCCCATGGACTGCAGCATACCAGGCTTCCCTGTCCATCACCACTCCCAGGGCTTACTCAAACTCAGGTCCCTCGAATCAATGATACCATCCAACTATCTCATTCTCTGTCGCCCCCTTCTCCTCCTGCCTTCAATCTTCACCCCCGCCCCCCCTCCCAGATCAGGGTCTTTGTCAGTGAGTCAGTTCTTTGTATCAGGTGGCCAGAGGATTGGAGCTTCAGCTTCGGCACCAGTCCTTCCAATGAATATTTAGGGCTGATTTCCTTTAGGATTGACTAGCTTGATCTCCTTGCAGTCCAAGGGACTCTCAAACGTCTTCTCCAATACCACAGTTCAAAATCATCAATTCTTCTGCACTCATTTTCTGTATAATCCAACTCTCAAATCCATACATGACTGATGGAAAAACCCTTGCTTTGACTAGATGGATCTTTATCAGCAAAGAACCCCATGAACAGTATGAAAAGGGGAATGATTAAATGATGGTATTTGTATTATTCTGTAAAGGCAGACATTGTAATAATATAAAAACTATTAAAATGTACTGTTAGTGATAAAGTATAAAAAAGTAATATCAGTAATAATTTGAAGAAAATATGTTAAAATTTTAACAATGCTTAAAAACTGTTAATAGTGATAAACAGGATTAGTTTCTGTATTTTTCCAAATTCTCACAAATGAAGATATATTATTTTTATTAATAATACACACACACACACATACTCACACACTAACTATACAGTATAAATCTGAACTGGATGCTCAAGCTTTGTAGGTCTATAAGAGATGGATCTGAAGGACAATAGTCTACAGAGAAAAGACGGGGCTTATCGAGTACTATAATTTGAAGATGTGGCTTCAATAAGAACTGTTTCCAAATGAAGGCAGACAAAGTCAAGATCCGGAAAAGATATTAAGAGAATGTAACTGACGTTATCTGACTTTATGGTAGCTAGGATAAAAGAGAAAGTCTAGCAAACACTGGAGAATGTGAAGGTGAAAGTAGAATTTTCTATGGAAAATTAGGTTTACATTAGGTAGAACTTCTTAAAGGGAAGTCATTTCTGATTTTTGCCATTTCTACTTTCTATGCATATTCTTTTCTAAGTTCAGTTCAGTTCAGTCACTCAGTCGTGTCCGACTCTTTGCAACCCCATGAATCACAGCACGCCAGGCCTCCCTGTCCATCATCAACTCCCGAGTTCACTCAGACTCACGTCCATCAAGTCAGTGATGCCATCCAGCCATCTCATCCTCTGTTGTCGCCTTTTCCTTCTGCCCCCAATCCCTCCCAGCATCAGAGTCTTTTCCAATGAGTCAACTCTTCACATGAGGTGGCCAAAGTACTGGAGTTTCAGCTTTAGCACCATTCCTTCCAAAGAAATTCCAGGGCTGATCTCCTTCAGAATGGACTGATTGGATCTCCTCGCAGTCCAAGGGACTCTCAAGAGTCTTCTCCAACACCACAGTTCAAAAGCATCAATTCTTTGATGCTCAGCTTTCTTCACAGTCCAACTCTCACATTCATACATGACCACAGGAAAAACCACAGCCTTGACTAGACAGACCTTTGTTGGCAAAGTAATGTCTCTGCTCTTGAATATGCTATCTAGGTTGGTCATAACTTTTCTTCCAAGGAGTAAGCATCTTTTAATTTTATGGCTGCAGTCACCATCTGCAGTGATTTTGGAGCCCCCAAAAATAAAGTCTGACACTGTTTGCACTGTTTCCCCATCTATTTCCCATGAAGTGATGGGACCAGATGCCATGATCTTCGTTTTCTGAATGTTGAACTTTAAGCCAACTTTTCACTCTCCATTTTCACGTTTATCAAGAGGCTTTTGAGTTCCTCTTCACTTTCTGCCATAAGGGTGGTATCATCTGCATATCTGAGGTTATTGATATTTCTCCTGGCAATCTTGATTCCATCTGTGCTTCTTCCAGCCCAGTGTTTCTCATGATGTAGTCTGCATATAAGTTAAATTGAGCAGGGTGATAATATACAGCCTTGACGTACTCCTTTTCCTATTTGGAACCAGTCTGTTGTTCCATGTCCAGTTCTAACTGTTGCTTCCTGACCTGCATACAGATTTCTCAAGAGGCAGGTCAGGTGGTCTGGTATTCCCATGTCTTTCAAAATTTTCCACATTTTATTGTGATCCACACAGTCAAATGCTTTGGCATAGTCAATAAAGCAGATATAGATGTTTTTCTGGAACTCTCTTGCTTTTTTGATGATCCGGCAGATGTTGGCAATTTGATCTCTGGTTCCTCTGCCTTTTCTAAAACCAGCTTAAACATCTGGAAGTTCATAGTTCATGTATTGCTGAAGCCTGGCTTGGAGAATTTTGAGCATTGCTTTACTAGTGTGTGAGATGAGTGCAATTGTGTGGTAGTTTGAGCATTCTTTGGCATTGCCTTTCTTTGGGATTGGAATGAAAACTGACCTTTTCCAGTGCTGTGGCTACTACTGAGTTTTCCAAATTTGCTGGCATATTGAGTGCAGCACTTTCACAGCATCATCTTTCAAGATTTGAAAGAACTCAACTGAAATTCCATCACCTCCACTAGCTTTGTTCATAGTGATGCTTTCTCAGTAGTCTTCTTTGAATCAACTCACCAGCTCCTTCATTTTTTTCTTTAATTCTTCCTTTAATTTTAACCTGATAGTACACATGCAGAGATGGCTCCAATATATATTTTTCTGAAAAAAATTATTTTCTAATTTATATTTTCTAATATAATTATTAAAATGTAAATGCTTATCCAATGAGCATCCTGAAATTATCTTTGACATACTACTTTATAGCAAAGAGATAAAGATAATTATCTCTGAGGAAACTGAATATGCAGGAAAAAAATTTTTTGTTGATAATGGAATAAGACTCCTGGGAGCAAATTGAAAGATTTGGAAGGCAGTCAACAATATGAAAGTGAGAGGTTGGGGTGGATAGATTAGATCTTCAAATGAGAGAACAGAGTAATATGCCAGAAGAGTCTGGATTTTAGGTGCTGCTATAGTACTAAAGATGAGAAGCATGAATGAAGTTATCTGATCTTATAAACATTTATCTTAGGCTAAAATTGCCTACATCACTGGTAGGTCTAGAACTTCCTATAGGCCCTATAGGTATTGCATCCTTAGAAGAGAGTGAGAAATGCCTTCATGGCCCAGTGGTACCAGGACATTGACTCTGGGTTATAACTGAATCTTGAGCTACATACCAATCTCAGATTGTCAGCTAAAATTCCTGTATGGTTTCAGAGCTGGAGGCTACTACATATTTTCTCCTAAGTTATCAACAAACCGGTGCTTTACTCCATAACATGTGCACCTAATTTTGAAACTGAGAGAAGAAGAAGGTTTTATCTTCCTTGAAAGTGAGTCAGTATATCAGGTAGTGGAATTTCCCTGGTGATCCACTGGCTGAGACTCTGAGCTCTCAATACAGGGGTCGTGGGTTCAGTCCCAGCTCAGGGAACTAGATCTTGCATGCTGCAATTAAAGATTTCATTTGCTGCAACTAAAAGATCCCACATACCACAACAAAGAGCCAGTGCAATCAAATAAATAAATACATACATATTTTTTTAAAGTATATTAGGTATTTACCACAAAAGCCTCAAGTTTCTGGTTTTGTGTATCCTACAGTGTTATTTTATACATAATCTTAAATGAGGAGAAGAAGAATAAAATGAAGAAAACTCATCACATTAAATAAAATTATCTTTCAAGTCATCAATGATTCAAGTCAGTGACCCAGATTATATTCTCATCAGGAAATAAACAATTTAACAGGTATGCCCCACAGTCTGCCAGCATGAGGGGGTTTTAAAAATCAATGAATATTTATAATACACTAAAAAGAAAAATGATAGGAATGCACAATTGTCTCTGACTAAAGTCCTCAGTAAATAACTTCAGGAATCATAATTTGTCCAAATCACTTCCATTACTAACAATGTACCCGTTCGGCCCTTGCTGCGGTTTCAGTATGAACTTCTCTCTGTATAAGTGACTCAGGTAGTATCCTGTCTCTGACAATCACTGACCTAGCTCCTTTCTTTTCCTCTAATACAGCTTCTCTCTCCTAAAGTAGCTGAGGCTATTAATGAGTGTTGCACTAAGCTACCTTTGTGCTTCAGGCTCAAGACAGTCATTCTCCCCTCAGTCTAGTGAACCAGCCTATGTCTCTACACAGTGACTGGTCCATTTGAAGGTTGTTCTCAAGAAAATAAAAAATATTACAACCATCTCCATCCTAATGCCATGACAAGGGTGAGGTTGCCTTTCCTCCTTTGCAGGCTTGGAAAATTACTACTCTTCTCTCTTTCCTAACACCTCTGCTTGACTGTCCCTTCCCCAAAATTTTCAGGACTACTCCTTGAAATACTTGTCCACCATTTATTCAGTCAGTCTATCAGACATCTAAGAAATATTTATGGAGTGTCTGTTCGGTATCAATTTCTCTCTAGACACTGAATATACAGCCATAGTGTCAATCTTGGGGTAGAGGACAGATTTGTTTGCTCCTCAGGATAACATAGATAATTTCTCCCCCTGGATTAAGGGTTGGCAGGTTTTTTAGCACTTCCTTTTAAAAGTTTGAGATTTCCTAAGCTTGGGACTCCTAAACTGAAATGCAAATCTGCTGTGTGTGTGGCATCCTACATTGGCCACTGAATATTACACTGCAGAACTTGACAGGCCAGTAAGGTGACTCTCATATGGTGACTGTCTCTGCAGGTCTTAGGGTTGCCTCTGCTGGTTCTAGAACTAGTCTCTGTTTAGAAATGTATCTTGCCCTGTTGTGTTACCACTAGTGGGTTCTATTGCTGGAAGCCAACTTCATCCCTCTCTCCACACTGCTTTTATTTTCCTTCTGGTTTTAAATTTTTTCTTTTCAATGGGGCTCCACCAAGACACTTTTACCAAACAGTACCCTTTGAAAACAAATTATAAGAGCAAGAGAGGAGGCAATCAGTGTTAAGTATGCCTGGTGTTCACTGATACACTTTTATCCTCATTCTCTCCAGTGTTTATCTTGGAAGAACAGTTTAACCATCTACATAGAAGAACTGTAAAGCATATGTCAACCAACCCTGGTTATGGACTTTGTGTTTAAATTCCATTTCTATCACTAATATGTAAATTTGAATGAATACAGTGAGTTAATCTTTTAAAAACCTCACTTTCCTTATCTGTAAACTGGAATACATAAGCCTTATGAAATGCTGAGAACACCAGAAAATGGAGAGTAAATTTTTTGCCAGTGCTACTCTCTAACTAGAGGATAATTCCTGTCTGAAGGAGGGAAGGAAAGAGAAGAGATTAAGTATAGGTAATATCTGCTTCCTGGGCAAGACACCATAAGGGATTGCCTGCCTTATGTTTCCAAGCACTTGAAGCCAGAGAAAGAGGAAAGTGTATAATTTTATCTGAGGAAGTCAAGTGGCATGATTAAGGTGGAATGATGATACTTTAGTTTACATTTGTGTAGACGTATAATTCAAGGACACCTTGGAATTTCTCCCTACCCTTCTGTGTTTTAACCAAGCAGTTAAAGGCTACCTACTCCCAGAGGCAGACAACCTTGGTTTCATTCTTCAGTGTGTGATTATCCAGTTTTCCCACCACTACATATTGAAGAGACAATCCTGTCCCTGTTGAGTATTCTTGGCTCCCTTGTGGTGGTGGTTTAGTCGCTAAATCATGTTCAACTCTGGTGACCCCATGGACTGTATCCCACCAGGCTCCTCTGTCCATGGGATTTTCCAGGCAAGAATACTGGAGTGATTTTGCCATTTCCTTCTCCAGGGAATCTTCCTGAACCAGGGATAGATCCCAGATCTCCTGCACTGCAGGCAGATTCTTTACCAACTGAGCCACCAGGTTGACTGTATTTGTGAGGGCTTATTTCTGCCTTTTGAATCTGTCCCATTTGTCTATGTGTCTGTTATATGCCCCAGTACTATACTTTTTTGATTACTATAGCTTTGTGATATAGTTTGAACTCAAGAACTGTACTGTCTACAGCTTTGTTCTTCCTTAAGAGCTGCTTTGACTATTTGAAGCCTTTTACAGTTCTAAACGAATTTTAGCGTTTTTTAAACATCTCTTTGAAAAATGATATTGGAATTTTTATAGAAATTGCATTGATTTTAAATATAACTTTGGGTAAGAGGGACATTTTAAATAATATTAATTATTCTGATCCAGTCCTTAATCAGTTCTGCAACAATACTCAGCTTTCTTCTATCTTAGGGTCTTTGGATGTATGTTGTTCTGTCTCATCGCAATGGTGTTCTTCTGTTCCAATTAATAAAATGGCAGATTACTTCTCAACTTTCAGGTTTTAGAGTCAGGGAAACTTCCCCTGATCACGCTCACCATCATCCTCTCTTTCTATATATGTCTGATTCATACCATTTACCACCAATTGTAATTGTGTACTTAGTAGTTTACTTGGTTATTATCTATATTCCACACTAGATTTGATATCCAAAAAGGCAGATATTCTGTCTGTCTTTACTTCTTTTCAATGCTCAATGCTCAGCACAGTACCAGGTGTTCTGCAAATACACAATAACTTTGTCAGTGGTTGTGAAATAAGAAACAATTTGTTCTAGCACATTGCATTCACATGAGTTCATATTATAGCTCTTCATTTTTCTCAGATTATGGGGAAGAAAGACTACTTTTGCAACTTAATCTCATACATGATCATCAAAGTTAAGAGAATGGAACAGGGTGACAGACAGGGCTTGGGAAGCTCATTGTTAAACTGTAGCTGAACAGATATAAGGGATAGTGGTTTTGCCCATAAAATCTAACTATTTAGATTCTAATATAAAATCATTGCCTAAATTTAAAGGAAAATAAAGTTGCAATAAAACAATATTTGGTTGAAAATGTAATATAATTGTGCAGAAGTAATTTTTAAGCAAGTGCAATTTTACATTGTATAACCTGGGATAACTAATAGAATGCTAAACCTAACAATGTTTAACAATGTTTTCATTAAACGACTACATTTTTATACATATACACATTGGTATGATGTTAATTATTAATTTTCCCTTAAGAGTTTTATTTTAAAATGGGAATCGGGAGACAAGAGCTAGATAGAAATAAAAGAAAAAACTAAACTACAGATAGGAAATTAGTAATTTTTTGTTCTCATTCTTATCTCTTAGAGTAATTTTTATTCTCCACTTTTATTAGCAAATGCAAGCAAGATTTATCAGTGGCAATATTAATTTGTACTTTAATTTTCTAATTTATCCTTTCCTTAATTTATCAGTTTTCTGGTAATTAAGGCATAATTTATGAGATATTACCAGAAATTTCTGACTGTGATTGCTAGATAGCAAGAGAGAATATTTGAACTAAAGTATCATACTTACAAGGAAGTTTCTTTTCACTTTGTGTTCTCTAGGTAAGAACAAGGGACTGATGTAGTAATTGAAATTGCTGGTCAGACTAACAGCTCCTCTTAAGATTTATATTGTACAGTGGGAGCTCTGCAGACATAATCCTGGGGAAGGAGGAGAGTAACTATCTGAGTTCATGTTTAGAAGTCAAGGAAAATTATGTTTCTCCTTTGCTGAACAGCTTCAGTTTTTCCCTGAAAACTGTTTAACATGAAAGTTCTGAAAACATTTGTCTAGTAGTTTAAATGGAAAAATGTATGATGTGTTCTATCTTAATCCAAGATAATCAAAGAATGTTCACAGAAAAACATTATTCAATCAAACAATAAAAATAGGTAATATTTAAAAATTTGAGAGTAAACATAGCTTGTACCTAAAATGTAATGTAACTATACTTTATTGTGTCTGCTGATAGAAAGACATAGGACTTGGGAAAAGACAGTGATTAGTAGAAGAGAAGTGAAGTGCAAGGGAATCATTCTTTGGCAGATGCACTCTTTCACATCATTTTTAAAATCATTTTTTCAGTCCTTCTGAAGTTCATGGCTATTTTACATAAGACTATGCAGCCATGAAATTAAAAGATGCTTACTCTTTGGAAGAAAAGTTATGACCAACCTAGATAGCATATTCAAAAGCAGAGACATTACTTTGCTGACTAAGGTCTGTCTAGTCAAGGCTATGGTTTTTCCAGTAGTCACGTATGGGTGTGAGAATTGATCTGTGAAGAAGGCTGAGCCCCGAAGAGTTGATGCTTTTGAACTGTGGTGTTGGAGAAGACTCTTGAGAGTCCCTTGGACTGCAAGGAGATCTAACCAGTCCATTCTGAAGGAGATCAACCCTGGGATTTCTTTGGAAGGTATGATGCTAAAGCTGAAGCTCCAGTACTTTGGCCACCTCATGGGAAGGGTTGACTCATTGGAAAAGACTCTGATGCTGGGAGGGACTGGGGGCAGGAGGAGAAGGGGACGACTGAGGATGAGATGGCTGGATGGCATCACGGACTCTATGGACGTGAGTCTGAGTGAATTTCAGGGGTTGGTGACGGATGGGGAGGCCTGGCGTGCTGCAATTCATGGGGTCGCAAAGAGTCGGACACGACTGAGCAACTGAATTGAGCTGAACTGATACTTAAGTTATAGCTCAGGCAAACATCTTTAGGATGAAAATGTTTAGGACAAAATAGGCTCAAAATGTGAGTGCTACAAACCATGTGGACATAGTCCAAGGACATAATAGACCAAAAAATCAAAGATGCCACCTCTTTATAACTTTTGAGTATAATTCAAGTGTTTCACATGATATTCTCTCTCTAACAATATCTTATGATAAATAAATCAAATTGTCTTTGCCTGAAGACAAATATAAAACATTTTGTTTAAGACATTTTGGGTTAAAAAAATTGTAATACTGAGAAAAAGTAGTTATCTGAAAGGTGGTATAATTTGTCAAGGATCTTAATAATGTTGACTGAAAAGTCACTATGTGTGGATAAGGATACAGTTTTCTAATAACATATCTTTTGGATTCCTATCTGGAGGCGAAAGAGAAGACTTTCTAAAGCATTCCCAAGGACCACCAAAACACTGAAACAGCTTTGCTTATGTTTTTACTTCTGGAAATTATATCTAGTACTCTTGCCTGGAAAATCCCATGGATGGAGGAGCTTGGTGGGCTGCAGTCCATGGGGTCGCTAAGAGTCGAACACAACTGAGCGACTTCACTTTCACTTTTCACTTTCATGCATTGGAGAAGGAACTGGCAACCCACTCCAGTGTTCTTGCCTGGAGAATCCCATGGACAGAGGAGCCTGGTGGGCTGCTATCTATGGGGTCACACAGAGTCGGACACGACTGAAGCAACTTAGCAGCAGCAGCAGTAGCAGCATAGATAGATAGATAGATAGATAGATATAAATGATGTCCTCTTATCCTGATTGTTCAACAAAAATTCTGCAAAGAAAAATATCAATAAGCAAAAACAGAAACAATATTTAATATTGCCAGTTATATTTTATCTCCCTAGTTCATGAGACAATAGACTCAACTACATCTGATACTGAACCATAGCCTAGATAGACTCATTATACATTGGGCTTCACAGGTGATACAATGGTTAAGAACTGCCTGATGGCACAAGAGATGCAGGTTCAATCCCTGAGTTGGGAAGATCTGCTGAAGTGAGAAATGCAACCATTTGCACCATATGTAAATAATTGTATATGCTATAAATATAAATCTGGACAGATGAGGCATGTTTTAATGATAAATCAATTATTATAAGTAGTACTGTCACTGTGAATTTTAGCAGTGGTAAATGTTCTTAGTTAAATCTTCTCTCAGTTTGCAAAGTAACAGCTTTACTGGAAAATTCAATGTACATTAAACTTGAAAGAAATATAGGTTTTAATACATATATACAATGAAGTTAGGTTTCAGAGTCCAATTATTATAAAAAGTTTTTAATCTATGGGAACATTTGGTGGTACATTTTAAGGTCTTATGGGATGTTGAGCAATTCTTGATTGTGTGGAACACCTAATAGCCCTGCTTCCACTAAAATAAATACCAGTATTATCTCCTAATGATTGTGACAGAGAACATTACTTTCTCCTCCCTCCAATATTTCCAAAACTTCCCCTGGAGGGTAGTCCTGCCCTCATGGAAAACCTCTGATTTATATTCTTCAGATTTCAGCCACAAATGCCATTAAAGGGAAGAGTAATCAGAAATAAATACTCTTAAGAGGAAAGAAAAGTGCCAAAACAGCACAAGAACATTACTTGGATTAAAGAATCTCTATTTTTTTTAGTTGCTAAAAAGATGAAATAAGCAACATGCTACTCTATACCTAAATGTCATCTTGGAGAGGTTTCTCAGATGGCAACAGATATCTGAGAATTGGGAATTTTTGCCGGAAGAAAATAAGATCTAATGATGTTGCTTAAATTATTAAATAGAACTAAAATTTTCCCCCATTGCACATTAGGTGATGATTTATCATTGTTTCAGATAGCTTAGCTATACCCAAGAAATAGTTGTCAATAGTATAAAATGCTTCAGGGAGTAACACAAAATCTAATTGCAATGTGGAGGCTACTTGTGACCTTAGGTAAAACACTTCTCATGAACTTTTGTGTTGCCATAGGAGATATTCTTGGGAGACAAGGATATGGAAAAAAGATGCCTGGCTGTTAAAAAATCTCACTAATCTTTTAGCAAGAAAAATCTTTTTCTTACTAATCTACCTTTTGTCAATGTAATTTGCAGACCCCCAAGCACTAGTACGTCAAGCCTGTATATTGTCACCCTGCTTATTTGACTTATATGCAAAGTACATCATGAGAAATGCTGGACTGGGGGAAGCACAAGCTGGAATCAAGATTGCCGGGAGAAATCTCAATAACCTCAGATATGCAGATGATACCACCCTTATGGCAGAAAGTGAAGAGGAACTAAAGCCTCTTGATGAAAATGAAAGAGAAGGGTGAAAAAGTTGGCTTAAAGCTCAACATTCAGAAAATGAAGATCATGGCATCTGGTGCCATCACTTCATGGGAAATAGATGGGGAAACAGTGGAAACAGTGTCAGACTTTATTTTTCTGGGCTCCAAAATCACTGCAGATGGTGATTGCAGCCATGAAATTAAAAGATGCTTACTCCTTGGAAGAAAAGTTATGACCGACCTAGATAGCATATTGAAAAGCAGAGACATTACTTTGCCAACAAAAGTCAAGTCTTGTCTAGTCAAGGCTATGGTTTTTCTAGTGGACATGTATGGATGTGAGAGTTGGACTGTGAAGAAAGCTGAGACCAAAGAATTGATGCTTTTGAACTGTGGTATTGGAGAAGACTCTTGAGAGTCCCTTGGACAGCAAGGAGATCCAAATAGTCCATTCTAAAGGAGATAATCCCTGGGTGTTCTTTGGAAGGAATGATGCTAAAGCTGAAACTCCAATACTTTGGCCACCTCATGTGAAGTGGAAGTTGACTCATTGGAAAAGACTCATGCTGGGAGGGATTGGGGGCAGGAGGAGAAGGGGACGACAGAGGATGAGATGGCTGATGGCATCACCAACTTGATGGACATGTGCTTGAGTGAACTCCAGGAGTTGGTGATGGACAGCGAGGCCTGGCATGCTGCAGTTCATGGGTTCACAAAGAGTCAGACATGACTGAGGGACTGAACTGAACTGAAGCACTATAGATAAGAGGGTAAGGAAAAAGTATTGTTCTACCCTGACAATAGCATACTAATTAGAGGGAGGAGAGAAGCAAAAAAGACATTTTTCTTTTGAAGATGGAAAAAACTTGAACAGGTTTATTTGCTGTGAAGACAGTGTCAGGAGAGAGGAAATCATTGAGATAACCAAGAATGGAGCTGAGCAATGAAGAGAACACACAGTGAGATGAACCAGTAGTTGTGGCAAAGGGATTTCTCTTTTTGCAGGGAGCAACTATGGGAATCAAAGTGAAATATTTGGGGATTTGGAATCAACTGAAGGAAAAATCTCAGGAATTCTTGCATGTTAGTCAACATATTTAGTCATTACATTTGGATATTTTGAGTAAATCTTTGGAGGGTTTATTAACCTAGTTTCAATTAATCTTGTTTTTTTTTTAATTGAAATTTTAAGGTATAGCATACATAAATAGAATTGTCTACATCATAAACTTATAGCTCAGTGAATTGAATAAACCCTTATAACCCAATCACCAGCCAGGTCAAAAGAGAGAACATTGCTTGCATTCTTAGAAGTTCCCTCTTGGCTTCTTCCGGTGACAATCTCTCCTCAAGGTTAACCACTAATCTGACTTCTAAATCATAGATTAGTGTTGTGTATTTTTGCACTTTATAAAATATATGGAATTTTACAATATACTCTTTTATCCAACTTCTTCCACTCAACATGTTTTTGAGATATGTTCTGTGTGGTTGCAGACTTTTTAATTCTCATTGCTGTATAGTATTCCATTGTGAATATACACCACTGATGTATTTATCCATTCTACTTTTGAATGTCATTTATTTGGGTAATTTTTAGTTTTAATATTATGCATAGACTCACCATGAACATTTTTGGTCTTATCTTGCTTTACATACTTACATATTTTCACTGGGTATAGGCTTAAGAATAGAAATATAGGGTAAATTGGGTTTTTTAACTGCCAAAATTTGTTGATCCATTTTACTAGCATGGAGAAACAGTGACATCTGGTGCATAAAACAATGAATTTCAGGTTTTAGTATATAGTTGATATTTTTTAGAGAATCTATTCTTACAGGTGATATGAAGTTATAAGAATCCACACACAAAAAAAAGAATCCATACAATGTACTTACAGTTCTTGTATCTAGTATTAAAATTAATATAAAATATATTCACTTTGAACCCAAATAATTTAAGAATAAAATTTTTAGACTCATGAATAATCAAGTAGGTAAGAATAACACTTTTATGGAAAA
The DNA here is from genome assembly GCF_016772045.2 of Ovis aries. NCBI lineage: Eukaryota > Metazoa > Chordata > Mammalia > Artiodactyla > Bovidae > Ovis > Ovis aries. The sequence goes on from NC_056054.1 coordinate 213,690,129, forward strand.
AATACTATTTTATGTGTACTAATGACAATGTTTTAAAATGCAAATCACTACCCTTAATGTGCCAAAAAGTGAAGGGCTTTAAGGTTTGTGAAATATGCAGTTTTTTTTCCTAACCTCAGCTAAAGAAACTTGAATAAAGCAAAATACAAACATACACAGATACTATGCTTATAATTTAATTTAAAAGGAAAACTAATTTATATATTGGAATTCTTTAGAATAATTAGGGGAGTTCTCTGTCCCTTTACATTTCTGGGCCTGCTGAAAAAGCTAAACTTACAAAAAAAAATACATTATATAATTAAGAAACATGCAAATGCATACTACCATATTCTTATGTTTGTGTGTGATCGTTGTTGTCACAAAATAAATGGATGACTCAGGTATGTTCTTTAAGGCATTGTTTGGTTATGCCTATAGTTCTAGAAAAATAGTACAGGTTTTTCCCTTGACTTGATGAAGCTCAGGTATCAGGGTTTATCACACTGAAATGTAATGCTCTTTAGCATTTATTCCACAAACATTTATTGTAATCTTTTATCTGCCAAGCATATTAGCTAGTGGAGCTATCTTGGTAGTTTGAGAAAGTAAAGGAAGTTTATGGTATTAATTGTTCACACTGGAGAAAGTAAAACAACTAGAGGAAATATACAGGATTCCTGAGAAGCACTGAAGGCCCAGTTGAGGGAAAAGGTCTTGAATTTTTTAACAGTGCTAATTATCAGGAGAGCTCATCAAGCAGAGTTTGGTCAGAGAGGAAGAGGACAAATAAACTAAGCTGGATTGGATTTTTTAAGAAAACATATAATAGAAGATAAATGAGTCAGAGAGATAAGGGCCTAGAGGATAACTATGAAAATATTTCATGGAGTTGATATGGGACCTGAAAGTAAAGGGTGTTTTACAGATAGATTACAGATAGATTTGATGGCAAGAGAGAATGCTGATGTTTCTTAAGTACTTAGAAATTAGATGAAGTTAAAGTATTATGGTAAGAATGAAGTAGGAGAGCTGGAAGGAAGAACAAGGTTAAGGGCAGAGGAAATTGTGAATTTATGACTTTATGAAGCATTTGCAGTGCTGAGTGAGACAGAAAGTGTCGCAAATGTGAAGTGGAAATGGAAGTTGTTGGAAATAAGAAAGCCAATAAAATGAGAGGCAAAGATATTAGATGGACATTGGTAATAAGGATAATTGCGGAACTTAAGTAAGTCTGAGTGATTTAGCAAAGCTCTTAATAAATGAGGGATGGTGAGATGAAAATAGTATGGTGAGGACTAAAAGTAAAGAATTGAAAAAATTAGTAAGTGTCAACAGAAGATAAATAACTGATTAATAAGCCTATAAAACAATGTCTAATCTTGCAAGTAAGTGAAAGTGAAGTGAAAGTGTTAGTCATTCAGTCCTGTCTAACTCTTTGCAATCTCATGGACTGTAGCCCACCAGGCTCTTCTGTCCATGGGATTATATCCAGGCAAGACTAGAGGAATGGGTTGCCATTTCTTTCTCCAAGGGATCTTCCCAACCCAGGGATCAAATCCAGGTCTCTTGCATTACAGACAGATTCTTTATCATCTGAGCCATCAGGGAAGACCTTACAAGTAATAAAATGACTATATATAGAAAAAGATGAGAAACCTTATATTTTATCTATGAAATTATCAGAATTTTAAAGAATTCTTGTCAAGAATGTAATGAAACATATGAGTATAAACTACTGGAACATTTTGGAACTTAATTTAGCAATGTTATTAAATATGTTTCAACAAATGTTGACCAGTTAATTCCACTCCTGGGAAACTATTATAAAGGGATCACTGGAGTGTTACTTAAAATAATCAAAATGGAAAAGAATCTGAGTAGCTAACAAAAGGAAATGCTTCTCATATAATGTTAAGTTGGAAAATATCTTACAATGTTTTATATACAATATAATCAAATTATTGAAAACCAAAACCTATGCATTAATAAATAACTAGAATAAGATATCCTCAGAAGAAAGAAAACTAATGCTTTTTTTTCCTTACTTAAAAATATATTCTTTTGTGGTTTTCAAAGTTTCTCTAATTAGTACTATATCAATTTTTACTGGAAATATAAAACTGAATTTAATAACAGTGTAGAGCAAACCACTGACAACACTATCACCAACAAAAATTTGAATGGACTAAAAATATAAAAGAAAATTAAAATAAATATAGACCATTTAAACACATACCCTCTTCCAACAGCTCAAGAGATGACTCTACTCATGGATATCCTTAAATAGTCAATACCGAAATCATATTGATTATGTTCTTTGCAGCCAAATATGAAGAAGCTCTCTTCTTCTGACTGTAGAGTCAGACAAAACAAGATCTGGAGCTAACTGTGGCTCAGATCATCATCTCCTTATTGCAAAATTCAGACTTAAATTCAAGAAAGTAGGGAAAACCATTAGGCCATTCAGGTATGACCTAAATCAAATCCCTTATGATTATACAGTGGAGGTGATGAATAGATTCAAGAGATTAGATCTGGTAGACAGAGTGTCTGAAGAACTATGGAGAGAGGTTTAGAACACTGTACAGGAGGCGGTGACTAAAACTATCCCAAAGAAAATGAAATGAAAGAAGGCAAAGTGGTTGTCTGAGGAGGCCTTACAAATAGCTGAGGAAAGATGAGAAGTGAAAATCAAGGGAGAAAGGACAAGATATACCCAGCTGAGTACAGAATTCCAGAGAGTAGCAAGGAGAGGTAAGAAGCCCTTGTTTAAGAGAACTATGCAAAGAAATAGAGGAAGACAATAGAGTGGGAAAGACTAAAGATCTCATCAAGAAAATTGGAGATGCCAAGGGAACATTTCTTGCAAAGATGGACATAATAAAAGACAGAAATGGCAAGGACATAACAGAAGCAGAAAAGATTAAGAAGAGGTGGCAAGAATACACAGAAGACCCATTAAAAAAAATGGTCTTAATGACCTGGATAACCACCTAGTATGAAGTCAAGTGGGCATTAGGAAGCATTACTGTGAACAAAGCTAGTGGAGGTGATGGAATTCCAGTCGAGCTATTTCAAATCCTAAAAGATGATGCTGTTAAAGTGTTGCATTCAATAGGCCAGCAAATTTGGAAAAGTCAGCAGTGGCCACAGGACTGGGAAAGGGCAGTTTTCACTCTAATCTCAAAGACAGGCAATGCCAAACAATGTACAAACCACTGTACAATTGTACTTATGCTAGCAAGTTTACATTCAAAATCCTTTAAGCTAGGTTCCAACTGTATGCGAACTAGGAAATTCCAGATATACAAGCTGGATTTAGAAAAGGAAGAGGAACCAGAATTCAAACTGCCAATATCTGTTGGATTACAGAAAAGGCAAGGGAATTCCAGAAAAGTATGTTTCTGCTTCAGTGGCTGTGCTATAGCCTTTGACTATGTTGATTGCAAGAAACTGGAAAATTCCTAAAGAGATGGGAATACCAGACCACCGTACCTGTCTCCTGACAAGTCTATATGCAGGTCAACAAGCAGTAGTTGGAACCAGACATGGAACAATGGATTGGTTCAAAAGGAGTACATCAAGGCTGTATATTGTCACCCTGCTTATTTAACTTATATGCAGAAAGCATCATGGGAAGTGCTGGGTTGGATGACTCACAAGCTGGAATCAAAATTGCTGGGAGAAATATCAGCAACCTCAGATATGCAGATGATATCACTCTAATGGGAGAAAGTGAAGAGGAACTAAAGAGCCTCTTGAAGAGGGTGAAAAAAGAGAATGAAAAACCTGGCTTAAAACTCATGACTAAAGAAACTAAGATGACATCCAGTCTCATCATTTCATGGCAAATCGATAGGGAAACAATGGGAACAGTGACAGATTTTATTTTCTTGGGTTACAAAATTACTACAGATGGTGACTGCAGCCATGAAATTAAAAGACATGTGGTACTTGGAAGGAAAGCTATGACAAACTTAGACAGCATATTAAAAAAGACAGAGACATCACTGTGTCGACAAAAGTCCATATAGTAAAAACTATGTTTTTTCCAGCAGTCATGTATGGGTGTGAGAGTTGGACTTTAAAGAAAGCTGGGCACTGAAGAATTGATGCTTTTGAACTGCGGTGTTGGAGAAGACTCTTGAGAGTCCCTTGGACTGTAAGGAGATCCAACCAATCCATCCGAGAGGAAATCAGTCCTGAATATTCGTTGGAAGGACTGATACCGAAACTGAAACTCCAATACTCTGGCCACCTGATGCGAAGAACTGACACATTGGAAAAGACACTAATGCTGGGAAAGATTGAAGGCAGGAGGAAAAGGGGACAACAGAGAATGAGACGGTTGGATGGCATCCCGACTCAATGGACATGAGTTTGAGTAAGCTCTGGGAGTTGGTGATGGACAGGGAGGGCTGATGTGCTGCAGCCCAAGGAGGCAGAAAGAGTTGGACATGACTGAGTGACTGAACTGACTGAATGACTGATTCTTTGCGTATCTCCTTCTTCTAAATTCTGAAAATTCTAGCTGTGCTGGTCTCCAGTCTGTCTCTCAGTTCAGTGAGACTGTTGGACTCTTTAAGTTTGCTTTCCTTATGCCATGTTAAGTCTCACCTCATTTGATTTCCCTTCTTAGGGATCACAGCCCTCTATTACCTATTGCCCCACTATCTGAAAATAATTGTGTTCTACAATTATTCCAACTTCTAGTTACAGTAAGACGTAATTCTAGACCATCTTACATCATGGCTTAAGTCTCACCTAGAATTGCATATCCAGAAAAATATCTTTCAAAAATGAAAGAAAAATAATATATTTTAGATCAATGGGGACTGAGAGAACTTGTTGCCAGCAGAATTTACCACAGTACAAGATATGCTGAAGGAATATCTTCAGATTGAAGAAACTAATACCACATGGGAATTCAGATAGATGGGAAGGAGTGGAGAATACAAGAAATATTATATGTATAGGTAATTATACAATACTAACATTTGTTTTCTTAAATTTTTCAAGTCATAGTATACATAAAAGAAAAGTAAGAACAGTATATTTTGAGATTTGTAATACACTTAGAGGTAAATATGTGATGCAAATAGTCAGAAACAACTTAGTGATTAAAAAACAATAACAAAAGTGTTGAACAGTATCATAAAGGATTGGGCTTCCCAGGTGGTTCACTGATAAAGAATCCACCTGCCAATGCAGGAGACACAAGAGATGTGAGTTCAGTCCCTGGATTGGGAAGATCCTCTGGAGAAGGAAATGGTAATCTACTCCAGTATTCTTGCCTGAGAAATTCCATGGACAGAGAGCCTACTTCCAGGCAAGAATATTGGAGTGGGTTGCCATTTCCTTCTGCAAGGGATTTTCCCAACCAAGGGAAGGAACCTGCATCTCTTGTGTCTCCTGTATTGACAGGTGGATTCTTTACCACTGAGCCACCTGGGAAGCCCTAGAAGAGATAGTATGAGATATTAAAAATTTTATTAACTAAAAAATAAAAATAAAGAGAAGAACAAAGAAACATCACATATAAAGCAAATAGCTGATAGTAAATTTCATCTCAATTGTATTGGTATTTCAAATTCAGAGTTTATAGAATACATAAAAAAAGCAAATCCCAATTATTTGCTGCCTACAAGAGATCTGCAGTATAACAATAAAGAAAAATCATTATAACAAAGCCAGATTGAACACAAAAGGTGGTAACACACCAAATACTAAGCATATGAAAGCTGATATGCTATAATAATGTCAGACAATATTGACTTCAAGACAAGAAGAATTGTAAGACTGAGAGGATCATCTTATGATCGCAATAGGATAAATTCATCAAGAAGATATCACAATCTTAAGGTGAATAAACTTAGTAATAATATTTCAAAATACATAAAGCAAAAATGACCAGAATTAACAGGAGTAATAGATAAATCCCTGAAGAAGAAGATTTTAATACTTCTCTCAGCAATTGGTAGAAAAAGTAGACAATATGTCAGTACAGATCATCATAGACAATTTGAATAACACTATCAATCAACATGACATAAGTGACATTTACAAAACACTATATCCAACAACTGCAGAACATATAATTTTTTCAAGAGCACATGAAACACACTGAGATAAATTATATGCTGAACTGTAAAACAAATATTAACAAATTTCAGTTTTGAAATCATGTTCCCTGTCCATACCAAACTAGATTAGAAGAAAAATAGCTAAACAATATGCATAGTATGATTTTATTTATACTAAACAATGTTAACCCAGCAAGTCAATATATTGTATATCTCAATAAATATGCATGTACATGTATAAAAAAATGGCAAAATATAGATCAAAATGACTTCTTAATCAGATAATGAGAATGGAAAAGGGGAATTGAAGAGGCACATTCAAGTTCTATTTATATGTATTTCCTTATTGTTGGATTCTTTTTATTGATACGTCACTTGTATATTTAGGATTGATAAAGTAAGTCTTATAAAGAATACATATATGAGGATAGCCCATACAGAAAAGCGAAGAAGGATCTGCCCTACCATTATCAAAAGCTTTTATATGGCCATGATACTGGAGTACAGTGACATATAGGCAGTAGCAAAAGTTAACAGAATAGAGTCCAGTAACAGGCTTATTACACATGAGATTTTAGTAGATAATAAAGGAGAGCATTAAAATTGCTGGGCAAAGTGTGTCATCTTTATTAAATGGAGTGTTAAGGCAGCTGGTAGGGCTGTATTTCTTCATCATCTTTGAAGTTAGGTGTGACTTTGTGACCTTTTTTGGCAATGAGATGTAAGTATAAGTAGCAGATATCACTCCCAGGTAGAAACTTGTTTCTGTTCCAGGCAGTCAATGTACAATTTGCCATTTCCTTTCCTGAAGCTGCAATGATGAGTGATGAAGTGCATGTGGAGATAGCATCTCTATCAAACTGGCTCTTCGAGTGACACCATGAGCATTCCCACCTGCCTGGTTAGACAGGAAGTGAAAGGAAAAAGTAAATTTTTGTTAAGTCATTAGATGTTTAGTGGGTTTGACAACACAGCCTAAACTGATTAATGTAAAAATTGATTATCTAGAATTTTGAAGATATTGTAATACATCTCCCCTGCCCCCAACTTATTGCATCATCATGGAGGCTAAGAAGCAGGTAGAATGAAAATTACTACTGGAAGTTGGAATATTTTTCCACACTCTGTAGTAGCAAAACTTTTCATAAAACTATTGCTCACAATGATGTGGTAACTGATTATGAATCTAGAACAAATGGAAAACAGAATGATAGCAGCAAGCTTTGACTGACATCGCCCTAGTCTAGCAAAATATTACAAGAAGGTGAGCTCAGACAGAAATTGTCACTTTGCAAGCATAAATGAATCATAGATTCATTTAGATTCATATAGAGTCCATGATGAATCTATAAATTTATGAATTTTTAGGAATGGAAGAGACAAATGCTTCTTAATCTTAAATGTAAAAATGAAAACAAATTTGAAAAACAAAAGCAATTTAAAACTTGGCTTTGGTACCGAGGTTCAGCTCTGGCAGGACCAGAGATATCCAAAGCGTGACGGCATCGGCAACTGAGAAATTGATAGAGAGATAAGAAAAGAATGTTATAGTTAAGAAAATAGAGGAGAGAAAGAGGCTGATATTCCTTGGTTTACACAGAAAGCCAATAAAGCCCCAGCATAGGACTTGCACTGTTCACTTAGGCCACAGGCGCCCTCTCGAATCGCGGAAGGAACCCCACCTTGGGTACTTTCTCAAGTGAGTCTTAGAAGCCCAGGCAGAGAAGTGAACTTAGAGGGCCCCTGTGCTCCAGGGAGTCAGCCTGAAAGAAAGAAAAAAAGTTATGGGGAGACCAAGCTTTGGTGAGCAAGGCCCACAGCTTTACTTTCAAAAGGAGCTTTTATACCTTAAGTTGTACGTAGAGAATAATGGAAGATGCAGAGTCATGCAGGGTCAGCAGCCCTGACCCTTATCAAGACCAGGCTTTCTTTCTGCATGCCTATCTGTACATACAGGTCTTAGGTGATTTACATCATCTTCTTGCCAGGAGGCCTGCTAACATTTTATGACTCTTTCTTCTGATAAAGGTTAGTTAACCAGAAAGCTTATTTTCTCTAAAAGTGTTTTTTCTAAAGTCAGGCGCCATTCTCCAAAAGTACTAGATAAAGTTGCATTCCTATAGGGCAAAGGTGCAGTAAGCTATAACAGGGAAAGAATTTATTATCTCAAGGCTTAGTGTTGTTAATATCAAGGCCACTACTTATATTTCTATATATCAACTATGTTAATTAATGCACACAATATGAAAACGTGGCAGCAAACATTGGCTCAACAATGAGACCCTTCACCAATACCATTTTAATAATTTCTTAACTCCCCAAAAGGTTTCATTTAAGCTTCCCATGCCTCTCGTGGTTGGAAGGCTGTAAACAATCACAAGCGTAGTTGTAAAAGTCCAGATAAACCTGTCAGGCAAGTTAGAAAGTCATCAGAGGGGTTTGGATTGGAACACTCTTATTATGCCCAGGAGATTTACTAACTAGAGCTCTAAGTTGATTTTCTTTAGAGAAAGGTGGTCAGGGATCAGTTCAGTTCAGTTCAGTCACTCAGTCGTGTCCGACTATTTGCGACCCCATGAATCGCAGCACGCCAGGCCTCCCTGTCCATCACCAACTCCCAGAGTTCACTCAAACTCACGTCCATCGAGTCAGTGATGCCATCCAGCCATCTCATCCTCTGTCATCCCCTTCCCTCCTGCCCCCAATCCCTCCCAGCATCAGAGACTTTTCCAATGACCCAACTCTTTGCACGAGGTGGCCAAAGTACTGGAGTTTCAGCTTCAGCATCATTCCTTCCAAAGAAATCCCAGGGTTGATCTCCTTCAGAATGGACTGGTTGGAACTCCTTGCAGTCCAAGGGACTCTCAAGAGTCTTCTCCAACACCACAGTTCAAAAGCATCCATCCTTCAGCGCTCAGCTTTCTTCACAGTCCAACTCTCACATCCATACATGACTACTGGAAAAACCATAGCCTTGACTAGATGGACCTTAGTTGGCAAAGTAATGTCTCTGCTTTTGAATATGCTATCTAGGTTGGTCATAACTTTTCTTCCAAGGAGTAAGTGTCTTTTAATTTCATGACTGTAGTCACCATCTGCAGTGGTTTTGGAGCCCAAAAAAATAAAGTCTGACACTGTTTCCACTGTTTCCCCATCTATTTCCCATGAAGTGATGGCGCCAGATGCCATGATCCTTGTTTTCTGAATGTTGAGCTTTAAGCCAACTTTTTCACTCTCCACTTTCACTTTCATCAAGAGGCTTTTTAGTTCCTCTTCACTTTCTGTCATAAGGGTGGTGTCACCTGCATATCCGAAGTTATTGATATTTTTTAGCCCCCTGTTAATGTCGGAGCTGTTCGTGAGAGGCATGAAATAGTAAGACAGACAGATTCTGGTTTTGGGGTAGATGTTTGAGCAGGTCCATGGGGTCCCTCGAGTCCTGATTCGCCTTTGCCCATCAGGTCTCTTCCTCATGACCTTTGCCATGGGTGGGATCTCCTGTGCTGGCTCCTGGCACTTTGGTTTATTCACAATTGTAAAAAACTGGAAATAACTCAAATGCCCTTCAACTGGAGAATGGAGAATACACACAACTGGAAAACACATTATGATGTGACCATTCTGTAGAACACTATTCAGAAGGAACAAATGACTAATCCATGTAACAAAATGAATGAATCTCAAACCATTATACTAAATGTAAGAAGTTAGGCTCAAAAGGTTACATATTACATGATTCCATTTATGTAACATATTTGCAAAGGCAAAGCAGAAGAAACAGAAAATGAGCCAAAGATTGCCAGTATCTAGGGATGAGTAAACGGAGAAGGCAATGGCACCCCACTCCAGTACTCTTGCCTAGAAAATCCCATGCATGAAGGAGCCTGGTGGGCTGCAGTCCACAGCGTTGTGACTGAGTGATTTCACTTTCACTTTTCACTTTCATGCATTGGAGAAAGAAATGGCAACCCATTCCAGTGTTCTTGCCTGGAGAATTCCAGGGATGGGGGAGCCTGATGGGCTGCTGTCTATGGGGTCACACAGAGTTGGACACAACTGAAGCAATGCAGCAGCAGCAGCAGCAGCAGCAGCAGGGATGAGGAGAAGACACATAGGAATTTGGGGAGTTATTTCAACTTTCTTTTTAACATGGTGGGAGTTACATGACAGTACACATTTGTCAAAACTCACAGAGTTGTACACTAAAAATGGTATACCTAAACATGTTTGAGAGCCCAGGAGGCAGTTTGTTTTAATAATTATAAAGCTGAGAAGCAGTGGAGGATATATGATAATCCTAATGAAAATGGGAGAAATTAGCCTTGCTAAAGAGGAAAGATACTTTCTTTGGCCATCAGAAGAACAACACTCATTTAGTTAGCATATATTATGCATCAACTCGAGTCAGTCTACTAAGCATCCTTGTATAGAGAGGAATACTTTAATCTCAAATCCTTATGATATATTCTGGAGGAAGTGTTAGTCCCAGTTTAAGAAAACACAAAATAACTTGCACAAGTGATGGACCTGGGCAGATCCGTCTGACGGCTAAGCCCTGATGACGTCCTCTGTGTAATGCAAAACTTAGAATGAGTGATGATAAAGATTTGCATGTGGGAAAGAAGTTGAGAAAAGTATGGTCAGGAGACTCTATTATAAGAGCATTCTAAAACTGGGCCATCTGTTGACAGCATAGGGATTTGATGGCTGAAGTGAAACTGAAAACTTGAAGAGAGTGGGAAAAATTGGAGGAGGTAGTAAAGATTTTGACATTGTTTGTTCTAGTCTTTGTCCTTGTACCATAGGGATGAGACAGCATGCCATTCTTAGTTACATTAAGAGAAAGAAATCCCTCTGCAAGATGCAAGAGACCCATAATACTCTTCATTCTGTGCATATTATCATAAGAATGTGCAACTTGAGAGCCTCTTATTTTTCAAAGGCAAATTCTTATCCATTCCCCAAGTCCCATTCATTTCTGTGTTCTGTTTATGAAGAATATGTCATTGAAATTATATGTATTCCTGAGGGTGGGAGAGGAACTTTGAAGTATAAAAAGAGTTGTAATTTGCAGATGATTATCGTACTGATCTCTAATGGATTGACTGACCTTGATTTTTCATAGACTTTTAGGATATCAAAAAGGAACTGGAAAACAAAGTATAAAATCATAACTGTAAATCCTGCATCCATAACATTAAAGAAACACAGTCCAGGTTCAAAGGGATCTTTTCTATGCATACCATTTCACTAGACTGTAAAGCTCTGTCAGCTTTCTTTGGTAAAGGTAGATATCATGAAGCCTTGGATATTTGCATGGTATTGCAAGTATTAGGAAAACATTCATAATGCAAAACTGAATTGTTTCAAATAGTGTTAAAATAGAAGGCATCTTAGAAATTATCTAGTTCCAGCTCTTCGCTTTGCCTATGAGTAAAACCGTCTGGATTAATTGCAGAATACCTTGAAAAAATCTGTGTTGCATTTACGTACTCCTTTTTCATCCTTTCTTACATTGTGCTGGTAAGGTGACAGAATGAAAGGTATGAAAATTAAAAGATGAATTCACTGTGAATAGTAAGGAATGATGGTATTTAAAAAGAATATTATATGCATTATGTTTTCATTCATTTTTGAGGCAGTGTAGTACTAGCAGCTAGAAGACGAAGTTCTGCTTGTCTGCTCACTCTTTCCGAGATTTGGCTTCCTCATTTTATGTCCCTGGTTCCCCTAGAAAATAAAAATGCTACAGTCTTTGGAAAAAAAAGTTATTAAAATGCCATTTTAGATGGAGAAATAGAAGTGCTTCTTGTAAGGTAGATGATTTTTCAAAAACTTAAAAATTGTTGGGTCTCTGTCTTGGAATATGTTTACGAAGAAAACAGCCATCAGTCTTGAATAACGTTGAGATGTTTGAAAAGAAATGTGTAAATCTGATAGCCTCCAGAGGTTTCTTCTAGATCTATCATCTCAAGATTATGTCCTCAATGTAGTAGATGAAATATAGCTTAACACATGAGCTCTCATCACTAAAGAGTTTATTATCCATAGGTTCATGACATTTTATTGTACTGCTGTTTATTCACACATGTGCCATTGCATTCCAGAAGGGATATCAAGGCTGTAAATAGATGATCTTTAGAGCTTTTATAAGAGAATAATTTAAGTAGACCTTCACTGAGCAGCTGAAATCGAGTATTTACTGTATTAGAGCTGGTCTATTGGTTGGAAGCAGAGTCCTAAAATCATATTTAAAAGTTTCCAAATAGAGATATCTTGTGAAATAGAAAAAAAAAGATCTTTAGACATAAAAGATTTCTTCTTTACACAGGAATGATAATGACAACACCACTGCTCTTTTACAGTCTCTCTGGGAGTTTTTCTCACCATGGCAGTTACAGAAGAATGAAAGCTTCATGCCTTGGGAAGTCCGCATTTTTATGTCTGGAGTGCTTCCATTAGGTCACATTGTTAAAGGCATAGCTCTTTCCTAAGGGAGAAAGCTTTCCCCACTTGATAGCAATCCTGTTCATTCTGCCTGCAGCTGCTTGGCTCCCTGGTACACCATGCAGACCAAACTTATTAAAACAGTGTACAAATGATTTCTATGGAAAGTGCATCACTGTTGGTTTAACCAGTTATTATAAATATGAAAAATATAGTTCCCTTTTTTGGGAAAAAGATCAAGTATCTTAGGAAGTTGTGCCTGGACATCTGCAGGAATTAAGAGACATAAAATAACGGAAGACTGCTAACTGTTGCACAGCACGTGTTCGGCTTCCTCTTTTGCACTGCAGGGGAAAGACACAAAGATGAAGCCATACTCTCTGGAGGGCATGAAGGGAAAAACTTGATGGACAAACTTCATTCTCATTTATCTGACTTATCCTTATGCCCAACTATGTCCAGATCCTCTCATAGAAGAAAGACGGGTTAGAGAATATAGTGGTTCTGAATTCTCTTCAATTTATAGTTACTTTTTTCTTTTTCTTTTTTCTCTTTCTATTGTTCAGGACCTCAAGGTATAAAACATCATTTGACTTTCTTTAGTGGAATGTCAAAGGGAGTCTCCTCTAACAGAGTGCTAGCTAACTCTTTGCCCTTACAGCTCAGTAATGTAATTTTATCTGATCTTTCTCTTCTTTTTTTCTGCTTAATATCTGAACTCTTTCTAGAAGCCAAGATCAGACTTACAGATATTAAACTTTTAAAATATGGATATATTCCTTATTACCACAAAAAAAAATACTTTCTGGTTTAAAATATGTAGTACATGCTTTTGTGTATGTGCATGTGAAGATGATATTTGAACATATCCCCCAAGTCCATATCAATAGCAAACTACCTATCGTGAGAAAAGCGATGTTGGACCAACTGACTGGGGGCCTGGAGGGTAGAAGCCAGGCCTTGGCTCTTCCAAGAGCAGATGGAAGGAAATGGAAGATCTTTTGTTCTTCTGGCCTTAGGATGACTCTGGAGACCAGAAATGAAGAGATACAAAGTGCTTATCAAAATGCTGTGAATTCTGGAGAGAGTTTGCCACAAATCTCAGGAGGAAAGATGAATGTTCCTGGGAAAACCAACTGGTCTCCATCATCCAGCAGAAAAGTCAAACAGGTGGTATGAGTCTCTGTAACAGCTAGGCCTGGAAAATGCTAATGTTTGCATAAGAGGAGGCTGCAGTTAGAAGTTTTTGTGATGCTTCCACACTTGGAACTGACAGACTGTTGGCTGGTACACGCTAGTCCCTTGTTTTGGACAGTGTGGTCTGTGACCCTAGCAGCAGTGTTATCACCTTGTTGCTTAATAGAGATGCAGAATCTCAAGCTCCAACCCAGATCTCCTGGATCAGAACTAGGATTTCAACAAGATTCCCAGGTGACATACAGGTATACTAAAGTCTGAGAAGCCCATAGATACAGAAACAACTGCCTCCCCCTTCACAGGTGGTATTATCACCCTTGTATTAGCAGCCGGATTCGTAGCCCACTGAAAAGACTAAAAAGCCCCCAATGGTGGTTCTGATTCTTAACGAAGAACAGCTAAAGGGGTCTAATGAATCTTTCAAGAGGTAAATAAGGTAATTTTTTAAATATTGAGAAATCTAGTATTTGAACTAAAAAGTTAATAGATAATTTTAAAGGGAAAATGGTCACTGTTAAGACTTGAATGAGTGATCTTGAAGATTAAGTTTAAAAAGTCTCAAAACAAAAACACAAAGAAATGGAAATCAAAAAACAATAAAGTCAGGAATCCCAAAATTCAAATAATATGGGTTCTAGAGAAAGAAAAAAGGAATAGCTAGAGAAAGAGAAATTAATTTCAAAACAATGGAAGAAAATGTCTTATTTTGAAGTCAGACTGGACTTTGCAAGATTGAAGTGGTTTATCAAATTACTTGCAGGATTAAGGAAGAAAGACAAATCAGACACAGCATGATAAAATCCCTGGATTCTAAAATAAAGAGAACATTTTACAAACTGCAGATGGGAAGAAAAAGTTGTTTACCAAATAAAATAAGTCAGATTGACACTGAATTTATCAACAGGAAGCTAGTGGAATTACAACCATAGACACCTGAAAGTATAATCCAGCCTAGATATCACCTGCTACAAAGAAGGAAGGATTTCTGCAAAGGTGCAGGAATTGAGAATTCTCTCCATTTATTTTGTGTGAAGACAATGGATGAGAGAAGATACATCTCAGCAATGAATCTGAAGAGATCTCCTACAAAAGAAGAGTTGAAAAGGAAACATAAGTAGATGAATAGATGGATGGGCAGATGGATGGATAGGTAAATAGAAACATAGATGGATAATTAGATTTTTCTAAATTTAGAAAATATATTTCTAGGGAAAATTTCATAACAGTCTGACACCAATAGTACTAAACCATCTCAGTAAAAAGTAGGGATTGGTTGGTTAGGGAAGTGTGGTGGGAAGTAAAAGCATTCTAAATTCTTATTTTAGGGGATTGGAGGAAGAAGTAGGTGGGGATTATGACATCCATGCTGAGAGGAGTAATTGGCATCTTGTTTTTATATTTTGGAATTGATATATGTTTTGTTATGGCAATGGTTGGTAAGGAAATATAGAAAAATGAAATAAAACTAAGTTATTACGAAGCAAGTAAAGAAAGAATAGTAACTTAAAATCAGAAAAAAATAAGTAGAAAAGAAAAATGAAAAAATGGTGAAGTAAATAGGAAAGAAAGTAATATGAAAGGAGTAAAATCAATTATATCAGTTATTACCTAAACATGAATGGACTGAATTTTCTCATTTAAAGATAGAAATGACACTGCTGCTGCTGCTGCTGCTGCTGCTGCTAAGTCGCTTCAGTCGTGTCCGACTCTGTGCAACTCCATAGACGGCAGCCCACCAGGCTCCCCCGTCCCTGGGATTCTCTAGGCAAGAACACTGGAGTGGGTTGCCATTTCCTTCTCCAGTGCAAGAAAGTGAAAAGTTAAAGTGAAGCCGCTCAGTCGTGTCCGACTCTTAGCGACCGCATGGACTTCGGCCCACCAGGCTCCTCCGTCCATGGCATTTTCCAGGCAAGAGAGAAATGACACTAAAACACAGAAATTGCCATTAAAAAAAAAAAGGTATATGTTGTTTATGGGCTTTCCTAGTGGCTCAATGGTAAAGAATCCACCTGCCAATCCAGGAGACACAAGTTCAACATCTGATCCAGGAAGATCCCACGTGCCAAAGAACAATTTAAAGCCGGTATACCACAGCTGTTGAGCCTGTGCTTTAGAGCCTGGGAGTCACAACTATGCGACCACACACAGCAACTCCGGAAGCCCCACAGGCCCGAGAGCCTGCGCCCTGTGACGAGAAGCTGCCTCGAGGAGAAGCACACACCACAGCTAGAGAGTAGCCCCTGCTCTCCACAACTCGTGCAAAAGCCACGCGGCAGCAGCGAAGACCCAGCACAGCCAGAACCAAATAGAAAGAAACAATGTCATAAAGAAGGTGCGATGTGGCAAATAAAGAGTTGTTGAAGAGGTATCAGGCAAATAAAACCTGGAAACAAGCGAGGGTACAAGAGAGACATATTTAGCTGTATAAACATGCTTGATAAGTCTCTTCAATTGTGTCTGACTCTTTGTAACCCTCTGGTCTGTAGCCCACCAAGCCCCTCTGTCCATGGGATTCTCCAGACAAAAAATACTGGAGTGAGTTGCCATGCCTTCCTCCAGGGTATTTTCCTGACCCAGGGATCAAACCCATGTCTCTACATTTCCTGCGTTGACAGGCAGGGTCTTTACTGCTAGTGCCATGTGAGAAGCCCTTATATAAATATATTAAGGTATATTGAGACATGCTGCATGGAAAAAAAATACCATAAACAAAGCTGATAGTCTAATTATAGAGAATAAAACATATTTAAAACAAACATATGATAGGTAAAAATTTAATGTCTACTACACAAAGAATCCATATAAATTTACAGTAACAAAATAAATATCCTAGTAGAAAAAAATATAAGAATATTAAAATGCAGTTCATGCAGGAGCACATCTAAATGACCATTAAACACTAAACATGTGTAAACATCCCTAGTAGTAAAGAAAATGTAAATTTAAAAAAATGAGCTGTATGATTTTTACATCCATCATATTAGTAAACTTTAAAAGCAGTAACCCCAATTGTTGGTAAGCACGTTCTCTCTGTCCAGAGACTCTTCCCTCCGGTTTACACATGGCCCACTTCTTCACCTCACTCATGTCTCAGTTCTGATCTCCCTACTAAACTAACTCAGGCAGCCCCCTTCTCTATTTTTCAATATGCCATCATGTTTTATTTTATTTATAACACTTTCACTATTTGAATTTTTATCTTATTTACCTGTTATTGGCTGTTCCTTTCTGCTATTCTGTATTAGAGACATTGTTTTCTTTACCATGTATATTTAGGCCATAAGATAATACAGTAACTCCATAGTATCAATTTTTTTTTCTATAAACTATTGAATGATACTATTCTTCAGTGAGTCCAACACAACCAATTTTT
This sequence comes from Ovis aries, assembly GCF_016772045.2. Lineage (NCBI taxonomy): Eukaryota > Metazoa > Chordata > Mammalia > Artiodactyla > Bovidae > Ovis > Ovis aries. The sequence continues at coordinate 213,707,211 of NC_056054.1, forward strand.
TTTTTTTTAACTGTAGAACATTTCACTGTTTCTTGCGTTGAGCATTAAAGAAAGTAGTTGGCTTGTCATGTTGTACAAATAGTGGCTTCCCAGGTGGCACAGTGATAAAGAATCTGCCTGCCACTGTAGGAAATGCAAGAGATGAGGGTTCAATCCCTGGTTCAGGAGGATCTCCTGGAGGAGGAAATGGCAACCCACTCCAGTACTCTTGTGTGGGAAACCCCATGGACAGAGGAGTCTGGGGGGCTACTGTCCATGGGGTAGCAAAGAGTCAGACACAGCTGAGCACACACACCCAAGCGCAATCTTCTTCAGTCTACAAATAGTATGCATCTTTATCCCCCAGGTGCAAATTAAAGGTGTTAAAATGTGGCGAAAGGGATTTGAAACCTACAAACAAAAAAACAGGTTGGTATCTCCTGTTTCACTTTTATTCTGTGGTTTTTTACCATGATAACTTTAGCCTCACTCTGGTTTGTCCTCCCCATAGATAAGATTTTATAAGACACTCAATTATAGAATTATCCTTGTTTTCTGACAGCACCCAATTCACAGCAAAGCCCTACTTCCTTTGGACCCTCTCCAAAACCACTCAACCAAAATCCAAATCCTTTAATAAGTTCTTTCTGACACTCTCTTACTGAGACACCCCAGGATTCCCCATGATGTGTGTTCTCTCTTCAGGCAACTGGTAATAAACTCAACTTTTTCAATTACCTGTGATCTTGAGTCTTTGGCTGGAGGACATTGTTACACCTGACAACTTGTTACACCTGGTGGCAAGTGGTAAAATCTCATCGATACCCAGGTAACCGCATATAACGGAAACTCAAGGACTCCTCTTGGGTTACTTGCCACAGCAGGGATACACTATACATCTAAGCAGAGAGCTGCAGCTGCTAAGATCTGCTGATAGAAATACTGCCTTTTCTTCCTCCAAAAGACCACAGCCATGTGTCTGAGGGCAGCAACACTGAAACTATAATGTGCATATGAGCTGCCTGGAGATCTTGCTTTAAAAAATTGCAGGTTCCTATTCAGTAGGTCTGGAAGGGATCCGACATTCTGCATTTTAACAAGTTCCAGAGTGATACTCAACTTTGATCAGCAAGTTTTTTAAGGAGCTAGAGACTCCTATTCCCCTCTTTCTCTTAATGAGGATGCTTAGATGAGCATCAGATGGGTAAGATGTAAGTTGTGTCCTGAAATGACACACTTTTCCTGCCCTTTCTTCCTATTTTGGGCCAAGGGGTAGAAAAATATGGAAGGCTTTGTATTTAAATTATCAGAACATATATACCTGTGTTTCTATTCTTTAGGCACAAACACCAAAAACAACAACAAAAAATATTTGAGATTGATGTATAACAAGGTGTGTTACCTGAATCTTTATTTGGATTCTCCTAGAAGCAAACACTGAGACAAAGCCTGAGAGTCAGTGGGGAGGTGGAAGTAGACAGGAAAAAGAAGGAAGGCAATAGAGAGTAAGTTATCAAGCAAGTTACAACTGTGAGCTGCTGGAAGGTAATTCCATTAAGGAAATCTGGGAGTCTTAGAATTACCTGAAGAGAAGGGTGAGTATTCTTCATTGGCTGAAGCTTGCTTGCAGAGGATTTAACTTCTATCACTTTTGCCTAGCCTTAATAGCAAGCCTATTGGGTTATCATGGAGAAGGCAATGGCACCCCACTCCAGTACTCTTGCCTGGAAAATCCCATGGATGGAGGAGCCTTGTAGGCTGAGTCCAAGGGGTCGCTAAGAGTCAGACACGACTGAGCGACTTCCCTTTCACTTTTCACTTTCATGCATTGGAGAAGGAAATGGCAACCCACTCCAGTGTTCTTGCCTGGAGGATCCCAGGGACCGGGGAGCCTGGTGGGCTGCCATCTATGGGGTTGCACAGAGTTGGACACGACTGAAGCGACCTAGCAAAATAAAACTGGGTTATCAAGCCTGGAGTGGGTGGGTTGTTGTGTTAGTTGCTCAGTCATGCCTGACTCTTTGCGGCCTCATGGACTGCAGCCCTCCAGGCCCCTCTGTCCATGAGATTTTCCAGGCAAGGAGACTGGAGTGGGTTGCCATTTCCTTCTCCAGGGGATCTTCCCAACCCAGGGATCGAACCCAGGTCTCCTGCACTGCAGGCAGATTCTTTACCAACTGAGCTACAAGGGAAGGCTGTCCTTCAAAGGAAGGAGTGGGTGGGGGTGGGGATCAAATCTCCATTAAGAAGCAACACATTCGCAGCGTGCAGCCTTCAACTTAGAGATGAGCACTGAGAAGCTGTGGGTTGGATTCGACAACCACTGCTTCCTGAGCAGCTGGGGCCCTTCAAAGCAGGGCCTCCTGAGAGACCCTGAGACATCATTTAAAATGGATGAGACCTTGCTATTCAGGTAAAAGCTCTCTTTTCTTTATCCCCACTCACCTAACTATCTGGGCTTCCCAGGTGGCACTAGTGGTAAAGATCCTGCCTGCCGGTGCAGGAGACATGAGAGACATGGGTCTGATCCCTGGGTCGGGAAGATCCTCTGGAGGAGGGCATGGCAACCCACTCCAGTATTCTTGCCTGGAGAATCCCACGGACAGAGGAGCCTGGCGGGCTGCAGTCCACGGGGTTGCAAAGTGTCAGACATGACCAAAGTGACTTTGTATGCACGCCTATCTGGTAATATCCACTCCACAAATCTAACTAGGTGAACTCTACACATTCTTTACAAGCAGTCTATTGATCATTCTTGGTTCAACAATTAACAGTATGAGAATTCACAGTCTGACCAGTTTTTCCAGACTCCTTTCTCACTATCATGACTGGAGAGGCATATGGGCTCTGAAACAGTAATGATCATGTTAACCAACAGCTCTTTTAAATGATTCCTCAGGTCATTAATCTCCCACAAAGCAGTCCTCCTAAATTGTTCCCAAAATGCCCTTGAGTCATTTAACAAGATGCTGTGCTGCTCCCCTTGGGCACATCCCACGATCCAGGCCTGCAGGGATTGACTTCAATTTTTACCTCAATCTCTCCTGCTCAGATGCTGAGGATACCTCAGAGAGCATGAAGACTGGGCTCAGGCTATGAGTGCTTCTAAGACAGGGCCAAGGAGGTGGGAACAAGGAGTTGCAAGGGTTTGGGGGAAAGAACATATGGCCACTCATGCTTACAGAAACCTCCATGCCACAGACTTGATCCCGGGCACATAGACCTATATCTGCAGCAGTATGCACCACCAAAGCCTAGGTTAGGCCACAGCTACCAATTTTACACTTAGTCCCAAAAGTTTCTGAAGTTGTTGCATTTGCCTTCTCCTTTGGGAAAAAATTCGTTATTAGTGAGAAATTCAGGAAAAAGCGTCAGTTGTTCAAGTGTCTCTCATACTATTAAACTTCCAAAGTTTCCAAAGCTCATGTTAATTGGAAAACTCCTGTTTTTGCTGCTGTAAATGAGACTGATTTGCTAATTTTAACTCAGAAAAGTGATTAGGACTGTACGCTTTCACTGACAAGGGTGGGGTTTCAGTCCCTGATTAGGGAACTAAGATCCCACAAGCTCTTCTGGGTGGCTAAAACAAACAAATCCTTAACAACTTGTGCACAAGTGTTGAACTGAAGATCTTTTTCCTCACTGCTGATACTGCTATGAATTAAACTTCCAGATTCCCATCACCCTTATAATTTTCACTCACTTGATTAACCCAGAGATTTCCATAAGGTTGTCCTAACTGCATGTAACACACCAAGTATGAAGACTGTATCTGAGAATTACCTGTGCCTTCTCCCAGTAGCCCTGTGCTGTGGGAGCAAGGATGCTTCATTCTGTCATTGATGTTGTTGCAGCTTCTCAGTACTCAGGGCTGACCTGTCAGGAGGCCACCTCCTGCACTCGAGAGCCTTTCACACCCATGCTTTCCCTCTCCCCATGTAGTACTCTATGTAGAAAAGTGGGTGACCCAAAGAACTCATTTTTTGCCCACCAAATACTAGAAACTGATTTTTCTATCTGCTTTCAGCCTCATGCCTCCTTCCAGTTTCTGAACAGATTCTATATCCAGATATTTACCCTATAAATGTAAGTATTGTTATAATTATGTTTTCTCTTTATATGTAGCTTACCTTTAGGAGAAGGCAATGGCGACCCACTCCAGTACCCTTGCCTGGAGAATCCCATGGATGGAGGAGCCTGGTAGGCTGCAGTCCATGGGGTTGCGAAGAGTCAGACACGACTGAATGACTTCACTTTCCCTTTTCACTTTCATGCATTGGAGAAGGAAATGGCAACCCACTCCAGTGTTCTTGCCTGGAGAATCCCAGGGGTGGGGGAGCCTGGTGGGCAGCTGTCTATGGGGTCGCACAGAGTTGGACACAACTGAAGCAACTTAGCAGCAGCAGCTTACCTTTATTTAGAGAGTATGCCTGGGCTTCCTAGTGGTTAAAGAACCCACCTGCCAATCTAGGGGATACAGGTTTGATCCCTGGTCCAGGAAGATCCCACATGTGCAACTAAGCCCATGCACCACAACTACTGAGCCAGGGTGCTAAAGCCCTCAAACCACAACTACTGAGCGCATGTGCTGTAATTAATGAAGCCCAAGACCCTTAACAAAGAGTAGCCCCCAGTCACCACAACTAGAGAAAGCCCAGTGCAGCCAAAAATAAATAAATAAATCTTTTTTTTTCTTAATGCATCAAGATCCATTCTCGTGTTTTCAAGAACATCCATATTTCTACATTTTTAATCAAAGTTTCCTCTATCCTTTGAAATGTACCCTGATTCATGTTCTTTCCCAACTTAAAATATTGAAACTTAGGATAGTATTCATGGGAAAAATCACTAACAAACATTTAACATAATAGATCCTTTCCTAGATGGGCATATTATGTTCCAGAAAAGCTGTGACTAAGCAAATGCCAAAAGCCAGTTAGTGACAGTGCTCAGACCTGAATCTGCTATATCAGGGTTGTATCAAGAGCTCTTTCCTCAAAAAGAGAATCCCTGTGGGTGGTAAGCACCTGATATTTTTTTAAATCAGTAGATGAAGTATCACATTCTGTCTTTTATCAATATTCATTTTGTTGTATTATGTCCCCTCTGAGATTGGAAGCTCTTCATAGGCAGAGGTTGAGTCTCTCATCTCTGTATTTTCTTTATTACTAAGCTCAGTACCCTGCCCTGAGAAACAACTGGTGCTCACTAAGTGTTTAACCAGTAAACAAAGCATGAACAAATGAGTGAATGATCTTTTGCTAACAGTTATAAGGCAATACAATTTAATTGGAAGAAGTAATGGATGGTTTGGGATGCCAGTTGTTTTGCACCACATTACCTAAACAGCTGGTTAATTTAAAAGTAATATGAATCAAACCAATGTTTTGCATCCCATAGACAAAAATTGGCTCATTAACTCGATTGTTCACTTTCTAGTTTGTGGCTGTGAGATCATGTAGACAGAAACTCATGTGTTTTATATATTTTTTCAGATAAAATAATGTTTAATTGGGTGATCTTGACCAAATAAAATCCCAAGTCTTCTCCTTTATGTCTACTGAACAGTGTAGCCCACTCTGCCCAGTCATTGCCTCACAAGGAAATTGCTGTGCCAACATTTTATAAAAGAGGATTTTATGGAGAGAAATAAGGGGCCAAGAGGCCCAGTTCCTGTCTCTTTCCAGGGAAGACTGTGCAAATGAATGGTTTTATTCTAATTCATCAACCCAGCTTTGTGTTTTAGAGTTTGGCAATTTGTGAAGTGTGGCTCCTCAGCATCATCCTCATTTTCACACCCTTAGTCTTTGGTTCAGTTACTAAGTAAAGTGATTACAAATAAAAACATTTGATGGATATTCTGGGGTTCTTTGGTTCCTGTGATTTCTTGGGCTACAATAGACAGACAGAAAGACAGGCAGACAGACAGACAGACACACACACACAAAGGAATTTGGTTTTAAATATATTCAAACTCCTTGGAAATTGGAGTTTGGTTTTTACCAAGAAAGAAATTAACTATTGGCTTAAATTGGCATATAATCTACCGTGAATTTTCAAAAGGGAAAGTTCTAAATTTGAGTTCTAAAGGGGACTAATATTTGATCTAAAGACCTGACAGACTCGTTTGATGGACATTTCTTCTTTCTCTTTATGCCTTATATCGAGTCTGTTGAGTCTTAGTCTTCTCAAGCTTTCTCTGCGTCTATTTTTGCCCTTCCCCAAATCACAGTGTACATTACTTCCAAATCTATCCTTTAAAATAATACAGCTTTGATAAAATCCCTTTCAAGTACCTTCAATCACTTACTATTGGCTACAACAGGGTTGGTAAACTATGGCCTGATAACTAAATTCAACCTACTGTCTGTTTTCATATATGAAATTTATTAGAATACAAACATGCTTACTTATTTTCTCATTGCCAATGGTTGTTTTTGTATTTTAGCAGTTGAGTAGTTGCCACAGAGACTGAATCCCCCACAAAGCCTAAAATTTTCACTCTCTCTTGCCCTTTATAGAAATTTGGAAAAAAAAATGTTTAGCTAACCTCTGGATTAAAATAAAAACACTAGTGTGGCATTTAAGGCCTTTCATAAATAAATGGTAGTTAGCACTCAGTGGGAGATCAATAAAAGTATAATCTACGTCAAATTTTATGCTGGAAATACATCGTACACTATTAATATTTAGCTCAATCTCAGCTTCAGCAGTCTCAGGGCATGTGCAAAGCCTCTGCCATCAAACAAACCTGGGTTCAAGTTCAAACTCTGGCATTTATTAGCTGTGTGACTTTGACTAAGTTAGTTTTCTTTTCTGAATCCTGGTTTCCTTATTTGTAAAATGACTTCAAGCAGTTCTATGAATAAAAAGAGGTAACATATTTAAAGTACCTAGTACAGTATTTGAAACATAATAGTTCACACTCAGGAAGGGCTGTTGCACAGTTTAACTAGTCCAGGAGCTAGGACTGACTGGAAAACATGGCATATTTGTCAGCTTGCAGTGAAATGGCAAAATAGCACAGGTTGGGTGGCTTACACAATAGAAATGTATTTTCTCACAGTTCTGAAGGCTGAGATGGCTATTAAGATTCTGTGCTAAGTCACTTCATTCATGTCTGACTCTTTGAGACCCCACAGACTGTAGCCCATCAGGATCCTCTGTCCATGGGATTTTCCTGGCAAGAATACTGGAGTGGGTTGCTCTGCCCTCTGCCAGGGGATCTTCTCCACCCAGAATCAAACCTGTATTTCTTGGCAGGTTGGTTCTTTACCACTAACACCACTGGGGAACACCCAATCAGGATGCTAGCCAATCTTGTTCCTCATGAAGGCTTTGTTCCTGGCTTGCAAATGACCACTTTATAGAAGCATCTTCATGTGGTGGGATGAGAGAGAGGCAGCAGAGAGTGCTTTGTTGTCTTTTCTTCTACGGACACTATACTAATCATATTGGATCAGGGCCTACCCTTAAGATCTTATTAAATCTTCGGGAAAGGGAAAGTTGCTCAGTCGTGTCCGACTCTTTGCGACCCCATGGACTGTAGCCTACCAAGCTTCTCAGTCTATGGGATTTTCCAGGTAAGAGTACTGGAGTGGGTTGCCATTTCCTTCTCCAGGGGATCTTCCCGACCCAGGGATCGAACCCAGGTCTCCTGCATTGTAGGCAGACGCTTTACCTACTGAGCCACCAGGGAAGCCTTATTAAATCTTAAGTATCTCCTTATAGGTTCTATCTTCAAAGATAGTCATCTGGAGGTCAGTATTTCAACATATGTATTTTGGGGGCACATCATTCAGTCCATAGCACATGGCATACAGAGAATGTTGATTCAGGTTATATTTGGTGGAATGGCCATTTTGTCTCCCGCAGAGTGGATTTTACCTTTAAGTGAGGTGGGCATTTGGGTTTTGAATTTCAAAACCATGACATATCGTTAGAATAGGATGATATTTATGTTTATTGTTAAGCTGCAAAATCATGTTATGGGACTATGTATATAGTAGGATTACATTTTTGATAAAAACACATAGAAAAAAGAAGGGCAGGATATATTCCCACAAATTAAATGAAATTATTACTAGGCAGTAAGATAATGAGAAATTAATAATAGGTTATTGTCCTTTTTTATTTCCTACTTTTTATACAAAGAATATGAGTTGCACGTGTAGAAGTAACGATATGAATAAAGAACATCATTTTTAAAAAAAACTTAAAATACATACAAAAACACACATTTGGCAGTGTCCAAACTTTATATTTATTTAGGTTTTTTAGGTGAAATTCCCATAACATACAATATACAAATCAGTGGTATTCAGTACATTCAAATGTTGTGCAACTATGACTTCTGTCCATAACTTTCCCTGATTGTTCAGTGGTTAAGAATCTGCCTGCCAATACAGGGGCATGGATTCAATCCCTGATCCAGGAAGATCCCACGTGCCGCAGGGCAACTAAACCTATGCACCACAACTACTGAAGCCTGAGCAACCTAGAGCCCATGTTCTGCAGCAAGAGAAGCCCCCGCAGTGAGAAGCCCCTGCACGGTGCCTGGAGAGCAGCCCCTGCACACCACAACTAGAGAAAGCCCAGGTAGCAATGAAGACCCTGCACAGCCAAAGATAAAAAATCAATTTAAAACATGATATATTCTCTATGATATGAAAGGGATACTTAAAAATGAATAAATGAATAAATAAAAACTTCTATATTGAGGTATAACTTGCAAGTTATAAAATTCCTCTGAAATGCACAATTCAACCAGTTTTCTAAGCGTAGAATTGTACAGACAAAACCATAATCCAGTTTTAGAACATTTATGTCACCTAGTAAGATTTTGTGTCTATTTAGATTTTACTCCCATTCTCACTTCTAGCTCTAGGCAAATACTAATCAACTTTCTGTCTTCTTGGATTTGCCTTTTCTGGACATTTCACATATATGGAATCATACAATAAATAATCTTTTATTTTGGCTTCTTTCACTTTGTATAATATTTTTGAGGTTTATCCCTGTTGTACCAGGTATCAGTGTTTCGTTCCTTTTTTTTTTTTTTAAATGACATTTAATTATATAATAAATGATAAAGCACATTTCATTTATCTGTTTATACATAAACACTTGAGTTATTTCTGCATTTTGTCTATTAAGAATAATTCTGCCATAAACATTCACAAGTACGTATTTGTGTAAACAAATAATTTCATTTTCCTTGGGTAAGATCTTAAAAGTGGAATTATCAGTCTATATGGTAAACTTGGACTTATCCCTGGTGGCTCAGACGGTAAAGCGTCTGTCTGCAATGCAGGAGACCCAGCTTCGATCCGTGGGTCGGGAAGATCTCCTGGAGAAGGAAATGGCAATCCACTCCAGTACTATTGCCTGGAAAATCCCATGGACAGAGAAGCCTGGTAGGCTACTGTCCATGGGGTCACAAAGAGTCGGACACGACTGAGCATCTTCACTTTGATTCACTTTTGATGGTAAACTTATGTTTAAATTTTTATGAAACTCCCACACTGTTTACTTTATAACTTGGTTTTTAATTTATACAAACATAGAACAAAAACAACTACATTTTTGACTTTCATAAGTTGCGTGGTCTAGGGTAAGTTTCTTATGGCCTCTACATCTGCTTCCTCATTTATAAAATGGGGATACAAATGGAACTTATATCATGAAGTCACTGTAAGAGTTAAAGGTATAATATGCCAAACACTTAGCAATTTATATGGTTACATGTAGAAATATTTATAGCTATGTGTTCATATATGTGCTAGTATACACGCATATATTTCCTTGTTCTGTCAGGTAAGCAGAACTAGAAACAATGGAATGTTTTAGGGCTCGGATCCTGGTTTCTAATACCATTCTCCCATAAAAGTATCCAGGGATGCTTAGAGAAATGGTTGGTTCTAGAACTGGAGAGGAAACACACAAGATGATCCTTGAGAATCAATGAGTGCCAGAAAGTAAGGAAGTATTCAGAAACAACAATAAAACAATAACATCTACAGTAATAGGGTATGTCCATGCGACCAAAGAACCAACTAAAATAGCTCTCAGTGGCCAAAACTGCAAAATATAGAACATCAAGATACACAAAGTAATGCTGGAATATAACCCAAACTATAAAATAAATATCCATGAGATCACACTGATACATGGTTTCAAAAAGTAAGTAGATGAAGAATTTGAAATAGAGGAATAAATAAGGTTAATTCCAGGGTAAGGTTAGTACAAAATTCCATCTTATACTCTAATGCTGCCATAGATGGTCTGCATATTTCTTCTGGGTTTCTGAGCAGTCAAAGCAGAGAATAAACTAAGTTACAAGACTCCTAGAAAATGCAAGCATATGTAAAATAGCAAATTACTTGTTCAGGAGAAAGCCCGGTTAGGATCGACTAACACCACGGTGGCACGTGGGACAGCCTTGTGGGAAAGCCTCGTGGGAAAGCCTCGAGGGAAAGCCACAGATCCCTAGATCAATGCGACAGGAAGTCTGACACTGCTGCTACAGCTCGGGAGGAAAGCGGACGTGCATGCCCCCACTCGAGAGGAGGACTGACTCCCCTGTGGAGACTCCAGAAATACCCCAAGATCCATGTCAGCAGTGGAGAGGAATCCTCAGGTTCCGGCCCCGACTCCAAATGTCTCTTGCAAAGGAGATTCAAGAGACATTTCTTTCTTGGGTTCTCACAACATCCTTGCAATAAATATAATAAGGAGATTCAATAAGCTCTTTTACCATAAACTAATTAATAATAAATTTGTTTAATCCCTTATGGCATATGTGCAAGTTAATGTTTATAGGGACTATATAATCTGTACTTACCTAAAATCTAAAATCATTACATTCAGAAAGAGGTTTTGATTTAGTTGAATTCTTGAAATCGTAGATGGCAGGAACTTGCAAATATTAAACTATTTAAACATTACTTGAAATTTCAGTTAATTTAACAATCCTGACTTTTTACATATTTCCAATTCAATACATATTTCCAGTTCAATCCTGAGTTTCATATATGTGCATTTAAGGAATGGTTAACACCCAGCTACTGAAATTATCCTTCCTTTTAGTACTCTTGCATCCAATTCTGGTTCTGAACCTCTGCCTGTCTTCATTTGCTTGCATAGCTTTATCTACAAGCCAAACTGTTTCCAGAATTATTTAGGATAGGTTGTTTACATATTGAAAGCAGGTGTTTTCATCAACTGGCAGCATTATTCCAAACTTTCTAAGTAGGATTGTACTGACTTTCTAATCTACTGGAGTTGTAAAGTAAGGCCGTGAAACCTCACTGGAAATGGTCAATTGGTGTCCCACAGGGCTTGCTTTCAGAGGAAGAGCTAGGAGCTCTGGCGGGGTGGCTCACACAACATTAGGTCCAAGTAGAAAACCAATCTATATTCACCCCCCTTGAGGACTGAAACTGGGAGGGCTCATTTGTTCCAAGTGGGGAAGAAGTACTACAGACTCCCTGCTCTAAGCTGCATGTGTTCTTATCATTTACCTCATCATGGGGTGTCCAGAAGACACTGACCTGGAATTGTTTCAGAACAAGACTACAAAGACAAATGCTTGTGATGGTACTCTGTGTAACTGTTTCCATCAGATATCACATTTAAATTACATTATGGTTTAGTCTTTCAAGTACTGTTTCTCTAAGCAGAGCTGCTCCTTAACTTGCAAAACTTCCATTACTTGTAACATTTTATCCAAAATGGGAGGCTCTATCTAAGGAAGTGATTGGCAAATTGACTGAAACTCTCTTTCCTTGTGTTAAAAGACCAAGACCTATACACTCTTCACTGGGTAATTCAGTAGTCTATGATTGCCTTAGATCCAATCATTTTGTCAGGTATCAGATAAACTCCAGTTGAATTGAATATTACCCTCTTGGAGTTTGTCAGTAGGGTATTATTTAATTTAAGATGGATTTAGTGATTCCTCTCTCAAAGCTTGAGCAGATATTTTAACTGAGAAATGAATTTGTCAAAGTATGTCCTTCTCTACATCAAACCCCTATTATGGTGCATTTTATTTCCATGGGAATACATGTCTTCTAATATAATTGTGCTTTGTAAAGTGCATTACCACTTGGGGATATCTTTTCTAATTTTTTACCTAGGAAACCGAAAAGAACAAGATAAAAATACCAACTTAATTAGCAGAGTACTTCTGTAAAACCTAAATATTTGCATTTAAAGCAGGCTCTTTTAAAGTCTTCATTGATGGTTAATAGTAAACATTATGAGACACTAGAATAGTAAAGGTACAGATTAGGTAGAATAGAACTTCAAACAAAAAAAGGAGTCAATGAGCTCCTGGAGTGGAAAGAAAACAATTGTTGCATAACTTTTTGAGAAGTTAATTAGGAAAAGCAAATATTTTTTAAAAATAATTTTAAAAATAATTAGGAAAAAACAGTCTTCTCTACTGAGGAGACTCACCTTTGCTTATATTGTTATCAGATTCCAGATTTCATTCTCTCTTGCCACTTTTAGCCAGTTTACCTGCCTCATCTTCTTTCTCTTCCTTTCTACTAGCTTCTTTTATAAACATTCTAAAATAATCTTAGGTCAGAAAATAAGTTCCTTTGATCCTGTTCCCTTCTGTCTATGGCATTATAACTCTTTGATTCACTTGTAAACATGGTGAAACTCATCTACCAAGCATGTTTCAATCCTTTGCATACTGTCATTTTCAACTGTATTTGGTTTGTTATTATTATCTCCGTATTGTCAGATCCGGAGAAGGCAATGGCACCCCACTCCAGTACTCTTGCCTGGAAAATCCCGTGGACGGAGGAGCCTGGTAGGCTGCAGTCCATGGGGTCGCTAGGAGTCAGACACAACTGAGTGACTTCAATTTCACTTTTCACTTTCATGCATTGGAGAAGGAAACGGCAACCCACTCCAGTGTTCTTGCCTGGAGAATCCCATGGACAGAGCAGCCTGGAGAGCTATGGTCCATAGAGTCACAAAGAGTACGACAGGACTAGGGTGACTGAGCGTGCATGCACATACAAAGGTTTACTAACAGACAGTATTAGAATCCAAACTTCCATCTTGTGGGGCCATCAGACCAGGCAACCCCTAAAAAATGAGGAGGAATTAGAGTAATTTTAGCAAGTTCTTTCTGTTTCAAAACCACTTCAACAATGGTTTGCCCCAACCAAGTAAACATCAACTTTTATGAAATAAAATGCCTAAATTCACAGGGGGAAATGCTAAGTTATCAAGGGTAGCTAACAAATATCTCATTGCTTCTTCTATTGTTCAACTCCCTGGAGTCAGTCAGCACTGCTGGCTGCAGGAACAATTCACTCCTTTTAAAATTCTCTAAATTTAGAGCTTAGATGCTCAGAAAATCATAATTCACATGTAAGTAAACAGACTGATTGTCCGTTCCAAAACACTAAAAATTTTGGGAAAAACAGGAATATAAATCTTCCTTAAAGAATGTATTAGCTTTGCTTTGTGGGCCTCTCCATTTTTAAGATGATACTTGGTCCTAGATAATTCATAGCACATTCTCAATTGACAAATAGTTTTTTTTTTTTTCAGTGAGATTATTGTTTTGCAGCCTTTCGTTTCTCATTTAGCTTAATTATTCGTAATTTAGGTATACTTAGAAATGTAAATGATCCAGCTTAATTAAAAATACAATATAGATGAGAGGTATATATTGAATGAGATTTTGTTATAAAAGAAGTCAATCTTCAAAGGAGAAAGGCCCACTTCAGACTGTTCTTGGGAATCCCCTGGTGTTTCAGTAGTTAGGATCTACACTTTCACTGCTGAGGGTCACTGGTCTAGGAACTAAGATCCCACAAGCCACACTACATGGAAGATAAAATGACTGCTCTCCCTGCCTCTCTATCCTTTCAGCTTAGGAAATCACTGCACAGGTGCTATACAAAGACTTAAAGCTTTAATGGACAGGCCATGCTGATTGAGCTTAGGTATTGTTTTTTATTTCATTTTTGTGAAATTCTTACAATTAGAATGTATGGGCTCAAAAATGAACACCCTGGTAAGATCGCAAACATTTATGGGAATGGTAAATAGGTTTTAGCTAGTTGCATTTTAGTATGAATTCACTGGGGCTTCCCTGGTGGCACAGTTGGGTAAAGAATCTGCCTGCAATGCGGCAGACCAGGGCTCGATCCCTGGGTTAGGAAAATCCCCTGGAGAAGGAAATGGCTACCCACTCCAGTATTCTTGCCTGGAAAATTCCATGGACAGAGAAGCCTCGTGGGCTATAGGTCCATGGGGTCAAAGAGTTGGCCATGACTGAGTAGCTAACACTTTCATTTCATGAATTCGTCTATAAGATTGCTTTCCTCCTAAACTCAGCTGGGCCTTGGCAATATGAATTTTTGTTTGGAGAAAAGAAAGCAAATAATCTGAAAACATGGAACACTTTGTTGTGGGCTAGGCCTGGGTGGGCAACACTGTGAGACAGGAAGAGAACTGAAGATAGATTTAACCAATCACAAGAAAAAGAGATTAAAAAAAAAAATTCTTGTTCCTGTGCAGGAGTTTGCATGAGTGCCCCTGTCCCCCACCCCCACCCCTCCACAGAGGGTATTATATTCAAGATCCCTGCTCTACCAGGAAGTAGAACTCAGAGAATAAAAATAACACCTTAAAAAGCCATATTGTACTTAAACAGTTTTTATGGACTGATCTTTAATATTTTTCTGAATTTCAAATACAGACCTCCCCCCACCTCCCAAAAAAGAACTTTTGCAATACAATTGGATTATATAGTTTTGGAATCTCTAGCTAGCATAAATTAAAGGGGAGTCTCTTGGATATTTTATATAATAAAATTATTTTTAAGGTTTAGCACCCCAAAAGCATGTCTCTCTCTTGAAGAATGGGAAAATTTCCTTTAAGCAGATAATAAGAATTTTGCAACTATTTTGTTCTGCTGCTGCTGTTTGTTCTAGTCTTTAATAAATTCAAGTTTGAGGCTTAACCATATTAATAAATCTGGTTCTTAATATGTTGTTGGCTTGTATGCCACTCATTCCTTTTATTATTTTGATTTTCAGCTTCTAAGTAAGCAACCTAAGTATAAGCTGCCTTATCTCTCTTTTTTAAGTATGGCAACTAACAGAAGTCAGAAGAAACAATATTATTGCAAATTATGTGCTACGTGTTATAGATGCATTACCTAGCTATTTCTCAGCCTGTGGTATAGATCTCATTACTCCATATTTATAAATGAAGATCGTTGTTGTTGTTCAGTCACCTTGTCATGTCCGAATTTTGTGATCACGTGGACTGCAGCATGCCAGGCTTCCCTGTCCCTTACCATCTCCTGGAGTTCACTCAAGTTCATGTCCATTGCACTGGTGATGCCATCCAGCCACCTAATCATCTCTTGCTCTCTTCTTCTGTGTTCAATCTTCTCCATAAAGGAAGATGGGTTCAAACAAATCTGAAGTGACAGTATTGGTATTCGGACTTCTCTTTATGTAACCACTTTATTGCATGAGTGATATTCTGATAGGTTATAATCAGAACACATTTTTCTTCTAGGTTTGCATTCTAGAAAGGTCCTTTGCCTGTCCCCAAAACTTGATAGGAGATTGTACAACTTTTGAGTCACTTGCAGCTCAAGACTACTTTTGATTTCCAGGTATTACCAAGTCAGATTCTTCTTAAAACAAACCTTCAAACATTCATCTTATTCAAAGTTCTTCCCCTGCCATAGCTGAGGTAGGAGCTGGGCATCAGAGGTTGGAATGAGCTGCTGATTGGTGGCTTTTCACTCCTCTCCATTTCCTCAGCACTTGGTTGCTCCAGTGTATCTGTGTGTGTGTCTGTTGACTGGGGTAGGGGAAGATCAGCTTAGTTGGGGCTGGAGGAAGATGGGGTAGAAGGAAAAGGCGATGTCTCTCTTACAGTAGGCTCTGTAGTTCATCTCTTGACGTCCTCTTTGATGGCAAATTTCTAAATGCTGTCTGAAACAGGGGATTCGTGTTCTGGCTGACTTAGTGAAATTTTCCTACAGCAAGGTACTTTTCAGCTTCTTCCTGTGGGATGCCCACCATCCCACAGGAAGTATGTTTTGAACCTTGCCTTCAAAGGAATCCATTTTCCATGAAGGAACTCAAATCTTCTTGCTTCACAAAACCATCTAAGTGCAGTTTTCTTCCCGCGTCCTCCCATCCTCCCACCTTTTGTACTCCTCATGTGAGAGGCAGTGACCAGTTTCAATGTTTGTATAGGTCCTGGGAATACATGTCAGGTTCTCTACATAGCCAGCTGGGGAGTGAGATCCCCAGTGTGCCCCTTTAAGACACTGTTAATGTTTACGTCAATGATCTTATTCCTTCGACTTATCATGGTGTAGAAGGGGGCATACTTCGACAAGGCTGATGGCTACCTTGGTTACCCTCTCTGAGGTACTAGTGCTCTCTTATATAGCTAGGAAGTAGGGGTCCATTGCTGCACTGATTTTGCTGTCTTAAGTTAGTACCACATGGATATGTCTAACCCCTTTCTTTAGAACATCTGAGGTATCCATTATCCATTTTTCTCGGCCTTGGGGCTTCAGCTGAAATTTAGAGGCAATAGGACAAGCCCCATTTAACACCCTGTGATAGTGTTTTTAGAGTTAATAGTCATTTCACTATACTATGCCGTTTCCCAAAATTTGAGAGGCACTGAACATGTCTGACTCCAGGAAAGCAGTAGGGGCAGGTAGAGTTTCTTTCCTTCTGTGCTGTTTCCATCTGCCCCTAACCCTTCTAGGCCTCACCTTACTTCTACCAAGAAGTTAAAAAAGAGAAGGATGTTTTCACTGTCCATTGCTTTGTGTGTTTTTTAAATTTATTTATTTATTTTTGGCTGTGCTGGGTCTTCACCACCTTGCACAGGCTTTCTCTAGCTATGGCAGGTAGGGGCTACTCGTTGCTGTGGTGTGTGGGCTTCTCATTGCAGTAGCTTCTCTTTTTGCAGAGCATGGGCTCTAGGTGCGTGGGCTCAGTAGCTGTTGTGCGCAGGCTTAGTTGCTCCGTGGCATGTGAAATTTTCCTGGACCAGGGATCGAACCCATGTCCCCTGCATTGGCTGGTGGGTTCTTATCCATTGCACCACCAGAGAAGTCTGGTTTATGCTTTAATAAACAATTTTCAGAGACAAAAAAGAAAAAGTCAAATCTAATCCCATTCTACTCTCATTTTTCAAATGCCCTTTAATGTAGGAGTTCAATATGAAAATAAGTGTGTGTATATACATATATAATATATAAAGTGAGTAAAACCTTACATTGTGAAGCTCTTTTCTACCTCTGTTGTGTATTATGAACATGAGATACATATTTTCTATAACAAATATAATTTTGAATTACAACTATAGATCATCAAAATGTCAGGATTTGCCAAATCTAGCAGTATTTCTATGGAAATAGATGTAATCAAGCACTAAGCACTATACCACCTTATTCTAGTTTCTTTCCAACATGGCCAGTAGTTGGCCTGTCAAAAGTATTCTAAAAAGAATCACTAATCGAAAAAATGTGTAGATCTTTTTTTTTTTTTTTTTTTTTTTGGTCTTAGTACTACATAGCTGTGTGAGCTTGGTAAATGTGTTAACTTAATCTTCCACTCAGGGTTCTTATAATTAAAGACTCTAAGTAATCTTTATAAGCACAAAAGGTTAACCATGCACAGAGTGCTCAGATGAAGCATTTCAGGGAAACACTGAAAACTTTCTAAATAAAGCCAGAGCTATTGAAGCTGCTGACTAGAAAGTAACCCCTGACTGATAATATGTCGAGACAAGCTATTATCCAGGATGGGTTGCTTTGATTTCAGTAAAGTGAAGTGCTAATCTAAGCAGTTAGTTCTTCAGACTTTCCAGAGACTAAAGAGGATGCATACCAGCAAACCAAACACACTTAACAGAGCATGTAATTTCTTAAACTGACAATCTAGTCTGTGTTTGCTAGTATTCATATTGACAGAATATTAATAATATTTCTGAAACATTTTCACAAGTAATAGATTAATCTTTATAAATAGATGTATTTAAAATATGGATGAATATCCACTGGTTCCAACATAAAACTCCATGGCATAAATTACAAGGACTTCCATGATTTGGCTTCTGCTATAAAGTAATGCTCAAAATTCTCCAAGCCAGGCTTCAGCAATATGTGAACCATGAACTTCCAGATGTCCAAGCTGGTTTTAGAAAAGGCAGAGGAACCAGAGATCAAATTGCCAACATCCACTGGATCATGGAAAAAGCAAGAGAGTTCCAGAAAAACATCTATTTCTGCTTTATTGACTATGCCAAAGCCTTTGACTGTGTGGATCACAATAAACTGTGGAAAAATTCTGAAAGAGATGGGAATACAGACCACCTGACCTGCCTCTTGAGAAACCTAGATGCAGGTCAGGAAGCAACAGTTAGAACTGGACATGGAACAACAGACTGGTTCCAAATAGGAAAAGGAGTACATCAAGGCTGTATATTGTCACCCTGCTTATTTAACTTATATGCAGAATACGTCATGAGAAACACTGGGCTGGAAGAAGCACAAGCTGGAATCAAGATTGTCAGGAGAAATATCAATAACCTCAGATATGCAGATGACACCACCCTTATGTCAAAAAGTGAACAGGAACTAAAAAGCCTCTTGATGAAAGTGAAAGAGGACAGCGAAAAAGTTGGCTTAAAGCTCAGCATTCAGAAAATGAAGATCATAGCATCTGGTCCCATCACTTCATGGGAAATAGATGGGGAAACAGTGGAAACAGTGTCAGACTTTATTTTTGGGAGGCTCCAAAATCACTGCAGATGGTGACTGCAGCCATGAAATTAAAAGACGCTTACTCCTTGGAAGGGAAGTTATGACCAACCTAGATAGCATATTCAAAAGCAGAGACATTACTTTGTCAACAAAGGTCCGTCTAGTCAAGGCTATGGTTTTCCAGTAGTCATGTATGGATATGAGAGTTGGACTGTGAAGAAAGCTGAGCTTCAAAGAATTGATGCTTTTGAACTGTGGTGTTGGAGAAGACACTTGAGAGCCTCTTGGACTGCAAGGAGATCCAACCAGTCCATTCTGAAGGAAATCAGCCCTGGGATTTCTTTGGAAGGAATGATGCTAAAGCTGAAGCTCCAGTACTTTGGCCACCTCAAGTGAAGAGTTGACTCATTGGAAAAGACTCTGATGCTGGGAGGTATTGGGGGCAGAAGGAAAAGGGGACGACAGAGGATGAGATGGCTGGATGGCATCACTGACTTGACGGACGTGAGTTTGAGTGAACTCCGTGAGTTGCTGATGGACAGGGAGGCCTGCCGTGCTGTGATTCGTGGAGTCGCAAAGAGTTGGACACGACTGAGCGATTGAACTGAACTGAACTGAATCTCTTCAATCTTGTGTTTCACCTTGCCCTGACTCATGCTCTGTCTTTTGGCCATACTCAGCTACTTGTTTCTGCTTGAAAAAACCCAGGTGATTTAAGCCTCCATAGTTTTTCACAGGTTGTTCCCATTGTCTACCATTCTAGCTATCTACTACTGGGTAATAAATCACGCCAACACTTGTAGTGGTCCTGAGAGGTGGTGGTACTTAGCTAGGTGTCGCTTTCTCTGTGAGGTCTGTCCTGTGGATGCAACCAGATGATGGCTGGAACTAGAATTGTCTGAGACTTGTTAATTCACATGTCTGGTTCCTGGGCTCAAAGGAGTCAAGCAGCAAGGGTCTGGAACAGTTGGCTTCTTGGGCATTTCTCCATGTGGCCTTTTGAATTGATCTCTCCAGAATAGTAGCTTCAGGAGAGTCAGATTTCTTATGTGGTGTCTTGGGCCTTCAACTATACATGTATCAAATGAACAAGAGAGTCAGGTAGAAGCTACGTCATCTTTTAGGACCAGTCTTACAGTAGTTGCACAGTATAATTTCTATTGCATTCTATGTATTAGATGTGAGTCACTAAGGACAAATCATGTTCATGAGGAGAGATATGAGGAGTGTCAGAGAATGTGAGGACGTACTTTCAGATCATCATATACATACATAGCAAACACCTGTTACTTGTCAAGGCAGTCATCTCCACCATGATGCCTTTGGACCATGTTCACATCCTACTTTATTCCTTTCCCTTTTTCAGATTAATCATTTGCTCCATTGTAACTCTACTCCTTATATGTGCTGCTATTACTACCTGTATGATTATATGTATTGAACAAGACATATGAAAGTATATGTGAAGCTTATGAATACCAGAAAATTCATTTCCTACAAATCAGATTTGTTTTCCAAAGTGATGTTAGAACATTTTTCCAAAGTTAAGAACATAAGGCTTTGGGCATCATGAAAAATTACAAGTTGCTTACTACTTTGTCTATATCAAGGAACAGGTGGCTAGAAACCCTAAACTTATTTTTTCTTTGCTAGAATTATGGTCGTTGCAAGTACAGTGTCTTATCTTACATTAATAAAAGCCCCTACTGAAAAAAAAAAAAAACTAGAGAATAATGTAGAATACATTCATCTTCTTTCTCTCAGTAGATCTTCCAGCACTGATTACCATGAAAGACATCAAAGGTCCATAAAAGTCCAATACAGTAATGGAAGAAGGAACTTTTCCAAGTTGAATTTAAGATGTGATGGATTTGCAAAATGTAACGGCTAACTTCCTGGCAACTGTATAATGAATGATAAGCAGAAATTAAGCAATGCATTTCTATTTGTTTTAGATTTATATATTTGTCTTTTGGATACATGCTGGCCATTGAAATGGACAGCATTAATCTTTGGCATCTTCATTTCATGCCATATATAAAAGCTAGTTATAAAGGGTGTTGCAACTCTCATCCAAATTAGTGGAAGCAAAGTTATTTATATTTAATTTTCCCAAGAGTCAGATCTCTTACTTCCTATGCATTTCTATATCAATTAGCACTTCTATGTTGAGAAATTTTAAAAAGTTGAATAGTTTACTGGCATATTTTGGCAACTTGAGGTCTCTGGCACCTGCAATTCCATGAGGAATGGGTAATTTTTCCTTAATAGTGGAAGAATAGTAGGGGTCACATTTGGCTCAGAATCATAGGTAGAGTTTTCATTAAATATCACCCTGTAATCATTACTCACCGCACACTTTAGCAGGACAGCTGATGAGGAAGAATGACAGAACAGGGACATTGCCATCAACAGGCAGAGCACGCCTAGTCTCAAGAGTGTAGTTTGGTTCCACTAGTACTTAGAGACACTTACTGTCACATTATGCTACCCTACAACTAAAAAGAGTTTAGGGGATAAAAATTATTGTTTAGGGAAAATGTGTGATTTTCTAATGGCACACACGTCAAATTCTGTTCAAATAAAAGCCAAGACAAGCGAGAGATCCTATCCATTCTCTTGTGCCTTCAGTGGACTTTAGGACATTGTATCCCATAATTTCAAAATGTTTCCTCAGGCAATGCATCCTTCACTCAAATCAAGTGACATGGAATGAGAGATACTGCTCAATCATCAGAGAGGGAGGTAGAGGCAGGCTCTCAGGCTCTTTACTAATTTTTCTATGCCTTTAAATATAGCATGAAAAAAATTTACACTAATTTCTACCATGGTCGTTTTATATGTTTTTAATTTTTTCAGTTCAGAAATTGGAAAATGATGATCACTCATTTATTTTTGGATATTTTAATCCTATATCTCTTGCTTTGTGATTTTGGGTATGTTCATAAAGTGAAAAACAAAACCAAAATCTCAACAACCCATGTACAGGTGGTGTTTAGTGTTGGCACACATGGATGGCTTGAGAAGATTTATCCCGTTCACAGTTTTTATCAGCCACACTCCTCTCCTTAAGCTTTCCCCAAAACAAACAGACGTGCCAATAAAACAGAGAGCATGTGTGGCCAACAAATCTCTTTGATGAGTCTCTGAGTGTCTGATTCCAGCCAAATTACTGCTCACAAGCTCTTTCTATAGAGAAAATTTCAAGTTGCCACCATTTACCTAATTTTCATTAGCACACTTAGCTCCTATAAAAATTTCCCACATCTTCAAATAGATATTTGCAAAGTATGAAAAAAATCTGGATATTTATTATCTATGCTAATTTATGATTTAAATTATAATAGAAGGGTAAAGTCAGAATTCTATTCCCTAACAGGTCTGAGATGAAGACTATTGAAAGAATAAAATGATGAGTAAGGTCGTTAATATATAATAATCACTTGAAATAATTTTGGAGGGTTTTATAAATTTATTTTGAGGGGAAATGCTCTCTTTTACTTCGTGGTTCATGTGTTTACTAGTTTCTCTTCTGTATGCTTTCTTAGAATGATTAGTGTTTGTGTATGATTTTAACCAAGGTAGCTTCCTCTTGCTTGTTAGATGGGAAAAAAATAGAAAATATGAAAAATATTCTCTTCAAAAGAGGGGATCACAATTAGGACAGTGATAGCAAACACAGACTCTTTTCCTTATTGAGGACTGTTCATCATATTTCCCTTTTCCTATCTATTGTTTGTTTTTAATTTGACTTCTGTCTTTCAGATGACCTTAGTAATCTCTTTTATTTTCCCTTTGTTTTTTTTTAATTTTGAGATATATACTGCATAAAAAATAATTTAGTCTAAAAAGTAATTATAATCTATATCCACCAACTATACCCAGTGCTGAACCACATCTAGCCCCATTCCTCAATAAATTTGCAATTTTAGTGGGTAAAAGAAAAAAGTAAGTGACTGAGTATAATGAAATATTATAAATATTTTAATAGATGCCTGTATATAAAAAGTAGATGCCCAAAATAGGGTGTGGTCAGTTGTATTCCTTGGGAAGAGGAAGGACAGGGATGACTTCATAGATTAAATTAGAGGTGAGTCTTAGTAGAACAATGGAGTGGTACAGGATTCTAGGCAGAGAAATTACAAGCTCCTGAAAAAATCAGGATATGTTTTGTTTTGAAATCCTAAATGGGACTGTGAGATGTATATCAGGGAGAGGGCCTTAGTACTTCAAATTTTCTCTAGAATTTCAGTTCTGAGGTTTGAGAGGGACACACCTGGAGGCAGAGTGACCTGATAGAAGGCTGTTTGGGTAGCCCAGGAAAGGATTATGGCATGGATTAGAGAACACAGAAGCAGTATGCAAATTCAAGGACTTCTAAAGAAGTACATGTTTCAAGAATTGTTAACTGGATGCAGAGAGTAATAAAAAGAGGGTATAAGAATCAGCCCCAAGTTTTCCTTCTAAGTGAACCACTTTAGTTGATGGTGATACTACTAGGTAAGATAGAAAATTTAGCAAAGTTGCTCCATAATGTGAATTTGGATATAATGGGATTTATGATTGGTTCCAATCCTCCTCCTGGCCCCAGGGAAAGAGGAACATGAGGAAACAAAACAGGAAGGAGGAATGTGAAGCAAGGAAGAGTTGGGAAATGAGTTCTTTTTAATTATTTGAGCCTTTTTTCAGTCAGTGTATGGCCACCTGTATTCAATATGTTTCACTATCTTTACCTTTGTGCCTATTACAATTTTATAATATGACTTTTAAATTAACCTTACAATAATGTGACCTTGAATTATAACTAACACGATGTTTGGACCCCACATATAACATTTTGCTGGCGTTCTACACTATGTATAAGTGCAGGATAGCATCAAGATGAACTGAGTTTTTGTGGTACTTATCATGCATGAACATGAAACCCATTAAGTAGATATATAAACCTATATTTGAATATCAAAACTGTTTGAGATGGAAATACAGACTTGGTGGCCATCGGTATATATTTGTAGTTGAAATCATGGTTATATTTGTTGTGGGAAAGTGACATTTTAAGAGTGGGAAAAAGGTAATCACAATCAAAAACAGTTCAGGGGATCAAATGAACACAGGGTAATGCGAACTGAAAGAATAGGGAGATGTTTAGAGATGAAGAGAATGAGGCAGTAACCTAAGACTGGAAATTTTCCGTGTGTTTGATTATTAGAAAGCAGATTATTAGATCTTGGACACAGCCATTTTAGTGGAGGGGTGGAAGACAGATTGTAGTGAGATGAAAAATGAATGAAATTAACAAAGTGAGATTGAGTGCATCCTTTCAAAATATTTGAATGAGAAGGTGAGAGCAGGATTTACAGTAGTTATTCAAGTAGGTGGGATCAGGAGCTTTCACATGGACAAAACTTCAGCCTTTCTGTGGTGTCAGGACCCAGAGAGAGGTCTAGGTTTCAGGAGAGAGTGTGGCTAGACTACAGAACAAATATGTTGGATATTGACAAGAATTAGATCAAGTGCCAGGATGGTAAGTTTAGCCTTGAGAAAGAGAAGGCACACTTCTTTCTCTAAGGTTAACTGAGAGGAAATCAATTTGTAGATCTGAAGTAATCAGAAATAGATCAGGAGGAATCAGAAGGAAAAAGTGACCTTGGGTACTGTTCTCTATTCTTTCAGAGAAATGGGGGGAAGCCTGATGATAAACCATTAAAAGGGGATCTTGAGTGCAAAGTAACAAAGGTTCAAAGTTAGTCGATATATGTTAGTGAGAAAATTGCTAAAACGGACCCAAGTGATTTCTGTTTTCTTAAGCATTGTTGTAAAAATACCCTGTTGTCTTGATTACTAAAAAGAAGTAGTGAGAAAAAAATTGCTTTAAAAAAAAAGGAACACTAGACTGAGGGTCTGGAGATGGGCTTCTGATTACAGTCTGGCCATAGTTTAGCTCCATTATGTTAGAGGAGAAAATATAAGAGTTTTCTCATTTGAAAGGAGAGATTTGAACTAAATAACCTCAAAATTTCCTTCCTCATAGAAACCTAACTTTATTTGTTTTGATTTTGATTAAGGCAACTAAAAAGTATGGGGAAATGTTTAAGCCACACTAATTTATATACTCATGCTTTGCTGTGGACACCCGGTAGCAAGAGACAAACTATAGCTTCAAGTAGAGGGTAGAATTTTTTGTTTATTTCAAAAATATTTATGGCCTCCTACTTTGAGTCAAACACTGTGCTAGGTGTTGTGTGAATAAAAAGATGTATTAGATGGGTTTAGGTCCTCGAGGGAGCTTACAAACTAGTGAAAGAGTGGAATATACATCTTTCAAATGTTGAAACTATAAAACCAAAGACAAGAAGAGACAATAAACATTCCAGGACTGACTATAACAATGCAGATAGTCTTTGTTCCCAGGCTGTTTGTTAATTGCCACAGACATTTGCTGTTAATTGGCCAGGACATTTTCCAGTTCAGTTCATGTGATGTGCTGCTAGTTCCCTCATGTCTACTAAATCTGTTGCCACTGTAGCCTGGAGAGATTCTCAAAGTGCCATAGAAGACTACAGAAATGTTACCTCCCTGCAGAGGGAATTGGTTTGGGCATGAACCCATGAGCAGTTTAATGTCATTCAGCTTATGCCTTGTGTTATCCTTGAGCTAACTAAACTCTGCCATCAGAAGCAGTGTTGCTGCTTTGGGGCTGAGGATTAGGGGTTTCAAGGGATAGTATTCTACTAAACTTGACATTAACTCCCCCTCTGCTTATCTGCAAACCAAATGATTTCTCAGTACTCCCTCCCTTCCTCTTTTCTTCCCTCTCTTCTTTCCTGCCGTTCTCTCTCTTTTCCTTCTTTATTTGCTCATGTAGTCTGTAAATTTTTATCCCACTGTTACTGGGCCCTGTGCTAGATGATAAAGGTGTAGGGATAAAAAGTATGGTCTATTTTCTTGCAAAGCTCATACAGGAAGAACATACAAACAGTCATAATTCAGCTTGATAACTGTTCAGATAGTATTGTGCAATAAAGAGAAAGAGGAGTGATACATCTAAAGAGGAAAGAAGGCATGGATGATGGTGAGGGAAGACATTTTGAATGGAGTCTTGAAGCATAGCCATGTGTGCATTTGTGCATATGTTTTGAGGGGAGATGCTATTGCATCTTCAGAAGTTCTGAGGCAAGAAAGGGTCACAATTAGGAGAGTTTGATCGAAGTCTGAACGTTTTGTTTCTGCTCCA
The DNA here is from genome assembly GCF_016772045.2 of Ovis aries. Taxonomy (NCBI): domain Eukaryota; kingdom Metazoa; phylum Chordata; class Mammalia; order Artiodactyla; family Bovidae; genus Ovis; species Ovis aries. The sequence continues at coordinate 213,733,211 of NC_056054.1, forward strand.
AATGGTGGAAGAGAAGTGGAGCCTTAACCCTACTTCTGCCACTTACCTGCTAAACTAGAGTATATCCATCCTTCTCTCCTATTCTCTCACATCTTCTCTCCTCTTCAGTTGAAATTTCATCAAGGAACACCTCCTACACACACACACATATATAGGTCACAGGACCTTGTCTCAATCTATTTGCACTACTCAGAAAAAAAAAGTAACTTTCTTGTTGTTGTAGAATGTCTATATACTATTATCCATTTTTACTAGTGAGGCTGCTGCTAAGGACAGGACAGAGTCATTAGGGTAAGTTCCAGTGGTTTGGAAGGGCTATAGGGTACAAAGAAAAGGAGTGCACAGTATGAGGTTGCAAAGGTGGACAGAGGTCATATCTCCACGTACCTAATGCCATTCTGAAGAGAATGAATCTTACTCAGAAGGTGATGAGAGCCACTGAAGCTATTCAAGGAAGGAAAGACAAAACCAGACCTATATTTTGTTGGCCATGATTTATTCTGAATCATGAATCATATTTCATAGTATATACTCAAGAAGTTGGCATGGCCATAAGAGGTCTGGTTTTTGCCCTGAGCCTTTTGGTGGTGAAGTGAAGTGAAGTCGTTCAGTTGTGTCCAATTCTTTGCAACCCCATGGACTATAGCCTACCAGGCTCCTTGGTCCATGGGATTTTCCAGGCAAGAGTACTGGAGTGGGTTGCCATTTCCTTCTCCAGGGGATCTTCCCAACCCAGGGATCGAACATGGGTCTCCTACATTGTAGGCAGACACTTTTAGGCAGAGTATCTTTGTTCAGAGTGGGGATGGCCATACCAGATTTTAGGATAATGCCAGTCATATTTTATAATCTTAAGGTCAAGATTAGTTATGACAGGGAGACCAATCATGTGATTTAGTCATGTGGTATCAGTCAAACTGGAGGCCAAAATCAATGACATGGGGAATAAATCAATATTATGTAGGGAATTCCAACAGTCCAGTGTGTACTTCCACCGCAGGCTGCAAGGGTTCAATCCCTGTTTGGGGAACTAAGATCCCACATGCAGCAAGGCATGGCCAAAAAAAGTCAGTCTTTTATGTAATGGAACAGCAATAAAAATGATGAATTCTGATGATTAGGTAAGCCTTCTTGGTGGCAATGCTTCATGAGTACTGCCACAAGTTGATGCTGGGAAAGTAATGCATCCTGACTCCATGGGGAGCAGACCAAGGAAGCTTACATTTAGAACCCTCCTAGACAGTAAGTTTTATGAGTCGTTTCAGTGAATTATTGAAACCAATGATGACTTTGGGACACTACTCTCCCCACCCCACTGCACACAGCCAAACTTACAGTTGGTATAAAAATTGAGGCCAGTTTTGGGGACTGTGCCTTGTAATTTTAAGGTTGCCTAAAACCTCTTACATTAGTTAGTGTTAGTCACTCAGTAGTATCCAACCCTTTATGACCCCATGGACTGCAGCCCTCCAGGCTCCACTGCCCATGGGATTCTCCAAGCAAGAACACTGGCGTGGGTAACCATTCCCTTCTCCAGGGGATCTTCCTGACCCAGGGATTGAACCTGAGTCTCCCACGTTGTTGGCAGATTCTTTACCATCTGAACCACCAGGGAAGCCCCACTTCTTACACATAGGAGTTAAAAGTAGAGGCTTTGGAGTCAGACTTGAATATAAATCCTAGTTTGGTTGCTTTTCAATCTGTGTTACCTCTCAAAGTTTTACTTTCTTCATCAGAAGCAGATGCGTTGGCGCTCTGTATCACCTCCCTTGGCTTACCTTGGGTTTAGCTGAAGCTGTGCTTAATAGTTCATGTGAGCTCAGACTCACTTTGCCCTGGTAGTAGATCAACTCTGGTGTAGGCTGTGTATCTCCCTGGGTGGTAGGAAGCTCTCAATCAAAACAAACATGGCCCTGGGCCAGTCCTCTAACAAAGGGGACAGTAGCTGTAGTAAATGCCTCAAACTCTCACCATTTGGATGGCCATTTCTTGGAGGCCTCCTGTCCGCTTCTCAGATATTCCTGTTCCTGTTGCCAATAGCAGCAGTCATAGCAATTCATCTTATATTGGCTTTTCCTCCCTTCCTTACTTCTGCTTTTCTTACCTAAGACCTTTCTCATGCTCTAGTTTAGAACCTAAATTAGGACACTATCACACTCTTACTATGAAGATTAAATGAGATAACATGTTCATTTAAAAGAGAATTAGTGCTTTGTATACAAAGGCTGCTATTAGAACAGGACATAAAACAAGAAGTATTTAAATAGCTGGAGAGAAGGGGATTCATTTGAGAGATTTGGGGAATTCATCTGAGACATTTAAAAGATATTGGATGGGTATAATATATATGCTAAGAGAGAGTGTGAAATCTGAGATGACTTTGACGTTCATCAAGGAAGAGACTGTGAGAGAGAGGCAGGTTCAGTGGTGGGAAACATTGCATTTAATATTTGACAGATGAAGTTGATATTCTTGTGAATAGACAAGTATGACTGTCCATTATGATGTTCTTTCTACATCTCCACAACTAGAAAGACAGGCAGTCTAAAAACCGAGTGACCACTGATCCTAAGTAACTCTCAGCATCATCAGAGAGATGTGTATAGAACAGAAGACAAGCCGGAGCTGTGCCCATTCACATAAATGACCCTTGTTTGATCTGCATAGTGCTTCCCCATGTATAGGTACATTTTATTGTTTGTTTTATTTATTTTTGAATCATTTTGTAAGTGATTTTATATGAAAATCAAGATTTTTATTTTTTCTTAAAAACAAAATCAACTTAACACTAATCCTGCATTTTTGAATGGTAACACTCAGGTAGGCCTGAACAGCCTATCACTTGTAGAATAGGACATGCTTTCTTCAGCTGACCACACACCATACCACCTGCCTTTTAGATCAAGGGGGAATTGCTATTCACAATGCAGGCGATTTTTAGTTGTTCTTATAACAGAAGCACATCACTTATTTTTGTTATGTGTTTGCTTCCTTGTAGGCATTTGTGATCGAAACCTGTGAAGAATAGGACAGTAGGGGATATTAAAGGGTAAGTGCTTTGAAAAAAAGGTGAAACAAAGGATCTTGTGCTGAGCTGAATAGTTTTTCATCAAAATTCATGTTCACTGGGAACCCAGGAATGTGACCATATTTGGAAATAGGTTGTTTGTAGATGTAAGCAAGTTAAGACGAGGTAATTCTGAGTTAGAGTGGACCCTAGATTCAATATAACTCAAGTCCACGTAAGAGGGCACACACACAGAACACTATGTGAAAGCAGAGGCAGAAACTGGAAGGCTGGATCTACGCCAGGGAGCATCAAGGATTGCCAGCAGCGACCAGAAGTGAGGCAGAGGCAAGCACGAATCCTCCCCTAGACAGGGCATGGCCCTCCCATCCTTAATTTTGGAACTCTAGCCTCCAGAAATTTGAAAGAAAAAGTTTCTTTTTGTTTAAGCCACATATTTTGTGGTGCTTTGTTATAGCAGCCCTGTTATATAGCCCTGTTATAGCAGCAGGTTTTATAGAAACCTAATAAGGATAAGACAAAGAAAAGAGGAAAACAACAGAAGAGCTGGTTCAAGGAAAAGAGCGTCATTATTATGATCAAATGCTGAAAAGTGGTCAAATAAAATAAGGACTGAGATGGTGCAAATGTCAAGTAAGAGTTTAGTGATGAGCCTGGGAGGAGCCCTTTCAAGTGAGTGATGGGAGTGAGTGGAAACCAGAGGGAAGTGGGCAAAGGAATGAATGCGAATTCAAAAGACAGTGCCAGTGAGTAGATTCAAGAAGCCTCTCTTGGAAGGAGATGAGAGAAACAGGATAATAGAGGCACATCGCACTTAGGGAGCAAAGATATATATATTTTTTTAAGATGGATACTGTGCATATCTGTAGTGATTGATTGCTGAATGTGCCTACTGATCCACTCAGCACCCTGCTCCAGCTGTTCTATTAGGAAGTCAGCATGGATGAATCACGCTGGCGGGCTCTGGTGCACTCTGACTGCTGGTTAGTTTCCTCAGTGGGAGACACCAGCAAAAACAGGAGCAGTGTCCAAAAGTGAGCTCAAGGTATTTACTGCCCTGCCTTCATCCCTTCTGGGGTCATGGGTTAGCATGGCTAAATGCGCCACAGCTTCTGTCTGGTGGTACTCTCCTATAGCAATGGTGCTCTCCCAGCCTTCTGATAAATGCTCCCTCCTCTCGCCCCTTGGAAATGGCTCTTCCCCTGATTTCTCCTCACCTTCCCTCATAGGCACTCCTCCTTGTCAATCTTCTCAAACAATTAAATCCATCTCCCTGTCTGCTGTTTGCTGGACATGGATTAACACATAAAGGAACCTTCTCCTAGGGGCCCAAGGCACACAGCATTGCCTCTTACACAAGTCCTTTTCTTTCCTAGAAACCATTTTGATGACAAATCCCATGATATTTAGAAAATTATTCTTCAATTAATGGCTTACAAGGAGGAATTTCCTCCCTGTTTTCTGTTATTGTCATTATTCTATTTTCTGACCCTTCTCATATTTCCCTCTCTTCCATTCTGGTTCTCTCCACTGTCAGAGAAAGTAAAGACCTCCACCAGTTTTAAGGCATGACAGTTATGTGCAGGCCTCTTTATTTGAGGGGAATACAACACATCACCAGAGGATAATGGTGAACTATGTGCACAGAAATGAGGCTTATTATTTAGAGTATATGTATATGCGCATGTATGCAAGCACATGTATATAAAACAGTATTTGTTGTCATCCTAGAAGTGGCCAGGAGGAAGAGAAATTTGATTTGATGTGGTTGAGATGTCAGGTTTTTGGGCTCTCGTCCATGCTCTGCTAAAGAACTGCACATGACCAACGATAATTGGCAGTTCGGAGTTTTCTTCCCTGTCTCTTGCTTCTGAGTTCCTTTCTCACATCCTCCTCAAGGGACTTAAATTTTTCTCCTTCCTTCTCACATTCTGCATCTGCTGCCCCTCAAACAGGGTCTTCTCTAAAGCATGTAAGAATGCTTAACTGTCTCTTATTTAAACAAACAAACACATAAACAAACAAAACTCAAAAGATCATAACTTCTGTACCTGCTTTACAGGAATGTATGGGGAGCATGAAACCGACTTGGGTGTAAACTCCATGCAAGCAGCGATTACATCTACCTTAATCTGTGCTGCATCTCCAGTGCCTTGCCTGTTACCTGGATAACGACAGAAAATAAACTGACCAATGAACAGTTATAAAATGGATAAATAAAATGAAATAATACATGTGCTTTGAAAGTGGTGTAAGATATAAAAGCATATATCCTAATTCATTTTTGAGTAAATTTTGATGAACTATAAAGCACAAGCAGAAACATGCACACACCAACAGTTCAGTTCCGTTCAGTTCAGTCGCTCAGTCTGTCCGACTCTTTGCGACCGCATGAATCACAGCACGCCAGGCCTCCCTGTCCATCACAACTCCCGGAGTTCACTCAGACTCATGTCCATCGACTCAGTGTTGCCATCCAGCCATCTCATCCTGGGTCGTCCCTTCTCCTCCTGCCCCCAATCCCTCACAGCTCAATGACCTTTTATAAAGTACTCACAATGCAGAGCCAGGACCAAGGTCAAGAACCAGAGTATTAGTGACACCAGGCACTGCAGCATTCCCCACCTTGTTCCGTTCCAGTCCCTACAAACTTCCTCACAGAAAGCTGTCTTGTATCCAGCTTCCCTGATGCGACATTTTGCTTGGCAATTTTAACCCGTATTGTTCTGTGACATTAATCCTTTCTTATGGATACACAATATTCCATTGTATGATATGCGGCAGGAGGGGAAAGGGATAGGGCACAACCCTTAAAGAATGACATAGCCAGTTGAGACAAACTTAGAACAGAAACTGGTTAGAACTGATTAGATCCAAGATCGTGGAAAGCTCAACTGCCTGTATGGGCCTTGTTATGCACTTATTGTAATTTATTACCATATGCTACGGGATATGCCCACAGGCTCCATGACAGTTCAGCGGCGGACCATAAAAGGCCGAGGAGTGGGCAGAGGCCCAGTTCTTGGAAATCCCTACCCCTTCCTCAAAATAGTTGGAATAATCTAGTTAGCATATGAAATTACCCAGCCAGCAAAAGCGAACCTCCTCTACAACCTCGACTGCTCTCACCTGAGGCAGCAGGTTGCATTCTGCCTATAGATGCATCTCTTTCAATAAACCTGTTTTCACTTCACCACCGCTGGCTCTTGAATTCTTTCCTACAAGAAGCCAACAAATCTTACTTGGTATGTCATTCCAGGAGCTTGCTAAGATGTGGGACATGACCATCCTCTTGCACCGGGTTTCCTGCAACAAATATACTAAAATTTAGGAATCAGTTCTACTTTCAATAGACATTAGCTTTATCACCAGGTTTCGGCTACGGTGAATAGTGCTTCTCTGAACATTGTCCTTTGCTGGATTATATCCAGTAGTAGAATTGCTGGGTTATATAATTTTTTTAAGGCTATGTATTAAAATGTCTCCTGTAAACACTCCTAAAATACCTAATAAGTAATAGAAACTCAAATTTACTCAAGTAAAAAGGATTTTATTGCAAGCTACACAAATTCCACCAAATTTAAAAAAATATGGAAAATTAGCAAAAGCAGACATATGAATTCATAAAGCACAGCATTTGTGTTTAAACAACTCTACATATTTTAATAGATCCAGAAGCACTTAAAATTTTATAACCCAGAAGGATGCCCATGAGGAGGCCACTCAGTCATCAAGAGCAGATTAAATTGTCAGGATAATGTACTATATTTTAGGAAAATTTTTATTAAAAAATTAAAATATAATTTGAATCTTAATAAGAAAAATATTTAGCAATGTGGGAATATCTTCTACCCCAAACTTGCTTTACTTAGGAATCTAAATAGCTGCTATTTATTGAGAGGGAAAAAAAGCACACTTTTTGTATGGTGAGGAAAAATATAATTTATTTTAAAACTTAAATTTACTTTCAGCATATTTTAAATAAGGTATATTTTCTATACTTTAAAAACACATTTTATAAGAACATATGCACAGTAACCATTTAATAAATATATTAGTTATTTATAAATTATTTACTTTTCTTACATATAATATACATGTAATGAAGTAAAAGAAGGATTTTCATTAAAATTTGTTGATTAAATATCCATATAGTGCATATAATATGCATCATGTAAATTTTATATTCATCTACCTACATTATTAAAAGTTCTATTGGCCACACAGTTCCTCACAGGTGATGAATTTGTGCTGGAATCTTTATTCTGATTTCCACAGTGATATCCTACCTACATCATTAGGGAGGTAATTACTGTTTTCTCGAGGTTCTTATAAAGATGACCTCGTGCTTTGTTATTCAACCTTCACTGAAATGTGTCAAGTGCAAGAGAGAATAGGACTATTATATTATTAGATAAGCATACCTGTCCCTTGGCTAGTTCAAAAGGACATTGTAAGAATTAATGAGATTATATCACTGAAGTACTTTTAAATACTGGAAAAATTCGAACGATGTAATAGTTATGACTCAAAATAATCACCAAAGGTATATATCGGGAATTTGATTGTATTTCATTCACAAATTATTAAGTCAATAAATTAGCTTTATAATGTCATTTTTTACTAAATTCAAAGGGTAGAGTCTGGGATTAATTTAACTTTTGTGAGAGAGACCTTTTCTGTAAAGCAAGATTCTGCCAGTGGCAAGTTTGAAAATGCAGCCCAAAGGGGCTTAACCATTATAGGGAATTGATTAACTCAAGTAATTGAAAAGGCTGGGGGTGGTATACCTTCAAGCTTGGCTGGCTGCCAGAGGATGGAGCAATGAAACGGCTACATTCTTCAGCTTCTTCTCAGTCCTGCTTTGTCCTCAGGTGATTGCCAGTGTCAGGCAAGCTGTGCTGCATAAGAGCGAATTGGGTCAACAGCAGTTTCACAGGCTTTTCAACCCAAGTGGAAACCCCAGAGAAAACAGCAGCTTGTCTTTCCCAACAGTTTTATGCAAGTCCCCAGAATATTGTTGGTCCACAGTGGGGAGGCATTCCCCACTGTGGTCAGTATGATGTGACCTCTGTTAGCCAGGACTGGGCCACCAGTGGGTGGATCCAGGAGTCGGTAGTTTCAGCCTTGTCTGATCCCTGGTCTGAATGGGAAAGTGCTCTCTGCCCAAAGGAAAAGTAGGTGCTGCTACCAGAGGATGAGACTAAAGGCAAAATCAGCAAAGGACCCACTTTTCTTTTCGTTTAAAAAATTGTAGTCATTTATTTATTTTTGGCTGTGCTGGGTCTTTGTTTCTGCAGCAAGTGGAGCTGCTCTTCATCGAGGTGCGCAAGCTTCACTGCACTGGCTTCTCTTATTACGGAGCACTGACTCAGTAATTGTGGTGCACAGGCTTTGCCCCAGGCATGTGGAGTCCTCCGTGACCAGAGGTCAAACCTGTGTACCCTGCAGTGGCAGGCAGATTCTTAACCACTAGACCGCCAGGGAAGTCCCAGGTTTTCTTTCATCAGTGTGAAACATATGAATCAGAAAGCTAAAAAACAAAACAAAACAAAACAAGAAACTTCCACCGAACCCAGTTTTGTTTTTAACATTTCTTGAAGATTGATGAAACATGTAACAATTAGTGCCTAGATGTTCTGGCACTCTAAATTACCTTCTGTGTTTAGTGAAACTACTTGTCAAAATCTTATTGACTTTGTTTTTCAGACTCACTGCCATGTTTTATCTCCATCAAGATCACAAATGTACACATGTTAATCAGGATATTTGGGACTCATAATCAAATACAATGAACATGTAGGCCAAATCTGATGGCCCTGTTATGTTTGAACACCTACTAATTAGGAAGCTGTGAGGTTTCCGAGAGCGAGTGACACATTAAAACTCCAAAAATTAGAGGAAAACCAGAAGACCAATCAACCCGATTTTTTCTGTAGAAGATATTCTCCACAAATAAATAATTAAGAAGGAATTTAGAGCCTCAAGGGGAAAATTAAAGATCTCATGGAATAGTAGGAAAAAGTAACAAGGGCAAGGAAAGTCAAATAGCAACAGATGCACTTGTTGGTGGGCCATTTGAATTTTGCTGGCGGGATAACCCCAGCAGGAGGGGCATTTTCACATCATTTAGCAGAGGCCACAGCAAGGATAAGGAGTTCTAATCACTTTATTAGAATTGCAAAGTCATCATAGGAGACTTTGGCATGTGGGAAATATTTATAGAGATATTCAATGAAATGCTTGTATGACCACAAGAAGTAACGGAAAGTAGATGTTGTTCGTGGACACATTAAGAGAAAAAAATTCATTTATCTAGGCTAAATAGATGGATTCATGAGATTCTCTTTGGTGAAGAAAAATAATTGTTCTGAGAATGAGGTCTTAAGCTGGCAGCTTTAGTGCACAATATTGGACCATCAACTCCAATTAAGTTATTATGCCCCTTTGGTAATGGTGATTAAAATATTAATCTACCTTGTAATGTTGATTGTAACATATAAACTTGAACAGAGGTTTTAAAAATCACTTCTGATAGGGAAGTTTTGAACTACTGTATGTGGGATTCTGTTCTTCCTATCAAAAATTTCTTAATGATTTTTTCAACTTAGACACAGCAGATCTTAGTGATTTTATAAACCTAATTTGATATGTAAAATCTACTGGTTCATTATACCAATCTCTTCTTGTGGATGAGGTTCAAAGAAATCAATGTGTGCATAGCAGTGGCTACATTCAGATAGACACCTATCACCACAGATCAGGTCACCTTGGTGCAATTGGGTATCAGTTAGTTTTCTATTGCTGTGAAACAAATCATCATAGATGTAACAGCTTAAAATAACATCCATTCGTTACCCTACAGTTTATTTTAGGTTAGAAGTTCAGATGTGGAGTGACTGAATTCTCTGTTCTGGGTCTTATAGTACTGAAACTGATGGCCAGCTCTTTTTCATTTGGAGACTGGGAGAAAATTTGTTTCCATTTTCATTAAGCTTGTTGGCTAAATTCCACTCCTTGTGGTTACAAGACCACAGACCCTGTTTCCTTGCTGGCTGTCATGTGGGGGCTTCTCTTTGCTCCTAGAGACTGCCACATGGCTCTGTTAATCTGCAAATCTAGCAACTGGGACTCTTACATATTGAATCACAACTTTGGGAAGAGCCCGTTTTCTTTCAAAGGCTCACCTGATTAGGTCAGGCTAACCCAGGATAATTTTTTTCTCAAAATCAATGTCCCATCTAATGTAATCCAGTAACGAGAGTAAAACCCATCATAGTCATATTATCAGGGATTAAACAGGCTATGTACCCCAAGGAGGGGGCATCTTGGAAGTCATCTCAGAATTCTGTCTACCAGAATATATTTTTTTGACCCAAAAGTAGGTGGCTAACTCTATAATGGCCTATGCTTCAGGTCAAGTATTTTCAATCCAGTTTTCAACCTGTTTCTTCTTATCACTGTCCTGTCTTCCAACGGAGAGTGAAGCCAAGTAGACCTTAGGAAGCATCACTACGAACAGAGTTAGTGGAGGTGATGCAATTCCAGTTGACCTATTTTAAATCCTAAAAGATGATGCTGTTAAAGTGCTGCACTCAATATGCCAGCAAATTTGAAAAACTCAGCAGTGGCCACATACTGGAAAAGGTCACTTTTCATTCTAGTACCAAAGAAAGGCAATGCCAGAGAATGTTCAAACTACTGCACAATTGCACTCATCTCACACGCTAGCAAAGTAATGCTCAAAATTCTCCAAGCCAGGCTTCAACACAACCTGAACCAAGAACTTCCAGATGTACAAGCTGGATTTAGAAAAGACAGACGAACCAGAGATCAAATTGCTAACATCCATTGGATTATAGAAAAAGCAAGAGAGTCCCAGAAAAAACATCTATTTCTGCTTTATTGACTATACCAAAGCCTTTGACTATGTGGCTCACAACAAACTATGGAAAATTCTAAAGAGATGGGAATACCAGACCACTTTACCTGACTCCTGAGAAACCTGTATGCAGGTCAAGAAGCAACAATTAGAACTGGACATAGAACCATAGGCTGTTCCAAATTGGGAAAGGAGTATGTCAAGGATGTATATGACACCCTACTTGTTTAACTTATATTCAGAGTACATCAAGGAAAATGCTGGGCTAGATGAAACACAAACTGGAATAAAGATTGCTGGGAGAAATATCAATAACCTCAGATATGCAGATGACACCACCCTTATGGAAGAAAGCAAAGAGGAACTGAAGAGCCTCTGGATGAAAGTGAAAAAGGAGAGTGAAAAATCTGGCTTAAAACTCAGCATTCAAAAAACTAAGATCATAGTATCTGGTCCCGTCACTTCATGGCAAATAGATGGGGAAACAATGGAAACAGTGACAGACTTTTATTTTGGGGGCTCCAAAATCACTGCAGATGGTGACTGCAGCCATGAAATTAAAAGACGCTTGCTCCTTGGAAGAAGAGCTATGACCAATCTAGACAGCACATTAAAAAGCAGAGGCATTACTTTGCCAACAAAGTAGGTCTCTCTAGTCAAAGCTACGGTTTTTCCAGTAGTCATGTATGGATGTGAGAGCTGGACCGTAAAGAAAGCTGAGCGCCAAATAATTGATGCTTTTGAGCTGTGGTGTTGCAGAAGACTCTTGAGAGTCCCTTGGACTGCAAGGAGATCCAACCAGTCAATTCTAAAGGAAATCAATCCTGAATATTCATTGGAAGGACTGATGCTGAAGTTGAAGCTCCAATACTTTGGCCACCTGATGCAAAGAACTAACTCATTGGAAAAGACCCTGGCGCTGGGAAAGATTGAAGGCAGGAGGAGAAGGAGATGACAGAGGATGAGATGGTTGGATGGCATCACTGACTTTATGGACATGAGTTTGAGCAAGCTCTGGGGGTTGGTGATAGAGAGGGAATCCTGGTATGCTGCAGTCCATGGGGTCTCAAAGAGTCAGACATGACTGAACAACTGAGCTGAACTGATATGATCTCCCCATGATTGTGAAAATTGACAAACTATGACACAACATTAGGTGGTGGTTTCCAAATTTAAGTATGTATGAATCTCCTGGGGAAAATGTTAAATTTTCTGATTGCTGTCTGTCAATCCTAAGAAATTCTGGCACAATAGGTCTCAGAGAGAGCCCAAGAATACACATTTTAATAGTGATTCTGATGTATCCAATCAGTAGAAAAAAGTTCAAGAAACACTATGACTTCAGCATCTCTATATTGATCCTGGCAGTCTGTCCACATGTATTCTTTATAGCCTGGCATATCTAGCATTGTTCAGACTTGAAAACTGGAATTTCTGAAAATATTTGTGGACTAAATCTGAGAAAATGACAAATTAATGTAAAGCTACTTCAGATGAGAAACACAAAACAAAATCTACATATATATATGTATATATATATACATATGTGATAGAGAAATCACGTTTCTTAAAAAATTTTAATGACTTCCTGAGTCATTATTAAAAATTTTATCAAAGAAAACAAAACAAAAAAATGTTATCTTTTTTATCTGTGCTGTAGTTTGTTAGGTTTGCACTAGGAAATTTAAGGCATTCTTTATTGAGGTTAAGTATCATGAATATTTAGCTTCCCAAGTGGCGCTAATGGTAAAGAACCTGCCTGCCAGTGTAGGAGTCCAGAAGACATGGGTTTAATCTCCGGTTGAGTTTGAGCAAACTCCGGGAGATAGTGAAGGACAGGGAATCCTGGTGTGCAGTCCATGGGGTCATAAAGAGTCAGACATGAGCTACTGAACAACAAAATCAGGAATACTGACTGCATTTTCCTTTTATTCATGCATAATAATGATCATGGAACAAAGCATGAAAAAAGTCTTGCAGACTCCACGTGTGTATGTTAGTTACTCAGTAATGTCCAACTCTTTGTGACCCCATTGACTCAAGTCCACCAGTCTCCTCTGTCCATGCAATTCTCCAGGCAAGAATATTGGAGTGGGTTGCCATTCCCTTCTGCAAGGGATCTTCCCAACACAGGGACTGAACCCAGGTCTCCTGATAGTAGGTGGACTCTTTACCATCTGAGCCACCAGGGAAGCCCGCAGACTCTACACTCATGCTGAAATAGACCTTGTATTTTGGGATCATCAGTTAAAGCCCGAATACAGAGCCAAAATCTTGATTTATGAATAGAAATAAGAAATGAAATATAAAAAATAGCATCATAATGAGAGACACATTAAAAAAGAATGCTGTTTTTTAGGACAATTTTTTAGAGTTACTCTGAATATAGGTTTGTTTTATCTTTTAAAATTTAACTCTAGTGATTTAAATTTTATTCATATTTTATTTTCAAGGGCTTTCACTCCATAATTAAATTAAACCCTGTTTGTTCTGGAAAGTATTAAACATTTTAAACAAGAAATGTGTACATTGCAACTAAGACATTTGCAATCAGGAATGAATTAAATTTGCCTCATGATTATGCCACTTTTTTGAAAGTGAGAGTGTTAGTTGCTCAGTCGATCCCTACTCTTTGGACTCCATTGACTATAGCCTGCCAGGTTCCTCTGTCCATGGAATTCTCCAGGCAAGAATGCTGGAGTGGGTTGCCATTTCCTTTAAAATAATTTTATTTATTTAGGCTGTATTGGGTGTTTGTCGCTGCTCCTGGGCTTGCTTTTGTTGCAGTGAGCCAGGGCTTCTCTCTAGTTGTGGTGTGCAGGCTTCTCATTGCAGTAGCTTCTGTGGTTTCAGAACATGGGCTCTAGGGCACTCAGGTTTCAGCAGTTTTGGCACGTGGGCTCAGTAGTTGCAATTCCCGGGCTCTAGAGCATAGGCTCAACTGTTGTGGCATTGGGCTGCATTGCTCTGCGGCAAGTGGGATCTTCCTGGATCAAAGATTGAACCCATGTCTCCTGTATTGGCAGGCAGATTCTTTACCACTGCCACCAGGGAAGCCCTTACGCCACTTTTTAATAAAACAAGGTAGTAGATACAACATCAGATACTCTTTAGGACCTGGTGAAATGCAAATAAATCTTTTCAATTGCCATTAGTAGCAATAATTGTGGTAATAAATGAATGTGAATATCCAGCTTCACTTTTACTTACCCATTCACAGAAACCAGTATAATTTATCAAATTTTCATGCCTGCTAATTCTACTATTAGATAAAAACCTTGCCTTTTTAATAGCAGAGTTTCATTTGATATCTAAACCATGTGTAGTTACTGAAATCTATTAATTTCAAAATATATGTGATGATAATACATGATGATTATCAAAGTGAATTCTAGAGCATGATTTGGCTAGTATGGTTATAGATAGAGGCCATATATAGATGGAAACCATACATAGATATCGTTATACATAGAGAATGAAGCATAAATCAGGGTGTTTTTCTTAACCATTGCATTTCCATATGAACTTTTTTCCCAGGAAATATTTTCTTTTTCTTTCTTTCTTTCTGTTCTAATTCACATTTTTTTTTTTTTCTGAGTCACCCCTCAATGAATTGAAAGGCAGATTTTTTTTCTTCAAGTTCTGATCTTTCTTCAGTATCTCCTTCGGCACATATCCTTTCTTTTCTATATAGTTTCTTCTTTTCCTTCTTGGTTTAAATTCTAGGGTCTTGAATTTTGCTAAATTCTTGGAAGGTAAATGTGGTAATCTTAAAAATTTCCATAACCTTCATCACCTTTCTCATCAACCTTATCACCTGAAGAAATGGCATATGACCTTCCTCTTCCTTTATAGAGTAAAACCTAAACTCTCATATATAAACTCCCTCTGTTTTCTTTTCTGCAACTCAAAGTACTAATATATTCATACAGCATCCCCTGCTTGCCTGACAGAAGGAATGCCTTATCACATTAATGCTTAATACCTTTCAGTGTGGCCCAGATTCCAAATAATCATGTCTCATCAATTTCTTGCTTTTGGTTCTTCAATTTGGCTACTACTTTTTTCTGTTTAGTTTTGTAGTGGAAAGAAAATAATTTTTCCTCTACTCTTCTAGATTCTTGGCTGAAACCCCCATATAATAAAAAACAGATTAACAGGAAGATAAGAAGGCAAAGGCAACCCACTCCAGTACTCTTGCCTGGAAAATCCCATGGATGGAGGAGCCTGGTAGGCTGCAGTCCACAGGGTCGTGAAGAGTTGAACACGACTGAGCGACTTCACTTTCAATTTTCACTTTCATGCATTGGAGAAGGAAATGGCAACCCACTCCAGTGTTCTTGCCTGGAGAATCCCAGGGACGGGGGAACCTGGTGGGCTGCTGTCTATGGGGTCGCACAGAGTCGGACACGACTGAAGCGACTTAGCAGCAGCAGCAAGAACAATTTTAAACCTTGGTAAGGCCCCTTTTCTAATATAAATTTCCCTTACAAAAGAGAAAAGGCTACTATTTTCAGAACTTCTTTTGTGTCTGCACTTTTTTGAAATAATCAGTTCAAAATAATCCATAAGCCAAAAGGACATATTTTTGGGTGGCATACTCTGCTCCCCTTCAGCTTATAAACATACTCAAATCTCTGTTAATAAATTTTCCCTCAAAAGACTAGCATCACCTGTGTAGACTACTCATCTACAACCAAGTTTTTCTTTTCTTCTTCTTTTTTTTTTTTTTTTTGATGTGGACCATTCTTAAAGCCTTTATTGAAAATGTGTTACAATATTACTTCTGTTTTATATTTGGATTTTTTGGCCATGAGACATGTGGGAACTTGGCTCCTCAAACAGGGATCGAACCTGCACTCTCTTTGCTGGAATGCAACGTCTTAACCTCTGGATCACAAGGGAAGTCCTTCAAGTTTTCTTAAAAGAGTAGTTTACATGAAATTTCTCCACTTCTGATCTTTAACCAACAATCCCTTGTATTCTGGCTTTTCCTGTCATGAATGGATACATTTATTTATCTTCTAATCTCTGTCTATTTTGTTACTGATTACTTTTGGATTCTTTCATATAGATTAATATCACTTCATAATATTCCAGCATTTCTCCTTCACTATGATTTTATATTCATCTCTATCACCATTCTAATTTAGTCTTCTTTGTTTCCTCTTAATGTATACATATAAATATCAGTGTTCTAGTTTTTCTCTTGGCTGTTGCCTCTTCTTCTATTATTTTTCTCTCAGTGATATCATTTATGATAACTAGAAAAATCACTTCCTAATCAGATTTTGCTTAACTGCTCCCTTGAATTTTAAAACCAACTTTTCAAATGTCTTGGTGAATATTTCACAAGGATGTCCTTCCTGAATCAGAACTTTAGCTTGTCCAGAACTGCCAGTCCCATCATGGCAGTCACATATCCAGAATGGTGCTCCTTCCTGTTCATCTTTATGTCCCTAGTGCTTGGCACTGGGAAGGATTCAACATATGCTGAATAAGTTGCTCCTTCTTTATCAATGGTCCTTCTATTTCATCTGTTATTTGGGTTTCAGTTCAGTTCAGTTCAATTGCTCAGTCGTGTCTGACTCTTTGCGACACCATGGACTGCAGCATGCCAGGCTTCCCTGTCCATCACCAACTCTGTAGTTCACTCAAATTCATATCCATCGAGTCCATGATGCCATCCAACCATATCATCCTCTGTCATCCCCTTCTCCTCCCACCTTCAATCTTTCCCAGCACCAGGGTCTTTTCAAATGAGTCAGTTTTTTTTCTCATCAGGTGGCCAAAGTATTGGAGTTGTAGCATCAGTCCTTCCAATGAATATTCAGAACTGATCTCCTTTAGGACTGACTGGTTGGATCTCCTTGCAGTCCAAGGGAATCTCCAGAGTCTTCTCTGAAGAAGCATGAGATGTATAAATGAAATATATTTCCACAATGACTCTCCAGAGTCTTCTCCAACACCACAGTTCAAAAGCATCAATTATTTGGTGCTCAGCTTTCTTTACAGTCCAGCTCTCACATCCATACATGACTACAGGAAAAACCATAGCTTTGACTAGACAGACCTACTTTGTTGGCAAAGTAATGCCTCTGCCTTTTAACATGCTGTCTAGGTTGGTCATAGCTCTTCTTCCAAGGAGCAAGCGTCTTTTAATTTCATGGCTGCAGTCACCATCTGCAGTGATTTTGGAGCCCCCCAAAATAAAGTCTGTCACTGTTTCCATTGTTTCCCCATCTATTTGCCATGAAGTGATGGGACAAGATACCATGATCTTAGTTTTCTGGATGTTGAGTTTTAAGCATGGAATTTTCTTGGAATTCTTCCTTTTCTTGACATCAATATTAAGAAGATCTTGTCAACTGAGTCTTTCCAATATCTCATGCTGTCATTGTCTTCTTTCCCATTGCTTTTGCCCTGAGTTGATTCACAAGAGGGTAAGAACATTAGACTACTTTGTTCACAATTTTAACCTGAACAGCTAAAAGAGTGCTTGGTACATAGTCATTGTTCAATAGATATTTGATGAGATGGGTTGAATCAAGGGCTCTCTCTCTCTCTTTTTTCCAAGACTATTACAATAGACTTCTATCTGGACTCTCTGTACCCAGTCATTTCCTTAATTCATCCTGCACATCAGAGTCACTTACAAACTTTTACTCCTCTATCTTGGTATACAAATTCTCATTATTTGAAATGTATGCCACTCTTTATCCAGCCTCAGAGTGATCAGTGACCAAACTCCCGATTATTCCCAAACATCTATTCAAGCTGTAGGTGCACAAAACACACTTTTCTTTTCCATTTCAAATTCTTTCTTCACTGAGAGTACATCTGTATCTATGTATGCCTCCTGAGAAATCTGTATGCATGTCAAGAAGCAACATTTAGAACTGAACATGGAACAACAGACTGGTTCCAAATCGGAAAAGGAGTATGTCAAGGCTGTATAAGCTGTCACCCTGCTTATTTAACTTGTATGCAGAGTACATCATGTGAAATGCTGGGCTGGATGAGGCACAAACTAGAATCAAGTTTGCTGGGAGAGACACCAATAACCTCAGATATGCAGATGATACCACCCTTATTGCAGAAAGCGAGGAAGAACTAAAGAGCCTCTTGATGAAAGTGAAAAAGGAGAGTGAAAAAGTTGCCTTAAAACTCAACATTCAGAAAACTAAGATCATGGCATCCGGTCCCATCACTTCATGGCAAATAGATGGGCAAACAATGGAAACAGTGAGAGACTTTATTTTCTTGGACTCCAAAATCACTGCAGATGGTGACTACAGCCATGAAATTAAAATATGCTTGCTCCTTCAAAGAAAAAGTATAACCAACATAGACAGCATATTAAAAAGCAAAGGCATTACTTTGCCAACAAAAATCTATCTAGTCAAAGCTATGGTTTTTCCCATAGTCATGTATGGATGTGAGAGTTGGACTGTAAAGAAAGCTGAACACCAAAAAATTGATGCTTTTGCACTGTGGTGTTGAAAACTCTTTATAAGTCCCTTGGACAGCAAGGAGATCCAACCAGTCCATCATAAAGGAGATCATAAAGGAGATCAGTCCTGAATATTCATTGGAAGGACTGATGTTGAAGCTGAAGCTCCAATACTTTGGCCACCTTATGTGAAGAACTGACTCATTGGAAAAGATCCTGATGCTGGGACATATTGTAGGCAGGAGAAGAAGGGGGTGACAGAGGATGAGATGGTTAGATGGCATCACTGACTTGATGGACATGAATTTGAGCAAGCTCCAGGAATTGGTGATGGACAGGGAAGCCTGGCCTGCTGCAGTCCACAGGGTCGCAAAGAGTTGGACAATACTGAGTGACTGAACAGAACTGAACTCACATGACTTTTACATCAAACATCATAATTTCTACTTTACTATGTCAACCGTCCAGTAACTCTTGAATATATTTTAACTTGAAAGTGTAGAGTCTAGGCCTTTGCTGAGGTATCTCTGTACCTTTTAGTTTGTCCAATGCATTCTTAGAAGTTGTTACCTAATATCAAAAAGTAGCTTTCATGATCTATTTGAGTTGTCATAATCCTTTGGTTCCATGAAAACAAATTGGATACCCACAGGTCTCTCTCTCTCTTTCTGTTACTGAAAAGAATGGAATGAGATCAAGAAGCTCATTTTTAATCAAGTTGCAAATATTAATTTAATATATTCCAAGGATAATATTCCATAAATGATACTGCCAAACATTTTAGAGGACCGAGGTCTTATGAATATCTGTCCTGAGAAATATAGATTATTTATTTTCTGCATCTGAATTGCCAGTCCATTTATGTTAAACTTTAATTGAATTAGCAAGACTTTATTTCTCATTTTATTCTTTGCATTATATTACTATAAAGCATTGTATTTTGATTGGCTTCATAACTATATGGTGCATGTTGATCTTGCTTTATGCTCTAGATGTGTTTTGAAAAAAAAGTTATAAAATGAACACTGTGATTTAGAGTCATGTTTCTTTTTAACCTTTTGTCAGATCAGCAGTGGCATTAGATTAAGAATAAAATGCACAATAAATGTAATGCACTTGAATTATCCCCAAATCATTCCCCCACCACTCATATGGGGAAAAATTGTCTTCCAAGAAGTCAGTCCCTGGTGCCAAAAGGGTTGGGGATCACTGTTGTACATCTGTTCCATTTCATTCTCAGGATAATATTCCTTTGACAATAAGTAGAACATGTTCTTTGAACTCTCCTCCATATTTTGATTATAACTTGCATGATTTTTGGTGTCCCACTTGTTAGGAAATAATCCAGAGATAATTTCCTTTTTATATTATGTGAAATTAGAATGTGTTATTATCACTTAATAGTATTTAATAATTTAAGGTATCATCTTGCCATTACCAGGAGTCTTGGGCAGAAAGTTTAGAAATGTTATCAACAGATACTACTACAAATCAAGCTCATACAATATGAGGCATTTCCTGTATTACCACAGATGCAATAGTTTTTATGTTTTAAATCTAACTTGATAGATTAAGTAACTACTAAGGTAAGTTAATAATTCAAGTTAAGAAAAAAATCAATAAAATTAAAATTAAGAAAGACAGTAAAAGAATAAGAGTTTTTTTATTTTTAATTTAATTTTTAAATATAAATTTATTTATTTTAATTTGAGATTAATTACTTTACAATGTTGTATTGGTTTTGCCATACATCAACATGAATCCACCACAGGTATACACGTGTTCCCCATTCTGAACCCCCCTCCTTCCTTCCTCCCCATACCATCCCTCTGGGTCATCTCAGTGTACCAGCCCCAAGCATCCAGTATTATGCATTGAATTTGGACTGGCAATTTGTTTCGTATATGATATTATACATGTTTCAATGCCATTCTCCCAAATCATCCCACCCTCTCCCTATCCCACAGAGTCCAAAAGACTGTTCTATACATCTGTGTCTCTTTTGCTGTCTCGCATACAGGGTTATCATTACTATCTTTCTAAATTTCATATATATGTGTTAGTATACTGTATTGGTGTTTTTCTTTCTGGCTTACTTCACTCTGTATAATCAGCTCCAGTTTCATCCACCTCATTAGAACTGATTCAAAAGTATTCTTTTTAACGGCTGAGTAATACTCCATTGTGTATGTGTACCACAGCCTTCTTATCCATTCATCTGCTGATGGGCATCTAGGTTGCTTCCATGTCCTGGCTAATATAAACAGTGCTGCGATGAACATTGGGGTACACGTGTCTCTTTCAATTCTGCTTTCCTTGATGTGTATGCCCAGCAGTGGGATTGCTGAGTCATAAGGCAGTTCTATTTCCAGTTTTTTAAGGAATCTCCACACTGTTCTCCATAGTGGCTGTACTAGTTTGCATTCCCACCAACAATGTGAGAGGGTTCCCTTTTCTCCACACCCTCTCCAGCATCTATTGCTTGTAGACTTTTGGATAACAGCCATTCTGACTGGCGTAAAATGGTACCTCATTGTGGTTTTGATTTGCATTTCTCTGATAAGGAGTGATGTTGAGCATCTTTTCATGCCTTTGTTAGCCATCTGTATATCTTCTTTGGAGAAATGTCTATTTAGTTCTTTGGCCCATTTTTTGTTGGGGTCATTTATTTTTCTGGAATTGAGCTGCAGGAGTTCTTGTATATTTTTGAGATTAGTTGTTTGTCAGTTGCTTCACTTGCTATTATTTTCTCCCATTCTGAAGGCTGTCTTTTCACCTTGCTTATAGTTTCCTTTGTTGTGCAGAAGCTTTTAAGTTTAATTAGGTCCCATTTGTTTATTTTTGCTTTTATTTCTAGTATTCTGGGAGGTGGGTCATAGAGGATCCTGCTGTGATGTATGTTGGAGAGTGTTTTGCCTATGTTCTCCTCTAGGAGTTTTATAGTTTCTGGTCTTATGTTTAGATCTTTAATCCATTTTGAGTTTATTTTTGTGTATGGTCTTAGAAAATGTTCTAGTTTCATTCTTTTGCAAGTGTTGGACCAGTTTTCCCAGCACCACTTGTTAAAGAGATTGTCTTTAATCCATTGTATATTCTTGACTCCTTTGTCAAAGATAAGGTGTGTGGGTTTATCTCTGGGCTTTCTGTTTTGTTCCATTGATCTATATTTCTGTCTTTGTGCCGGTACCACACTGTCTTGATGACTGTGGCTTTGTAGTAGAGCCTGAAGTCAGGCAGGTTGATTCCTCCAGTTCCATTCTTCTTTCTCAAGACTGCTTTGGCTATTCGAGGTTTTTTGTATTTCCATACAAATTATGAATAAAAGTTTCAATACATTTTAAAATCATAATGAAAGGATAATTTTCTGGAAAAATATACATTGCCAATTTGAAGCAGGAGTATTATAAAAATGTAATTAGAAAAATACAGGGAAATTTATAATGTAAAATAATTATTTTAGCATAGTTCTGGAGTGAAATGGCTTCAGTTCAGTTCAGTCTCTCAGTGGTGTCCGACTCTTTGCGACCCCATGAATCACAGCACGCCAGGCGTCCCTGTCCATCACCATCTCCCGGAGTTCACTCAGACTCATGTCCATTGAGTCGGTGATGCCATCCAGCCATTTCATCCTCTGTCGTCCCCTCTTCCTCTTGCCCCCAATCCTTCCCAGATCAGAGTCTTTTCCAATGAGTCAACTATTCTCATGAGGTGGCCAAAGTACTGGAGTTTCAGCTTCAGCATCATTCTTTCCAAAGAACACCCAAGGCTGATCTCCTTTAGAATGGACTGGCTGGATCTCCTTGCAGTCCAAGGGACTCTCAAGAGTCTTCTCCAACATCACAGTTCAAAAGCATCAATTCTTCGGCGCTCAGCTTTCTTCACAGTCCAATGCTCACATCCATACATGACCACTGGAAAAACCATATTGGTCAGTTATTTAAAACTTCAAAAGACATATAATGCTTATACCATATAATATGTTACAGATGTTTTTAAAAAGGAGAAAACTATTCAAATTTATTTTTGAAATTGTAAAACCTTGATACCCAAACTTGGCAAATAATAAAACAAGCTCTAGGTCAATATCATTGAGCAATATATATGTATAAATTATAAACAAAATATTAGCATATAGAATTCAACTCTGCATTAAAAGTATCATCTATCATGACCTAGTAGAATTTATTTTAGGAAATATGGATGATTTAAACTTAGAAAATCCACTAACAAATTTATCACTTCAAACTGTCAAATGAGAGAAGCCTTATGGTCATCTCTGTCAAATCCAGTTATTTCCTGAGGATATCTCTAAGGAAACTCGGAGAGAAAAATGCTTACTTAAAATCATAAACAATATCTACTTTGGCCAATAGCTCATGTCATACTTAATGGTGAAACATCTAAAAGACTGCTTTTAAAAATTATGAACAAAATAAGGATAGCTTCTGATTGTCATTTCTAAAGGAAATACAGCCAGGATCCCTAAATCTTCTAATGTTTTCCAATCATCAGTTGCAAATATAGTTGCTGCTGCCAAACCTTAGTTTTTACACATGAAATATGATAGTTAAACTATTACTTTTTTTTTGTTATGGCTTTAACCATGCAATCATGGGAGATGCATGATTCTGAAGGATCAGACTTAGCCTGTTATTTACCTACTAGCGTGAAAAGAGTCAGTCAAACAGGAAGTCATGTGTGTCTCAATATTATTAAACCATCCACATTAGATAAAGAAGAGACGAGAGATATACAGGGCAGAGAAAGAAAGAAAACTTGAAATGAGTGACCCTTCCTAATTGATTTCTTCTTATTTAATCTGTCTAGGTTTTGCTATTGTGACAAAGTAACTATGAGAAGTTAGATACTCAAGTAACAAAAATTTGTTTCTCTTTCATGCTGCCTGTTCAGTGAGGATTGATATGGAGCCTTGTTCCACTTAGCTATCAGGGACATAGGCTGATAGTGGCTTCACCATCTCATACCTGTATCGTCTGGCACACGTGGTCTCCTTCTATGGCTTCGCCAGAGAAGATAAAAAATGGAGGTTTCTCATTGGGTTTTCGTTGTGTGCATGCTAAGTTGCTTCAATTGTATTCAGCTCTTTGTAACACTATGGACTATAGCCCACCAGGCTCCTCTCTCCATGGGATTCTCCTGGCAAGAACACTGGAGTAGGTTGCCATGCGCTCCTCCAGCTCATCTTCCAAACCTAGAGATCAAACCTGAGTTTCCTATGTCTCCTGCATTGGTAGGTGGGTTCTTTACCATGAACACCACTTGGGAAGCTTAGGCTTTTTACTGCCTCAGTCAGAAAGTAATTAGTGTCATTTCAATCACACTTAATTGAATAGAAAATATGATCCTTTGGAATAACCCTTTAAAATAACAAGTGGGATATTTGTTGAGCATCTACCACAAAGATTAAAACTAGTCCTCCTTGGTGACCCTCAGACTTTAACCAGTATATGAGTGGGATTACACTGACTGGATGTAAAAAAAAGTGTCAATAGTGGAGTGATTATCAGTTCAATTATTCCTTATTACAAGTGTGACATCCCAGGTGTTACTAATAAATTGACTTGAAGTGTAAATATCAAATATATTCTGTAGTTGTTAGCTTGATCAGCACTCTCTGCTCATAAATAAGCCATAGCAGATGCCAACATTATCAGAATGTTGAGGTGAGCCTAGATTCAGAAAAAGGAACATAGTTAAATGATTTTAGCTATCTTAATAGTAGTGATATCACAACAACAACTATTTTTCTATAGTTGCATAACAAATTGACATAATTTAGTGGCTCCAAACAACACAGATCTATTATCTTACTATTTCCATGAGTCGATCTGATTATGGTTTACTGGGTCATCTGGTCAAGGTCTCATCATGAAGAAATCAAGATAACAGCCAGGACTATAGTCCCATCTGAGGTTTGAGGTCCTCGTCTAGTCTCACTGGTTATTGGTAGAATTTATTTCCAAGCAGTTCTGAGAGGTCCCCATTTTCTGGCTGGTTTTCATCTGGGGACCAATCTCAGACTAGATCTTGCCCTCAGGTTCTTGCACAAGGCCACCTCCCCTCATAAAATGGCAGTTTGCTTAGTCTTTGAAGCCAGCAGGAGAATCCTCCTAATTTTAAAGGACTCACCTGACTGTGCCTGGCCTACTAAGGATAATCTCTCTTTGGCTAACTTACAGTCGACTGGATTGGGAACTGTTGTTGTTGGCTGTGCTGCGTCATCATTGCTGCCTTGTGCCCTCTCTAGTCGCAGTGAGCAGGGCTGCTCTTCAGTTGCCGTGCACGGGCTCCTCATTGCAGTGGCTTTTCTTGTTGTGGCTTGCAGGCTCTAGGCCGTTCAGCTTTCGCTAGTTGTGGTGCAGGGCCTTAGTTGCCCACAGCTGGTAGAACTTTCTGAGACCAGTGTTCAAACCTGTGTCCCCTGCATTGGCTGGCAGATTCTTTACCACCAGACTACTATGGAAGTCCATGATTCGGAACCTTACAATACAACTGATAACTCCATCATGTTTTTTGGCACATTCAAGGGGCGGTGGTTACCTGAGAGGAGGGAATCTTTGAGGCCGTCTTTTAATTCAGTCTACTGCGCTCAAAATATTTGAGTGTAAACACATATATATGGAATTTAGAAAGATGGTAATGACATCCCTGTATGCGAGACAGCAAAAGAGACGCAGATGTACAGAATAGACTTTTTGACTCTGTGGGAAAGGGAGAGGGCAGGATGATTTGGGAGAATGGCATCGAAACATGTATAATATCATATAAGAAATGAATCGCCAGTCTAGGTTCGATACAGGATACAGGATGCTTGGGACTGGTGCACTGGGATAACCCAGAGGGATGGTATGGGGAGGGAGGTGGAAGGGGGGTTCGGAAATGGGAGCTTATGTACGCCCATGGCAGATTCATGTTGATGTATGGCAAAACCAATACAGTATTGTAAAGTAAAAATAATAATAATAATAATAAATAACTAAATAAAATGAAAAAAACATTTGAGTGTATACTTTGAGTCAGGCATTGCGATAGGCATTTTATGTGCCTTATTTCATGATTTCCTTTCACAAAACCCTATGAAGTAGGTATTAATAGTCTTATTTTAAAGATAAGAAAATGGAATGTCCCAGAATAACCTGCTCTAAATATCACAAGCAGCAGTTATTGAGATAGAATTTGAACCTAGGTTTGATAGATGCAAAGTCAGTCTGCTTCCCCTCTATACTACATGGTGTTTCCTTTTATTGCCACCTACTTAATAGAACAACTGCTGGGTCTGCCTCGCACACCCTGGATGTCATTTGTTGTGTACTATGTCTTTTCGCTATGCATGATCACATCCTCCTCTGATGGATAAAATCTTTAAGGTTTTAGACTTAAGTGCTGCTGACCCTAGAACAGTTCTGTTTTCTTGGGAGGGCTTTGGTTATCTCTGACTTCATCCATCCATTTTTTAAATATTAAAAAAAAATCCCTCTCTAAAAATTGAGGTAGAACTGATGTACAATGGTATATAAATTTAAGGTGTGCCGCATGCATGCATATGTGCTTAGTCGTGTCCGACTCTTTGCAGCACCATGGACTGTAACCTACCAGGCTCCTCTTCCCATGGGATTTCCTGAGCAAGAATACTGGAGTGAGTTTCCATTTCTTTCTTCAGGGGAGCTTCCCAACCCAGGGATCAAACCCCTGCCTCCTGTGTCTCCACATTGACAGACGGATTTCTTGGCACTGAGCCACCAAGGAAAGTCGTAGCATAGTGATTCACAATTTTTAAAGATTATACTCTGCTTATAGTTATTATAAGGGGCTGGCTGTTTTTCCTGTGCTGTGCAATATTTGTTCATTTATGGCATGTGGTAGAATAGGCCTGGGAGAATATGAGATGTCGTGCAAGAGTGTGGGTGTGTTCAGAGAAGGGAGTAGTAAGGGTCACACTTGCCTGTCTTTAAGCCTTGTGCATGAGACATGGATGCTCACACCTGGTTCAGATCTCTTGATCAGAGGAGACCTGGTGGAGATACCAAAGAACTGGTTGGAAGTAACAAGCATGAAGTAGCTTGGAGTATAACACATGCCCTACAAATGTGGGGTTAGTTAATGATGCGTGGTTCAAAGTATTTTGGGTTCTGGTATCTTCCTTTTACATTACAAATGCTCACTATTAAGAACATTGTTCTCAAATTTCTTTTCCTTGTATAGAGATAAGTTGACTCCTGAACAATGCACTTCTAGTATCTCTGTTATAGGGGCTTCAAAGCTAAATACTTATCACAGGAGTAACCATGTAACCCAGTGACAGATAGTTCCCAGAGCAGGGGCTTTCTTTCATAATGAAAAGCGAAGTCTTACTCCGAGAAAGCCCTTTACCCCTTCACTTTCTGTCTATTCCCTGCTGGGAATGCAGGAGGAATGCTCAAGGGGGAACAGCCACCTAGAAATGGTGATGCAAAAAAGTCAACAAACTAAGCTGACAGTAAAGCAGCTGCTAGGCAGACTTGTCTTTTCCCCAACTTCTTTAGGTAAGCTTAGTTGACATCTAACAGATACAGAAAGGTATAGAAGTCATAAGAATACAGCACACATCTTTGTAACCACTACCTGAACCGAAA
This sequence comes from Ovis aries, assembly GCF_016772045.2. Lineage (NCBI taxonomy): Eukaryota > Metazoa > Chordata > Mammalia > Artiodactyla > Bovidae > Ovis > Ovis aries. The sequence continues at coordinate 213,760,207 of NC_056054.1, forward strand.
TATGGGTAGCACCAGAGAAAATCCTCTCATGCCCTCTACCTGTTATTATCTTCTTCTTCAAAGGTTATCACTGTTCTGATATGTATCATCAGTAAATATTTTTTCCTGTCTTGAAACATCATATAAATGGAATCACATAATATAGAAGAATTGTACAAAAAAGATCTTCACAACCCAGATAATCATGAAGGTGTGATCACTCACCTAGAGCCAGACATCCTGGAATGTACAGTCAAGTGGGCCTTAGGAAGCATCACTATGAACAAAGCTAGTGAAGGTGATAGAATTCCAGTTGAGCTATTTCAAATCCTAAAAGATGATGCTGTGAAAGTGCTACACTCAATATGCCAACAAATTTGGAAAATGCAGCAGTGGCCACAGGACTGAAAAAGGTCAGTTTTCATTCCAATCCCAAAGAAAGGCAATGCCAAAGAATGCTCAAACTACCACACAATTGTGCTCATCTCACACGCTAGTAAAGTAATGCTCAAAATTCTACAAGACAGGCTTCAGCAATATGTGAACCGTGAACTTCCAGATGTTCAAGCTGGATTTAGAAAAGGTAGAGGAATAAGAGATCAAATTGCCAGCATCCGCTGGATCATGGAAAAAGCAAGAGAGTTCCAGAAAAACATCTATTTCTGCTTTCTTGACTATGCCAAAGCCTTTGAGTGTGTAGATCAAAATAAACTGGAAAATTCTGAAAGAGATGGGAATATCAGACCACCTGACCTGCCTCTTGAGAAACCTGTATGCAGATCAGGAAGCAACAGTTAGAACTGGACATGGAACAACAGACTGATTCCAAATAGGAAAAGGAGTATGTCAATGCTATATATTGTCACCCTACTTATTTAACTTATTTGCAGAGTACATCATGAGAAATGCTGGGCTAGAAGAAGCAGAAGCTGGAATCAAGATTGCTGGGAGAAATATCAATAACCTCAGATATGCAGATGACACCACCCTTATGTCAGAAAGTGAAAAGGAGCTAAAAAGCCTCTTGATGAAAGTGAGGGAGGAGAGTGAAAAAGTTGGCTTAAAGCTCAACATTCAGAAAATGAAGATCATGGCATCCGGTCCCATCACTTCATGGGAAATAGATGGGGAAACAGTGCAAACAATGTCAGACTTTATTTTGGGGGGCTCCAAAATCATTGCATACGGTGATTGAAGCCATGAAATTAAAAGACTCTCACTCCTTAGAAGGAAAGTTATGACCAACCTAGATATCATATTGAAAAGCAGAGACATTACCTTGCCAACTAAGGTCCGTCTAGTCAAGGCTATGGTTTTTCCAGTGTTCGTGTATGGATGCGAGAGCTTGACTGTGAAGAATGCTGAGTGCCGAAGAATTGATGCTTTTGAACTGTGGTGTTAGAGATGACTCTTGAGGGTCCCTTGGACTGCAAGGAGAGCCAACCATCATCCATCCTAATGGAGACCTGTCCTGGGTGTTCATTGAAGGGACTGATGCCAAGGCTGAAACTCCAATACTTTGGCCACCACATGTGATGAGTTGACTCATTGGAAAAGACCCTGATGCTGGGAGCGACTGGCGGCAGGAGGAGAAGGGAACAACAGAGGATGAGATGGCTGGATGGCATCACAAACTTGATGCACATGAGTTTGGGTGAACTCCGGGAGTTGGTGATGGACAGGGAGGCCTGGCGTGCTGCAATTTATGGGGTCGCAAAGAGTCAGACACGACTGAGCAACTGAACTGAACTGAACTGAACTGATGTATATACACTCATTCATTCAAGCGGGGGCTACTCTCTAGTTGTGATGCATGGGCTTTTCATTGCAATGTCTTTTCTTGTTGCAGAGCACAGGTTCTAGGTGGTCAGGCTCAGAAGCTGTGATGAATGGGGAATTTTAGTTGCCCTGGAGACACAACTTAAGGACTAAACAAGGACAACAATGTGAGATCTTAGTCTCAACAGACCAGAGACTGAACCTGTTGTCCCCTACATTAGCGGGCAGATTCTTAACCACTCGGCCACCACAAAGTCCTCTGTCTATATTCTTTTTTAATTTTTTTCTTTCATTTGGTAACAATGTAGTTGGTACTTTTCTAAACACACTGGGAATACAGCACTCAGGAACTTGTGGTGTATGTGTTTTAGTGGGAATAAACACAAAATAAAATAGGTAAAATATATGTTAATGAGGATAATTGCCATGGAAAAGAATTGCAGGAAGATATTTTTCAGGGGCCCAGGCAGATCACAATTTTAAATCAAGTAGTCAAAAAATGCAGTGATAGGAAAACATTTCAGCAAAGGCCTGAGTGAGGATGGGCAGGCAGACCAAAATTTGGAGTCTGGATATTTGCCAGACTACTCTTAGAAGAAACATTTTCTGGTTTTTTTAAACACAATTTTTTTCTAGTGTTTTTAAAACACACAATAGGACCAGCTTTTCTGTACTTTTAAGGGAACATGCAGCAATGTTTCCTTCTAGCCTTCCTGAGAGCTTTTGCACCAGTCTGTTCAGACTTTCATTTTTCAAGACCAAGTGATGGAATTCCATTAATTAGCGCAAAGTGAGGAGGAAGCAATCCTGAAAAGGTCAAAATCTACAACATGAAAAGGAAGACAGCAGAATTGGATTATTGACAAATGGAACATGATGCATGTGACAACTGAGCCCTTTGCCTTCCCTCCCTGCTTACAGGGGCCACGGTTTATGGATTGGTCAGTGTTTCTTTCCAACCATAAGAGGAGACTGTACGTACTGATGATGCTTGGCTTTTGCTGGCCCCCAAGACGTCTCTACTCCAGCAGCCCCTGGTTCATCTCCAGTCCATTTCAGTTCTTATGTTACACTGACGTCAGAGGGTCCTTCGTTTTTCTTAATTTTTAATTTTAATTAATTAATTTTTGGCTGCAGTGGATCTTCATATCGTACACTGGATTTCTCTAGCTGTGGGGAGCCAGGGCTACTTTTCATTGTGGTGCGTGGGCTTCTCACTGTGGTAGCCTCTCTTGTTGTGGAGTACAGTCTTTAGGTGAGCAGACTTTAGAAGTTGCATCAGCTTTCTAATATCTAAAAGTGATCCAATCCTTCTTTCTTAAAACTCCTTTGGGTAGAAAACTCTCATTAAGATTTACAAGATCCATCAAGGCTAGTCTGCGCCTAAGTTTCAAGGTTCCTATATCACATACTGTATTCTAACAAAACACTGCACCCTTTTGCCTTTCTGGATGCTGTTTTATTTTCTTAGGTGTCTTCTATTCTTTCTCTTTCTCAATAATGCAGTTCTGCCATGGTGCCCTGGCAACCTTGCACACATCCACATAGATCATGCAGGCAAAATCTTTAGCCACAGCTAATCTGAGTCTTGGCAGAATGCCTTTTGCTCTTTCCAGGACTTGAAAGGATGAGGAGTTGTGATGAGGTCATCTCTCACTTGCCTCTCTATTTCCCTGAGAGGCTCCTGGGAGATAGTTTCTCATCACCTCTGATGAAGCATGAGGCTTTCTGTCTTATCTCCTTTAGAGTAAGCTGCATAAAACCACTTAACAAGTTTAGAATTGAGTCAAGCAATGGGGTATCCCACAGCTCATATAGCAGTCAACCAGCACCTTTTTGCTTTCCTATCACCCTTTTTGGTATGTAGGACAAAGAGGGAGTTGGCATTTTTAGCTATTCTTTCTTCCACTGTCAATATAAGTAATAAATTTCCTGTATCTAAGTGTAGCTCATTATGTCTTTACTGAGTCAGTCAGAACTTAGCCTTGAACCTTGCCTTGGTTCTGCCTGGTGGTTTGTGCTTCACAGATAACTCCCACTTCCTTCCATTCCCAGCTCAGCCCTCCTCCATCTGGAGCCTTTCTTGTCTCACATGTAGTGCTCAGTCATTCAGTCGTGTCTGAGTCTTTGTGACCCTGCAGACTGTAGCCCACCAGGCTCCGCTGTCCATGGGATTTCCCAGGCAAGAATATTGGAGAGGGTTACTATTTTCTTCTCCAGGGAAACCTTCCTGACCCATGCATCAAACCCACGTCTCCTGCATTGGCTGTCTGCTTTTTTACCACTGAGCCACCTGGAAAGCCCACTGCTGCTGCTGCTGCTAAGTCGCTTCAGTCGTGTCCGACTCTGTGCGACCCCATAGACTGCAGCCCACCAGGCTCCGCCGTCCCTGGGATTCTCCAGGCAAGAACACTGGAGTGGGTTGCCATTTCCTTCTCCACAGGCTGCCTTAAATACCCCTTTCCCTCCTTTATTTTTTTAAATATATCTATAAATATCTGTTCTATCAAGATTAATCTATCTACAACTGTACTGTAAATATGGTAGATATTAGATGAGGCTATTAAGGACTTGAAATGTAGCTAATGAATTACAAATATGAAGTATGAACAAAAGTATAATTTTTTTCTTAATACTTTAAAAATATTGATTTCCCATTGAAATAATACTTTGGAACTATAAAATTGAGTATATTATTAAAATTAACTTTACTCATTTTTATTTCTTTTTAAAAATAGACTTTATTGTGTAGTAGTTTTAAGTTTACAAAAAAGTTCCCCAGAAATTATAGTTTCTCATGACTCCTGGTCTCCCAGTTTCCCCTACTACCAATACCTTGCATTAGTGTGGTACAGTTGTCACGCTGATGAACAAATATTGATGTATTATTGTTATTCATAACTAAAGCCTATGATTTACATTAGGGTGTGCTCGTCCCTGGTGGCTCAGATGATAAAGTATTTGCCTGCAAAATAGGAGACCCAGGATTGATCCCTGGGTCAGGAAGATATCCTGCAGAAGGGAATAGCAACCCACTCTAGTATTCTTGCCTGGGGGATTCCATGGATCCATGGATAGAGGAGCCTCGCAGGCAATAGTATGGAATTGCGAAAGAGTAGGTCACAACTTAGCAACTGAACAACAACAAATCTTCAGTTCTAGGATTGTGTCTTTTTTTTTTTTTTTTTCCATTTCTTGAGGCCAGTTCTTGGAATTATAGCAGCTTAAGTCATGGCTTCAGCCTGGTCATCATGGAGTTAACTTCACAGGGTGGGGGTTTCAGTATCTATAAGATATCTCACAGCATATAGCTCAGAATATTACCTATAGCCTTTGAGAAGGAACTAAATGTCCTTGACTATGCTTAATGACTAAATTACTATTACTTGGTCTCCTTTGCTTCTCCATGTTATTATTTCTCTGATTAAACTTATTCTTTGGCTAAAGTTTTTCCACAGACAAAGGCAGGCTGAGGTCATGAATGGGGAGCAAGGACCATAGGGTTCATATGGTGCCTCTCCATTTCAGTAGTTGTTTATCCAGTTGCACACAGCACCCTGGTTTGGGAGTACATTGAAGGTACATTTTAAAATAGTCTTCACAGTGCCTAGTTCAGTTTCCTGATGGCTTATGGGTACAAGTAAATGTTTTCCAAATCAGTAAATAAATTGATGGACTGAAATATTAGTGGTGTCAGATGTGTTGTAACATCGCCGACCAATAAGCATATGCACCAGGAATAACTGCATGTTATAAGTGTTGAATTCAGAAAGCCAGCACAAAGCACGGGGTTTGAAAAGAGAGTGACATCCGTTTCACCCCAGGAGGCACAACAAGTAATCCGTGTTTGAAGACATGAATAACACTTCATTACAAAAGTCAATTTTATACCATATCCCTGGAGCAGCTAGCGCAGGAATTGTCGGTTTTCAACCTATGTGCAACTGCGTTATTTTATTTTCCTCTTTGAGGGCAATATGGATTTTGGTAATTTTAGTGCTCTAGAGAAGCAGCACATTTGTGCATAAACCTCTGTTCAAATAAAGCAGGTAGCTGACCTTTTAATTCTCTGAATGTTATATTATTGTTGTTTCTCTCAGTGATATAAAAGACTGGGAAATTTTTAGAAAAAGTTTAGAATAGACAGTGAGCCAGAGGAAAAGATAAAAGGAAGAAATCTGTAAAATTCATACATATATTCATCATTCACTGTATATTACTTAGCCTACAGCAATCAAAGCAAGTTTAAACTTGTATAACCAATATTTGAAATTGTTTTTCAATTTGCTTCAGATTTCAAAGATAATTTGCTTTATTGTTAAATTTCATTTTTGCATTTATCATCTAATATCTTATACTGATACAATAATTTATATATATGAAAGGGTTTATCTGTTGTCAGAAAAGGCTTTTGTCTGTACTTACATATTCTTTGCCTTTTTAATTTTTACATGTCTGGATTTGGCAAGACTTTATGCCTACTAATCACAAATAGACATTCCCAGCTATATTTAAATTTGTTTAAATTTTGAATTTATATTTGTTTGAAAATGAAATGAAATTATTATCACTCAGTCGTGTCTGACTCTTTATGACCCCATTAACTGTAGCTTGCCAAGGCTCTTTTTGTCCATGGAATTCTCTAGGCAAGAATTCTGGAGTGGGTTGCCGTCTCCAGGGGTTTTGCTAACCCAGGGATTGAACCTGCATCTCCTGCATTGCAGGCAGATTCTTTACTATCTGAGCCACCAGGCTTTTACATCAAATTTGTTTGACTCTGATGCAATTGATACATGCTGTTTTGGTGACAATCATGTTGATAATACTCTCTTGATCCTGACCAGAATAAGAGCATACCTAATAATGTAACAGAAGTTCATGGGGAAGAACAATGGTTTCACAGAGTACTAAAACAAGAGCACCAGTGTCCTTGGTAACTTGGTTGGGAAAGCTTATGAAAAGAAATGTGAGCTCATACTATGGAAGAATACAATTTTTTCACATGTACTGTGATATTCAACTCCTTATTATTACCCTTATGGATCAGAGGGTCAGACAAGTTAAACAATGACCCCAACATTTCTCATTTCATAGATGTGGCAGAGATACTAGTTGAACTCATGCCATCCAAGGGTATATTTAACAGACTAACTGTTAGGAACACACCTATTCAGAGTATGTTTTATGAAATATCTCATTCAACCTTAAGAAGAAAGCAAATGTAGTCTGTTTCCTAGAGCAAACCAACCAATCCCTAACAACAATAAACAGGTACATCCATGCATAAACCAATGTCATTGCCAGCACTAAAGTAATTGATACATCAGTTTCCTCCAAATCTTGTAGGGCTTGTAACTGTAATATTATAATGCTTCAATTGATGCTGTATGGAGTCTACTTGCAGTAGCATTCTGTAATAGAAGATCAACAATTTCTTTTCGAAATCCTTGTTAATCGCTTTCAAAGTACCAGCTACTCACCACAATGTCACTTCTGAAAGGTAGTTGTTTAATATTTATAGCATTCTCAGGTATGTTAGCCTCTGTGCAGAATACAAACAGCCTAAATCTTTGTTCCCTGGAGTAGTAGTTACCAACCACACCATCAAGAGCTCTTTTTGTAATTCGTCTTTCCACTGATGGTTCAGACAAATATTTTGTCTTCCAAGTAAATTGTTTATAATAAATTACCATGGTCTTACACTGGGAAAATAAAATTTTTATCTCAGGACTTTTCAAATATTTAATTTAGGGTTCCTGTGGTTACTTCATGGATGCCTGGGTTCCAAGAATTCTAGACTCTCTTGTGCCAAAGTTTCGGTCCTTGACAGCCCACATAGCCATGTGCATGGAGCAGGCAGCACCTCCATAAAGTGACTGAAATGGTAACAATTCACTCTGTCTGGACACACTCCATACCCTAAAATTCCTGCATTTTCACTGTTTCCTTGGGGGAACTGATTTTAGGCTCCAGAAGGGTCTTCTTTTTTATTTCAGAAGTAGCTCTGAATGAAAGAACACTGTACAGCATTGGGAGCTGGAGAATGAAAAAGTGTCCTGGGCATAGAATTGGGAAACATTGAGAAAAGTTGATTAAATGAGAGGGGGAAGGATAAAAAGAGGTTATACTGAAAAGTTGTGGGATGCTTGGAAAGGAGTTGAGAATGGTGACTGAGTTTGATGCTTGGGAGATGGTAAGGTAGTACAAAGTAACTAAGTGATTATTTAGGTGACTGAGTTTAATCCATCTCTGCGCTAAAGAAGCATATCTTCTTCTGTTTCATTTTAGCAACCTCCCACTGAAACCGCAAATGAAGCATTCTTTAGAAAACATTGATTTTTTTTTTTTCTCTTCTGCTTTCATCTCTCTGTATTCGGTGTGATATTGGTGGGATAAGACTTCCTTGGGTCTATCTGTGCTCAAGTTTCAGTTCTTATAAATTCTATTGAACTTAATTTATGGATAGTGATTAGAAAATTTTAAAAATTAGAATTAAATGCATTATCTACATAGTCAAATAGGATTTATATTAGATTGAGATATGATAAAAGTACTACTGTTGGGCTCAAACAGTCTGTCTCCAGCTTTGTAGTCATGGATAAGTCACTCATGATACCTGAACTTTAAGCTCCGTAGCCTCGTCTGGGGAGCACCTGAGGAGACTTCTAGAAGTAGTTTCACCTCATGTTTGGGAGTGAGCACCCAGTGTCTTTGGGTATTTAGCTGGGAGAACTTACTGAAGACAGTCTAGAAGAGCAGATTAGGAAATGTGACGTCATATTATGAAAGAATATAAAGAGATCCCAAGGCTTTCTCTCTCTCTCAAATTCACTCAGTCCTGTCCGACTCTTGGCAACTTCAGGGACTGTAGTCTACCTGGCTCCTCTGTCCACGCAGTTCTTCCGGCAAGACTACTGGAGTGGTTAGCCATTCCCTTCTCCAGGGGCTCTTCCCAACCCAGGGATCAAACCTGAGTCCCCTGCATCGCAGGTATTCTTTACTGTCTGTGCCACCAAGGAAGCCTGATTCTAAAACTATTGGTACTCAAACCAAGGAAAGTTCAATTGGAAATATTAAACAAAAGTGGGCTCCTATAGGTTTAACTAGATGCCAGAAATGTTGCTGTAGATACATCTTTACTGAAGAAAGAAAACCATGTACATGAAAGTGCATGCTTAAATACATACATACATACATACATAATCTTTCTCAATACATAATATTCTTTTTTTTCCTTTGGCTTCATCTTGTAGCTTGCACGATCTCAGTTCTCTGACTAGGGATGGAGCCTGGGTCATGCATAGCAGTAAAAGCCTGGAATCCTCACCACTAAGCAACCAGGGAACTCCCTGTATATAGTATTCTTAAACAGTGGAACTTGCTCTTGAAAATTCTGGTTTGGTTCTTGTTCCAGATCAGTCAGAACCATGGTGAATAAACCAGATGTATAAATCACATCCTCTTGGGTAGTTGTTTTATTGAAACATTTAAGAAAAATTGTATAATACAATATCCATTTTAAAAGATATAAAACATAAATATATATATTGATGAATTTTGTATGCACCAGTACCTGTGTGGTGATCTCTCAGTTTAAGTAAGAGAATGTTGTCAGCACCCTGAAGCCCTTATCCGCATTCCCAAAGACAACTCTTTGTCTCCCCTTTGAAGTGCCCACTGATCCAGCTTCTAGAGTAATATCTTCTTTGCTTTGTTTGATAAGTTTCACTTCCCTGGTGGCTCAGAGGTTAAAGCGTCTGCCTGGAATGCGGGAGACCCAGGTTCGATCCCTGGGTTGGGAAGATCCCCTGGAGAAGGAAATGACAAGCCACTCCAGTACTCTTGTCTGGGGAATCCCATGGAGGGAGGAGCGTGGTAGGCTACAAGTCCATGGGGTTGCAAAGAGTCGGACATGACTGAGCAACTTCACTTTCACACCAAAGATTACACTCCTAAACAATAGGATTTAGTTTAGCTTGTTTATGAAGACAATATATTTTTGGATAGAAATGATTTAATATTTGAAGAAGCTCAGATCATCACCATTCAGTACTGATTAAGCACAGCCAACATGCTCCACTGATGACATGAGAGGCAAAGTGTGTTCCCCCAAACAACTTAGCTATGTCTTTGTTGACAAGAAGTTAGTTGATTTTCAAACAATATTTTCTATTACTTAAGCTCTTTTTTCTCTTGGTTCCTTCTTTTAAATTTCCCAGCTCCTTTAAAAATGTCCCTGGATGTAAAGTTTGAATATAGTTTCAAAATAATGCTTTTTTTTAAAAAAAATCATGAATTATTTCTATATTCACGGCTGTAGACTGTTCCAATCTTGACTTTGATTAAGCTAACCCATTTCCATTTCTTTACACAGTAGTGTGATTTGCAGAAGGTGGGAGATATCAGTCAGTTCATACTTGCTGATGCCTGTAAAGACTGTTGAGCTGTTTGAAAGAAAGTTGTGGCTTGGACAACTCTCAGTACCATTCTGCCATCTTCTGTGTAGACTAGTCTATTGATCTCATAAAACTTATAGATGTACTTCAAATTGTTTTACTTGTACAAACCAATCTAAGAAGAGTTTAGTCCTTTAAAAAGCAGCTACCAGGCATAGAGAGGCTAAGAGTTCAATGCCTCAGAGTATTTGGGGCTAGTAGAAAAAAAAATGAAGTTATTTTTCTTCAGATCAGAAAAGACTAAAGGGACAAAGACTCCAACACATTAATAAATGAGACATGACCTTTTCCACTGATCCCAGATATTAAAGTTGCTTTTCCAAAGTAAGAGTTTTATTTTTCAAGAGAGACAGGGTCATGTGGGAGAGAAAAAGATCAGAAAATAAAAGGTGATGTCACATCAGAGTAGTTATAATTAATAAGTGCTGCTGGAAACAAGATGAGAAATGTCAAGAAACTAAAAAAACATAATTTTAAATGACTACTGTAATCTAGAATATTGTTTTCAAAAGAAAAAATTCTTTCAAATACAAATCTATGTGTGTTTAATCAGATATAGCTCAGTTGAAACTAAACAACCAGAGGTATACTAAGTGATTTCAGGGCAAGTGGGATTAATCTTTTTTAGTTCACCATGTGGAAAGAAAGATAAGTCACCCTATGGCCAATGTCTCTTTCTTATTTGGGGAACAATATGTAGCAACATGTTAAAAGACTCTGTAGTATGGGAAATTTAAAATGCATACAGAAATAAAATAATAATAATGCCATATTTCCATCACCTGGCTTCAGTGAGGATCAGTCAGGATCAATGATTCTCAGCCTGGACACTGCATCATTTCAATAGTAAATATTGTTTTAACACTCATCTCCAAACACATGGATATGTATTGTCATTTTCATAGTCATAATCAATGTTTTCTGTTTGTAAAATCCTTTCTCTCAAATGATTACTCTACTATTTCTTCTCTCATATATTAGTTCTCCAACATTAATGTGGGTGAGAACCACCAGGGAAGCATATAGGATGGAGATGGAGAGTGTGCATTTTAAACACATATACTGGGAATCTTGATACTGTTGATCTGTGGAACACTTTGAAGAACAGGACCATGGTAGTTCATATTAGAGTTTCGAGGTAATCCTGTGAGGTTAAAACTAAAGTGTTTCATGTGAAGTCTAATTTTAAAGTTTTTTCTCTATGTCCATCATACATATTTAGAACTCACCAATGTACCACTATTTGCCACTTCTTCTTATGATAATTTTACATTTGTTCTCTGTTGAAGTGATTTTCAAGTTTCATGTAAGTGAGGTCTATGTGTTATATTTTTAAATAAATTGAAGTTTTATCACTTCTTTTATGAAATGTTTGGTTTTAATTATTATTATTATTATTATTGCCACTCTGCACAGCATGTTGAGCCATAGTTCCCTCGACCAGGGATCTAACCTGTGCCTCTGCAGTGGAAGCATGAGGTTTAACTACTGGACCACCAGGAAAGGCCCATGGAGGTGTATGTTTTAGAAAGCAGTTGTTTCTGATCCTGTCTACAATATTTACTATGGGACTTATTAAATATTTACTTTATAAATTGGGTAGCTGAAGTTCTCATCAGGAAGGAAGAGATAGTTTTGGTTTTCTCTTAGAGAAAATAAACTGTATAGTCCATGGGGTCACAAACAGTTGGACACGACTGAGCAAATTTCACTTTCACTATAAAAAGGTATTCCTTCTATCACTTAAAGTAAAATTAGAAAACCATTCCTCTGGTAGAGAAATGCTTGGGATGATCTTTGTCTTTCTGACTCCGCCCATAAAGAGAGGCAGACGAATAAAACATGAGTGGGCAGACTTAAAAGCCAAGCTAAACAACGTGGGCCAAAATTCTCAGACTAGAAGGATTATTGTGAGGAAAAGCTAGTGATTGCTCTTTCATAATTTGCAAGAAAGCAGGGATTCTTACTAGAGAGACAAACAAATGTTTTCCCTGATCAAGAAAGGCAGATAGACATTGACAAACACTCTCAGCAAGCATCATTATAAAGAATTTGGATCTCTACTGGCCCCAAAGGAAAGTCTGAACAGAAGAGATGTGGTCACCAAAAATTACAAAAGGGAAATGAAAATCATCCTACTTTTAGGATGAAGGTAAGTCTAGCATTTGCAAGAAGGCCTAAAGAACATCTCATATCAGAGCTGGGGGCTGCTTAATGTCATTCTAGTGTAGTTACAAGTATGTTTGAGGTCCTCCTTGGTCCCCACTTGTACAAATCAGCTGGACATTATTAGTAGATGAAAAAAGCAGATGTGGCACTTAAGTTTGAAGCGAAACAATGGAAATAGAACTCATAATTTCTCTGGAAAAAAAGTATTACAGGTAGAAGAATGAAGGGAATTATATTTAAATACTGTGGTGTCAAGTAGGTAAACCAGGTAGGTGCTAATAGGAAGTAAAGGAATAAAACTTCTCTAATGATTAACAGATATGCTCCACTAGGCCACCTTTTATTTCTGAGTTGGGGATCTGTTAACGTAGCTTGTGAGTTCCTTAAACAGTATGATCAAAAGCCAGAGGGGGCCTTCTCCAGTGATCCAGTGGCTAATAATCTGCCAGCCAATGCAGCGGATATGGGTTTGATCCCTGGTTTGGAAAGATTCCACATACTGAAGGGCAACTAAGCCCGTGTGCCACAACTACTGAGCCCGTTGCTTTACAGCTCATGCAGCTAGTAGTTACTGAAGCCTGCATGCCATAGAGCCCATGCTCTGCAACAAGAGAAGCCACTGTAATGAGACGCCCATGCATCACAGCTAGAGAGTAGCCCCTGTTTGCCACAACTAGAGAAAACCCACACACAGCAACAAAGACCCTGCACAGCCAAAAAAAATTAAAAAGCAAGAAGACATTTGGCATAAAAATACCCTTATTTTAGAATACATGTGCTTAAGTATTTGGTTGTAAAGTGTTATAATATGTGTGATGTACAGTCAAAAGAGATAGAAGCATAAAGCAGAAGTGGCAAAATGTTATCAACTGGTAGATTTCAATGAAAACTGCCATTTGTTCAGTGTTTCTGTGGCTTTGAAAATTTTTAAAATAAAAGTTGAAGAGTAAAAGAAATAGTACAAGTGTGTTTATAAATATAAAGGCAAATACCATATAACATAGTCAAAAGACTTGAAATTTATTTTCTCTGGAGAGAAAAACCAGGTAATATTGACTGTTTGCTGTTTTTCATTACATGATTTTTGGTACTGTTTGTGTCTTTACATCCTATGAAGGCAATTCTCCCACAAAAACTAAACACTGGCTTAAAAAAAAAATCCAAATAGGCAAACTGGGAGATCAGATTGCCAGGTGATTCATAGAATCAGGAAACTGATTGATAAATATGCTAGAAAAGTTTTATCTATGTGCATGAGGACAAATGTGTACCATCTAAATGAACAGAACCACTCGAGAAAAGAGAATAATAGCCACATCAGGGATCAAGTCAACATGAAATACAGGGAGTCCAAGTCCCTCTCCTAAGTGTCAGGAGAGGGGACAACCTTCCCTATGGTCAGTCAATTCAGTTTTTCTTCTTTTTTTTTATTAAATTTTTTTTTTATTTTTTACTTTTAGCTGTGCTGGTCTTCATTGCTGTGAGTGGGCTTTCTCTAGTTTTGGTGAGTAGGGGCTTTTCTTCTGTTGTGGAGCATGGGCTCTAGGCATGCCGGCTCAGTAGTTGTGGCCCTTGGGCTTATCCCACAGCATGTGGGATCTTCCTGATCAGCGATCAGACTCGTGTTCCGTGTATTGGCATGTGGATTCTTAACCAGTGGACTACCAGGGAAGTATCAATCTATCTCCAGAGATAATACAGGATTACTTATTCATGAAGGATTACCTGAGCAAGGACATTTCCAAAAACAATGAAATTAATATAGGCATTTACTGACATCTTAAAGTTCATCTTCTATAACTAGGCTTCATGGACAGGTCATAGGTACCCTAACTACTAGCTCTTGTTTGTGGAAAATTCTGAAAGAGATGGGAATACCAGACCACCTGACCTACCTCTTGAGAAACCTGTAAGCAGGTCAGGAAGCAACAGTTAGAACTGGACATGGAACAACAGACTGGTTCCAAATAGGAAAAGGAGTACGTCAAGGCTGTATATTGTCACCCTGCTTATTTAACTTATATGCAGAGTATATCATGAGAAACGCTGGGCTGGAAGAAGCACAAGCTGGAATCAAGATTGCCAGGAGAAATATCAATAACCTCAGATATGCAGATGACACCACCCTTATGGCAGAAAGTGAAGAGGAACTAAAAAGCCTCTTGATGAAAGTGAAAGAGGAGAGTGAAAAAGTTGGCCTAAAACTCAACATTCAGAAAACGAAGATCATGGCATCTGGTCCCATCACTTCATGGGAAATAGAGGGGGAAACAGTGGAAACAGTGTCAGACTTTATTTTTGGGGGCTCCAAAATGACTGCAGATGGTGATTGCAGCCATGAAATTAAAAGACGCTTGCTCCTTGGAAGAAAAGTTATGACCAACCTAGACAGTATATTGTATATTGAAAAGCAGAGACATTACTTTGCCAACTAAGGTCCGTCTAGTCAAGGCTATGGTTTTTCCTGTGGTCATGTATGGATGTGAGAGTTGGATTGTGAAGAAGTCTGAGTGCCGAAGAATTGATGCTTTTGAACTGTGATGTTGGAAAAGACTCTTGAGAGTCCCTTGGACTGCAAGGAGATCCAACCAGTCCATTCTAAAGGAGATCAACCCTGGGATTTCTTTGGGAGGAATGATGCTAAAGCTGAAACTCCAGTACTTTGGCCACCTCAGGCGAAGAGTTGACTCACTGGAAAAGACTCTGATGCTGGGAGGGATTGGGGGCAGGAGGAAAAGGGGACGACAGAGGATGGGATGGCTGGATGGCATCACTGACTTGATGGACGTGAGTCTGAGTGAACTCGGGAGTTGATGATGGACAGGGAGGCCTGGCCTGCTGTGATTCATGGGGTCGCAAAGAGTCGGACACGACTGAGTGACTGAACTGAACTGAACTGAGCTCTTGTTTGAGAGGTCAGAGATCATTCATGGGTGAACAACTGTAAAGAGATACTTCACAATTAGTGATTGTGACAGGGAAACTACATGTCAGGGTCTCTGTCTTGCTGATTGAACCTAGTTGACTTGGACTTTAAACCTTGCTGAGGTTCTAGGAACCAGGTTTGGATAAGTCATGGAAATGGACCTCTAAATGTAGAGAGAAAGACAGAGGGTGATGCTATTGGATCTATAGAGGATTTGGAAAAGATTCTTGGAAGAAATGGACACCAAGGGAGGAGGATGTCTTCTATGGGATAGCCACATTTGAGTGGTTAGGTAAGGAGTGTGCATTTTCTGCACCCTGTTAACCAAATTTTGGTCTCAATTTCAAGTAGGTGTACTTGGGAAACCCTCAGAGTACTTACTTTGCAAACGGTTCACTAGCTCATTAGTAAGACCTGAATCTGGGTTTCCCTCCGAATGGACTTCCTATTGCTCCTGGTATCCAGGGCAAGATGTAGACCTTGGTGAAACAAGGTCGTCTTTGGAATATCTAAGCTGGTTTTCTCAGGTCAGTTTTCTCTTGCATCTGGTTGGTTTGCTTTTGGTAGGTTATAAGGCCCATATGCAGACTCTGATCCACTTCTTATCATGCCAGTGCTCAAAGAACTTGGATTCAGGTTCACAAAGGTAATTATTGAAATGAAAAATAGAGACAAAATAATTAAACTAATACATTTTTCACTTTTTTCCCCCAGAACATTGTTTTAAATGTTAAAAGGAATTAACACTGCCTATGAATACAATGGCTTTCCAGGCGGCGCCAGAGGCAAGGAATCCACCTGCCAATACAGGAGACACAGAGACACGGGTTTGACCCCTGGGTTGGGAAGATCACCTGAAGAAGGAAACGGCAACCCATTCCAGTATTCTTGCCTGGAAAATTCCATGGACAGAGGAGCTTGGTGGGCTACAGTCCATGAGGTTGCAAAGAGTTGGACATGAGTGAGCATGCACACATAAATACAAGAAAAGTTTTTCTATCAACTTAATTAGTGATTGAACATGAAAATGCACTAGGCTCTGTCAAGAGCAATTAATATAGACTTAACTAACGTTTATTTATTTTGGGGATCATTCAGTTAGTGTTCCAGTACACTCCTCTAGCAGCCACTTATGGACTACTTTAATTGGGCTCATTATATTTCCATTCAACTCTTCTAATATAATTTATTATGATTTTTATTTAATTGCGTATATACGTTGGTAAAGAACCAAATGCCACCATAATATCCTTAAAAATCTAAAATATAGGTTCCCTGATTTTCTACTTGTATGTTCACCATTCACACTGAAATGTGAGAGAAAAAGAAAAGAAAAAAATGAACTTAAATGCCATGAACTTAAATTTGTTCTAAGCTTTTGGAGAGGAGACATAAATTGCTAAGGAGGAACTTTAAAGACAAACTGAAAAACACTCTATTTCATTGTAGCATGCTTCATTTCATGGGTTTTTAAACTTAACCACAGCAATATGTACTCACGGTGGCAGAGACGTTCCGCAATTGTTTGCACAATTCCACTCAGGCAAACTGGGTCAGGCAAGGAGGCATGATTGAAAGGAAAAATCGTCTGCGTTCTCTTTCAATTCTTCCTCCTCTCTAGCTAGTCATCCCTAACCTATTATTTAAGGCCACCTCAAACCCTGCTTCTCTTGTACAAATTTTCTTCATTGGGAACCCCCTGCTTTTTCCTAACCTGTTTGCTTTTACTGTTGGTACCTGTAGTTAGCACATTACGTGGTAGAAAATTTTATTCCATATTTTTTCTCCATTGTACCATGTAACAAATTATTTTCTTTCAGATATGACATCACTTAATTTGAAAAGAAAAACAAGAGGAGCAGGCATGTTGTCAAGAACTCAATACTAAATAGTTATAGGTTAAGGTGGTTAAGTCTTTCTATTTTTTTGCTCTCTAGGATAATTTCTTTCTCAGATGTAACTACCTCAATCCAACTTTTTCACATGTATGCCTTCAAGCTTCTGTGCCTTTTCATTTCAGGTCATTCAGCCTGGAATGTGTTCTCACATTCTTTGCCCATCTTTCAAGACTCTTGAAAGTGGCACACTCTAGAGTCTTCCTTGGTGTGCCTGGTCAGTGCTTTCTTCTTTGTACTCCCTGGATATGCTTCTTAGACCACTGTTTAATGCTCATTTCATTCTGTCCTGTTGTGCAACAAACTCTTCTGCTCTTATGAACTTCACTATAGTATGATATTCCTTCCTTGAGGGAAGGCGCCTATTTTATGCATCTTTGTACCACCTGCAAAATCAAAACTCCACTCTTACTATATACTGAAGTCAATGAACTGAATATATATGACAGAGTACATCCATTATCTGTTTTATGAGGTTTTTTCAAAGCCAGACTTCAATATCTTTGGGGCAGAGGCTGAGACTTTTTGTTTTTGTAATGCAACAAAAAATGAAGTTAGTTAAAATATTGCAATTTCATCTTCCTGTATGTTTCGCTTTTAAAAAACTCTTTAATTTACAAAAACTAATTTGGATATCTCAACATCCTATATCAGCAGGCTATAATGGTCTAAAGGAAAAAAAAAAAGTGCATGGTCTTTTCCACGGTCTTAGAGTTAGCCAGACCTGAGTTTGAATTCCTTCTCCACTATCTACAGGCTATGAGATCTTGGAAAAATTCTTTAACTTCTCTAAAAGCTGCATTTTTCTCATATTAAGGCTAACAATTAATTTTACAGAATTGTTGGGAAGAAAGTGTGATATATGGATGTAAAGACATATGATTCATATTTGACATTGAATATAAGTGAAGATTTCCCTTCCCATCAAGCTCCCTAGGAAACAGAGCTTTAGATGGGCTAAAGGATTGTCCAAAACCACACAGCTGGCAAAGGATTAAAAATAGTAGCAAAACTAGGAGTAGAATCAAGGCCTCCTGAATCTAGGTGTATGCACATTCCTCTGTGCTTAAAATCTGGGCTGAGACTGCACATTCCTGCAGGAAGCCAGAAACTACTCACTTGCTATCATCCTGTTACCACGCAGACTCCATAACCTAAGATACCACTGCAGAACTTCTGCTTCCTGGTATAATGAGGAAACTGAGGTCCACAGAGGTTAAGCGCCTTGACCAAGGCCATATGGCTCTCTGGGGGCCATGTCCACCTTGCTGTCATCACTCTTGTCTCGTGACTGAGACACTGTGGTTGAATCTGGATGGACCCTGGAAGGAGGAGACAGGCCCAGCTGCAGGATGGCAGGATGAAGCCTGGCTCCAGAGCATCACACAGAAAAACAGAAACTTGGTGTTTCTTTGGCAAGCTAGACTCAGACCACTGTGATAAGAAGGAAAAGGAGGATTAAGATGGCCGAGAGAGAGGAGACTCAGAGGACAGTGAGGACATGGATGAGATGAATGATTCCAATGAGTGGCCTGATGATGGAGAATCATTGAGATGGACATGGAAAGCAACAGAAAGAACTAGGACCAGTGGATGACCATGGTAGACAGAGCAGGGTAGCCCAGGAAGGTTCCACACCAGCCAATCTGCTCTATATCTGCTGCAGAACCAGCTGATGGTTGTATAGGAAAAAGAAAAACAAAACATAGGGAACTTCTCTGGAAGTCCACTGGTTAAGGCTTTCAACACAGGAAGCATGGGTTCAGTCCCTGACTGGGAAACTAACATCTCGCATGTTATGCAGCGTAATCAAAACAAACAAAAATAATACCCAAATAAACAGTTTTTTTAAAAAAAATACAATTAAAAAACCCCCAAAACACAGCGAGAAAGACTTCTGCTCACCTGACCTATAGGTGAGGAAATGTCACACTCAAGCCATCTCCAAGTAAGGAAATGCAAATAATAAAATTGTGGGTAATTTATTAAATTTCAGAGATGTATCTGTTGCTGATGAGTGAGTATCTAGCTAACATAAATTGGTTAAAATCATACATTCAGTAATTGAAATTATTACTCATGAAGTGGAACCGGGAGAAAAAGATACTGACCTGTAGTGCATTCCACTTCATCCCAACACGTTCTTTCTGCCAACTGCATTCCCTCTTCCTCCCTTGCTAAGATCTGTACAAATTAAGTTGGAAAAAAAGAAATGTGGCATGTGTATAGTTAAGCAAGAAGTGTGTTTAGTTTAAAAAAATTAACCCTCATATGCATTAAACACCGATCCTCTAGTACAAGGAGCCTGGAAACCATTTGGATGATTGACTACTTATGATTTCATGGAAACTGTCAGAAGAAGTAAAGAAATAGGAAATTTAAAGGGCTTGGAACTCCTGTGATGTCACAGAAATGTTTGCTGGAAGGATTTCAGGAGATAAAATTCAAAGCAATTTCTGAAATTTCTGTGCTTTAGATCAGAGCTTTTCAAATTTCTAAGGTGGGTATGAATTGCCTGGGGATCTTGTTTCAAAATGAAGATCCTGATTCCGTAGATTCCCAGGAAGTCACGAGTTTTCTCTTCTCTAACAAGCTCCCATGTGTGCTGATATTGCTGGCCCTCAGGCCTCACTTTGAGCAACATGGCTTTAGACCATGTTGACCATTTATAGGTTACTGAAACACTGAGATCCTTTAAATAGTTGCTAAAATTTGCATTTTGAAAATAGTGGTTTATCTGGATTAATGATAACGTAAAAACAAGTCATGAGTCAAAACTGAACTCCAGGTTGAGCTTGAGTCATAGTGACATCAGCTTTAGAATTTATTTTAATCCATATGAAGATAAGCCTACATTGTTTCTTGTGTCTGTAAGTGCTGAATTATTCATATGAATGCTTCAGAGCAGCCTTCTATAAATCAAACGGTGAGAACTGCACTGAGAATTGTAATGGTGAGAAATTTTGAGCTCCTAACCTGATTTACCTGAACATTCTGTCAGTTATCTTTCTCCTGTTCTGACCCAATCATTCCTGGTGATTTAATAGCACCTAAATATAGCCCCAGAGACTCTTTCATTGCAGTGTGTGATCTTTAAGCTCTGTGATTTTAAAGCCTTGATAGAGTTAAAATTGAAATCTTGAAGTGCCATATCAGAGACCTTCTAGAGAATGTTTGAGTTGGTTCATCCAAATGCTTTCACTTGGTTAACAAAGTTGGCCTAATATGGCTCTTCTGGAAACAGTTATTTGTGACAAAAGCATCTGATTTGACTTATTTTACGGAAATATTTTGTTATACCCTTTAATGATAATACAATGTTCTCCCCAATCCTTCTCAAGACAACTTGGTTTGTGTAAGGATTAAAATATTTTATATGGATGATAATCATTTATTTATGCTGATTTTCTATTGATTAATGGATCCTGACTTAAAGAAAGTAGGGAAAACCGCTAGACCATTCAGGTATGACCTAAATCAAATCCCTTATGATTCTACAGTGGAAGTGAGAAATAGATTTAAGGGCCTAGATCGGTTAGATAGAGTGCCTGATGAACTATGGAATGAGGTTCGTGACATCGTACAGGAGACAGGGATCAAGACCATCCCCATGGAAAAGAAATGAAAAAAAGCAAAATGGCTGTCTGGGGAATGGCTTACAAATAGCTGTGAAAAGAAGAGAGGCGAAAAACAAAGGAGAAAAGGAAAGATATAAGCATCTGAATGCAGAGTTCCAAAGAATAGCAAGGAGAGATAAGAAAGCCTTCTTTAGCAATCAATGCAAAGAAGTAGAGGAAAAGAACAGAATGGGAAAGACTAGAGATCTCTTCAAGAAAATTAGAGATACCAAGGGAACATTTCATGCAAAGATGGGCTCGATAAAGGACAGAAATGGTCTGGACCTAACAGAAGCAGAAGATATTAAGAAGAGGTGGCAAGAATACACAGAAGAACTGTACAAAAAAGATCTTCACGACCCAGATAATCATGATGATGTGATCACTAATCTAGAGCCAGACATCTTGGAATGTGAAATCAAGTGGGCCTTAGAAAGCATCACTATAAATAAAGCTAGTGGAGGTGATGGAATTACAGTTGAGCTATTTCAAATCCTGAAAGATAATGCTGTGAAAGTGCTGCACTCAATATGCCAGCAAATTGGGAAAACTCAGCAGTGGCCACAGGACTGGAAAAGGTCAGTTTTCATTCCAATTCCAAAGAAAGTGAAAGAGGAGAGTGAAAAAGTTGGCTTAAAGCTCAACATTCAAAAAATGAAGATCATGGCATCTGGTCCCATCACTTCATGGGAAATAGATGGGGAAACAGTAGAGACAGTGTCAGACTTTTATTTTGGGGGCTCCAAAATCACTGCAGATGGTGACTGCACCCATGAAATTAAAAGACGCTTACTCCTTGGAAGAGAAGTTATGACCAACCTAGATAGTATATTCAAAAGCAGAGACATTACTTTGCTGACTAAGGTCTGTCTAGTCAAGGCTATGGTTTTTCCTGTGGTCATGTATGGATGTGAGAGTTGGATTGTGAAGAAAGCTGAGCACCGAAGAATTGATGCATTTGAACTGTGGTGTTGGAGAAGATTCTTGAGGGTCCCTTGGACTGCAAGGAGATCCAACCAGTCCGTTCTGAAGGAGATCAACCCTGGGATTTCTTTGGAAGGAATGATGCTAAAGCTGAAGCTCCAGTAATTTGGCCACCTCATGGGAAGAGTTGACTCATTGGAAAAGACTCTGATGCTGGGAGGGATTGGGGGCAGGAGGAGAAGGGGATGACCCAGGATAAGATGGCTGGATGGAATCATGGACTCAATGGACGTGAGTCTGAGTGAACTCAGGTGTTGGTGATGGACAGGGAGGCCTGGTGTGCTGTGATTCACGGGGTCGCAAAGAGTTGGACACGACTGAGCGACTGAATTGAACTGAACTGAATGGATCCTAAATGTTAGAGACTAGGAATTTGACCAAGAACCCTAATGCCTTGATTAGAAGAGTAAGAAGTTGAGTAAGAAAGTTAGATGTAAAGCTCTAAAAGTAATTTGAAATAATCACCAATATGATGCAAATGGTATTATGAAGATAAAACAAAAAGTTGGCCTTTGATTATGCTTTTTCTTATCTGCCTCAGAAGGCTGCTGTGAGGAAAAATAGGAAAGTGTCTTTGAAAGTGATCTGTAAAGTCTAAATGGCATGTCTGCCTTTACTATCAATCTGTTTTACATAAGATCACCACACGAACCTTCTTAAAGCATCAGTTTGATGACTTAATTTCCCAGTCCAAGTGCCTTCAACTGCCCATTCCAATGTCCTCCTGATGAATCGGTTTTGGCTTCCCTTGGCTTTTAACAAGCATCATGCTGCCATTCTAGTCTTCTAGTTATTTTGCTATTCTAACCTTATATTCCAATGCTACAGGATCATGTCTGGAATCTTCTGAGTTCCTGGACCAAATTTTCCATTGTCTCCTGGACATTTCCATTTGGTTGTCCCATAGTGACCCTAATTCCAAACATGTTCCAAACTAAGATCATAACCCTTCCTTATATATTTTCCATTATCCATTTAGTTGCCTAAACCATGAAATGGGGAGTTTAGGTTTTTGTTTTTTACCTGCACCTATCTCACAAGCCCACTGTCAATAAGTAATGGGAAATTTTGCTTTACCTTCCCTTCTCTCACAGGCACACCCTCTTTATTCCCCACATCCATTAACTCTACCAGACATTTTTTCAGAGGTAATATCCTATAGTTCTTTTAGTGAACAAATATTGATGAGTCACCTGCCATGTTTTATTGTTGCATAAGTTTTATATTGTTGCTCTAATATATTACTGCAAATTTGATGTATTGAAACATTATTTTACTTTTGGAAGTTAGAAGTCTGATATGGATCTCACTGGGCTAAAATCAAGGTGTGGGCAGAACTATGTTTCTCCTGAAATCTCCGAATTTCTCCTGAATTTCAAAATTCATGACACAGCAACATCTACAAAGTAACTTTTGCTATATTAGGTAACATATGAATAGGATGTGGAGGTCTTTGCTGGAGACAGAGGTGGTTACGTGAACATTATTTTGCCCATCCAAAGCAGTATGAACACAAGAGTCAATACGATGATATAATCCCTGTCCTCAAGGAGTCAAAGCAGTGAAATGAGTGGGTAGCTATTTTATATATATTCTGTAATTATTGCTGTGTAATTATAATAAATATAAATATAATTATATTATATATAATAATATATAGTATATATAAATATATAAATATTATTATATAAATACAATAAAAATTTCTTTGGGAATCAGGGAAGGCTTTGGAATGAAGTGATATCTAAGACATATGATTAAAACTCTCTTTGAGGTTTTTGTTACATTTAGGAGGGAGAATAATGGCACCAAAATAAGTTTGGTACAGCAATTAAGGTATTAATTATATCAATATGATTATTTCACTTTTACAGTGGTCACCAGTCTGGCTTAATATAGACATTAGTTCTCCTGCAAAGATACAAATATGGGTACTCTATGTATGTACTATATTTATACACATAATATTTATATATATACAATATACCATTTAGCAGATAACATCAGCTATAGAACCAACACATAAATGCAAGGCACTTTTCTATGGGCAGAGTGGAATAGCAAATCAGGCAAAATTCTTCTGTCTAGGAACTCACACTTCAGAAGGGATACAGGACGTGGGCATACGTATTTACAAAAATATGAGGCAGAAAGAACTGACTGTCATAAGAAAGATACAGATACAGCATTGTGTATATAGAGCTGGAAGGTGAATACTTCCAACTGAAAGAAACCAAGGAAGCAACTTGCCTGGTGATGCGGTGATTAAGAATCTGCCTTGCAATGCAGCGGCCCCATGTTCAATCCCTGGTCAGGGAACTAGATCCCACACATTGCAACCAAGGATCTTGTGTGCTGCATCTAAGACCCGACATAGCCAAATAAATAGAATAAAATAATGATAAAAAGGAGAAGCCGGGGAAGACTTTACAAATCATCCCTAATTTGAGTTGGAGTATTGAAATATGGGCAGTTGAACTTTTCCACTTTGGTGATGAGAAAAAAAAAATTTAAAAGGCCATGTGTGGTACTTCCCTGGTGGTCCAATGGTTAAGAATCTACCTTGTAGTGCAGGGGATGAAATTTTGATCCCTGTGGGGGAGGGAAATAAGATCCCACATGCTGGGGAGCAACTAAGCCCTTGCACTGAAGAGTTTAATTAATTAATTTAAAATAAATCAATTTTTTAAAGTTATTTTATGAAAAGGCCATGTGCTCCACATTGCTCTTAGACAGAAGAGAGCAAAGTTCCTGTGGGGATCTTTGAGTCTTTGGAGATGAGAATTCTAATTATAATTTCACCTGCACTGAACAAAATTATTTATGCACTTCTATTGCTCCCACCAAATCTTCAGAGGGATCTTTCTGCTGCAGTTTGGTAAGGGAAATATAGAGAAATAAATCACATACTTTGTTAGAAAGGGACAGATTAAGAAATTTACAAGGGGGAAACGTACAATTACTGAATATTTTCTAGAGGGAAAACAGAAATATTTATAGCTTTGGGAAATTATTTTACAATAATTCATTTGGTATATATTAAGCACTGACTTTGCAAAACACTGTGAGAGATGATTTGGGGAATACAAGTATTTTAAGACATAGTCCTTATTTTTAATTCATCTATTTGGGGAGGAAAAAACAGAGATTGAGTACATGATAAAACTGTATATTTTATGTTACATGGCTAGGATACAACTTGGATCAATTTTAGTGGGTCTGATTTGGGAATGCTCATGAGAGAGAGAACAACCAAGTCTGACCTAGAAGAATAAGCAGGGTTACAATAGATTAAGGCATGGTCACTGGACAAAGGTTAAACTTGTAGGGATAAAATTTTGGCAAAAAGAATCACAGGTGAAAAATCATGGAGGTAGAGTAGTCAAGACATTTTCAGGGACTTACATGTCATTTTCTTTCACCAAATCTGAACTGAGCAGTAATTTCAGGGAGTAAACTGAAAAGAAGATGGTCCCTGACTTCAGTGAGTTTACAGCCCTGATGAGGGTACAGAGAAAGACAATTAAGTAAAGTGTTATTTATGTTGTGGCAGAGATAAAGCAGAAAACCCAGTTTTTGCCTTTTTAGAAGTCACGAAGAGCAAAGGGAGCTGCCCAGTGCCATTTGAGCTGAGTCCTATGGGATGACCTTGAGCTGGCCAATGAGCGGGGAGATGGAGTTGTCTGCTTAAAGACCCAGAGCACAAACAGCACAATGCATTTGAACAACTTGAGAACATTTCTTTGTGATTGAAGTCCAGGCCTTTGGGAGAAGAAGATGAAGAAACTTATTGATATTGATAGCAGTTGGACCATATGGGATTTTGGAGACTATGTTCAAGGTTGTTTTAGCATCCAGATTAGAGTGATTGAGAGTGAAAACTGTAAAATGGAATTGGGAGGCTTCCCTCGTGGCTCAGTGGTGAAGAATTCACCTGCCAATGCAGGAGACATGTGTTCAATCCCTGATCTGGGAAGATCCCACATGCCGCAGAGCAACTAAGCCCATGAGCTGCAACTATTAAGCCTGTGCTCTAGAGCATGAACCACAACCATTGAGCCCACATACCTCATCTACTGAAGCCTGCACGACCTAGAGCCTGTGCTCAGCAGCAAGAGAGGCCACTGCAATGAGAAGCAACTACAGGTAGGCCCCACTTGCTGCCAGCTAAAGAAAAGACTCAGCACAGTCTAGTTTTGTGTAGACTAGGTTGAAGACAGTCTTGGCAATGGAGTGACCTTAGCTAAGTAAATGCAACTGATGGGTCTTTTTATCTAACATACAGAAGAGTAGTTTAATAATTGACCAAGATATTCAAGGCTGAGTCCTCACAAGAGAAAACTAATGTCGAGTCTTGATTCACCTCTCCATTTTACTATTTTTGCTGGTCTACATAGCAAAGAAAGGCTTCCCTGGTGGCTTAGTGGTAAAGAATCTACCTGCCAATGCAGGAGACTCAGGTTCTATCCCTAGGTCAAGAAGATCTCTGGAGAAGGAAGTGGCAACCCACTCGAGTATTCTTACCTGGGAAATCCCATAGACAGAGGAGCCTGGTGGGCTGCAGTCCATGGGGTCATAAAGGGTCAGACATGACAGTGACTTAACAAGAACAATAGCATAGCAAAGAAAGGATAAAGTATTTTCTGATAGATGAGCATAATTATCTCCATGTCAAATGTATATAAAGCTATAGTTTTATATGTCTTAGTTTTTGGTAAAAAGAACTTTCCAATTTAGGACATGGAAAATGTAGCTTAACGTAGAATTTGAACTGTGGGGAATTCAAGGAGGAAATAGAAGAGCTTGAATCCTAATTAATGAATATCATCTTGACGACTGTTTCCTCCCTCTTTAGATTTTTTTTTTTTTCTGAAGATGATGATTCATCAGCTTCAGCTATAATTATTCAGGACTTCAATCTTTCCCAATGGTTTACAGCTCTTGAAACAGACATGTGTTCTTATGTTCAAACTGTTGGTTGCCAGAGGAAAATATTTCTTAAACTTCTCCCTCCCTCCTTAACGCATCTTTTCACATCTGCTGGGCATCCCAGTTTTTTTCCCTTTCTCTTCCTCGCCTAACTCTCCAAAATGTTTTATTCTAAACTGTGCATATATCCCTAAGCTCTTTCATTTTGTCTGGAACATGATATAGTCTCAGCGTAGAATGGCAACCTGATGTAGACATAAGATATAACGAATGCTAAGTGTACTTAGATCAACTAAAGAGTTCCTTCTATATACAGTCTTATTCACACAATACACAATTATCCTTTCATCACTTTTAAAAACATGCACAGCTCCATTGCATGAACTCACTCATGTTGCTAAAAGCCGCATGAAAATCTGAACAAAAATAGTTTCCATTAGATATTCTCCACCTCTAATGCGGAACCTTTCCTGTATCACTTCCGTTTAGTTTTTTCTTCTTTTTTGTAAAATAACTAATTGCTGTTCCTAGGCTCTTTAGGACTTAAGGTAAAAAAAAACATACTAATAAGTCACAACAATAGTGTGGGTTCCAAGAATCAACCTCAAATAGAGACGGCTAGAGAATTAGAGATGACATAGACATCTTGGGCAGTGGACAAAGAAATAAAGAAACAATTAAATAAGATCTTTATCAGTAGCAGGGGGAAAAGTGATTAGAGAACTGTCTGCTGCTGTATAATTTGGGAAGAAACTCAAGACCATCACCTAGGGTATTTTTTATTGGAGTATAGTTGCTGTACAATGTTGTGTTAGTGTCTGCTATACAATGAAGTGAACCAGTTATATGTATGTGTTTGTGTGTATATATATACGTATGCATGCATATATCCCCTTCCTATTGCATCTTCCTCCCACCAGTATCCAGCCAACCCCTCTGGGTCACCACAGAGCCCCAAGCTGAGCTCCCTGCACTATACGGCAGGTTCCCACTAGCTAGCTATGATACATGATAGTATATATAGTGTATCTTAAAGTTGTTAAGACAAACACCTTTGTCTTTAAGATACCCTACTTGGTAGAAATTCCTTGCAATTCTGTGGTAGCGTCTATCAGGCACTGGTTTAGGTTTGTAAAACCAGGAGCAGGTGAAGGTGTACTTCTGTTGTTGGTCTTTTCTGACTCCAGTCTAGATCAAATTACTTACCCGTCACAGATTATTTTCTTGCTATTGATTTTTTTCTGATTATAGGACTCTGCAAACTTGTTGTTTTTAAGCTAGTTTAATAGTAAGTGGTAGTTAGAAAATATGGTCTGTAGATGTGAAGTATATATAAAACATATATACTTAATAACACAAAGCCCCATGATGCCTTTCTGTGGACTGGGATCATAAGCCAGAGGACCTCCCT
The DNA here is from genome assembly GCF_016772045.2 of Ovis aries. NCBI lineage: Eukaryota > Metazoa > Chordata > Mammalia > Artiodactyla > Bovidae > Ovis > Ovis aries. The sequence continues at coordinate 213,788,352 of NC_056054.1, forward strand.
TTCACTGACTAGATGGTTTTAAACTCCTTGGGGATTTCCCATCTGGATGTAAGATGTCACATACTAAGGCAACAAGCAGGTTTTAGTCATAAGCACACAAGATAGACAGAGGTAGGAACAATCCACATGAGGTTTCTACATGCTCTTCTACAGTCTTGTAGATTTCAGAAACTAAAGCTAAAAAGTTCTCAGTTTTACAACAGCATCCATTTTACTCAGGCCTGAAATCTTGACTTACCTGGTGAAAAAAAAAAAAATAAAGCTAATTCCTCCTTACCTGTTATGTCAGTATAACTTTTAAATGGATCAAAAAAATTAAACTTTAAATAACCAGGCTGTAAATACAGAAGAAAATATGAGCAAATTAACAAAAAATTCTTGGAATGGGAAATGTCTTTCTAAGCAAGACACAAAATCCAGAAAACGCAAAGGAAACACTAACACACTTAAATAACAAAACACAGTCATTTTTTCCCAGCACGAAATAACATAAAATTCAAAGGAAAATTGAGCAAAATTATTTACAACACACATGACAAAAAGCACTGATTTTATTTATCTGTAGAGAGCTCTTATGATTCCATAAGAAGAGATTAATAAATAGAAAAATATACAAAGTAAAGGAAGACATTTAATATAAAAAGAAATACAATGGTCTATATGCATAAGAAAAGATGTTTTACCTCAATTTAAAAAAAAAAACAAATTAATACAATAATGACTTTTCACTCATATTAAAATGGAAAAGATAAAAAAGTAATAATTGCATTTTTGGCCATAGTGGAGGGAGATGGGTACTCTAATACACTGTTGGTGGGAGTGTATGTTTGTATAACATCTTTGAAAATCAATCAGGAAATAGTCAAATAAGAAAAAATATCCTCTGATACAACCTTATTCTTACAACCTGCTTGTAAGAATTATCCCTTAAGTGTGTATTTCCATTCATGTGAACAAACAGATGTTCAAGGATTACATTTTGTATAATACTTTTTGCTTTTTTCTGTAATAACAATGATCATTCTGTTTGTTCTGAGTTTTCTACATCCTTCTCAAGTTCAGAAAAAAATTTTAATCCATACCAATGATATTTTTTTTCACATGCTGAAACATAGCAAATACTCCATTTTATATTCAAGACCTCTCTCTCATGGTCCCCAGTGACACATCTGAGCTGTACTGGTTGTTTTTTGGTCTCCTGAGCAGTTCTGTCTGTTCTCTCCTTCTGTCTCCTAAAGCCATGACTTCTTGAATTGATACACCTAGATCAATATTTTGTTTATATATAAAATTCCAAGTAGATCATTAATTTGTTCAATGTCTTCCATTTCCAGCGCTGATGTTGAGATCCCTTTTTCTTTGTCTCTAGAAGCTTTAGAACTTTTCTTCTGATGCCCTGACATTTCATGATTATATGCCTTGAAGGAGTGCCCTGTCCATTACACTAGGCAATGGTAGGTTCTTTCATTTGATAAAATCATATCCTTTAAGGCTGAAACATTTTCATGTATTACCTCTTTTATTGCAACTCTTTTTATTTCATTGTAAATTATGATACAGGTGCAGAAAAACCTCATGAAATAAGTGTTTGTTTAATAATACATCATTATAAGAAAAATACTCTGGAAAAAACCACCCAGATTGAGAAACAGAACTTTGCAGACCTCCTCAAAAGTCCTTCACATGCCCTATCCCAATCACAACTTCTTTTCTCTCCTTTAAATTAACACCATCTTAGGTGTTTGTTATTCATCTTGCTTTTCTTTATATTTTTTCACCCAAGGGTACTTTCTTAAGCACTTTTCTAGTTTTTTTTTTTAAGTTTTCTTTTAATCTACATATCTCATCATAATTTTTCCTGCAATTTTTTGTTGAAGAAGGCAGAAATTTTAATTGAGAAAATTTCCTATATGGTTTAACTGCTCTTTTGACCTTTAAACTTCTCAGTAGTTGCACCTAGAGATCTAATCAGATCCAGGTTCATTTTTGGGTGCAAAATTTCTTCAGAGTTGGTGGATTTCCATCCAGAGGCACATCATGACAGGTTGTTTCTATTTTTATAAAGATACTAATGCACAATAGTTAGAACTATTAATTTATCAGAAGTGAGAAAATGTAAAATTGTAATACAATCATCCTTCTTTTATTGGCTGAAATAATTCTATAAAGAATAAATTCTTTGCATCTACAATTTGGCTACCTAGTAATATAATTCACAGAGGAGTGATAGGACAAATTCTTTAATGCTTCTTTTTATTTATCAGTTTTCAAAACAATGAACTGAACTCCAGTTATTATCCATAAGTGACAGAAGAGCTTTTATTTTAAATCTATTATTGACTTATGAATTCTGATCAATTGAAATTATCCTTATCAATATTCACATTGTCCCATCTTTAGATAGTGAGATCTTCAAGTTGACTCCTGAGTCCTTCAGATAAATTTATAGAAGTCTTTGGCAAGATGTTCCAGATTCATCTGTTATAGTTTGTTCCCCAGATCTCTTTCTCCTTTCTCTCTCTGTTTGCTTTTAAAGTAGTGAACATTATTTGAAGACCACAATTCAAACTCTGGAGCTGCTCATTGCTACTGACTTGATGATTCCTTGCATAACTTTTTGTTTATTCTGACATTTCCATTTTAAAATCCAAACCATAGCACTTTTATTTAACCTGTTCTATCTTGCATCAACATATCCTTCCTTCCACATTAAGACTCAGTTCAGTTCAATTCAATCGCTCAGTCATGTCCGACTCTTTGCAACCCCATGAATTGCAGCACATCAGGCCTCCCTGTCCATCACCAACTCCCGAGTTCACTCAGACTCACGCCCATCAAGTCGGTGATGCCATCCAGCCATCTCATCCTCGGTTGTCCCCTTTTCCTCCTGCCCCCAATCCCTTCCAGCATCAAAATCTTTTCCAATGAGTCAACTCTTCGCATGAGGTGGCCAAAGTACTGGAGTTTCAGCTTTAGTATCATTCCTTCCAAAGAAATCCCAGGGTTGATCTCCTTCGGAATGGACTGGTTGGATCTCCTTGCAGTCCAAGGGACCCTCAAGAATCTTCTCCAACACCACAGTTCAAATGCATCAATTCTTCGGCGCTCAGCTTTCTTCACAATCCAACTCTCACATCCATACATGACCACAGGAAAAACCATAGCCTTGACTAAACAGACCTTTGTTGGCAAAGTAATGTCTCTGCTTTTCAATATGCTATCTAGTTTGGTCATAACTTTTCTTCCAAGGAGTAAGCGTCTTTTAATTTCATGGCTGCTATCACCATCTGCAGTGATTTTGGAGCCCCCCAAAACAAAGTCTGCCACTGTTTCCACTGTTTCCCCATCTATTTCCCAAGAAGTGATGGGACCGGATGCCATGATCTTCATTTTCTGAATGTTGAGCTTTAAGCCAACTTTTTCACTCTCCTCCCTCACTTTCATCAAGAGGCTTTTGAGTTCCTCTTCACTTTCTGCCATAAGGGTGGTGTCATCTGCATACCTGAGGTTATTGGTATTTCTCCCGGCAATCTTGATTCCAGCTTGTGCTTCTTCTAGTCCAGTGTTTCTCATGATGTATTCTGAACAGAAATTAAATAAGCAGGGTGACAATATACAGCCTTGATGTACTCCTTTTCCTATTTGGAACCAGTCTGTTGTTCCATGTCCAGTTCTAACTGTTGCTTCCTGACCTGCATATAGATTTCTCAAGAGGCAGGTCAGGCGGTCTGGTATGCCCATCTCTTTACTGGTTCTCAAAACAGTGGAAATGATTGGATTAGCATATCACAATATTGTTTGTTTGCTGTAACCCTCACTACACAGGTGAAAATTTGTGTAGCAATAGCACTATTACCAAACCTAATAGGATTGCTGAAAGTAATGAAAATTTTGCAAGTGATTTTCCTTTCTCCTCACATTTTTCATAGTTGTATTATGTTTACACTGTCAAAGCATGTAGCTATTGTCCAATGTACTCTCTACTTTATAATCCTCATTTAGTCATAGTCATATGAGTGAATATACGTTTAGTGTTCAACATCAGTCTTTACATCAATGTCTTCTTTCTGTTTGTCTGGGATAATTTTCTGGTAAATTTCTCAGGAAATGTTCATGGAAAAAATATTCCCTGAGTTCTTGAATGCTGTTAATCATTTTTCTATGGCCTTCATAGCTGTATCTTAAGTAAAGTTAATGTCTGAATATAAAAGTCATTGGCTCACATTCTGTTTCCTTGAACATATTACATATGATAATCAATTTTCTTCTGGCATAAAACAGTGCTTTGGAAAAGTCTGATGATAACCTCATTATGAGAGTCTCCATCATAAAAAATTTGACCTTATTACCTGGATATAAATACCCAAAGAGTTGTTTCTTTTATTTCCAATAATCTCACTAAAATAGAATGTCTTAATATATTTTTTATCAGTTTTCTCCAGTATTCAGAGCATTTTTTCAAAATGTAATTTCAAATCTTTTTCTACTACATTTTCTGAAATTACACTTTTATTGTATTAATTTTGTTCTGTGTTTTGGTTTCCTTTTAAGAAGATTCCATATACACATATATTGAGTCTCATTTGTCTACCTCCTTATTTGCCATTTATACTTGAATCATTTTCCTTTTTCCTTCTTTTCATCTTTATTAATGGACTTTTTTTCTCCTTTTTGCCCTCTATTTCCCTTTAAGAATTTTTAAAAGCTTCTTAAAGCAGTCTCTGCTCTTGTGTTTAATTTAACCTTCATTGTTTCTTTTATTTATAATTATTTCTTGAGTTCTATTAAAGCACTTTTTAACTTTTCTAATTCTGATTTATGTTATTTTATTATTTCCTAAATGTCCTTTATCTAATTTTTATCTTCCAAAAGCTTTATAAAAATCCTAGTCTCTTCTTCTATTCTTGTTCTGATAGATGTATGTATTTTTCATCTCTTGTTTTTGCGAGGATTAGGGAGAGGGAAGAAATAGACACATTTTCAATCCACAGTATTTCATCAGCCCCTTTTTACTTGTGAGTTGTTGTTTTCCTATTAATTTACAGGAGCTTTATAGTCAATGTGTTAATTAATCTTTCATTGCTTATATGTGCTCTAAATATTTACTTTCAGTACCAGTACTTTGGCCACCTCATGCGAAGAGCTGACTCATTGGAAAGGATTTTGATGCTGGGAGGGATTGGGGGCAGGAGGAAAAGGGGATGACAGAGGATGAGATGGCTGGATGGCATCACTGACTCAATGGACATGAGTCTGGGTGAACTCCAGGAGTTGGTGATGGACAGGGAGGCCTGGCGTGTTGCGATTCATGGGGTCGCAAAGAGTTGGACACGACTGAGCGACTGAATGGAACTGAACTGATGTGCTTGAAATTGTTTAAAAAATCTTATTTGATATATTGAGATTTTAATTCCAATTCCTATCCTTTCCTTTATCATTTATACTATTTTTATAAATTCTTCCCTATTTCAAGGCATGACAATATTTTCTTATATGTTCGTCTGAAACATTTGAAGTTTGCTTTTTTTCACATTTATATCTTTAATTTATGTAACTTTTTGAGTGTAGTGTGACATAGAGATAATTTTCTGTCATGCAGATAACCATTTTTAGCTGAAGAGTTTTCCTTTTCTCTTGATTTGTAATGTTGCTCTGGCATACACCAAATTCCTCCTTTTTCATTGATCTGTTTGAGTTCACTGTTATTCTCCATTTGTACCTCTGAATCGATACTACAGTATTTTAATTAAAACAGCTTAATAGCAACTCTTGAATTATGGTAGGTGAATTTGTTGCTCCTTATTCTTTTGCTTCAAAATAATCTTGGTTATTTTTGATCTTTACCCATCTAAGGTTTGGAAACAAATAAACATACCCTGATGCAATTTTGATTAGTTTGGATTCATGGATAAATTTGAAACAGTTTTATTTATTTACTTTATCTCATAAAGCAGACATATTACATGCTCCTGTGGAGCATTTCCAGATAACTTAAAAAAGAATATATACATTTTCTCCTCCATGTCCACACATAGGCAATACACATTTGCACATTATTCATATATAAATATAATATTTGTAATATATATATATATAAATTAGTAACTGTCAATGTTTCTGGGGAAGGAATTAGGATTTGAAGTGAGAGAGATGATTACTTTAAAATATATTATTCTATTTGGATTGTTTTACCTTGTTCGTGAGTCATTTTTTTGTATGAAACAATCCCATTTGAAGACTACAGTTGCCTGGCCTAAATTGGCATCTAAACTATGACAGATTTTTAGTATAAGAATTGGGCAAAGTATTAAAGTGGCAGAACCACATTCTTTTTCTATGATACCATTTACCATAAAAGCGCTAGCCACTCAGAAATCTTGAAATAGAAGTTATAGAGTAATTACCCTAATTTTCCTACTAAAGATGACTATGATGCCATTCAAATATTTTAAATGAAAGAAAATCAGTTCTTGAAATTTACCTGATAATGTCTCTGGCTATATGTGTAGACAAAATGAAGAATTAAATCATTTGGTTGTTATTAATGGGTGTACACATGCTATAGTTTATTCACTTTTCTATCATAAATAGCTCAATGACCTACATGTAATAGATCTTTAATATTTTTTAAATAATTATTTAATGAGTAAGTGCATGGAAAACAACTGATGGCTGCTTTGAGGGTGGTGTGTGGCAGTTTGCTGTGGGGTGTAAATATAAAACCTAGAATATAATAGGTGCTCAGCAAATGTAGCTACTACTGTTCTCAGTACTATACATACTACTTCTATACTTATTACTCCAAAGCTTTGTTCTCATCCTGAGTCTGGACAGTGCATTTGTTAATGGTCTGGGTCAAGAAAGAAGGAAGTTTACCATTTTGATGGATTTCATTCCTCTTGGATGGAAAGATTTTCAGGTGGCATTTAATGCTGTTCAATATCCTAAAGATGAGGTAAACAAATTATCAAGGACAAGATAAAGGTAGAATTTTCTTAAAGGCTGTATGTGTGTAAGATTTTAAAGAGTCTTAATAGGGAAAATGTCTCAGTCTGAATTGCTAGTGTACTATGACCACTAAAGAAGGTAATACCATCATAAATTATACTTAAAAATAGTTTCTACCATGAGGATATTTATAGTGGTGTTCTATGAAATAGAGATCAACCTGTACTTGAAGGGTTTGCTATGTTCAACTCTTGACATCAAACTTTCTGAAAAGTTGGGTAGTATATTCAAAAAATAGTGTTCAGAATGATGTATTGAAAACAGAAAATTTTCCTTGGAGAAGAAAATGATTCATGGAAGATATAATAACAGACTTAAAACAAAAAGGAACAGTAGATAATAATAAGGAAGAAATTCTAAACAGTCCCATATGTAGTAGGCTGCTTTAGAATTCCAGACTGATAGTATTAGATAGGGTTGACAACCACATGTTAGGACTGTAGAAGAGTATTAAGAAATCAGTTAAGTGGTTGGATCAGATGAGCTTTAAGTTGAATATTTTGTATCCCATGATCTATTTTGGCCTAATAAAGGGTGACTTTAGATACAGCAGTTTTATTATTAGAAATAATTGTTATACATTTGCCTCTGTTGATGGACTTGCTCAACAGAACTCATATATTTCTGATAACTCAACAAATGTTTTATGTTTACTATTTTGAGACATATCAGAGAGATAAAACAAGATGTTGCATAATAATGTGGTATAGTTGGTAGCACAGAAGGTAATCTGAGTAGTTTAAGGGTTTAAACCTATTCCTGGTGTGGTAATTATTATTTGTTATTGGGTAAATCACAGAGTTGGCTCATGTGTTTAACACTCAGCACATTGTCTGGCACACCTTGCATACCATTTGGTGAGTGAATAGATGTCTAATTTCTCTCATTGCTTGACTGGTGGTCACTAGCTTCCAACCTGCCTGAGGCATTGCTTATTGACCAATCTAGATAGCATATTCAAAAGCAGACACATTACTTTGCCAACAAAGGTCCGTCTAGTCAAGGCTATGGTTTTTTCCAGTGGTCATGTATGGATGTGAGAGTTGGACTGTGAAGAAAGCTGAGCACTGAAGAATTGATGCTTTTGAACTGTGGTGTTGGAGAAGACTCTTGAGAGTCCCTTGGACTGCAAGGAGATCCAACCAGTCCATTCTAAAGGAGATCAGTCCTGGGATTTCTTTGGAAGGACTGATGCTAAAGCTGGAACTCCAGTACTTTGGCTACCTCATGTGAAGAGTTGACTCATTGGAAAAGACTCTGATGCTGGGAGGGATTGGGGGCAGGAGGAAAAGGGGACGACAGAGGATGAGATGGCTGGATGGCATCACCAACTCGATGGACGTGAGTCTGAGTGAGCTCCGGGAGCTGGTGATGGATAGGGAGGCCTGGCATGCTGCGATTCATGGGGTCGCAGAGTCGGACACGACTGAGCAACTGAACTGAACTGAACTGAATTGAATTGAAGACTTTCCCCACAAATTCCACATCTTTGAAGAAGAAGTCATAAATAAAAATGGGAGAAGGCATCTGAATGGAAGCTGCAGGAACTGGGAGTTAGGGGCGGGGCGGGGGGAGATTTCCTGTAGTAGAGGAATTCCACTCTGAGAGGGAAGCTGAGTGTTTTCAGGAGAGAAATAGAAATGTCTAAAGGGAGATACAAAGCAACTTTCCAGGATGGGAGCAGTACAAAAGTCTTCAAATTATGATACTCCATTAGAAAATATTGCTTTCATATGCACATTTACAGAATATATTTGGGACTTTTTTTTTTTTGAATTTAAAAATAACATTCTTTCACCTGTAAGGAAATGTAAAAATATAATGAGAAAATGAAATAATACCAACATGAAATCCTACTAAACATCAAAATCCTTTCATGGAAAGTAATACTCTGAAAATGTGTTTTTGAACTGTTTATTTGGTGCTGATACATATGTGGCCACAGAGACCAGCAAAGAAAGCAATGACAACCATTTTTAACAGTCTGAAAATACTGGTCTTTAGACCATGCATAGGGAAATTCTATGATGTCCTATTTGTTTACTATACTTCCATCTTGGGCAATATTCAGATGAGAAATACCACACTTCACTTAGTCTTCCCTACCAAGATCATTACTGATTAGATTGTACAAGGCTAGAAATATCTCTCTCTAGGTTTTATTTTTGTGACATAAAATAAAATTTTGTGATTTTATCTACTGACACAAGTTAACCAAGACTTGGGTCAAGTTTTAAACTTGGTGCCTCTTTCTAATTATGATTAATCTTATTCTCTAAGGAAAATAAATTATGGTTTAATGGGTTTTGTTCAAATCCCTGTGTATCATACAACTCTGCTTTTAAAAGCAACTATTTGGAGGCAAGAAGTCATAAATTAAAAATTGAGAAGCTTTTCTTCCTTTCTTTCTCCTTCAGTTCCTCACTCCCTTTTTGCTTTTTCTCATCTCTCTCTCTTTTGACAAGCTGTGTAACAACTGTATCCAAGTTCCCAAACTTTACTCTCCAAATTCTTTCCCTGCCTTTACCAAGAGGTGAACAGATCATAAAATATCATTGTTTCCATCAAATCAGAACTGTCAGCATATGTATGGGCAATAGAAAGAAGTTGCAAGGCAACATTTATTTTGGAAATGTTTTGGGGTGTGTCAAGCAAAGAAAAAAATTATTTCGAGTTTAAAAATGGCCAACACAACTTGGAAAACATGGTAATATTTATTTGTGATGATGAATTTGTTTTAATGAAAGCCACGGATGTCAAAACACAAACTGAAACGTGACAACCCAATGGCCTTTTACTTAAAAAAACATGACATATGTCCCATTAATATGCTAATGATAAGTGCAGAGAGGGATGAATCAAAAACACTAAAATCCTTCTAAACACACCATCTAATACAGATATCAATTCTGGATATGGCATTCAAAAATAGTTTCTCTGCTTTAATTTCATCTGCTGAGTTTCTGTAACTGTATTTGTACAAGTTTCTTTAAAGCTCTAATTATTATCATTCATTTCAACACAAAACTGCTAGCACTTTGGCTTGACTTTTCAGAGAACTATATTCTGTCACATCGATACATATATAGAGAGATATATTAATACAATGTCATTTGTCATTTGTAAATATGTGAGTCTGAAAGGGCCATCATAAATATTCTATAAACCATATAGTTCCTAAGCCATATATACCATATGGTATATATAATGACTGACTAGAAAAAAATTACATAACTGTTTGATTTATAATTGTTGCTGACAACTCAGACTTCTTTTACATTAAAATTATTTATTTGAAAAAAAAAAGTTTGCTATAGATTTAAATTTCTACATGTACCATTAAATAAAATGCTAAATAATTGTTGTTATCCAGAAACTCACCTTGCTCTGTCCAGAAGTCATTTGGACCCATTTGGTAACATACAAAAATTAAACTAAATGTAAGAAAAGACTTTTTTAAATATAATTTTCTCACTGAAAACTTATAAGATGGTCATCCAATTGTACCTTTTAAATTGAATTATTAGGAGCTGCAAATTAAAAAAAGACAATAATGTTCATAAATAAAATCCTAGAAGAAAGGCACTTATGCCCTGCACATGGTTATTCTACTTTGTAGATGCTACAACCTTTTTCAAATTGAGCTGGTTTCTGGTTTGCATACAAATACAGCAAAGTGTCAGAATAAAACCAAATCAGAATGCTTATGAAAAATAATCAAGCTGGTTACTAAATACATCACCTCAGTAGGAAATTTCTTTAGTGACTTCTGATGGAAATTTGTAGTGCATGCTGCTATATCAAGTGCAGGAGAGGTATAAGGCTGTTGGAGAAATTCCCTTAGTTTATTGACTTAAAACCAAAGCAACTGTCGTAACAATAAAGCTTGACAAGATAATTAAATGAATGATAACAAAATCTCAGCAGGGAAGTGCCCATTAATTGAATTTATTTGGGAGCATGTTTTCACAAGTATAACCAAATTATCTAATTTTCACTCACATTAAAAAGTGATAGTCTATAACAACTAATTACTAGAAATGAAGGGGAAGGCCAGTACTTTGAACCAATAACACAGAAGAAAACAAACTTCAGAGGATTGCCATGATATTTGACAGCTTCCTAAGAACTCCATTTATCATTTTACCCTGTGAAAGTATTTCTGTGAAACTCGCCAAAGAAAAGAATCCCAGTAAGTTCTACATAGCAGTGTCTTTAAAACTGGAACACAAAACCACATTCTTTGAATCTTTTCATTACATTAACATGTGTCATTATAAATATGTCAAGAGGTGAAATAAATGAGGAGAATATGTTATAGAAAAAACAATTGAGTTTTGGCATTTCTTTTCTGTAGGAAGATTACTGGCATCCTTGCTATTTTCTTTAGTATTATGTATGGTTGATTGTTTTTAAAAATTTCACTGCTGCTTTCATGTGGTACAGATCAAAAAAATTAGAATTAAAGCATTATTTGGTCAACTTTCAAATTTGAAATGAAGAATAAAATAATCTATATGTTACTCAAATTTTCTGCTTTGAGCTATTAGCATGATCTCTCCAGATTCAAGCTGGGTATTTTTCAGGCTATAGCAAATGATTTTCCAATTTCTTACAGTTAATAATGGAACTCACGAGAAATCTGTAGTAGTCAAGTAGATTTTGTTCACAGTCAACATATTCAACAAAAATTTAAAACTATGAGAATTGTTACTTTTATATTGCTAATCCCATTCTCTAAAACATTAAACCATTGATAAATACTTGACAATAATTTGTGTAATAGCTATACAATGAAATCAGATCATGAACTTTTTATTGCCAAATTTAGAAGTAAGTTGAAGAAAGTAGGGGAAACCACTAGACCATTCATGTATGACCTAAATCATATTCCTTATGATTATACAGTGGAAGAGACAAATAATTCAAGGAAGTATATCTGAGAGACAGAGTGTCTGAAGAACTATGGATGGAGGTTCATGACATTGTACAAGAGGCAGTGATCAAGACCATCTCCAAGAAAAAGAAATGCAGAAAGGCAAAATGGTTGTCTGAGGAGGCATTACAAATAGCTATGAAAAGAAGAGAAGCGAAAGGAAAAGGAGAAAAGGAAAGATATACCCATTTGAATGCAGAGTTCCAAAAGAATAGCAAGGAGAGATAAGAAAGCCTTCCTCACTGATCAATGCAAAGAAATAGAGGAAAATAATAGAATAGGAAAGACCAGAGATCTCTTCAAGAAAATTAGAGATACCAAGGGAAACATTTCATGCAAAGATAAAAGATGGGCACAGTACAGGACAGAAATTGTATGGACCTAAAAGAAGCAGAAGATATTAAGAAGAGGTGGCAAGAATACACAGAAGAACTGTACAAAAAAGATCTTCAAGACCCAGATAACCACAATGGTGTGATCACTCACCTAGAGCCAGACATCCTGGAATGCAAAGTCAAGATTACAAACAAAGCTAGTGGAGGTGATGGAATTCCAGTTAAGCTATTTCAAATCCTATAAGATGATGCTACAAAAGTGCTGCACTCAATATGCCAGCAAATTTGGAAAATTCAGCAGTTGGCCACAGGACTGGAAAAGGTCAGTTTTCATTCCAATCCAAAAGAAGGGCAATGACAAAGAATGTTCAAACTACTGCACAATTGCACTCATCTCATACACTAGCAAAGTAATGCTCAAAATTCTTTAAGCCAGACTTCAACAGTACGTGAACCATGAACTTCCAGATGTTCAAGCTGGGTTTAGAAAAGGCAGAGAAACCAGAGATCAAATTGCCAACATCTGTTGGATCACCAAAAAAGCAAGAGAATTCCAGAAAAGCATATACTTCTGCTTTATTGACTATGCCAAAGCATTTGACTGTGTGGATCACAACAAACTGTGGAAAATTCTGAAAGAGATGGGAATGCCAGACCACCTTACCTGCCTCCCAAGAGATCTGTATGCTGGTCAAGAAAGAACAGAAGTGGACATGGAACAACAGACTGGTTCCAAATAGGGAAAGGAGTACATCAAGGCTGTATATTGTCACCCTGCTTATTTAACCTATACGCAGAGTACATCATGCAATATGCCAGGCTGGATAAAGCACAGGCTGAAATCAAGATTGCTGGGAGAAATATCCCTAAACTCAGATATGCAGTGCAGATGACACCACCCTCATGGCACAAAGCAAAGAACTAAAGAGTTTCTTGATGAAAGTGAAAGAGGAGAGTGAAAAAGTTGGCTTGAAACTCAACATTCAGAAAACTAAGATCACGGCATCCAGTCCCATCACTTCATGGCAAATAGATGGGGAAACAATGGAAAGAGTGAGACTTTAATATTTGGGCTCCAAAATCACTGCAGATGGTGACTGCAGTCATGAAATTAAAAGACGTTTGCTCCTTGGAAGAAAAGCTATGACCAACCTAGACAGCATATTCAAAAGCTGATACAGCACTTTGCTAACAAAGGTCCATATAGTCAAAGCTTTCGTTTTTGCAGTAGTCATGTATGGATGTGAGAATTCGACTCTAAATAAAGCTGAGTGCCAAAGAACTGATGTTTTTGAACTGTGGTGTTGGAGAAGACTCTTGAGAGTCCCTTGGAAAGCAAGGAGATCCAACGAGTCCATCCTAAAGGAAATGAGTTCTGAATATTCATTGGAAGGACTGATGCAGAAGATAAAACTCCAATACTTTGGCTACCCGATGCGAAGAACTGACTCACTGAAAAAGACCCTGATGCTGGGAAAGATTGAAAGTGGGAGAAGAAGGGGACAACAGAGGATGAGATGGTTGGATGGCCTCACCCACTCGATGGACATGAGTTTGAGCAAGTTCTGGGATTTGGTGAGGGACAGGGAAGCCTGGAGTGCTGTAGTCCATGGGGTCACAAAGAGTTGGACATGACTGAGCGACTGAACTGAACTGAACTGAAGACAATGAAATAAAGTTAATTTTGGCTTAATGTTTGTATAAATTGTAGCAGCCTTGGCTATTTGCAGTTTCAGCACAGGCAGGGATGTATGAATTAATATGTGACAACAAAAATATTCTTTTAATTTTGTGACTTGTTTTCTAAAGAAAATCATCATCTAAATAAATATATTTAAAACATTTGGGTAAAATCTAATAACATTATTCAAAATACTTATTGCATTTAAAATTTTTTTCAGCTTTAAAAACAGCTCTTCATATTCTATTTATTGTGGGACATCATTTTACATTCAGAAAAGTAGCTGCTGTAATATAAAACTAGAAACTAACGCTCACAATGACGACATCATGACCTCAAACAGTAATAAAACTTAGAGCTGCTTTATCTTTCACAAAGTTTTTGCTACATTAATAAAAACAAAATAGGGCTATGGTTTGTTTTCCTAGGTCATTTCCCTAAATTAGTATAAAATAAATGTCTGTTATGATAGCTAGGTAGATCGAGTAACAGATAAGTTTAGAGCAACAGATAAGTAGATATAAATAAGGCCATCATTAAAATAGAATGGTTTTGCTAACTGAAGTAATGCATACGAAAGATTTCATTTATATCTTATTTTGTTTTCATTTCTATTTTTGTCTTTATCTTTTGTTTAATCAATATAGTAAAAGACAGTTTTCTGATTAAACAATATTTAAGATGCAAAACAATTCTTTATGTTTACATTGGCAGTTCACAGCCTAAAAGCATAATCACATCAGGCAAAAACTGAACATAGACCGCTCTGGATTTTGAAGACTTTTTTTTCTTCCAATAGATTTTTATTTGAAGCTATGGAGCAACATCTACATTTTACTGATAGTTAATAATTGGAAGGGGGAATTATAAGTAAATAAATTCCTCAAAATAGAAGATTTTTATCTTTATTGTTAGCTTAAAGTCTTGCTCAGCACTTTAAAATTTTCTTAGAATGATAACTTTCTATCCATTACTTTATGGGAATTTAATCACCCTGATATTGGGAACCTAGATATTGTATTTCATAAATGTTGCACATTTATTTCCAGTAGACCTGTTTCTTGATGATCAGAATTGGACCGTGTGTTTCTAACTGAAAACGATTGGCACATTTTATTTCCACACCACTTTCACAAGAAGAGGTATTAAAAATACAATGCTAATACTTTTCATGAGTTCCTGGGCTTATAAATTCATAATAAAATTAATGTTTCATCAGTTTCATTTTAGATGACACTTGACTTTAAATACACAGTGTGTCTTCTGTAGAAGTTAACTACATGTCTTCAAAAACCCGACTGGTCTAGAGAAATGACTCTCTGAGACAGTCATGTTTCATTTCTTTTTTCCTTTTTTTTTGTTTTAAAAAAAAAGACAAAACAGCAATAAACATTTTAGCTCTTTAATGAGCAAAGATCATGTCTCTTAGCATTGGACTAATAGTCATTATTATCTTTATTTCACGCAATGACCAATGACATGGCCAAGATGTACAAAGTTGTTTCCATCAAGTAGTATACAATTTTTTTTTTGTATAATAAGCTTTCATTCTTGAAAAAGAGTAACTGAAAAGAAAGGTTTCTGTTACTGCAGTTAGTTTGTCAGAGAAAGTTCTTTGCATTATCTTACAAACTATCAAAATTGCTAGTCATCTGAAAAAATGTAAAAAAAAATCACATAACTTTAGTCTAATAGAAATATAGTACAGGTAAGAGAGAAAGTATTTATCAGGATGTGCTCTTTAAGTCCATCTCAATTTTTTTAATATAAATGTACATCTGATTACATATACAAACATTTGGAAAGGTCTGTGATATACTGTTACTGGTAAACAACAAGGGGATGAAGAGTTTTCTGTGGTCTTAGAATATTCATTTAAAATCACACGTACGTGTAAGACTACAATTCTCCAGGTGTTGACGCTCCTTCTAGGTTCTTTATCTACGTTGCACTCTATTGAGACTGTGTGAGTAAATTCCAGTGAAGGAACCTCAGTGAGAAAGATAAGTGACGTGAGGAGGGACATAACTTTATACTGAATTATTATCAGTAAACATTTTGTCATGCAACATGAGTAAATCAATGAACTGAGAACTGTAATCAGAGTGGTAATTTAGGGCATCCTCAGATCATAAAGACTTGCAAGTTACTCTTTGGACACACTTCACCTTACCCAAAGGAACAAAATACAGAATAACAAAAACCACAGCAAATTATAGATTCTGTAACATATGTCCAATTAGGGTTATATTTCTAGAAAATATTTAGATGGGAATGAAAAGAACATTAAAAACACAGGAAATTTTTTTTTTCTGGGATTCATATCAGCGAGTATTCACCACTATGCCTATAGTTTCTTCAGATACATTTAGTAACTAATTCCTTCTATTATCAAAACTACTGTGAATTATTTTATTGTAATTACTTTTGCCCCCTAAATTCTTCTTTAGTTTCTGCCAATTGATGGAGGAAGCTTCTATTAAAAACTTCAGTGGGATGAGAAGAATTTTAATTACGGCTTAATCAGCAGCACAGCCACCAAGCATATAAATTATCATGCACATCGTGCTAAAAATATCCAGTTTCCTTTATCCCCACAACTTTATACTGACAGCACTTATGTGATAATGTTGTACCTGCCAGTCTTTAAACTTCTTTGTTTTACTGGCAAATTTCAGCATGAGCCTCCGCTAAGGCCATTAACAGCATTGGTGCTTTGTGTACTTATCCAAATATGTAAATATGGTCTACACAATAAAACAGCTCCAAATAAAAACTGGTGAAAATTATCTGACATTCCATTGGTGTGTCCCTTGTGCATATTCATGGTTATTTTTAAAATTTTTATATTTTATATTTCAGACATAGTTCTTTCCTGTTTGGTGTTCCACATGCCTAATTCCATCATGTAACATAAATCTTCAAAAAATTAATTCTTGAATGTGAATGAAAAAGTATCATTCAGAACAATTGCTTCAAGCAATTGAAATTCGCTTTTAAAGTTGATTTGTGTATATATGTACAATTCTTTTTTTTTCAAAACCCCCAAAGTTCTTGATATGTATATTCACATAATATTCCTCCTTATTTAAATAGTAAGAGTCTTGTAGGTTGAAAGCCAAGGAATCTTCAGCAATCGTTTACTGCAATCCATCAAAAAAATAGTTTGTTTCTCTTATCTGGCTATACCCTGGTTGTTGAATGTGAATGAGGGTGGGGGTGGGGATGGGGCAGAGTATTGTTCTGTCCTCCAGTAAATGTATTGAATGTGTGTAAGGGTTGAATCCCTGGTATAGTGTTGGGAATCATTGTGATGGTGTTGGGTGTCATTAAGGGAACATCATCAGGTGACCTCCTCATAGCTAGTGTGTAATCTGGGGGGCAGGCGGTCCGGAGAACCACCTCGTGTGGATGGATGGACTCACACTCATGATCCAAATCAGTGTGCTTCATTTGCAGGGACATGATCTCCTCTTCTTGTGCGTGGGTCAGATCATTGGTAGTCGTGCGCTGAGGGCTGCATCTCCTGTGAACGTCATGTCTCCTCTTATCCTTTTTGTAGTACAGGGCTGCAAAGGCCAAGATGTTCAGAAACAGCAGTGATGCTCCAACGGCGATAGTGACGCTCAGCTCTGTTGAGTAGTCCCTTTGATCCACTGAAAATGGACTTGGCTGTTGTTTGGGATCATCCTGCTTGGCAGTGGGAAAGGCTGATGTGACAGGTATGGAATTTTTTCTTGTAGGTCTGAAAGTGATGTCAGTTGATGGCACTTTAGTTGTTGTCGAGGTATACTGAGAAATGTCATTGAGATTATGCAGATGAGGTACCAGCTCCAACCAGAGGTTTACTTTATTGGCTCTGTAATGTTCTTTAACTCTTGGTTTTAATCCAATATGGAGATAAAGTTGGTCTTTCTGGGAATATCTGGTCCATGCTACTTCTTCAAAGCGATTGGGTTTGGTATGGATGAATTTTGTGTCTTGAGGGACTGGTTGATTTGGGTCACTACAAAAGAGAAATTATGAGAAAGAAATTTGCTTTATTTTTAAAAAATCATAGTAGCACTAGTTTAACATTTAGTTGAAGAGGTAACTCAGCAAGGTAACTCAGCAAGACTGTTTTAATATAACTTGGGTTAATTTAGAAATAGCAATTCCAATTTCAGGCAGGTTGTTAAATGTTTGATAACATAATTTGAGTAAATCTCACTTTCTTGTTCTCTCTACTCATGGACTGCTACACATCCAAAGATTAAAAAATTCAAGTACAAGTGAGTTTTCTCATAGGCAAGATAGCAGAGACAGCAATGGGGAAAAGTTGGGATTTGGAATTGGCAGGTGAGGATTGGAGTCCTAATGCTGCTATATACTGGATATTTGAATATACCTATGTGAAAATTTCATAGCCTAAGGCCCTTTTTATGTAAAATGGAATTATGATATTTGACCTGCTCTCCTCACAAGGTACTTGGGAGGATCAAAAGGCATACAGTACTATAAACTGAAAATCTCTATAAAATAAAACTTGTCATTATTGAATAATAATAATAAATCCTGTGTAATTAAAAAAAGAAACAAAATAAATTTAACTGAGTAACGCAATAAAGATAAAAGACTTTCTTAATAAGCTTTACAAAGTAAGAATAAAGAAGTGATTTCTGAAACACCACAAATATAAATTTTGAATAAAGGAACTTAAATATCACTGGCATTAACCTATTAAATCATTTGGATACAAACCATGTATATTTTAAGTGCTTAAGAGGATATTTTTACTAAAGTATAGCAAACTTCATTTCTTAGGTACCTACCCAGTTTTAGCAAAATTTGTCCAGTATGTCATTACGACAGCACTCAGCATCACATCATTTTTGGAGAAATTGCAAGGAAATAACTCTGTAGGTCCAATCATGGGTATTCCTAGTACATAGGGAACCTCATCTCCATGAGCTGCATCAGCCCAGGCTGGAACCTGATCTGTTTGGCAATGATGGTAAAAGGCATAGAAATAGGTGGGCGAACCAAAATTTGAGTGAAGATCTGCTGTAGCCACAGCTGGTGCCACCCACTGATGGTCCGTAAACAAAGCTAATAACGTCTTCCTTCTGGTTTCAGGGTTATGACGGTCAGCCCAGTCAGTATACATGAATTTAATGGTTTCTCTCAAAACATCTTTGCCTTCAGGATATCCATATAAGTTATCAACAAAATTAGAAACAGCAAAGTCAAAATCACTAGCAGATATACCATCATCACTATCTACTATATTTTCAACAAATTTTAATCCTTCCCCTTGGTTAACTCCTAACATTATATCATAGTTGAGAAACTCTCCTTGCTCCATCAGTATCTGAGGGTCATCTGGTATCACATCACCATCAATCACAGGTCCAAAGGCTATGTGGTATCGTGCTGGTTGAATATCTTGGTCAACAAGTTCTTTGTAAGGCTTCTTCTGCAGGCATTCCACTAACTCTACTGTATCTGAAACATTGCAACCAACTTTTGTGGCCAACATTCTAGCATATTTTGCAGGTTGGAAACTAACAGCCCAGCTGGAAAGGGCTGTTCCACTTTGAGCTATTGCTCGTTGAAAGAGTCCTATGGGGAAAAAAAAATAATAATAACAAAACATTTCAGATGACCTTTGAATAATGTTGTGGTAAAACAATCAAATCTGATATTTGAGATGTGTATATAAAAACCCAGATATGACTCAAGAAACAGGGAGATAGAGACATTTTTGCTTAAGAGAAGGTACACAAATTCATCCCCAGGGTACAATGAATTGGAAAGATGGATTAGAGTCTTCTGCTTTCAGTAGCAGCTGCTTTGAGAAGAAAGAGATCTAAATTGTGCACTGTCTCAAAAAAGAGTAAACAAGGAGAAATGGAGAATGTGGAAATAGTAGTGGTAAAAGAAGTCTCAAGTATTCATTTGCTCAGCATGTAAACACCTATGTTACTGTCACAGCCAACCAGATGGGGCTCTCTCCTCTTTAGCTCTACATCAGACTTTGTATTATCTTTTGAGGATATTTCCTCCAATTTGGCTGCATGTATCTTTCTTCAAAATGGCTCTGTGTGTTTGTTTTAATCAGAATTTATTTGAAAACAATTGTTGATATGTTTACATAATTACTGGGACTGGGAATCTGCTAATACCCTGGGGATGGCCTTAAAGGCACACAAAACAGAATATCACTTTAGACATACTCTTTCCAACTCTTTATATTAGACACAGTATGTTGAATTCTCATCTTTCTGAGGAAGATATAACATTTGCAGTGTATTCACTAGGTTAAAGAGAAAACCATCAGCAGAAGGATTTAGTGGGGGCGGGAGGTGATTTAACTTTTTCCACTGTTGAACGTGCACTGCTATATTTTATCATAAAAGATGAAAAGTACATGGTCCATTGCTTTTCATTTAATTACATTTAAAAATTATAAATCATGGTCCCATATGCAGCTTGATAAGAGCTGCATACCATTCAAATTTATAAATGAATTTTACTTATTAGGGTATTTTCTAATAAAATTCTCATTTTTAAAATATAATTTATCTATTCTATTTTAAAAATTACCTTTATTATCAATTTCCAAACACAGCTTTGTATTTCAGTTATTCAAACACATGCTCAATCATTCATATGTGTTAACGTATAAGAATTATTTTTCACAAAGGTGCTAAAGTAATGACTAAATTAGAAGCAAAGCTTTCTCTTTTTTCTACAAACACATATACGTATTCAAAATGCCTGTAATGTTTCCAGATAATTATAAAATATTCAAAAAGTCAAACAATACTAATAAATATTTGTTTTGATTTCTGACATCTTTATGAAAATATTTTGTTTGCTACAGCAAAGAGAATACCTATAGTACGAATAACTTTTTAAAATTGTGCTTGTCAACATTGGCTCAGAGAAATATTTTACTGCTTAAAAACTTTATAGCTAAAATAAGACATCTATAAGATTCTTTCCCATTATAGGGACTTAATGATGTTAACTAAATACACCCAAAAAATACATATATCACATTTAATATAGTCTGAAATATGCCATCTAAATGGTACTGGGAAAATCCACATATTTTATCACTAGTGAGAGTACTAGTATGCATTATTGTTACAGGCCTGAGAATTGTTGCAGCTCTGGGAAGTTCCCAAACTTTAAAGTCTATGTCTGCAACGGAGATAAAATTAGCCTGATGATTCCAAGACCCCTTCTGAGCATCTCCTGGTCAATTTAGGCAGCTTTGTTACTAGAAGTAAGCTTAGAACTAGATCACACATAAGTACATTTATCTAGCCAGGCATGGATAGATTTCCTTGAAGAGTGTGTGTGATGGAATGCTATGTTTTCACCTGTTTACACAGCCAGTTGCCACTGTTTACCACATTGATTGATTGATGAATAGCAACACTATCTGATGAAGTAATTGATTCATCTCTTTAGAAAATGCTAGTTTTATACTGGCTGAAATACATGGCTGTGATACCCATGTTCACTTTACATTTAGAAAAAAAAATTAGAAAAAAATCAGTGCAAATACCCTTTGAGACCAAAGGACCCTAAGAAGTCTGAAAAGATTGGCTAACGTTATCCTAGATGAGTACTGGCATTAGTATAGTCTTCAAGCTAGAACATTCTAATCTGTTCAATTAAGGAAAAAAACAACAAACTTTATTATTTCAAAATAAGTCATTTCACTGAAGACCAAAATCTCTATACTTTGGAAGAGTTCTCATACATGTGTCATTTTGTTATCTCAAATCAGAACTCTACTGATACAAGTGAGATATTACATAAAGTATGTCTACAAATTAAGTCAATAATAATATATGATCCTCCAAATATATAAACTCATTTAATGACTGTTATTCTGAAATTTGACATTAATGTGTCTTTGATGCCAAAAACAAATATTCTGTGTCTGGTGCTCATATCCTAAAACTTAGTCTTACAAACTGACGAGCTTCATGATTTAAAACTGACAGTGTATACTTTCTTAATATCTATAAACTGACAATGGAAAAGCAGAAAACATAAGATGGTCTATGTTGATATGTATCCTATCTTTTCCTATCTATTCTGTATGTATAATGGACAGAAAATATTCACTTTACAAACTTCTCCAACAAAACACCACTGTTCTTGCGGATATTTCAAATTAATAATGCTATAAGAATGGGTGACTAAACTCATGGTAAAATGGGAGTTCATAAAGACCAGCATGATAAGCCTTGCACAGGCATTTTGGAAAAAAGATGTCAAGGCCAGAAAATGGAGACAAAAACAATATCTCATGGATTTAACCAGCCTCAGTGCTCCAGGCTGCTTTGACAGGCTTCAGGGGGGAAAAATAACATTTTTGGAGTTGAAAATAGAAAAAGAACAAAATCAAACATATTTTTCTTTTTAATCAAAAGCTCTACTAGTGACCTTAATGCTTTGACAATTTTGGATCATGCATGCAAGATAATCAAACGTCTGTCCTCTACTCAGACAAGTGAAAATGACGTTTTCAGACGAACTAGCTTACAACTGCTTCCTTATTATCTTCATACTAGTAAAGGGTTAAAAAAGTTTACCATCTAGAAAATGGATTATATACAAGCCTTGCATTAAATGATAATTTTTTTAAAAATCCATGTCTTTGATTTTGATTACTGAATCAACATAACAGAAATGTGAACATCTTTGATTTTCCCCAAAATCACCCTTTGGAGGAGAGAAACGTTACTGTAATGCTAATTATTCTGAAATGTGCTTATAAGGGCATCCATACCAAGCTCCACAGGAAACAAAGAAAAGAGTTTGACAAAAATTTAAACATGCATAGAGAAGCTGAAGAAACAAAGTTTGAAACAGTTATTGAGTTCACTCTAACATTTAGTTTAAACAGAAATATATACAGAGCATCACATACTACTGATGGTGGTGGCATGCAGACACCAAAATTGTCAAAATTTGCAACCTGCATAATACCTTTGGTTGAATTGCTCCAACGGTTACCTTCAGAATAATGGGATAAAGTCAGCAGATTGACACATGAACCCCCAGCGCCAGATCCAAAAACAGTGATTCTTAAGGGGTCACCACCAAAGAATCCAATATTCTCACTAGTCCATCTTAAAGCCTGTATGAGATCAAGGAGTCCATAGTTTCCTTTTGCAGCCTGATCCCCTGTGCTCAAGAAACCTGGAAAATAGAAATCAAAAGACATCAAAGAACACCCTTTTGAGTTGACATGAGTCAAACAGATATAAAATTTAAATAAAATTGAAACCTGTTTTCATCAAGATGAGTAAAACCCAAGTTCTTTAGGGAAAAATGACTTTCCACCAGAATAAACTAATTTACTTTAGGAAGAATAGCAGAGACTAAAATCTGAAAAATGATATTTATCTTCCCCAAATGTTTCCCAAGCTATCCAGGTAACAGGTAACAGGTAGCAGGTAAAGAGAGAATGAAAACATTGTGAAAGACCTCAAGAGAGACATTCTAAGGGCTGACTTACTTGGTGGAGATATTTGAGATAGTATCATGGAGTGTGGAGAAAGCAACGGCACCCCACTCCAGTACTTTTGCCTTGCAAATCCCATGGATGGAGGAGCCTGGTAGGTTGCAGTCCATGGGGTCGCTAAGAGTTGGACACGACTGAGCGACTTCACTTTCACTTTTAACTTGCATGCATTGGAGAAGGAAATGGCAACCCACTCCAGTGTTCTTGCCTGGAGAATCCCAGGGACTGGGGAGCCTGGTGGGCTGCTGTTTCTGGGGTTGCACAGAGCCAGAAACGACTGAAGCGACTTAGCAGCAGCAGCAGTAGCAGTAGCAGCATCATGGGGTGTATGAGGGTGTGTTTTTGCATAAAAACTGTCAGTCCTCAAGTTTCTCGTGGTCTAATATGGTTGGAATTTCAGGTATGTGTGGTAGACTGGCAGGATATGAGGACACAGAACAGGGGTATTTTTCTAAGACTTGTGCATAAAATTATATGCAACTCTTTGTATGTATAGGTATATGCACATATTTATTGATGATGTGCCATGGTTAAGAATCACTGTAGCTGATATACTTTGAGATTACATTTTAGAATGCCCCAAATGATAAACTGAGATAATATAAGAAGTTAGAAAACAATATAGAACATTTGAAGATTCTTGAAGAGTTGAGATTCATATTTCTCCAACGTTCAAAGCTCCATTTCATAGTGAAGAGGAATATATGTTGATTAATAGAGAGAATGAGGGTGGGGAGAGGTTACAAAGATCTAAACTGACAGAGTAGAAAAGGCAATTTGAAAAAAGGAGATGGATAGTGTAAAACTGACAAACAGAAACCTCAATTAAAATAGCGCCGGGAAGTTAGAAAGGGGAGCTGTCATGCACTGTGACAATAGCAGAGCCCAACAGAAGAAAAGCTTTCCTTGCCTGGCAAGAGCTCAGCCAGAGAGACTCTTACAACTCAGTCCCTGAAAAGCCTCTATACTTCAAACTCTTCAAAGTCCTCCAACAGACTCTTTGTTTACTATATGCTCCCACCTTCCTTTTCCCTTCTTAAAAAAAGTCCTTCTCTCTTTGCTGTGGGGGGACTGGCATGTGGCTCGCCACAGTTGTAGACCCCAAACTGCAATTCTTTGTTGACCCCAAGCAAACCCATTTCTACTGGAGAAATTGCTGGCAGTCTATTTAAGTCAACATTTTGGTGGCCTGCGTGGAGATCCAGAGAAGATCCCTGATGATTTCCAGGTTAGTGATGGTAGACAAGTGTGATGCTCACATTGAACCCATTGCTGCTCACTGCTTTTCTTGTCAGCCCTGGGATTTAAGAGTTAGTCTTTCTTCTAGTTGTAAGCTTCTGCCCTATTTGCATTTTGAAGCCCTCCAGTCTTTACTGGGGATCTGTTTTAAGACTATGTCTTTTCTGGCTACCTGGAGAAGGAAATCACAATCTACTCCACTACTATTGCCTGGAAAATGCCATGGACAAAGGAGCCTGATAGGCTACAGTCCATGGGGTCGCAAAGAGTCAGACACGACTGAGAGAATTCACTTCACTTCTTTTCTGGCTAAGACTTTGTTCTGTATGTGTGCGAGTACTTATTTGGCATCTGCCTGATTTTTGAAATTGGCCTTCATGAATTGGAACTGTGCCCATCTTCGGCAGGATTCCTTCTGGAACAGGGGGTGGGGGCTGTTCCTCCTGGAATTGGCTAGCCTTTGGTTCATTCCACTGGGATCAGGGGCTGCTTCATTATAACTGTGTGGGTTCAGCCTTTGACTCAATTCCTTTTGGAAGAGGGGCTATTTTATTGGCACTGTGCTATTAAGCCTTTGGCCTGATTCCCTTTGAATTGGGCTGTTATATTAGAGCTGTACTGAGCAGACCTTCAGAACTAGAGTGTTCCTTCTGAACTGGCTGGTATTAGACCTGCAGGCTGTTTGAGCTATTTGAGTTGCTTGAGATGTTTATGCTATTTGAAAATTATCCTTTTACTCTAGGTAGAAATCTTTGAGAAATGGGATCCCTACTATCTAAAGTTTTGAGCATGCCCATTTACAGGGAGTCTGGCCAATTTTATATTTAAAAACTATAGTCTTTCCTCAGGCATATTTCTAACCAAATGGACCAACCTAACTAAAGGTAATTTAGAGTATCACTAGCCATTACGGGGAATTTTTTAAATCCCCAAACTCATTTTTCTTAAAACCAAACTGGATAATAATCCAACATTTTCAGAAACTTAATGTAATACTTATTTTAATTGGTATTCTCAGGTTTCCAAATGTTATCAGGAGCTTAAATTTGCTTCTTTGCAAAATAAGATGTTTAAGATGAATTGAGGCAGAAAAAAAAGAAAAAGAAAAAACAAAGAAAGATTCAGTTCAGTTCAGTCGCTCAATTGCGTCCAACTTTTTGTGACCCCATGAACCACTGCATGCCAGGCCTCCCTGTCCATCATCAATTCCCAGAGTCCACCCAAACCCATGTCCATTGAGTCGGTGATGCCATCCAACCATCTCATCCTCTGTCATCCCCTTCTCCTCCTGCCCTCAATCTTTTCCAGGATCAGGGTCTTTTCCAATGAGTCAGCTCTTCGCATCAGGTGGCCAAATTATTGGAGTTTCAGCTTCAACATTAGTCCTTCCAATGCTTCTAAAACCTCATGCTCCTTCCCTGCCTTCTTTGTCTCAGGACCTGCCTCTGGTGCCATATTCCTCTTCCCTCTATGTCACCTGGCGGAGGTGGTGGTTTAGTTGCACTAAGTTGTGGCCAACTCTTGCAATCCCATGAACTGTAGCCTGACAGGATCCTCTGTCCGTGGAATTTTCTCAGGCAAGAATACTAGAGGGGGTTGCCATTTCCTCCTCCAGGGTATCTTCCTGACCCAGGGATTGAACCTGGGTCTCCTGCATTGCAGCCAAATTCTTTACCGCTGAGCCTCCAGGGAAGATCTTACATCACCTACACCTTCTTTATATGCTAAATCCCCCCACACTAATTCTCTTGCCAAACTTCCCTTTTCCTTGAAACCATAGTCAAAGATTTTCCCAAAGTAACAAAAAATCCTCACAGAATTACTAAGGAATTTAATATAGTCATTCAGACTTATCTACTTGGTTTATCTGACTTATATCAGCTAGTTCATAAGTTTGTTGGTGAAGGCCAGACCCACTACTGGATGAAAACTGCTAATTGAGAATATCCTGAAAAGTTTCTAGAATTACAACTGAAAGAGCAGCCTGCTACTTTACTATCTAATCAGGCTCAAGCAATCACTGGTGACTCATCAGGCAATTCCTAGGGATTTACCTAAGTCTGTTGATTGGACAAAATTCAGGCTTGCACACAAAAATCTGATGAAACTGGTCATAACTATTAAAATCAACTTCAGATTATTTTTAGAGAAAATTCTTTTCTTCTTTCAGATGTTGATTCTATCCTGGTAACTTTAAACTCTATATTTATGAATGGGCTAAACTGAGAGCTTTTCTTCCAGTAAAAAGAATCAGGATGGAATGGAAAACCACATCCACTCCTGATTTAGTTAATCTGACAAGCCAGCTTTCTCTCACTCTAAAGGAGTCACCTAAAAGGAAAAACATCAACATTCTTAATCTTCAGCTACAGCAAATGAAGATCCCTAAGCAAAACCTGTCTTTCCTGATGGCTCAGAGTAAAGAATCAGCCTGCAATGCAGGAGACATGGATTTGATCCCTGGGTCGGAAAGATCCTCTGGAGAAGGAAATGGCAAACCACTCCAATATTCTTGCCTGGGAAGGCCCATGGACAGTGGAGCCTGGAGGGCTACTACAGTCCATGGGGTCGCAAAAGAGTTGGATACGACTTACAACAACAAACAAAACCCAAACCACCCTGGTTTCTTCTATTATTGAAAAGAGCCAGGAAATTGAAAAAGAGATTGTTACAAATTTAGGTGCTGTAGGCACCTTCAGTTTTCCAACCTGCCTTTCTATGTTCCTTTCACTTCTCAATGACAGGGCTCCAAAGGACCACAGGGGCTCTTCCCAACCCTCCCTCTTGATCGGCTTGGAGAAATATTACTCCAGATTGGGGACGAATCTCTTCCAGTCCTAAGTCACACTCTCCATGTTCAAACACACTCCTGTAAAGCAGCTCTGCTTTGGAATACTAAAAAGTTCAACTAGTGGGGTTGAACCTCAAGAGGTTCCTGTCTCTGAATCTATTGCCTTTGTTTAGGCCCTTTGAAAGATACACATCATATGAGGTCAAGACTTCTTAGAGAAGAATCATGCCAGAATTGCTCTCTCCCAAAAGGTGAAGACAATTCCAGAACTTTACAGCAATCATCAAAGTAACCTACCAGTGGAATTTAATTACCCTTTGACATATTTTATTCATTCTGTCTCTGATGATACTAGGGCTGATTCTGGAAACACTGATCTTTGGCCCTATTACATCAGTTACCATCTTCCTTATGGGTAAATCATTAACTGATGTTGGTAATTACACATTACATCTCTTATCAAGATTCAGATGGGAACTTCCCTGCTGGTCCAGTGGTTGAGAATCTGCCCACCAATGCAGGGGATATGGGTTGGATCCATTCCTGGACCAGAAAGATCCAACATGCTGTGGAGCAACTAAGTACATGTGCCATAACTACTGAGCCAGGTGTTCTAGAGCCCAGGCTCTGCAGCAAGAGAAGCTCCAGCGATCCACAACTAGAGAAAGCCAGTGCGCAGCAACTAAGACCCAGCACAGCCAAAAATAAATTAAAAAAAAAAAAGTTCAAATAGATCCCTCAAAATCTTTCCCCAGAATTAATCAATACTTTACCGTAAAGAAGGCATGAAGCCCATAATAGAAGATTACAAGGCTCAAGGCCTCATTGTCCCTTGTACTAGTCCCTGTAACACTACCATTTCACTGATGAGAAAACCTAAAAGCCAAAGGTGAAAGTCTGTCCAGGACCTCTGAGCAATAAACAAATTGTTATGCCTTGACACCCTGTTATTCTTAACCTTTATGCTCTGCTGATATCCACTGCTTCTGGAAGGGAATCCTTTACAGTAATTGATTATGTGGCACATTCTTTAGTATTCCAGTTGTTGAAGGTAGCCAATAACTCTTTGCTTTCACTTAGGAAGAAAAACAATTCACCTAGCCAGTAAAATAATGTCTGATGGTTTTGCTGAGAGTTTTTATTATTATCAATCCTGACGGATGACCTGGATGACAGAAAGTTCCTCAGAGGTTCTACTTTGGTGCAATATGTGGAGATTTGTTTCCTTGCTTTCTTCAACCCTTTTTACAAGAAGGGAACCACCACTTGCTAAGACTTTCAGCCTTAAAGGGACATGAGGTCTCCAAGGGAAAACTGCAGTTTGTTCAAACCTGGGCTCGATATTAAGGGCATCTGATGTTATTAATAGAACAAGGGCTTTACCTAGATCCAGATAGATTTCATGGTGTCTTAAATTTCCTTAAACCCAAAACTAAGCACCGACTCTGAAGTTTCCTTAAGCAAGTCAGTTCAGTTAAGTTCAGTCACTCAGTCGTGTCCCATTCTTTGCAACCCCATGGACTGCAGCATGCCAGGCCTCCCTGTCCATCACCAACTCCTGGAGTTAAGCTAGTCAGTTACTGCCAAAAATGGATTCCAAAATTTCTCTCTTATGGCCAAATTTCTATATGTTTTTCTCAACAATAACAAAAACAACCTTGACCCAATTTTATGGGAAGAACTGGATGATGACATAGCCTTTGAGGCCTTAAAGAAGAGTTTGATGAACTTACCTGACCCTTGGATATCCTAATGACCAGATTCTCTTTTTCTTTTTTTTATATATATAAAAAGGAAATGAATGTCCTGGATGTACTCGCTCGTAAACACAGGGACCACCACTGACCCATGCATGCAGTAGCCAGCAAATCACCCCCTGGCACAGGGATATCCCCCTTCGCTTAGAGCCACTATGACTACTGCCCTTCTGATTAAGGCCACTGAGAAAATTGCTATCCCCTTTCACTATTTTTGTATACCACAGAGTAGAAGCCTTCCTAAACTGTCATCACACTCAACATTTCTTTGTCAGCCACCTCATGTCTTATGAAGTTCTTTTGTTAACTGCTCCTCACATGAATCTTCTATGTTGTAACAACCTTAACCTTGCTACTCTTCTCCCCTCTGTCTCTGATGAGGTCCCTCACAACTGCTTAATGCTGATGTACCACCTCCTGACTCCTCCTGATGATCTACAGAAAATTCTTTTGGGTAACATTTACTTCTCACGGTTCACTGATGGTTCGTATTTAAAAGGTAACAACAGGAAATATTGTGCTGGGTTTGCTACTTCAACTCCTTTTGATAGTGTTGAGACAGCACCTTTACTTATGGCTATTTCAGCCCAACACACTGAATTATACTCTCTTACAGTGGCTTGTACTTTAGCCAAGGGCAAAACTGCTAATATTTATACTAATAGGAGACATGGTTTCAGAGTACCTCACAATTTTGGAATTTTGTGAAAGCAGTGTGGCTTCCTTACTTTCAGCATAAATAAAAGTGAACCCTATGTTCAGGAACTATTGAATACAATGTTTTTATCTGCTGTTTTAGTATTAAGATTCTGGGGCATTATAAATTTGACTCTCTTGAAGCTAAGGGAAATCACCTTGCTGACCTTTCCACAAAGAAATGCTATCTCTGAAGGAACCACTAGATAAACTTTAATAACATGTATACATAAGAAAGACTCGGGAAGACTTTGCCAAAATGGTTGAAGCCTTCACCTTAAATGCCATTTCAGCTAAAGGCAAAAGAGGATGCTGGTTTGGGACTTCAAAGGGAATGAAGGAGATTCACGTGAAGATGGGCCAGGCAGAATGGAGATGCAGATGTAGAAAATGGACTTGTGCACACAGTGGGGGAGAGAGAGAGTGGGATGAGGAGAGGAAGTAGCATCAGCATATCTACACTCTCAAGCATGAGATGGATAGCTGGTGAGAAGTTGCTGTATAGCACATGGAGCCCAGGGTGGCGCTCTGTGATGACCTAGAGGGATGGGATGGGGGGTGGCTTGGGAGGCTTGGGAGGGAGGGAAGGAGGAAGAGGATGCATGTAAAATCATGGCTGATTTGTATTGCTGTATGGCAGAAAACAGCAAAACATTGTAAAAACTAAAAATAAAAAAATTAAATTAAATTTTAAAAATATGTACCAGGCAGAGACATGGGACACAGAGCTGACTTTAATTTATATGAATTGCTAAACTCTCCCTACCACATTGAGCCCATATTCTTCATAGCTATCCCTGGGGACAGTTCACTTCCTATTATGGGCCCTTTTATCTAATTCTTTAGGCAGCTTTAGGGGGAAGTAAAAGGAAGACTTATTGAGTCTTCTGTTTCTTAAAAATAAACAGCCTAAAATAATCTTCATTCCAAAGACACATTTTGGGGTGACAAATTTTACTTCCCTAAAATATAAATGAAAAAGTATTTTATAAAAGATTCTATTTTATAGATTATTAGTTTATTACACGGAAAATATTTAGAGATATATAGAGATTGATTAAGTATATTAAGGGATGTATTTTCCAATTTCTGCAAGTTTATGGAACTAATTAACTTTAAAAAGTGGGTTTATTCTCTTATTGAAGACCCATTATAGAAACTTAACATAATAGTTCAATGTTTGTGATAAAAATTATTTTATTCAATTTAAAATATACCTCTAATTTACTTTTTTGGAAAACAGGAAGTCAATTACATTTGTGAAAACAAGACTGTGATAATAATTTTTTTTGACTGAATAACTCAATCCATTCTCAGAATGGATACATGAACCAGAAATTCTTTAGGGTCATTGTGGGAAACAGATGAAGTCAAATCTTCCTGGATAATTTTGAAAAACACTAAGAAATACAAATGATTAGTCTTTCTTTTCCTACAAGACCCAAATGCTAAGAAACAAAAGGACAATTCCTATCAGGGAAGTGAGTGTGTGTGTGTACAATCCTGGAAATATTAAATCATTTTTGAGATGGAAGTTTTAAAAAATAGGTTCCAAAGACACATATCTTTCTGGTTAACTCATCTTTTATTGAATCTACATAATAATTTAAGGAAAATTTCATGATATCTTCTTACATAAAAGAATATTGCAAATATGTAATGTTCATATATATGAAAGCATATTAAAATATTTAAAAAAGTGACAAGGAACTCTTTTACTTTATTTGCTATTAAGTGAATTTTGGTATAATACAGAACCATTAGTTTAAACTCCTGAAGGAATTTGTTATAAATGTTTTGATCTATAAAAATAGGCTGATGGCATGAACCCTGAAAACAACATTATGGAAGGATTACTGTGCATTAGATAGAAAGGACTCTTGAAGGACAAAGGAGATATGAGTGTGTCTGTGTTTGTGTGTGTGTGAGACAAACAGAGGTTGATTAAGAGAATAAGAATACATTCTAGGTAGTTTATTGCTTATAATTCTATATCAAAATATAGATCTAATATATTCAGATGAAAATCTGATATCTAAATATAACTTATGACACAGTGCAAAATCCAGGGTTTATATTTAATTCCTCTTGAAATAATATTGAATGAGTCCAGTTACAGTCAAATAAATCTCTACATTCACACAAAAACTGATTTACTGATAATGAGCATTCAATACATTACATGTAAAAATAAAAAGTAGTAATAAATTATCTCTACAATAACTAAATGTAGTATCTTTTCTATAATTCTAGTTTTAGTTGCATCATTTAAATCACTCAGGAAGATTGGTCAAATAGTTTTGTGTTTGTATAATACTGTAAAGCATGTCAATTATCTCCTTAACCACCTCTATATACAATTAAAAGAAATCTTATAGCATCTTAAAAAAACCTTAAAATCAATTCTCCAAAATTGCACTAAATCATAGCATAAAAAATGGAACAAATCAATGGGCCAAAAAACTAAACAGACATTTCTCCAAAGAAGATATACAGATGGCTAGCAAACACATGAAAAGATGCTCAACATCACTCATTATCAGAGAAATGAAAATCAAAACCACAATGAGGTACCATTTCACACCAATCAGAATGGCTGCTATCCAAAAGTCCACAAGCAATAAATGCTGGAGAGGGTGTGGAGAAAAGGGAACCCTCTTACACTGTCAGTGGGAATGCAAACTAGTACAGCCACTATGGAGAACAGTGTGGAGAGTCCTTAAAAAACTGGAAATAGAACTGCCTTATGACTCAGCAATCCCACTGCTGGGCATATACACTGAGGAAACCAGAATTGAAAGAAACACGTGTACCCCAATGTTCATCGCAGCACTGTTTATATTAGCCAGGACATGGAAGCAACCTAGATGTCCATCAGCAGATGAGTGGATAAGAAGGCCGTGGTACATATACACAATGGAGTATTACTCAGCCATTAAAAAGAATACATTTGAATCAGTTCTAATGAGGTGGATGAAACTGGAGCTGATTATACAGAGTGAAGTAAGCCAGAAAGAAAAACACCTATACAGTATACTAACGCATATATATGGAATTTAGAAAGATGGTAACGATAACCCTGTATGCGAGACAGCAAAAGAGACACAGATGTATAGAACAGTCTTTTGGACTCTGTGGGAGAGGGAGAGGGTGGGATGATTTGGGAGAATGGCATTGAAACATGTATAATATCATATATGAAACGAATCACCAGTCCAGGTTCGATGCAGGATATAGGATGCTTGGGGCTGGTGCATTGGGACAACCCAGAGGGATGGTATGGGGAGGGAGAAGGGAGGGGGCTTCAGGATGGGGAACACGTGTATGCCCGTGGCAGATTCATGTTGATGTATGGCAAAACCAATACAATATTGTAAAGTAATTAACCTCCAATTAAAATAAATAAATTTAAATTAAAAAAAATTTTTTTTAATGGAACAGATCACTGGGTAAAAGACTGTGTCCTAGGTACCTTAAACATATAGATATTTAAAACTGTGTGACTAATAACCTCAAACTCTCTGGCTAAAAATCCAATCAGAAATCCCAGGTGCTAACTCTCCTGATCTTCCTAGGTGCTAAGTCCAGTCAATTCTTCCTTACACTCTGTCTCTGTTTTCTACTCATGTCACTGACTTATTCTAGATACTCTTTTCTTTTTACATTCACACAATCTTTCTGACTAGTTGCTCAGCCTTGGAGCAAACAAGTTTTCCTTATATTCTGTCACCAAACTCACTTTTGAAAAATACTCTGTTTTGAGGGGAGACTGTAATATCAAAATAAAACCCTTATGTTAAGATATAATTGGTTAGTTTCTCTTTATTTTTTGAGTCAAGATTGTTTAAAATATGATGACTTAAAAATTCCTCAAATTGGATAATTTGGGGTCTGAGTAGGGGAAAAGAATACACATAGTATATTTAATTAAACATCATCTTTAGCTAGCTTCCTTGTTTTTGTGTTCTCTTGAGAGCTACTGTCCGAATTCTTCTCGGAAAATAACAAAGGATAAAGTCGAAATAATTTCTTTTTTGTGTATATCCTCCAGAAAAAAAATTGCTCTGAAATGACACTGATATCTTAATATCATATTACTCAGTGGTATTTCTAAACTTGTATATTTTGGTACATTGGCTTATTTGTTTCTTGTGAGATAATTTGCTTTTTAATGTCCCATGTTTGGGAAAAGGAAACTGTGTTACTGACCAAGGCTCTTGTTCCTGGTAGCTAAACATGAAGGAATACAATGGGAGAGCAGGTGAATGCTAAAAGATGTATGGAAAGAAAACACCTGTAGATATTTTATTTTTTGCCCCCAATTTCCCAATATTTTCAACATGCCCAAGGTCAATAGATGAGACTGATCCTTCTATATTATAATCTAATTTTAACATTTTGTGACTCCTTTGGCCAAACAGGACTAAAATATTTATTTTAATCAATTTCTTTTGAAAATAGATAGTAATGGAGAGGAAAAAGACCATGATTTGCTTAGCCCTGAATTATGTATACTATTCCCATTATAAGAATGACTCAAGGGACTTCCCTGGAGGTTGAGTGTCTTAGACTCTGTGCTCCCAATTTAGGGGGTCCAGGTTCAATCTCTCAACGGGGAACTAGATCCCACATGCCACAACTTAAAGATCTTATGTGCCACAACAAAAGATCTTGCATGCCTCAACTAAGACCTGGTGCAGCCAAATAAACAAATACATATATACATATATACATATATATATATATGTGTGTGTGTGTATATATATATGTGTGTGTGTGTGTATATATATATATATATATATATATATATATATATTTTTTTTTTTTACAGGAGGGTTCAAGATGCTGGGTAAAACATCATCCTCAACCCCAGATCCAGTGCTATGGCCTCCATTCTCCACTCCAGCCTAAGATTGTTCATGTTCACACTTCTTGGTCACTGAGTCAAGAAAAGCTTATCCAACATTCCTTGAATTAGGCTATTGTGTACTCTTGCCTGGAAAATCCCATGGACGGAGGAGCCTGGTAGGCTGCAGTCCATGGGGTCGCGAAGAGTCGGACACAACTGAGCGACTTCACTTTCACTTTTCACTTTCATGCGTTGGAGAAGGAAATGGGAACCCACTCCAGTGTTCTTGCCTGGAGAATCCCAGGGACGGGGGAGCCTGGTGGGCTGCCGCCTATGGGGTCGCACAGAGTCAGACACGACTGACGTGACTTGAAGCAGCAGCAGCGGTGCTTATGTATTTCAATCTGGAAAAGAAACCTGCTACCAAAACTGACAAAATTTCTGTTTTCTGGATAATCTTTCTCACTAAGAAGTGATAAAAGAGAAATCTCCTTTCTAAAAGGTCCACAGACAAGAAATCACACTGTTTAATTGCCTTAATTATGCAGGAATGTGGCTAGTGATTTAAATGCATAGTTTACAATGAGGGACCCACAATGGCTGCCATATAAAGAAAAGGTTTCAGGAACTACCCACTCCAGTGTTCTTTCCTGGAGAATCCCAGGGACAGAGGAGCCTGGTAGGCTGCCGTCTATGGGGTTGCACAGAGTCGGACACAACTGAAGCGACTTAGCAGCAGCAGCAGCAGCAGCAGCAGCAGCAGCAGGAATTACTACACAGTTTAGAACTATACTATATTGCTTCAGAAACAGTAAGGGCTATACAAATTTTTATAAATATCTAACTGTCTAACATAGATTTTGGTCTCTCTTATGTAGTATGTGTGTGTATATGTACTTGATAATTATAATTTATATTTACAATTTGCTCATCTTCTTAAATTTTTTCTGAGCTGAATGTTTCACTCCATCCACCCCCAATGGCCATGCTATACCTGTTTGCTGAACAGGAATTAATAAATTACAATTCTGTTACCACATGGAGACCAACCACTAAACTTTCCAAATGAAACTGTTTGTCTTTCTTTGATGGCAACAGAAGAGTGAAAATTTAGGAGCAAACCCTCTCAGCAGACAACCTCTGGGGAAAATGCTTTTAGAGGTAAAGTGGGTGGCAGTAATTTTAAAGGAATTAAAATAGGACTGTCCTGGGCAAAGCCTATGTGAAAAAAGAAAAATACTATTTTAGAATAGTTACCAAAACTGTTAACACACATTAGTTGCACATATTTACTTTGACCTGTGGGATGAAATAGCAAAAAACAAAACAAAACCCAATTTAAAACAAGTGATATTTGAGTCATTTTGACCGTCCTAAAACAAGCAGCAGCAGTCAACAGCACAGAGCTGCGATCTGAGGAGGAAGGAGGCAGGCTGTGTTCCTCAATCCCACACTAGCTGATCCCTGAGGACACAAATAATAAAAAGAGAAGGACAGGAAATAAAGCCTGGGCAATGAAGAAATCTGATAATACAACTTAATTTCACACGAATAAGGCCAGATTGTTTTATTTCTATCATCACAGACTATTTCAGAAGATACACATCGTTCTATGGTATGACTAGCAAAATCTGGTCTTTACGAAGTGCTGCTTTTACTATATTGCTCCTTATTAAAAGGTAATCTGATTGATTTAATGATTTACATTATTTTTTAATATGTTCAGTATTACAAAAACTTTTTAAAAACCAGAATTAAAAATTACTGTGTATTTCTTCACCCAAATTTCCTACAACCCAACGCCTTCCTTCCTCACTCTTCTCTCTTCTTCCTTCCTTGTCTTCTTCCACTTTTCCTTCTCTCCCTCTCAATCTCTTTCCCATCAAATCTGGAATCACAAGTGGAATTTAGTTTTTCACTTAATCTCCTCAATTTCAAACAGTTTGTTGGTCTGTCCTAGCTTTTCTCATTTTTGCATATTTAACTTATCTGCAGAGTACATCATGAGAAACACTGGGCTGGAGGAAGCATAGGCTGGAATCAAGAAATATCAATAACCTCAGGAGAGAAATATCAATAACCTCAGATATGCAGATGACACCACCCTTATGCCAGAGAGTGAAGAAGAACTAAAGAGCCTCTTGATGAAACTGAAAGAGGAAAGTGAAAAAGTTGGCTTAAAGCTCAACATTCAAAAATCTAAGATCATGGTATCCTGTCCCATCACTTCATGGCAAGTAGATAGGGAAACAGTGGAAACAGTGGCTGACCTTATTTTGGGGGGCTCCAAAATCACTGCAGATGGTGACTACAGCTTACTCCTTGGAAGGAAAGTTAAGACCAACCTAGACAGCATATTAAAAAGCTGAGACATTAGTCAACAAACGTCCATCTCATCAAGGCTATGGTTTTTCCAGTAGTCATGTATGGATGTGAGAGTTGGACTATAAAGAAAGCTGAGCACCAAAGAATTGATGCTTTTGAACTGTGGTGTTGCAGAAGACTCTTGAGAGTCCCTTGGACTGCAAGGAGATCCAGCCAGTCCATCCTAAAGGAGATCAGTCTTGAGTGTTCATTGGAAGGACTGATGTTGAAGTTGAAACTTCAATACTTTGGCCACCTGATGCAAAGAGCTAACTCATTGGGAAAGACCCTGATGCTGGGAAAGATTGAAGGCAGGAGGAGAAGGAGATGACAGAGGATGAGATGGTTGGATGGCATCACCAACTCCATGGAGATGAGTTTGAGTAAGCTCCAGGAGTTGGTGATGGACAGGGAGGCTTGGCCTGCTGTGGTCCATGAGGTTGCAAAGAGTCAGACACAACTGAGCAACTGAACTGAACTTGCTTTTCTTGACTTCTTTATTTTTTAAGAAATATAAGTCAGTTATGGTGTAAAATGTCCCTCAAGTAAGGTTTATATGCTATGTTTCCTCATGATTATACTTCCTCAGGTTATGAATTTTGGGCAGAAAAATCATAGATATAATGTTTTTTTTTTTTTTTATCTCAATCTAGCATAATGGGGGGCACTGGTTGATTTGAAACAAATATTAAATTCATCACATTTTATTATTAGATGGAATTGGCTGCTTTTCTTTCTCCCTGATTTGGATTCATTCATTCCTTCATTCTTAGCAGTATAGTCTCATGGCTTCTTCCTATATCCTGGGGATTATAACCTTTTACTGCTAAGTCACTTCAGTTGTGTCCGACTCTGTCCAACCAACCCCATAGATGGCAGCCCACCAGGCTCCCCCATCCCTGAGATTCTCCAGGCAAGAATACTGGAGTGGGTTGCCATTTCCTTCTCTAATACATGAAAGTAAAAGGTGAAAGTGAAGTCGCTCAGTTGTGTCCGACTCTTCGCGACCCCATGGACTGCAGCCTACCAGGCTCCTCTGTCCATGGGATTTTCCAGGTAAGAGTACTGGAGTGGGGTGCCATTGCCTTCTCCAAATCTTTTACTGCTATTATTTATTTTGATGCTTAGATGGTCCCACATTTGGCCAATGGAAGCTTCTCTATATTGCTTCCAATGTCATTTTGACATGCTTCCATAATCTTAGAGCACATTCTTATTTCTCTTTGGTGCAATAAATTGTCATTTTTTTGTGAGAAATCTCTAATAGTTGAGTTCTTTGACTTCTCTTTAGTTAAAATTTTGAATAGCCTTTTCATATATAAAGCAGTGAAAAAATTTTAGTAATTACAAAACTAAGTAAATTTACAAAGAAATTTGGTAAAGTATGTTAATTAAGGTTACATAGAATAATTACAGAGATGACAAAAAGCGTTAGCACTTTCAAAAGATAGAAACTGAGGCATCCTGAATTTTGGAATATAGGAATATCTCACTGTGTAAAAAAGTGGAAAACAATAAGGTAAAACTGCTAATCTGGAACAACACTAAATAATCTCACTAATATCACATATAGAAGTATCAACATCCCATTATACACACACACAAACACGCATGCACGCATCAAACAAAACAGGTAGCAAAAATAAATCTATAACTCTCCTTGTGTGTGCTCCATCACCCAGTCATGTCCAACTCTTTGTGACTCCATGGACTGTAGCCCACCAGGCACCTCTGTCTATGGGGATTCTCTAGGCAAGAACACTGGAGTGAGTTGTAATACCCTTCTCCAAAGGATCTTCCCAACCCAGGGATCAAACCCAGGTCTCCCACATTGCAGGGAGATTCTTAACATCTGAGCTACCAGGGAAACCCAAGAATACTGGAGTGGGTAGCCTATCCCTTCACTGGGGGAACTTCTGGAGCCAGGAATCGAACTGGGGTCTCCCTGGGCTGCAGGTCGATTCTTTCCAGCTGAGTCACCAGGGAAGCCCATAATTCTCCTTAGCTAAAAATAATTTTAATGACAAAGTTTGAGGATTATGGAAATCGCACGGTAGTTTGGAGAAGAGAAATGCTACCCACTCCAGTATTCTGGCCTAGAGAATTACCTGAACTGTATAGTCCACTGGGTTGCAAAGAGTCAGACATGACTGAGTGACTGTCACTTTCACCAAATTTTCAATTTCAACTTTGAATTACCTAGATGATACGAACAGAACAAAATAAAGGCAATGGGCAGGGCAGAGAAACAACTCCTTTTCTGAACACTTCAAATGCACTTTGAAAACTGTAAAAGATAGGAAACACGTAGACAAGATGGTTTAGCAACCAATCTCTGGGTTACCTCTATCTGAGCTCTTGCCAAAGTATATTATCACTGGTGTATCGGCCTATCTCCCTGATTAAACACAGGCCATCTTTGTGTTCCTAACACTTAATTACCATTGAATAAACATTCCATGAAATAATTAATCCATAAATAATGAATGAACTTTGTAGTAGAACTTTTACCACTCTGCTCTCTCGCCTGATGGAGTATGTAGCTAATGTGTATAGTACCTCTCAGTTGACTGTCAAAATA
Source organism: Ovis aries (assembly GCF_016772045.2). NCBI lineage: Eukaryota > Metazoa > Chordata > Mammalia > Artiodactyla > Bovidae > Ovis > Ovis aries. Next base: position 213,828,121 of record NC_056054.1, read on the forward strand.
TCCCAGGAATCAGATAATATTAATATTGTTGTTGTTCAGTCCCTAAGTTATGTTCAAGTCTTTTGCGACAGGACTGCAGTCCACCATGTTCCTCTGTCCATTGGATTTTCTAGGCAAGAACATTGGAGTGGGTTGCCATTTCCTTCTCCAGGGCATCCTCCCAACCCAGCAATCGAACCTGCATCTCTACACTATGTTTAATACATTTAGAACCGCCTTTTGTCATTTTTGAATAAAAATTTTCTTTTAAGAAAAAGCCTATAGGGTGAGATGGATCGGGAGAGCAGCACTGACGCATATCCACTACCATGTGTGAAACATATAGCTAGTGGGAAGCTGATGAATGGGAGCTCAGCTTGGTGCTCTGTGATGACCTACAGGGGTGGGATAGGAGCAGGGGGGTGGGAGGGAGGCTCAAGAGGGAGAAGATATACGTATACATGCAGTTGATTCATGTTGTACAGTAGAAACCAATACAACATTGTAAGGTAATTATCCTCTAATTAAAAACAAATTTTTTAAAAAAGAAAAATCCTAAGAACTATAATAATCTTGAATATTCCCTTTTTTAAATTTCCAAATTCACCAAAATATTACAGTCATTGTAGTTAGTGGGATCCTGGCTCTGATTCCATTACTCTCACCCACTGATTCTTCTCTGCAGAGGACCACTGTTTTTTGGCTTGTTTAAATGGTCAACTTCTACTCAGTCTCCAAGCCTCAGCTCAAATATTGTTGTTGGGAGAACTTCAGATACAATTAGCCCATCTTCCTTTCAATGCCCAGTTTACTCTGAACATTCCTTTGTAGGTATGTCGTAACACTGGACTGTAATCATTTGTTTGATCCTATCCCCAGACGGGGCTCAGTACCGTACATTCAGCAGATATGCAAGAAATGTTTGTGAAGTTAAAGATGCCTATTTCTAAGCACTTCTAATTCCAGAAAAAATCAGTTAAAAATATATATGACAAGAGAGAATTAATGATTTTTTTAACGCAAGTCAAATTAGGTATGTAGTTGGAGTATCCTGGTTTACAAATACCAGAAAAATCTAGCACCATTCTTGATGCTACTGAGGAAAAACAGCCACTGAGGAAAAACTGAACATCCATGAGATAAACCTTGTGAAGGCAGTATGTTAACTTTCCTCTAACACAAGGTGGCTCAGACAGTAAAGCGTCTGTCTACAATGTGGGAGACCCGGGTTCGATCCCTGGGTTGGGAAGATCCTCTGGAGAAGGAAATGGCAATTCACTCCAGTACTATTGCCTGGAAAATCCCATGGACAGGGGAGCCTGGAAGGCTACAGTCCATGGGGTCGCCAAGAGTTGACACGACTGAGCGATTTCACTTTATAGACATTATAGTTAGATTCAAAGGCAGAAACCAAGCATGGGTAACTATTCTACAGCAAATGGTCTAAAAATAAGTTGAAAGAGAAACGTCTCAGGTTAAAAATAGTGAAAGCTACAATACAAAGAAAACCACACCAAGTTACTTCCCAATACTCAAACCTCTAATTAAGCTTGAGTGATAATCCAAATTTCCCAAATTTTAAATCATATATTTTGTAAACCTAACTTTTCTTAGTTTCAATTAGTGGTTCTTCAAAGAAGCTTGTGAACTCTAGATTAGGGTCATATGGCATGCTGTTTAGAGTGGCTGTTAAGTGTACATAAAGACAGTAGAACAGGGACCCAGAATATCCTAATTCCAGAGTCCAAAGTAGCATCACCAGCAACTGGCCTCAGGTGATCTCATTTATTGACGCCAAAAGGACATGTGATAAGTCTTGATTAGCTGTTAACCATAAATCCACCTAATACTGAAAACTGGAATAATTCTTTGCTTTTGGATTCTACTGAAGCCTAAGTGACATGGTGATATTGGTTCTTCCAATCCATCAGAAATACTGCCTGAAGCCTCAAATCTATTGCTGCATTAACCAGTGAAGGCTCATCGTGGAGGAAATTCTATATGTAACTTGGCCTTCAGTTAAAGAAATTCTTCAAAAGTTTTTGTAGCCCAGCAATTCCTATAGTAGCTAATATGGATCTTCAGCTCAGAGGGTCATGGGATGCTGTTCAATAGCAAAGGAAATATTGAAACAAATAGAAGGTCAATTTAGAAGAAGCAGTGATCTGAATCTCCCCCAGGGTGCCCTCGCATTAAGCTTGGATTTGTAATTGAAAATAAATCTTTCATGTCTGGGTGACAAGTCCGAGGTCCTGTCCTGGGTGCAGTTTTCATGAAGTATTATATTTTCCAACTTGAAGTCACTGTCCTTTTCAGCTGCTTTTGACCTGCCATGCCACAGTAGGCTGTAGGCTGCCAAGTGATTAGCTATTCAGGAAAAAAGTGAAACTAATCTCTGTATTAATATACATGAAGTGAAATGAGAAAGGATCAGAGACTTGGAGGCACAGAGACTGATGTAACAAGCTGTGCAGCGAGGCAGACTCCCCCAGACCTGTTAGGAGAACCAAATCCCAGAGAGGAAGGGTGACATTTGGCAGAGGTGCTGGAAGAGACAGTTGCTGCGGGTTGAAGTGACAACTTGATTTTCTTGCACTTTAATGTAAAGAGTTAGTCCTTTTTCAGAATGAAAAGAGCATTCTGTTATTATGCCACTTAGCGAAAGGCATGCAAGTGGAGAACTCAATTTTTTTTTTTTTCTTTTGCTTTGAGGATGGGAAGGGAGTTATATTGAAGAGATGTATGACTTAAAAAAAGTTGCTAAGTTAGTAAGTTACAAAGCATTTCTGTATCAATTTGGAGTTTTCTGAGGAACATATATATATCATCTATCTTCCAGTAGAAATACCTTCTTTCTCTTAGAGAATCAGATAATCGTGGAGATGTATTCATATCACAAATATGAATCTTTTCATGAAAATTAGTTCATTGAATCAGCATTCAATGGGCACCTACTTTTTGCCAGGCACTCTGCAAGATCCCCTGGAGAAGGAAATGGCAACCCTCTCCAGTATTCTTGCCTGGAGAATTCCATGGACAGAGGAGCCTGGTGGGCTACAGTCCATAGTGTCACAAAGAATTAGACATGACTGAAGCAACTTAGTACGTACGCACTGCTAATTATGCAATGTACAAAGTCTAGTCAGACATGTCTCCTGTTATTCAGAAAGTTAATTTTATCCAAATGTTTCCTGAATGTATTTCTTGGTCTTCCTGCAGTCTCACCATGGAGAGAGTATATGAAAAAGATTCTTAGGAATCTACCTACTGAATCAGAATGTCTGGACAAGGGGTCCAGAATGCCTGTGGGTGGAATATGCACTTTCAGCAAGTTCCCAGATGAGTTCCATGTGCACTAAAACTTGAGAATTCTGATGTCCTAAAGGAAAAGAGTGCAAGAATTTCCTACCCAAAATATTAGGGCTGGAAGTAGCTTTAGTAACTAATGTCATCGCGTAATTGTATGCATGAGAAACTAGTATCAGAGACTGAACATAAATTGCCTGACGTCACACAGCTGTTCAGGTGTCCAGTTTTCCTATCTTCTAAGCCCTATGCTTGCAAAAGGTAGCTACATTGTCCATGTTCACTCTTCTTTTTGTGCTGCTAACCAACAATTCCCATGTAATAGTGTTTTGGGTTATAGGATTATGATGGCGAAAATTAGCTATATGAAATTATTTACCCTTCCGACCTCTTTTCCAGACTACTTTATATTTGCCCTTAACTATTCTAGAAAAACAGGGGTATTTATTCATGTAAAAAATCAATTCTCCCACAAAAAATGAATATATGAAGTCTATTCTATGTACCTTTATTAACTTTTCTTGCAGTGAAAAATGCTTATTATTATCTATAAATTATCCTTATATTTCCAAAGGAAAGGGAAAACTGAATTTTAAATGCAGGGAAATCAAATCTTTAATCTTACTTTTAAAGTTCTAGCTACCTTGGAAAGAAAATTCTCTTGTCAACTCATTTTTTATTATTCTTTTTGGTAGGAAATTCTTTTCAGAATTGAAATACCTATATAGTGCAAGCTAGTTTCTTTTTGTTCCATACTCAGAGAAGATAGAAAACATCTGGCAGCTTCTTCTGGCAGGATATTCAAGAAAAATCTTTATACTCTCAGGCAAAATAATCCAGCTTTTTTCCCTGCCTCCATTGTATGAATCTATTTCCCATCTCTTATATAAATGGATAAATGCATAATATAGATGAATATTTGTTGGTCAGAGCCAAGTTATAGTAGTTTAATTTGCAATTTATTTGAATAAAGTTAATTATAGCAAAAGCAATGTTATTCTACAGAAAATAACGTGCTCTTTAGGCTTTTCACCTATTATCCATGCCAAGAGAAAAATCATTATGCAGCATGCTAAGAATTTTTTTGATCTCTAAGAGGAAAGGCCGCTTGCATATTGCATTTGACCAGCTCTACCTCTGTGAGGTAAAGTTACTCATTAACAGAGCCACCTGAATGAGGATATTGTTGCAGCACAAAGGAGTCAGCCTGTAGAGGGAGCCTTTTTCTAATTCACACAGAGGTGCATTCTGTGTTTTGCAGAATTCAGGGTAGCTGACCCAAGGGGTACCCAACACGCTTCCTCCAATCATTCAGGATTATATTTGTGTATAAACAGGCTTAGACTCTTTCCCCATCTCACTATTCTTACAAAGAAAATAAATAATAAATTATACCCTGCAATTAAATGCACATTATTTGTAAAGCTTTCATTAGTTCTTAATCATTTCTGTAAATATCTTAGAATTATAAAAATAGCAGTTTTGTATTTTATACTTGACTGCCTTTTGTTTCTTAACATTGAAATTGGAATATTGCTAGCACCAAAGAGGAAAAATTCTACCAAGGCACACATGAGGGGCTGACTCAACAAAAGCAGTCGGCTCCAGTTATAGGTACAAGTTTGGCAATGGAGCAAACCTTAATTTCCTACTAAACTGAGTTGGTATGGTCATACTGTACCCAGTGGTAAAACAAAAAATTCTCTTTCCTTATTAAAAACAGCATGTCAGGTTCTGCCCAGAGAAACTTCACTCAGAGGAACAAGTATGGCTCAGAGGGTAAGAAAGGGTGATCAATATTTGATTATATAGATCCTAGGTCACAGCTGCTCCTTTCCTGAGCTGGGCCACAGCTCCTCTTAATTATTTGCGATCAGAAGTAAAGAATGTTAATTTCTCAAACTCAGCTTTCAGGCCCAGCACCTAGTCTGCTCCACTAGTATGACCTCCTTCTCCTCTTTTTTTCAGCCTCTGTTTCAGCCAGGTCATGCTTCTATTCATTTTTTCCCCAGACTCTTTCTCCAGGCTTTCAGTTATGTCAGTGTCCTTCTACTTGTGTTTTCTTTACCATCTGAAATTTTCTCTACATTAGATTCTCACTCCTCGAGGTGCCATTTTTTTCTTTTACAGCTCTTTACCCTGGACACAAATAAACACCTTAGTTTACACCAAATAAAATTAAAATATTTTAATATATATTATAATAAATTACATACATATGATCATTCCAGAATATGGACTAATTACATGGATTTTAGTAATACCTATTCTATATGCTTCCCAGGTAGCTCAGTGGTTAAGAATCCACCTGCAATGCAGGAGACACCAGTTCAATCCCTGGGTCAGGAATATCTCCTGGAGAAGGACATGGCGACCCACTCCAGTATTCTTGCCTGGAAAATCCCATGGGCAGAGGAGCCTTAATGGGCTACAGTCCATGGCGTTGCAAAAGAGTCGAACACGACTAAGCAACTAAAACAATGACATCATTCTATTATATGAGATTAGTTGCTCAGGCGTATCTGAAGCTTTGTGACCCTATGGGCTATATAGCCTGCCAGGCTTCTCTGTCCATGGGGGGATTCTCCAGGCAAGAATATTGGAGTGGGTCGCCATGCCCTCTTTCAGGAGATCTTCCCAACTCAAGAATCGAATCTAAGTCTCCCTCATTGCAGGCAGATTCTTTACCATCTGAGCCACCAGGGAAGCCCATTCTATTATAAAGCAATCAATAATTCTTGTCTTATGTACCACAACTAGAATTTAGTGAGAACATTACAGTACACTAGGCTCTTGTTTAGGTACTTTATATATCACATTTCATTTAACTAGATAATGACCCTGACTAGTAGATAAGAGTGTGAGGTCACCTAGTGAGTTAATGAAAAAGTAAGACTTAAAGATTTTGTCTTGAAAAAAAAAATGCACTTAATATTTTGATAAAGAAGTTTGCCTGTATGTATGATCTTTCTTTACATCTTCTGTAGCAACCTAAAGGGTGACTTTTCCTGGGCTTCTAAGCATTCCTCTTTTCAACACTTAACTTTTTTTCTCCTTAACAAATCATCCAACCGACATAACCCCCATTTCTTCCTTGATAATATAATCTTCTCCTTTCTACAGTCACACATTGGAACCAATGCATGATCCATTTGTGACAATGAAACACAGCAGTCTCCTTCTTATAATACAAAGGCACAATCAGAGAAGAGAAAAATAACTAAGCAAAAAAGGAAAGTGCGGGAAACTCCTCTGGTTTTAAACATAACTCAATAGAAAATTTGTCTTTCATCAAAAGTATTTCCAGGATAATGACTTGTGGTTTCTTTAGATTTCATGTAAGTAGAACAGGACTCCTTTTTCATAAAGTAGGTAAGTGGATAAAGTACTCATTCATTACTACATTAATTTTAAAGGGAATGTGAACTAGCTTCACTTGATATCAGCACTCATCTCAAAGAAAACCACTGTCAGTCAGAGCTCCGGGGTCAGAACTGTCTAGTCTTATTTCCAGGAAGGGCTATGTTCCCTTCTCAGGAGCAACTTAAATAGACCGACACTGGACCTTTACCCTGAGTACATCATTCTTCATATATTCTATACAGGACCATATGGTTCTGGTGGGAGGGGGCTCCCTTAATTATATTCAGAACATACAGTTCAGCTCAAGGGAAAATGTATTGGAGCAAGTGACAGGCACAGCATCAGGCACTGAGTGTAGAGAGGCATGGGGATATGGAACACACTTAATTAGAACAATCACACTATAATAAAAATGAAGACATGCTCGTCTCAACTTACTGCTGTTCTTAAATGAAGTAGTACATATTAAAGGTAAGAGTGGGATAGGGTATTACCTGCAACAGGCATATTTATAACGCCTAGAAAATAAGACTTAAGGTGTGCAACATCTTATTCAGAGTCTAAGGCTGTATCATTGAGAGACAAATGTACGGGCACTAATACAATTGTTATATTCCCTTGAGGGCTCCTTACGACTTTCATCTGAAGCTTTCCATTGTATGGAGGGCCATCACAAATCTTCTGGGCATGGAAAAGTCACAAAGTAAAGGGCAGAGAAACAAGGGTGGGGAATTGGGTAGTATTAAAGTAATATAAGGAGCTCTAATATTGAGGCTGTATATGGGATTATAGCGTCCATTTTTGGCTTTAACTTCCTATACTGAGATATAACCTTTATGTTAGAATTCTTTATTTTGTAATATTTATCTCCCAGTACACTTCCTAACAAACCATTAGTACTCAATAAGTGTTTGCTAAATTGGTGACTATACATATTTATTGTGGATAATCTTTTTTTTTTAAGTTTCATTTATTTTTGATTGTGTTAGGTCTTTGATTGTGCAGGCTTTCTCTAGTTGCCGTGAGTGGGGGCTGCTCTCTAGTTGCTGGGCACAGGCTTCTCATTGCGTTGGCTTCTCTTGTTGCTGAACACAGGTTCTTGGGCATGCAGGCTTCAGTAGTTGTGGCACATGGGCTCAGTAGTTGCAGTTCCCAGGCTCCAGAGCACAGACTCAATAATTGTGGCACATGGGTTTAGTTGCTCCAAGGCATGCAGGATCTTCCCGGATCAGGGATCGAACCTGTGTCTCCTGCATTGGCAAATGTATTGTTTATCATGGAGCCACCAGGGAAGCCCCTTATTGTGGATAATATTTATAAAAAATTATGTACAAGACTCTTTTCCATATTAGACTATAAACATTTGAATGAGATGGAGGGGAGTGAAAAAAATTCATCTTTGTATCCTCTGCCAGCTTCTAGCACACAAGAGGTCATACATTTATAGGATGACACAATGTACAAATGAAGTTGGGGTCTTGGCTCTGCCATTCTCTCTTCCCCTCCCCTCACTTGCTAATGACCTGGCCAAGTCCCACTTGCAAATCTGAAGATAGAGCTGGAAGCCTGGCCCCTACCAGATCCGAAGTAGAACTGACTGTGTGGTGAGCCACCTCATTCACTAATGCAGCCAGTATGGAGGACTGAGGCACTCCTGGTCTGCTAATTTCTTGTGTACAGACACAGGCTAAAAACATGTCCTGTGGATGATTATTTTTCAAGAATATGTAAATTTACATACACCACACATCTGTAAATTTTCAGGCACGTTTACAGACACTCTCAGGACTCATTCAGAGGAGGTCAGACACTGGAACAAAGCAGGGCAGAAGCCATGGCTGTGCAGCCTGAAATTCTAGCCTGTAACAGCTGGGAGGTTTCTGGCTGAGACAGCTGTTTGTGACTTTCTGCCATAGCTGTGATGGACTCTTGGCATTAGCTCGTTTCCTAGCCGAGCCACTTGATTGGTGAATGATGAACGCAAGTTGGTCTGGCTGACAGCTGTCTACTACCCAGGAACTATGGAAAACTGTGAGTAAAGTTAAAAGATTGGAGAGACCTCTCAGCTGCACTGATGAAACCATTTAGATGAGAAGTCTGACTAAGAGGTAAAGTTGTGAGAGAGACCTGTCACAAGGTCCTTTGTATAAGTTTTGAGAAACAGACTTTTAAGAGAGAAATGGAGGGGGTCTTTTCTTTCAAAGACATTGAAAATACCAGATAAAGTTGAAGAACTCATGTTAAAAAGAAACTCAGTGAGTAGTGAGTCTGTTGAGGTCAAGGTTATTTTTACAATTTCTAGGAATTGTGTATTCATAAGGCTTACTGTATACTAGGCTCTTAATAAATGTCAATGGACTTGAACTGAAAATGGACACAGTACTGTCAAGACTAGAGAATCACCTGTAATGCTGGTCTCTAAATTGGCCTAAATACATGGACAACTCATAAATTTTAGTGGCATTATGAAGAAGCATATACAATCTTCCTTAATGCATGACTGATTCCCTGGGTTGCCATTTCCTTCTCCAGTGCATGAAAGTGAAAAGTGAAAGTGAAGTCGTTCAGTGGTATCCAACTCTTAGCGACCCCGTGGACTGCAGCCCAGCAGGCTCCTCCATCCATGGGATTTTCCAGGCAAGGGTACTGGAGTGGGGTGCCATTGCCTTCTCCAAATGTAGAGAATACTTAAGATGTATCAATTTTCAGACTTGGAAATGCTCCAATTAAATAGGCTCTTGAACTACTGGTTCTTGAGGATTATTCTATTCTAAATGCCTACCTGGCCCATGACACAACACTGTTAAGGATCAATGGGCATTTAAGTTGAATTAGTTTAATTTACTCATCACCTTCTTAAGGTAGACTAACCATGCTCTCTCTGGTTTCTACTGATCCATTCATCACTGTGGCCATCTGATGATTATCAAGAACCGTTTTTCTTTATTGCAAGGAACTTATGCACCCATTCATTCATGAGTGTAATTCCTCTAGAATCAAGGAAAAGATTTCATTAAAAATGAAACTAGGGTCATCCCAAGGAGATTTTTACTGAAGCATAGCCTCACCACTTCCCACGAGATTTTGTCTGTGTGTGGAAAGCTGGTTTTACAATTATAACTAGTTGGATTTAGAGAGAAAAATCACATATAGAACAACCAATACGATTGAAAGAGCAATGATTTTATTTTCATTAAATTTGACTTTGGCCAAATAGATAAGTAAGTGTGTGGTGGGAATCTTGCTATTTTCTTATTTCTTTTAGGTTTTTTAGGTTTCTTCTAATCTCAGCAAGCCCAAACCAGGGTTAGCACTATTCTCATTCTAAAATACTTGTTTTGGGACTAGCTAAATAATCTCATCAATGACTATTGAAAGTCTAGGAGTCACCTGATGTGTATCCCTAGGGCTTTGTCACATAATAGGCATTCAATAAATACATATATTGAATTGAATTAAGAATGGGCACAACTTTGTTAAGGTGAGATGCCAGTTAGGTTCCATTACCATATTATGTGACATTCTCATGTCATAGGGGATTTTGTAGACAACATTCAGAGTTGGTTATGTGTTAAAAATGTGAAAAGAAATTGAGCAGATTATTTGAATCAAAACATAAATTGATCATGTTTTTCATAGACAGAGCTTTTGAAACTTACTTTCAGAAAACACCTAGAGGTATAATACTTGATGTAAATAATATTTACTAGTAATATCAAGAATTGGGAAACAATGTCATCATTATTTATAGCCTTTGCAGGGTTAATTGAATCTCTTATCTATTCAGTTATCTGTGTTTAGAGATCAGATTTATTTTTCTCATGTTTTTTAATTCCAGGGAAAAGCTGTTCAACCAAGAATATTTTCCTAAATAATACTGGCTAGGGAAAATAGAAGAGTATAGTTTTAAATCAGTTGCCTATTATTATTTGTCAGTTATTGGCAATATGTTCTTCCAACAGTTTTCAGAATTGATAGAATGGAATGCCTAATATTGAGTTAACTCTTGTTGCCCTTCCCCACAATCTCAACAGAAAATTTAAGTCATGTTTCATATATTAAACAACAGCAGCTATGTAAGAGAATTAGTTAAAAATAAGGGTGGTTGTCTTTTGAATTGTAAATCACCGAGACTCTAAATGCCACTTTGAAAAAAAAAAAAAAAAAAAAGAGTGCTATGAATCTACACTTCCCAAATGGAATCTAGGGAGATTAAGCTACTGCTGGCTGTACATCTGTTACACAAAACAGCTGCATCAGAGGGTATGGCTTAAAATAGAAATAGATTGTGTAGATGCTCTTTTGGCTCCAGAACATCCTTATAAAACACCTAGTCACACACATCCTCCATCTAATTTTCTAGCAACAATTTAAATAAATACAAGATGTCAGACAATAGTCCCAGTTCAGGGAAAAAAGGACTTCAATTCCACCCAAGTTAATTGGGGCTAGAATCATTCCTGCGACATCTATGGCAATTTCACATTGGTGCACTTCAATTAAGGAATAATAAGAGTGCAAAGTAATTTATACTCATAGATTAGATGTCGTCTGTGAAAAATTACCGATTAACTCAAAGGCGGCCTCTGGAGTGCTCACCAAGCATTTTAATGGGGGTCTCTCTGTCACCTCTTGTCCTAGTATCTGGTCAGAAACTAACAACACTCTAAATCTGCCTTTTAGAAGATTCAATATACCTGTTTTGCACATCTATGACTTCTCCTCTTAACAGTTCTCTAAACCATAACTGTTTTGCAGTGATAATCAATTTTAATCACCTCTTATTGTTTTATTTTCTTCACACTTTTTTTTTCATTTCAAGTCTTCCAGTATTACTCAGCATTAAAAGGCATTTTCTTCAATAAGGTAACAATAAAAAGACGTTTTGAGGGGGATAATATTGTTATTCAAATATTCTGTATTGGTTTTTTCACCTAAATGAGTACACATTACTAACTTTCAACAATGAGAAAATGTGATGTTTCTTGTAAAGAGGGACTCGATTCTTAATTACTGTTTTCTCTAAACTAAAAATTTATGTCTTAGTCAATGATGATTATCATGTAGAAAATTTTGTGCATAATATTTGACCTTTTAAAACTCTCCACAAATTAAGCAGGAGGATTATTGCTTGATTACTTGTTCTCAAATCAGTACTATCTTCTTGAAGTGTCTAAAGACACAGCTGAAAAACATTAAATGAAGACAAGACACTGAAAATGGCTTAACTGAAACCATTACTCTCTTTCCCTTCTTCAGCTCTTATCTGAAAACAACAACAACAACAAAGTGAAACATAAAGAAAACCTGCACTTATTTTATTAGGAAAGAAAACGGTCTGCTTTCAGTTGTTAGTAATTTATTCTAAAAGATGGAAAACCGCAATTAAACACAAGTGAAGCAAGTTGACTTCCCCCTTTCTCTGTGATGAGGAAGTGTCAGAGAGCTTGGCCTAACATGGAGAGACAATCTGGGTACTAAGGTGAGTTGTCCCACTTATTAGGGGCGTGAATTTCAATGAACTGAACATATTAATTTTTGTGCAACATTGTTTTCTGAAGGCCAAACATGGGAACAATGAAGCTACTTTGCCGGGCTAATTGCATTAACAAGGGTTGACCCTGTGAGCTAAGGGCAGTTGTCATTTTTGTAGGTCACTTTTCATATAGGATCCCAGAAGAACTTTTAAATGTTTATTTCTATCTGTAACAAGTATTTCGTGGTTCTCTTTCTAAGAATAAGGAATTGGCTACACTGTAATTAATGAGAGCCTGCAACATTACCAACCTCATATGACTTTCAGGGAACATAGCATGTGTGTGCATGTGTGTGGGGCTCTGTTGTGTCCAACTCTTTGTGACCCCATGGACTGTGGCCTGCCACGTTTCTCTGTCCCTGGGATTTTCCAGGCAAAAATACTGGAGTGGGTTGCCATTTCCTCCTCCAGGGGATCTTCCCAACCCAGGGATCGAATCTGGGTCTCCTGAGTCTCCTGCATTTGGCAAGTGGGTTCTTTACTACTAGCTCCAGCCACCTGGGGAGTCAGAGGACATGTTTTTTGTTCTTCACTTGCTAAGTCATGAATGACTCTCTGTGACCCCATGCACTGCAGCACCAGGCTTCCCTGTCCTTCCCTATCTTCCCAGAGTTTGCTCAAATTCATGTCCATTCAGTCAGTGATGCTGTCTAACATCTGATCACCACCCCCTTCTCCTTTTGCCTTCAGTCTTTCCCAGCATCAGGATCCTTTCCAGTGAGTTGGCTTTTCACATCAGGTGGCCAAAGCACTGGAGCTTCAGCTTCATCAACAGTTCTTCTAATGAATATTCACAGTTGATTTCCTTTAGGATTGACTGGTCCAAGGGACTCTCAAGAGTCTTCTCTAGCACCACAGGTTCAAAGGCATCAATTCTTTGGTGCTCAGCCATCTTTATGGTCCAACTCTCACATCCACACATGACTACTGAAAAAAGTATAGCTTTGACAAGATGGACCTTTATCAGCAAAGTGATGTCATTGCTTTTTAATACGCTATCTAGTTTTGTCATAGCTTTCTTTCCAAGAAGCAAGTATCTTTTAATTTCGTGGCTGTAGTCAACATCTGTAGTGATTTTTGAACCCAAGAAAATAAAATCTGTCACCATTTGCACTTTTTCCCTGTTTATTTGCCATGAAGTGATGGGACTAGATGCCATGATCTTAGTTTTTTGAATGTTGAGTTTTTAGTCAGCTTTTTCACTCTCCTTTTTCATCTTCATCAAGAGGTGCTTTGGTTCCTCTTCCATATCTTAGAATGGTATCATCTGCATATCTGAATTTGTTGATATTTCTTCTGGCAATCTTGATTCCACCTTGTGATTCATCCAGCCCAACATTTTGTATGATGTACTCTGCATAGAAATTAAGTAAGCTGGGTGACAATATGCAGCCTTGACTATTCCTTTCTCAGTTTTGAACTAGTCCGCTGTTCCATGTCCATTTCTAATTGTTGCTTCTTGACCTGCGCACAGGGTTCTCAGGAGACAGGTAAGGTGGTCTGATACTTCCATCTCTTTAGGGATTTTCCACAGTTTGTTGTGATGCACTGACAGAGGCTTTCATGTAGTCAATGAGGCAGGAGTAGATGTTTTTCTGAAACTCTTTCTTTCTCTATCATCCAACGAATGTTGGCAATTTGATCTCTGGTTCGTCTGTGAGAGATCCTTTTCTAAATCCAGCTTGTACATCTGGAAGTTCCCCTTCATGAATCACAGCCTTGTCATGGCAAAGGGGCTTGCATAACTCAATGAAGCTATAAGCCATGTTGGGCAGGGCCACCAAAGACAGGTCATAGTGGAGAGTTCTGACAAAATGTGGTCCACTGGAGGCAAGAATGGCAAAACACTCCAGTATTCTTGCCACAAGAACCCCACAAAGAGTATGAAAAGAGAACATATTAGAAAAGTTTAAAAAGTGGTTGAGATATAAAAAGTGATACAGAGGGGGATTTGAAGAAAAGGCCCAAGGGAAGTATGTGTGTGCTGAGGTGCATTAGTCATGTCCAGCTCTTTGCAACTCTATGGATTGTAGCCCACCAAACTCCTCTGACCATGGGATTCTCCAGGCAAGAATACTGGAGTGGGATGCCATGTCCTCCTCCAAGGGATAGTCCCAACCCAGGGATCAAACCTGTGTTTCTTATGTCTTCTGCTTGGCAGGTGGGTTCTTTACCACAAGTGCCACCTGGGAAGCCTAAGGGTAGGGACCTGGCTAATTTAATGTTAGGTAATAATTTCTGAACTTCAGTCATGAAAATGTGATTTTTCTTTGGTTTGGAAATCTTGCTTTGTGGCAGCAGCTTATTTATACTGCTGACTCTGTTCATTTAAACCTGTCATTGCCAAAGTAACTATATCACCAGCCCGCCTACCCAAAAGCCTAAAAAGCCAGTAAAGTCCTTAGATCCAAGAAGATAGATATGGTTAAAAGGAGGAATTTAAGTATAATCTTCCTCTTCCTTGAAGCAAAGGGTTATTGAAGCAGTACACAAAGGACATACTTATTTTAGAAATTAGGAATGTCTATAAGTGAATATTTAAATACCCCCATGGCTTGGGCCTATTTAAACATTCTATTCAGCTTTGCAAGATATGTGATTAAAAATGGTAGGTGACTAAACAAACCCAACATACCCTCTCTCAACTTTCCCTCAAATAATGAAAAAGATGTGGAGAAACAAAATGCTTTAATGCTTTAAATGACAATAAAAATCAAGTTTGGAAGTAAGACTATGACAAACCTCTTGGAGAACTTGGAACTGATCATAAAATTGATCAAACTGGATTTTATTCATTTCATATTTACAGATCATTTACAATATGCTAAGCAGTGTAAGCAACTTACAAATGCTGATTTATTGAATCTTGATTAACCTTATTACTAACCTCAGCTCAAAAATCACCCAGTTGATAAGTAGTACAGTCTGGATTTGAACTTAGATGCTCTGACTCCAAAGTCCATGTTCAACCCCAACATACTTTGCTGTAAAACCTAGACTAAAGATGACTTCATGGAGCTGAGGTGCTGTGCTGGGCACACAGTCAAATTGGCAAGGATGTGTGTATAGGTGGGCTTACTGGTTTAGAACCTATTTCCCCAAAGACTGTAAGATCCTTCAGGAGCTATGGTGTGTTTGTTCTCTTATGTACATTAAATACCAGGAAGATGTTCTTTGTTTTTATTGGCAGATAAACGTGTCCCTGAATGTTGGTCAGAAAATTGTTTCCTAGGTCTCCTGGCTGAGAAGTCCAAGGTCAACACCTGGTTAGGCATTCATCTCTCTATTGCATGAGAGTCTAAGGCCATACCATCTTGAACACTCCAGATCTCATCTCTACTGCAGGAGAACTACATTTAAAATTTGTCCTTTTTTTTTTTAATGAAAAAAAGCAATACCCTAAAGAAAACTTGAAACCTGAAGAAGAAAATAAAAACATAAAATGGAAAAAAAACTCTTACTAAAAAGAAAAACTATGACTTACATTATAAAATGAGAATTTTCCAAAGAAAGGAGGGTTATGATTACATTTTCTAGCAGTTAAAATGATTATAACAGGATGTTATTCACCTTTGTTTTTTTAGGAGAAAAGTAAAGGAGAAAAAAAGATGCAGTGTTCAAAGCATTGTGTGACTCTCAAGACTCATTTTTGTCATTTTTAGCAACTGTTAGTCCAGGATAGCACCTATTATTTTACGTAGATACCAGATAAGTCATGCAAGGCCATCTCAGTTGTAAAGTAGAAGATTTCACACAAAGAACACATTTTGGAAATTGGTGAAGTGTGGAAAGAGAAGAGAAACAGCTGAGGGAAAAGGGAGAACCTAGTGTCTCCCCCAGTTTGCAGAATTGCCCTGACGAGACATTTTCTACCTGGATTCCTGAGTTGGGACCAAACAAAGAAGGGGAGGAACCATAAACCCTCTTACATATTTCGTGTACTTGAATTCTTACTTTGTTTCAAGATGATGCAGGTGTGATATTAATTCTGAGCCCTTGAATGTCTGAGAATAGGAATTTTGTTGTGTATATTGTCCTTGTGCCATGACGTTTTTGCCTAAAACTTGTGTTGTCTTCTGGAAAGAAGTTGGATACAGGGCTGGGGCCAGTGTGATTTTTTTGCTTCTTTCTAGGTATTCTGTGTTGGTTTTATTGTTTGCATTATATACTTTGTTTGGGGGAGACACAAGATGAGAGTATGAATTTTTTCAGTCTTTGTAATTAAAAAAAAAGTTTTAGGACTTGTCTGAATGTGGGTATCTATTTTTAGTCTTTGCTTATAGTAAGGGAAGGCTCTTTTATTTGGTATATTCATTTTTTCAGCTCAAGAAAACTGTTCCATAATACATTTCATTATGCTTCTATTCCAATTTTTAGATCTTTCTTAGAAAACTCTACTATTCTAAAGTTAGTTTTCTGTATTTTTAATATCATACCTGTTATTTTCTCCCTCCTCACTGCAACTCTATTCTCCTTTCCCCCTATATTGTAAGTGGGCTTTTAAAGTATAACCTCTTTATCAGTGGGGCTTCCCAGGTTGTTCCCAGTGGTAAAGAATCCACCTGCCAACGCAAGAAATGCAGGAAACATGGGTTCCATCCCTGGATTGGGAAGATCCCCTGGAGCAGGGCATGGCAGCCCACTCCAGTACTCTTGCCTGGAGTACGTGGACAGAGGAACCTAGAGGACTATAGTACAGTGTCACAAAGAATCAGAAATGAGTGAGCACCCATGTGTGGCATGGCTATGTCTGTGCCAATGAATCAGTTTTCTACTGTATTGATTCTACTCTTTGCTAACATCAATCACTGTGGATTTAAAATCTGTCACTATTATTTAATTCTCTTGATATCCTCCCTTATCTCACCACCCATTTTTAAATATCAGCCTGATGTTTTTTATTTCAATCTATTCTCTCCAAGTTGATTTATACCTCTGTTTCAGAGGTAATACATTATACATTCTAGGAAGTATGTCAAATTTCTATAATTATATTCTGGCTTCTGTATCATTTTCAGAGGTCTGCTTTTTTATTTTCATCATGGTGATAACTTTCTTTCAGATAGTAGTATTTTTAAATGGGAAAATATTTTTAGTTTTGATGTTTTCTCCTTTATTTTTTCTTGAGCATGATATCCAGACCCAGAATTTGTCAAATTACAAGTTATGACTTGTTCTTAGTCCTACTCAGTTAACTTTTCAACTGGCAAAATTCTTTTCTTCTTGGATCTAAGACTAAATAGCTGTTTGATGGACACTGTCCTTGACATAGTTTTCAGCAGTTAAAATTTTATGGACTGCCTCTGTCTCCAACATGCTAAAACACATAGAGATATAATAACTATCATATTAGCTAGGATTCTTTTAATTTATAAACGGGATGTTTAAAGGAATCAAGCAAAAAAAAGCAACAATAAAGGGAATCTATTGGGTCATATAATAAAATATTAACAGCTAAAAAGTAATTGACATCATGCATGGGTGCATCCAAATGTTTAACCTCTACTGTCGACCCTCTCTTGCAAAAGTTCTAGATACAAGGGGCCAAGAGAAGATTAGCACAGTACAAACATGCTAGATGCAAAGATGTAAGTTCTCATATAAGATGTAAGATTTGGGCAGCACTTCACTCTGCTTTTTAGCCATAAGTATGAAATGGGAATGTAATCAGTTCCCAGGTAGGTTATTGATGATCAGAGCCAAAGCATTTCATTCACCCTAGTGAGTAGTAAGCATACAGTCAGTGTAGATGACATCCCATTTGAAAATAAAATAAAAAATTAAAGAGATATTGAGAAAGAGAGAATAATATCAGCATGGCTTAGAAAAAGTGCTTATCTCCATAAATTATTTACTAAGGGGATTGGAAAACAAATGTGGACAGTATTATTTTACACTCTCTGTAGGGTACAAAAATGTATATAGTATGTGAAGCTGGATTAGACAGTTATAAAGATAAAATAAGTGTGTACTGAAAATGCAATCTTGAAGGAGGAAGAAAAACTTAAACTCCCCTATAATAGAGAATAAAGGAAAAAGATAGAAAAAGAAAGAAAAGAAATTAGAGTTTGAGACAATAACTATGTAACCTTAGAGTTGTAGATATACATTTTAGAGGAAAACATCATCAAGGTTATTAAAGAAGGCAAATATCAAGTACACATTAACAAGGCAAAATTTCAAGTACAAGGATGGTATTTCCCTGAGTTTAAAAATGAATATTATAATGGCCTAGAATAAAAAGATACAAATAAATAAACACCTACTAGGTCCTTTGAATCACAAGGACAATTAATACATCCTTTCATCAACTGTACAGATAAAAAAGTTGCCCACAAAGGAATAAAAGCCTGACAAGTTGAGACATGAACTAGAAAACAGAAAAGGTGCTACTGAGTTTTCAGTATATCAACCTATGACTTAAATTTTTTTTTCCTAAATATTTACTCACACATGAAAGCAATAGAATGATAATGTCAGATATGCTTGGCTCAGAAATTATGTCCATTCTGCAGATATTCTTTAAAGATGCATTCCAAATGATTGAATGACAAATTAAAACTCAGAATTTAAAAACTTGAAAAATGTATCATTAAAGGACATCAGTCATGTCCAGCTGTTTATGATCGCATGGACTTAGCCCACCAGACTCCTCTGTCCATGGGATTCTCCAGGCAAGAATACTGGAGTGTGTTGTCATGCCCTTCTCCAGGGGATCTTCCTGACTCAGGGATCAAACCCAGGTCTCTTGTATTGCATGCAAATTCTTAACCATGTGAGCATTAGGGAAGCCCAGTTAAATGACTGGATATGATGTAAATTTGTTAAACATAGTTAATACTCTTAGTAATTGTAGTTTTGGATAGACGAACAAAACATAAAACATTTCTGGAATAGAAGCTGTTTAAGCTACAAATAAAAATAATGTATATTTTTAGATTTAAACAAGTAGATTACACTAACAAGGCCTTAAATTGTGTGTGTGCTCAGTTGCTCAGTCATGGTTGACTCTTTTGTGACCCCATGGAGTGTAGTTCGCTGGGTTCCTCCGTCCATGGGATTTTCCAGGCAAGAATATTGGAGTGGGTTTCCATTTCCTCCTTCAGAGCTTTAAATTGGGAGGAAAGCAAATAAAAGTGAAGATATAGTATTTAAAGTTATTCGCATTAAATTCGGAAAGCAAAAAAGACTTTAATTTTGGAGTTTACCCATGAATTAACTATAACTAACTCCTTGAAAGCAACTCACTAGGATTCAAGTTCCATGTTTTCTTGACTTTTAATTATTGATGTATCTCAGCTGCCTAAAACACTTCCTAGTATACAGTAAGTGTACAATAAATATTAGTTGAATGAATTACTTAATGAACTCACTCTTTAAAGCATAGTGTGTATGTGCATTTACTTCTATAGATTTAGAAACAATTGTCCTCATTGGAAAATTAAAAATAAACTCACAGAACCCACACAACAAAAACTAAGAACATAAAGATAACTGTTTAGGAATTTTAACCAAGATAAAGAATAATAATAATTTTTAAAAAACCCTAAAACTAAGCTACATAAGGCCAAGCAGAGTGGCAATGATAATACATCTAAGTAGGATAAATTCTACTTTTAAAAAATGAATTTCTGTTTGATTAAGAAACAAAATCCAAATACATCCTGATTACAAGCAACATGTAAAAAATGTAAAAGTCATTGGACATAAAAGCATTATAAGGTAAAGAAACTAAAAGCAAGCCTTGAGGACAGTAGTATATTTAGATACAGGAAAAGTAAAAAAAATATTAAATAACATATATTTACATTTTTTCCTAAAGAAACTCTGGTCCACAGTTGGACCAGAGTTATAACTTACAATGAAAATAGTTGTCATGAATATTTACATGACAAAGAGAATAACATTAAAACATATAAAAGTAAGCCTCCTAGAAAAATAACAATTTTAAAAATTAATGTGCTGGTAAAAGAACAATTACTTAAAAGACGTTTATGTAACTGGGTATTTGAGAGACTAAGCAGGAAATATATATGTAGACACAGAGAATTTGAATTATATGATTTGAATTATGGATTACAGGTTGAATTAATTTGGTTGTAGTGAACCATAAGCACCCTGCAGAGAACACAAGTTCTTTTCACACACCTATATCATAGTTGGGTTTCCCAGATGATGCTAATGGTGAAGAATCCCCCTGCCAATGGAGGAGATACAAGAGACATGGATTCTACCTCTGGGTTGGGAGGATCCCTTGAAGTAGGAAATGGCAACCCTACCTAGTTTTCTTGTCTGGAAAATTCCAAGGGCAGAGGAGCCTGGTGGGCTATGGTCCATGGGTCCGCAAAGCGTTGAACATGACTAACTACTCTTAGTTCTGCCTTGTAAGAAAACACTATTCCATTTGGAATAGAGCCTTTTATATTTTTACATATTCTATCTTACTATCATTCAAAGGATAAGTTAACAAATCCAAACTTTCAAACTTCAAGTAGCAATCATAAATCTCATTTTTAATCACAAAGGACACATACATCAATAAAATATCATGTTTATTAAGGAGGACTCCCCAATTTAATTAAAACAGATTCCCTATTTTTTAAAATTCATTTATTTAACTGGAGGCTAATTACTCTACATTATTGTGGTAGTTTTTGCCATATGTTGACATGAATCAGCCATGGATGTACACGTGTCCCCCATCCCGAATCCCCC
Organism: Ovis aries; assembly: GCF_016772045.2. NCBI lineage: Eukaryota > Metazoa > Chordata > Mammalia > Artiodactyla > Bovidae > Ovis > Ovis aries. Next base: position 213,849,020 of record NC_056054.1, read on the forward strand.
TCCCACCTCCCTCCCTATCCCATCCCTCTGGGTTGTCCCAGTGCACCAGCTTTGAGTGCCCTATTTCACACATTGAACTTGGACTAGTGGTCTACTTCACATACGGTAATATTATACGTGTTTCAATGCTATTCTCTCAAATCATCCCACCCTTGCCTTCTCCCACAGAGTCCAAAAGTCTGTTCTTTATATCTATGTCTCTTTTGCTGTCTTGCATATAGGGTCATCATTACCATCTTTTAAAATTCCATATACATGTGTTAATATACTGTATTGGTGTTTTTCTTTTGGACTTATATTATTATATTGTATATATTATTATATACACTTGTATATAATAGACTCCACTTTTATCCACCTTGTTAGAACTGATCCAAATGCATTCTTTTTAATGGTTGACTAATATTCCATTGTGTATATGTACCACAGCTTTCTTATCCATCCGTCTGCCTATGGACATCTAGGTTGCTTCCATGTCCTGGCTATCATAAACAGTGCTGTGATGAACACTGGGGTACACGTGTCTCTTTCAATTCTGGTTTCCTTGGTATGTATGCCCAGCAGTGGGATTGCTGGGTCATATGGCAGTCCCTAGAACTGTAGTCTCAGCCAAGAAGAAATGTTCAGGGGGTGGGAATGGAAAGAGTTGGAGTTATAGACTTTGCATATAACAAGGAGGGTTAAAGAGGTAGATAATCCTTGTTTAGGGACTTCCTAGGTGACTCAGCATCCAAGAATCTGCCTGTCAATGCAGGAGACATAGGAGACTCAGGTTCGATCCCTGGGTAGGGAAGATCTGGAGGAGGAAATGGCAACCCATTCCAGTATTCTTGCCTGGGAAATCCCATAGACTGAGAATTCTGGTTGGCTATAGTCCATAGGTGACAAAGAGTTGGACACAACTGAGCGTGAACATGGACACATCCATGCAATCCTTGTTTAGTTCCCAGTTTCATTGGGTTAAATGTTCTCAAGGGTAGATTTCTAAATGAATTTAGGGGATATATCAAACTTCTGCTGCTAAGTCGCTTCAGTCATGTCCCTGGGAGTCTCCAGGCAAGAACACTGGAGTGGGGTGCCATTGCCTTCTCCAATGCATGAAAGTGCAAAGTGAAAGGGAAGTCACTCAGTCGTGTCCGACTCTTCATGACCCCATGGACAGCAGCCTACCAGGCTCCTCCGTTGTTCCCAGCCCAAGTCAGTGACAAGGTTGAGAAAATTCAGATCAAATGCTCTTACATGTTGGTTTGTTGATGTGTTAACTAAAAACAAACTAGCTGTCATTAGAGTGATAAGAACAATTGATTATTTTTTTTACCAAAGTCAAGAGGGATGGGACATAAAACATGTATCAAAGGAAGAAATGTGAAGGGAAATTATTTAAAAATTCAAAATATAAGATAATTTGGGGGAAGAGATTATCTTACATATTTAAAAATTGCAGTTATAAACGGCACAATTTTATTTTACATTAATTTGGTGCTAAATGCATAACAGTGATTTAGTGGGGCAAAGCTAACTTTCATATTCTTTTATTCACATTAAATTGAAAGTAGTTTACTGAAAAAAAGTATAGAGAATTAAAGTTTAGAGGCCCAAATAAAGAATAAAAGGAAAGAGAAACTATATGTTAATATGTCATAGGCAAAACAAAAAATATGCTAGAAATTAGTATATAATACAGATGTAATAAATACTGAGACTGCATTATTCCTAAAGAAGTACATGGCTGGGGTGGTCCAGGTGGCCACTCTTCAGAGATTTGTATTCACTAAATGTCACCTTCAGTGCAGGACTCCTCTCGGCTGAAATTCCCACAATTGTGAATCATTTCTTTGGCTCAAGAGGATATGCATTCTAAATATTCAGCTATCACTATGCTATAAAGCCAAGGAATGTACAACTCCATAGTTTAAAGAAGATTAACCCAGTCTTAGAAAGGTGGACTTTTTTCTCTATATAATCACCAGGAAAAAGAACCTTAGGGGTGGAGCCAGGATAAGAAAATAGGCAAATGTGGAAGCATGCCAGACTGGCAGAGCCAGTTTCAATTAGCAGCAGCATCCCAGTTTGGGGTTCTGGAATGACAGAAAGGCATGAGAGCCCTGGAGACCAGGAATCATGAGTCTAAGGACACTTTATTTAGGGAAAAGTGATACTGTGCAGAGGAGATGGGAGCCACCAGAATTCTCCTACAATGCCATTCCTCTATGCTGTCTTGCTGGCAGCCTGCAATCTTGAACACTGAAGGCACAGTTCTTTGGGAAATTGTGGAAGAGTCTATTGTCCAGACTACCTATCTCTCATCACTTCTACCATCCGTATTTCTTTTGTTTTTCTTTTAATTAAGTAAAAAAAAATTTTTTTTACTGTAGGATAATTGGTTTACAGAATTTTGTTGTTTTCTGTCAAACCTCAACATGAATCAGCTATAGGTATACAATACCCTCTCCCTTTGAACCTCCCTCCCAGCTCCCTCCCCATCCCACCCCTCTAGGTTGATACAAAGCCCCCTGTTAGAGTTTCCTGAAACATACAGCAAATTCCCATTGGCTATCTATTTTACATGTGGTAATGTAAGTATCCATGTTACTCTCTCCATACGTCTCACCCTCTCCTCCCCTCTGCCCAGTACTACCATCAGTATGTCTTTCTTGTCATGAGTTAGCCATCTGGTACTCTTGCCTGAAAAATCCCATGGATGGAGGAGCCTGGAAGGCTGCAGTCCATGGAGTCGCTAAGAGTCGGACACGACTGAGTGACTTCCCTTTCACTTTGCACTTTCATGCATTGGAAAAGGCAATGGCACCCCACTCCAGTATTCTTGCCTGGAGAATCCCAGAGACAAGGGAGCCTGGTGGGCTGCTATCTATGGGGTCGCACAGAGTTGAACACGACTGAAGTGACTTAGCAGTAGCAGTCATCCACATTTAGACTCCTAAGGCCCTAATTTTCTCCATTCCTTTTTGTAAATCTACCCTTAGCAAGCTGACTCATTGGAAAGACTGATGAACATCAATCAAAAATTAAATTTCATTTGACACCAAATTCACTCCTACATACCTATTCCTAGGTACTCTGGGAATACTTGGGCTTCCCTGGTGCCAAAGTTGGTAGAGAATCTGCCTGCAATTCAGGAGACCCGGGTGCGATCCCTGGATTGGGAAGATTCCCTAGAGAAGCAAATGGCAATCTCCTCCAGTATTCTTGCCTGGAAAATCCCATGGACAGAGGAGCTTGGTGTGGTACAGTCCATGGGGTCACAAAGAGGTAGACGTGACTTAGCAACTAAACCACCACCACCACTGGCAATACAGAGACAAGTAACATCCAGTCTTTGCCAGTCAATGAGGAACCCAAACCTATAGTAAAATATAGCATGAAAAGTATAACAATACAAGGTGTAGAAAACAGTGATGCAGCATAAGAAATCTTGAGGAGGCTTCCTGGAGAAGACGATAAAGCTGGATTTTGCAGGATAATAAGAACAAAAGCCAATATTCATTGAGTATTTTCTATGTTGGTGGTTGAAGCTGTATTATGAAGGATCATGTGTACGGTCTTCTTATCTTCTAACCTTACACCATGAGGATTTGAGGCAAGGTTTTAACAAGCAGGGTGAAAAGGAGATTACATGAATCTGCTATCAATTCGGCATCAGCATGTAAAGTATATCGGAGAAATGTAAGGCCAGAGAGAGAGCATTTATTTAGAAGGCTATTCGATTACTCTCAGTGCGGAATGATGTCACCTAAAGCAAAAATCATAGTAATGAGGAGGGAAAATAGTAGACGGTTTGTTGCAAGTAAACATTTAATCTGCTACTCTTCGAGGTATGTTTGCCTACTTTCAGGGGTTACACCTTCACTAAACCAGGACATTTTTCAGAGTGAAATGGGACACTAATACCAATTATATCTAGCGAGAAGGTATGAACAAAAAGACTATTCCAGGTAACCTGTTAAAATTAGATTTAAGTAAACTAGTGGTAAACTGGCAAAGAGGTCACTTAGGGGTGGAAAGGAAAGAGACATCTCAGAATGCCCGATATAAGTGGTCAGCTCTGAAGGACTGCCTTGCTGACACCTAATTCAACGTGTGTTTTTGGAAAGCAGAGGGCAGATTTGCATACTTTTTCAGCTATAACTGCCATATATAAAGCTACTCAACATTTAGAAGCTTCCAGACATTGTAACAAGTAACTTCTCACTGGGGTGATTTCTCAATACCATGCACTACCCTTGGCTCTAGGTGGCTCTTCCTTGGAGTAATGCTCAATTCTCTCTGAGCTCCTAAGAAGTACAAATATTCTGCTAACGGGCAGAATATTCCATTAACCCAGCTGTGCTGTGACTGATACAGCAGAAGCTTTCACAAAGCTCTCCTTAGAGCTGGAGCAGCATAAACTTTAGCAACAGGTCAGATGTGCTTTTGAGCTGCTGCTGGACAGCAAGTTGACACTGTTATCATTATTGTTCAGTTGCTCAGTGGTGTCTGACTCTTCGCAACCCCATGGATTGCAGTGCACCAGGCTTCCCTGTCCTTCACTGTCTTGCGGAGCTTGTTCAAACTCATGTCCATTGAGTCGGTGATGGCATCCAACTATCTCTTCCTCTGTTGCCCTCTTCTCATCCTGCCCTCAATCTTTCCTAGAATCAGTCTTTTTCAATAAGTCAGCTCTTGGCATCAGGTGGCCAAAGTATTGAAGCTTTACTGATATGACACTGATATGAAAGGAGAAAGTATCAGAAAACATTATGCACCAATAGGTAGAATTTATAGGGATTAAAATAATTCCCATAAGTCAATCACATGCTAATATTTTAAAATACTTTGCTGGGCTTCATAATGTTGTTTGTAATCATATTTATGTAGTTTTAAAAGGTATTTAAGTGCCAGTATTAGCAGTACATGCCATTGTTGGAGAATCAAGAAAAAGAAAACTATGATCATGAAAATAATTATTCAACATTTCTTCACTTGAGTACCAACTGTTAAATGATAGGAGAATTTCTTACATCTATATACACAACATGTACAACTTTCATTTGGCTTTTTCATTTAAAATTGTATCAAAATAATTCCCTACACTATTAAAGTCATTTCAAAGTATAATATGTAAACAGGGTAATATTTTGTCTTATAAGTATACTATAATCTCATTCATATCTCTATACTTAAATGTTTAGATTGATGCCAATATTTCACCAAAACAAATAATGCTGAAGTAAACACCTTTGCACAAGAATCACTTTTTCCTATATTCTGATCACCTTTAGATTTTTAACAGCGAAAACACTGGGAAGAGCTCTATTCATATTTTAAGGTAGATAGTGCATGCTGCAGTTCATGGGGTCACAGAGAGTTGGACACGATTTGGCAACTGAACAGCAACAACTACAACAACAATAATATATTATGACATTTCTTTCAAAAAATTTCATATCATTTTACACACTGGTAATTGTGAATGTTAGATCCATCTCACTCTCCTACTCTTAGCACCAGGTATTATAATTTTTGTAATCATCTTTGATAACTTCATGAGGTGAAATGGCGTCTCATTTTCTTTTAATTTGTGTTTCTTTGATTTTTTAGTGAGAATGCAAATTTTCTCATGCTGTTCACAAATACATTTAAGCTTTCTTGATTGAAATTTTCCAGGAAAATAGTCATTTCAATTCTCAGTCAGCTTTTGAGGTTGCATGCAGTTTTTTTCTGTTTTACACTTCTCCAATGACAAAAGGCTCAAAAGGTGCAGAGGAAGGTGCTGTATACATGGTGGGTGTTCAAGACACATCAGGGTGTCTCATTTGCACCTGGTTACATTGCCACCTATGAACATGGGAGGCCTTCAAGTGTAGGAAAAGCTTCTGGAAAAATGTATCTGAAGACTGTAGCAAAGTGGGAGGAAATGTTAACGAGAAGTAATTTAAGGACGTCACTGAACTTCCTTTAATTCATCTGTTTAGGAAGAGGTGTTTCCTGTCAAATCAATATCACACAAGAACTGCAGGCTCAAGGATATTCTGCTCAGACAAGAGTGGAGAGATAGGTTCCCATATGTAGGCAACAAAAACAACAGTAACAGCCTTAGGGAAATCAGGCCTAAGAATCAGTAGTCATCTTCCTACCAAAAGAAATTCTTCTAAAAGTCATTATCACATAATCACAATTATAATAAAGTGAAAATTTACTAAATCTTTTGCTTCATTCTTATTGATAACTTCTTTGAATGAATTAGCAAATCATACAAATATGTATATCTGCTAGTTGTTTTTTTTTTTTTTTTTAGTATTCATTGGCAGGAGATCTTTGCCTAAGACAAAGATATGAAGGAAAGTTTATTATGCCTCAAATCAAGCTACTAAAACAAATCTAATTTCAATTTTATTAGTGTGGGAATTATATAATTTGATATTGTTGCAAATTTGTGAACTGAGAGTTTTGAAAAGAAGGGGCAAGGGATTAGGTGGGTATATATCATGAGCAGACATGGGTTCAGTCTCTGGGTTGGGAAGGTTCCCCTAAAATAGGACATGGCAACCCACTCCATTATTCTTGCCTGGGAAATCCCATGGACAGAGGTGACTGATGGGCTACAGTCCATGGGGTCACAAATAATTGGACATTACTGAACAGCTGAACACAGAGATACATATATTATGAGCTGGGCTTGATGGAGATCTCAGTTCCATTTTAGTTCCATTTGAAACATAACTTTTAGGAAACTTGCCTAAGGTCATACAGTTAATGCATGGAAGACTCATAATTAAAACCTACTAAAACCTACCTTTAGTCTGGCACCAAAGCACACTTTCTTTCTGCTTCAGTTTCTGTCTCCAAAGTCTGTTATGAGTCCTTTAGAAATAATAGCTCATTTAATTTTCTTAGTAATTCTATATTAATGGGAACTATAATTAATCTTACTTTACTGTGGTGAAGCTAAATGGAGAGAGAGAACTAATTTGCCCTAGGTCACCTAGCTGGTAAGTGGTAGAGCTAGAAATCAAAATCCAGTTTGAGGTTGGCGCCTGTCCCCTGAACCACAAAACTGCTTTACTTGTTGTGCTATGGAAACATGGAATTGCTGACCTTCAATGGGAGCAGAACCTACAGCCTAATTTCTACACAGTAACACCCTCCAGGAAATTATCAGCATCTGCTTTACAATCTATGTAATACAATAGTCTACTTACATAATGAATATTTGTACTATTTCTTGGTTCCCACAGAAATCTGGCAGATGAGGAAAATCATACTATTATCTCATCAACAGGTTGCTTACTGGGGGCAGGGCATACTCTGAAGAAGAGCTGCGGAAAGGAAGGGCACATTTTATGCTGTAGTTTGAAATGATTTTTTTTTCACTTGATGTAGATAAAGAGCAAATGGAATTTTATTTGTAGGAGCATATCTCTGAGGAATTAAAAATGGCAACCATGTAGTTACCCCATGCTGAATAGCATCTATGTCACACTTATTTTCTAAAAGATATTTTAGTTCAGTTCAGTTCAGTCGCTCAGTCATGTCTGACTCTTTGCAACCCCATGAATCGCAGCATGCTAGGCCTCCCTGTCCACCACCAACTCCTGGAGTTCACTCAGACTCATGTCCATCGAGTCAGTGATGCCATCCAGCCATCTCATCCTTGGTCGTCCCCTTCTTCTCCTGCCCCCAATCCTTCCCAGCATCAGAGTCTTTTCCAATGAGTCAACTCTTCACATGAGGTGGCCAAAGTACTCGAGTTTCAGCTTTAGCATCATTCCTTCCAAAGAAATCCCAGGGCTGATCTCCTTCAGAATGGACTGGTTGGATCTCCTTGCAGTCCAAGGGACTCTCAAGAGTCTTCTCCAACACCACAGTTCAAAAGCATCAATTCTTCGGTGCTCAGTCTTCTTCACTGTCCAACTTTCACATCCATACATGACCACTGGAAAACCATAGCCTTAACTAGACGGACCTTAGTTGGCAAAGTAATGTCTCTGTTTTTGAACATGCTATCTAGATTGGTCATAACTTTCCTTCCAAGGAGTAAGTGTCTTTTAATTTCATGGCTGCAGTCACCATCTGCAGTGATTTTGGAGCCCCAAAAAATAAAGTCTGACACTGTTTCCACTGTTTCTCCATCTACTTCCCAAGAAGTGATGGGACCAGATGCCATGATCTTCATTTTCTGAATGTTGAGTTTTAAGCCAACTTTTTCACTCTCCTCTTTCACTTTCATCAAGAGGCTTTTTAGCTCCTCTTCACTTTCTGCCATAAGGGTGGTGTCATCTGCATATCTGAGGTTATTGATATTTCTCCCGACAATCTTGATTCCAGCTTGTGTTTCTTCCAGTCCAGTGTTTCTCATGATGTACACTGCATAGAAGTTAAATAAGCAGGGTGACAATATACAGCCTTGACGTACTCCTTGTCCTTTTTGGAATCAATCTGTTGTTCCATGTCCAGTTCTAACTGTTGCTTCCTGGCCTGCATACAGATCTCTCAAGAGGCAGGTCAGATGGTCTGGTATTCCCATCTCTCAGAATTTTCCACAGTTTATTGTGATCCACACACTCAAAGGCTTTGGCATAGTCAATAAAGCAGAAATAGATGTTTTTCTGGAACTCTCTTGCTTTTTCCATGATCCAGTGGATGTTGGCAATTTGATCTCTGGTTCCTCTGCCTTTTCTAATACCAGCTTGAACATCAGGAAGTTCACGGTTCACGTATTGCTGAAGCCTAGCTTGGAGAGTTTTGAGTATTACTTTACTAGCGTGTGAGATGATTATCCCCTTAAATATACATGGTAAAGAAAATACACTGATGGTTTTAGTTTTGTTTCTTTAGCCCCTGCTGCTGCTGCTGCTGCTAAGTTGCTTCAGTCATGTCCGACTCTGTGTGACCCCATAGACGGCAGCCCACCAGGCTCCCCCGTCCCTGGGATTCTCCAGGCAAGAACACTGGAGTGGGTTGCCATTTCCTTCTCCAATGCATGAAAGTGAAAAGTGAAAGGGAAGTCGTTCAGTCGTGTCCGACTCCTAGCGACCCCAGGGACAGCAGCCTACCAGGCTCTTCCATCCTTGGGATTTTCCAGGCAAGAGTACTGGAGTGGGGTGCCATTGCCTTCTCTGCCTTAGCCCCTACCACATAGAAAGTATCCTGCAAATACGTGCCTCTGGAGATAAAGGCACAAGCTGGAACCAAGATTGCCAGGAGAAATATCAATAACCTCAGCTATTCAGATGACACGATCCTTATGACAGAAAGCAAAGAGGCACTTAGGAGCTTCTGGATGAAAGTGAAAGAGGAGAGTGAAAAAGCTGGCTTAAAACTCAGCATTCAAAAAACGAAGATCATGGCATCCAGTCCCATCACTTTATGGCAAATAGATGGGGAAACAATGGAAACAGTGACAGATTTTTTCTTGGCCTCCAAAAGCACTGCAGAGGGTGACTGAAACCATGAAATTAAAAGACGTTTGCTCTTTGGAAGAAAAGCTATGACAAACCAAGACAGCGTATTCAAAAGCAGAGACATTACTTTGCCTACAAAGGTCCATATAGTCAAAGCTATGGTTTTTCCAGTAATCATGTATGGATGTGAAAGTTGGACCATAAAGAAAGCTGAGGGCTGAAGAATTGATGCTTTTGAACTGTAGTGTTGGAGAAAATTCTTGAGTCCCTTGGACTGGAAGGAGATCAAACTAGTCAATTCTAAAGGAAGTCAGTCCTAAATATTCATTGGAAAGCTTTGGCCACCTGATGTGAAGAACTGACTCATTAGAAAAGACCCTGGTGTTTGGAAAGATTGAAGAAAGGAAGAGAAGCAGATGACAGGGTATGAGATGGTTGGATAGCATCACCAACCTGATGGACATGAGAAAGCTCTGGGAGTTGGTGATGGACAGGGAAGCCTGGAGTGCTGCAGTCAACGGGGTTGTAAAGAGTTGGATACGACTGAGTGACCCACTCTGGGGATAAAAGTAAATGATCTGTGCTAATAAGACCATGATTAAACTCATAATTGAGCCAAATCTCTGTTATGTGGAACTGCATGACATTTGATTTGCAAAAGTTGTTTCATCTGACTTTACAGGAAGACACATTGATGATGCATTATTTTAATTTCTTTCCTGAGCATTCACTGGAAAAATGTAGCAAATGGCAAGGTTGTTTATTTGTTACACTAGTACTCCTCCAAAATCAAATGAACAAAGGCAATCTTAATTTCATGAGTCAATTATCTTAATAAATACCTACATAATTAACTGAGGAATTCCCTTTGGAAAAGCCAATTGAGTAATGATTTCAATATAAGGAAATAGAGGGAAAAAACAATTCTGAGGTAATATAAAACTTTCTTACCATTATCAAATGTGATGTAGGAACTTTCATAAATATATATACAAATATATATTACAAACCACTGAAGCATATATAATGCACAAATGATGTCAGATCTGATTATTATTTGTGCTCATACAATGGCCAAATTTAATGGCAACCAGGAGAATTATATTTTTAATATACCAGGTATGTTTATGTAACAAATAAATATTAGATTATGATAACATTAATTTCTTTCTCCATCTCTGTACTTTGAAGATAATTTCACTTGCATTAATTAAATAACACAGTTTAATAAATATTTCTGAAAGATGGTTTGAAATCCAGGTTCCAGCATTTGACATATTTATCACCAGACATCTATTAGTCTTTAAGAAATTTTCTTTGCCTTTTTTAGGTCATAGTTTTCTCATCTATAAAATAAACAGATTGAGCTAGATGAATTGTGAAGCTCTTTTCCTGTTATGAAAATTACACTCTTTTAAAAAATGAAGTCAACACAATATTGTAAAGCAATTATCCTCCAATTAAAAAGAAATAAATTATAATTTAAAATATTTTAAAAAATCTTCCAAAATAAAATAGAACTGATATCAATTAGCTAATTGGTAAATAATAAAATAATTGACAGCAAAAATAAAATAATTATTGGGTTGGCCAAAAAGTTCTTTGGGACTTTGGGTAACATTTTACAGAAAACTCGAACAAACTTTTTGGCCAACCCAATGTATATTACGTGGTATGACTACTATGTACTGTAGATAAATCAAGAGAAGATTACAGATTATGTAGTTGTTCTACATGCCATTGAGTTTTATAATATCTCTACAGATGGAAATCAGTATCTGCTCTCCTGAACTGCTGAAAATCATTAAAAAATAAAAATCTTATAAAAAAGTAGAGGTTATAGAAGTGAAAACAATTGTGTTTGCAACTCTGCCATCATTCAAATGACTTTTGTGAACTTCCATTTATTTTCCTAATCTTTATATTCTTTAAAATGGAGTGGATAGTAGAAATATTATTATTATTATTATTTCCCCAGTAAGTAGGAAGAATGAGTATTCCCTTGGGTGGCCATGCTTTAGCCTTACAATTGCACAGGAATTTGGTTGATGTAATGAATCCATTGTGTTTAAAATTACCATTGTGTTCAATTAGTTAATTGTACTGGTAATAAATATTACTTTACGTTTTTCACAGAACATCCATGTGAACCTGGCAGGTGAATGTAACAATTGCTTGTTCCCACTTATAAATTTAAATAAAGCCTATGTAAGTACTCCTTATTACACTTAACTTGCCTATTATTACTAGACCTAGTCTAGAATTATTTTCAATATTTGAATCACTTAAAGTCAAGGATCCTAGCTCTACTTGCTTTCATTTCCTGTATACCAGTAATAAATAACCAGATCTTTAAGATGTAACTTCATTAAAACACACGTGCTCCTTTGCATCAGGGACAAATGGAAAAAGATACTACCCCAGAAGTGAATAATTCCCTGAACTGCCAATTTGGATAGAATGGCCACAATCAGGCAGCCCAAGATATGGGGGGAATATTCACAAAGGAACATTTCAGCAAGTCACTTCTTCATTTTAGTGTTGTTTTAAATTTTAGTGGATGGTATATAGCCCTTTTTAATTGAGTAACAGACATATAGCACCTGGTTCTTATGTTATAGATACTTAAAAAGTAGAGAAGTAATAAAATTCGATGCATCGTGAGTTTAGTAAAAGCTGAGCTCAACAAAAACTAGCCTAAAAGCATCTTATATATTCTTTAATAGTATCCCAGTGTTACAGCAATTGCAAAGTCACATACAGACTAGAATTTAAAATTACCACTTCTGTGTCATGCTAATTGAACCTGGAAAACAAAACAAAACACAACTCTGGAGAAAATCCCTCTCACAGTATGACCTGCTTAACTCTTCCTACTCAGCTAGGCCAGGGTCTTGCATTGTCTGAGAAATGGATGGTCACATATACACCTAGATAACCAGGGAGGAATAGCTAATATTCCATCCCTTCCCTGCAGATACAATATATGCCTTTAATTAGAAACCATATACTTTCTTGGCATCCATGATCATTTCCTAGCTGTGCTCATAAAAAACTTCCATGCTTTCTTCATAACAGAGACAATTCCAGCCATCTGTCTCTTAATCATCTCTTTGAACAGATTTTGATGATCCAGGAGATAATTAAGTCTTGGCGATTGTTAGTGAATTTCAATTTTATTTCATATAGGAAACATGACATTCAGCATAAAGGAGAAAATTATATGGAACTTTGTGATCATGTCTATACAACTTCTAATAAAATAAGATCACTATGCTCTTTTGCTGTATTTCATATTGGTATTTGTGCTCCCGAAATCTCTTCTTTGATATGTGTAATATGTCTTGTTACTCTAGAGTTTAATTATAGTGATACAAAAAACCCCCAAAACATTAAAAAAAATTACTCCCAAAAATGAAGATAATTCATGGTCCAAATTATAAAACTTGTTTTTCTGCAGGCTTATATTTCTGACTTGCAAGAATAATCTAATAATACAGGGATAGACCAATGGTCTTCCTCAGTGGCTCAGTGGTAAAGAATCTGCCTATAATGCTGGAGACACAGGAGACATGGGATGGATCCCTGGGCCAGGAGGATTCCCTGGAGGAGGGCATAGCAACCCACTCCAGTATTCTTGCCTGGAGAATTGCATGGATAGAGGAGCCTGGCAGGCTATAGTCCAGTGGATTGCAGAGTCAGACACGACTAAAGCGACTAAGCACATACACACAGACCAACAGTACAAGGCATTATGCATCACTTTGGTTATTCATGTTGCAAATTGGTTGGACCAGATGCTGGTTATTGAATTTCTTCTCCCCTTTTCCATTACACAAACTGAATATCTGTGGGATCCCTGGAAGGGTTTAGTGGCATCTGAAAAACCCTTTAAAGTCCCAGGCATACTTTTGTCTGTAGAAAAAGACTATATTTTCCATTAATATTTCAAGCAAGATCCAAAACTTATGTATTAGGATGTTTTTGAGACTATTATGTGGTAACTAACATCTCAGACTGCATAGACAGCCCTTCCCAAGTCAGGTATAGTATTAGGGAGATACTTAAGACAGTTGTCATTTTCTGTTTTGGGAAAGGGGAAAAGGGCAGCAGAGACAAGTAAAGAACCTGCCCCAAACCTAAAATAAAACCATGGGCTATTACTTGGAAGGTTTGGTTTTTCCTTTTGATTCAACCTCTGTGCTCTCTGAATTTAGACACATTAATTGTTGGCTCTTGGCCTCAGATTCCCTATCTTTAAACAGAGGTACATCAGTGACGTTCAAAGCTGTTCTGTGAAAAATCCTGGGAATTTTGGAAAAATAATTGAGTGACTTTCCAAAGATGAAAGACTAGTGCAAAACTAGTTGTTAGCTTCACACACCTCCTAAAGGGAAAGGAACACGCGGTTGATGCCAAGTGAGTGTATGTGTCTACATTTACTTCCTCAACACAAAGACTCTAAGTTGTGTCAGACGGTTCCTTAGGATTTACATGTCATTCCTTTTTTGAGGTGTTGAAACTGTTCAACCTTCTAGAATAGTTTTATCTGGTATGGTAATTACTGGGTTTCCCAGGTGGAACTAGTGGTAAAGAACCTACCTGCCAAGGCAGGAGACATAATAGATTTGGGTTCAGTCCCTGGATTGGGACTATTCCTTGGAGGAGGTCATGGCAACCCACTCTAGTATTCTTACCTAAAGAATCCCATGGACAGAGGAGCCTGGTGGGCTATAGTCCATAGGGTCGCAAAGAGTTGGACAGGACTGAGGTGACTTAGCACACATGCTTGTGTGGTAATTATTGGGCTTCCTAGGTGGCTCAGTGGTAAAGAATTCACCTGCCAATGCAGGAGACACAGGAGATAAAGTCTTGATTCCTGGGTCAGGTAGAACCCCTGGAAAAGGGAATGGCAACCCATTCCAGTACTCTTGTCTGGAAAATTGCATGGACAGAGAAGTCAGGAGGGCCACAGTCCCTGGATTCTCAAAGAGTCAGACATGACTGAGCACGCAAGTGTGGTAACTATTAGTTTACAATTCTGTTTCCTCCTCTGCATTGTAAGTAACTTAGGAGAGGCATTATTTCTTGCTTATCTATAGAACCTAGAAAGTGATTGAAACGTGGAAGGAGAAAGATAAGCAAACAAAGGTGAAGAAAAATAATGTATACAGCAATATGAAAGGTGGGTTAGAATTTCATGAGACAGATAAAGACAAGCAGAACTTTTGGGATTATCATGCAATAATAGTCTATGTGGTGGGGTAATCAGTTCAGTCGCTCAGTCGTGTCCGACTTTTTGCGACCCCATGGACTGCAGCACGCCAGGCTTCCCTGTCCATCACCAACTCCCAGAGCTTGCTCAAACTCACGTCCATCGAGTTGGTGATGCCATCCAACCATCTCATCCTCTGTCATCCCCTTTTCCTCCTGCCTTCAATCTTTCCCAGCATCAAGGTCTTTTCTAATGAGTCAGTTCTTTGCATCAGGTGGCCAAAGCATTGGAGTGGGATAGAGTGGGGGTTAAACTGGAGAGATATTTAAGAATTTTATGCTAATGACTTTGTGGCCAATTTGGTAAGAAATGCAGAAGAGAAAAGCCCAAAATAACTTTTGCATTTCTATATTAGGTTCCCCCAAACCAAGAGAAAATAGAAGTAAGACAATTTGGAAAGTGGTCATGATTTGTTTAATTATCGTCATGTTAATGGGAACACCAACTCATGCAGTTCTTTTGTGTCTCTGGGTATACTTTTGTGATTTGAGATGCAAAATGCCTTTATTTCTGTGGAAAGAAGTCAACAAAGTTCGAAAAACATCTTGGAAAGGTATTCCTGAGCTATTCAGTTGTCAACAGAGCACTTGTTCTGGATCTAGGATACATATTTAGAAGTTGGCCAAAGACATCTGACTGCACATACTGACTTGAGAGATGCCAGTGGACAGGTTGGTTGGAGGCAGGTGAGTGGGTGAGATTAGGAAAAGGCAAAGTGAGAAGGAGGTATTAACAGACTGACAGAAGGAAAGAAGGCAGGAAAAGAAACTGAAAGTGAAGGGACTTGTTAGGAACTTTACTGTGATACTTTTCTAGGTTTAATGCCAAAAAACTACACAGATTTGAACTTTCCCCATAGGAACTTATCACCAAGGACCAAAAGAGGCATTGATTAGATTAATGATAAATACAAAAAGCAGAAGTGGGACACCCATGTGGCACAAAGGGAGTGTAAAGCACACATTTAGTTAGGAAGGCAAGGGAAAGAGATGTGAGAGATTCTGTCAGTGGGAACAAGGTGAAACTGTCAACTCTCTTTGATCCATGTGAGAACCCCTGTTAGGAGAAGGTAAAATATTCTTGGTAAGTTATGGAAAAGATATAAAACCCCTGAAGGATTCAAGACTGGCTACTCTTCTCTCTGGTGGCACAAGCCATGTAAGATTCTCAGCAAATAAGTTCCATGAAATGTGAGAATTGATTTTGGAAAGGTGAAAAAAATATTAGTGGTATACTTTAAAAAGTACGACCTTAGAATGTAAAAAGATAAGGGGAAAAAAGTGATATTTTCAAATAAACACTTCCATTTATATCAATTCAACAACTCTGGACAGTAAAATAGATACAAACAGCAACTGGGATGGTCTAATCAACACCTGGGAAGAAAAGGAAGAAAGAAATGTTTCAGTGGTGTGCAGAAAAGAGATTACATTTACATGTGTCCTGTGAACCTGAAAAATGGAAGAGAACTGTAAACTCAGAGAAAAGAAAATTTCACTTGCCCAAACAGGAATCTTATTTGACCAGCTATATTGACTGAGCTGAATCTAATGAGTTTTTGTGCCAATGCAAAATGGACCCCAACTATAACCTAGGAACTTTTTATTCAAAACAAGTGATTGAGACAGAACCATGCTGATTGTGAAATAAATTATTTACTTTGCAAGCCACATACTACATCTGTTTACTGTGTGAAATAATGCACCCATTGATTTGAGGCAGGGAGAAGGCTTTAACTTATCAGTTTTTTAAACTTTGAATCAGACTGACGTTTGCTATGAAGTTTCTATATTGAGCAGAAGAATGTACTCTTAAGTCTGGAAGTCTTTTGTTAGTTGAAGTACTTGCAAAATAAAGCACAAGAAGGAATTACACCATCTTCTTATTATAGCTAACTAAAAGGTTTCAAACAAAATTAACACTTGGCTGCATGAGTTAACATACCATAAAGTCAAGCAAACTGTATCTGTATTTAACATGCATATGGAGTAACCCATTAATGAAAAAAACTTATGATTTAAATTATTTGAATACTTATGTCTACTTACATCAAAATATTAAAAGGTTTAGGGCTATATATTTAATTCTACTGACGAGGGTTGAATAGTGTTTCCCCAAAACTTATGTCCACCAGGAAACTCAGAATGTGATTTTATTTATAAACGCAGTCTTTGCAGGTATAGTAAGATAAAGTTATACTGGATTAGGGCAGGCCCTGAATCCAATGACTAGTGTCTTTATAAAAGATAAGAGAGGATGATGAAACTCAGACAGACAGCTTGACATTTTCAGAAAAGAAATGTTTATGTATGTTTTTGTGCACGCGTGCACAGTCATGCCCGACTCTTTGCAACACCATGGACTATAGCCCGCCAGGCTCCTCTGTCCATGGGATTTCCCAGGCAAGAATTCCTCCTCCAGGGGATCTTCTCAGCCCTGGAATCGAACCCACATCTCCTGCACCTCCTGCATCCAGGCAGCTTCTTTACCACTGAGCCACCTGGGAAGCCCATATGTTTATGTAAGTACTTCTTATCCAGGAAACTGGTTCTAAATAAACTTCAAGGATTGTTCATGACACCAAAAAGTTGAATGACTTGCCCAAGGTCATTTGGTAAATCTGTGCAACTTAACATTGGAACCCAGGACCCTCACACATTTGGAGTCTTTGCTGTAGATACTGTCTCTTGCTGCCTCTGACTTTATGAGGATAATGCTATAGAAAAATGACTCCTGTAAACTCTACTGTCAGTCAGTAGGAGCTGGAAAAGTGCTCCTGTTGATGGCTTTCGTGATTAGAATGCGGTGCAAAAGCCCCACACTCTGGCTTATAAAACAAGCTAAAGTGTCCCCTGCTTCCTCACCTCATCATTTCTGGAATGGTACTTATCTTTCAAGCCACAAAACAGTGCTGATGCCAAGGCCATAAAAAGTATTATACGGCTCTGCCTGCCATCTTTTCAAGGTGGGCTGGCAAAGCAGAGGACCACAGACAGAAAAATGGAGTAATAAAGTTTAAATAGTAGGCAATAATATTAATCTGCTGTGCTGCAGTGCCGATTAAGAGATTGAACCAACTCCCTGCAGTTCTAATTGGATTTTCCTGTGTTTTCTACAACCCTTAGGGCTTTACCCTGGTAAATCTTATTTTTGCTTGCCATTTATTCCCCATGAATGACTCCCTGTAATGGATTTATCTGTAAAAACACAAAAGCTGCTTATATTGACATAGAATTATTTTGTAGTTTTCTTTGTAGATTGCTGGCATGTTACTTCCTAAAAATCAAGTAATTAATACACTGAATCGTTGGGCTAATTGCTGTCTAAATATTTCATATGCATAATAAGATATGAGACTATAACTCAAGTACTGGGAAAGCACAATCATGTGTAAAGCGATGCCCTGGAAAACTGTATTATGATAAGACTAGGAAAATGGATCCATACAGCATTATGGATAATGTCTGAGGTAATCAAATGTAAAATGAAAGAGGAATAAAGCTTTATGTACACATATGTCAGGTATATTTCTCAAATCCATAAGATCATTTTCGCATGGTCAATTCACTGTTATTTTTGAAATAATGCTATATTCCTCTAAATTTGTCTTCAAGTGTATGAGTGTAGGAAAATACCTTTGTCAGGATATTCTGCTCTTAAGGCTCGAATCACTGCTTGGTTATGATTCCAATAACAACCATGATAGCTCCAGCTACAAAACATTAATCATATATATTTCTAAGTCTAGATCAGAGATGGAGAGTGTGTGAAATAGGGTCCCAATAGGTGCATCTGTTCAGGGGATCACCGTACAAATTTACGACTAACTTTTTGATTGAGTTAAATAGGGCTGTTCAATTTGTCTTTTATCATACATCTAGTGATGCTTCTATTTTCCTTCAGTGTGTTTTAAATTTTGATTTAGGCTAGTACCATCCATGAAACCACCTACCTCTGGTGATTTGCTTACCAGAATCTCCCCTCAAATTCCCACTCTCTGCTAGGTGATCAAATTTTCTGCTTCGAACTCTCAGAGCACACTCTCTGCTCTCCAACTTAGGGTGTCTTGCCCTTCAGATTTTGTAGACATCTTAATCCTGATTGCCAATGAATTTTTCATCCCCTCTCTGCCTGGTTCCTTCCTGCTATGGTATCCACTAGATTTCTAACTTCTTTCCACTGTCTTCCTAATGGCTTCTACCTGATACCAGATGGCTGTTTTTCCCGCTAGTGTTGACATCTGGAAAACTGATCTGCACTCAGCCATCCTACTTATTTTCTGATGGGATGTTTTGCTTTTATGCTGTTTCACTTGCATCAAACATTCTCTGATTCTCCCAGTCTCTGCTTCCACCTCTGACTAGTGATTTCTAACCAACAATATTAACAAACATTTACTGAGGATCTCTCATGTGTCAGGGCATTGGGCTAATGGGAATACAAGAGTAAACAGATATCATTCCTGTTTTCAAGGAGCTAATGCTTTGTCCAGGATCTGTTTTGTTTTACTCCTTCCACGTACCAGGTGGTTTACCCTTAAATCTCACAGCTGTGGTTTTCTAGGCTTGGCAGGATTAGTACGATCTGAGACGTTTGCTAAAATGTCAGAGATCTGGGGTTTTCAGTGGTGCTCTAATGGTTAAGAATCCACCGCCCAATGCAGGAGATGTGGGTTTGATCTCTGGTTGGGAAACTAAGATCCCGTATGCTGCAGTGCAACTAAGCACACATTTCAGCAACAAAAATACGGTGCAGCCAAAAAAAAAAAAAAAAAAAAGGCAATACGGGCTGCATTCCAGATTTATTCAATCAGAATCTTCAGGGACGGGATCTAGGAATCTGCCTAAGCAAGTAACTCCTATAATTATGTGATTGTGTAAGAGATGATCTAAGAACCCTATCTTGAAAACTACTCAAGTGCAAGTCTCAGTACAAATCTATGGAACAGCTTTAATAATCCCCGGTTTACAGACAGAGACACAGAAGAGTACAGAGTTGCATAATGTTCCCAACTGAAGAGTAGAAGAGGCAGGGTCCAAACCCAATCTACATAGTTTTAAAACCCTTGGCATTTTCACTCTGATCCTTCACAATCTCTTACCTGTGTCTTTCATGGGTCCTGGTTCCTATTCCAGAGTGGTCTACCAAACAAACTATTTAATTATGGCACTATCTGACCCTAGTAACAGCGGCGACGGTTACTTCTATGTGTCGATTTGCCTGGGCCATGGTGTGCCCAGATATTTTGGCCAAATATTATTCTGGATTATTGCTTAAATTAATGCTTTCTAGATGAGATTAACATTTGAGTCAGTACACTGAGTAAAGCATATTACCGTCCATAACATGCCTGGGCATAGTTGCCCAGTCATATCTGACTCTGTGCGACCCTATGGACTGTAGCCCACCAGGCCCCTCTGGCCATGGGATTCTCCAGGCAAGAATACTGGGGTGGATTGTCATTTCCTTCTCCAGAGACCAAACCCTTGTCTCCTGTATTGGCAGGCAGACTCTTTACCACTGAGCCACCTAGGAAACTCCCTTCCTAACGTGCGTGGGCCCATCTAATCAACTGAAGACTTGAGTAGAACAAAAGTGCTGAGTGAGAAAGCTTGACTGCTGAGCTGGGCAGGTGGTCTTTTCTGGTCTTTGGACTCGGACTGAAACCCTGGTTCTTCTTGGGACTTGTGCCTCCTGGCTTTTGGACTAGAACTTTGTCAGCTTTCCTGGGTCTCCAGCAGATAGATTGCAGATCTTGAGATTTCTCAGCCTCTATAATTGCATGAGACAATAATATATATATATAAAATAATAATATATATATAATAAATAATAATATATATTATATATATATATATTTAAATTCTTTTATAGGTTCTGTTTCTCTGTGGAACTCTGACTAATATAAAAGTATTTGCCAGCATTTTAGAAAATAAGGAATCATCTTTTGGTATCATGACAAGTTACCTGAAATAAAGTTGGATGTTTCATACTTACTTGAAAGAGGGAAGACTGAGTATGAGCAAATATGGCAGAAAATGATCTAGGTCAGAATGAGTCACCAGCTGAACATAAACCAAAATTATTCTGTCAGGACTCAAGCATCATCCCAATCTCAATAAATGGCAATAACAGCCAGAGGCAAGCCTCCCACTTTAGGGAACTGATGAGATGCTTCCAAACAATAGAAAAAGGGCTACTGTCAGCTGGATCCCTGCACAGAGTGGGAAACGTAGAGAATATCAAGAACCAAGAAACTACAGTTACAGTGAATTCTAAGGGGGGAAACAAAACTTGGGAAATGTTGGTAACTTTTCTAGTACAAGGCTCAATGAGCAATGTCTTAATTACACTGTTCTGACCCACTTCTCTTCAGAGTGGTCTTAATTTTGAAGTGAAACAGCTCCCATATAAGAGTTTTCTAAAGACAAGGATGTCTTTTTTTTTTTTTAAGGTGTTTACTGAATTTATTAACAATATTGCTTCTGTTTTATATTTTCGGCCATGAGGCATGTGGGATCTCAGATCCCCAACTAGGGACTGAATCCACATCTTCTGTATTGGAAGGCAAAGCCCTGACCACTGGACCATCAGGGAAGTCCCAAGGTTGACTTTTTTGAAGGAGGTCCACAACATGAGAGTGGGGGACTTCCTAGGGGGTGCTAGTGGTAAAGAACCCGCCTGTTAAAGCAGGAGACATGGGTTGGCTCCCTGGGTCGGGAGACCGCCTGGAGGAAGAAATGGAAACTCACTCTAGTATTCTTGCCTGGGAAATCCCATGGACAGAGGAACCTGGAGGGTTACAGTCCATTGGGTCGCAAAGAGTTGGACATGATTGAAGTGACCTAGTATGCACGCACACACCACAACATGGCTGCAAAACTACATGAGGTGAGATTCTTAAGGACATAAGTGCTGTTTATTGAAAAAGCAATTCTCTGTGCTGATGGGCAAAGAAAAAGAGTATTTGTGCTAGGAAATATTTTGGCTACACTAAAACAATTTTATAAGAGCGAGTGAAGTAAAGCAGCATTGCACTTAAACCACCTCTGATAATCTCCTTCCTATTCCTTAATCTCCCTCAAGGAAAAATGATGAAGCAATACTTAAAAAAAAAGAAAAAAAAAACTGTACTGGGAGCATTTTTATTGTCTGTCTTAAATCCTCCCTACTGCAATTTTACCTTATTACTCTCAGGAAGGTAAGGAGTGGTCAAAGAATGATATTAGTCATAGTTTTCTTGGTAAGTGATATTCCCTTGGTGGCAGATTCTATTACCATGAATATTCTCATTTTAACCTTGCTTGATTATTTAAAGGGAACTTAAGTGGTATGGATTCAGCTTGTCTAAAGCTTTAATTTTTCCCATGAAAAAAACAGAGTAAGCCATAAAAGAACCGTGAGAGGGCCAAAGACAATTTTCTGAGGAAATTATTCATCGACTTCATTTACTTTAAATTGCAAAACTCTGCATCTAAAGTTCATTTATTTTCTGGTGCAGGCAAACTTATGAAGTAGGTAAGGCTTGTCTTCCTCAGCCCCCTCACTCCTTTGGCTAGCAAATCCTGTGGTGCCCCTTCCCCTTCTGATGCTATGGTCCTGGGGTCTTCTGGGTGACCAAGGATTTTCTGTCACTGCACCTCACTTGGGACTGCCGTACTGGCTTCATTCCATTCTTCACATATCCTCCCTGTCCTCTCACCCTCCCCTTCACTTCAGAAAAACTTACTGGCTTTCTTTATCATTCTTCCAGAGTTCTTGCTTCTAGCTGGGTAAGGTCCACTAACCTGATGAACAACTTTATGTGTTAATGGAAAACTGTTACAGTTTGAATTGTGTCTCCTCCACAAAAGATATGTTGAAGTCCTAACCCTTATTACCTCAGAATATAGAAACAGGGTTATAACAAGTGTAGTTAGTTAACATGAGGTCTTTGCTTGCCGTTTCCAATTTCTGGTGGCCTTAGGTATTCCTCAGCTGTGGCAGCAAAATTCCAATCTCTACCACTGATGTCTCATGAAGTTTTCTTTTCCTGTGTCTGCTTCTTATAGGACTCCAGTCATACTGAATTTGTAGCCCATCCTAAAAGAATATGACCTCATATTAATTAATTACATCTTGTCAAACATGATTTCAGAGTTCTAACCTCCAGAACTGTGAGAGAATGAACTTCTGTTATTTTAAAAAAGCCACAGTGGAATACTACTCTATCATGTAAAAGAACAGAATTTTGCCATCTGTAGCAACATGGATGGACGTGGAAGGCATTATGCTAAGTGACATAAGCCAGATAGAAAAAAGATGAATACTTTATGATATCACTTATATATGGGATCTAAAACATACAACAAACTAGTGAATAAAACAGAAAAGAAGAAGACTCACAGGTATAGGGAACTAACTAGTGGTTACCAGTATTGGGGAGGCACAAATTACAGGGTATAAGATTGGCTTAAGATTGTATTGCACAGCATAATGAATGCAGCCAATAATTTATAATAACTGTAAATGAAAAGTAAAGTAACCTTTAAAAATAGTATAAAAATTAAAAAATAAAGTACTTAAAGCAGTAACAAAAAAACCACCACTAAGTTTATGATGCTTTGCTGTGGCAGCCCTAGGAAGCCAATACAGAACCTGATTTGTTAAAATGTTATATCTGAATAACTTATATATGTCTATTACAACAAGGCCTTCAGTAGAAAATGATATAGCAGGAGCAATACTACTAAGGATGTGACTCAGGTACCTGACAGGTCAATGGGAAAGGTATTTTGAGATGGAAAGGAATGTGTGGTATCCAGCAACTCTACCTAATCCTGTATCAGGGTTTTTTGAGCTGACCCAGTATCATAATCTGATATCTAAACTATATCCTAATTATTGCATATATCGATGAGTACATGGCATGGAGGTAGTTATCACTGGCTGAGAGCCTAAAGTATTATGTGCTCTTGTAGGTCTTTGCTCTTCTCCTGCAATTTTGCTCCTTACACAGTTTTATTAATTTCCATCTACCCATTTTTTCAAGGCCAACATAATTGGCAGATGGAAAAAGAGGTTTTTTTTACTGCCCTTAAATTCTCAGCACCTTGCATAGTGCATGCTACAGAGCATGAGTTCAAAACTTGTTTGAAAGACCTGAGCTGGCTTACCACCTGTCACCGCTGGGGGAGCCCTGTGTCCTTCAGTTGGTCTATCTCTCTCACTGGTTCCATGGAGCCTTTTTAAACTCTTAGAATGCAAATCCATTTGCTGATGACAGGAGGTATAGAGGGAGCTATAGGGAATCAACGGGAGGAGTCTAGAGTCTGCCCTCAGCTCAGCTACTAACCAGATCCCCAAACCTGGACAAGGCACAATTTAACAGGAATTACTAAAGAACACTGCAATGCAATTGAAAGTGAATTGAAAATCCAGTAAAATTGGATTTCTAATCTCTGTACTGCCAAAACTTCACCCGTGGGATTTTCATGAATCTCCTCTGTGTCACAGTTTTCTCCTCTGAATATTAAGAAGATTTGAATATTTAAGAGGAAGGCATAAAACCACTAGGTTCTGTGGGGTAAAGGTCTGCAAGAGTGAAAGGAATGGAAGGAGAAAGGTTGTCACACTGGGAAGCTGGAGTAGGAAAGATAAAAGCACCATTTTATTTGGATCCAGTGATGAGCGTAGAAATACTTTGCTTTTACTGTCCTCGAGTATATTCATTGGCAACACACTGCCCTTCTGTTAGAGTTCCATGGTTTTCTGTGACCTACATTTGCTGTGATGTTTTACTGACTCCTTCATATGAATTAGCTGCTTTTTTACAGGCCTCCAAATGCCATTATGAATCACCGAAGCTCATGCCATCTATCACAGTTATAAGGCATATAAAAGATGACAATCATCAGTCAAATAGCTTCACTCCTCCTGAAACAAAATTTTCTCAGTGCAAAATAAATACTCTCCCTCCTGCTAGGTTAGCTAAAATTTATACTCCTGATATGCAAATAGTCCTCAAAGTTTCAGAGTAAAGAAAGTATTCAGTGTGTTGGATCAGTCATAGGCAGGAGATACCATTTTAAATAGGAGTTTTTGCTTTGAGACTTATGCACAGGCTTCTGAAAGCATCACACTTTTATTAGTGGGACAACAAGGGGTGCTCATATGCTTAAATATATCTTAAAAAACCCTTTTAGTTTATGTCGTGAGCATTCCAGAACCTTACATGATAATAGTTAAATCCAACCATAATTTGTTTCTTAGGCCAAGAAAGAAACATTATAAGAATCTATCTAGTTGCTCAGTTGTGTCTGACTCTTTGTGACCCCATGGACTGTAGCCTGCCAGGCTCTTCTTTTCATGGGATGCTCCAGGCAAGAATAGTGGTGTGGGTTGGTATTCCCTTCTCCAGGAGATCTTCCCAACCCAAGGATCAAACCCCAGTCTCCTGCACTGCAGGCAGATTTTTTAAATAGGAAAATATAAATTTTATGTTTTATTATAAATAAATACATGATAGTATAAAATCAGTGAAGTTTTACCTAGAAGAAACCCAAGATATGTTCACTGTTAAGCCAAATGAGGATTTGAGATTCAAGGTTCAGGTCATTTCACCAGGGAAAACTCCTAGTTAATAATAGCTGGACCTGAAATTCAGAAGCCTTAGCTTTGATTTGAGCTCCCTGTCAATTCCATTAGATTCTAACAGTTTAAACAATTAATTAAACATGGCAGAAACTCCTCATTGCCACTGAATATTAATTTTTCCCTTCTTGTTCTGATTTGATTTTGGGCATCCATGCATCCAATCAAAATAATATATTTCCCAGGAAATTTTAGACAATGGTGTTTAATGTAAGGATTTTGTGTAATTTCTAAGAAGCTGGCATCCTGGATTATAAAATGACCTTCTAGAAGGAACTGAGGCTAAGATTATAGAATCCTGGGTTACTGATAACCATAGATCTGCCCCACAGATTATCTCTGAATTTCTTTTACTTGAGAAATGAATAATTACCTTTTTAATAAGCTACTATATTTTGTGTTTTTTATACTATATATATAGTCAAGACTATTTCTAAATGTTCACTGGGTTATTCTACAATTAAAAAAAAATCTGAAAGCTTTCTCAGCAACTGAATGTTTTGGAATCTGCCATCTCAGATAACCAAAAGGACACCAAAAGGACTTGAGTATGGGTCCATTCTTAAAGAAACAAGCCTTATTTCAAGAGATAGCACTACAATATGTCCCATAAATGTGTTATGTACTTACTAACACCTTATTAGGGACCACTATTGTCACATAGCAAAGGAGATTAAGAATTCACTAATAATTATCTGTTCCTATAAGCTAGTTTTACAACAATTTACTATACATTTCAGAATAGCTAATGTAAATCCAAGTAAATCAGAAAGAGAAACACAAATACTGTATATTAATGCATATATATATTGAATCAAAGAGGATGGTAACAGTGATCCTATATGCAAGGCAGCAAAAGCTGCAAAAGAGACAAAGATGTAAAGAACAGACTTTTGGACTCTGTGGGAGGAGGTGAGGGTAGGATGATTTGAGAGACTAGCACTGAAACAGGTATATTACCATATATAAAACTGATATACAGTGCAAGTTCAATGCATCAAGCAAGGCACTCAAAGCTGGTACTCTGGGACAACCCAGAGGGATGTGGTGACGAGGAAGATGGGAGGGGGATTTAAGATGGGGGGGGCACATGTCCACTTGTGACTGATTCATGTCAATGTATGGCAAAAACCATCACAATTTTGTAAAAGTACCCTCCAATATTGTACCCTCAAATTAAATTAATTTTAAAAAAGAAACAGAAAAATATTTATCTTAAATTTATATGAGACTTCTATTTTTGCCTTTTGAAAAATTATACTTTAACAGAAAAATTAACTATGTATATAGGCAACTATTTCAGCAGAATTTTATTAATATCAAAATTGCCTACAATTCAAATGGTGTCACATACTCCAAAAGGTAAACCATAGTGACTTTGAAAAAGTGTGACTTATCAAAAATTTTTTTCATATTGATTCTTGTAGGACGAATGATGCACATAATGTGCCCTCCTCCCAAATTTTCAGTCTATTCCACAGAATGTGTGAATACGTTACACAGGGAAACGCTGCAGATGTAATTAAGATGAATAATTTGCTGGTCTTAAAATTCGGACATTATCTTAGATTATGCAGGGTGGTCCAGGGTGATCACAAGGGTCCTTAAATGTAGAAGAGGGAGGCAGAAAGAAAAGTTCAGAATGATTTGATGTGAGAAGGACTTGACCAGTTGTTGCTGCCTTGAAGTTAGAATAAGGGAACAGGGTTGGCTTCTAGAAGCCAAAAAAGTCAAAGAAATGGATTCCTCACAAAAGCCTTGAGAAGAGAATGTCGTTCTGCCACACTTTACTTTTAGCCCAGGAAGACCTGTGTCAGACTTCTGACATGTACAGCTATAAGTTAATAACTTTGTTCTATTTTAATCCACTAAATTTGAGGTAATCTGTTATAGCAGGTATAGAAAACAATCTTCTCTATAATGAAAAATGTCATTCGTAATAAAGCTAGTCCTAGAATTCAGTTCTTAAGGTAGGGACTGGTAGGGAGAGGAAAACAGCATGAAGATTTTGAACTTAGTCTCACGTTTGTCAATTATTAGTCAAGAGACTATGAATCTCATTTTCTTTGTACCTTAAGCTCTTTCCAGCATCTCATTTCTACGACATTTCAGGAAACAGAAAATTTAGTCATCAGGGGAAAATAGGCAAAGCCCCTCCCACCTTTGCTAACACCAGTCACCTTGTTAAACCTGTCTATAGTACTCTTTGAAGGGCATATTAATTTATTCCAGAAATATTTGTTTTGTACCTGTTCTGTACCAACAGAGGATGAGATGGTTAGATGGCGTCACTGGCTCAATGGACAAGAGTTTGAACAACCTCTGGGAGATGGTGAAGGACAGGGAAGACTGGCATGCTGCAGTCGACTGATGGGGTTGCAAAGAGTCAGACATGACTGAGTGCCTGAACAACAACCACCAGGTATTTCAAGGAGCTGGAGATACAACAGCAGGCAAGAGAGACAGGGCTGTTAATCTCATAGAGCTTTCACAATGGGGAAGAGAGAAATACACAGGGAACACATAAGAACATAAATGTAAGTTCAGATAGTGAAAAGTAAAATGAAGACTATCAAAGAAGGGGATGTGACAGATAAAAACTGGTGTTAGCATATAAGAAAGGGGCTGGGGACTAGTAAGCAATATAATTTATGGAAATGATATATAAGCTCAGGTGGAAACGTTAAGGAGGAGCCTGCCATGTGATGATCTGCGGGAAGAGCATTTCGGGAAGAGGGAACAAAGTCCCTAAATGTGGAAATGACCTTGGTGGGTCTAGAAAAAGATGTAATGCCTGGGTTCCCAATTCAATGCATAGCAGCCTGGGAGAGCAGAGGAGGAGATGAAGGGTAGAAAGCTGGACAAGCATGAGAGTAGCTAGTGGGGATGTACTAGTGTCATGAACATCATCCTTCTCCAGAGTGACAAGATGCCTCCTCAAATCAACACGTATCTCATCTGATCTAACCACTTCTTTAAGCATTTACCTGGAGGAATACGTCTACGCCTGTATTGCAGAGATCTACTGGAAAATACAGTGGATACTATTTTAATGTTGACAAGAATTTAGTAACAACAAACTTTGTGATGTTCTTCCGTACCATGGTTTGAAGTATGTGTTATAATGCACAGGTTAAAGGTAGTAATACAAGAGAAGCAGAGAATAATGGTGCTGTCAAAGGGAAAGATGAAGGAAGACTTTAACAAAATACCAAAACAAAAGTAGCAGCACCTCAGATAAAAACATAGAACTACTACCTGCCTATGTCACTAAATGATATAGGGCTCCTCAGGTGGTGCAGTGGTAAAGAATCTGCC
Source organism: Ovis aries (assembly GCF_016772045.2). Taxonomy (NCBI): domain Eukaryota; kingdom Metazoa; phylum Chordata; class Mammalia; order Artiodactyla; family Bovidae; genus Ovis; species Ovis aries. The sequence goes on from NC_056054.1 coordinate 213,877,646, forward strand.
TGCCAAAGCAGGAGATTTGGGTTCAATCCCTGGGTCGGGAAGATGCCCTGGAGAAGGAAACGGCAACCCATTCCAGTATTCTTGCCTGGAAAATTCCATAGACAGAGGAGCCTGCTGGGCTACAGCCCAGGGGTCACAAAGAGTTGGAAACTACTGACTGATGACTAACACTTCCATTACTTTTCACACTTGCTATATCACTAGGCTAAGGCACACATTGCTCCCTGCTGCAAATGTACTAAAGACCTTCACAAACACAGACAAAAAAAAAAAGAGTATTAAGTTCTTTTAGGGCAGTTGATGCTTTCCTTTGGGATTTTACTGATTGAATTGAGGTTTTAGGCACTGTGCTTATTTTCTTGACTCTCGAGATTGATAAATTTTCATTCCTTTTTCACCCTTAATGGCATTATCTTGTAATAATAGTACACATTAGATGACAACATATGGATAGGCCATCAGATTCATAAATGAAAGCTACCTAAGGCAAGCTCTGTGTCAGCAATACTTCAGAGGACTGGCAAACTTTCCATGAGAGCTTAGACTATATCTGATCCCAGACTTAGCTCTGAAGTCCTTGTGATCAGATTTAAATTAGGTGTTTGGAATGGAAGTCATGTCAGCTACGGTAATGGGGAATCATCTGCCTTGACCTACCATTTATTTCCTCTTCTTGTCTGAATAAACTCACTGTTATGCTGTGGGAGCAAACTGGATCACCCTTACCCTGCTCTTTGCTTTGTAGATTTACTGAAAATTTGGTGAAGAGAAATAAAGCTTGACTTGATAAAATTCAACCATGTCTTCCACTTCCTACAGACTACCCTCAATTTGAAATGAGAATACAAAGTCACACTGCTGCTTTCCTTTGGGTGGTCAGACCTGAAGCATAGAATTGGAAATGTACAATATTTTCATGATCTGGAAATAATGGCGAGTGGATGCCCTTTTTATATCATCCATTCATGTCCCCAAAAGGCATTCTTAAGAAGTTTCTTTAAACTAAATTGATTTGCCTTTTGCCAAAGCTTTGTTTTATAATGTGTCAAGGGGTTTGAAAAATACAGGCAGTATTCAAAGAAAGCAAAGCAAACACAAGCAGTGCTTACATTATTTACCAATTAGAAATTGGCACACACTTCTAGTTTGCATATATTTGAATTAAGAGAAATTCATTTATACATCTCTAACAAGAATATTAATTCAACTTTTACTGAAGGCATAGAATGCGTGAATTTCTATGCCTGGCACCATGAGGGGTTCAAAAAGGAGAAAGAGATTATAGTTTGGTCAGGCAGCAATACACACAAAGAATGAATAGTTTTGAGACGGTATAAGCAAATGTCTTTGAGGACAGTTCTTTGACTGTCTTACTTGGAAAATAGGATAAGAAAATTATCCTGGTGTACAAAATATCTCTCTAGTAGAACTTTCTCATAGCTTGTGCTACCCATGTATAGGAGCCATATGCATGCGGATTATAATAGCCATTCAGTTCACACACTAAGCTTGGCAAGATAATATGAATCAATTTCTTTGTAATAAAAATGCTCATTTTATTTCTCATTGAGTTGAAAACAGAATTGCTTGTATTCTGTCTATATCCTTGTACTGGATCATTTGTACAGTAGTTGGTGGCTGAGATGGTAAAGAATCTGCCTGTAATGCAGGAGACCCAAGTTTGGTCCCTGGGTTGAGAAGATCCCCTGGAGAAGGTAATGGCAACCCACTCCAGTATTCTTGCTTGGGAAATTCCATGGACAGAGGAGCTTGGTGGGCTGTAGTCCATGGGATTGCAGAGAATCAGACACAACTGAGCAACTAACACAAACACACACACACACACACACACACACACACAAGCACTACACTACACTACTGTGTGCTTACTACATGCCAGGCCCAGTGCCTGAGACTAAGAATCCTTTGGAGTCTCATTCTATGTAGGATCTGGGCATGGCCTTTATGCTGGGAGGAAGAATTGAAGGTTACACAGGCCAAGTATGTTGTTTTTGTTAATTATGACCATGTTTTGTTTCCCAGTCTTGCCCTCTTAATCATGGATGAGCTATACAAAATAATGCAGAGTCCTCATGCAATCCCTGCAAGTCTGAATGCCAACCCACTACGCCCAAGCACCCAGGTAGTTTTTATTCACTGTTCTGCTCACTTTTTTCAGACCCACTTGGTTCTCCAGAGGTATAAACACTCAAAACAAGCACCATTCATTTTTCAAATATCATCAGGCTGGAAGAAGAGGAAAGAGAAAAAAGAATTTTTAATATCCTTTCACATTTCCCACAAAAGCCTAAATCAGGAGTCCATTGTAAGTCTTTGATGTGTTTTCCCACTGTAACTTGGAAAGCAGTCCAGGGTCTAGGAAAACAGTGTGTGCATGCTAAGTCCCTCAGTCATGTTCGACTTTCTGCAACTGCACTGACTGTAGCCCGCCAGGCTCCTCTGTCCATGTGATTCTCCAGGCAAAATGCTGGAATGGGTTGCCATGCCCTTCTCCAGGGGATCTTCCTGACTCAGGGATTGAACCCACATCTCTGATGTCTCCTGCATTGGCAGGTGGGTTCTTTACCACTAGCAGCACTTGGGAAGCCCCCAGGGAAAGGGAGGATAAGGCAAATACACACAAACCATGTTTCACACTCCCAACTATAAATAGGTTCTCTGGAATAATCTAGGAGGCTCAGGCCAATTGAGTATCATATTATTTCCAGCCCTGTACTAGGTCTTGCTGGGTAAATAAAGGCTTACCTCTTCCCTCTAAAGCCTATCGTTTCACAAGAATAGGAACATTTGGTGCTGCCTGGGTTCTAATGCTCTTTCTCCCTTTCTACACAGGACTTCAGAATGCCAGTTAAGATGAAAAGTCCAGAAAGCAGTTCTCAGCAGAGATCTTAGCCTGCATTTATCTCACCAGGAGCTGAAAAGAAGGCCTGAGAAACTGCAGGAGGCAAGTTCTCTAGAAGATTGACAGGTGTCCAAAGCAGTTCAGAATGAACAGCTGTGAGGGGATGAGGCTAGAACACAAGTCCCCCCCTTCCTATCTTCCTTGCAGAGTGGGTGACCTCAGTGGAAAGCAGTGATGAGAAGTCTGAGGAAATAAAGGATTTGACAGGAAGTCTGTAAGTCAAGGGAAGTGGTGTGAGGTAAAAGGGATTCTCTCTGGAAAGATGAAAGGGTGTTCTAACTAAAACACAGTTCATACTTTTGCCAGTTATTGGCCCTGCTTCTATGATGCCTGATAGTGCCTCCTTGATCTGGATCTGCCTCCTTGACCTTGGTGGCTGAAAGCTGACGTGAGCCTGGAGCACACTGTCTGAGTTCTTTCCTCTCATCACAGACAAACGGGAGACCAGTGAGAAAAGAATCACGATGCCTCCTCAAGGCCTTTGGAGGTATCTGCTCAGGAGATGACCTGTGATTATTTGTAGACTGCATGGTGCATTTTCCTTAAAAATTTTTTTCAATTATGTTTTTATTTTTGTTTACTTACAGGATCTTAGATCCCTGAACAAGGATTGAACCTGTGCCCTTCTCAGTGAAAATGCAGAGTCATGAACACTGGACTGCAGGGAATTCTCTGCATTTCTTGATCTGAAATCAAATTTGTGCCTCAGATAGTAGAGTCTGCCTGCAGTGCAGGAGACCTGGGTTTGATCCCTGGGCCAGGAAGATCCCCTGGAGATGGGAATGGCTACCTGCTCCAGTATTCTTGCCTGGAGAATTTCATGGACAGAGGAACCTGGAGGGCGGCAGTCCATGGATTGCAAATAGTAAGACACAGCTGAGCAACTAACACTTTTACTTTCTTAGTTTTGACCTGAAACGAATATGATCATCTTAGCTAGAGAGTTCTGGTAGACTCACTTGGACTTTAACAACAGAGGTGGCTGTTTGGTTGCTCCATTTGTTTTCCTATGTTCTATATTCACTGAATTAATCACATGATTTCCATATTTACTTCACCTATGTTGATTAAAATAGTTAATAAAAATAATCATGGCCACTGCCTATTGAGCACTGGATACCAGGCACTATATTGAAGTATGTTACATGTAGTAACCTCAGTTACCTTCACACGAACCTTCTAAGGTTGGACTTTAGTTTAAGAAGACTTTTAAAGCCACACAGTTTTTCAAACAGATTTCTTCTCTACAATATATTGCGGAAGCATGTTAAAATCCAAAGAGTATGTATTTTACAATCAGAATTTAAATGCTATTAAATTTATTATTTCAGAGAAAGCAATGGCACCCCACTCCAGTACTCTTGCCTGGAAAATCCCATGGATGGAGGAGCCTGGGGGCTGCAGTCTATGAGGTCGCTAAGAGTTGGACACGACTGAGCGACTTCACTTATGTATACAATATACAGTCATCTGTCTCAGTATCTTTTTAAATGGAAAATCATAGAAATTAGAAAGAGGGACATACCTTCAGGTGGTTTAATTCATTATTAAACTCTTATAAAATTTAACTTCCAAATGCCTATGGTAATATAATTTTTAAAAAGGCAAGAGATCTGCACATATATAGATACTATGACTGAAATAATATATAAAACTCTTGAAGAGTTGAAAAGTTTAAAAATGGCTGCTATAATACAGAAAAGAATGAAACAATGCCATTTGAGGCTACATGGATGGACCTAGAGATTACTATGCTAAGTGAAGTAAGTCAGAAAGAAAGACAAATATCACATGATATCACTTATATGTGGACTCTAAAACGTGACATAAATGAATTTATCTGTGAAACAGAAACAGACTCATAGACATAGAGAAGAGACGTGTAGTTGCCAAGGGTTGGGGAGGGGGGGATGGAATGGGAGTTCAGGATCAGCAGATGAAACTATTATCTATAGGATGAATAGACAACAAGGTCCCACTGTATAGCACAGGGAACTATATTCAATATCCTATAAATAAACCATAATAGTACAGGAAAAAAATGGCAACTATAATATAAGCATTACAATATTATTTGCAGTAACAAAAATACAGTTACTTTGCTTTTTTAATGTTAACTAAAGGCCTGGCGTGCTGCAATTCATGGGGTCGCAAAGAATCAGACATGACTGAGCGACTGAACTGAACTGAACTGAAAGTTAAAATTTTAATTTATTATTATATTTGGAGAGTTGTACAGACTAATTGTACATGGTGTACATGTACAATAATGAACATGAACTTGGGCAAACTCCAGGGGATGGTTAGGGACAGGGAGGCCTGGCAGGCCTCTGTGTCCATGGGGTCACAGAATCGGACACCACTGGTTGACTGAACAACAACAACTGACTAATTATAAAAGAAGTGCTGAAGTAATAGCAATAGAATTCTAAACATCTTCATTTTCTTTCTGAAAATTGTAAAGATATAATATTTAGCTTTGAAAGTGAAAGTGAAGTTGCTCAGTTGTGTCCAACTCTTTGGGACCCCGTGGACTGTAGGCCACCAGGCTCCTGCGTCCATGGGATTTCCCAGGCAAGAATATTGGAGTGGGTTGCCATTCCCTTCTCCAGGGGATCTTCCCGACCCAGGGATCAAACCCAGATCTCCTGCATTGCAGGCAGACACTTTAACCTCTGAGCCACCAGCTGCTACTGTTGCTGCTGCTGCTGCTAAGTCACTTCAGTTGTGTCTGACTCTGTGCGACCCCATAGACGGCAGCCCATCAGGCTTCCTCGTCCCTGAGATTCTCCAGGCAAGAACACTGGAGTGGGTTGCCATTTCCTTCTCCAGTGCATGAAGGTGAAAAGAGAAAGTGAAGTCGCTCAGTTGTGTGTGACTCTTAGCGACCCCATGGACTGCAGCCTACGTGGCTCCTCCGCCCATGGGATTTTCCAGGCAAGGGTACTGGAGTGGGGTGCCATTGCCTTCTCCGCTGAGCCACCAGGGAAGCCCATATTTAACCTCAGGCTAATTGTATTCTGAAAGGAGAATATGACAGAATCAATGTTAAATCTTCAAGGGCTTTATTTTCAATAACTTAGTTTTCTTAAGAGAGGAATTCAGTGACTTCCTAAGGGTAAAATTACCACAATTTTATTTTCATGTCACTTGAAATATTTGTTGAACATATAAAAATGGTTTCTTATTTTGAATCATATAGAAATTAATAAAAGTGACACAACAATTTGTTAACTGTTTGTGTTAAGCACAATTACATAATTTCTGGATCAAGAAGTTTTGCGGCCATATGATCATGTGACTAGTTTCTAAGTTCCATTTCTGCCAAATCATTACCAGTAATCACATTTAAATCCTTCTTTAATAAACCTCTTCAGACTTTAAGATATCTGGAGGTAGATAATCCAGAAGGATTTACAGGTGGCATCTAAAAAAAAAAACCTGTTTAAAGTTTAGTTAATATGCATTTTAATGTTTTGCCTGTCTAGAAATTCAAAAGTTGGAAAATTTTGGTCAGATGATATCCTAAACTGTTGTAGACATGAAAGAGTATCCAGATTAAAAATTAGTCTTCATCTGTGAAGCTTTTCTTGGGTATTAGTCATAGAAATGCCATAATCTTCTATAATTTACCATGCATAGATACAAATCCAGTGAATCAGATTACATGTTTTTGCTTCCTCATGAACTTTTACTGTCTCAGAACTTTCACTTCTAATTTTGTTATTTAGGAAAAAATATTTATATATTTACTGGAGAAAATAGCAACAGAATCTGACACACTCCGCTGAAACCACAAGGACTTGTTACCATTCATGAATGAGTTTATCTTATGAACTAATCCAGTGACTGATCAGCTGAAACTTTCAATAAGGATTTCTCTGTATAAGTGAAAACACAATTAATCCATGCTTTTGCTTCATTATATTTTAAGTTAAAATTTTTTTGACATGTGGAGACTATTTCTCTCTCTGGGAACAAGTCTGGAGTGCTGCAAAATCCTAAAATATACTCTGATTCATTGTCCTTAAAGAAGAAGAACAACAACAAAACTGCTCTGGCATTAGAAGTCATTAAAGACTTGAGCTAATAATATGCTAATTTTATAAAAGCTTTAAAAAAAAATAAAACCTCCCACTGCTACAAAAAATTAGAGATTTGAAGAAACAAACAGTATTCAATAAATGATTAGTATCTGATTTAATTTAACTTATGTAGCTATAAGCCTGTTGTCTCTTAAGTTTAATAGAAAAATATAAAAATATATTTTGGGCAAGATATACTTTACTTCCTTTCCCTAAAAATCTTAATATTATTGCTTTAAGGAAAATACCTGTACAATCATTACAATTTTAAAATAATGACTCCAAAAGTTCTATATTATCTGAATTAAATTATAATATCTACCCATAAAATCTGTTTTGTGTCTGTGTTGCTATGGAAGTTTTTTTAAAATAAAGAATGATTGAATTGTCTCTAATAATAACAGAAGAGCCACACAGCTTTATCATTCAATTCTAGAAATTCTGTAGATAAAGACTTAATAAAAAAACACATTCTGCCTCTTTCAAGACCTTGCTTCATGAGCATTCCGCAACTCTTGGTCTGTATTCATGTAACCTGGCTTCCTATATTGGTAATGCTGGAGGAGAGGGTACAGACGAGTGTTCTGTGGGCTTTCATCCATTTTCTTCATATACCTGGCTACTCTGGATGAATCAGATCTGTATCTGCCTTCTGCAGCTGAAACAGCATGGCTGTTGATGGAATAACAGTGCCCTGGGCAACAGAAGAAAGTCCTTAGACAAAGCACCACAGGAAACATCCTCCTTGAGCTGTCTAAAAACAAATGTGCAACCAACTAACCTGCAGGGGTGAATGCCTGCATCCTCCAGTCACTCTCTGCCCACTTCACGACCCTCCAACAAGAATTCTAGACATCCTTCAGTGAAGGAAATCCTCAGTAGCAATTGGAATAATAACCTTTGCCAGACTGCACAGGGCCAGAAAATTACTTCTTTTGTCTAGGTCACTGCAGCATCAGGCAATTTCTGCTAGTGGGGATGTGAAAAGGCAGTCCCCATGCCAAGAACTAATAAACATAGGGGAGGAGATCTTAAGTGTGTGCTTCAATAAGTAAGCCCTTCATACATATATCTGTTCAGTGACACGTTCAAATCTGTCTGCAAAAAAATTGTTAAGGGAGTGTTCTCTCTCTTAAAAGAAAAAAAAACGCCCAGGAGTTCTAACAGAAAAATAAGGGCAATTTACTCGACTGGCATGTATCACCACTCACTGAGGGTTAGAATCCTGCCCTCCGCCACCTCTGTGCAACTCATTGACTTCATCAGGGCCAGCCTCTATTATTACTGCTGCAGATATTTAGTCTCAAATAACAGATTTTTTAAATGAGTCATATCCAGGTTTTCTTCTACTTTTTCCCTGCAGTAACACCAGAATATTTCATCTGCATCTCTGTTGCCATGGAAAAATGAACATTCTGAAAAGCAGGCAGGATTATGAGTTGAAGGCAAAGTCTAATAGCAAGGAACAGAAAGAACTCAGGTTGAAAACATGTACAAACCACAGTTAACATTACAGAAAAATGGCAGCTTGAATAACAAGGAAAAAAGAATAGAATTTCATTGAATCTCTGACCTTTTAGATAAAGTATTTTGAGTTTCAAAACTATTTTTTCAGGTTTTGTGGGTTTTTTTACATTTTTTTTAAAGTGGAAAAACATTCTTATGCTTAGGAATAAAGTAGGCACACTATTTTCACCACCTGTGCATGGTTGGCAGGCACAAGACCATTGTGCAGCAAACAGCAGATAATTGGATTCCGTCTACACAGTGAACCTGCTAGATCATTAGCAGCCTTTCATGTTGAAAATAGACATGATTGACAGGAGCTGGGAACCAGCCTTTGTATATAGCTTAATGGAGCAAGAAGATCTCTGCTGGACCCAGGTCATTTGATCCCAGATTCTTCAGGTACCATAGGTATTGTGTGCACAAGACATGTGTCAAGGGAGAGAGATAAGAAAAAAGGTAGAGAGACAACAAGAGATAGGACATGTCAAGACGGTAAAATGAGAAAAAGAAGTGAATTGGGAGTGTAAGAAGAGAAATGAAGAAATAGAAATGGGAAAAGAAAGAAGCATAAGAGAAAAGAAGGGATGATCAAAGAATAATATGCAGAGAGAGAAAATGAGTAGGAAGAAATATGAAGGAAAAAGAGAACACAAAGGGGAAAAAAGCTGCCTTCAACAAAAAACTTCACTTAACAAGTCTTGGAAAATTAGGTAAAGGAGAACCACGGCAAGTGCAGTGGCATGTTACCGTCATGTTGGTCTCATGATCTTGTCCATCTAATGAGGTTTCTGTCCCTCACATCCTAGACATGTAACCTAGCAGGACGCTATGGGGTCTTCCTGGGACAGACCCCTCCCCCCATGTCCTCTGCCTGCCTCTTGTTTGTAGAAAAACTGTGATCTCTTAGGCCTCCCCTGAGTCACAAAAGCCTGAGTCAAGACTGAATGAAAGCATGTGAACATGTAGCGACACAATTAGTAGTCGGGCCATGAGGACTGGTAACGATATCTGAACACATTTCTTGTATTATGTTATAGATGTTAAAACCTCTACCAAATGGAAGACATTAACTACGTGATGATCATGAGCTTATAGCCCCCAGACCAGTTACTGAAGCCAGAGAATTGATGTTAATCCCTCTGACACTGCCCTGTTGCCTTGCCATCAACCAATCATAATATTGGGCAGGAGCTGATCACAAACCCTATGACTAGCCTCCCTACTTGGCCTTTAAAAGTGCTTTCCTGAAACCCATTGAGGAACTGGGGTTTTTTGAGCATTAGCTGCCCCGGACTCCTCTTCTGGTACCTTACACTGAATGGTGTATTTTCCTTCACAATCTGGTGTCAGTAGATTGGCCTTACTGCGAGTAGGCAAGCAGACCCTGTTTGGTTCAGTCATAGGCACAAACTTTAGTTGAGAGTGGATGGAAACCCCCGTGGGAGCTATCTATGTGTGAGAAATCTGTTTCAAGGTTGTCCTCTCCTTTTGCATTTAAACTCTGAGAAGAACTTGAGGATTTTGTGACATCTTGATTCCTACTCGTTAGACCTTATCCATCCAAATGATCAATCCCTGAATCTCCAGACTGTAATTTTAACCTGACTGTCCATGGGGTGAGAAAGCTGTCAGTAGCCCTCTGTTGCTGAGGAGAGATGATGCTGTGTAGTAAGGAAAACAGTGAAGACGCAAGAGACCTGGACTCAATCTCCACAGGGCCACTAAGGAAAAGAGACCTTAGCAGATGCAAGAACAAATGAAGCAATTTCTACCCTGGGGAACTAAACACTTACAGATTCTGAGGATACTCTTTCTCTAGGTGAGATAAAAAAGGTTATCAGTACTCTAGACCCCAAGCAATTAGAATATTTCTCCTGATGGCTGAGGAGAAATCCTAGAGAGAGGAAGGCTAACTGGTCTTTTTAAGGTTAAGTAAGACAAAGTTGCCCAATTTAATGGCTGAGAGGGAGGCTGGAGTGAGATTTTAGTCCCAGATAAAAGCCCATATAAAAGGAAAGGGTTGTTAATATTGTTACCTTGTGACCTTCATTAGTTGAAATTAATCTTTCCTCAACGTTTATAGCACTTGCTCTGAAATCTTATTCTACTGAAGCATCGATCACTTTCTGCTATGTGTACCAATTCATACCTCATTGCAACCGATAGACTGGGAGGACATTCAAGGCTGAATCAGTGGTGGATTAATCTTAATGCCTTCCACGGCATGTAAGTTGAGCCTGTGCACAGTAAGCACTTGCCTTACAGTTGATGCACAAACGACAGAAGCAGTGGAGGAAGTCTGTGTCTGGGTCAGGATATGAAGACTTAAGTTCTGTGCTTATTTTGAGCCAGCTGAGTTGGGAGCATAGGATTCAAGTCTTAGAAGCTGAGTGGCTAGTGTCTTGACGATAACTATAAATTACTATTATGTGCTAGGAGCTTGAAAAGTTACCTTTCCTCTCAGCGTTGACACTACAAGGTAAATGTTATTATCTCCATTTTACAGATGAGGAAACAGGTAATTAAGAAATTCATCCAAGGGGACTTAATGAGTAAAGGGCAGAGGCAGGAAGGCTCAAACTCAGGGCTGCTGGTGCATTAGTATTGGAACCCAAGCCAGATTAGGAACTATTAGACTTCCTTTATTAAATTTGGTCTCCAGAGAGAGGTCTCCATGCCTAGAAGTCCTGAAACAGGTCACTGGCAGGGAAAAAAATGCCAGACTAACTTGACTCTAATGTGGGCTTTGGGCAGATATTAAACTTCTATGTCATTTGCTTCCTCCTCTGTCAATAACACTATTCTGTAAATAACAGGACCTCCCTCGCAGTTGTTAGGTATATTTTTGTTAAGTTGAACTGGGATGCTTGGAAAACTCCTAGAACAGTGTATTGGTACACAGTAATCACCATAGTGAATGCCACTTAAATCTGAATTTCTGAAGAAGTGAAATGGTAGAATTTTAAAAATGTGGACACTTTCTTTCCATGAGCCATTCAGGGCATATATTTGACAGCCCCTCCATCTCTGGTCCTAAATTCATGGCAAATCTCAATTATCGTATTCATTCATTGACACAGTTGTCTGTGCAGTGAAAAGACCACTCTGAGAGGGACTCTCCTAGACTCTGAACTCTAGGACAATTGTTCCACACTGTGGATTTGCTTCCTTCTGCTAGTTAGTTCAGATCTCCCAGAATTAGAAAATAGTGCCTTGACCAAACATCCACATTCATTCTTGGTACTATTACTACTGATAGTAGCTAATATTTATAAACATTTAGCTCCAATACTTTGGTCACCTGATGGAAAGAGCCAACTCATTGGAAAAGACTCCAATGCTGGGAAAGATTGAAGGGCAGGAGGCGAAGGGTATGAGAGAAGATGAGATGGTTAGATTGCATCATCAACAAAATAGACATGAATTTGAGCAAATTCCGGAAATAGTGAGGGACAGGGAAGCATGGTGTGCTGCAGTCCATGGGGTCACAAAGAGTCAAACATGACTGAGTAACTGAACAACAACAAACACTTAGGATGAGTCACATATTGTCCTAAGTCCTTTATGTCTTACTTAATCCTCACAACAAACCAGGACATGTGCTATTCTTGTTGCCATTTTACAGATGAGGAACACGTAGTGTACATCCACGGTCACAGCATTATGTACTCTCAGTATAGCAAGGGTAAATGGACTCCCACAAACCTGCTCCATGTGTTGAGGGTGTACAACTCATCATAAGACCAAATCAGAAAAAAAAAATCCAACTGTATTATTTTTGTTATTAAATAATACCTCAGAGGGGGAAGTGTGGGCATTAGATAAATATGGTGCAGTGAATATCACTTAATTACAATAAAGATAAAAATAATTAATGGAAATATAGCCAGTATTGTTATTATTTAAAAATGCAAATAAAAATAAGATCCCATTTTTTTAAAAATTGTCAAATTCGGAAAGTTAAGCAATAATGTCCGGTTTTGGGAATAGTGTTATGAAATGAACATTTTCATATTCTTCCAGGAAGAGTGATAATTAGTCTATTTGTGGAGGCAAAATATATCAAGGGCTTTGCAAATTTTCATAATCTTTGATTCAATAATTTCCCCATCTAGGAATTTATCTCAAGTAAATAAGCTGTACAAAATATTTATATGTGAGGATTATATCATATCCTATTTAATAAAGCACAAGTAGAAACCCAAGACCCAGGCTCAGAAAAGCATCTGGGTTCAAATCTTAGGCCTATAGTCACTAGCTCTTTAAGCTTTAGGAATTTTATCTCGCTAAGTCTCAGTTTCTACAACTGTAAATGGGGTTTGGTGTAGAGCACTCTGCAGAATGCCTGACACACAGTATGTGCTCGACAAATATTAGTTGTCTCATTTTCATTATTCTATTATCATCATTACTTGTTAATCTAAATGTACAGCAATGTGGAATGGGTGTATTACTTCTAATCACCTATTTAATGGAATCATGTTTTTGAAGATTAATGACATATAGAAATGATAATTAAGCAAGTGACAAATACACAGGGCAAAATTAGAGAAATCATCACAATTTCTTATTATATGAAAGTGAAAAAAAGTGAAGTCACTCAGTCGTGTCCGACTCTTGCAACCCCATGGACTGTAGCCCACTAGGCTCCTCAGTCCATGGAATTTTCCAGGCAAGAATACTGGAGTGGGTTGCCATTTCCTTCTCCAGGAGATCTTCCTGACCCAGGGATTGAACCCAGGTTCCGTGTGGCAGGCAGATGCTTTACCATCTGAGCCATCAGGGAAGCTCTTTTATTATATAGTGTATAGATATATGTGTGTATGCATAACTGGTTGTAGGAAGGAAAAAAAGAAAACATTAGCATGTTAATACTAGAGAATTCTTGAGATGACAGGTAACTCTGTATTTTCAAAGTTTTCTATAAAGAATATGTGTTACTGTTATAGCTAGAAAAATATTTTAACAAAATATGTTTTTAAAGCAGTTTTCACAAAAGATTAATACACACACACAAGATAATGGTAATCATTTTCAAAATTGCAACCATGAATTTTTGTGGGATTTTGACTACCCATATCCATTTCCATTGTCTAATAGTAAGCTCACTGGTCATTAGGAAAGGTATGTTGTCTTCATTAAACAGTCTAGCAGGATTGTATTCTAGTCCCTTCCCTCTCCTAGCCGAGGAAGAGTCATGTTTTTGAAGTGAAACTAATTCTGTCCTCCTTTATTATAATTTGAATCTAGAATCTGAGTAGAGCGGCACACAGATTGAAAATATTGGAATTCATTCATTGTGGTATGGCTCTTCTGAACACTCTGTACCTGATATAAACTGGACCTAAAGTTCTGCCTTATTTCTCCACCAATATGACTTGGTTCTTGCATTTCCAAGGTTGGGTTTTCAGTCTTCCTGTCATTCTGTGGCTTTTTACTATTGTTTCAGTACATTTCCTTTCACTTAGGGTAGTCAGAGTTGTCTTCTGTTGCCTGCAACCAGAGATTACGTCTCTTGTATTTAATCTATAGTCTTGAAGAAATGGCTAAAGAAAAAGTCATTAGCTTATTAGTGGTGGCCTCAAGACAGACAAGAATTTTGGCTCATCATTAGATCACAACACATGTGCTACATTTTTGAAAAGTATCCTTTTTTCAGTCCTATGTGCTATTTGTCAAAACTGTTTACATAAAATTTTCTCACTTTCTGTGGTCATGGCCTGCCCAACATATCAGTAAAACTGATGGCAGAAAAGGATAATGATTTTTGCAATTCATGCATTCCCAGTAACAAGAAAATGTTATAAAAGATTTTGTTCCAGAGAGACCAAATAAAACATTCATTAAGAGCATGAACTCAGGGACTTGACCACCTAAGTGGTCTAATTAATTCCTTCTTTTCCACTTGCAATCTAAAAGACCTTAGGAAAAGCTACTTAACCTTCAGTTTTCTTCATCTGTAAAACTGAGATAACAACAGTTCCTATTCATATAGCTGATATAAAGATTAATAAAGTCAACATGTTTAAATCATTAGGATAGAGCTTGGCATATATGAAGTTCTACATGTGTTAACAATTTTTATACACTGTAGATCTTGACAATAATGATTATTTGCCACTATTTAAAATCTAGATGATTTATTCTTCAAATTGTAAGTCATGTCAAATGAGTATTTTTTATAGAAAATAAACCCCAAAAGATGTCTGGGTATGTTTTGACCTGTGATTGATGAAAATGTGTAGAAAAGAGTCAATTCTATAAAAATATACCAAAACTTTAATGAAATAGCAACTTCTGTGCATGAAAAGTTAAGATCATTAGTTACAGTAGATGGTTATAATAATTTTTAAAACATATATACATTTTAACTGATATTGCATATGAGGTGTGTCCAAAATGATAAATTCAAATTGAGGACTTTAGAAAATGAATTTCAACTTTAATTTACAAATGAATATTCATGAAAACCTAAGTAAGTATAATTTTGGATAACTACTGGAAGAGCTTCAGATTACCCATGAAGTGAGTAAAATAAGAGAAAATTTGATACATAGTATCATCCTCTGATTCATCAATAGCTATAAACTTATGTTAGGTTCTGGAGATAATAACTGAGTATGACAAAATCCCAGGTAATAGAAAGTTTATAGAATACTGCCAGGTACACAATAGGCATTTGAGAAGGAAATGATGCTACTTAAATGAATGCATTACATTAATGAAAATCATTTTAAGAACTGTTTCTTAAGCTTATTATTGTCAATCTATGCTTTTTAGAGTAGTCTATCTATATACTGCTGAAGATTCAACTTACACAAGTTTCAAGCTTCTTTTCTAGTGAATCCTCATTCATCTTGGCAGAGGATTAGAAGACCAGTGAACTTCAATATTCGGGGCCTAAGATTTAGGTTTACTCTCCAGGTTTGGCACCTGGTAAACTTGAAATGAGCTCACTGAACAGCAGCTGATCCCCAAACCATGTGAATGTTTGGCCATTCTACGTTAGTAGATTTCCATTTTGACCTCTGATTATACTTCATCTTCCTTGATACAGCGAATTATTTTCTAAACTGTAGCCTGCTTCACTGATGGTTTCCAAGAGTTGGGTCGTGTTTTCTATACTCACTGTTCTTTAGTGACGTCTGTTCTAACCTAGATGAATCATGTGGAATCAAGAGGATGTGGTCCATCAGAGAGGGATATTGCTTGTACACAGATGCTTGACCTGTCTTGTATAATCAACAAACCTGACTCCTGGAAATTTCTAAGGCCCCACTAAGTTCAAGTCTAAATTCAAACTCTGTGTTGGCTGGATGTACAAGCTCATAGATTAATTGGCCCCCTAATATC
Source organism: Ovis aries (assembly GCF_016772045.2). Lineage (NCBI taxonomy): Eukaryota > Metazoa > Chordata > Mammalia > Artiodactyla > Bovidae > Ovis > Ovis aries. Next base: position 213,893,516 of record NC_056054.1, read on the forward strand.
TGCAGTGTCTTTCTCTGGTTTATTAATTATCTCTTTGAGTGTTCATATAATAAACTTTCAATTATTCATATGTATACTTACTGCAGCTTTTTAACTTGTGTCTTAATGATAAAATAGTAATTGATGTTAAGAAGGATGTCTCTGAAATGCCATCAATATCTTTTAAAGCTCCATTTTCCAGACAAGCAAAATAATAAACCTGCTTGTTTACTCTGTTTTGAACATAAAATTCCAAGAATTATCATATATGATGGAAAGTAAGTAGTCTAAATGTCAGTACTTCTGTGTTTGCATCCAGCTCTGACTGGAATATAAAAAAAATACCTTGAATAGGTCACTGAAACTTTCTGGGCCTTTTTCCTGTATTTTTAGAGTGAAGAGGTTATACTTTATTATCTACAAGATTCTTTTCCGTTTTAAAAGGTAGTGCTAAATCTATTGATGTTTATATCTATGTCTATGTTATCTGTTTATACCTATTATCTAATTTCTTTTCAAAAAATTGTTTTTTCTCTACAAATAGCTTTTTTACAGCACAGTTAGCTTTAGTTCTGGATATAATCTAAATAAACTGATGTAGTTGGAAGCACTGAAAATGGATAGGTAGAATATGTATGAAAGAAAACAATAGAGATTGTTTCTCAAATTAAGGTTTTACATGTTTGGTATTGGGGGAACTTTTAGAAAGTGATCTGACATTAGGTTAAGAAATACCATGTTCCTTTACTATAAGTAAATAAAATAATAGAGGTAGAGGAGAATCATGATCCAGGGAATAGAAGTACCATTTCAACAACTAGTTGAAAAAGTAATGTTCCCAAAGAAGTGACTAGTCATCAAGCAGGCAAAAAACTCTGGTCATTCAAAATTCAACATCCATTTATGATAAAAACCCTCCAAAATTCAGGCATAGAAGGAACATACCTCACATAATAAAAGACATATATGATAAACCCACAGCAAACATTATCCTCAATGGTGAAAAATTGAAAGACTTTCCCCAAAAGTCAGGAACAAGACAAGGGTGCCCACTCTCACCACTAGTATTCAACATAGTTTTGGAACTTTGAGCCACAGTAATCAAAGACAAAAAAAGAAATAAAAGGAATTCAGATTGGAAAAGAAGTAAAACTCCCACTGTTTGCAGATGACATGATCCTCTATATAGAAAACCATAAACACACCACCAGAAAATTACTAGAGCTAATCAATGAATATAGTAAAGTTGCAGGATATAAAATTAATATACAGAAATCCCTTGCATTCCTATACACTAACAATGAGAAAACAGAAAGAGAAATTAAGGAAACAATTTCATTTACCATTGCAAGGAAAATAATAAAATACTTAGGAATAAACCTACCTAAAGAAACAAAATCTATATATATAAAACTATAAAACACTGATGAATGAAATCAAAGATGACACAAATAGATGGAGAAATATACCACGTTCATGGATTGGAAGAATCAATATGATGAAAATGAGTATACTACCCAAAGCAATCTATAGATTCAATACAATGCCTATCAAGCTACCAATGGTATTTTTCACAGAACTAGAACAAATTTGTGTGAAAATACAAAAAACCTCGAATAGCCAAAGCAACCTTGAGAAAGAAGAATGGAACTGGAGGATCAATCTGCCTGACTTCAGACTACACTACAAAGCTACAGTCATCAAGACAATATGGTACTGGCACAAAGACAGAAATATAGATCAGTGGAACAAAATAGAAAGGCCAGAGATAAATCCACACACCTATGGACACCTTATCATTGACAAAGGAGGCAAGAATATACAATGGAGAAAAAAACAATCTCTTTAACAAGTGGTGCTGAGAAAACTGGTCAACCACCTGTAAAAGAATGAAACTAGAACACTTTCTAACACCCTACACAAAAATAAACTCAAAATGGATTAAAGATCTAAATGTAAGACCAGAAACTATAAAATTCCTAGAGGAAAACATAGGCAAAACACTCTCCGACATAAATCACAGCAGGATCCTCTATGACCCACCTCCCAGAGTAATGGAAATAGAAGCAAAAATAAACAAATCGGACCTAATTAAACTTAAAAGCTTTTGCACAACAAAGAAAACTATAAGCAAGGTGAAAAGATAGCCTTCAGAATGGGAGAAAATATTAGCAAATGAAGCAATGGACAAAGAATTAACCTCAAAAATATACAAGCAACTCCTGCAGCTCAATTCCAGAAAAACAAATGACCCAATCAAAAAATGGGCCAAAGAACTAAACAGACATTTCTCCAAAGAAGACATACAGATGGCTAACAAACACATGAAAAGACGCTCAACATCATTCATTATCAGAGAAATGCAAATCAAAACCACAATGAGGTACCATCTCACACACTGGTCAGAATGGCTGCCTTCAAACAGTCTACAAACAATAAATGCTGGAGAGGATGTGGAGAAAAGGGAACCCTCTTACACTGTTGGTGGCAATGCAAACTAGCACAGCCACTATGGAGAACAGTGTGGAGAGTCCTTAAAAAACTGGAAATAGAACTGCCATATGACCCAGCAATTCCACTGCTGGGCATACACATTGAGGAAACCAGAATTGAAAGAGACACGTGTACCCCAATGTTTATTGCAGCACTCTTTACAATAGCTAGGACATGGAAGCAACCTAGATGTCCATTGGCAGATGAATGGATAAGAAAGCTGTGGTACATATACACAATGGAATATTACTCAGCTATTAAAAGAACACATTTGAATCAGTTCTAATGAGGCAGATGAAACTGGAACCTATTATGCAGAGTGAAGTAAGTCAGAAAGAAAAATAATGAAATAGTATATTATTATTATATATAGTATAATATATAATATTATATATAATATACATATATTATATATAATAAATATATATATTTATAAATAAATATATAAATATATAAATAAATAAATACATATATAATATATATTATATATAGTATAATATATAATATTATATATAATATATAATATATATTATATTATATAATAATAGTATATTATTATTATACTAGTATAATATTATATATTATTTTATATATATATATCCACATATATATGGAATTTAGAAAGATGGTAATGATGACCCTATATGCGAGACAGCAAAAGAGACACAGATATAAAGAACAGATCATTGGACTCTGTGGGAGAAGGCAAGGGTGAGATGATTTGAGATAGTAGCATTGAAACATGTATATTATCATATGTGAAATAGATCACCAGTCTAAGCTCGATGCATGAAATAGGGCATTCAAAGCTGGTGCACTGGGGCAACCCTGAGGGATGGGATGGGGAGGGAAGTGGGAGGGGGTTCAGGATGGGGGACACATGCCATAGCTGATTCATGTCAACGTATGGCAAAACCACTACAATACTGTAATTAGCCTCCAATTAAAATAGATAAATTAATTTTAAAAAACTCTGGTCATTTGAGTGAACTCAATAATTTTTCAAAAATTTAAGAGAGTAAACAATGGTTCTGTTCAAGACTGAATTTTTCAAGATAAAATTTCTCCACTGTCTTTCAAAAATTCTATTATAGCATATCTTTTATGATCTCTTCAAATAAAACAATGTGTCTGTTTTTTTCATCATCTGACATTGTCAAAAGTAAAACATATAACTTCTCTGGATATCCTGTTAAATGGTCAACACAAAGTTAAATTTCAGAGGCTTAGGCACAATAGAAAAATTAAAGTATAAGTATAATAAGTATAAAAGTATAAGTATAATAAGCCACAATCACATTTGTTTGTTTTAATACACCTTTTTATATTGTATAAACAAGTAGTTCTAGTAGACCTTATTTGCAGGATTAATTAAGGAACCTACTTGAAGGAAATTTTATAGATGCTCAAACACTCAGGTTATTTTATGTGAAGATAAACCTTTGAAATTGATTTAAAAAAAAAAACTCCAAAGCTCCAAAATCTGAAAGCGTAGGTTTGAGCTCCAAAGCCTGGGATACACCATTTCAGTATTCTTAATGATTACACTTCTTGATATGGTATTACAATTGTATTTTTGCTAAGCAGGCAATGCATGTTAGCACTTTATTCATAGTTTCAGTGAGGTGTTATGCAAACAAGTACATGAACACTATCAAACAACATGTGATTTGTAGCCTCATTTTTGTCTGGGGACACAATTTCACATAATGACACGTCATAGAGTTGCAAGTCAGCCTCCCTTTTTGATCTCTGCCAAGAACAAAACTGGGAAGCAAAAATGGCTTTGTTCATTTGTCTTTTGCTTACTAGTTGCATAGCTGTATAACTCACTATGTATAATACTAATAAACAACTACACTCTGTACTTTGAATACTTCTTTTCACATGCATAATAGAGCAGTCTCCTAACAGCAGGTGGAACTCTGACAGGGCAAAAATGGGTTAGTGTATAGATTAGTGTATAGATGTATACCCTATAGTGTTAGTGTATAGATCACTGTATAGATCTGTTTATTTGCATAAGAAAAGCTCCTTACAATTAACATATAGAGAACAGAAAGCAGATTTCTGAGAAAAACTTGATCCATGAAGGACCAAACAAGTCTGACTACTTCGGCTTCCTTTCACAAAGCATGCCATTTTTACCCATGAAAAGGCTTCTATTAACTGAAAAAACAAGTGTAACATATTGGGTGTATGTAGAAAATAAAAGTTTTATAAATATACATAAATGTTTATGTAAGTTTATCTATTGTTTAAATATAAATATGGATTTATATAAGATATATAACTATAAATATGCAAATGAATTTACATAAAATAATTTATACATTTTATATAAAAATATGCATTATTTACTATTCCTAGGTGGCTCAGTGGTAAAGAATCTGAATGATAATGCCGGTGATGCAAGAGACCTGGGTTCTGTCCCTGGGTTGGAAAGATCCACTGGAGTAGGAAATGGCAAACCATTGTAACATTCTTGCCTGAAAAATGCCGTGGACAGAGAAGCCTTGTGGGCTAAAGTCCATGGGGTTGCAAACAGTCAGAAACGACTAAGAACACACACTATATATAATACATGATATACATAAATAACATAATTATGTACAGTTATATAAATATAAAGTTTTATAATATGATTTATTAGTTGGCTGTATATAACTATTATCTAAATTAGTTATTATATATTATTATAATATATATATATTACTGTCAACAGAAAGAGAACAGAATAAAATCACCTCAAGTATCAGATTATCTCTGCTCCAATGAAACCCTTAATATTTGTCTTTGGAAAGAGATTTCTGGAAAATCAGTTGCTTTGTCTATCTGAAGAGTCAAAAGTGACATTCCCTGATGACTGTATGTAGATCAGAGCCTGTTTGGGCACACGGGAAAGAATTTTGGAAATGTACAGACACCATTAAAGTGATGAGAGGTTAAGGTATTTACGTATCAATAACATACAGTCAACTAAAAAATCATAAACCAGTACCTGTAAATAAACCTAAAATTTATTCTTAAAAGTGTACACATGCACAAATGAATATACTAATGATGAGAAAAACATAATCTTGGTAAACATGTGCTATGCTGCACTTAGTGGACAACTCAGTCATGTCTGACTCTTTGTGACCCCGTTGACTGTTGCTGGCCAGGCTCCTCTGTCCATGGGGCTTTTCCAGGCAAGATTACTGGAGTGGGTCCATGCCCTCCTCCAGGGGATCTTCCCAACCCAAGGATCAAACCCAGGTCTCTCACATTGCAGGAAGATTCTTTACTGTCTGAGCCACCAGGAAAGCCCAAGAATACTGGAGTGGGTAGTCTATCCTGTCTCCAGTGGAACTTCCCAACCCAGGAATCGAACTGGTGTCTCCTGCATTGCAGGTGGAGTCTTTACCAGCTGAACTACCAGTGAAGCCCCTTGGTAAACATAACCTATGTTAAAAATATCTGATGTCTTTATAATATTTTATAGTTTTAATAATCTTTTATAGTTTATATATAATTACATAATTATCATTATGTATATACTATATATAATTATGAACTTTTATTGTTAATTAAAACTGTACTTCTCTGAATGCCTTAAAAAGTTGCATGCTTCCATTTCTTTTTTTCCTAAAATTTTCCACGTTTTATAGTGTTGTAAGTTTCACAATAGGATGAGGGTTTTTCTTTTTTTGCTTTTTAAACAGTCCAAAATTCTAGTAGATGCTATTTTTTCACATGATACTTTCTTTCTTTTTAAAAATATGGAGTAAAAATTGCATTTGAAATAATAAACACAAAATTCTAGAACTCTTATTCACCATGCTACTTAAATATCACTCAACAAAGCAGAAAACATGCTTTCTAAGTCACATGATAATTCACTTCTTAAAACTGAATTGTAACACAGTGCTCAAGTGTTGTACCTTTTCTACTCTTTAAGTCCCAGGTGGCATCATGTTCTCATTTACTGAATGCCCCTGACAGTCAAGTCACCTAGCTATAAATTGGCTTCCCTCCTAGCCTAATAACTTAGACAATTCTTATAAAACAATTGTAATATTAAAATTCAGACAAGTGACCCAAAAATGGTCCTAGAGGGCAGGTCTGCAATTTCCTAATTTGCACTTTCCTTATTCCTCATTTGTTAAGTTTTGCAACATCAATTTTTATACTATTGCTGTTTTATCCCGGCCAAATGGTTGTTGAATTTTAATGAACTGTCTCCCTTTGACAAATGAGTTATTGTTTGATATATTACATTAGGGATATAGAGAATAAACAACTTATGGATACTAGATATTTGGATAAAACACATTCACATAAACTAGACTATTAGTGTAATGAGGTTTATTAATTGTAAAAAAGATAATACACAGCAGATTTTGAAACCTGCTGAAGAATGATGGACAAATGCATACTTTAAATCTCAGTACCTTAAAGGAAATGGCAAGTACTTTCACATAACCAAAATCTCTTTCCTTTGTTATGGTCCTAGAAAAATTTTACTTACATGAAACAGATCTGAAGGATGGAGAAGCTTTTTCTAGCCCTCTTGGAGGAGATTGCCATTAACCCCACTAGAGAGCTGCTAGAACTCACACAGGACTGGGGAAATAGACTCTTAGAACTTACACAGGATTGTGAAAATAGACCCTTGGAGGGCACAAACAGACCCTGTGCACACCAGGACCCAAGATAAAGGAACATTGACCCCATAAGAGATTGACCTAGACTTGCCCATGAGTGTCCAGGAGTCTCTGGCACAGGAATGGGTCAGTCGTGGCCTACTGCAGGGTTGGAGGCACTGAGTATAGAGGTGCCTGCATGGGACCTTTTTAAGGAGGTCACCACTATCTTCATTACCTCCACCATAGTTTCAGTTCAGTTCAGTCGCTCAGTTGTGTCCGACTCTTTGTGACCCCATGAATCGCAGCATGCCAGGCCTCCCTGTCCATCACCAACTCCCAGAGTTCCCTCAAACTCACATCAATCGAGTCAGTGATGCCATCCAGCCATCTCATCCTCTGTCAACCTCTTTTCCTCCTGCCCCCAATCCCTCCCAGCATCAGAGTCTTTTCCAATGAGTCAACTCTTCACAGGTGGCCAAAGTACTGGAGTTTCAGCTTTAGCATCAGTCCTTCCAAAGAAATCCCAGGACTGATCTCCTTCAGAATGGACTGGTTGGATCTCCTTGCAGTCCAAGGGACTCTCAAGAGTCTTCTCCAACACCACAGTTCAAAAACATCAATTCTTTGGTGCTCAGCTTTCTTCACAGTCCAACTCTCACATCCATACGTGACCACTGGAAAAAGCATAGCCTTGACTAGACGGAACTTTGTTGGCAAAGTAATGTCTCTGCTTTTTAATATGGTGTCTAGGTTGGTCATAACTTTTCTTCCAAGGAGTAAGCGTCTTTTAATTTCATAGTTGCAGGTACCATTTGCAGTGATTTTGGAGCACAGAAAAATAAAGTCAACCACTGTTTCCACTGTTCCTCATCTATTTGCCATGAAGTGATGGGACTGAATGCCATGATTTTAGTTCTCTGAATGTTGAGCTTTAAGCCAACTTTTCACTCTCCTCTTTCACTTTCAACAAGAGGCTTTTAAGTTCCTCTTCACTTTCTGCCATAAGGGTGTTATCATCTGCATATCTGAGGTTATTGATATTTCTCCCGGCAATCTTCATTCCAGCTTGTGCTTCTTCCAGCCCAGCGTTTCTCATGATGTACTCTACGTATAAGTTAAATGTGACAATATACAGCCTTGACGTACTCCTTTTCCTATTTGGAACCAGTCTGTTGTTCCATGTCCAGTTCTAACTGTTGCTTCCTGACCTGCATACAAGCTTCTCAAGAGGTAGGTCAGGTGGTCTGCTATTCCCATCTCTTGAAGAATTTTCCACAGTTTATTGTGACCCACACAGTCAAAGGTTTTGGCATAGTCAATAAAGCAGAAATAGATGTTTTTCTGGCACTCTGTTGCTTTTTCGATGATCCAGCTGATGTTGCCAATTTGTTCTCTGGTTCCTCTGCCTTTTCTAAAACCAGCTTGAACATAAGGAAGTTCATGGTTCTTGTATTGCTGAAGCTTGGAGAATTTTGAGCATTACTTTACTAGCATGTGAGATGAGTGCAATTGTGCAGTAGTTTGAGGATTTTTAGCATTGCCTTTCTTTGCTGGTATACTGAGCGCAGCACTTTCACAGTGTCATCTTTCAGGATTTGAAATAGCTCAACTGGAATTCCATCACCTCCACTAGCTTTGTTTGTAGTGATGCTTCCTAAGGCATGCTTGACTTCACATTCCAGGATGTCTGGCTCTAGGTGAGTGATCACACCATCGTGATTATCCGGGTGGTGAAGATCTTTTTGTACAGTTCTTCTGTGTATTGTTGTCACCTCTTCTTAATATCTTCTGCTTCTGTTAGGTCCATATCATTTCTTTCCTTTATTGTTCCCATCTTTCCATGGAATGTTCCCTTGATATTTCTAATTTTCTTGAAGAGATTTCTAGTCTTTCCCATTTTGTTGTTTTCCTCTATTTCTTTGCATTGATCGCTGAGGAAGGCTTTTTTATCTCTCCTTGCTATTCTTTGGAACTCTGCATTCAAATGGGTATATCTTTCTTTTTCTCCTTTGCTTTTCGCTTCTCTTCTTTTCACAGCTATTTGTAAGGCCTCCTCAGACAGCCATTTTGCTTTTTTGCATTTCTTTTCCATGGGAATGGTCTTGATTCTGTCTCCTATACAATGTCATGAACCTTCATTCATAGTTTATCAGGCACTCTGTCTATCAGATCTAGTCCTTTAAATCTATTTCTCACTTGTACTGTATAGTCATAAGGGATTTGATTTAGGTCATACCTGAATGGTCTAGTCATTTTCTCCACTTTCTTCAATTTCAGTCTGAATTTGGCAATAAGGAGTTCGTGATCCAAGCCACAGTCAGCTCCTGGTCTTGTTTTTGCTGGGTGTATAGTGCTTCTCCATCTTTGGCTGCAAAGAACACAATCAACCTGATTTCGGTGTAGACCCTCTGGTGATGTCCATGTGTAGAGTCTTCGCTTGTGTTGCTGACAGAATGTGGTCCACTGGAGGAGGGAATGGCAAACAACTTCAGTATTCTTGCCTTGAGAACCCCATAAACAGTATGAAAAAGCAAAAGACAGGACACTGAAAGATGAACTCCCCAGGTCGGTAGTTGCCCAATATGCTACTGGAGATCAGTGGAGAAATAACTCCAGAAAGAATGAAGGGATGGAGTCAAGGCAAACACCTAGCTGTGAATGGGACTGGTGATGGAAGCAGGGTTTGATGCTATAAAGAGCAATATTGTATAGGAACCTGGAGTATTAGGTCCATGAATCAAGGCAAACTGGAAGTGGTCAAACAGGAGATGATAAGAGTGAACATTGCATTCTAGGAATCAGTGAACTAAGATAGACTGGAATGGGTGAATTTAACTTAGATGACCATTGTAGCTACTACTGTGGGCAGGAATCCCTTAGAAGAAATGGAGTAGCCATTACAGTCAACGAAAAAGTCCAAAATGCAGTACTTGGATGCAATCTCAAAAATGACAGAATGTTCTCTGTTCATTTCCAAGGCAAACCGTTATTCACTGTCATGGTAATCCAAGTCTATGCCCCAACCAGTAATGCTGAAGAGGCTGAAGTTGAACAGTTCTATGAAGACCTACAAGACCTTCTAGAACTAACACCCCCCAAAAATGTCTTTTTCATTATAGGGGACTGGAATGCAAAAGTAGGAAGTCAGGAAACACCTGGAAAAACAGGCAAATTTGGCCTTGGAGTACAGAATGAAGCAGGGCAAAGTTAATAGAGTTTTCCCAAGAGAACACACTGGTAATAGCAAAAACCCTCTCCCAACAACACAAGACTCTACACATGGACATCACCACCATAGTTTGGCCCCAGGTAAATAACAGGGAGGGAATACAGCCCCACCCATCAACAGAAAACTGGATTAAAGATTTACTGAGTATGGCCCTGCCCATCAGAAGGAGACCCAGTTTCCCCCTTAGTAGTCTCTCCCATCAGGAAGCTTCCATAAGCCTCTTATCCTTCTCCATCAGAGGGCAGACAGACTGAAAACAACAATCACAGAAAACTAACCAATCGATCACATGGACCACAGTCTTGTCTAACTCAATGAAACCATAAGCCATGCCCTGTAGGACCACCAAAGATGGGTGGTTCATGGTAGAGAGTTCTGACAGAATGTGGTCTACTGGAGAAGGGAATGGCAAACCACTTCAGTATTCTTGCCTGAGAATCCGTGAACAGTATGAAAAGGCAACAAGATAGGACACTGAAAGATGACTCCCCAGGTCGGTAGATACCCAATATGCTACTGGAGACCAGTGGAGAAATAACTTCAGAAAGAATGAAGAGACTGAGTTAAAGCAAAAACAACACCCAGCTGTGGGTGTGACTGGCAATGGAACTAAACTCCAATGCTGTAAAGAGCAATATTGCACAGGAACCTGGAATGTTAGGTCCATGAATCAAGGCAAACTGGAAGTGGTCAAACAGGAGATGGCAAGAGTGAATGTCGACATTTTAGGAATCAGCAAACTAAAATGGACTGGAATGAGTGAATTTAACTTAGATGACCATTATATCTATTACTGTGGGCAGGAATCCCTTAGAAGAAATGGAGTAGCCATCATGGTCAATGAAAGAGTCCAAAATGCAGTATTTGAATGCAATCTCAAAAACGACAGAATGATCTCTGTTAATTTCCAAGACAAACCATTCAGTGTCACGGTAATACAAGTCTATGCTCCAAACAGTAATGCTGAAGAAGCTGAAGTTGAACTGTTCTATGAAGACCTACAAGATCTTCTAGAAGTAACACCTCAAAAAAGATGTCCTTTCCATTATAGGGGACTGGAATGTAAAAGTAGGAAGTCAAGAAATACCTGGAGTAACAGGCAAATTTGGCCTTGGAGTACAGAATGAATCAGGGCAAAGGATAATAGAGTTTTGCCAAGAGAATGCACTGGTCATAGCAAATACCCTCTTCCAACAGCACAAAAGAAGACTCTACACATGGACATCATCAGATGGTCAATACCAAAATCAGACTGATTATATTCTTTGCAGCCAAAGATGAAGATGGAGAAGTTCTATATAGTCAGCAAAAGCAATACCAGAAGCTGACTGTAGCTCAGATCATGAACTCTTTATCGACAAATTGAGACTTAAATTGAAGAAAGTAGGAAAAACCACTAGACCATTCAGGTATGACCTAAATCAAATCTCTTACTATTATACAGTGGAAGTGAGAAACAGATTCAAGGGATTAGATCTGATACAAAGAGTGCCTGAAGAACTATGGACGGGGATTCATGACATTGTACAGGAGACAGGAATCAAGACCATCCCCAAGAAAAAGAAATGCAAAAATGCCTGAGAAGGCCTTACAAATAGCTATGAAAAGAAGAAAAGTGAAAGGTAAAGGGGGAAAAAAAAAAAAAAGAAAGATACATGCATTTGAATGCAGTTCCAAAGAATAGCAAAGAGAGATAAGAAAGCCTTCCTCAGTGATCAGTGCAAAGAAATAGAGGAAAGCAATAGAATGGGAGACTAGAGATCTCTTCAGGAAAATTAGAGATACCAAGAGAACATTTCATGTAAAGATGGGCACAATAAAGGAAAGAAATGATATGGACCTAACAGAAGCAAATGATATTAAGAAGAGGTGGCAAGAATACACAGAAGAAGTACACACAAAAAAATCCTCATGATCCAGATAATCACAATGGTGTGATCACTTACCTAGAGCCAGACATCCTGGAATGTGAAGTCAATTGGGCCTTAGGAAGCATCACTATGAACAAAGCTACTGGAGGTGAGTCCAGTTGAGCCATTCCAACTATTGAGCTATTTCCAAGTCCAGTTGAGCTAGGGAAGTCCAGTTGACCTATTTCCAATCCCAAAAGATGATGCTGTGAAAATGCTGCACTCAAAATGTCAACAAATTGGGAAAACTCAGCAGTGGCCACAGGCCTGGAAAAGGTCAGTTTTCATTCCAATCTCAAAGAAAGGCAATGCCAAACAATGCTCAAACTACCACACAGTTACACTCATCTCACATGCTAGTAAAGTAATACTCAAAATTCTCTAAGCCAGGCTTCAACAGTTCATGAACCGTGAACTTCCAGATGCTCAAGCTGGATTTAGAAAGGCAAGGAGCCAGAGATCAAAATGCCAGCATCTGCTGGGTCATTGAAAAAGTGAGAGTGTTTCAGAAAAACATCTATTTCTGCTTTATTGACTATGCCAAAGCCTTTGAGTGTGTGGCCACAACAAACTGTGGAATATTCTTTAAGAGATGGGAATACCAGACCACCTGACTTGCCTCCTGAGAAATCTGTATGCAGGTCAGGAAGCAACAGTTAGAACTGGACAATGGAACCATAGACCCATTCCAAATTGGGAAAGGAGTACGTCAAGGTTATATATTGTCACCCTGCTTACTTAACTTATATGCAGAGTACATCATGAGAAATGCTGGGCTGGATGTAGCACAAGCTGGAATAAAGATTACTGGGAGAAATATCAGTAACCTCAGATACGCAGATAATATCACCCTTATGGCAGAAAATGAAGAAGAAATAAACAGCCTCTTGATAAAAGTGAAAGAGGAGAGTGAAAAAGCTGGCTTAAAACTCAACATTCAGAAAACTAAGATCATGGCAACAGTCCCATCACTTCATAGCAAATAGATGGGGAAACAATGGAAACAGTGCAGACTTTATTTTTTGGGCTCCAAAATCACTGCAGTGGTGACTGCAGCCATGAAAATAAAAGACGCTTGCTCCTTGGAAGAAAAGTTATGACCAACCTAGACAGAATATTAGAAAGCAGAGACATTACTTTGCCCACAAAGGTCCATCTAGACAAAGCTATAGTTTTTCCAGTAGTCATGTATGAGAGTTGGACTATAAAGATAGCTGCATGCTTAAGAATTGATGCTTTTGAACTGTGGTGTTGGAGAAGACTTGAGAGTCCCTTGGACTGCAAGGTGATGCAACCAGCCCATCCTAAGGGAAATCAGTCCTGAATATTCATTGAAAGGACTGATGCTGAAGCTGAAACTCCAATCCTTTGGCCACCTGCTGTGAAGAACTGATTCACTGCGAAAGACCCTGATGTTGGGAAAGATTGAAGGCCAGAGGAGGAGGGGACAACAGAAGGTGAGATGGTTGGAGGGCATCACCAACTCGATGGACATGACTTTGAGTAAACTCCGAGAGCTAGTGATGGACAGGGAAGCCTGGCGTGCTGCAGTCCATGGGGCCGCAAAGAGTCACACACTACTCAGTGACTGAACTGAACTGAACTGGACAATTACTTAAATAAGGTGGTAGTTGAATGCACAATTAATGAAATGAACAGGTGTTGGAGAGTAATTTAGAAAATTGAGAACGTTGGAGCTATGCTTCCCTTGTCCCATACTGCTTCCATTCCACTAGGGAAGGGTGATATTTTTTCTCTCATGTGAGGGTGTAGGGCTTGGATTACAAGTACTCTTTGCTCTGGTCTTCCATTAGTACTTGATTTCAAAACTATTTACTCAGGTACTATTTCAGTAAGGGAAAATATTTCAAGCTAACTCCCACATACTCAGAGGCTGAATGGCCCAAAGGTTCAAATGCCAGCACTTAAAAAATATTATTATATGCTAATTATGGGCATGATGACGAGGCACTTCAAGATTCTGAAGTGCCTTTCTAATCATTGTGTAAAGAGCAAATTGTATTTGATCTGACTTTAATGTCAAGAATATGTATATTATTCTAGCTATAGTAAAAATTCACATACTGTAAATATAATAATTTCCTGCTTACCAGGATACTTAAATTCCATTAACATCAATTGGTGAACAAGAACCCTGCTGACTCTCTGAAGTGAACTTGAGTCCATTCTCTACCACTGACTAGGTTTGTAAACACAGGCAAGGAGCCAAGATTCCTTAAGCCTTGGTTCTCTCACCTGGAATACAGAATAATCAGACCTGCAGCTTCCTATTGTTTGGAGGATAAATAATACAATGAAGATCCAATACATAGAACATATGAGGGATGGGTTTATAAATAGTATTTGTTGTTGTTCTTATTGTTATTTAGGAGTGGGAAGGTGGAACTAGTGGTAAAGAATTCGCCTGCCAGTGCAGGAGACATAGGAGATGTGGGTTTGATCCCTAGGTGGGGAAGATCACCTGGAGAAGGAAATGGCAACCCACTCCAGTATTCTTGCCTGCTGAATCCCATGGACAGAGGAGCCTGGTGGGCTACAGTCCAAAGGCTCACAGAGAGTCAGACACGACTAAAGCGACTTAGCACACATGCAGGTAGTTTAGTGGGTCGGTTAATAGCAAGGACTTTGGGATAAACACAGATGGATTCCAATCCTGGTCTTACTAACTTACTGCTGTATGATCTTTGACATTCCTTCTGATTTCTAACTCTGAGTTCCCTCCATGGTAGCAGGGAGCTTGCAACAGTTCCTATTTCATAGGATTGTTGTGGGGATTAAGTAAGATGGCCCATGAAAGGTATTTATTACACTGGCTGGAACATATCAACTACTCAGTGAAAGGTAGCTTGTATTTTTGACATTATTGCTGTTTTTATGTTTACTATTATTGGCTATTATTTTGTGCCTTTTCCTTTTCTTGAAACATTTCTTGGAGAAAGATATTTCTACAAATTCAAATTACCATATTTCATAAAAATACAAAGCTGTAAACCAAAAGAACTTTGGAAAAGCATGAAGCACAGTACAAATATGCCATGATGTTATCACAAATGACATTTTTGTTCTTAAAATCATTCGGCAGCTATTAGTTCTACTTTCAAAACCTTGCTCTCTTTGATAAATATCATTTAAGTATTTATATCCTTAAACTCAAATAGTTATTTTTAAAATTATTTTACAAGTCTTTTAATTTTACTATCGAGTAAACACTAGAATACATTCATTCAATAATATGTGTGTTGATTCACTCATTCCATACATATGTAATGAGTACCTACTATGCCCTAAGAGCTGAGCTTAGTGTGGAAGATACAAAGGCATTTGAAGCACTATCCTTGGCATCTAGGAGCCCACCGTCCTGGTAGACCCACAATAACAGTTTTACTAATGAGAGAACCATGAGTAGAGGTTAGGGATTAGGGAAGATTTCTCCCAGGAGTCCATCAAGCCAAGGTGGAGCTAGAAATAGTTAATGCCATCATTTCATGACTTCTAAGAAGCTCTCCAGATAGAGGTCCCACCTCCTAAAGTATGCAGGTGTTTTTGGAACTCTGTTGGATTTGGTTAACTCCCTGTCATGGTTGCCAAATTTCCACTAAGTTGCTCTGTGTTTACAAATCCCCAGCCTTTGGATATGAGCTTTTAAGCATGTCACTGGGATGGGATTTGAATTTATTCTCTCTGGCCCCTTATCTACCTACCATATGAGGATAAAATAATCAACCATTATTTCCATAGGACTGGATCTGTGTTTAAGACTGTGCTGATTTGAGATATAAAGAATGTGAAATTTAGAAAAATGCTACAGATGAATTTATTTGAAAAGCAGACGTAGAGACACAGATGTATAGAACAAACATATGGATGCCAAAGGAGGAAAGAAGGAGTTGGATGAATTGGGAAATTGGGATTGACATATATACACTACTATGTACTCTTGCCTGGAAAATCCCATGGATGGAGGAGCCTGATAGGCTGCAGTCCATGGGGTCGCTGAGGGTCAGACACGACTGAGCGACTTCACTTTCACTTTTCACCTTCATGCACTGGAGAAGGGAATGGCAACCCACTCCAGTGTTCTTGCCTGGAGAATCCCAGGGACGGGGGAGCCTGGTGGGCTGCCGTCTATGGGGTCGCACAGAGTCGGACACGACTGAAGCGACTTAGCAGCAGCAGCAGCATGTATAAAATAGAAAACTAATGAGAACCTACTCATAGCAAAGGGAACTCCACTCAATGGTCTGTGGTGACCTAAATGGGAAGGAATCTGAAAAAAGAGTGGATACATATATACATATAGCTGATTCACTTTGCTATACAGCATAAATTAATACATTGTAAAGCAACCATACTCAAATAAATTTTTTTTAAAAACTGGCTACTTTCACACTTCGCCCTCTCTATGTCCTTTTTCTGTGGCCCCTGTCTTTTCTATACCCCACCATTATGTTTGTACACATTTTCCTCTTCTAGTTAATTACCCTTGTAACAGTAGAGAGCGTTTAAATTTGTGCCATCCCTCCCACAGGCACCTAGCATGGTGCTTCATACTCTGAAGGCATTAATACTTAGATAAATATAATTATTAAGAAAATTAATAATATGCCAATCTCCTGGCCTTTGGAATGATTATCTACAGTCAATGTCCTTCTCCTTACACCTTGCCTTTGCATTTTTTACATTCCAATTCTATCGGTCTTTCTGTCTCAGGTAAAATTCAGGTAACCCATACAGCGAAAACATCTCTCTAAACTTGGAAAGCATTTTGCTTTGTGCCAGATACTGGCTAAGTGTTTCATCCATGTGCCAGGGTCAGAACCGTGTTAAGGTATGAACATGGTTGGCCTTGATCATCCCCCACCAGGGGGTTTGGCTTTATTCAGATTATAGCCCAAGAATCCAGAGACAAAAACCTGTCTTTTCCATTTTGCAGATGAGGAAAATAAAACTAGAAGTTAATGCATCTTGTTTGATGTTACACATCCTCTAATTCTGGAGACAAGATACAAATCCAAGGCTCTGCTCTAAACAACTGTACTAAATGTATTCATTTCTGCTTTGTAACTAATATATATATTATATAAAGTATATAAATAGATGGATATCTTAAGTTTCAGAAGAGACCATATATTCTTTGAGTGCAGATTCATGCACTGCTGCTCCTGCTAAGTCACTTCAGTCGTGTCTGACTCGGTGCAACCCCATAGACAGCAGCCCACCAGGCTCCCCCATCCCTGGGATTCTCTAGGCAAGAACACTGGAGTGGGTTGCCATTTCCTTCTCCAATGCATGAAAGTGAAAAGTGAAAGTGAAGTATCTCAGTCCTGTCCGATTCTTCGCGACCCCATGGACTGTAGCCTACCAGGCTCCTCTGTCCATGGGATTTTCCAGGCAAGAGTACAGGAGTGGGGTGCCATTGCCTTCTCCAGTTCATACACTATTTACCTCTATATCCCTCAAAGCACTTAGATCGTGGTCTTGGATAGTAGGTGCTCAGTAAATATCTTTGGAATTACTATGTCTTATTTAAGCAATGACAATTAAAGACTTGCTTTCATATTGATTTCTGAACTTTCTTAGATGATAGAAAAAAGGTAATGATGGCACTTCTTGAGAGAGAAGTGAAAATAATACCTTCTGACATGACACGGTAAAAACTTATGCTCTGAGAAGCTGCGTTGGCTGGCAAATATAAAGCAGACTCTAATCTATCAGAAATGATAAATTGGATACGCTAGTCAACACGTCAGGCTTGATGCACAAGCATTAGGCAAAATTCCTTCGATTTGTTCTGATTAGTCTATGGTGACATTTTCTCCTTGCATAGGTTAACTGCAAACCAGGAGAAAGTAAAAAAAAAAACTCAACTTTATTCTCTTAAGATCATAAAAATACTAAAATAGTGAAAGAGCCAAAGAGGGTAACACCAAACGTAAAACTAAAATCAATGGGACTGTATAGAACAATGGATTGAGGACAGGGAGAAAAAGATAATTGTGATTTTGTTTTAGGAACAGTTACTTGAAATAACTTACAGGTTTCTTAAGCACAAGGTGTAAATGCTAACATACAATAGATGCCATGGGATGATTTATTGATGAGAGTCACTTAGGAGCTTTGCAATAGCCATCTTTCCTTTCTAAGCATCAGCTCTGCTAGTTTTATTAATTCCTATCTTATCATTCATTTCATTTATCCAATAAACGTTTGTTGAACGCCTATTATGTTCTAGACTTTATGTTAGTCTCTGAAGATACAGTGAGATTAAAAGGCCCTGTTCTCAAGGAGGTCAAGCTTAGTTTATGAAGACTTAGATATAATGAAGAAAGTATGAAATAAAGAGGATGTATGTGTGTTAGTTGCTCAGTCATGTCTGACTGTTTGCGTGACCCCATGGACTGTAGCCCACCAGGCTCTTCTGTCCATGGAATTCTCCAGGCAACAATACTGGAGTGGGTTGCCACTCTGTTCTCTGAGGGATCATCCCAACCCAGGAATGGAATCTGGGTCTCTTGCATTGGAGTAATAGTCTTTACTGTCCTAAACATATAAATTATATGGAGTTCCAGTATTTCAGCCGATTTTTTTTTTTTTGTTAATTTCTATTCTAGGCTACTACTGCCAATAATTATTTTAAAATATACCTCCATTCCTCATTACTTTCCATTCTCATCTTTCAATGCTTATTGTAAATGTCATTAAGATTAGTAAATGTTTCACGTATCTAATATTTGTGTTCATTACTTTGTCTAAAACACACTGAGATCCACTCAGATTTGAGCATTCGTTCAGCAAAACTTTCTTGAATAAATACAATTGAGCACACTGAGATACATGGATGGTAATAGACAATTCTTTCCTGAAAGAAGCACATAGTTTAGAATTTCACTGTGTGATACAGTGGCCACTAGCCACATGTGGCTGGTTAATTTTTTATTTTAATCTATTAAAATAAAATGAAATAACAAGTTCATGTTCTCTGTAACAGCCAACTTTCAAGTGCTCCATAGCCAATGTGGCTAGAGGCTCTTGCATTGGAAAGGACAGAAATATTCTCATCATCACAGTACTAAGCAGTGCTGTTTTAGATTATGTGGAGAAGGGAGTGGAGAAGTTGGTAGGCTTGAATATATACAATCATGGACTATGGAGAGAATTGTTAATAGATGTACAGAGTATGATAGAAGGTTGAGGATCTGGAAAGGCTTCATAGAGGCAGAGACATTTGGGTCTCAAAGGACAGAATCAAGTGAGTTGAGGGAGACTTAAAACAGCACAGTGTATTCAAGGAGCTCTACAGTACGGCCTCTGAATATAGCTGGGCAGGTTGCACATGTCACGATTCAAAAGGGCCCTCCTTAAATGTTAGTTTTGCTACAGGCACCTTACTCCTACAGGCCTCCTTACATTTCTTCACTCTGGGCTTCAGTTTACATCTGCTGCTACTGCTGCTGCTAAGTCGCTTCAGTCGTGTCCGACTCTGTGTGACCCCATAGACGGCAGCCCACCAGGCTCCTCTGTCCCTGGGGTTCTCCAGGAAAGAACACTGGAGTTGGTTGCCATTTCCTTCTCCAATGCATGAAAATGAAAAGTGAAAGTGAAGTTGCTCAGTCATGTCTGACTCTTAGCGACCCCATGGACTGCAGCCCACAAGGCTCCTCCGTCAATGGGATTTTCCAGGCAAGAGTACAGAAGTGGGTGCCATTGCCTTCTCCACACTTTATATCTAGCTCCTCCTAAAGTCTTTTCTCATCTTTCTATCCCCATCCCATAAAACCAAGCCTGAATTGTAGAACTTCTGAACATTGAATCCCATTGGCACTTGTCTTCTGAGCTACACGATAGAGTGTATATACTAGCTTCACAGTTCCTCAATATTTCAACTGTTAGTATTGTCTTTTGTCTACGTTTTAATGCCCAGGAAGGAAGGCAGTGTCCAAGTTCCCTATTCTATGTCCTTCACTGCAACACTTGGGATACAGGTAGATGCTCTGATTGACTGATATGGTAACTTACTACAAATCATTTTTGTTCAGCTTCAATCCATATTGAACTAACAACCTGGTAAGCAGTCTAAAGTACTGGGGATAAAAATGATTAAAATGAAGGATGATGTAGAAAAGTAATGTTATAATTTTGGGGATGGGGAAATTACATATATTTAATTGCTATAGAAGAATAATATGAAGTAACCTTGAGGTTAATCCGTATGTAATGTGACAATACTCCACCATATAACTTCCCCTTGATGTTTCTGGTGGTGGTGTTTTAGTGTTAAGTCATGTCTGACTCTTGTGACTCCCTGAACTGTAGCTCGTCAGGTTCTTCTGTGGATAGGATTTCCCAGGCAAGAATACTGGAGTGGGTTGCCATTTCCTCTTCCAGACAGTCTTCCTGACCCAGGGACTGAACCCATGTTTCCTTTATTGCAGGTGGATTCTTTACTGCTGAGCCACTAGGGAAAGTTCTATTGATTTTGCTACTTTAATTTTTGGTTTAGTGCTTTTTGTTTGGGGTGAGATAGACTGAATACTTTTAAGTTATTTTACTCGTTGTCAGTTCCTATTAATCATGTAAGTTCTGAGTAAGAATAATTTTGATAATATAGTTTATTGAGTGTAAATGGTCTGATTTACATTTCGGTCGGTCTGATTGCTTATCTTTATGTCTAATATTTTTGAATGTTGTGTTTTTCTATTGAGTGGTAGTCCAGAAAAGATGCTAAATATATTTTCTCTCTTACCAATGTGATCATTTATGTGGCTTTTCTCAGGACTTGGTATGAGGTATGCTTTATTTTTACTTGGAACCATCTTTGAATTGATCCCTGACATTCAAGGTTGAGCTTCACTTTCAACTGAAAAATAATAATTCACATATGTTGTCCATAAGCCTAGCCATGTCTTCTGTAAATAAGAGGAACATTGATTGTTCTCACCATGAGACCTTTCAGTTCAGTTCAATCCAATATCCAAGACATAACTTTCAGGACTTAGGCAAATATTAAGTGACCTGGCAAAGAAGGAGTAATCATACACTTTCCTGCCTTTTCTACTGGTTTCTGGAGATGAGCTTAAACTTGGTAGCATTTTTTAGGGCAGCTTAAATTATGAATGGCATGTGCATATGCGGGCATGCGCAAGGGAACAGAGACAATGCAGAAGCGATAAATATTTGTCTTCCTGCTCCTGTTGTAGTGTTTCCCACTTCTCCCCTTTACTTCTTTTTCTCCTCCCTTTTCACCCCAACATTTATATCTTCAGCATACTGAAATCTCATCACAATAGGCACTGATTTTGTTTATTAATGCTGTTCTAAATTATCTTTTAGTAGTAACTCAGTTCAGTTCAGTTCACTTCAGTCACTCAGTTGTGTCCGACAGAGGTTAAAGCGTCTGCCTGGAATGCAGGAGATCCGGGTTCGATCCCTGGGTTGGGAGGATCCCCTGGAGAAGGAAATGGCAACCCACTCCAGCACTCTTGCCTGGAGAATCCCACTGAGGGAGGAGCCTGGTGGGCTACAGTACATGGGGTCGCAGAGTCGGACACGACTGAGCGACTTCACTTTCACTACTTTCACTTTCACTTTGCGACCACATGAATCGCAGCACGCCAGGCCTCCCTGTCCATCACCAACTCCCGGAGTTCACCCATGTAAACTCATGTCCATCAAGTCGGTGATGCCATCCAGCCATCTCATCCTCTGTCGTCCCCTTCTCCTCCTGCCCCCAATCACTCCCAGCATCAGGGTCTTTTCCAATGAGTCAACTCTTCACATGAGGTGGCCAAAGTATTGGAGTTTCAGCTTCGGCATCAGTCCTTCCAATGAACACCTAGGACTGAGCTCCCTTAGGATGGACTGGATGAATAGTTGGAATTTATTCATTCATTCATTCTCTTAGCCAATAGTTACTGAAGCACTGTCTATATTTTGAACAGAGTTTTCTAGGTAGGAAATGCAAAGAAAGATGAATTTCAGATCGTTCCAAATAGAGGCTCATATGGGGGTGATGGCATCAATGGAAATAAAACAAATGAATGTGATATTGTATTATGTACTATGAAACTAAAAGAGACATTGAAATATCTAACTCTGCCTGGCAAGACAAAGAGAAACAGGACTGACAATGGGAACGGGGCTTTCCAACAAAGGGTGCAACCTGTGAAAAGCAAGGATAAGACAGCTCAAAGTAAAGTCTGGCAACAGTTTCCATGCAGTGGGAGTGGTAAGAAGTGTGGCTAGAGAGTTGGGCATGGTTGTGGGATGGATTTTCAAGTATGAAATTTATACAGCAGGTGACGGAAAGATATACAAGTGGCAAAATTAGATTTGTATTTTAGAATGATCTTTCTGAGTGCAGTTCAGAGGACAAATAAGGAACTGGGAAAAAGAATAGCAGTGTGATTATACTGGGGAGATTCAGGAAGGTTTTAGAAAGGATAGGAGAAATGAGCCAAGTCTTAACAACTGACTTGGAATAGGGCATGAACTTCTGTCTTCTTAGCATATAATCTTATCTCAACTTGGAGACTTTCTCATTTTATCTCCTACTGCCTCTGAACTCTACTTGCCCTTAGAATCTTCATATAAGGCCACTCTAAGTCACTTAATGGGTTTTAGTGTTTTTCTATTGAAAGAATGGTGCATAAGCCAGTGACACCAGCATCACCCAAGAACTTATCAGAAATGCAAAATCTCAGGTGTCAACCAAAACCTACTGAATCTGTATTTCAGTAGGATCCCCAGGTGATTTGTATGCATGGTGCACTTGAAGAAGCACTTTCTCATGGTTCTCCATGCCCACATTATAGTGCTTTGGGAGTAGAGTGGTAGTTTCTATGCTCTGCTTCTTCTGACTCCCCCAAAGCACATAATAGTGCTTATTGTTGGTGAGTAGCAGGTACTTGCTAGCTGATTTATTTTCAAAATAAGAGTGTGACTTTAAGCAATTCAACCATTTCAGTTTAATAGACATTTATTGCAACTGGGTGACCAGTTAAGAGTTTATTGCAATATTGTCCAGGTGAAAAATGATGTACTGCATTAAGGCAATGGTAGTAGAGATTTTTAAAAAAAGAAGAAGAGGCATAAAGAAATATGCTAGCAAGGTGGGAGGAATGATTTAAGTGTGCCTATGAGGATTATATGACATTTTAGTGAGTTTTAGTGTTAGAAAGTGATCTAGAATGACCAGGAGAGATGTGGGTGAGGTGTCCATAGACCTATGATTGATCTATATGCCAGTACCATACTGTCTGAAGAGTCTGAAGTCAGCTGAGATCTCCAAGTTTGCAGCTCAACTCAGAGTTTCTTTCATACATGGCTTTTCAACATACTCATTATTTTTTCAGTCACCTTATGGGGGCATTATGGTTCATCTTATAATAGCCAGGACATTAGATGTCCATAGATGAAGCTGGAGCCGATTATACAGAGTGAAGTAAGTACAGAACACCATACCAACACAGAATGTAACATGGAATTGAAAAGTCTAAAGAATGCAGATGGGGCTTAGGGAAAAGAAATATCTAGAAGGAAAGATTGGTATGTTATGCTCATTACAGGTACGACAAGTGAAGGTGAGAGAAAGACATGACCTATGGGTGAGGTGAATATAATCACCTATGATTTTACTGGCCAACTAAAGACCAGATGAGATCCCAAGTTTATTCAGAGTCATTCTTTCTACATTTTTCTACTTTTCTCTTTCCCAGCCAACAAATATTTATTGAGTTGGTACCTTCCAGAGGGTAGGCTCTTTTCCAGGTGCTATAGATAAAAAGGCTTATCCAATATTATTTGGTCTTGGCCCTCAAGGAATTTACAGTCCAACAGAGGACATAGAAAAACCAACCGACAACTGACATAGAATGAAGTAAGTGATTTGATAAAGGTAACAGCCATGGGCTGGTGGCCCCAAGGAGAAATATTGAATCTAGATTTGGAATGGATGATTTCAGAAAATGCTTCTCAGAAGAGGGAACTCCCGCAAAGAGCTCTCAAGACCTAATAAGTAGCCAGGTATATGTGCATATGTGCAGTGGATAAGATCGGAGGCTAGAAGTAGAATTCCAAAATACAAAGGAAATCTTACAGAGAATGCCATGCAGAGTAAGCACAGAGGGTTTATTCAGTAAATTTGTTGTTCCATGTGGCAGCAGAATGCTGTGTCAGGAGGAGGTTTGCTATACTGAAAAATACAGGTGAATAACGTTATGAAGTGTCACTCATCTAGTTATTGCAGATCAAGGTACACAGTAATTTCTTATAAACCATGTCTCTCACATGGAAAACAGGAAAACTTAGTGAAATCTTGTTCCTTGTCTGCAAAGAAATAAATCAAATGTAAATCTGTTTTCTCTGCACTCCAATCACTTGTTAGACTCTTGCTGATCTTTCAAAACCCACTTAAATATCTCCGTCTCTCTCTTTTTTTTTAAAGTAGCAAACACATATTCTTTTTCCACAGTTCCCAAGGTTTTTGTACCTTATAATTCATGGGCTGCCCTTTTTCTTTCTTATAGTCTGAGTTTTCTACTTGCTTATGATCTCTAAGCAGTAAGGAATATTATCTATTTTTATAAACATCTTGGTCATTGACATCATGCTTGGTACAGAGTAGGCACTCAGAGAATAGATGTACTATCTTAAATTAACTGGTTCTTAATTATGGGGTGAGGCATATAAATGATGATGAAGGTGATTTACCATCTTCATAGGAATAAAATTATGTGAGGATTTTCCCACATTGGCTTTATATGTATAAATCATTAGTAGATTAATACTAGGCTTTAAGAGGGTAAAGATTAGCACCTTTGCCCCTTCATTAAAGCTATTTGCATTCTGTAAAATATTTCTGAATGCCACATCTGTTTTTGCTATAATTGCATGACATTTCTCTACAAACTGCTCAAAAATAAATTTGCACTTGTTAATTTTCTTTGTTAGCTAAATGTAACCGTTCAGCTAGGTCAGATTCACACAAAAATTGGACAACACACTGTAGACTACAAGAAAGAGAAAGAAAAGGTGATAAAGCTGCAAACCTTCCTTCAGTCATTGCTGGTTTCTTTTCGGAGGGAACGATTCCCATGATACCAGTGTCCTTGACATTTTACTCTCATCTCCCTAATGTATGCTAAAAGGCTCTCTCACTTCTGCATTGGGTTTAATTTTTCTTTCCTCTCTAACTCTTCTGTGACTTTTTTGCCTTCTTACTAGATTGAAAGAAGGGGCTGCATTCTTTTCATATAGAAACGGCAGCAGGGGGTATAAATAGTGCTTGACAGCTCTTTGATTTTATTAAAGAAAAATAGATGGTCTCACTGAATCAGCTTGGGATTATATTACTATAATTCTATCACTGTTTTGGCAAAAATGTCCCTCCCCATCCAGGGCATCATAAATGATTAACTGTGAGCGCAGATCAAAAGCTTTCCTATGTAGGTTCTATTGGAGGGAGGAGGTCATATGTTAAAAGAAGGTGTCAGAGGGTGGCTTTGTGAATGTTGCCCCTTAGAAATGGATTTCAAATTAAAATTCTATTCTTAAACCAGTAAGGATCTTGCAGGAAAGCTGAGATCACCTTTGGGTAGCAATCTTAGGGAGATAACTCCCAGACATGTTCTATTTCTCTAGAGTTGAAACACACCCATTTGCCTCAACCAGTGTAACTACTCTGGCTTTGCCATGGGCTCTACATTGCCCTCCTTCCTCTCAAAGGTCGACAAGGCATGATTTAAAAATCAACAATATAAGTGTTTTAAGTTTAAAATACAGTTATATCACACTAACCTTTCTTCTTGCCAACTTCTAGCAAATAGTATTAAGATGGTGTGATCAGTTAGGGAGACTAAAAAAAATCCACTTGACATTTGACTCTGACTATGTATATACCAGAAACTGTCTGAATACTGATGTTTTTCATTACTCAATTGCAACACTTCAATATATTTTCTCTTCCACTGTACTCATTACTTTCTCAAATACACACATTCAGTTTTATCTACTCAAGTCTTTTCTGAAACTTCTTTGTTTCTAAATAATCTTGTAGGTACACATGGACCTTGAAATCTCACTTATTCTTCATAACCTATTATGTAGCCAAGAACTCAATTTAATCCTATCTAAGCTTTAATTGAATAGTTTAAAATACTATTCTCCTGTGAGGCAAGCAATTCATTTAAAAATAAATACAGTCTTTCTTATATCATAATCCTGGCCCTGCAATTGTTGAATATTTGAGGAAGCTAATGACAACTTTAGTTTATCACTATGATTATCATAATTTCACTACTAATAATTACCTACCGACTTTAAAAAATGATCTGAAAAACAATGATATGGTAGATGAAATGAATTTGAATTACATAATCTTTATGCTTTTCTCCAGATTTATCAGAATGATTTTATAACCTTGGGAAAGTCACTGAACCTCTCAATATTTCTATTCTGATCTCTTTAAAATAAAGATAATAACTTCACCTTATCATCTACTTCAGTGATGAAGGTGTAAAGACTCATAATCATAAAAAGCACATCAGGCTTTATGAAAGCCAGACTCAGCATAAGTATAAAGTATTTCTGAGAAAGAACACATGAAGAGTTTGCAAACACAAAGTTTTTATAACATGTTTTGGAAAAAAAATACATAAAGGGAATAAATCATACCTCAATCCTCATTTTCTGAGGTAAACTCCTGTATCCACTGTATCCCCTGTATTATTAGTTCAAGTGAAGGACCTGAGGAAATTTTCTGTCACTCCATTTAGCATTCAGCTATGGCTTCCCATTGCTAGGCAGTGAAATACTCATCTTCTACTTTAAGCATCGGATTTACTGCTCCTAATAGGAGATTTGCATTTGTTCTAAGATTACAAATAACAATTATGCCAAAGCAATTACTCTTAACCTCAATTTGTAGCTCTTGCTTGCAGCAGGGCACTTTCATCTGTTCCATTTATTTTCATTCTCATTTTGGCCTGGAGGTATTTCTAAATAAATCAATCACAGTAGATGTTGGAACAAGTCTATTGAATAACACCTAGACTGACTACACACGCTGTGTGGAGAATGGAGGAAATTATAACTATAAATCAAGTAAAAAGAGAAGGCATGCTTTGTGGGTCACTTATCTGAATAGATTAAGGGAAAAAACTTTTGCCCTAGATTAGCTTGATACTTTGCTCTTCTTCCTGCTTATTCTTGTGAATACAGAGATAGCATTTTAAGTGGAAAATACAAAATAAATAATACACTGCCTACTTTATAAATAATTTGCAAATACTTTGCATAGTATACATGAACTTCCTTTATCAACAACCATAATTTGTAGAAATCACTAGTAATTATAAAAATTGTTTTCATCATAAGTTTCCTACTGTGTCAGGAAATACTAAGCCCTTTATCTTTTTTGTACCTATTTTACAGATGAGAAAACTGAAGCAAATGGATATTAAAGAACTTGGCAAATTCATGAAACTAGTGAGTGGCAGAGTTGAGAATCCATCTTGGGCATGATTCTGGAGCCGGTGTTCTCCTCCTTCACTCTTCTACTTTCCCAGGATGTGTCAAATGCATGACCAAGCAGTATTTTTATCTGAAATGTCACTACATCATGGTTAAACATTGATTCCAATGTGAAGAATAAAGCAAAAGTTTATTACTTGTGACTTTGTTTTTATTAGAGATACCAAGCGAGCATTTCATGCAAAGATGGGCTCAATAAAGGACAGGAATGGTACGGACCTAACAGAAGCAGAAGATATTAAGAAGAGGTGGCAAGAATACACAGAAGAACTGTACAAAAAAGATCTTCAAGACCCAGATAATCACGATGGTTTGATCACTCACCTAGAGCCAGACATCCTGGAATGTGAAGTCAAGTGGGCCTTAGAAAGCATCACTACGAACAAAGCTAGTGGAGGTGATGGAATTCCAGTTGAGCTATTTCAAATCCTGAAAGATTATGCTATGAAAGTGCTACACTTAATATGCCAGCAAATTTGGAAAACTCAGCAGTGGCCACAGGACTGGAAAAGGTCAGTTTTCATTCCAATCCCAAAGAAAGGCAATGCAAAAGAATGCTCAAACTACCACACAATTGCACTCATCTCACACGCTAGTAAAGTAATGCTCAAAATTCTCCAAGCCAGGCTTCAGCAATACATAAACAGTGAAATTCCAGATGTTTAAGCTGGTTTTAGAAAAGGCAGGGGAACCAGAGATCAAATTGCCAACATCTGCTGGATCATGGTAAAAGCAAGAGAGTTCCAGAAAACATCTATTTCTGCTTTATTGACTATGCCAAAACCTTTGACTGTGTGGATCACAATAAATTGTGGAAAATTCTTCAAGAGATGGGAATAGCAGACCACCTGACCTGCCTCTTCAGAAACGTATATGCAAGTCAGGAAGCAACAGTTAGAACTGGACATGGAACAACAGACTGGTTCCAAATAGGAAAAGGAGTACGTCAAGGCTATATATTGTCATCCTGCTTATTTAACTTCTATGCAGAGTACATCATGAGAAATACTGGCCTGGATGAAGCACAAGCTGGAATCAAGATTGCTGGGAGAAATATCAATAACCTCAGATATGCAGATGATACCACCTTTATGGCAGAAAGTGAAGAGGAACTGAAAAGCCTCTTGATGAAAGTGAAAGAGGAGAGTCAAAAAGTTGGCTTAAAGCTCAACATTCAGAAAAGTAAGATCATGGCATCTGGTCCCATCACTTCATGGCAAATAGATGGGGAAACAGTGGAAACAGCATCAGACTTTATTTTTTTGGGCTCCAAAATCACTGCAGATGGTGATTGCAACCATGAAATTAAAAGATGCTTACTCCTTGGAAGAAAAGTTATGACCAACCTAGATAGCATATTCAAAAGCAGAGACATTACTTTGCCAACAAAGGTCCGTTTAGTCAAGGCTATGGTTTTTCCAGTGGTCACGTATGGATGTGAGAGTTGGACTGTGAAGAAAGCTGAGCGCCGAAGAATTGATGCTTTTGAACTGTGGTGTTGGAGAAGACTCTTGAGAGAGTCCCTTGGACTGCAAGGAGATCCAACCAGTCCATTCTGAAGGAGATCAGTCCTGGGATTTCTTTGGAAGGAATGATGCTAAAGCTGAAACTGCAGTGCTTTGGCCACCTCATGTGAAGAGTTGACTCATTGGAAAAGACTCTGATGCTGGGAGGGATTGGGGGCAGGAGAATAAGGGGACGACAGAGTATGAGATGGCTGGATGGCATCACCAACTCAATGGACATGAGTTTGAGTGAACTCCAGGAGTTGGTGATGGACAGAGAGGCTTGGTGTGCTGCAATTCATGGGGTCACAAGGAGTCGGACACGACTGAGTGACTGAGCTGAACTGAACAATGCTTTTATTTCTATAGTCAATACTACTCATATTTATTAAGAACATAGCACAATGAAAGGTCATAAGTAAATGATTGACTGTATGGAAGTATATTGAATCAAAAATCTTGCATTAAAAAATGTTTAGACTTATTAATATATGAACCACTTCTTGCTTGGTATCCAAATAATTATTCCTTATCTATAAAACTGAAAACAATTGTGTTCCATAAATTTCAGTAGTGTTCTCTGTTGCTGAAGACAGTGCCTTGTACTTAGTTATTTTTCCATAGTTATCACATATGATATATCTGTAAAACCAGTAATGTAGCTTATGAATGAAGGAGTCAATCAGAATTCATCACCAATCAGTATGGCCACTCCTTCTAATCATAATACAGATGAATGTATTTCAGTAGCTTTTAAAATTTAGTACTCTACTTGTTGTTTAGTACTCTACTTAGCTATTTTTAAAGTAGTTTTATAAAATCAAAAGCTATAAAATATGTAACTGGGGAGAAATGAAGTGCAAAAAGTAGCAGAAACATTACTATAAATACCTTCTGTCAGAGAAAAATAATGACTTGATATATTTCCTTCCAAATATTTTCCATAAATATATTTGTGGTTGAAGTAGAGTGTTTATATAGCCCCAAATTGTGAAATACTTTCCAAATGTTCAGTATAGTGCATAGTTAAATCAGTATATTTTTCTAAATTATTTCAATGTTGTACAATAGCATCATTTCAATTAAATATTTATAGCTTGTCAGATTATAAAAATCTCCTATTCAGGCCCAACTTCGTAACTCTTTATTTGATGTGTTCCATAAAATTTAGCACTGAACAGTTAAAAGCATGCATGGATTAGTTCTGAGTCATCAAACCTGAGTCATCTTTCAGTTGAGGCAAGTCATACACATCACTAGGAACTCTTTACCGTCCCTATGTTACGCATATAAATTATAGCCAAATGATATCCATATTAACTGTGAGTGTTCATGAGTGTCTGTACGACTGCACGCACAACTTGCATTTCAAGTGTATGCTTTTGATTTTTAGGTCCAATTAAAATGATGTACCTGGCCTCTGTTCTGTTCCCTTTGGACAGCAATCTATATCACAAAGACATCATTCACTATTCTTTCACTATTCTGCACTTGAGCATACAAAACAATTTATAACATTCCTTAAAAAAAAAAAAATTCAGAATACTAAGCTGTAATGGCTTTCTCCTTCCCAAGGAGGCAGTCTGCTCATTAGAGAAAGGGATTCTTAACAGCTGATGGCCTGCAGAAAAGCTTCTCACTATAAATGCCGAATTCTGTTTTCCCATACACCATGATTTGAATTTTTATTTTTATTTTGGCCATGCTGTATGGCATGTGGGATCTTCGTTCCCCAGTCAGGGATTGAACCTGTGCCCCTTGCATTGGGAGCACAGAGTCTTAATCACTGGACCACCATGGCAGTCCCTGGATGCTATTAGTGATTTATCTTATTTATATCTGTGCACAACTATAGTTAACTTAAGACAGTTTTAAATATTGTATGATGAATTTTATCCTAAAAATTCTGAATGTTTCTGTAGGTAACAGATTCAAGGAAATTCTTATTTGACTGCTTCTTATATTTAATTGATATAAATATATTTAATGAAGCTTTACTTGGGTACTGTAAGGTAAAAGGTGAAGGGTATTTTCCACTTAAATATATACAGTTGCATTTTCCTATTTCTCAGCCTGACTTCTAAATTACACAGTAAAATACAATATTCAACAAAACTGATTTCAGAGCCAGAAATCTGACCCCAAAACAGAACTCATGGATGTGTGTTAAGTACCAATCCTCATAATAATGTATTCCCTGACTTGTTTGCAGCTGTGGATGTGGATTTAATATAGGAAACATATACTGAGTGCAGCAAATGGGAAAGACTAATATTTTCACCACAGGTGGGAGAAGAGAAATATTTCAAAGATTTTCTTATTGGCAATTTTGCCAATGGCAAGCATGGCAGAGGTGTTAAGAAGGCATTATAAATATATCTAGCATAGCATGGACTATACTAGGATTATATTACTTAGGGCAAGTCTTTTAACCTCCTCTGAGTCTCATTTTCCTCACTCTGAAAATAGTGGAAAAGATTTGTGATACCTCACAAATAATTTAAAGTAATCAAATACTGAGGCACTTTATAAATACTAATGCCTTCTGCACATGAGAAGTGAAGGGGTTTAATAGATGCCACAGGATTCTGGGAGTGGAATTTTAATGATAATCTTCTGTGCAATATCCATGCCACTTAAGTAGTGAGTGGATATTTTAAAGATTAGAAGAGATTCCAAAGAGATAGAAAGCCTTGGGAAAACTCTTGACATCGAAAGATCCAAATATCTGAACATAAACCCTATATAAAGATTTCATTAAAATGTGGGGTTCAGTAAGTAAATTAGGAAGACAGTGTTACATTGACCAGAATGATTCATTGGGCATAGAAATAAACATTTGGGAGAAGAATCACAGAATTGAAGCCCTGGCACCCAAGCAGGTGACCCTGACAATGTGGAATGCGAGTTTCTCAAGGCCACAAAACTCGGAGTGAAAGGTGAGAAACTGGTGGCAAGGAGAGCTCTGGGACTATGAAAGAAGTCTATTGACATAACTAAATGTTTCAAATTTGGGAATAATGTAATACCTGAAAATTCAAAATAAAGTAAAATATATTTGAGGTGCTGGCATTATAAGAGTTCTGAAAAATGCTTATGAATTCATTTCAGCCTATTTTATTAGTGGCCTTAGAAGGAAGATAAATACTTTAATATTTAATTTTTCAGTGTAAAAGATCTCTTAAAAAACACTAAATGAGTTATTAAACAGAAAAGTGTAGAAATTAGTTTACAAGCACATATTATGACAACCCACTCCAGTACTCTTGCATGTAACTTTCTATGGACAGAGGAGCCTGGAGGGCTACAGTCCATGGGGTTGTAAAGAGTCATCCATGAATGAGCACACACAGCACATTCTAGCTCAGAGTTCTCTTTGACCATAGCATAATGTGCAGATATTTATTTTCAATGAGCAAATTCTACAATTGAAAAATGATGCAGAGGGAGCATATTCAGGATAATAGATATAACAGACTTTGTCCTAAAACTCATTTTGTTCATGATGGTATTTAATTTAGGATAAAAAACAACAGAGTAGGCAAATTAAAATACACATTAAATCTTGCAAAATTCATGTTTTTCATTTAACTCTCTGATGATAATAGACACCTGATTTTAAATTATTTTTCATAAAGTTTTATATTTTTTTATTTGTTTGCAAAAACATTTGACTCACCATTCTAAAATATGTGATGTTACTATGTATTTCAAACCAATTTCTTTAGAAAAAGAAATGAGAGATTTAATCATACAGCTGTCTACCAATTCTTTCAACAAACTTATGAAAACCCTACTAAATATCAAGTACACAGATGACATGGCCCATGATTTCTTTCCCTTAATAAGAATGCACATTTTTGTTTCACATTTTTCATGTATAAATATATAAACAGGTATATTTAAGTTCAGTGATAAATCTGTTACCTGGTAAGGATACAGAATGCTGAAAGTTGTTAATTAAACATTTGGGTTAATAGAGCAACAGCATACATGCCTGTGCTTCCCTGCTGGCTTTCCTGGTGGGAAGGGCTTCTCTGGTGGCTCAGACAGTAAAGAATCCTCCTGCAGTGCAGGAGCCCTGGGTTCGATCCCTTCCTTGGGAAGATCCCCTCGAGGAGGGAATGGCAACCTGTCCCAATATTCTCACCTGGAGAATTCCATGGACAGAGGAGCCTGGTTGGCTACAGTCTGTGGGTTACAAAGAGTCAGACATGACTGAGCAACTAACTTTCATGTATCAGGTTCGATGCAGGATACAGGAAGCTTAGGGCTGGTGTACTGGGATGACCCAGAGGGATGGTACAGGGAGGGAGGTGGGAGGCGGGTTCAGGATTGGAAACACATGTACACCTGTGGTGGATTCATGTTGATGTATGGCAAAACCAATACAATATTGTAAAGTAAAAAATAATAATAATAATAATTAATGATAAATGGTTAAAAATGTTACTGAAAAAATCAAAGTTATTTAATTAAGATGATCAAAGTTTCTTCGAGATTCTTCCAAATATGGTGGTCACTTAAGCACATTAGCTAGTTTCACTGTTTTAAAACAAAAACAAAATTCTATCTTGAGAACTGAAAATATTTGGTGGCTGCTCTCATGTGCATATAATTCAATGCAGAGCTGAAGGTATAGTAAGTTTTCCTACTCATCTACACCCTTTCGAATCATTTTTTCTTTCATTAGAACTAAAACAATTTATGAAAGAAGTCTGTTTGAAGCACTTTCTTTCCTGTCAGCCTCTGGGCCGATGATGTAATACCACAATCCATCATGGAGCCCGGGAGCCCTGCTGATAGATTATAGCAGTGGATCATCCAGGTGCTGCTCTGCACTGTAGCATGCCTTTTCTAGAGCACAAAAGCAAAGTAGTTTTGAAAGAACTAAAAATTCCAGGGAAAGCACTGTTTGGATTTTATTTTTCAGTCTCCAGAGATCTTATTAAAGGTTGTAGGAGGTGAGAAATGTTGATGGAAAAGTGAATAAAAACTTAAAAGATATACGAAAAAGAAAATAAAGCTTTCTAGGTTCTGATTCATATGGAGATTTACTTTATATACTGGAGTGGGTAGCCATTCTCTTCTATAGGGGATCTTCCCTACCCAGGGATCGAACCCTGATCTCCTGCATAGCAGCCAGATTCTTTACCAACTGAACCACCAGGGAAGCTCCTTATATATTAGAGAAAAAACATACATTTGATTAGAGAGATTAGAAATAACCTTGGGTAACGAATGATGATCTCATGAAAGGAGAAAAAAAGAAAATAATTAACTTAAGTTTCAAAAGAAGGTTGGTGTTTTCCCCATTCCTACGCATTAATAGAAAATATTCTAGTGCAGTAGATAGTGGTGTCCTATAGTTAGTAATAATCTCAATACAAATAGCACTTAATGAGGCTTCTCTTTGTAAGGTTTAGTCTCATTTGTTCTCCACTTTAAAATGAAGATTCAAGGAACTTGCTTGTCTAGGTTCGATGCAGGATACAGGATGCTTGGGGCTGGTGCACTGGGATGACCCAGAGGGATGGTATGGGGAAGGAGGTGGGAGGGGGTTTCAGGATTGGGAACACGTGTGCACCCGTGGCGGATTCATGCTGAAGTATGGCAAAACCAATACAATATTGTAAAGTAAAAAATAAAGAATAAAAAAATAAAATGAAGTTTCAAGGAACTTGCTTATAACACATGGCTAGCAAATGCTGGGAAAAAGATGTAAGCCTAAGCTCCCAGATTTTAAATCCAGTATGGTAGAGTACAAAGAGAACAGATCTCTATATATCTCCCTCTTAGGACTGGGTGTCAATAAAAAATGATAAATCATATACCTAATCCTATGCTTGACAAGAGAACAGCTGAAGAATTAAAGTGATTTTTTTTCTTTGCTTTCCCTCATCCTTATTTAATCAGATGCCTCTGCCCTGAATTACAGGCTATTATAACATCCTATATGTTCAGCCATGGAGAGTTTGCATATTCACAAGATGGCAGAAGAGCCCTAAGAATGCTTTAAACTTGTCACATTTGTTACTGCAAATACTTTGTCAGGTTCCATAGGCATTTTATCATTGAGGACAATCTGATAGTTTCTTTGGAAAATAATGAAGCAAAATTTAGAAGCAGAAATACAAAATCTTGAATAAATTCAATAAACCAATTTCATGATACAGAATTAGATATCATTCAGTTGTTAGCGGTTGATCTTATAAAGCAGAACAAAAATATGGTTTTATAGATGACTTTCTTAGTGAATGAGGCAACTGTTCTGGAAGTTAAGGAAATGAGAATGATTTGTGATTAGAGTTTATAGCCCCATCAAACTCAGTCCTTACATGGATTACTTGATGTGGATCTAGATGTTTCATTTTGACAAACTAAAGAATGAGGTGAGAATCTGGAAGCCATCTCATGTTAGTAAGGCACAGAAAAATTGAGTAAATAGACACAAGGGAAGGGAAAAAAAAGTCCTAAAAAGAATATGAGACCTGCTTCTATTTGTGGGTGAGGGGTACAAGGCAATCATGTTACATTTCTCAGAGAGTCATAGCTGGAACACATAGGACAAGATACTAGAGGCCAGGTTATTCCTCAGTTTAGGTACTGTATTGTTCTGAAATAGGTTTAATTGCTTTTTTATATGACTGCTGAGGTTACTGTGGAACTACATGCCAGAAGATTCCTGGATTGGATGCAGATTTGAATCAGTCCTCTAAGCCCTTCTATCCCTAGAATTCTTGATTTTTTGGAAGCAGATGGAAGCTGAAGCTCACAATGATGAAAATCTTGGATCACACTGAAACAGCCTTTTTTAACAAAATAGTTTTGGTGTTTTCTCAAAGTCTGAGAGATTTATGGGAGTGTTTACCATGGTTTATGTTGTGGCAGAAGAAAAATTGAGAATTTCTGATCTAATCTGTATACCTTGTTTATTGGGCTTAAGGAAAATTAAAGATGACAATTAGAACTCTAGCGCTTTTAAAAATTGGTGTACTATAGCATTGCTTTCTTTTATTTGAAACAATAACACAAAAGAGACAGTTCATAGAAGAGAAAATGTCTCAGGCTTGTATTTGTGCAAATATTCATCAACAGGCTCAAGAGATTTTACAGAGAAAAGAAATGAAGAAAATGTGGAAATATTTAGAGCTCAAAGTCCTCCTTAACACATAATGAATCTTGGTCCGTGGCTATTAACATCCTGAACTTCTCAACAGTAGGGGGAATCCCTGACATCCTGTGGATATACTCAGGACGGGAAGCAATAAATCAGTCTTTCCTTAATTTCTCTTAAGAATACATTTGGGTATTGTAAGCTATCACTGTTTTTCATTACAGCTTAATAAGAATTCACCATTTTTTAATGCCTTGTGTTTCTTCATTTATTTTTAAATACTGAATGATATTTTTTGTGTGTGTGTGGAAGACTCTTTAGATAATAACGAAAGTTCACTTGTGTATCTCCTATAACACACATGACTCAACCAAAATGACAACAGACTATAAACAGTTATGGCCAAGCCACATCAGAGTCAGTGATAATCGCATCAAAACTGCTGTCTAGCTCATGGTGACTGTAAGATGCCATCAACTGTAAGATTTCTGAGTCAAAATACAGGGGGAAAACTGTCTTTGAATTAACGAAATATGACATATGGAGAGAAATTGAGCCTGGCATAAAGTATTCCTCATGTGTCTCAAAAGTATTTTATGTAAAGGTACAAACATTTGATGTTAATCAGCTTTTCTTAACAGATTGTTATTTTAAAGCCATGTGCTTAATCAATGTAAAGAAAAATATGCTATAATAAAAAGAAAAACAATTGAACTTTAAAAACTTACTTTTAAAAAATTCAAAATGGTTGTCTCTTCCTCATGCATGCTAAGTCTCTTCAGTCGTGTCTGATTCTGTGCGACCCTATGGACTGTAACCCACCAGGCTCCTTTGTCCATGAGGTTCTCCAAGCAAAGATATTGGAATAGATCGCCATGTCCTCCTCCAGGGGATCTTCCCAACCCACGGATCAAACCCGTATCTCTTGCATCTCCTGCATTGGCAGGCAGGTTCTTGACTAGTAACACTACCTGGGAAGCACAGTCTCTTCCTCAGTTTATAAATTTATTCATCAGAAAACTAGGCCTATTTACTTAAGATCTTACAACCATCAGGATAGCTGAAATTTCTAAGCAGCATGCACAGTGCTGAAATTAGTATTCTATTATTTTATTATTTAGCTCTATAGCTTTTTTTCATAAAATTTCCTAGGTAGAAAAAATATCTTTAGTAGATACTAAGCTCTTTTTCCACCAGTTTGCTAGATTCTGAATAATGTCAATTAAATAACAAAAACTGACTTTATAATATTTTGTGCATGCTGATCCGCTTCATTAGTGTCTGACTCTGCAACTATTTGGATATCTGATATTGTATATATTGTGTAGATATATCTCCCATTCAGTAGGTTGTTTGTTCTTTCTGATAATGGTTTCCTTTGTTTTGCAGAAGCTTTTTGGTTTGCTTTAGTCCACTTGGCTAACAACTTCACTTTTGTGGCTTCTGCTTTTGGTGTCCTATTTAAAAAATTGTCACCAAGACCTATATCAAGGAGATTATTACTTATATTTTCTTCTAGGAGTTTCATGGTTTTGGATTTCTATACAAGTCTCTAATCTATATTGAGTTAATTTTTGTGTAATGGTGAAGTTTCATTCTTTGCAAGTGGTTGTTCAGTTTTCCTGACACCATTATTTGAGACTGTCTGGTGGCTTAGACGGTAAAGCGTCTGTCTACAACGCGGGAGACCTGGGTTCGATCCCTGGGTCGAGAAGAGCCCCTGGAGAACGAAATGGCAATCCACTCCAGTACTCTTGCCTGGAAAATCCCATGGACAGAGGAGCCAGGTAGGCTACAGTCAATGGGGTCGCAAAGAGTCGGACACGACTGAGCGACTTCACTTTCACTTTCCCTGTTGTATATTCTTGTCTCCTTTATCATATATTAACTGACTTTATATGTGTGGGTGTATTTCTGGGGTCCCTACTGACTGTCATTGATCTATGTGTTTATTTTACACTAATACAGTACTGATTTATAATAGTTTTGCAACATAGTTTGAAATCAGGGAGGGTAATGCTTTCAGGTTTATTTTTCCTCTCAAGATTGCTTTGGTTATTCAAGATCTTTAATGATTTCCTACAAATTTTAGGATTATTTTTATCTTGCCATGAAAAATGCCACTTA
The DNA here is from genome assembly GCF_016772045.2 of Ovis aries. Lineage (NCBI taxonomy): Eukaryota > Metazoa > Chordata > Mammalia > Artiodactyla > Bovidae > Ovis > Ovis aries. The sequence continues at coordinate 213,932,053 of NC_056054.1, forward strand.
AATTTTGATAGGAATTGCACAGAATCTGTAGATTGCTATGAGTAGTATGAATATTTTAGTAGTATAAAATTTCATAACCCATGGATATGGAGTATCTTTTTATTTATTTTTGTTTTCTTCCATTTCTTTCATTAAATTATCTTAGTTTTTAATATATAGGTCTTTCACCTCTTGATAAAATTTATTCCCAAATTTTTTTACTATTTTGTAAGCATTTTTAAATGAGACTTTTCTTAATTTCTCTTTCTGATATTTCATTTTATTTCAGCATATAGAAACACAACAGATTTTTTGGTTTTGCTTTTGTATTCTGCAACATGATGAATTCCTTTGTTAGTTCTAACAGTTTTCAACGGGGATTTCAGGGTTTTCTGTATATGATATCATATCATCTGTGAATCAGTTCAGTTCAGTTTAGTCGCTCAGTCATGTCCAACTCCCTGCGATCCCATGAACTGCAGCACACCAGGCCTCCCTGTCCATCATCAATGCCTGGAGTTTACCCAAAGTCATGTCCATTGAGTTGGTGATGCCATGCAACCATCTCATCCTCTGTCGTCCCTTTCTCCTCCCGCCTTCAGTCTTTCTCAATATCAGGATCTTTTCAAATGAGTCAGCTCTTTGCATCAGGTGGCCAAAATATTGGAGTTTCAACTTCAACGTCAGTCCTTCCAATGAACACTCAGGACTGATCTCCTTTAGAATGGACTGGTTGGATCTCCTTGTGGTCCAGGAGACTCTTCAGAGTGTTCTCCAACACCACATTTCAAAAGCATCAATTCTTCTGCACTCAGCTTTCTTTATAGTCCAACTCTCACATCTATACATGACTCCTGGATAAACCATAGCCTTGACTAGATGGACCTTTGTTGACAAAGGAATGTCTCTGTTTTTTAATATGGTGTCTAGGTTGGTCGTAACTTTCCTTCCAAGGAGTAAGCATCTTTTAATTTCATGGCTGCAATCACAATCTGCAGTGATTTTGGAGACCCGCCCAAAAAAGTCTGACACTGTTTCCACTGTTTCCCCATCTATTTGCCATGAAGTGATGGGACCAGATGCCATGATCTTCGTTTTCTGAATGTTGAGCTTTAAGCCAACTTTTTGACTCTCCTCTTTCACTTTCATCAAGAGGCTTTTAGTTCCTCTTCACTTTCTGCCATAAGGGTGTTATCATCTGCATATCTGAGGTTTTGATATTTCTCCAGGCAATCTTGATTCCAGCTTGTGTTTCATCCAGCCCAGCGTTTCTCATGATGTACTCCGCATATAAGTTAAATAAGCAGGGTAAAATATACAGCCTTGACGTACTCCTTTTCCTATTTGGAACCAGTCTGTTGTTGTTCCATGTCCAGTTCTAAGTGTTGCTTCCTGACCTGCATACAGGTTTCTCAAGAGGCAGGTCAGGTGTTCTGGTATTCCCATCTCCTTCAGAATTTTCCACAGTTTATTGTGATGCACACAGTCAAAGGCTTTGGCATAGTCAATAAAGCAGAAATAGATGTTTTTCTGGAACTAACTTGCTTTTTTGATGATTGCTTACTTTCCAATTTGGATGATCTTTCCAATTTGGATGAGCTTTTTTTTTTTTTCACTTGCCTAATTTTTCTGGCTAAGATTTCCAATACTATGTTGAATAAAAGTAGTGACAGTGAGCATTCTTGTCTTGTTCTTGGTCCTAGAGGAAATATATTCAGTTTTGCACTGTAGAACATGCTGTCATGTGGTAGGTTTGTCATAAATGGCTTGTATTATGTTAAGGCATGTTCCCTCTATACCTGTTTTATTGAGAATTTTGTCATAAATAGATGTTGAATTTTGTCAAATTCTATTTCTGCATCTATTGAGAAAATCATATGCCTTTTATCCTTCATTTTGTTAATATGGCATATCATATAGACTTATTTGTGGATCTTGAAACATTCTTGCACCCCTGAAATAAATCTTAGTTGGTTATGATGATGATCCTTTTAAACTATTGTTCAATTCCATTGTTAATCTTTTATTAAGGATTTTTGCATCTATGCTCATCAGGTACAGTGGCCTATAATTTTCTTTTCCTGTGGTATCCTTGTCTGGTTTTGGTATTAGGGTAATGCTTGTCTCATAAAATGAACTTGGAAGAGTTCTCTTATTGGAAGAGCTTGAGAAGGATTTGTATTAATTCTTCTTTGAATGTCTAGTTCACTGTTCTACTTCACCGAAAACTACCAGTGAAACCATATGTTCCTGGACTTCTGTTTTTGGGAGTTTTTGGTTACTGATTCAATCTCCTTACTAGTAATTGGTCTGTTCAGAGTTTCCGTTTCATTATTAATGAATCTGGTAGGTTGTATGTTTCTAGGAATTTATCCACTTCTAAGTTGTCTAATTTGTTGGCATATAATTGTGCATAGTAGTCTCTTATGAGCTTTTATATTTCTGTGGTATCAGTTGTAACATCTCTTTTCTGAAATGACTTTTATATAAGCACATATAAGCATACATTTATTGAGCACATGGTAGATACTCAATAAATATTTCCTTTTCTTGATTTCCTCCAGAAGCTTCACGTGGATACTCCTTAAAACTATGTAGAAGTCAAAAATAATATTTTCTTTGCTAAGTAAATATTTTACTTCTACATATGAAAATTTGACAGTGAGTAACAGTTTTCAGGTGAATTGTTATAGTTGTTATTGCATTTCTAAGCTATGACCCCTGAGCCTGAATATTAGTCATACAATTTTCCATCACAGATTTGGAATTGCTTTCACAATGCTTTACTCAACTGAGTAGAAAAAGGGAAAGATAAAGGAAACACAAATCTATAGTATCAAGTTTTCTTAAAATTGGTCACTATTTTTTACATAAAAATGAAAATGAAAAAACTTATATTTAAAGGAAGTAATTAAATTGACATTTAGTTAAGTTAACCCTTTAAAGACACACGAATCTTCAGGGGGTTTTATGGGTTTTCTTCTGGTGTTGCCACATTTATTCAAGAATTGGACTATAGATAACACTAATAGAATTTTCTACTAACAACTGATTAAAACCCACAGCTTAAGTTACAATGTAGCATAACAATAACATTTCACAGAGGACTTTATACTCCACAAAGTGTATTCACAAATACTCTCATTTAATGGACAGATAAAGAAATACATTTCAGTGAGCAGGAGTATTTGGTGTGAAGAGGCTGAGGCAGGATGCTGTGTTTCCAGTACCTTGGAAGAAGATCACCTGGGGAAGGGAATCTGATAATGCTGTGTAGAAAAACTGGATGGGAAGAAGAACTGAAACTGTGTAACTAATGTTACCAGACACATGATGTGGTGAGGTCCGCCCAGACTGATGGCAATAACATCGGGAACAAATGCAATGACAAAAGTGGAAATAATCAGATGTGTTTGCCTAGAGGTGGAAGTAGGAATAAAGTGGGGGGGTTCATGTTTGGGAATGCATGTAAGAATTAAAGATTTTAAAATTAAAAAAAAACAACAACAACAAAAAAAATAAATAAATAAATAAAGTGGCAGGGAAACAAGAGAGAAATATGACATAACCACAGAGAGTAGTAGGAAAATAATAGGAAGGAAATACGGCTTTGAAGAATTATTTTATATTAAAAGATAATAATAGCATCTCTCATATAAAACTTAAATCTGCCAAATATTTTTCTTAAGTGCTTTACATTTATTAATAAACTTAATATTCAACAACTTTATGTATAGACAGTCAAGCTGACATGATTTCAATGATGTTAGAAGCACAAAAATTGTTGTTCTGGACTTTGACACTGACTGACCAAAATAAATCATTTTCAGTTCTTCAGATGCCATTGTTAAAAGTGTATTTTATATTGATCTGTTTGGAAGTGAGATAGCATCACACTATTTGCAGCGTCAAGCATGAAGTTTAGGAAGAAGATGGGAATAAATATTTAGAGATTAAAAACAAAAAATGTTCAGTTAAGGTATTATGCTTTGCAGTCATCTCTTCCAAAATACTTCACAAAAGTATAAGAATGAATATGAAAAAATGAGATGTCAGCAACTCAAGTAAATGTCTTGTGGGAAAAAAAATGCTAGATTTAAAAAAACAGATGTTTAACCTCAATTTTATTGTAAATAAAGTATTTTGGTGGTGAAGGATGCCAAACAATTTTACTAGTAGAAATAGTATTTAAATAACTGATTACTATAGTTAAGTGTAAAAAAAATTCTTTTTCTCTCTTTCTTCTGTAGTTTTTTGGAGGGGGGTGGAAATACTGAAGCATTTGGAGAAAGAAACCATTAGGATCTACAGGTCTACAATGATCTCACAAATGACTGAGGTAAAAAATAATGAGAGAGAATGCCAATGCAGTAAAATATTAACATTTGAAAAATCTTGAAGTTTTTTCATATAATTTTCATAAATCTTCTGTAAGTTTGAAGTTATTTACAAATAGAAGCTGAAAAAGGAAAAAAACAAGAATTGGATTCTGTTCGTAAAGCCTGTGCTTATGTGTGTGTGTGCCTATCTGAAGGCTCTGGAGTTGGGTAAAAGGAAAAGAATCCATGCTAAAATCAGGGAACAAACTGAACACTTTTCTTTGCATGAAAAAGAAGATTCCATAAGAAATTGATTTCATCTGGTCCATCCAAAGTATCTATGAAATTATATTGCTGTGGATGTTAACAATGTATCTAAGAGAATGAAATCAATCCCCTTGGAGGCTGTCATGGCACCTCGTTAAATGCCTACCCGAGGTTAAACTAAGTGTAATAGGAAGAGTTGAAGAGCAATGGCTAGTGTATAATTGCTGAGAAGCTCATTGCAATTTCAAAGGAGAAGGATAACAGGTGATCACTTCCTTTGATGGTTATAGTACAAATGAACTGGAGTCAGACCAGCAGCCTAACTTGATTAACACATCAGCCTCATAGCGTAGAGAATTTGTCTCTTCATGCCTCTCTAAATTTTTGCTCTTCTGTGTGATCTTCTCTTTATAAACATTTCTCTCCACCAAAATCATTTTCCCTATTGAGCTTTCTTTCTCTTTTCCACTCCCAGATTTCACTAGATCCCATTTCTCTTTTTTTAATCTTTCATGTCTGCATAATCAGAATAAATTGGGCTTTATAAAATTGAGTTGTGTATTTAGTGAATAGCATGTGAGTCTTATCAGATTTAGAGCTGAATTTTTTTTAAAAAAAGTGTTTCTCTCAATTAAAAACTGCCCTTAAAATTACTACTTCCTTGATTTGGCCCTTCATTGGTTGGTTTGTTGGTTGGCTGGCTGGTAGTTGAGTGACTCTTATCAGTTCTAAGTATGGGTCAAAACTTAATTGTAGTCAGGCAGGTACAGACAGTAAGGGTGAAAATCTCTCAAGTATCTTACTTCACACTTGGTTTTCAGAGTGCCATAAATCTGGAGAACTGTGGATAAATAGGAAGTCTTACTTCTGTGGTAGCTGCCATTCCCTAGGGAGCTAGTCAAGCTATTTTTACAACCAATACAATGATGTCCGCTGCATACTGGATGAGTATCAACCTGGCTGTTCCTGAGTTGACTCAGTGGTTACTCAGGAGGGAATTCTTCTCTACCCTACAGAAAGGAAATTTTTATGTCTTTCATGTACATTGTGGAGATTTCAGAAACAAGATTTTAAAAAGGAAGACTAAAAAAAGGTAAAGGCATCCAGGACTTGTGAGCAGCTGTTACCACAGTCTAATTAACACAGAAGTTTGCCAGAAAGGCCTGAAGAATGAAGGAGGTTGATTTTTAAGGTGGGTTAAGGAGCTCAGACATAGTGAGCCTGATGTCTGTACCAAGTCTTGATAGTTTGATTAATGGCTTTATCAAACTATAGGACATATACTCTGTCCTAGCTCCCCTCACCCCCTCCCACTTCCCCAGCCTCTCACCTTATGTGATACATATACACCCATATAAAAAATACTGCTCTCCATACGTGTTTCTCAAACAGTAACTTGTTTTAAATTTTGGCATTAACTGTAAATTTTGTGCAAAAATCAGACTTTGTTAAAATGATAAATTTCATACTTTTTCAAACTTGCATATTACAGATTAAATCTCCCTCTGAGTACAAGGACTTCCTTAAGTGAGATGCCCCCCTTATGTTAGACTATGTCTTTAACATCATTCTCAGAACTATTACCTTTAATGTATAAATCAGGTTCTGTAAATTGAACCTTATTCTCTAGCCTATAACATAATTTTATAAGAAAATCTAACTCTTCTCATTGACAGATGACTAATTAGATAAAGTCACTGAATGAAAAGGATTTCTAAATATTCCATTCAAATTTGATCATATTATTTTTATTCAGAAAACTAGGAGCATTAAAAGAACAAAACAAGGGGGCTTTTGGTAAAGAGTCTGCCTGCCAATGCAGGAGACATGGGTTTGATCCTAATCTGGGAAGATCTCACATGCCATTAAGCAACTAAGCCCATGGGCCACAACTACTAAGCCTGGGCTCTAGAGCCTGGAATCGAAACTACTGAAGCTCTCATACCTAGAACCCTTGCTCCACAACAAGAGATGCCACTGCGGTGAGAAGCCCACACATCACAACTAGAGAATAGCCCCTACTTGCAGCAACTAGAGAAAAGCCTGTGCAGCGATGAAGAGCCAGTGCAGCAAAAATAAATCCATAAATAAAAACCTTAAAAAAAGAACCAAATAGGTAAAAAAGAAAACCAGGTGCTATGGATTAAATTGTGTAGCTCCCCCAAATCACGTGTTGAAGGCATAACCACCTGCAATGTGATGATATTTGGATGTGGAAGCCTTTGGGGGATAGTTATATTAAGATGAGGTCCTGAAGATGGGACACTCATAATGGAAGTAGTATCTTATAAGGAAGAGAGAACAGGATAGCTCCTCTCTCTCTCTCAGTCTTTCTCTCTGCCTTCTGTCTCCTCTTTCTCTCTTTCGTCTCTACCTCCCTTCCCCTTTGCCCCAACCCCATCCCCACAATGTGACACAGTGAGGAGGAGACTGGGCTGCTAGCCAGCAGGAGCACCTTCATCAGGGAACCAAATCAGCTGGCAACCTGAACTTCCCAACCTCCAGAACTGTGAGAAATGAATGTCCTCTCTTTAACCCACCCAGTCCGTGGTGTTTGCTTATGGCAATCTGAGCTACAACTCCACGCAACAGGGTGAACACATTTCCTGGAGCCCAGCAGACCCTAATTGTGATATCTCCTGAATATATTTCCCAGAGAAATGAACTATTTGGGGAACAGCTGTTAGTTTAAAAGGCTTACTATAGTATTACAGCAGTTGACTGCCTTAAATGGTGTACCTAAAGCCACTATCCAGCATATACCATGTTTTAGCTGCTTTTACCCCATACAGGCTGTTGAGAAGAAGAGAAGCAGAGCATGATGGTATTTTTAAAAGAAAAACAACCTTTTTTCATCTAATTCTTACCATTGCTTTTTATGCCTTGGCTGGTTAAAGCTGGTGAATTTTCCTCTCACAGCCTATGTACCCTGCTATTTGAAATAATCAACATGTGCCTTGAATCTGGCCTCCTGCCAGTTTATGTTATCATGGAAATACTAGATTACAAATGAAGATGGAAACATTGTAAATTAAAAAAAAAATAAAGGAATAACATTCCTTTCTGTATGTGCATAAAATGGATTTCACTAAGGTCTATTTTGCTCTCTGGAAATCACACAAGGCTTCTTTTGTATTACACACACACACACAAATATGGACACACACATGCACTCTAGCTCTTGCCACCCTTATTTTTTTAATTCATTTTGATACATTGTTATTCACTTTGCATGTTCTGCTTATTTTCATTAAAATTTGTGCTATATTCTACTTCTATAATATAAAGCAACTCTAGCCAAGGAGACTTGTGTGAAAATGAGAATTAAATGGTTAAAAAAAAAAAAATCCATTACATCCTCAGTAGCTATGCTATTTGACATATCACTGAAACCTGAAAAACACATCAGTAACATTTTCCTATATTGTCTAATGAAAAGTTTGCAAGCATATTTTCACTGTATACTGTTCACAAATGCCTCATTGTCCCCTGACAAATGGTCTGTAGCAAATCTCTAAAATTTTCTCTCATAGTACTACAGCTTAAAAGATTCATACCATCAAACGCTGCACCTCAAAGGCTAATGTCTACTCTCCAAATTTCAAATACCGAAGCCTAATAAAAATTTAAAGAGTCCGAGCTCCTCTCTCCAGGGAACAGCTGTCAAGCATCTCTTGAAAGAAAGAAACATAAACAGCCTCCACCTAGAGTACCAAAGTCTTGTCTTTGAAAAAAGACATGGTAATGGCAAGTTTTTTTAATAAAAAAGAAATTCAAGTTATGCCAGTTGATGTTAAAATGATGGGCTTTTGATCTCTCAATAACTTAGGAACAAAAATGTCTCAAATATATCAGATGTATTTAGGAAGGAAAATGAAAATCTTTTATACAGGCACACAAACACATATACACAAACATATACACACAAAGATTCTATCTTGGGGACATTGTGTTTTCTTTTTAAGTGCTTTCACTGTCAACCTTCTATGCAAAGGCTGATTTATTCTACTCATAGCTGCATTTCATTAAGTCAGGACTGCCCTGGAGACAAAACAAAGTTCATTTTAGTTCAGCAGCATTTCACATTTTTCCCTCCTCTCAACACATTTCATCAATGATCCTTCATTTACACTTTCTGGTTCAGTAAAATTCCTTGTAGTAATATTCTTTCACAAAAGCTTGATTTGAAAAACCCTGTGTAGAAAGGCCCAAACGACTTACTTTACGTCATCCATGGAACAATTTATTTGAGGACAGAGAGCCCTAGATTAAGTTGGAAAAATCACCCCTTATTCCACAGAAATGCAATCTCATTTTTCCATTGTAGTATCCTAAAGTATATTATACTACCACTCTTTAAAGAAATTTATTTAAAATCAGTTTAATATTGACTTTCTTAGAAGCATAAACTCTCTTTTATGAACCATGTTCTGCCTGGGATCTTTCTGCTAATTTCTGCTTTGAGAAGAAAAATATGCCATCTTAAAGAATAATGATAGTTTTAGATCCTTCTTAATTTTCTAATAACCTAATATAATTCATTGAAGACGAGTTACCTTCAAAATTTTGCCATTAGCCACTAACCACATATGGAAATGAATCACAGTTATATTTTATTTTGGCTACGTTGTAGTTCATTTTCTGTAAATGACAAAGATAACCATGTTGAATTAGATAGCATTTGGAAAAATAGTGATGCTTTTATGGGAATAAATTTAGATGAATTCACTCATGTTATCTGCATTGTTAAATGAAGTGATTAAATTTATATTCATCCATTATTTCTTATCCAAATTATACTGATAATTTGACTGTGTCCAAATACTTAAAGCTACTATAATCTAGTATTGCTAAAGGAACAAAAAACTTAAAAATAACCATTTGGCAACTGAGATTTGATAATTGAAAATGCTACTCCATAAAATCATATAAACATAAAAATATAAATAGCACTCAAAAAATTTAAATCCTTACGTTTCAAAGTTCAGTTTATTTCTTCAAAAACATATATTCTACAACATATTGTACTTTTATTTTGTAAATGTGATATACCATCTTCAACTCAATTTATATTTAATGAAATTGTAAGCATTTCAAGATGTTTACTGTTGCTAAATCATGAAAAATTAAGCAAAATATAATGTAATTAGGCTTCCCTAATGGCTCGGGGGATAAAGAATCCACCTGCAATGCAGGCCCGTGGGTTCGATCCCTGGGTGGAGAAGATCCTCTGGAAGAGGAAATGGCAACCCACTCAAGTATTCTTGCCTAGAAAATCCCAAAGACAGAGCAGCCTGGCAGGCTACAGTCCAAAGGGTCACAAAAAGTTGAACATGACTGAGCATAAGCATGGATGGATGGGTGAATGTAATTATTAAGTTGTAAAACTGACATTACAAATAAAGAAAAAAGATAAGATCTCCAGCCAGACTATGTGTTGTCGTCAGTGTAATTTTCTCTGTAACCAAAACACTACATATATCTATACCTATGGGTATTTTAAATATGTGTGGGAGAATGAATATCACCATGTCTTCCTACATATTTTTTTTAATCTGAGGGAAACTGAGTTGAAAATTGTCTTTGTAATGTTACCTTGTTTATACTAAGTACATGACCATTGTCCATAAAATGCAGCCTTCATAATTTGTCAAAATTACAAATTGTGGTAAGTCCTATGACATGTTGAGGAACACATAAGAGAATGATGCATCAGAAATAAACCTCTTCAAAGAGGAACCACTTAAACTAAGACTTGAAGATAGATGAAGAAGTCACCAACTAGAAGAACCTAGTTGCCCAAGTGGAAGACAAAGACATGAGCTGGTGTTTTAAGGCTGGCTGGCGTGTAGTCAGACAGCGAGATGAAAGGAATGAGGTAAAGTTGGAAAGGGAAGCTAGGGCTAGATGATACAGAATCTAGTAGAGACTGGCAAAGAATTCACATTTTATTCTATATGCTTGAAAATCTATTGCAGACTTATAAGCATATAAGTAAAAAGATTTGATAAACTTTTAAAAATGACCATACTGGCTTTTGTATGTTTAACAGACAGTAGTCATAGCAGGGGGTATACAGAAGTAGATGGTTTAGGATCATCATACTACATTAATTATCTGAATTTCTTAGTTGAACATGAACGTTTTAAAAGTGGTCTCATAATATGATAGAACTCTCTGGATTCTCAGTGAATACCTTGTATCCAGGCCTGAGTGATGTGTCCTTTAAAAATAACATATTTAATAAACAAAGTACTATTCATCTTTATTTTGTTGTTTAACTGAAATTGAGAACAGCTTTTCTTTCCTTCTGGTGAAGAATCCTAAGTATGCTAAATATGGTTCAGATGATATATTTATGTATTTGTATATAGACAGATAGGTAGGTAGGTAGATATTATATTTTGCTAGGTGATTAGTATATGATGCATTTGGGGTAGCCTAGATGAAAAGTTTAGCTCTACATTTCTTTAAATAGTTTAGAGTTTTAGCTAATAATTTTATTTCCACCACTGCATATTTTGCAATTCAGAAAAATACAAAAATTAGACCTATTTTGGTTGGTTGATTTGCATCTGATATATGATAAATAATAAATTTCTTTCTTTTCTTAAATTTTTGATGGGAGAGCTGATATACAGAGGGGTTTTTGTATGTATATTCTTTCCTTCATAATCATTTTCTTTTCTATTCACATTGTGAGGTCCAAAAATTCTAATAAGTGTTTGAGATTTTTTTCTCCTCAGCTAACTTTTAACTAGGAAATGGTTTTTGGAAATAAATCTTTTGTCCATATGTAGTGTAGGATTTAGTGACTGAACAACAGTAACCAAGTGCGGGAATCCATTAAAGAGAAGAAGAGGAACTCTGTCCAAAGAGTTTAGGAATATCTGGGTTTCATTTAATATACCAATGGCTCAGGGAGCATATTTCATTCAAATCAGTCACTCAGTCCTTGATGCAAAAATATTTTTAAAAACTAGACTTCACAAAAAAATCCATCAACATAGCAATGATCTGAATAAGTCTACACCAAGCTGTGCTTGTTTTCTGAAGACTATGGTTTACAAAGAATAAATTATAGAGATTCAAGAAAACTTAATCTGTCTGAGATAAATTCTGATGAGAAATTTATTTGGGAACATAAATATGTTCTAACTTAGAAGCCTGAGGACAATTCAACATTCTAGAGAAATGCAAACACACACATACAATGGCCAAGATGTCAGAAGAATATTTGAATAATAGTGCACGTGACCAGCATGTTCAATATGAGCAGCTATTTCAAATGCATGTAGACATTGTCAGGAGGTGACTAAGGAAGAAAGTAAAATTTAAAAATATTAACAAGTAGAGACCAATTGATCAGTTTATATGTGCTGTGCTTAGTCACTCAGTCACGTCCAACCCTTTGGGACCCCGTGGATTGTAGCCTGCCAGGCTCCTCTGTCAATGGGAATTCCAGGCAACAATACTGGAGTGGGTTGCCATGCTTTCCTCCAGGGATCGTCCCAATCCGGGAATCAAACCCAGGTCTCCTGCATTGCAGGCAGGTTCTTTACCATCTGAGCCACCAGGGAAGCCCAAGAATACTGGAAGGGGTAGCCTATCCCTTCTCCAGCGAATCTTCCCTACCCGGGAATCGAATGGGGGTCTCCTGCACTGCAGGTGGATTCTTTACCAGCTGAGTTACCAGGCTACTGGTAACTACTTCAAAACTTTAAGTTTATAAATAAATAAATAAATATATATATATATATATATGTTTAAGTTTTATATATGTATATATAACTGCTTTTATATTATATAATATATGTATATGTCTAAGATTGTATAAGTGAAAGTGAGGAATGAACTTCTTTTATATAACTCACTATTTCAAAACGAAGATTACTTTTGTTGATTTTTATGTGTAAAGGCTTCTGAAAGTGAAAGTAAAAGTCGCTCAGTTGTCTGACTCTTCCTGACCCCATGTCATGTAATAGTCCATGGAATTCTTCAGGCCAGAATACTGGAGTGGGTAACCATTCTTTCTCCAGATCTTCCCAGTGCAGGAATTGAACTGGGGTCTCCTGCATTGCAGGCAGATTCTTTAACAGCTGAGCTACCAGGGAAGTGTTAAGGCTGCTATTGTCAATACATGATATTACAATCTCGCTGTATTAGACATATACTTAGAAAAGAAAGAGAGAATTACTTGAGCAGTAGAGATCTTTCCAGACCTGGGGAAAACATGTCTATGGCCCAGGGAATTTAAAGGAAGAGGAGAGCACCTGCAATGTGGAAAATGTCGTTAAAAACAAACGACCTTTTATCTATCACATATTGTTCAGGTTTTGACTTGTAACTCACTTCAAATATTTTTAGAATTCTCTGGGTTAAATTTTTAAAAATTTATTCAGAAATATTTGTTCAGTGCCTATATCATATAGGAAGGTGATAAAAGGTTTTAAAGCCATTAAAAAACAAACAAACAAACAAAAAACGACCGAAACAACACAATTGTCCTTACATTCAAAGATGTCTATAATTTGATGCCAAAAGAAGAGATGCATGCTAATAACTATTAAACAAAGCCTAAAAATTAGAAAAGAAGGTGGTGACAGACTGAATGTTTAAAATACAGGAGTTCTCTTGGGAAGGAGAGGCATACGTAGACTTCAAGACAAGTTTCAGTTCGCTACTAAAATGTAGGATTTTAACAGGCGATGTCAGAAGAAGAAGATATTTCAAATGAGTAGTATGAGGGAAGATGAACATTTAAGAGAGGATGTTAAATTGAGGTGTTAAAGGATGTTAAGTAAGTGTGGCAGATACTACTGATGCTTGCTCAATATTTCCAGCCAGGACATATCTGTGATCCAATTCTGGCCAATGGAACCCTGGTAGAAATCAGGGATGGGTTTACTATTACTCTGAAAGATTTTACTCTTTATTAAATATAAAACGTATGAGAGCTAGATGAGGTCATGACTATTGGATGAAGTCAAACCTTAAGAACTTCCTTATTCACTGGGTCCTTGCAAATGTAAATGTTCTATTCGTACACATAGAAGAAGAGGAGGGGGAAATGTCAGAATGGGCTCATGTACTGTTGCACCAGGTTTCAAATGGTATAATATGGCAACTTGTACTTCATTTGGTAGGTCTATAATAGCAGAATAATATAATCTTGGAAATGTGTAGTATAAGTAATAAAAGCTTTACTGTTTGCATTGTACGCACTTGTACCCCAGTCAGGCTTATAGCAGGTGCTAAGTAAATAGTTGATGAATAAATGAAGGGTTGAAACCATACAAAGAGTCATTATAGAGTCTTCAATAATTCTTAATATCTTTGACTCCTTCTTAATAATCCTACTTGGATTTATAACATAAAGTTTCTCAGACTACATGTATATGTGTAGATGGTATCTGAATCATCAAGATCTATGTATTTAAGTGGGACGACACAATTAACTGCTAGTAAATTCAGTTATGCTGCTGAGTACTAATTATATGTTACTGAAAATAATTTAAAGGAACATAGGCAAAAGAGTAGAAAGTAGGAAAGAATGTAAATGTAGCTATTTGATCATGGCAATTTGTTATATATTTCCAAATTAGCTGGGGACAGTGTTGTAAGATTGTATTTATTTATTTATGCATCTGTAAGTAATGGGGAGGTACCTACCATTTAGGAATAATTACTCTCATCCTGCAACTTCTATAGGCAATGTATGGCTTCTGTAAGATTGTCCAGGGTATATTATGTCACTTTTGATTGGAATCTATATTACTGAAACTGAATAGAAAAACTGCATTCATAAATGATGTATTTTCCTAAGGTCTTTTTTTAAAAATTAGAAAACCAATGCAAACGTGGGAAGACACCCATACTCCTTAAACAAATTGGAGAATAGCTGATGTTTGTCACTGACAAAATTAAAAATTCATTGTTCAGTTTAGTAGCTTGAAAGCCTGTTATGTCACGTTCTTCACTGAATGACACACATTCTTCTGTAGAAGTGTTCTTCTGCTAAATGCACACCAGAATGTTGGTAATTGGGGCATGCAAATTTGTTCTGCAACTAAGAACAAGAGGAGGATTTAGAAGCTATTTTAATGTGGTAGTACATTTATGTTTAAAGTACAATAATATTCATCTCATTATCATGCATTATTCATATACGGTGTTTGAAGTGGAGGTCTTTCCAAATATATTAAGAAACTCTTATTCACAATAATCTAATTAATTCCCATATCCTCCCTTTCTCTGATTTCAGCAGGTGTAAATCTTCATGCTGAATGATATCACAGCCTCTAAACTGGCACTTCATGGGCCAGATCCAGCTAGTGATGTGTTTTGCCCACATAGTGTGCAATGTCTTAAAGATCATTTGTAAGAATCTAGAAAAAGGAAGCTATCACACAAGAATCCGGATTTTTCAGTCCCTTTTGTTAAAATCAAAAGAGCTGGAGAAAGGGAGCCTATCCTTCTTCATGGCAACAATTTTCTGTACCTCAGTAGGCCTGTAGGGGACACCCTTATGCTCTGATTTCATGCAGGCCCCGTCATGCATGATTTGTCTTCCCTCAGTCTAAAGAGGGCTTCTTCAGGTACTGGAAATATGTAGATGCTACTCATCACATCCTTACACACAGCCTGGTTCAATTTAATAGTCTATGGCATTAGCAGTAGTTTGGCATGAATGAAAAATACTGGCTACTTCTCTAATGCTATTTCTGTAACTGGGAATGAATGGTAAAGCAATTTCAGTTATCAGGGGGGTCACTGGGAAGCTACATCTATCAAACATCTTGAAGAATCATGTCTGCTTCTTCAACAATCAAGTTTTCAAGTCTCTTAAAAAGGTGTTTTTCATCGTTGTTAAAGCTCAGTTTCCACGATCTGAATTTTCTTTCTTTCTTAAACTTGCTTTATGTAAACCCTACTAAAGAAAAGAGTACGCTATAGATTATGGAGCCATGAAATTAAAAGACACATCTTCCTCGGAAAAAAAGCTATGACAAACCTAGATAGCATACTATTAAAAATCAGAGACATTACTTCACCAACAAAGGTCTGTATGGTCAAACCTATGGTTTTTCTAGTAGTCACATGTTGATGTGCAATGTGTATCATAAAGAAGGCTGAGCGCTTAAGAACTGATGCTTTTGAATCACTGTGTTGGAGAAGACTCTTAAGGGCAGCTTGGACTACAGGGAGATCAAATAAGTCAATCCTAAAGGAAATCAGCCCTGAATATTCATTGGAAGGACTGAGGCTGAAGCTAAAGCTCTGATATTTTGGCCACCAAACGTGAAGAGCTGACTCATTGGAAAAGACCCTGATGCTGGGAAAGATTGAAGGCAGGAGGTGAAGGGGGCGACAGAGGATGAGATAGCTGGATGGAATCACTGATTCAATGGACATGAGTTTGAGCAGACTCCAGGAAATGGTGAAAGACAGGGAACCCTGGCATGCTGCAGTCCATGGGGTCGCAAAGAGTGAGACGCAACTGAGCAACTGAACTGTACTGAATGATATAGTGTTAATATTTTAGGTAGATATGGAGTTTAGATTTTAATATCTTTTAAAATGTTGTAACTATGTATTTTAGCATTATGGTGCAAAAAAGTACTACAATGCATTATAATTTTACAAACTAAGAATAATGCTAATATCTTAAATTTCAGGGTATTTTCTAGTCCTTCAAAACAGAGAATGTAATTATCTGGGTTTTTCCTTAAGATGTTATGGTGCAATCAATGTGCTGCAAAATGCAAGCAGCAATGTCAGAGATTGAAGATTGATGATTTATTTTTTCTTTAAAGTGCAATGTGTTTCTTTGACATCTTTTGTTTACCTATTTTTTCTATTTTATCTTAAATGCCTTATTTCTTCTATGAATACAAGGTAGACACATTAATTAATCAAGCAATATTGCTGTATTCAGTCTGTAGATGTTGTTTAATCAGTAATTAATTTTTGCTATGAAGAGTTTGTTAAAACATCCTAAACTCATATCTGATGGAGAAAAATAAATGCACTGGAGGTTTAAATAACTGTTGGAAGAGGTAATTGAGAGGACATGACCGCCTTGTTCTGAGAACTGGACCTGAGCTATCAGAGGCTCCTCACTCGCTTACTGTCCTTGGAATATACATCCTGCCCACTGTGCCCACAGTGGGAGCCATTTTCAAGGACACAGACTTGAGAGCAACATGCTGTTGAGACCATCTGGATGGTATTTGTGACCAAACCCAAGTAAGGTCTCTATGTACCCTTTGAAGATTCTAGTAGGCAGGTGCAACAATCTACTTTTCCTCTGGCCGTCCATGACCAGCCTCCTGAGGAGGTTTCCTTGCAAATTAAATCTGCCACCTACCAATCTGAAGTGGTCTGCCTTTTTCTTCAGTTTTCTCCCCACCCTCTGTGTAAGGGGCCAGATTGGGAACCAATAACTGACCGTAAATTCATACTATTTCTCTGTGGATGTGCCAAGAGCTGTGTTGCGGGGAGAGGCTTTCAACCCCAGTCATCTCCATCAGCATCTCATCTGAATAAAGAAAGCAAAATTCTATTCTGAAACAAACCTCTGCTTGCTAATTCTTAACCAGGGTACACAACCACCAAGCCATTTAGAGCAGAGAGATGATCAGAGGTGACATCTTGGGAGAGAGCAATTGCATCTTATATTGCAGGAATAATAATTGCTAGGTGAAGTCGCTCAGTCGTGTCCGACTCTTTGCGACCCCATGGACTGTAGCCCACCAGGCTGCTCCGTCCATGGGATTTTCCAGGCGAGAATACTGGAGTGGGTTGCCCTTTCCTTCTCCAGAGGATCTTCCCAACCCAGGGATCGAACCCAGGTCTCCTGCATTGTAGGCAGACACTTTATCGTCTGAGCCAACAATGAGATTTAATAATTGCTAAGTTATGGCCAAACAACAATCATAGCACTCTTGCTTCTGTGGCTATCCTTACTCTGGTCTCATAACTTGGAGTTTTCATAAAATGCAAATTTCCCAGTAGCTAACTGTGGCTTCAACTGTCTCCATGTTCTATGTAGTCTGTGGCAGTGTAAAATGTATATAATTATTATTTTATAAGTTATAAATTATTTTATATCTTTGTACTATATAATGACATATATTATACATTATATAATACACACATTTATGTTATAATCCATTAATATTAATTATCAACATATATTATTGATATAAATTAATGTATATATATCTGAAGGTTACTGACAATTAGGTATAGTACACACAATCAGGTGCTTCTCATCCTGATCACTATTCAAATGTCCAAAATACTTTATTAGATCTAGCCCTGTCCCAGCTTTTAGACTTCTTGCTATGTTTTAGCTTTTTAGCCTTTCTTTCTCTTCTTAGAAAAACCAAGCTCATCCTACTGTATGGCCTTTGCTTGTATTCTCTTTGTGTGGAACATTCTGTGTTCAGTCAGTCACATTTCTAGTGTGCATAGGTACTACCTGAAGAACAAAAATGTTTCTAGAAAACTTGAGTACACGTACTCTGTGATGCAGAAATTCCACATATAGGGACATACCCATAGAGAAACACATATGCATCACATTAAAAGTCTGATTTTAAAAATAATCAGCACTATTGTAGCTGTAATAGAAACAAGAAGAGAACAAACAACTTGAAAACATTCCAAATGTCAATAGAGAGCGGGATGGATAAATACACTGTGATGAATTCACACACAGGAATATTATACATTGCATTGAAAATGCATGAATATGCATCAGCATGGATGAATATCACAAACAAAATGTAGACCTAAAAAAATCTAGTTGCAAACAAATGGAAAAAGCTATGATTTCATTTCTGTAACATTGTAAGTATGTTAAACTAGACAATCTGTTGTCAGGTATATATGTGTGTGCTAAAATCACTAGGAAAATCAAGCAAATGACAATCACAAACTTAAAAAATGGTGGCAAATTCTAGATGTGGTGGTAGGGGAGAAGCTGAGATCAGCAGGGTACACAGAGGATTCAATGTTTTATTTCTAAAGCTAGATTTTAAGCATTTGTGTATTTTAGTTCTATATATGTGGTATAAACATGGAATAAATAATATAAATAATGACATTTTATGTATTAAATTGGCCATCAGTCACTATGTATTCATGTTGGTTTATTTTTTTATACTTATCACCATCTGAAATCACCTTATTCATTTATTGATGATCTGTTGATTATTTGTCTCTCCCTTTCCCCACCAGACTGCAGGCTTCATTAAACTGGTACCTGGTCTATATAGTTCAGTGCTAAAAATAAGATAGTATCTTACACTTACTAGGTGCTAAACATAGTGATTTGTTCATTTAATGAATCACTAGCTGATATGTATCACAGATGTACTAACTACAGAATATTATGAAGGAGACATTTTTAGGTATTTATGTTTCATTCCCATAAGGGCCTTAGATTGTACTTGGATTTCTTTATATCTTCAGTGACTCAAACCATTTTCTCATCAAACTGAGTTTCCTGTTCCTGCACCCATTGCTCTTCCTTGAATAGCAGACCATCCACACACATGATTTTATTTTCTTCGTGGGAGGCATTTTGAATTTTGGCATCTAATGAATCCTAATGTGACAAGATGAAAGATCAGGAGACACTTAAGCAATGCTCCTCTCATCTATACTATCACTGGATAGGAAAATTACTCATAAATTTCCTGAAGGATATAATCCTATTCTTGTTAACCCTGTGAAAAATAATTTGCTTGTATTAAAGAAACGTCTTTTTCTTGTTAATTTAATGAAAAACAGTTAAAAAAAAAAACTATTACTTAAATGGTATAGAAAGCCAGAAGAACTTAATTACCAAAGAAAGACCAGAAAAATGTTAAGTGAAGTGTAACAACAATTATAAAATGAGCTAAGAAGCCATTAAGCAACATTTACCATATGTATTTTAAGATTTTGCTTTTACTCAAATTGTACTCTTTGGCTATTTAATTATTACAGAAATAATAAATGATAATTCTTTAATGTAGAGATTAAAAATAAATTCTTAATGTCATCCCCAAGAATTGAGTCATTAACTAATTTACATATTTTTTTCTAAGTGAGTTAATAAAAAAATAACTTTCAACTTTTGCCTGTACAGTTTATGAAGTAACCTATTCTTCCTCCTCAGCTCTTTCCTTAAAATTTAATCTCTGTAAAAAAAATTACTGATTAAAAACTGATCATCACGCAGGATACAGCATGCTTGGGGCTGGTGCATGGGGATGACCCAGAGAGATGTTATGGGGAGGGAGGTGGGAGGGGGTTCATGTTTGGGAACGCATGTAAGAATTCAAGATTTTAAAATTAAAAATTAAATTAAATTAAATTTTAAAAAAACACACCTGATCATCACCTACCAGATAGAAAACTAAAGGAGATACTACCAGCCACGAACAATCACAACTTTTAATGTTGCAGAAGGAGAAATAATGAGATGGAATAGTTCAGCCCCAAGTTTCTGGACTATACTGCTGGAGTATGAACAATACTTTTTGCAGCCCAGGAACTGTCATATGACCTCCAGAAAGTTACTTTCTTTCTGGCTAATACCCTCATCCATAAAATGTGGATAATAACAGTTCTTGTCTCATAGAGTTTTGAAGGCCGAATGAAATAACACATATAAAACACTTGGAGTACCTCTAGCCTACAGTATATATTTTACCACCGGTTATCTGAAATATAAAACTTTAAACATGAAGATTTATTTATTTGACTCAAGTTCTATGTGAAAGAAATTATGGATATCTTACAAAATATCTCTTGAAACCTAACTCATGACAATGAACATGTCTAAAATAAACTAAGAAAATATATTAGAAATAGTCAAGTTAGCATATAAAGTGATTATCTGGCAAGAAACCATGGATCAACTCTGTGCTTAAAATTTTATAAATACTTTTTGCTTGTTGAAAATACTGGATGTCTTTAAGTTGGATGCAATAATATATCACAAATGACATGAAAAATATAGCTAATATTTCCACAGAAGAAAAGTATCTGGTCAATAGAAGGAGAAGACAAGCCATGAACAAAGAGAAATTATTTGCAAAGGACACAACAGACAAAGACTATTATTCAAAACATTAAAACATTACAATGAGGAAATAACACTATTAAAAATAGGCAAAAGTCTTTTCACAGTCACCTCACTAAGAAAGATGTATAGACGACAAGAAAGCTTATGAAAACATTGTGAATGTTTATGAAAAAATTAGGGAATGGCACATTAAAACAATGAGACAGCATTACATGCCTATTAGGATTGCCAAAGCCTAAAGTGCTAACAGTGACTTAAAGCAAAAGAAATTTTTGGTCACTGCTGATGAAAACTGATACCCACTTTGGAACACAGTTTGGCTGTTTCTTATGAAACTAAAACATTCATATCATACAGCTGAATAACTATGCTTCTTGATAACTACCAAAATAAACTGAAAACTTACATCCACACAAAAATTTCCACACAAAGGTTTATAGCAGCTTTAGTCTTAATTGCCAAAACTTGGTGGCAACCACAATGTCTTTCCAGAGGAAATGGATAAAGTCTGGTACATCCAGACAAAGAAATTTTATTCAGCGTTAAAAATAAATAAACTATCAAAGTCATGAAAAGACATGGAAGAAACTTTAGTGCATATTACTAAGTGAAAGAATCCAATCTGGAAAAGCTACATACTGGATGATTCCAGCTATGTGACAGTCTGAAAAAGAAAATTATGGTCACAATAAAAAGTTTAGTGGCTGCCAGGGCTTAGTGGGGGCAGAGCACAGAATTTTGGGGGCAGTGAGCCTACTCTGTGTAATACTACAATGGGAGATACTTGTCATATGTTTGTCCAAGCTCATGGAACGTATAACACCAACAGTGAACCCTAATGTAAACTATGGACTCTGGGAGATTGGGACGTGTCAGTGTAAGTTCATTAGCTGTAACAAGTCAGTTGTACCACTCCGGTGGGGAATGGCCATAGTGGAGGAGGTAGTATATATCTGTCAACAGGGGTTCATGGGAACTCCGTACTTTCCCTTAAATTTCATTGTGAACCTATAAAGCTGTTCTGAAAAAAATAAAGCCAATTCATTAAAAAAAATGTATCTGGCTTATAGATATTGACTAAGCAATAATATAATAATGTTAGTAGAATATAGAATCTAATTTTTCAGCACAAGAATTTGAGACTGGGTATTGAAAATATCTTTGGCTTATACACGCTTTAGCCATGATTATAAAGCAACTAGAAAATTTAGTTCAAATAAACAAAAATGTTTCAAGTTTACTGTCTGAAATTAATCAACTAGGTGATTTAATTTTTTTTACATAGTACCACTGCAGATGGTGACTGCAGCCATGAAATAAAAAGATGCTTACTCCTTGGAAGAAAAGTTATGATCAACCTAGATAGCATATTCAAAAACAGAGACATTACTTTGCCGACTAAGGCCCGTCTAGTCAAGGCTATGGTTTTTCCAGTGGTCATGTATGGATGTGAGAGTTGGACTGTGAAGAAAGCTGAGGGCCGAAGAATTGATGCTTTTGAACTGTGGTGTTGGAGAAGACTCTTGAGAGTCCCTTGGACTGCAAGGAGATCCAACCAGTCCATTCTGAAGGAGATCAGCCCTGGGATTTCTTTGGAAGGAATGATGCTAAAGCTGAAACTCGAGTACTTTGGCCACCTCATATGAAGAGTTGACTCATTGGGAAAGACCCTGATGCTGGGAGGGATTGGGGGCAGGAGGAGAAGGGGACGACAGAGGATGAGATGGCTGGATGGCATCACGGACTCGATGGACGTGAGTCTGAGTGAATTCTGGGAGCTGGTGATGGACAGGGAGGCCTGGCGTACTGTGATTCATGGGGTTGCAAAGAGTCGGACACAACTAAGCGACTGAACTGAACTGAACTGGCCTTCCTTTTTTATATTTTAGTGAACACCAAAAGTTGAGGAAATAAAGATTGAAAGTTGAATTGATAAACTCATAAAACCACTTAGATTTATACCATTATGCAGAATAAACTAAATATTAAGCCAAGAGTTCTGTAAGTTAGTAAT
The DNA here is from genome assembly GCF_016772045.2 of Ovis aries. Taxonomy (NCBI): domain Eukaryota; kingdom Metazoa; phylum Chordata; class Mammalia; order Artiodactyla; family Bovidae; genus Ovis; species Ovis aries. The sequence continues at coordinate 213,954,716 of NC_056054.1, forward strand.
AAGAGTGAATGTAAGGGGGAAGGGGGAGAAAAAATAGTAACTATAGAATAATTGTAACTTAATAATGATATCAACAACCTATAATGGAATATAGTCTGAACAAAATGAATCACTATGCTATATATCTGGAACTAATAGAATTTGTAAACCAACTATACTTCTATTAAAATAATAATGATATCATTCTGAATTGCAACTTAGAGTTACTCAAGGAAGTAAAAATTAACCTCTTTAAAAATAATTTGCCTAAGTTTGGTAAAAAAAAATTTCAAGTAACTTGAATTAACAGGAGATCATATTCATTGGTAACTAAATTTTTATACCAAATTTCAAGCACTTTCCATATATATATATTTTTTAAAACTGTATACATATATATATTTACTATATTTACTGTATATATACAGGTAAAATACATATATATATATATATGTATACACACTCATACACAGACATGGGCTTCCCCTGTAGCTCAGTGGTAAAGAATCTGCCTGCAATCCAGAAGTTACAGGGGATGCAGGTTGGATCCCTGGGTCAGGAAGATCTCCTGGAGGAGGGCATGGCAACCCACTCCAGTATTCTTGCATGGAGAATCCCATGGAGAGAGGAGCCTGCTGGGCTATAGATCAAAGAGTTGGACATGAGGGAAGCCACTTAGCATGCACACATGCAAACAGGCATATTCTACTGAGACCAAACTTGCTATCTGTTACACTATTTTATATACCCCAATGTCAAGTCATTTGTGTTTTATATTAAACATTATGTTAGATTTTAGGGGACCTGAGATTTCCTAGTGTTGGGAATGATGCCTATAAGTTAACAGATAGAATGGTTGGAAAACAATGTCAATTCTAACTTTGAGTCAAATGGATTAACAGTCCGACTGGAGTAATCAATTTCTTCTGTGCTAATGGTGCTAACAAGCAGAATGACACTTGACCAAATACTACCAGATGAATGAGTTCCAGAACAGTTTGGGCACCATATGTGCAAGTAAACCTGTTTTTGTTTCTTTCTTGAAATCAGAAGCTGAAATAGATGTTATTGCCCCATTCTGCACAATAAAATCAGAGAAAATAACTTTACTTTTCAGGATTTAACTTTCCCTACATGTAAAATAGCTGAAATAGTACAGACTATTCTCTTGTTTTACCCAATGAAATGTTAAAATTAATATGTCTGTACTGATTAATTATGCACAGTTAAAGTCTTTTGTCATCCCAGGACATTCAATGACACATAGTATTTTTGGTGGAAAATAATAGTCCTTCTGTGCGAGAATTTTGAAAGTTATTTCACACCCATGAACTTGTTTGAGATTTTCAATCATCCAGCAAGGTCATCAAAATAGATATTAATATCCCCATAGAACAGATGAAAAAACTAAGGTTTAGAGAACTGACACGCTTTCCCATAGTCATTTGGTGGTGATGGTTTGTTTAGTCACTAAGTCGTGTCCAACCCTTGCGACCCCATGGAATGTTGCCTGCCAGGCTCCTCTGTCCATGGGATTCTCCAGGCAAGAATACTAGAGTGGGTTGCCATTTCCTTCTCCAGGGGATCTTCCCGATCCAGGAATCGAACCCAGGTCTCCTGCACTGCAGGCAGATTCTTTACCAACTGAGCTATGAGGGAAGCCCAAATTCTCTACCACAGTCATTTGGTCTATATCAAAGCCTAGGTAAGTGACTCCTAAAGTAAATTAGGTAGAGTCCAGATCAAAACCTAGGTTAATGACTACTAAAGAATTCCTCTTTGCTGCAAAATGATGTTTTTTACATTCTTAGTATAATATTTAACCAGCCTTAAGAAACTGTGTAATTCATATTTGTTTGTGATTTTTGTGGTGTGCTTACTGATCTGTTTCATTTTCCTTTAGATCGTGTAGAATAATACTCTAGGAGATACTATTCAAAGAAATAAAATTTATAGCAGCATTTCTCAAACTATTCAGTGGAACAGTGTTGTGAGGCTGAAGTTAATACGTACTCCAAAAAGAAAAAATAGATCCTACAGTCAAATTAGTTTGGGAAATCTAGCACATTAGAATCCTTTGAGCAATTAATACACTGAATCCTGCAGTAAAGCTACCTGTTTAACTTTGTTACATATCCTTGTATACCAATGATATAACTTAAATTGATTTCTTATGCATTTAATTAGAGTATAATTGACTTTAGAACAGTTTGTGAAATAATTCTTTACAGAAAATATCTTGAATAGTAAGTATTTGTAGTTTTTTCTTTTTTTCTAGTAAAAAGGCCTTGACTCTTCTCTAGTTATAATGATTAAATTCTCATCATTTTAAGCACTTGGAGGGCAAGCACTAGGTGTGGCTCATCCTCTTCTTTCCTACTAAGAATTGCTGCCCACACAATGGTAAGTTTTATATGTATATAATCATCAGACATTTATAGAGTTACTATGAGTACACTACTGCACTAAAAGTAAAAACAAGTTTAACCAATCTGTAACAATTTCCTTGAATTGAATCAATAAGTGACAAGCAAATAAAAGATGAGAATGCTAACCTTGAGATCTTTCTCCTCTTTTCTGATGAGAAATAAGAATGCATTTTTTTAAAATTTAAATTTATTTATTTTAATTGTAGGCTAGTTACTTTACAATATTGTATTGGTTTTGCCATACATCAACATGAATCCGCCACGGGTGTACACGTGTTCCCCATCCTGAACCCCCCTCCCACCTCCCTCCCTGTACCATCCCTCTGGGTCATCCCAGTGCACCAGCCCCAAGCATCCTGTATCCTGCATTGAACCTAGACTGGTGATTCGTTCTTATATGATATTATACATGTTTTAATGCCAGAGAATGTATGTCTGATGAGAAAATGCATCCTACTCTGCTAGAGACCAAAGGAAAAGGCAGAAATCACATTTCTCCTGCAAAATCTTCACTTGAACAGGGGAAAATTGGTTCCATTATTGACAAGATAAATTATAATTATACACACTCACACACATTGTTTTAAGATAAAGTAATACAGCATAGCATTGGTGATGGGGAGGGGGCAGTGGGGGAGCCAATGCATTGACCTAATATTTTCAAGATAGCGTATGTATCTTCAAACATTGAGTGTAACACTTTAACATCTTTAGCAGAATGTCAGGACTAAGCCTTAACTCTCATAAAGGCAGTGACTGTATTTTCTTCACCACACAGCACCTGAAACTTGGCTGAGAGCTGACACACTGGTAGTTATTTGTTGAATGAATGGATGTATGAATGAGCATCATCAATCCTGCTCTTTTCAGTATCTTTTGAGAAGTTTTCTCACTGAGATGAGTATCTTCAGTTGAAAACTCCCACTATTTTCTTTTCAAAGTCTGTTTTTACTAAATAATTTTTCATTAAAATTCTCTCTAACCAAGAGATGAAAAACAGTGCCTTAATACATAGTAATATGTATCTGGTTAAAGCCTCAGGCATAGAGCTGCCCAGCAGGACAACTTCAGGGTTAGATTATTGCAGGCTCTGCTAGTGGTCAGTCTGGGCTGGGACCAAAATGGCCTTGAGGTCCTATTACATTTCTGAGTGATGCCCCCTTTATCATACTGTCTGCCCCTAGAGATATTTAAGAAGCCCTGAGTATTCTTCCCAACACAGGAATCCAATTTCTTGTCCTAAAGTCTTATGAAAAGCTGACCTGCCTAGAGAAGACATATTTTCAAATGGAAGAGAGCCAGTTTATTCATGGTAAACTGAGTTGTTTCTCCTGAACCTAGCGAAAAATGTCAAGAAAATAGTATTTTTCCCTTTCTTCTAGTAGAATCCCATCCCCAACTTCCTCTTAATAATCAGGCAGTCTATACCTACCTGATAATATACCTGCCTAATAATCAGGCAGGTATGCTTTTCCTAAAAAAATTGTAATTGAATAATTTCGACTGTTCAGAACAATGCTGCTCTGTCTATCCTTAAGTATAAAGTTTTCCCTATATTTTACCTGGCTCTGTAGCCACAGAATTCAATGACAAAAGTCCAAATTTGATACTACTGAAACACATAAGTTTAGCATTAGGGTTCATGAAAACAGTCTTGTGTATTCATTGGACTTGGTTCCTTTTGCATCTGAAAAGTGGAGGTAACAAACACCAATAACATGGTAGGTATTGCAATGTGGCTCTATTTTCCTGTTCTAAATATTAATGTAAACACTCCATCGATAACATTAGACACATATTTTCGCATTTACAGATATATGCCATATCCTGTGAGTTGCAAAATATTCAGTAATTGAGGACTGCTTCAATCTTGCAATTTTGGACTATTTCAATCTTGCAATTTTGGAGTTATTTTCAGATTGAGCAAAGATCAAAGCACCCTACATATGTGCATAGCTTTAAACATATTAGACTAGAAATAAGCCATGTTTGTTGAGAAAACAAAAGGAAGGTAGAATTATAAAATGTAAAAGTAGTCTGCAAATAACAGTCACTTTTCATTTTAATGAATTTTGACTTTTAAAGAAACACTAAGTAAGTTCTATTTATTTCATAGATATTTGATTATTATTTTTAGAACATAGTAAGTTCTATTTATTTCACCATATTTTATCTAGGTCTGAATCTTAAAATTGGGTTTTCTAGAAGCTACTAGTTTAAAATAAGGATTACTTAGTCAAGATACTTGTTAATCCATAAATTTTATGCTATATACTTAGCAACAAATAAACTTCAATTTTAATTTCAAGTTCAGCTAAAGCGTCAATGATCTCAGTGATTATTTCAGCATTGGACCCTGCATACCCTTGCATATAATAGGCTATATTTTGAACCCCATATGTGTGTACATTTTTTTCTGTGAAAAATCTGGAGATGACAGAATATACTTTTAAAAGTCAAAACTGTTAAAACATTGAGCCCGTTTACCTAGAACGAGAGTAAACAATAATAGAGCTTGCTATTTCAAAAATATATTTGGATTATTAATAGGAATCACTGAAACCTTCAGAAGGTTAGAAAAATATTTGCTTTCAACAATGTACTCTCTAGGCAACTAACCCCCTCTCCAAGCATATTCAACACTATTTACCTTGAAAAAATGTTACACCCTCCTGTTATCTGCTTGCCATTAGGATATAACAGAAAACAAACCTACTGCATGTTTTAGCTCCTGCTAAGTCGCTTTAGTCGTGTCTGACTCTGTGCAACCCCATAGATGACAGCCCACCAGGCTCCCCCGTCCCTGGGATTCTCCAGGCAAGAACACTGACGTGGGTTGCCATTTCCTTCTCCAATGCATAAAAGTGAAAAGTGAAAGTGAAATTGCTCAGTCGTGTCTGACTCTTGGCAACCCCATGGACTGCAGCCTACCAGGCTCCTCCATCCATGGGATTTTCCACGCAAGAGTACTGGAGTGGGGTGCCATTGCCTTCTCTGATGTTCTAGCCAACTACTCACAAATTTATTTGTAAAAGAAAATACAAATAAAAGTTGTAGCCTTGTTGACTTACTCAATATTTTCAGACATTTACCTAATATATGATTTAAAATAAGGGTTCTGAGTAATATAATCTTTATGAAATTGCCTCAAAAGTGGTTAACTTAGGAAACCATATGTCTGATTAAGATGCATTAGAAATCTTAAGAAACAATAATGTTACAAGTGGGATGATCAGAATGATAGCTATTATAATAAAGACATTAGGAAAATGGTGTTAATCTCAGAACTTTAGCAGAACATTAAATTGCCTTTATATCAGAAGTAGCTATGATTATTTCTGAAAAGAAAGTATAAATAGCAAGCTCTTGCAAGGGGAGCACCAACTCTTCCAGGCAGACAAGAAGGTATAGCCCTGAATCTCCCTCACACCCTTTGGAGAATTTGCTTGATATTTAGGAAGGCAGGATTAGGGTCTGGCCTCTGCTTGTGCCTGGGCACCCAGCTCCTCCTTCACTGGTCAGGTAGCATTTCACTGTGTATAATAAATTGATCCAATCTTCACTTCTGGGACTGCTTAAGTTTCTTCAGAATTGCCAGGGCCCACACTATCTAGCTTCAAGTCATTTACTCAGAAGCTACAGGCTGCTTTGAGGCTGTCCAGAAAAATGAGGATAAATCAGGTTTCCCTTACTGCTTCACACGCCTCAGTCTCTTTATGTAGTGTCATACTGGGCACCCACTATGGGGTTGGTTTCTCAGCCTCTCAGTACAAAGTCAGGAAGGGGACAGGACATCTCATTCAGGTTCAAAAAGGAATATAGCTTTTCTATGCTCAAGGGCTGATTTGTAATTTAAATTATAAAGATGCCCCAAATTATTTATTTAATATTTTGGGCTAAGCATATGGCTTCATGTACATGGAAGTATTGGGGTGATAACCAAACAAGATGGGCCATGCTGCTTTCCTATTTATCCCTGTTTCTCTTATAGACTGTGTAAAAACTCTGTTCATTTTTACTTCACCAGTCCCTCATAATCTATTCCTTCTTCAGGGTTCTGCAAACTGACCTTCTCGTTCACCACTTTCTAATATGGTCATTTTGATTCTCAGTCTGTTGACCACTTTTCAGGTTATTCTCCTATTTCTGTTCTTGAATCACAGCCATGCCTTCCAATAGCTTTAATAAAATAATTTGTCCTCTTCCTTCCCCTTCAAGATCAAAACTGAGGAAAGCCTTGTCTAAGAAATTATTGACAGTTTAAGTAGTTATTAGTCATGGCTGCAAAGTTTTGTTTGGGTATTGGAATAACCAAAAGAGCTACCCAGGTCTATTTCCAATCCTTAAAAAGGCTCAAATAAAAACAGTGGGTGGTGGGTGGGTGGAGTGGAAAGTGGGGGTGTGTATGTGCTTGTGGTGTGAGGTTGTGTATGCTCATGGTATTGGGGGGCATGTATTGTTTGGGGCAGTTGGTAGGGGAAGGATTTTAAAAATCACTATTTTTGTAATAAGAAATATTCATTTCATTGTGAGAAAGAATGCCTTGATAATTAGAAAGGCAGGTAAGAAAAAGTTTTATCTCATGGGATTGACAACTTGCTTCTAGAAAGTTATTGTTCATCTTTGAGAAGTGTGTGAATTTGTTCGTACAGTTGGAGGAGTAATTTGGAAGGTCTCCACTGGAGATAAGACTATGATAGAGGTCTTGTCCATCATAAACTATTTCGCCTGGCTGAGAATGCCAAAGCCTCTCCCCACATCCTCCATCTCCTCAGCACCGAACCTTCCACCCACCTCCCAACCAAAGTTAAAATTATGCTTGATTCAAAAGACAAAATTCTCTAAGAATTAACTGACGGGTGACCCAGGGATTAATTCACCCTGAATTTCTTAGGTGTGGGACTTGTACTGTTGGGAAAGCAGAGATGGTTCCTGAAAGAGAAATTAAAATGATGGAGTTTCCTAAAAAGCAGCTGGAATCTAGATGTCAAAGGATAGAAAGACGTCTTTCCAGAAAGGCTCAACCTAAAGATAAGGAAGCAGGATAAGATCTGGACTCTTTAATGATCTGTGAAGGTTTTAATTCCTTGGCTGCTTTTCCTTCAGCTCTACATTTCTCCCCTTCCAACATATAATTAATGCTATGGACCACATGACATCTCAGAAAATTTCCATAAATCATTAAATCCTGGTTTTCATATAAAAAAGAAATCAAGGAGTGGGTCTGAGCTGACATGGATGGAACAAGAACTGAATGAATTCACTGGCAGAAGATGAAGAGAGTCTGAGGCGACAGTGAGAATGTATGGTGCCCAGGATTTCACAGCAAACTTTGTGAGGTGCTGGACTTTCCACAAATCATGGACTAGAGCTTGAACCCAACTTATTTATGGCCAAAGGACAGAGTGACTCTAGCAGATTTTTATTCTGTGCTGGGTAAACATTCCCTACAGTTCTCTCAGTCTTGGCAAGGAGTACTGAGTATTATACCTAGAACATAGCAATCATTTATTGAATTTCCTATTGAGATCACTTAAAATAATTGCATTACTGGATAAAGAACAGAATCTTTTTCCTGACACCTGAGGCTGTGACAGAATCCACTCTGAACACTGTGAAGCCTATGGTAACTAGCTGAGTGCTTGAACTCCAGGAAATGCTTAGTAAATGTTTACTGATGATTAATCCAAAATGTTCCAGAAGCTTTATAGGAGGTTACAAACAGACTGGGAAAATAAAAATCCATGAATCCCTCAAGAGAGAGACAATCTTACAAGAATATTCAAACTATTTTCTCTGAAGCAGTTTTAAAAGAACCATGAAAGAAAAATTCTAAATATCCTATCTTTATGATACAGGTTTACAAATACAATCAGAATGCCAAGTATTACTAGAAAAGGCTTGATTTTTTTGGTTTAACCTTCCCTTTCGCCCCTTTTTGTTATGAAAAATTTCAAACAACAGAAAGTTGAGAGAATAATAAAATGAGTGTTCATATGCCCATCATCTAAAGTCAACAGTTATTAATATTTTGCCATATTTGTTTGTCCTCTCTCTTGCTCTCTTATTTTCTCTTTCATTTGAGAGGGATTATCTGAAAGTAAATTTCATATATAAGTCTTTCCCTCAAATAATTCAGTTTTCACCTTCTAGGAATAAGCATATTTTCTTATGTAGCTATAATTTCACTATCACACTTAAAACATCACACTTAAAAATATAATTCTGTAATATCACTCAATATCCAATTCCAATTCAAATTTTCCCAATTGTCACTAAAGTGTCTGTTACAACTCTTTTTTAAAAACCAATATCCAATAAAGGGTCCCATATTGCCTTTGTTTTTTGTGTCTAGAGTAGTCCCCTACCATTTTTTTCTTCCATTATATTGATTTTTAGAAAAGACCAGGCCAATTGCTTTGTAGAATGGCTTACAGTCTGGATTTCTCTGATTGTTTCCTTCTGGTTTGAGTTAATCTGTGCCTTTGTCCTCTGCAATTCCAGTGAACTAGAAGTTAGATCTAAGGCTTTGGTTATTTTTAAATTAAACAATCTTAAGCAAGAATACTCTGTAAGCAATACTGTTACTTCTTATTACTTCAAGTCAAAAGGCATATAATGTCAGCTAATCCCACTAGTAATAAAGTTAAATTTGATCTCTTGGTTAAGGTGATTCCCACAGGATTTCTCCATAGTAAAAGTAAGTTTTCCCACTTGCAATTAACAAGCAGTCTGTAGAATAATACCTTGCAACCTTACATTATTCTGTTAGCACTTCCCTACCCTCAACTTCCACATAAGGGCTTTAGCATTCACTAGTGATCTATTTTTGAATCAACTGTTTCACTAGGGATTACTCAGCACTTTTTACTGCAATTAGAGATACAAGTGATGTCCTAGAGGAAGTGTAAAGAGGAAGCCAGACCATTAATAAAAATGTTTTTGTCTTGAACTCATTTTGAGAGTTGTTCCTCCAGAACAGCATAGAATGGATAAACAATATGGTCCTACTCTGTACGCTTTAACCTCTGAGCCACCGGGGAGTGGTATATCTATAGCACAGCGAACTATATCCATCTCCTGGGTAAACCATATGGAAAAGAATATTAAACAAAGAACGTATGTGTGTGTAAAACTGAGTCACTTTGCTGTACACCAGGGTTTGGCACAATACTGTAAATCAGTTATAATTCCATTTTAGAAACACCAAAAAACAAAACATACACACACACAGAAAGCAGACAGAAGAACTACATAGAGGAACATACCTGCTTCTGTGGGACAGACATTTGAAAAATTGTTCAAAGATTCAGGGAAGTTTGAAGAGGATAACTTTACAGTTTGTCATTATGACCACTCTGGTGGTCTTCATCAATTGTTGGTTACTTATTCTGTGGGAACCTGGAATAACTAGATAGCAAGTGTATTAGAATTGCCTACCAGAAACAAGAAATACAGGAGGGGAGAGTAAACACAGCAAATATCTTTGAAGTCTGAAATAATGTTGGTGATGGACAGGGAGGCCTGGCGTGCTGAGATTCATGGGGTCGCAAAGAATCGGACACGACTGAGCGACTGAACTGAGAAGTAACTTAGTAAGTTAGGAAGACAAAGAACATCTTCTAGAATGGAAAGACTTCGTTAATTTCCTCTAGTTCAGATCATTTTTTAACACCACCAAAATCAAGGATTGAATGAATTCAGAGGGATGGGAGTCTTTGAGGTGTGAAGCACAGCTCATCTGAAAACCTGAGTTTGTGAATTTGAGAGCTACCAACTGGTTTATAGTCAGTCTGTGATTTTTTGCAAGCTTGTTTTCTAGTTTTATGATTTAAGATAGAAATATGATGCTTTCTTTTATTTTCCTTTCCTTTGTCTGAATATAAAAATTGGGTATGCCATTAGCAGAAATTATACAAAGAAAAACAAGGATAACTCCTAATTATACCCTCCAGACATAATCTTTTCTAATACTTTGGTGTTTATCATTCAAGATATTTTTCTTTACATATATAGTTTAAGAAAAAATGCAATTAGATTATTATACTGATTTTGTAATCCGCTTTTCCAGTTAATGTGTATGACGGACATCGTTCTGTGTCTTCTTTCTGTGTTATATTATCATTAATGATTACATTAGATAGATGTACAATAATTTATTAAATAATAATCTTTCAAAAGGCACAGGGCACTACCAGTTTTCACTGTTGTGAGCTTTATAGAAGTGATTTTTCTTATATTTCAGTTTTTGTGCACTGTCCTGTAATTTCTTCACACAAAATTCCAAGATGTAGAATTGCTAAGTGAAAAGACTTACATTTAAAATAACTACTTGAAATACATTTTTATTCTACTTATTGCTACATGTTTAGCTATCTAATTCTGTTTTGTCTAAATCTGACTATTTAATTTTATTTTGCCTAAGTTTAGTTTTTAGAACACTTTACATGTACAAACTTATCAGAAAGCTAGCTATGACATCACCTTCAGTGGTCTGTTTGTTTAGTAAATATCTCTTCTAGTAATCAGAGGCACAGAATTTTTCTACAGACCTCAGGCTACCAGATGCTATATTACAACAAAAGCAAGTCTTACACCAAATTCTTTTACAAAGGTTAATTGGAAAGTAGACATAAATGTTATCATACATCATTTTATTGTAAATTCAAGGAAGCTTATACTTTCTGTCCTGAGAAACTCTGGAAAAGACTATAAATGGAAATTCTTTTTTTTTTTTTTTTACATCATAGGCAGAATGCAGCAAAGGCAAAGACACCTAATTTTTGTGATGGTCAGGCAACAAGGTACTTCAGAAATGGGTACAAATGGGTGTCCAGATATGGAACACATTTCAGCAGGTTTTAACCTGTTGAGTTCCATATATCCTAATGGCTTATTTAGGAAAGGATAGTGAAGTCCTTACTACCTTTCTAGGCAACACATTTTATACATCTGTCATTTGTGGTGACCTCAATGGGAAGGAAATCCAAAAATTATATGTATATATATATCTGACGTTTACTTTGATGTACAGCAGAAAGTAACACAATATTGTAAAGCAACTATCTCCAAAAAAAATTAATGAAAAAATGCTGAAGTCCTCAAGGAGCCTAACATGTCTTAACTCAAGTGTTATATGCACTTTGGCTGCTAAATTCATCTTTGTGAACTTAAGAGAATTCTTAGCTTTTACTAAGAATTTATGTAGATTGTGGCCTGTGGGTATTTCTACCCCCTCTTTACAATGGAATGAATGTGTGTGTGTTTTAGATACCTGGTTGGGGAACAGGAGGAACAGGTAGTATGTTAAAACACATTGATTCATCCATTCCATACCAGCTGTCTGGGATACCTTACCTTCTTCAGTTCTGAGAGAAAACATTGATTGGCCCTCACCATTTCTAAGTCATGAAGGCACAGAATAGAAAATTTCCTGGGCAGACCAAGACTTTTGAAACCAAATTAAGATGTAATCAGAGTGGAAAGTCATCTACTTTTAAATGATACTCATCTGCTTGTATTAAGTCTCTCATTTCTAGATCTGACAACAGGCTAACCATACGTGTTTGAACTTGTCTACACTGAGGATTGTTTCCTATAATGTCTAGGTAATAGGCTCAAACAGATAGAGTAGTTCTTTTGCTCTTCATGTACCTGCGAAAGGACACGCTCTGAAAATAAATTTCTCTCTAATTTCCTTTGTTTCCTGTTTCTATTTTGATTTTCTGATCCTGCTGTATTTGGCAGGTAGACACATTTTCTAGATGAGGCAGTGAGGAAGGCAGGAATCAGGACATGCTTTATGATGTTCTTTTCAGGTTGCTTTATGCAGCACCATATCTAAAGAACCCAGCCTTCCTGAATGTCCAGGCAGGTGGCTCCTTTATGAAGCCACTGAAATAGCTCGTCCCAAAATGGACAAGTGACAAGCTACCAACTGAGTAGATAAAAGCACTGTGCTTGGGGTTCTCTAAGGTCAGTCAGTTTGACTAAATGTACAAAGATGAGAACTACACTGACTTTGGGGCTGCTTTTAAAATGGGTCAATAAATAATCACCATTCAATCAGAACAGCAGTGAAGAGACTGGATGTATTCGAAGGCAGTTAAATGGAGGTGAAAGTAACTTTCTTTCCATTTAACTGAGCTGTTGTAAGGATCAAGCGAGAATCCAGATGAAAATGTTTCAGAAAATGTTGTCTAATTCCTATCTATTCTATCCATTCTATTTTTGATAATTCCAGCCAGAGAGAAGCTATAAATATTGCCTGAATTATTACCCTTTATAAAATTATTAAAAAAGAATTCCCCCTTTAAAATCAAATATAGGATGGGTAGTAAACTGCTGACCAACTGTGGTCTGTAGATGGATTTGGTCAGAGCAGACTTTTCATTTTAATGTACTTGCCATCAAAGTTAAAAAGTTAATGTTCCAATACAAATTTTGGATTTCTCGTCTTTATTGAGAAAGTGGGAGATTTGGAAGCAATGGTTTCTCATTCATGCATTCATTCAACAAATATGTATAGAGGTTCTACTACATATCAGGCATACTTCTAGGCATTAAGTAAATGATGGAGCAAAGTATGGCAAAAATCAGCTAAAAATAGCAGGTGCTGCTACTTCATATAAGTATATGCTCTTTAGTTTTATCACAGCCTCTACCACCCCCACTTTACATTCTGACCATCAGGAACACCATATTCATTTCTTATAACTGCCTGGTTCCTGTAAACATTTAATCTGTTTGAGATGCCTGTAATACACCTGCAGTTTGCATATCTTCACTCAAGTTCTAGAAAGATACTAATAAACCCAATTTATTCATTCTTAATAGTACATGAGGAATTAAGTTAGGAAGAAAATTGCTGTCTGTTATCAAATTCAACTCAAGCCTCTATTGAGTCTCTGATACATGTACATTCTTAGAGAGGGAAATCTGGGAATTGAGCTTTGGAAGGAGGGGATTTTCCACAGTAGGATGCAAAGGACGCATGTGTCATTTCAGGGGAAGATAGAAGAACTGGCATGTTTGAAGATGTTGAAGAGACCAGTCTGGCAGGAGCATAGGATAAGGGAGGGAACAGCATAGTTTCACAGCTCTTCACATGATCCAAAACATATTACTGTCACTCCAGAAAATTAGCAATCACAGGTAAATCTTCCAGAAAATATTGAAGGATAACAAAGAATCAAGTGGTTTTAAAATATTATGTTCTTATGATACCTAAATAAAAGAAAATGAGCACAGACTTGGATCATATGTTTGTTACTGTATTTGTAAAGCTTTGAAAGGGTGGAAAACAGGCAATTGAGGAGTTTTTAAGCATCTACATTTGGTCCCACATAAGTTTCCACATACTTGGGCATGATTGAACCATTCAGATAACTATTCAGATAATACTCACAGAGTATTCTAATATACTGTTTGATGAGTCATGATGATAAAAGTACTTATTAAGCCTTGGCTCCAGTCTAAGAAATATTTTTAACTTGTTCATGTGTCAAAAATAACTTTTGAAATTGTATTATTTTCATGACATTTTTGGAAAGGATGATAAGATGCCCAATTGTACATGCATGTAAACTATATATAAATGTATTACAAAGAGAAGTGAGGATAGTAGTTAGGAAGTTAGAATGCCATTCTAACACCTGACATTTTGTAGTTCAGCAAAGAAAACTTTTGATGTCTTTAGGGGCCACGAAATCTCATCAACATGCAATTTGATTATTTTATTTTAGTAAGTGCTGTGTAAATACCATGTGCCTAGTGCTAGATTAGGTACAGTGGAGATGGCATCTTAGAGAAATCACAGAACTTGTTACCAAGGAGTTCATGATTTTCAGGGGTCTAGTTTTCCAACATGGCATTTGCACAGGTTTAAGGAAAGGCTGAAAATCTCATTTTCTATTCTCTTCTCAGTCCCATGGTAAGGCAAGTTTTCATTATTGGGAGTGGATTGACTGCTAAACTAAATTAGCAATTATGATGGGTACAATTAACTGATTAAGAATTTATTATCACTTAAAGTACCTTAAGAATTAAATCTGATATTTATTTAACTTTACTTTGTATAGCACATTGGGCTGAAAGGGATACAAAGAAATAATGAAAGTCGCATTCAACACTTGGCTCATCTGTACCTGTCACTCCACAAGACACTTCATGGACATTATAATTTTTAAACTGTGACCCAGGACTGTCAGGTTGCAAAGTCTATTTTCTTTCCTCTACAGTACGCTCTAGTGCTTGCCCTTAGCAAAGTTATAAATCCAGTGGCAGAGACAAGGCTACTACATACACATAAAGCAGTAAGAGAATAAATAGAATTTAGTTCTGTGGCCTTGATTTTAATACCAAAACAAACAAACAAGCATCAACAACAAAAATAACACAACTGGTTTGGGCTAAGTGGCAGAATAAAAGTATAGGTCTCCATGTCTTTAGCGTCATGAAGGCCAGATTTGCCTTCACCCTTTCTTACTGTGTGACCTTGAACTCTGATCCTCAGTTCTTCATCTGCCTCATGACATTAACATCTACTGCACTTGAGAATTAAAGCTACATGTAAAACACCTTGCCTAATGTTTACCCCAAAGTAGAACCTCTGTGTTATTCAATTCAATGGGCATTTTCTGTCTCATGTTAAACAACCTTCACAATTTTTGACAGTATTACTGGTGCCAGCTCTCTTGAAACATCTTCATTCCTTGTGACCTGAGATTTCAGTCTTAATTTTTCCTCCTATCTCTGTGGATACTTCCTGATTTTTTTTCAGGACCCAGTGCTGGATCTTAGCCTGCCTCTTTGATCACTGTACCTTCTTCCTATAGATACTCATGGACATACACACGTATATTCTGACAACTTCAAAGGTATTTCAGACTTCAAACTGTCTTTTGAGTCCCAAACTGGATTATATAACTCCCTATTCAAAACCTCCACTGACTATCCACTTGACCAGTTCCCAAAGGGACTATGTCCACACCTGAACGTCCTATATCATACCAATTTCCCCAAGCAACTGATAAACCTACTCATATCATACTTCTAAATACTCCAGTGATTTTCATTGCTCTTAGAATAAAAATCTTGCCTTTTCCTGCATAGCCACATTGTAATTTGCCTTGGATGTCTCCAGCTTCATTTCATGCCATTCTTCATCACATTCAATAATCTTCAGATAGGCTATCCTTTGTTAAGATCTTCAAATACCCAAGCTCCTTCCTGAGTCAGATGTTTTGCACCTACTGTCTACCTCTTCGCCTGGTAAATTCTTTGTGAAATTTTAAGTTACAACTTAAACTTTTCAGAGAAACCTCCAGGAACTCCAGGCTATGCAGATTAAACTTGGTTCTTTTGCTACACGCTTTTATAGAATAATGTGTTTCTCCTTCCTAGAACTTAGAGCATTCATTCTATGTATATATACGAGAAATCTCTTCCTCTTCTTACAAAGTCCCAATCCTATTGGATTAGGGCCCACTCTTACGTCCTCATTTAATCTTGATTACTTTATCTTGACTTCCCTGGTGGCTCTGATGGTAAAAGTGACTGCCTACAATGCGGGAGACCTGGGTTTGATCCCTGGGTCTGGAAGATTCCCCTGGAGAGGGAAATGGCAACCCACTTCAGTACTCTTGCCTGGAAAATCCCATGGGCGGAGGAACCTGGTAGGCTACAGTGCATGGGGTTGCAAAGAGTCCAACACAACTGAGCGACTTCACTTTCACTTTCTTTTTTTCACCCTTCAAAGACTTTATCTCCAGATATAATCAAACTGAGGGTTAGAACTTCAACATACTAATTGTAGGTGAAAACAACTCAGTTCATAACACAATGTTTCATAATGAGATAAGACTTGAGATGGGCCAAAGTATGTATGTGGAGTGGGTTGCCATTTTATTTTCCAGGTGATCTTTCCTACCCAGGGATTGAACCCACATCTCCTACATTGGCAGGCAGATTCTTTACCACTGAGCCGCCAGGAAAGCCCCTAAATTATGTGGGAGGAGAAGACCATTGAAGTACATAGTATATATTCACAGATTTTAAAAGTCAAGGGCAAGTGCTGATTAGCGCAGGAGTCTTTAGGAAGTAACTGCAGATTCTCCAGACATCAGCTATAGGCAGAACGGGTCATGTGGGTTCCAGCTATGATATTCACCCATATATGAGGACTGAAAGCGAAAGCTTCACTAATGACAATGGAAATAGAAATTTTCAGAGAAAATTTTCCAGAAAAAGAAAACAAACTTACAATAGCTTGAGGGAAAAATACATATATTTATGACTATAAGGCAAGAAGGTTTAAAAAAGTACTATAAGAATGAGGATATGGTGAAGAAAAAAATTTTTAAATATGGTAGTGATCTCAAGGTAGAATGGGAAACAAACCAGCCACTTGACAACAAATTCATCACTGCTTGCCCAGGGGCAGAAATCTTTGACCACCACAACAGCTGCAGGAGCTCTCTAATCTCTGGTAACTCCCCAACAATGAATTCCAGTGTTCAGGAGGCCATCATTTTTTCTGCCTTTGCCACTGGTTTTCATCTTCAAAATATATGTACAAGTGGCTTTCTCTTTGCCTTGGAATCCCAAATTATGAATCCTGGTTAGCTGGTGTGGTATATCAAAAAATATATTTGGTGTTTGTTTCTGATTCCTAGGACAGAGCACCTGAAACCTTCGAAACTTCCTTAGTGATAGGAGTGTCTTCTGTAATTCATAAGGAACTTTGGAGCACATGCTAATGAGGTGACTAGTTGGGGTCCCTGGATAGGCCCAGGATGAGGCTGGTCACTGGAAAGACCAAGTGACTGGAGGGGTTCTCAGTCCCACCCACTGTCTCAAGGAAAGTAGGAGGGCAGAGAAGGCTGAATATTGAGCTCTAGAAAAACTCTACAGCAAGAAGATTTGATGAGTTTCTGGGCTAGGGAATATGTGGAGGTTTTGGAAGGATGTACTTGCAGACATCCTTGGTGCCTCAGACAGTAAAGAATCTGCCTGCAATGCAGGGGACCTGGGCTTGAACCCTGGGTCGGGAAGATCCCGTAGAACAGGGAATGGCTACCCACTCCAGCATCTTTGCTTGTAGAATTCTATGGACAGAGGACCCTGGAAGACTACAGTCTGGACAAGACTGAGCGATTAACATTTTTCACTTCATAGGCAAACACAGCAAGGAAACTTCACATCTCCCACCCCCGCCATGCTTTGCCCTATGCACATCTTCCATCTGGCTGCTTCTAGGTAGTTCACTTTTATAATAAATCAGGTCATGTAAGTAAATGTTTCCCTGAGTTCTGTGAGCCATTCTAGTACATTATTAAACCTGAGAAGGGAATTGTGCAAACTTGAATTTATAGCTGTTTGGTCTGAATTTGAAATTGACATCTGCAGTGGGGGCACTCTTGCAGGACTGAGCCCTTAATCTGAGGGATTTGATGCTATCTTCAGGTAGACAGTATCAGAATTAACTTTGTAGGACACCCATTTGTTGTCTGCTGAGAACTAAAGAATTGCTTGATGTAGGAAAATCCCCACTCATCTGGTCTCAGAAGTCTTGAGAAAAGGGAAGAAAGATATAGTTTTCCCTTACAGGTGGAGTCAATACCAGAGAGCCTCATGTTCGGTGAATTTATCTCAGATTAAACATCTACAGTTACACTTCTCAACTATGTAAATGTATAACTGGTAGCATTTGGCATCCCCATCCTTCAGCTCCAAATAATCTTCAAATACTGGTGGATATTTGAATGCATCCTTAACCATTTAAAAAAAACTTTCTCCTTTGAAAGTTAGGATATGTATTTACCATTTTTATGTTTAAATGATGCTGAAACAAAAAAATTTGGTACATATGTGAATACAGACTCTATCAGCATTGTGTAAGTATGGCAGCTGCTGCTGCTGCTGCTAAGTCACTTCAGTCGTGTCCGACTCTGTGCAGCCCCAGAGATGGCAGCCCACCAGTCTCCATCATCCCTGGGATTCTCCAGGCAAGAACACGAGTGGGTTGCCATTTCCTTCTCTAGTGCATGAAAGTGAAAAGTGAAAGTGAAGTCGCTCAGTCGTGTCCGACTCTTAGCGACCCCATGGACTGCAGCCTACCAGGCTCCTTTATTCGTGGGATTTTCCAGGCTAGAGTAATGGAGTGGGGTGCCATTGCCTTCTTGTAACAAGTATGGCAGATCCAGCTATAAAGGAAAAAGAAGAAAGAAATCTCTCTTCACTTTGTTATTTAGAAACCATCAACTAAGCAAGGCTAGGCATTTTTCATGTGAGGGAGAAACCAGGGCAAGCAGTCTTTGCTTTAGAAGATCTATCTCTAGGTTTTGGCTTAAAAACAATGTCATTGTTGAATCTGAAGGGCAAATTTGCCACATGATAATCATAGGGATGTCATAAATTGCATTCTTTCCTTCTCCCCAAAGAGGTTATTATAGAACAAGGATTATTTTGAAAATGTCATCAGAGATGTGGAAAAAAATAATCTCCCCCTCTAGGTAGAAGATAATCAAAGACTAAGGGATCCTGGTGGATTTTCAGCTAACAGAGGGCACAACCTTGCTTTCAGTTAAAGCAAGAAAAAAATGCGACAAGGTTATATTTCTTTTGTAGGAACCTGCTATTTTTATTTTATGGTTATTAAGCCTTTCCTTCATGCTCAAGCTCTTACAGAACATGCAAAAAAAAAAAAAAAAAAAACAAGTTTTCAAAACGGGTTAAAACCTTAGGAGAAAAAATTCTGCTCTCAATAAGGTTACCTCTGGAAAGAGAAAAAACAATTAAACACAGGCAGCATTACACACTTTGCAATGTTTTTATGGAGATTGAAGGCTTCCCTGGTGGCTCAGCTGGTAAAGAATCTGCTGCAATGTGGGAGATCCCTGTTCGATTCCTGGGTCGGGAAGATCCCCTGGAGAAGGGAATGGCTACTCACTCCAGTATTCTGGCCTGGAGAATTCCGTGGACTGTATAGTCCCTGGGGTCACAAAGAGTCGGACATGACTGAGTGACTTTCACTATGGAGACTGCAAATGGGCAGTATGACTGGGCTTGGGGAAAACGTTTACTCATTTTTCTTTTTATCTGTTCCTTTTATTCCATGGGACATTTCAAGGCAGCAAGATCAAGAGCCCGTCTAGAGGTAAAGGGATTTCCAAGAGAGGACAGGTTAGTCTTTAGTTGTGAAAGATGGGAACATTTTCCACATATATGAAATAGGGTAAAAGAAGAGATGGGGGAGAGTGGGTGCAAACTAGAAGTAGAAAAGTCTGTTTAATTTAAAAAGAAAATGACAAGTGCAAGAATAGTGAGTTCAGTTTCTCATTTTTTATGCACAGGTAGGTTTAGTTCTGCAAAGTAAAGGAGTTAGAAACATCTGTTCTAGTAGTACATCCTAAGCCATAATTTTTGTCCCCATAAAATTCCATGTACCTTAAATGATGAGTGCTTAATAACTGGGCATATAGTTCTCATTGTGTAAGATCCTAGAGATGTTGAAGCTTGAAAGTGAAAACTAGTTGTTTATATTTGATGAAAACATTCAGTGGTGAAGACTGAGAATTTTTGAAGATCCAGAAATGAGTCTAGTCAAGATCTATTCAAGACTAAATTTTATTCCCATAGCTATGAAGCAAAAGCTTTAATTTTTTTCCCCTGTGCGGAAAGCCTACTTTAGAACTAGTTTCTAGGGCTACTTGAAATACAAGCCCCAATCACGGCATTAGCTAATTTCATACACTTGCCAACTTGTCTACAATACAGATGGGAACCGATGTGGCAATGTTGCCCTGTGCCCTACTGACAATCTTCTCACATAAAGTAGAGATCACCCTATTGGGTGGAAATGTGACTGGTCAGTGATCTCAAAATAAAATGCTGCTGTAGACAACAGCACTTTCAGACACACTTTTTCCACTTAGGACCTGTGAACAGAGTGGAGGTCAAGTAGAGTTGAAAAGGTCAAGTGGCTCTCAGACAGAAGTCACTGCTTTTGTTCTTTCAAATGGTGTCAGAGTCACTGCTCCAGAACAGCAGAAATAATGAGCATATGTACTTGGCCTGAACCCTCCATGTTTTACTAACTATAGATCACATGCAAGGCTACCCAGTTGACTCTAAAAGTATCATTCAAGTTGAACTTGAATTTCCCTGGCTCTATGGCACTTCCTAGTGTATAAGTTACAGGGTCTTGAAAGCTGCAGGCTATTAAGTCACTGAAGTGAATGGCTAACAACAAGGCCTATTGCCCTGCAGATTCAGATATACTGCAGGTCAAATAATGACTGGCAATTTGATCTCTGGTTCCTCTGCCTTTTCTAAAACCAGGTTGAATATCTGAAGTTCACAGTTCACGTATTGTTGAAGCCTGGCTTGGAGAATTTTGAGCATTACTTTACTAGTGTGTGAGCAATTGTCATTGCACTCATAAGAATATTTTAATTCTTCACTTGAACCAAGTGAATATTGAAGTCCAAAATCAACAGTCAGCTTTTTGGGATGTAGGGGACATATTTTCCAAATGCTATTTTAGCCTGTGAGTGCCCAAAATTTTACATGTCACAATCCATTTTGAGGGCTTTCCTGGTGGCTCAGTGGTAAAGAATCTGCCTGCCAATGTAGAAGATGTGAGTTCAATCCCTGGATTGGGAAGAGCTCCTGGAGAAGGAAAATGGTAACCCTCTCCAATATTCTTGCTTGGGAAATCCCATGGACAGGGAAGCCTGGCAGAATACAGTCCACGGAATCACAAAATAATCAGACATGACTTAGCCACTAAACAACAACAACAATAATACATTTTGCAGTATATAGATAGAAGTGGTGTTCATAAATGCAAGACAGTGTGAATGTTGATGTTGTTGATAATGACAGTTGTGGTGGTGGGAGTGATGTTGATGACAATGATAATAATAAAAATCTCTTACATTTGACTGTTTTCCAAAGCTCTTATACTGTCCAGTGCAACACTTATAAAAGTGATTATACAAGTTCCATGCTGCTGCTGCTGCTAAGTTGTGTCAGTCGTGTCCGACTCTGTGCGATCCCATAGATGCCGGTGCACCAGGCTCTGCTGTCCCTGGGATTCTCCAGGCAAGAACACTGGAGTGGATTGCCATTTCCTTCTCCAATGAATGAAAGTGAAAAGTGAAAGTGAAGCCGCTCAGTTGTGTCCGACTCTTAGCGACCCCATGGACTGCAGCCTACCAGGCTCCTCTGTCTATGGGATTTTCCAGGCAAGAGTACTGGAATGGGTTGCCATTTCTTTCTCCGATACAAGTTCCATGGAGGCTACAAAATTTGGGAATTGAGGGGTTAGTAATTTCTCTTCTGTGCTGTATTTTCTAGATGTTTAATATTCCAAGAAATTCTTCTTTTGTAAACTTTTAGGAGGTAGATGACATATACAGAATTTCATATGGGAATATTTCATTCCCTTACCCTAAAACACCCCTTACCCTAAAATCCTAAAAGTAGAATATTAAAAATATTAAGTGTCTGGGGGAATATATTTTATGATGCTGTCAACTGATGTACGGACATACAGAACCACAGTGCTGGAGGTGACCACGGTTACATGCCATCCAGTTCCATATCTTCATTAAGCAGATAGGGCTTTGAAGATCAGAGAAGTTACTTGACAATTTTAGGGCTCCATACCAAATTAGAGGTAGGGAAGAAATTATAGTCCAAGCTTTCAAACCCTAGGGTCTTTCTTTTTATTACATCTTCTAAGATGGAAGACTAGCCCCAGGCTTCCTTTATCTTTGCCCAGTCTCTAAGTTAACCTTGCCACACTTTCACTTATCACCTATTCTTAGACTTTTTTATACCTTTAATTTCTTGGTTCAGGAATTCAAAAGTTATCTCCATGACCTCCAGGCTCTCTGCTGAAAGGACCTCTCCATGAATCATTTATCTTTATATGGATTCTGTAATATGGTTTTTATCTGTTTAACCAATGAGGAAAACAATATCCAGACAGTAAGATTTGTTCAAGGTCACGCAGCAGTTAGTGATATGAAGAACCAGGCCAGGATACTGTCTGATGGCTAATCCCCTTTTCCCACATTTTTATTTATTTATTATTTTACAGAATAAGGGCTATTACTTTGAGTTTAAGTGCCAATCATTGTCTTATCTAAGTCAGTTAGTTATGTCATTTAATCTTCTCATTGGCAAATAAATAAATTCACGATAATTATATCATTTCAAGGTCACAGTGTTAGCAAGCAGCTATCCAGGATTTGAACCCGAATCTAATTTCAGTGTACTGCTCCATTGACCATACTCTGCTGACTTTAATTTTTAATTTGAAAATAGAAAAAAACAAAAATCATAATAAATTTTGACAGAGATAGTCTACAGTCACAAAACAACTTTTAATATCAGTGAAATCAACAGTCTTTTGTAACTAGGCAGCATAGATGTCTCTATTAAGGTCTGGAAAATTAGGTTCCTCTCCAACTTTTACTCTTTATTGGCTTCAAAATCTTAAGCAAATCACTCTGAATTGCAGTTTCCTGGACTTTAACAGATAAAAACAGATGTATACTAATTTGTAGTACAGTTCTGAGATTAAGATCTGGAGAGTCAGGGATGATTGTAAATTGGAAGACCCTACTCACTGAGAGAGGAGACCTACAAGCATTCTTAGAACCTTCTGGCCAAGGTAAAAATGAATATTAGACAAAAAGATTTTCTTGCTGGGTACATCTCTGAGGTAGACAATGATAACAGCACTTTATGGATAATTTAGAAATGCCTGTAAACTATGAAGCACAATATAAATGTGATAAACATAACTAGAAAGTGAGTAAAATCATGTTTACCAAGTTTGTAATTTAAGAGGAAACAGATTTTGAAGGAAAGAAAAAAACTTATTTACATTTTGTGGCTTGATTTTGACACAGTAATTATTTTTGTGACTTGATGGAGTTGAAACTGAAAGCCTCATAAGTGAGGCATCAGATAAACTGGTATGAACCAACAACTTTACAATATTTAGAGCACTCCTGGGAGTTTTGAAACTGTTTATATGCCATTTTAAAAGAGAGGATTATGCAAAATGAGAGAAGAGATCACTTTTACAACTTCACTCATATTATGGGGGGCTTTAACTTGATATTCATAGATTGGTATTTTAATGAGTTACATAAAGTCTCTCCCTTAATGTTTATGACATATGTTTGTTTCTGTAAGTTGCATTTCTGGGAGCGTAAATGCCTAAACACTTCTAATACTCTAAAAGCCACACAGGTAAAAAAGAAAAGAAATGCAAGCAGGTTGGATTAGCTGACATAAAAAACAAAGCTTGTGCATGTACAAAACTGAAGAATTAAAACTGGTACCTCAGTATAAATAAATATGATGTAGAAATAAATTTCTGTTACACAAGAGTAGTTTCTTTAAACATATTGGAAAATGTCTAGCTAGTCTTTGCACCATTCAACCTAAAAATAGAGAAGGAAAGGGAGATAAAGTTAGAGAAGAGAGCTTCTGGCAAAATGAAAAATTACCTTTATTAGAGTGGCACCTACTTCAGCTGTATTGTAGCTAAGTTTTGTCTGAACTGGTGTTGTAAATCCTGATTTCCAAAGACTTATAGTGTGATTATAAAAAAGGTTGATATAAACCCTTCAAATGTCCAGCCCTTAAGATTTAAGTTGATTCATCGATGTACAGGGACTGATATATAAAAATTTAACAGTGGGCTTATCAAATATCAGAAGTATTTTAAAGTATTGATATATTTCTAAATATTAGGTACCATATAAATCTATATGACAGCTCTATGACATAATTTCTATTTGCATCCAAATCCACATCCAATATTTAAATTGAGTCTCAGAGTAGTTCAGTGATTATTCCAAGGTCACACAACTAATAAATGGCAAAGCCAGGATGCAAACCTAGAGAGGTTAATTCTGAGCTCCAATTGTTTAATTGTGTAGAAGTTAAGCTCATTAGTTCCTATCACCATATCTAAAACAACACAGAGCATCTTCATTTGTTTTTATGGAAATAATTGTTGCAAAGTTCTCAGGACAAAAAAAAATAGATTTAAATTCATTTATCTAGGGAATAGGGACAGCATAGTAAAAAGCTGAGACATTATTTGCTGACAAAGGTCCATCTAGTCAAAGCTATGGGGTTTCCAGCAGTCATGTATGGATGTGAGAGTTGGACTATAAAGAAAGCTGAGCACTGAAGAACTGATGCTTTTGAACTGTGGTGTTGGAGAAGACTCTTGAGAGTCCCTTGGACACCAAGGAGATCAAACCAGTCAGTCCTAAGGAAATCAGTCCTGAATATTCATTGGAAGGACTGATGCTGAAGCTGAAACTCCAATACTTTGGCCACCTGATGCAAAGAACTGACTCATTTGAAAAGACCTCAATGCTGGGAAAGTTTGAAAGTGGGAAGAGAAGGAGACAACAGAGGATGAGATGGTTGGATGGCATCACTGACTCAATGGACATGAGTTTGAGTAAGTTCTGGGAGTTGGTAATGGACAGGGAGGGCTGAAGTGCTGCAGTCATTGGGTCTCAAAGAGTTGGACATGACTGAGCCTTTGAATTGAACTGAGGGCTTCCCTTGTAGCTCAGCTGGTAAAGAATCCACCTGCAATGTGGGAGACCTGGGTTCAATTTCTGGGTTGGAAAGATTCCCTGGAGAAGGGAACAGCCACCCATTCCAGTATTCTGGCCTGGTCGGACACAAATTAGCAACTATCACTTTCAACTTTTCAAAGTAAGGGATGTGCAAATTATAAGAAAGTAATAGTACCACAAAGTTTTAAACAACTTTTTACTGACACTATACCCTAATCAATACTGCTGCTGCTGCTGCTGCTGCTGCTGCTGCTGCTAAGTCGCTTCAGTTGTGTCTGACTCTGTGTGACCCCATAGACGGCAGTCCACCAGGCTCCGCCGTCCCTGGGATTCTCCAGGCAAGAACACTGGAGTGGGTTGCCATTTCCTTCTCCAATGCATGAAAGTGAAAAGTGAAAGTGAAGTCGCTCAGTCATGTCGACTCCTAGCGACCCCCTGGACTGCAGCCCACCAGGCTCCTCCGTCCATGGGATTTTCCAGGCAAGAGTACTGGAGTGGGTTGCCATATAAATACTAGATAAGAATATATCTGAATTAAATAATAAAGAATACGTCTCATAAAACTTTGTTATTCTGGAAATAAAGCATATCTTTTGTGCACTGCTTTCACTTTACCATTTTTCTTCAGAAATCTTAGGAAGTCAAAATCTCTATATGTTATCACTTGATATTTTTGAAGATCAATTTTTTGAAAGTGTATGAAATTAATACCATAAGTTACTTGCATATGAAAATGTGTCTTTTGGAGCTTTATAAAGTGTTGATAAGCAGATGCCCTTAAGATTACCACCTTCAGATAAAAAAAAATTCAAAGCACTTGCACATTAAGGTATAGAACATAAAAAAGCAAATGTTATCTGGTATGAGGGGTAGAATAATTTCTATTTTGATTTTTCTCATCTTCCTTTCCTTACTAATGTATCTGTTCTAGGATAATGTTAATATCCCTTGAAAGTGAAAAATCAAAAGCTATAGAGAATACTCTGTACACATATAGTTTTATATATACATATTCTATATTTGCTTATATTTATCCATGAAGATTTGTGGTTTGTATCAAGTTGTTTTGAGGATCAACTAAAAAATAAAAAAGCCAAGTCATTAATTTATTTGGTTACTGTCTGAAAGTGAAGTCGCTCAGTCGTGTCTGACTCTTTGCTACCCCATGGACTGTAGCCCACCAGGCTCCTCCGTCCATGGGATTCTCCAGGCAAGAATACTGGAGTGGGTTGCCATTTCCTTCTCCAGGGGATCTTCCTGACCCAGGGATAGAACCCAGGTCTCCTGCATCGCAGGCAGATGCTTTAACCTCTGAGCCACCAGGGAAGCCCTTTAATAGAGAAGCAGGAGTAATAAGTGACATTTTAGAATGACTTTTCAATACAACTGGAGATATACTGTACATTCTGTATCCAACCTGGACAGTTAATCAGTGTCCTGAATCTATCGAACAGTGAGCAGAACAGAGTGAATTTAGCAAATATTGAAACTTGTGCCTAGTCACTTGGTTGTGTCTGACTCCTTGTGGCCCCATGGGCTGGGGGACCTGCCAGGCTTCTCTGTCTGGGCAAGAATACTGGAGTGGGTTGCCATGCCCTCCTCCAGGAAATCTTTCCAACCCAGAGATCGAACCCAGGTCTACTGCATTGCAGGTGGATTCTTTACCACCTGAGCCACCAATAGTACTGAATTAAAAAGAAGAGACAAATAGGAATTTCACTGATCACTTCAATATAATAACAATATTGACACTGACTATTCCTATATTTACTTTAATGACTGTATCCATGAAGTTCAAACTCTTATTTCGGGAATTGGTTCTTATACTCATAAAAGCGTTCTGAGGTATAGGGAGTTTTTTAAAAAAAATTATACATATGGCAATGGAGTAAGAGAAAGTTTAAATTAATATCTATCTATATATCTATTTCAATATCCAGTTGGTTTTATTTTTCAGCTGTATAGTTTGATCTTGTTATGTTCCTACATATAAACCACCTACCTATACATTAAGACTCAGTTCTTATACCTCATGCATACATCTTTCTAAATAGTTAGAGATAATTCTACTTTATTATCTAATGCAGACTGCCTATATGTTAATTTGGCAAATATTCAGATATTAGTTTGTGACCTTTCTTTAGTCATTCTATTAAACCACTGTTGATCTTACATATTAGCTTCTCACCTACATAATAATCATCTTGCTAGCTTGGTTTTTCTCTTAGGCTGAAAATTGGTAGTTCCAGGACTAGGTTCACTGGTATATCCAACAATACATGCATTTAGTTTGGTCTAATACATTTTATAATTAGACTAAATATGAAAAGAATTTGACCTTTTACTTATGACATATTTTCCTCATAAAAGTTTATGAGTAAGTTCACATGTTCATTTATTCATATTTTATTTTTAATAATGTAACAGCACTCAGAAACCCTCTATTCAATCCATAAGACAGGATTTTAATTACATGTATCTAATAATGTATTCCTTTCCTTTCTCCAGCAAATGTAATTACCATTCTATATCACTTGTATTCATCATTCTCCTTTTTCTAGAGTTTTATTGCATTTGTATAATATCCACTAAAAGTATATTTTTATAACTTTAACTCTACAAAAAGTTAAAAAGGCAATATAAAATATTTTGGAATTTTATTTTATATTTAATATATTGCTAAGCTTCATCTATATTATGTATCTTCCTGTAGTTCATTTGCTTTGATCATAGTGGGTTTAAAAACACATGAAATAATTTTCCATATTTAAGGATTGGGAGATGAGAGTTTCCATAAAAACTCAAAACTTCAGCTTCTCTGAAGCAATCGTATGAGCTGGAGATACTTGTTCTGCATTTTTATATGTGACTTATCAGAGCTTAGAAGCAGCTACTGCTTTCCCTGGGGACTGACATACCCCGGCCCACTTCACTACCTTACCTGGCCACGTTGTGGAATATGAGTTTGTACTTCCCCTCTTAGACTGGCCTTTAGTAATTAACAGAAGTAATAGTTGATAGTTAAGAAAATCACAGAATCTTAGATTTTTTAAAAAAGATGATAATTTTAAAAAATGATCTACTCCAGCTGATTCATGAGGAGACAGTTATTGCTGCCCAGTGTCAGGTGGTACCCAAGCATGTATAAGAAGGACTAACAATAAATATTTCTCAGGACTTGCCTTGGGTCTTTCTGAATATGACATTTAAGA
Source organism: Ovis aries (assembly GCF_016772045.2). Taxonomy (NCBI): domain Eukaryota; kingdom Metazoa; phylum Chordata; class Mammalia; order Artiodactyla; family Bovidae; genus Ovis; species Ovis aries. Next base: position 213,982,964 of record NC_056054.1, read on the forward strand.
AGCAGCAGTAACTATTTACCAAAAGTCAGAAAAGGATTATCCTCTGGAATAATACATTTCCTTGATCAGTGCTTTAAATTTGTCTACCCCATCAACATTTTACCTTGGATCTCCCGAGAGTCAAAGAAAATGTTCTAAGGTTCTGTGTTTATATAGTCAAGATACATTGACAAATTGAGGCATTCATCCAATAATTTAAGCAAACAGCCATTATATTAGGAAAATAATATTGTTGACTAGGATCCTTGGTCAAACTGACATGTTTTGGCAGTTTACATCAAGCAAACATTCTCTGTTATTCATTTGTTCATACACTGGACTATTCTTTGAGAACTTACTATGTGCTAGGCATTGTCCTTGTAGTTAATGTCATAACAGCTCTCTTTTGATAATATTCATTCATTGCTACAATGTATTTAAAAAAAAACTTGAAAAGTGAATTAGTAAAAAATTAAAAACATTTGTTTTCCATTGATTTCAGGTTTTTAAACTTTTCTTATGGATGTTAGATCCAAACAAGAAGAATTATATCTAACCTTACCTGAAAAAATAATTACAAGGAAATAAATACCCCTTTAAAATATCTACATAGAAATAAAACTCATCTATGGCAATAATGCAAACAGCCACACTGAATGCTATGATTAGTTTATTAGGAAGGTAGAGATATGGAAAAGAATGTACAAATCTACAGGGAAATGTAGCACAGTACCTGATAGAAAAGAGAATTAAATAACTACCAATCAGGGAAATGTTCGCTGAGAAGAAGCCATCTAAGTGAACATCGGTAGTTTCAGGCTTTAACAAGTCTGGGGAAGCATGCACTGGTGGAATGCGTACTTCTAAAAATGATAAATTAAGTGTATACCACTCTGAAAACTGGAAAAGGTATAACACTTCATATAATTCTGTGAAGGCAATGTTTTAGTTATTTTTGCAGTTATTTAGCATGTCTTTAATTCACAAAAAGGCCTTTGCCTTTTCAGTCGGCCAAGTGAGAAATGGTTCAGGAACTTATGGCCAGCTTATGATTTTTACTTCAGACACGAATGCTACAGCATCAGCAGACAGGATTCCACATTTAAATTTCAAAGAATGTTTTCCTAGAGAGTAACGTCGAATGTAACCCTGAAAGGAATCTTTAGATGCTTAAAATATCATCATGTCTTTGCTTATCATAAATATTCCAATAAGGTACAACACGTTAATGGCTAATACTCTTTTCCACGCTTGATAAAAACTCAACTGAGCCCAAATAAAGAGGGATAAAGAAACATTTTTAATATGTTACTTTCTTTCAAAAGTCATAGGTCAGCAATAAAGAAAAATACTCTCAAAGGAAAAGAAAGAACTTCTGACAGGATGGGTCAAATAAAATGTTTATGAAAATTAAGTAGGTTATTAAAACATGCATGGTCAAATATGAGGAAGGAGTCCTTGTAAGTTAGGCATAGAGAAGAAAAATTGAGGAGCAACTCCAAAAAAGCCATATGTCTATTCAACAGAACATAACAATGACTTCAAAGCTAGTTAAATCCAAATTAGAAAGTGATGAACAAGAAATAATGCCTACTCAAAAGGGGACTGCAGATAGACATAGGGGAAAAATACTTTTAAAACTTTAGATAAAGGAGCTTATCATTTACAAGTTCCCCCAGAAGGACAAATCACCCCCAAAGTACAATAATGTTAGCTTAAATTATTAGAAGACACCTGTTTTATATTTTAATTTTCATTTCTTTTTCCAAATAAGTCAATTAATTCTAAATGCTTAGGAAGAATAAGACAATTCAGTGTAAAGGTTACTTAAAATACTCAGTATGCAACTGTACACACATGTCTATTAAAAATTTACAGAGATTTTTCCATAAACATATTACATTTATAAAATACACAGATACACTCAATATTAAAGATATGGCTTACACTTTAGTATGCAGAAATATAATATGATATCACTTGTATTAATTTCCAGAGATTTAGACTGAGTGAAAATGCAAATCCCCAATCTTACTTACAAAATTACACTTATACAGTGTTCTGGAAATGACAGAATTATAGAAATGAAAACCAGATTAGTGGCTGCCAAGGATTAAAGATGGGGTGAAGCTGGAGGAAAGTAGGTGTGGCTCTAAAAAGAAACAGAAGAGGTCCTTGTGGTGATGCTGTTATTGTTTATCTTGCCTGTGCCAATATCAATATCTTGCTTGAGATACTCTACTATAGTTTTGTAAAATATTATCATTGTGGGAAACTGGGTAAAGGTAACATGGGACCTCTGTATTATTTCTTACAACTATATCTACAATTATCTCAAATAAAATGTTATGTTAAAAAGTATGATGTATCAGAAATCCATGGCTATTAGTTGCTATGAATAAGTGAAATGAAGTAAATTCCAAAAGGATGATAAAAGACAAGAAGAGACTATTTTTTGAGGAATCCTGAGTATGGATGTATGATAAATTTTATAATTTATTTCTAGACCCAGGTATATTGAGGGGTGAAATCAGATAGAAAAATTTTAGCTTCAGGGTATACTAGAAAAATCTAAGCACTTGAATTTTTGAGAAAATATTATATACATGGAATAATGCTAAGTTCTCAAAGAAGTAGGCATATATCAAAGAACACCTTAAGTTCAAAAAGTAAACAATGTCTTACAAACTTTAAGTTAGGACTAGATTCTAACATCAGTTCAAATCCTTTCTCCATGACTCTGGTAGTGAGATTTTGGTCACGTGATTTAACCTTTTGAACTTCATTTTATTCATCTGTGAAAGAGGACTAATGATTCCTTCCAAGGATTGAGTATGATATCTTTTGTAAAGATTTTACCAGTCAGTCAGGTGCAGAATGGATATCCAACCAATAGTAGTTATTGCACTGTTTTCAGGGGTTCAAGAATCTGAGGCAAAGACTGAGCCTCCACTTTCTTGAGCAGTTTACCCATGTGACCCAGCACACACTTTATGGCTGTGGAGTATTGTAGCCATTCATACAATAGCTCCAAAGCTTATGTCACTGATGACATACATTTCCAAGGGCCCCTAAGTGTCCTCTGTACTATTATTTTCCAATGGAGAAATGGCAGGAATTCACTAGCTAAAATTTAAAAGGTGGAAATATATTTTTAAGAGTTGTACATATCCAATAAAGAAAATAATTCTCTCAATATGAAGATACTTGCCCAGAATGAAAACAATCTGGCAACACAGTTAAGTTGACAACAAAACCCTTTGATCTAGTCAGCCTGGAAACTCAGTCAGTTTCAATTCCTTTACCTCTAGCACCTTCCACATCCAGTGACACGTTAACTCTTATGAATTAAACTTTCCAATCTCCCTCTTACTGATTCTTCTTCTTTTACTCCACCTTACGTGCCAAGACACAAGTATATATTATTTTTCACCTATATCTATAAGGGATCAAACCAGTCAATCCTAAAGGAAATCAACCCTGAATATTCACTGGAAGGACTGATGCTGAAGCTGAAGCTCCAATACTTTGGACACTTGATGCGAAGAGTCACCTCATTGGAAAAGACCCAGATCCTGGGAAAGATTGAGGACAGGAGGTGAAGGGAATGACAGTGGATGAGATGGTTATATGGCATAACTGACTCAATGGACATGAGTTTGAGCAAACTCCAGGAAATGGTGAAGGACAGGGAAGCCTGGCATGCTGCAGTCCATGGGGTCACAGAGTTGGACACGACTGAGCAATTGAATAACAAATATGTATGCAATAGTCTCCTCAATGAATCCTCACTTTTTTGCTGCTAGGTATAATCTGAGAACACAATTATGCTGCATATTCTTACCAATGGTCTTTCCAAGTGGCTCAGTGATAAAGAATCCACCTGCCAGTTCAGGAGAGGCAGATTCAATCCCTGAGTCAGGAAGATCCGCTGGAGGAGGAAATGGCAACCCACTCCAGTATTCTTGCCTGGAAAATGCTATGGACAGAGGAGACTGGCCAGCTACAGTCCACGGGGTTGCAGAGTTGCACACGACTAAGTGACTGAACACAAACACACACATTCCTTCCAACAATTACCACAAGCCATATCCTGAAAACTCATAATGTCATATAATGTCCTGATCAGAAGAAATCTTTGGCTGCAGCATGTTTCAACTCCTCAGTCATGGCACTTTATATCCTCTGTATATCTGACCCCAATTTCATGCCAACCATCTCAACGAAGTCTATGATCCTGCCAAAAGAAACCAACATTAACCCTGCTGACTTGCAGGACTTCATGAATATGAGCGTCTCTCCATTTTGTCACTTACAAAACTCCTACTATCTGAAGCCTGGCTTGCCGCAGTCCCTGGGATGGCAAAGAGTTGGACACGACTGAGGGGCTGAACAACAACAACCTCTGCAAGTGTATATGTGCTCAGTTCATTCAACTCTTTGTGACCCCATAGACTATAACCTTCCGGGCTAGTAAGAATACTGGAGTGAGTTGCCATTTCCTACTCCAGGGACTCTTTCTGACCCAGGGATCAAACCCAGATTTCTTGCATCTCTTGCTTTGACAGGTGGATTCTTTACAAATGCACCACCAGGGAAGCCTACTCATCTGCAAGACTCAACTCAAATCCTACTTCCTCCCTGAAACTTTTAACTTCTGAGCAAGAACAAAGTAAACAAATAAACAAACAAACCAAAAAACCTCAACTTTTTCTGTACCAATACATCTCATCAAATATATATTTACTATATGTTTTTCATATTTATTTAAACTATATTTAATGTTAGTATATATAACTTTGATTATGTGATATTGCATTTTAAATTTTTAAAATAATTTTTTTTTGTTGTTGTTCAGTTGCCCAGTCATGTCTGACTCCTTGCAACCCCGTGGACTACAGCATGCCAGGCACCCCTGTCCTTCACCATCTCTTGGAGACTGCTCAAACTCATGTCCATGGATTCGATGATGCCATACAACCATCCATGTATTTTACAGCAAAAATAAAAGCTATAAATATGCAAAGACTGAATGTATGCCTAGTAAGACTATCTTTGAATACCCAGTGTGCTATGCTCCTTGGTATTCATCACATGTAAAACACTGAGTTCAACAGATGGTTTTTGAGTAAATGAAGTAATGACTGCACATACCTGTATCCCTGGACGAATATACCCCAGCACAACTTATCCTACAAGTACTCAGTAGAAGCTTTTGAGTCAAATAGTTCTAGTGAAATATTATTATAATATTTCTAAAGCTCACACATTCAATTTAAGTGAAGCATTACTATAATATTTTTGAAGCTCAAACAGCCAAGCCATACAACATGGATAGAAGGAAATGAACAACTGCAGAAGAAATAAGGAAATAACAATAGCTTGAGGAAGGATGGTTTGTAATGCTGAAAGACGAAATAAGAAGCCATTGTGAAAGGCTGGGAAATGGGAAATTGTATTAAATATATAAGTAAACAAAAAATAAAGTGAAGTATCATGATTTATGAGATGCAACAGCCAGGCCTTTTTATTTTTCTGCCTTTACACCAAAACTAAGCTAGGAAATATTACCAATAACCAATATATAGAAAAAGGAAACGATAAATATGTGAAGTTCATAATGTTAGGTATCATAGAGAAATGAAAGAAGAAAAAAGAAAGATGTTATGCTCTAGCTATTTCCCCGCAAATCTTAAAACATATGTCTAGAAACTTTACACATAAATGCACAGCTATGTCACATAGTACAAACTACACTAAGAATATAGCTGGTGAGGGATTTCGGTGTGATTCTCATAGGTGATAATATTTTTATGTTATATGCAGCAGTTCACCATAACACTAACACAGCAGAACATAACAAAAGGCCTCAGATTAAAAAGCATATCTCTTTTGCAAAATGCTGATGGATTGATATTATTTTATTTTTATAATATTAAATAGTATATTTTATATGTGCCCATTCTTCAGAACACTTATCAGCCAATAAAAACCCATTCTCCTCGCATTGTGTTTAAAATAAAATCTACTCCAGTTCTAGAAATTTAGATGAGAAGATTCTCTGACTATCTGAGATGGTCTTTCCCAACAGAGAATTTTTAACTAGAGGAAAAAGTGATATTTGGATAAGCAAAAATGAGCCTTTATAAAATGAACTACTTTGAAATATTTTTTAAAGGATTTTTGAAATGCTAACGATTATTGGTACTGTTTATAGTATTCCCTTTCCAGTCCAAAATTTTTGGAGGAAATTGCTTTTTATCTCTAATCAGTTTTATACTTAATCAAAACCTTCCTTGAAATGTTTCAACAAATGTGACACACCAGGAAGCTCCATGTAACAAAATGAAATGTTACTATGACTAACTTCTAATGCAAAGAAACCCAAATGTCAAAACAATGTGGAAGTTGTAAGAACAACTGCAAGCTGAGAAAAAGATTTACAGTTCCTCCTGGTCCCCCACTTATTTTATAGCTGCCATATGAGATTATCTTTCTGGATGAAAGCTGCATTGATAAAGAGGTTTAATTGTCTGTCAGTGTGCCTTATGGTGAAGTTGCTTCATTTACTTCAAGCCTGAATCTCATTACCAGTTCAATTCTCCAGGCTCCTCTCCATCTAAAGGCGGTGCTTAATTAGTGTAGCCGTGGTGATGAAGGCAAATACAGCTTGCTTTCCTTTCCCCATCTTCTCCAACGAATCTAATAGACTATCGATTTTCCATCCTCAAATAGATCAGGCACCATTCAATCATGTTATTAGCTGTCATTAACTTGAATTCCCCACTTTGCTGAGATATCAACACCATCAAGGCCATCCGATGAACCAATCAACTAGGCAGCACCTGCAGTTGGAAATCTCTGAAAACCATGCCTAAAATACTGTTCTTTGTTATTTTTTTTTCCAGAGGAGTTTATATTCCCATCCTCATTTTTCTTATTTAGCATTTGAATAAAGCTTTCATTTCCTAACAACTATACTTGGAAAGAGGTGTTTGCTTTTGAAAGGTTGATTGTGTTATCTGCCGACAAGCCATAATTTTACTCAAAACTAATTCTACCCCTTTTCCACATCTGTAATATTTTGAAAATAATCTGACACTATAAACAGTTAGAACTTGTCAAAGCAAATAGATCCTTCTAATTTTAGAAAAAAGATCTTTATTAATTTTAACTGTAGTTTTACGAGATGATTATATTAAGAAGCAAAGGGGAAAAAAATGAACATCTCACTCCCCCACTGCACACACATCTGAATGTTCAATAGCTAAACCAAAAGGGAAAAGAAAGCCTGACTGTGATTTTGTTTAAGTGTGGATCAACACAGGAGAAATCACAGTCAGCAATACCTGTGTCATTGAAAAAATGGCAACCACAAAGGCCTCTTCAGAGAGTAAAAAGTCTGAACATCTGCCTTCAATTTTAGAAATATTCTTTATTTTTTAAAGTTACAGAACATATTATTTACTGAGATATTTATTGTACAATGAAAATATAGTGATCATGCCCTTTGTCTGAAATGCCATTTCTTCTCACAACTTTCTACATGTTGAAACTCTATTCAAGTACCCTTTTCTCTGTGAGTACTTCCTGATATCCCCGTAAAAGCAACTGCAATTTCTTCACTGCTCCTATTGTCTTTTATTTATTAGGGCACTTCTGACATACAGCATGGCTTAGAGTAAAAGCACTTTTGTTCCCTTGAGGACAGGTAATAATATGTCTTTATTCATCCATTCATTCAGTCAGTCAGTTGGCCAGTCATTCTTCTAGTCATTTATCCATTTATAAACATTTACCACAAATCTATAATGTGGTACATACAACTGAACACTTTTAACATAGAGATTTGTTGATTTATGCAAAATTTAGCCCATATTGAAAGATTCTGGAGTTGTCTAGAGTCTGGCACAGCAAAATGGGAGCAGCAATGACAGCACAAGCTTACACTGTGAGTTTTCATTTTAAGTGAAATCCTGGAAAACTCAAGGAAGATTTGTCTTATCTTTTTTTTTTTTTTTTTTCTGCTCAACAAGAAACACAAACTCCATACTCAATTAATGCAAAACCTGAATAAACTAAAGTATGCCTTCTGTGATCCACAGAAAGTTCTAAGAGTAGCCAGGGGTCAGAGCAAAGTTTTAAGGAACATCTTTAAAGATGATACATCAGCCTTGACAGCTGCCATGAGAAATCCCCAACTCAGCAAAACACATTGGCACTACATCTCATCTAGAAGTGAACACTGAGAAACACTGCAACTTTTGGAACACAAGTTCATTGCCTGAGAGAATTAATTTCACAGATTTTTTTTTTTCACATTTTAGCTCTCTTTGACTAAACAGTAAGTTTTCTTTTCCCAAGGTGCCTATGTCATGCTAGCAAATTCTTTTGAACTTTTTACTTCTGAGATTAATTAAAGCTTCCTTCTCAATTTCCTTACCATGTTTAACTAAATGGTTAAAATGATGGCACATATATTGCAAGTCAACATAATTGCTGATAACACTAATAAGTTTTAATCACTTTCTGTAGCTGTTTACCCAGATACGGAACTACATTCTCTCCTTTAATCCCAGAACCCTAGGGACAGACTTCAGTGAGAATGAATAACATTAACACCATTTAAATGGAATCTGAGCCAAGAGAATCTCTAAGCATATTTTCGGATGAAACCAGGGCATTTTTGAAAATGTAATACCAAATAAAATTGACCAGTTTCTCCCTCATGTGTGTTAAAATCTGGAGATCATAAACAAAATTAAACACTCCAAATTAGCATATATACCACAAGGCGTATATCATGGCCTGGTATCTACAGCAGCAAATAACATTTGCAATTCTAAAAATGTTTTACTTATACGTTATAAATGATTTCAAAATGCATACATGTGGATTATCATATTCAGATTTCATCACACATTTATGAGATTTGGATCACATAATTATCATTTTCAATTTATAGATAATGAAAGCTGGTTCCATGGCAGAACTAGAACTGAAATGTCTGCTTCATAACTCCCACTGTTTTCCCTTGATTTTCCCTTTTGATTTATACAGTTGTTTTTAAGGACTGCCTTTGGTTTTAATAGAAATGTCCAGTTTTAATAAAGCAGTTTATCTTTAATATGAGTAACTATCAGAATTTCCCAGCAGGGAGCCCAACTTAGTTGATATCTTCATTTTGTGGCATTTTCGTTTATTTAATGAGATCTCACTCAAGTTATCAAAGCTAAGATTCCTGATAAATGCACAGCCAGGCTTCTACATTTTCGAATGGCATAGGTATTTTAAGACATTATTCACTTTTTGGATTTTGGTTATACCACTTATTTGCCTTATGCTCTGTTCTTTAAACTGGAAATCATTCTACCTATTAGTAGTTTAACAGACAATCCTTTTGCGACTCAAAATGCTATCAATTTATGGAGCAGCAGCCTTTGTTAGATTTGGTTAGAAACGCAGAGACTCGGGCCTCACAGTGAACTATTTATCAAAAATCTGAATTTTAACAAGAAGCCTAAGTGACTCAGATGCGCATGAAAGTCTGAGAAGTACTACAGTACAGTACTCTATACTCTATTTAGTGTATCTCTTCTGAACACGACTGCAGAAAACTGAGACTACCAGACATCCAACTTCTTATATATCTTCTTATTGTTCTCCTCACTTGAAACAGCATTTGAAGCATCGAATTCCCTGAATTCGAAAATATCCTCCACCTTTTACCTTCACCGAATAATTTTTTAAGTACGTATACAGGCAAATAGACATAGACATGTATATATATTTTATACAAAGAACAATTATATCATGCACATCTGAATTTTCTTTTATGATAAACACAAGTTTTACAAATTTGCAAAGACTGAATTACAAGATGTAAAATATAGATAATCAAATATATTCAGTACTTCGCATAAACAAAGGAAAAATATTTAGGGGGGTTAATGAAACTCTCAGTGGAAACAGACCCAATCCTGGATAATCTCATTAAGAGCTTTACTGCAAGTAGTAACAAATTAGCAGCATTATGCACGCGATTTGTATTTAAATTTCCTTTTTATATTTCCTGTGAATGCATTTGCTTTGGTCCAACATTTATAGGGAAATGCTTTGATTTTAATCAGATGAATGTTAATACCACTTCAGTGATATGCTGCAGAGAAAATACTTGGAGGAAAGACAGATAAAACAGCTAATCCAGACATAAGCTTAGAGCTACACTAACTGAACTGTGGGCAGTTATGCTTGTACGTATGTACCACTCATCCACTGAAAATGAATCACTGCCTATTAGGGGGAGCTGCTGTGGAGTGATAATGAGTGGGTATCCTTGTTCCTAATTAGAGGCTGTGCCACACCTCTGACCACTTCCATCAGGACTTGATCTCTCTGTGAAACCCCAGGAGCTATTTCAGTTACCCTTTTAACTGCTTTCTTTGTAAACCCAGAGCAGAGATTTTCCATTATACACTGTGATTTTATTCACAGCTGGATACACTGACTCCAAAATACTACATAATTGTGCCCTATACTCATATCAATTGAAATCATTTTGGATTTAATGATTGACTATTCAAAAGGTTGATGAGTGACTAGAGGAATTATCTGTTTTTAACAGAAGCTTGATAGAAAGGACTCACATATATTATATTAATACAGAAAAACAATTCCTTGCAGATCTAAAGCCAAATCATTTTAAAGGCTTCCTTTTAGCTATTAATAGTCCATTTGACAATCTACACTGATCAAATAAACTGCCAAGATTTTACTTTTCTGTTTGGTGTGTAGACCGTCCAAACTTATTCACATTCATTCACTAATTTTTGCCCTGAAGAATAAATATGAATGATTTCTAAAAGTGATTTGAGTTCTAAGCAGAGCTATACTTGAAATTTTGAATAGTTACAAAAATGAAATGATTAAGCCTTTGAAATTCCTTGCCATGGACAGAAATTTCCCATCTGCTTATTAAGAAAACATTCAGAAAATTGGATAATTATAATCATTTATATGTAGCTAGCATCTTTCTGCAGTGGTACTTATGGACCAATTGTATCATTAACCATCAAATCATTCTCAGAGTAGAAAAAATTGAAACCCTTCGAATATTTGGTGGTGGTGAAAGCCACAAGTTATCAGTTAAAAAATTACATATACACACAAACACACAACACTTGTCTGCTTGTATGTTTACTTAATTACTTAATAAACCCCAGGATATTCTCAGAAAGATGTTGTCTTGTCTTTTAAGGTCCCCTATGAAAGTGTCAGAGAGTTTTTAAATGCCACTAGTATTCAGTTTAGTTCAGTCACTCAGTCATGTCCGACTCTTTGCAACCCCATGAATCACAGCACGCCAGGCCTCTCTGTCCATCACCAACTCCCAGAGTTCACTCAGACTCACGTCCATCCAGTCGGTGATGCAATCCAGCCATCTCATCTTCTGTCGTCCCCTTCTCCTCCTGCCCCCAATCCCTCCCAGCATCAGAGTCTTTTCCAATGAGTCAACTCTTCGCATGAGGTGGCCAAAGTATTGGAGTTTCAGCTTTAGCATCATTCCTTCCAAAGAACACCCAGGACTGATTTCCTTTAGAATGGACTGGTTGGATCTCCTTGCAGTCCAAGGGACTCTCAAGAGTCTTCTCCAACACCACAGTTCAAAAGCATCAATTCTTCGGTGCTCAGCTTTCTTCAGAGTCCAACTCTCACATCCATACATGACCACTGGAAAACCATAGCCTTAATTAGACGGACCTTTGTTGGCAAAGTAATGTCTCTGCTTTTAAATATGCTATCTAGGTTAGTCATAACTTTCCCTCCAAGAAGTAAACGTCTTTTAATTTGATGGCTGCAATCACCATCTGCAGTGATTTTGGAGCACAAAAAAATAAAGTCTGACACTGTTTCCAGTGTTTCCCCATCTATCTCCCATGAAGTGACGGGACCAGATGCCATGATCTTCATTTCCTGAATGTTGAGCTTTAAGCCAACTTTTTCACTCTCTACTTTCACTTTCATCAAGAGGCTTTTAGTTCCTCTTCACTTTCTGCCATAAGGGTGGTGTCATCTGCATATCTGAGGTTATTGATATTTCTCCCAGCAATCTTGATTCCAGCTTGTGCTTCTTCCAGCCCAGCGTTTCTCATGATGTACACTGCATATGAGCTAAATAAGCAGGGTGACAATATACAGCCTTGACATACTTCTTTTCCTATTTGGAACCAGTCTGTTGTTCCATGTCCAGTTCTAACTTGCTTGCTGACCTGCATATAGGTTTCTCAAGAGGCAGGTCAGGTGGTCTGGTATTCCCATCTCTTTCAGAATTTTCCAGTTAACTGTGATTCACACAGTCAAAGGCTTTGCAATAGTCCATAAAGCAGAAATAGATGTTTTTCTGGAATTCCCTTGCTTTTTCCATGATCCAGTGGATGTTGGCAATTTGATCTCTGGTTTCTCTGCCTTTTCTAAAACCAGCTTGAACATCTGGAAGTTCACAGTTCACATATTGCTGAAGCCTGGTTTGGAGAATTTTGAGCATTACTTTACTAGCGTGTGAGATGAGTGCAATTGTGAGGTAGTTTGATCATTCTTTGGCATTGCCTTTCTTCAGGATTGGAATGAAAAGTGACCTTTTCTAGTCCTGTGGCCACTACTGAGTTTTCCAAATTTGCTGGCATATTGAGTGCAGCACTTTCACAGCATCATCCTCCAGGATTTGAAATAGCTCAATAGGAATTCCATCACCTCTACTAGCTTTGTTCGTAGTGATGCTTTCTAAGGCCCACTTGACTTCACATTCCAGGATGTCTGGCTCTAGGTGATTGATCACACCATCATGATTATCCGGGTCGTGAAGATCTTTTTTGTACAGTTTTCTGTGTATTCTTGCCACCTCTTCTTAATATCTTCTGCTTCTGTTAGGTCCATACCATTTCTGTCCTTTATCAAGCCCATCTTTGCATGAAATGTTCCCTTGGTATCTCTAATATTCTTTTTTTTTTTCTTTTATTTTAGTTTACAATACTGTATTGGTTTTGCCATACATTGACATGAATCCACCACGGGTGTATATGAGTTCCCAATCCTGAACTCCCCTCCCACCTCTCTCCCCATATCATCTCTCTGGGTCATCCCAGTGCACCGGCCCCAAGCATCCTGTATCCTACATTGAACCTAGACTGGCGATTCTTTTCTTACATGATAGTATACATGTTTCAATGCCATTCTCCCAAATCATCCCACCCTCTCCCTCTCCCACAGAGTCCAAAAGTCTGTTCTATACATCTGTGTCTCTTTTGCTGTCTTGCATACAGGGTTATCATTACCATCTTTCTAAATTCCATATATATGTGTTAGTATACTGTATTGGTGTTTTTCTTTCTGGCTTACTTCACTCTGTATAATAGGGTCCAGTTTCATCCACCTCATTAGAACTGATTCAAATGTATTCTTTTTAATGGCTGAGTAATACTCCATTGTGTGTATGTAACATAACTTTCTTATCCTTTCGTCTGCTGATGGACATCTAGGTTGCTTCCTTGTCCTGGCTATTATAAACAGCGCTGCGATGAACACTGGGGTACACGTGTCTCTTTCAATTCTTGTTTCCTTGGTGTGTATGCCCAGCAGTGGGATTGCTGGGTCATAAGGCAGTTCTATTTCCAGTTTTTTAAGGAATCTCCACACTGTTCTCCATAGTGGCTGTACTAGTTTGCATTTCCATCAACAGTATAAGAGGGTTCCCTTTTCTCCACACCCACTGCAGCATTTATTGCTTGTAGACTTTTGGATCACAGTCATTCTGACTGGCGTGAAATGGTATCTCATTGTGGTCTTGATCTGCATTTCTCTGATAATGAGTGATGTTGAGCATCTTTTCATGTGTTTGTTAGCCATCTTGTATGTCTTGTTTGGAGAAATGTCTTTTTAGTTCTTATCACTGATGAACATAGATGCAAAAATCCTTAACAAAATTATAGCAATCAGAATCCAACAACACATTAAAAAGATCATACACCATGACCATGTGTGGTTTATCTCAAGGATGCAAGGATTCTTCAATATCTGCAAATCAATCAATGTAATTCACCACATTAACAAATTGAAAATAAAAGCCATATGATTATCTCAATAGATACAGAGAAAGCCTTTGACAAAATTCAACATCCATTTATGATAAAAACTCTTCAGAAAGCAGGAATAGAAGGACATTCCTCAACATAATAAAAGCTATATATGACAAACCCACAGCAAACATTATCCTCCATGGAGAAAAATTGAAAACATTTCCCCTAATGTCAGGAATAAGACAAGGGGGACCACTTTCACAACTACTATTCAACATAGTTCTGGAAGTTTTGGCAACAGCAATCAGAGCAGAAAAAGAAATAAATGGAATCCAAATTGGAAAAGAAGTAAAACTCTCACTGTTTGCAGATGACATGATCCTCTACATAGAAAACCTTAAAGACTCCACCAGAAAATTACTAGAGCTGGATATAAAATCAATACACAGAAATCCCTTAAATTCCTATACACAAATAATGAGAAAGTAGAAAAAGAAATGAAGGAAACAATTCCATTCACCATTGCAACGAAAAGAATAAAATCCTTAGGAGTATATCTACCTAAATAAACTAAAGACCTATGTATAGAAAACTATAAAACACTGATGAAAGAAATCAAAGAGGACACTAATAGATGGAGAAATAGACCATGTTTACAGATCAGAAGAATCAATATAGTGAAACTGAGTATACTACCCAAAGCAATCTACAGATTCAATGCAATCCCTATCAAGCTGCTGCTGCTGCTGCTGCTGCTGCTAAGTCGCTTCAGTCATGTCCAACTCTATGCGACCCCATAGATGGCAGCCCACCAGGCACTCCCATCCCTGGGATTCTCCAGGCAAGAATACTGGAGTGGGTTGCCATTTACTTCTCCAATGCATGAAAGTGAAAAATCAAAGTGAAGTCACTCAGCCGTGTCCAACTCTTCGCAACCCCATGGACTGCAGCCTACCAGGCTCCTCCGTCCATGGGATTTTCCAGGCAAGAGTACTGGAGTGGGGTGCCATTGCCTTCTCTGCCCTATCAAGCTACCAGGGGTATTTTTCACAGAGCTAGAACAAATAATTTCACAATTTGTATGGAAATACAAAAAACCTTGAATAGCCAAAGCAATCTTGAGAAAGAAGAATGGAACTGGAAGAATCAACCTGCCTGACTTCAGGCTCTACTACGAAGCCACAGTCATCAAGACAATATGGTGCTGGCACAAAGACAGAAATATAGATCAATGGAACAAAATAGAAAGCTTAGAGATAAATCCACATACCTATGGACACCTTATCTTCGACAAAGGAGGCAAGAATATACAATGGAGAAAAGACAATCTCTTTAACAAGTGGTGCTGGGAAAACTGGTCAACCACTTGTAAAAGAATGAAACTAGATCACTTTCTAACACCATACACAAAAGTAAACTCAAAATGGATTAAAGATCTAAACGTAAGACCAGAAACTATAAAACTCCTAGAGGAGAACATAGGCAAAACACTCTCCAACATAAATCATAGCAGGATCCTCTATGATTCACCTCCCAGAATACTGGAAGTAAAAGCAAAAATAAACAAATGGGACCTAATTAAACTTAAAAGCTTCTGCACAACAAAGGAAACTATAAGCAAGGTGAAAAGACAGCCTTCAGAATGGGAGAAAATAATAGCAAATGAAGCAACTGACAAACAACTAATCTCTAATTTTCTTGACGAGATCTGTAGTCTTTCCCATTCTGTGGTTTTCCTCTATTTCTTCGCATTGATCGCTGAGGAAGGCTTTCCTATCTCTCCTTGCTATTCTTTGGAACTCTGTATTCATATGCTTATATCTTTCCTTTTCTCCTTTGTTTTTGCTTCTCTTCTTCTCACAGCTATTTGTAAGGCCTATTTGTTACAATATTTCAAATATATTGAATTTGTAGAGCCACTAGTATAGGTTCTACCAATTCAATTATATTTAAAAATATTCTAACAAATATTCTTAATTAAGAAGAGTGTTGAGAATTTCCACTAAAATAACATAATTCAATAAGTTTTCTGAAAAATTATCACCCCTAACAAAACCTAAAGACATACTAATAAAATAGACTAGTGGTTTTCACTGTTATCAGCTATGTTATTCAAAAAAATCACAAAATACTTAGTAGAAATTCCATCTCAGTCAAACATAATGATTTTCATATTTATTTGGGGGTTTTCACATTAAAATTTTATCCATTTTCAAACTTAACTCCTATCCACTTTTGTAATGGAGCAGTAGATGTATAGTCATAACCTCTTGTCATTGCGTCCCTAACACTCGAGTCAGGATTATGCCCTCTGATTAAACCTTACAGGTTATTTTAAATGTATGTATTCTCTGCAAGAGTAAAGAAGTCCAAGCTATTCAGTTGACATTAGCACATACTTATTAATCATAAATTAACTGTGAATTAATTTACTAGATAAGCCAATTCTCATATGGAAATCTGGATTGTAAAAGAAAAAATGAATATGTATAATCGAATGTGATGAAAGGAACTATCAATGACACGATAACTGGATTTCTTAACAGTGGTTTTCAGGGACAGAGTAAGGGAATTATGCCATCTGTTCCTAATTTCCTATCGATATTTGATGGTGTTATCTAATTGAAAGCAGAAGCATGAAGAAGCGGAGGTACCTCATTCCAAAAATAATTTATTTACATTCTTATTTATCAAGAGTGCTATCTATTGGCATGGCTCGAGTTTATCACTCATAAAATTAATGTTGGCTTATTAATATAAAATCGAAAGCCTCCAATGGACCAGAGGCGAGGATAGATTCTGAGGTTATAATGACAAAGTTACATGATCTCCGTTTTCACTCACATAGCTCCTGGACCATGTGAAAAGCATTATGGTGAAGTATTAGGGGATAAATAAATAGAAAAGATAGGTAGCCTGCCCAGCCTGGGTGAATTAGAGAGTTAAACTCAGTTGAAAGAGGGAGATCGTGGGAAGGGCACCTTGTATTAGTGTGTTCAGATAAGATTTCAACTTCTTTGTCATTGCTCAGCAAAGCAGGAGAAAGGATATGAAACCAAGAATTCCTAAATTTCAAATGATTCTTTAATGTTCTATGTCAGATGTCCTAATTTTACTTAATTCTCATCCACACAGAAAAAGGAAGAAGGCAACATTGACACTAACTGATTGGTGACAAGCTTCTGTGAACAGGGTACAAGAATTTCAGTCAACCTAATGAAGCTGAAACCAGCCACTCACTGGAACCATGCCAGCAGGTTATTAATATGTCAAGAGAAAATAGAGCAAATGCTTATCAATTTGAGAAGAGGCTTATTTTCACTATTAAAAAAAATTAATTCAACTGTGTTTCCCAAAATGAATAGTTTCCACATAATACAAACTCAAATACAATGCAGCAAGTGCAATGAAGCAAAAAGAATCATCAGTGTTCAGCTTCTGAACTTATTCTATGAGGCTACATTTCCCTGATAACAAAACAAGATAAAAATATCACAGAAAAAAGAAAATGCCAGGCCAATATCGCTGATGAACATAGGTGCAAAAATCTTCAACAAAATTTTAGCAAACAGAATTCAACAATACAGTAAAATGATCATAACCATGATCAAGTGAGATTTATCCTAAGGAAGCAAAGACGGTTTAATATACACAATCAATGTGATATACCACATTAACAAACTGAGGAATAAAAACCATATTATCAATTCAATAAATGAAGAAAAACCTTTTGACAAAATTCAGCATCCATTTATGATTAAAAACTTTCCACTGAGTGGTTATACATATCTCAGTATTAAAAAGGCCATATATAATAAGCCCACAGCTAACATCATACTCAACAGTGAAAGCCTAAAAACATTTCCTCTAAGATCAGGAACAAGAGAAATTAAGAAAACAACCCCATGTACTTTCACATCAAAAGCAATAAAATACCTAAAAATAAATCTCAAAAAGGAGGTAAAAGCTCTGTACTTGGAAAAGGACAGAGGCAATGTATAAGGCACTGATGAAAGAAACTGAAGATAACAAAAACAAATGAAAAGGTATACTGTGTTTGTGGATTGGAAGAATTAATACTGTAAAATGACTATATTACAGAAAGCAATCTAGAGATTCAATGCAATCCTTATCAAAATAACCATGACACTTTTCACAGAATTAGAAAAATTAGAAAAAATGTATATAGAACCAAAAAAAAATCTGTGAATTGGCAAAGTAATCTTGAGAAAAAAGAATGAAGTTGAAGGTATCACACTTTCAAAGAAGAACATAGATAGAACATAGGCATAATATTTATATGACATAAATCATAGCAATATATTTTTTGGATCTGCTGCCTAAGGCAAAGAAAGCAAAAGCAAAAATAAACAAACAGGACCTAATTAAACTTAAAAACTTTTGCACAGCAAAGGAAACTATCCATGAAACAAAAATACAACCTACTGATAAAGCATTAATATCCATAATATATAAACAGCTCATAGAACTCAATATCAGAAAAACAAACAACCCACAAAAAAAATGGACAGAAGAACTGAACAGAAATTTTTCCAAAGAAGACATACAGATGGCTAACAGGTACATGGAAAGATGCTCAACATCATTAATCATCAGAGAAATGCAAATCAAAATTACAGTGAGATGTCACGTCACGTCTACCAAAATAGCTATCATCAAAAAGACCAGAAGCAGCATATGTTGGTGAGAATGTGGAGAAAACAGAACCCTCGTAATCTGTTGGTAGGGATGTAAATTGGTACAGCCACTGTGGAAAACAGTATTGAGGTTCCTCACAAAATCAAAAATAGGAATACTATATGATCTAAGAATTTGACTCCTGAGTATATAGCCAAAGTGGGGGAGGAAACTAATTTAAAAGATACATGCACCTCAATGTTCGTAGTGGAATTATTTACAATAGCCAAGATAGGGAAGCCATCTAAGTGATCATCAGCAGATAAAGAGATAAAGAAAAAGTGCAGTGGAATATTATTTACCCTTCAAAAGAATGAGAATTTGCCATTTGCAACAATGTGGATGGACCTAGAGAGTTTTATGCTTAGGAAAATAAATCAAAGACAGCTATTCTATGTCATCACTTATACATGGAACCTAAAAGATAAAACAAGCAAATATATATAATAAAACAGAAACAGACTCACAGATAAAGAAAATAAGCTAATGTTTACTAGTGAAGAAAGGAAAGGGAAAGGGGTGAGACAGGTGTTTGGGACTAAGAAACATAAACTACCATGTATAAAATAAATGAGTCATTAGGATACATTGTACAGCACAGGGAAATATAACCAATATAATAACTTTAAATGGAGTACAATCTATAAAAATATATCATTATGTTCTATACCTGAAACTAATATTATAAATCAACTCTACCTCAACAAAAAATATTATCAATGTTCATGTCCTCTTTGATATTGATTTTAAAACTCACACTTATTATTTTTATTAAGGATTATGATAATACTAATAATTACTCTGTCACAGTCTTATTTTAGGATTACTTATTTCCACGATGCCTACAAAAATGTACATGGATTTCATATAGCAGTTGTGTTATTGGGAACCTGAAAGAGTATACTGATAGTAGTGACTGAGAAAAAAATAAGGCTCAAACCTTAAATGATCCACCTACTTCTCCTAGGTTTCTGGGGCCATACTCTAGTCCACTTATACCCTGAATGCCTCTCTCATAGATTAGTAATAAATCAATGCTTGAAAATCCCTATTTGTTGCCTACTTCTTTTTTAAATTTAAATATAATCGATCCTGACTCTGTACCAAAACCAAATAAGCATGATTCCTGGAAATCTTTAAGTAGAAAACTAGTCTGGACTTGATTGGCTTGAGTATTCAATGTGTGACTTCTCTTCCCTCGTATCATGTTGATTTCTGAGGCCAAGAATTCCTTCTATGCCTGAGGAATGAAGAAAAGAAGCAATCTATTTTACTCTTTCTCTTTGGGAGTGGAAATGATGAGGATTTCTGACCTCCCTCTAAAGTCCAAAGAGTATGATCAGCTTTGCCATTCAGGCATTTAAATGTTAACAGAAGTTTACTTTGTTTTTTCCAAATAACTGTACAGTGGGTATTTGCAAATTGCTTTAACACAGTTAAATATATGAGCAGCTTGAGCAAAAGAGCATTGTCTAGTTGTATGATTTGGTCTTTGATCTTTTAATTTCGGATTACTTTGGTCTGAGGTCATTGTGAGTGTACTGATCTCTGTTATCACATCTGATATTCTTCACGACCCTTATGATGATTAACACATGGAAGAATATGTTTGCTATGCAAGTTCCAGGAAATGGAATTGTAATGACAAATGCAGAGAAACCATTTGTTCTTTAACTGCCCATATGCCCTCCTTGGAAAATTTATGAGAAGAAAGCCACTATGAGCCTCATTTTCTTCAAAATCATTTGTCAGATTTGTCTCAAAGTCTTTCTGCATTCAGTAACATTTGTGAAATATTTACTGACTTTCTGATTTGTTGCTATAAAAATAAGGTAAGACATATAACTTATGCAGGTAATTAGTGTTCTATTAAATAACACTTCCATGATTCTATTGTTTACTAGACTTTAGAAAGTGTTACATTATTAAGTATTAATATATAGATTTATTGGTACTTGATTAAATAAACCCATGTTGTGTAGAGGACTTTTCAGGGGTTACCATGGGAGACAGGTATGAAGGCTAAGTATATGGGGTTTCTAATTCTTTCCCATAATTGTTTTAATCTCAGCAGTTCTGTTTTAATTTATATCATATATTCAATGACCATTAAAAATGTCATATAAAACTATTCTACTGCCAAAATTGTTTGAAAATTTACTCCCTGAATGTGGTGCTGATAAGTAGTATCTGTAAAATGTTACACATACAATATGTATGTATATAGGGGCTCTTAAACAAGACAGTGACTCCCCTGTTGTGTTTTGTAATCTAATTTAGCATATATCTCAGCAATTGTTAGTGACTTTTCAGGTAATCTACAAGATATATGTAACAACTGCCTTTAACTTAATTTTCATTGGCTACCTGTTTGCTACTAAAATTGGATTTTTCTTCTTAAACTAAATCCAGCTCCATACCTGTGTTCCTTTTTTTTTTTTTTTCCCACAAAGCACCTTTATAACTAACTTTTGAAATTTCTTCAGAGATTCAAGGTCTATTTGTCTATCTTTCAGATCCTGTCAAGTCACCCTCATACATTATCTTATCTCAGTCATGTTGACCATGAAGAAACAGCCTGACAAGGCTGCTGATGCAGAAAAAGGCTTGTCTAGTCAAACATCCAAAAATGCCCCAAAGAAAGTGTCCAGAACATTTGATATGAGGCTGCATGTCTGATGAACTCTCTTTGCTCCTTGCTCGGGCAAGAGAGAAATGGTTAGATGCTACAGACAAGTCTCCTCTGATCAGCCTGATCCCTCTGCCTCTTTTCACTCTGATTAGGCTATTACTTGGCAAAAGGTGGGACCACTGCTGACCAAGTCACAAAGCTGCTGAGATGAAAAATGTTACACTTTGTGAATGGCTTGCTGTTTCCCTTTTCTACTTAAAAACACATATTCTACTCTTTGTGTGTGTGTAGGGCCAAGGAAAGCTGAGCAGAAACACAGTTTATTTTCCCTGGAAACACACAGGGAGGATATTTATCAAGGTTTAATAGGGTATAACAAGGAATCTTAAAAAAAATAAATAATAGATACTATTGCTTATATCCTCAGGGCAGACTGCTTGAAAGAGATAGAAGAATCAGCAGTGTAGGTTTTAAATGATGTTTGAATGATTACCAACTAGAGCTAAGTTATGAGACAAAGGACTTGAAGACATGTTGAAAACAACTCTACAAACATAATTCATCATTATTACACATTATAGTTTGACTCTACAAAGGAGTATAAAAACTACAGGATCTTAGGGTAAGTGTGTGTGTGTGCTTAATCTCTCAGTTGTGTCTGACTCTTTGTGACCCCATGGACTATAGCCTGCTAGGCTCCTCTGTCCATGGGGATTCTCTAAGCAATAATACTAGAGTGGGTTGCCATGCCATCCTCCAGGGGATTTCCCCAGCCCAGGATTTGAACCCAGGTCTCCTGCATTGCAGATGGATTCTTTACCCTCTCAGCCACCAGGGGATCCCAAGAATACTGGAGTGGGTAGCCTATCCCTTCTCCAGGGGATCTTCCTGACCCGGGAATCCAACCAAGGTCTTCTGCCTTGCTTTACCAGCTGAGCCACCAGGGAAGTCCCTTAGGGTGAGTAAATAAGCACTAAGCAGGAACTGATTATGAATACGTCACTATGTTAGGAACTGTGATAATGAAGAGAATCCCTGCCCTTAAGGTTTTAATAATTAAATGGGAGATATCAACATATAAGGGCTTCCTAGGTGGCTCAGTGGTAAAGAATCTGCCTGCCAATTCAGGAGACACAGGTTCCATCCTTGGGTTGGGCAAGATTTCCTGGAGAAGGAGATGGCAACCCACTCCAGGATTCTTGCCTGGGAAATACCATGGAAAGAGGGGCTTGGCGGGCTACAGCCCATGGGGTTGTAAAAGAGTCAGGCACAGCTTAGTGACTAAACAACAACAACAAATCAGCATGTAAATTGTTGTTGCTGTTGTTTTCAGTCGCTAAGTCATGTCTGACTCTTTGTGACCCCATGGACTGCAGCACACCAGGCTTCCCTGTCCTTCATTATCTCCTGGAGTTTGCTCAAACTCAGGTCCATTGAGCTGGTAATGCCATCCAACCATCTCATCCTCTGTCACCCCTTTCTCCTCCTGCCCTCAATCTTTCCCAGGATCAGGGTCTTTTCCAATGAGTTGGCTCTTCACATCATGTGGCCAAAGTATTCGAGCTTCAGCTTCAGCATCAGTCCTTTCAATGAATATTCAGGGTTGATTTCCTTTAGGATTGACTGGTTTGATCTCTTTGTTGTCCATGTATATAAAAATGGAGAAACTGGAGTCATGGAATCTAGTCACTAGTTAATGAAAATTTTCAGATAAGAGACAAATATACATAAGAATGAAGAAGGGACTTTCAGACCAAATTTACTATAAAGGTAGATGCAGCCATTACAAGAGTCAGTAAGTGTATAAGTATGAGCACCTGTGATGGAGGGTACAGGCAGAAGAAAAATAATAATAATTTAAGCTTAAGGTATATTGAGCTGAAATGTTAGCAAAAGATTCACAAGGAAATGTTTACCCAACAATTGCAACTACCCAATTGCCAACATCCGTTGAATCATAGAAAAAGCAAGAGAATTTCAGAAAAATACCTACTTCTTCTTCATTGACTACGCTAAAGTCTTTGACTGTGTGGATCACAACAAACAGTGGAAAATTCTTAAAGAGATGGGAATAGCAGATGACCTTACCGCCTCCTGAGAAATCTGTATGCAGGTCAGGAAGCAACAGTTAGAACCAGACAGGGAACAATGTACTGGTTCCATATTGGGAAAGGAGTATGTCAAGGCTGTATATTGTCATCTTGCTTATTTAACTTATATGCAGAATAAATCATGTGAAATGCTAGACTGGATGAAGCACAAGCTGGGATCAAGACTTCAGGGTGAAATATCAATAACCTCAGATATGCAGATGACACGAACCTTATGGCAGAAAGCAAACAGGAACTAAAGAGCCTCTTGATGAAAGTGAAAAAGCTGGCTTAAAACTCAACATTCAAAAAACTATCACTTCATGGCAAATATATGGGGAAACAGTGGAAACAGTGAGAGACTATTTTCTTGGAATACAAAATCACTGCAGATGGTAACTGCAGCCATGAAATTAAAAAATGCTTGCTGCTTGGAAGAAAACCTATGACCAACCTAGAAAGCATATTAAAAAGCAGAGACATTACTTTGCCAACAAAGGTTGACTTAGTTAAAGCTATGGGGTTTCCAGTAGTCATGTATGGATGTGAGAGATGGACTATAAAGAAAGCTGAACACTGAAGAATTGATGCTTTTGAATTGTGGTGTTGGAGAAGACTCTTGAGAGTCCCTTGGACACCAACGAGATCCAACCAGTCCATCCTGAAGGAAATCAGTCCTGAATATTCACTGGAAGGACTGATGCTGAAGCTGAAACTCCAATACTTTGGCCACCTGATGAGAACTGACTCATCTGAAAAGACCCTGATGCTGGGAAAGATTGAAGGCAGGAGAAGAAGGGGCGACAGAGGATGAGATGGTTGGATGGCATCACTGACTCAAAGGACATGAGTTTGAGTAAGCTCTGGGAATCGGTGATGGACAGGGAAGCCTGGCATGCTGTAGCCCATGGGGTCGCAGAGAGTCATACATGACTGAGCAACTGAACTGAACTGAACTGAACTGAACGGAGGGAGGCCTGGTATGCTGCAGTCCTTGGGGTTGCAAAGAGTCAGACACGACTGTGCAGCTGAAGTGAACTGAATCCAGTCTTCTGAGACAGTTTTTCTGGACTAATTCTACTTTTACAAAGCACTAAAAATTATATTTTCTCCATTCCTTTTATTCATTTAGTCAATAAGCATTTGCTGAATGCCTTCTATGTACCAGGTACTACATTAGATATATGTAGCAGAACAAAACAGACATGGTAACCCTTTCTCATGGAGTTCAAAGTAAACTGGAGCAGGCAAACAACAAATAAGTAAATAAACAGGTATGTAACTACACAGTGAGATCAGTGCTACAAGGGAGAAGAAAAGGGTGCTATAAGTGAGATGTGTTTTGAATTTGGTAGTCAAGGACATTCTCTTGAATGAGATGACGTATAACCCGAGACTCAAAAAATAAGAAGCTGGGCATTCGAAGATTATTTTAGGCAAAAAGAACAGTATGTATATTCATCCTGAGGCCCCTAAGAACTTGTCAATTTTAGGAAATTTGCAATTACTGAGACTTCTAAAAGGAGATGTAAAGTATGTGTCAGATATAAAGCCAGTTTTGCCAGTGACCAGAAAGAGGAAGAGGATTTACTATGAACAAAGGACTCTTTTGAAAAGATAAACTTCCCCCATATTGAAGCATCTCATTAAGTAGACCAGGAGTTCAATGAACAAAATGCAGCAGTGACCACTCATCAGTGTGGGTCTGTGCTATGAGACAGGGAAGGTGAAGTCCTTGTGAATTTTGTGTGGTTAAGAAGAGGAAAGCCATATGTTTAGAAATATTATCTAACACACAGCATATTTTTAAATCCTGCTATTTCAAATGTAATTGTGGAATTTTGTTCCACAATTTTATATATACATTTATTTCTTAGAATTATCTAGTGAGATAGACATTATTATTATTTTATTTTTATTAAAGAAGTATCTGAAGCTCAGTGAGAAGAAAATTGCCTAGGGCATTATACAAGCAGATAGGTAAAGCCTGCTGCTGCTAAGTCGGGTCAGTGGTTTCTGACTCTGTGCGACCCAATAGATGGCAGCCCACCAGGCTCCTCTGTCCCTGGGATTCTCCAGGCAAGAACACTGGTGTGGGTTGCTATTTCCTTCTCCAATGCATGACAGTGAAAAGTGAAAGTGAAGTCATTCAGTCATGTCCGACTCTTAGCAACGCCATGGACTGCAGCCTACCAGGCTCCGCCGTCCATGGAATATTCCAGGCAAGAGTACTGGAGTGGGTTACCATTGCCTTCTCCGAGGTAAAGCCTAGACCCTCCTAAAATCCCACATTTACTCCATGAGATAATTATGTTCACAATGAAAGTTTCAAGTAAAATTTTTCAGAGATTTAGTGTAGATTAATAAAAACTGTAACCTTCAAATATGAGTCCAACCGAAATGAAACCCAATGGATCCCTATTAAATCTTAATAGCATATGGTGCAATAAACAGTCTCAGTTTGCATATGAGGACATTAAGGCAAAGTGACATGGAAGGACTTGAGCTACAAGCCACATAAGCTTTGATCAAACTGCAAGATGATGACTTTACCCTGTAGCTACCAGTTCCTGTAAAAGGTATTGAGTCCTTAAAATACAATTGTTTAAACATATTAGATGGAAAACAAAAGGCAGTAACCATCTTCCCATTTATGTTTCAAACTAAATTGGTTTCTAGAGTATTAATTAAATATAAAGTTACTAAAAAGTTTAAGAAAATGTGTAAGTATTCTGTAATAACCTAAATGAGGAAAGAAATCTGAAAAAGAACAGATGCATATATATATGTGTGTATAACTGAATCAGTCTGCTGTACACTTGAAACTAACACTACATTGTAAATCAACTATAGTCCAATATAAAATAAAAATTTTTTTAAATTAAATAAAAAATACGCAAAATCGTCTTGCTTCCCCTAGATTTGTATTAGAGTTACTATACTACAGGGAGGAGGGCATGGCAATCCACTCCAATATTCTTGCCTGGAGAATCCCATGAATAGCAGGGCCTGGCAGGCTACAGTCCACAGGGTCACAGAATCCAATGAGTGAAGTGACTCAGCACGCATGCAAGAATGCAGTATACCAGACTATGGGGCTGCCCTGGTGGCTTGGATGGTAAAGAACCTGCCTGCAATGTAGCAGACCCATACTACACAGAACACTAATGGCAACCCACTCCAGTATTCTTGCTTGGGAAATCTCCATGGCAGGTTACAGTCCATGGGGTCACAAAAGAGTTGGACAAGACTTAGCAACTGAACAACAAAAACAACAACATATAGAACACTAGGACATAGTGTTCATACTGCTTTCTTGGATAATGTTCATATTTGTACATCCATGTGATAAAGACAAATTTCCTTAACTCAGTTTCCATGGAAAATAGAATTTC
Source organism: Ovis aries (assembly GCF_016772045.2). Taxonomy (NCBI): domain Eukaryota; kingdom Metazoa; phylum Chordata; class Mammalia; order Artiodactyla; family Bovidae; genus Ovis; species Ovis aries. The sequence continues at coordinate 214,009,830 of NC_056054.1, forward strand.
CTTACTTATATTCCAAAACCATAATACTAATTTTATATTTTCTTCTTTAGATATATAAGAGCACAGAGAAGACCATCTGAGAGAAAAAAAGGAGATCTATGAAACACATTAGAATGGGTATTTGCTGGGGATGAGAGGAAGCAGGAGGGTCAGTCTTTATATTTTAATAAATATGTATAGTAATAAATGTATATTAACTAAATTATTCTGACATTGACTAAAAGGATTTTCTAAATATTAAAGTTACATCAGCTGACAGAGAAAATTATATTTGAGGTTTGAACAATTTTTTATAAGGTCAAATTTATGGACTAACTTTATATCTTTATGAAATGACCAGAACTGTCATGTACCAACATGTGCCAAAATGCTCCAGGGACCCCTTTCCTCCTGAAGTGAAAAAGAGAGAGAGAAAAATTTTATGAATAACATAACTTTTTGGTTTGGCTCAAAAATGCAAAACACAGGATCCTGAAATTATCATTTCCATTTAATTTTCCTAAATTACCAAATGGCAACTTATTTTGATAATAGCTTTTAATTAGAAGTACAGCTCAGAGTACCTATGGATAAATTATACCTTCTGATAACCAAAATTCTCATGTTCCCATCCGAAAAATTTTGTCTTATAATCACTAAAAAGACAGCAAATCTTATCTATCATAGCATTGGCAATGGCCCTCCATTTTGAAAATGAGATTATTCTCTCTTTTTCCTATTACACTCATACATAATCCTTCACATAAACCCTTCCCTCTGGTTTTCCTTATGTGTCTTTCCCAGCTCATAGCTGCCTCCTTGCATTTGCCCGTCCACTACTATCACAAAAGCTCTAAAGAGTCACCTGTTTTTGGTCTTTTCTCTGAATAATTCCACTTTATAGCTATAGTCAATGGGGTATTAGGTACTTGAGGACCGCTTTGTATACAACATATCCATTTTATTTTTCTCTCTTCATGCTTTTTAAAATTCATTATATTTTTATTTATAATTTAAATATATTTGTCTGTTCTTTCATAAATCAAGAGATACAAAACCTCAGAGATAGTTAAAAGATTTATTTTCAACTCACTTACTTCAGGATTTCTTTGGCACAGTATTTGCAGAGCAGATTCAACTACTTCGCTCTTTACTTTGGAACTTGGCCATATTTGAGGAGCCTTATAATAGTAGTGATAATATTAGAGTTTAGATAATTTATAGAGGTAGGGGAACCATTGGTTAGTAATTAATGAATTATAAATTTCCTTTTAAACATATTCATAAATTTAACTGACATTATAAATTAGGTGGACTTTATAAAGTCTCATATCTAAAATTCAAGGAAAATCCCCCAAAACAAATTTTACTACTTTTCAAAAACCAAAGTTTAACACTGTTACAAATATGTTTTCCAGTATCTAAGGAAAGGAAAAATAAATAATTTATCAAAGTATGTTAAAGAATAATATTTCTAGAGACTTCCCTGGCAGTCCAGAGGTTAAGATTCTGTGTTTTCACTTCAGGGGGCACAGGTTCAATCCCTGATTGGTGAATTAAGATTCTGCAGGCCATGCACATAGATAAAATAAAAATAATAAAAGAGAATTATATGTCTGTATTAAAAATGATAGTGACCACAGCATGAGGAGCCTTATAATAGTAGTGATAATATCAACAGTAGTGATAATAGAGTAGTAGTGATAATATTCACCTCTTTGTTAGTTTTAAAGAAGAAAACACTGTGAAAGATTAGTTTTGGATCTAATATGGTCACTGGCTAGATACTATACTAGCTAAAGCAAATATTTCTGCAACAGGCCAAGGATAAAGGTGAACTTAATACTAATTTGGGTTTTCCTTTTAAGTAAGTGGAAAGTATTTCCTATCATTAGGTCTAATTTATAAATCACCTTCAGAATTTTTTTAAAATTCAGAGTAGAAATACATTCTATAATAGTTGAATAAATGCACAGCTCACATGAAGCACTGGTAATAAAAATAGATTCCTATGAAAATAAATAGCTGTTTTAAAAAGTTTAACTAGAGAAGACCAGCACTGAAGCCCTTAAATAATCCATTTGCCAGATTGATTAGAGACCACCACAAATTTTATCTTGGTTTCATAGTTCCAGGTTAATTTCTTTCAGTTACCAGTTCATCTCAGATCAATCATTGCTCTGGGTAGGTCAGAGCTGTCTGGAAAAGAGAAATTCTGCCTCATAGTTTCAGCACTATGCTTCCTCAGGCTACACAGATTATGGCCTAGCAATGCATCAAGGTTGCAACATTATTTACAATTGTGAAAATCTGGAGGAGGTGGCAAATAACTTTGAAGGTGAGACATTTCACTTTAAAGTGAGTAAAAATTACCTGGATGGGTCAGACAAGGGCCAGGGGTTGACATTTCTATCCAAACTCCCAATGATGTCTACACTGCTGTTCTGAGGACCACATTTTAAATGGAAAGTGGTTAGAAATCCCTGGGCTTTCTGGAAAATTGCTCTGATTTCCTGCAAGAAATTTTTATTTTCTTAAGTTTTGCTGTGGATCATGTACAAATATTGCCAGTCCTCTCAGGGTTTTAATCCTTATGAGCCCTTATATGCAACTTGATTTCTCTTGGTTTGGTTACAAAAAGTTGCTTTTAGTTGGTTCTCAAATAGCCGAGTCACCCTGAATGAATTGATCCAAATGTTTTTTCCCATTGAAATATCTTTGTGAGGCTTTCTAGAGAAAAAAAAAATCATTTCTTAAGGCACTCTCTATTTTATTTCTTTTTCCTATTTAAAATTCTAATTCAAAATAGCTTGCATTATATAAAGAGAACATTTTGTTGATTCTTACACAGAAACGAAATACACATAGAGATGCATGTTCTTTACAACAGGCAGGCTGATTTCTCTCTACTTGTATGGTTCTTGTCTGTCAAATTCATGGAAAGTTTTTACTTTATTCCTCATTTTAAAAGTTAATGATTGAGTGGATGCCTATGCTATGAGACAAATGGTAGATTCTTAATGAAAATCAAGTCTTTGTCTATTGAACTGCTTTTTGGCTGATAAAGAGTTAATGAGTTAAAGCAAAATGATTAGATATAGTAAACATACCATCACAAGAACCTGGGTCTACTATATGCCATCCTGAAAGAAGGAATGGTCTGTTCATACAGTCTCTAAGGTAAATTTTGAACAGCATATTTACCTTTCTGTATGCCTTTGTGAATTTGTCATAGAAATCCTGGATGTCTATCAGTAAGAGAATTACATCTTGAACATAACTGGATTAAACGGATCTGTGATACACTCCACATGAATATTGCAGAGCTCTCTTGAGTGATTTATTGGTACCCTCACCCTTTACAATAAGAATAAAAATGCTGCTGAAAGATCTGTTAGATTAGTATTTATTAACTACTTTTTAATTTTTTAAGTATAGGTTCCTTTTGCCCCCAGGGCTTACAAACACAAAGAATAAGACATATTTTCAGGTCCCTGGAAAGACTATGTGCTTATAAATTGTGCATTTCTTTAAGCTTATGAAACTCTGAATGTAAATATCTTAATATAGTCTCTTTTTTTTTTAAAGAAAGCTGCTGTTTTTGTGGACTCTGGACTATACATCCACGAGTCTGAGGCAGAAGGCACAATTTTGTGATATTCTGCTCAAGTTCTAGTTGAAAGAAGGAAAGCAGTAATAAAGGGCAGGTTAGAGGAAGAACCACATACTGAGAATGGCTAGATAAGCTTCTAGGGGAAATATTTTAAGCAAATGGTACCCAAGACAGGTTATATGTTTATTTATGGGACAAACTTCTACATCTTCCATTATGTTCTGAAGTGAAAGAATGCTGATCATGCTTCAGTCCCTGGAACTATATGCATTTAAATTAAAAATATAGAAAAGTACAGTATACACTGAGGTGGGATCTATCGACTGTGTCAGCAATAGTAGCGTTTACATTTTTCCTTTTGTAATAGAAGTCATTGTGTGTGTTCGGGATGGATTCTTGGTCTTTATTAATCTCAGCCATGAAAGCATCCGAGATTTTAAAAGCTATTGATTTTTTAAAAAGAGACTGTAGTTCTGTTCTGTGGTATCCTCAACTTCTGTTTCAAATCTGTCATAAACGGGTCTTTACTGCAGATGGTCCAGCACTTGGTGATGCATTTTAGGCACCTTCTTTATTTCCTTTTGAAAAATTTGGATACCTGTTTAATTTTAAACAATAAAAAATCATTTTGCTTTGATTGATGATCTTTCTTTCCCCACTCTCTTTCTTTGGACAGTTTGATAGGCAAGGCCTTCAACTGTGACAATTAAGGTTGCAAAAAGGACACTTTCCAGAAGGTTTTTATTTTTTATTCTCTGAAGGCCTCCTAAGTAGTCTATTTTCCCTCCTAGTCACCTTTAAATTTTCACTTGTCTTTGATTCTTATTGCTTTCTCTCCTGGAGGAAGGCATCTGAACCTCTGTTGGCCCCTAGATTGAATTGTTTAAGCTTCTTCAAGTTAACTATTAAGTTAGGGTATTAAAGTAAATCTTGAAACAAAATGGATTTTCCCCCCATCACTCTATGATATTACTTTATTTTACATCATGGCATTATAGGGAAAAACACAAAATGTAATGAATGGTAAATATATATCATTTAGTAAAACCTATTAAAACTTTGTTTGCATTCATAATGATTTAAAAGTCTCTGCCTTGAGTAGCAAATGGTACCACACTACAGGAATACAAAGCAAAAGATGACAATAAAAAATCCTTCCTGAGATGGAGAACTCATTTGCTTTCTTTTTCTGTTATGTAGCTTGGGATTAAGAGAATTCCATATATCACTATAATTTTCTCTCATAACTATTCAACTGAGAAAACCATGGGGCAATGGATCCTTACAATCATTTAGGGAGAGTATTACAGGAACATGGGCAAACATAAACATGCTAAAATTAATTTTATAGTGTCCACAGGTCTAATTGTAGCACAGAACTTTATACTACATTTAAAGGCCAGGGTATAGAGTCACAAAAACTCCCAGAGAATGAGTCTATGCAAAGATCTAAACTCCGTACTTGGACTTGCAGTGAGAATGAAAGAGCAGGGTGTACTTGTTAGTTAAATCACTTAAAACTTGGCATCAGTACACATTTTCTTTTTTCTTTCACACTATGTAGCTTAAGATAATAAAGGCATTTTATACCTTTTGCAATTTATGCATACACTGGCAGGCTTTGTAATTCTACACCTAACTGTTTTAGAAAGGTTGATCAGCTTGCTCTTACTGTACTAAATATAAAACAAAATGGCTTTAAGAGGATGAGTGCTTCAAACAAATTCCTACCTTATTGTTTGAAAAAAGTAATAGCTTGTCTATGAAAAAAATGATATTATATTTCAGAAAATATTTTATATCAATCACCAGAGTAATTGCATTTTGGATGCTAAAAGAGATTCTGAATTTTACCTTTGAAAGTTTATAACTAGACAAAATTAAAGACTACAATACAAAATATACTTTATAGAGATTCTAAGGCTATTTTCAAAAATATTTATTTCAAATAAATAATACATTTTGAAAGTTTGAGATTGTTTTAGAAAATAGGAGGAAAAACTTTAATGAATTTTACAAAAATTAAAGAACTACAATGCAAAACTAGTACAATATGGAGATCTTTATAGAGATTCTGCTGTACATGCAATGTTTTGATTTATAATACAAAAAAAAAAGTGGATCCATGTATTATATATTATTTAAGGCTATTTTTCAAATATTTATTTCAAATAAAATAATACTTTGAATATTTTGAAAAGCTTGAGATTGTTTTAGAAAATAGGAGGAAAAACTTTAATGAATTTAACCACAAAGATACAAAGGCTATTTAAATTTTTGAGTTTTCCATTCCAATAATTGTAAGCAAGTATATGATATATATGGTCACTTATATTGACATAAAATTTGTACTGGTTTCTAAACTTAATATTATGATATATTCACTTCTCTAAATTTCTACTGGAGCTTTTTATCCTTTCATTTCAAAGGTCATAATGAATATTTTATCATATGACTATTTTCTTTAAGGGTACATATTAAAGTTATTCAGCTTCCCTGGTGGTTCAGAATGCTGTAGACCTGGGTCTGATCCCTGGGTTGGGAAGATCTTCTGGAGAAGGAAATGGCAATCCACTCCAGTATTCTTGCTTAGAGAATCCCTATGGAAAGAAGATCCTAGCGGGATATAGTCCATTGGATTGCAGGGTTCAACCGAGAGACTAAGTACAGCACACTAAAGCTATTAATAACTGAATTAACATCTCAAAAATCAGGAAAAAAATGCTTAAGACCACTTGTTTAACAGTCACTATAATCCAAAATTATATATATATATATTGATTATATATATACACACACACAAACACATATATATATATACATACACACACATGTTTCATTAAATATTTATGAAAAGACCAAGTGATTGTGGTTGAGGTAAGAAGTTGGTGAGATATTTGGTACATTTGGTCAGTGTAATTACCTTACACTATATATATATGTATATATATATATGTGTATATATATATGTATAGCAAGGAGATCCAACCAGTCCATCCTAAAGGAAATCAGTGTTCACTGGACGGACTGATGCTAAAGCTGAAACTCCAATACTTTGTCCACCTCATGCAAAGAGTTGACTCATTGGAAAAGACCCTGATGCTGGGAGGGATTGGGGGCAGGAGGAGAAGGGGACGACAGAGGATGAGATGGCTGGATCGATCGCATCACCAACTGGATGGACGTGAGTTTGAGCGAACTCTGGGAGTTGGTGATGGACAGGAAGGCCTGGCATGCTGCGATTCATGGGGTTGCAAAGAGTCAGACACGACTGAGTGACTGAACTGAACTGAACACATATATGTATATACATATATACTATTTAACTTTTAAAAATTCACACACAGATGGGTATTAATGATTTAATCCAAAAATGCATTCATATGCTTGAAAATCAACTGACAGTATTTTCTGTAATGATAATTAGAAGACTTTTATTCAAACACTTGACTATGGTAGGAGCTTAAATATTGTTTGTTAAAAACTATAGAATAAATAAATTTATTTTAAAAAGTTGAACTTAGATTCTGATATATTAAAGTCTGTTTGCTGCCAATAAACTGAGTATACTAGCTATTTTACTTTCAATGAGCTATGTAACAATAGATAAAAATATAGAAAAAATAGATAAAAATTGGAGTTTTAATTCAAAGATTAAAAAATTGTCTTCTTCCCTCTCTTCCTCAAGCTCTCCTTTCCCACTTTGTAATCCTCTGCTTTGAAGGACAAAATATAAAAGATCTTTACTCAAAATGTTAAGAATCAGACTCAGTGACTACAGTACAACTAGAAGGTGGGAGATAGCTTAAGAAGAAGAGCTGTGTGTTATGAAAATTCCTCAGCATGAAGTTTTAAATAACAAGGAAGGATTTGAACAAGACTCAATGGATAAGAGTGAAATTACTGACAGGACATACACTGCCAAAGAAATTATCTGAGAATTTTTGAGAATACAACCTCATGAAGACATGACTGAGTGATTTGTTGTTGCTATGTAACTGCTCAGTTGTGTCTGACTCTGCAACCCCACAGACTGTAGCCCGCCATGCCCTTCAGTCCATGGAATTCTCCAGACAAGAATACTGGAGCGGGTTGCCATTTGCTTTCCACAGGATTTTCCAAAAGTAGAGATGGAAACTGAGTTTCCCACATGCCACCAGGGAAGCTTAGTGATAATAGAAAGATAATTCAGTGAAGTAACTGAAGGCCTAATAAATGCTATTTTTCTTAATTTGAATTAGGAGGTTTTAATTATTCCATCCTAAGAAGCATAATTTCCCTAACATTTCATTTGGAAGAATTTCAATATACAGCAAAGTAAATACAGTAAGCAAAGAATACAGTAAGCATTCATATAATAACAATACCCAACCTATTATTACATTTGCTTGATCACATATGTGCCATCTATCCATTTCTAAGGTGCAAATTTTAATAAATAATTTTTGTATTTTTATAATTGCAGATTTTATGAAATTGGATCACATTTCACAACATATATCTTAAATATGATAGTGCTGTTTTTCTTTAAAGGATTGTTTCTAACTTGGTGATAACTCCTACAATCAAAGATATTTTATAGTTGAGAAAATATAGTCATAGTTTTGACAAAAAGATGAATTACAATTCAGTCTTCCTATTAAGTTTTTTTTAAAAGAGATAGTTCACATTATTTAAATATTTGAAGTCGACTTTAAGTAAGATATCAAGACTGAAGCTCATCATTCTAGTATAAAAACATGAATCATGATTGAATTATAGAAGATAGACTTTTATGGCATATCATGAGTGGAACAAAGATTATAGGAAAAATTTGAAGCATTAAATGTCAGGAACAGTATTTTCTGAGAAGTTATTAAGAAGCTGACATCACTCTCTCTTAATTTAGATCAGATAATCCTTTCCAATCACTTTTTCCTTTGAATATTGATGAACCCAACCATCATCTCATCCTTACTTCAGTTATCTGTGTTCATCTGTATTCCAAATCCTTAGAGAACAAAGAATATAAGGATATAATTTATGTGCTCAGTCTCTTTTGAGTCTTCCTCCCTTATCCTTTGCTTTTTCACTCCATACCATCCTCAAGAGGAGAAAGAGTATGTTGTTTTTGTTTTGAGTAAAACCTAGAGAGAATGGAGTATGAAAAGATAGATGGAATCTTCTTGTAACCTATTTATTAACAACTCTTTTTTAGGAATGACTATTTTTAAATAAATTGACTATAGCTATGAAGTAAGTGCCTGTACAATCTTAGAAAAATATATGAAAAATGCAAAAGGAGAGAACTTTAAAAAAAACTGTGATTTGGAATTTCTGTTTTAGTACTCAGTTGTTTGAAATTAAGTAATCAGCCTTTTCATGTAATTATTTCTTCCCATATCCCTTCCCACACAAAAGTACTAAATTTAAAAAAATATCTTCTAAAATGTGTGAAAAGTGTTTCTGCTTTGTGAAATAGTGAATTGAATGGTAACTTACTAAAAATTTAGCTGAAGTATCATCTTTTTGTATTCACTGTACTGCAAAAGAAAAAATAGTATTTTTTCTCTCCCAGAAACTGTTTGTTCCTCTGCAGAATGAATGGTTCTTGAGCTTTCTGTTGTGGTTTTACACAATACATAGTTGTTGTTATGCCCCTGTCCTAAGAATCTGTCTACCAACTCTCTTTCTTCTTGTCAGAAACCCTGTTACCAGGATCTTTTTATCTTATTTGCTGTGGTTATAAAGGAAAAAAATTGAGATCAGGGTATGAGCTGGTTGCAAAATAAGAAAAAGTACTCCAAGGGTTTGAGAGTTTTTAAAGAATGAATTACACAGGCACTAGCACGAGTATATGAACTTTCCGAATCTATTTTTTAAATATTCAAAGACTTAAGAAATCCATATTTTAACTATGTTCCAAATAGCTAATATGTTCCAAATTTTAAGTAAGCTAACTCAAAATCCGGATGTTACTGAATATTATAAATACATTTATAGATTTTAAATGTGTTTTCAAAGTACACTGAATGTCAGATTGTCCTTAATTTGTAATTTGCTTTAAATTATAAATTTAACCATCATACTTAATACATACTGATTACCTTGAATGGGCCAGGCACTATTTTAACTGCTTTATATACATTAACATGTTTTTTTCACAACAGACCAATGAGTGTGCACATTTCATAGATGAAGAAATGAAGGTGGGGAGAGATGAGACAACTTGCTGAAGAAGACTCTCCACTTAAGCTCTGTCATTCTGGATCCAGAATCTACAGGCTTAACCACTCCACTATATCATTTCATCTAATATATGTTCCCTTAAGAACAAAATCTATGTTTAGTAAAAAAACAAAAACAAAACAAAACAAAAAAAACACACAAAAAACGACTATATATAAATAGAAAAAATTGTAAAATATGATCAGAATTTTACCACACACAGGAAAATAAACCACTTTTGGTATATTTTCCTATTTTAAAAAGTTTTATAAACAAAGCTCTAACCATGTTTGAGATTTATTATATATCCTTTATTCAATTTAATATTATATCTTAAAATCATTTCTAATCTATTATGCAGTTCTCCTGATTAATATTTTTCAATGACTGAATAACATGGCATCAACTGCTTATATACTGGTCTTATTTTCAACCAAAAGTAATAAAGAATGATAGCTAAAGCTAGTATGAATAAGTGTGATAGAATATCTACAATCTACCTCTTTTAATTGCTACTTTTTTTGAATGAATTTCCTCGTGGCCCAATGATCTAAATAAAGTTTTAGTAAAAGAACATTAGGATGTGTATAAAAAAGGAAGAATGGGCAGTCATATCAAGAAAGTATGGAGAATACATGTATACATCTTATATCAAAGTGTATTTTGCCTCATTGGAAAACCTCCTAATTGAACATTCTTTTTAAACTTGTTTGATGTTTTCACTTTATATAGAGAGGCAAGTACAAAAGTATAACTTGAATAATGAAATAGATTTCTTAGGCTCTCATTTTAACACCCATAACCAAATAATAATAACACTGTATCTATTGTACATTTACAATGTACATTCAGTATCAGTCTTATAGCCTAAATTCCTCATATTAGAACCCTCTATTGTTCTCTGATATGAACAAATTGGGTGGCAGAAATGTCCTTAAATTTGATTAAATAATTCAAGGTAGGCTTCTATAATTTAAGTATCTCTCTTTTCCCCAGTTACAAATAAATATACAATGCATGCCTTTCTCTGATGCCACCAGTGTAGAGCAATGCAGACATTTTCTTGTCCAGTTGAAAACTCACGGTTGAGTACACAGCAGAGAGGTGCAGCCCACCCATTGATGAAATAATCTTCAAACTCAGCCAACTGCCCAAGACAGCAACCAGATTTCTGACCTATATTCTCTACCAGAATGATAGAAAAGGGCTAATTCATTCTGTCTCTTATGACTCATTGGAAAAGACTGTGATGCTGGGAGGGATTGGGGGCAGGAGGAGAAGGGGACGACTGAGGATGAGATGGTTGGATGGCATCACTGACTCAATGGACGTGAGTCTGAGTGAACTCCGGGAGTTGGTGATGGACAGGGAGGCCTGGCGTGCTGCGATTCATGGGGTCGCAAAGAGTCGGACATGACTGAGCAACTGAACTGAACTGATGACTGAGCATCTCCATCCCATCGGCTACATGTTTTGAATGTAGGCCTTGGTGCAATGGTTGTTTGGACAGAAATTATGATAGCAGAGTAGAAAGAACCAGATGTAATATACAGAGATCATGCACAGTCTTTAGCTAAGTATATTAGTATTGCAATCTGACAGATAAGAAGGAGGAGAAAAATACATTTACATTTTCTGTTACACATGCACACACATAACTATATCATGGGTTTTGCTTCACTAAAATAATAAGGAAAAGTAATGTGCATTTACATAAATACAGTTAATATTAAAACAAGTGTTCTTTAGATTTGGAGTAGGGGAGGATTATGCAAGATACTCTCAGAGTAGCAAGTTGCAAAGTATGACTGAAATAAAATTTCTCTTAAAATAATATATCCAATGTTGCTTCTAATGTAAAACAGCAGTAAATAAATTGCCAGTCCATTTCTTTTTCAGTTTGTGCTCAGTCACTCAATCATGTCTGACTCTTTGCAACCCCATGGATTGTAGTCTGACAGGCTCCTCTGTCCATGGAATTTCCCAGGCAAGAAGACTGGAGTGGGTTGACATTTCTTTCTTGAGGGGATCTTCCTGACCTAAGGGCCAAACCTGCATTTCATGTGTCTCCTGCATTAGCAGGTGGACTTTTTACCACTGTGCTACCTGGGAAGCCCGCTTTTCAGTGACTATAAAGCAAAATGCTGCTGCTGCTGCTGCTAAGTCGCTTCAGTCGTATCCAACTCTGTGCGACTCCATAAACAGCAGCCCACTAGGCTCCTCTGTCTCTGGGATTCTCCAGGCAAGAACACTGGAGTGGGTTGCCATTTCCTTCTCCAATGCATGAAAGTGAAAAGCAAAAGTGAAGTCGCTCAGTCGTGCCCGACTCTTAGCGACCCCATGGACTGCAGCCTACCAGGCTCCTCCATCCATGGGATTCTCAAGGCAAGAGTACTGGAGTGGGGTGCCATTGCCTTCTCTGATAAAGCAAAATAGGGAAAGTAATTTCTATCCTTAATATTAGATTATGGAAAAAGAACCAGGATCTCGAAGATTGGATAATAACTTTAATGTTACATAGGTAGGAAGCGGCAGCCAGGATTTAAGTTTTAATCTTTCTTCTGACTTTAAAGAGTAAGCTCTTTCCATTAGCCGATTACCATTTTTTTGTTTGTTTTTGTTTTTGAAATGTCTATATGCTTTTTGTGAGGAAGAATCCTATATATGTTAATACATGACTAGGATAACATAATTGAAACCACATAGAATTTTAGTGTTTTAAGAGCCTTCATAAATGATATCGTCTAAGTTTCTGCCCAGAACCCTTCAGATGGACAACAGTTTACTATTAATGCTTGTAAACATATGCTATTGGACACCTCTGTTTCCTCAATGAGTAGACTGTGCTGACTCCAGAACATAACACAACGGACTGTTTGAAAACTTTTCTCCAAAAAGGAGACTTAACATGTATGCTTGTCACTCTCTTGCAACATTACATGTTATAAATAAATTAGCAAAATGAACAGTCTTCCATTTGCTCCTCTCCTTGGAAAGCTTACTAAGTAGTAACTTTTTTCTAACAATACAATGAATCCATCATATAAATTAGATTTTTAAAATATTCTACTTAAGGTTTTAGCAGTAATGAGTATTTTTCATCTGTAGGCAAAAGGCTATACAACATATGTAGATGTTTGTTTGATTTTGTTTCTCCATTGCTGGCTCCTCATGGATTCACTTTAGAATTAACTTTGTTATTCAGTAGAAAGCAACTGCACATCTGTGAGATGGTTTTGCCTTTTGCTCCTACTAGAGACCAAATTTTTGATATTTTGAGCTACATTAAAGTGTGCCTTCCTTGCCTGATTATTGAAAGTGAAAATGAAGTCACTCAGTCGTGTCCTACTCTTTGTGACCCCGTGGACTGTAGCCTACCAAGCTCCTCTGTGTGTGGGATTCTCCAGGCAAGAATACTGGAGTGGGTTGCCATTTCCTTCTCCAGGGGATCTTCCCGACCCAGGGATCGAACCCAGGTTTCCCATATTGGAGGCAGACGCTTTAACCTCTGAGCCACCAGGGAAGTGAAGCAATGAAGCTAAAGATCTAAATATGTAAAGATCTAAATATGCCAACTTTGTTCATGTTATTCGACTATTTTCTGAGCATTTGCTACTGTCTATAGAGTTATTTCTCTTTCACGTTTCACTTTCATGCATTGAAGAAGGAAATGGCAACCCACTCCAGTGTTCTTGCCTGGAGAATCTCAGGGACAGGGGAGCCTGGTGGGCTGCCTTCTATGGGGTTGCACAGAGTCGGACATGACTGAAGAGACTTAGCAGCAGCAGCAGCATAGAGTTATTTTATATTACTTACTCTAGCATCACAACTTTAGAAAGTTAACTGCTTCCCTTAAATAAAACAAGTTTCACTTAAAAACCAAGTTAGTGAAGCTATTTCACAGATTTCAATGATGTAGTAATGTAAAATTAGGGTATCTAAGTTGACACATTTCGATCTTAATTGAGCAACACTTTCAAAGTAGAGCAATGCTCCATTTCCTCCCACAATATATTCTCCATAATCTCATCTTTAAAATGGGAAATTTTCTTAGAAAATAATGTATCTTTTCACTGCAATTTGTCAATTGAGGTGTCCACCAGAGAGCTAGTTTAACAGCCAAATATCACAATAAACTGTGGAAAATTCTGAAAGAGATGAGAATACCAGACCACCTAACCTGCCTCTTGAGAAATCTATGCAGGTCAGGAAGCAACAGTTAGAACTGGACATGGAACAACAGACTGGTTCCAAATAGGAAAAGGAGTACGTCAAGGCTGTATATTGTACCCTGCTTATTTAACTTATATGCAGAGTACATCATGAGAAACGATGGACTGGAAGAAACACAAGCTGGAATCAAGATTGCCGGGAGAAATATCAATAACCTCAGTTATGTAGATGACACCACCCTTATGGCAGAAAGTGAAGAGGAGCTAAAAGCCTCTTGATGAAAGCGAAAGAGGAGAGTGAAAAAGTTGGCTTAAAGCTCAACACTGAGAAAACGAAGATCATGGCATCCGGTCCCATCACTTCATGGCAAATAGATGGGGAAACAGTAGAAACAGTGTCAGACTTTATTTTGGGGGGGCTCCAAAATCACTGCAGATGGTGACTGCACCCATGAAATTAAAAGACGCTTACTCCTTGGAAGAAAAGTGATGACCAACCTAGATAGTATATTCAAAAGCAGAGACGTTACTTTGCCGACTAAGGTCCATCTAGTCAAGGCTATGGTTTTTCCTGTGGTCATGTATGGATGTGAGAGTTGGACTGTGAAGAAGCCTGAGAGCCGAAGAATTGATGCTTTTGAACTGTGGTGTTGGAGAAGACTCTTGAGAGTCCCTTGGACTGCAAGGAGATCCAACCAGTCCATTCTGAAGGAGATCAGCCCTGGGATTTCTTTGGAGAAATGATGCTGAAGCTAAAACTCCAGTACTTTGCCACCTCATGTGAAGAGCTGACTCATTGGAAAAGACTCTGATGCTGGGAGGGATTGGGGGCAGGAGGAGAAGGGGACGACAGAGGATGAGATGGCTGGATGGCATCACTGACTCGATGGACGTGAGTCTGAGTGAACTCCGGGAGATGGTGATGGACAGGGAGGCCTGGAGTGCTGCGATTCATGGGGTCGCAAAGAGTCAGACACAACTGAGGGACTGAACTGAACTGAACTGAACTGATACATATAAGATACATAAAAAATACATTTTGGGGGAATTTGTTTAAAATACGCAGTTGTGTGAACAAATTAGCTTCTATTAACAGCTGCAGAATATTCTGTAGGTTAATTATTCATAAAATGGACTGCCCAGAGTTGCTTTGGACAGGAGAAATTTGAATTATCTAGTTACCATTGTCAGTGATTTCCAAGAGTTTCAAATCATCTCAGCCTCCTGGACCAAGTGATGCTATGCTCTTGAAGCAGCTGTAGAACACAGGGAAATCATCTTGGTGCTCTGTGATGAACTAAAGGGGTGGGATAGGGGGGTGTGGGCTAGGGGATCAGTGGGAGGGAGGCTCAAGAAGGAGGGTATATATGTATAATTTTGGCTGATTCACATTGTTGTACAGCAGAAACCAACACAACATTGTAAAGCCATGATCTTACAATTAAAAAAAAGAAAGAAAGAAAAGGAATGGAGGGTATACAGATAGAATACATTAGCCTTCTCCTGTATCCAAAATGTACAGTCATCCAGATAGAGGAAATGTTATTGAAGAAGAAACTTCTAGTCTTACATGTTTGATTGTTTTGATTTAAAATATTCTGTGCCCTCTGTCAGCCTTCTCCCTGGTATTTTTTTTAGCGGGTAAGGTAAATAGCCTGAGCTAAGAAATGCCATGTCTCTCTCATAAAAATGGCACTCAGAGGTCTCTCCTTGTTGGGTAAGATCAGAACTACCCACTACAAAAGAGAGCTGTTAAAGGTACGTTGGCACGAAACTGAGACTCTTTCATGGCCACCCTTAGAATTATGAAAGAGAAATGGGCAGAAACCATTTCCCCAAACATGTTTTACTCAGAGGAAAGTAATTTTAATGGCAGTTACATCAGTTTTTGATTAGCTGTGATCTATGAAAAATTTTAAATATGTCATCTCTAATCATCCCAAACTCTGCCAGGAAGGGACTACTGTTTGCATTACATACATGTAGAAATAAGGAATCAGCAATTTTAAATTGATTAGTTATGATTAAAGGCTAGGTGGATAAAGGGTAGGTGTGGGACTTGAACCTTGAATTTTGATCTCTCTGATTTCATTGTTTCTTTTTTCTCTACTACAGCATCTTTATTTTTGAATCTTCAGAAACTTCCCTTGCAAAAATTACATATGAAGAGGAAACAAGGGCCAAAAAAAGCAAAGAATGTTATAGCTCTAATATGGAACCTTGGCAAGACCTTACTGAATGCAGTGATGAGTGTGGAACAAATGTTAAGCTTACTCACAAGTTCAGTGAATAGTTCTCTTGCATCTACTTTGCTGTTTCCAAAGAGGATGATTTAGATTTTGTGGTGCCTGAGGGATTGGGGGCAGGAGGAGAAGGGGACGACAGAGGATGAGATGGCTGGATGGCATCACGGACTCGATGGACATGAGTCTGAGTGAACTCCGGGAGATGGTGATGGACAGGGAGGCCTGGCGTGCTGTGATTCACGGGGTCGCAAAGAGTCCGACACGACTTGAGCGACTGAACTGAACTGAACTGAACTGAGGATTATACAATCTTTAAGAAAAAGGCAAAACAAAAAAAAAAAAAAAAAATCCAAACACTAATTTTGGCACAAAGTAAATATTTATTTAGAACTAGAAAGTAAAACATACCAAATATTGAAACATTAGGGATTCAAATGCCTTCTTCTGGGATCTCTTCACCAGAAATACAAGCAAATGCTTCAAAAGCCTTCCAGTAGCTAACAGTATTTACATTGTGCGTCTGCTCAGTTGCATCCAACTATGCGATCCCAGGGACTGCAGCCCCCCCTCAGGCCCTTCTGTCCATGGAATTTCCAGGCAAGAATACTGGAATGGGTTGCTATATCCTACTCCAGGGAGTGCTCACAGGGCCTATGCAAATAAGAGGTCCTGAATATTAACTTTCATTAGCATCATATAAATTACAGTGAGTATGGATGATTCAAATGTATTTCAGTAATATTACAAGTTAATCCTTGTAATGAAACTTTAGGCTATCCACCTTAAATCCACAGTACTTTTAGAAACATGCACACATACACATACATGGAACATAAACAGACACATGGGCACACACACATATACATACACACATACACAAGCACTCGCATTTTATGGTCCCAGAGAAGGGAGGAACTAATTCTTAACTCTCCCTGGCAGCTTCAAGAAAAGTTTCATAGGAGACAAGACAATTTAATTGTATTGAGAAAGATGTATAGTAGTTTGTTAGGCAAAGAGAACACAGAGAAGCGTTTCTAATCAAGATAAAAGCTTCGGCTGAACACGGTGGAACACTGTCTGGATCTTCTCTGACCCATCCTGAATCCCTGGAATCAGATGGGAATCCAGACCCACTGTGAGTGTTCAGGAAACCTCACTGAAGTTTGAATAAAGTGATGAGAAGAAAGTGAAACTCTCTCTCTGTATGTCTACAAAGCAGCTAAACCAATAAAGGAAAATTGGGTCTAATGGTTAAAGAACTGATCTTAAAATATTCTAAATCTAGAATTACAATATGCCTGTATCACTTCTAAGAAGAACAAAATGTATTTGGAAAAAATTTGTTTTCAAAATTTTAAAACATTTTGGTATATGTTTCACTGATTCAGTTTTGGAGACAAGGGATGATATATACTGGACAAATAACATGTTATGTAATATAGATAATATAATATAAATTATAATTTAATTGGGTTAGTAATTACAAGCTAACTGAATGACGGAGTGTGGGCAGAGATATGTAAAATAAAGTGCTGTTGCTTAGTTTAATTACTATCTCAGATGTTATTACACCCACAGTGATTCTTCATAGAACAGTGTAAAGTGTATATACTTAGTATTAAATTAGCTATTTCCATGCATGATTTGATACTGATAAAGTTAATTAAAGCAACGAAATTAAGATATTATGGGCTTATTTTCAGTTGCATGGAGACATATCTAAATACTGATACACACAAGAATAAATAATCTACATATGGATTACTTCTGTGTCCTCTTTTTAGTTCTAATTGCAAAATATAAATATCTTAAAGTAAATTTTATGATATTTTAATACACAAATGCTTATGAGGTTTACTGGTAAAAACTGAAGGAAGAGTCATTAATTTGCAGAAATGTCTACTCTTCTGTGGCTCCATTCTGTCCTTAATTAGAATGTGTAATTCCTGGGCAGGTTACACCGCCAAGATGAATATCGGAAAAGAATTTTGATTCATTTTGTGACATTTTCAATCATGTCTGGCATTTATTTTAAAGGAGCACTTAATCAAAATTGTTTCTAATCTAGGGACTCTGATTATCATTTTAATTGATTTGCTATTTATTGATTGATTAAGAAACACAATCAACCAATTTTATGTTGTTTAAAATCATTATCTTCGTATAATAACTTAACTTAATAGTATGCTTCAGTAAAATAAATTATTGATTATTTCCTAAATTTCTCCAGATCTCAGGGCATGAAAATACACATTTTAAATTAATTTTATTGGACTATAGTTTTTTTACAATGTTGTGTTAGTTTCTGCTGTACAGTGAAATGACTCAGCTATATGTATACATATATCCCTTCTTTCTGGATTTAACTACAATGAGGTATCATCTCACACTGATCAGAATGGCCATCATCAAAAAATCTATAAACAATAACTGCTGGAGAGGATGTAAAGAAAAGGGAATCCTCCAGCACTGATGGTGGGAATGTAAATTTGTACGGCCACTGTGGAGAACAGTATGGAGGTTCCCTAAACAACTAAAAAATGGAAATATGCATTTTTCAAATATTGATGGAATTGCTTTTTTTTCTCAGAAATATTAAAATTTAAGTTAAACTATTATAAAAACACTCTTTGAATATCACTCATATTTGGGATGAAATTTTATGGCAGATCCTATACTCTTCTGTCAAATAGCTCCTACAACTCATCTATGGGTCATTAGCATCACTCTGAGAGACATCAAGGTAAATAAATCTTGCTCTGGTTCCATACCATTAAATTCAAGACTGTACTTGGTTCAAGTGGGGGTAATCATAGAAAGGGCAAGAGTAATGGATGAGAAGTTTGTTTAGAATTGAACAAGGTTCCTAGTATACACTAGCTTTTCTTTTTAATATAAATTTATTTATTTTAATTGGAGGCTAATTACTTTACAATATTGTATTGGTTTTGCCATACATCAACATGAATCCATCACGGGTGTATACTTGTTCCCCATCCTGAACCCCCCTCCCACCTCCTTCCCCATACCATCCATCTGGGTCATCCCAGTGCACCAGCCCCAAGCATCCTATATCATGCATCGAACCTGGACTGGCGATTTGTTTCATATATGATATTATACATGTTTCAATGCCATTCTCCGAAATCATCCCACCCTCTCCCTCTCCCACAGAGTCCAAAAGACTGATCTATACATCTGTGTCTCTTTTGCTGTCTTGCATACAGAGTTATCTATATGCGTTAGTATACTGTATTGGTGTTTTTCTTTCTGGCTTAGTCAATCTGTAAATAGGCTCCAGTTTCATTCACCTCATTAGAACTGACTCAAATGTGTTCTTTTTAATGGCTGAGTAATACTCCATTGTGTATATATACCACAGCCTTCTTATCCATTCATCTGCTGATGGGCATCTAGGTTGCTTCTATGTCCTGGCTAATATAAACAGTGCTGCGATTAACACTGGGGTACACGTGTCTCTTTCAGTTCTGGTTTCCTCGGTGTGTATGCTCAGCAGTGGGATTGCTGGGTCATAAGGCAGTTCTATTTCCAGTTTTTAAGGAATCTCCACACTGTTCTCCATAGTGGCTGTACTAGTTTGCATTCCCACCAACAATGTAAGAGGGTTCCCTTTTCTCCACATCCTTTCCAGCATTTATTGCTTGTAGACTTTTGGATAGCAGCCATTCTGACTGGCGTGAAATGGTACTTCATTGTGAATTTGATTTGCATTTCTCTGATAGTGAGTGATGTTGTACATCTTTTCATGTGTTTGTTAGCCATCTGTATGTCTTCTTTGGAGAAATGTCTGTTTAGTTCTTTGGCCCATTTTTTGATTGGGTCATTTATTTTTCTGGAATTGAGCTACAGGAGTTGCTTACATATTTTTGAGATTAATTCTTTGTCAGTTGCTTCATTTGCTATTATTTTCTCCCATTCTGAAGGCTGTCTTTTCACCTTGCTTATAATTTCCTTTGTTGTGCAGAAGTTTTTAATTTTAATTAGCTTTTGAATTGTGCACTGTATAACCCTAAGATTGATCAGAAGCTCCTGGCTCAAGTATGGTGGCCATCAGCATATTTCTGGACAAGGCTGTGTCTCAGCCTCCTTAAAGCTTGTTTTTAAGGCTGAGTTGAAGGGAGAAGCTGCGCTTTCAGAAGATCTACTGTGGTCCTTACTCACTAAGATCATCCATGACCATATCCACTAGTGAGGCCTCAATGAGGAAGTCCAGCAGCTTACACCTCATTTGTTATGGATAATGTGGCAGATTTCCCTGCTGTCAACTCAACTCTTTAGAAAAGTAAATCTGGTGTAATTTGCTAAAGTTAAATTCATATCTGATCCTGAATACTTGTGTTTTGTTCTAGACTTTCAATATGTTTTCAGCAAGAAAATAATACCTCTGAAAGTATGTTCACTCATTTCACATTTTAATTGGTTATAACTATGAAAAATAGCTTTGAATTAAATATTTTCTTTTTCATGTCTATGTTTCTACTAAAATAAATATAATTTAAATTAGTGTGAAATCATTAATCATAAGCAACACCTAAACCACAGAAGCTTAACAATAAGTACTAGCATGTAATCATCTTTGTCAATAGAAAATGGGTGATAATTGTGATTTAGAAAGTCTGTTTGATTCACTTTCTCCTCCCCGCCCCCCAGGATTTAAACAGAGCTTGTCTGAGGCAGTTATCACTTACTTCAATCCTCCTTTTGGAATCAAGTCTTTTATTTCAAGACACTCTCTACACTAAAGTCCAAATAACCTTATGTTGCAAACATTCCCAGAAGAGTCCTGTTCCTGACCTTTTCATTGCCTTCAATTTGATTGACATTCTTTCTGTATATTGTATTGGTCTCTGCTTTTTGCTCTGTTGTTTGTGTGTGTTAGTTGCTCAGTCATGTCCAACTTTTAGTAATCCCATGGACTGGAGCCTGCCAGGCTCCCGTGTCCATGGAATTTTCCAGGCAAGAATACTGGAGTGGGTTGCAATTTCCTACTCCAGGGGATCTTCCCAACCTAGGGATCGAAGCCACGTCTCTTATATTTCCTGCATCGATACGTAGATTCTTCACCACTGTGCTACCTGGAAAGCCCCAAACTGATAACTGGTCTTTGCTTTTGTATTAGATGGGAACCAACAGATTATTGTGTCATTCCTGGCAATATTTACATTTTAAATTGGGATATAATTAGTACTTTAAAATAGTGGTTCTCATTTTTTTTTGCCTTTTTTTAACCCATAAAGGACCATTTTATTGTTTTCCCTGTAGATCTTATGTTTTTGAAGACTTTGACTCTCATTTTGCATTTTTTTTGTGGTAATAAGTGATTGAAATGGGCACTGTGCTGACCAGACATGTGATTCAGTAAATGAGTCTGCTCCATCCATCATATCTTAAAAGTTTCAGTGATGCCACTAACAGTTAATCTGAGCTTCTGATTAGCATGAAATTAGGATTGCTATATGTTCAGCCAAATGTGAAGAAGTAAATTAAGGTTTTCATGAGGATTTCCAAAATGTTGGAAAAAAATCTTTCAGGCTCCACTGCTACCCATGCGGACTTCTAGAAGGAAGAGAACTGAAGCAGAGAATCAGTGTCTTGGTCCAAAGCAGTGATTTCAAGGTTTAGCATTTTCTACCAGTGAAGGAAATTATTTTAGGTAAATCTTGTCAGCTCTAGGCTCAAACAGATATCCTCTTATTAGACACTCATTGCAACGCTATTCAGATATTCTAAAATGACCACCCCCCAAGAACTCTGAACTCTATCTCTTAAGAGTTACTAAAATATATGCAGCATAAACTCTTAATCTTAATGAAATAAAATACTAAAATATGTAAACTTTGTATATAAACTTCATGATTGATTACATTGTTATTCAAATGGTATTAAAGGAATGCCCCCCTGTATCCTTAATATAATTCTATGTGGCTTTTCATTCAGGAAAAGAAAAAACACAAAGCATGACTTAAATATTTTCTAGTTCCATCTCTGACAATATATGTTTCTTGAACTCATTAAATCTAAAATATTATTTTTTATTGATTTGTTTTCTCTTGAGACTGATTAATAGTTGAGCTACATGTTGTGCCTAGTAATACCATACAAACAGAACTTCAGGAATTATTTAGGTAATGGAACCCTTTGATACAGATGAAATTCTCCGTAAGAAGGTATGTTTTATTGAGAGTCACTCACTTTATTAAGGGAATATTACACTTTTTACATGGCAGCAGCAGTGTATCTTAATGTCTTCAATCTGAGTCATTTATGTCAAATACCCTGCAGAGGTATGAACACTTAACAGTGGTAATGATTCACTCATCTATTCCCCAATCACTCATAAACCATTAGCATCTTCTTAGCTGCTCTGGCCATGAACTTATTTTGGACTCTTATGGTCAATTCCTTCAATGGGTCTTCCCACACAATTGTTAGTAACCTATTACCTTATGCTACAGTGGCCACACCAATACTTGTCTCTGTTATCCACAGTGTCTGTTCTGTCTGTTCCTGTCATGGACTGAAAACACTGTGGGAAGCGATTAAATAGCTTTACCAATCTATCAGGTCTCAAATTTTGTATTGCCCAGTTATAACTTAGATCATATCACTGAACTACATCCTTTTATCATCAGTACCCTTAATATGTCCATCACTTTCATAGTTTTATTATTATAACTTGTCAACCTTTAACTCCTGAGCCTACATTTTCCAGTCTTGATTTGGACGACCTGTTACATGGCAATCTTAGAACAAACTCTTCATCATCATGCCAAAGTTAATGTTCTGCTGCCTTGCTCTAGTTCCTATATAACACCACCATCTTTCAGCTCATGGAAGATCAAAACCTCCTTCTGTCCCTTTCCCCAAAGACATAAAATCTCTCCTTGGGAATCAGAGTCCTCATATCATACTTTCTGGTTAAACATGTTAGACAAGCCAATGAATTCTCTGACTCTCAAATTTCTCATTTGTGGAATAAAAAAGCAAGCAACTACCACTTAGTGCAACTGTGTTAAATACAATAAATACCAAAGTTTTTTCCTACATCAGACTTACTTGCCAAAGATTCTCAGCTATATTTATCCCTTTTTGTACCCAAGAAACACAACTGTATTCATTTCTTAGCAACCATGCACCTCTTCCACTCATTTATTCATTCAGATCTCTTCCATATGGAATGCCTTCTAATCTCTAAATTTTCTAGAAGGCATTGGCTTTCTTGATCCTGCAACCAGATCTAACTGGTATATAAATGGCTTAAAAGAAATTCTTAGTATGGATTCTCACAGAAAGCATGTACTTAATAAAGAACAAAATGACTTGAGACTATTTCTTAACCTTTGCACCAGCTCCATATTTTCAGTTGCCCATCTGACATCATCTAACATGGGATAGGCAACTTTGCCTCAAATTCCATATAACATAACTAAGCATTCAGCACCACCTTTTAAATTAACTCTATTTCCATACAAACCTATGTCCTTCAGTATTCTGCCAACACTTCTCTTTCAGGATCAAATAATCAGTCATTTTTTAAAAAGTTCATATCAAATGATACAATAACAGAAAACTGGAAGCTGCCTCAAATTCCTTTTATTCTTTCACGTAGTCACCAAAAATTTCAGAAGTTTTCCTGTTTAGACTTTCTCTTTTTAAAAACCATATCTTAGCCATGCCCCTTACTTACTCTTAATGAGTACACCAACTCCATAGTAATTTATCAGTTTATATATTTAGCTATTTCAGACATTTTAATATAATAAACTTTTTGTTATTTAATATACAGACGTTTATATTAAAATGTCAGGGATTATGAAGTGCATGTGATAAATTATTTGGCAAATAATAACCAACTATAAGGCATAGCTATAAGGCTTTTATTTTCAAGTTAATAGAAAAATCTAAGGCAGAAATCTTCTATCTAAGTTCTTTTTAATTCCACCTTTCATGATCTTAGTTTACCCTTTAGAGTTGCAGAAAAGATCAGCTTTCCATATTGCCTCTAACCATGTCCCAAATCATCATTCTATGTTTACTTGTCCATATTATAACAGCATGGTAATAACAAGAGCAACTATTATTTATGTACTGATCAATTACTGAATGCCACATCTAGTATGCCAAGCCATACAGCATATTAACGCTGTATAGACAGCATATTAAAAAGCAGAGACATTACTTTGCCAACAAAGGTCCATCTACTCCAAGCTATGGCTTTTCCAGTAGTCACGTATGGATGTGAGAGTTGGACTATAAAGGAAGTTAAGTGCCGTCAAATTGATGCTTTTGAACTGTGGTGTTGGAGAAGACTCTTGAGAGTCCATTGGACTGCAAGGAGATACAACCAGTCAATCCTAAAGGAAATCAGTCCTGAATATTCATTGGAAGGACTGATGCTGAAGCTGAAACTCCAATACTTTGGCCACCTGATGCGAAGAATCATCTCATTGAAAAGATCCTGATGTTGGGTAAGATTGAAGGAGGGAAGAAAAGGGGACGACAGAGGATGAGATGGTTGGATGGCATCACCGCCTAGGTGGACATGAGTTTGAGTAAGCTCTGGGAGTTGGTGATGGACAGGGAAGCTTGGTGTGTTGCAGTCCATGAGGTCGCAAAGAGTCAGACATGACTGAGCAACTGAAATAAACTGAACTAAACTGAACACTTAGTATTGCGTATTAGCTATCTCATTTAATCCTCACAAAAACCCTATAGCGAACCTCTGTTGTTTCCATTTTACAAATGAGGATACTGAGATTTAGTCATATTAGGTCATATAAAAAGTAAGTTCAAGAGTTAGAACTCAAAACCTATTCTTTCTGTCTCCAGATCCTGTGGTAAAAGGAGCAAAATATGCCATCCAAAATATGCCACTTTGGGATATTGATTATATTGAATTAAAGTTACTTAAGAAACAGCAGTTACTAAAAGGACACTCTGATCCTCCTTCGTTTTCCTAAAAACAGGAAATGAATCTCCCATGTTTAGGGGAGACCTTCCCTGTACCAGGAGGTAAAAAGACATTCTATCACTAGAGACAGAGAATTCAGGGGCAAAAACCTATATAAATTAACCTTGGTACTTCTTTACTAATTAGCTACCCTAAGCTCAAAACCCTTTGTCAATCCAACACTAATTTATTGCTTCTTTGCCTAAATGTTTTGGTTACTTCTCTGAATCCCATATTTTGGGGGATACTGTACACAAAAAATTGAATTTGTTTTTCTCTGGTTAATATGTCTTATATCATTTAATTATTGTCTTAGTTTCCCCTTTAGAGTTGCAGAAAAGATCAACCTTCCACATTGCCTCTCTGTCTCAAAAGAAAGAAGGGAAAGGGTTTCCTTCTCTACCTGTGTTAATAACCAACCACACTAGTATACAACTTTTTCAGGGATAACAAAAATGAGGTTCAAACTACTTTCTTGTCGCTCTTCTGACACACCCAAGGTGGTTTATCATCTCTTGACTTCTAGGCCCAAAGCTATCTAGACAGTTGTATAAGCAATGAGCTGCGCACACTGTCCCCCATGTGGTTCAGTCTCACACCTTCACGAGCTCTATCAACTCCTGCATGTGTGCTGAGTTCCTCCATTGTGTCCAACCCCGTGGACTGTAGCCTGCCAGGCTCCTCTGCCCATCTAATTTCCCAGGTAGGAATACTGGAATGGGTTGCCATTTCCTACTCCAGGGGGTCTTCCTGACCCAGGAATCAAACCCGCATTTCTTTTGCACTCCGGCCTTGGCAGGCAGATTCTTTACCACTGCACCACTTGGGAAGTCCACTATCAACTCACTCGGTTGTATTCCTCCTTCATCTAACCTTAAAATACTCATTTGCTCCAGAAAATATATGTTTAGATAATATAAATTTTATTTCTATCTTATACAGAAAAAAAAGTGTATGAAACACACGCAGTTGAGCATCTTACGGGCCTCATAGCCTCCTTCATGTACTGTATTTATATAAACAGAAAGTCTCGTTAATTACATCTTCAAAATATCTCCCAGGATACTCCCTTCCTCTTCATTCCCACTATCATCAGTTATCCGGTCACTGCAATAATTTTTTAACTTGTTTCCCTCATTCTGTCTCTTCCTCTCTAATCTAACTTGTGCCCAGTTATCAGTTACATTACCAAAAGGCCATTTTGATCACATTACACTCTGGTTAAAAACTGCAGGACACACCTATATCCAAGGTAATCAAGTTATTCCTAAGTATTTAACTTCACTGCCCTGTGAGGTACTGCTACAGGTAACATATGACTTATTCTATGCCTTATGCCAAATTACACTTATTCTGACTTCAATATCATACAGCTTCTTCTGGATTTACAGAAAGATTAAACCCCATTTTTAATCCATTTCCAAAGCCTGTGCACATCCATTGTCTGCTAATGAGGATTCCCTTCTGTGAAACTAAGTTATCCTCTTGATCTCTACCCCACAGTTTAGCACAGAATCACATACATATATATACACATATGTACAGCAGTAACTCTTTTCATCTCACCAACTCTTTTCTCTCAGTACCTGGCATATTACAGGCATCACTGCATCTCCACACACCTTAATGTGGTGTGTACCTGCTGTTCAACAAAATGCTTTGCTTGATTTTCTTTACATTAAAAATAAAAATTGCATTTCTATCCCATCTATTATTTTAGATAAACATCATGTTAAGAGTTTAAAATGAAGCAGACATAAGGTAGTTTAAAGGTAATTCTATGGAATGCCCTGTAGTGATCCAAATAGGAAGGAAGTCCAAAAGGGAAGCGATATATGTATTTGTATGGCGGACTCATTTTGCTGTACAGTGGAAACTAACACAACACTGGGAAGCACCTATGTGTACTAATATGCTAAGTTGCTTCAGTTGTGCTGACTCTTTGTGACCCTGTGGACTGGAGCCCACCAGGCTCCTCTGTGCATGGGATTCTCCAGGCAAGAATATTGGAGTGGGTTGCAATGCCCTCCTCCAGAGGATCTTTCCCACTCAAGGATCAGACCTGCATCTCTTATGCCTCCTGCATTGGCAGGTGTGTTCTTTTCTATTCACGCCATCTGGCAAGCAACTATATTCCAACAAAAGCAATTAAAACAGAGAAAACACTCAAAAGAAAAGGGAATTTGTGGCTAGGATCATTTCTTTAACAAATATAACTTCTTCAGGTCCACCAACATTTTCTAAATTAATATTTTAAAACAAACTTTAAAAGCCTGCAAATAAAGTCAGTCCAAGGTGAACATTTCTGATAAGTGGATAATGTTTTGCTAATTCTAAGTGCAAAAAGACCTATCAGGTTCAAATTAAGAACATACACGGTTTAGCAAGGGGGGGTCCATAGAGATTAGGATATCTAGCAGACTGGGCTCATGTGTTTGGGCTGGGACAGATTTGAAGCTTTCCAATAGATGTTTATGTATTTCATATGTTTTCATTTTCACTGTACTCACTACCTTATTCTCAAGAGAGGGCCCTAGGTGCTTAGGCAGAGCCGGCAGCTGCTATCTAGCAAATCTGGAGAAGCACTGAATGGTCATCATACTCAGAAACTCTTTTCCCTCTCAGCTATTTTCATAGCACCTAAAATGTCAATTTCCAGTAGGGAAAGCAAGGAATCCCAATTAAGATGCAAATTCACATGTAGCGCTAGAAGAAAAGACTCAAGGGGGAAAAAATGTACTCCAGCTTCACCTACTTCCCAGTTCTGCCTCAGGCCAGCCTGCTGAGAGGAAATCCTGTAGAGCTTCAAAGTAAAGAACTAGGGTGAGCTTTTCCAGAGCTCTGTGTTCTGATTCTCAAGACAATTCTCTGTACTTGAACAGTCTACATTTACTTTCTTTAATATTTATGTCCTTTTGAGCTTTTCCTCAAATGCCCCAAACTATTTTCTTCAAATAGATGAATTTGATTGTCCCATTTCTTAAAGGGTGTCTAAGTTTAGATTATCTGGAGACACTGGCACAGAGTGTAATAGATGACTTCAACTAGGCAATAGAGCTGGTCTGCACAGATACATCACAAATTTGGCAAATGAAATTCCTCTAGTAGGACAGTGTGTGCCCATCAGAGCACAGGAGACCTGAGAATAGTTGTTTCCATAGAACTCTACTCAGATCTACCTACTTTAACCCAATGAAAACTTCATCTTACTCTGTAATGTCACTGAGAAGAAGTGACACTAACTTTCCATGTGGACTTTTAAACCGCATTTTCTAAACAAACACTGTTAAAAATCTCTTCACTGACTTAAAATGGAAGAAAATCAATTCTGGATATTGAATTTGTAATTATTGATCTACTCTTTCTGAATACTTAGAGGAAATAAAAGTACAGTTCAGACTGCCTCTATAGTCAGTAAAAATATGCCCCCTAGATATATTCTGCTGCTGCTGCAAAGTCGCTTCAGTGGTATCCGACTCTGTGCGACCCCAGAGACAGTAGCCCACCAGGCTCCCCCGTCCCTGGGATTCTCCAGGCAAGAACACTGGAGTGGGTTGCCATTTCCTTCTCCAATGCATGAAAGTGAAAAGTGAAAGTGAAGTCACTCAGTCATGTCCGACTCCTAGTAACCCCATGGACTGCAGCCTACCAGGCTCCTCCGTCCATGGGATTTGCCAGACAAGTGTACTGGAGTGGGTTGCCATTGCCTTCTAGTTTTACTAAATTCCCACTTGTAATAAGATTAATTTAATGGGGCTTGGAAGGTAGAAAGGTAAATTTATCAAATTCATTTCTCTCAGCAACAGAAGAAAAAAGGTCAAGATTTGCTAACTCTGATAACTTTAAACGTAGTATCATTATTTACCTATTTCCCGTTGAGATTATGGTTTTGAATTTTTTTCCCTTATCTGAAGGAGTTATGTTTGGCAGCTATCCATACTTTCAGGGCAACAGCGAAATATTTATAATGTTTATTAAGCAGAGAACTTAGGAATATAGGGAAGGAAAAAGATTTTTAGATTGTGTCAAATATTCTTTATGTTATTATTTTTATCACCAAGAGCATCACAATCTGAGAAAAACACATTAGCTTCAGAGAGTATTTGAAGAACTTACT
The DNA here is from genome assembly GCF_016772045.2 of Ovis aries. NCBI lineage: Eukaryota > Metazoa > Chordata > Mammalia > Artiodactyla > Bovidae > Ovis > Ovis aries. Next base: position 214,039,135 of record NC_056054.1, read on the forward strand.
TGCTATCAACATTTTCTTCTATCAAATACCAGACTAATCATTTGAAAGATTGTTGGTTCTGATTTTTTGAATATAGATCATAATTTTCAATACAAATAAGTCATTCACATACGAAGTCCTGCCAAAACACACTTTGCCCACAACAAGAACCAACTTAAGGTTAGCACTTAAAGAAAGAAGGTGTCATAGAGACATGATTTTACCTTATACAGTAGAAAACCTAAAGACAACTAAAATTAAGATATACACATGCAGATACACAAAGATTTGCTCCATAATCCATCTAAAAACTATATTTAGATAGAATTGACATCATGTTCAACAGTGAAAAAACTAAATAAGAAAACAAATTTTTAAAAGTATATTCAACCTTGGAATAAGTTGACAGGTCACTTACACAGATTTGAAGTATCAAATACCCTGTCAAATACAGTGTCTTAACATAACTTCCTTTTTTAAATTTGTGTCAGATTCTTCTAGAATATTTTAATTTTTAAAACTCCATCATTTTCAAGTTACTTTAGTTACTAGATCATCTGTTATAAATGAGGGGAACAGAAGAAAAAAAAAGATAAAGAATAAACTGCTTCTGCAAATTTACATTAGTGAGACCATGAATAATTAGACTAACAATCATTTGTATAGTGAAGCTGGCATTAAGTCTATTGTAATAACCCTTTTAAGATTTCAAAAATATCATTAAACTTTCCAGCTATTCAAATTTGTTGTAAAAATACACATTTACAAAGCCAAGTGTATTAGTTATTTTATGATATGCAACACATTAATCCCAAATTTCATGGCTTCAAACAATGATATTTATTATCTCTTTGGCACTGCTTCGCTGGATCTTTTGACTCAGAGTCTCATCAGGACTGCCTTCAAGGTATGGAGTAGGGCTGCTGCTCAACAAGGGGGTAGACCCGCTTCCAACCTCGTTTATATAGTTGTTGGTAGGATTCAGTTCCTCAAGGGGCTTGATCAAAGGTGACCCTAGTTCCTCATCTCATGAACCTCTCCAAAGAGAAGACCACAACATGGTCACTGACTTCCTCAGACCAAGTAAGTTAGGAGAGCTGGTCGGGGTGGGGAGGGGAATAATGATAAGACAAAAGTCACTTTCTCTTATAACCTCATCACATTAGCCATATTCTCTTCACTAGAAGATATTCACCAGGGACTGTGCTCACGCACAGGGTCATGCTGTGTTGTGCAGAGTCACTCAGTTGTGTCCAACTCTTTGAGTCCCTGTGGACTGTAGCCCACCAAGCTCCCCTGTCCATAGGGATTTTCCAGGCAAGAACGCTGGAGTGGGTTGCCCTCATCCAGGGGATCTTCCCAATCCAGGGATCAAACCCCAGTCTCTGACATTGCAGGCAGATTCTTTATTGTCTGAGCCATCAGGAAACCCAGGGAGAGGGCATTATAAAAAAACATGATTATGAAGACATGGGATCACTGCCTGTCACTGTAGAAGAAGTGTACCACATTACCCAGATGGAGTTAAAATAATGTCTTAAAGTGTTCCTGCTTTCTGCTTGGTTTTTCCAGTAGTTAAATTACATGTGGATCTAAGAGTTGGACCATAAAGAAGGCTGAGGGCCAAAGAACTGATGCCTTCAAATTTTGGTGCTGGAGAAGACTTGAGAGTCCCTTTGGCTGCAAGGAGATCAAACCAGTCAATCCTACAGGAAAGCAGCCCTGAATATTCATTGGAAGGACTGATGCTAAAGCTGAAGCTCCAGTACTTTGGTCACCTGATGTGAAGAGCTGACTCATTGGAAAACATTCTGATGCTGGGAAAGATTGAAGGCAAAAGAAGTGGGGCAGCAGAGGATGAGATGGTTAAGATAGCATCACTGGACTCAAGGGACATGAATTTGAGTAAACTCCAGGAGATAGCGAAGGAAGGGAAAACCTGGAGTGCTGCAGTCCATGGGGTCCCAAAGAGTTGGACAAAACTTAGTGACCAAACAACAACAACACAGCTTGTAAGTACCTGCATCAAAATTCAGACTCAAACTATGAATCTGGCACCACAGTTCATGCTCTGAATTACATACACTGTATGCGAAGGGCTTCCCAGGTGGCGCTAGTGGTAAAACCCGCCTGTATGTAAGAGATGGGGGTTTGATCCCTGAGTGAGGAAGATCCTCTGGAGGAGGGCATGGCAACCCACTCCAATATTCTTGCCTGGAGTATCACATGAAGAGAGGAGCCTGGTAGGCTACAGTCCGTAGAGTCTCAAAGAGTCAGACACAACTGAAGTGACTTAGCACGCACAGTATGCACATATGTTTGTTGAATTAAGATGGTGGATTAATACTCGGAATTACTTTCCTTTTCTTCTTTCTAATCTCCCATGTCTCAAGTTCCTGTTCATCAACGAATTAATCCAAAATATTTTACACCTACTAAATTCCAGTACTATATTAAGAATAAAGTATTGTCTTAATGCAGCTTTCATATTTTTTTCATAGATGCTTTCCTTGTTTGTTTCTTCTTTATCCCTAAAATATCCAGTTATTGGTACTTTATATTTGCTATTCCCTTTCCTCCCTTTTTATTATTAAAGATTTCAAACTATAAAAAAGTTGAAAGACTAATAACTACTTATAAGTCCTTTTATTAAATTATCTATTAATATTTTTACCACATCCTCTGGCTTCATCTCTTTCTTCCTCTCTGTCTCCTTCTTGCTCTCCCTCTTTCTCACATACACACACATGTAGCTTGTGCACCCACAAATCATCATTTTTATATGCTCTTTGATAATAAATTTTAGTACTTTTAAAATATGCAAACCTCACAAGAACTTAATTTTATTTATTTTCCCATCCTTTGTGTAACTGTCATATATTTTACACTTACATATGGAATAAAACCATATTATTATTTTAAACAGACAGACATTTTAAAAAGAAATTTTTAAAAAGTTGATTGCCTCTTCTATTCTCCCTCCCACAAATGTATCATTTTCCAGAGATCTCTGTTCTTTCCTGTAGGTTAAAGTTCTCATTGGTGTCATTTCCTATAGCACCATAATTTTTTTTTTCTTTTAGCATTTCTTGTAGTGCAAGTCTGCCAATGAGGAATTCTATCAGTTGTCATTCATCCAAAAATACATTTATTTAATCCTTTATTTCAGAGATGTTTTCATTGGATATAAAATCCAAGGTTCAACTTTTCCATCCTTTCAACATGTTTGAGATGCCATTCCAACCTCATTCATACCTGGCTATGGTTCATTATCATTACAGGAGACAGTGATCAACACCATCCCCATGGAAAAGAAATGCAAAAAAGCAAAATGGCTGTCTGAGGAGGCCTTACAAATAGCTATGAAAAGAAGAGAGGCAAAAGCAAAGGAGAAAAGGAAAGATATAAGCATCTGCATGCAGAGTTCCAAAGAATAGCAAGAAGAGATAAGAAAGCCTTCCTCAGCGATCAATGCAAAGAAATAGAGGAAAACAACAGAATGGAGAGACTAGAGATCTCTTCAAGAAAATTAGAGATACCAGGGCAATATTTCATGCAAAGATGGGCTCGATAAAGGACAGAAATGGTATGGACCTAACAGAAGCAGAAGATATTAAAAAGAGGTGGCAAGAATACACAGAAGAACTGTACAAAAAAGATCTTCACAACCAAGATAATCACGATGGTGTGATCACTCACCTAGAGCCAGACATCCTGGAATAGGAAGTCAAGTGGGCCTTGGGAAGCATCACTACGAACAAAGCTAGTGAAGGTGATGGAATTCCAGTTGAGCTATCTCAAATACTGGAGGATGATGCTGTGAAAGTGCTGCACTCAATATGCCAGCAAATTTGGAAAACTCAGCAGTGGCGACAGAACTGGAAAAGGTCAGTTTTCATTCCAATCCCAAAGAAAGGGAATGCCACACGCTAGTAAAGTAATGCTCAAAATTCTCCAAGCCAGGCTTCAACAATACATGAACCGTGAACTTCCTGATGTTCAAGCTGGTTTTAGAAAAGGCAGAAGAACCAGAGATCAAATTGTCAACATCTGCTGGATCATGGAAAAAGCAAGATAATTCCAAAAAAACATCTACTTCTGCTTTATTGACTATGCCAAAGCCTTTGACTGTGTGGATCACAATACACTGTGGAAAATTCTGAAAGAGATGGGAATATGAGACCACCTGACCTGCCTCTTGAGAAATCTGTATGCAGGTCAGGAGGCAACAGTTAGAACTGGACATGGAACAACAGACTGGTTCCAAATAGGAAAAGGAGTACGTCAAGGCTGTATATTATCATCCTGCTAATTTAACTTATATGCAGAGTACATCATGAGAAACGTTGGGCTGGAAGAGGCACAAGCTGGAATCAAGATTGCTGGGAGAAATATCAATAACCTCAGATATGCAGATGACACCACTCTTATGGCAGAAAGTGAAGAGGAACTAAAAAGCCTCTTGATGAAAGTGAAAGAGGAGAGTGAAAAAGTTGGCTTAAAGCTCAACATTGAGAAAACGAAGATCATGGCATCTGGTCCCATCACTCCATGGGAAATAGATGGGGAAACAGTGTCAGACTTTATTTTTGGGGGGCTCCAAAATCACTGCAGATGGTGACTGCAGCCATGCAATTAAAAGACACTTACTCCTTAGAAAAAAAGTTATGACCAACCTGGATAGCATGTTGAAAAGCAGAGACATTACTTTGCCAACAAAGGTCCGTCTAGTCAAGGCTATGGTTTTTCTAGTGGTCATGTATGGATATGAGAGTTGGACTGTGAAGAAAGCTGAGTGCCAAAGAATTGATGCTTTTGAACTGTGGTGTTGGAGAAGACTCTTGAGAGTCCCTTGGACTGCAAGGAGATCCAACCAGTCCATTCTCAAGGAGATCAGCCCTGGGATTTCTTTGGAGGGAATGATGCTGAAGCTGAAACTCCAGTACTTTGGCCACCTCATGTGAAGAGTTGACTCATTGGAAAAGACTCTGATGCTGGGAGGGATTGGGGGCAGGAGGGGAAGGGGACGACCCAGGATGAGATGGCTGGATGGCATCACTGACTCGATGGACGTGAGTTTGAGTGAACTCTGGGAGTTGATGATGGACAGAGAAGCCTGGCGTGCTGTGATTCATGGGGTCGCAAAGAGTCGGACACGACTGAGCAACTGAACTGAACTGAACTGAACTAAATGATATTTTATCTCCTTTGGCTGGTGTCAGGGTTTTCTTTTTAGCACGAATTTTAGCAGTTTGACTAGAATCTATCTGAATGAGGTTCTCTTTCTATTTACTCTATTATTGATGAAAATTTTTTAATCCATAACTTGATATTTTAAAACAAATTTGGTAAGCATTTAACTATTATTTCTTCCAAAAATTATCTCCATTTTTTCTGTCTACTCTTTTTGGGACTCATATCACATGTAACATAGATTACTTGACATTGTCTCTCAAAACATTGAAATTCTTCACTTTTTTTTCAAGTTGTCCTGTTTTATTTGGATAAGTACTTTCTACTGGTCCATCCTCAAGTTCAGTAATCTTTTCTTTTGCATTCTACAGTTTCATTTTAAGCCTATGGTTGATTTTTAAAATTTAAGATATTCTAATTGTTAGCTCTAAAATATTCATTTGTTGCACTTTTATAGTTTCTGCTTCTCTGCTGATATTTTGCCACATATTTATTTATTGTGAACAATCTTTCTTTTAAATCACTGAATATATTTATAATAATGGCTTTAAAGTCCTTTTCTACTCATTCTAAAATATGAATCTCTCAAGGTCTGTTTCTTATAACTGTCATTTTGTTAATTATGAGTCATACTTTTCTGTTTCCTCACATGCCTAACATATTTTAAATATTTTATATTAAACATTAGAGATGATGTTGCTGGGAGTTTAGATCATATTTGTCAACATAAAGAATTTTGAACTTTGCTTTCTTTGATTCACAGTATTTATGTTTATGTATATAAATATATATATATAGTAATATATATTTTAATTCCTTTTATTTTTTATTTCCCTCTTTTTTTCTTGATCTGGATAGACAGTGTCTTGCTTAGTTATTAATGTGTCAAAATGTCAACATGGGATGTGCCTACTATCTCTTCCTTTTTTTTGGTTTATACTTAATTAACTTCAATCTCTTTCTTCATTAGTTACTTCTTTGTAGTGCTTTTATTTTTATTTGCTGTGTTTCTAGGTTGAGAAATTAACTCATTTATATTATTCTTTCATATTTATTGATATAAATATTTAAGATTATGATATTTTCTGTTAACATTGATTTATTTATATCACACAGATTTGAATATATGGAGTTTTATATTAATTTTTGGAAATTCTGAAATTAGGATTTGTATGTTCCTTTTTCCTCAGGATTTGTTTAATAGATAATTCTGATATTTCCAGGTTGAAAGTCTTTCAAAATTAATATCTAGTTTTCTTGTGTATTGATACAAAAATGTTAGTATTATTAAAACTTTGTAACATACTAAGATCTTCTTTATAACTTAGTATACTGGTCAACTTTTATGAATGTTTCAAGAGTACCTGAGAAAAATGTATATTTTCTATTTTCATGATGTATATTTCAATATACATTTACAGTGTCTACCTTAGGGGAGTTGGTGATGGACAGGGAGGCCTGGAGTGCTGCAATTCACGGGGTCGCAAAGAGTCGGACACAACTGAGCGACTGAACTGAACTGAACTGAACCTTACCAATTATATTATTTAGTTCTTCTGCATCTACGGTAAATCCCCTACATACACTTCTTCAAGTTGCAAACTTTCAAAGATGCAAATGTGTAGCCAGGCATGAGTGAAATTGCAGCTGGCCCTGTCTCCTATTGCTGATGATCCTTCAACTCTACCATCTCCTACCTCCTCTCCCTCCTCCAGTCAATAACTCTTCTTGCCTGTTCACTTGATGCCAGTACCTCTATGCCAGCTGTTGTACTGTACCTTTCATGATACTATACCAAAAGATTAAAGATATTTTCTTTATTTTTTCTGCTTGTTTTTGAATGTATTATTTGTGTGAAAACGATTATAAACCTATTAGAGTACAGTAATTATAAACTTATTATACAGCTGATTGTGTTAATTGGGTACCAGGCTAACTTTGTTGGACTTATGAACAAATTGGACTATGAACATGCCCTCAGAATGGAACTCTTTCATATGCAGGGGTTGTTCAGTCACTCAGTCATGTCTGACTCTTTGTGACCCCATGGACTGCAGCATGATCTGTAAGGCTGCTCTGTTAGCTACCTGACCAGCTGCTTGGTTCCCTCATGCCACTTCTGTGCTCCCTTTTTGGTATCCTTTACAATGGGAGACTGAAACCTCACTGGGCAGATGGACTGCCTCCAAGAGCCTAAGGATTTGATCACCATATTTGATTGGGGACCCTCGGGTGGTCAAGTGGCCTCTTTCTTTCCAAATAGCAGCATGTGCATGTAGCACCAGAAAGGCATGCTTGGAGTCAGTGTAAATATCTACTCTTTTTCCTTTTCCCAGCTCTGACGCTCAAATCAGAGCTATGAGCTCAACTAATTGTATTGAAGTACCTGGTGGCAAATTTTTAGCCTCGTGCTCTCAAAATTGGAGACTACTGCATATCCGGCTCTTCTTTTTCCATCAAAGACAAAGCTGCTTCCATCAGTGTACCAGATTTCCTCAGGATTGGTCAGAGGATCTTCTGACAATCCCTCTTGGGATTTTGTGCAGTGGTCCAAAGTTTCTAGGCAAGAGTGAAAGGGGAGAGAGCCCTCGGGGGTAGGCAGGAGAGTGGCAGGGTTAAGAACCTCACAAGGGGACATAGTCAGACCTGGATTTTCCATCAGCACTACTTGATATCTGAGGATTCTTTGATCAGACATCCATAAATGGCCTCTCCCATTTAGGAGTTGTTTCACTTGGTGGCTGGTAAAAATAGTTTGCCCCCAAAAGAGAGTTTTAAAGCATCTTCTATCAGTTCAGTTCAGTTCAGTCGCTCAATTGTGTCCGACTCTTTGCGACCCCATGACTTAACTGTATTTAATTTTGTCATATCTTAGAGTGAAATTGATATAGAGTTCAAATTTGAACAACAGGAGGGTTAGGGGTGCCAACCCTTTGCACAGTTGAAAATCTACCCTCGGTAGCCCTTGTTCCAGAGTACCTGAGTTTTTTCCATACTCATGGTTCCTCTGTATTCACAGACTCGACCAAGTATGGATTGTGTAGTACTCTAGTGTTTACCACTGAAGAAAATCTAGCATACAAGTGGACTCACGCTTTTCAAAACCATTCTGTTCAAGGGACTACTGTATTGAAATTTTATTTTGCTATGCCATTTTAAAACTATAATGTTATAAATCAAAAAGAAAGATCTATGTCTTTCAGAAGAATTTGCGTGCTCATATGTTGAGAAATTTCATGGTGTGATCAACCTTATCTATCTCTTTAACTCACTGTGGGACATTTCCCTGAAATTCATACTTTAATATTAGGTGCCTTTGCCATAATTTTTCAGACCATCTTATTGGTATATTTTTATTCTTGCTCGTTGGATCAACTTTATTTGTCCAGCAAACTCCCATTCATCTAAGTTGCTTCTTATTCCTCCACTGTATCTTTTCAGTAAAGTCTTCCCAATCCATTTAGGAAGATAATTAGTCTCTCCTTTGCAGATTGCTAAAAGCAGGATGCATAGTTTTATTTAAGTATTTATTATTATGGAATGATGTAATGATTTTATTTCCTCTATCCTTCTATTGTCTCCTTTACTTGGCAGTAAGCACTTTGAGTGCAAGGAACTTGTTGTTTTTATCTTTATACTTAAAGACTCTCATACAATGGGTGGCACATAGTAGATCCTCAATAAATACTTAACGCATAGTAATCAAATTATTCCCATAGCCATAAATGCTTTCTGAATGCCATACCTTATCTTATTTATTTCTCAAAATCACCTTGATTTCTTAGATATAGCAAGATACCCTTTTGACAATGATTCTACTTGGTATATGTATACTCGTACCTTGCACTATATACATTACCATATTTGCTTGCACTGATTTTCCTATATATCTAATTCTCTACTAGATTATAGGCTCTTTTCTGAGGGGAAACTTACTACAGCTTGATAGAAATTACTAAGAAACTGTTGAATGAGAGAATAAATGAATAAACAAATGAGATAGGTACCACTGCCAAGAAAAGACTCTGGATGCTATTATTAGTATTTAATATAATGTAATACTTAGATGCAAACATAATAAATGCAATATTTATTACACATAATTATAATGCTAAATCAGTGTTAAATTAGTAACCCAAGTATTTTGCTTACACAAATTTTAATAGAAAAAGCAGTTTTAAAGTAATAAATAACATATCAATAAATGACTATGTTTCCTTACCATAAAAACAATGAATTCAATAGTATTTATATTTTGGAGAAAAAAATCTAGATAGAAAAAATATCTATCTCCTCTGAACAATGAGACTATATTAATGAATGAAGCATAGAAGTTCTAGTTCTAACATTCCCATTCATCCAATTATTGCTTTCCTCTCAAGGAACACTTTCAAATCATTGAATTCTTAGTTGATATTTAATTAGTTAGAATTTTTGGATAAAAATTTTTTAAAATATTGGCATTACTATATTTGAATGATGGCAAGAGATAAGGCTATGGTTTTTCAGGTGGTCATGTATGGATGTGAGAGTTGGACTGTGAAGAACGCTGAGTGCCGAAGAATTGATGCTTTTGAACTGTGGTGCTGGAGAAGACTCTTGAGAGTCCCTTGACTCTTGAGAGACTGCAAGGAGATCCAACCAGTCCATTCTGAAGGAAATCAGTCCTGGGTGTTCATTGGAAGGACTGATGCTGAAGCTGAAACTCCAGTACTTTGGCCATCTCATGCGAAGAGTTGACTCATTGGAAAAGACTCTGATGCTGGGAGGGATTGGGGGCAGGAGGGGAAGGGGACGACAGAGGATGAAGATGGCTAGATGGGATCACCGACTAGATGGACGTGAGTTTGGGTGAACTCCGGGAGTTAGTGATGGACAGGGAGGCCTGGGGTGCTGTGATTCATGCAGTCACAAAGAGTCAAACACGACTGAGTGACTGAACCGAACTGAACCGAACTGGAGAGATACTCAAACTCCACCTGGCCTGAGGAAACCATTTATAAGGTTTTGATAAAGAAAATAAATCAATTTTTATAAAAACATAATGCCACCTACTGCAAATCAAACTATAGGTCGCTTTTCTACCATAAATTTTAGTCTAATACTTTATCCCTTGATAATTACAACAAAACAAGTTTTTGAAAAAAATTATCTGTAACTTCCCATTGTCCTTCATTTCCAAATTTCAAAGCTTTCTAAAAAGTCATTCTTATTTTTCTAAAACTTTTAAATCATTCAAATTAAATCAATGGATTTGAGTCAAGTTGAAATGCCTAATAATAGTCTTAATATTATGACATATCTTACTGACTCTTTATCTTTCTGAAGAAAAAGGTTACTTATCCCTCTCCCCTCATATACACATATATAAAACCTCATGAATAAATTAAATAAACACATTGAGCCAGTCTTATAGAATATCTAGACTTCCAATTATTTCCAAGTAAAATTCAGAGAATTGACTTAAGTCAACAGATGGTTTGGGGCTTGTTTAAAGAAGAAATTATTTCACTCCATATGTAAGCTTGTGAGACATGCAATCAACTGCTGCACTTTTGCACATAATTTCTAGAATTCCATTTTAAGAAATGCATCCAGAGAATATTTAGTAGAGAACCAGTAACTTTAGAGTTTCTTTTCCTTTTACAGTAGTCAGGACCTCATTACCCTGTCTTACTGGTCCTTAATAAATTGGCTTGAAGCTGCTGCTATTTTAATATGTTTTATCTCAAATCCATTTAATTAATTTTGTTGATTATTTTAAACATTTGAATTAGCTATATTTGTACTTCTGGACTACTGAAGATAAAAACAACAATGTATATCCTTTTAAGAATAAAAGTAATCACTTATGCAAAGTTCTTCTGAGACAATTATTTCATAGGGGTTGACAATAATTCTTTGAGTGGCAACTAGGAAGGTTGATATGCTTTATTCCTCCAGTTCTACTCTTCTTTACGGCTGAACCATCTATAGTGCATTTACCAATTCTACTGGCTTTCCTCTGAGTGTAATGACTTTCCTTGTACTCTGTTAAAAATATATCCCCACAAATCAAGAAGAAGCAGATTCAGACTAAGTGGCTGAGAAGATTTACATTCTATTGCTAACCCAGTTATTACTCTGCTGAAAACCCCATAGCATCAATATAATGAATCCCTCAACTTCTGCAGCAAGCACAATTTTTCTTCCCAACCTCATTGGCTCCTAACTTTCTGCTTGACCTTTTACAATCTGTGTGCAGCAGAACTTCATTACAACCTTTTAATGATGCACAAATGGCACACAACACCAAGGTCACAGAAGATCCCAAGTGAAAACTTTTCAAACACCACTAGAATAGATATTGAGACCTCATTTAAGAGGCAGAATAACCTTATGGAGAAATCATACCTTAGGATTTAATGTGTTCCCCAAGGGCTGATAATGCAAAATATTGACAATGTGGTAAGTTGAATAACTAGCTCTCAACAAACCTTTTTTTAAGAGGAAGAGAAACTGACTTATCAAGCTATAAATGGCTAAGAGATCCTAAACAGTTCTTTTGGTGTCCTATCTCAGTGCTAGGAGGATAATAGCTTTAGAATTCCACCCAGACAGGTTTCATTATATAATTCACAACATTGATGTAAGCTCAAGAAGCCAACACTCTTATATATATATATATTTTCTTATCAGCTCAAGCCAGCAAAAAGCACCTCAAAATCCCATTGTAAAGTAAGTTAAGAATGTGAAAAGCACAAAATTACAGCATGGCTCTTCTCATGATTGATTGACTGAAAGTGGAGGAATCTTGAAGGTGTAGGAGTAAGCAAGTTGAATTGTAGGGCAGGATGGGATGTGCAAGAAAGAGGAAGGGAGAATTTGATTCTGATCAGCAATCTCCTTCAAGAAAAATGAACATTTGCTTGGGGAGCGAGAGTAAAAGGAAAGAGCCTCAAGGAAATGTTTATTTCTACTTGCTTTAAATCTTACTGCTCAAGGAAAGTAGAGGAGAATACATGTTCTGATTCTTCTTTTTGTACTTTTGAATCATTTCCAGGGTTTGTTTCCCATTTTCTCTTTTCCTGCCCTTCCTCTTTTTTCCTCTTTCTCTATTTTCACATCAGTTCAAAAAGTCCAGTTTATGCATGGTAGAAGTTATATGATCTGCTAACATATGAGATAGAATGGCTTGTTCAGGTTTAGCTGGAAAAGGGAAAACATTCCAATTCACTGCTCCCCCTAACATAGTCCCCCAACTCAAGTTTTTATTATAGAGTATATACTGAGTACCATGTGGAAAGAGAAATGAAAAATAAAAATAACTCTGAATTGGAGGCCTCTAGGAGAAGGCAATGGCACCCCACTCCAATACTCTTGCCTGGAAAATCCCATGGACAGAGGAGCCTGGTAGGCTGCAGTCCATGGGGTCGCTAAGAGTCTGACACGACTGAGCAACTTCACTTTCACTTTTCACTTTCATGCACTGGAGAAGGAAATGGCAACCCACTCCAGTGTTCTTGCCTGGAGAATCCCAGGGATGGGGGAGCCTGGTGGGCTGCTGTCTCTGGGGTCGCACAGAGTCAGACACGACTGAAGGGACTTAGCAGCAGCAGCAGCAGCAGTCCAACATTGGTGGTACCATGATGACTAGTTTCTATGTCCTTAGGAGAGCTAAGTAATTTTTCCTCCAACCCACACACTCACCAGCAATTTTAAAGAGGACAAAGATGAGAATTCAGAAGTCACAGAAATCAGTTCTAAATCCATAAGGGCTTTGAGTCCTTAGACACAGTGTGTACAAGAATGTGAGTTATACTGTCATATACAGCCAGGTTCAAACCTCCAGCTTAGATGCTTTATAGCCATGCAGACTCAGCACAATTATTTAACTTCTCTGTGCCTCAGTTTCTTCCTATCAGTTAGGAATAACAACTAACCTGGGTAGTTATTGAAAGAATTAGGAATAATAATCCATGTAGAGCTTACTGCTCAGAGCTTGCCACTTCAATGGATTCTCATGAAACAACCTGGGGTCATCTTAAGTCACAAGGCATATGACTTGATTCAAATATTGCCAGAAGTCATAGGTTTTCATTTTCACCAACTGTAGTCTCAAGATTGCAGCATGGCTATTAGGTTAAAGAAAAAAATATGGTTTCCCCAAGGTTTTTGCAGAAAAGTCTATCTGATTTGATATAGCACACTATTTAATAGGAAGTGAGTCAGACACAACTGGGCAACTGAACTGAGCTGAACTGAACTGAACAGAACATTGGGAATGGCTTCCCAGGAGTTTCAGTGGTAAAGAATCTACCTTCCAAGCAGGAGATGCAGGTTTGATCCCTAGGTACGAACGATCTCCTGGAGTAGGAAATGGCAACCTACTCCAGTATGCTTGTCTGGTAAATCCCATGGACAGAGGAGCCTGGCAGGCTACAGTCCATGGGGTCACAGAGTCTGACATGACACAGTGACTAAACAACAACAGCAAAACTGGGAGTAGAGGCTGATGCATTTTATAATCTATTCACAAGTTTGATCATTAAACTTCCCCCACCCTCCCCTAGAACACCTTCATTTACAGCCATTTTGCTCGTAAGCCATCCTATCCCATTGGCACTGAAAATACTCCTATGTGGAATTTCAACATAGTATCTCTTCTATGCAAAGTTGCCTTTGAGGCCAGGCTAACCCATGGCTTTATTTCATGCTCTAAGTCAATACTGGGCACAAAGAGATCCCTTTACTAGATTAACTAGCAAGACTACCCAGGAAGAAATACTAGATTGCACCATTTACCCTGCCAGGCTCTCTGCCGTAGGCTTCAGGGCCCAAGCAGTATGATGGCTGGCAGGTTTGGTAGCGAGCACAGATGGAGAATAATTGAGGTGCCCCAGTTAGCACCAGGCACATTGTGGAAGCTCAGAAAAGTATTAAACAGCAATGGGAAACTGCTCATATTCTCTCTACATACAGCTATTATATACATTTGTGAATATATTTGTAGATCTGATTATTCACATTTCATCCTCAAGCCTGCAGGGTTGAATGTGAAAGACCTGGCATTTGCTTTAAAAATTCTCAATATCTTGCCCAAGGATATGCTGAACCATTGGTACCAGAAATTATCTATAGACAAGGAAGTATTGACAAATTCAGTGCTTTAGATATTCCTGTGTAGAAATTTGCTGCTTTAAAATTTTTCAAAAAATGGCATAGATTACTGTAAGGAATACATTTTTTCTGCAGTAATCATGCAATACACATATGCATTTCCAGACTATCCTCACACCTCCTGGCAGAAATAGGTCAGTTAAAATTAGTGATGGGAGAATAATATTTTATTAATGTTTAAAATATATATGTGCAAGTTGACTTGCCATATAGTCAAGCAGTTTTTGATTAGTATTCATCTACTTACTTAAGAATTCTTCAACAAATATTTATGAGTATTTACCTATTGTGTTTCAGGCAATTTCATGGGCTCTGGGAAATGGCATGAAAGAAGCAAGATGAAATACATAAATCTCTTTATTAGTGCTATAACATAGCACTCTTAATGCTCTTTTCCAAATTCTGTGAAAGTGAGATTCATCTGCAGTGGAATGGGAATGATGTCCAATTCATGTGCTTTTATCTAATTTAACTGAAACAGGTACTTTCCAGTATAAATGCTTTACTTTGCCATAAAATTTCATTACACAATGTGTCAAAACGAGGTACAAGCAAATGGAGTTAAAGAAGTGAAGTTTTCATAATTCTAAAAAGTCAACTGTGAAAATAAAAACTGCCTCTCTGCCTAATTCCCCACACACATCCTGCTTTTACATGAATAATGATATAAAAGATTCTGAGCTCATTCACCTGACAAAGAAGGCATAAAAAAATACCGGTAAATATATTCTTACTTGCCTTGTTACCATTTGCCATCTGTATGGTTATTGCATTCTACAGTCACTTCACTAAAGATGCAAAGAAATTTTAGCTACAACTCTCTTCCCTCAAAATCACAGTCACTGTCATGGTATTGGATTAGTAACGATTGCGAGAATGTGGTTTCCTCCGAACACCAGAACAGTGTCGGACCAAGTTCAAAAATCTGCAGAAGAGTTACCGAAAAGTGAGAAATGGCCATGTGCTAGAACCCTGTGCCTTCTTTGAGGACATGGGCGCTTTGTTGAATCCTGCAGCACATGTTTCATCCACAGATAAGCCAAGGGAGATTCTGTCTCTCCCCAGACTGAAGAGAACTGGCATCAGTGCTAATTAATCTAGAACAGATCAATATGGTGGAGGAGGAAGAAGCTGCAGAGGAGTCTGATGGTGATGAAATGGGCGTTGAGTTTACCCGGAAGCCTGAGCTTCATGGTGGCCCTGTCATATTTCAAAACCTGAGTGGTGTGCACAGGGGCTACGAGGAAACCAAGACTTTCCTTGACACCCTCCATGAGACTTGGTTTTATGAAGCGCTGCAAGCCTGTCATCAGAAGAGCAAGTTGTATGGGGCCGTGGCTGAGCAGCTGCGAGAGTATGGCTTCCTCCAAACTCCAGAACAGTGCCAGACCAAGTTCAAAAGCCTTCAGAAGAGTTACCACAAAGTGAAAAATAGTCATGGGCTAGAGTCCTGCAGATTCTACAAGGAGATAGATGCCCTGATTAACTCTCAGGCATCTGCTTCTCCCATCAGCTCCCCAGAAGACGCCCCATCACCCTCAGTTCAAGAAAGAGACGACATGGAAATTGAACCTAAGGAACCTACAGGCTGGGAACCTGAGGAGGATTCCCAGGAGGCGCTTGTTGAAGACTGGCAGCAGGAGAATGAGTGAGGAAGAAATCATAAGAGAACCAGAATTCCATTCTATACATCTGTGTCTCTTTTGTCTCTGAGGGAGAGGGAGAGGATGGGATGATTTGGGAGAATGGCATTGAAACATGTATACTCTCACGTAAGAAATGAAGTGCCAGTCTATGTTCAATACAGGATACAGGATGTTTGGGGCTGGTGCATGGGGATGATCCAGAGAGATGATATGGGGTGGGAGGTGGGAGGGGGATTCAGGATTGGGAGCTTGTATACACCCGTGGTGGATTCATGTCAATGTATGGCAAAACCAATACAGTATTGTAAAGTAAAATAAAGTAAAAATAAAAAAAAAAAGAACCAGAATTCCAGGGACCTCCAGGTTTACTGCAAAACCTGAGTGATTTTGAAATTGCAAGTAGTATCAAAGACGATGCAACACAGGTAATCTGTAAGGACATGGAGCAGCATAGGACATTCATAGAAAAGTCTAAAAGGGTCGTTTTCCAGAATGTTGATCCAGGTAAATGTTGTAAAAGGGATTGCATCTCAGGAAGACAGTGGGAAAACCTTCATGGAATCAGACAGGGAAGACTGGTGCCTCAACATCGAGATTTGGGGAAAGCCCTAGTGCATCAGAGGCCTCTTGTGGGGAAGAGGCCCTTCCGGCTCCTCAGATATGGAGAAAGCTTTGGAAGGAGTGTGCATCTCATGTGCCGCCTGACCCACCAGAAGGAAAACCCTTCTAAGTGCAGTGTCTGTGGGAAGTGCTTCGGCAGAAGCAGCAGTCTAGTGCGACACCAAAGAATCCACACGGGAGAAAAACCTTTTAAATGTCTCAACTGCGGGAAAAGCTTTAACGACTCCTCCAACTTTGGTGCCCACCAGAGAATTCACACAGGGGAGAAAACCTACACAGGTGGAGAGTGTGGGAAATGCTGCAGCCAGAGCTTGAGTCTCATTATACATCAGAGAACCCACACTGGAGAGAAGCCCTACCCGTACGGAGAGTACGGGAGGAGCTTCACCAACATTCGCACCCACCAGAGTGTCCACACGGGCAAGAATCCCTACAAGTGTGTGGACTATGAGAAAAGTTTCAATAACGGTACGGGATTTCGCGAGCACCGGGAGTACACACCCGGGAGAAGCCCTATGGGTGCATCCAGTGTGGCAGACACTTCGGCAAGAGCTCTGTGCTGATCAAACATCGCAAGGTTCACCTGAGAGAAAAGCTGCTGCCACCCTGCCAGTATTCTGCTCCCCGGATAACCCCCTCAAGGAAGGGGAAGGCTGATGACTTCAGGCAGACTTCATGATGATGAGCTCTTCTCTTCCTAACCATCCACTTGGCCATTTTACCCTGATCTCACTCTCGGAAGCAATCTTTTCTTAGCTATAAAGTGTCATTCCCAAGATAAGCTTGAGAGTATAAATAAGCTAAAGGCTTGGATCCTGTTCTCACCTCTGCCTCTTACTTGATTAGTCTGTTCCTCTCCTTCTAATACTAATCCAATACTCGCAAGCAATACTAATCCAAATATTTTACTCTTTCTTCTATTTTTGACTTCACAAGGATTTCTTTTCATCATCTGAGACTATCTCCTTTCTACTGTAAAAGAGGTAAGAGGTTTTAGCAAATTAAAGGAAATAATTTACCAACCCCCCAGGGGATCTAATTTTATAATTATATCTAGCAAATGTAGTAACAATAATTTCCTTGACTGAAGATGACTCTTCTCCATATTAGAAGGTCATTTTTTTTTGATTGAGGCTTGCAACAGATTTAGATGGACAGTTGAAGGGAACAAAAAACGGACCCCAACTTAGCAAGTTAGATGACCAGAAACAACTCTGGAGAATCAACAGATGACAGATGTGGCAACCAGACTGCCCTCCCATGGACATCCAAACCAAGACCATTGCAGGATCAAGGTTACTTGAGCCAGAGCTGGCTATCGGTGGTAATAATAATGTATAAGGAGGTGTATATATAATTATATAACAATAATATATAACAAAAATATTTAAGGATTAGAAAACTACATGGAGGGGCATTCCTCAAATCCAGCTGCCAAGCAACTCAATTTTATGTCCTGTGTCTTGGTGAAAGGTTTTGTGTGTGTATATATATATATAATTATATGTTCACCTTTCTGCCCGGCTATCGTCAGACCTAGAGCTGGACTCATAGTATGAGATGTTCAGAGTCCCTGCAAATTAAGGTTCATCAGCATCTCACATGTGCTGGCTTCTTTTTCTGCTAAGCACTGCAGCATTAACACATGTCTAATTACTAGGAAGTTTCCCTTCCCCCCACAAAAACAGTGCCCTGACATATCAATGCCTCTAAATTTTGTTGTGATAAAAAAAACACCTAAGTTATGACTTACTTCTCTTCTCCTCTAATTACAATTTAAGGCCAATTTAAAACCAATTAAGTTCTTGTTATTTTTTCCCCAGTCTGCCATTAATAGGCCCTAAATCACAAGAATATAAGAGGCTGTGTAACATCAATCTACAGTCACAATACTTTCAGTAGAGTTGTCATGAAATTACAGAAGGATAACAAAATGACTAGATGTAATTAGGCAGGAGGAAAATAGGACTCAACTCAAACTGTCAATCAGCAAATAATTAATCTTAATGTAGAAAAATGAAAAAATATATATATACATGACTTAAAAGTCATATTATAAAAACTGCATCCCCGAGAAAATGAAAGCAACCAAAGATAAATTAGAAGTCCTTTATTATTAATTTGATGAAGTTCATGTTTACCATAATAAATGACAAGGTTTCTCAATTTATTAAAATGCCTGAAAGGAGAATGGTTTTCTTAAGTCTAAAATATAGCACTTGAGCTTATTAGCAAATGACATAGAGAAATTTAATGTTTTATTAAATGGTTCATTACAGAAAAATAGAAACAGAAATGGGCATTTATCTTCGAGGAGTATCCATAAAAATCCCATTATATATACTAGTCTCAGAGAACTTCTATAGTGAGAACTTTGAATTCCCCTTTGTATTGAAAGTAAAACCCACTCCAATGAAAGATGTATGGTTTACTTATGGTTTACTTATCTTTTAAGAAAATTATAACCCTGAATTAGTAGGAAAAAGCCCAAGTAGACTGTTTAAATGACATATGAATGATAATTCTGTATTACATATAATTCAATAAAAGGAAAAAACTATTCTCAGACGGCAAAGATTAAAAAAGATCTTCCAGTCTATCTTTGTTCCCATCCATATGACTTGATTTCAGAACCTCCAAAACCTGAATCTATAAAAGAGAGCAAGAAAAACTATTCTGCTCTTAGTAAGAAAATACATTTGAAAGAGAGTGTAGCATGAAAAGGGGAGAAAGCAGACATTAGGAACCACCTGATACACTTATTACATCAGGGTAAATTATCTAAATGTTTTTCTAGGAAAATAGGCTGCAAGTTATCACGGTTAAGAGCCTGATTTCTAGGGATAGGTCTTTGCTCAGATTTCCTTGGGCAAATTATTTAACCTTGTTAAGCTTTAAATTCTGCATCTTTAAAGAAGGGATAATCATAGAGTCTTTCTCATAGAGTGTGAGGGTGTACAGTTTAAGCATCTGTATCACTGGTTTACTTAGAATGATTTCAAACTAATAAAAGTCCAGTAAAACCAATTGGAAAATGTACTATAAATATGATGTCAAAACTATATAGGCAGTGTCAAAAGGTGCACTTATAATTAGTATGGTAATTAGTGAAATTGTGTTTGTAAGCCCACTAGAGGCATACATTTTTAAAATTAAAACAATGATTTTGCTTCACAGTTTGCAAAATTCTTTCAATTTCATCACCATATTTAATCATCATAATGACACTGAAACCTGAGTGGAACAAGGAACTCCAATCTGGTTTTTGATGAGCAGACTGAGGCTCAGGAAGAGTGAGAAATTTGTCCCTCACTGCATGATATTAAGTCTTGAAGGCAGGAGACACACCCAAGCTTTTTTTTTTTTTTTTTTTTTGGCTTTTAATGTTGATTTCAAGGTACTTTCTTCCACATTACACTATCCCCCTAAAAATAATATTGCTCTGACAGATTGCTATAACTCTAAAAATTCTTACACGTGTGCTTTGGGAATAGTATAAGAGTAGGCATGGAGTACAAATAGCCTCATTCTGTAATGTTTCTCCCTGGATAAGGTAGTGATTAACTAGCTATAAAACATTATTGTGACATCTATTCTGTTAGAAGCATTTTTGATAGAGTATTGCTGCTATTTTCACAAAGCAGTTGGTACTATAATATAATAATCTCTGGTGATTAAGCCAAATTAGGAATCCTCTAGAAGTCTATTGGTTGTGAATTTTGTTGTCAGGTTTGCAGTACTGAAAATCTCACAGATATCAGTCATTAGTGTCAGTGACACAGAGGCTTAAACTGTACACCCTCTACTAGAAGCACCTAATTATCTCACCATTCTCTTATTAATGACTAGTAACATGAGAGTTTAAATAAATGACATAGTAAAATATTAGCCTCAAGGTTCACCATAATATAAATTTGGTTGGTTCCATTTGATTTTTATTACCATATTAAAAAATATCTGTACAGTACCCTATTTAATGCATTAAATTATATGCTATAAGAAGAAATATGGCTATTCACTTCAAGTTAAAAAATGAACAGGTTCCAGTGAACTTTGCATCATGGGTTTTTTAGTATTGATATTTATTACAAATTATGTATTCTCAAGCATGAAAAGTAGAAGTTAGTCACTCAGTTATGTTTGACTCTTTTGCAACTGCATGGACTATACCCTGCCAGGCTCTCCATCGGATTTCCCAAGCAAGAATACTGGAAGTAGGAAGGAATATCATTCCCTTCTCCAGAGGATCTTCCCAACCCAGGATCAAACCCAGGTCTCCTGCATTGCAGGCACATTTTTTACCATCTGAACCACCAAGGAAGTCCATGTCAAGTATGAACCTGCTAAGTTGCTTAGTCGTGTCTGACTCTTTGCAACCCCATAGGCTGTAGCCTGCCTGTAACTCTGTCCATGGGATTTTCCAGTCAAAGATACTGGAGTGGGTGGACATTTCCTTCTACAGAGGATCTTCCCAGCCCAGGGACTGAACCCACATCTCTTATAACTCCTGCATTGCAGGCGGGTTCTTTATTACTAGTGCCATCTGGGAAGTCCTGTTCTCAAGTATATTCCTTGCTTAATTTAAAAAAAAATCATCAATTTTCTTGTTAACTTTGAGGTATCCAGAGAAAATAATTTATATACTTATGAAGGAAAAGGAAAAGTAGAACATGCTATCAAAAGAGGGCAGAATTGGGTCAGTCTCGCTTACACATTGATTGCAGCCTCATGCACTGAGTATTTTTCTCCTATACATACATGCGTTCTCTTTGCCCCAGATTGTAATGACACTTCATTTTACATCTCCAACCCAGCACATTCATAAAGCAGTTCATAGGGAAAAGAGTCCAGTGACATCTTATTATGAGTGTGAGGCTGCAAGTAAAAAAAGAAATTAACATCTTGCTGAAGATTTGCTTGGAGTTTGTGAGCCCTAAGTGTTAAAACAGTTTATGCTATATGAATAACTAAATTTCTCCACAGAGGAGAAGAGGGTCTTTACTGGCACCAGAAAAGCAGAGAATCCATGTCTGGAGCTATTATTGTCAAGCACATAAATCTACATCTCTTTTCAATAGTATTGCCCTGCATCTTTATCCAGACAAACAGAAAGTTAGATAGAGTAAAAGCATATGAGGGAAGCTGCTGTATAGCACAGGGACCTCAACTCGGAGCTCTGTGATGACCTAAAGCGGTAGGATGGAGGTGGGGTGGGCGGGATATCCAGCAGGGAGGGCAATGTATGTATACGTATAGCTGATTCACTTCATTGTAAAAAAAACTAGCACAATAATGTAAAGCAAGTACACCTCAATTAAAGAAAAAAAAACATAGAAAGTTCATCTGTCTGCCAGGGATATACTTTTAACTTCTGAGTAGGTGGGATCAATATTTAAATGACACAAAAAGCATAATTCCATATTCTTTTTGAGCTTCTCACACAGGCTAATGCCACTTACTCTCAAGCAACATCTCCTTCTATTAGTCTGATCCCATAGTTCTCCCTATAACCCTGGGTACTATAATTACTTTCTTCTTTTAGATTTTGTGACATGCCCTGGTTTATAAGCTATTCTGTCCCATTCACATCCTCCAATCCCTGAAGCATCTTCCAGGCATCCATGTAGAGTTGATTGCCACATATAAGGGTAAGAGAAAGTCAGAGCCATTCCAAATTGATTGTAAGAAATCTGCCTTGCAGCCAGTTAGTTCTACTACAGTAAAAGCCAATTCACACAAAGCAAAAGGGAGCTCTCCTTGGTCTGCGTGGTGGCTGACCAGCTAACAAAGGTGAGAACGGAACGGTCTCATCAATAAAACCCCAGGCTTGGCAACTCTTCGGAGGGACTTACCAACTCTTCATTTACTGTCTCTTAGACTGGGGCTGTGAAATTCAGTCCACATGGGTCCCTTTACAAATCGGTCTAATACAGCAGGTGGTGCTCCGAAATGGGAAACCAGTGGGAACTTGGGTGAGTCACGTTATTTCTTAGCTCCTAGTTACTTCATCTTAAGAACAGAATCTTATTTCCAAGTGTAATAATACCTGGAACCACATCAAGTAAAACATGTAAAGCAGAGTTGGTGCAGCAGAACCAGAAGAAGGGAATCATAGGCCTCCCTGGGTTCTTTACCTCCTGCATTTGGCTACGAGGGAAATATAAGGAACATTAGCATCTCATAGGACTCTTTTGGAAACTGTGGGATCAGTGTGTGATGTCACACACACACATTTAAACCCCTGTGAAAAACCTACAGTTTCTGATAATTATACTAACAATATCCTGAGAAGCGCTGGGAAGGGTGTATCTTCACAATGCTTCTGACTGTTGGATGCCAGAGTTGGCCAAGCCTTTTCCCAATATCTAACCTTTCAGCCTAGCCCTCTCTTCTTTCTCTAATGAGACTTATCATGCTCAACTGGTCAGAGAAACAGACAGAAGTGACACTTCTCACCCTCAGAGCAATAACTCTAGTCCCCATTTCACCATTATAGCTTCCCTCTTGTGAGTCTAGAATGTTCTTCAACATTCATGAGTACACTTTAAAGGAAAAAAGGGTATAAATGAACTTATCTATGAAACTGAAATAGTGTTACAGATATAGAAAACAATCTTATGGTTACCAGGGAATAAGAAGGGAGAGGGATAAATTGGAAGATTGGGATTGACATATACAAACTACTATATATAAAATAGCTAACTAATAAGAACCTACTTATTAGCACAGGAAACTATTCTCAATACTCTGTAATGGCCTTTATGGGAAAAGAATCTTAAAAAAGTGGCTATATGTATAAGCATAATTGATTCATTTTGCAGAAACTAACATTACATTATAAAGCAACTATAGTCTAATAAAAATTAACTTTAAAAAGACACCTTCAGCTGAGAGAAGAAAAACTTTAAAGAAACTCTTGCTGAAAAAGATGCCAAGACGGAAGTCCCAAAAGACTGACATAATTAACTTCACCTTTTTAATCCCAAGCAGAGCCTCTTCTTTATAAGCAGCCACAATATTAGTTGTCTAATAGTGACTTTGCTTATTTGATGCTAAATGATGCATTATTGCCTGACAGTTGATTGTGTGTGTGGGCTAAGTCTCTTTTGCCGTGTCTGACTCTTTGTGACCCTATCAGCTGTAGCCTGGCCAGGGGATTCTCCAGGCATGAATATTAGAGTGATTTGCCATGCCTTCCTTAGAGGGTCTTCCTGACCCAAGCATCAAACCTGCGTCTCTGATGTGCCCTGCACTGACAGGCAGGTTCTTCACCACTAGTGTCACCTGAGAAGTTCCAAGAGTTGATTGTAGACTTTTAATCTGTGATAAATATTAGGTCAATGTGATCCACAATCATGCTAGGAAAATTTGAAAAAATAGACATTTCACAGTCCCAGTTTCATGGAATTGAATTCCTTTCTTTTCATGGTTATTGATACAAGTATCAGCTAAAACCTGATCCTAAAATGATTTTTCTGAGTACTTTACATTTGCCTCCTTAATGTCAATGCCAGTAGCCTATATATCAGTGCCCATTCTTTTGAACTCTATGGTTGGTTTCTAATCACTAGAGTTATTCTCTAATGTGACTGTACATAGAAGTGCTGACTACCTTTGGTATAAAATTTAGAATGTACACCTATATGTAAATCTGTTCTAATTTCATCTCTTTCCATAAACCAAACCAATGATCTAAATGAAATGACTTTTAAACTTTTTCCTTATTGCTTAATATTTAGCAGAGAATCCATAAAACTGACATTTTTCTCTTCGTTATTTAATGTAACATAACTGTCTTTCATGCGTCTTAACTCCCCAATACATTACCCTCTTTCATTTCCCTTTCACTCAGTATCCTTCTACCAATGTCTTTAGCCCTCCACATTAAGCAGCATATTGATTATCCAGCTTCTTTCCCTCTCAATATTCTTACACAGTCCTCTTGTATAGGCTTGGCACATCCATCATCCTGTATTCCTCTTTTATACATAGTGAATAATTGTATTTACATAGTGTCCAGTTCCAAGGAATTAAAGCACTTTAGATTACTTTGGGAAAATATGTGTAATCAGTTCTGACAGCATTTCTGAGACAGGCAGAAGCAAAACACTGTAATCCATTTTTACTAAGTGAGAAAGATGGCAGTGGAGATAGGGAATTAGCCTTCGTTCACACAGACATTTTCTAGTAGTTACAAACTGACATTCAACCCCTGGCCAAGTGTGCTGGCTAGCTCTCTCCATCCCCTTCTTCCCATTCCTGCTCTGACTCCCCCTAGTCCAGGCCATCTACATATGCTATTGCCACAACTGGACTTCCTCTGAGACTTCCCATTCTTTTGACGCTAATCTGCTTTGTTTTATCCTATTATGGTCGGGATGTGTCTTCCTGAAGAACTTCTCTGCTCATGCCATTTACTGGCTCAAAAACTTCAGTAGCTTCCTATCATCCAATACATTGACTTTTCTCACACCAGCATTTGAGTGTCTCAATCTAACTTTTCAAATATATCAATAACTGCTGCCTTATATCAATATATGAATATTCTATGTGACCAATAGAGTTACTAGCTGTTTCCTCAAAGTCTCAAGCTTTTCCACTCACAAGTCTTTGTCCACACTGTTTCTGATGCTCAAAATCACATTTCTCGCCCCCACCCCCCCTCCATGCACTAATCCTGTCTGTCACTTTTGCTCCTTGGGGATCATTTCCAGTGCTTCTACTTATATGAACTTCATTCTGGATTTGTGAGTCAGCTGGAATCTATCTTTTTCAAAGGTGCAGAAATTTTTGCTTGTCTTTTGGTGTTTATGATAGTCTAATGTATTCTTTCTCTTTTTTACTTATCAGATTCATACAACATAAAATATCTTTGTAGCAATAACTCTTTCCCTAGTACTTTTAAAAGCTTTTTGTAGTAACTAGCACCTATAAGTCTTTATCTAACAAAGTTCTTTATGTATTTAATTTGATTTCATTAATTTTATTGCATCATACTTATGAATGTATCTTATCCTCAAGCGTTATTTTTCATTACCATTCACAAGATCATCATTTAACATTCTTTTAAAATTCTTGAACTCTGTTTTTCTCTATTATTTTTGTTGGTTCCTCTTTCATCTCTTAATCCTGGCATTCCATGTGGACTCTCAGATACTCCTTTATAGATTGGTTCTTGTCTCTTACCTATATACTGTCTCCAGGAGGAGTTCTTTTACTCGCAGCTCTAATGTGTGACACACAATACTACCTACAAGTTTTTCTCCAGCCCTGCTCATTCTCTGTTACCCCACTTCCAATAGTCTCTTTAATGTTTCTGGGAGGATATCAACTTATATGTGACCAAATTCACCCTCTTCCCCAGAGACTCTTTGACCATCATTGGCACCAATGGCTTCACCTCTCTTTGGCGCATTAAGCTGAAATTTATCCTCTAAATCAATCTAATTCTCTCACTGTGCACCTAAGGAAACTAAAGCTTGGAAAAGGTAAGGGGCCAGCCCAAACTACATAACTGATTTTTAGATCAGTTAATATTAAACCAGCAGCCCATCTAGAGGGTTGTCATAGAATCAACCTCAGGAAGTCTGCCGTATTGTAGCAATGATGAGTTGAGGATGCTGACTCTGTCCTACAATGTCTCTTCCTGAGGGTAGGTTTAACACATCTCCTCTTGCCAAGTTCTGAGAATAGATGAGTTTCTTCTTGTGCAACTGCTTTATTTAGATCTTTCAAATGGTAAACTTGATCAAATCTTCTCTTTATTGCCTTCTAGAAAGCTCATATTCCAATTTTTGCCTACACATAGCAAACATTTCAGATTTCAGAGTGCCCATTTAGAACCCCAGGGTACTACATGGTTTCAAATTATTTTTCCTTCCAAAATTTTTCCTTCACATAAATTTCATCAACTACCTTCGTCTGAAGAAAATAACTTGTAAATTATATCTATTTTTTACTATCTTCAATATTTTGGAAGAATAAAACAAAAAATTAACATTTTCAATAAAAATATTTAGCTGTACAAACAACACAGTGATAGGGATAGAACTTGGTACAAGGTCTCCAGATGCTCAGTGGCACACTGTCTTATCTGGCTGTTCTTTATATTTACTTGATACATACTGTGTACTTGTGTGTGTAGGTATATGTGTATGCTTAAGATTTAATCATTTCTTATCCTTCCTATCAGATTGTAAAATCCCAAAGGATGGGAATCGCCTATAAATTTTTTTTACAATCTTCTCAAGCAAATATAATGGTATGTGCATATGGTATCAACACAATAACTGAATTTGGACAATTCTCAATCTATCACTAAATCCTAACCCGTATCTCAATTCTCAGTCACCATCTCATTTATATATAGAACTGTCTATCTGACCTTGGCTAAAACTGTAATCCTTTACTTGATAGAATAGACATGTAATCGTGGTGTTTACTGTAAAATGAATTTCTGTTAATGGAATCTTGACTTCTCACTAACTTGAGGGAAATGAAAAAAATGTGTACTTCATGAAAATATACAAGTGTACCTCATAGATATTGTGGGTTCAGTTCCAGATCACTGTAATAAAGTCAATATCAAAATAAGCAAGCTACATGAATTTTTTTTGTTTTTCACTACATATAAAAATTATGTTTATACTTCATCATAGCCTATTAAGGGTGCAATAGCATTATGTCTAAATATATATATATATATATATATATATATATGCTTTAACTAATACGTATTTTATTGCTAAAATGTCTAACCATCATCTGAGCCTTCAACAAGCTATAATCCTTTTGCTCATGGAAGGTCTTGGCTGGATGTTTATGACTGCTGACTGATCAGGTGGTGATTGCTGAAGGTTGGGGTGGCTATGGCTATTTCTTAAAATATGACAACAATGAAGTTTGCTGTGCTGATTGACTTTTCCTTTCACAAACAATGTTTCTGTATCATGCAATGCTGTTTGATAGCATTTTATCCACAGTAAAACTTCTTCCAAAACTGGAGTCAATCCTTTTAAACTCTGCCACTGCTTTATCAATTAAGTTTATGTAGTAATATTCTAAAGCCTTTGTTGTCATTTTAAGAATCTTCACAACATCTTCATTAGAAGTAGATTCCATCTCAAGAAACCACTTTTCTTTGCTCATCCATAAGAAGTAACTCCTCATCTATTCAAGTTTTATCATGAGATTGGAACAACTCAGTCACACCTTCAGGCTCCACTTCTAATTTTAGTTTTCTTTCTATTTCTACCACATTTACAGGTACTTCCTCCATTGAAGACTTGAACTCTTCAAAGTCATTAATGAAAGTTGGAATCATCTTCTTGCAAATTCCTGTTAATGTTCTTATTTTGACCCTTTGCCATGAACTGTGAATGTTTTTAAAGGCATCTATAATAGTGAATACTTTCTGGAAGGTTTTCAACTTCCTTTCTCTAGATCCATCAGCAGAATCACTATCTATGGCAGCAGTAGTCTTAAGAAATTTATTTCTTAAATAATAAGACTTGAAAGTTGAAAGTACTCCTTGATTCATGGATTGCAGGATGGATGTAGTGCTAGCAGGCATGAAAGGAACACTAGTCTCACTGTACATCACTATCAGAGCTCATGAGTGACCAAGTACATTGACAATGAGCACTGATATTTTGAAAGAAATCTTTTTTTCTTTTTTTTTTTTGAGCAGTAGGTCTCAACAGTGGGCTTAAAATATTCAGGAAAACATGCTGTAAACGGATGTACTGTCATCCAGGCTCTGTTCCATTTATACAGCACAGACAGAATCCATTTAGCATAATTCTTAATGGCCCTAGGTGTAGCCAATGATAAGTGAGCACTGGCTTCAACTTAAAGTCACCAGCTACATTAGCCCCTAACTAGAGAGTCAGCCTGCCCTTTGAAGCTTTGAAGCCAGGCATTGACTTTTCCTCTCTAGTTATGAAAATCTACATAGCATCTTCTTTCAATATGTCTGTTTTATCTACGCTGAAACTCTTCATTAAATATTTTAGGTAGATTTTCCGGATAACTTCCCATCGCTTCTATATTAGCACTTGTTTCACCTGCACTTTAATGTTATGGAGAAGACTTCTTTCCTTAAGCCTCATGAGTCAACATTCTGGTATATTCAAACTTTTTTTCTGCAGCTTCCTTACCTCTCTAAGCCTTCACCGCACTGAAGAGAGATAGGGCCTTGCTTTGGATTAGGCTTTGGCTTAAGGGAGTGC
The DNA here is from genome assembly GCF_016772045.2 of Ovis aries. Lineage (NCBI taxonomy): Eukaryota > Metazoa > Chordata > Mammalia > Artiodactyla > Bovidae > Ovis > Ovis aries. The sequence continues at coordinate 214,067,963 of NC_056054.1, forward strand.
TGTGACTGTTTAATCTTCTATCCAGACCCTTAAAACTTTCTCTACATGAGCAATAAGGCTATATACATATCTTCCTTATCATTTTTGCGCTCATTGGAGTAGCACTTTTAATTTTCTTCAAGAGGTTTTCCTTAGAATTCACAACTTAACTAACTCTGGTTCCAGAGGCCTCGGGTTTCTTCCCACCTCAGTTTTTGAACATACTTTCATCACTAAGCTTGATTATTTCTAGCTTTTTATTTAAAGTGACAGATGTGTGACTCTTCCTTTCACTTGAACATTAAAGGCCATTTTAGAGTTATGAATTGGCCTAATTTCAGTACTGTTGTGTCTCGGAGATTAGGGAGGCCAAAGGTGAGGGGGAGAGATTAGGGGGACGGCAGGTTGGTAGAGCAGTCAGATCAGACAGCAATATCTGTCACTTGCCATCTTATTGGTTTGGCCATCTATATTTTTGGTCAATTGTATATATAGGCATGGTTTGCAACACCCCCAAAATAATTACAGAAGTAATGTCAAACAGAGATCACTGACCACATATCACTGAATCCAATATAATAATAAAAAAAGTCTGAAATATTAAAAAGTATTACTAAATTACCAACATATGAAACAGGATACAAGCAAATGCTACTGGAAAAATGGCACCGATAACCTGCTCAACACTAGGTTGCACAAAACTTCACTTTATAAAAAATGCAATATCTGTGGCTGCTGCTGCTGCTGAGTCACTTCAGTTGTATCCGACTCTGTGCGACCCCATAGACAGCAGCCTACCAGGCTCCCCCGTCCCTGGGATTCTCCAGGCAAGAACACTGGAGTAGGCGGCCATTTCCTTCTCCAATGCATGAAAGGAAAAGTGAAAGTGAAGTCGCTCAGTCATGTCTGACTCTTAGCATAATATCTGTTAAATGCAATTAAATGAAGTACACTTGTATTTACAATGCAGCCAATATTTAAAATTAGGGCAACTTGATTACATTCTAATGCACTTAGACTATATATATTCTATGCAGTGAATGCACTGAATATATATTCAGAATATAGTAATCTTATTTTGTGCTTATAAGTTAAATATAAAGGCAGAGAAAATAAGTAAATAAGTAAAGGCAGAGAAAAATACAAGAATTTCTCATCTAATGACATTTTATAGTTTTTTTAACATTTCTATTTTATCTAATATTTCTTTCAGCATGAAGATAGAAATATTTAAAACTCTATAAATTCCACCTATTTATCATTAATTAATCATTAATTAATTAAATAATCATTATTTATCATTAAAATCATTAATAACATCTCTTAACAATTTCTGTTTACACTCAAAGTGGATTGTTGTTTGTTTTTTGGCCATGTGGCTCATAACGTGGGATCTTAGTTTCCTGACCAGGGATCAAACCTGCAACCCCTGCACTGGAAGCATGGAATTTTAACCACTGGATTGCCAGAGAAGTTCCTCAAATCTTTCAAAAACTATTTTAAGTATACTATACAATTTTCATAGATATTCACTATTAGCTCTTGTAAACTTTGTTGGATAAGTGACACAACACTAAATAAAACTAAGAAATAAGAAAGCAATTTTTTTGCTTAGCAGTGGAATCCACCCTCTGATACTTTATAAATATATAATTATTTAGCAATTTTTAAAAATTCTCACCTTGATTTTATAATGTTGGCAGCATGGAAGATATGAGAGATATAAATCTGTATTTTCTAAGATACAGTCTTGAAGAAAGAGATACTTAGAAGTTTCCACTGAGATTGTTTTCTTTTTTCCATGTAAACATAGAAAAGCATGAGCCTGTTGAACTCAAATTATGGGCTCAAACACAGAAACAGGAGGTAACTAGAGTCTAACAAGTGTTACACTGGGGAGATTGCAGCTAGATCATTAACAGAGCCCAGAAATACTGCACAGCCCTATTTCCTATGCACTAAAGTAGAGCTCCAGGATGCATAAACATTCACACAAACAAAGGAAAAGAGTTTTGTGTTTCTTTTTTTTTTTTAATCTATTTGCTTCTGTTAGAGGCATTGGTGCCTGCTCTTAATGAAACAGGGGTAAATATGTTATTCTGCCAATGTTCAGTTTTCCATTATTATTTAAAGAATGAAACTGCTGTATTAGAGTCCATTTGAGGAAATACTATTGTCATCTTTATATGTATAAAAGCAATTTCAAGTCACCGCTGAATTATATTTAAGAAAATATTGTGTAGAGCCTCAATTTTTCATGTTTTTGCAAAATAGTAGGTACAGTTCTTAGTAATATGCTTGCAATAAATCTCACACATATTGAGATAATACCTTTTTCTTTAGGTCATTGTTGAAACACTAAGACTATAATCACCAAATAGTCTCCAAACAAGTAGCTTTTACCCTAGCAGTACTCTAAATCATAATGCCTTTCTTCAGAGTTTCTGAAACTAAGAAAGTCTGATTTGAAATCAGAACTCTTGTTACAGAAATTATTTCAGAGCACTGAATGGCTTGCTTTGTTTCAACAAAGAAAAAAAAATCTCAACATTCCATTTTTACCCTCTGTTACATTATTTTAGTTGGACTGCAAGGAGATCCAACCAGTCCATTCTAAAGGAGATCAGTCCTGGGTATTCATTGGAAGGACTGATGCTGAAGCTGAAACTCCAATACTTTGGCCACCTCATGCGAAGAGTTGACTCACTGGAAAAGACTCTGATGCTGGGAGGGATTGGGGGCAGGAGGGGAAGGGGATGACAGAGGATGAGATGGCTGGATGGCACCACTGACTCGATGGACGTGAGTTTAGGTGATCTCCGGGAGTTGGTGATGGACAGGGAGGCTTGGCGTGCTGCGATTCATGGGGTCGCAGAGTCCGACATGACTGAGCGACTGAACTGAACTGAAGTGACACTATTTTAAAATCATATTTGCAAGTAGATTTATTTAAACACTATAAGTAAAATATAAAGCATGAAAATGTAAGTCATTAAAGTCATCATGATACTATTCTTAAAAATGCTGGTTTGAAATTCCAGCTTTTTTCCAGGTATTATGCAGGTTCACAGATGACTGTTTGCTAGGTAGCAGAAGCAGTCCTACCTAATGTTAAGTCATTTCTCACATATGAAGTGTATGATTAGCAATATTGATCTTCATTTCAGGATGACACAGCACACTGCTTAGGAATGCAGTTTAGAGATTCAACTGGACCTGGATTAAGCTTTGGTTTTGTTACTTAGGAGTTGTGTGACTTCAACAAATTATTCTACCACTATAAGTTTGCTTCCTTACTTCTAAGCAAGCATCATAAAAAAATGTTTATTTAATAGTGTGTGTGTTAGTTAGTTTTGCTTAGTCTCATCTGACTCTTTGCAACCCCATAGATTGTAGCCCACCAGGCCCCTCTGTCCATGGGCTTCTCTAGGCGAGAACACTGGAGTGGGTTGCCATTTCCTTCTCCAAAAGGAACTAAAGAAAGAAAGAAAGTGAAGTCGCTCAGTTGTGTCTGACTTTTTGCAACCCCATAGACTGTAGCCTTTCAGGCTCCCACATCCATGCAATTTTCCAGGCAAGAGTACTGGAATGGGTTGCCATTTCCTTCTCCTTATTTAATAGAGTGGATTTGAAAATTAAGTGGAACAGTCTATGCTAAGAAACAGCACAGTGACTACTAACTTTTGATTATTTTTATCAGCATTATTTTTCATTAGGCATATATGTTTTGGGAAAGAACATAAATCGGTTTATTCAGTCAAATGTGATTTTTGGCTTTTGTTCCTTGGCCTGAGAAATCTTGAGTAATTTATGTAAAAGTCTTTGAGAAGAATCAAAGCAATACAATAGAGAAAGAAAAGTCTTTTCAGCAAAGGGTACTAGAAAGTTAGATACTCACATGGAAAAAAATAAAATTCAAAAACTACTTTACATCATATACAAAAATTAATTTGAACATTCACCCAATTGTGACATCCAAACATTAATGCTTTTAAAGAAAAATAGAAAATACAAAAAGAAAAATACAAAATATCTATAGGACTTGGAGCTAAACAAAAGTTTCTTAGAAGATAGAAATTAGTATTTAAAAATGGATAAATTGAAATACATCAAAATTTTAAATTTCTGCTCATCAAAAGATAGATACCTTTAAGAAAATGAATAGGCAAAGTGGGAGAAAGTATCTGTGAAATGTATACCTGATAAAGAAAAACTATGCAAAGTATACATAATTCTACATTCTAATGATAAAAAGTCCAACAACCCAATTAGTAAGTGGGAAAAATATTTGAACAGACTTCTCACTAAAAAAGATAAAAAACAGCCAATAAGCACATACAAAGCTGAAAAAAAAAAAGCACCCAAAAAGCAGTCAAGATCATTATTATCCAGGAAATAATCATTAAAATTACTAAAAACACTACAAAAATGAATAATAATATTAAAGTCCGAGCACACCAGTACTGGGAAGATTGTGGAACAGTTATAATTGACATATATTATTTTTACAGAAAATGGTAGTCACTTGGAGAAATAACTCACAGAAATTCTATTCCTTTGTATTTATACAAAAAAGATAAGAATTTATATTCATAAAAAGATTTGTCCAACAATATTCATGGAAGCTTTAGTGATGATGACCTGAAACTGCAAGCAACCTAAGTGTCCATTAATTGAAGAATAAGTAAACAGAATACAGTATAATAATAATAGAATGAAATACTATTCAACACGAGAAAAATACTAACATGCCAAAAACACAGACAGTTCTCAATATAATTATGCTGAATAAAAGAAGCCTTATAGGCAAAATGCATATGCTTTGACTCCATCTACACAAATTTCTTGGTGGCTTCCCTAGTGGCTCAGACAGTAAAGTGTCTGCCTACAATGCAGGAGACCTGGGTTCAATCCCTGGGTCGGGAAGATATCCTGGAGAAGGAAATGGCAACCCACTCCAGTATTCTTGCCTGGAAAATTCCATGGATAGAGGAGCTTGGTGGGCTACAAGTCCAAGGTGTTGCAAAGAGTAGTACACGACTTCACTTTCACTTTCACTTTATTTTCACAAGAATTTCTAAACAAGCAAAACTATTCTGAAAACAAAAAAAATCAGTGATTGTACTTTGGATTGGGCAATGACTGTGATGAAGCATGCTGTCAGTGTAACACAGTCTGTTTGCATTTGTGAAAACTTTGTTAAAAAAACATTTAAGATTTGTGCATCTGTGTCTGTGCTTTGTATCAACAGGAAAAAAAAAGCTGAGGAAAATATTGAATTCAGGTTATATATGCATATTAAAGCATCTAAAGTATCAGAAATGTACTGATTGATACCTGAAATTTACTTTGAATTGCATCAAAAACTAAGATAGATTTATAGACAGAGGGATAATAGATGGATAAATATGGAGTAAAGTATACAAATGTTAATCACTGAATTTAATGGTAGATTTAGGAGTGCTTGTTGTAAAGTTCTTTCAACTTTATTGATGTTTGAAATTTTTTATAAAATTTATCAAAAAAAATTGAAATTTTCTGATTTTTTTCATTTTCTGATAAAGGGGAAATCACAATTTCTTCCTAAAGAATTTTTCTGAGATAAAAGGAGACAGTGACATCTCAGGTACATATTCTGCAAATCTGTTTTCCCACAATGTGGATTCTCTGTTTTTGTTTAGTCACTAAGCCGTGTTTGACTCTTTGGGACCCCGTGGACTATAGCCTACCAGGTTCCTCTGTTTATGGGATTTCTCAGGCAAGAATACTGGAGTGGGTTCCCGTTTCCTTCTCCAGGGGATCATCCAGACTCATGGATCAAACCCGTTTCTCTTACACTGGCAGATGGAGGATTCCCACCGAGTCACCAGGGAAGGCTGCACTGTGGATTACCTATTCATTTTCCTCAGAGGCGTCCTTCAATGAACAGAAGTTTTCAATTTTAATGTAGCTGATCAACTATTCTTTTTATAATGCATGAATGTGTTGCCCAGCACAAAGCTGACCTACTGTGTGTGTCATGTGCATTGGTCCTCTTATCCTTTACTTCACCAACATCCTCTTTCAGGGTCACAGGAGGCCCCTTGCAGAGGAGGCTAGAATCTGCTCATATTTTCCCACCTAACTTCCATTCCTCACTCTTCCTGTACGGAGTTGGGTGTCACTTGCTCAGAGTTTCTTCTGAAGGGTGTCCTTGACCTCTCCAAGGAATAATAGACCTCCCTCCCCATTTTTCCCATCACCATACACAGACCTAATCAGAAGTAGACCCACAGTGGACATTCAGCCTTTTTTAGCCTCCTGCATCTTTTCTCTGAAAAGAAAAGAGTAGGCAAAAAAGAAAGAGGACAGAAGAATACAGCAGGCTGGATGTCAAATTAGAGCCTATCACAAATAGTGGGGAGCTGGAGTCAACTGCTATGGAAAGTCAAGGAGAATTAGGACAGAGAAAAATCCCTTTGACTTGTGAGAACTGTGAATACTGACCTCAGAAAGATCATTTTCAGGAAAGTGGTTGGAACATCCGAGGATTGGCCTTATTTCTATTCTCGGCTTATCAGTAGCTCATCTTCAACAAACTTTTCAGCTACCGTTGTGGAGACATGAAGGTCCTGCCTATTTTACTGGAGTTTCCCACATTCTTAAGCAGAAAATGGTTACCTCTTAATGTTCCTTATCTTCCTAAGCACAGGCAGTCACAGGCCTGTTACAAAGGCTCTGTGAACACAAATGATTTCAAACACACCGCACCCTCATGGCCAGAAACCCTGGCTGCGCTTGTCAGTCCTGCAACTCACCCCATTGCTTTTCTCATTTTTTCAGGTATGCATATTTTGTCCTGTGCAAGGACTGAGCTCCAATAGCTGCACTAACCTACTGAGTGTTATCTTCCTTACCCAATACGTTTGAATGCTTCATTCTCAAGGGGGGAAAATCACTTGGAGCCAATGAAAAGGCTTTTGGAATTACAGAAAGAAACTGAGAAATCTTGGACAGCCCTTTCCATAAGATAACCCCTTTTGAGATTAAAAAAAAATTATATATCCTAGATCTGAAGGTAAAATTATGAGGTTACTGGCACTGGAGACTGGGTAACTCCTTCCCAAATGACTGGCTTTTCAGGCAGTCTATTTGTTTTCTCATGCCCTAGGAATCTTGTACTATGTGAAACAACTTCAAAGGAAACTAGAGCTCGCTAAGTGAATTATGTTTACATCTGATGAGCAATTTTCGATGCTCAAGACTATGATAGGTGGTGTGGAGCACATACAAGGAAAATATCACATTTTCTTTGCCTCGAGGGTTACACACAACAAATAACTAAAGAACCATTTAAAACACAAAATAATTAAGCATCATTGGCTATTGTGGGTACAGAAGGAAAGGGATTAAGAGAGCTGGAGTATGTTTCTTTAATTCTTCAAGATTTATAAACAACAAGAAAGGAGACCCCTTTAAGAATATGTAGAGGTTATGAAAGGTCACCTGAACACTCGGAAACAAAAGAAATTTAAGACAGCTCTAGACTCAGAACAGTAAATTTTTTTTCCGAAGCAAAAGAATTTAACTCTTTGTAGTAGCTGTTTTTGGAATAATTTTTTTTTTTTAATAAACCAGTGGGCAAACTTAGAATATTCCCTAAGTTATATAGCACATGCAGGAGCATTCTGAATAGAACTTCTATAAGAAAGATGGTAGACATTGGCATTAAACTTTATTTTTAATATGTGCTTACATGATTAGAAGACTATTCCTATAGTAAGTTGTAGAAGTGGCTTACTACTGGGAATCTTCTAATGGGAATATATTTGAGGTAAAGTACATGTCTCACATCATGAGAAGGGCAGAGGATATAGGTAAATTCCTTCTCAATATGGTGAATGAGTTGAGAATCAAGTGAAGTTATAATGTCTGACCTTCAGTGAATCAGCTTGGTACAATGAGTAAGATGTGCCAACTGGCCACAGGACAACTAGACAATAGATTTTTAAAAAAATCAGTTTTTACCAAAACCTGACAATTCAGTAGGGCAGTAAAGCTCCATGACTTGTTCACAGAAATTAAATAAGAGTTAAAACCCAGTGAGGATTATATTCTTCAGATTCACACTGACTGCCACACTCTCTCTTTATTATCTTATTTCAGTTATTATTCTTTAGGAGGTTCATGCCTCATAACATTCTTTGAAAAAGACATGTAATTTTTCATATTTGCAAATGTATTTGTGCCATAAAATTCATTCAATATATTTTTATTACTACTGGAGGCATTAACATCAGGTATCATCTCTGCCCTGACTTTTTTGGACTAATACTTTTTCTTTCAACCTATTACAATCCCAGTCCTCACAGCACCATTCTTCAGTAATGTTTCATCACACTGTCAAGGGTACTTGTTTATTGTTGAAATTACCACCCGATTAATATGCCCAAAACCACTGTTTTAGACTTCTCCTATGGCTATTTAATTACTGTTTTCACATGTTTACTTCAGAGGAAGCAAAAGGCAAGAAAACATGCAAAATAGCATTAGTGACATATTGGCCTTGAAAAACTTAATTATTCTAAGTAAACACACTACAAAATGAAGTTCACCCTTCACTATCAACCTTAGCTAACATCTAAGTAGTTCTGTTTCCTATTTTCTCATCTGTGCTTGTTTATAAATATGATTTTGTGAGATAACACGGTCTAGATGCATGGTTGACCCTTGAACAATGCTGATGGTCAAAAAAATCACATAAAGTGACAAGCTATGTGCCTATTTCTCAAAGGGGAGGAAAGGGGGAAGCTGGTTTGGTGACTTGCTTTGACTCCAGAAACTACACGCTTATATTCTAACACCTTTTAGCTGTTGTTGTTTAGTCTTTCAGTCATGTCTGACTCTTTGAGGCCCTGTGGACTGCAGCACACCACTTTCCCCTGTCCTTCACTGTCTCCTGGAGTTTGCTCAAACTCATGTCCATTAGTGATGCCATCCAACCATCCCATCCTCTGTCACCCCCTTCTCCTCCTCCCTTCAATCCTTCCCAGGATCAGGGTCTTTTCCAGTGAGTCGGCTCTTCTCATCAGATGACCAAAGTATTGGAGATTCAGTTTCAGCATCAGTCTTTCCAATGAATATTCAGGGTTGATTTCCTTTGGGATTGACTAGTTTGATCTCCTTGCTGTTGAAGGGACTCTGAGGAGTCTTATTCTTCTAACACTTAAAATAACTCAATTATTCCAGGACATCAGAGAGACTAGAACTTCCACTTGGGGTACCCAGTCTGTCATCTTTTGCCCACACTAGGCTGCCTTACTCATTTGACACTGTTGCTGTTGTTTTCCATTTATCTAAGGGGTCCTAGTCAGTGTGCAGGTAGAAAACATAACTCTCACCATATTGTTCCTTTTAATGCTATAAATCACATTTAGTTTCTCTGAACAATGGGCTAAACTTCACCACCCCACTTACTTGTTAGTTTGGAGCCAAAACTGAACTGTTTGTATCACGTCAAGTTTCTCTGCAATCAGTAAACATCCACAGTGTCCTTCCATTTTTTGTTAGAGAAAATAAAATACATTTCCATAGAAAGAAGAGTTTGTCTAGAAGCAATACTGAAATTTAGCACTGGGGATATACTCTTGTGGGTGAGATGATAAAACACAGACAAGGTTATCATCTGAGATAATGCAGTAGCTCTCCCTCAGTGGATTCTCAGTCCTTCCACTTTCTGCAACTTAAGCTTCTTGTGTCTCAGTATATTAATCAATAAAATGAGGATAATAATAGTATCTAATTCATACAGATGTTGTGAGCTTTAAATCTTGTCATATTTGTAAAGTGCTTAAAAGACTATTTGACATACAAAAATCACTACCTAAGAGTGTGTTAAATACAACTAATATGCATAAAATAAATCTACAAAGCCAGGAAGTGTAGAGGAGGCCTATGGCATGAATATCCTGGCTAAATTATCTGCATGCTTCTTTTATTTTGTTTTAAAGTACAATCTGGGCTTTAAGTTTCTTTAGTTGATTGAAAATTTGTTAAAGAATAATATTTATATTATAAAAGTAATATTTTAATTTCTTGCTTATGTTAATGAATTGACACTTAATACTTAAAAATGAATGACACTATCTTTACTGTAATGATATTTTAAAAAAATCATGCCATTTCTTACATCAGACCAAATAACACATTGTCTACTTTTTAAATGGAGAGTGTATACAGTTGGCTCTCCAAAGGACCATGCAACCATGAATGAAGTCAGTGGCCTGAACACTGAAGTTCAAGGCAGTGATAATGGGATGTAGATTTGCTAGCATGTGGATTTCTCAGGCAGTCTCACCAGCCACACCATCCACCCTTTCTATTATTTAATGGAATCGCATAACACTGGAAACAAGACCCTGGATTCCAGCCAGCCCAGCAACACAGAAGCCACACTCGCTCCAGCTCTACTCTGCAGGGTGAGATGTTTGTGAATGATAAATGGTAGCAGGATATCGAGGCAGGAGCTGCATTAAGTGGAGCAAATGCAAACTTGGCAGGCAGATGAAATGTGCTAAGCACATACCAAACACAACATCAAGCCATGTGGCAGAGCTGTGAGACACTGGGAAGCAGTCAAAATTGCCAGCAAGATTACACGTGACACAGACACAAGAGCATCAGGCACATACGAGACAAGATAACCAACCACAGACCACATAAGGCAACAGGCTGACCTGAAAGGTTCTGCTGAGCACACGTCTTCCTTGGTGTCTTGCCTAACTGAGAGCAGCAGTTTTAAATAGGCTTATATGACAATAATCAGTATGATATAAGATGAGCAAAGTCCATAATGATGCAGTGAGTTCCTATTTACAGTTTTCAAGTGATAGTTTTTTGTTACCTGTTTTAATGAAATTAATTTAATAAAATGAAACCAACGCAATGCTACTTTTTGCATTTTATTAATTTCCTTATAGTCAAAGAGTAAATGCTTCCCAACCGTTATATTTTTGTGAGGAATAAATGGGATACTGTGAGTGGGAAAAACTGTCATGATTTTAGACACACAGCAGGTCCTTCAAATGTAATATCCTTAATTCTTGATAATCTCTATTGTTCTGAAATCGTCTACCTCAAAGAAGTTAGCATTGCTACTCCAGCATTCTTTTTGTCCCCCATTGTCACTTTGGTAACCATAAGTTTGTTGTCTATGTCTGTGAGTCTCTTTCTGTTTCGTAACTACGTTTATTTGTATCACATTTTAGTGTCCACATATAAGTGATATCATATGGTATTTGTCTTTCTTCTTCTGGTTTACTTTACTGAGCATGACAATCTCTAGGTCCATCCATGTTACTGCAAATGACACGATTTCATTCTTTACTATAATGAGTAATATTACATTGTACATATGCACCACATCTTCTTCATCCATTCTTCTGTCAACAGACATTTAGGGTCCTTCATGTCCTAACTATTGTAAATAGTGCTGCTGTGAACACTGGGGTGCAAGCATTTTTAATGAATTTTTTCTGAGTTTTCTTTGGATATATGCACAGAAGTGAGATTGCTTGATCATATGGCAACACTGTTTTTAGTTTTTTAGGGAATCTTCATATTTTTTCCATTGTGATGCACAAATCTACATTCCCACCAACAGTGTAGGAGGAAAACAACAGAATGGGAAAAACTAGAGATCTCTTCAAGAAAATGAGAGATACCAAGGGAACATTTCACAAAAAGATGGGTTCAATAAAGGACAGAAATGGTATGGAAATAACAGAAGCAGACAATATTAAGAGAGGTGGCAAGCATACACAATAGAACTGTACAAAAAAGATCTTCACAACCCAGATAATCATGATGGTGTGATCACTCACCTAGAGCCAGACATCCTGGAATAGGAAGTCAAGCGGGCCTTAGGAAGCATCATTATGAACAAAGCTAGTGGAGGTGATGGAATTCCAGTTGAGCTATTTCAAATCCTAAAAGATGATACTGTGAAAGTGCTACACTCAATATGCCAGCAAATTGGGAAAACTTAGAAGTGGCTTCAAGACTGGAAAAAGTCAGTTTTCATTCCAGTCCCAATGAAAGGCAATGCCAAAGAATGTTCAAACTACCACACAATTGCACTCATCTCACATGCTAATAAAATGATGCTCAAAATTCTCCAAGCCAGGCTTCAACAATACATGAACTGTGAACTTCCAGATATTCAAGATGGTTATAGAAAAGGCAGAGGAACCAGAGATCAAATTGCAAACATTCACTGGATCATCAAAAAAGCAAGTAGTTCCAGAAAAACATCTATTTCTCCTTTATTGAATATGCCAAAGTCTTTGACTGTGTGGATTACCACAAACTGTGGAAAATTCTGAGGGAGACTGAATACCAGACCACTTGACCTGCCTCTTGAGAAACCTGTATGCAGGTCAGGAAGCAACAGTTAGAACTGGACATGGAACAATGATTAGTTCTAAATAGGAAAAGGAGTATGTCAAGGCTGTATATTGTCACCTTGCTTCTTTAACTTATATGCAGAGAACAAAATGAGAAACGTTGAGCTGGATGAAGCACAAGCTGGAATTAAGATTGCTGGGAAAAATATCAATAACTTCAGATACGCAGATGACATCATCTTTATGGCAGAAAGTGAAGCAGAACTAAAGAGCCTCTTGAGGAAAGTGAGAGTGGAGAGTGAAAAAGTTGGCTTAAAGCTCAACATTCAGAAAACTAAGGTCATGGCATCCGGTCCCATCACTTCATGGCAAACAGATGGGGAAACCATGGAAACAGTGGAGACTTTATTTTTGGGGGCTCCAAAATCACTGCAGATGGTGATTGCAGCCATGAAATTAAAAGACGCTTACTCCTTGAAAGAAAAGTTACGACCAACCTAGACAGCATACTAAAAAGCAGAGACATTACTTTGCCATCAAAGGTCCATCTGGTCAAGGCTATGACATAGTCACAGTCATGACTATGGTCCAGTAGTCATGTACGGATGTGAGAGTTGGACTATAAAGAAAGCTGAGTGCAGAAGAATTGATGCTTTTGAACTGTGGTGTTGGAGAAGACTCTTGAGAGTCCCTTGGACTGCAAGCAGATCCAACCAGTTCATCCTAAAGGCAGTCAGTCCTGAATATTCATTGGAAGAACTGATGTTGAAGCTGAAACACCAATACCTTGGCCACCTGATGCGAAGAGCTGACTCACTGGAAAAGACCCTGATACTGGGAAAGATTAAGGGCAGGAGGAGAAGGGGACGACAGATGATGAGATAGTTGGATGGCATTACCGACTCAATGGACATGCGTTTTGGTGGACTCTGGGAGTTGGTGATGGACAGGGAGGCCTGGTGTGCTGCGGTTCATGGGGTTGTAAAGAGTCAGACAAGACTGAGTGACTGAATTGAAGTGAACTGAGAGCTGCAGAGATCAAAATGAGCATAGAAGTAACCATATTATGAAGAAGATAACTAAACAAACAAAATTAAAGAAGATGGTATGAGAGAAAAGGGCTGGAGTCTTTAGAGAGTTTAAGAAGATACATTTTGGAGGGAGTAGTTGCCAGGACTTTGAGTAGACAGCTAGGTAAATGAGATTTTTTAAGAAATTCTGCTGAGTGCTATACTATTCAGCAATATTAGTATAAGTTTACATTGCATCGAAGACTTGGTGAAGTTTCATTATTGTTTTAGCATTTGTTTTTTCAAATGGAACTACACCTAACTTAACCAAGTTTTATTTGCCTTACCCTTCTAGGACAATCCATTTTTGCCACACAACTGCTATGTAGTAAACATTTTCAAATTGAGTTATAATGATCTTTACAGCATGAATGAATTTGGGAAATATTTAGTATACAAACACACAATATAGAAAGAGGGTAAAATTAGGAGCTGAAAGTCTTGCAACTTAGCTCTAAGTTCTGCCTTTGTTATTAATAGGCTATAAATAGAGGGGGTTTTATTTTCTTATTGGATCTCAAGTGCAAAGAACTGGGTTAAACATTCTTAACATCTTGTGGCCCATGGTCAGGACAAGTATTCTAAAGCTATGTATTTCCCCTTTTGTTGTTGTTGTTCAGTCGTTCAGTTGTGTCCGATTCTTTGTAACCCCATAAACAGCAGCACACCAGTCTTCCCTGTCCTTCACTCTCTCCTGGAATTTGCTCACACTCATGTTCCTTGAGTCAATGATGCCATCCAAATACCTCATCCTCTATCACCTCTTTCTCCTACTGCCTTCAGTCTTCCCCAGCATCAGAGTCTTCTTCCAGTGAGTCTGCTGTTCACATCAGGTGGCCAAATTATTGGAGCTTCAGCTTCAGCTTCAGCATCAGTCCTTCCAGTAAATATTCATGTTGATTTCCTTTAGGATGGACTGGTTTGATCTCCTTGCTGTCCAGGAGATTCTCAAGAATATTCTCCAGCACCACAGTTCAAAACCATCAGTTCTTCACCACTCAACCTTTTTTATGGTCCAACTCCCACATCTGTACCTAAGTACTGAAAATATCATAGCTTTGACTATACAGACTCTTTTGTTACTAATTCCTTTACTTAAACTGCTTCTGCCTCAGACTCTATTATGCTTGATAGTTGAGGTGTAAAATATGTAGTAGGGTTCTAGGTTTATCTGTTCTTTAAATGAGTAAGGTTTGTGATATAGTCTACATTTTAGTTGTGTTTTTTCTTTTCGCTTATGATTTTTAAAATTAGCCGTATAGCTATACATCCACTTTGAGTAATTAGGACTTTTTAGAAAACATTTTTTTCTTAATTTCATCCAAAACTGTTAGTATCAATTACACTCAAGGCACAATAGTGGACATCAGTGTTTGGCTTCTGGGAATAGAAGACTGAATAAATGAGGACATCTGAAATTTTTTTCAATTTTTTTACTAACTTAAATTTCTAGTAAAAGGTTTAAAGCTACTGATAAAATGGCCTCATTCCCCTCTTGTAAGAAAATATTTCCCACAAAATACAAGTAGCTGTCTCTCTGTGACTTTTTAAATAAAGGAGTTTCACATAGTTAAGTTCTTCTGTGTAACCAAGGTCACAGAGCAGTCTTATAACTGCTTCTCTGCAGCAATAACTTTTTCAGAAAAACTAACTCAGTTTACACTCCTATCAACAGTGCACAAGTATTCCCACATCCTCAGCAACCCTGATAGTTATTCCTTTCAAGTTTTTGCCAATCAGACTGATAAAAAATGGCATCTCATTGTTTTAATTTGAGTTTCCCTCCTTACTAATAAGTTTAAACATCATTTTATATGTTTATTTTCCATTGGGCTTCCCTTTCAGCATCTTTCATTTCCTAAATACTTTACCAACTAAGTCATACTTCTACGACTTCTCTTGGAATCTGTGGCATTGTCATTGATTTAAAGGAATTCCTAGTATATTCTAGATAACAATCCCTGTTATCAATTTTAAATGCTGAATATATCTCCTTTTAAGCTGTGACCTTCCTTTCAGTTTTGTGTATAATATTTTTCAAAGAACAGACTATCTTAATTTTCTTCTTTATGCTTTGTATTTCTTGTCTGTGCTTTTTGAATCATGTTTAAGTCATACTTTGTAACTGTAAATCAGAAAGATTACAGGCTAGTTACTCAATGATTCTTAGCAACTGATACCCTCACTTGGAAATCTAAGTTTGGCCTATGTGTTCATTAACTATTTTTTCACAATAGTTTTCTAGAAAAATACACAGAAATCCATAGAAAATGGATTTCTAGAAAAATCTTCATAATACTATGATTAATAGGAACTGAGAATATAGTTAGAAAGTGAAAGTGAACTCGCTCAGTCATGTCCGACTCTGTGACCCCATAGACTGTAGCCTACCAGGCTCCTCTGTCCATGGGATTTTCCAGGCAACAGTACTGAAGTGGATTACCATTTCCTTCTCCAGGGGATCTTCCCAACCCAGGGCTCGAACCTGGGTCTCCCGCATTGTAGACAGACGCTTTACCATCTGAGCCACCAGGGAAGTCCTATGTAGTTAAATAACATGTAATAAAGTATCTCTAATTCTTGCCCCACAGGAAGCATGTACTAAATAGTAGTTATTATTATTACTATAAGAAGAGATTATTAGCCAGAAAGAGCTAAAGAAAGAACCATGTGAGTTCGTGAAAAATGACGGGTGTGATTTAGAGGTAGGCATTTAATTTTTATTTGTTTATCTTGTGCAATTAAATGCTAATAAAATGGAATGTGTTTATTTTCTCTTCTAAAGAGTTTTATATGAAAGATGCCACAAACTCCAAATGGCACTCCTACAGAGCCAAGTGTTTAACTACAGCTAGATTGACAGTATGGTGATGATTTCATATTGCAAACCAGCAGACAAAATGATTCAAGGAGTCATTGATGTTTATGAAAGACTTGATTCATAATGCCCTTTCGTGGGAAATCTGACTTTTACCAGCCTTTCCTGTGCTTCTGATAGAGGACATCAGAATCTTTCATGGCTCTGAATGATGACTTTCTTAAAAAAATTTTCATTCTATTTTTGCCAGACTGCCCTGGGGAGATCTGCAGAGGACCACCTACAAATGACTATCTTGTATACAAGGAGAAAATTTTTCTCAGTGGGATATGGAAAGTGTAACTCTGAGAAGTTATATAAGGGTCATAAATCTAAAGTATTCCCAGTCCTAGCCTCTTTCACATTATTGAAAATATAGTTGATCCTACCCAGAAGATAAACTGTTTTCCAGAAGAGAGACCATGTCCTCCTGTGGTCCTCATTGCATGCAGTACTCATTTACTGGCACAAGTCATAGGACCTCTCTCTTTTATTCCCCTGAATACCGTACCACTCCAAGCTTTATACCCAACAGATACTCAAGTATTTTCTGACTTAACAGATGATTTATGTTTTACTATGTGGCTTCCCAGGTGACTCAGTGATAAAGAATCCACCTGCCAAGAGGAGACATGGGTTCGATCCCTAGGTTGGGAAGATTCCCCAGAGAAGGAACTGACAACCCACTTCACAAGTCTTGCCTGGGAAATCCCATGGTGAGAGGAGCCTGGCAGGCTACAGTTCACGGGGTCACAAAAGAGTCACACATGACTTAACAAATAAACAACAACTACATGTTCTACTCTGGCAGTCTAACTGTGGTCAAGTCCATGTTATTCTTAAAGGGCTACTAGGAACACCAGGGCTTCCCTGGTGGCTCAGAGGGTAAAGAATCTGCCTGCAATGCGGGAGACCAGGGTTTCATCTCTGCATTGGGAAGATCCCCTAGAGAAGGAAATAGCAACCCACTCCAGTACCCTTGTCTGGAAAATCCTATGGATGGAGAAGCCTGGTAGGCTACAGACCATGGGGACGCAAAGAGTCGGACACAACTGAGAGACTTCATTACTAGGAACACCAGGGAGTTAGGACCTTCTGGACGTAGTAGATAAAGCCCTGTTTAGATTTTTGCAATGAACACTAGTTCTATCTTCTATCTGCTCCCATCACTAGTATCTACATATGCTCATCTGCAATTCGTGATACGGTAAGTATGTTTTTGTTTTTGTTTTTGTTTTCCAGTGGGAATCAGGTTCTTTTTTTTAATTTTTTTTTATTTTTTAAATTTTAATATCTTTAATTCTTACATGCGTTCCCAAACATGAACCCCCCTCCCACCTCCCTCCCCATAACATCTCTCTGGGTCATCCCCATGCACCAGCCCCAAGCATGCTGCATCCTGCGTCAGACATAGACTGGCGATTCAATTCTTACATGATAGTATACATGTTAGAATGTCATTCTCCCAAATCATCCCACCCTCTCCCTCTCCCTCTGAGTCCAAAAGTCCGTTATACACATCTGTGTCTCTTTCCCTGTCTTGCATACAGGGTCGTCTTTGCCATCTTCCTAAATTCCATATATATGTGTTAGTATACTGTATTGGTGTTTTTCTTTCTGGCTTACTTCACTCTGTATAATCAGCTCCAGTTTCATCCATCTCATCAGAACTGATTCAAATGAATTCTTTTTTACGGCTGAGTAATACTCCATTGTGTATATGTACCACAGCTTTCTTATCCATTCATCTGCTGATGGACATCTAGGTTGTTTCCATGTCCTGGCTATTATAAACAGTGCTGCGATGAACATTGGGGTACATGTGTCTCTTTCCATTCTGGTTTCCTCGGTGTGTATGCCCAGCGGTGGGATTGCTGGGTCATAAGGTAGTTCTATTTGCAATTTTTTAAGGAATCTCCACGCTGTTTTCCATAGTGGCTGTACTAGTTTGCATTCCCACCAACAGTGTAGGAGGGTTCCCTTTTCTCCACACCCTCTCCAGCATTTATTGCTTGCAGATTTTTGGATCGCAGCCATTCTGAGTGGTGTGAAGTGGTACCTCATTGTGGTTTTGATTTGCATTTCTCTAATAATGAGTGATGTTGAGCATCTTTTCATGTGTTTGTTAGCCATCCGTATGTCTTCTTTGGAGAAATGTCTATTTAGTTCTTTGGCCCATTTTTTGATTGGGTCGTTTATTTTTCTGGAGTTGAGCTGCAGAAGTTGCTTGTATATTTTTGAGATTAGTTGTTTGTCAGTTGCTTCATTTGCTATTATTTTCTCCCATTCAGAAGGCTGTCTTTTCACCTTGCTTATATTTTCCTTTGTTGTGCAGAAGCTTTTAATTTTAATTAGATCCCATTTGTTTAGTTTTGCTTTTATTTCCAGAATTCTGGGAGGTGGATCATAGAGGATCCTGCTATGATTTATGTCGGAGAGTGTTTTGCCTATGTTCTCCTCTAGGAGTTTTATAGTTTCTGATCTTACATTTAGATCTTTAATCCATTTTGAGTTTATTTTTGTGTGCGGTGTTAGAAAGTGATCTAGTTTCATTCTTTTACAAGTGGTTGACCAGTTTTCCCAGCACCACTTGTTAAAGAGATTGTCTTTACTCCATTGTATATTCTTGCCTCCTTTGTCAAAGATAAGGTGTCCATAGGTGTGTGGATTTATCTCTGGGCTTTCTATTTTGTTCCATTGATCTATATGTCTGTCTTTGTGCCAGTACCATACTGTCTTGATGACTGTGGCTTTGTAGTAGAGCCTGAAGTCAGGCAAGTTGATTCCTCCAGTTCCATTCTTCTTTCTCAAGATTGCTTTGGCTATTCGAGGTTTTTTTGTATTTCCATACAAATCTTGAAATTATTTGTTCTATATCTGTGAAAAATGTGGCTGGTAGCTTGATAGGGATTGCATTGAATTTGTACATTGCTTTGGGTAGTATACTCATTTTCACTATATTGATTCTTCCAATCCATGAACACGGTATATTTCTCCATCTATTAGTGTCCTCTTTGATTTCTTTCATCAGTGTTTTATAGTTTTCTATATATAAGTCTTTAGTTTCTTTAGGTAGATATATTCCTAAGTATTTTATTCTTTTTGTTGCAATGGTGAATGGAATTGTTTCCTTAAGTTCTTTTTCTACTTTCTCATTATTCGTGTATAGGAATGCAAGGGATTTCTGTGTGTTGATTTTATATCCTGCAACTTTACTATATTCATTGATTAGCTCTAGTAATTTTCTGGTGGAGTCTTTAGGGTTTTCCATGTAGAGGATCATGTCATCTGTAAACAGTGAGAGTTTTACTTCTTCTTTTCCAATTTGGATTCCTTTTATTTCTTTTTCTGCTCTGATTGCTGTGGCCAAAACTTCCAGAACTATGTTGAATAGTAGCGGTGAAAGTGGACACCCTTGTCTTGTTCCTGACTTTAGGGGAAATGCTTTCAATTTTTCTCCATTGAGGATAATGTTTGCTGTGGGTTTGTCATAGATAGCTTTTATTATGTTGAGGTATGTTCCTTCTATTCCTGCTTTCTGGAGAGTTTTTATCATAAATGGATGTTGAATTTTGTCAAAGGCCTTCTCTGCATCTATTGAGATAATCATATGGTTTTTATTTTCAATTTGTTAATGTGGTGAATTACATTGATTGATTTGCGGATATTGAAGAATCCTTGCATCCCTGGGATAAAGCCCACATGGTCATGGTGGATGATCTTTTTAATGTGTTGTTGGATTCTGATTGCTAGAATTTTGTTGAGGATTTTTGATCTATGTTCATCAGTAATATTGGCCTATAGTTTTCTTTTTTTGTGACATCTTTGTCAGGTTTTGGTATTAGGGTGATGGTGGCCTCATAGAATGAGTTTGGAAGTTTCCCTTCCTCTACAATTTTCTGGAAGAGTTTGAGGAGGATAGGTGTTAGCTCTTCTCAAAATTTTTGGTAGAATTCAGCTGTGAAGCCGTCTGGACCTGGGCTTTTGTTTGCTGGAAGATTTCTGATTATAGTTTCAATTTCCGTGCTTGTGATGTGTCTGTTAAGATTTTCTATTTCTTCCTGGTTCAGTTTTGGAAAATTGTACTTTCTAAGAATTTGTCCATTTCTTCCACGTTGTCCATTTTATTGGCATACAACTGCTGATAGTAGTCTCTTATGATCCTTTGTATTTCTGTGTTGTCTGTTGTGATCTCTCCATTTTCATTTCTAATTTTATTGATTTGATTTTTCTCTCTTTGCTTCTTGATGAGTCTGGCTAATGGTTTGTCAATTTTATTTATCCTTTCAAAGAACCAGCTTTTGGCTTTGTTGATTTTTGCTATGGTCTCTTTTGTTTATTTTGCATTTATTTCTGCCCTAATTTTTAAGATTTCTTTCCTTCTACTAACTCTGGGGTTCTCCAACTCTTCCTTTTCTAGTTGCTTTAGTTGTAGAGTTAGGTTATTTATTTGACTTTTTTCTTGAAGTGAAGGGCTGGAAAAAGATATACCACACAAATAGAGACCAAAAGAAAGCGGGAGTGGCAATACTCATATCCGATAAAATAGACTTTAAAACAAAGGCTGTGAAAAGAGACAAAGAAGGCCACTACATAATGATCAAAGGAACAATCCAAGAAGAAGATATAACAATTATAAATATATATGCACTCAATATAGGAGCACCGCAATATGTAAGACAAATGCTAACAAGTATGAAAGGGGAAATCAACAATAACACAATAATAGTGGGAGACTTTAATACCCCACTCACACCTATGGACAGATCAACTAAACAGAAAATTAACAAAGAAACGCAAACTTTAAATGATACATTAGATCAGTTAGACATAATTGATATCAATAGGACATTTCACCCCAAAACAATGAATTTCACCTTTTTTCAAGTGCTCATGGAACCTTCTCCAGGATAGATCACATCCCGGGCCATAAATCTAAACTTGATAAATTCAAAAAAATCGAAATCATTCCAAGCATCTTTTCTGACCATAATGCATTAAGATTAGATCTCAATTACAGGAGAAAAACTATTAAAAATTCCAACAAATGGAGGATGAACAACACACTTCTGAATAACCAACAAATCACAGAAGAAATCAAAAAAGAAATAAAAATATGCATAGAAACTAATGAAAATGAAAACACAACAACCCAAAACCTGTGGGACACTATAAAAGCAGTGCTAAGAGGAAAGTTCATAGCAATACAGGCATACCTCAAGAAACAAGAAAAAAGGTAAGTATGTTTTATTTCCTAAGTGTCTACATATGATGAGTGGTATAAAAGGACGGGGGGTGTACAGAACAAAACTCCCCAAACTGTTGTTGGCAGTCAACCCTTCCTATTTTCCAGATCAGTCTGCCCTTCACATAAAATCTGCAGCTGCTGACTGCAGGGCTTGTCACTGTTACCAATTCTGCCTCTTCATCACACAGTCAGCGTGACTGTTTTTGCTCAATCAAACTTACCCCAATTTGAATTGTTCCATTGGAGTGGTCTGGCTGCTGCTGCTATTTCCCAGATATTAACATAGACATTACAGCGCTCCAACCACTCAAAGACTGCAGCAACACAGTCGTCCTGGATGGCAGCCACTCCAGGGAGATCTCAGACAGATGGCTGTTTGCAGAGAATTTAACAGCAGTGCCTCTCCACACTGCGATGATGGATTTCCACCTCAAAGGAAGTAATGGGCATTAAGCCCCTTGAGATTTCATGATATTCATTCCATGCCTTTCTACCCATACCTCATTCCTCACCCTTACAACGGCAGGCAGATGCCAGCATTTCTGATGCTTGAGAAGAGGGACCTCCTATGATTACCAAAAAGCCTTGTATGTAGGGAGAAGGAGCCTATCTCCAAACAGAATCCTAGCTCCTGCAGTGACCAGATTTGGGACCCTAGAATCATATATCTTTGTTGAACTTTACATTTTTTTCATCAGTAAGATGGAGATGATAATGCTTAACTCATCAAGTTTTGGGGAGAACTAAATGAGGTGTTATATGCGGAGCACAGAGCATCTTCCTGGCACACCATAGGTGTTGGAAGAATGTGAACTCTTGCAGGTAGTCATATGCCAATGTGGTAATTTAGCATAATGGTGCCTCTCTTATTTCTTAATTTTTATTTTTTATTTTTGCCTTTTTTTTTCTCTCAATTACTCCCCCTTCTAGTAATTTATGGGAGTAAATTAAATATATCCTTTTAGATTATTTTTTTCATTTTTAAGTAAAAGTGTATTTAAACATACAGTATGCAGAGTGTTGGAGAAGACTCCTGAGAATCCCTTGGACTGCAAGGAGATCCAACCAGTCCATTCTGAAGGAGATCAGCCCTGGGATTTCTTTGGAAGGAATGATGCTAAAGCTGAAACTCCAGTACTTTGGCCACCTCATTCGAAGAGTTGACTCATTGGAAAAGACTTTGATGCTGGGAGGGATTGGGGGCAGGAGGAGATGGGGACGACAGAGGATGAGATGGCTGGATGGCATCACTGACTCGATGGACATGAGTCTGAGAGAACTGTGGAAGTTGGTGATGGACAGGGAGGCTTGGCGTGCTGCGATTCACGGGGTCGCAAAGAGTCGGACGCGACTGAGCGGCTGAACTGAACTGATGCAGAGTATGCATGTGTGCTCCATAGTGTCCAACTCTTTGAAACCTCATGGACTGACGGTAGCCCACCAGGCTCCTCTGTTCATGGAATTTTTCCAGGCAAGAATATTAGAATGGGTTGCCATTTCCTTTTCCAGGGGATCTTCCCAACCCAGAGATCAAATCCATGTCTCCTGCGTCCCCTGCACTGGCATGCAGATTCTTTACTACTGTACCACCTTGGAAGCCCACTGTATGCAGAGATAAGCATCCCAATCCTAAGATTATAGCCTAATGAACTTTTGCAAAGTGAACAATCCCCTAACCAACACCTTGATCTATTATAAAAGAGATCATTGCCAGCACTTTGCGTAGTCCCCATTTGTCTCCTTCAAGGTCCTGTAAAGTTGTGAAAGATGATAGTAAGCTGGAATGTACCCAGAAGATTCAAAGAATCTCAAGAAACTTTGCATCAGGGACAAAAACTATATTGTATATCAAATGAATGTTCTTCTAGAAGAGGAAGCTAGAACTATGATTTCCCCAACTTGCATCTAGTTCTGCCTCAGTATTCAGGGACAGTGTGTTTCAGCAGTTCACCCCAGGACTTTCACTTGAAAGATTTCTTTCCTGACTTTTCAGAGCTAATATTCTAGGCTGTGTTTAAAGATTACATTCTCTGTTGCATCTTCCTACAAGCTAGTCTTAAATGGTGTCTTGGCAATGGAGAATTCATCTTTCCAAAGACAAGACAACTCACCACTAGCCATAACTGTTGGCTTGATGGTACTCATTGGGCATGGATTCTGTTGTGACATTGTTAAATAATTCAGAAAAAAATCTCTAATAATTAAGATTTATTTGTGAAGAAAACCCTACGATTTTTATGTTGTGTAAACTCATATTGGTACAACTCTAATTATTCAACTTGAGGTATAGTCAATGAGAGTAACTGAAAATTTTAAATTTTAATTATTACTAGGGTGCATACATAATTACCAGTTTGTTGTCAAGTGACTACTTCAGAAGAGAAGTTTGAATTGTTCTAAAATTTGCATATCAATCATCTGCATGTATAGACAGATTTAGAGTGCTTTAAAAATTAGTTATTAAACTATGGATAATAACCATGCTAATATTATTAATATTCACTGCAAAAAACATTGTTCCCTTTATGAAGATAAAGATACAAAAATTTACAATAAATTTCCTAATCTGACTTAAGGAAGGTTTATTATTTAATTGCCCTTAAAACAATAGAGGTATGAAAATTATACATCAGTAGAAGAGAAAGGCAAAAGGCAAAAAAAAAAAAAAAGGAAATAAATACTATGCATATTTTAATAAAGAGTTCCCAAGATATGAAGCATATGAAAATAATGTGTTGAAAAAATAGTCATACAAGCCCCCAACCACCTTGTTTCTGTACCTACAGCTTTTGAAAATTAAATGCTCATACACTCCTTTTCCTCCGTCCATGTCCATGGGATTCTCCAGGCAAGAGTACTGGAGTGGGGTGCGGAGGAGCCTGGTGGGCTGCAGTCCATGGGGTCGCGAAGAGTTGGACACGACTGAGCGACTTCACTTCACTTTTCACTTTCATGCATTGGAGAAGGAAATGGCAACCCACTCCAGTGTTCTTGCCTGGAGAATCCCAGGGACGGGGGAGCCTGGTGGGCTGCTGTCTCTGGGGTCGCACAGAGTCGGACACGACTGACGCGATTTAGCAGCAGCAGCAGCAGCAGCAGCAGCAGCAGCAGCACACTCCTTTTCACTTGGCAATTCTAGGATATCCTAGATTGTTTTATATCACAGTAACAAATACACGTTAAATTTTACCTCAGCCCCACAGCAAAAGGCTGTGTAAAGCAAACAGAATAAACAGAGGAAGCTGCTTCATTGGGGCTGAGGAGAGACCCCAGTGCTGCCCATCTGACTGAGGGAGTGCTAGACATTAAAGGTTTATCCTAACAAGAAACATGCACCAGGAACCAAGAGAAACAGCAGAAATTTGACAAAGGAGGTAGAGATATCTGCCACCTACTGGCCATCTGTAGAACAGCAAACAACAGAGCCTAGAGCTGGAGAGGCAGCACCATGGAAGCCTCCTCTGAGACTTGCACCACCATAACCAAGTCAAGCTCTTGGGCATTGCTCTCGAAAGAAAATGTTCAAGGGCCCTTCCAAAGAAACTGGAGATTGCCCTTTCCAGAAACTCCTTTACCTGGAAACACTCTTGCTTGCAAGTGACTGAAGCCAACACAAACTATCTCATTGAACTAAAAAAGGAATGCATTATTTCATGTAAGGAAAACCTCTGGATCTCTTTCTTTTTCTCCCATGTCTCTCTCATCACTTTTTTCAGGCTTTCTGCATAAAGATTTAGTCTTAAATCTGTTTTCTCCACACACTTAGAATCACAGTGTCTGGCAGTTCCCAGGTGTGCATCTTAACTTGAATGTTGAGAGAAACTGCCTTACTTTTTATTTCTTTTACTTTCTATTAGCTGGCTTCCGATATGGTTGTGTTTCATAAAATAGTTAAATTAGAATAGAAAATATATCTGGGAAACCAAAACAGAACTTCCATCTAATTGCTTTCCCCAAAGAAGATATAAAAAACAAAGCAAACAACCTTTCTTCTACAAATACTACGATTTCATTAAACAAAGGGACAGTTTTAACTTGAGAATTTTTTATAATCTCAAAATAAAGGGCAGTTCTTTAAATTGAATATATTTAGCTTTAGGAAATGTTATTACATTATTTTTTCCATTTCACCCATGAATGCGTCATAACTGACCAGGAACAGTCTTCGTAAATCATCTTTCAGTGATACTGAGAGATATGAGAAAGGTACTGTGGGGACCTGGCAAGCAGTATGGATGTATTTCTCTCTCCACACAATCTTGTTTTGTCTTCACCACTGCCCACCCTTCTCCATCCACTCATTTACTAGAAACCAGAGATAGGGCAGGTTTATTAAAAGGAAGAAACCAAGGAGAAAAAGCCAGCAAGAGAGGAAAAAAAAGGATAAAGAGAGATACTCAGTGGTTAAATCATTCATGGGAAAGATGTGAAGCTTGAAGAGAATTAGGATATGACACTCGGAAATAAGCCACTTTGACATCAGATTTCTTTTGAGCTAAAGGCATTTGAGTTCCTGAAATCATCAACTGCCTAAAAGCAGGGCCTCCCCAAAGAACTCAGTTGTCATAAATCCCCTCCCTGGAAGCAGGTCACAGAAACAGCAGGAGCTGGAAGGACTCTCTGACCTCCCTCATCTCCCCTGGAGTGGGTCAGAACACTCTCACGGGAGAGATGCCCTTCCTGTGTGGGTCAGAAAGGAGCATCCTATTTGTGAAGATTAAGGGACACCCAGAGGACTCCAAACAGGAAGTCCTTGCTCTTCCCCCCAGTTTACCTCCCTTATTGCACACCCTTTGTCTTATCATGGATTTCCATGATTCTCCACTCTTCATCAAACCTAGAGGTTTAACCATTTCTTTGCTCAGGCTTAACCATTTCTTTGGGTTGTCATTTCCTTCAGAGGGCTCTCATGTCTCATAAAACTTACGTTAAATGAAAGTGCCTGCTTTTCTCCTGTTAATCTGCCTTCCTAAGTCTAATTTTCAGGCCCAGTCAGAGACGTTAAGAGTAAAAGGGTTTCCTCCTCTTAAACGCATCTCATCACTTTCCGGACCATGTACTTTTAAATCCTTTCCTCTCTTTGAATCTGTAACACAATATAAAAACACAGACCACAACGCCTGATCTTTCATTTAGCACCAACTAAAGGACACAAGATTACTTCCGAATTCCAAATGTTCATGTAAGAATATGCAGCCTAATTTGCTGGTATTGTTTTCTAATTGCATTGTATGTGTCCCTCCCATACCTTCATAAGCATAATGAGATATTTAAATGGAAAATTTTTCTGCAATGTTAAAGAGCAAAACTCAAACTGCTACACTGGAATATATTCAGTCATTCAACAACAAGCCAAGCTTTCAAATTAGCATTTGCATTAGTGAATGACTCAGCTATAATATAAAATTAATCCTTTACAAATTTATACAGGCTTCCTCAAACTGTTAGTGTAATAGATTTCCTTATGAAAGCACATTTAATCACACCTTTTAGGGAGAGTATTACATCAAGATCTAGACATCAATGTTTAAAAAATTAGGTAAAATTACATTTCTAATGAGAAAAAAATTAAAAAGTAAAAATTAAAATAATACCAAAATTATCGACATAATTTTCAATTTTCTAAAAGAGCTGATAGAAATCCCATCAATCTTGTGGTGTCAATTTTGGCAAGAAAAAAAATTTGTCCTTCCAAGGCAATGCAGCTTTTGCACAAATCTTAAGTTAAATTATTCTCTTTGACAAAAAAATCACATCATATTCATTTCACTTCCTCAAGCATTTATTGCAGAGAGAATCAATTAACAGTAAAGTTAATTACTAACTATAAAGTTGCTAATTGAGACAAATTACACATGATGGCTTTGCAATCTGGGTAAATGACAGGTTCAGGTGGATGTGCGACTTACAAATTTACAATATATAAGATATTTGTCGTTTTAACAAAAATTTCAAAATGACCCGTGAGTTAAAATGTAAGAGCAACAGAAGCTACCATAACATGATGTATTAGAGCTCAGAATTCAGTAACAGGACATCTCCAAATTAGAAACTATTTATTCAAGTTTTACAACCAGGTCATTGAACATTGTTAAACTCATCATACAATCTTGTGACTTGAGACCTTGAGGACTGAGTTACAGTAAGGGTCAAGGTATACTGCTAGAATGGTTTTTATCATGCTTGCTATTTAATATTCTGGTAAAGTCAATCATTCATTCTAGTATATACCTATGCAAACATTTTAAAGTGTTCAAACCAAATGCTAAATATTTGGAGTTAAATGCTAAAACTTTGGAGCATTATTTCCTTTGTGAAAACTAATTTCTCCCTTTCTCCTAGTATGAAATGATTCATACTCAGAGCAGAAAACCTGAATGAGTAAGAAGAAAAACAAAAATCACCAATAAGTCTATCATCCAGGAATATTCACTATGAAGATACTGGTGCCTTTCTATGTATCTATCTCTGGCTCTATTTGCAATCTTGAAAGTGTTTACTTGCAACAAAATAGCATCATACTGTACATATAATTTTATAATCTACTTGCATAATATATAGATAATTTGGGAACACATTTCCTTGCTTAAATTCAACTATATATATATTTATTTATTTATTACTGTTAGTATTTGGTGTTATTAAATAAGTGATTTAAATATTATCCCATTTTTGTGACATTGGGAAGTTTCCATTTTTGATACAAAAACACTGCTGTGGTGATATCCTCTTAACTAATATTTGTTTACATTTAAGATTATTTGTCTTTCTTATATTTTAAAATAAATACATATGTATTGCTATAGGTTTGGTCCTATTTTAAAAAAATATGGTATTAAAGTTATACACACTTCATACACACAATCCACATTAAAGTTATACAACACAATCCACTTTGTATGGGGTCTAATTTATACACAGATGTATTTGGCTACTTTAATCAAAGGCAATATTCCTGTACTTTCTAACCCACAAATGAGTTTGCAGAGGTAAAGGAAAAGTAGGGAAACCAATTAACATACTTGAGTGTTTCATAATCTTGAAAGGAGAACCTTGTGTATAAAGTCCTCTAAAGGCAATTTACATTTTGTCTAAGGGTGTTTCCACATGAATCTATGGAATCTCACTGCTTGAGAAATCAGGTAGTTCAGTTCAGCAGCTCAGTTGTGTCTGACTCTTTGTGACCTCATGGATTGCAGCATACCAGGCTTCCTTGCCTATCACCAACTCCCGGAGTTTACTCAAACTCATGTTCATGAATCAGTGATGCCATCCAACCAACTCATCCTTTGTTGTCACCTTCTCTTCCAGCCTTCAATCTTTCCCACCTGAGAAATCAGGTAGGGCCTTCCCAATAAATCCATTATAAAATGGCCACAGACTGTACCAATCTCTGATTCTTCTAAAAAGACAGTCATGTGAATTGAATTCAGCTAAATAGGGTATTTGACAAGTTGCTAAAGAAATGATTTTTTATATCTATACAACCCAGAGATTAAGTTACACAGGTATGCATCAAAGACCCAGAAATTAAGCTACACAGGTATGCATCAAAGACCTTAATTTGATTAAAATGTTTGTGAAGCAACCATAGACTTCTGCATAATGAGGGATTTGGATAAATAAAAACTAATTTTCTTTAAAAATCTAGAGTTATATTGAGTCTATGGTTAAATATTCAAGTATTTTTATATATAGCATAAAATTTGAAATCAGGTTCTATAAGAATATAATGTGCTGTTTCTTGACTGATGGCCATAAAATTAAAATAATTTGATGGAATTTTATCTTTAAAACTATAGGTAGGGCAAACTTTAAACTATAAATAAATAGAGCAAAAATATGGCATATAAACTGACCACTTTGAGACACAGAGTGAAAAAGACTTGTTTTTGTCCATATGAAAATCACTCAAATATGTGAGTTGCTGGAAATTTTCTCCAGCTACTCTGTTTGTTGGCCCTTCTAATGACCATTTCCACTTTCACTCAGACTTGGAAATACTCTCCTTTCTATTACTCTTCCCTCAAGAACAGTAATCATCATTTATTAAGGCTCTACTCAGGGTTAGGTACTGAGCTAGGTGCTTTATATGGTGACTCACTTGATTCTCATAACAAGTTTGAGAGGTAGGTTATTACCCTCATTTTATAGATGAGCAAACAGAGGGTTGGAGAGATTGAATGATTGTCTCTGAGACATAATAATTGTGATCTAAGATTCAAAATCCTACCTTGTTTACCTGGCTCTAAAGCCTCTATCTTTTATGACATGCTATTAGAGATTAAGGGACAGATAAAGCGTGATCTCTTTCCTCTGGACACGAGCTAATGGTGAAATACAAGTAAAGAATGAAATGCAATTGTTATGGGGAGACAGTTATAACCTTTAATAGAAGTGTGCATCGAGTGTAACAGGTGAGGGGGAGGTGACTATTTCTTCCAAAAGTGATAACATTTAAACAGGGCCTTGAAGCACAAAGAGAATGTCCACAGATGGCCAAAAAAAAAAAAAAGAACAATATACATGGGGAAGGAATTGAGTGGTTTAAACTTAAGCAAAATATGGGTGAATCTGACAAGTTTGTGATGATATAGCAAAATGTTTAAGATGATATGTGAATGTTTGTTCTTTATTATTTAGGACAAATAAAAGGATAAATATAACACTCATTTATATAGAAAAATGTGGTTTATATATCCTAAGATATTTAGAAGCTATTTGGTGATTTTCAGTTTTTTATAGTTTCCATGGGTCTTGGTTTGTTTTCAATTTTGAGATCCTCTGTTAACTATCTTGTTAACTTTTCAACACTTGCAAAGTCTTTGACAAAGTTTCAATTTACTTAAAACACATAGCAGTATTAAACATAACCTTTAGAAAATACCACTTTTAAATGAGAATAGCAAAATGGAGATTTATCTGATGTTTTCTCTGGCTTAAAGAATGTATTTGAAGCATCACATATGCTTGGGTTCTGTCTTTTAGTCTGAAATTTTAAGGTCTATTCAATCGTTAATAATTTTAAATAACTGCTAGATGACCTTGTAGCTAATAAGTTGACACCTTTGTATTGGGTTTGATCTTCCTGAAGATAAACTCACTGACTGACATAATTGCCTCTGAGTTAGTAAGATACTGTTATTTCAGCATTCTAAAAAATTATTTCATCCAACTGTGAGCATATTGGTCTTAAACTCAATTATATTGTTATTTGGAAGGCAAAAACAGTTATTTGCAAATCATGCCAGCATTAAAACCTTTCAAATTCTTTATAATAAAGTATTAACAGTGTGAAGACTGTTAGAAATAAAGAATTCATTCAAGAACACTCAAAATCCCAAGTGTCTGTTATCATTTCAAGAAAATACCCTTTAACCAAGAAATGGACTTATCAAGAGGCACTGCTGCTGCTAAGTCACTTCAGTTGTGTCCAACTCTCTGCGACCCCGCAGACAGCAGCCCGTCAGGCTCCCCCGTCCCTGGGATTCTCCAGGCAAGCATACTGGAGTGGGTTGCCATTTCCTTCTCCAATGCATGAAAGTGAAAAGTGAAAGTGAAGTCGCTCAGTCGTGTCCAACTCTTAGCGACCCCATGGACTGCACCCTACCAGGCTCCTCCGTCCACGGGATTTTCCAGGCAAGAGTACTGGAGTGGGATGCCATTGCCTTCTCCCAAGAGGCACTACTTTGTGCAAAATCTTATCTGTCATGTGTATCACAGTTTAAAGTTATTCTTGTTTCTGAATTTACTATCCCCTCACATTTTTGCAGAAACTGCTCTTTATATTTAAAGATGACAATTATGATTCATTTATTGCCACGTGTAAATATCAATAAACCACCTATGTTTCCTCCTTACTATCTGATTCACTTTCATTGCTCTAAACTTTGTGCCCTGCTTTGGTAACTTCATGTTGAAGTATAGCAGATTGTGCTATCCCCAAACATGGCACTTTGGCATACTGATTATTTTGAGTTGAAAGCAGGTGAGAAGAAATAGATAAAAAGAAAGTTCTCTGCCCTCCTAAAAGGAGGACACAAATTTACAAAGGTGTTTCTCCTCCTTGCCCTACCAGAAAGGACAAAGTTTAATTCCCAGAGGCAATTTTAGACCTTAACAGTCTGGAGAAGGCACCAAAGGAATCTATACAACATATTCTACTTACTAGTTCTTAGAAGCCTAAAACTGCTTTTCTTTGTCATTTCTTCAAAAATGTATCGTTATTTGCTGATGATACTATATAAACTAAAATTCTAAGCCATCTTAGGAAGTCACTCACTTTTCCCTGGTTCTCCCAGGTATACATATATACCTGTTAATCAACTTTGTTTTTCTCTTGTTAATATGTCTCTTCTTATAGCAGCCTCAGCTAAGAATTCAGAAGGATTAAGGGGGCAATTATTTTTTTCTCCTACAATATCATATCGAAAATCCTCAGAGGAAAGAAGAGCTCTTGATTAATTGTTATATTCAAATCTAGAATCTCTACTATTAATATATCCCTTGAAAGTGGTACCCACAGTCTCAACCATACTGCACACAACATGGCAAACAGAATGTAGTCTTAATTCCAGGAGTTAGATGAGTAAAAGGCAACAGACCATCCTCAACTCTTGCCTTAGGGCTGAGTAATGACCAAAATTTGACCCTGGTTTCTCTGAAACAATGGCAGATAAACCAGAATTCTCCCAGTTTTCTGAGAATAGAATTGCAAATTTTCAAGTTGCTGATTTAAAAACTATGAAACTTATTCAAGGACTGTAGAAGGGACACTAGAACTCCTCCAATTGAAGGCGAAATGATAAAGATGACATGAACCAGACAATAGTTACCTATAGTGTTAGTCAAGACTGATCTGTTCTGTTAATTGTTCTGTGGGAAGCTGAGTGTCAGGGCATGTGCCCTTTGAGTGGGAAATGGTATTTCCTTTGAAACCAGTGAGATTTCCTAGTCATTCATACTGAAAAAAGATCAGATTAAGGGGCTTCCCTGGTGGCTCAGCGGTAAAGAATTCTCCTGCACTGTAAGCACTGACTCATTGGAAAAGACTCTGATGCTGGGAGGGATTGGGGGCAGGAGGAGAAGGGGACGACCCAGGATGAGATGGCTGGATGGCATCACGGACTCGATGGACGTGAGTCTGAGTGAACTCTGGGAGATGGTAACGGACAGGGAGGCCTGGTGTGCTGCGATTCATGGGGTCGCAAAGAGTCAGACACGACTGAGCGACTGAACTGAACTGAACTGAACTGTAGGAACTGCAGGAGACACAGGTTCGATCCCTGGTCAGAAAGATCCCCTGAAGGAGGGCATGGCAACCCAATGGAATATTCCTGCCTGAAGAATCCCATGGAGAGAGGAGCCTGGCAAGCTACAGTCCATAGGGTCACAAAGAGTCAGACATGACTGAAGCAACTTAGCACGCAAGGGATAGAAAAATAACAACTAGAAAAATAGACTTCATCAAGAAAGAAGTTGGGGTAAATTCTTATTTTGTCTATCAGACAGTAGGGTAAAGTGGACCTGGAATCCCCTGAAGCTGGAGTATAGGTACTAAGGGAGGTGGACAGGGCCACCGTGGGGGCACTGGGCTACATCAACTGCAAGGTCAGAAGCACAGACTTGCTGTCATGGTGGGGTAAGGAGGCAGAGAATTGTGAGAACTTTAGCAAGTTCTCTGAGATACAGAGAGGGTTCCTTGGGGGCTCTGAGAAGCACTGAAGGATGTTTTCAGGAGAAGCTCTGGCCCTACAACTATCAATTCAGCATTAAAAAAAAAAGCCATCTCATTTTATAGCTATAGGCTATAGAAAGTTCTGGAAATATTAAGCACTTACTCTATACCATAGGGCTTCCCTCATAGTTCAGTTGGTAAAGAATTCACCTGCAATGCAGGAGGCCCCAGTTCGATTCCTGGGTTGGGAAGATCCGCTGGAGGAAGGCATGACAACCCACTCCAGTATTCTTGGGCTTCCCTTATGGCTCAACTGGTAAAGAATCGGCCTGTAATATAGGAGATCTGGGTTTGATGCCTGGGTTGTGAAGATCCCCTGGAGAAGGGGAAGGCTACCTACTCCACTATTCTCGCCTGGAGAATGCCATGGACTACATAGTCCTTGGGGTCGCAAAGAGTCAGACAGAACTGAGCGACTTTCACTTTCACTGTACCATAGAATTGCCATTTGTTTTCTCATGTGGCAAAAGAAAAGCTCCAAGGGAGAAGAGAGTTTTCTAGGTTTTGTTTGCTCATGTAAACTTTCTTAGCTCAGTGTTTCAGTACAATGTGAGCTTCAAGGAGTATTGTTGAATACTTGTTATTTAAATATATTTTTACAAAAACTCTGAAAGGAGCTATTAGTATCCCCAGTTTACAGATGAGAGAATAAAACTCGAATTAACAGAACTACCAGGGCCCCAGAGTTACAGAGAGAGAAGCATAGCCTAGACTTGAACCTGGATCTCTTCTTTACCATTAGACAGCTACAAGCACCATGGCACAGTTATGGATCCAAGAAACATAAACTAAAACTCTGATAATAAATAGAATCTTTAAACCCCCAAGCTAGTTTGCATTTTGTGTTTATAGCTACTGTTCTGAATTGAAACTCTGATTATACTTTTTTTTTTTTCCTCTTAGGGGTACCAAGGAAATTAAAATAAATGGGCCACATTCACTAATGTGAAATTGGAACCATTTTCCCTCCAGTCAGTTAAAAAAATGAAGGCACATTACACAATACAGCAAAGCAGGATGGCCAAAAGGAAGGGAAAAGCCAACAAACACTAAAGCCAATTTATTACTCCAATAAATGTCAGGGCAGTAATTGTGTAAGACGCAGATTAATACTGAAAAGAATGGATTTGTGTCATTCTTAAAATATAAATATGAATGCTTTTGACCACAGAGTTAATAAAAGTATGTTGTCCGCAGTGACTGGTAATTGATGTGAAACGGTTACCTTTACTTTATCCTGTAAATGGCAGAAGCAAAGCTTCTACCAAGGGTGCTATTCACACGTAAATTGTGCTTAATGGTTTCCTGTTAATGTGTTCTATTTTTATAATGAAAGTCTAGCCAAATTATAAGAGAGATGCTCTTAACTCCTTTACTGCTATCAAATTGAATAGTAATTGAATCAGGCAAGAAATTCCTCTTTGACCTTGAAGACTGAGATTTAGATTTTACCTTCTCATCCTATCATCAGATTTAAGAGAGACATGGTATCAATTTTTCTAGCTTTTTATATTTTATATGGTAACCTAATGGCACTAAATAAAATGCTTCCAAATGGAAAATGCAATAAATCATCAACAAACTCATCAATTTTCATACAGAAACAAGAAATTTTGATGAAGCCCAACTTTAATTCATTAATTCAGGTTTCTCATTCAATTTTTTACCTGCTATAAGAGATTGACTAACAAGCAATTTAGCCATTATGTAAAATCTGTCAAAAGAATAGTGACTATCTGTAGGAACGAACAATCAAATCAGAAGAAACACAGTGTATAGAATAGACAATACTATTATACATACAGATGCCTTAACAGAATTATTCCTGAAGTATTTAAATAATATTTAGTTCAATTGAAAAGAGTTTTATCACTTTGTATTATTATGTTGTAAATTTAAAAAATTAGATAATAATTGAAAAGTGTCAGTATTTTGGTTTAATATTGTTAAAAGGACTGATCCTTTATATAACTTCAGTGATTTTCAGGAGAATATGATTTACATGCAATTGGCAAATTACAAGCTACATTAGACAGATCTATCCTCATGTTGAGGGAGCACATGGCTAATTACATTCATGCTCATTTGAACTTCAGAGACTAAATTGTCCTTAAGCATCACAGAGTTAATCTTCAGAGGTATTATGTTTGAATTTAAAAATTTTTTGAAGTCCTGTTTGTAAGCCATGTTTAAAGTTGTCATTTCACATTCCCTACAGTACTTATAAAAAGTTGATACTGATTTAGAGGGGAAGCACCTTCCTATCGACATCCATAAAAGCTTCCAAATTCCACTACTGGAGTCCCTGAGGTCCTTTGGGACCCTCAGCTTCTCTAACCTAAGTGTCCTGTCCATGTAGCATCACCCAGTTCTGTGCCTCGTCCTCTCCACATGGCCACACCTCTGTGATCTTGCTCAGCCTATTCATGCCTTCTGCCTATGGAAGTCTTAACCATCCTTTATGCTCAGATAAGTCATTGCCCTTGTGATAAAGGATTCCCATGTCCCCCCTTCTGTTGCCTGTTAGAAATTAATCACTCCTACTTTTCTCTATTCTCCCATGAAACACACCTTACAAATTCTATTTACTTTCCCTCATCACCAGCTAGATAATAAGGTTCCCGAAGAATCAAACTATTGTACACTTAGTGTTTAAGAGTGTTGACTCAGAGTCAAAGAAACCTTGGTTAATTCAGGCTCTAACTCCACCAATTTCTAGCGAGCAAATGTAGCGATGCTATGTAACCTCTCTAAGTCTTGTTTCTTCTAGTATAACCCTATCCGTATCTATCTCTTAGAGATTTTGAAAAAAATTCAAGAAACAATGCATTTTTAAACACATTTATCATGGTATCTGACATATACTAAAAACTCTGTAGCTGTTAGATATTATAATTAATAGTTATTCCCCATCTTTCATAGTGGAACACAGAATGTAACGCAGAACAGATGTTCAATACCACTAGACGAGGGACTGAATAAATGAATGAAATTAAATCAACAACAAAAAAGAAAAGGCTCTAACTTGAAAGGGGGTTTTCAATTCTTCCCAAGAATCACTGTCTATATATCCAAGAACATGAAAGGACCCTAAGTTTCATGAAGAAATTTGCTTCTTATTGGGTAACTGTTTATACAGGGAAGATATGGCCCTAGTCCTGTTGTCTTACATTAATCTATGTTTCTCCCTAACTGTACAGAGCCCAAGCTGTACAGTAGAGTGAGGATCAGTATTTTGAACACACTCAGGATACATTCTCCTCCTCTAGGGATGGGCATAGCTGTACAAGCGAACCTGAATGTCTGCCTGAAGAGCCAAGAATAACTCTATGGAGTTAGGGCAAGGGTAAAGGTGAGGCAGAAACAGAAAAGAACATGGGGAGAAAAATGTTGGGATGAAAAGCAAGGGGAATTTAAGATTTTTATGTATCTGCCTTTACTTTCACATATTTTCTTCAAAATCAAACAATGATATAGTCTTTTTCATAAAGGGTCCCTCTCTGTTGGGGGAGGTGTATAATTCCCTTCCCACTGACATCAAGCTTTAACATGTGACATGCTTTGGCCAATGAAATGTGAGCAGTAGAGACATATGCTACATCTGAGCAGCACTAGGGGATACTCTGTGGTCCTTTCATTAACTTTTCCCCTCCAGTGACCTGTGTCTGGCAGAAATGAAGAGGAGATGGAATGGGGACACAACTAAACCAAAATCTTTATTGCTGCAAGGATGGAGATGAGCAAACTTGGGGAGATGGTGACAGAGAAGGAAGCCTGGTATGCTGCTGCACATGGGGTTTAAAGAGTTGGACATAATTGGGAGACTGAACAACAAAAATCACAACGTAACCCAGCAAAAACCACATTAATACAGAACCCTTTTGGGGTTCATTCATCAAGTAAGATCCTCTTACAAAACCCTGCAGTGGCATTCCCCATATTCCTACTACACACACAAACACACAAACACACACACACAACCCACCAGTGAAGACTAATTTGGGCCAGAAAAACCACTATAATCATTCTGATCATTCTGGAGAACTCATTTCTAAAAACTGCACACCTAACCAGCATCATATTGTTCGTGCATGTTGATATTAACAAGTGTATTTGTGTGTACATACAGAGATTCGTCTATCTTTGAATCTACCTGCATCTCCAGGTATATGTACAATAAGAAGACCTGAGTCCTGCTTTCTACAGTTTACAATATTTATGAGATTCCACATATGAAATCCTTGGAACATGAAAAGCTAGTTCTTGTTTCATGACATTCAGCACTGCTGCCCCATGTAGTGTGCTGACAACGGAGGATGATGCAAACATATCTTAGGAGACATAGTTTCTCTTATCAAGAAAATGACTGCTTGTTAGAGACTTAAACATGCACATGATAAGCTATAACGTATCCTAAGATATAAAGTAGTATGTGCCATAGGGGAAGGTGAAACAAAGCGCTCCGGGAGGTCATAGTCAGGAAGGATTCAGGGGATGTTTCACAAAACACTTTTGAGAAGACTGATGGCAAGAGAATAGAAACATTTGAAAATCAAAGAATGGTATCATCTAAAGTACAGAAATTGAAATAACAACTCATTTGATTAAAGCATGAAACTGTGAAGGATGTAAGAGGTGTGTATTAGTTTGCTACAGCTGCCAAAACAAAATACAACAGACAAGATGTCTTAAACAACAGAAATGAATTTTCTCACAGTCTAGGGGCTGCAAGTTCAAGATCAAGGTGTCAGCAGGTTGGGTTGCTCCTGACGCCTTTCCCCTGGACTTATATGGCCACCTCCTCACTGCATCCTCACGTGACCTTTTTTCTGTGCAAAGGCACCCATGGTATCTCTGTATGTCTTAATTTCCTTTTCCTATAAAGCATCTGGTTCTATCAGATATAGGCCCACCCTACTGGCCTCATTTTAACTTAATTACCTCTTTTAAAGCCCTATATCCAAATACAGTCACATTCTGAGATACTGAGAGTGACCGTCTCAACATATGAATTCGGAGGAGACATAACTCAGTCCACAACCAGTTGAACAGACAAAATAAGGTATGGTTTGGTCGGAAACTGGGAAGAACTGAAAATGTGTAATCAAGAGAGGGACACACAATTAGATCTGTGATTTACATAGATCATGTTTGTGCATGAGGTAAATAAGACAAGGAGAGAGATTGGACAGATCTTTTCAAATACAGGCAACTAAGGATCTGATTAAAGAAAGCCAACATAACATTGTAAGGCAATTATCCTTCAATTAAAAATAATAAAAAAGAGAATGTCAGTGAGGATGGAGCAGAGGAGATACTCTTGAGAAAAAATGAGAGACAGAATGAATAATGAAAATGAAAATATAACTGAATTTAATTTTGTGACTGGATGACTATACATGGATGGTTACAAAGGTAAAACTCTTGATTAGAATAGTAATAGAAGTCTTAAAACTAGAAATATAATCTAAAGAGGTAGAAAAAGATCCTCAAAAAAGTTATGAAGTTAGAAGAGGAAGCATTTACAAAGTCATTGGGGTGTTTAAAACTGTTTATGGGGGAAAAGAAGAACCAACTTAGAAAGGTCATTAGATTTGGCAACCAGGGCAGTACTGATAATCTTATCAAATGGTCTATGATAGACAAGGGTAGGTAATGGAGGAGATGAAAATGGAAGTTGGAAAAGGTAGCTTGATTATATGGCACAGGGGAGTATGAGAACAAGGCCTTACAGCTGAAAGTATGATGAAGTCAACCTTGCTAGCTATTTGACGATTTGAGTTTTATAACAGCCTAGGAGCTAGAAGTTACCATCATCCTTGTTATACGATGGGGAAAATGAGACACAGGTGAAGTATAGTATTTAATGTTACATAGCTGGTTAATCAAAGAGCTAGATATTTGACCTTGGGCATCTCACTCCAACACACATACATTTATCTGTCATTCTTTTTTCTCTCTATATAAATTTAGTTTGATGGTAAAAAAGAAAATCACTGAAGGTGGCAAGAAGAGCATGAACAATTTCATATGGCAAGAATGAACAGCATGCGTTTGTGTGGGTGGGGGGTGGGGGGACTGTGAGATAAGGCAAATGAAGCAATGGGCTTATGCTGTGTACTCATAAGGGATAAAACAGGAGCAAGTTGAGGGAATAAGTAAAGTTTATTTATTTGCTCTTTGCAATTGGAATCATTTTCTAAATGAAAGAGTCATATATATTCTAGTCTGTTAGTATATTCAATATTTTTGAATATTTATATTCAAAATATATTCAATATTTACTGAACATATACTACATTTCTGGCACTTACACTAGAATCTAAAGACAGGATGAAGAAAAATCCAGAACTTATGGATTTTCCAAATAGTGATACTTAAAGGGATCACTAGCAATTTAATGAAGAATGGAGGTACTATTTTATATCAGAGGTCATAGATTATAATAAAGCTGCCTTCATCTTTAATGGGACATACAACTCAAGGAAAGTCATTACACCTCTGATATCCCAGTTTGTCCATCAATGAAATAGAGATGAAATTACAACAGATGATTATATCCTTGAATAAAAGGCACATTGGAGAGGTGAAGTAATATTAATAAATGAAAATAGCATATAATACTATCTAATAAGAAGAAATCTTCATTTTATTTTCATTAGGGAAATATTAATTATTAGATTTGACCCAGGTAGACTTGTTATTTTAAATACACTGAATAATCTTTAGAGGTTTTAATCATTTTCTCCAGAAGTAATAAAGACATAATTTGTAAAATCTGAAGTTAATTAAATTTAAAAAGTCTTACAGTAAAATGATGTTATGATTGAGATTTAACACGGACATAATTTAAGACACAGTTATGACTCCCATGGCAACCATATCTGGCCATATTACACCGTCTCTCGATATGGTCTTTTACTCTGTTTAAACAACAGATGCTAATATTTGGACTGAGATGTTCTTTGATGACATACATGAAAGTATTTCTACATTTTGAAATCTTGATGACAATCATTCCATTTTAAATATAAAGTAGAAATATTTTTATTGCTTAAAAATTAACATCTTTGCATTCAGAAAGTTAACAAACAGAAAGAGCCAATATAAATTCACATAGGACCTTCTTCCAAACTAATTTAATTTTTAATGAAGAATATCTTGATTTTAGCAGTGTACTCCCTTAGGTTTGAACATTTTTGTCTATTATTTAAAGAATGATATAAAATGTATTAAAATTTGCAGATGGCAAAAAACAGAGGCATAGCTGATATGAGAAGTGAGACTCAAGATTCACATTTATCTTGACAAATACTAACAAGTCAGTCCTATGGCCAAACACCTGATAATGCAGCAGCTATATTTTACTTTCAAAAATTCAACTGCACAAGCCTAGCCTAGTAGACAATACTGGTAAGAAGTCATGGGAGGGTTCTGATAATTTTGGTTAAACATAATTTTAACCATTACAAATGGTCTTTGTAATAACAAAGCTAACAGGAAGCTTCAAGCTACACAAATTGAGTTACAAGTTTAAGTTCAACAGAAGTGATCATTGTTGTGGATCTGGTGTTTGGTTAAATTCTGAGAAACATATTTTAAGTGATACAGATACTCAAAACTTCATACATAGACATTGAGGAAGGGATTGCAGAATTGAATGTGAAATATTTTAAGTCATTTACAAGATCCATCCAAACATTAAAATTCTTTGGTTGTATGGAAAGTATAAACTACTACAGAGCATGCTAATATCAAATAAATCCCATTAAGTACTGTACATATAATCTTTGATTATATACTACAAATACTTATAAATATGAGTTTGCATCAAAATTATTATTATCTTGATAAGTTCAACTGTGAAACAATAACAGTTCATATCCTATTAACTCAATGAAAAGCATCTAATCATGTAGGCTTTACAGGTAAGATAGACAAATATGTTTTTTCTTTGAAAATCTTATTCCCCATCCATCTTTTAACAAACCATATTTTTTACACTGAAATTTACATAAAATGATATGCTAGAATTTTAAAATATCCATTTTTTATTCCTGCAGGTAAAATATCTATTAGATAAAAAAATCTTTTAAATTTGTTTTTAGGCTAAGCATGATTTAGAACACGAGACAAAGGGTTTCTTAAAGTCATTTTATTTTAATATATATCTACTCACCAAAAGCTTGACTTCCTAATTTAGAGTAGTGCTTCTGAAATTTTAATGTGCATACAATACACCTGCAGATCTGAAGAGGAACCTCAATTATGCACTTCTAGCAAGCTCCCTGGTGATATCAATGCTGCTGGTCCATATGGACCACTCACTGATTAGCAAAGATTTAATGAACTCTTCTACTTCAGTAGTGCTATCAATTATTCTAAAATAAGTCTCACTTAATATGTAACATAAAATAAAATAAATTATTTTCAAAAGAGGAAAAGAACCTTTGCAATTTTCTCTTCCCTATAAGTCCTTAACATTTGTGATGCTGTTCATCTGATTAATGTCCCTATTACTCTTGTGAAACACTAAATCCTTCTTCCCATCTTCCTCACCTCAAAAGGGCTCACAAAATTGTCTCCTGACACCCCAGCCTCACCATTCCTCAATTCCCTGTTACTTCCTTTTGGTTTTATGCTGTACCCCTTTCCATAGGCTTTTCAGGTTGTTATGGACTGAATGTTGGTGTCCTCTCCAGATTCATATGCTGAAACCGTATCTCTCAATATGAAATTAAAGAAACAATCCCATTTATCATTGTAACAATGAACAAAATATCCAGGAATAAATCCACTTAACGAGACAAAAGACCTGTATGCATAAAACTATAAGACATTGATTAAAGAAATAAAACACACACACACACACACAAACACACACACAGATGGAGAGATATACCATGTTCTTAGATTGGAAGAATCAATATTGTGAAAATGACTATATTGCCCAAAGCAATCTACAGATTCTATGCAATACCTATCAAATTACATTTTTCATAGAACTAGAACAAAAAAATTTACAATTTGTATGGAAATAGAAGACTCTGAATAGCCAAAGCAATATTGAGAAAGAAATACAGCTGGAGAAATTAGACTTCCTGACTCCAGAGCATACTACAAAGCTACCAATAATACATAACTTTTTCAAAGTCTTTTCTGATTCCTATATTTTTCTTTTTAAACATACCCTCTATTTTGAATAAAGATAAAGCTTTTTGCAAAAGCAACAAAAGAAAAATTTAAAAGTGGGATTACCACAAACTAAAAAAGCTTCTACACAACAAAGGAAAACATCAACAGAAAGAATAAGCAGCCTACTGAAAGGGAGAAAATACTTGCAAATCATATATGTGATAACTGGTTAAATAACAAAATATATAAAGAACTCACACACATCAATAGCAAAAACAATGCAATTAAAAATGAGCAGAAGATATGAATAGGCATTTTTTCAAAGAAGACATACAGAAGGCCAACAGGTACATAAAAAGATGCTTTGGATCATTAATTATCCATTCAACTCTTTGAGACCCCATGGAATGCAGCATGCCAGGCTTCCCTGTCCATCCCAACTCCCAGAGCTTGCTCAAACTCATGTCCATTTAGTCATGATGACATCCAACCATCTTATATTTTGTTGTCCCCTTGTCCTCCTGCATTCAATCTTTCCCAGCATCAGGCTCCTTCCCAACAATCAGTTCTTTGCATCAGGTGGCCAAAGTACTGGGGCTTCAGCTACAGCATCAGTCCTTCCAATGAATATTCAGGACTGATTTTCTTTAGGATTGACTGGTTGGATCTCCTTGCAGTCCAAGGGATTCTCAAGAGTCTTCTCCAACACCACAGTTCAAAAGCATCAATTCTTTGGTGCTCAGCTTTCTTTATGGTCCAACTTTCATATCTATACATGACTACTAGAAATACCATAGCTCTGACTAGACAGACCTTTGTTGGCAAAGTAATGCCTTTGCTTTTTAATATGCTATCTAGGTTTGCCACAGCTTTTCTTCCAAGAAGAAAGCATCTTTTAATTTCATTAAATTAATGAAATTAATTATTTTATTAATAACAGCTGCAGTCACCATCTACAGTGATTTTGGATTCCAAGAAAATAAAGTCTGTCACTGTTTCCATTGTTTCCCCGTCTATTTGCCATGAAGTGATGAGACCGGATGCCATGATCTTCTTTTTTTGAATGTTGAGTTTTAAGTCAGCTTTTTTACTCTCCTCTTTCACTTTCATCAAGAGGCTCTTTAGTTCCTCTTTGCTTTCTGCCACAAGGGTAGTGTCATCTGCATATCTGAGGTTATTGATATTTCTCCCGGTAATCTTGATTCCAGCTTGTGCTTCAGCATTTCTTATCATGTACTCTGCACATAAGTTAAATAAGCAGGGTGACAATATACAGCCTTGATGTATTCCTTTCCCAATTTGGAACCAGTCCATTGTTCCATGTCCGGATGCAAATAAAAACCACAATTATGGTCTTCTCTGAGTATATGCCCAGTAGTGGAATTAGGTCACATGGTAGTCCCACTTTTGGTTTTTTAAGG
Organism: Ovis aries; assembly: GCF_016772045.2. Lineage (NCBI taxonomy): Eukaryota > Metazoa > Chordata > Mammalia > Artiodactyla > Bovidae > Ovis > Ovis aries. The sequence goes on from NC_056054.1 coordinate 214,111,793, forward strand.
AACCATATTGTTCTCCATAGTGGCTAGATCATCTTATATTATCACCTACAGTGTAGGACGGTTCCCTTTTCTCCACACCCTTTCCAGCATTTATTATTTGTATATTTTTGATGATGGCCATTTTGACTGATATGCAGTGACATCTCATTATAGTTTTGATTTGTATTTCTCTAAAAATTAGTGGGATGGAGATGGTTGGAGTGAGGCCCAAATGGGAGGGAACATGTGTGTGTGTGTGTGTGTGTGTGTGTGTGTGTGTGTGTGTGTGTATAAAGAGAGAGAGAAAGAAAGAGAGAGAGGTGATTAACTTTGTTGTACAGTAGAAACTAACAAAATGTTGTAAAGCAACTGTACCCCAATAAAAAAAAATTAGATATCATCTCACAACTGTTATAATGATTATTATCAAAAAGACTAGAAATGACAGGTGTTAGCAAGGCTGTGGAGAAATGGAACTTTAGTGCACTGTCAGAGGGAGAGTAATTTGGTGCAGTTAGTATGAAAAATAGTATGGAGGTTCTCAAAAAATTAATATGGGACTACCATATGATCCAGAAATTCTACTGCTAGGCATTTTGCTAAAGAAAATAAATGCACTAATTTGAAAAGATACCTGATCACCGTAAGCTATCACTCACTTGAGATAACATAGATAGACTTAAAGGGCATTATGCTAGGTGAAATAAGTCAGAGAAGACTGATACTGTATCATCTCTCTTACATATGGAATCTTACATAATATGTGTACACACACATACACACACACACACTCCTAATAAACCAAGCTAACAGATACAAAGAAGAGATTGGTGCTTGCCCAGGGGCAAAGGTTTAGGGATGGGAAAAATAGATGAATTACTCTTTTGTGGTCTTTTGTTTGTATAAATGGAATTTTGTGGCTCAGACGGTTAAGCGTCCGTCTACAATGCGGGGGACCCAGGTTCAATCCCTGGGTTGGGAAGATCCTCTGGAGAAGGAAATGACAATCCACTCCAGTACTATTGCCTGGAAAATCCCATGGACAGAGAAGCCTGGTAGGCTACACGTAGTCCATGGGGTCTCGAAGAGTCGGACATGACTGAGCGACTTCACTTCATGTCAAAAATAACTAAAATAATGTAAAAAGTAGAAGCGTTCCAAAATCAGGTACAGCATTTGCACTTGTTAATGGCGCCAGTATAAACTGCTACAACTTCAAAAAAAATAAGCTTTTTAAAACTCATTAAATAACTAGTTCAAATCATTCTCATAATCTTAAAGGATAAAATTAAAACTTTTAGGGCAGTTGGAAAGCCCATTTTAATTGTCCTTATCTGTTTTTTCTACTTTATCTTCCATAGAAATTTAGATTAGCATGCTTTTCAAAAGTCTTTTACTGATGAATTCTTGGTATAATTATATCTTGCTTTTAAGCCTGCATTTAAGCTTGCTTTTAAGCCATAACAAACACTATAGAGGTAGTCCCTGACTGGGCTTGTTATATCTTCTGGGATTTGGAAGAGCCCAAAGGAAGACCATGTACCATCCCATCCCCATAATACTTGATTATTAATATCAAGTATTAATAATTAACTCTGGCTACCACTGAACACATCTGACACATTCTGTACTTGCACACTTTACCACACTGCCCCTTTCAGGTCAATTTTATCCTTCCCTCCTTCATCTTAAGTATTTAAATTTACCTATCTACCATTTAAGTTTCACTGAAGTCATGGTTTCTTCTCTATTCATCTCTACCCAATGAGTTTTTTTGCATTCTTGCCCTCATTATGTGACTCTCACACTATATGTTTAACATATTTTACCATAATACACACAGATAATTTCTCAATCAATGTACTAGAATTTTCTTATACAACCTTGACTTAATTTTGTGGATTCATCAATCTCTCTGAACTCTCTAAAACCTATTGACAGCTTTCCAAAACCTACAGAACTGGGAGGTGGTAGGATTTTCTCTGATTCATCCACTCACTTTTGCTTCTGCAAGTGGAACTGTCTGCTTGGCAAAGGTATTCCAACATTGTTTGCTGGATAAACATTTATTTTGACAATGAAGATGAATGTAAATAGAGTAATTGTTATGAAAACTAATATGTTGCTGTAAATTAGGTATTATTGTTTAATCATCAAGCCATGTCTGATTCTTTGGTGACCCTATGGACTGTAGCCTTCCAGGTTCCTGTGCCCATGGAATTTTCCAGGTAAGAATACTGGAGTGGGTTGCCATTTCCTTCTGCAAGGGATCTTCTCGACTCAGGGGTTAAACTGGTGTCTCCTGCTTGGCAGGTGGATTCTTTACTACTGAGCCACCTGGGAAGAGTGGCCACATTAGGTACATATGTATAATAATTAAAGATAGAAAACATATAGAATTTCTTTTTCTCATATTTGTGCGCAATTTTCTTTAGCTTTTTACTCCAAATAAGTAGAAACAGGAAGTCTGTAGTCAGGGTATTATAGATAAGAAAGAATGTGAAGGATTCCCTTTAATGGACTAGGATGCAAAGTAAAGTTGTTGGTCTTACATCAAAAGACTGGCACAGTAATGTGTATTTATATGTTTAGGGATGACAAATGTTTAAGGTATTCATGCAACTCTTTATTACAAGTCCTTGCTTTAATGGACTTTTAAAAATCTAGTTATATTAGAGAAGAAATTTTCTGTTATTTTTTTAAATTGATAACTTTAGAAAGACATGCAATTACCACATTGTTTAAAATAAGTTTTCACTCTTCTTTTGAAGATGCCACTCTACTTTGAAATGCTTTACCATTTGTACTTACTAGTAATATGCTTTCATTATTCTAGGGTGGATTCAGTTCTTTGGAATTAGTTAAATGTCAATTGAAGCTCCATTTGTGAATAAAATAGTGATCATGCTGGTTAAATCCAGCTTTGGGCAAAAATGAAGTGTAACTAGAAAGAAAATTAATCTCTTAGTCTTATAAACTGGCTCTGAAGGAAAATTAAGAGGTAAGTTTCCAAAATGTTATTAGGATTTTAAAATACAAAGTGTCAGCAGGAGAATAAAGGTACCCTTTTAGCTATAATTCTTGAAAAAATTATATTAATTCTTTCAACCAGTGATTTTTAACAATTTTTCACACATACATTCTTGAAATGTTCATTATTTGCATCATCTTATTCTTAGTAATTTTTCTCCATTATTATAAGATATACAGCCGAAGTTATATTTCTGGTTATTTATGACATAGATTCAGAGACATTAAAGTTAAAATAATCTCCTAGAACTTCTTGAATGTCATCTATGACCAAGTACTTTAAATAAAATCCACTCAGAATTTTAAAAATTTTGCTGGGTAGAATGTAGGAAAAAAGTGTCATCTAAAAGCTTTCTTTAAAACTCTTTGAAATCCCCTTTTGGGGCAAATTGTTCTTGTGTTCTGGGAAAAATACTACCCAGAGTTCTATTATGAGAACATCAAGGAGTCAGACTTTTCTGCAATGGATATGACTAATTAACTGTGTCTCTAAGGAGTTCAACTGTTCTATCAAGTAACCAAGTTGATTTTATGGGACATTCAGAGTTGCACCACATGTCTGGAGATACTGGCTCCTAGAGAGACTGTTATCTGCACAGAAGAAACCATGGTCTATGTCTGAAGACTGTTACTGGCCATTATAGAAGTAAGCATGCTTCCTCTGTTGGTGTGTAAAACTTCTGCTAGGAGTTAGGGGCTGAAGACCAGCAGCAGAAAAAAATGGTTTGTATGGAACCTTTCATAGACTGTGTTATACGTAATAATGCTTTCAGATCCACGTGATAATGTCTGGTGTGGCATTGGAGGATGCAAAATGTAAAAGATTTTCCTTTCATCTCTGTTTAGAGTCTAGAATATACCAGTATTTCAGGGGTTGGCAGCTTTGAGAGAACTGAAATCAGCAGGACTATTATTGGGTTTCTCTGTGGGAGCAGCAGTGGGAATGGCAGTGACTCCTGATGAGAATAAAAGTGTAAATAGATTTAATCCTGAACATATGTCCACATACGTTCTGAGGACTCTGAGATAAATGGACTGTAGGTGGTGAGTACCTAGTTGGGAATGGAAGGGATGAAATTGCCATAAATGGGTTTTAATAGAAATGATATTTTTTGAGACACATAATCAAGTGAAGTTTGACTTTGAGATTATACTTTACCATTTCTTCTTAATATATCAATATTTTAGCCACCTATGGAAAATGTCATGACATTATTAATTACCTCCTCTACTGAGACATGCAAAGCACATGGACGTTTTCTTCTACAGATGTAACAGTGTGCCTTAAGCTTGGATAAATTACACATGAGTTGGAAAGCTGACTCTAAAGTAAGCATATTCCAAATTCAAAATTAATTTGACAGTGGAGGACCTGGCAAGTAAAATATCAGTGAATGAGGTGAAAGCAATGAACGCTTTAGAGGCTGGCTGTCCAAAGTGTAAAGCCTACCTATGCTCCTTATTAAAATATAACACAGGAAAAGCTATGTATCTGTGTTGGGCTTCACTTTCCTCCTCTGTAAAATGAATATAATTGTCAGGAGGTTCTGCAGATCATGAAAGCTAGCCATACCCATCCCTTCAGCCAATCTCAGTGTGGCTCAGTTCATAGAGGCATTTGCACTGATGGTATTATGTTGCCCATGGGACATTAGTAGTCAAAGTTTATTGACAATGGGCAAGATCTTGGATGACTCTTGGTTAATGGGACCAGTACTAAACCAACTGTGAACCTCAATTCTAGCCCTGGGTCTCCTGCTACTATGAAGCTTGGTTCCATTATTTTACTTCATTGAGCTTTGAAAGTCTCCTTCTTACATTATGTGGTTAGATCAGAAACTTTAAAAAATAGATTTATTTGTTTTGTGCTTGGCTATAGTCGTGCTATTAGATGTAGCTATAGCATAATAGTTAAGAACACTTTAAGAACTTAAACACTTAAACATTTTAAAGTTAAGAACTTCATATGTATTCCTGCCTGGAAAATTTCATGGATAGAGAAGCCTGGTGGGCTAGAGAAGCCTGAAAACTTGGGCAAATTACTTAAACTCACCATGCCTCAGTTTTCCTAATTGAAAATGGAGGTGATGATAAAATTACAATCCTCACAGGATCATTATGAAGCACAGTTGCTTAGAATAGTGCTATGAACATAGTAAGAACTCAAGAACTACTGTTAACCTTAGAATCCATTCGATAAAGGGCTTTAATTAAAGTAGAATTATGAACGAAAAGCCCCTCTCACATAGGCCTCAATTTCGCAATTCTTAGCAAACTTAATACAGTCTTAGGATTCCGAAACACAGTTTAAAATTCACATTTAATGGGTGATTTTGTGTATTTTATCCAGATCAGAAGTGCATGAATTTGGAAACATCGACAGAGGCAGAATTCTAATAAATTAACATGAATCTCTCATGCCATCTTTGATGGATAACTGATCTCCATTGAACAGAATATTGAATAGGAATATTCCTATTCCCATCATCATCATTTTATACAAAAGTATGCTGTAGCCCCATTCCAAGATTTTATCATTTATATATCTCATCCACTTCTAAAAACAATTTGATGCAGTTAACTGTAAATTTTTATGACCATGACCTGTATTGTGAAACTATATTATGCTATTATTCATAGTGTAATAATTACCTTAAATATAACATGCCTTCATATAATGGATCCTGTTTCATCTGGAAAAACAGAATCCACTAATTTGATTTAATCACACACTATTTAAACACGTCACAACCCACTATTTGAAAAACTTTATATGTATTCCTGCCTGGAAAATTTCATGGATAGAGAAGCCTGGTGGGCTACAGTCCATGGTTGCAAACAGCTGGACATCAATAAGTGACTAACACATACACACACGCACGTGCGCATGGATTTGGAGCTTATGTTTTACATTTTTAGGGTAGTTTTGCTGAGGAAATTCCTGAAGGAAGTTCTTGGGATGCACTGCAGATTTACTGAATCAGAAACTCTGGCTGTGAGACTAAGTAAACTGTGTTTTAATAAACCCTCCAGGTGATTCTGATGCACTTTAAAGTTTGAGAAGAGCCAAGTCAAAACCCCAGCATTTCTTTGTTGTTATATATACAATAAGTATCTTAAAATCGAGACAGAGATAATTTTATATATGTGGAATGGCAGCAAAATACCAAGTAAATTGTAGATGCTGAGCCACAACCACTGGACAGAGTAAGAATTATTTTTTCTATTTGATACCATTTGCTACTCCAAACTTTACTTTCAATTAAAAAAAAATGACAACATAGATACACCAATGCTTAGACTGATATATTCCCCTTGAGAATTTGATATATATTTATTGATATTTTGAAACTAATTGAAGTCATTCCTACAATTAAAAACCAAACACAAAATAGTATACCATTAAACAGGGGGCATTTTGGAGTGTCGGACCAACTAATGATAACTTTTCCTTATTTCTCACTTCATTCATGGCAGAAAGTCCCCTGCAGCATTTTGTACAATAGGATGCCATGCGGACACAGATGATTGGTCCAGGATAAGCACGTGACCAATTTTAGCTCAGAGTCTGCCTTTAAGGAATTTAGGCCTGAGATTCATAAAGATTCATTCATTCCTTTTCCCTTCTGCAGCTGGATTTGAAACACACAAATTAAAGGAGGTGAGGAGTGAAGGGAGGCATGTTTTATTCCATAAGCCTTTGAAAGAGAGAGTGCTGGTCTACAGAAAGAATGGGGTGGGCACATAGAGAGAAGCAGAAAGTTCTATCAGACTCCAAGTCCCTGGCTGCAGTACCTTCCTTGGGAGAAGTGGCATTCTGGCCTTTGGGTTTCATGACACCCAAATAATCTCAAACAATATCTCCTTTTAGCTTAAGCCAGTCCTAGTTAGTTTCTCTCATAAGCAACCAAATATTGCAGATCATAGGCTGGTAGGCTAGATAATCTTTAGGAAACTAAGAGTAGAAAAAATGAATTCTTTGGTCCAAGAAAATCCACAGAAATGAGCATGTTTTAAAAAGGAAAGATAAAAAACATTAGACATTTTCACGTCAACATTTTTTATATCTAATAGTTTTTGAAGGTTTGTTGCCCAACTCTGCCAGCTTCCATCCTTCTCCTTCTGTTTCCTCTTTGTAGGGTTAAAGCTTCAGACATTTTCTCTGTAAAGCTGTTGATGTTGGTCTAGCCTTCTGCTTTGTATTTTTATAATTATTTGACATCGGTAAAGTGCTCATGGAATTCCAAAAATTGTTAAGAATTTTAAAAACAAAAAATTTCCATCTTCTTCAGGCAAAGCACATATCCTTAATTCTAACTTAAAGTCAAGGAGTTAGATGCTGGTAGAGAGAAAGAAAGGATTAATGCTGTCACCTAATTTTGCCTGGATCCTTTGCTACACAAAATGTTTCAGTGTAAAAGAAGAATGAATCATGCAAGAGCTTAAAATTTTGCCATCAGATGTAAGATAGAAAGCTAAATTCTAATGGGTTTTAAAATAGAGTTAATGCATTACTAATTAAGGCTTTTTTGCTTTTAATCAAGATTAAATATGGAAATATTCAGACAAAAGAAATCTTACAAAGCTATTATCTACCAATATATTGTCTATATGTTTCACAATTTTAAAGTAAAATATGAAATATATATATATATATTTTCCTAATTTATTTTAGTTTTTCCATAGGAGTTAAACATGTAAAATCCTTTATGTAATCCACTTCTATTGACTTATGTGTAATATTTAGATATAATAGCATGAAACAAAAAAAGTGTTTAATTTTATTTGTGTGTGTGTATATATATGTGTTTGTGTATATACACTTGATCTACTCTGCAACAAGAAGAATGAATCTTATGTCCAAATTCCATCTGATGTGTTACAAATACAGTTAGCACAGAATGGACCATTTAGGGCACATGTAGTGTATCTTTTACAAACCACAAGTAGCAGCATGAATAACTAAATGGGTGAATTTTCTTGGCCACATACAAGTGAACTCATGAGGAATTCATCTGTAAGATGGTTTAATGTTCCCACTGCATATTCAAGTTATCTCGATGAAAATGTTATATCACTGAATATGGGATCCAACTGTGCGGAGACCACTCATTATGAGAGTATTAAACTGTGTCCCAGTGACATCAAAATAATGAAAATGCCTATAAGGTGTCCCTCTTCTATTTATTTACATATTGTAACAAGAAACAGGAGGAATAATAAATGATAATGAAGAACCATTTATTCCCCAGAGATTGAATAGCCTCGTCCTATTTTACCAGACAATCATTAATTTTAATTGCTTCAGATTTGTAACCCACGTGGATAAAATTAAAAGCCATTCCGACATGAGAAAAACAGACTAAGATTGCTGTAAATAGAAATCTCTTTCAGGATTTCTTTTTTTAACAAATAAGCACAAACACTGCTGCATTATTTGGACTAAGCATCTATGATAACTATTTGGATTTTTATAATAAACAGAACTTTAGACTATATGTGTATTATTCATAAATTCTTGCCTTTTCTGGGTCTATACAAAATGAAAAATATATACTAAAACTAACATAATGTACCTGAGAGTGTGTTAAAATTACTCATTTAACATTCAGCATAAAAAGTTACTATTATACTGATTTTCATTATCATATTTTAAGATAAGTCTATTCTACTCGTGAAAATAATTCTTAAATGAGACATTTATGTTTGATTTTTATGGCAGTCAGACCATAACTATGTGGTTTATTCCTAATTCACTTAAAAAAGACAAAGAGCCACTGGTTCATTTGTTGAATCAGATTTATAGCCATGTGGGGGTGCCCATGGGTTAATGCAGAATGGAACAAAAAAATCTTTCTTCATTTGCTGTCTCTGTGTCTCTGCCCTGAGGTCCTATGTAAAACATTCAGGAACTGCATCATGACTATACAGATAATGATTTATTTTAGACTTGAGTCCTAACACATTGTTGAGCCATAAATCATTTTAATGAGTCACCACTAGATTCTTAAAACCTGCAAAAAGTAGAATGTAATTGAAAAGGTCAAAGTTCATTTTACTAATAAAGGTAAATATCAGTTCACTTCAGTCGCTCAGTCATGTCCAATTCTTTGCAACCCCATGGACTGCATCACACCAGGCCTCCCTGTCTATCAACAACTCCTGGAGTTTACTGAAACTCATGTCCATTGAGTCGGTGATGCCATCCAACCATTTCATCCTCTGTTGTCCCCTTCTCCTCCCACCTTCAATCTTTTCCAACATCAGGGTCTTTTGAAATGAGTCAGTTCTTCACATCAGGTGGCTAAAGTATTGGAGTTTCAGCTTCAGCATCAGTCCTTCCAATGAATATTCAGGACAGATTTCCTTTAGGATGGACTGGATGGATCTCCTTGCTGTCCAAGGGACTCTCAAGAGTCTTCTCCAACACCACACTTCAGAAGAATCAATCCTTCGGTGCTAAGCTTTCTTTATAGTTCAACTCTCACATCCATACATGACTACTGGAAAAACCATAGCATTGAGTAGACAGGCCTTTGTTGGCAAAGTAATGTCTCTATTTTATAATTAGCTGTCTAGGCAGGTCATAACTTTCCTTTGAAGGAGCAAGTGTCTTTTAATTTCATGGCTGCAATCACCATCTGCAGTGATTTTGGAGACAAGATAAAAAATAAAGTCTGACACTGTTTCCATTGTTTCCCCATCTATTTGCCATGAAGTGATGGGACTGGATGCCATGACCTTAGTTTTCTGAATGTTTAGTTTTAAGCCAACTTTTTCACTCTCCTCTTTCACTTTCATCAAGAGGTTCTTTAGTTCTTCACTTTCTGTCATAAGGGTGGTGTCATTTACATATCTGAGGTTATTGATATTTCTCCCGGCAATCTTCATTCCAGCTTGTGCTTTTTCCAGCCCAGCATTTCTCATGATGTACTTTGCATGTAAGTTAAATAAGCACGGTAACACTATACAGCATTGACATACTCCTTTTCCTATTTGGAACCAGTCTGCTGTTCCATGTCCAGTTCTAACCGTTGCTTCCTGACCTGCATACAGATTTCTCAGGAGGCAGGTCAGGTGGTCTGGTATTCCCATTTTCCATATTTGGTATCCCAGTTTCCCATAGTTTGTTCTGATCCACACAGTCAAAGTGTTTGGTATAGTCAATAAAGCAGAAGTAGATGTTTTTCTGGAACTCTCTTGCTTTTTCGATGATCCAGCAGATGTTGGCAATTTGATCTCTGGTTTCTCTGCATTTTCTAAATTCAGCAGGAACATCTGGAAGTTCACAGTTCATGTATTGTTGAAGCCTGGTTTGGAGAATTTTGAGCTTTACTTTACTAGCGTGTGAGATGAGTGCAATTGGGCACTAGTTTGAGCTTTCTTCGGCATTGCCTTTCATTGGGATTGGAATGAAAAGTGATCTTTTCCAGTCCTGTGGTCCCTGCTGAGTTTTCCAGATTTGCTGGTGTATTGAGTGCAGCACTTTCACAGCATCATCTTTTAGGATTTGAAATGGCTCAATCGGAATTCCATCACCTCCACTAGCTTTGTTCGTAGTGATGCTTCCTAAGGATGCATCTGGATGTCTGGATCTAGGTGAGTGAATACACCATCGTGATTATCTGGGTCGTGAAGATCTTTTTTGTACAGTTCTTCTGTGTATTCTTGTCACCTCTTCTTAATATCTTCTGCTTCTGTTAAGTCCATATCATTTCTGTCCTTTATTGAGTCCATTTTTGCATGAAATGTTCCCTTGGTATCTCTAATTTTCTTGAGGAGACCTCTAGTCTTTCCCATTCTATTGTTTTCCTCTATTTCTTTGCACTGATCACTGAGGAAGGCTTTCTTCTCTCTCCTTGCTATTCTTTGGAACTCTGCATTTCCTTTTCTCCTTTGTCTTTCACTTTTCTTCTTTTCACAGCAATTTTAAGTCCTCCTCAGACAACCATTTTGCCTTTTTGCATTTCTTTTTCTTGGAGATGGTCTTGATCCCTGTCTCCTGTACAATGTCATGAACCTCTGTTCATAGTTCTTCAGGCACTCTATCTATCAGATCTAATCCCTTGAATCTATTTGTCACTTCCACTGTATAATTGTAATGATTTGATTTAGGTCAAACTTGAATGGTCCAGTGGCTTTCCTTACTTTCTTCAATTTAAGACTGAATTTGGCAATAAAGAGTTCATGATCTGAGCCACAGTCAGCTCTGGGTCTTGTTTTTGTTGACTGTATAGAACTTCTCTAAATTTTGCTGACAAGAGTATAATTAATCTGATTTTGGTATTGACCATCTGGAGATGTCCATGTGTTGTCTTCTCTTGTGTTGTTGGAAGATGGTGTTTGCTATGACCAGTGCATTTTCTTGGCAAAACTCTGTTAGCCTTTGCCCTGCTTCATTCTATACTCCAAGGCCAAATTTGCCTGTTACTCCAGGTGTTTCTTGACTTCCTACTTTTGCATTCCAGTCACCTATAATGAAAATGATATTTTTGGGGGGTATTAGTTCTAGAAGGTCTTGTAGGTCTTCATAGTCCATTCAACTTCAGCTTCTTTAGCATTACTGGTCAGGGCATAGACTTGGATTACCGTGATATTGAATGGTTTGCCTTGGAAAAAAAAAAAAAAAAGAGATCACTCTGTCGTTTTTGAGATTGCATCCAAGTACTGCATTTTGGACTCTTTCGTTGACTATGATGGCTACTCCATTTTTTCTAAGGGATTCTTGACCACAGTAGTAGATATAATGGTCATCTGAGTTAAATTCATCCATTCCAGTCCATTTTAGTTCGCTGACTCCTATGTCAGTGTTCACTCTTGCCGTCGCCTATTTGATCACTTCCAATTTGCTTTGATTCATGGACTTAACATTGCAGGTTCCTATGTAATATTGCTCTTTATAACATCAGACTTTATGTTCATCACCAGTCATATCCACAAATGGGTGTTGTTTTTGCTTTCACTCTGTCTCTTCATTCTTTATGGAGCTATTTCTCCACTGATCTCCAGTATCATATTGGGCACCTACTGACCTGGGGAGTTCATCTTTCAGTGGCCTATCTTTTTGCCTTTTCATACTGTTTATGGGGTTCTCAAGGCAAGAATACTGAAGTGGTTTGCCATTCCCTTCTCCAGTGGACCACATTTTGTCAGAACTCTCCACCATGACCCATCTGTCTTAGGTAGCCTTGCAAGGTATGACTCATAGTTTCATTGAGTTAGACAAGATTGTGGTCCATGTGATCAGACTGGTTAGTTTTCTGTGGTTCTGATTTTCAGTCTGCTTGCCCTCTGATGGAGAAGGATAAGAGGCTTATGGAAGCTTCCTGATGGGAGAGACTCAGGGGGAAACTGGGTCTTATTTGATGGGTGAGACTAGGTCAGTAAATCTCTAATCCAATTTTCTATGGATGGGTGGGGTTGTGTTCCCTCCCTGTTATTTACCTGGGGCCACACTATGGTGGAGGTAATGAAGATAATGGCAACCTACTTCAAAAGGTCCCATGCAGGCACTGCTACACTCAGTGACCCCAACCCTGCAGTAGGCCACCACCAACCCAGGGATCGAACCTACATCTCCTGTGGCTCCTGAATTCCAAGTGGATTCTCTACTGCTGTGCTTCCAGGGAAGCCCTTTGGTGTGTATACATACATATTTAATATACATATATATTATACAAACATACATTCATAAATATATATGGGTGTGTATGTATGTTGTGGAAGATGATAATTTATTGCTTACTATGAATTGTAGGAAAGAGACAGAAATGTTTGAAAGGCACTTTGCAATGGAGAGCAGCTGCTGGTGCTGGCTCTTATGGACAGGCAGGGGAAATGTATAGTTCTTAAGACAATTGCATCAGAATGACCTGAACCTAGACCCCACTCAAAACCTACTGAATCAAGCATCTCTGATGTTGAGGAGCTTACATAAAACTGGCTCGCCAGGTAATTCTTGTGTGTTCTGATATGTGGGGGGTCAATTGCACTAGAGACCATTTCCACACTCTGAGAAGGGGTGTCTATAACCTTCAATAAAATATGACAGAAATATTTTCCCTTGTACCTGATATTTCCTTTTACCTATGATATCCAACACAGTAACCACTAGCCACAGGTGGCTATTTAAATTTAATTAAAATTTAATAAAATTATGAAATCAATTTCCCAGTAACATTAACTCCATATCAAGTGTTAAAGAGACATGCAAGCTAGTAACTATTGTGTTGGATAGTGCAGATACGGAGCATTTCTGTCATCTCAGAAGTTCATTTGGACAGCCCTGCTCTAGAGGTTTTTAATGAATCATGAATTTGGCACAATGTTTTCAGATTGAATACAGTTATAGATTTACGATATTGAACCACATACAACTTACCAAATGCACAAAAGTCATACAAACTATATATATATTTGGATTTTTTTTTAAGTATTTTTTTTTTTTTTTAATTTCTGGTGGCTCAGCTGGTGAAGTATCTGCCTACAATGAAGGAAACCCCAGCTTGCCTCCCGGGTTGGGAAGTTCCTCTGGAGAAGGGACAGGCTACCCACTCCAGTATTCTTGGGCTTCCCTGTTGGCCCAGACGGTAAAGAATCTGCCTACACTGTAGGAGACCTGGGTTTGATCCCTGGGTTGGGAGGATCCCCTGAAGAAGGGCCTGGCAACCCACTCCAGTATTCTTGCCTGGAGAATTCCCATGGACAGAGGAGCCTGGTGCATGCACATATGCTAAGTCGCTTCAGTGTGCTCGACTCTTTGAGACCCTATGGACTGTAGACTACCAGGCTCCTCTGTCCATGGGATTTTCCAGGCAAGAATACTGGAGTGGGTTGCCATGCCCTCCTCCAGGGCATCTTCCTGACCCAGGGGTCAAACCCACATCTGTAAGAGATGCCCCCAGCATTACCAGGCAGGTGTTTTACCACTATTGCCACCTGGTAAGCCCTACTAAAAGGTAGTTACATGCCATTATACATTTATTCAGGCCCATAGAACATACAAGCCAAGAATGAACCATAATGTAAACTCTGGACTTGAGTGATAATGATGTGTCAATATAGGTTCATCAATTGTCACGAATGTACCACTCCAGTGGAGCATGTAGATACTAGGGGAGGCTATATATGTGTGGGTTCTGGGAGTTTGTGGAAAATCTTTGTACTTTCTCCATAGTTTGCTGTAAACTTAAAATTGCTCTAAAAAATAAAGTTTGTTAAAAATGAATATATACTTTAAAAAATCTTTTAAGTAAGAAAACACAGACTCAAAAGGCACATTTTATATTCTAATATCCTTTGCTATGTTTCTTAAGAAAAAATAAAATTAATGTATTTTATTAGTATAAAATATTTATGAATATTTATAACTATACACACACATTTCATACCAAACAGCTGTGAGTTGTTTACTAATTTCCCCTTTAAATTATAATGACATTATCGCAAGAAGACACATACTGCTTGAACTACCATTATCATCAAGTTGCCAATACAGTAAACAATTTTCATGATACTGGCTGCATCAAATAATATTCAAAATAGATTAAAGACTCTGAAAAATAAATCTTCAAGGCAATGGAACATTGTTAACTGGAGTTGTTATATAAGTCACATAAAACTTTGCATGCTTGTTTGCAAAAATTTTCAAACAATTGCAATCTTAAGTGTGTTTGTAAAAAAAACAAAATGTATTTTTATAAAGGGACTATTGACTCTCTTTATAAAGTGTCTTCACCCGAGATAGGGAGAGTGAAAAATAGCTAACAGGTAGAGTCTGGATGAGAAAGGACAGGTAAGCAGTACATGGGGAATATTGTGAGGTTGCCTAGCACCCAAAGACTTAAAAATAAATGAAGTCACTTTTTTCTAAGAGAATAACTATATAATCACCCAGTCATTCATTTTAGCCTATTTAACAGCCATTTCTACTTCTTGCTAGTTAAGAGAAGCCATCCCTCACTCTCATCCTGGGCGATATGCCCAGCTGCTGAGCATGGATCATGATTATTCTAAACCGGTTATGCCAGTTCTGTTCTTCTCTGCCAGTAATTTGTCTAGAGCTCAGTTGGTGATCCAGGTCTGCTCAAAGAAAAGTAAAGAGGGAGGGAGAGCTTGGATGAGGCGGGGTGAAGGTCCTATAAGAGAGAGTAGAGAGCCTTTTACCCCTGTCCCTCCCTTCTTGATCTGTTGGTTGTTTTATGACAACTTGAAGCTGTGAGGATCATGAGATGCAAAACCAAACTCCTGAGAATGTAAGAAAGTACGGGTGGGAGAAGAAAGTCTTCCATGACATAACTGAGCTGCTTTCTATACTTTGCCCTGAGACTACAAACTCTCAGACGTCTTTTTAAATGTCTTTATAGTTTTAGCCACTGGGAATGGGATTTTTGGTTACTTTTGGCTGGACACATTCTAACATTTATAGTGGGAAAGGATGAAGCAACACAGAGTCTTCTTAAAGGGGAAGACTACTAGGTTGGACTATGACTCAACTCATCTGTCATCATAATTTAAAAAGAAGTGTCAGTCCAAAAGAGGTTGCTCAGATATGGAGGTAAGGAGAAAACAAAACATCAGAGGAAAAAGAAATCATCCCTGAATGTCCATTCAAGCCTGCCCATGGGAGAGGGGGTTTTGGCAACAGATTTGAAGTATGATGACACTGCTGTCAAAGTTATCTGTACACTGGAAAAGAGTTCTTCAAGCTCTCTTAGGTAAGGATCATTTCTTAAGAAAAACTGACTCAGATTGTTTTGAGTACAGCATATGATTTCATGTGCAGGCTTGCCTAAAGGTAAGGAATGTGTAAGTCATGCTGGTGCTGTTATAGCAGTTGACTTGAGTGTTGGGTTTTCTCATTCAATGGTAACAGCTGCCTTATACCTCAGGCTTTGTAGGCTTAGTTAATGAGTGACAACCTGTGACAGAAGGCAGTTAGCTGAGCCAAAGCCTGATGCATTCACCAAATTAGGTGCCACCTCGTGAAGATTCTTGCCAATCAGCTGACTGGTCTTTCCTGCCTTATCTTTCCTTCCACATTCTAAATGCGAAAAACAAAAGTGGATTGCACAAGAGAGATGGAGAGAGAGACAGCAAAGCTGAGAGGTGACTGATTGAGATGACAGCAATGGTAGGTAGAAATGGCAGGGAAGGTATGAAGATGCTGAGGAGAGAGCAGTGGTACTGAAGGAAAAGAAAAAAAGAGATGTGCATCTAATAGGAAAATTAAAGTAGAATCAATCAGTTCAGTTGAAGAAAGCAGTACATAAAACATATTTGGCAATGAATACATTTTAAAAACAGAACTATTGGCATGTGGAATTCAGGACAGTTGTACAAGGAACAAAGAAAATACAGAAAAGAATGTTAATTCTGGTGTGCACAACTCTGTTTCCAGGAAGCATTATTAATAATTATTGGAAGAAATATTTGTACCCTTTGGAAGTCATGATAGGTGAGCTTGTGTGAAGAAGGTAAAGCCCTCTCACTCTGGTTCTTCCAGTTAAAGTTAGAGCAACTTTTTATTTTTCTTCATTCATCCTAGAATTGGCTAAGGAAAGCTCTAAGAAAACAGCAGGTTTTCTTAAATAAAGGCCTGACAGAAAGAAGCATGGTAGAAGAGAGAATATAAAAGAGCATCTCATCTTTTCTAAGAATGAGCTTGTCCCATAGTCACACAGAAACTTTATTCCCCACAAGGAAAGAACGTTTCAAATAAGATCTGCCATTTGTTGCAACTCTTTTCCCACGGAGAGAAGCAAACTGTGATGACTTCCAGTACTAGCCTGCTGATAGGGGTTATCAGACTAGACAGATTGTATTTTATATACTTGTTCCTGTTTACTCCAGTGTTTGTGTCCCTAGATCCCTCATCTGTTTGGAAACAAAATTAGACACGAACATATGAAACTACATTTCAAAAGTGGGCATATTCAGTAATCAGGTATCTAATTTTTCTTTAGGTGATAGAAAAATGGTGAGCTTTCCCAAAATGCATCTGAGCATCTTTCTTATTGCTCGAGGCAATAAGAGACTACAAGCTTTAGTAAAAGTGAAAATACACTTTAAAATATCAGTATTGATAAAGAAAGGCATTTGGAACATTTGACAATGAAGCCACAACTAATAGACAAACTCATTAATTCTCAAAGCAAGTGAGAATTCGACAGCAAGAGCTCCTTTCCTGATAAAAGTGAAAAGAATTATTAAGTCATTTGCTAAGTCCAACTGAATCACAGTATGGCATATACTCAATACAATGATACAATTATAAATAACCACAGGGCAGAGCTGGGTCTGCACATTACTCTTTGCACAGGTTCAGAGGATGAGGCCCTGAATGACTGTTTTATTGGTGAAAATGAAGTTAATGGTGACAATTATGGTGTTGCAGATGATACTACTCCACTAAGGCAAACTAGGCAGTGGATGTAGAAAGGAACTGCAAACAGAGAAACAAAATATAGAAAATGTCATGGAAATGTTTATAAGCTTTTGGATTCAAGCCTTGATATAATATTTTTCATATTATAACTATTTCCATATTTTGTCAACCTTCTTATATCAAGATGAGTGCTAAACTGAATTTAAACATGGGCACTTATTCCTTTTCTAACTGCAAGAAAAATGGAGCTCAAATTTTCTGACCTGGTAGCATTCCCACATTTGATTCCCTCAGATTTGAATTTCTTGATTCAATAATAGGGCCAAACTCAATTTGAAGTAACTTCTGAACTAATTAATGACAAGAGCAATTTGACTCTTCCCTTTGTTACAAGTAGCGTTTAAAGCTCTGACCTCTCTGCCTTAGGCTAAGAAGTAAGAACTGCATGATGCCAGTCCTCAAAGAACACTGGAAATGGTAGTGGTAATTTCAGGGAAGATTTGTTTCAATTTTCTATATTACCCACTTCTAACATCCACTTCAAAAATCTAGGCAGTTTTGCCCAAAATGTTGTTTGGTCAACCTTATGAGGCTGGATAAAGTGTGTTTCAAAGTAATTTCACTGCCTTTTATCTTTCCAAATATTTGTAATTTCTTCCAATCTTTACTTCAGCTGAAGCAAAATTCTCTAGAAGACTAAAGGAAAGTTCACTGAAACGTCATGAAGGTCTCTACTCTAAGACTTGAGCTAAACCAGCTATTCTAGGAGGACAAGAACCAAAGAAAGTGGTCTGGGGAGGACCACTCACTGACTTGCTCTGAAACACCTTAGGCCCGCTCATGCATTTGATATTCTGAAGGGAGGAATTCATCTGAGAATTGGACAAACGTACCTATAGGACTAAGAGACTTGATCCCAACATTTAGATCCTATGTATCAGTGTGTTAGGTCTGCTGAAACTAAATCCAAGAATTGGATCGCCTAAAGAACAGAAATTTATTGCCCCATGTTTGTGGAGGCCAGAAGTCTGAAATCAAAATGTTGGCAAAGTAAGTTACTTCCAAGGGCTGTGAGAGAAGGATCTATACCAGGATTCTCTCCTTAAAGTGTAAATGGCATCTTATTCCTGCATCTCTTCACATCACATTCCCTCCGTACATGTTTATCTTGCTGTCCAAACGTCTCCTTTATATAAGGACACCACTCATACTGGATTAGAAGCCCTCTCTATTCCATGTAAGACCTCATCCTAATGTTATTAACTTAAACTAATTATATCTGTGATGACTTCATTTCTGAAGATCACTTTTTAAGGTACCAGGTGTTAGGAATTCAATGTACGAATTTTGGGAGACTCAATTCAATCCATAAGGTAATAGTTTCTTTTTCTTTTTTATTGGGATATAGCTGCTTTAGAATGTTGTGTTAGTTTCTACTGTACAATGAAGTGAATCAGATATACATATACATATATTGCCTTCCCTCTTGAACCTTCTTCCCACCCCCATCCCCCATCCCATTCCTCTAGTTCTTCACAGAGCACCGAGATGAGTTCCCTGTGCTATGAAGCCGGTTCCTACTAGCTGTCTATTTCACTCATGGTAGTGCATATACATCAATTCCAATATCCCAATTGATCCCACCCCACTGTTTCTACACATCAGTTCCTGATGTTTGTGTCTCTATTCCTGCCCTGCAAATATGTTCATCTGAAACATTTTTTCTAGATTCCACATACATGGGGTAATATATGGTATTTGTTTTAATAAATCACTTTATTACCAAATGCATGACTTCAGGCATATGTAGGCATTCTCTTGAGCAAATTCATTTGAGGTATCTGAAGTATGGAATCATTGTGTTAGTGACAGTTAAAGGGAAACTTTTAAAACTCCTTGTTTTAATTTTTCAATGTATATTTTCTATAAAAATAGACAAAAGTTTCTCTCTTAACCTGTCAACTGGCACAAGAATGAGTTTCTGCTACCTGGATAAAGTTTCCTTGGCCTGAAATCCTTTAATTTTGCACAGCTTTCTGAGATTTAAAATTTATTGGGATGGAGTGGGAAAGTTGCCTGCACATGCTCTCATAGAAGGGGGCTGATCTTATCTGGGATCACTCCAAACCTTATGGATACTAATGAGTGATTTCAGCAAATAAAGCAGAAAGTTTCAAATCATCATAGCTCTTTCTTACTGCAGATGTGTAGCCATTCCCAGGGGGGTTACAGAATGTCTAGAGTGGATGGCAAGCGCGCTTATAACATGGCACCAGACAATTCTGGACCACATGTAGCAGAAGATAGCTTTAAGATAATCTAATCCAGCATTTCTCAAACTGAATTTTGTAGAATGTTAGTTCAAGCTGTTGCAGGATAAGAAAAGGTGCTATGATCAGATAAGTTTGATGAATGCTCAGTTAAATAATATAGAGGTTTATTTCCAAAGGATTTTTTATTATTTTAAAATTACAAATGTGTATTTTGAATCTCCAAGAGAGAGAGCTGTAGTAGTCAGAATTTCCTACATTATTGTACCATGCAAGCTTTTGCAATTTCTTTCATTATTTTGAGTAAGCCAATATTTAGGTTTTAATGAATTGGCATTTTTGTAGAAGCTAGTATGGATTACTAATCTGGTCTCATTCTCTCATTTGATATTTGCAGAAATTTTGACTATGAGAGATAAGGTGTCATGATGAGGTCCCTAAAGTCTACAATCTTTGGTTATTTGGCTTTAATGAAGTTATATAATAAACCAGAGAGCCAGAACCCAAAGCTAGGATCTTCAGTCACAGCCAGTAAACTTTATCACAGCCACTGGGCTCCTGGATGTACTGAGCACTCCTAGGGGGTTCAGTTAGATTTGATTTGCCTCTGAGAAGATCTGCTTATGCCAAAGAATTGGAAATCACTTCAGCCATCACGTTGCTTGGTTTTAATTGAGAAATATATGCTAGTCCTGAGACATCCTCTAGCCCCAAGGTGTCAATTTTGAGGATATGTGACAGTAACCTAAGGAGCTTATTAAAAAGATTCAGTCATTTATTCTACCTGTTCTTGTTGGAGCACCTCCTACAAATACAGCCATGAAAGGAGCATAGAAAAGGTCCTGCGCTAGTAGAGTTTCAACTTTAGCAAAAGAGAGATAGATATTAAATGTCAAAAATAAAGAAATAAATAACATCTGGCATTGCTAACTACTTTGATACAAATAAAACATGTTAATGAGACAGGAACTCCTGAGCGACAGTAGGGGTTACTTTGAGGAATCAGCGAGTTCTGTTGTCTAGAGGTAACAGTTGAACTGAGACTTGAATGGGGAGAAGGAATCCTTCATGGGAAAGTCGGGAAATGAGACATCCAGGCAGAGGAAGAGCTGTGTGTGGACTCTGAAAGTGAAAGTGTTAGTCACTCAGTCACGTCTGACTCTTTGCAACTCCATGGACCTTAGCCTGCAAGGTTCCTCTGTCCATTGGAATTCCCAGACAAGAATACTGGGGTGGATTATCATTTCTTCCTCCAGAGGATCTTCCCAACCCAGGGACTGAACTCGGGTCTCTTGCACTGCAGGCAGATTCTCTACTGTTTGAGTCACCAAGATCTAGTGGAAACAGATTTGGCATGAGTCAGAGACCAAAAGAGATTGTAGTATAGGAGCCAAGAGGTAGGTAGATAGATGGACATTGAGGTCAAATTCCTGGAATTCAGTGCGAAGGATTCTGATCTGGGATAGATCAGACAAAGATCCTGCCTTTTAAACAAAGATTCAGGTGTTTCTGATTTAGGAAGTTCATGAAAAATGTGTAATGAATTTATGCACTAATCCTTTGTGCACACACTGAACTCAAAACTGAAATCCATAGCATTTCCTGAGCAGAGTGGGACCAGTGCTCTCCACTCACAGTTCATACATCCAGGGAAAATTGGGAACAGTTCAACAACTGATCTGGAGAAATTTAAGGCCAAAGGGAAATTTTAAGGTGTCCTGTAGTCATGATTTCAGTAAAGCAACTTACTATTTTTTTTATTATATGCCAATTGATATACATTTTGATCAGTTCCGTTCACTTCAGTTCAGTGGCTCAATCGTGTCTGACTCTTTGCGACCCCATGAATCGCAGCACTCAGGCCTCCCTGTCCATCACCAACTCCCGGAGTTCACTCAGACTCACATCCATCAAGTCAGTGATGCCATCCAGCCATCTCATCCTCTGTCGTCCCCTTCTTCTCCTGCCCTCAATCCCTCCCAGCATCATGGGTCTTTTCCAATGAGTCAACTCTTTGCATGAGGTGGCCAAAGTACTGGAGTTTCAGCTTTAGCATCATTCCTTCCAAAGAACATCCAGGGCTGATCTCCTTCAGAATGGACTGGTTGGATCTCCTTGCAGTCCAAGGGACTCTCAAGAGTCTTCTCCAACACCACACTTCAAAAGCATGAATTCCTCGGCTCTCAGCCTTCTTCACAGTCCAACTCTCACATCCATACATGACCACAGGAAAAACCATAGCCTTGACTAGACGGACCTTAGTCGGCAAAGTTATGTCTCTGCTTTTGAATATGCTATGTAGGTTGGTCATAACTTTTCTTCAAAGGAGTAAGCGGCTTTTCATTTCATGGCTGCAGTCACCATCTGCAGTGATTTTGGAGCCCCCCAAAATAAAGTCTGACACTGTATCCACTGTTTCCCCATCTATTTCCCATGAAGTGATGGGACCAGATGCCATGATCTTCATTTTCTGAATGTTGAACTTTAAGCCAACTTTTTCACTCTCCTCTTTTACTTTCATCAAGAGGCTTTTTAGTTCCTCTTCACTTTCTGCTATAAGGGTGGTTGTCATCTGCATAGCTGAGGTTATTGATATTTCTCCCTGCAGTCTTGATTCCAGCTTGATTCCCTCCTTCCTCTAGCCCAGCCTTTCTCATGATGTACTCTGCATAGAAGTTAAATAAGCAGGGTGAAAATATACAGCCTTGACGTACTCCTTTTCCTATTTGGAACCAGTCTGTTGTTCCATGTCCAGTTCTAACTGTTGCTTCCTGGCCTGAATACAGATTTCTCAAGAGGCAGGTTTAGGTGGTCTGGTATTCCCATCTCTTTCAGAATTTTCCACAGTTTATTGTGATCCACACAGTCAAAGGGTTTGGCATAGTCAATAAAGCAGAAATAGATGTTTTTCTGGAACTCTCTTGCTTTTTCCATGAACCAGCGGATGTTGGCAATTTGATCTCTGGTTCCTCTGCCTTTCCTAAAACCAGTTTGAACATCAGGAAGTTGATAAGTACATGTAAAACCAAGCAATGCATTCCTCTTCAAATATGAAGATAAAGTAAAAGAAAATTGACAACGTCTATGAGAAATATGCTAAGGAGCTTATCCAAAACAACCAAGGAAAAAAAGACAGAAGAAATCAATAACTTGTAGTTTTAAATTTAATTATTTCTTATTTTGTTCCTTTTTTGTTCCCTTCAGAGAGAAAAATAAAAGTAACAGGTACAAGAAAAATGACTTTTTCTGAAGAAAAAAGTAGAATTTCAGTAGTGTCTCTGTTAGTCTAACTCTATTTACTATCTTTAGACAACTATGCACATACTACTCACTAGTGACCAATACCTCTTCAAGATTCATTCCAGGTATGGAGTTGTATCATGTTGCCAGGCAACAGAGAAGTGTCTGGTGGTAACAAAAGAATGTAATGTGTGAGCCAGAATTTGGAACATAGTTTTCAAAGTAACTGCAATCAAAACTTAACTTAACAAAGAGAAAATAATACTTACAAAGGTATTTACATGTTCCAGGTATCTATCAGTACTACCCTCACAGAAACTCACAGTAGCAACAGAGATGAAATCAATCTCTTACCAATAGGGATCACCCTCACCAATATGACAGGAAGCATTTTGACTCAAAACTGGTACAAGGCATGTCTGACTATGACCATTAATCAATCATTTACTACTTTTCATTCCTATTTTTTTATTCTCTAGAATGATCATTCTTCATCTTATAGAGTTAACTGCCCTTACTCTAAATTTACAATCCATGACATCCTCTGGCTCCTTAAATGTGGGTTCTTAAATTCTATGAACCAAGTATTCAAAGATATGTGGTAGAGTTAGAATAGTAGGCTATTGGAATTCTACTTTTTCTCTCCTAAAAGCATTTTTTTTTTTACTCCCATTAGTCTTATTCTTTCTCAAGAAAAAAAAAATGCACAGAATAATTAAACATTAAAATGTGAATTGTGTAGTTTCTATTTTTTAATTGCTTTAGATAAATCTTCTTAGTATGTGAAATTGTCTATTTTCTTTTAGTTCTCAGAAACTAGAGTGCCTTATTCTTGGCATTTACATTTATACCAAACTAAAGAATGGCACACATGAATAGTTAGAATAGAGCTAATGGTCAGATATCTGGATTCTAGACCTATTTATTTCACTTTTTATACACATGACCATGCAATATGTTATTTAATGCCTTGGAGTCTTAACTTTCTCATGTGTAAATTGACACTAATACATATTCTCTGTTCCTGACATGTTTGAGGTAAATATCAAAAGAGATTTAAAATATTTGAGAGTGAGAGTGTTTCGAAAGTCATAAATGTGGCACAAAAATGTCATTAAAATCATTTTACTTGAAATAAAAAGAAACCATCATGGCAGGTGATTTATGTATTTATGCTATTCACATGTGTATGGCTTGTCAACATTTATTATATCAAAGAGGAAATGAATGCTTGCAAAATGCTTCAAAATTTATAAAGCGCTATATAAATATGTGCATTATTGCTAGAATATGATTATATATAAGAAAATATGCCTGGTACCATGGTACACAATGCAAAGAGCAGACACTATAACACACATGTAAGTTAACTATCTTAAAAAAGGACATATGTAACAACATTAAAATAAACAGCATATCAAAACCTGCCCCTACCTAGCAGTATAAAACCAGAAGACATATCTGGCCAATGTCATTGAACAACAGATATAATACATCAAATGAAATAAGATCCCAGCTTTAACATAACATAGAAATAGCTGGAATTATACAGTGTATCAGTGATGCCTATAAGCAATGACCAAAATTCTCTGGCACTTTGAGCTAAAACAACTTTATATGGAAATGTGTTTGGTCAACATTCCCACTAAAAAGATTCAACATTCTATACTTTTATTCCCGGTGTGTGTGTGTGTATGTGTACGTCAGTCGCTCAGCTGTATCTGACTCTACACGACCCCATGGACTATAGCCTGCCAGGCTCCTCTGTGCATGGAATTCACCAGGCAAGAATACTAGAGTGGGTTGCCATTCCCTTCTCCAGGGGATCGTTCGGATCCAGGAATTGAGCCCAGGTCTTCTGGAAATGGCAACCCACTCCAGTACTCTTGCCTAGAAAATCCCATGGGCAGAGGAGCTTGGCAGGCAACAGTCCACTGGGTCGCAAAGAGTCGGACACGACAGAGCGACTTCACTTTCACTTCTGCATTGCAGGTGGACTCTTTACCATTTGAGCCACTGAAGTGAAGTGAAGTGAAGTCGCTCAGTCGTGTCCGACTCTTTGCGACCCTGTGGACTTGTAGCCCATCAGGCTCCTCCGTCCATGGCATTCTCCAGGCAAGAATACTGGAGTGGGTTGCCATTTCTTTCTCCAGGGGATCTTCCCGACCGAGGGATCGAACCCAGGTCTCCCGCATTGCAGGCAGATGCTTTAACCGCTGAGCCACCAGGAGGGAAGCTTAATTTATTGTATGAAACCATTCAAATACTGTCAACTCAAATGCTTGGTGAATCTACGAGAGGGTGATAAAAAACAAATGATCTAAAATAAAATCAGTTATCCTGACTTGCTTGGCTGATAATTTAAATCAGTGAATAGCTGAACTTTGTTGAACATTTCAGTATTTTATATTTAATCCTCCCACAATTGTTATACTGTAGTTATTATTATTCCCAGATGAGAAAACTGGAAGTTTAAGTCATCAGCAAAACAACAAGAGATTCATATCTGGGCTTCCAATCAAGTTTCATGTGACTATGAGATCCAGAGTCAGACATTAATATAGTCTTAAATATAGGCTGCAAGTAAAGATTTTATATAATTTAATAAAATAATTTATGTAAAATTATGTATAATAGACATAACTGAAATTAATAGTTGTGGAAGTCTGGACTGAGAAGAATGTATGGATTAAATGATAAAAAATTCATTTCTCCTCAAATAAAATTGATAATAATTTATATTCTACAAAATATAGATAGACCAATTACAGTACTCAAATATTAGAGGAATATTTACACTAACTTGAAGTAACGTCCACTGCCATCCAACCAAATTAAACAGAGAAGCTATTTTATATATATTAAAGCAAGAACTTTTATACTTGATGAGTCTGGAAGAGTGTGTCATTATACAATCTTTTTTTGAAAGCATATCAATAATCATGAATGTCTTTATGTTTTGATATAGCAGTCTATACTCATAGGTATATATCCAAGGGAACAATCCAACAAGAAAGAAGAACTATATTTCCAAAGATGTTCCTTGAAGTATTATAATAAGGAAAAAAATAGAAATAACCAAATGTCAAACAAAATAGGAATATCTTAGTAAATTATAATGCATCAACCCAGTGGCATTTTTTACAGTCATTAAAAATGATAAACATAAACTACATAAAAATGAAAGTTGAAAATAACATGAAGGAAACTTAAAAGAACATATATTGTAGGATAATATGTATTTTTAATCAATATAGTTTTGTATACATTATTTCTTACTTGATAGTTAATGTTTTAAATGAAGTTTTTATATGTTAATCCTATAAAGTAATTTTTCAATTCTCCAATTCACTTTCCAGTGATTTAAATTTGGCCAAGAGGCACAACTGGCTGGTATAACCCAGTGTATTTTTACTGAGTAGGTGAGTTTGTATCAGGAGCAACAACACATTACTTCTAGATATTTTTACCTTTAAGACACCATGCTTCAATATAGAAGATGAGATGGAAGTAAATTTATGCCATTGCTACTACCTGGGAGCTTAACATTAACCTCAAAAGTATCAATACAGTCATGATTAAGATGGTAAATGAGAAATCTCAATTCAATACTTTGAACACATTTATAGAGTATTCTTTTATATTAAAAAAAGTAAAAAAACGTTGGTATCCTTAAGAAGAGGAAAGAAAGAATTCTAGGAGTTCATAATCTAGACTTATCTGGAAAGACACATAAGCAATCAATAAAAGGATATGATGAAAAGACTAGAAGGAAGGCAAAAATAGTTCCATGGTTGTATAGGAAGATAATGTCCCTACAGTAACCTTGGTAAGACTTCCAGTCTCATGGTTATCTTGAAAAATTTTGCATTGTGTACCAGGATTAGCCCAAACTTTGTTACAACAGAGCATTCTTTAAATATTGGTGCTCAATTACACTAAACAGAGCCTTCGTCTCACTGGAGTCTTTCTGCAAGACCTTTCTTACTTATTAACTCTGTCTTATCTTCACATCTTTCCTATTCAACATATTTCCTATTCAAAAATTCTTTGAGTCATTTTTAAAATAAACTTTCATGTTTAATAATCCTGTGACCTTATACCTGCCGTATAAAATCTTCCTTTCATACTCTGAATCTCATCGCTTCCCATCTGTTGATTTCCCTCTTATGCATTTCTGATTTCTTCCTTTCTCTTAGATTATTCCATTCTATATTTAACATTCCCAAGTGTGTCTCATCAAACAAATGAAATCACCTCTCTGATCCCACTTTCTCCTTTAGTCACTGCTTTACCTCTTCGTCTTTGCAGTTCATTCTTCTGGAAGGGTCATATGTATATTTAGTCTGCCATCCGTTCTCCATTCTTTATTTTCCCTTTCACTCCTTAATTCACTCCAATTTGACTTAATTCTCACCTGCCTTTGCCATTAGTTTATTAGTGAAACAACTCCTAATGTCACCGATTAATTAAAATGAATATTTTTGGTCCTTATTTTACTCATTTTTACTTGATTCTCAGGATAATTTGACAAAGCAGATCACTCTGTTTTTCTTTGGCTTCAGCGATATCCCATACTTTTGATTTTCTTTCTTCTTGACTACTTTTTATTTTTATTCATTTTTTGTTTCATTTGTACCTAATCCTTAAATGCTGGGGTCTCTCAATGCTAGTTGCTAGGCCTTCTTTAGTTTCTCTATGTCTTTATAAATAATTCCATGCACTTTCATAACTTTACTTACCACTTACTTTTACTTTTAACTGCCTATTGGATGGCTCACATATCTCTTAAACTCAAATTAAAAATTTCCTGCCAAAACCGTTTTATTAATCTTAGTGAAAAATGCCAATATGTCATCACATACACAAGCTAGAACTTGGGATCCATCTTTATAAGTATTGCATGCTAACCAAAAGCTCAGCTGAAGTTCCTGGAAGCCATCTTTAATATTCCCTTATCAATCATTCTTCCATGCAGTCAATCATGGATGAAGACAGTCAATGTCACAGAAAGCAGGAGGAGGTATATAATTCTTGGTGACACTGTATCTTATATGAAGCCAGATCAATGCTGGACATGATCATTATGGGTCAATAAATACCATTTATTTGTTACTTGTAAACACAAGAGTCATGACCTTTTATTCCCTGACATTGACATTGTTGGTACTTTCTCTTCCCTTGGGTTCAAGACAGTTGTCTCCTGGTCTTCTTCCTATTTCTTTCCTTCTTCTTTCTAACTTTGTTGGCATGTTCATCTTCCTTCAAGCTGCAAGATATTGACAATCTTCTAAAACTGCTCCTTAATTATCTTTCCATTTCTAACTTGATATTTTCTCCCTATGTGATCTCATCCATGCTCACAGATTCAATGATCAGCTAGTCAAAATCAATTCATACAATTATATCTTTAGGCCATAACACTCTTCTGAGTTCCAAATTTGTATAACCAACTGCCTACTTTACATCTACTCCTGAGTATTTCAAAGACATCTCAAACTCAACATGGTCAAAATTGAATGCATGAATTTCCTTCCCTCATGCTCCTAGAGTCTGGACTCTGTCCATTATTCTCTGTCTCAGTAAAACCTGATCACTAAAAATCAACTTTGGCATCTTTAACTTCTCATAGGAAATGTTTAAATTCCTGCTTAAAAAACTTTAAGTTGTTTCCTAGAAACTCCTTAATATGCTGTAGATGATCTTACATGCTTCAATATTTACCAACCTTATCAAACTTAGATAAAGCTCCCCGTTTATCCTTTGAACTTTGGTTACACTAGTAAATTGCTATTTTGCTTATCCTTTACCATAAACCCTCTCATCACTGAATCAAGGCAATTCCCCCCACCTGCATCCCCATTTGAACTATGTTTTCTTCCCCGGTTGGCCTAATTACCAACTGGTCATGGTTCACATTTTAGTTTGTGTTATTTTCTCTGTGAAGCCTTCTCTTAACTACTTGGTGATGTCCAATAGCCCTATTATAGGATCACATAGGATGGATATCTATCAGAGCATTTGTCTTCCCTGGTAGCTCAGCTGGTAAAGAATCCACCTGCAATGCAGAAGACCTGGGTTCAATCGCTGGGTTAGGAAGATCCCCTGGAGAAGGATGTTGCTATCCACTCCAGTATTCTGACCTGGAGAATTACATGGAATTTATAGTCCTGCTACTGCTGCTAAGTCAATTCAGTTGTGTTTGACTCTGTGTGACGTCATAGACAACAGCCCACCAGGCTTCACCGTCCCTGGGATTCTCCATGCAAGAACATTGGAGTGGGTTGCTATTTCCTTCTCCAATGCATGAAGGTGAAAAGTGAAAGTGAAGTTGCTCAATCGTGTCCAACTCTTAGCGACCCCATGGACTGCAGCCTACCAGGCTCCTCGGTCCATGGGATTTCCCAGGCAAGAGTACTGGAGTGGGTTTCCATTGCCTTCTCCAATGTATAGTCCATGGGGTCGCATAGAGTTGGACACGACCGAGTGACTTTCACTTTTCACTTTCATAGCATTTGTCACGGTTGTAGTCATAGACATATCTGTGTGAGTGTGTATGCATGTGTTTGGAAACTCGAGGAAGAAAGGACCTTGACTGTATTTGATCACATTATATCTACAGTACCCAGCACACGGTAAATAATCAATGCCTACTTGTTAAATGAAAGAACACATGAAGGAATGAATATGTGAGTGAATTTCTCTGCTCAGATATTGAGTACAGAACCTGGATACAAATCAGTAAAGTGACAACAGATAAACTTAACAAATCGGCAAGTGGTCAAAAGGCAAATTATTAAAAAGTTAAACAGTATTTATGAGGGAAGATGAAAAGAAATGCTAATGTTTACTTGAGAAAATGATAGTGAAACATGAAAGGTCATAGATTCCTTAAGGACACATGTCATAGAAAGAATCATTGGCTTGCAGAATTGTGCTCTTCAGTGTAGCTTGGAAAACCTAACTGAAAATAAAAAAATTAGAGAGACTAGCTTGTAGTAAGGCATATTTATCCATGATAGAGAATCAGTAAAAGAATAACTTGTCAAACCCGTGTCTCCTGCTTGGCAGGTGGATTCTTTATCACTGAGCCACCTGGGCAGCCCTGAAATAAGAGAAAAAAAAAAAAAGTGGGAATTTGGCAATCTTTAAGAACTGTTGCCTGGAAAATCCCATGGACAGAGGAGCCTGGTAGGCTGCAGTCCATGGGGTCCCAAAGAGTTGGACACCACTGAGTGGCTTCACTTTCACTTTTCACTTTCACGCACTGGAGAAGGAAATGGCAACCCATTCCAGTGTTCTTGCCTGGAGAATCCCAGAGACGGGGGAGCCTGGTGGGCTGCTGTCTATGGGGCTGCACAGAGTCGGACATGACTGAAGCGACTTAGCAGTAGCAGCAGCATGGCTCAGACAGTTAAGCATCTGTCTACAATGTGGGAGACCTGGGTTCAGTCCCTGAGTCGGGAAGATCCCCTGGAGAAGGAAATGGCAATCCACTCCAGTACTATTGCTTGGAAAATCCCATGGACAGAGGAGCCTGGTAGGCTACAGTCCATGGAGTCGCAAAGAGTTGGACACGACTGAGCGACTTTACTTACTTACTATGTTAGTTTCATAACTCTGGTTGCACTCAATATATCAATATATCACTCAGCTGTGATTACCCTGATTTGTCAAAACTTAATCCCACGGACAGAGGAGACTGGCAGGCTACAGTCCATGGTGTTGCAAAGAGTCAGGCATGACTGAGTGACTAAGCATGCATGCAACCACTTTGTTATAGTAAATAGTCAGTTGATAAATATTTCTTGTGGATTTACCAATAGTGTATCAGGTGCTTGGGATACAGTAGTGATAACCAGATGCAGAAACAGTAGGGAACAGGATATATTATTGTTCTTAGGAGACTTAGTCTATAGTGGAATAAAGATAAACATGAGAAAATCAATCAAAATGACATGAACACAAAAATGCCACACAAAAAAAAGAAGATGAAGGGTAATACGATAGATGATGACTAGAGTGGGAAGGAGTCGACAAGATGGTTAGAGAAGCCCTGGACACTCAGGTTACATGAGAAAAGGGCACTGGAAGAGGAATCAAAAGATACTGTCTTCCAAAAAAAGCTCATACTAGCCTGTGCAACCTTGGGTAAGTCAAACACTGTCTGAATCTCTATTTTCCCATATTTTCAAAGATATCCTGCACATATTTGTCATGCTTAGAAGAACTATTTTATACTTCTAAGTATTAGTATTAGGATATTTCCCCTCCTTGAAAATCAATTACATTTTCATTCTGGAACCAATATTATTCCATGGTTTACATAACACCAGATTGTCACCTTCTTATCACACAATAATTCTTGTCTTGTCATTCTCTCTGTCCCACAGCCTCTTTTCCAGTCAAGTATTCCTCACTGATTGGAAAGGACAGTGGTGGATAGTAGTGTAGGGGATCAAAGGGAGGGGTTTGGAGGAGATCCCCATTGTTGAGCCTCCTCCATTAAATCTCCATGTGAACTCATTCCCTACTTTCCCTGAATCCTCAAATTGGTGAGATAAAAACTAGATTATTTTCAGACCAAGGTATTTTCAGACCAAGCAAGAAAACAATGATGTATCTGAAGACAGTTGAAGGTGTAAATAGACTCATCTTCAGAAGAATGTACAATCCATTTCTATGATGCTGATACCATTTAAGATCCCAGGCTTGGAAATATATAAATCCCATTAGCAAGTGTTCTGTTTCTAGAAACATATGACCATAGGTCACCTCCATGTTTGAGTTCATTGAACCTAATAATAAATATTCAGGGTGGCATGTGAGAAGAACATTATTGAGTCTTGAATCAAAATAAGAGTGGAAAACTGATCATTTATGATTTATGACTCATGGTTTTACTTCTAGTTTCATGTATCTAGGAAATGACAATGAGATTACAAAATCAAATATATAATTTCAATTATTATGGAAGGATAAAACATAAAATAGGGTCATCTTAGACAGTAGTGTAAAGTAAGACATTTCTCTTTTTATCAATATGTGTTACAGATTGTTTAAACTTTTAAGAATTGGGACTCAATCCTAAACCTTTCCCTGAAGTCCCCACAAAAGTTTTCACTTCTTTTTATCTTTGCTAGTATTTTATCTCTACCTTTTCCTAGGGATTTTCTATTTTTCCTCACCTTGAACTTTGTTTTTGTTCAATCACTGAGTCGTGTCCAATTCTTTGGAAGCCTATGGACTGCAGCCCACCAGGCTTCCCATTGCTATCTCCTGGAGCTCACTCAACCTCATGTCCATTGAGTTGGTGATGCTATCCAACCATCTCATCCTCTGTCGTCCCCTTCTCCTCCTGCCTTCAATCTTTCCCAGCATCAGGGTCTTTTCTAATGAGTTGGCTCTCTCCATCAGGTGGCAGAGTACTGGAGCTTCAGAACAGTCCTTCCAACAAATATCCAGGATTGATTTTCTTTAGGATGGACTGGTTGGATCTCCTTGCAGTCCAAGGGACTCTCAAGAGTCTTCTCCAACACCACAGTTCAAAAGCATCAATTCTTCGATGCTGAGCCTTCTTTACGGTCCAACTCTCATATCCACATGAATACTGGAAAAACCATAGCTTTGACTATATGGACATTTGTTGGCAAAGCAATGTCTCTGCTTTTGAATATGCTGCCTAGGTTTGTGACAGCTTTTCTTCCAAGGAGCAAGCATCTTTTAATTTCATGGCTGCAGTCACCATCTGCAGTGATTTTGGAGACCAAGAAAATAAAGTATCTTACTGTTTCCATTGTTCCCCCATCTATTTGCTATGAAGTGATGGGACCAGATGCCATGATCTTCGTTTTCCAAATGTCGAGCTTTAAGCCAATTTTTTCACTCTCCTCTTTCACTTTCATCAAGAGGCTCTTTAGTTCCTCTTCACTTTCTGCCATAAGGGTGGTGTCATCTGCAGATCTGAGGTTATTGATATTTCTCCCTGAAATCTGGATTCCAGCTTGTGCTTCATCCAGCCTGGCATTTTGCAAGATGTACTCTGCATATAAGTTTAATAAGCAAGATGAGAATATACAACCTTGATGTACTCCTCTCCCAATTTGGAACATGTCCATTCTTCCACGTCTGGTTCTAACTTTTGCTTCTTGACATGCATACAGGTTTCTCGGGGGCAGGTCAGGTGGTGTGGTATTCCCATCTCTTTAAGAATTTTCCACAGCTTGTTGTGATCCACACAGTCAAAGGCTTTGGCATAGTCAAGGAAGCATAAGTAGATGTTTTTCTAGAACTCTCTTGCTTTATCTATGATCCAACAGATATTGGCAATTTGATCTCTGGTTCCTCTGCCTTTTCTAAATCCAGCTTGAACATTTGGAAATTATTGATTCACATATTGTTGAAGCCTGCTGCTGCTGCTAAGTCGCTTCAGTCATGTCTGAGTCTGTGTGACCCCATAGACAGCAGCCCACCAGGCTCCGCTGTCCCTGGGATTCTCCTGGCAAGAACAATGGAGTGGGTTGCTATTTCCTTCTCCAATCCATGAAAGTGAAAAGTGAAAATGAAGTCGCTCAGTCGTGTCCAACTGTTTGCGACCCCATGGACTGCAGCCTACCAGGCTCCCCCATCCATGAGATATTCCAGGCAAGAGTACTGGAGCGGGTTGCCATTGCCTTCTCCAACTGTTGAAGCCTAGCTTGAAGAATTTTGAGCATTACTTTGCTAGCATGTGAAATGTGTACAGTTGTGTGGTAGTTTGAGCATTCTTTGGCATTGCTTTTCTTTGGGATTGGAATGAAAACTGACCTTTTCCAGTCCTGTGGCCACTGTTGAGTTTTCCAAATTTGCTGTCTTATTGAGTGAAGCACTTTAAGAGCATCATCTTTTAGGCTTTGAAACAGTTTAGCTGGAATTATAAAAATTTTAATTCTCCGCCAAAATCTAATTTCAAAGGTCAGGATTTGTGGCTTGTTTTACCTCTTCTCAATAGTGTTTATCTAGAGCCTTGTATATAGTAAGTGCTTAAGAATTATTTGTTAGGTGAATGAATGAGTCAAAATCTGAGGTCTCAAAAGTACGTGTATTTTATAAAAAACACAAAGCACAATGAAAAGTCTTAAGTTTATAGCAAAGTTATAAAAACATGCATGATAATTACATCTCTAAAAATTCAATGTTTATTCTAAATACTAGAACTGTTTTCTTAGGAATGAAGTAAATCTTTCATCAAATACCTTCCTAAAACTTTACAGTTTTATCTTTCAGCCTCTCTTAATCCTAATCGCATGATAAGATTTATGAAGTCTAATCGCTCTTTGAGCAGACTTGATTATTTACCCTGAGGCTACATTGCAGATTCCAAGTTGTTCTGCACAGTTGTAATTACCATATGTTTTGATTAATCTAATTCTGTTAGCTGGCTGTTTACTGAGTGGTCTTAGCGTCAATCAATTATCCTGCTAGCCCATGCATCAAAACAATTAGAATGGGATTCAGTTCTCAAGGTGTAGTCATTAGGGTATTTTATTACACATTTCCAAACTATTAGAGTATAACCAGAAAAAGACAAATAGGAGATTTTTAGATGTAGTTTTATCACTGATAATAAATACAGAACTACTGGGGAATCATCTACGTGGCTAATATTATGATCAAGGATAAGGGTCTTGGAAAACATTACTAAAGACTTGAAGAATGAAGCTCCGTAGCTCTAAGTAAATGGAAAAATAATCAACACAAATTGATATTTTCTTTCAAATACACCAGAAACTAGGCTTCTCTAGTTAACACAGAAATTGTCCTTCACCAGCTCACTGCATTGGATATGGTCTCCTACTAGTATTTCTTCAAAGAAATGCTTAAAGTGTTTTTTAAAAAATTCAAAACATAATCTTATTCCTCAATAATTAGTTATTATGTTTTTGTTCAAAACTCTTGCAGAATTTGACTAATTCTATATGCATTGCTCTGCACATTTTATTTCACTCTTCCCCCATTTCCTGAGTCATTGCCTCATGCTACTAAAGACATTACACACAAAAAAGGAAAAGATGACACAGCTCCTGGGCTCACAGTCTTGGCAGGGGATTAAAACAATGAATCCATGCCCTAAAGGATCAAATATCTCAAAGCATAGCACATTAGATTAATCAGAACTACCAGGTGTTTCAAGAGTACTGAGCATTTTATTTTCCACAATAATAAGAATTTGTTTTCAATATACCAGAGACTGTTTTAAAGACTGAAGATGCATTGAGTCATTTAGATCTTATAAGAATACTATGAAATGGCTGCTATTAGATATCTTAATTTTACAGATGAAGAACCTAATGCACAGAGAGGCTGAATAATTTGCAAAAGGCACTGAATTAACAAATGACTTTGCTCTATTGTAAACACAGAACCTTGCTTTTAAAGCACTCTATTTTACCAGGGTGGTTCTCAAACTGTACAGCCTGTGTGAGAATCACCAGCTGGGTTTGTTAGAACACAGATTGTTGGATTCTGTGCCTAGAGTTTCAGACTGAGTAGGTGTCACTGGGACCTGATAATTTTGCATTTTTTAAGTTACCAAGAGACGCTATGCTCCAAGTCTATAGGCTGCATTTTGAGAACCACTGCAGTATTGTATTAAACTCCAAACCTCTATCATTTGCCTCCGTCTTTTTTAATCTACCCACCACTTTCCCACTACCTTAACTCTCAGCAGGAAGGCTCATCAATTCCCAAAGAAAATAGGACATTTCTTCCAACTTATTTCTGATCTCTCATCGCCTCCTTCAACTGCATGT
The DNA here is from genome assembly GCF_016772045.2 of Ovis aries. Lineage (NCBI taxonomy): Eukaryota > Metazoa > Chordata > Mammalia > Artiodactyla > Bovidae > Ovis > Ovis aries. Next base: position 214,147,489 of record NC_056054.1, read on the forward strand.
AACTGTTATTGTCCCTGCTTATCTCCTGTTCCACATATGTGAAAGCTTGCTGCTCAAGCTCAGTTTTCCCAAATGCAGACTTCATTACTCTCAGCCCCTTGGGATCTTATTTAACAACATGGACCAGTAAGCTGAATAAGCAAGACTTGTGCATCCAGTTATGACACAACTTATTTTTGTCTCCCATCTCTACATTTATTGAATGGAAAAGTCCCTCTCTTCCACCACTACTGTGATAAAAATCCAAACAATTAATAACTTGTCCAGTCATTTGTAGAAAACTAATCACTTTAAATCACAAATTCTATATCTACTAAATACTAGTTGAGTCCTAAATAATAGTCAAAACTCTAAACTTTAATCTAAGCTGAAGTTACTTCTATTGCAGGCAGGCAGGCCACCAAGGAAAGGAATGTGGCAGACTGTGTTTCTTTCTTTTAAATATGGACCATTTTTAAAGTCTTTATTGAATTTGTTACAATGTTGACTCGTCCATGTTTTATTTTTTTGGCTGCGAGGCATGTGGGATCTCAGCTCCCTGACCAAGGATTGAAGATGCACCCACTGCATTAGAAGGTGAAGTCTTAACCACTAGACGGCCAGGGAAGTACCTAGACTGTGTTTCTTAACTCTCTCCTCTCCCACTAGGAAAGGGAAAGTGGAATATTCTTACTTGGTTAATGCTGTTATAAGATGTTTTATGTTTTCTAGCCCTGTTGTATCTTCATTGGTTTGCTGTGTTTTTTAGAAGCTCCCCAGGTGGGCACTTTCCACTGTAGCTGTCAAATGTGGCCATGAATTGCTCCTTTCATGGCTCCTGATTTCCTGGAGGCTCACTCTCCATAGACCCCTCTACTCATTTGCACTTCAGGTAGTCCCCTTCGTAAGAGCCAATGTCTACATGCCAGTTCTTGGTTGTAAACCATCCAGGTTCAAAGGTAATCCTAACACATCCTTAGCCCCGGCAAATTGTGGGAAGGGACTTTCTTACTAGATGTGCATAGGGAGGTTTGCACTTAGTGTTGAGTTGGGCACTACCAGTTCTCTGTGCCCTATGACTAAAGTGAAAGTCACTCAGTCATGTCCGACTCTTTGTGACCCCCATGGGCTACACAGTCCATGGAATTCTCCAGGCCAGAATACTGGAGAGGGTAGCCTTTCCCTTCTCCAGGGTATCTTCCCAACCCAGGGATTGAACCCAGGTTGGGAAAATCCCCTGGAGAAGGAAATGGCAACCCACTCCAGTATTCTTGCCTGGAGAGTCCCATGGACAGAGGAGCCTGGCGGGCTATAGTCCACAGGGTCGCAAAGAGGCGGACATGACTGAGTGACTTCACTTTCTTTCTTTCTTTCACTCCCACACTGCAGGAGAATTCTTTACAAGCTGAGCCCCAAGGGAAGCCCAAGGATACCAGAGTTGGTAGCGTATACCTCTCCAGCAGATCTTCCCAACCTGGAAATCTAACCAGGGTCTCCTGCATTGCAGGCGGATTTTTTTTTTTTTTTTTTTTTTTTTTTACCAACTAAGCTATCAGGGAAGCCCCTGTGACTAAAGGGAACCCATGTCATGGCCTCAGAGAAGCCTAGGAAATCTAAGCTGCCATCTTTATGAGGGACGTGGTACCTCACTTTAGGATTTCACATCTACTGTTTCTCTGTGATCCGGGGGAAATTTCCAAATAAAATTTCTATTACCAAATTATTCACCACTTTGTATAATTATTCTCAAACAGCTCTTTCTTTCCATGGGGTGTGATAATATGCTCAAATTAGAAAAACATATTCTTAACCTCTTCTCTCTCTCTCTATTTTCAGCCAAGTCTATATATTCTTTCTCCATTTCTTCAAGTTTCAATTACTTCCCATCATGTGGAAATTTGACTTTAGCCCTTTTCACCCTCTGAAAGTTGCCAGTGATTTCCTAGTTGCTCTTTTCTGTGGATATTTTTCAGTTATCACAGCTGACTTCTCATTGGCAATTCTTAGTATGAACAGTTCCCTTCCTGGAGTCTTTCTTTATTGACACCGCTTTCCCGTTCGTTCTTTATGGTCCCCTCTATCATTCAGAGTCTTCATCATTTTTATTTTTTTCCACACTATCCCTTAAATAATAGAGAGTGTATCCAGGTTTTCACCATTAACATCTTGCTATCTAACTCCTATCTATAATCCTTTCTAGGCAACAGAACGAGTGGTGAATCACCATTCACACAGCTTTGCTATTTAACACACCACTACCAATAACTCACAAACTGATTTTCACTAGATGTGCACTCTCTGTCTCAAATTTAACATCTGAAACACCAAACTCCAAATCTAGTCTTCTACCTTTATTTCCAGTCAGCTATTCAGTAGCACTCAATCCTTCTATTACCTCTAGAATTTGGTTTTCAGTTCTACTTTTTAAGAAGTAGCAGCTAGCATCACCAAACCTACTGCACAGTAACTCTAACTACACAAGTATTCTATAGATAAGGACACATGTTTAGAAGTTAAATAACTTGCCCAAGTCATTTAACTGTTAGCTGACAAGGCCAGGATTTAAATCCAGATCTAGGTAGGTCTTCCATGCTGTATTCTTCTAGTAGCTCCAGAGTCTGAAGGTGAAGTGAAAGTTTAGTTGCTCAGTTGTGTCTGACTCTTTGAAACCCAGTGGACTGTAGACCATCAGGTTCCTCTGTCCATGGAATTCTCCAGGCAAGAATACTGGAGTGGGTTGCCAGCTCCTTCTCCAGAGGATCTTCCTGATTTAGGGACTGAACCTGGGTCTTCTGCAATGAAGGTAGATTCTTTACCATCTGAGCCACTCCTCCTACAAATGTCCCAGCTTTAATGTTCACTTATAATTTTGAATAAAATCCAACTTTCTTTCCATTGCAAGCGAAGACCTAATTATTTGGCTTCTATGTCCTTCCTCCTTAATCTCTTCCTACCTACCCATAAAACAACTGGACTGCAACCATACAACTTCTTGCATTTGGATTCAAATTTCAGTGAAATGCTGTCCCTTCTAGCTAGAATGACTAACAGTGAAATAACCTTCAGGACTCAGGCTGCTGAGGTGACTTTCCTCTGTTTTTACAAAGCGCCCTGGATATCTTCTCTCATAATACTTACCATAGACAATTACAAGCCTTCCTTAACATTTGCTTGAATCACCCACTACTAAACACATGTACTCTATTGGTCTTTAGCAAAAAGGACTGGGCTTCCTTTATCTTAGGAGCTAAATAAACTAGAGTATATTTTCTAATTGATATATATTTACAAAATACTAATCTAAATTGCTTCTATTATTTTAGATATCAGAATCTATGAAAAGAGTTAAAAAGAGAAACTCTGTCAGAAATTCAATACACTATTTTGCACCTACTTAATGCATTAAAATAACTGTATATGCTGCTGCTGCTGCTGCTAAGTCACTTCAGTCGTGTCCAACTCTGTGGAATCCCATGGACTGCAGCCTACCAGGCTCCTCTGTCCATGGGATTTTCCAGGCAAGAGTATTGGAGTGGGTTGCCATTGCCTTCTCCAAAATAACTGTATATATGTCATTTAAAAAATATTATAGCGATATTATAAAAATAGGCCATAAAAGGTTCTATTTTATGGTGAAATTTTTTAAGCACAAATATCCATCCTCTCCATGGTTCATGAAGCAGAACTCTGAAATTTGAAATCAATTATTGTGCAATTACTTGGGATGAGTCAAAACTCCTTTTCGGTAACAATTTACATTCTACTTGAGGCACCCCTCTGTGCAAAAGTGGCGAGAAGACAAATCGAGTTCCCAGATTTTCATAACAAATGTTAGCTCTAACATAGACTTACATCATGTTTAAACAATATGCATTACTATTGAATCAACAGCATAGAACACTGGCAGTTCAGACTCATCACAGAATCTAGTCCTGCACTGACTATAGTTTAATTCTAAAACAAACTCATGTTAATCTATAGTATCTGGGACAGACTGTTCAAGGAACAGGCTAACTCTTGCTTTCGTTTTTTATATTCTGTCCATGGGCTAATTCAGAGTATAAATTATAGAACTTTTAGATAATCTCTGAAATATTTACTTGCTTGCTTGCTACGTTGCTCCAGTCACGTCTGACTCTTTGTGACCCCATGGACTGTAGCCGGCCAGGCTCCTCTGTCCATGGAATTCTCCAGGCAAGAATACTGGAGCGGGTTGCCATTCCTTTCTCCAAGGGATCTTCCCAACCCATGGATCAAACCTAGGTCTCATGCATTGCAGGCAGATTCTTTACTGTCTGAGCTACCAGGGAAGTCCTAAAATATTTAATAATGGTATTTAGTTGTTGGCTTTTATAAATGGGTGACATAAAAATATTGAAGAAAATTTCCCATTATTCTTCAAAATTATATTGCAATTATGTTACTTTAAAACTCTCTGTAAGGATTCATTTAATAAAGTATATATAAAATTCAATATTAGGAAGTAATTTGTTTTTCCAGATGAACTGGTCTGCATTCCTTTATCAAATAATTAAAATCACAGCACATGGCATATTGTCCCTGTGATTTTGATTACAGAAAAATGAAATTGCTTATAATTTAATTTTTATTCCCTATGTTTGGTCACATTTTGATGCTGAAATCATCCTCAAGTCATTTTCATTTACACAATAAGTAGGAAATAAAAATAAAGTGAAAAATACATATAAACCTATATATACATTGACAGTAATAAGCAAATTTTGTTTTTTAAGTCTCCTTATATATTCTTTTCTTATTCAATTAGGTCTAGTTAAAGATGATTTCTCAATAATTATAGAGTGTAGAGTTCAAGATGATTTCTCAATAATTGTAGAGTGTTAGAGAACACATCAAAGTTCACTCTGTGATAACTTTCCAGAAAGCCTACTGCTAAGTCACTTCAGTCGTGTCTGACTCTGTGCGACCCCAGAGATGGCAGCCCACCAGGCTCCCCCGTCCCTGGGATTCTCCAGGCAAGAACACTGGAGTGGGTTGCCATTGCCTTCTCCACTGTATGAAAGCGAAAAGTGAAAGTGAAGTCGCTCAGTCATGTCTGACTCTTCGCGACCCCATGGACTGCAGCTTACCAGGCTCCTCCGTCCATGGGATTTTCCAGGCAAGAGTCCAGAAAGCCTAGGATTCAATAAAGCTTTTATTGAATATCTTTTGACTATAAAGTATTTATTTTCTGTTTGACACACTTTATTAAAAACTTCCTAGCAGGTTTATGTTGAAAAAGTAAAAACTTAACCAGAGGTTATAGGGGAAGTTTAGGGTGACTTAAAAGTGAAAAAAAAAGGCCCTTATGAAAATGCCAAAGGATAGATTTTGACAAGAACTCCTTTTTAGTGGAAATATTAGTTGTGTTAAAATTAGTACAATAAAGTATTTGAAGTATTTTTTAAGAGAAAACATACTATTAAACATCTCATCAGAGTCACCTTATTCCAGTTCAGGCAAGAGTCCTAGAAGGTGCCTGGCAGGGTTACAGGAAGTGAGGCTCTCAGGTTCTGCCTGCTGGAGGCCAGTATGGTCTGTTTGCTGCGATCACTGTCCGGCAGTCAGGAGTTCTGTCATATTGCTTGAAGGCCTTAGAGTACCTCTTTCGCCTACTGTGCTTACAATCACTTCATTTAAGCTAGTCTATCAGCTGCTTTGCCACCCTGCTGTTATCCATCTTCTATACATGTCCAGTCCAGTAAATCTGAATCTCAGTGAGCTTTCCTTCCATGCTGACGTCCCAGGACCCTGCTGTTGTTGACCTTGTCTTGCTATTAGATGTTAAGTATGACTTGCAGGCAAAGTTTATAAAACTGTTCCAGAAACTGTGTGATGTTTTTCTTCAGATATTCATTTCCAATTCATCTACTAAAGAAGTTTTGGCATTGGCATTATTTAGTTTGAGACTTTTCTCTTTGAATAAATGTAAAGCTTGGTTCTAGCTTTCCAGGTGGCAGTAGTGGTAATGAATCCCCCTGCCAATGTGGGAGTCATAAGAGATGTGAGTTCGATCCCTGGGTCGGGAAGATGCCCTGAAGGAGGGCATGGCAACCCACTCCAGTATTCTTGCCTGGAGAATCCCATGGACAGAGGAGCCTGGTGAGTTATGGTCCATAGCGTCACAGTCAGACACAACTGAAGTGACTTAGCATGCATGCACATAAAGGCTTTGTTCATGTCATATTTCTGTAGAGTAGTAGTGTTAGTCACTCAGTTGTCCTGACTCTTTGCTACCCCATGGACTGTGGAGTGCCAGGCTCCTCTGTCCATGGGATTCTCCAGGCAAGAATACTGGAGTGGATTGCCATTCCCTTCTCCAGAGGGTCTTCCTGACCCAGGGACTGAACCTGAGTTTCCTGCATTGCAGGCAGATTCTTTACCGTCTGAGCTACAGGGAAGATCAATTCTGTATACTTACCTTGCAAAATGTATCCTACTTAATGAAACCACTCTCAATTTGGGGTTTAGCAAGGTCTATGCATGACACTGACACTATTTTAATGGAATATTTCATCTATTTCTATAGCGTTTTGTTCAATTTTTGTCTTTTAAAATCTACCAGATTGTCATTGTTGATTCTGCTGAGCAAGCAAATAACAATTCATAAAGTCTGCTTATCACAGAGTGCAGAAGATATTAAGAAGAGGTGGCAAGAATACACAGAAGAACTGTACAAAAAAGATCTTCACGACCCAGATAATCATGATGGTGTGATCACTCTTCTAGAGACAGACATCTTGGAATGTGAAGTCAAGTGGGCCTTAGAAAGCATCACTCCACAAAGCTAGTGGAGGTGATGGAATTCCAGTTGAGCTATTTCAAATCCTGAAAGATGATGCTGTGAAAGTGCTGCACTCAATATGCCAACAAATTTGGAAAACTCAGCAGTGGCCACAGGACTGGAAAAGGTCAGTTTTCATTCCAATCCCAAAGAAAGGCAATGCCAAAGAATGTTCAAACTACTGCACAATTGCACTCATCTCACACGCTAGTAAAATAATGCTCAAATTTCTCCAAGCCAGGCTTCAGCAATACGTGAACAGTGAACTTCCAGATGTTCAAGCTGGTTTTAGAAAAGGCAGAGGAACCAGAGATCAAATTGCCAACATCCGCTGGATCGTGGAAAAGCAAGAGAGTTCCAGAAAAACATCTACTTCTGCTTTATTGACTATGCCAAAGCCTTTGACTGTGTGGATCACAAGAAACTGTGGAAAACTCTGAAAGAGATGGGAATACCAGACCACCTGACCTGCCTCTTGAGAAACCTGTATGCAGGTCAGGAAGCAACAGTTAGAACTGGACATGGAACAACAGACTGGTTCCAAATGGAAAAGAAGTGCGTCAAGGCTGTATATTGTCACCCTGCTTATTTAACTTCTATGCAGAGTACATCATGAGAAACGCTGGGCTGGAAGAAACACAAGTTGGAATCAAGATTGCCAGGAGAAACATCAATAACCTCAGATATGCAGATGACACCACCCTTATAGCATAAAGTGAAGAGCAACTAAGAAGCCTCTTGATGAAAGTGAAAGAGGAGAGTGAAAAGGTTGGCTGAAAGCTCAACATTCAGAAAATGAAGACGATGGCATCTGGTCGCATCACTTCATGGGAAATAGATGGGGAAACAGTGGAAACAGTGGCAGACTTTATTTTGGGGGGCTCCAAAATCACTACAGATGGTGACTGCAGCCATGAAATTAAAAGACGCTTACTCCTTGGAAGAAAAGTTATGACCAACATAGATAGTATATTCAAAAGCAGAGACATTACTTTGCCAACAAAGGTCCGTCTAGTCAAGGCTATGGTTTTCCCAGTAGTCATGTATGGATATGAGAGTTGGGCTGTGAAGAAGGCTGAGCACTGAAGAATTGATGCTTTTGAACTTTGGTGTTGGAGAAGACTCTAGAGAGTCCCTTGGACTGCAAGGAGATCCAACCAGTCCATTCTGAAGGAGATCAGCCCTGGGATTTCTTTGGAAGGAATGATGCTAAAGCTGAAACACCAGTACTTTGGCCACCTCATGTGAAGAGTTGACTCATTGGAAAAGACTGTGATGCTGGGAGGGATTGGGGGCAGGAGAAGAAGGGGATGACAGAGGATGAGATGGCTGGATGGCATCACTGACTTGATGGATGTGAGTCTGAGTGAACTGCAGGAGTTGGTGATGGACAGGGAAGCCTGGCGTGCTATGACTCATGGGGTCGCAAAGAGTCAGACACAACTGAGCGACTGAACTGTACTGAATTGAGAGTTAGTGTATGGAATGTATATATACGTTCAGCAGCCAGCAGGGTCATCTGAACGTTCTTAAATAATAAGTTTCCAAATTTTTTATGTCATGTAAAAAATGGGTGGTACAAATAATTCACATACTTTCCTAGTTTATTATTTAATTATCTTTATATTATTTGTTTGGTAGCACAATAATATTTGCTTCTAATGACAGTTCCTTCAAGACTGATGTTTTACTTCATATTAGTATTTCAAATCAAAACAAACAAAAAATACATATCTCTTGGCATCTTCAGACTGGTTTATTTCACACACTTTGAGATGTAGGAAAACAAGTTATTGCCTACAAGGGGAATGCATGAAAGTGTGCTTTGAAAGGCAGAGTTGTAGACTTTTGACTGGAACTGAAGAGTCTCTTGATGAATGTTAAAGAGGAAAGTGAAAAGGCTGGCTTAAAACTCAATATTCAAAAAACTAAGATCATGGCATCTGGTTCCATCACTTCATGGCAAACAGATGGGGAAACAATGGAAACAGTGACAGATGTTATTTTCTTTAGAACCAAAATCACTACAAATGGTGACTGCAGCCATAAATTAAAAGTCGTTTGTTCCTTGGAAGAAAAGTTATGACCAACCTAGACATAATATTACAAAGCAGAGACATTACTTTGCCAACAAAGGTCCGTCTAGTCAAGGCTATGGTTTTTCCAGCAGTCATGTATGGATGTGAGAGTTGGACCATAAAGAAGACTGAGCACCAAAGAATTGATGATTTTGAACCATGGTGTTGGAGAGGACTCTTGAGATTTCCTTGGACTGCAAGTAAATAAAACCAGTTAATCCTAAAGGAAATCAGTATTTCCTGAATATTCATTGGAAGGACTGAAGCTGAAGATGAAGCTACAATACTTCGGCCACCTGATGTGAAGAGCTTACTCATTAGAAAATACCCTGTTGCTTGGAAAGATTGAAGGCAGGAGGAGAAGGGGATGACAAAGGATGAGATGGTTGGATGGCATCATAGATTCAATGGACATGAGTTTGAGCAAGTTCCAGGAGATAGTGAAGGATGAGGAAGCCTGGCATGCTACAGTCCATGGGATCACGAAGAGTTGGACATGGCTGACTGACTTAACAACAACAGAAAATACTGAGCATAGGAATGAGGAATTTTAAATCACCGGCTCTGTTGTTACAGAGAGAGACAAGAAACCAAATTGTGATGAAAATAATATGTATCTCAAGTATTAGTTTACAGTACTCAAAGTTAAAAATGTTCAATTCTCAAAAAGAGTACAAGCTAAATACTACTGAATTGTATAAAATTGAAGTGTCCTTAAGACATGAATAAGCTTGGCTCAAAACAGATAGTTGTATTGATAGCCCCTTTCCCCAAACCTAACACACAAAATACACATGCATACTATAAAAATATGTATACTTTTATACGTATATTTTAAGTTTTTTAACAGTATTATCAGTAACATTTTCATTTATTGTAATGAATTGTCTTATGTTTTCAGCTAGTTTAGTAATTTCTTTAGAGCAGCAAGAGGACTTTTACTTCAAGTAAAGATATCATTTATGTCCAATGATGTCTTAAAACTTGGCTACTTAATGAAAGATCCTGAAGGAAAAGAAAAAAAAAAAACACACTAAGAAAAATATTTCCCATCTGCGGAATATTTCTATATACATTTTCACATAAGGGTAGCAAGAGGTTATAATAAAGTATAGCATCATTTATAGACCACAGACTTCTTAATTCAAATAACACCTGTAAATAATTCAAGAAACACAAATTGGAAAATAATGATCAAAAATATAAACCAAGATACACTGCTCTTCACAACTATACAACAGAGTTCTTTATGACTGTGTCTGTTCTTGTTCAGATATGATATCTAGATAGCTACCACAAAATCCAAGGTCTTCTTTAAATCTGGTCTATGTGATTGCCAACCCCATCCTCATGCGCTGTTTCAAAATGTTAAATATAACTCAAACAATATTGTTACTTTAAAAAAAATTGGCATAAAATTTCAAAAAAATGTTATTTGAACACAAGGACATAAATGTATAAGACTATCATGGAAAATCAAACTGCCACATTTAGCTATGCCCCCTTCTATCCATTTAGGAAGAATCATTATTAAAAATTTAAAGAAAAAAGTCAGAATTACTGCTGATTCCTCCATCTTTTACAAGCAGGGCAAGTTTAGAAAGCAAGAGGATTGTATTTCAAGCCTCTGCCTCATACAAGGTGAATATGATATGCATGGTGCTCTGTGAAGAAGTCCTTTAACGTTCTGCCACAAAAAGTATAAGTTTAAGTCTTTGTTTCCTGATCTAGTGCAAAGAACACTTCATGGGGAATCAGAAGTCGTATGGCTCTGCTACTGGCCAGCTATGTGACCACAGGCAAGTCCCATACCCTCTGAATGTGGTCAAATGTAACATGTCCTAGATTGCTGTAGAAGACTTTGAGGTACTTTCCAATGCTGACATTCTGTCATTTCAGTTGGGTAACAGGATGAACTATAGCAGCAGTCCCCAAAGTTTTTGTCACTTGGGACTGGTTTCTTGGAAGACAGTTTTTTCATGGACTAGGTGGGTGGTGGGAGGAGATGGTTTTAGGATGATACAAGTGAATTACATTTATTTTGCTGCTGCTGATCTGACAGGGGGCAGAGCTCAGGTGGTAACGCCAGTGATGGGGAGTAGCTGTAAATACAGATGAAGCTTTGCTTGCTCATTTATTCACCACTCACTTCCTGACATGTGGCCTGGTTCCAAACAGGCCTCAGGCCAGTACTGGTCCATGGCCTGGGAGTTGGGGATCCCTAAACTATAGGATTCTATGTTGTCCCTCACTAATCAGAAGTACATAAAAGAAGTATACCTGCATATGTATAACTAAATCTCTTAACTGTACAACTGAAATTAACACACTGTAAATCAACTATACTCCAAATAAAACTTTTGGAGTAAAAAATAAAAAATGAAAAGAAAAAAAGAAAATAAAATTTTGTGTGTAAGATGTATGAAAACACACAGATTTACTAATTCTTTGCAAGGGACAAGGAACCCCAACCAAATGTTATTATCATGACAAACAGATTCTGCTTTGCTATTGTGCTCTTAGAAAAGCAAATACATTTCATCTAGATACAAAAGTATATGGTGTTGGTGGTGGTTCCTTTTCCAGGGGATCTTCCCGACCCAGGAAATGAATCCACGTCTCCTGCATTGCAGGCAGATTCTTTACTGACTGAACTATGAGGGAAGACTTATACGGTACGTCTATATGCTGTTGCTAATCATTTGTTTCTTTATACAGCTGTTCAAAGATGTTCAAATTGTGTGCTAAATTCTTGCCTCGATAAGATATTTGACAGTAACTGTTAAAATTGTGTTTGAATCTTGAAAGATTTTTTTATAACATGACATGGAGAATTGAAATAAAAACAAAACTACCAGCTTCATGCTAATAGGGCTGCTACTAGCAAATACTTCTGCAAATTAGAAGTCAAATTAGAAGTCAAAAAAAGAAGTCATCATTTCTGGGAGGATGAATTATAAATGCTGTTCTTTCTGAGAATACTAAATCGAAAACGCAGCCCCATTTGGACTATTAACAAAAAAGCACCCTCTGTTCCAGCTGATATGGCTGGGCAAGGAGGGATGGGCTGGGTTTCAGCATCTAGTCTTCCTTTCACTTAGGGCCCTATGTCAGTATCTGAAGCAGGCCTCTTGGGACATCCTGTTGAGAGGTATGGATCTTCCTTCAAGATCTTCCTTTGGTATCCTCTCTCTCTCTTATGTCCCCATATTTTCTCTTTCCACAAATACATGTGGTTAAGTCCCTCTAATAAAACTCTTTTGTGAATTTCTAGCTACTGACCTTCTCATCTACTTCTCTGCACATGCTGGCTTCTATAAAGTTTCCACTAATTTCCCCACTAGTCACCTACCACACGCTCCTGAATAGAGCACAGAACTCTCTGTCCACATCCTCTTGCTCACTAGCTAACCAACTGGCAAACCCACTAGATACCTTCAAGTTTTATCTTACTTGATCCCAGAATTCAACATTTTCACTATTTCTAGCTCATAAAATCTCTCTTCTGTTAGCTTTGGTGTTAACTCCCTGTTTGAATGTTTAATTCTCCTAATATGTCTAATTTTATTGCTTTCTGAATATCAGTGTTTCCCCATGCTTTATCTTTGGCCTTTTTTTTTTTCTCAGTCTACACAGTTATTTTAAATTAGCTTCTCCAGGACTTCCCTGGTGGTCCAGTGGTTAAGAATCAGCCTGCCAATGCAGGGGACACGGGTTCAATCCCTGGTCTGAGAAGACTTCACTTGACGCGGGGCAAGAAACCCCGTGTGCCACAACTACCAAGCCTACACTCCACAACCAGAGAAGCTACAAGAGAAGCCACCACAATGAGAGGCCCACTCGCTGCAATGAAGACTAGCCCCTGCCAACTTGAGAAAGCCCTCACACAGCAACAAAGACCCAACACAGCACACCCCCCACCAAAAAAAATCTTCTCTATACCTGAAACTTCAGCTTCTATTAACGCTGATGACTTTCAAAACTGTAACTCACATTCTTTTCCTGAACTGCAGATGCCACCTAACTAATCCACAATCTCTCCTGAAACCTGCTAAGCATGTGGAGTGTGACGCATGTGAGACAGAATTGGCCATTTTCACTTTCTTCTGTGTTTTCCTTTATCTTCCACATTATCTAAGGTTCACAGACATCAGAAAAGCAATTTATAAAACTACAAAAATGTTGCTTATAAGATTTTAAAGTTCTTTCATGAACCCCTTTTCTAACTGCCCCCTTTACCCCCTCTCCCCCACTTAACTTCATGGCTTCCATCTCTGTCTTAATTAAAACCATCCTCTTTTCTCACCTCAGCTGTTTCAATCATAAAATTGGAATAACTCACATAGCTGTGGCATGAGTCAGATGATATGATATATTTAAAAGGCCTGGAACACAGCAGGAGTGAAATAAATGAAAGAATGTTATTATTGTTGGAATTATTATTTTTATTACTAGTAAGATTATGAGGTTCCATAAATTGCAACTCGATCATAACTACTACAAACTTTATTTGCTATAGCAATAATAGTTCAGGGTTGAACTTGATCTGATTTACTAAATTAGCATTTTTTCAACTGTTACACAGCAGTGAAAGATTATAGACTAATACAACATAAGAGATCCCAACTTAATTTAGAATTGCAGACAGATACGGTATACTGAGCATCAGCTTTCAAAGTTTTAATTAGAAAGTACCCTTAGGCTATTGGGTACCTGAAGGATAACTTTGTAGTTACTGAGACACATCCAAGAATGTATTTGTTAGTTAATGGAACTAACACATGCTTTTGCATTAATAGAGAATTTCCTAGTTTACTGCACAGTAAATTCTTTATCCTTTCAGAACTTTAAACTTTAGGACTAAATTTCCCACTTGAAAAAAGAAATGATTATTTAGGAAATATTTGAGACTTTCTAGCATCTGTTTTTGAATTGAAAAATAGTTTCAATAATGTTCAAATAAAGGGAGAAATAAAACATCCATGTTGAAACTTTTAACTAAACTGTGACAGTTCATGGTAGAATGTTCACCAAAAATAGACTTGGATGACTAAGCTCAGCCTGAAAAGGATGTTTGACTTAACACATTGTATAATAAAGAGAGGATGAAATACTGTCTTCACCAGGCCTTCAGTTTAAGATGGCACTTGAATAAGAAGCTTCTTATGTGACTCCTTATAGTGATCTCCAAAATGCCTTCAAAGACACAGAAAATAAAACTATATATACATATAACTATATACATATATATATATATATATATATATATATATATATATAGTTCAGAATTCTGTATTCTGAACTTCATTTTGTTGCAAGCTCACTGTCTTGTGCTTGATTTTCAAAGTCCAACTTCATTTTAAAAAATGATCTCAGTAGAAACTGTTCATGAACTGAGTACAAAGACTCAAGACTTCTAAAAACAGCTTACTACTTTTCTGTCTCCCTGTCACATTTTACTCAGATCAGCAGATAGTTAAGATGCTGAAGACAGAAGGATGACTTCAGGATGAAGACTTTCATGAATGACAGATCAACTATAAGTCACTTTGGGGCTCAAGATAGTAGATAATAAGATCTGCCATTATTAAGCTTTAAGGTCAATACTAATGAAGCTTCTCTAATGAAATTCTTCTAATTTTCAGAAGGCTGAATTTAGATCCTCCATTCAGCATGGAGTCTATCCTTCCTCACCTGCAGAGGAGGCACCATCATTATCTCCGCGGTACTGAGTCCTCTGTCTTGCCATATGGTTTTTCTTTTCTTTTCTTTTTTTAGTTTTTTATTTTTTTAATTTTAAAATCTTTAATTCTTACATGTGTTCCAAAACATCTTTAGGTTTGCAGAAACGTACATCCACCTTATATTCAACATCTGTATTTAATGCCAGTCTGTCTTCAACTTAAGCAGTATATGCAAGGGAACTAGGTATGCACATATCTCAACTACTATAAATGACTTGTCTACTTTATAACATTTTTAAAATAGCCCATATGTATAGACACTATTTTATAGAACTCCTAAATTGGCCCTGCAATGGAAGAGAAACCAAATTATAATCAGCTTTGATTAGTCAAGTTGGGAATAGATAAAGACATCCCAAACCCAAGAACTGCTACAAGTCTGCGGTATACATTCAAAGTAATAATTTTTTGAGCTCCCTTTCAATTATTTCCACACTAGTGTATTTCTGCTTTCACACAGAGCCAACAGTACTCAGAAGAAAGGAAAGAAAGGAAGGAAGGGAAAAGAAAGAAAGAAGAGGGCAGGAGATGAGCGGAAAAAAAGTATAGAGATAGGTACTTACTATTTATATTCTAGTTCAAATAGCTAAGGGATGTAAAGTATACAGAGTAAACGGCAAGGAATCACAAAAACAGAAAATATATTATTAAATTGTTTTACAGTATCAAGTTCAAATGATACCCTTGATAACACACCTAAAGAATGTGCTATAGGACAAGTAAAAATAAACAGACAGATTAGGAAATGACATCTAAATTTGACATGAAAACAGGAATCACAACAGTATAAACCTAAGTGATGTTTCGGACATTGATGGTATAACATTGATAATCTCTACAACATATAGATCAGGCATAAGCCTTCACAAAGTGAGTAATATTGTATTTAAACCAGAAAGAAACAAAATGTTTATAGTGGGCAGAAACTTTAGACACAGGAAAAAAAATAACTTGCTTCTGTTTTTACTTAACTATGTAACTGACAAGTATATACAAAGATCTTAAAAATAAAATTAATACAATAGAAGTAATGTATTTCTCTTTATATATTTGTAATTAAAGTCCTTGGGTCAGGAATTTTCCTTGGAGGAGGAAATCACGTATTCTTGCCTGGGAAATCCCATGGACAGAGGAGACTGGTGGGCTACAGGGGTCCAAAGAGTCACAACCGAGCATGCATATGCACAATATCCTATATCTTTGCTTTAAAACTCCACAAAAGTATTTTAAAATTATCATACATAAATACCAAAAATCCTGAGTAAATTCCAAGAGTAGATCGCTCTTAGGCCATCTCATCCAGATATCAGCCTTTTATGTTCTCAGGTTTCGCAGCCATGAATTCAGCCAACCATGAATTTAACCAACAGCAGATAGAAAATATTTGGAAAAAACATTTCAGAAAGTTCCAGCAAGCAAAAGTTAAATTTGTTGAGCATCAGAAACTACTAACATAGTATTTTACATTGTATTTACAACTATTTTCCCTGGTGGCTCAGCTGGTAAAGAATCCATCTGCAGTGTGGGAGACCTGGGTTTGATCCCAGGTTGGGAAGATCCCCTGGAGAAGGGAATGGCTACCCACTCCAGTATTCTGGCCTAGAGAATTCCATGGACCGTATAGTCCATGGGGTCACAAAGAGTCAGATACGATTGAGTGACTTTCACTTTCCCTTTTTTTGCATTGTATTAGCAGCAGTAGCAGCAGGCATTATAAGTACTCTAGAGAAAATGTAAGTATGTGGGGGGATGTGCATAGGTTATGTGCAAATACCACATCATTTTATATAAGGAACTTGAACATCTGCAGATTTTGGTATCTGCAGAGGAGGAAGAGGATACTGGAATCATTACCCATGGATACAGAGGGATGACTGTACTATAAAAAAAGTTAGAAATAAAATTGCAAACATTCCAAAATTCCCTGAAATTTAAATGAAAAGGACTCTACATAACAACTGTTGGGGCCAAACAGAGGGACAAATTCCATTTAGGTATTAGTTATAAAAATGACAGTAAGAATACTACATATCAAAATTTCAAAGGCATAGTCAAAGGTTTAGTCAGAAATTAAAATTTTATCTACAAATGCTTTTAATATTAAGAAATGAAAACTAAAAGCAAATTGGCAAATAAATTTATTCAGTTTTGCAGTGAAAAATTTAATGAGTTATAAAGCAGGAAAAAAAGCGAAAGCTATTTGGCAAAGGCAATCAAATAGACAAACTTCTGCCTTATGTAATACTGAGAAAAAGAGGGGAAAAAAAAAAACAAGAAATATCACTGAAGAATAAAATAAAATCCAATTTTAGAATATCTATCTAAAATAAAATAGAGCAAAAACCAATATTTCAGAAGTTCCCCATAGACTATAGCTATATAAAATATAATAAGCTTTGATGTTCATATATGCATTATGATCTGTAGAACTTGAGCATCTGTTTGGAGGCAAAAATTTTTCTGATATTGCCCTTTTTGACTTAATGCAGGCAATGATTAATTAGAGTTGGTTTAACCCAAACAACTTATCCATACAGATAAATACCATATTTTTCTCTGAAAGACAAACACATTTAATGCTAAGATATTTAAATTTGTCTTATAGAGTACTCTTCAAATTTGTTATTTTTTCAGTAATTTTATAGCATGCGTCATAGTCCTGCAGCTATATCACTAATATTTTTTTGTTTTGACAGCCTTTCACATGGATGCCTGAAATCACCATTTCATCATGCTCAGCATATTATTAACTCATTAAAAACTATCCATATTGGTAGGAATCAGTGAGTTCTCTTAAGAAAGTCCTTCATATGCTTAAATTAGTGGAGAAAATAAATTTTCTAATCCCCATAGAAATCTGTGGGCTATTTAATATGCAGGGTTTTGCAAATCTTCTTTAGGATTCATGGATGAGAAGATTATATTTAATGTTATATATCAATAAGCTTCAATCATGAACAGTATCATCATGCTTTATTTTGAAGAGAACAGATAAAATTGAATACCACTCTTTCAGTGTATCTGTGTGTGTTAGTCATGTTCATTTGTGTCCAACTCTTTGTGACTGCATAGACTATAGCCCACCAGGCTCCTCTGTCCATGGAATTCTCCTGGCAAGAATACTGGAGTGTGTTGCCATTTATTTCTCCAGGGGATCTCCCCTACCCAGGGTTCAAACCCAGGTCTCCCACATTCCAGGCAGATTCTTTACTATCTGAACCACCAAGGAAGTGTATTTAGTATGTTATAGGAAGTGTATTTACTATGTTGGAAACATTAAGAAACATTTCTTAATGTTAAACACATTAAGTATAACTTAAGTGTTATCACATAACAATGTTAAATACATCAAGTGTATTTAGTATGTTGGAAATGTTAAGAAACATTCAAATACACAATCTGGACCACCATGGAGGAATTAATGTTTCATTTCGGAGAAGGCAATGGCAAGCCACTCCAGTACTCCTGCCTAGAAAATCCCATGGACAGAGGAGCTTGGTAGGCTGCAGTCCATGGGGTCGCTAAGAGTCGGACACGATTGGACGACTTCACTTTCATGCATTGGAGGAGGAAGTGGCAACCTACTCCAGTGTTCTTGCTTGGAAAATCCCAGGGACAGTGGAGCCTGGTGGGCTGCTGTCTCTGGGGTCGCACAGAGTCAGACACGACTGAAGTGACTTAGCAGCAGCAGCAGCAGCAGTAGCAGCAGCAGCAGCAGCAGCAGCAAAGTACATTTTTAGGGAATGGAAAACCACTTCAGTATTCTTGCCTTGAGAACTCCATGAACAGTATGAAAAGGCAAAATGACAGGATACTGAAAGAGGAACTCCCCAGGTCAATAGGTGCCCAATATGCTACTGGAGATCAGTGGAGAAATAACTCCAGAAAGAGTGAAAGCATGGAGCCAAAGCAAAAACAATACCCAGTTGTGGATGTGACTGGTGATAGAAGCAAGGTCCGATGCTGTAAAGAGCAATATTGTATAGGAACCTGGAATGTTAGATCCATGAATCAAGGCAAACTGGAAGTGGTCAAACGAGATGGCAAGAGTGAACATCGACATTCTAGGAATCAGAGAACAAAAATGGATGGGAATGGGTGAATTTAACTCAGATGACTATTATATCTACTACTGCGGGCAGGAATCCCTCAGAAGAAATGTAGTAGCCATCATGGTCAACAAAAGAGTCTGTAATGCAGTACTTGGATGCCATCTCAAAAATGACAGAACGATCTCTCTTCGTTTCCAAGGCAAACCATTCAATATCACAGTTATCGAAGTCTATGCCCCAACCAGTAATGCTGAAGAAGCTGAAGTTGAACAGTTCTATGAAGACCTACAAGACCTTTTAGAACTAACACCCAAAAAACATGTCCTTTTCATTATAGGGGAATGGAATGCAAAAGTAGGAAGTCAAGAAACACCTGGAGTAACAGGCAAATTTGGCCTTGGAATACAGAATGAAGCAGGGCAAAGACTAATAGAGTTTTGACAAAAAATGCACTGGTCATAGCAAACATCCTCTTGCAACAACACAAGAGAAGACTCTACACATTGACATCACCAGATCGTCAACACCGAAATCAGATTGATGATATTTTTTGCAGCCAAACATGGAGAAGCTCTATACAGTCAGCAAAAACAAGACCAGGAGCTGACTGTGGCTCAGATCATGAACTCCTTATTGCCAAATTCAGACTTAAATTGAAGAAAGTAGGGAGAACCACTAGATCATTCAGGTATGACCTAAATCATATCCCTTATTATTATACAGTGGAAGTGAGAAATAGATTTAAGGGACTAGATCTGATAGATAAGAGTGCCTGATGAGTTATGGAATGAGGTTCATGACATTGTACAGGAGACAGGGATCAAGACCATCCCCATGGAAAAGAAAAGCAAAAAAGCAAAATGGCTGTCTGGGGAGGCCTTACAAATAGCTGTGAAAAGAAGAGAATCAAAAAGCAAAGGAGAAAAGGAAAGATATAAGCATCTGAATGCAGAGTTTCAAAGAATAGCAAGAAGAGATAAGAAAGCCTTCCTCAACGATCATTGCAAAGATTTAGAGGAAAACAACAGGATGGGAAAGACTAGAGATCTCTTCAAGGAAATTAGAGATACCAAGGGAATATTTCATGCAAAGATGGGCTTGATAAAGGACAGAAATGGTATGGACCTAACAGAAGCAGAAGATATTAAGAAGAGGTGGCAGGAATACACAGAAGAACCATACAAAAAAGATCTTCATGACCAAGATAATCATGATGGTATGATCACTCACCTAGAGCCAGACATCCTGGAATGTGAAGTCAAGTGGGCCTTAGAAAGGATCACCATGAACAAAGCTAGTGGAGGTGATGGAGTTCCAGCTGAGCTATTTCAAATCCTGAAAGATGATGCTGTGAAAGTGCTGCACTCAATATGCCAACAAATTTGGAAAACTCAGCAGTGGCCACAGGACTGGAAAAGGTCAGTTTTCATTCCAATCCCAAAGAAAGGCAATGCCAAAGAATGCTCAAACTACCTCACAATTGCACTCATCTCAGACGCTAGTAAAATAATGCTCAAAATTCTCCAAGCCAGGCTTTAGCAGTACGTGCACGGTGAACTTCCAAATGTTCAAGCTGGTTTTAGAAAAGGCAGAAGAACCAGAGATCAAATTGCCAATATCTGCCGGATCATCAAAAAAGCAAGAGAGTCCCAGAAAGACATCTATTTCTGCCTTATTTACTATACCAAAGCCTTTGACTGTGTGGATCACAAGAAACTGTGGAAAATTCTGAATTCTGGTATTCTGATAGGAATACCAGACCATCTGACCTGCCTCTTGAAAAACCCATATGCAGGTCAGGAAGCAACAGTTAGAACTAGACATGGAACAACAGACTGGTTCCAAATAGGAAAAGGAGTACGTCAAGGCTGTATATTGTCACCCTACTTATTTAGCTCATATGCAGTGTACATCATGAGAAACGTTGGGCCGGAAGAAGCCCAAGCTGGAATCAAGATTGCCAGGAGAAATATCAATAACCTCAGATATGCAGATGACACTACCCTTATGGCAGAAAGTGAAGAGGAACTAAAAAGCCTCTTGATGAAAGTGAAAGTGGAAAGTGAAAAAGTTGGCTTAAAGCTCAACATTCAGAAAATGAAGATCATGGCATCTGGTCCCATCACTTCATGGGAAATAGATGGGAAACAGTGGAAACATTTTTGGGGGCTCCAGAAACACTTCAGATGGTGACTGCAGCCATGAAATTAAAAGACGCCTACTCCTTGGAAGTAAAGTTATGACCAACATAGATAGCATATTCAAAAGCAGAGTCATTACTTTGCCGACTAAGGTCTGTCTAGTCAAGGCTATGGTTTTTTCAGTGGTCATGTATGGATGTGAGAGTTGGACTGTGAAGAAAGCTGAGCACTGAAGAATTGATGCTTTTGAACCTTGGTGTTGGAGAAGACTCTTGAGAGTCCCTTGGACTGCAAGGAGATCCAACCATTCCATTCTGAAGGAGATCAGCCCTGGGATTTCTTTGGAAGCAATGATGCTAAAGCTGAAAGTCCAGTACTTTGGCCACCTCATGCGAAGAGTTGACTCATTGGAAAATACTTTGATGCTGGGAGGGATTGGGGGCAGGAGGAGAAGGAGACGACAGAGGATGAGATGGCTGGATGGCATCACTGACTCAATGGGCGTGAGTCTGAGTGTACTCTGGGAGTTGGTGATGGACAGGGAGGCCTGGTGTGCTGCGATTCATGAGGTCGCAGAGTCACACACATCTGAGCTACTGAACTGAACTGAAAGTACATTTTAATTGAGAATACATTTTAGGATAGAAATACCTACAAATAAAGTTAAGTTACATTAAATTAAGTTAAATTTCTTTTAAAATCACATTAATCTTACCACTAGCTTTTAAGGAATGAGGAGGAGAATGGGGAAATTGGATGGGAGTGGAGAAGATAATGTTGACAATGAAAGATCGTGTGGCCAATTTAAAAGGCTGTCATTTTCTTTTCTCAGTTCACAAGCTGGCTTTCACTTTTTTCCTTCGATTGCAGAATATTGCAAGAGGAAAAAATAAAAGAAAACAAAACTGGATTCTTATCTTAATTTACCACTGATATGCTGTATAACCTCAGGTAAGTCTCTTTATATTTCTCTGCTTAATATCCTTGTTTCTAAAATGAAGGACTTGGCCAGACCACATGACTCAAGTATTTAATCTCTGCCTTACCTACTGACTGTGTGCTGATAAATTCTTATTCACCACAACAGCCAGCAGGCTGGATTTTGCCTGCTATATAAACATAGCACATAGTTTACGGACCCTGTTCTAGATCTTCAGTTGAGTGACTGGTTGACAGATGATTATTTTATTATCATGCTTCATAATTTTCAAGCATGCTTAAATATGAAACATTAGATAATAAATTTTAAAAATAAAATTTAAATATATAACTTGTTACAATTGATGAAATATGATAAAATCTGTAGATTAACTATTATAACAATGTTGGGAAAAAAATCTCATCATATATAGGTGTTTTTATTTTAATTTCATTTAAGATCTCTATACAGAGAAGGCAATGGCACCCCACTCCAGTACTCTTGCCTGGAAAATCCCATCGGCGGAGGGGCTTGGTAGGCTGAAGTCCACGGGGTCATGAAGAGTCGGACACGACTGAGCGACTTCACTTTCACTTTTCACTTTCATGCATTGGAGAAGGAAATGGTAACCCACTCCAGTGTTCTTGCCTGGAGAATCCCAGGGACGGGGGAGCTGGTGGGCTCTCATGTCTGGGGTCGCACAGAGTTGGACACGACTAAAGCGACTTAGCAGCAGCAGCAGCAGCGTGTTAAAAAAGAATTTATGTCACTAGTGAAAACATAACATTGATTCCAAATTTTGCTAATAATTAGCACTAAACTATACTTTCATATGATAAGCTATATTTGAGTATTTAGAATGGTCTATAATTATATTATTAATACTGATCTATATAATAGAAATGTATTCAAAATGAGCAATTTCATTAACCAATAAATTAAATGATATCAACCACTTTCAAGGTTCTTCATCATTAGATTAAATCTTGACAGTTATAGAAGCAACAATTTTAGGATATTCCTAACACATTCACATGTTAGTAATGTTGTCCTTCTTCAATTATTTTTAACTGAAGTTTAAGTCAAGCAATTATTTTCTAGTTTCCTGTTTATATTCCAACCTATCAGTAAAACTATGATTATGCCTATACATGATGTCACACCTATCTATCGCATTATTTGATTGGCAAGGAAGCTGGTTATACATGAAACTGACATTATATCTCCACATAATAAAGCATTCTTTTGACAGGGTGTTTATCATGGACTCTTTTCGTAAAAACCAATTAGAAGCCGTTGTGATAGAATTTTTCCACTGTTATAACATTCTGTACTTTCTAAGGAAAGAAAAAAATTCAACTCTGTTTTTCAAAGCATTATACATATCTTAAAGCACACTTGAGAAGTTTGTTGTGCGCCATACACAATTCTTTATTATTTTTTCTTTCTGACCGGGCACAGTGTTGATACTCTCTGACAGGGCTCAGCAAACTATGACTCACAGGCTAAATGTAGCCTCTTGACTGTTTTTCTATGGCCTATGAGTTAAGATGGCTTTTATATTTTAAATGGTTGGAACAATTCAGAAGAAGAATTTTATTTCATGACTTGTGACATTTACATGAAAATAAAATTCCAGTGTCAATAAGTTTTGTTGGAACACAGTCACATTTATTTTTAACATATGATCTGTGGCTATCTGTTTGCTACAATGGCAGAATGAAAGACCTGCAGCCAAGATCATATATATGGTTCATGAAACCGAAAACCTTTAATATCTGCCCCTTTACTAACAAACTTTGTCAGTCTTTTCCTGTGGTACATTGATACCTTAAAGAGGTTTTCATGGATCCTGCAAATACACAGTATTATATCCAGATTCAATGGATAGCTGTCATATTTGTGAGCCAGCCCACCATTCCTATATTTGTGTGCATATGTGTATGTGGCTGAATAAGGTAATCTAAATAAAATGATGGAAGTGTATTTAAAAAGAAAGTCCAGGAAAAGATGCTTTGGTTTTAGTTTGCCCACTGTGTCTGAACATAGTTTATTGTGGTTTAAGATGGTTAATAATAAATTATAAATAATTCTAATCAATTAATGATTAATTTCTTTTATTCCTTCAGAAGTATTATATTTATACTGAAAGAATATACATGACGAAAGTAAGACACAAAAGTGATTTAGTAAAATGCTGATTCCACTTTAACCTAACAGGTTATCCAGGAAGTTCTAAATGAAATTCATCTCGCAAAACAAATTTTCTATAAATTTTAAATGCAAGGTTCCCAATGAAAATGGTTATACTGCTATGCACTTTAATGGTAATGCTTATAACAATAATAACATTTTACATTTATCTCAAGATTTAGTTTAGAAAGGCTTTCTTGGTGTGACTACTGATGCAGATGATTAGTAAAAAATGCTTCATTTAGCACCGAGTTTTCCTATACAATGCACGGATGTAGACAAAAAAAGTAGCTGGGGGTGACATTCAATTGCTGTTTTTCAGGAATATGTTATTGAAAGTTACTGAGTATAGCAAAGTTCATTAATAAGCATCTACATTTCTTTCATTCTTTTCTTCCACAAATTATAGAATATAATGATGATAATATTTTAGATTTTATATATTGTTTCCATATATACCATTTGTAGTTATATCCCCTCATACTTCATGTATCAGCCTTTTCTTTTACCATTTGGCTATAAAGTATCTCTGATGGCTGTATCTGGGCTGACTATATAATTCTTCTCCAAACTGGGATACTTACAATATTAAAATGAGACCCCATTAATAATTACAACAGGAAAACAGATGCCAACTGAAACAGATGAGGCAATCCAGCCCTGTCCACCATTAACCAGGACCTCACCTTGATATCTGTACACATCTGGATAACAATCAAGTTTAAGAGTCAACATAACTTTATTCAAAAAGTGACAGTGCCTTTTTTTTTAAATGAAATTTCTTCTACAAGACAATTAATAATGTTTTAGGGGAGTTTAAACAAAGTGTGTCTTGTGGTAAATCACTTTAGGTAAAGATAATATGATTTGGGTATTAGTTAAGACAATCCATCAACAACCTGATTTATAAGTGTGAATTTTTTTTCTTTCACTGTCATTTATGTGGTTAAATACAATTGATTGCTTTTATTAATATTTTTAAAAATTAATAACTCAAATCTACTATGAATTTTATAAATAGCAGAACAGATAATCATTAAAAGATATAGAGGTTAAAAAGAAACTAAGCACTTTAAAAAATTATTTATTTAAATTGGAGGCTAATTACTTTACAATATTGTAGTGGTTTTTGCCATACACTGACATGAATCAGCCATGGGTGTACACATGTTCCCCATCCTGAATCCCCCTGCCACCTCCTTCCCCATCCCATCCCTCAGGGTCATGCCAAGGCACCAGCCCTGAGCACCCTGTCTCATGTATTGCTTGGACTGGCGATCTGTTACACATATGATAATATACATGTTTCAATATTATTCTCCCAAATCACCCCACCCTTGCCTTCTCCCACAGAGTCCAAAAGTCTACTCTTTACATCTGTGTCTCTTTGCTGTCTTGCATATAGGGTCAACATTACCATTTTTCTAATTTCCATATATATGCATTAATATACCAAATTGGTGTTTTTCTTTCTGACTTGCTTCACTCTGTATAATATGCTCCAGTTTCATTCACCTCATTAGAACTGATTCAAAAGCATTCTTTTTAACGGCTGAGTAATATTCCATTGCTCAATGGGTGTTCATTGGAAGGACTGATGTTGAGGCTGAAACTTCAAACTTCAATACTTTGGCAACCTGATGTGAAGAGCTGACTCATTTGAAAAGACTGTGATGCTGGTAAAGATTGAGGGCAGGAGGAGAAGGGAAGAACAGAGGGTGAGATGGTTGGATTGCATCACCGACTCAATGTACATGAGTCTGGGTAGGCTCCAGGAGTTGGTGATGGACAGGGAGGCCTGGTGTGCTGTGATTCATGGGGTCGCAAAGAGTCGGACACAACTGAGCAACTGAACTGAACTGAGACTAGCATGCACATACTATGGTTATTTTGTCTATAAAACGATTGGAGTAGATGTTCCATGATGTCCCTTTCTTAAGTCAAAGTTTATTTTTATGACTACATAAACTTGGTAACAGAGAGCACATATATATTTTCTATCAGAATATACCATATCTTTAGAGTTTTCCTTCCGTTTATGTTTATCCTTAACAAAAGTGCTTAGTTTCTGACAAAGAATTAATCTCAAAAATATACAAGCAGCTCCTGAAGCTCAATTCCAGAAAAATAAATGACCCAATTAAAAAATAGGCCAAAGAATTAAACAGACATTTCTCCAAAGAAGACATATAGATGGCTAACAAACACATGAAAAGATGCTCAACATCACTCATTATCAGAGAAATGCAAATCAAAACCACAATGAGGTACCATTTCACGCCAGTCAGAATGGCTGCTATCCAAAAGTCTACAAGCAATAAATGCTGGAAGAGGGTGTGTGGTATGGAAAAAAGGAAACCCTCTTACACTGTTGGTGGGAATGCAAAGTAGTAAACCCACTATGGAGAACAGTGTGGAGATTCCTCAAAAAACTGGAAATAGAACTGCCATACGACTCAGCAATCCCACTGCTGGGCATACACACTGAGGAAACCAGAATTGAAAGAGACATGTGTACCCTAATGTTCATCACAGCACTGTTTACAATAGCCAGGACATGGAAACAACCTAGATGTCCACTGGCAGATGAATGGTGAGAGCCACGGTACATATACACAATGGAATATTTCAGTAGAGTTCAGTTCAGTCACTTAGTCGTGTCCAACTCTTTGCGACTCCATGAACTGCAGCACGCCAGGCCTCCCTGTCCATCACCAACTCCTGGAGTTTATCCAAACTCATGTCCATTGAGTCAGTGATGCCATCCAACCATCTCATCATCTGTCGTCCCCTTCTCCTCCTGCCTTCAATCTTTCCCAACATCAGGGTCTTTTCAAAAGATTCAGCTCTTCATATCAGGTGGCCAAAATACTGAAGTTTCAGCTTCAACATCAGTCCTTCCAATGAACACCCAGGGTTGATCTCCTTCAGAATGGACTGGTTGGATCTCCTTGCAGTTCAAGGGACTCTCAAGAGTCTTCTCCAACACCACAGTTCAAAAGCATCAATTCTTCGGCACTCAGCTTTCTTCATAGTCCAACTCTCACATCCATACATGACCACAGGAAAAACCATAGCCTTGACTAGATCAACCTTTGTTGGCAATGTAATGTCTCTGCCTTTCAATATGCTGTCTAGGTTGATCATAACTTTTCTTCCAAGGAGTAAGTATCTTTTAATTTTATGGCAGCAATCACCATTTGCAGTGATATTGGAGCTCCCCAAAATAAAGTCAGCCACTGTTTACACTGTTTCCCCATCTATTTCCCATGGAGTGATGGGACTGGATGTCATGATCTTAGTCTTCTGAATGTTGAGTTTTAAGCCAAATTTTACTCTCCTCTTTCACTTTCATCAAGAGGCACTTTAGTTCTTCTTTTTCTGCCATAAGGGTGGTGTCATCTGCATATCTGAGGTTATTGATATTTCTCCCGGCAATCTTGTTGATATTTCTCCTGGCAATCTTGATTCCAGCTTGGGCTTTATCTAGCCCAGCGCTTCTCACGATGTACTCTGCATATAAGTTAAATAGGCAGGGTGACAATATACAGCTTGATGTACTCCTTTTCCTATTTGGTACCAGTATGTTGTTCCATGTCCAGTTTTAACTGTTGCTTCCTGACCTGCATACAGGTTTCTCAAGAGGCAGGTCAGGTGGTCTGGTATTCCTGTCTCTTTCAGAATTTTCCACAGTTTCTTGTATCCACACAGTCAAAGGCTTTGGCATAGTCAATAAAGCAGAAATAGATGTTTTTCTGGAACTCTCTTGCTTTTTCCATGAACCAGCGGATGTTGGCAATTTGATCTCTGGTTCCTCTGCCTTTTCTAAAACCAGCTTGAACATCAGGAGGTTCACGGTGCACGTACTACTGAAGCCTGGCTTGGAAAATTTTGAGCATTACTCTACTAGCGTGTGAGATGAGTGCAATTGTGAGGTAGTTTGAACATTCTTTGGCATTGCCTTTCTTTGGGATTGGAATGAAAACTGATCTTTTCCAGTCCTGTGGCCACTGCTGAGTTTTCCAAATTTGCTGGCATATTGAGTGCAGCACTTTCACAGCATCATCTTTCAGGATTTGAAACAGCTCAACTGGAATTCCATCACCTCCACTAGCTTTGTTTGTAGTGATGCTTCCCTAAGGCCCACTTGACTTCACATTCCAGGATGTCTGGCTCCAGGTGAGTGATCATACCATCGTGATTATCTGGGTCATGAAGATCTTTTTTGTATAGTTCTTCTCTGTATTCTTGCCACCACTCTGCTTCTGTTAGGTCCATACCATTTGTTTGTCATTGTGCCCTTCTTTTCACGAAATGTTCCCTTGGTATCTCTCATTTTCTTGAAGTGATCTGTAGTCTTTTCCATTCTATTGTTTACCTCTATTTCTTTGCATTGATCACTGAGGAAGGCTTTTTAAATCTCTCCTTGCTATTCTTTGGAACTCTGCATTAAAATGGGTATATCTTTTCCTTTTCTCCTTTGCTTTTCACTTCTCTTCACAGCTATTTGTAAGGCCTCCTCAGACAGCCATTCTGCTTTTTTGCATTTCTTTTTTGGGGGATGGTTTTGATCCCTGTCTCCTGTACAATATCACGAACCTCCATCCATAGTTCATTAGGCACTCTGTCTATCAGATCTAGCCCCTTAAATCTATTTCTCACTTCTGCTGTATAATCAAGAGATTTGATTTAGGTCATACCTGAATGGTCAAGTGGTTTTCCCCACTTTCTTCAATTTAAGTCTGAATTTGGCAATAAGGAGTTCATGATCTGAGCTATAGACAGCTCCCAGTCTTGTTTTTGCTGTTTGTATAGAGTTCTCCATCTTTGGCTGCAAAGAATATAATTAACCTGATATCAGTGTTGGCCATCTGGTGATGTCCATGTGTAGAGTCTTCTTTTGTGTTCTTGCAAGGGGGTGTTTGTTATGACCAGTGTGTTCTCTTGGCAAAACTCTATTAGCCTTTGCCCTGCTTCATTCTGTACTCCAAGGCCAAATTTGCCTGTTACTCCAGGTGTTTCTTGACTTCCTACTTTTGTATTCCAGTCCCCTATAATGAAAAGGACATTTTTGGGGGGGTGTTAGTTCTAAACGGTCTTCTAGGTCATCATAGAACCATTCAACTTCAGCTTCTCCAGCATTACTGATTGGGGTACAGACTTGGATAAGTGTGATATTGAATGGTTTGACTTGGAAACTAACAGAGATCATTCTGTCGTTTTTGAGATTTATCCAAGTAGGTATTTCAGACTCTTTCATTGACTATGATGGCTACTCCATTTCTTCTAAGGTATTGCTCCCCACAGTAATAGATATAATGGTCCTCTGAATTAAATTCACCCATTCCAGTCCATTTTAGTACATTGATTCCTAGAATCAGTCCCTTCAGTCATGTCCAACTCTGTGACCCAATGTACTGTAGCCCATAAGGCTCCTTTGTCCATAGGATTCTCCAGGCAAGAATACTGGAGTGGGTCACCATGGTCTCCTCCAGAGGATCTTCCTGAACCAGGGATCGAACCCAAGTCTCCTCCATCTCTTGCACTGTGTGGGTTCTTTACCTGCTGAGCCACCAGGGAAGCCCCAATCATAAAACAGATTACTATATCAAACATATTTCAGTTGCAAGTAATATAAGTCCAACTTAAAAAGGCTTAAGCAAAAGCAAGGGTGTGTTTATGTGCTTAATTGCATTCAACTTTTTGTGACCCTAGGGACTCTAACCCACCAGGCTCCTCTGTCCATGGGATTCACCAGGCAAGAATACTGGAGTGGCTTGCCATGCCCTCCTCCAGGGGATCTTCCTGACCCAGGCATCAAACCCATGGCTCTTCAGCCTCCTGCATTGGTAGGCAGATCCTTCACCACTGAGCCACATTTATTAGTTTAAAAATCCATGATAGTATTAGGTTAAAACTGGACAGGATCCTAGAATCAAGGGATGTCACAAGGACTCTTTGTAGGATATCTCCTTTTGTGGACAATATGGCTGCCAGAAGCTTGAGGCTTATATTTTCCATCTTTATGGCTCAGCATAAAGAGTTGAAGGAAAGTGTGGGACTATTGATCTCATTGGGGCAGGAGCTCCCTAAAACTATGTCTTGAAGATGGAATAGACTGATTGGCATGTACACAGGTCAAGAAGAAACAGAACCAGATATGGAACAACAGTCTTCTTCAAAATTGGAAAAGGAGTATGTCAAAGCTGTGTATTGTCACCCTGCTTATTTAATTTACATGCAGAGTACATCATGCAAAATGCTTGGCTGAATGAAGCACAAGCTGGAATCAAGATTGCCAGGAGAAATATCAATAACCTCAGATATGCAGATGACACCACCCTTATGGCAGAAAGTGAAAAGGAACTAAAGAACCTTTTGATGAAGATGAAAGATAGTAAAAAGCTGGCTTAAAAATCAACATTCAAAAAACCAAAATCATGGCATCCTGTCCTATCACTTCATGGCAAATATGTGGGGAAAAAATGGAAACAGTGATAGGCTTTATTTTCTTGGGCTCCAAAATCACTGTGGACAGTGACTACAGCCATGAAATTAAAAGACACTTGTTCCTTGGAAGAAAAACTGTGACAAACCTAGACAGTCTATTAAAAAGCAGAGACATTACTTTGCCTACAAAGGTCCATACAGTCAAAGCTATGGTTTTTTTCAGTAGTCATGTATGGATGTGTGAGTTGGACCATAAAGAAGGCTCAGCACCGAAGAACTGATGCTTTTGAACTTATGGTGTTGGAGAAGACTCTTGAGAGTCCCTTGGACTGCAGGGAGATCAAACCAGTCAATCCTAAAGGAAATCAACCCTGAATATTCATTGGAAGGACTGATGCTGAAGCTAAGGCTCCAATAAACTTTGGCCACCTGATCTGAAGTGCAGACTTGTTAGAAAAGACCTTGATCCTGGGAAAGACAGAAGGCAAGAGGAGAACGGGATGACAGAGGATGAGATGGTTGGATGGCATCACCACTCCATGGACATGAGTTTGAGCAAACTCTGGGAGATGGTGAAGGACAGGGAAGCCTGATGTGCTGCAGTCCATAGGGTCACAAAGAGGTGGACATGATTGAGCGACTGAACAACAATAGATTGATTGGCCTGTCCCAGCTCACATGCTTATCTATGTTTGTGTAGGAAGGAGGTTCTCATGCCTGAAGTGTATAGACTTAAATAGTGAGAAAGGTATTTTTCCCTGAGAATGCTCAGCCCTCATATTCTACTCCTGCTACAATGTTATTTTACAGAAAAGAAAAGTAAATCACACCTGGTATGGCATCAAGTATGGTACTTGTCCACTAAAGAATGCTCTAGGTCACAGACACATATACTTTCTACTGCACGTGCATCAGTTATCCTGTGAAAGAATTATATAAGATGCAACATTAAACCATGGTGAAATTATGTGAGTATGTAAAGATATATTAAAATTCACAAAAAGGTCATAAGATATACAAAGATCAGAATGATATCTGTTCTTAAAGAGGTTATACCTAATAGGAGGAGTCCAGATCAACTATGTTGTGGCTTTGGTTATTATTAATATGCTAATCAATACTGTTAAAAATGCCAAGCAAAAGTCTTAGCCATTGTCTGATTTTATCAGATTATGTGAATTTATCAGACTAATTTTAGGACTGCACAAAATTTCCAAGGAAAATTTTTTAAATATTTATTTTCTCTAGTTAGATGGAGAAATAGCTCTTTCTAAAATTTAGTTATATAAACATCTTTTGTTTTTACTTTTTAAGACTTCTTAAGCATAAGTTGGAATATGAATACATATATCTAAACCCTCCTTTTCATATAAACATTTATTTAATATGATTAAATTTATAATACAGAGTTAAACATTCCAATTCCAAATACTTTTGTAACTATGAAAAAATATTTTAAATTTTTCAGTAATTAAATTTTTTGTCATCAAATACTTAACTAACACTTATTATAAATGAGGCTAAACAGACTTGGCTAAATGAAAATCTTAATATTTACAGAGACAAATTTTCAAAGTATTTACCATTTTTTCCCACTGAGTTAATGCAGTTTAAAAGTTTAACATAAATTATTGCATGAAATATTCTTTGGAACATTTTAACAAATGAAGAAAAACAATAATTCATTAAATTCCCTTCATTTTCTTAGTTATAAAATGTGGTCCCGACATTTGTTTAAGCCACAGTAACCACACAAAACCTATTTGTATCTTTCAGTTGCTAACACTTAATAAGCACTCTGTTGAAGCATTTTCTAGGTCTATAAACGGAAATCTTTCCAGAAGCAGATGGTTAAACATCCATCAAAATCAGAAGGCAAAATTTATTAGATTCTGCAAAGGTAATTGATCTAGCAATGCAACACATAATGATTTCCTTCTGACATCTTAAAGTCTAGCAACACTTTGGTAAATCTATGGTAATAGATTTGTATAAATTCTAGTTTTATTTAATTTTCTTTTTTAGGCTTATTTCAATGTCATACTTCACTTTCGGACACAATATTATACAGATATTCTTTAGTATTTTTTAAGCTGAACATTTATGGATGACTTCAGTTTTAGGACTTGGTTTTACCAATGGAAGGTTATTTAACAATTCATCATATTTAGTTTCAAAGTAGCAAAGACAGGATTTCAAAAGCACAATTCAGATGCTCCTTTTACCTCAGAGTTTATAAATTGACATTTATAGCACTGGCTATTAGAGTTTTTCTGAAAATAAAATAAGAAGTAGAACTTGTAAAATGCCCCAAGTCATATAGGAAAATAAATCTTTCTAATTATGTTTTATTTACAGTTTTGCTCTTTTCCACCCTGCAGATTAAGAAGTCTTATATTTCTTAAATGTATCATTTCTGCTAGGAAAGAAAAATGATTAAAGGCTGGATCATATATAAAGCTCTCCTTTTGGCAGTCAATTATTGAAATAATTAAGAATATATTCAGAAAGTTTATACCTTGAGAATTTGCAACTATAATAAACAGCATCTGAACATGCTATCCTTACACAAAGGGAACTATAAGTGTAGAGAGAATGTATGAGGAGTTATTTTTCCAAACACTCATTTATATTGATTATCTAATTGTTTAGCTGTTTCTCTCTATATGTAAGTGCCATTTTTTATATGGGTTTACTATAGTTAAAAAACAGAGTGAAGAAAGATGTCTTCCCATTGGGCAAAACTTTTCCAGGGTATAAAATTATGACTCCTAAAAAATCTAACAAACTGTCTTATATTTTCTTAAAAAAAAAAAAGAAAAAAAAACTTTTAAAATGCATCATTTATCAGTTTCTCTAAACTCTTTTATTCTGGCTAGGGTTTTTTGGATAGCTAGTAAATTCGAGTTTTTTGTAATCAACTAAAGTTTCCAGACACATAATCACTTTAAAATAGAACTTTAGTAAGAATCAAGACAAAACACATTACTTTTTAAGATTTGTAAGCACAAGTACTGGAGTGACAAATAGATAAATATTCATGAATTCACCCACACTCATCTTTCACCTTCCCTCCTGTTGCTATGGCATAGACTTCCCTCTTTTTCTCTGTAGAAAATATTCTCTTCCTATGTCCTGGGGCCTACTTACACCCAGTTTTCAGGTACCATCTTTTCCCTGAAACTGTTTATCTCTGTCTATATATTCACTAGTGACAAACAAATGCATTTCTCACTCAGTTTAAGGCAACTATACCTACTTGTCTGCTGATCATCTTCACATTTATGTTCTGCAGAGAACTCAAAATCAAATCTTGACACATCAACAGAACACATGTTGGATACTTCAGCATTGTCCACATAGTAATAATTATAAAATCAACAACTAACATTTACTTTAGTAATGTGCTTCATGTTCCAGGCTCTGTGCTATACACTTAACATTCCTTATCTCATTTATTTCTCACATCAACTTCTGAGCTAAATATCTTCATTTTATAAACAAAGAAATTAGAACCTGGAGAATTTAAGTAACATTTCTAGTGCCAGCCAGCTTGAAGTGGCAGACTTGAGGTTTGAAGATAGGTTTTTCCATCACCAAAATGTGTGCTCATAGCCATATCTATGCTTCCTCCCTCTTTGCCTCATAGGGCTTTAAATGTTGATACTAATTTTAAAAGACACAGTCATTGAAGCAATCTAAATATATATTGACAGAGGAATGGATAAAGAAGATATATGCTACCTATCTACAACGAAACACTACTCAGCAGTAAAAAAAAAAAAAAAAAAGAATGAAATAACACCACTGCAGAGGTTGTCATACCAAGCTAAATCAGAGAAAAGACAAATATCATATAATATCACGTGTATGTTATATGTGGAATTTTAAAAAATGGTACAAATGAACTTAGTTAGAAAGCAGAAATATAGTCACAGATGTAAGAAATAAACCTAGGGTTACCAAAGGAGGAAGGGGAGGGAGGGATAAACTGGGAGATTGGATTTGACATATACACACTACCATACATAAAATAGATAACTAATAAGGACCTACTTATAGCACAGGGAGCTCTCCTCAATACTCTGTAATGGTCTATATGGGAAAACAATCTAAAAAAAGCGTGGATATATGTATATATAGAATTTATACACTTTGCTGTACACCTGAAACTAACACAATACTGTAAATCAACTCTACTATAAAACAGAAAAATAAATTTAAAACAAAAAGAATATCAGCAGAGAACTAACCAATTATTTTAAAGGTTATGTGCTTTTCAAATGGAAGTGAAGGCAGGTAATGTTGATTGCTTCTTCAGAAGAAGATAACATTGAACAAATTATATTTTTACATCAAAAAAATCTATATCGGAGTCTAGCATGATGTTTTGCACTGGATATTTGTTAAATAAATGTTATCCTAAAAAATGTAATAAATAAATAAATAAATAAAACACACTCATATCCACCAGATGCCAAATATCAGGATTTTGAAGAATAAATGAACAAACAGTTAACTGTTTTATCTTTCAGTTTTTGAACTCTGATAGCAGCAGGTACTACATTTCAGTAAAATGGAGAAATCATTTTTTTTTGACTATCCAAATAAATTGCCTCCACTGTTCCAAGTCACTAAATGCCTATTTGATTCTACTCCATGTAATCTGTAGATTACAATTCTAACAATGAGTAAGAACACTGAGTACTGGCACTTGATATGTCAATATAGCGATATTACTAACTTACTTTTTCAAATATCCATCCTTCTTATAATCTTGTCATACACTAAACAAAAAATGAATTTTAAATTATTGCTCACAATAAACTTCTGCATTAGATATTTTAAAGCAATTTTATGTGGACAATTTGAAAATGTTTTAGTAAAATCATTTTTCATCCCTAACAGTCCATGTGTAGCACATGTTGTAAGAAAAGTATAATATTTACCAAAACAACAGTTAATGTTTATTGAGGGTACCAAGCATGTGTTAAATGCCTTATATGTAACTTTATAACATAGTAAAAGAGTTAACATATGTAAAGCACTAAAGACAGTACCTATCATGTAGAAAGTACCATAGAGATGTATATAATATTATCATTTTCCTTATTATTATTATATGTAGGAATATATTAATCCTAATAGCTAGTTAGTATTTACCACTGTTGCATTATAAAGATAAGCTAATTTCACCCAGGCCACATGACATGGGTGAAACATTGTGGAGAACCAAGCAATGTGATTCAAGGAACCCCTCTTTCAAAAATGACAGTAAGCTACTATTTAAGTTGGTTTTTCCTTCTAAATGAAATGAGTATTAAACATATGAGAACTGTTTAAACTCACCAATGTGAATATTTTTAAAAAGGTTCTATATTCCAGTTGGCATATGGCAATGATTAAAGATAATGGATGTCCCATTGAGTAGAGGTCAGTTCAGAGAAAGTCTCATTCTTAACAGTGGAAGCATGAGAAGAGCTCATCTTTCTCTAGGGTAATTTGCAAGAGATATAAAAAGATCCAACATGGACCTAGCCTTTGATTTGGTTGTTACTGTTGTCAATAAGTCATGTCCAACTCTTTGTGACCCCCATGCACTGTAGACCACCAGGCTCCTCTGTCCATGGTATTTCCAGGCAAGAATATTAGAGTGGGCAGCCATTTCTATCTCCAGGGGATCTTCCCAATCCAGGGATTGAACCTGGGTCTCCTGCATTGCAGGCAGATTTTTTTTTTTTTTTTAAACCACTGAGTCACCAGGGTAGCCTTTGATTTGGTAGTTCCATGTCTAGAAATCTGTCCTAAAGATATGATCCAGGAGATGCAAAGAGAGAATTTATGCATAGCAAAAACTTAAAAATGAGTTAAATATCCATTAATGGGGCAGTAGGTTAAGTAAATTCCTATACTGCCACATGACATTGTATAAAAAATCATACTGTAACAGTTACTGACATGAGAAATGTTCATAAACTATTGCTAATAAAAATGTATGTTACAAAATAATATAAAATGTGACCTTTTCTGCAAATAACAAAAAATTAAACATCTGTATATAAACACACAAATCCTACAGAAACTTTTACATGGACCCCAAAAGAAATGCATCAAAATATTAAATTAATTATCAGTGTAGTGGAATAACAGGCTATTTTGGTTTATTCAATGTAAGTTGTGAGTTGTTTGCTTTTCTTCAGACTGAATGCATATTACTTCTACTATTAAAACAATAGGGCTTTCCTGGTGAATCAGATGGTAAAGAATCTGCCAGGAGTGCAAGAGACCTGGGTTCAGTCCTTGCGCGGGGGCTATTCCCTAGAGAATGAAATGGCAACACACTCCAGTATTCTTGCCTGGGAAATCCCATGGACAAAGGATCCCAGTGGGCTACGTTCCATGGAGTCACAAAGAAGTGGACAAGACTGAGCAAGTAACCTTTCTACTACTAAAACAGTAGATGTTATTTTAAATAATTTAATGAAGGAAATAAAACACTGAGTGAGATTTTTCCTGCTATATGAAAGTGGGTCTGTGCAGAAGAAGCTGATGCCATCTCTAAGGAAAGAGACAGATGACACAGACACATAAATATAAGCGCTCAGCATTGGTTTATAGCACCAGGAAAAGTCAGACTGTATTTGACTCAAAGTTGTGGCGTTAAGACCCACCCTGACAGCCTGGAGCTGCCTCCCTTAAGTAATACAGTCTACTTTCACCGGAGCTTGCAACACATCCCTGTCCTTTCTCTACAAATGCAACATATAGAGTGGAAGATTGACAGCTCGTTAAAAGCTAATTAGGAAGGGGAGAAAAGAAGCAAGCCTAGTACAAGCAAAGGGGTATATTTTCCTCCCTCAATTATGCTGAAGACCAAACCTCTTTTAAAAGCAAGCGGGAAATAGTACATTTTTACATACTGAATGTATCATGTTAATACATTTCAAGAGTCAAAATCCTGGATGCAGAAAAATAATATATGTGTAAAATAAACAACTTTTCATTGGCATTGAAAATATGTGCATATTTCTTCCAGGGGAAAATGGCATTCTAGCTCATTAAATTATGTCAAGAATCATAGCTAAAAGTCAACACAGACTGTCACCAAGCATCACAAAAATAATGTGGCATGGGTTGGCAGCTGAATACTACAGACTGTGCAAATAATGACAAGGAAAGCCTGATTCCCAAACCACTTAGTACAGATTCCAGCCAGCTCTGCACACTCCAGAGGCACTAACATTATGCACAGGGAAATTAGGTTTACACCCACATCAAAAACTGTATTTGTTAGGATAGAGGTGTAGGAGGAAATGCTGATAGCTGCACAGATGCAACCAACGTCACCAGGGAGAGATTTCTGGTTCCTGGTCCCACCACCCTCTCTGAAGGAAGCCAAGATGTGATGAAAAATACCATCTATTTCAGAATTTCTCAAAAAAACTCCTGAAATCAAGCAGATGAGGCATATATTGGAATCCTGCTATCAGATCACCTTATTGACTTTCAAATCAGGTCAAATGAAGCCCAGATTGGATGAAAGCAATCCAATCAAATTTCCATCTAAGGCTAGGTAAAGGGGGCTTAAGGATCTAAATTATTCACAAGTGGCCTCTGTCTCATTTTATCAAACATCAAAGTTTGTCAAATATAAAGTCACCCATAGAATTCTTAGACAGACCAAACGTAAAGCTTTGGTTGAAATTATTTTCTTTATTATATATTTACTTATATAATAAATCAATGTGAATCTGGCTTGGTCACTTCCTTCAAGGAGCTATCTGCTAATAATCTAGGAGGGGAAGCAAAAGTACAAAACAGACAATTAAAATACATTGCATCCAATCATCAGACTAGAAAACACAGGGAAGGAAGCAAAGGAGTAGTCAAATATTCTGAGGATGACAGAGAAGGCGAAAGATGGCCTTACAAGTGAGTCTCACAATTTTCCAGCTTTATCAAAACTGATAATAGGAGAGATCAATGAGGTCACATCTCTCTTTCCTCCTAGCTAGACTTGCTAGTTAAACT
The DNA here is from genome assembly GCF_016772045.2 of Ovis aries. Lineage (NCBI taxonomy): Eukaryota > Metazoa > Chordata > Mammalia > Artiodactyla > Bovidae > Ovis > Ovis aries. The sequence continues at coordinate 214,185,878 of NC_056054.1, forward strand.
CCACACTTGGTAATGAATACCGTTGGTTTCTGAGAGGGATCTAATAACATTCCATCCCAATCACTTTCTCCAGGACCAGAAGCTGCTCCTCCCAGTTTCTTCCTACAGACTAGCATAGAGTGTCACAGAATGCTGGGGAACATTTCCACTGACTTGTGTGTAAACAAAGCTTTAGACAGAAATGCTGTTTTTGTCCTTTTTTAATCCAGTATTTTTTTCTTTATGATCATTCATGATTCATTTTAATTGAGCTCAATTTGGAAATTAACATAAAATAGAATTTAAAAATATAGTTTCTTGCAAGAAATGATTGTTCTTAAGAAGGGAGTACAATGCTTTCTTCCTGCCATGTTTATAGTTCTCCTTCCACAGGGACCAAAATTTTGGTAATATTAACTGGACATTTAAAATGAGGTTTTATTATAAGAAATGATAAAATGTTTCAGTTTCTTATTTTACATTTTGCTTTGTCTAATATTGGCTGGCACATTTGTCTGTCAAATAGTTGCTCATTATCTGTGTTTCTTGTCACTTCTCTTGGAAAATATAAGCAAACATATTTATTACTAATGATGTTAGGAAGAGATTGATTTTCCTCTGTTTTACTACTCAGTGAATAATTCTTTAGCAGCTGCAAAACATTAAATGTTAAGTAGAAATACAACGTTGCTTCCTGAAGTGGTTCTGGAATAACAAAATGTCACAGCTTCACACTTGGGAAGTTTTGTTGGGCTCCCTAAATGCTGTTCTTACTTTTATAGGCAATAATAGTAGGAGATGTGAAAATCAGATGGTGGGGAAGGAAATTTGTTTGTAAAGTACAACAAAATCAAAGACCCTTCAAATTTAAGAAGTTTAATTCCTCCAAAAGCTTCAATTACTGGCTCATTTTCAATTCTTAGAGTTCTCTGACAAAGCAGATAACACAAAATATTACCCAACTCAAGGAGGAGCAGAGACTCCAAGTACCTAAGGAAGCTGAAATGTAACTGATTGTGAATGACCTTTCACTGAAGTTAACTTCAAGCCTTCCATGCTTTCCTGATCTGGCTTGTATCATGGTAAGAGTGATGGGTGCCTCACTGAAATATGAAGAACTGATTCTGAAATGCAAACAAAGGATAGATGGCTCAGCAAGGATCTTGCTGGGTTACAGTGAGTAAAGAGAATGAAGAGATGAAAGTAATTAATATGGAGGCATTTACAAAGAAAAAAATGTTTTAGAAAATGTTATGCCCTTTTTTACTTTCAGGGCTATTAATATGCTACACTGTCAGTCCACAAAGAGAATTAAGAGTAAATAAACTGTACTTTAAATTAAATTAATATATGAAAATTTAGTTCTAACACTAATTCCCAGATCTGTACCTTTAATCCTTATCATGACTACCACTATTTTAATAAAGTATCAGTCATGCAAGGAAATATTTGAAGCTGTAATAAACCATGAAAGAAAGGGAAACAAATACAAGTCTATTACAAGTCAAATACAAGTCCATGGGCACAAAAGTTTCACATCCCTTTTGACTGCATTTTGCTCTTAATAGATGGAAACTTTTTCCCCCTCCAAATTGAAAAAAATATATATTCCTGTAACTATAACATTGAACTGAACATGTGACATGTTCAGTAATTGCTGGTGCTATTATGAGACTGAGATAGGCTGGAAATAAAGTAAAATCTGAACCACATCATAATCATCTGAACCTGAGATGTCTTACCTTCCTCCTATAATGGCTGTTAGGCTCGTCTTCAGTGAATGACAGAGGACAGTGTTCCATTTTTTATTGTGTTTCAAACCAATACCACCAACTCTTTCCAGGGTTACTTTTGAGTTAATTAAACAGATGTAAGCTTGACTGTGGTGTTGGAGAAGACTCTTTTTTTTAAAATTATTATTATTATTTTAATTTTTATTTTTACTTTATTTTACTTTACAATACTGTATTGGTTTTGCCATACTTGACTTGAATTCACCACGGGTGTACATGCGTTCCCGAACATGAACCCCCCTCCCACCTCCCTCCCCATAATATCTCTCTGGGTCATCACCATGCACCAGCCCCAAGCATGCTGTATCCTGTGTCAGGGGAGTTCCTTGGACTGCAAGGAGATCCAACCAGTCCATCCAAAAGGAGATCAGTCCTGGGTGTTCATTGGACTGATGCTGAAGCTGAAACTCCAATACTTGGCCACCTCATGCGAAGGTGACTCATTGGAAAAGACCCTGATGAGGAGAAGGGGATGACAGAGGATGAGATGGCTGGATGGCATCACCAACTCGACGGACATGAGTTTGGGTGAACTCCGGGAGTTGGTGATAGGGAGGCCTAGTGTGCTGCGATTCATGGGGTCACAAAGAGTCAGACATGACTGAGTGACTGAACTGAAACTTGACTGACCATATAGTTCTTAGCTCTAAAACAGAATACAGTCATTACAGGCTGGCAAAAATACAGACAGTGATTCATATATATTTATATATATATGTCTATGTATAATATGTTTTATATAAATACATATATATAATGTGTATTTATATAAATATAAATGTAAATATACATATATATTTTCCTCAATATTCTTGACCATGGTATTTCCCTGGAAAAATATACTCCAAACCTAAGAACACACTTATTAGTGGGTAAAGAAGGATGATCAAAGTTCTACAAATGTGGAGGACTGGGCAGCTTTTTCTATCAGTGTTGGCATCTGATTAACAACAAAGAGCCAGCGTCCCATATCATCAATGGACATTATTCATAAGTAGAATACTTTCACGGTGAAAAATGATAATGTATGTGTATTCATGGTATAGTGTCAAGTGGAAGCAGATCATTGTGTCTCCTGCTGCTGCTACCATGTCTAATGAATGCCAAAATGGCTAAGATGGAAGAGAAAAAAATCTAAATAATTAATCAAATGCACAGTTGATTTCTGAATAATCCAAAGACGATGGCAGAAGTACAGTTAATTCTAACGTCTTCTTGTTTTCCCTTGAAAGAAACTGAAGAAAAACTGTTGAAGAGTCAACAACAATAAGCCAATATAAATTTTTTAAAAATCTTTTCTCTCTATCCTTTCATCTGTCTAAACAAGCCCTCAAAAGCCTTTGGCTTTTGTTGATTGGAACATCCAGCATAATAATACATTCTGATGTGTTTAATGTAGTTCATGAAGTGAAAAGGCATCTCTAGTCAACCTTTTAAGTCAACTGTTTGTTTTAAGCTTCAAACCATGGGGGGCAGGGGGTCCAATAGGATGATCCAAACTGTCACTCTGAAACATTTAGTGATGCCTGATTCTAATTAAGCATATCACTGACGCCTGACTTCAGTGAGACAAAGGGTGCCATCAATTTGATAAGACTTCACTAAGCAGGGCTTAAAATTAATTCATAATTTCTTTTATGTTTGTCATGTGTTGTGAAAATGAACTGCCATTCAATTTTTCATAAGCTGCGCACAAGCAGAAGATTTAATTTCAGGCAATGTTCTGGAAGGCCTGGGTAGTTTAGGAAGCAAATTATGATTCCATACTGTGATCTTCATATAATTGAAGCAGCAAGCAAAACTATCTGGTATGTGGATATTGACATTCACTATCAAAGTCTATACACATTTATAGGCTAGACAACTTCCACTATTTTCTCCCTGTAATTAACCCCTGAAAGCGCCTCAAAAGCCCTTTTATTAAGCTGTACCAAGTAATGTTTAAAACTTTTAAATAAAATATTCTATAATTATGGAAAATGGGGTAAGAATTGTGAAGTTTCAGAAGCAGTGAAAATAAATGGTGGTAAATGATGATCATTAAAGCATCTATAGTCAGTATTCATATAATACAGTATAAGTCAATATTTATTATTATAAATGTATAATAATAAGCAGCTGGCTGGTTTCAAGAGTACCTGGTTGACAATGCACACAGAAATTCAATAGTCTTAACCTGTTTATGAGAATTATGTCACTATCAAATAGCATCTGGGGAGAAAGTATAAGGATACTTTATGAAATCAGGAGGGATATGGTTATGGGAAGATCTCAAGGAATTTTAGATGAGATATTGTCTCCCTATGTGCAAGTGTTCTCAGAAGGGTCAGTCTCCTTCATTATACTGTTAGGAGATAGAGCAAAAGATTCATTTTGAAATTTAATTTGTTCATATTGGCTTTTCAGAATGGAGCAGATTAAATCTGTAGTTTCCTATAGATGTTTCAGGACAAAGCTCAGGAAAGAAACTCAGGCTGATTGAGTTAATAGGTTCCATTATTTCCTCCAACGGGAATGAGGTCTAATCTATACTGTAGACCAGAATCTACAAGATAGAAGAAATTTTTAAAGGTGAGTTTTAATTTAACCATGACTTTATTTACTATTCACAGATCAGAGCTTGAAGCATAAATTGCAATATATTTTACTTGATTATATACAATGTGTTTGTTGTTTAAGACCAAATAATCATTTTCGACTTGAAGAGGCACTGAACCATTTTCTAAGAACACTGAGATAAATATCATCCAGCTTCTCAAAAGATAAAAGCAGACGAGTGGATGATTCAGCAAAAGCCAAAACCAAAACCAAAAATAACCCAATAATACTCTAAAGGTGACAAATGGCATGTTTCACAATTATTTGGGCAAAAACGTAAAGCAAGAATTTAATCATCTATTGATAAATTTTAAGTGATTTTTTTTTTTCATTTGTAATATCATTATAGTGAGACAAGAAAAGTGGATATGGTAGCCAAATGTTTTAAAAAACAATGTTTCTGTCAGCTGGAAACCCTTATGTCTGTTTTGACAATCCCATCACACTTATACAGACTGTCACAAAGGGGAAATCTTTCAGTTTCCTCTCAGCAAGATCATTATGAGCCTTTTTTATTGATTGCTTCCTGCAGTATGTATAATCCTCTTTGTGGCTCTGTGCTATCCAGGGAAACTGTTGTGTGTAAACAACCACAGGTGATTAGCGATCAATGAGTGATTTTAACCTACAAGATAAATGTAATAGGACAAGGACCTTCATGTTAAGAGCTGTTTAGTTTTCATTCCCTACGGATTTAACTTGATTCTTTTCAGCAGAAGGGAGAAGAACATGGAAAATCAATGTTGCTGGTTGAGTTCAACACAGTTGAGCTCTTCTGCCCATAAGAACAGTTAGATAAACATTTCCAGTTGAAATTTTAAGCTACCTCAAGAACTGTAATTTTTCTAGTATTTGCACATTTGGCATTTTGTGGTATGCTTTTACAAAATATTCTGCTAATGACTCATTTCTATAAGCCCATTTTGCATAACCCACACAATGCTTCTCTACAGAAATGTGAAGTAAGGCACACAGCAGATCTAAGTTCAAAGTTATTTAATTGTCAAGACTAAATGACTGTGGTTATATGAAGAACCAATGAAACTATCACAGTTTTATTGTTTATGTGGACATATCATGGAATTTAAAACTCTTGGAGATAAAAGGAACCTTATCAATTACCTATTACAAAGTTTTCAATATGACTGACTATTAGAATTACCTGGTCAGCTTTTTAAATATAAACATTACTGAGTTTTTTTTTTTGTCCGGGTACACTCAAGCAGAACCTATGGAGGCCTGGATATTTGAATTTTTAAAAGGTCCTCAGATGGGAATATATTAAAAAGAAAAAGACATGTATAAATGGTCTCATTAATAAATCTATTTCAGCAAAAAGATTAACAGTGTTTACTGTATACATATTTTTCCATATGCTACATAAATATATGCATATACTGCAAATTTCTGGAGGCATACAAAACTAATTACATTAATATCTTCTTAAAATAAGATATACAGTCTAGATAGGGGAAGAGATTTAGGTTCATTATCTTATAACATTTTGGTTTTGTTTTGTGTTCAACTTTCATTGCTTAAAAAAAAAATTTCAACTTTTAAAATAGGTTCATCCAACCTTTGTGTTGATCAGCTAAATTCAGGAAATACTGATTTACTCATTTCACCCCCAAACATCATCCCTGAATCAGCTGAGAGGTAGAAAGTTGTGTGGGGTACAGATCACCATCCCTAAACTTTGCCTTTACGATCAAGGATACACGTGTGCTAAATTGTTTCAGTCATGTCCAGCTCTTTGCAACCCTAAGGACCGTAGCCCACCAGCCTCCTCTGTCCATGGGAGGAGAGCATGGCAAGCCTCCATCAAGGATATCTGTCATCAATTACTGATGCTGACTGCTCCTGAGGTGACGTCTTTTCTCAGTACCTCTCTCTGTAGGATTTGATTGAATGGGATGCAGAGTACAGAGAAAGAGGTAAGAGCCTCCCTCAATCTGGAAAGTGTTCTGGCCCTCCTATCAAGCTATAGCACTGCAAAAACCAAGCTAGTGATTAAATACTCATTTGTTCTCAGTTGTCATATCCTAGAACAATATACAGTTTCTAATTTGTGCCTTGTTGATATTTTATATATCTCAAAGAATTCCAACGTTCCAGTGGTTTAACAGGACAAACAAGTTTCATTTGTAAATACCTGAACACCTCTCACTGATAGGTGAATTATTTCATAAACTTATGAGACTGAGTTTATCATTATGAAAGAAACAAAAAGGCACCTGAGCAGGTAATATAATCACAAAAGGCACTAATTGAACTAACATTATCTGTTAGTTATGTACTCATAATTAACAGCTCATGCCCTTACTTTGAACCAATGTATCTTAAATCTGGTCATTTTTCTAACAGTCTTGATGGTCTTCTTGCCCATTAAATGGTCTGAGAGCTGCAGCATGGAAATAGAGAAGATGGTAAAGGAATAAAATTATTAACTCCACAATTTGAGAGTTTGTGGTACAAGTTAATTCAGAATACTTGCCTTATATTTCTATGCATGTCTCTGTGTTCACCTGAGTTTTATTTTACACAGTTTTACATACTACTCTAGGGGGGAAAAAATCTTATTTCTGTAGCATTTCTAAACAATGAAAAGAAATGTACTAATTCAATAAAGATAGAGTACAATTAGAATCACTTCAAAGTCCTTCAATTTGTTAATATACAAACCGCCTAACATGACAGTGAATGCTGACGCAAAAGCACCAATGTTAGGGTAAAAACTAAGGCAATAAAGTCTTGCTTTCCATGTTATAATGCTAAACAATGGTGGTACAGCAAAACAAGGCATATATCTTGTAAACCTCAAAGAATGATAGAATCCATACACTGATTCATGAAAGGTTACACAAGTTGCTTCATTTTAAAGGTATTTTCCTTCAATCTTATGGCACCCTTTCAGCTGAGAATTTTAATTTAAAATATGTGAAAATGCAACAGTCAAACTTCAATAATAGTGTCCACAGGTTGCCAACCTGCCATTGTAATTCCCAAACAGATTCACCATGGTGTCACACTACTTAGATGTCATTACCATTATAATACTAGAATAAATGAGAGAAGTACTTTTATAGCACTTATTAACCTGAAATGTATAAACCCATAGTGTGGGAACCTGAAATAATGCAAATTAAACACACTGTAATAAACATGAAATGCACGGTACTTATAAGGAGGTGTAGGAGGTAGACACCTATATGGCCATGCTTAGGATGAAACATGGTGCCCTTAAGGAGAAAGCAGATGCAGAAACTGGATTTATAAACTACAAAACCACAATAAGTATTTGAAAGATTAAAAAATGCAACACTCAGGCTATTTTGATACAGCTGTTACATAGAATTCGAGATCTGATTTTTGCCTTCAGAAAACAGACAGCCCAGCTAGCATTTGAGTAGACACAGAAAAAGATTAAAATACACTGACAATCTATTATAAATCAGAATAAATAGTACCCTGAAAACTTTATTTGTTTATAAAACTTACTACATTTACAATTCACAACAAACTTATGAGGTTGATATAATGACCCCCATTTTTTTTAATGACCCCCATTCACTGTATTAAGACTGATTGAATGCCCTACCCAGGAATTTGGGTCAATTCAAACTCTTTCAGTTATAACATAATCTGAAGAACAACTTTTTTTTTTTTTTTTAAATGAGATATCCAGGACCATCCTTTCAACACAGGCCTCTGTTCATAAAATATTCTCTCAAGAAAATATTTCTTGTAATTAAGTTTTTAATCATTGTGATGGTTGACATGACCAATTTTACTGACACAATGAATATGCTAGGCCTTGAGAGAGACCTGATAAAAATATATTAAAGAAGGCTCACCTTTTGGGGAAAAAAGGAAACAGATGTCTCCCACATTAAAAATAATTTAGGAAGACTTAAAAATTATTGCTTTAGATCAGTACTTGGCACATTTTTTAATTGCAGTGGTCCAGATAGTAAATGCTTCAGTTTTGAGGCCATAGGGTCTCTGTTTCCACTAATCAATGCTGCCACTGTAGCATGATAACAGTCATAAGCATTAATTAGATGAATCAACAGGTCTGTGTTCCACAGAAGTTTATTTATGAACACTGAAATTTGAATTTCATAGTTTTTACATGTCTTGAAGGATCTTTCATTTGATTTTGTTCAACCAATAAAAATGTAAAAAGCTTTCTTAGCTCAAGGGCTGTACAAAAATAAACAGCATGCTGGATTTGACCTATGGGCTGCAGTTTGCCGAGACTTACTTAGATGACAATGCTGTAGAAATTCTTGTGCCAGTTGCAAGTGAAAATAATAAATGCTTGGAAAAAAATAAAAATAACATAAAAGAGGAAACTACTCCCTTTAAAGGGTTAATATTAATGTTCAGTTTAGTCGCTCAGTCATGTCCAACTCTTTGCGACCCCATGAATCGCAGCACACCAGGCCTCCCTGTCCATCACTAACTCCCAGAGTTCACTCAGATTCACGTCCATCGAGTCAGTGATGCCATCCAGCCATCTCATCCTCTGTTGTCCCCTTCTCCTCCTGCCCCCAATCCCTCCCAGCACCAGAGTCTTTTCCAATGAGTCAACTCTTCGCATGAGGTGGCCAAAGTACTGGAGTTTCAGCTTTAGCATCATTCCTTCCAAAAGAAATCCCAGGGCTGATCTCCTTCAGAATGGACTGGTTGGATCTCCTTGCAGTCCAAGGGACTCTCAAGAGTCTTCTCCAACACCACAGTTCAAAAGCATCAATTCTTTGGCGCTCAGCCTTCTTCACAGTCCAACTCTCACATCCATACATGACCACAGGAAAAACCATAGCCTTGACTAGACGGACCTTAGTCGGCAAAGTAATGTCTCTGCTTTTGAATATGCTATTTAGGTTGCTCATAACTTTTCTTCCAAGGAGTAAGCATCCTTTAATTTCATGGCTGCAGTCACCATCTGCAGTGATTTTGGAGCCCAAAAATAAAGTCTGACACTGTTTCCAACGTATCCCATCTATTTCTCATGAAGTGATGGGACCAGATGCCATGATCTTCGTTTTCTGAATGTTGAGCTTTCAGCCAACTTTTTCACTCTCCACTTTCACTTTCATCAAGAGGCTTTTAGTTCCTCTTCACTTTCTGCTATAAGGGTGGTGTCATCTGCATATCTGAGGTTATTGATATTTCTTCCGGCAATCTTGATTCCAGCTTGTGCTTCTTCCAGCCCAGCGTTTCTCATGATGTACTCTGCATTTAAGTTGAATAAGCAGGGTGACGATATACAGCCTTGATGTACTCCTTTTCCTATTTGGAACCAGTCTGTTGTTTCATGTCCAGTTCTAACTGTTTCTTCCTGACCTGCATATAGGTTTCTCAAGAGGCAGGTCAGGTGGTCTAGTATTCCCATCTCTCTCAGAATTTTCCACAGTTTATTGTGATCCACACAGTCAAAGGCTTTGCCATAGTCAATAAAGGAGAAATATTAATGCAGTGATCCAATAATCTTCAGGAAGTGAGTGATAATGTTGAACAACTTAATCTATGTCTATGACAAGTTTTGGCAACTAGTTCAATATTTTCCATGAGGTGTTACCCTTGAAAATATGTTTAAGAATTTTTAACAAGCTCAGAATAGCAGTGCTGAAGTCTTTACACCATCCATGGGGATTGATATATGTCTTTGGAGACTAAAAATCATATTACTTGCCACCTTCCCTCATGGTATAATTCAATATTTCATTAGAGTTTATAAATCCTAATAATTTTTTCACCCTAGTTACTAAAAGAATGCTTTTAACACTTTAACAGTTGGTTAAAAACATTCAAAAATACGTATACAAAAATTTAATAAAATCTCAGACAAACCGGTTAGAGTATTAAAATTCTAGTTTCTGATTTTACTGGATTTTTTCCTGAATCACTTTTATAGAAAGTTTGTGTGTGTGTGTGTGTGTGTGTGTGTGTGTGTGTGTATGCTCATGCCCTATGTAGATTATATATTCTCATAACAGATGGAACCAGCCACTTTGAACTTCAAGAGTCTGGAAATCGGTTGACTTTGTAGAGGAGCAGCTTTACTGGATTTCTCATTTATCCTGGGGTCCAGTGAAACCAGCAGCTATTGACCTTCAGGGCAGATAGGAAATTCCATATTTTCATGTCACATAAAATAAGTTTTAGGTTAGATTTTTATTATTGATTTTTGTCCCAAGATTTTAACTAAGAATTGTATCTCTCATTCACTAAGTTGCAGCTAAACTTCATCTCTGATATATATATATATATATATATTTTAGCTGTATGTTAGGCAAGTCTCTTAACTTCTTACAAGCCTCAGATGGTTTAACTGTAAATGATCTGATATGAGCAAGATCAAGAAAGGCTTCCCAATCTAAAGAACTAGTTTGGATTTCAGCAAAATAATGATGGCCTGAACTAAGGCAGTCAAATTAAAAAGGAAAAGATTCTAAATTTCTCAGAAAGAAGGAACTTAGCATAGAATTTAAGAGCAACGGCTAGTCTGAAAAGCTAGCTTTATTTGTGAATAATGTTGAGGTCTAGGAAAGAACACATAACTACTAAACTTCACTTTCTTCATTTATTTAATGGAGATGTTAGGGAAAACACACTGATTGAAACTGCTCACCCTAGTCAGGCACGATAGAAACCATCTGCATGAGTTGTTTTATGATAGGAGGTCCTGCTAAGGAACATAGAACCAATAAGCCTCCACCACTGGAAGAGTTCAGGAAAGGTCAAAAGGAGACACCACATGTCTGACCACTTCCCAGAATCCTCTCTCACATCCACCTTGGCTAAACAAGGCATGCACCACCAGGAAGGACTCTGAGTCAGAATGATTGGCTAAAGACAACCCGGAAACTAATTCCAACATCATAAAACCCGAGACTGCAAGCCATATGACAGAGCTATTCTCCTGGGTTCCCTTACCCTCCTGCTCTCCACTCGGGTGCCCTTTTCCAATAAAATCTCTTGCTTTGTCAGCACATGTGTCTCCTTGGACAATTCATTTCCAAGTGTTAGACAAGAGCCCAGTTTTGGGCCCTGGAAGGGGTCTCCCTTCCTGCAACAGAGATAACAATATTTACCTCACAAAGTTGCTGTGAGCACTTCATGAACTGAAAAGTAAATACCTACAACAAGGACTGGCCATACGTCTTCACTAAATCCTGGCTCTTTTATTGGAGAATATGCCACAGGCATGCATAACCTCTTATATCTCCGAAGAAAAACATCTGAGATTTTAAAATTCAACCTCATCAGATATTTAAATAAGGACATGTTGGTGACAAAACTATGGACTCAACCTGCTCTGTGATTTGATCTTTACCTAAATAAAGGTTCATTTTCTGATTGAGACTGAATCATCAAGAGGTTTTCTGAGAAAACAATTTGAGAATGCAAACCTTGTTTTTAATCAAAAACAAGGAAATTGTAATTAATTTACAGAATGTGCTTTTTCAGGATATATAAGATAAGGGGAAAATCTTATTTGCTAGGAATAAAGATAAGGTATACAATGTGATCTCCATTGCAGAAAAGGACCAGAAAGCCAAGCAGCCCTGTGAGAAGTGGATAGTTACAATAATTCTTACCCTTCATTTAAAAACTATCTCTATTTGAGTTTCATCACAATATCTGCTTATAATTCAAAAGCAAATCTTTACTATTCACTTTTTCTTGCAACCTCTTCATAAAACGACAAAGTAGAATGAATAGCTCTGATAATTTTTCATCTGCACAGAACGTAAACTATCCCCCAATTTTTGTGATCCTGGTAAACTGTTAGATGCACTTAAAACTGTTCATTCATAGCTGTTTTACTTGTGCATATGTTTTTTTATCTAATGATATTTTACTCTTAGAAAACAATCCAGTCTTTTGCACCTCCCTCCTCAATACTGGGGGCTTCCCTGGTGGCTCAGATTGTAAAGAATCTGCCTGCAATGTGGGAGACCTTGGGTCAGGAAGATCCTGTGGAGGAGGGCACGGCAACCCACTCTAGTATTCTTGCCTGGAGAATTTCACAGACAGAGCAATCTGGCTGACTTACAGTCCATGGGGTTACAAAAAATCGAACACGGCTGAGCAACTAACACATTCACTTTCCTCAATACTGATATAACATTGTGTATCTTCAGGTGTTAACATTTCTCCTTCAGTGAGGGGAGAATTTGCTTATCATATTGTTATTTGGTAAATCATCCTTAGTCAATTACAATACACATTTAAAGAAAGAACTATGATCTGAAAAATATCTTAAGAAAAAGAAATCTATCAGGGAATTCTCTAGAGATCCAGTGGATAGGACTCAGTGCTTGCACTGTGGGGACCTGGTTCAATCCCTGTTCAGGGAACTAAGATCACATGAGCTGCATAATGCTGTTCCCCTACCCCCAAAAATAGAATCTATGAAAACCATCTGAGATTTTGAGATTAGGCGAAATAGGTGAGATTAGCATTTCTGGAATGCACAAAGAGTCTGCTTGATGTTATTCAGACACAGAAACAATCCGGTCATTGCCTAATGGGATTTGCATCTACATTAAGGGAAAGTAAATATAATATCACAAGAAAGAGCCACTGATTTATCTGATGGTCGTTATCATCTCATCACACATTTCTGAAAGAGGAAATGGAAAAGGCCAGAAGGAAAAATAGCTAATTACATCAGATCTGACCCCTCTTAAAGTGCTTGGGGTCTTCCCAAGCATCAGTGGGTCTGAGTTACCTGTAATTTTGTGGCAAACTAAATAAACTGTCTCCAACACCTGCCGTGTTTTTCAGCCCCCAAGAGAGCCACTTTTCCACCACTAACACATGGCCTTAACTGAAAGATGGCTTTTGTGAAGCATTCTTAATGGAGGCTCATTTTTACCTACTTGCAAGTCAGGTGATGGGAAGCACGTCCTTTCTCTGTACCACAATGTGTTCAAACCACTATCGTTCCATGTTCTTTTCTCCTGCCATTCACTGAACTTCTAGTTCCTCCCCTGTGGTACCATCAGTCACTACAGACTTTGGCATCTGATTCATGGGTCTCTCCCTAATACAATTCTAAAACAGCCTTGGATGACTCCAGTGTTTCTCTGAATATTTAACTTGTTTGCCATCTCATCTCTTTGATGATTGATTCCTTCTTTCCCCATCTAATTGTTCCATAACTCCCAAGATACCCGTTTTTGCTCATCACCAGTATCTCTCCTGGAGAAGGCAATGGCAACCCACTCCAGTACTCTTGCCTGGAAAATCCCATGGACGGAGGAGCCTGGTAGGCTGCAGTCCATGGGGTCGCGAAGAGTCGGGAACGACGGAGTACTTCACTTTCACTTTTCACTTTCAGGCATTGGAGAAGGAAATGGCAACCCACTCCAGTAGTCTTGCCTGGAGAATCCCAGGGACAGAGGAGCCTAGTGGGCTGTCGTCTATGGGGTCGCACAGAGTCGGACACAACTGAAGTGACTTAGCAGCAGCAGCAGCAGCAGTATCTCTCCTACTTGTTTCTAAGATTCCCAAGATTCCTGAGGCTTCCTGTTGTCTGTCCTTCTCAAGATATGGTTGTTTAGGACATCTGTGATTCTTTGAGCATCCTTCTAATAACTGGCACCACTATCCATCATACCAACCACTTTTATGCTGATGTTAATCTCTCTTGATTTCAGGTGGCTTATACCAAAAGAACATTAGCAGATACTCCCACATTTACACATGAGCTGAGCTGTAACACAGTAGCTGCCTGAGGCAATCAGTGTCTGAGATGAGTCACAGCTACCTGGCTCGTCCTGCGTGCACATGAGTTATTCCCTGATCTTCAGTCAGTCATGTACCAGCTGGTCTTTAAAAGTGCTAACTCATTCATTCTCTTTAGCCCATAAAACATGTGATGAAACCATCACTCTAATCAAGATTAACAAATAAAAACTAGTTTAGTAATTCCAACAATTTAGTCCTCTCCACACCCTGCCACCACAAACGTAAAGAAGCTGTTCACACATACAAACTTCAGTAACCATGGGTGATGTTACTATCTTAACAGTTCCCCTGAACAATAACATAGGAGTCAATTTCTATTTTTCTCCCAGATTTAACTTTAGAAATAGCCTATCAATATTTTTTAAAAATTATATGAATCTTTCTCTTTTTCTCACTGATTTCCTACCTGAGGATGGATTCATTTTCTGAGTGAAACAGTTCATTGCTCTTTAGCATACTGGAATTAATCATATTATATATAAAGTATTTATATATAAAATATCTATATATATAAATCATATTATATATAAAATCAGCATATTTTTTCTATAATTTTGTAGCTTAGTAATAAATAACAACATAAATAACAGAGAAAAAGGAGTTATAGCCTAATTTGTTCCTTATGAATCAACCTTTAAAAAAACAAAACTAAGAACTAACCTATTGCCACAATAACATAAATCAACTTGAAGCAGTACCATTTCTTGTTTAAAAACTGTAGGAACAGGAAAACTCATACTGGTCACTGGTTGAAAAATAAGCAAGTAACTTACCTTTTATTGACCTTAAGTACTCATATGCTCACTCAGACACAAACACACTAAAAACAAACAAAACAAAACGAAAACTGCCCTCGGTTAACAGAAACCCAATTCTTCCATTTGCTCAGGTAACCCTGCCTGGTTTTCCTCTCACACCTCTCATCCAAACTATGAACAGATTGTATTGGCAGAACTTCATACACACTGAGCAACTTCACTTTTCACTTCACTTTCAGACACCTAGAATCTTAACACTTCTCACCCCTCTTAGTGCTACTATTCTTCCCTAATCTACTATCTTGTTTCACTTGGATTATTACAATGCTCTCTTGACTGGCCACCTAACTCATCCATGCAAAAGTCAAAATAATCTGGTTAACACATAGGTCAAATCTTGTTACAAGTCCTGTCAAAACTTTCCTTTTTTCCTATTTATGCACAAATAAAAGGTCAAATCTTCAATGACCTTAAAGTCCCTATGCTATCTGGCTTTCTAACTCTGACACTATTTCTATCCATTTTTTCTCACAGTCCCTTTTTCCTAGTCCCTCAAGAGTTATTGATGTTCCTTGAATACCAGGGACATACTTCTGCCTCAGGATCTCTGCACTTTCTGCTTCCTTTACCTGAAATGGTCTTTCTTAGATATCCACAGAACTTGCTTCCTCATGCACTTCAAAGTCTGGCTTTAAATATTTGCATATTGAAGGCTTCCATGACCAGTCTCTTTTGAAATTACTGTACCCAGCTCTCTACACTCCTGCTACCCTCCATACTTCTTATTCCACCTTCATTATTTATTTTCCTCCAAAGTGCTTCTCATCTATAACAAACTCAATTTGTTATATAGTTACGTTAGATTTTTTTGACATTCCCTAGATAAAAATAGGCTCCACGCAGGTGGGATATTTTGTTTGTTTTGTTTATTGATTTACCCTGAGCCCCTAGAATGTTGCTTGCAATTTAACAGGGTCTCACTTAATATTTATTAATTAAGTATCTGAATTCACTTATTAATTCATCTATTGCAAGTAAAGATAATACAGGCAATGAACATAAAAAAGTCAATAAAAGTAAGCCATCACTGAGGTTGGAACTAGGCTCCACAAGTATACTAAAATAAATACCAGGAAATTATAACAATAAATAGTTTCATGCTGCTTCATCATTTATAAAACACTTTCACATCTCCTTAACAAAACCATGAGAGTGAGGAAGTAGTGCTATGCATTTTACAGGTAGCAAACAGCTAAGACTTCCCTGGTGGCTCAGACGGTAAAGTGTCTGCCTACAATGTGGGAGACCCGGGTTCAATCCTTGGGTCTGGAAGATCTCCTGGAGAAGGAAATGGCAACCTACTCCAGTATTCTTGCCTGGAAAACCCCATGGACTGCAATAAACCTGGTAGGCTACAGTCCATGGGATAGCAAAGAGCTGGACAAGACTGAGCGACTTCACTTTCACTTATCTTTCTGCAGATCTTCGTGACTTACTAGAGGCCACAGAGATTTTAAGAAGCGGGCCACCTTGAGTGTTTGAACAATGCTATATCCATCCAGAAGACTATGCTTCATTACTTCTTCCAAGAGAATTCCCCAGACTTTCAAACCACCTACCAAATGCAGATTATGTTGGATACGATGTTTACAAACCTTGCTCCCTTTTATTAGGAAAACTGGGCATCAGAAGCACCAAGATAAATATGACAGTTAGATTAACTCTCCATCTTCTTGGTTCATAGTTTGAAGTACAAAACGCATGCTCTAAACTCTATCCTAAAAAACAAAACAAAACAAACCAAAAAACCTCTATCCCATTTTCTTAGATTGTCTCGTTCTATCCAGTTTCCTTCACTGAGGTGGAATAGCCTTTCACCTACTTGTGTTGCATTACCTTCAGTAGTTACATTTCATTTTCAATGAAACCCTATTTAATGAATATTTATGAGTATGTCCCTGCAGTGTTCATTCAATGTGTAGACTTCCCTTCACAGCAGGCTGCAGTTTTACATTTTGCTTTTTATTGCTAAAATGTTAGCCATACAAATTGATGTTGCTTAGGAAATATGAAAATAACAGTTCCTCTTCTAACTGCAACATTTCTACCAGAGTCACTAGGTACAACACTGATGATGATAAAAAATAATAAACAACAATAATTAGAATAATTGGCCCCAACCCTGGGGTAATATGCAATTTACATTTTTGATAGATGACATTAAAGAGTAAGTCTCCCAGTAGGTGCAAAGTTTCCTAGCTAACACATTCATCATTTCTAAAAGCATCAAGTGCAGATGCTGGCATAGATATTCTCTTCTTACCTGAAAGAGCACCAACTAGTTCATTCGCTATCAGGTGTCATCAGGAGGAATTATAAGGGCTTCCCTGGTGGCTCAGAGGTTAAAGCATCTGCCTCTAATACGGGAGACCTGGGTTCGATCCCTGGGTCGGGAAGATCCCCTCCTTAAAGAGCATCAGCTAGTTCATTCACTATCAGGTGTCATCAGGAGGAATTATAGGGAGGAATTAATTTGAAAGAGCTCATTGGATAGACATATACTTTAGAAAGGAATTCCCAGGAGGTTCAGTGGTAAAGAATCTGCCTGCCAGTATAGGATGGGCTTCCCTGATGGCTCAGACTGCAATGGAAGACTGGAAGCGTCTGCCTGCAATGCTGGAGACCCGGGTTCGATTCCTGGGTCGAGAAGATCCCGTGAAGAAGGAAATGGCAATCCACTCCAGCACTCTTGCCTGGAAAATCCCATGGACGGAGGAGCCTGATAGGCTACAGTCCATGGGGTTGCAAAGAATCGGACATGACTCAGCGACTTCACTCACTCACTCAATACAGGAGATGCAGGAGATGTGGGTTCGATCCCTGGGTCAGGAAGATCCTCTGGAAGAGGGCATGGCAATTCACTCCAGTATTCTTGCCTGGGAAATTCCATGGACAGAGGAGCCTGGTGGGCTACAGTCCATGGGGTGACAAAGAACTGGACATGACTGAGTGACAGCACACATGCGCACACACTTTCATAAAGAGCTTTGATCCTCCCAGAAAAGATACGGGAAATTAAGTTGCTCTGTTTTTCTTCTCTTTTTGTAAGTGACAGTGATTATCTATAAAATATTCCATTATAACTACAGAATCAAAAATCACATAATTCCCATCCACTCAGTGAAAAGGTAACTTCAATTAAAACTCTCAGTGGGTGGTCTGACATCTGATACTGTGTGGGCAAATCCGACAACCTGCCATATACTTCAAATTCCTTTAAGGTGAATGTACAACTTAGCTGGTAATTTACAAGAAAGAAAGACTATGCAGGAATGCAAAATAAATGACACCAACCATATGGTGCTCAGATTGTAAACCCCTGATGACAAGAAGATAGCTGATCATCTTGCAACTGTTACAAGTTTTTCCTCCATCTGAAGTCATTGTGAAGCATTGAATTATGCAAGGAGCACTTTGCTCTTCTCATATCAGGGAAAAGTAAGAACTGCATTAACTTTTGTCCATGAAACATGGATTAAAGGGATTGTATCTCATATGCCAAGTTGATATAAAACCTCTGGATTGGGTTTGTTTATAGAAACTGACCTTCACAAGAAAATTCAGATATTCTGTAATACAGAATTCTGTAAGAATGGTATCTATAATAATAACTGACCTTTCTTTTGAAAGGTTATTCCTTTCAGAAGTTAACTATACATTATCTATTGTGAGAGTGCTTCTAATTGCCACTCCATTGATGACAGGGGAAGAGAAAAACAGATTTCAAGTTGAAAATTAAGACAAAAGCCATCTTATTATCTGTGAAACTTCATTCAATTCGAACACTATTAAGTGCCTTACACGTGTCACAAACTATTTTAATTATTCCAATAAGTGTCTGAGATAGGAATAATTAATATCATTTTATTTTAACAGATAAAATCATTGAAATTCAATAGTTTGTCTACGATCACTGAAGGTAATGTATCGCATAATTGGGATACATAGCACACTTCACAAGGCAAACTGGAATGCCATCAGTTTAACTGGCTCCCTGAAGGAGGTTATATGGTGACCCTGAAGAACAGAGGCTCAAAAGGCTCTGTCCCAAGTGTGTGACCCCAGGCAAAAAATTAAATTCATGAGTCTCAGTTTCCACATATAAAAGAATACGAACACTAACCACTCCCTAAGGTTAATGATAGGTAACTCAAAACTCCACATGTAAAATATGAAGTTTTATATTAAAAGTTGTTTAGAACAACTCCTTGGTCATGTCAATAAAAACAAACAACAGAAATCTATCTATAGGTGTATTCCTGGAAATCTGTGTGTGACTCTGAATGTTGGGGAATTTCAATGACTAAGAAAAGGGCTGTACGGCTCCTACATACAAGGCCCTGGACTGGGCATGACCAGGTCTTCAGAGAAGTATGAGACTTTCAGAGTCCCTCTTCCTATCACTGCAAAGGCAGGGTAGGGGTCCTACAAGGGGTAGGACCCCTTAGTAGCTGCTCCCTTGCTCAGGATAAAGAAACCTTTAATATTGTCCATGGCACACAAAATGACTAGATGAGAATGGAAGGCCTAGTTCCCCTCAATGGTCCTCACTTTTCCCCCCAATCCAAAAATGAGCCTACTCTTTGAAAATACACACATACTCACAGTTCCAAGAATTGTCTTTCTAACTTCATGCCCTCTCCTATTCATCCTCTCTTTCTCCAGCCTGGGAAGAATCAATGGCAGTACCGTGAAGGGAGAGAGAGGTGAAGTAGGTGAAAAAGTTGTAGAAAAGACTGATCATGTCTCCACCTCTTCCCATAAGTTTCTAAGCCTCGGTTAGACCTGAGCTGGGAGAGGGGAGAATTCAAACCTGATGAAATATTTCAGCTTTGCCAGTATACTAGACTTTCAATATTCAAAATTTTAAAAATTAAATAATTCACAAAGTGTCCAGAAAAGCTATAAAGAAAATTTTACTTATCAGGAGAAAAAATGATTTGCCAGAACTTATTAAAAGGGAAAGTGGTAAGAAAAGACTCAATTGGCTTTTTGCATATAATCTACCAAAATCAACAGACAGTAAAGCTACAATACAATTATAATGATGTAAGCACTGTATTACTGGATTGTCCTAAGGTTTGGAAACACTTGGTTAAGGTTTATTCTAAAGTCAGAACTGATAATGCATTCAGTGCAGTTCAGTCGCTCAGTCGTGTCCGACTCTTTGTGACCCCATGAATTGCAGCACACCAGGCCTCCCTGTCCATCACCAACTCCTGGAGTTCACCCAGACTCACATTCATCGAGTCAGCGATGCCATCCAACCATCTCATCCTCTGTCATCCCCTTCTCCTCCTGCCCTCAATCTTTCCCAGCATCAGGGTCTTTTCAAATGAGTCAGCTCTTCGCATCAGGTGGCCAAAGTATTGTTGCTTCAACATCAGTCCTTCCAATGAACACCCAGGACTGATCTCCTCTAAGAAGGACTGATTGGATCTCCTTGCAGTCCAAGGGACTCTCAAGAGTCTTCTCCAACACCACAGTTCAAAAGCATCAATTCTTCGGCACTCAGCTTTCTTTATAGTCCAACTCTCACATCCACACATGACCACTGGAAAGCCATAGCCTTGCCTAGATGGACCTTTGCTGATAATGCATTGGGTGCTGCCTTCATCCATGCTCCCCAATACTCAGTTGTATAAAATTTATAACATGAGTGTGGTTCCCTGCCTTCATGCAGCATCTAATCACATATACATATGGGATGTAAAAGAACATTACAAGATTCAAATATGATGGGTAGTAAAGACGGAACCAGTAACAAAAACCTCTGTGTACCTCTGTGTACTACTCTAGAGAAGGAATTGCTTTAACATGGATAGATTTTGGATGGGTGGTAGAGGATGATGGATGATGGTGAATACACAAAACAAGTGACTTTGTTTGAAGTGGATTATTCTCAGAATTTAGTGAGAAACAAGGTTGGGATCAGACAACAGGAATCCCTACAAAGCAGACTCATATGTGCATGCTCAGTTGCTAAGTCATGTCCAACTCTTTTGCAGCCCCCTGGACTGTAGCCCACCAGGCTCCTCTGTCCATGGGATTTCCCAGGTAAGTATACTGGAATGGGTTGCCATTTCCTCCTCCAGGGGATCTTCCCGATCCAGGATTAAACTCACATCTCCTGCACTGCAGGCGGATACTTTATCACTCGCCACCCGGGAAGTGCAAAAGCAGGCTCAGGTGCATTTTAATCTCTGTGGGAAGCTAGAAATTGATTTTCGAGTTTCATGATTAGAAAGGGAAAATAACAGAAGACAATAGTGTTATCTAGGGAAACTAGAGTTGGGGACCTAGATCTTTATGAGGTTTCATGGTATAATTCAGTTACAATTAGGGAAACTAAATTATGTTTTCCAGAATATAAGAGATAACTCTTTTGTAGTTAGAAAGGTAGTCTTTTTTTGATCTAATTATTCATAGATAAGGTGAAAACAGAAAAAACAAAAATACACCATTTAAAGAATGAAATTATACTTTAAAAATGTATCTTTAGACCTGGATTTTTAGAAGTATTTCATTGTATGAGCACTTTAAAAATATTTTTAAAGAGAACTAGATTATAGTAAGATCTTAGTGTTTTTAACACACCATGATTCTAATGAAAATGACAGGACTAAAATAGGAATGAGTGACAGTTAGAGAAGTTTTGAATGACACACAATTTTTGAAGATCTCTGCATCCTAATTGGAGTGGGAGAAACCAGAGGAATGACATAGATGTTACTTTCAAAAATAAACTTTTTTAATGATAATGTTCTATTTCTTACTCTGGGTACTGATTTATTATAATGTAAACTATGAATATATATTTTTTAAACTTTAAATCTATGGTGTATTTTAAAATTTAACATAATTTAAAAATTATGCTAGAAATATTTCAAATTGCTCTTTTTAGAATGTATTTACCAACATACATTTGTCAAATGATCTGTTCTTTCTAGGAAAAGTCATCATTATCTTCCTTGTTCTATAGGTAGGCTGTGCTTTGGGAGCAGGTTCTCCTGTTCTTTTACTCTGAATCTAGAAATGGGACTGCAGTTCTCCAGCTCCCAGGTTAGCACAGTGGTCCTGTGAGGTGGGCAGCTGAAGAGAACATCTGGACAATAATAGCTGTTACAATTCTACATTTTATCCAAGTCGATGTTTTTTACTTGTTCTGAATTGGTAACAAGCATCTGCCTCAGAAGTTTCTCTCCTCATTCCTGAAGGCATTGAGCTGGTTTGTCAGTCAGACAGTTACTACTCTTTGAATTTTGTAAATGCACCATTTTTTCTTCAAAATGTTGTTAGTCCAAAACCCCTGTCAAAATACCAACATCCCCCAAAGAACCTCAATGGTTTACTTTCATTTTCTACATACAGCTCTCTGAAATGCCATTTTTTAAATTGAGTACTTAAAATGGATTATATTGTTAACATCTATATAGGGCACTTTCTATCACAATAAACAGTGCTTTAGTGAATGTTTCCGGCTTCCGCTTCCCTCCTACTCTTCTCCCCAAACTAACCCCAAAGGCCTGGCCCATGGTGTGTTTCTACTTGTGTTTCTACCTGTGTCTTAATCCTTTTTTAAATTTTAGGGAGAGGATCAAGTTGCCAAAGAATTTCCACATGAAAATAAACATTAAAAATGGAAAATAGGTTTTGAAAGATTGTAACATTAAATATTCTTAAACAATTCTGGATAAGATTCCAATTAAAATTTTATTAAATGCACATAAATATTATCTTTTATTCAAAGTAATCATATAATCTTAGAACCAGATGATCCCTTAAGGAATCACCAGTTTGTAGCTTTTAGGTATATCTGCTCATATGCCTAGTTCTAAAGAAATATTTTTAAAACTATGTACTTTCATATATTTCACTTCTAAAATGTTTTTTCATAAATTTAACACTTGAAAATATGTAATTCCCAATACACCATAAGTACTGGCAGCTTAAAATAATGTTTATAACTTTTATTTTTATCTGATTGATTCTAAATGTCACATCAGTTTAATATGCACCATGATGTATTACAAAATATACTAAATCAACAACCTTTCCTAAAACAGTTAATATATTTTACATAGTTTTTTATCCTTGAATTTTTATTTGATTTCACATCTCCCTCAAATATGTATTTTAATAGAATAAATGTTTTAGATATGAAATACCTCTGTTGAGCATCCTCTTAAAATTTTCTGCCACAAAAATATGTGTATAAAAAGAAAAAAGCAAAAATTTCCTGTGATCAGGAGAATCTAAGCGGTAACATTTTATTTTCAGCTTTAACTTTTAGTATAATTATTGCTTAAGACAAATAAACATCAGTTTTGATAATTACTAAACAAAGTCAAAATAAAGTGGAAACTCATTTCTTAATGAGATGGATGGTTCTTGATTCGATTAATACAACCAGTTCTTGTACTCAAGGCTGAATATTTTTATTGCTCTAATAAGATGGTATTCAAGATAACTTTTATTGTTAGTTTTTATTTTTGTATGTCAGCCCTGAGAAAACTAATATCCATAAATAAAAAAATGAGAATAAACAGAGTTTTGTTACAGAAGTGTCATTCAATTCTTTGAACTCCTTCCAAATTATGTGCCAGAAATCACATAGTAATCTGTAATAAAAAATTACTGTTAATGATCTCAGCTGACAACTCAATTAACATCACCTTCAATTTTGTTGAAAAGGAAGAACTGGAAATTAACTGACTTGTAAAAGAATTTTTTTACTCAGCTATTCTCTTTCTCAATACAATTTTCTAAATTTTCTTTGTTTAAGGCTCTGAAGTTGTTTGAATTCACTTATCAGATATATACTGAAGATTCCACGAGCTAGAAGAGGGAAATCATATCGTAATCATAGATCAACCAGAAAATTTTAAAATATTTCAAGATTGCTTCATCTTGGAAGATGTTTAACCCATCCCTGAGACTTTAAACCACAGAAATCAGTGAACTTTGGGTAGCAAGAGATGGATATTGTTCTTTATGAAGTGCACTTATAGAAGGAGAAGAAACAGGGCACGTGTGTTATCTCCAAAGCAGTCTCAGAACAATCCATCTTAGAGTGAAGTGTGCATCATCATTCAGGGTGGGCAATGATTCCTTTAGAAGTACTGATTCTGAAACCTTTGGAAAACCTTAAAAGTCCCAGGATTTGTTACTTTAGCTTGAAGACCATAGTTATCAGGGCTTCCCTTGTGGTTCAGCTGGTAAAGAACCCACCTGCAGTGTGGGAGACCTGGGTTTGATCCTTGGGTTGGGAAGATCTCCATGGAATGTATAGTTTTTCCAGTCACTATAACAAAAGATTTTCATACATGAACTTATTTAAATCTCAGAACAGCCATAGGAGATGGGCACTATTGGTCTTTGCATTTTACAGATAAGGAAACTGAAGAATAAAGAGGTAAAGTGACTTGCTCATGATATTTAACCCCTAAGCAGCCTGCCTGCTGTGACTGCACACCTACTGCTATCCCAGAAAAAGGTCATACTCTTAGTCAATAAAATTATTTTCCAGGGAAGACACATAGCATTGGAAAATAAGGGCAACGTGATTAGTTATTTTCAAAAAATAACTTCCAACTTCTTTTTTCCAATTCCCTTTACCCCTAATCTGCCATTTTCTCTATTCTGAGAAGAAACTCTGCAGTTCTTGAAGAAAGTTGCACAATTAATTAAAAAAAATTATCTTGGAAAAATTCAGCCAACGCCCACTGGGATAAATTTAGTAATTCTATGAAAGTATAATAGCTTTTATAAAACATAATACTAAAGCATTTACCTATTTCCTAGGAATAACTTCTCGGTTTCAGAATGTGTACAAATGCGTTTGGATTTATGGAGAGAAAAGGCTTTTTTAAAATTTGAGCTATATTTCCTAATAAAGTTAATATTATATAAGAAAATTTGTTGAAAAATAATTAGCCACTAAATTGAGTTGATTGGTTTAAAGTGAATGATGTGGCATTCATAAGACATTCAATTTTCTTATTAATTTTAATTGTACCATATTTTTACATTTAATATCATGTGGGAATTACGTGAAAGTTACAAAAGGAAAGCATTGTGATTTCATAGTCTTTTAAGGGTTAAAAAATGTAGCTCCTTAGAATTTAACTAGAATTTTTATTTCAAAAGTACTATTAAGTATATAAAAACATAAAGTAAGTACAATTGCTTATGTAATTATGATATAAATCTTTGTAAATCACTTTTAGTACTAATAAAGATTATTTAACATAGTAACATTTATTTTCATATATCTAAATCCTGGTTTCTATATGAATAGGTTTGAAAATTTATGGGAGATGGTAAGGTTTATAAGATATTTATTAGTCAGAATTTTTTTTTCTCACTCATCTATTCCTTTTACTAAGTTATTATATATTTTATCTATGAAAAGGATCAGTCATGATTAAAATGACTAGATAAAAATCTATGCCACCATAATAAAACATATTATGTGAAATTAAGTATGAAGGGGACCTTGCTAGAAAATAGAAAGCTTTATTTTTTACTCATGTTTTGTCAAAGTAAAGAATTCTGTTTTTTTGTTAAATTAAATCCATAGTTTATCTTAAAAGGAAAACAATGAGAAACCATAGAGGGAGATAAGAAATACATAAAATCAAATTTGAAAATATATAAAACTTTAGAATAGTACACATAATTTTATACAATGGTTATAAAACAGTTATATCCCCCCCCCCAAAAAAAAAACCACAACAGAACTTTATGCTAATAACACAAAAAATTCTCAAACGCAAATGCCTGCAGTGGACAAGAAGGTAATGTAAATATGCAGTGGGCTAGGTAAAGAGTGTGTGAAACGGAAGTTCCATGTTCTGTCTAAAAGGGAAGCCACTAGTCAGCTATGAAAAATGGTTGCCAGTGCTCAGCTGAAGACAGAAATTTTTTTGGCCACATGGTGTGGCATATGGGATCTTAGTTCCCCAAACAGGAACTGAATCCATTCCCCCTGCATTGGAAGCCTGGAGTCTTAACAACTGGACTTACAGGGAAGTCTCATGGATTTTTTTTTTTTTTTTAATGTAAAATCTTCCAGTTATTCAAAGTCAGCCATTGACTCCATTTCTTTTTAAACTACTACAGTTAGCTACTTCTAAGATGGCCATTATCAATTCTTTAAGCCCTGTATGCACATGACATTCCTCCACAGGGAGCAGCTCAAGTGACACTGTGTCAGCAGCAGACATACCTTTAAATAGAGCCAAGGCCAGCCTCATACAGGGCCCTGTGCTTCACATGGGAGCCTGAATTTTCACCTGACTCTGGGCTTCACAAATTATATGTAATCTGTGAAGCGCTGAACAGGACTTGTCATCTCTGCTTCCTGGCTCTTGTTAAGAAGTCCATGCTACTCTGCTACAAAGAGTGGCCCTCACAGAGGGACACAGAGGCATCTGATGTGTGAGTGAAGAAACCGTTTTGGATGTTCAGCCCATTCAAATCTTCAAATGACTAAAACCAAGGAAACTGTCTGACTGAAAACCCAGAAGACCCAAATGAGAAACACCCAGTCGAGCTCAGTGAACAACAATATCACAAGACAACTATAAAATATATTGTTAAGTCTCTACATTTGGGGTTGGTTTATATGACAGTGGATAATCAGAACGGCACTAAGTTGGCTATACAAACATGTGACTATGGACCTCTATAATTTTTGGTCCACTACCTGTGGCATGCATTAGCCACCAGGGTTGATGGCTATCTAGAAATATTCATCAACATATTATTTTATCTTGGTATTTTAAATGATTTTATAATCTTGATTACATTGTTTGAAGAGTTCAGACAATAGATTTTCCTTTTTTCTCATATTGAGCTGTTTTATCATTTAATCCAATATTAGACAAAACAAATATTTAAATTATTTGAAAAAGTTGCTGTAATTTGTTGGTCAGTTTATGTACATTTGACTAGCACATGCTGCCAATGCAATGTTTTTGATTTTGCTCCCATATGAAGACAACTTGAATTGAAATGATTGTATTATTGAGTCATTCTAGACACCTTTCACAAACACAAGTCTAATAAGCCATCAAATCCTCTCCCAAGTACCCAAACCCCCCCTAAAATCTTAAACTATTGCATTTTCCCAGGAGACAATTCCTCCAAAACTTTAGGCCATGTACCTTAATCATTAATTTGAAAGTGAAAGTCACTCAGTTGTGTCCGACTCTTTGTGACCCATATGGATTATACAGTCCATGGAATTCTCCAGGCCAGAATATTGGAGTGGGTAGCCTTTCCCTTCTCTAGGGGATCTTCCCAATCCAGAGATCGAACCCAGGTCTCCCACATTGTAGGTGGATTCTTTACCAGCTGAGCCAAAAGGAAAGTCCAAGAATACTGGAGTGGGTGGTCTATTCCTTCTCCAGGAGATCTTTCCAACCCAGGAATCGAACCAGGGTTTCCTGCATTGCAGGTGGATTCTTTACCAACTGAGCTATCAGGGAAGCCCTTCATCTGAGGTGTTATGCAAACAAATGATTAAATAATTCTCCTTGAATTTACCTTAGTAAACATGAAGATTTCCTGAACTATATTTATATTTTCTTTCTTTATCACGATTGGCAAACAACTTATGTTTGCCTGATCCTATCCATTTGAACTTGAAGGAAGGTTTATTAATAAAAATTGATCCAAAATATTAGACATAAATATTAAGATGTTTTTGGGGGGGACAGGAAGATTCCCTGGAGAAGGGAATGGCTATGCACTCTAGTATTCTTGCCTGGAGAATTCCATGGACAGAGGAGCCTAGTGGGCTATAGTCTATAGAGTCACAAAGAGTCAGACATGACTGATTGACTAAACAACAACAATATTTAGTTTTTTATACAAATTGGTTTTTATTACAAATCAGGAAGACAATCTGTTTCTACAGTCATCCTCAAACACTTCTAGTCGCACTCACCTGGATCAATGAGGCTGTTTCCTTAAGACCTTATTTTGTAATTGATATATTTAGCAGTCATCAAGGAGCATCACTACCACCGAAATATTACATGAGACTTAGGAAGTGTTTAGCAGCACCCTGGTTGCTAAGGCCTTGCTATAGCTTTCAGTATAACATATTCAGAATGGCACAGAGGAAAATATTCTGCTTAGGACAGAAAGTGAGTGACAAAAACAATCATGTCCTAGCGGTCTGTTTTAGTCAATCAAGCAATTCAAATAATCCCAACTACTACATTTACTAAAGATCAACAGCACCAAATTCTTCATAATGTCAATTTCTAATTATTTGTATCATCAAAGTTTCTATTTAAAAGAGATGAAACATCATGGTGAGAACAAATACTAGTTGGTAAGACTTTAGTTTCTTTTCTCATTTTGATAATTACTTACTGTATAATTGGGACAAGTCATAGAATTCATATACACTTTAATTGCTTCCTTCAATGAGGACAATATAATCCTGTTGGGAAAATGCCTTGATAATCTCTTAAGTGAAGTGAAAATTCATCTTTATAAGTTCAATTAAATTTGAGTTGCTGAGAAATGATTATTTTCTTAGGGTAAAATAGATGAGATTTAATCACAACCAACACAAAATAAATCAAATCTTTAGATGGATGAAAGCAAGTCATTTTGAATGTCTAGATGCATTCCTGGTATCAGTTGAATTTGAACACAGAAAAAAAAATCACTGCAAGCAAAACCATAGATTACTGAAGTCAACTGCACTGTTTCTACTGTATATCCATTAAATGACAGTGTAGTGAAATCAGTTCCTGTGAACTCCATGTAAGTTCCAAGCTTGCAGGGTGTTTCTCAGTTTAATTCATTTTGAGTCTCAAACTTGAAGCTAAACGTTAGTGGAAAAATAAGTCAACAGGTCCAGAAATTGAAATACATATGCTAAATTCTAGTTCCCTTTTATATTACGGTCCTTGAATTTATAATTCAAAGTTTGAAACTACAAACTGTTAATTTTAAACTTACTAATGCATTTGTTAACCAGGTATGAGGTGCTAGAACAGTGATTTTCTAACACTTCTCCCTCGTTCCATCTCTCTCTCTCAGTCAAAACAAATAACTGAAAAGCTCTGAGTGGCATAGGTTGAGAGGTCTGGAGCATTTAAGTCTTCCTTTTCTCAGTAATCCTTTCATCTTCATTTAGGTGGCTTCTAAATGAATCTGTGAAACAGTTTAAAACCTATAGGTTGGGCTAGGGAATGGCAAAATTTTTATAAAAAATGAGATGAGCTAATGGTTCCTATTTTGAATCTGGTAGAGAATTATAATAAAAAATGGCTGAGAATGAAAACAGCTAAATAAATGTGTTGGCAGGTATAATGGTAACATGGCTGCTTCAACTAGAAACAATTTTGCATTGTTACACTGGCTAACCTTTTTGCTAGACTGTGCCTTTTCTGTGTGATAAAATATAATATTTAGGCAAAATCTTAAGGAAACAGGTTAGTTTTCAACTTAAATTTGGAGTCTCTTTATTATATGTATACTCTCAAGGGGGAAACAACATTTATATTTCTACTAGCTTTCTAACAGGACTTCCCTGGTGGCTCAGATGGTAAAGCATCTGTCTACAATGTGGGAGACCCGGGTTTGATCCCTGGGTTGGGAAGATCCCCTGGAGAAGGAAATGGCAATCCACTCCAGGACTATTGCCTGGAAAAGCCCATGGAAAGAGGAGCCTGGTAGGCTACACCCCATGGGGTAGCAAAGAGTCGGACACAACTGAGCGGCTTCACTTCACTTCACTTAGCTTTCTAACACACTTGCTTTAGTAATTAATCATTCAATCCAAAAGGTCATTCATTTGGTATCAACTTGGGGGGAAATATCAGTAGACTAGATGACTACAGAAGTAGGATAGAACACTTGATAACTGTAAGTAAGATAATTAGTGCCTTAAAGTAGTTGTGTTTAGTCTTTCTTATAAGACTGGAAGATCAATATTTGAACTGCTGAATTCATACAATATAAGATTTGCTCTGTTTTCCTCAGTCTCACTGAGAAATACCTTAACCACTCAGGGCACTTTGCAATGTAGGACCCCTCCACCAAAACTTAAAATATAAATAGCATCTCAGTACACTAATTGGATTAAAGTACAAAACTCTTCAGCATCCATGTTAACATTTTTGATACCGTTTCTTCTAAAATTTATGTGAATCTTTAAAAAAAATTATCCATTATGAAAGAAAAATTAATCTTTTTAGCAAAACCATTCATATTTAATAACTATATATGTAATAGAAAGATACTTTCTATTTGAATGTTTTCCATTTTTAGTTCAATAAAAGGTAAAACTACTAGTAAATATTTAAGCAATTAGCCATATAAAGTAATATACAAATCTTAAAAAAAATTGTTTATGCTATAGGAATACTTTTAACTTTTTTTAGTTAAATTACAATGATTTATAGACAGAGCATAACTCAGTAAAGAGTGTGAACTTTGGAAGTGGTCAGTTCAGTTCAGTTCAGTCGCTCAGTCGTGTCTGATTCTTTGAGACCTCCTGGACTGCAGCCCGCCAGTCCTCCCTGTCCATCACCAACAACCGGAGTTTACTCAAAATCATGTTCATTGAGTCAGTGATGCCATCCAACCATCTCATTCTCTGTCATCCCATTCTCCTCCTGCCTTCAATCTTTCCCAGCATCAGAGTCTTTTCAAGTGAGTTAGTTCTTCGCATCAGGTGGCCAAAGTCGTGGAGTTTCAGCTACAGCATCAGTCCTTCCAATGAATATTAAGGACTGATTTCATTTATGATAGCCTGGTTTGATCTCTTTGCAGTTCAATGGACTATCAAGAGCCTTCTCCAACACCACAGTTCAAAAGCATCAGTTCTTCGGTGCTCAGCTTTCTTTATAGTCCAACTCTCACATCCATACATGACCACTGGAAAAACCATAGCTTTGATTAGACAGACCTTTGTTGGCAAAATAATATCTCTTCTTTTTAATATGCTGTCTAGGTTGGCCATAACTTTTCTTCCAAGGAGCAAGCGTCTTTTAATTTATGGCTGCAGTCACCATCTGCAGTGATTTTGGAGCCCAAGAAAATAAAGTCTGTCACTGTTTCCATTATTTCCCCATCTATTTGTCATGAAGTGATGGGCCCAGATGCCATGATCTTAGTTTTCTAAAAGTTGAGTTTTCAGCCAACTTTTTCACTCTCCTCCTTCACTTTCATCAAGATGCTCTTTAGTTCTTCTTCACTTTCTGCCCTAAGGGTGGTGTCATTTGCATCTCTGAGGTATTCTCCCAGCAATCTTGATTCCAGCTTGTGCTTCATCCAGCCAAGCATTTCTCATGATGTCCTTTGCATGTAAGTTAAATAAGCAGCGTGACAACATACAGCCTTGACATGCTCCTTTACTGATTTGGAACCAGTCTGTTGTTCCATGTCCAGTTCGAACTATTGCTTCCTGACCTGCATACAGATTTCTCATGAGGCAGGTCAGATGGTCTGGTATTTCCATCTCTTGAAGAATTTTCCAGAGTTTGTTGTGGTCCACATAATCAAAGGCTTTGGCATAGTCAATAAGGCAGAAGTAGATATTTTTCTGGAACTCTCTTGCTTTCTCGATGATCCAACGGATGTTGGCAATTTGATCTCTGGTTCCTCTGCCTTTTCTAAACCCAGTTTGATCATCTGCAAGTTCATGGTTCATGTATTGTTGAAGCCTGGGCTGGAGAATTTTGAGCATTACTTTACTAGCATGTGAGATGACTGCAATAGTGCGGTAGTTTGAGCATTCTTTGGCATTGCCGTTCTTTGGGATTGAAATGAAAACTGACCTTTTCCAGTCCTGTGGCCACTGCTGAGTTTTCCAAATTTGCTGGCATACTGAGTGTAGCACTTTCACAGCATCATCTTTCAGGATTTGAAATAGCTCAACTGGAATTCCATCACCTCCACCAGCTTTGTTTGTAGTGATGCTTTCTAAGACCCACCTAGCTTTACATTCCAGAATGTCTGGTTCTAGTTTGGTAATCACACCATCGTGATTATCTGGGTCATGAAGATCTTTTTTGCATAGTTCTTCTGTGTATTCTTGCCACCTCTTCTTAATATCTTCTGCTTCTATTAGGGCTTGTTTCAAATTCTTGATTCTACCACTGGCTGGGCTATTTGGGATAAATTGCCCTAAAAGTCCTGTTTTCTCTTCTGTGAAATAGGGTAAGGCAACCTACCTAATAAAATGGATGTGGCTTAGATAATTTAATGAAATTGTGTAAATTAATAGGCACAGATTCTGTTACATGGTAAAAACCCAATAAAAGCTTCATCTGTTATATCCTTTTGGATATATGCTATAAATTTAAATATGAACAAGATTAAACTTGAACATTTGTCTTAATGTCCCCTGTATGATCCAAAAGTAGCTTTCCTACTTCCCAAAGATATTCACGCCCTAATATCCAGAATATTGAATATAAAAAATTTATATTAATATAAGAAAGGGGATTTTGCAGATGTGACTAAATTTAGGAAACTTAAATGAGAGCATCCTGAATTATCAGGGTGGATACAACAAAATAACAGAAGTCTTTGCAGTGGAAAGGAGGAGGCATGAGACTGAGAATCACAGAAGTTATGATGATGGAAGCAAAGGTCAGAGAAAGAAAATGAAATTAGGAGATACTGGGTCACTGGTTTTGAAAATGGAAGAAGGTGCTGCAAACCAAGGAATGAAGGCAAGCTTTAGAAGATGGAAAAGACAAGTAAATATATTCTTCACTAGAGCTTCCAAAAGAAATGCAATCATACCAACACCTTGATTTTGAGACTTCTGATTTCTAGAACTGTAACGGTAAGATAAAATCGGGGCTTCCTTGCTGGCTCAGATGGTAAAGCACCTGTCTGCAATGTGGGAACTCGGGTTTGATCCCTGAGTTGGGAAGATCCCCTGGAGGAGGGCATGGCAATACTCCAGGGTTCTTGCCTGGAGAATTCCATGGACAGAGGAGCCTGGCGGGCTACATTCCCTGCGGTAGCAAAGAGTCAGACATGATGCACATACTAAAACCTTCATTTTTTGAAGATAATAAACTTAGGTTGTTTTAAGCCTCCAAATTGGTGGTTGTTAGAGCAACAATGGAAAACTTAAACAATTAGTGAAGATAACAAATGACTTAGAAGAGGCTGCCACTCTATACATTTTAACATTCTGCTTTCTAATACCCTCTAGAGATGTGTAGCAAGCTACAGAGACCTATGAGTAACTATTTACTATGTGTTAATGAGATAAGCACTTTAAAACACTATCTCATGTAAATCTGAAAACATCCTTAGAGAGAAGTGTTCATATATCAGTTTTATAGATGAGAAACTATATAAATCTATTGATATGTTTAACTTGCAAAAGGACAAACAGAAAGAAAGTGAATGAATCTGAACTACAGTCTGTTGATTTAAAATTCCATGTCAGTCACCAAAAACAAATTGAGATAAGGGACCAAAAATGAAAGGCTGAAGAATGTGAGGTCGCTTTGTGAGAAACATTTGTGAATAGCTTCTTCCTGACTTCAGATGATAGTATTTCAGTTTGTCATATGTGTGAAGCCTCTCAAACAAGGTGGGAGTTATCAGGGAGACCAGTGCTTCTGCCTTACTTTTAGTTTTAATATCTTCCCTAACAGGGAGTAACGGTCTGACCATCACTAGAGAACTCAGGACTGACCATTTTAGGTCATGACAAATCTAAAGAGTTTAGATTTGTTTAGGTCATTAAACAAATCTAAAGGGCAAGAAAGAAAGTCATGCTTATATACTTTGTTTCATAGAAAATCTGCTTTTGTAATCAAAAGCCATTGCCATTGTCTTAAGAAGTGAAGCATCAATATCTATATAAGAAATCAAAGCCAAATTAATATTTAATGAATACTGATTCTGTACCTGGTCTAGTACTAGTCACCTTAATATATTATATATATATATATATATATATATATATATATATATATATATATATAAGTATTCGGTGCTGCTAAATATTAGTATTTGGTGCTGCTAGTGGTAAAAAAAAAACCTCTCCTGCCAATGCAGGGAGATGTCAGAGACAAGGCATCAATCCCTTGGTCAGGGAGGTCCCCTGGAGGAGGGCATGGCAACCCACTCCAGAATTCTTGCCTGGAGAATCTCATAGATGGAAGAGCCTGACCAGCTACAGTCATAGGGTCCCAAAGAGTTGAACACGACTGAAGTGACTTCTCATGCATGCATGCATTTCTATAAAAGAGGTACCTAATCCTCACAAAGTTTGTCTAAAATTACACAGTCAATTCAATTCCAGGCATGACTGATTCCAATAGTCATGATAAAATATTAACACAGAGAAATACAAAATAATCCAAAGGATAATGATCTCCCTTAAGTTTCCTTTAAAGTAAAATCCAAGAACTTCCTCCTCGTCCAGAAAAGCAATATCGGATTCTGCAAATCAGATCCTTCATCTCTAAATTTATTCCTAGTTTCTGTTATATAAATTCTTCAAATCCCTTTGGAGTTCACTTATTCAGATTTTCTTGCTAGAACTAGTTTTTAAGCACTGTGTACCTCCTTCCCTTTCTAAGTCATTCTCACTCAGTTAAGTAGTTGCTGGAAGTCAGCTTATTCTGCAACTGTGGAGAAAAGAAAAAAACAACACCCAAACTGACACAAAACAAGGTCTGTTTTTTTGTTTGTTTTTTGGTCTCTGCTTCTTTTGACAATTTGGTCCAATCACCAGAAACCACCCAAAACATTCATTTGCTCTTCAAACAATACTCTAATCAAAGCATTTAGATCTGTTTTTAGTATTCTCAAGGAGCCAGTGAATTGTTAGCCTCATAATACTAGGATATCCTTTAGGGATAAACTAGAACATTGATTCTATATTACAGTCAGGTCAAATTTATGCACTTTTATGAAAAGGTAGCCTCGTCCCTGTTATCCACACATTTTATGTAATCTTCACTAAACTATGTATCTAATTGGGCTTTCAGTTCAGTTCAGTTGCTCAGTCATGTCCAACTCTTTGGGACCCCATGGACTGCAGGAAGCCAGGCTTCCCTGTCCATCAGCAACTCTTGGAGCTTGTTCAAACTCATGTCCATTGAGTCGGTGATGCCATCCAATCATCTCATCCTCTGTCGTCCCCTTTTCCTCCTGCCTTCAATCTTTCCCAGGATTAAGGTGTTTTTCAATGAGTCACATCCTCGCATCAGGTGGGCAAAGTTTCAGCTACAGCATCAGTCCTTCCAATGAATATTCAGGACTGATTTCCTTTAGGGTGGACTGTTTTTACCTCTTTGCTGTCAAAGGGACTCTCAAGAGTCTTCTCCAACACCACAGTTCAAAAGCATCAATTTTTCAGTGCTCAGCTTTCTTTATAATCCAACTCTCACATCCATACATGACCACTGGAAAAACCATAGCTTTGATTAGACAGACCTTTGTTGGCAAAGTAATGTCTCTGCTTTGTAATATGCTGTCTAAGTTGGTCATGGCTTTTCTTCCAAGGAGCAAGTGTCTTTTAATTTCATGGCTGCAGTCACCATCTGCAGTGATTTCGGAGCCCAAGAAAATAAAGCCTCGCTGTTTCCATTGTTTCCCCATCTATTTGCCATGAATTGACGGGACTGGATGCCATGATCTTAGTTTTCTGAATGGTGGGCTTTACAAAATCGGGCTTTACAATAGTTAAAAATTACATATGAAGAGATGTTCCCTTAAAATTTCTACCTTGAAGGTCATCAGTGATCAAGGTATCAATCCTTTATTGTCACTATTATGACAACATTTAAAAAGAACTCTTACATGTGTCCAATGATTTGATACTAAATATTATCATTACATTGCATTGTAATTATGTGCTTCCCTTATATATTTCCTTAATCTGGAGTTTATTATTTATTTGTTTCTAATATCACCCTACTTATAGTGATCAATATATCAGAGTCAGTGAATGAATATATTATTTCTAGCATGCTACAAGTGTGTTTGACCAATTATGTTTGGAGCTTTGTAATACAATAGATATTATATCTTCAGTACAATATTAATATCTTTCAAAGTGTGGAATTTTCAAGTTTTAAAATATATCTTATATAAGATCTTAACTTTAGTTACTGTTTCATGATGTGTTGCAAAGGATTAAGTTATTAGCTATCTTCATAGTTCTTCACAGCTCACTCATTAAACTCAGCAATAGTGAGGTAGCTAAAAGGCAATTGGACCCCAAATCCCCTGTGTCTGATGATCATCAGATTAACTTGTACTATATGCTTGGACTGTACCAGTTTTAATAATGTGCCTATCTAATGCTGAAGCTGAAGGTCCGATATTTTGGCCACTTGATGCAAACAGTCGACTAATTGGAAAAGACCCTGATACTGGGAAAGATTGAGGGCAAAAAGAGAAGGGAGTGACAGAGGATGAGATGGCTGGATGCATCACTGAATCAATCAGTGGACATGAGTTTGAACAAACTCCGGGAGATAGTGAAGAACAGGGAAGCCTGGAGTGTTGCTGTCCATGGGATCACAAAGAGCTGGACATGACTTAACAACTGAACAACAACAATAACAATGATCATGTTCTCCCAAGAATACTAAGATAGAGTGAATCTTTACTTAAGCTTTATAGATTTGAAAACAGGTTCAGAGAAGTTAAAATCATGCTCATGGCATTCATGTTCTATGTTGGCACACAATCTAGATTCAGCCTAAAATGATACTTAATCCAAAAAATTTTTATAAAAGGAGTGGGAAAGGAATAAGAAAAATTAGGATAGGCATTAAATATGAGCATTAAACAAAGGGGAAAACAAGGTGCATGGACATTGGTGATAAAGGAGACAAATGAGCATTACGGTTCTTTAAAAAAATTTAAAAGGCTAGTCCAGACTTGAAGAGGGGAGCAGCAAATGACACATTACATGACTTGAGCTTATAAAACTGCAGTTCACCATAACTATGTCTAACACATTTACTATGTATCTGCATGGTTTAACAGATGAAATAGGTCTTTATTAATTTAAGATGACTGTATTACCTATGGTGAAAATAATTCTAGAAGTTACTGATTAGTTGTAAGATAAAGAATCATTAGCAGGAGAGTGTATACATATATATTATTTTTTTCCCTTTTTGCATGCTCCTCACAAAATGTTGAAAAGCTTAAATGGATATTATTCAAGAGCAACAAATTTCATGGCTGCAGACACAGACTTCAGTCCACTGATCTGTCAAGAGTAAACAATGTTTGCAATGTAAATTTGTTTTTTCTTAACATGTAAATATCTAGACATTTGAAAATAAATGAATTAATTATGGCTTCCATATGCTAAGATACTGGTTACTCATAAGATGTAGGTCATAAAATTTGAGTCTTTCTCCAATTGGAAATCAATTTCCACTGATTTGTTCACATACTCTTACAAAACACCCCTTGAGACCGGAATGCATTTAAAACTGACAGGTTGAGGCTAGAGGTCTAATCTATAACCATGGAATGGAGTCAGGTTAGTCAGGTCCCAAGACATTCATGCCTGAAATCTCAACCCTGTTAATATGCTGCCCAAACAACCTAATCTAAAAGACCAAAGTCACAGTTAAGGTGTAAACGATTAAAAAAAAAAAAAAAGTTGCAATTAATGTTACGAGTAACTTTACTGATTATTAAAAAAACTCAAAATAAAAGATTATATGTCATTCAAGATAAAATCTCATGCCACATTCAAATACCAGCTCAAATATAATCACATCATCTAATGAACAACCCCCCACACAAAGTATGGCACACTTTTAACTTTAGGTCAAAACATACTTGAAAGAGTTATATTGATTTCTGAAATAGTGATCTCTGGAGCTGACCTCACATTAGCATGAAGGGCCTATGTCAGAGAACTCAAATCATTTTCCCACTCAGCCTGGGGATCTTACCTTTACTGATTCATGTTTCTTTTAGTATTCCCTGTCTCCATGCCTCTATGCTTTCACTTTCATATAGCAATAAAACCACACACATGACTTTATGCTTTGTCCTAGACTATGAAGGTATGCATTTTAGTGGAGAATACTGTTTTTCCTCTCTCTGTGTGTTATCCTTCACCTTTTTTTCCCGGTAGACTGTATGTGTCATGGCCTCTGGGGATGCATGAGGCCAACCACAAATTAGGCAGAGCCTGTAAAAGCCTTGCTGGCTTTTGCTTTCCAAAAACCCAAAACTTTTGAAGAGGCAAAGGGAATGTACAGGCTGAAGTGGAGCAGGGGTGCCTCTGATTCAAAAGTGATCTTTCCAGGAATTTGAGTGAGGGGAGAAATCTGTGGCTAATAGAGCAATGGGAACTCAGCCATATCCAAGACAGAGGTGAGATCACAAAGAGAGACGGATGAACGAGGGAGAGACAGATGAACGAGAGACGGGTGAACTAGGGAGGGAGAATCCCAGCCTAAAACTACGACCCTCATCCTAAGGAAGCACAGGGCCACCAAATTTCAAAAGACCACTTGAGCTTGTCAGTGAGAACCACAGCGACACAGTGCCTGAGAAGAGTGTGGTTTCCTTGTTTGGTGTCTACTGTACAAGTCCACTGGACTGTGGTGTGATCCTGGCCTTCAGAGGAGACCCTAACAATGAAGGAGACAAAAGTTACCAACACCAGCAGGACAGAATTCCAGTCTACTTTTTTACATCTTTTTCAATACATATTCTGTTTTAAAGCAGCAACAGAAAATTCAACAGAGACTCTTCAGGAATCACCTCATGGGTTAGAATCAGAGCGATCTTGATAAGAATATTGTTAAAAGGTATCGTTCTTCTGTTTGACATACTTTTTGCATGAGGTGAAATGTGGCATGTCCTTGCCAGAGTAAATAATAGTACCTGGATACTCACCAGTTAAGCTAGGATGTTGAGAGAGGAAAGCATGTCAGCATTCACTGAGAGACCCACCCAGCTGCCTCTTTCAATGCCTTCTTACCTGTCTTCCTCACTCCTGTCCGGGCTATCAGCACCGAACCTGGCTCTCTAGGACCTGCTCGGCTGCTACTTTTAAAACTCAGCTAG
The DNA here is from genome assembly GCF_016772045.2 of Ovis aries. Classification (NCBI taxonomy): domain Eukaryota; kingdom Metazoa; phylum Chordata; class Mammalia; order Artiodactyla; family Bovidae; genus Ovis; species Ovis aries. The sequence continues at coordinate 214,224,897 of NC_056054.1, forward strand.
AAAATCATGTCTCTCAGTTCCTGTGGTCATTAGTGTGAAGTTATAATGAACTTTTAGTTCTATGGAAAACACTAGAATGTGACTTATAGCTGTTCCTTCCAAATGCTAGGATATCTCAGGCCAAAGTCCTAAATTCGAAAGACAATGCATTCCAAACACGAACCACACCTTTTAATCAATCTTGCAGATTGCTTTCACGTCCACTGCCTATCTCTGTGGTGCATACACTGCAATTCTTTCACACATGAATTCTTTCTTGTGAAGCCTTTTCTGTTTCTCACTTGAAGCAGCACTGTCTGGGGACATAAAGGTAATGTTCACAAGTGTTGGCAGAACCACATTTCAGTGCCTACACTGGAGTTTGGGTGAAGGAATCTTAAGTGAAAGAGAAAGAGGGATATGAAGAGGGCGCCCCAGTTTCTTTGGCCGTTTAGGGTGCTCACTCTGCCACTCCAACCTCTACATTTTTTTCTTTCATTATGCAATTTTATTTGAAAAGAGATTATAATACCTTAAAGGAGGTGTTCCACATTAATACAGTAATCACTTATAGTTCTAAGACCTATATACTATTTTCATTTGGCAAACTACCTTCTTCATAAAAGTCTGTTTCATATGATAGTGTATTATAAGGCCCATAATTTTACTTCTGTTATTTGTAATGTTGTTGTCTTTATATTAAGTCATAACTATTCCCCCATAAGTTCTATTTTTCAGTATGAAAATGTTAAATGTTAATTCCGTTGATATGCGTAGAGAATTTACTGACTCATATTTCTAATTCAGGACATATGGATTGTTTCCGAGTTTTTGCTTTACAGATAATGCTGCACTGAGAAGGACTGCATTGCATCCTGAGAGCTCAGATAGATACATGAGGCATAGACCAGGCACTTAACACATATGATTTATAAGGCTCCCAATCACTGTTCAGGATGGATACTGTCTAGCCTGTTTTACAAATGAGGAAACCCGAGGCTAACAGAGGTAAAATACTTCCCTAAGGGCACTCAGTGAGCAAGTGGCAGAACCAGCATTTGAAATTCATATCTATCTGACTCCAGACTTCATTCTTTCTCCCCTATGTCACAGAACTCTTTATTGGAATTTCCTCAAGAAAAAAATCCCAAGAGTGGAACTGTGGAATCAAAGAGTGTGACTACCTCTATGGCCCTTGTTACCTACACATCAATGAAAATCCACAGTGAAAAGGAGACAAGAAAAATTATGTGTAAACCTATCGTCTACCTTCCCTAAAGATCTCATGCTCTTTCTGGTCAGTGAGGAACACTGTCAGGCTCCATTTTTTATATTTGAGAAAATGATATGCAGGGAAATTTAATTATTAGCTCATTTTTCATACAACCAGATTTATTTTGATTTTATACAAAATATTAGAAAATGACACTCAAAATTTAGCACATTGTAAGTAAAATGTCATTAATATCACAAACAATTTAAATATTTGTTTGCAACTCTATTGGCATAGACAGAATGCTTCATAAACAGAGGTATGCATATTTAATCTGTGAATTACTAAGGGACCTTTGTATAGCAAAAATTAGAGAGGTCCCTTTAGCCAGAATAAAAATAAACGTCAAGGAGACAAAGGGATGCTTTCATGGTTTGAGATACACTATTATTATTATGCCTTTTCAACAAGTATCAATGCTCTCTCTTCCCTTTCACTGGAAACAGTGGAACCTTTGCTGAACTGACAGTCAATTAGAGCCAGTCAACAGAAACTGCTTTGGGTCACATGGCACCAAGAACTGTTGTTGCCATCGCAACTGCACTATGATAAATTAGCCTGTCTCCACTAAGTATTTGGTTTGCCTACATGCCCTAGAAGGTGCCGTTTTGATATTCTCCTTGACAGTTTTGAGCTAATCTCTGATTCAACCTTTTCAGCAGGTGTGCTAACATTTACATATATTGGGGTAGAGCAAAAGGAAATTAGTATTTTTGACTCATTAGATACATGTGTCAGTGTTTCTAAATGATTACCATATTTAAGGAGTATTTTCACAAAGTTTGATCATTGTTTTAGAAGCCATTCTACACAAGGTTAATATGAATTTATTTCACCTCTTGAATACTTACATGTTAGCGTCACTTAGTAATTGAGATAAACTATTAGATCTAGGAAAGCTAGAGGAAAAAATATTAGGCATAAAAGCACTGGAGCTTGTAATAGCTTAAATAATTATTTCTCAAAAATTAGCATATTTTCATTGTTTAGAGGATTACTCTCAATAAATTCTGTATATTATAACAATTTGCTTCTTTCTAGAGGTGAGTTAGGGTGAGTTTAAAGAGCTTGTTTTTTTAATTTACTATCTCTTGTATAGTTACGTTTAATGAGGTTCATTGATATTGGCATGTGAAATGCAATAAAGCATATTGTGATCTCAGACAAGGTATATGAAAACAATGAATCATCAATATTTAGCAACAATGTAAAATGTTTTGTTTGCAAGGTGTTTCATGTAAATTTTCTCCTTTAATTTTTAATACTCCCTGATAATGTAATGATACCCATTCTACAGATGATGAAGAACAGTTTAAGAAGGTAAGAAAACTGCCAGTTTCAATGAAATGAATATAGCGCTAATTTATAATCAAGTATCTGAACCAATTATAGATTCTTTAAGCTGCATCACTATCAAAATGATTATTTTTTCCCCTAAGTATTTACATAACATACATGTTAGTTGACAGCTTTATATATTATTTATAAAAATTTAGCAATTTTAAAATCTTAAATATAGTAATACATCTGCGCTGAAGTTGCATGAAAATCTGCATACCACGCTCATGCTCAGTCACTTCAGTTGTGTCCAATTTTTTGTGATCTATGGACTATAGCTTGCTAGGCTCTTCTGTCCATGGGGTTCTTCGGGTAATATACTGGAGGGTGCTGCTGGGCCCTCCTCCAGGGGATATTCCCAATCCAGGAATCAAACCCGTCTCTCCTGTGTCTCCTAATTGCAGGCAGGTTCTTTACCTGCTAAGCCACCTGGGAAGGCCCCTGCATACTATACACAGAACTTAAATAAAAGGATACCAAAGAAATATGACCTATATTAAGGAATTATCAACATTACTTTTCCCCCATTTTTTTCCTGCACTGGGAAAAAAAAGAAAAAAGGAAAATCACAAAAAAGCACAATATAATAATAGCAAATTTCAAATTTTAGACTTAAAATGATCATATGGTTACTGGAAGGGAGAATGAAGGCTAATACTGTTTGTTGTAGGAAGACCGCATTCTCTCCTCCTCTGTCTGTCTTTCAGGGTTTGGCTCATTTTTGAGCCCATGCTTCCCCAGTGGTAGCCCATGGATAAGCAACCTGCGCTACCTGAGGGAGTTGGAACAGCAGAATCTAAGGCACGACCTCAGTTCCACTCAACTAGAATCTGTGTTTTAGTAAAGTCCTTAGTGAACTATGTGGTGATCTATCTATGTGCCCTTTCTGTGGTAATCTATGTGGTGATCAGTGGACATGGGTTTGTGTGGACTCTGGGAGTTAGTGATGGACAGGGAGGCCTGGAGTGCTGTGGCTCATGGGGTCGCAAAGAGTCGGACACAACTGAGCGACTGAACTGAACTGATGTGGCCTTTAATATTCACTGCAACTATTACCAACAATCAGGGAAAAGAAGAAAGAAACTGAGTATCAAGCCCAGTGGTTTCAAGTGCCTAGATTAATACTCCAGGGACCTAAGGGTTTAAAACTAGGAGGGCTCTGGGTTAATAAACTGCTCACCCATTGACCTGACAGATGAAAAACGATATAATCCATCAGCAATAATCTGCATCTTCAGGTGAACTGATTGTTCAGTAGTGGAGCTGGAACAAGGTGAGTCTTAAAATGAGACTGTGAGGTCTATGATGCCAGGGACTATATCTGGCATAGAACACACACACACACACACACATACACACACACACATACACACACAGAATCTCTTTTGAAAAAAATTTGTTACAGGAAAGACCCAAAATCTGCAATGCTTTTGTTTGGGGAAGTCCTATGATAAAGTTTGATCCCCTAGGGACAATTTATCCACAGAAGAATCCAGACGGAAACACAAGATCAACAGCTTCCTAGCCTTGATAATGAGTCAAGCCCAGGGTTAAAATGAAGTTTGCGTTACTTTTTGAGATACCAAATGCCAGTGTCTGGACTTTTTCTGTATCTTAACTGAGCTTTCCTGACTCCCTTCAATCAAATATTCCTTGTCTTGAATCATTCCGTAAGAACTTCCTGACTTAGTAACTAGCTAATATAATAAGATGCATATGCTAGTCATTTCCTAAAAATGAATAACATTCATTTTGAGAGAAAATGTCCTAATCCAAATGTGTGCCAGTAATGGAAGAATGATCCGTTTTCCTATTCCACTGATAGGAAGAGGCACTTTGTGATACTTGACACATGGTGACTCTTAAGACAAATGGTGACTCTTAAGACACTGGGTTTAAGCTACTTGAGTCTGGCCGGTTGATGCTATTACTTGTAACCTTTAGACAAATTAATAAAGTTAAAATATATCTTTAGCCTGCCAATAGTTTCCATTAAAAAGGTTTGTATAGGCATTAAAATTATGTTAACAGAATTCAAATGAAAGAAAAACAATTATTGTACAGTTCCACTATTTCAACAAGCCAAATCATTTTCATCTTTCTCTATTTCCTTCTGGTCTTTTACAAGCAGTTTCTTTTTTAAAAAAATGTAATTTCAGTAATGACATCAATACTAATTGCCCCTGGCTTTGCCAACCCCACTAGAATCAGATATCTGTCACCAGTAGGCTGCATTCTGCCTGGTTTCAGAGCCAACTCTTCACTAGACAGGCTTTAAACCCAACATAGGCAGGTGGTGTTATACTGGTGGGTGTGGGGTGTGGGGATAGAAATTATTATTGTCCATTAAATATTCAAGTTCTTTAAATTTTTACATATAATAAACAACTCCAAATTCCTCTCATGTAGTTCTTCCCTTATATTGAATTATTTCTTTTTTTCTTTTTTTAAATTTAAATTTATTTATTTTAATTGGAGGCTAAATTACTTTACAATATTGTATTGGTTTTGCCATACATCAACATGAATTTGCCATGGGCATACACATGTTTCCCATCATGAACCCCCCTCCCACCTCCCCCCCAACACCATCCCTCTGGGTCATCCCTGTTCACCAGCCCCAAGGATCCTATATCCTGCCATCGAGCCTGGACTGGCGATTAGTTTCTTATATGATATTACACATGTTTCAATGCCATTCTCCCAAATCATCCCACCCTCTCCCTCTCCCTGAGAGTCCAAAAGACTCTTCTATACATCTGTGTCTCTTTTGCTGTCTCGCATACAGGATTATCGTTACCATCTTTCTAAGTTCCATATATATGCATTAGTATACTGTATTGGTGTTTTTCTTTCTGGCTTACTTCACTCTGTATAATAGGCTCCAGTTTCATCCACTTCATTAGAACTGATTCAAATGTATTCTTTTTAATGGCTGAGTAATACTCCATTGTGTATATGTACCACAGCTTTCTTATCCATTCATCTGCTGATGGGCATTTAGGTTGCTTCCATGTCCTGGCTATTATAAACAGTGCTGCGATGAACATTGGGGTACACGTGTCTCTTTCAATTCTGGTTTCCTTGGTGTATAATTTACCATAAGTGAGATATGAGGTTTAGAAATGCAAACATTTTTGTTGCTCTTTAAATATAATGAAAATCACTTTCACAAAGCTTTTTTTTTTGCTCCATCCCTAAAGGTTTGGGGTGGGAATGGAGACTGGCACTGGAAAATTGCAAGAACTCCCCAAGATGCTCAGATGAACTCCTCTGAGCTGAAATGACCAGGTAAGTGTGATGTTTTCACTGCACTCAAACTAGCCATGGTATTAACATTTAAATTTCTTTTTTAATTTAGTAGCTATAAATAGTCCCTTGATCTCTTATTGTTATAGTTTTAACTGACATATATTTCAATCTATAGAGTGCACTGTTTGCTTCTTTTAGCTCTATAGTGTGTTGAAAGATAGTTGAAGCAATTGCAAGTTACACCATCTCTAGGAAACTTATTTCAACTTAGTAGTCTCAACTCTTCATAGAGGATAATAAAAGAAAATGACTTAGCTGGAGGACAGGAATGTAGGGACATGGGGAAGGAGAGTATTTGTCCTTGACTCCAAAGAAATCCTCTGTGGAATATTCGACTCTGTAAATACCAAGAATGCATTGCTCTACACCAATGAATGGGGCAACACACTTTAAATTGTGCCTCAGAGTCAGAGGGTATCATCTGACATAACACTTCAATCTGAATAAAAAGGGCTTGCTGGGGAAAAACTCTTGCACTTAAATATCCTTTCAGAAAGTGAAGTGAGAAATGCTGGTGGTGGCATTTCTTTATAATGAAGCAGAGCTATAGGCTTGCTGGGTTTTGAATCTTTCCTGCCTGCTGAGCCTGGCCAGGGGCAATAATAAGTAGATATTTCATGCCACCATTTCTTCTTCTTTAGGTTTTAACGATGACTAGGTCCAGATGATGGGAAAGACCTTCAACTGTTTCTAGAGGGGAAAAAAGCCAAAAGCTATAAGAGAAAATAGTTTACAATTTGCTTCATATTTGAGGTTTTCAAATACCTTCCCAAGCAGTTATTAATTAATCAAAGAGAACTGAGCCTTAGTAAAGTAGGCATTCTTAATATTTCATGAAAAGAAGGGGAAAAAGGGAAAGAAATCTAGTGTTACAGAAGAAGTAGATTTGAAATAGTCCAAAGCAGCATCCTCATTCATGGATCACAGCCCTGTCATGGCAAAGTGGCTTGCATAAGCCAGTGAAGCTATGAGCCATGCCATGGAGGGCTACCAAAGAGACAGTGAGGGACAGAGGAGCCTGGGGTACAGCAGTCCATGGTGTCGCAGAGTCGGACATGACTTAGCCACTGAACAACAACAACAAAAAAGAAACAGCCACTGTTTTGGCTCTGTGTTGGGAATGATGGAAAATGTACTTATATCAATAACTAAACCACAAATTTGTTTACTAAAAGCAATAGGTTGTTCAGATAGATGTGCGCATGCATGCTCAACCACTCAGATGTGTCCAACTCATTGCAGCCTCAAGAACTGTAGCACTCCAGACTCCTCTGTCCTTGGGGTTTTTTTCAGGCAAGAATACTGGAATCGGTTGCTGTTTCCTCCTCTAGGGGATCTTCCCAATTCAGGGATTGAACCTGCATCTCCTGAGTCTCCTGCATTGGCAGGCAGAATCTTTACCGTTGAACCACCTGGGAAGCCCCAGATAGGCGGCAGTGCAGCAACGCTCTGGGATTTTTCAGAGCAGGATGGATTCTCTTTTCTATTCCTAGAGACTATCACAAAATAGGTATATAATAAGTGTCATAAGACATTGAGTCTTCCCAACACAAGTCACAAATTAGTTTATCAGGTGTTTACTAAGTCAAATGTATCAGAGATCAGATTTCAGTAGAATTAGATAAGAGAGTGACTAAATTGGATAAGGACAAGAATAGATGGGAAGAATAATAAGATAGAAAGCAATGTGATCTCATGCAAAGAGCATGCGGGCTTATGGGCCAGAAAATGTTAGATTTGAATTCTAAATGTGCTACTAACCTAGTTGCATAATCTTAAACATACTATATAAACTCTCTGCTTTCAAGTCTTCTGATCTATAAGACAGTTGGTAGGAGCTAGTGAATAAATACCAGTTTTCTTTCCCCTTGAAATGAAGAAGAACCAGCTGGTTAGGTTGTTTCAGTTCCCCTGATGAGAAAACAGTAGAACTGGAATAAATGACCCATTGTTCCTTCTTACTCCAAGAGTTCTTTAATCCTATTACAATTTAGGATTTATTTATTACAATTCATTCATATAGTATATCATAGAGATATATTCTCTATGATTAAATTTCAAGAAGCACCCACAAACTGATGGAAGATATTTTTATTTCTGTTAGGGCAAGAGTTTTCAGAACCTCCAAACCCTACTGGGTCAGTGACATCCATTTTGCTTCAAGAAAAGATTATGTAGTAAGACTTCCTTGCAATTATAGAGGCAAATGCGCTAGAGAAAGTGCTTTTGGATCCATTCCTTCTGTTATTTTTACCAAATATTTCTGTGTTTGCTTGAAATGCACAAATGATGTATTTCTTATCATATCTATCGTCACTAGCAGATCTAGTAATATAATTAACAGACAGCATCCAACAGGCCAGTGTGTGCCCCAGGGTGGGCCACTCAAGAAGTCTGTCTTCCTTTCTCTTAAAGATTTAGGATAGTGCTAGGCCAGGAATGGGAAATGTCAGGAACACATGCGATTATTGCCCTGCCTTGCTGATGGAATATATTCCTTGTAGAACAGTGCTCTCTCTCACTGAACCAGCACAAAACCTTGGCGTGTTCCTTAACATGGTGCTCTAAGCAGGCAGTACAAATTGGGGTTGGAAGTTAACATGAAATTTTTTGGCTCTACCTGCTCTAGAGTCATTTTACAATTGGGCTGAAGTTCCAGATTCAAACTGTGCAAAATAAGAACAAAGAAATAACCAAGGCATTTGCAGTGCCATTCATCTGTAGAAAATGAATAGAATCTGGAACCTGTAGGAATAGATCTCAGCAGGCCTAAGGCCTCATCCTGCTATGGAGATAGTCCATTTGGGAAAGAAAGCTCAAGCAAGCATGGAGAGAGATCCTGGAATTGTTACCAGTTATTTGCATCAGGCAGGTAACCTGAACTTGCCTTTATTGTCAGGAGGTGCCAAGGGGGTGCAAAACCCCATTTCCAAAGTTCTTATAGGATCCTCACCACAAGAATGTGGCAGAAGCAGCAGTATTAGGGTTTTTTCTGGGACCAGGAAAGACAGGACACCTTGTCCTCACTGGAAACACTGAAGGTTCTCCAGCTTTGTGCAGTCTGTATTGGTAAGACTATCCTTCATCTAATTGAGTGGAGCTCATTCTAGTCTACAGCTGCTGGCATTTTTCTGTCAAATCTTATTGCCATCACTTTGCTGCCTACCAAGCCAGGCCACAAACACAAATATATTTTTGTACTGTCAGATCTGGTCCCAAGCATTCCCTCCCAGAAGGAGAAGTAATCCAGAAGAAGAAATGAAAAGATGTACCATTCATGTCTTTTTCCAGCTGCCATGCTGAGGATGGAAACATTCCATGAACCTATATGCCATGTATTTGTGCTTGCCCACTTGAAAACGGGGGTTTCCCTGCTGGCTCAGTGGTAAAGAATCTGCCTGCCAATGCAGGAGACTCGAGTTCAACCCCTGGATCGGGAGGAGCCCATGGAGAAGGAAATGGCAACGCACTCCAGTATTCTTGCCTGGAGAATTCCACGGACAGAGAACCCTGGCGGGCTACAGTCCATGGTGTCCCAAAACAATCAGATACAACTTAGCGACTAAACAACTTGAAAACTGAATGGGGCAAAAATGTTATCTACTCGCATACATACAAAAGTGTAGTCCATTTAGAAAAGCAGGGCAGGAAAAAATAGACAAGATGTATTTGGAAAAAAAAGGGGGGGTGAAAATTAAAAAGAGAAAAGCAAGAAAAAAGGGGATTCTAACCAGCTGACAGTAGAAATAACTTCTTTTTGTGTTTCCAGGGCTCCCACAAAGTTTCATAAGTATTAGTCCAAGACTAAATATTTGTTGGAACAAAACTGAATAGAGAAAAGGGAGATAGGGAGACAGAAAAAAAAAAGAATGAAAATCGAAGATTTTTACATCAATGCCCTGTTTTATTTTAAAAAGTCCATGAACTAATGAAAAAAATAAATAAATAAGAATTTATATGCAGACTAAAAACCTCAGAAAGTTTGATTTTTCAAAAAACAAAATAAAATTGGCAACCTAAAGTCACATAAGATGGATACGTTAATGTTCAAATTGCACTGTCATATCAAAGACCTTCAAAATTTCTTGAAACAGTAAAGCTCTACTTCAAAAGTAAACTCTGTAGCTACTTGAAAATGAAAAAAAAAAGAGAGAGAGAGAGAGAGAGAGAGAGAGAGACAGCCTTCTGAGTCTGTGCTGGGAAGAAAAAAAGACAAGTATTTTAAAGCCAACTTCTAGAGGGCACATCAGGATTTGAAAGGATATAATAAAAGATCCCCTTACAGCTGCCTGAAATATATGACAGTATTTCAAGGAATTTGGCTAAGACAGACACTGACTCTCATTTGAGACTTTAAAATAGAAGACAAACTGTCCCAGCTTTCAGCAAATGCTTCATTGTTTCAGAAGGTATATACCCACAGGTATAGTTTCCTACCTTCTCTCCAATATCCCGTACTCAAAGGCAACTGCCTTGATGAGGTAACCCTGGCTTCACCAATTGATAATTTCCACATTTTAATCACCTCTTCCCAGTCTGCGGCTGCCATCTGTCTCTTCTAGAAGGGAAATATGAAACTGCAGTGGTAGAGACCTTTGTTAAAGAGTTTAAAGAAACAATTTTATGTTTTATATAATTTTTTTCATATTTTTAAAATAGTTGAAGCACAAAATTAAATCATCATTATCATACAAGAGCTATTAGCACATATATATACCTCTAGCCCAGGTAGCACACTGGCAGAGTCTGTCTGCCAAAACAGGAGACACAAAAGATGCAGGTTCAATCCCTGGGCCAGGAAAATGCCCTGAAGTAGGAAACGGCAACCTGTTCCAATATTCTTACCTGGAAAATTCCATGGACAGAGGAGCCTGGGGAACTACAGTTCATGGGGTCAAAATGAGTCGGATATGACTGAGCAAATGAACACACACATATACATCTAGGGTAAAAGCTTCATCATCTGTTCAGGCCATGATTAATCCTGGCTACTCCATTTCCTTCCCTCATTCAATTGGTAGCCAAGTCAATCTGGTCTATTCTTTCCAAATCACCCTTTTCATAGAAATCCCTTTTCCTTAGATCTAATCATCACTCTCCTGGATGGCTACAGATTCAATCTGATAAGGCCATAGTCTTCCTAAAAGTCCATCAGTGTGGTGTCCTTTTCTCCCAGGATAAACTGAATAGAAGAGGCAATGCCCTTCCTGACCTGGCCATTGTGTACTTCAGAAGTCTCTCCTCCACACTAAACTTTTCTAGACATTTACATGTGTTGTTCATCTTGGGTAGAATGTCCTGATCCACTAAAGCTGTTAGGTGGAAAACCCAAGAGTTCTTACAGTTTTTTTTCATCGTACTAATAGCACTTAATTTGTTTTTATCTGTATTACCCTATCAGTTCAGTTCAGTCACTCAGTCCTGCCCGACTCTTTGCAACCCCATGAACTGCAGCATGCCAGGCCTCCCTATTCATCACCAACTCCCAGAGTCCACCCAGATCCATGTTTATCGAGTCAGTGATGCCATCCAACCACCTCATCCTCTTGTCGTTTCTCCTCCTGCCCTCAATCTTTCCCAGCATCAGGGTCTTTTCAAATGAGTCAGCTCTTCGCATCAGATGGCCAAAGTATTGAAGCTTCAACTTCAGTATCAGTCCTTCCAATGAACACCCAGGACTGATCTCCTTTAGGATGGACTGGTTGCATCTCCTTGCAGTCCAAGGGACTCTCAAGAGTCTTCTCCAACACCACAGTTCAAAAGCATCAATCATTTGGCGCTCAGCCGTCTTTATGGTCCAACTCTCACATCCATACACGACCACTGGAAAAACCATAGCCTTGACTAGACAGACATTTGTTGGCAAAGTAATATCTCTGCTTTTTAATATGCTGTCGAGGTTGGTCATAAATTTCCTTCCAAGGAGTAAGCATCTTTTAATTTCATGGCTGCAATCACCATCTGCAGTGATTTTGGAGCCCCCAAAATAAAAGTCTGACACTGTTTCTACTGTTTCCCCATCTATTTCCCATGAGACAGGATGCCATGATCTTAGTTTTCTGAATGTTGAGCTTTAAGCCAACTTTTCACTCTCCTCTTTCACTTTTCTCAAGAAGCTTTTTAGTTCCTCTTCACTTTCTGCCATAAGGGTGGTGTCATCTGCATATCTGAGGTTATTGATATTTCTCCCAGCAATCTTGATTCCAGCTTGTTCTTCCTCCAGCCCAGCATTTCTCATGATGTACTCTGCATATAAGTTAAATAAGCAGGGTGACAATATACAGCTTTGATGTACTCCTTTTCCTATTTGGAACCAGTCTGTTGTTCCATGTCCAGTTCTAACTCTTGCTTCCTGACCTGCATACGGGTTTCTCAAGAGGCAGGTCAAGTGGTCTGGTATTCCCATCTCTTGAAGAATTTTCCACAGTTTATTGTGATCCACACAGTCAAAGGCTTTGGCATAGTCAATAAAGCAGAAATAGATGTTTTTCTGGAACTCTCTTGCTTTTTCAATGATCCAGCAGATGTTGGCAATTTGATCTCTGGTTCCTCTGCCTTTTCTAAAACCAGCTTGAACATCTGGAAGTTCACGGTTCACAGAAGCTCTTTAATAAGCTAATGATTCTCACCATTGGTTTGGTTCCAACACCAGAAAACTCTGGCACACAATAGTTAGGAGATTAATCTTTGTAAATAGATGCTCCTGATATCATCTTTAGACTAGATACTGTGAGTTCACAGAATAGCTATAGTCTAATACAATTATAATTATGTTCTCAGCTGGCTCAGAAACAAGTGAAAATTCATTATTCCATGTCTATTCCAAGCTTCCTCAATGACCATCCACCCCCCAAAAAAGAGTAAGGCTATATAGCCTGTTGAAAGAACCAAAAATCAAATAATAGATTATAGTTGCTAGAGGCTTGCCAGTTTAAAAACAGTTTGTGTAGCCCTGGTTACTTAAAGGTCATGTGTAAGAATAAACACAATCTTAACTTAGTCCATTTTGTAAAAAGTAAGTTTATGTTACCATTAGAAAACATTGCTATATGAATCAAGTTGACCTGTAAATCTGAGATACCACGTTTTTCTTTATTCTTATACAAACTCTCTTAAAATCACATGTTTAGTGTCAAGAATTAGCTTTATTTATTTATTTATTTATTTTTGGCCACATCAGGAGGCATGTGGGATCTTAGTTACCTGACCAGGGATGGAACCCATACCCCTACAGTGGAAGCACAGCATCTTAACCACTGAAGAAGTGGAAGCCCCAAGAATCAGCTATTTCTAATCCTGAATCTTCTAATGAGGAAGGTGAAGACATAGACCAGTCATGTGTCCAATCCCTAAGTGGACTGTTTCATGGGTCCTACCCAAGAAGAATAGGAAAATTGTGGGATTTTGAATAAGTTAAAGAAAAATTATACAAGCTAAAAGTAGTTGGGATATGGGGAAATGGTAGAAGGGGAGAAACTGGAGGGTTTCTTGAAAAAGTCTGAGCATTGATTAGGATAATTATTAACATTTTATTCAAAGGCTATCTGTATAAGCAGATTTTGGATGCCAAGCCAAGTGCAAACCTATCAGAAAAAAACCTATACCAGAAGATCTGATCATTAGTTTTTATACTAGCTTGTCATTAAAATGACTTAAATATAAAAGTTGTATTTTAGACAAGCAAAATGTATCTGAAGTTTCAATATATACTGTGTAATGTTGTGAGACAAATGGCTCCATCTCTGATACAGAAACTGCAATACGTCCTTTCAATTCAGTTCAGAGTTCTTGAAGGGCAGTGCAGTGATTTTCAAAGTAAATCAATAAAATTTCACACCATTTTAGGGCCTATTCTTGAAAAAGAAGTTAAACCCCCTGTGTAAATTCAGATCATTTCCCAACATAGTTTCCAATATGAAATGATCAAATCAAAATGTTTTGAGTACCATGAAGAGAGATACCACCATTTTATACTTGAGTTTTTAAAAATAGAATATTTTATTACTTTGCAGGGAATCTATGAAATAAGAATCTCATTTACCTAAGTTTTATATACAAAATATGCAAACATTGAATGAGCAAAATAAGGAATATTCCTTAGGGGGCAGCTAACAAATGGAATAAACTCCAAAATGATACTGCAAACAGATTTAACTGTAATTTTATATTATTCAACTCTAACATGCAATAGAGAAAAATGCCAAGCTGCTGAAAGAAAACACATTCTTAAAAAAAAAAAAATCACACAAACAACAACAACAACAAATCATGCCAGCTTCCAAATATTCTGCTTCTATTTCTATTTTTTAGTTATTGGTTTCAGAAGCAAGTCTATGTAATTAATCCTGCTTCTTCCTTCTCCCCTCCCCACATCATGATGGGCCACACAATATACCGGAACATCTTACAGAGAGCATACACATGTGAATTCCTAATGCATTTCATGATGCCATGTTAAAAACTGGAAAATAGTTTTTCTGGAAGGTGAAGGACAAAATATATGTATTAGCTTTTGCTAGGCTAAATTATAGCAATGGAATATTTTGTCCTAAGAATGTCCTAAGAGAGCATTCTTATGTGCTTTTCTTAAGTTCTATGCTGTTTTCCTTGAAGAACAGTTGCAAAAGAGAAGACGTTGGAGTCAGAAGTCTTGGCCCTAAAACATGGCTATGTTAATTATTGTGTTTGTGACTTTAAAACAATTACTTCATAATTAGCTAGTTTTCTGTGATGCAGTATAGATGAAATATCACACCTTTCCTATCAGGATAAAATGCTGAGCAGAAAATAATTAAGCTTGAATTGTTTTACTGATTTACTAGGATGACTTTCTTGGTCAAAATAAATGTTGCTCTGTCTCAGTGCCAATTCTGTCTCTGAATCTTTGTACTTTGCATATCTGCCTTTCTCTGAAACTCAGAAGACCTCAAGATGGTTTTGGATTGGGACAGGTAATCCTAAGTAAGCCCTGCCTCTTAACAATGAGAAGTTAGATTCCCTCTTTTGCTCGCCACAACCCCTACATAGTTATGACAACCTGCACAGCAGAGAAATGAAGATAGGGTTATTCAAAACCATATTTAGTTATAAGGAAAGTAATAAAAAGGGCTTCATGGGGAGAAATCCATTAGTTTTTAAAATCCATTTTTGTTTTCATTTGGCCAGCCTTGATCCAGAGGTAATGACTTCTTTACCTGGTTGGTTACCTATATTTGCATATAAGCAGGACAATGACATTAAGGTATATACACATCTACAATGTAACAGAGGCACCCAGAACTATGGTCAGACTTTGAGAAGGACCATTCCCATCATCTGGGGGCTCTTCATTATTAAATAAATGAAGTAAAGCCAAAACAGAGTTAACAAAGCTTGGGCACATTTTAAAGTACATGTTTGAGAAACCAATGTTTTCAGCATTTAGAAGACGGCAATGACGACCCTGTATGCAAGACAGGGAAAGAGACACAGATGTGTATAACGGACTTTTGGACTCAGAGGGAGAGGGAGAGGGTGGGATGATTTGGGAGAATGACATTCTAACATGTATACTATCATGTGAATTGAATCGCCAGTCTATGTCTGACGCAGGATGCAGCATGCTTGGGGCTGATGCATGGGGATGACCCAGAAAGATGTTATGGGGAGGGAGGTGGGAGGGGGGTTCATGTTTGGGAATGCATGTAAGAATTAAAGATTTTAAAATTTAAAAAAAAAAAAAAGAATACAATATAATTAGGTAGTATTTCTTTATTTTCTCTGTCTTGACCATTATCTTTACTGACCCCTTTTTAATATTTCCAAAAAGCTTTGCCCTTTTATCTTCTGTGTTTTGGTGAGGTGAGAACATGAGGAGCGGAAGATCTGCCAGCTGCTCAAGAGTCACTGGCTGGAGACAACTCAGGGGAAGAGGAAAATCTGAGCACATAATCTGCTATGAACTCAGTTGAATGCATATGTATCATTTTATTTCCATGCTTAGACATTTCATAGTTACTCATATAGGTCTTTGAAATCCTTAAGAAAATTGTTGATTTTGTTAATTTTATTCAAGTAAAGGAGTGGAAATAAAACATCAAATAAAAATAAGTATAATTTAGTCTCAGCTTAAGCAAATGTCTTCGGTTAATTTCTTCTGCTGATTTCTATAGGTAAAGGGTCATATAGTAAATATATTAGGTTTTATAGGCCATATAATCTGTCACAATCACTCAACCCTGCCATTATGGCCTGAAAGTGACCATAAGAATATATAATAAAAGAATGGGCATGGTTATGTTCCAATAAAACTTTACTTATGGAAATTTAAATCTCATATAAATTTTATGTCATAAAGTTATACTTGCTTTGATTTTTCTCAATTGTTTAAAAATGGAGAAATCATACTGAGCTCAGTGGCTATCTAAATCAGGTGGTAGGCCACATTTGGCCTACCAGGCAGAGTTTGCCAAGCCTGGTTTAATCTCACTGTTCTAGTTTAACTAACAGCTGTACAGCAGTGGCCTAGGGTCACTCATGTTCCCAACTGAGAAGTTTCATAGAGGTAACATCTTTCAGCTTTGTTCAAAATGTTCCTGGAAAAAGTTAAACAAGTGTAGTCAACTCATACAAGTCACAATTATTTTTTTTACCAATTAGCTTGAAAAATGTCACTGTTAATTTTAATCACAAAAATCATTAATGCATACTCTAGACTCTGTATCAAGTCTGGTAAAATTTTGTTTTCTAAGATCACCCTTTAAGTTTTGAAGCTTATGTACCCCAGTATCTCAAAGCTTTTTGCTTTTACTAACGTAAACAAAGCCCACAGTTTCATGGAGATTGAAATGGGAGTGATGGAGGGAAAGTAGAAGGAATGGAATCGGCTTCTTGTTTATTTTATTTTGCCAAAAGATTCAGAGAAGTATATGTTTATCATTCTTTCTCTAAACTGAATTAACACGTAATATTTTCAAATAAGTCTGTTATCTTTAGAAACAACTAATTTTTCACCCCACTGATCAAACTTGATTTCTTTATTGCTATTTTCATTTTCTATGTTCTCTTTAAGCTCTACCCGAATCATCCACAGAACAATTTCATTTTTTCTTTTAAAGTTCAGCTTGCTCAACATCTTTGGATCTCTTTGAAAATGTATTGATGCTGTGGCTGATAGTCTGTTTATTATAGTAACTATTTATTATAGTAACTATTTGTGGTTGGTGCCTTGTCAAAGAATGCACATCCCTACTACTAAAAAATGACTCACAGTTCATAGTGACAGCTTTACTTCATTATTGGATGAGTCCCTAGTTAACTGTTAAAAAAAAAAAAGGAAACTAAAAAACAAACCACAACCACCACACAGATGACAACAAAAACAAAACAATTCAATTAACCACATTATCTGGCTCCTCAGATCTACCAGCTAAGTATATAACGGAGGATATCCTAGGGAGGGATTGAGGGCAGGAGGAGAAGAAGGCAACAGAGGAGGAGATGGTTAGATATCATCACCAGCTCAATGGACATGAATTTGATCAAACTCTGGGAGAGTGAGGACAGAGAAGCCTGATGTGCTTCAGTCCATGGAGTTGCAAAGAGTCAGACACGATTGAGTGACTGAACAACAACAATATACCTTAACATCACTGGCATGCTGGTTAATACTTAAGAACCAGTCGTCTAGAAAAAGAGGCCCGATCTGTAGCTTTTGATGATTTCTATGATGTTAATATTCCCACCATGGTCCATTATAAGTTCTCAGTGTAACATATTTGTGTCTAGATTTGGGGAGAGATGGATACAATTGGCTTTTATAACCAGTAAGAGCTAGCTTCAGCACATCACTGCCTGCTACTGTACTAAAAAACTACAGTAATTTCTCCCCATATCTAATAGAGAAACTGTAAAGCATAACTTCTTCCTATATTTGCTTAAGCAAAATGTAAAGTAAAAAATGTACAATGAAATATAATTGCATAAATGTACAGCTATAAAAATAAAATCCTCTAAATGATTGAAATATGGATAAATATTAGACTTTAAAAATACAGGCTAACTTACAAATAAAGATCTTGATACTTTATATCTTTTAGTAAAATTTAAAATTGTTACATATTGTTACAGAAAATTGTTACAGAAAAATGATCATTTATGTCAGTAGAGGATTGCCCTACTCAGGCTCAGTGGTAAAGAATTTGCCTGCAATACAGGAGATGCAAATTCAGTCCCTGGATTAGGAAGATCCCTTGGAGAAGGAACTGTCAACCCACTCCAGTATTCTTGCATGGGAAATCTATGGCCTGAGGAGCTTGATGGCTGCAGTCCATGGGGCTGTAAAGAGTTGGACATGACTTAGTGACTAACCAATAACAACAAAGTATCAGTAGAAGCTAATTTTTAAGACAAAACCTTTCATTAGATATATTTTCTCTTTCAAATTATGGCAATTCCAGTATAATCTCAATATGCATTTCTCTTCTGTGTGACTTTTAACTTCTTTTTTCCCAAATATTAACATTTTACAGTACACCATGGCATTTATAATATGATTGATTGAAATGACTAGTGCAGCCTAAAAGGAGTGAGAACATCCTGCTATTTTATTGTATTGATTTGTAACATGAGTGATAGATGTTCATGGTACAGAGAGAAGAAATCTGTGGCTTCCTTGTAGAACTGAGTCCCTAAAATGTATCCAGTTCAGTGAACAAGACTCTTGTTAAGATATTTATTGTTTATCTTGCTTTTCACTACTTAGAACAAAAACACTTTACTCGTTTTACATTCAAACAAGGTTATCAGTATGACAGTAAACATAACCTAGACATAATGAGATCAAAATGTAAATTCTCACTGGATTTCCTAAGGGGCACACTCTAAAAGTGAAATCTCCTTATAAGGATGAACCAGGCCTGTTGGTGACTGAGACTATGTTTAGACAATACTTAGTAACTTAACAATTTATCCAATCTTAGATATTCATATTTATATCCTAATTTCTAGGTTCTACAGAGCCACAGTGGGCCTCAGCTAGTGTGTTTATTTAATGATTATATTCGTAGGAATTGAAAAGGGTTGCAATGATATGGAAAAGTACTCTTTGAGGGAAAATACTAAATCTCACACTCTGAATTTAACACAGTAGTTATTTAGGAAAATAGTAAGTTCTTAAAGATTTTATTACAAGGCATCAAGGTGCTACATGGGTGATGATCTCTATTAGGATCGCCAGAAGGGGAGAGAGTGGGGCTGAATCTTGAGGAATCTTATGAGGCAAAACAAAAAAGTCCAGAAAGATCATAAGAGTTTAAAAATATGTAAAACACAGAAAAGTAAAAAATCATGGGTTCAGTAGAATAGAGATATTCAAAAAGTAGCTAGATGGAAAAGGGAAGTAAGGTACTTGCTTGTGAATAACAGAACATTATTTCTAGCAAATAAGATCTTCGGGGACTCTGGAAACAGCATTTGGTAAGAGATAGGAATAGTTGATGGCAAAAATTTGACAGGCTGTATTTCCTAGCAGGACCAAGGCAGGTTGGGAACACCAGATGACAGTTCAGTTCAAGGAAAGGTAAAAAGGCGTGTGACAAGGAAGGAGGTATTTATTTGAGTGAAATTGAAGTCAAGTTCTCTAGCTGAGGAAGATTATAAGTGATAAAAGGTGGGAGTGATGCTAGATAAGAAGGCTAGATTGAAAGAACTGGAGATTTCAGGGCTGAGAAGCACGTTATAATGATATATGCCAATGTCCATTCGGTGAATAGGAACTACATTCTGAGGTTGGAATGGAAACAAGAATGAAAAGCATAGGTAATGTCAGAGAATTACCAATAGTGCATATTCCAGCTTTGATCCACATGCCAACTAAGGTCCTAAATACTAGTGAAATAAAATGCCTTCCAAGGGCAAGGGGAATTCACAAAACCCACCTCCAAAATTTGTTAACACTGGAGATGCAAACCTATCTAGTCCTTTCAGATACTTTACAACAGGTTATACAGAAGACTTCTTAAAGGAGATATCTTGTTTTCCAGAACCAAAGATACTTTAAGGCTACATACCATAAGCTTTTCTAGTTCTCAGACAAACCAGCCTGACAATAATTATTGGGTTCTGCTCTGTGTATGTGGGCAGAATAATGCTCCCCCAAAGATGACTACGCCCT
The DNA here is from genome assembly GCF_016772045.2 of Ovis aries. NCBI lineage: Eukaryota > Metazoa > Chordata > Mammalia > Artiodactyla > Bovidae > Ovis > Ovis aries. The sequence goes on from NC_056054.1 coordinate 214,244,951, forward strand.
AATCCTAAGAACATGTGAATACATTGCCTTCCATGGCAAAAGGAACTTTGCAGATGTGATACGCAGACAGACCTAATCTAAAATCAGTAGTTCGTAATGAATCCAGCCCCACCACTGCAAGAAATTGAAATCTGCCAACGACCTGAGAAAACAAGGAATTCGATCTTACCATAGAGCCTGCAATTACAAACACAGTCCTGCTGACACCTGATTTTAGCCCAGGGAGACTTGTGTCTGACTTTCTAATTTCTTGATTATAAGATAAAAAGTGTATGCTGTCTTAAGCCACTAAGTCTGTGGCATTTGTATGGCAGCAATGACAGGGAGGCCTGGCATGCTGTGGTTCATGGGGTCGCAAAGAGTCGGACACAACTGAGCGACTGAAATGAACTGAGAGAAAAGCTAATACATTGTGTGACTCTGAAATTTCTATTAGAGTGTATCTTTAATGAACATCAAAGAAGAATGAGAATCAATTTAAAGAATCTTTCAGGACAGTGAATGACTTGGAGATTCCTTCCCTCATCCCAGGTGGTTGGAAAAGTTGTCAGCTATCAAGGAGTATTCCATTCTTATAAACTTGAACCTCTGAGATGAACTGTGTCTAGCGATGAACTTGCATGCTTTCCTTTTACCTCTTGGTAAACCACCATGCTCCACAAGTTCCCCAGGCTTCTGCCCAGGTTCCTGTAAAATAGTGTGCTGGATGTAGGCATCCAGTGGGACCAGACTAACTATATAATGATAATCATCTTCAGTTCAGTTCAGTTCAGTTCAGTCACTCAGTCGTGTCCAACTCTTTGCGACCCCATGAATCGCAGCACGCCAGGCCTCCCTGTCCATCACCAACTCCCGGAGTTCACTCAGACTCGTGTCCATCAAGTCAGTGATGCCATCCAGCCATCTCATCCTCTGTCATCCCCTTCTTCTCCTGCCCCCAATCCCTCCCAGCATCAAAGTCTCTTCCAATGAGTCAACTCTTTTCATGAGGTAGCCAAAGTACTGGAGTTTCAGCTTTAGCATCATTCCTTCCAAAGAAATCCCAGGGTTGACCTCCTTCAGAATGGTCTGGTTGGATCTCCTTGCGGTCCAAGGGACTCTCAAGAGTCTTCTCCAACACCACAGTTCAAAAGCATCAATTCTTCGGCACTCAGCCTGCTTCACAGTCCAACTCTCACATCCATACATGACTACTGGAAAAACCATAGCCTTGACTAGACGGACCTTAGTCAGCAAAGTAATGTCTCTGCTTTTGAATATACTATCTAGGCTGCTCATAACTTTTCTTCCAAGGAGTAAGAGTCTTTTAATTTCATTGCGTTATTATTACTGCAAACTCTATGATAGTGATATAATGGAACTCGATACCAAATCCATTGTGTCATAAGAGAGAAAGCAACCAGTTTGGGAATGGTAGGAAAGAGGACATAGAGGTGCTTCATGGGATTTTAAACAGTGAATAGGAATTTGAAAATTGGATACATTGACAGGATGTTTTACACAAGAGTAAAGGTACAAGTAAGGGCATGTAGAGGGGAAATGACTTTGGTTCCTTCTCATTCAAACCCTGCATGAACAAGGATAAAGCATGGAAGTGGCAGGAGGCCAAGGATGTTGCTGGATAAATATTCAGAGCTCATATCATGAAAGACCTTCTATGACATGAAAAGGAGTTTGGGATTTATAAACAATAGGCAAGCTACTACAGAATTTTTAGCAGAGGAAAACAAACTCATATTTATGCTTCTGAGGCAACATGAAGGACAAACAGAGCTGGTTTAATCAGAGTAAAGAAACAGGTTAGGAGCCCATACAATAATGTTTACACCAAAAAAGATCAAGGACAAAGGTAAAGTGATAAACATAAGGTGAAGATCTGAAAATACTTAGAGTTTGCAGGATTTGGTAACCTTTCATGAGGATGACTAAGGAAAGAGTCAAAGATCATCATTAATCATCACGATCACCATCAAGAGTAGTTTCTGCTGGTGCTTATATAGGTCTGCCTCTACGTTAAGAACTCAGCACTAAATTATGTCATGCTACTAGCACAATAAAACTGAGAATGGTATGACTGTTACATCCATTTTGGAGGTGGAAAAACTGAGATTTAAAGAGTCACACTGTTAGTTTGAGAGCCAACTTCCAAATCACGACAGTTGACCTCAGAACCCATATGCTTTATAGCTCTTAACCACCATGTCATTGCCCACAAGGCTTATACCCAAGTTAATGGCTTGAGTGACTAGGTGGATGGGGGTATCTCTAATGAGAAAAGTCAGAAAAGAGAGATAATAGCTTGAGCTGGAAATAATTTCCATTTAGGACATGTGACTTTGAGGTGCTATGAGACGTCTAGGTGAAGAACCAGAGGACTCGGATTTGGGGTCTGATTTCTCAGAGAGTTGTGGATGGGAGATAACTGTTTTTGTTCTGAATCTCAGTCTGGGTTAAGCATTAATGTAACTAGCAGGTATACAAGAGGCAGGGGACTAGGAACTACACAGCTATAATATAGATTCGAAAGCTAGTGGAGGTGATGGAATTCCAGTTGAGCTATTTCAGATCCTGAAAGATGATGCTGTGAAAGTGCTGCACTCAATAAGCCAGCAAATTTGGAAAACTCAGCAGTGGCCACAGGACTGGAAAAGGTCAGTTTTCATTTCAATCACAAAGAAAGGCAATGCCAAAGAATGCTCAAACTACCGCACAATTGCACTCATCTCCCACGCTAGTAAAGTAATGCTCAAAATTCTCCAAACCAGGCTTCAGTAGTATGTGAACCGTGAACTTCCAGATGTTTTTAGCAAAGGCAGAGGAACCAGAGATCAAATTGCCAACATCCGCTGGATCATGGAAAAAGCAAGAGAGTTCCAGAAAAATATCTATTTCTGCTGTATTGACAATGCCAAAGCCTTTGACTGTGTGGATCACAATAAACTGTGGAAAATTCTGAAAGAGATGGGAATACCAGACCACTTGACCTGCCTCTTGAGAAACCTATATGCAGGTCAGGAAGCAACAGTTAGAACTGGACATGGAACAACAGACTGGTTCCAAATAGGAAAAGGAGTACATCAAGGCTGTATATTGTCACCCTGCTTATTTAACATATATGCAGAGTACATCATGAGAAACGCTGGGCTGGAGGAAGCACAAGCCAGAATCAAGATTGCTGGGAGAAATATCAATACCCTCAGATATGCAGATGATACTACCCTTATGGCAGAAAGTGAAGAGAAACTAAAAAGCCTCTTGATGAAAGTGAAAGAGGAGGGTGAAAAAGTTGGTTTAAAGCTCAACATTCAGAAAACTAAGATCATGGCATCTGGTCCCATCACTTCATGGGAAATAGATGGGGAAACAGTAGAAACAGTGTCAGACTTTATTTTCGGAGGCTCCAAAATCACTGCAGATGGTGAATGCAGCCACGAAATTAAAAGATGCTTACTCCTTGGAAGGAAAGTTATGACCAACCTAGATAGCATATTGAAAAGCAGAGATATTACCTTGCCAACAAAGGTTGATCTAGTCAAGGCTATGGTTTTTCCTGTGGTCATGTATCGATGTGAGAGTTGGACTGTGAAGAAAGCTAGGGCCAAAAATGGATGCTTTTGAACTGTGGTGTTGGAGAAGACTCTTGAGAGTCCCTTGGACTGCAAGGAGTTCCAACCAGCCCATCCTAAAGGTGATCAGTCCTGGGTGTTCACTGAAAGGACTGATGCTGAATCTGAAACTCCAGTACTTTGGCCACCTCATGAGAAGAGTTGACTCATTGGAAAAAACCGTGATGCTGCGAGGGTTTGGGGGCAGGAGCAGAAGGGGATGACAGAGGATGAGATGGCCGGATGGCATCACTGACTTGATGCACATGAGTTTGAGTGAAGTCTGGGAACTGGTGATGGACAGGGAGGCCTGGCGTGCTGCAATTCATGGGGTCGTAAAGAATCGGACACGACTGAGCGACTGAACTGAACTGAACTGACTGAATATAGATTCACTTCAGATATTTAAAAAAAAAGGGGGGGTGCTTCCCCAAATTTACACGGCAGTACACTATCGCCATCTACTGTTAAGGCTGTCAAGAACAACACTTCTTCTGAGGCAGCTTGAGACCTCCCTGCCTGTTATGGCAGTAACTCTTTGGCATGCTTCACTCCCCTCCCCCTCTAACTGCTGCAGTCACCATATTCAGTCACCTCACATTTCCCTGCCTCGTGGTTCCTGAGCCATAACTGGGATACAGACCTGGGCAGGAACCCCACAATAGTGTAGCAATGTGGAAATCATAGTAAGAGTTCCAATCAATAGATGCTATTACTTATTTCTCATTTCTTAAGTGTCATTTTCTTTTTTTGCTTTATCTTTTCCAAGTTCTGAATGCAGTGTTGACAGTGGGAAGTTATACACCTTTTGAAACTCATTTTTCTCATCTGTAAACTGGGGCAACTATTAGTTACTTAACAGTGCTCTCCTGAAGGTAGAAATAAAATGATGTATACCAAACATGTACAGGAAAATTCTAATACTGTTTTGTTCCTCTCAACCTTCATCTGGCCAACCCACATTTAGAAAGAATGCATCATATCTGGAAACAAAAGCTGCATAAAATGAAAACAGAGATGGCAGGAACTATTGGAGACCATGATATAGAAACTTATAAAGTATCCCGTATTCACAGGTCCCAGCAATAAAAGAAAGGTAACTAAAAATGAAAATACATAAAGATAAGGCAATTGCAAAGAAATATATTTAAATATGTATATAAAACTCTGTTGTAAAATATATTTAAAGTAGTGTTAATCGCTCAGTCTTGTCCGACTCTTTGTGAACCCCTGGACTGTCGCTAGGTTCCTTTGTACATGGGATTTTTCCAGGCAAGAATACTGGAGTGGGTTTCCATTTCCTCCTCCAAGGGATCTTCCCAACCCAGGGATCATACCCGAATCTCCTGCAATCCACTCAGATTCTTTACCATCTGAGCCACCAGGGAAACCCTTATTTAAAATAAGTAAATACTGATAAAGTGAAGTTTAAGTTTCAAGTATCAAGTTTCCATGATAAACAAAACCACTTCATCTCTGTGATCCAGTAGAACACTGATGCAGGTGACTTACTTCCCCATGAAGCCTGCTTCCAAAACGTAATTGCTATGACCTTGGCTGTAGAATATTCTGCCATTTAGTGCACTTTCCTGCGTATTCATTCATCAAGTATTTATTATTCACTGCTAGGTGTGAGGCAGTGTGCTAGAAGCAATTTGGTCTTTTCTGCATGACGGGCATTATTGTGACTTGATTAGGACAGAGCTGGAGGGTTTATTTAGGGATAGTATAATTAGATTTCAGTGGAGCACAGGGTATTAGAAAGGACCAACTTTTCTAAATTTGAATATGTTGGATTTCAGAAGAGTCCCCAGGATCCTTCAGTGGGGGCCACTCACAGTCACTGTCCTCGTAAATTTTGGGATTGTGCTGAGGAGGTTGGAAAATGGCCCTGAACGTTGGCCAGGAGTAAATCATTCCTGCTGTTAAACATTTGTGGATTTTTCAGCTAGAAAAAATTGGATTTGGGAATTTTGTTGGAAAAGGTAAAGGTCAAACTAGGCATTAGTGGAAGAGGGATGTACTGGGCAAAGATATCATGTACAGAAAAAAGAGAAATTATTATAGGGCTGTGCTTTGACCAAATCCAATATTCTTCAGGGATTTGAAAGGCTTTTTGTCTATAAACATTTTAAATGATTTTTCAGATTATTCAGATAACTTGAACATCCAACAAAATACCACATCAGGTTAAAGAGAATCTTGGGAGATATTATTAGCCTACAATGCTCCAAGCTGGGAAATGAGAGATCAACAAATGTATTTGCTACTTTTGGTTATTTAGGCTGTTGCATCTGATCAACAGCTCAAAGAACAAAGAGTGTACAATATTACTACTGTGTCCATAAGGTTTACAGTGTTTTACTGACATCACCTATCGACTGTTCGAACATCTATGTGTTATGTGGAACAAGTGGTCCTGTATCACCCTGTTGTTTCACAGAACTAGACATGGAGGTGAGACTCTAGTAGGAGAATAGGTCCTGAGCAGGAGAAAATAAACAGAAAAGGGGCCATGCCTGCCTATCTCCACTCTTCTCTTCTCCAGTCTATACATTATCCATCTCAAAATAAATACTCAATGATGAAGGATTCAATATTTAATTTCCTTACAATTTTTTCCCAGGGTTATTTATAATTTAACTCTCATTACAGGTGCAAGCAATTCCTTTTCTATCTGTAGCTGAAAATTGCTGTAGCACATAGAATCTGACCGTATTTTAATGAAGTCTTTTATTTGTGCAGGGGTTGCTACTGCCATGTGTGAAGGAGCTCTCAGATTTTCCATTAGAGGCCACACTTTGGATAGGTTTATAACTTGAAAGTAAACCTTTTCGTCAGGTTGAAATAGGGCAAAAAAGGTTTTAGCCTTAAGAGTACTGTGTTATTTCATAATAATAAATCAATTTGCTTTCAAGATCAGAGTGCAATAACAATTTTCCTCCAATGCTATCTCTGTGTATTTCTTCAGGTTTATATAGATGACCACCTCTCACACATTTATATCTCCAGAAGGCATTTATCTGGGGTCAGGGAAAAGGGTTCAAGAGTAAGACAGTTGAACATTTTGTGCACGATACTAATGCAATATCCATAAACGTCAGTGAGATTTTGCACTGAGGAGCATCTCGCATCTCTGTATCCAAGGCACAGGCTCCATCTCTGATCCAGGCAGCCTTTTCACAAATGCATTCTGTTGATTATTCAAGAAACAGACAAGCATGTGTGGGTGGTTCTGAACAAACCTCTCACCATTCTCTGAAAATCTAAAGGGGTAGGTCCCAGGAATGAGGGTCAGTTTTTGGGTCTGAACACATGAAAGACAGTTTCCTGTGTGAATGGTAATGCTATCCCTTTTAAAAAGGAATTTCCTCTCACAGTCCAGGTTAACACAGAATGCTAAAGGGGACAGCTTGGTTGCAGATTTCTACTCTATAGACCTTAGAGCTAAGTGGAGTAACTGAAAATGATTACTTTGTCACCAGAAAAATGATACTGAGCCCAAATAAACTCATACAATTTTACTTAAACACATACAGACACATGCTCATGCACACATACACAAAAACAATGAACATTTTATTTTTGGCAAAAGCTCTCCTGATTTCTGCAATTTGACACACTCTTTCTTATCTCTATGAGATTGAAGAATTCAAATGTTTTTTTTTTTTTTTGAATCATTCAGAATTGGAGTTAGTGATGGCGCTTTTCAAAGTGTAAATTTATACACCATATCTCTTTCAAAGGGCGTGTATTTTGTTGGATGCATCTGAATTAAACAGCTTTCTCAACCAGTACAACTAGTCCTTATTACTGCTACTGGCAGCCAAACAACTATCATGGTTGCTGCCAGACCTTATGTTTGCTGGGTTCTTTTATTCCTTTTCATGTTTCACTGTCTTTCAGTCTCAATCATCTTAGCCACCTTTTTTTAACATAAAAATTGGCAGGATTTAAAACATCATTTAACAACAACAAAAAAAATCTTTTTACTTCTTGACAACCCAGAGAAATGGATCCTTCTAAACAGAAACAGATTGCTTAAAAAATTGGCACGTCACAACTAAATGGTCATGCCACCAAGCTTTATAATAAAACATATTAAATTAACCCTTTGGGATTCCTACTCTGGCTCTATTATGCTTTCTTTGTCACAGTCTCCAGTAAAGCAGTGGCAGGTAGCTAGCTAGAGACTGCAGTTATATAGAAAAGGGACAGAGAAGCAAGATGGCCTCAAAGATGGGTAACTCACCTGTTAGCAATTCACAAACCTCCCCTCAATAACCATCTTGTCATGCTGCCTATAGCCAAAGTTCCTTTTGCTTATAGGCAGCTCTGAAAATTATGCTTATTATTGCCATGATCTCAGAAAGGCAAATTATTATTATTATTCATCCCCATGTCCTACTTTCACGCTGAACAATTATGACTTCAGATGAGAAATAACTGTTTCATATCAAAATTCTCAGACATTTATGGAAATATATAGCTGTCATTCTGCACAAAATTAGAAGCCTTCAATTTTAGTTTCAAAATGATTCTACATGCAAATAGTGAATATCAACAAAATATTTCTATAGCTGTTGTGAAAGGTAGTATTCTGCCCTAATAAGAGGATGTTTCCAGCCAGAGCAGTTGATTAACAACTAATTCATGACAACCCTGTCTTTGTGCATGTCTTGTAAATGATTTGCTGTCAATAATCCATGCACAAATGACAAATGAGGTAATGGAAGGAGGACTGATTTCTGAGTCTTGGTTTTAATTGGGACATTGCAGAGTTGAAATACTCCTCAAAATCACAAGGCCCTCTTCAATACCTGAAAAAAAAGTCATGTAGTAATATAATGTAGAGAAAAACACACTTCATAAAAACTTTCTGCTATCTACTATTTTAGACAGAAGTTCTGAGGAATCATATTCATAAAATTTTATAGTATAATATACATTCACTATATATTTAAAAGATTAGCCTATATTGAAATGAGCATAATACAAAAATATGCTCAACACTATTTAGTTTATCTGTGATATTAAGAAGCACTTCAGGGTCTTATTCTGCTTTAGGATAGCTATTATTAAATCAATTATTATTGGACTGGGAGGTTCAGATATGCTGATAATTGAGAGTCTTGGGAATAGAATAAAGAGGGTATTGTGAGTCACAAAGATTTTATTCCGTGTCTCGTGTATGCAGATCATATACACCAACATGTTCCACTGTCACTGGCAATAAATATTTCCTACTGATGCTAAATATCTGCATTACCTAAGGAATGAGATAGAATATCAGTTAAAAAATCACTTAGAAAGTTCCAACTAAAGTTTATAAATTACTTCATTGAAAAGAATGCATATTTTGATGATGACAGTAGCGGTCAAAGTGTTTTTGTGATGTTGTTTTTTTTTGTTTTTGAGTCTTCACAGTGACATTTTTATAAAAGCAGATTAATAATTAAAAAACAGTTATTAAAATAAGATAAAATGGCAAAATCTACTTTAGAGCTGGTTATTTTTAGAAATCAAAAAAATATGTTTCCCTAGTATATTTTGAAAATGATTGTGCTTTAAATCTAACCATGTAAAGCATCTGCTTGCAATGCGGGAGACCCGGGTTCGATCCCTGGGTCGGGAAGGTCCCCTGGAGAAGGAAATGGCAACCCACTCCAGTATTCTTGCCTGGAGAATTCCATGGAGGGAGGAGCCTGGTAGGCTACAGTCCATGGGGTGGCAAAAGTCGGACACGACTGAGTGACAACTACTACTAACTACTAAAATTAGAATTAAAATTGTCCTCAGTAGCAACATAAAGTGTTGGGTAGAGCACTGAACAGGAGTTGAGAGATTTGGGTTTTCCGACAGAACATTGCCTCTAATTAGCTACGGTCCTTCAGTAAGTCACTTAAAGCTTTCAAAATTTTAGTGAGGTGGAGAATGGGAACTAGGTGACAATTTTCATGACTTGTTCCAACTCTAAATATAAAATATTTGATATTTTAGACAAGATTCACCAAATAATTTTATCATGATTACTAGACATGTTAAGTCCACATTTTGACTGGATTCTGACTTTACACTCAGCATTTAGCTCTAGTGGTGAAAGAAGATAAGGAAACAAAATTGAGAAAATATGTATGAGATGTGGACTTTGAACTCTTCAGGCTTCCAAAGCTACTGTGATCTAAGAACCAAAACTAGAGTGCCCCCATTTAAAGTTTCTTAAATGTGATCAAGTCCTGAGAATCAAAAAAGTATGTATTCCCACTCTTGGATGGTGTCTTTAATCTTTCCAAACAATATTGTTTAAAGATTATGAAGAAATGAATTTTGCCCGAAATGAGATGAAGAGTCTATGCCTTAAAAATAAATGGTAATGATGAATTTTGACTATTCACCTTTTGATATACACACTGGATGGCTAATATCCCAAGACTTATTCTGGTGACAAAGTAGTGTGAAGATATTTTGTCTCTGAAAAACTGAAATCTAATCAGATAAAAGAGCCATACTTTTACAAATACATTTTTCCTTGAATTCCTCTATGTTTAGTCTGTTTTGCAGTATGAGGAGAATCATAAACATGGCATGACTGCAAAGCATGCAGGGGGTTGACGGGTATTTTTATTAGTTTGAATTGTCTCCAGTCATGCACATATTACTTCACTTACTGTGAAGGCAGGAGGCTACTTTTTTTCGCAGGAATTTCCTGAGTTGAGACCCCAAGTCTATATTTACATAGCTGAAGAATTTTGTCTGTCATTTTGATCTTTAGCCTTATCCATATTTTAGATTTTACTGGTAAAATGAATTATTAAAATTATTTTTGCTTCTAAAATATTTTTGCTGTATGTACAGTTTAAGGGGGATTCCCTGGTGACTCAGATGGTAAAGACTCTGCCTTTAGCAGGAGACTCAGGTTTGATCCCTGGGTTGGGAAGATCCCCTGGAGAAAGGAATGGCTGTTTATAATTTATGTGCTATGGAAATCTTGAGAACCAGAGGGTTGTCTGCACTTGCCTCCTGTTGAATACTCTTAGTCCTCATGAAAGTGAAAGTAACCATGAAAGTGAAAATCACTCAGTCATGTCTGACTCTTTGCAACCCCATAGACTATACACAGTCCATGGAATTTCCCAAACCAGCATACTGGAGTGGGGAGCCTTGCCCTTCTCCGGGAGATCTTCCCAACCCAGCGACTGAACCCAAGTCTCCCACACTGCAGACAGATTCTTTACCAACTGAGCTGTCAGTGAAGCCCCTTTGTCCTCATAAGGAAAGACAAATAATATTTGGTAAAATTGATGAATCTATTAAAAATGTAGAATACACATTAGGGTATATCTGGTACTCAAGATGCAAATTTTTAAAACTGTATACTTAGCTGTTGTTTTCATAGTTAAAGAGTAATATTTAAATAAGAGTAAATTTGAGCAACTGAAGGGAGTAAAAAATTACTCATGGTGTCTCCATAATGTACATAATTTTACAGTTTGGAGGTACTTACTTTCATTTTAAAGTGTCCTTCTTTTACATAGATATAATAATTCTGTTTTTATCATTTTATATGCTGATATTTCATTTTGCATTATAAAATAAACAAGATACCATGACCTTACAGGGTCTAGTGACCATTATTTGTAATGGCTGCATAGGAGTCTATGTGGATGTACCATAACTTACTTGAATAATTCACTATTGATGGCTTTTAGTGAAAGTGAAAGCGTTAGTCACTCAGTCATGTCCAACTCTTTATGACCTCATGGACTGTACCCTGCCAGGTTCCTCTGTCCATGGAATTCTATAGGCAAGAATACTGGATGGGCTGCTGTTCCCTTCTCCAGAGGACCTTCCAGACCCAGGGATCCAACCTGGTTCTCCTACATTGCAGGCAGATTCTTTACTGCCTGAGCTATGGCCTCTAGGTGATATGAAATACTTCTGTCTTAAGTAACATTGAAAAAAAAATCCCTTCAGTATATTTTTTTGCATATTTTAGATTCTTTCCTATTAATGCATTCTTTTAAAGGAAATAATAATAAGTAAGGTTATTATGTATATGATTCCTGGTACAAATTTCCAATTACTCTCTAAAAAATTTTTTACCAATCACAATATACCAGATACTATATTATTATTATTATTTAACAGTTATTGATTTGGGGACTGGAAATAGATCTTTAATGTTATTTCAATGTACAGGTTTTTAAATATAGAAGGGTTGAATTTTTCTTATAGATTAGTTACATTTTTAGTAGTGATTATATAATGTCTTTGTTCATTTATCTTCTGAGATTTAATATATTTCAGTATCTGAATGCTTTGGTAATGAAGATTTGTATTTTTTTAATATTTGCTAAAAGTTATATCTCAAAAAATTAAAATTTTCTCTGCAGTTTATTTCTTCCCTGTGTTTTCTCTGTTTCCTGAGTTTTGATTTTTAACATTTTAAAAATATTCAAGTGTTTAGCTGAATATTTAGTGAATTGACAATGGTGACATACATTTTATTTCCTTTAGATAATTATACCTTAATCACTTATTGAATGACCTTCTTTTTATTAATGATTTAAAATTCCTATTTATCATGTATTTAATATGATACATATATCAGATTCTTACATGTAACAGGATCTATTTCTAGGCTAACCATATAGCATTTATCATGTTAAGTATTTTAGCTTTGCAATATACCTTAAAATATTTCCTTTGCTTTCAAACTATAATATAGCAGTGAAAACAAATGCATTCTTTCACTTCTCAATTACATACTGTACCTAGTACAAATACTTTTACTTTCCTTTAAATAAAGTGCTTCAAATGAGCTGGATAGATATATTTATGAAAAAATAACAGAATACAGGATATGAATATTGTTCTACATTGTGTGGGGAGTTGATTTTAAAAACCACTTTTAAGAATAAAATTGAGGTCAGAGGAAAAGGCATTACGTAATTTCACAGTAAAACATTAATATTTGCTAGATTCCACAGGGCCGATCTTCAGATTCCATGAACATTGTGACAGTTCAGCTGACTTTTATTGCATTGGTAGATTATATATGTGTTGATTTGATTTTAATTCATATGAGATAAAAATAAGTGTACAGATAGAATGTACAGTCTTATGCATATATATATATATGCAGGAAACTTCCTTTCAGTTTCCTCTGTGTGTTAAGGGTATATGTGGGTATAAAAATTTCAGCTCATGGCAAAGTTTGTCATTCCTTATTAAGTAACCTAAATCAGACTTCCTACTCTTCACTGTCAACAATATATTAGTAGACGGTACAGAAAGTGCTATACTTCTATTTTTTACCTGAAGATCACTATGAACAGATGTAGGGCAGACCATAAATCTGAAACAGTCTATATTCTAATATGCTGCATTACAAATAGCACATAAGGGTAAAACTTTAAGATTAGGACAGGTGGTTTTAGCATGCCCAGAAATAGAAACTGGGTTCAAGGAAAAAAAGTCATGAATCGAAGTTGATCTCTTCTGTCTGATTTTTCTGCCTTATTTTTAATTTTTAAAAAATCTATTTATAATTCTATCTCTCCTAGAGAATTCTGGTCAATTACAGAGCAGGAATTCTTTGTAAAGGCCAATGCAAGTTTATCATTTTTTAATGTTGATCTAATTTCATGAGAAAAAAAAACCTCTTTGGGTTATATAGGTTTAAAAATTAGAAAGAAAAAAAATCATATTTAGTTATAGACTATGGGTACAAAGTAATTAAATTTAAACAAAGTCTAGAGAATTTATCCACTGATGGTTTGTCTGTGAAATACTATTCTAAAGTTCAAAGCATTTTAAAATACATCCAAAAAATGCTTTCAAGAATCAGTTTACATGGAAATTATGCTTCTGGCCATGGCCAAGTGGCTCTTATTGGAATAACTATCTCAAATGTGACACCTATAAATTCTGGCAATTATAAACCACACAAAACTAATTGAAGACACTGGACAACATCTGCAAAGGTATGCATATCTTTGGAAGAACATAACAGAATCTGGAGTCTCTACAATATATCATTCATGATGTTCACTGATATAATCCAAATTATATTAAAAGAACAGGAAAATGTGATCTATACTCAATAAAGAGGCAACTAATGAAGACTGATTCAGAAGTACTGCAGGATAAAAATGAATAGACGAGGATTTTAAACGGCTATTATAACTCTGCTCAAGGATTTAAAGACACTATAGTCAGCATTAATTGAATAATAAGGTACATCAACTGGGAAGTAGACACTGTCCAAAATATGAACTTTTTGAACTGAAAAATATAATATCTAAGATAAAATTTCTACATTATTATATGATGAAAATTCAGTGAATTTTAAAATTGATCAACAGAAATCATTCAATCTAAAAAACAGAGAAGAAAATATTGGAGAATCAATTTACCAGGACTGACTGTTTAAAATATTTCTGATTGTAAATTGCCACAACTTCTTTAGATAGTAATGTGGCAAATCAGTCAAAATATGTTAATATCCATATAACTGTTGACTCAAAATTCTACTTCCAGGCATTTATCCTAAAGAATATGAGATCCTTAAAGGTAGAGGATAGGCTTCCTGGGGGGTTCAGCTGTGAAGAACCTACCTGCAACACAGGAGCTGAGGGAGATGAGGGTTTGATCCCTGGATGAGGAAGATGTCCCTAGAGGAGGGTATGGCAACCAACTCCAGTGTTCTTGCCTGGACGATCCCATGGACAGAGGAGCCTGGCGGGCTATAGTCCATAGTGTTGCAGAGTCAGGCATGACAGAAGTGACTTAGCACACATGCTAGGGTATAGAGGATAACTTCTTTTCTGTCTGCTATACTTCTAGCACATAGAATAGTGTCTGACACTAGTGTTAGTGTTCAGTCATTCAGTTGTGTCTCTTTGTGACCTCATGGACTGCAGTACACCAGGCCTCCCTGTCCCTTACCATCTCCTGGAGTTTGCCGAAGTTCACATTCATTGCATCAGTGATGCCATCCAGCCATCTCATCCTCTGACACAGTCTTCTCTTTCTGCCCTTTATCTGTCCCAGCATCAGGGATTTTTCCAATGAGTCATCTGTTTGCATCAGATGATCAAAATACTGGAGCTTCAGCTTCAGCATCAGTCCTTCCAGTGAATATTTAGGGTTGATCTCTCTTTACATTGACTGGTTTGATCTCCTTGCCATCCAAGGGACTTTCAGGACTCAGAGGTTAAAGCATCTGCTTTCAATGCGGGAGATCTGGGTTCGATCCCTGGGTCGGGAAGATCCCCTGGAGAAGGAAATGGCAACCCACTCCAGTATTATTGCCTGGAGAATCCCATGGACGGAGAAGACTAGTAGGTTACAGTCCACGGGGTCGCAAAGAGTCGGACATGACTGAGCGACTTCACCTTCCTTCTCCAGCAACACTGTTCAAAGGCATCAATTCTTTGGAGTTCTGCCTTCTTTACAGTCCAGCTATCACAACTGTACATGACCATTGGGAAGACCATAGCTTTGACTATATGGACCTTTGTCCACAGAGTAATGCCTCCACTTTTCAATACACTGTCTAGGTTTGTCATTGCTTTCCTGCCAAGAAGCAATTGTCTTCTGATTCATGGCTGTAGTCACCAACAACAGTGATTTTGGAGACCAAGAAGAGGAAATCTGTCACTACTTCCACCTTTTCCCCTTCTATTTGCCATGCAGTAATGGTGCCTGAAACAGTGGAAACAGTGTCAGACTTTATTTTTTTGGGCTCCAAGATCACCGCAGATGGTGATCGCAGCCATGAAATTAAATGACACTTACTCCTTGGAAGGAAAGTTATGACCAACCTAGATAGCATATTCAAAAGCAGAGACATTGCTTTGCCAACAAAGGTCCGTCTAGTCAAGGCTATGGTTTTTCCAGTGGTCATGTACGGATGTGAGAGTTGGAATGTGAAGAAAGCTGAGTGCTGAAGAATTGATGTTTTTGAACTGTGGTGTTGGAGAAGACTCTTGAGAGTCCCTTGGACTGCAATGAGATCCAACCAGTCCATTCTAAAGGAGATCAGTCCTGGGTGTTCATTGGAAGGACTTATGCTGAATCTGAAACTCCAATTCTTTGGCTACCTCATGCGAAGAGTTGAATTATCGGAAAAGCCCCTGATGCTGGGAGGGATTGGGGGCAGGAGGAGAAGGGGACGACAAAGGATGAGATGGATGAATGGCATCACCAACTGGATGGACATGAGTTTGGATAAACTCCGGGAGTTGGTGATAGACAGGGAGGCCCAGCGTGCTGCAATTCATGGGGTCGCAAAGAGTTGGACATGACTGAGCAACTGAACTGAACTGAACTGAACTGAATGGGGCCTGATGCCATGATCTTAGTTTTGTTTTTCTTTTTAATATTTAGTCTTAACCCTGGCTCTTTCACTCCCCTCCTTCACCCTCATCAAGAGACTCTTTAGCTCCTCTTCACTTTCTGCCATTAGAGTGATATCATCCACATATCTAATGCTGTTGATGTCTCACCCACCTTTCTTGATTCAGGTTTGTAACTCATCCAGCCGGGCTTTTCTCACAATGTGCTCAGCATATAAGTTAAACAAACAGCGTGACAGCAGACAGCCCTGTCATACTCCTTTCTCGATCTTGAACCAATCAGTTGTTCCATATAGGGTTCTAACTGTTGTTTCTTGACCCGCATATAGGTTTCTCAGGAGACAGGTTAGATGGTCTGGTATTTCCATCTCTCCAAGTGTTTTCCACAGTTTGTCATGATCTACACAGCCAAAGACTTTAGTGTAGTTTTAAAAATAAATATATTTGAAAGAATGAATGAGAAAAAAGATGAATGAATAAATGTATAGATGGAAAATAAGAGAAGAAATTACAGCTGATCCTTGAGTAACACAAATTTGTAATGGTCCACATATAAACATATTTGTTTCCATTTCTACCACCTAAGCTTGGTTGAATCCACAGGTTTGGAACTTTGAATCCAGAGAAACTGCATATACAGAAGGCTGCTGCTGTTGCTGCTGCCAAGTCGCTTCAGTCGTGTCCGACTCTGTGCAACCCCATAGACGGCAGCCCACCAGGCTCCCCCATCCCTGGGACACTCCAGGCAAGAACACTGGAGAGGGTTGCCATTTCCTTCTCCAATGCATGACAGTGAAAAGTGAAAGTGAAGTCACTCAGTTGTGACCGACTCTTCTCAACCCCATGGACTGCAGCCCACCAGGCTCCTCTGTCCATGGGATTTTCCAGGCAAGAGTACTGGAGAGGGGTGCCATCGCCTTCTCCGATACAAAGGGCTAACTATATATTCTACTTGATTTTTTACTGTCTGGGGTGTCAGCAGCCCTAACCTCATTGTTCAAGGGTCAACTGTATATATAAGGGTCTTCATAGCAGTATTGTTTCTTAAAAAAATACCAAATATCCAAACCCATATACTTGATTATATGAAATCTAAAACATTCATAGGTTTAAATGCTTCTCTTATTGCAAGTGATGCAGATTAGTATTTATTGCTATTATATTTATGCTATAAGTTTAGTCAAAAGTCAGGTTACAAATCAGTATCCATGTCATGCATTTTATTAGAGAAAGGTGATCAAAATTAAATCTCTTTAAAATTTAAAAATAATACCCATAATAAAAGATGGCTGGGGTCTTCACTAAAAAAGTCACACCTTACTTTTTATTTAAATCTACCTAGCTTAGTGACCCTAAATATTTTTTAAATACCAAAGACATTTTCAAAGTACAAACATTAGCTAGCATACACAGGTTAACTTATTAAAGTGGTATAAACTCTAAAATAAATTCCCAAAGCGCTTAAAACAAAAGTGACACCAGTGAAGTAGCTGTATTTCTTATAGGTAAGTCACTTATCTTGGAGACCACTGGACAGTCGTTTAAGAGTACAGATTCTAGAGTTACAATCCTGAGTTGAAGTCCTAAGCCCACCATTATCAGAAAGGATGACTGGGAAAAAATGTATCCCCTCTTTGCCTCAGTTTTCCCATTTTTAAAATGGTTATGTTAATAGCAGTTAAAATATGTTAAAATTATCCAGCTAGTAAAGGTAAAGCATTTAAAATAGTGCCTGACATATATTGCTACATAACTGTTAGTCATTACCTTACACTTGTATAAGCCAGTTTTATTATAACTGCTTTTTAAAAAAATTATATTGAGATAATTTTAGACTTAATAGAAGAGTTTCAAAAATGGCAGTTCCCTTATATCTTACACTCAAGTTCTGTTTATGTTGACATCTTATATAACCATAGCCCATTTGTCAAAAGTGAAAAATTAATCTGGATGAGTACTATTACCTACAGTACAGAATTTATCCAAGTTTTCCAGTTGGTTTCACTAACATAATTTCTTTTTTAGGATCCATCCCAAAGCCCTACATGGCATTTAATTGTCATGTCTCTTTAGCCTCCTCCCTTCTCTGACAGTTTCTCAGTCTTTCTTTATCTTTTATGATCTTCATATCTTTGAAGAGTAATGGTCAGTTATTTCATAAACTGACTCATGAGTTGGTCTGTCTAATGTTTCCTCATGATTAGCTTCAGTTTCTGTATTATTAGCAAAGATACCAGACAGGTGAGATGCCCTTCTCAGTGAGTGGAGTGGAGGCATGACATATGGTTATGCACTGCTGATGCTGTTAACCTTGATCACTTGGTTAATGTAGTGCAGTATCTGGCAGGATTCTCCATCATAATGCTATTTTTTTTCACTTTGTAATTTCACATTTGGTGAGGGGATACTTTGAGACTATACAAATATCCAGTTTCTGTTTAAACTCACCAAGTTTAGCATTCATTGGTGGATCTTGACTAAAGCAATTATTACTTTGGGGTTTAATAGTGATTTTCTTATTCATTCTTTCTACACTTATTCACTGAAATTCTTCTCTAGAAGAAGGTGTCACTTCAACCCCATTCATGCATTTACCTACTTATGTATTTTTATCAGTATGGATATATAGGTATTTATTTAAGGTTTTGGTTATAATCTAAAAATTATTCATTTGTTTTATATATTTATTTATGCTATTCATTTTGTTGGGTAAGTTGTTCTACTTTCAGCCACTGGGAGCTATTTCAGGTTAGCTTCTATGTCTTTTGGATAAACCCTATTTTTTTTAGAACTTTTTATTTTCTGGCAACACAAGATGTCCCAGGCTTATCTTATGTTTTCTTGACCTAGCTCTGGAATCATATAATACCTTTTAAAATCACACTGTTTTTAGAAATGCTCTATATTTCTTTCATGGCAATGTAAATCAACACTATCTCACTAAAAATTTTCAATTATTGTCTAATTTTAGTCCTTTCATTAATTGTTCTAAAGTGAAAGGTACTATTTCAATTTTATACATGCAAACACCTGAACAATATTTTAATTAATCAGAATTAATTCTTGCTAAATTCTTAAATAAAATGAAGCTCCCCAAATGATTTCAACTGTGAGATGTAAATATTCAGTGATTAAGTTACAAAGAGGAAAAGGTATTCTGTAAAAGTGATTTAACCTGCTCTGATACAGAACCAACACAAATGTGCTGTCAAAATTACCCATTTCCACAAGTGTCATAACCTACTGTTCAAAAATTACACATCTTGTTTCCTCCAAGAACCCCTACCTACTTGACATTTCTTAATATGTTCCTGCCTTCCAGGGGAATCAATTTGATTTTTCAGCTCCTCAGCACTGTTACTATACTTAGAATATTATCACATTTATCAATCACTATCTGCAGTTTTAAGTTTTTCTCAGGAATTTTTTGAGATGCTTTTCAGGCACTGTTAAGCTTTAAAACCTCTTATCTATCCCAGATGGACCTGCACTAAATTCTTTGTAAGTGTCTTCTAATTTCATACTGGGTAGTTAGATTTCATTTACAAAGTCATGTCTGAGTTTTTGCTTGCTAATCATATGAAAATAAGTCTGTCATTCCATTAGATAAAGCATTCAATTGAAATATTGGACTCCTGTCAGGATTTTAGAAAGAAGTTTCCTAACATCTAGGATTTCTAGCTTGTTTAATATCTTAAAGCCAATTGAAAATACAATGCTGTAAAATGTAGGACATTATCAGGAATATTTTTGGACTATGAAGGGTTAAAACCAAAGTGCTTTCTCATTAAAAAATAGTGACACCATGTTTTTTGTTTAAAATTGTTTTGAATAAAAAAAAAAGTCTTGCTACATTAGTTTTCATTTGCAAATACAATGTTCAGTATGTTTATGTTCATTATGATCTTATTACCCATATTTGCATTGTGTTTCACAAGTTACAATAAATGGCTTTGTGTGCATTATTACATCTGATGCTTTAAACAAATCTTTTTAGAAGGCTGACCAGATTTTATAAATGAATAGTCCAAAGGTGAAGGAAATTCAGCATATACTGCAGAGTCAGGACTTAACTACAAATCTTATGAATGAAGGTTTCAGACACAGATTTTACCTGGAAAGTCAAATCTGAATGGAAGTGAGAGGGAGCTGAAAGTCACTGCCATATGTGCAACAAATAATTGTGGATTCGTGAATTTCTGTTGGTGTGTCTCAGCTGATTAGGGCTGCTTTAACAAACTGCCACAGGTTGTGTATCATAAAGAAATGACAGAAATTTAATTCTCACAGTTCTTGTGGCCAGAAGTCAGACCTAATAGGGCTGGTGAGGGCTTTCTTCACCAGGTCACAGACTTCTTGCATCCTTATATGGTAGAAGCAGCTGGGAAGCTCTGTGGAGTTTCTTTTCTAATGGCACTTATCCCACTCATGAAGGCTCCATCTCACCTAATCACTTCCCAAAGGCCCCACCTACTAACACCACCACCTTTAGGAGTTAAGATTCCAGCACATGAATTTTACGGGGACACAAACATTCAGTTTAGAACCCAGCTCAACCAAATCACACGCTCCTGCAGTAGCCAAACATCTTTTGCACTTTTCTTGTGGCACTCATGTCCTAGATGGCAAAGTCTGACAGGGACTGTGGAAGCTTGTGAAAACTTTGTGCTCTACTACGGAATACCTGAGAAGGCATGGCTTATTCCCCAGTACTCCTTAGTCTTTGAAAACCAAAACCCAATGATTTGCTAGAACTACTAACCATGACTGTAGAGCATTGCCTGTAGAGCACGTATGCCTTAAATGCTTCAAATTCCACTAGTCAAAAAGGGCACTGTCTTAGGGCTTGGGTTAGGTTTTCTTTATTTATAATCAAATGGCTCCCTCCTTTCATTATCTTTCAAAAACACTCTACTAGTCACAAAAGGGAATAATCAAGAGATGGGGATAGATCTGTGCAAATTTATTACTAAAAATGTACATCTTATTAGAAAAATTTGAGTAATAAAACTTCACCTTTTTACACACTGGAGATCATGCTATTATTACTGCTCTATGACAGGGGTTTATAACTTAAATCTGTGAACTTGGATAAGGAAAAAGATTATATGTCTATCATCTCTATCCTCTAATTTGCAATTTTGCATTGTGTTTCATTTTGAATGCAGGCAATAAACCACAGCAGTATTAGAAGTACTGTAATTCTGTTATCAATAGAAAGCATCAGTAATGTCATATCACATGATAATCATTACAGATATGCCAAAATATTATTAATATTTATGCTCATCACAACTTTGAAATGATGGTTGCTATTAGACCACTTGTAGATGTCAGCCAAGCTTCAGCAATAACGTGAACTGTGAACTTTCTGATGTTCAAGCTGGTTTTAGAAAAGGCAGAGGAACCAGAGATCAAATTGCCAACATCCTCTGGATCATGGAAAAACCAAGAGAGTTCCAGAAAAACATCTATTTCTGCTTTGTTGACTATGCCAAAGTCTTTAACTGTGTGGATCACAATCAACTGTGGAAAATTCTTCAAGAGATGGGAATAACAGACCACCTGACCTGCCTCTTGAGAAACCTATATGCAGGTCAGGAAGCAACAGTTAGAACTGGACATGGAAGAACAGACTGGTTCCAAATAGGAAAAGGAGTACGTCAAGGCTGTATATGGTCACCCTGGTTATTTAACTTCTATGCAGAGTACATCATGAGAAATGCTGGGCTGGAAGAAACACAAGCTAGAATCAAGATTGCCAGGAGAAATATCAATAACCTCAGATATGCAGATGACACCACCCTTATGGCAGAAAGTGAAGGAGAACTAAAAAGCCTCTTGATGAAAGTGAAAG
The DNA here is from genome assembly GCF_016772045.2 of Ovis aries. Classification (NCBI taxonomy): domain Eukaryota; kingdom Metazoa; phylum Chordata; class Mammalia; order Artiodactyla; family Bovidae; genus Ovis; species Ovis aries. The sequence continues at coordinate 214,266,775 of NC_056054.1, forward strand.
AGGAGAGTGAAAAAGTTGGCTTAAAGCTCAACATTCAGAAAATGAAGACGATGGCATCTGGTCACATCACTTCATGGGAAATAGATGGGGAAACAGTGGAAACAGTGTCAGACTTTATTCTTGGGGGCTCCAAAATCACTGCAGATGGTGATTGCAGCCATGAAATTAAAAGATGCTTACTCCTTGGAAGGAAAGTTATGACCAACCTAGATAGCATATTCAAAAGCAGAAATATTACTTTGCCAACAAAGGTCCATCTAGTCAAGGCTATGGTTTTTCCAGTGGTCATGTATGGATTTGAGAATTGGACTGTGAAGAATGCTGAGTGCCAAAGAACGGATGCTTTTGAACTGTGGTGTTGGAGAAGACTCTTGCAAGTCCATTGGACTGCAAGGAGATCCAACCAATCCATCCTAAAGAAGACCAGTCCTGGGTGTACATTGGAAGGACTGATGCTGAGGCTGAAACTCCAGTACTATGGCCACCTCATGCGAAGAGTTGACTCATTGGAAAAGACTCTGATGCTGGGAGGGATTGGGGGCAGGAGCAGAAGGGGACGACAGAGGATGAGATGGCTGGATGGCATCACCTACTCAATGGACATGAGTCTGAGTGAACTCCGGGAGTTGGTGATGGACAGGGAGGCTTGGCGTGCTGCGATACATGGGGTCGCAGAGTTAGACAAAACTGAGCGACTGAACAGAACTGAACTTAAATGTTGTTATTCAGTGGACTAATAAGAACGCTCACATAATCTTAAGCTTTACATTTAAAAATATTTTGATATTTTGTATTTCCATATAATTGGTTTTCCTCGTAATTTTACATATTTTATTTTATTCATTAAAGACATTTTCACTTTCCTGGTGACTCTGTGGTAAAGAATCCGCCTGCCATTACAGGAGACATGGGTTGAATCCCTGGGTCAGGAAGTTTCACTAAAGGAGGACATGCCAACCCACTCTAGTATTCTTGCCTGGAAAATCCCATGAACACAGGAGACTTGCATGCTACAGTTCATGGGGTTGCAAGCGTCAGACACGACTTAGTGATTAAACAACGACAAAAGATATTGTTCTGAGAAAAGAGCCACCAGATTGTCAAATGAGTCTCAGACCAAAGAGTGTCAAGGATCTTCTTTTAAAAGTGAAAAAGCTGACAGTCTACGCACTCTGAAGGGGTGAGGATAGGAAGTCTCTTGATTGTCCAATAGCTTAAGATAGTCACTGTCCAAAGTCTGCAGTCCAAGAGATAGGATATGTAGCTGAAGTAAGAAAATATTATATCTGAAACCAGGTCATGACTATTTAAGAAAACTAGGCTTTCACAGATGACCGGGACATTCTAATATACATAAAGACTACTTGAAAAACATTTACAATATTTGTAAGTATTTATCTTTTACTAAGAACAAAAACTACACAATAAAACAAAACATGGATGTTAAATAATGTCTTGTTCTATATAAATATAGAACACAAACATCTAGAATTATACATGACTCCATCATTTAAATAATTTATAATAAAATCTTTGAATATTATTTACTATGCTAATTTTTACTATGTTGATAAAATTTTTTAAAGCATCTCCTTAGCTTACAATATTTCAAGATCCATAATGTATACATTTTTCCAGTTAGCAAGTTGAGTTCCTTCATGTGCCAGGCTCTGTTGACCTCAGGGTTTGGGTTATTTCTTAGTAATATGATGCAACTGACATCATGTCATCAAACTCTAAGATCTGGCTCACTTCCTCTTTCACCTACTTTCCTATATCCTCTCTGTCTCCCTGTGTGATAAAGAACCAAAGACAAAGCTTTCAAAGATAAAGGCAATTTCCAGACATTATTCAGGCAAAAGCCCTTTGTGCAAAGAAATAAACTAGATACTTAGTGAGATTATAAGCTTTAAAACCCACTTCAAAACTTTACTTTTAGAGAAGCCAAATAAAAGCCAAACACTAAAATCCTTAAAGCGAGCTGCAGGGCCTCAGTGGGAGAGTAAAAGTGCAGTCATTCTGCTACCCCTGTGTGCTCACCCCAAACACTGAAGAATCCTATGCTGGACCCTCTGGTTGGCCTCAGGGAACTAAGAAGCTGCAGCATACTAACACACACACACACACACAATCTCCAAGTGAAAACATTCTTCTATAGCAAAAGTAGCAGAAAAACAAATTCCCCTTAAAAAAGAAACAAAATTTTGTTTAGTCAAGACATCATTGGACAAATCCAGTAATCACTTAGGCATTTTCCCAGAAATCCTGCCTGCCTACAGAGATAAAGAGAACATAGCCAAGAGAGTACAGAAGTCATTTTTAATTTAGAAATTATTGCTTCATTTTAGTTCAGACTATAGTGCAGTGAGTCAGTGGTAAAGAATCCGTCTGTCAATGTATCAATGGAGAACTTGCAGATTGGATCCCTGAGTCAGGAAGATCAGCTGGAGAAGGACATGGCAACCCACTCCAGTATTCTTACCTGGAGAATTTCATGGACAGATGAGCCTGGAAGACTACAGTGATGGGGTCCCAAAGAGTTGGACACGACTGAGTGACAGCACTCATGCATACTGCATTCTAAATCACATTCACTCAATCGTTAGCACAGGCCCACCCTGAAGACACAGTAAAGACCCTGCTATTGCCCATGTGTTCAATTCAGACTAAAGAGCTAGCCAGTCAGTCTGTCAAATCAAAGCGTCATCCTGACTGTTTAATGCAGACCAGGGGACTTTCTTGATGACTGCCTTCCATGAGAGGGAGGCAGCAACTTCCCATGCCCTTGCCCACAGGATCACAGTCCCCTGTTTCCTTACCCAGCCTCCCTGCCTCACCTGGTGGATCTTCCAAACAGTCTTCATTTGATTAAAATATAAGCCAAAGGTTCTGTTCAGCAATTTATTTCTCATGGATTTCAGTTAACTGCCACGACTATTTGAAAATAAAAAGTTCTAGAGATAATAAATATTTATATTTTATTTTAATGTCACCCAAGTTTCAAAATTTCATTTTCTAGTCAATGTCCCCCAAATTTCCAGCCAAAGCAAGACAATGATCATGTATTTCACACCTCACCTAAAGCAACAGGACATGTATGCTCTTGTGGTCTCTATAAAGACCACTCTTGTACCAGATGAAAAGTATTAACAACAGCAACATGCAGGTCTGAAACAATTGAGAGCTTGTATCAATATATTATCAAGATGGTGGTCCAGACATGACTCTACCATTCCATGTTGTCTGGGATTCAGGTATCTTAAACATGTTTAGCTACTAGTAGGGCTTTGAAGAACAAAAGTCAGTGACCTATTTCCAGCTTGCTTTTTAATTGAGATTGAGATATTTCAACTCGAGCAGCATTTACTGAGATCTTCTTATATGCCAGGCATTTTGTTAAATCGTAGGGAAACAATGGTCAGTATCTCTCTGGCTCTGGTGGCTCCTCAATGTAATATCCTTAGTGGGTAAATATCTAATTTCACACGATCCATTTTCACTGAGGGCTAACAGAAGAAAGCAGAAACATAAAAATTGTTTCTGTTCCTTTCAAAAAACTATACAGTTTCAACTATCTTCCAGCTTGACACATTCTTACATTCAGAACCAGATAAATCTCTCATCCTGAGTACTCCTTTCATTGGACTGTTAGAGCAAAATTAAACAGTTCCCTTTTTTGCTGGAATTATCAGAAAACTCTGAGCTAAGACAAAGGAAGACAAAAGCCAATGACCTCACTTATATGTGGAGTCTGAAAACAAATAAGCTAACAAAAACTCCAAGCTTGGAAGGAGAGGACCAGAGGAATTGAGAGAGTAGCACTGAAACATACACACTACCATGTGTAAAAGAGCTAGCTAGTGAAAAGCTCCTGTATAAAACAGGGAGCTCAACCCGGTGCTCGGGGACAACTTGGAAGGCATGGATGAGGGGGGTAGGAGAGAGGTTCAAGAGGGAGGGGACACAGGTATACTTACGGCTGGTTTATGTTGTATAGCAGAAATCAATACAACGTTGTAAAGCAATTATACTTTAAAAAAAAAAAAAGCTCATGGTGGGGAAAGTGGTTGAGGAGGTTAGGCGCATGGGTGAAAAATGTTCAAAGGCACAGACTTCCAGTTAAAAAATAAATAAGTCATGGGGATGTAAGATACAATATATCAACTCTAGTTAATAATACTGTATTGATAGCTGAAAGTTGCTAAGAGAATACATCTTCCAAGCCTCCATCACAATTTTAAAAAAAAGCATAACTCTACGGTGAGGGATGTTAATTAGACTTAATTGTCATATACGTTTTGCAATATATACAGATATTGAATTCTTAATGATGTGCTTGTTATTGTTGTTCAGTCGCTAGGTTGTGTCCAACTTTTTTGCAGTGCCATGGACTGTAACCTGCCAGGCTCCTCTGTGCATGGGATTTCCCAGGCAAGGATACTAGAGTGGGATGCCATTTCCTTCTTCATTAACAATGTTTACCTGAGACTAAGAAAATGTTGTATATCAATTATACTTTAATAAAATATATGTAAAAGTCTTAAAAAGAAAACACTGAGCTAAATGATTCACTAAAGTGAAAGTGTTAGTTGCTCAGTCATTTCTGACTCTTTGCAACCCCATGTACTGTAGAGAGCCAGGCTCCTCTGTCCATGGAATTCTCCAGGCAAGAACACTGGAGGTGTACTGCCATTCCCTTCTCCAGGGGGTCTTCCTGACCCAGGGATCAAACCCAGCTCTCCCACATTGCAGGCAGATTCTTTGCCATCTGTGCCATCAGGGAATTTTATCTAAAACCAACCTCTAGGCCTATATGTTTTTCTAGTTCTTTTTAATTTCCTAAGCTGTTTCAAGCTAATTAAGTATTCATTATTTCAACAGGCAAGAACTAGGTGAGATGTACTTTATTAGGTTTTTTCAAAGATGTGGTCCCTAATTTCATGGAATTTATAGTTCTGGGGTTTTGATATACATAAATAAATTTATTTAAAAGTTTGAATTTCAAATAAGATAAATATAATGGCAAAAATATATTTAGATAATGTAATAACAGGCCTTAAGAGACACATGGTAATGTGCATAGTAAATACCAGCTATTTTTGATGGAAAAGTAAGGATATCTGCTAAAACGTAGGAAATGCATTCTGAACAGACTTTCCGATAATCCAACATGCTTCACAAACTGAAATGTATTTGTACTGGTCAGCACTTCCTCTCTCTCAGCCTTTGAATCTATTGCTGAACATCACAGCTAGCAATGAAGTCAGCCATGTCTAGAATAAAAGACTTTCATTCAAATGTGTGCTTAATTTATCTGAATCAGATGCCTCTGTCTGCTGGAATTCTCGATACAGAGTGAAATTGTAATTTGTCCTCTGTCAGGCATCTGATGCAAACAGCAACAAAAACACTAGTCAAAGAGACAATTAATTAGAGCTTTTGTGCAATATACATATATATTATATATATACATATATTATATAATGCATACTATTATATAAAGGTGTAATTTCACTGAGGCCAGTACAAAAATGGGAAGCATGAGTGGAAAAATGCATCGTCTTTCATGCTGGTTTGAGGGTCTCTTCCCACATGAAGGAGCCTGTGTTTCCACTGAAGTGGTCAGGTTAGGTTATTGACCACTCATAAATGCAGCTTCCTACAGACAGATTTTTTTCATCCATTTCCTATTCAAAAACAGAAAGTGTCTTAATGTAGGCTCTGGGGAGGGATTTAAAGAGAACCTTCATTTTTCCTTACAATAAAAGATTATAGGTTTCTGGTGTCCAGGTAGTAAAACCAAACATTTTCCTTAAGCAATTAATTAGCATACATCTGCAATCTTAGATACCATCATCTGGCAATGTTCAAGATTACTTACCATTTTCATTAAATTGATGGACACTCTAGTAGCATTTTGATATGTGGAACTGGTTTTAAAGGCATATATTCATTTCTATGTTGAGGAAATCACTCATTTTTATCAAATATGAGGTATTACTAATTGAAAGGAACTGCTTTTATTTCATTCTAAATCTGAGAGCAATTTCAATAACAGTACATGATTCTGTCATTTAAGCTACAAAGTTCAGATTTAATGCTACTCACCATTTATCTGCACTTAAAAAAATAACGGTATAGCCAAATGATATCCTCTGCAGTTGGAATTAACTTTTTCTGATCTATTGCTATGTTCCTTAAAAGTCTGAAACACCACTCAGTAAAAATATACTTAAAAACATGAAAAATGACATTTTAAGTCAAGAAGAGACAGTATCTTGTGCTCTTTCAGATTCTACTGATAACCTTTGCCTTTTAGTCCAACTGCAGGTATTTCCAAGGATTTTCTTTTCTTTCTGTTTTCTTAATTCTCTGTCCTTTCTTGCCTCCCTCCCTCCTTTTCTTCTTTCCACTTTTCAAATGCCTCATGAAATATTATGGCTTTAGGTCCAACTAATGACTGAAAGTGAAAAGTGAATGTGAAGTCGCTCAGTCGTGTCCGACTCTTTGCGACCCGATGGACTGTATAGCCTACCACACTCCTCCGTCCATGGGATTTTCCAGGCGAGAGTACTGGAATGGGTTGCCATTTCCTTCTCCAGAAGATCTTCCTGACCTAGGGTTCAAACCTGGGTTTCCCTCATTGTAGGCAGACGCTTTACTGTCTGAGTCACCAGGGAAGTCAGGTTACCTCAAAATATGGAATATGGTCAATGGAAACCTGCCTTAGACCACCTGAGGTGTTTGTAAAATGCAAGGGTCTTTTCCCACCAGAACTAAGGAACCAGTTTTCGTGGCCATAGGACCCTGGGAAGTTCACATTTTCACCAGTTTGATATGCCTCGTGAAGCTTGACAGTCACTGCTCTAGACTTTCTTTTGTGTAAAGCTTTAAACAGTTAGATTCTGCCTGATTTCTGGTTGAATCCTTCTTTTTGCCATAACCAAAACCATGTTACTCTTGACTCAAAGATGTGTAAGCCACACTTTATAGGGACACAGATGTACAAGTGCTGCTTTATTCACTAATCAGTGAATAGTGATCAATATAACTTTATAAATAACTTTGTAATTTACAGGATCCTAATTATTTTAAAACAACAATCCAAGGAAACTTGATGTGATGCCATATATACCAGAATCTCTGGGCAGCAAAAACATGATACTTTTCAGCCTCTGAATGATATCAATATAGATATAGGTATTAATTGAACTTACACAGATAAAACATTTTAAGTATTACTCTTTTGATATTTTTCCTTAACTTCTTGGGTGGCTCAGAGGTTAAAGCATCTGCCTCCAATGCCGGAGACCTGGGTTTGATCCCTGGGTCGGGAAGATACCCTGGAGAAAGAAATGGTAACCCACTCCAGTAGTCTTGCCTAGAGAATCCCATGGACAGAGAAGCCTGGTAGGCCACAGTCCATGGGGTCGCAAAGAGTCGGACACGACTGAGCGACTTCACTTCACTTCACTTGGGTATCCAATCCCTGTAGATTCTCACATTCACCTTCCCCATACTCACCCACATCAACTATTTCTCCCTCCTCTTGTTAATCCGACCCATAGGATTCTGTAACTGCTGATTAAAAGGTCAGGACTCTCCAACTGTTGCAGTTTTACTAACCATTTCTCAATCACTGATGTGAAGAGAAAGACATAGATATGAATTGCATGGCATTTATGAATGTAACTGGGAAATATTAGAAAGATAGAGTTTTAAAATTACATTAAAGTTTTAAGATATGTAGAAAATCTGGACTTTTATCCATGCAGGATTAAGGTTTTGGACATTGAGTTACTTTGTAAAAAATGGCAGTAAGTCACATAAGAACCTTCTCCAGGGCCACAGTTGGAAGAGCTAAAGCAAGTCTAACTCTTAGTTCAAACAAATGAATCATGGTTCCTTTACTTTGAAAACATGTATGTACCTCTAGATATTATTAGTAACTGAATTTGAAACTTCTCAACCTATCACATGTCCCCATTATCTTGCTTCTTCAGGTGACTATTTTCTAGGAATCAAATGTGTGTACATTATCACAGTTCAAAGAGTAATTGAAGTATCTTCCCAACTACCATCACCTAATAAACCACCTTTGGCCACAGTGTCCATTATCAGCAGTTGCCTGATAATTCAGCCTGATAATTAACATGAACTAATAGCTTACTAACAAGCCTTGAAGCAGAGAATAAATGTAGATTGTATGTTCCCTTGAAAACTAGTATACTTGGTTTAACATCTGAAAGATACATTTGTAACTTATATTGGACAAAGAATTATGGTAAAAAATTTTCCACAAAAATCAGTTTATCTATCAAAGATAGATAAAAGCCAAAACCACAATATAAATGACACAAATCGGTAGTTTCAGTAATCTTGTGCAAAAACATATAAATTAGCCAATATTGGAAAGCATATATTTCTTTTCATCTAAGACAGCCTGTTTAATAGATGTATGAACGCAAGCTTCTGGTCAAAATTGCGTCTACTTTCCGGTTCAATAGAGTAAACACATTTTTCCTAGTTGAAACTAAATTTAGGAGGCACAACTGACCGATTGTTTTCCTGGTATCTAATATCATTTCTGCAGACTTTGATAAGGAGAACAATGCATTTTAAATATTATTTGACAGCTTATATATAAATCAATTTTAAGAGTTTTTATTGATCACCAAGTGATCTTTCATGTGCTACTCAGATCTTCCTAGCAGTATAGACAGGCTGTATTGCTGGAAGATAGCACTGCACATATAATATAAACATTCCATATTTATAGTTGGAAACTTACAGTTCTGAATGATGGAATTTTCTAAGTTTTAACTCTTGTTCATTTTTACTCCTCTACCATAAAGATATTATAAACGTTGCATATCTTTCTGAAATAATTTAAACCCTATTATATCTAAATACAGGAGAAAGACTGGCCCCAAAAGGATGCTAGATAATTAACATCTCTACTGTATAAATCTCCACTGCCAACCTAATACACATTATTAAAGAAAATGTGGCCTTATTGAAAAAGTGATGCTTCCAGTGACTATGAGTTAACAAAGGCACAACATCTTCCATGAGATTCTTTTTTGTCTAAACCCAGCAAATCAATTGAATGCTGCTGAGGTTTCATATTTGATATTGACTAAAACTTAGTTGAGAATACAAAATCAACTCTATGTAAGTCAATTTTCAAAAATTCAATTTCTAAAATAGTTTTACTCATAATAGATAATACCAAACATGACTGCTTTTTCAAAAAACCATCATCATTCTCCCATTCCCTCTCTTTATCTATTCATTCATTCACCCACTCATTCATATACAGAGAACTAGACCTTAGCTCCTATTAGTTATCTACTATAGAAAAATAATGACTCTCTGTTTAATTACTGTCATTACTGTTTTCAAATACCTGCCCCCCACTATTAGAAATTCTCAAAGTAATAAGTAGCCTTATTATTTACTTGCAGAGTTTTTCACAAAAATATTCTTGCAACCAGATCTTTCCAAACTACAAAATTACCTTCATGAAAGAACAGATGTCAGGCTTAAAGAAAAGAAGCAGATGTATTCATAGGTATTGGGTTTTTTGGGGGGTGGTTCTCTCAACTGTGTAGGCCTAGTGCTATTAAACTAGTCACCTGAAGAGGGAGTCGACCACCCCTTACTTCTCAGACAAAGAGCATAAGATAACTTACATATTTTTCTAATCAAATCGTCAACTAAGGGTCTTATGTTTCCCAGATTCTAGCATCTCAGTTCTATGTCATATTTCATTCCCAAGAACCATCTGTCTTCCAATGTCAAATTTATAATCATCAAAATTTTCTTTCCTTCATTCATTCTGAAGCATAAATAATGTCTAGAAGCCACATTAAAGGTCATCCTTGCAAGATGCGTCTGTATTTCAAAATATCAAAGCTCTATGTTTAAGATTCAGGATAAAGTCTGGAATCAGGCTACCTGAACTTAAACTTCAAATTTTCCCGTTCCCAGAAAAGTTACATTCATCAAGTTTCTTCATTTCTCTGTGTCTCTGGCTTTCATTTGTAAGCTGGCAAATACAACAGGATTCTCTCTTAAGGATGAAGTCAGAAATAAACTTGGTGTATGTCAAAGCACTTAGAAAGGTTGTTGGCACAATATACGTCCAATAAACTTTGGCTATAATCATTTATGCATGAAAACAGCACAGTCATTGAGGGTGGAACATTTTGGAGGTAAGGTAGTATCTTTCCAAAAGACATTGAAACAATGGTATATAGTGCTCATATAGTACACCATGATGCTAAAACTTTAGGAGATGAAAGGGATGAAAGTGAGTTTTAGAACTGAGATTTTTTTTTTAAGTGTGGATGAACTGAAATAAATACAAAGAATAAAAGTTAAGTATCAACACAGTTGGAATTATAGTTACTTCACACCAAGTCTCTAAAATAAAGCTAAAGATGTCTCAATATGGAGTAGCATCTACTTTTCACAAATATCATACTGAACTCACAATCTTACTCTGGAGTTAGTACTAGCTAATTATACCATGTAATGGACTTTTTCCTGTGGTTATGTACGGATGTGAGAGTTGGACTGTGAAGAAGGCTGAGCGCCGAAGAATTGATGCTTTTGAACTGTGGTGTTGGAGAAGACTCTTGAGAGTCCCTTGGACTGCAAGGAGATCCAACCAGTCCATTCTGAAGGAGATCAACCCTGGGATTTCTTTGGAAGGAATGATGCTAAAGCTAAAGCTCCAGTACTTTGGCCACCTCATGCGAAGAGTTGACTCATTGGAAAAGACTCTGATGCTGGGAGGGATTGGGGGCAGGAGGAGAAGGGGACAACCGAGGATGAGATGGCTGGATGGCGTCACTGACTCGATGGACATGAGTTTGAGTGAACTCCGGGAGATGGTGATGGACAGGGAGGCCTGGTGTGCTGCGATTCATGGGGTCGCAAAGAGTCAGACATGACTGAGCAACTGAACTGAACTGAATGGATAGCCCACTCTGAAATAATTTAAACAGTGTCATTAGTTAAACATCATCTATATACACTTACTGTTATACTCCCAATAGAAGCTGAAGGATTGTCACCACATATCCAGTCAAAATTGTGATTTTTTTTCCCCTCAAAAGGCAATTAAGACTTTTTACTCTATTTTTTCTCATCTCCCTCCTCCATAACTCATTTACCCAGAGTTCCTCTAAAAATAACTCCTTTACACCAGTAGAACTCTTTTACTTTTACAGCCTTTTTATAGGTGCAAAAGAGTTGCATGTGCAGACTTAAAACCATACAGAAGACTCCTACCATCAGAGCTGACTGGAAGTGTTTAATTATACTTGCACTTAAGTTTCAGTTGTATATATATCAACAATGCCTTTTCTATGGCATACTTACAAAATTAATGGCAAAATAATTACATATTTAAGATAAAAATATGACTTTTTTTGAGAAGGTAATGTCACATTTTTATTAAACATAAAATATTTTTCATTAGTTTTTTCAAGATGCCAAGTAGTCTGAAAATTCAAAAACTAATTGATTCCTATTATGGTTCCCTCCTGTATATAACAGTTTTGGTAAAATTGCCTTATGATAAATAAAGATTTTGCTTAAGGGAAAGAAATTTGTCATCATGATGCAAATAGATTAAAGACAATGGAAGATCACATTCTAATTTAAAAAGTGACAGTAAATGATAATCTACTAAGCAGATTCCCAATATGTGCATCTATCAGACGTCACATCGATGAACTAGGACAAATTCATAAATGTTACTTATACCTCATTTCTAAAATGGAGACAAGAGGCTATTTTTCCTATCATATTATGCTTGTTAAATAAAGAGTATAATATCGTAATTCTTGAATACTATACTAAATTCTTGCATTTAAACAAGCCATTCAACAGTCTATTACTGGATCGACAAGTTTATTTATACCAAAGCAAAATGGTTACATTTTTCCTTTCTGATCATGATTTTACCATTTGAGACATTTCCAATTTTCCTCTCACCAACATCATCAGAATATCAGAAAGAGCAATGCCAGGTTGTACTTTGAGTTTGAAGAGAAACATAACTTCGCCTGTTTAGAGAGACGGATCAGTTTCCCTTCATTAATATAAGAGGAAGACACTATGACAAGTGACCAAGTTCTCATCTGCCTGAAGACTTCCAGACCTCATCTTCTAGGTTACTGTGTTACGGATACTATCATACTGTGGAGTGCCAGTCCTGTCAGTAACTGAGTTAATTTAAGCTAAATCAGAGCAGCAAAGTACCTCTGGCATCTCGCATTTTACTTTTGCTTTCAGCTTTAGTCCAAAGCCTGAGGGAAATGGAAACTCATCGGAAGCCATAACCATCAAATTAGCACATGTGCAATTCTCCCTTTTCCTTACTCTGATCGTGACTGAGGCTTCTTGTCTATTAAAGACATTCAGAATGACTTTATTGACCCAAGTTCTAGCACAGTCACAATGAAATTAATTGAGGAAGTAAATGCCATTATATACTCTTGTACTCAAAGGGATTTTATTGTAGATAGAACTTACAAGAAAGGAGCACCAAGCTGCTTATCAGAATTCTAAAACCTAAAAGTAAGCAATGATTTCTGCTGCTGGTTGCTGATATGAAGAATGATAATAAAGAAGCTTTAGGCAATGTATTATCCATTTTAGAGAAATCTGGATTAAACATAATCTGTAAAGAAAAGCAGGTATATGCCACTGACAAAAATATAAAGGTACAAATGAGAATGTTCTGTTTTAATCTTGAGTGAAAAGATTCAGAAGTTAACTTTTTAATAGCTCTAGTATTTTAAAAATGAAATATGTGTACAAGTAGATCATTTTAAAAATACACATCGGAAAATAATAGAAAAAAACAAAGTTTTCCATCAGCCATCACTTACATTGCTATCTGAATGATTTTTAATTCTTGAAAACTAATTATTTTTATTGGTTCATATAGGCTATTTAACAAAACAAGAGGTTTCATCTACTGCATACATATTATATGCAACATATTAAGCAATCTGCATTTATGAATTCATTCCAGATTGTATGCCTACTATATATCACATATTATATTAGCAATCTGATTAAATTTATGAATTCATTCCAGAAATATTTAAAGAGTTTCTATTATTTGTGACTGACCTGGTCTGGCTGCTGAGCAGTGAGGAAGGCACAAATAATTCCTGTATCTACAGAGTTGAAAACCTAAACATTGGAAGCACAGAGTAAACTAAACTTAGATATGCTGTTAACTAAGTTATCTAGAATCTCCTTTACTCTTAAAATTTTACCATATAATCAATGAATTGTTTCAGCAAAAGTAATTTATTTAAATAATAAATATGTTGGAATATAAAAAGAAGCATTGCCCACATAGTCTCTGTTATTAGTTTGGTGTGTTTCTTTCTAAGTATTTCCCATGCATTGATTAATAGAAACATATATGTATCTTCTTCATTCTCAAACAATTAGAATACGTAATATTCACAACTGGGCTTCCCTGGTGGCTCAGATGGTAAAGAATTCACCTGCAGTGTGGGAGACCTGGGTTCAGTCGCTGGGTTGGGAAGATCCCCTGGAGTAGGGCATGGCAACCCACTCCAGTATTCTTGCCTGGAGAATCCCATGGAAAGAGGAGCCTGGTGGTCTACAGTCCATGGGGTCACAAAGAGTCAGACACAGCTGAGCAACTAAGCACAATATACACAATTATATGTAGTATGTTTTTATTTTACTTATAAAGATATTGTAGTCCTTTTTCCATATCAGTATATAGATATCAGTATATACAGATGTAGCAAGTTAATTATCTGAACAGTGTTTCTTTGCTTGTATATAGGATGGTTTCTTTGCCTGTATACAGGGATAGTAAATAAATTATTAAGTCATGCCCATAATTAAATATTTTCAACCATATAGAGGCTATAAAATTAAAAGTTCAGAAGCACACACACATACACACATAATCTGCAATATCCAAAGTTTTATTTTTAACTTTTCTGTTGGCAGTAACTTTAACTTTTATTATTTTTAAATATTAAAAATATTACAGCTGTATATGAACAATTATATAAACACATGAATGCCAAATACCTGAACTGTCAATTCAACAGTATCTGTTAACTCAACATTATGAAAAATAAGAAATTTAGGAGACAAAAATGCTATCCCTCTCTTCTCTCCACCTCTCAATTCTGGATTCTGCTATTTCTTTTATTTTATCATTTAAGAAACTTCTAGTGGTTACCATGATTTATAGACTTTAAGATATATAGACATTCCCTGCTTGGGAAAACCATCTAAGGGTTGGAATCTGAGATATCTGCTCGCGTTTAAGGATCCTGGACTTCATTACTGACTCCCTCAGCTTTGCCTTGAGTCGGAGAGTCTGTCATCAACCAAGGACTTCTGTTTAGTCAATGGTGGGTTTTACTTCCAATTTCAGGGCTTTTGTCTATGTAATCTGCCATGTTCAATATGTTGCTACATTAAAAGCTCTGCCTATTATAATTTTATTTCAACAATTATTTGCTTTCAACATTAAAAGCTCTGCCTATTATAATTTTATTTCAATGATCATAACATTGGTTTAAATGCTAATAAAACAGTATACCTAAAAAAAAAAGATATATAGACTTTTACTTCTTTTTTTTGACTTGCCAAAATTACACATCATCCATAGAGTCCATCGTATAAAAGAGGAAGTAGTCACTGTTCTTTCAAAATCATATCTTTTCCACCATCCAGTGTATGCTATTTTATAAATATTATTTGTATGCTTCCAAGGTTTAAAACACGCACTTCAAATTTTGAGATATAATAAAGTCTTTCCTGATGTTATAATATGTTAATTAAGAAAACCTTAAAACAGATAATAGCGTTAAGAGTATAAATTGTGTACTGTAATTGAACTATAGAAAAATATACACAAACCTATATTGTAACTCAAAGAAGATGTCAAATACCCTTTGGCTGCCCATTTATGTTTATGTTGACTAGTACAGGTAACTGGCATGCACTTCTTCGACAGTCGTAAGTCTCTGTCCCACAGGCCCGTCCCTCAATGTGCCCTTTTACTGAAGCAAGGCAGGCGACAAGCACTGTGGAAGAGTCTTATTGGTGGTATGATTTGGGAGAATGACATTGAAACATGTATAATATCATATATGAAACGAATCGCCAGTCCAGGTTTGATGAATGATACTGGATGCTTGGGGCTGGTGCACTGGGACGACCCAGAGGGATGGTACTGGGAGGGAGGGGGCAGGGGGCTTCAGGATGGGGCTGCTGCGTCACTTCAGTCGTGTCCGACTCTGTGCGACCCATAGATGGCAGCTCAGCAGGCTCTCCCGTCCCTGGGATTCTCCAGGCAAGAACACTGGAGTGGGTTGCTATTTCCTTCTCCAATGCATGCAAGTGAAAAGTGAAAGAGAAGTCATAACACGTATAGGTAGACCAAAAATAAGATCTAAAGATGGGGGTTGAAATGCAATATTACAAATGCTGCATTTCTATAGAAGGACTTGCCCAACAGAATGATATACAGCTTACAGAACAAGGTGTGGTTCTAGTTACAGTAGGTTTGCCTTTCCAGATCATGCCTGGGTAGTTTTTCACCACTGCTTCTGCCATGGAGAGAGGGTAAATGCTTTTTGAGGGCAGATTTGTGCTTGAAATCCATGTCACAACAGTGGCATTTGTATGGTCAATCCCCACTGTGTATATTCAAGTGGTCCTGAAGTGTGCTTTTCAGGATGGGGAACACGTATATACCTGTGGCGGATTCATGTTGATGTATGGCAAAACCAATACAATATTGTAAAGTAAATAACCTCCAATTAAAATAAATAAAATTATATTTAAAAAAAAAACAGTTTTATGAAGAATTGACCTTATTTACATTTCAACTCTTTAGAGAGCATTTCTCTTTATTAAAAGAATAGAAGTTCAGATGCAAATATCCTTGCCTTTTGGAATCTTTTAATGAATCAACCTGGTCACATTGTCACAAGGGCAGTTTATTTACTCTTTTAAATGTACTTTAGTCTATTGATGGCACTCATTTTCCCTCCAAGGTATCTGATCTTTGATTTACTAATTTGAGAAAATACTTTTGAATCTCTAGAACAAAATAAATAATATTTTTCTAATAACAATGGGTCACAAAGGAAAATTTGAAAAATACAAAATAATCGATAAGCTAAAAACCACACTCAGAAAAATCAGTATAATTAGAAATCAAAAAGTAGGCAACGATTCTCAGAAATTTAGAAACTCAAAAAAACATGTATATAAATAATGCATGGATCAAAGAAGATATCTTAATGGAAGTTTCTAAATATGTAGAACAGAAGTTAAATATTACTTGTAAAAATATTTCAGATACATCTAAGTGTTAATTTAAATATGAATAAAATATTTACTAATGTAAAAGAAAAAGTAAACTAAAATTAATAAATTTAAAGGTTCTAATAAAATTATAAAACATAACAAAGTAAACTTCAAAACATAATAAAGCAGAAAACTAATCAACTAATAACAAGAAAAATAAACAAAATAGTGGAGGGTAATAATACCAAAAGTTGACCCTTTGAAAGATGTATAAAACAAATAAAACTGGTAGGGTTGATTGAGAAAATAAGAAAGAAACACCAACTTTTAAAAATTAAGACTGAAAGGAAGTAGGAGTGACATAACTGCTGATACTTTTTTGAGATCTACGAATATCAGGAAAATAGAATAAACAATTTTATGCCAAATTTTCTAAAATTTGGATGAAATGGACAATGTTAGTGTATGTGCTCTATACATCTTAAACAGAATTTCAAATATGTAAAATGAGACCCCACTTATACATTATCCAGTGCAAGTTCCTAAATAAACAGATAAGAAACTGAGGCCTAGAGAAGAAAATTTAGTTTTTCAATGGGGGAAGGAAAAGAGCTATTTTAATTACCTAATTTTATTTAGTGTATCCATGGATTCAAAGAATATTATCAAATGTCTCTTTTACTGTTATCTTGCTCATTCACATCACATGACAGAATTATTTCCTAAGGACTAAAATAACAGCCCTTACAAATATTTTCTGAGATATCTACATGAATAGAGATCTCTCTGAATATACTGAATGTGGCCTGCTACTGATACAAAGCAATAGCATAACAAAAAAACCAAAATAATTTTGCTAGGTTACAGTTACACGTGTCTCAGAGGTGGAGAAAATAAAAAAGAGGCTCAAATGTATATTTTTTTGAGAAAACAAACAAGAAAAGAGTGTGTTTTTTTTTTTTAAAATACAATTTTATTGTAAGCTCTTTGAGAGCGTAATGCCATTTTCATGGTGTTAGTTATTAGGAAGATGCTCAAAATACTTTATCACTTTACTGTCAAACTAGATAAAATACCAGAGCCCTTGAATTAGAAAGATCCACTTCTTTTCTTTCTCTTTCTCTTTTATTTTTTTCTTCCTCTGAAGTATTTCAGGCTTCATTGCTATGCAAAGTGAGACAACAACAACAAAGTCACACTAAGCCATCCTGAAACACTATATTAAATACATTTTTATTAAGGAGAGAAACACTTTTAATTTATATTATGATTTTCTCCAATCCAAAACCTTAGTCAGTTTTATTATAGACAAAAGCTGTAGAGATATTTTCAAGCTAAGACATGATCCATGATTTCAATTAACCACTGACATTACTAGTGTGGCTTCTATAGTTGTGAAGACATGAACAAATGATCTGAAAATCACTTTCAGAGCTAGAATGAGTACTTCACAGAAATGTTGTAGTAATGCAAAATCCAGAGCTACCTATACATGCAATTTAGTCCTAATGATGAATAAGGAGTCTCATATAAAAATTTCATTTGTGCTCAGTGCTTAAAAGTGACATTCCAAATGAAATTAAATCAAATAATGTATGAGTTAGGAATTATCATGGGAGCCATCTATACCCACTCCTTTCAATATTAAAGTTGTATGTTTACAATGGGATAACCGATGATAGAAATCATGACCCATTTTAATCAACAACTGGGATAAACAAGAGAGTTCAGAAATTGGAAACCTATCCAAATGGCAGTGCTCCCTGAGATATATCAAATTTTACCATTTTACCCAGGCCCTACATAGGCTTGATTACTAGATTATAACTTTAAAACAGAAGGTAACCATTTTTTTCAGACATTGAAAAAGGTGTCTGAAATCAAACATCCCAGAACAGAAAATGACAAATCATTCTATCCTTCTATTTTGTCTGGTGTATGGATATAGGGAAAATATATGACTCAGTCCAAAGCAGAGCAATCTGACAGAGCTCATTTTTCTTCACTCATGCATGTTTTAAATCCAGCACAATGTTGTCCTCTGAGATTTCAAAATGGAAAAGAAAAGGCTGGAAATCTCTTTTCAGGCTCACTGTGTAAGTGAAGTGTATAACAAAGAGGTAACTGCAAAATGAGGTCATTGAAACAGTAGTGAATATACACACACACACACACACACACACACACACACACACACACACACACTTTACAAAGAGAAATGTTTTTGTACCTAGGGTAATACTGAGATTTAAACAGTTTTTTAAAAATATTCTATTATTAGCACTTGGTTGTTATTGATTTAATTTAAAAAAAATATGCTTGAGATAGGAAGCAATGGGATCCTGGAGTTCTTGGGCAGTAAAGTAAGAAAAAAGTAATGTCCTACAGATACCCAATATAGCTCAATAAATGAAATAAATTTCTAAGGCTGCAGTTTTTAAGAATTTGATCCCATTTTTTTCCTTCTAAGGTAGTAACATGATTTTTTGCCCCCCCCTTTTTTTTTGCTACTTTTAGGTCAATTTTCAAAGCTTGTTCAATACTGCCAATTCCAACAATATTCATTTCGTGTCCACTTTGTAGAATTGGGAGGTAAGAGAGGAAGAAAATAAGTTAGTTAAGGAAGTTGGAAGTTAACTGGGGTTTGGAAAACAAATGTGAAGATCTGCAAGACTGACAAGGGAGGAAGTCCTAGGTTGAGAAGACAGTGTTTCAAATCTTAATACTGGGGATATTTAGAACACAGAGGAAATACTGAGTAATGTTTTAGGATTTTGATCACGAATATGCCAGGTATGAAGCAGTCAGTGGGTTCAAGCTAGATCAACAGTAAAATTTGGATCAACTCAAATTACCGTGGCTCTCTGCTTCCATCTGCTTGACTTAAGGCAATACCTCTGAAAGCCACCCACTTCAAAGCCTTTAGCTGTTATTCTTACATGTTTCTAGAATGTTAGTCAGTGATTCTTATATGAACTACTTCTAGTGATCAAGAGTGAGTCTTAAATAAAAACAGGAGCCACATGAAAGATCTTGTTTCTTATTTTACTTAGTTTTTTACTAATGCCCTGAGAAAATGCCAAAAGAACGTCTTCCAGATTCCCAAGTTCCCAGTGTCCTCAAAGCCACAGCATTGTTGGATTCTGTGTGAAAGAATGGTGACACCACCCCATGTACTTTGTACTTCCCTGGGAATGTGGGCTCTAAAGTTCATCTGACACTGAGTCTCACAAAACTCGTCATGAAATTGCATATGCCAACGTTTGGCTTTTCCAGGGATATTGGACCTCTTGCCACATTTGCCGTACACTCTAGTCTTATAACACTCTTTGGTCTTCCACGTACAAACAACTCTCATTTTCTTCTGATTCCCTGTGGAAGGGTCTGCATGCATATGCATTTATGTGGATAGATTCTAGGAAGGATCTTCAACCTCTGTTTTTGCACAGCTTGTTTTGGATCTAATTTAGATGGAACTGTCACACCTATAGACAATAGCTCCTGGTTACAAGTTACATTTTCTGTGACAGGAGTTATGTATGCTACTTTCTCTTTTTCAACCTCTGGCAAATACAACTGGTAAATGTCGAGTGTTTTAAAAATGTGTATTCAGATAGTTTTCATCTGAGAGAGATCTGCCTTGTATTTCCATTTCAACTATGTGACTTAGACAAAGACGGCACTCTAAAATTCAGTCACGCTCAGTTGGAAAACAGGATTAACACCTCCAAGACACAGGTGGTTTAAGGATTAAATGAGATAGGCTAGCAAGTAGATAATGTATAACGAAAGAGCTAAAAAATGCTACCCATGTGTGGTAATGTTACCATTGCTACTTATGGCAACAGCATAAACATGTTACAACTACATTACACAGAAGTGAAGAAGTCTCTGCAACATGAGGAAAGCAGTTTTTTTTTTTTCTATTCACATTAAAATAAGAGGTTGTACACTTGACAAAGTGCCCAAGAGGAATGCCTCAAGATCCTGATATTGGACACAGTTGAGTAACAGGAGAGAAATAGCATCTTTCCTTCTTTTTGCTATTTGTAGGAAAAATAAGATCTAGTAATGAAAATTCGGGGAGAGAGAAGATTCTGGACAGCGCCACTATTTCATCAAAAGTAACAAACATGATTTAGGAAACATGAAATTAACTTTTTAAAGGATCATAGTGCTGTGCCAGTACACGCTCCCCATCCTTCAGTCTGGGACCATAATAATATAAATTATAAGATATTTGACATATTTATTTATAGTGTTGAATTGGGATGTTGTCTTGCCAATATTGAGGATGACTGGCAATACTCGGAATTATCTAGAATTCCATGTTAAATATGGTTACAATATTTCTTGACATGCAAGCCATGTATGTTGATTAACAGAAATTTGGTAATTGTTAGTATTGGCAACTCTCTTTGAACAGTCATGCTCATTCTTTACTTTATATACAGCAGGTCTCTGGATTTGTGACTCTTAGGAAAGATTACAAAGTCTTCTTGGAAGACTACAAGAATGCATTATGCTGCCATAGACACATCTAAAATTACTGTTTCAAATATGTAGGGCTTAGTGTAGAAAACTCCTTTGCCAGGCACATGCACATCTCAATTTTTAAAAATCAAGAGTATTTTGTCATTAGTTAGCTTCTTGTTAACTTACCAAAACAGACATTTACTAGATAGCATTTAGAGTACAGTTACTCCTAAAAATTATAAATATTTTCATGAGAATTTTAAATGATAAGTTTATTTTATTTAGATATACACACTTGAATGACAACAAGCAAACATCCAGAAGAAACAATCTGAGCAAAGAAAATGTTTGCAAATTAATTGTACTATAATTATTCTTCCTTGGACATGAATTTGAGCAAACTCTAGGAGACAGTGAAGGACAGGAGCCGGATGTGCTGCAGTACATGGGGTCACAGAGTCAGACATGACTTAGCAAATGAACAATTATTCTTCCAAAGAGTCAACTTTAGTCAATAACTTGGTACACAAATAGGACTAATTTTAAAATACAAGTTTCTTATATTACCTCTCTTATGAACATGGTCATCACTTGTTAATTATAATGATTCTAAAAGAATTCATCCACAGCTTGACAAATACTGTTTATTGAAGCACCTAAAGTGATAGCCTATGTTGTATTTCCTTTTAATTCCTTCTTTCTAATAGTGAACAAACATGATAGTGTGCATTAATATACAAAATACCAGGATTGACGCACTTTGCTCTATGAAGAATAATTCTTCATGACTTTGAACAAAATATCTAGTCTCTTCTGTTCTGATTTTTTGGTTTTATAGTATTGTTAAAGAAACAAACAAACTAGACTGGCAAAGACCTGAGCCACTAGGTATAAGTAAAGTGAAAGTGAAAGTTGCTCAGTTGTGTTCAACATTTTGCCACCGCATGGACTGTAGCCCACCAGGCTCCTCTGTCCACCGAATTCTCCAGCCAAGAATCCTGGAGTGGGTAGCTGTTCCCTCCTCCTTGGGATCTTCCCAACACAGGGATCAAACCCAGATCTCCATAATTGCAGTCAGATTCTTTAGCATCTGAGCCACCAGGAAAGCCCAAGTATAAACAGGGAGGTAACTACCTTGCAAAATCTCATCTTGGAAAAACAGCACTGACATCTTTCTCCATGTCTACCTCTATTTCAGGACTATATGTCCTTTGAGCTCCAGTTGGGTTTCAATTACTCCACAGTATTTTCCCTAAAGAACATAAATTTTAATGGCATTTCATTCCCTGTACTTCCATATTTTTTACCACTCAATATAATTTTGAATTTCCCATACAGCTTTTCTTCTTTGGCTGTCATTATTATAATAAAAGAATGAATGTACATATTGATTTGAAAAGAATTAAAGGTATTCATGTCCAGTTCTAACTGGACATGGAACAACAGACTGGTTCCAAATAGGAAAAGGAGTATGTCAAGGCTGTATACTGTCACCCTGCTTATTTAACTCATATGCAGCATACATCATGAGAAACGCTGGGCTGGAAGAAGCATAAGTTGGAATCAAGATTGCTGGGAGAAATACCAATAACCTCAAATATGCAGATGACACCACCCTTATAGCAGAAAGTGAAAAGGAACTAAAAAGCCTCTTGATGAAAGTGAAAGAGGAGAGTGAAAAGTTGGCTTAAAGCTCAACATTCAGAAAACGAAGATCATGGCATCTGGTCCCATCACTTCATGGGAAATAGATGGGGAAACAGTGGAAACAGTGTCAGACTTTATTTTGGGGGCTCCAAAATCACTGCAGATGGTGACTGCAGCCATGAAATTAAAAGACGCTTACTACTTGGAAGGAAAGTTATGATCAACCTAGATAGCATATTCAAAACCAGAGACATTACTTTGCCAACAAAGGTCCATCTAGTCAAGGCTATGGTTTTTCCAGTAGTCATGTATGGATGTGAGAGTTGGACTGTGAAGAAAGCTGAGCGCCAAAGAATTGATGCTTTTGAACTGTGGTGTTGGAGAAGACTCTTGAGAGTCCCTTGGACTGCAAGGAGATCCAACCAGTCCATTCTGAAGGAGATCAGCCCTGGGATTTCTTTGGAAGGAATGATGCTGAAGCTGAAACTCCAGTACTTTGGCCACCTCATGCGAAGAGTTGACTCATTGGAAAAGACTCTGATGCTGGGAGGGATTGGGGGCAGGAGAAGAAGGGGATGACAGAGGATGAGATGGCTGGATGGCATCACTGACTCGATAGACATGAGTTTGAGTGAACTCTGGGAGTCAGTGATGGACAGGGAGGCCTGGCATGCTGCGATTCATGGGGCTGCAAAGAGTTGGACACGACTGAGTGACTGAACTGAACTGAAAGGTATTCATTATCTTGTACATAGGAAGTGAATCCTGGTTATGATATGAGTAAATATTATATATACACAGAGAGTTAGCACAAATTCATACTCACACTACTTATGCTTTTTTTTAAATAATTTTTACTATTTTCATACATGCTTCAAAGGCAAGGGTCTTCCTGGGCAAAGCCATAATGAAGTAGAACTTCCATTTGGCCTAATTGCACTGGTTCCCTTTTTATATATTCAAACTGAAGAGTGTTTATAGGATATTTAAATTAGGTAGCAAATGTAATTTGACTACTTTAATTAAAATGAGTTCCTAAGTCACTATTGTTTTTTCAAAAGCTATTCTGATGTACTTTATAAAGGAAAACGGATATTTGAATTATGAACAGAGCTTTCCCCCTATATTAAAGGCGTATTTTGCTTTCAAAAAATATCTAACACAAAAATCTATAGCATAAAAATGGTAAAATGAAAATAAATAAATTAAAAAAAAGAAAGAAAATAAATATAATTTTTTAAAAAGAAAAGAAGAATAGGAAAAGAAACACTAAAAAAAGTGAATGGTGGATCAATACACTAATTTTCAGAGAGATTTCAAAAAAAAAAAAAGGAAAAATGAGAACTTAGGTATCTGAATGGTAAAAAGTTACCTACTTTGTTTTCCACATTTCTTAAGTGTTTTATTAGTTTTTACAAGTAATCTTTATAAATACATTAAAGATGTTACATATAATCAGTAAAAATGTTTGAGGTGTAACCTATCAATTGTATAAAATAAGGTACATCACCATCAAAAAAGTATATACATTTTCGTAACTAATTTGTAAAATGACTGTCACAGTAATTTTACTTAAAACTCAAAAAAAGGTACTGTCACTATTACTGCTTACCATGAGTTCCTAACATACTATTGGGTTGATTTATTTTGATTTTTAAAATCATAACATTTGGCACAGAAAAAAATCTTAAGAAAATATGAAGCTGAAATACAGTCTGTTAAGTAATGCAAGTTTCTAAGATTGTATCAGTTTATCAAAAGACATGTATTCAGTACAAAGTCAAAGACTCTTAGTCAAAATGCACTCAGTAGACACATACAAGAAATAGTTGATGTACCAGTTTATAATTCAATTCATTTGTGAAATTCAGCCACTCAGTACATTACAGTATAAATATGAAGTTTTTCCTGTGTTAGACTTTGGGGATACTCTATATTTGTTATATTTATTTTTAGATGGGATCTAATGTCAGATGTATTGCACTATATACAAAAGTACTTATTCTGCAAAAGGGACTGGGTTGGTAAGAAAAAGTTATTAAGGATATTATTTTTTAAATGTATCCAACATTGTTTAAGATTCAGTTCAAACTGTTTCCTTGCTTTTTAGAGGTGCTGAACCTCTAAGTTCATACTTGAACTCAATTCTTTAAGCCCAAAATGCATCAGCAGTGGGAACATCGAGAGAGAGAAATATCTCTCCATCTCACAAATAATTTACTACCTGACCAATTTATGAAGCAAAGGTGTCATTTGTTGCTGTCCTTTCTGTGGGGCTTCCCTGGTGGCTCAGACAGTAAAGAATCTGATTACAATTGGGGAGACCCAGTTTCGATGCCTGGCTCAGCAAGATCCCCTGGAGAAGGAAATGGCAACCCACTCCAGTATTCTTGCCTGGAAAATCCCATGGACAGAGAAGCCTGGAGGGCTACAGTCCATGGGATTGCAAAGAGTTGGATACGACTGAGTGACTAACACACTATGGCAGCACCAATGTGTTTAAAACATACAGTTAAAATCTGGGAAGACGTCTAAGGAGTTGACTAGTGAAGCAGGTTACATATGATTATGGCGGTGTCTTAAAAGCAGAACAGTACACAAAGTGAAGAAGATATGGGTATAATGATGCGGAAGACTTGCTGTATTTCTGATAAGCAATTATATTAAAATAGCAATAATAAAGGCAGACTGGATCACAAATAAACTTACTCGAGACTATCTGTAAATATCTTCACCTTTTTGCTCTCTCCACATCAGTTTGATGGGATAAAAACATGACTTTTTTTCAAACTAAAATGATATTGTTCCTATTATAAATGTTTCTTCATAGACCTCATCAAGTTGTTATTGATCATTTCAATATAAAGACTTACAAGTTTAAGCAACAACATTAAGCTCCACTGGAATGTAAAAACTACAGAGAAAGGAAAGGATGCTTTTCATTTGTTTTCACAAAACATATCACTGATTTAAAACTTTATATATAAATCCTGAAAAAATGCTATAGACAATTTCTATAAATTTTAATAATTTTAATTAATATCAAATAGAATTAAACAAGATATCTAATGAATTATGCCATGATCAGTTAGGGTTCACCTCAGAAACAAAAGGTTAGTTAAACATTAGAAATTTGCTGCAATTCACAACAACATGAATTTGATGAAGCTTTTATTCCCAGAGAACTCTTCTATGGCAGCTTTTCTTTTTTCATTCTAAATAAATGTTCACTTTCACAGTCACAATTTTGTACCCTTTCTTAAAGAGAGTCCTTTAAACTGTGTAAGTTTTAGCCTCCATATCAACTAGAAACATTCTAATTTACCACATTAATATGTGAAAAGAAAAAAAAATGCCAACAGATATCAAACTGCATTTGATACAATTTAGGTTCTATTTTAATAAGACTATTAGCATGTAATAAATGAATGAGTAGTTAAGATTTTAACATGAGTATCTTGTGACTCTGATCAAAAGACCAAGTCTGGTTTAATGGTAGAATTTTTGAAGTATTCCAGAAATTAAGCAAAGTGACAGCTACTCCTTCTCTTGTTTAAATCCTAAGCTAGAACCATGTAATCAAAATCTTTTAACAAACTCAGAGTTATTTATTGAGCATCTTCCAGGTTCCTAGCACTGTTAATGAAAGGACAGTATTGTTAGTAAACAACCTGGATCTAGTCCTCATCCAGTTAACCTAAGTATAAAAAGACATGGATAACATTATTAATATTTTCAAATACTTCATTGTTCACTTAGAAAATTTAAGTTATATGAAAAGCTATAAAGTATAAAATCATTCTTTAGGGTGATTATTTAGGAATCACTTCAGAAAAGTAATTATTTATAGAATATAATTTTAAAAAATCTCAAATGTACCTTCACAAAACCCCAATATCAAGTAATATATATATATAATTACAAATGTATGTAACCTAGACATATGTATTATTGAAATAAACATCAAAGATCTGAAAATAGAAGAGGTCTTATTTGTGGGAAAAAATAACTTGACATTGTAAAAAGTGTTTATCTTTTTAAAATTAATTTATATATTCACTACAGAATTAATTACAATTCTATAATGTGTTTCAGGAGGTTAAATCTGATGAAATGTTCTAAAATTTGTCAGAAAAAAATTAAATTTCTGAACATACTTAGGAAAGTACATGAACAAAAAGTAGTGAATGTGTGTGAAGTGGTCCTGACCCATCAGATATTAAATCATAGTATAAAGCTAAGATCCCAGGGAGGAGGAAAGGGCAACTCACTCCAGGTATCTTATCTGGGAAATCCCATGGACAGAGGAGCCTGGGGGGTAACAGTCCATGGGGTCACAAGAGTCAGACACAACTCATGACTAAACAACAATATACACATACATATATAGGTATATGCATAAAAAATGCAGTTTATATAGAATTGTATATTACCTTAATATGCAAGGATTAATGCCTTAAAACAAGGATTCATGTTTGGAAAGATGATTATCAATCTATTTTTACTGACTGCTCATGAGCAGTAAAACTTTAGGGCTTTTTACACCCTTTATATTTTTTGTATCATTTGAGTTTTCCACAGTAAGTAGTACACTTATATGAAGAAATATGTATTGGTGTGTATGTGTGTGTGTTAAAACAAATACATTAATATAGACAAAGCATTATGCTTATGTTAATATATTTCTTTTTATTATATATGACTCTTACATTTGAGCTCAGATATACTTGGTGATATTAAAGAACTATGAGTCACACTTCTAAAAGAACTCATCTATTTATTGAATGGAAATTTTTCATAGTCATGGGATCTGAGAATTACATCACCATAGAGGAACACAGAAATAATCTGGTTTAATCACCAGCCATAATTTTATATTTGAAGAGGGAGCCTCAGATAGTTGAAATGAGTTACCAAAATTCACACTTGGGGCTATCGCCAGGGTAGGGATGGTTTCCTAATCAGCACCCTTGTTACCATATCACACTGTTTTCTTTCCATGTTCCAACATTGCCCTACAGTGCTTGACTAAGGACAAATAATTAGCATTGGCTTTAAAGCCAATTTTAGGACAGCATGAAACTCATACCTAAGTTATGCTGAATTAAAAATCTTAAGAAGTATTTAATATTTTGCACACTACAGATTTTTATTAATAAAATAGTATTAATAAATAAACTAAATTAGAATTTTCAAACAAGCTTCTGATAACATGTGAACACTTCATCATATTCAGATGAAGGAGCTACTGTCACTCTGCAGTCTCTTGCTTTGACTGATTGGTCTTAAGGTGTTTCAGATGACTGGGGACAACACATGGAGTCAACTAGAGGTCAAATTTGTCATTTTCTGTCTTATCATCTATGAAGTTCAGTAGAAACCTAAGTGACTAACCAATGGGAATTAAAATTAAATACATATTTATCTGGTATCACATATAGACTATTTAAACAAAAGAATATTAAGTTGAAGGAAAAAATATAACCCTTTTCCCAATGAAAAAATTATCTTTTAATTATAGGCTAGCTATTGTAAAGTTTTATGTATTTAAAAAAAATTATCTATAGTCCAAGGAGAGTAGGTGATAAGCTATACAAAACATTTATTAGAAATATCTTATGGATTTCTTGCATTTTAAGAAGTTATGAACTCTTGAATTCCTTTATCATTTCATGTGCAACTTGCCACCCACCCACCACCTACTACACACACCTTCTTTATGCCTAGAAAACAGCTTTTCAATTCTTTATAAGTGGTTTAAAAATACACCTATTGCAGTTAATTATAGCTAATTGTTAATGTCAATAGATACTGTTTAATTCTATAACAGTAGAAAATAAAATACTTCACATCTCATTAAAACCCAATAGGAGGTAAAACAATTCACATGAAGATTAAATATCTATTAAAAATAGAAGAAAAATTGGTTGAGAAAATTGACTAAGTATTCCAAACTGGAAGGTGATTGTCTATACTTCAGTAAATGCAGATTGATATTCTAGAAGGTCTATTGCTTACTTCAAATCTTCTCTTAGCATAGCAGTTCAGGGGAAAATGGCATTTATATATATAAATTAAATATATAAAAATTCATATATATTATAAATACATATAAAATGTATACATATACTTTATACATACAAGTAGACACAAACATATACGCACATATTTTTAATGTTAAAAACAATGAAATAAGACACTATACCATTCACAAAGATGACATTTGCGGTAAAAATAAAATATATTGGGGCTTCCCAGGTAGCTCAGATGGTAGAGAATCTTCCTGCCAATGAGGGAGACCTGGGTTCAATCCCTGGGTTGGGAAGATACCCTGAAGAAGGGAATGGTAACCCACTTCAGTATTCTTACCTGGAAAATTCCACAGACAGAGGAGTCTGGTGGGCTGTATAGTGGGTAGCAAAGAATCAGACACAACTGAGCAACTTTCATTTCACTTTCATACTGTTACTATCTTGTGAGGAATATGACTTGAAGATTTTTTCATTAAAATTAATTTGAAAACCAGTGTGAAGACCAGTGGAATTGGGAGTCTTGTGATATGACATGGGACTAATTCACGGCTTTGTCCTCTCTAGGGTACAGACTTGGAAAAAATTTAATGTCACTAAGATTCTCTGTCAGAGATTATGATACCTACCTTGTAGCTGTGGAATAAGGATTCAGGATGCTGTTTTTTGTTGTTTAGTTGCTAAGTTGGTATCCAGCTCTTTGTGACCCCAGGGACTGTAGTCTGTCAGGCTCCTCTGTCCATGGTATTTCCCAGGCAAGAATACAGGAGTGGGTTGTCATTTCCTTCTCCAGGGGATCTTCCTAACCCAGGGACCGAACCCACATCTCCTGCATTGCAGGTGGGGTCCCATTACTGCTGAGTTAACAGGAAGCCCAGGAAAGACTCGATGTCACCAAAGTTCTCTGTCAGAGATTATGATACCTACCTCAGAATGTGGAATAATCACTGAGGTTACTAATAGCTAACACTGATTTCATGCTTACCGTGCACCAAGCACTTTTCCAGGATCTTTACCCTTATCAATTTATTAAATTATCACAACTACCTTACAATTACCACTATTTTCTAGAAAAGGATAGAGGGGTTAAATATCATGCTCAAGGTCTCACAGATAGTAATTGGACAATCTATAATCTAATTCCAGATATTAAGGCTTTAAAAACCATGCCTTGCCATTAACAAGATGTATGGCATAGAGTAAATTTTCAGTACAGGGAAATCTAACAGACCTGTTTGTTCTTTACTCTTTTCAATAGATGGTAAGCTTCCTGAGAACAGAAAACATTTGTTTACTGAATAATTTTATTCATCTCTTTGACATTATATCCACCTAGCCTGTTTCAAATCTTCAATAAATGGTTTCTTACAAGTACACGGCATTGAATATAAGCTTTTATTCTATTATATTACTGATTACATGAAAATATTATTCTTAAGGGGAATAATTTGTGTGGTTAACTTTATTGCTATTTTTTCAAAAACATCTCCATATAATCAAAGCTGTGTTTTAGAGAAATATAAGTAGGAAAAGGTGCAAGTGGATGAATTTCATAATATAAAAAAAGTTTTATCTTTTTCTGTACATTCCTAAAATCTAATTTTATAATGAATATACTTTTTTGGAGTGCCTAAAGTAATACACTAATGTATTTTAAAAACTTGCCTTTGGAATAAATCACTGTTTTTAAAACTAACATTTCTAATATAGCTGGTAGCAGTCATTGTTGAAAACATTTATTTGCAGAATTGAGGCCTCAATCAAAATATCTGCTTTCCCTTTGTGTTTAATTTGCATTTTGTAAGTAATATAAAAACCCTACCATCTTCAAGATGTGAGAAAAATGCATTGAGAGATCTAAGTAATGTATAAAAATCTTTCTGGCATAAAAAGAGCAAAACAAAGCTATTCATCAGTTGTCATCTCGGAATGCAATCACAAGATATCTTTTAAACAACCTTCTCATTGGAGTGTTTCTTTTTTAAAATAGGAACACATTTAACTGTCTTTTGCAGGTTCATCATTTCAAACAGTTGCTCTTTAAACATTGAATCAGATAAAGGAAGACCTGTAAGAGAGGCACTTTTAATATATTTTTAAGACAACTATTCTGAAATATTATTAAATGTCAGGGGCAATTTAACATCTTCCTCTCCTTTCTTGTGTGCTCATGAAGCAGTGGTAGTGGTGATGGCCATAGTTTAGTTGCTAAGTGCCACACCCTGAACTGTATATGGCCTGTAGATCAGGAGGCTCCTCATTCCATGGGATTTCCCAGGCAACAATACTGGAGTGGTTTGCCATTTCCTTACCAATGGGTCTTTCTGACCCAAGGATCGAACCCACGTTTCCTGCATTGCAGGAGGTTGCCTCTATTGCCTGCGGATTCTTTACTGACTGAGCCACCAGGAAAACCTCATACGGAGCCCTCATGGAGCAGTAGAAAAGAAAACATATTAATTACAAAGGAAGGCTTTAGAATGTTTGAAACTATTAACACTTCAGGGAGATATTTACTAGAGGGATTCCTTGATTCATTTAGACACAAGGACAATGTCCACTGTTCATATGGTTATTAAAAGAAAAGCTTCCATTTAATTTAGTAACTCATTGGAGAAGGCAATAGCACCCCACTCCAGTACTCTTGCCTGGAGAATCCCGTGGGTGGAGGAGCCTGATGGGCTGCAGTCCATGGGGTTGCGAAGAGTCGGACATGACTGAGTGACTTCACTTTCACTTTTCACTTTCATGCACTGGAGAAGGAAATGACAACCCACTCCAGTATTCTTGCCTGGAGAATCCCAGGGACGGGGGAGCCTGGTGGGCTGCTGTCTATGGGGTCGCACAGAGTCGGACACGATTGAAGTGACTTAGCAGCAGCATACTCATAAACGGCATAGCTCATGCCCATCAAGAAAACTACCATCCTAAAGGTAAGTGATACCAGTTTGAGGTCATTGATGCTAATGTGTGGAAAGGGGGGTATCAGTTTGGTGTAGTACTGTGAGCACACATAATTCATGTTACCCTTGAGCAAATGAGTTAATCTTCCCAGGTTTCAATTTCCTCCTCAGTAAAATATCATCATTCTCTCCCCAACAGGGTTCTCTCCATTCAGTGTATTTGTGGAAATGGGAGGGGATGACACACAGTGAAATTAGATTTCCTGTCTTTCCAGGTCAGAGTCAGGGTTGTGGTATCCAGAGAATTAAATGTGCAATGTTGATGGGATCTGAATAAGGATTCCTCAGCTTGGGTCCTCTGATTTCAGACACTCAAGGTAATCTCCAGATATGTTTCTAACTTTCATTCTAAACTTCTTGGAAATGTTCCTAAAATATGAGTGCTAGATTAATTTATATGAAAGCACTGAGCCCCGGGTCTCCTGTTACCTGCTGAGACCATACCCTTGTAGGCCAGAGAATCTAATGGAGTGGGGGAAGTTTTTTCTGGTCAATGAGACTTCATTTGGCAACATGGATGGAACCCTGAGTGAAGGATTTATAAATATCCATTTTAGATAAGATGGCTCATTCATTCATTTCTACTAATATTTTCAAACCACCAATTATGTTCATGGTACTTGTATTTGGGTAACAAACAAGCAAAGCATAGCTCTTGCCCATCAGGAAAATTACTATCCTAGGGGTGATCGATAAAGAGATGACTAAACAGATGGTTAAAGGACAAAGTGTTGAATACTATGATATCAAAACATTTTAAATTAAAACTCAAAATGAGAGTAAAGAGAACTAGATTCCAGCAATATATTTCCCTCTAATATCTCACCTCAATTTTTAACCTATAAAGAGCTGGACTAGATAATTTCTATTTCAGTACCTTTCAGTTCCTACTAAATTGTATCCTACTAAATTGCTCCTGGATTAAATCAATGATCTATCAGGTATATTACTGAATCTTAAATATATATTTGAAAAGAGTATTTTTCTATATAACAATATAAATTTCTCATCATAATAACATTAAGATACTTCAGAATTTATGTGTTTATGTTTTGGTTTGTTTCTTTGCTTTTGTTAATAGAAGATAATTAGCCTAGAGTTTTAGAAAGTAAATAGATGAAAATTCTTGAGAGTCTCTTGGACTGCAAGGAGATTCAACGAGTCAATCCTAAAGGAAATCACCCTGAATATTCATTGGAAAGACTGATGCTGAAGCTGAAGTGCCAATACTTTGATCATGTGCTGCAAACAGCTGACTCATTGGAAAAGATCTCAATGCTAGGGAAGATTGAGGGCAAGAGGAGAAGTGAACAGCAGAGGATGAGATGGTCAGATAGCGTCATGGACTCAAGGACATGAATCTGGGCAAACCCCAGGTGATAGTGGTGGAGGACAGAAGAGCCTGGCATGCTACAGTCCATGGCATCGCAAAGAGCCAGACATGACTTGGCGACTGAACAGCAACACAGATATTAATAGGATTTGGCCTTATGTCTCACAGCACACAAGCTATATATTAAGTTCCAATAAAGCAAGCCTTCTTTTGTGCTGATGCTGTAAAGAAATTGTAGGGTTTGATCATTAGGGCATAGACTTATTTTATACTGCTACATCAAAACTGGGGACTTCCCTGGTAGCTCAGTGGTAAAGAATCTGCCTGTCAACGCAGGAGATGCAGGAGACACAGGTTCAATCCCTGGGTTGGGAAGATCCCCTGGAGAAGGAAACGGCAACCCACTCCAGTATTCCTGCCTGAGAAATCACATGGAAAGAGAAGCCTGGTAGGCTACAGTCCATGAGGTTGTAAAAGTGTCAGACATGACTTAGCAACTAAACAACGACATCAAAATTATATGAGTTCTAACATAAATAACCATACATCTGTTAATAAAAGAGAATTTTTTCAACTAATATCAGCAGGAGTGGTGGGAGCATGGAACAAAATAAAGAGTGAGATACCATTTTATGGAAATTCACTATCTTTTATGATCGCCAAGAAACTCATTTTCACATAGTCCAATGTCAGTTTTTTTATCCCCTCAAACTCTTTTCCTCCCTAGAGATGCCATCTTAAAGTGCAAGGTATTTTGCCAATTCAAAGAACATCCACAGAACATAAGATAATGCCTTTATTCCTATGTCATAACCTTCTTTGCTTTATAACTCTTGGTCATTTTAAACTACTAGTGAATTCCTTGAGAGTGGCAACAACTTTGTTTATTGTCTTTTCTGATATAGTATATAATCCATACTATACACTCAATAGGGGGAAGGCAATGGCAACCCACACCAGTACTCTTGCCTGGAAAATCCCATGGACAGAGGAGCCTGGTGGGCTGCAGTCCATGGGGTCACAAAGAGTCGGCATAACTGAGCAGCTTCATTTTCACTTTTCACTTTCATGCATTGGAGAAGGAAATGGCTACCCACTCCAGTATTCTTGCCTGGAGAATCCCAGGGACGGGAGAGCTTGGTGGGCTGCCGTCTATGAGGTCACACAGAGTCGGACACGACTGAAGCGACTTAGCAGCAGCAGCAGCAGCAGCAGCAGCATAGACTCAATAAAAGTTGTCAAATGAGTGCAAATGTTGAATGATCATGCCAAATATGTCTAGAACTATGTTTACTCTGTTAAAAAATTTCTAGAATGAAACAATGAAAAACATTATTATTCACTGTTCCTTCCTTCCAGTATTTACAGCCAAATTCAACAAATTTAAATGTAAAAGCAGATGACACAAGTTGGAAACTTCTCTTACTCTGCTGCTAAATTCGCAGAAAAGGTACTCTGATTCCAGCCTGAATACCTCAGCCTGTCTCTCATGTTTCAAGAACTTGTTGCATCAGACTTTCAGTCCCTCATCAAAACTCATTCTCCATTGTTTTTGTTTTCATATTTAATTTTCCTTAGATACGTGCAGGACGACCCCTCCAAACACACCTACCCACATGCAACCACACCCACACACTACATCAACACATGAAAAAAACAAATAGAGCACTTTCCTCCATTCTACTTTCCCCCCACAATGCCTTCATTACGAGAGTTCTTGATACAGCAGTCTACAAGGGTGATCTCTCCACCTTCCCAATCTCAAGTAAGTATGTGTTCCTTAGCCTTTTGCCATTTGAACTACGACTCTATCGTTCTTTAAAAACCATGTTCCCTAATGCATGACCACTAAAGTTACCAGTATTTTTCCATTGCCTTCTTGGAGCATCAAGCATTATTTTTCATCATGTTTTATTCTTTGGATCTCCTTTCACTTGAGTGCCTCTTCCTACCTATGCCAATTCATCTTTGTTGTGATTTCTTCTATGTAGAAGTTTCCCAAAGTTTTTACCTTCAACACCTTTTGCTCCCCAATATTTCTCCTTTAGCAATTTCATTTGCACCCAAGACTTCAGCTATGCCCTCTATGGAAACCATCCAAATGTCTATCTCCACAACAGGTGCCTCCAGAACTATAAATCAGGCCATTGCTCATCAGGCATCTCCACTTCACTGTCTCACTACAAACTTAAATCAGCAAAATTGTAAGTGACTGAACTCATCCTCCATTCCCTGAACAATTTTCCCTCGTTCCCTTGGAACGCCAAGACAATCCTCCAATTTCATCTATTTTAGGAGCTCGGTTCAAAATTTTTCTAAAGCTGCCTTAATGGGTAAATATACTCTCATTTCAGTGGAATGGGATGAGGTCACACCAGATGATCTATATTTGAGGAAAACTCTACACTGGAGATGATCCATTTATAATACCACAACAAACAATTTTGCCACATTTGACTGGTATTTGATTTGGTATATATAGATGCAGATATAGATAAAAGGATAGCTTGATAGAATTAAAATTTTTCCAAAAAAATTTAGAATTGCTTAGACACTACAGAAAAAAGTGGGAAATAATGACTATAATGCTAGTAGCTTCTATGCTTACAGTGCAAAATCATCTGCATGTTTATAATTGTTAGTATTCTGCATGTTTATAATCCTCAATCTAATTCTCAGAGTGAGGTGACAGTAGTAATATTCACAGAGATGCTGGAGGAAGGGAAGCTGCACAGGTAAGTTGAAGTCAGCTTGTGAGAACATTAAAAACTGGGCAGGCATATCAAAAAACACAGCCTCATCTTTTGACTCTTCCTCCCTTCATCCGTTCATGAGGTGTCCTACAATATCTCTCACTAACAACAACAAATCCTCTTTTTTTCATGCTCATATTTTTGGTGAACAAATTTGCACCTCACATTCTCCTTGCTATGTAGGTACATGGCCTTCTATTTACACTCTCCTACCATTATGTACCTACTTATTATCTACCACTATTTCCTTTATTATAGTCCAGGCATATCTTTTTACTTCAAAAATGATCACTAAATTTCCAATCTTAATTTGTCTGTCAAGCTAAGTATAAAATACACCTTCACTCAAGTTTTCCTTTAAAATATCACAGAAGTTAGGCTGGAATCCCTGCTTCAGGTTGTCTCTGGGTTCCAATGTGCACAGCAGTCACTTACTGGCAGAGTAAATATCTCAAGTTACTTATATTTTCTATGCCTCATTTGCTTTATTAAGAGAGAACACAAGTGACAGGGCTGTTAGGCACATCCATAATAACGTATTTCCCTTCTGATTGTCACAACTGTTTGGATGATTTAAGTAATATCCACCTAGTCTTAAGCATTTGTTAAGAGCGTAGATATGTTAAGTGGTCTTGTCACAGTAAAAAAAAAAATACACAATTTTTTTAGAGACCCTCAGAGGATCTTCAGGGTCTCACTGTGCTGACGACCTGACCTAGATCAACACAAGGTGAAAACTCACTGTTTAAGAACATGACAATTTTATATAGCAGGTAAATTCAAGTTTTACTTGAAACTAAAAATAAAAGAAAAGTAGCAAAATGACAGACAGGGCAATGACTTTGTGTTACATGATTTAAGCTTAATGAATTAAAAAAGGCTGATATATATATATATATATATATATATATATATTTTTTTTTTCACAATAACTAAAGATTAAATAAGTTTCTGGCCTGTATCTTAATCTCTAAAGAAAAAGTAGTCACGCAATTCAAAGAGTTAAGAAAAACAGTAATGTGAAGATCTCATTTTCTGTTCAATATTTGATTTTTGATAATATAAAATTAAACCAAGAGAATTAGTTTCATGAATAAAAAATAATTCCTACATTCTAACATCTTGAATATATACAGAAGAAAAATATAGTTCAATATCAGGGAGACTTTTCATGCGAAGCATCAGTCAACCTCGACTGCTTGCACATCATATTTTTCTTCACACTCTCAGGATTCCAAACATAGAGACAATTTCACTCTATGAGTATAGAATCCATTGCCTCAGCAATAATAAGCCCAATTTTTTTCTCTCTCTAAGCAATTCAGAAGTTCTTGGAAATATTCTGAAACTCTACCAACATCATTATCTACTTTTTTTTTTACAAGTTCTGTAGAAAAGCAGCAATGAATCACACATTCATTCAACAAATATTTCTGAACAGTCTCTTTGTGACAGGCAGGGATTTAGGGCTGAGAATCCAGCACTGAAACAGGCAGAAAAATCCTGTTCATATTAAACATACATTCTAGTGGGATGACTTTAAGACAAGGGTTGGTAAAGTTATTTATCATATTAAAAAATAACTTTTCGAGGAATCCAAATTACTAAGTAAGTTCTTACTTGATAAATGTGATAACGTAAATCAGTAATTGAACAAACCATAATGTAAAAGCTAAAAGTTAACTTTCAAAATAAAACATGTCATAAATATGCAGTTGGTCAAACAAAATATGACACATTTAAATTATCCAAAATATGATATATAGAAATTATCCAAATTTTGGGGGTTATACTTATTTTGCAAGGCTATATATTTGGCTAAATCTGAAGTTAAAACAGATATAAATAAAATGTTGTTCTTATATAGTCAATTACCAAGATATATCTTTCAATTTTTCTTTCTTAAAATAGCAAGTTGACCAGGTGGTAGGTAATTTCAAAAAGTCAGACTACACAAAACTCTCCAGTTAACCATGTTACAATGTAAAAGAACAAGCCTTGACCCAGACACCAAAAAAATCTGGTTCTAGACTCAATTTTATTACTTTCTGTCACTTACCTGCATAGTACTGTTTCCTATCCTGACCAATCAAAGTAAGACTATTTTTTTTTCAACTGCAAGCATGCCATTTATAAAATTTCAAAAATACAAATTTTCAGTGAAGCACTATTTACAACTGCCAAGTTATGTAAGTCACCTAAATGTCCCCCAACACATGAATGGATTAAAAAAGGGGGGATATATGCACCTAATGGAATAAAAAAGAAGAAATCCTATCATTTATCACAATACAGATGAACTTGGAGGACATTACGTCAAATTAAATAAACCAAACACAGACAAACTACTACATGATTTCCTTTATACAAAGTACCTGAAATAGACAAACTCATAAAAGCAGAGATCATTATGGTATTAGCAGGGACTGGAGAAAGAAGAAGAAGGAGAGTTGTTTTCATTGGTATAAAGTTTCAGTTATATAAGAATTATTTTTAAATATCTGTGGTACAGTATAGTGTCTCTATAGTCAACAATAGTATATTACACACTGCAAAGCTTTGTAAGAGGACAGTCTCATATCAAGTGTTTTTACCACAAACAACAAGACACAAGGAGACTTTGGAGGTGATGGCTTGATACTTTCATTAATACCTTGGTTGTTGTATGGTTTTTGGATACATTCATATGTCAAAACTCATCAAATTATCTCCATTAAATATACCCAGGTTTTAGTATATCAATTATACCTCAATAAAACTGCTTAAAAATACAAACTGGCTATTTTATGACTTGAAATTATATAAAAACTTCAGATAATGAATACCCATTGTCTAGAGGTGTATAGTCTCCACCCTTTCTTACCTTCCTCCTCCGCACAGAACCTAACCATGCCATATATACACATTTTGGCTAGATACAGAGGTCAGTTATTTCATTCCAATCCCAAAGAAGGGCAATGCCAGAGAATGTTCAAACTTTACACAACTGCACTCATTTCATATGCTAGCAAAGTAATGCTCAAAATCCTTAAAGCTATGCTTCAACAGTATGTGAACCAAGAACTTCCAGATGTACAAGTGGGAGTTAGAAAAGGCAGAGAAACCAGAGATCAAATAGCCAGCATCCGTTCGATCATAGGAAAAACAAGAGAATTCCAGAAAAACATCTACTTCCGCTTCACTGACTACACTAAAGC
This sequence comes from Ovis aries, assembly GCF_016772045.2. Classification (NCBI taxonomy): domain Eukaryota; kingdom Metazoa; phylum Chordata; class Mammalia; order Artiodactyla; family Bovidae; genus Ovis; species Ovis aries. The sequence goes on from NC_056054.1 coordinate 214,305,517, forward strand.
TTTTGACTGTTTGGATCAAAACAAACGATGGAAAATTCTTAAAGAGATGAGAATACCAGACCACCTGACCTGCCTCCCGAGAAACCTGTACACAGGTCAAGAAGCAATAGTTACAACCAGACATGGAACAACAGAATGGTTCCAAATCGGGAAATGAGTATGTCAATACTGTAATTGTCACCCTGCTTACTTAACTTCAATGCAAAATACATCATGCAAAATGCCGGGCTGGATGGAGAACAAGCTGGAATCAAGATTGCCAGGAGAAATATCAATAACCTCAGATATGCAGATGACACCACCCTTATGGCAGAAAGCAAAGAGGAACCAAAGAGCCTCTTAATGAACGTGAAACAGGAGAGTGAAAAAGCTGGCCTAAAACTCAACGTTCAAAAAATGAAGATCATGGCATCCTGTCCCATCACTCCCTGGCAAATGGAGAAACAGTGGAAACAGTGAAAGACTATTTTCTTGGGCTCCAAAATCACCACAGATGGTGACTGTAGCCATGAAATTAATAGACGCTTGCTCCTTAGAACAAAAGCAATGACAAACCTAGACAGCTTATTAAAAAGCAGAGACATTACTTTGCCTGCAAATGTCCATACAGTCAAAACTATGACTTTTCCAGTAGTCATGTATGGATGTGAGAGTGCAAAGGTACATATAGTCAAAATTATGGCTTTTCCAGTAGTCATGTATGGATGTGAGAGCTGGACAATAAAAAGGCAGAGTGCTGAAGAACTGATGCTTTTAACCGTGGTGCTGGAGAAGACTTCTGAGAGTCCCTTGGACAGCAAGGAGATCAAACCAATCAGTCCTAAATGAAATCAACCCGGAATATTCATTGGAAAGACTGATGCTAAAGCTGAAGCGTCAATACTTTGGCCACCTGTTATGAAGAACCAAGTCACTGGAAATGACCCTGATTCTGGGAAAGATTGAAGGCAGGAGAAGAAGTGGGTGACAGAGGATGAGATAGTTGGATGGCATCATTGACTCAATGAACATGTTTGAGCAAACTCCAGGAGAAGGGGAAGGACAGGGAAAGCTGGCATGCTGAAACCTGGCATGCTGCAGTTCATGGGGTTGCAAAAAGTTGGACATGACTTAGTGACTGAACAACAACCAATTGTTGACTTATTTATTTTGGATTTGCCACAGTTAAAAAGAAAAATAACTTAGTTGTATATTATTAAATATGGTAGGAAAATACTCTACAGTAGAATTAATTACCATTTTAATATAGAGATACACTTTAATATACAGATTCAAAGGAGAACTTTTTAGAGTGCATTTGAATTTGAATGCTCAGCATGTCACTGAGTTTGCCTTTCTGTTCTAAGTCTCAGATACCTGGAGTCTATCTCAGGAAACAGCTATTCCTTTTGCTCAATGTATTGTACACTAATGAATATCATTATGGAACAAAAGGTTTTTCAATCTTCAGATAATTTTATAACAGACTTTCTTTTAAAATTCAGATTGTGTCATAAAGAAAGGAGACTTATCTATGTCTACTGTCCTAAAGCAGATTTCCCTTTATTCTATAGTTTCTATGCTCAGTTCAGTTCAGTTCAGTTCAGTCGCTCAGTCATGACCGACTCTTTGTGACTCCATGAATCACAACATGCCAAGCCTCCCTGTCCATCACCAACTCCCGGAGTTCACTCAAACTCATGTCCATTGAGTTGGTGATGCCATCCAGCCATCTCATCCACTGTCATCCCCTTCTCCTCCTGCCCCCAATCCTTACCAGCATCAGGGTCTTTTCTAATTAGTCAACTCTTCGCATGAGGTGGCCAAAGTATTGGAGTTTCAGATTCAGCATAAGTCCTTCCAATGAACACCCAGGACTGATCTCCTTTAGAATGGACTGGTTGGATCTCCTTGCAGTCCAAGGGACTCTCAAGAGTCTTCTCCAACACCACAGTTCAAAAGCATCAATTCTTCGGCACTCAGCTTTCTTCACAGTCCAACTCTCACATCCATACGTGACCATTGGAAAAACCATAGCCTTGACTAGACGGACCTTTGTTGGCTAACTAATATCTCTGCTTTTGAATATGCTATCTAGGTTGGTCATAACTTTCCTTCCAAGGAGTAAGCATCTTTTAATTTCACGGCTGCAATCACCATCTGCAATGATTTTGGAGCCCCCAAAAATAAAGTCTGACACTGTTGCCACTGTTTCCCCATCTATGTCCCATGAAGTGATGGGACCAGATGCCATGATCTTCATTTCCTGAATGTTGAGCTTTAAGCCAACTTTCACTCTCCTCTTTCACTTTCATCAGGAGGCTTTTTAGTTCTCCTTCACTTTCTGCCATAAGGGTGGTGTCATCTGCATATCTGAGGTTATTGATATTTCTTCCAGCAATCTTGATTCCAGTTTGTGCAGCTTTGGCCACATCATGCAAAGAGTTGACTCATTGGAAAAGACCCTGATGCTGGGAGGGATTGGGGGCAGCAGAAGAAGGGGACAACAGAGGATGAGATGGCCGGATGGCATCACCAACTCAATGGACATGAGTTTGAGTGAACTCCGGGAGTTGGTGATGGACAGGGAGCCCTGGCATGTTGTGATTCATGGGGTCACAAAGAGTCGGACATGACTGAGCGTCTGAACTGAGCTGAACTGAATATTGTTGCTATATTCAAATAATTACTATTATAGTATTGTATGTAGTAATAATAAGAATAGTAGCTATAGTAATATGATACTAACCTCCAAGAATAATTAACTTCATAGTATGAATAATATTTCAAAATTCCAATATATTTCTTACTTATAATAACATTTTAAGACTCTGAAGTCATTATAGAATTGTCATTATGTTTGGGACTTGATATATTATGCATTATAAAGTTAGAGCTATATTCCAACACATTCTAGTGTCTTTAATAGCCTCTGTAGTCATGATGGTGTAGATTTATGTTACAGACTTATCTTAACCATTTTGAATTTATGTTTTAATCGTAAATGAGTACCTGGTAGCAAGTTCCAGCCTGGCTTGTAAACCTATCAGTACAGCCATCCCTGCTAACATCTCTGAGCCCCATGTATTCCACATACACACTGGAATTATCAAGACATACCCTGCCAAATTTACAAAGATCTTATGAGGATCAAATGAGAAAAGAACTGTAAAAACAATTCATAAATTTCAAACTTCTATGTATATCAATTATTTTTCTAACTGCCTTTAGTCTATTGAGCTATATTCATTCTTTTGTTCTAAGTTTTTCTTTTTCACTAAGAGTAAGACAGATGACCACTTCTTCTTTCCTATCAGGAAGGAAGCATCTGGTATACTTGGATTGTGTCTCAGGACTTTAATTCAGGATTAAAAACTTTCTACATATCTGTGGTAGCCAAATGTTATTTTAAATCTTCTTGGAGATAGAGATGGCATAGATGAAAGAATCTGTTTCTATACATGTAATATTGAATACATTTTGTTGTTGTTTAATCACTGAGTCGTGTCTGACTCTTTGTGACTCCATGGACTGCATGAATACATTACTATCTATATTATTACATATACTAATAATGTGTATTATTCAAAATATACATCTATTAAAATAAATAACTTGTTGACTTAGATTATTGACAATGATATGTGTTTCCAAAGAAAAAATCGGGGGCCTAAATGTTAATGTTGCAAATTTAAATTATCATTCTAGGAGAATTTTAACAAAAAAAATTTTATTGACTATCAGTTGCAAACAAAACACATCTTTTACTGAAAAGTCTCTCTCCTTTTTACAAATAATATATACCTAAAACTAACATAGACTGCTTTGTGTTCTAGAAAGTCCTATTTTATTTTTTCCTAAATTTTAAAAAGGCAAATATTGCAAAACATATTTTTAAAAATAGTTGGGTTTCATTTGTGACATGACTGAATTTATATGACCCTTCCTAGGAGAAGGCAATTGCACCCCACTCCAGTACTCTTGCCTGAAAAATCCCACGGACAGAGGAGCCTGGTAGGCTGCAGTCCATGGGGTTGCTAAGAGTCGGACACGACTGAGCAACTTCACTTTCACTTTTCACTTTCATGCATTGGAGAAGGAAATGGCAACCCACTCCAGTGTTCTTGCCTGGAGAATCCCAGGGACAGGGGAGCCTGGTGGGCTGCCGTCTATGGGGTCACACAGAGTCGGACACGACTGAAGCGACTTAGCAGCAGCAGCAGCAGTATGGCATCATGTTAAAAAAAAATAAAGCAACCATGTATTATAAATAGATGGATACTGCCACACTGTTTTGTTGAAAGGAAAATAGAGATGAGATTCATATTAAAAGAGCTATATATTTTCAAGGGGTTCATTTCATAAATAACTTGCCTGTTGCACATTAGAGTTGATGCTGTAGGCATATCAAGCACTAACCTATTGTTTATTATAGACCTATTTTGTCATTTTGATGGTACAGATTCAAGTATGGCAATCTTCTTTCCTTTCTCTGCTTCACTGGCTACATGACTTCCCTTGGCTAAAACCATCCCAAAACATATACTTGAATGTCATAAGTTATGACGGCCTGGGAGCTGAATGGGAACCCTATTAACTGACCTATGAAATTAGAGAATTATAAGCCTTGAGGAGACAGGTGGGACTATATGCATAGTTACTATATTAAACAGATATCTCCTTAACATGCTCAGATAAGTCCAAGTAAAAATAAAACATCACATGGAAACACATTGATAAACTGATTGAATATATATATTGATATATACACATATATATATATTATACAAGTATATATATATATGCATATGCACACATTCACACATATCTATACATACAGACACATACCCCAACTCCAGTAATTCTATAACCTACTAAAAGTCATCTTGAAAATAATAGTATGGCCACTCAGTGAAACAGCTTAGGTTCAGTTAACTATTTGCTGTAGGTAAGAAGGAAACATCACAGATGATTTTTAAAACCATTAGATATATAATTATGCTCAAGGCCAAATAAGATGAGCTGCATGTTAACTGCTAGAATACAAGAGGGCAGAAGAAAAAAATTAAAATATGAATGAAATGGATTAGAGAAAACAAGTCAGGTAAATCTTATAAAGGAATACAAACCCTGGAATTATGATTATTTGGATTATGAAGACCCACTAATTTTACCAACTTTTTTTCCTAGCTGGACCTCTCCCCTAAACTGCAGAGTTGCATATCCAATTACCAGGTAGAGACCTCCACTTTGATACCTAATAGGCATTTCCAGAGCTTTCCAGGTAGTGATAGTGATAACCTGCCTGCCAATGCAGGAGACAAATGACATGGGGGTTCAATCCCTGGATCGGAAAGATCCCCTGGAGGATGGCATGCAACCCACTCCAGGATTCTTGCCGGGAGAATCCCATGGACAGAAAAGTCTGGCAGGCTACGGTGCATACCATCACACCGAGTCAGACACGACTGAAGCGACTTAGCACGCATGCACACAGGCATTTCCAATTTGCTATCCAGCCCTGAGCACCTGCTGTACCACCACCAAGCTGTTCCTCCTGTTACCTTATTTTTCTCAGAACATGGAAGCTCCCTGTCTCAGTGGCTAAGGAATAAAAACCTTAGAAACATTCTTGTCTCCTTTAAACCATCTTTCAAATCCTATTAGCCATACCTTCAAAACACTCAGAATCCAGCCACTTTTACGGTTACTATTTCGGTCTGAGCCACCGTCATATTTTACCTGGATAATCACAGTAGCCTCCCACCCATTCACCCTACATATACTCTTGCCTCTCTCCAATCTATTCTCAACACAGAAGACAATGTATGACAGTCAAAAAAGTAATTCAGGGCATGGCATCATTGCTCAAAACTCTTCAAAGTCTTTCCATATTACTCAAAGGGTAGGGACAGGGGTGGATGGGCAGGGAGCAGCTACATTTCCTCCAATGGCATCTCTGCATCATCCACCCCATCCCAGTCCCAGGGCTCATCTAACTTACTTGGAGGCTGATCTTCTGTCCCTCTTGCAGCTCAGTTCCTTTGCTTTCCTTCTCTGCCTAAAACCCTCTTCTCTAGATATGTAGTGGTGCAGACTCTCCATCATATCTTTATTAAAAGCCTTCTCTGGCCACTCTATTAAGATTCACTACTCCTTTTCAAATTTCCCACCTACGTTCTATGATGTATTTTTTTTTCCTCAGTGCTATCACAATCTGACATACTCCATATTTTGCTTACTCATTTTTTTATTGTTTTCCTCTTCTCACTTGAATCTGAGGTGCATCAAGGGAGAGAATTTTGTTACTTGTTTGCTTCTGTCTCCTCAGTACCTAGAAGAGTATCTAGCATGGTAGAGTCATCTGTGAATATCAGCTGAATGAATGTCGAAGGACTCCTACCTGAGAATCACCTATCTTTATCACATAGAAGGGATCTTTATTTCTGGACATAAACTCTCAGCCTAGTTTTTCAAATCTCATAAATTTCTGAAAAACCTACAAAATAGTTTAAGTCCTGAAAATCATGGCAGAATTCACACAAGAAGAAATCTGCAATGTCAAAATTAATAAGCATTTATATTAGTATCTACATAATATGACAGTGACTCAAATCATTCTATTATATATTCATATAATGAAGAAGCTTCAATCATAGGAATGATTTTGGCAAATTGAAGATTATAAAAACTATAAAACATCCTTTAATTTTCTTTTCTTTAGATAACCAACATGTTGTTTGATATTTTCTCAGGGTCTATAAAGAAATACTCGAAGTCTTCAGTTGCTATCCTTTTGCTGTCCACACATCCAAATTCTGGGCAGTCAGATAAATTTTTATGATCCCCCTTCTCTAATTTTCAGTTTTAATACTAATGAGCAGCTTAATGTTCCCTGCATGTGCTGACCCTCAACTCTTCTGGACCAACTGTTTCATATTCATTCTTTAAAATCCAGCTCAGGCACCCTTTCTCCTCGAACAGTTTTCCTCATTGATCCCCTGCCTAGCTATGAGATAAGAACCAATTGTGTGCCCCTAAATAGCCTAAGCTTATTTCCATCCCTTCACTAGAATGCTCATCTAATCTTGCAGACCCTATGTAACTTAGATTTTGCATCCTTGTCCAAATTCTATTTCTATCAGTCTACTCTGATATGCTGTGCTCCAGTGCCACTGGTCTGTTTTCTATAGACTTGTTCCTAAGTCATTTCTGATTCTTTGAGACCCCAAGGAAGATCCTCTAGAGAAGGAAATGGCAACCCACTCCAGTGTTCTTGCCTGGAAAATCCCACAGGTGGAGGAGCCTGACAGGCTACAGTCCATGGGGTCGCAAAGAGCCTGACATGGCTGAGCAACTTCACTTTCTTTCCACGGACTGCAGCACACCAGGCTTCCCTGTACTTCACTATCTGCTGCAGTTTGCTCAAACTCAAGTCCATCGAGTCGATGGTGCCATCCAACCATCTCATTCTCTGTCACCCCCTTCTTCTCCTGCCCTCAATCCTTCCTAGCATCAGGGTCTTTCCCAATGAGTTGGCTCCTCCCATCAGGTGGCCAAAATACTGGAATTTCATCTTCAGTATCAGTCCTTCCATTGGATATCCAGGGGTGATTTCCTTTGGGATAACAAATCACAGTTTGAGGAACTTGATCCTTCTTGGTCCTTCTGCACAATGTTGTGTCCCAGGATCTTGGAATGGATGGCACCTCAGGTCTCAGCAGGAGTAGCCCCAATCTGCACAGTCTTTTCAGTCACCTACTCTAAAGCAGCTTGTCAAACTCCATTTCTGAGCATCATAATGTTTTATCTTTCTCACAGTACGTATTGCTCTCTGATATAACTACTTAAATTTGTCTATACGCTATATTTATTCTCATGTAGAATAGAATCACTATGAACCAGAAACTTTGTCCTGATCCCTATTATAGGACCTGGTGTCTAATAGGTGATAACTAAACACTTGTTGAATAGGTGAGAGGAATTGTTTACCAATAGAATTTACAAGTTTAAATATCTTTTTCACAGATCAGCAAGCTTCTCAAGAGCAGAAAGATTATATTTCACTCCTCTTTGTACCCTCAATATCTAGCTTAGGATAAATTAACTATTTAATTATTGTTTTTCAAAAGAATGAATCATCATCAGTATTTTCTCCAGAAGCCCTTATTTTCATAACTGCAAACTAGCTTTTTAAAGAAACATACTCAGACCGAACTTTAGAATCAATCTCTGAGAAATCAGACACATAAAGTTTAAGTGTTGCCTTAAATGACAAAAGCATCATGACTGAAACAGTAATGGCATATTTCTTTGCTTCCTGATGTGCACCAACTCTCTTGCAGTTAAATGGAGGCACATCACTTGTTGTGACCAACACCATCAGCTACTTTGACCTGAGGCAATGAAAAGGCTACGTACAATTCTATGATCTTTAGCTGGCCTCGGAATAAAAGAAGGCCATGTATTGCGATGGCAGAGACACAGATTGAAATTGACATAATCTGAGTTATGAAAATGTCACACAGAGGACAGATGATCAAGAGAGTTGCCTGTATCTGGAGAAGAATTTGAGTGAACAAGAAAAAAAAAATAGTATGTCATATTAAGTGATACTTTGATTTAATTCCTGGAGCAAAACTTAGCCTATTTGGAGGAACAGAGAAACACTCTTCTATTTAGACACACACATAGTGAATAGTCAATGTACTTTTTGTAATTAAAAAAATACTCTGAAATTAAATTGCATGAATTCGTCAACTTTTTGAATTAATATGTCTCACGGGTACAATTATATAATAAATTTAGGAGCTGAGTGCATATTTTCAGTGAGGCGGCTTAACTTTGCCTCCTTCCATCAGACCCTTGACTCAGAAAGCATTGTATTTTGCTCAAGAACGATGACCTGTGTAATGAAGGAAAATCATAGTTTAGCATTAGGCTCTCACTTAGCTATCTACAGAAAAATTATCTTAGAGTGGGAGGTTAGTAACCTTTCACCTAGGAAACCTCAAGTATTTTAGAAATAATAGGATCAATGAAATAATTTGATAATTTGAATAATCAAAAGGAAGCAAATGGTGATTTCAATTTTATCATTTCTTCGATCTAATCTTCATAAATCTATTTCCCATTAGTGGAAAAGAACATATCAAACACCATATTAAAAAAGATCATTTTAAATGGAGATGAGCATCCGAGATAAATGTGGCTGCAAAGTTCCTGAGATTTGGAGAGAAAGGTGTAAACACCAATTATTTTTGACTGATAAAAGGCCTCACATTGAGGAGGAAATAGAATAAAAAGAAAAATATTAAATAACAGAATACGTTTTACTGATATTAGCCACTATAAATATGATATGGCCAAGCAAAGGATATAAAAAACACAATCAAGCTGAAATTTTTGAAAAATGTCATATGATTATGTTTTCCCACCATGAAATATGAAAAAAAGATCTTTTAAATGTTCATTATCATAATGACATTTGCAAAGAAGTAGACTTTATTTTTAAAAATAAATGAAACTCAAACTTACAACATGTTGAGACATCACTTAAAAAGTTTTTTTCTTTTTTGACTAAAAAGCTTTCTCAATCCCTTTCAACAGAGTTTCATAATCTGAAGTGCAATAAAGCCTAATTTGAATTTTTATAAAGTGAGTGAAACGAGGAATATTTTTAAAACAGAGATCCTAATTCCACCACTCTTGCATTTGTTCTTTGGCTGGCACAGTTTTCTGTGCTCTTCTCTTGGGCACAGTTTGAGGAGGTTTAAGTGGCTACTTGGGTCCACTTTAAGGCTGCAAGATTGCTGGATGGAGTTTTTATATACTCACAAAACTGAAAGAACCCATATAAAGTTTCTAGTCTGCTTTAAGAATACCATGGGGCTCACTGTTAGACAATGAAAGATATTTCTAGTTACTTATATTAGATATATTGAAACTACTAAAAATGGTCAGTAAAAGAAAAACACTCAAACCGTAATATCAGTACATTATATCACTAAAGCATACTCCTTATGATAAGGAACATTTAAACTTCTATCAGTAGTCTTCATAATGGGAAGTGCTTGCCTAAGGGAGTCACAGTGTAATCCAAAGGATTGGAGGAAAAAAACAACAAAACATATGTTTACATTAATCTTTTGTAAAGGAAAAAGAAATCTAACTTTTCTGATATTCAGAATGACATGGAAGCCTTCTCCCTGGGTCTGTAGATCAAACACACCAGGTAAGGGCACAGGTCACGTACACCTGTCCTATACAGTGCATGAAGAGTCCTGAGGCAAGAAGGATATTGCTTAACAGTCTATTATGCCCTTTTTAATTTTGTTGTTCTAGGGCATACTGCACATTACATCAGCTCAGTTAGATGGATTTATTGTTTACATCATCTAATTGTAACAAATCTAACACTCACAAGGGGCAGGTGGCTTCAAAGGGTTCCTACAATAAATATCCACAGATTGAAGGTGTTACAAGTACAAATAAGCCACAAAACTGACAAAATGGCACTTCTTTTTTCTGTTGAGAGCCTTAGCCAAATACATTCCAAAGCAGAAACCATGACAGTTTAAATCTAATTAACCAAAATTCAGTCTTTACAATTATCAGGATTTAAATATACTATGATTAGTAATGAACTGCTACTTAAAAGTACTTTGGTGTCTTTGTGAATCATCTTTTTCAGTCCTAACAGCCATTAAAACTAAGCATTAGACTAATCCTAGAAATAGTCTTCCAAATATCTGTATGACAAAGTATGAAACTAGTATTTTAAACATCACAATGATTTTTAAGCACATGGCTTTTAAAATGCATCTAAAAATGAGTAACATAACCATTCTTTTAAAATGCCATTTCATCTTTAAAACTTGTCTTTTATATATTTTTATGATATAGATAATATATTAGGACCATAATATATGCATATATTGGAGAAGGAAATGGCAACCCATTGCAGTGTTCTTGCCTTGAGAATCCTGGGGACAGGGGAGCCTAGTATGCTGCCATCTGTGGGGTCGCACAGGGTCAGACACGACTGAAGCGACTTAGCAGCAGCAGCAGCATATGCATATAGATTACAAATATAACCATGAGCTGAGGAATCTTGCTTCAAAAATGTATCCTAACAGAGTATAATGAAAAAGTAAAGAAACAACAGTCCAGAGTAATAGTACCTAATGTGGTAGCCACTAATGACAAGTAACTAATGAGCACTTAAAATGTGGTTTGTGTCACAGAACTAAATTTTAAAATTTAATTTAAAAAACAAATCAGTGTCAACAGCTGTTTTCTGTTAAACTCAACTGTACTATTTTGGTAGGAATACCTTTTACTTTATCTATTGGAAATAAGCATATGAATTGAGATGTTCTGTAAGTGTAAAATATACACTTTATTGCAAAACAGAAAAAATACATAATGTCCATTAAGATTTTGTTTATTCCACCTAAATATCATAGCATTTTGATTGAGTAAAATAATAAGTTGAATGAAAAAAATTAAATGAATTTTATCTGTTTCTCTGTAGTTTAATGTGGCCACTATAAAAGTGAAAATTATATATATTGATTATATTATAATGAAAATAGTAATTTCCTCATACAAAACAAATATCCATTAGCAAATTTACCTATATAATGTATATATACCTTAAGAACCCATCTCTCTATATGCTTTGTTTTCAGCATCCCTTGTCCTGACCTGCTCTGTATTTGGAAGTTCTATTTTTGCTGGCTGTAGCAACAGGTCTCGAGGATAGGTAACCCCTGGAACAGATGAATGTAGGTTAGTAGAGCACACCAAAACAAGGTACACGATTAAGCCTAAACTATAGGGGTTGGGCTGTTTATTTTTATGTTTTTTACCATAGAATTCTATTTATATAATTGTCCTCTGAAAAAGAAACAACACATGTAAAGCTTTTTTTGAAAAACTTAATGCCTAGAATGTCTTTGGTTTCTCTGAATAGTCATGTTTCACCATCCTTCTGTTATTAAGAAATAAAGAAAACTTGGTAGAGTCCCAGCTCAGAGCCCAAATTATCAACTCTGGAAATGTTTTGAGACTATGTCTTTTCCCCTTTTCCATGCCTTCTATTTTTGATAAACTCAATTCATTATTTATATGTAACCATATTTTATTGTATATGCTCTGATAAGCTATCACAAATACTTTCTAAAAATGGAAGGGTAAAAATAGGTGTTTATTTAATATGTAGCTAATTACCTTTGTAAATATCAAGATTATGTAAGTCATGGTAAAATATTACTATGGAAGTATGCATTTACTATTCATTTCAATGTGGAGTAGCCTGGAATTAGGGAACTGTTATATAGATTTGCTATGGTCCCTATAAAGAAGTTTTTCTAGAAAATTAATCCAAATATAAACTGTAGACTATAAACAATCTGCTTTGGTAAATATTACATATTGATCCTAAAGCAGAAGGGTTGAACATACACTCTGAAAAAAAGAGTTTCTTATGACTTTAAACATGTTTAAATTACGGCATGTTTCAAGGGAAAACATTATGTAATGAAGCAATGTTTTTATTCATGTTTAAAAGGAATAATAAATATTTCTTAAAGTTTATAATATGAAATGAAAAAAAAAAACTTAATTCCAGCACAGTTAGAAAGCTTAAGAGTTACATATTTTCTATCAGAAAAACTGTTCCTAATTATGATGATGTTAACACAAAAATCCTTTTAAAAACTTCTTTTTGTTTGATTGTGTTGTATATTCTCTATGAGAACTAACTTTTCTGGAAAAGATGTTTTTCAAAGTTCAAATACAATAAGCTAGCACATACCGGAATAGAAATTAATATTTCTCTTGGATCTGTCTTATCTCAGGGATATGCCTCAGCTCTTTAGAAAGAGTTTCTAAATGGTGACTTTATTATCGGTTGAGAAATATAACTTGTCTCATATATGCAAATTTTTTCTAAGAATAATATCTAAACCTATGGTCCTAATTGCACTTTTATAAAAAAAATGGATCAGGATGCAGTTAATCAATAGTTAGTTTATGATCTCTCAAGCCACCACTGTCTGCTCTTGGCAATAGTTGAGTCCCTGTAAATCAATTCAAGATAGGTAAAGTATCAAAAGGCAAAGTCTAAAATAAATTACAAAAAATATTTTCCTTTTGTTTCCTCTTGCATTTACAAAAGAGCAACTCAAATCTGAGTTTAAAAAAATTTATATAGATTGCATAGCCCATTACACACACAGAGTCCATAGTTACCATTTCTGCCATTTGTATATATTTTCATTCAAAGACTGGTGTTTAATACTGTTTTTATGTTTAATGCTCAGGAGCACCAATCTTTTTACTTATTCCAAGCTAAGCAGGAAACAGAATAAAGCAAATATTAAATGCAGGGTAAATGGAGAAATTGAGAATCCATCATGGCTCACCAGTAAAGAATCTGCCTGTAATACCACACAGGCTCAATCCCTTGTCAGTAAGATCCTCTGGAGAAGGAAATGGCTGCTGCTGCTAAGTCACTTCCCAAGCAAGAATATTGGAGTGAAATGGCAACCCACTCCAATATTCTTGCTTGGGAAATTCCATGGGCAGAGAAGCCTGGCCAGCTATAGTCAATGGGTTCACAAGAGTCAGACATGCCTTAGCAACTGAACCACAACCACCAAATGCAGAAATCACTTACCAGTTTCCAATAAATTACAGCTTTCATGTATTACAGTAACAGTACACAGTGTGCTTCTCCAGAGGATACTTTTCTTGCCACTGCTCCTGGGGGCAAAATACCATTTTGCTACCATTAACAAGATCTAAGTCCATTCTAAAGGAGATCAGTCCTGGGTGTTCTTTGGAAGGAATGATGCTAAAGCTGAAACTCCAGTACTTTGGCCACCTCATGTGAAGAGTTGACTCATTGGAAAAGACCCGGATGCTGGGAGGGATTGCAGGCAGGAGGAGAAGGGGACGACAGAGGATGAGATGGCTGGATGGCATCACCAACTTGATGGACGTGAGTTTGAGTGAACTCCGGGAGTTGGTGATGGACAGGGAGGCCTGGTGCGCTGCGATTCATGGGGTCGCAAAGAGTCGGACACGACTGAGCGACTGAACTGAACTGAACTGAACCACATTTATATACACTAGACACAAGGCTCATGTATGCACATAAGTAGTACTCTTCACTACCTACATCCACCATCAGCCACCTTTACCACCTCGTCTGTACTCTAAGATATGTATATCCCAAGAAGAGGAGACAGTGAATTAATTCGCATGTTTATTAGTGAGTTTTGAATTATATATGCAGAGTACTTACTAGTCTGAAGCATATTGGAAAACCAAATAACACAAATTGTTTATTTCTAGTTTGGGTTGCAAGGCAGCTACTATATTAAACAGTTATTACATTCAACAATAAAAAGTAGGATTGGCTTTCTGCATGCCGAAGTGAAAGCTATGGAAGCACAAAGAAGAGACAGATCTGGCCTGGGTTAGCTCTGCAGAAGGTACGGTGATAGTTGAGTCTGGGGGATTGGGCAAAATGTGGCAAGTAAGACATTGGAACTGATCCTGGTAAGCTATGAAGAATTTAGCCTGGATTGTGTGGACAGGACTTTCCAGAAATGAATAAAAGATACAGTTTGCTGAAGAGAAGAGCAACATTCCTTAGCAGACCTGAATGGCAGGAAATATCTGGAATGGATCCTAGAGTTAATAAGAACCATTTGGAGATGATGATCAGAGGAAAACTAAAAAACAAAAATTAAAACTGAAAAAAAAAAGCAAAAAATGATACTTATATTTATAAGCTATTTTGCCTGCCTGTGGTGTGGAATGAAATTACGTATAAATTTGAATCTAGAGGCTAGAAGTTCAGCTGGAAGACCTGGGACCCAAGGTGAACAGTCAGTAGCAATAGAAATAGAAAGATGGAAACAAATGTAAGGAATTAAAAAAAAAATTAAATTGTACCAATTAAAAATAGGAAGACAAAGGAAAAGGAGCAAAATTTGAATGTTTATGAAGTAGTTCAAGAAAAGACTTTAGAAAGAGAAAAGAAAGAAAAAGAGGAAGACCTCCTGAGATGCTCCGGCGGATGGAGTTGCAGTACGTTTAATTGCAAAGCAGTGAAAGTGAGTGGGATTTCGAGAACCCTGGCACTAGGTCATGGGAAGGTGAGGGAATCCTGACTCAGTCTCATATAGAGGACTCATCAGAGCAAGGAAAGGATCATTTGCTCCTTTAGCAAACTAAACCGCAAAGCAAAATCCAAGCCCAACTTATTTGCTTGGAACAAAGAGAAAAAACCAAACAAACTGATACTGGATGAAAAAAAGAGCACATTCCATTTGATAATAATAATAATAAAAAACAATAATGCCTTAGTACTTTGCATAGACTATCTCAGGGATATAAGGCTGATGAAGGAGGACACTTGAATTGTCTCTGAAAAGAACAGTGTCCCGCTCTCTAAGGATTCAGTAGCTAAGGGCTAGTCACTCTGGTAGTATTCTTTCCTGGTATATTTGCATTTCACGAACCAATTTTGCTCACTCAATTCTGATAGACAACTTTGCCTGACTAATTGTGAGTGATCTGTTTGTTTGTTTGGATTTTTGTATTTTTAACCTAGCTGTTTGTTCAAAGGACTTATTTTGCTTCTAATTATCTTACCTCTTTTAAAATTACTTCAAAATATTTCTCTATCTTCCAATACTTAACTTTGAAAATACACGGAGAGAAACACAGACCAAAAGCTACAACTGTACTAGCATACAGGCCTTTCCAGAATCCTTCAGTCTACATTTTATCACAAACATTTTTTTTTTTTCAACAGCCTATTCTTTTTGGAAATACAACTCAACAAAATTTGTGCTAATAGTTTTATTTGCTTAATGGCATTCTTTTTACTCACTGTGAGGTTTAGAAAGGAAGGTTTCGGTCTGACTTTTTCTAACAATGTAACACAGACCCCCAACAACGAGGAACTGATAGTGGGCCGTAACTTATGTTCATGGAATAAGTTCATGGAATTAAGTTCATGGAATAATGTTCATGGAATAATTCAATAACTGAGTTAAGATTATGGTCTCTGGTCTGAAAAGGAAACTCACTATCTTTTTGTTTATGGACTAGTGAGTTGCAATCCTTTTGAGTACCTGAAAATAGTAGCCCAATTCTAGTCGCAGACCACTGTAACTAGAAATGAGGGAAATGTTTCTTCTATGTTCTGAGGTCTTATTCCAAATCACTGGTTTTAATGAAATCATAAATCACATGCTTCCAACCTCATCACGGAATTTTTTTTTAATCTCTTTTTTAGGACAACCAAGAGCTTCAGTGAGGTCATATTAACAACACAGAAACTTAAATAAGACAATATTGGCTTGGGAAAAAAATTCTTTCAGGTTTTTCCATAAACATCTTAAGGAAAAGTCTGAACAAATGTTTTGGCCAACCCAATAATTTATTGCACTTTCTTGTACAGGCCAGTCTCTGGAATAATATTGATCATATTAATTCATATTCCTCAAAGCAGGAATTCAGTAGAATTCTCCATAATGATGACTTGATTCTTTCCATTATCAAAAAACGGAGGCAAAAGCAGCAAACCCCGTGATGCTCTTCATATAAAAGACAAATTCCCATGCTCACCTGAGTCAGGCAGCACTCAGTTTGTGCGTCAATCCTTTATGAGCAAAATATCTGTCTCATTCACAGAATTTGCCAAGCATGTCACTTTAATGAGGCACAAGACATGGTTGTTCTTTTTTCTGTATCTATAACAGAATGTCAAATTTGATCAGGGTTTAGGCCTACTCAACACAGTTTTTTAAATGCAAATCTAATCACTTATCTGCTCAATGCCCTATCATTGTTTCTCATTGTTATTGAAAGTCCTAAATCTTTAATGAAATGCTGTGTGACCTGCCGCCTGTTTTTAGCCTTTTTTTGACACTGCTCACCCCTTACTCAAAGCATTCCTGCTAGCCTTGCTCATATCTTTTAATATGTGAAGCCTCTCTCTTCCTCTGGATTTCACTCAGACTCTTCTCTCTGCCTCAAACTTGGCCTCCCCCACCCCATGACCACATCAGATCAGCACTTATTGACTCTTCAGATCCACTTTACATTTATTTAATAAATCTTTTCTGAGAAAATACCATGTGCCAGGGATTAAAACAGGATCCCCAGGTGGCTCACTGTGTATAAAAATCCACCTGCAATGCAGGAGACGCAGGAGACGTAGGTTCGATCTATGGGTCAGGAAGATCCCCTGAAGGAGGTCATGGCAGTCCACTCCAGTATGTTATGCCTGCAGTCCAAGTCCCCACAGCTGAGAGAACAAGACATCCACGGCAATACAAACGCAAAAAGGGAATTTATTACTAGCTCGAACCAGGGCCCTGGCTACATCCAACACAGCGGAATAAGGACAGAGCCCCGAGTCCCGTATTACAGTAGTATTTATAGGTTTAGGACAAAGACAGGGAATTGGCAAGGTTGGATTGGTTACAAGGGTTTCTTTGCATCTACTAATTGGCTAGATTTTCGCCCGCGCGGGCTTTCTTAGGAGATTTCTATCCCTGTCCTGATTGGCACAGACCAGGCTACGGGGAGCATACTGATTGGTCGAGTTCTGGTGCCAGCGGAGGATGATCTCAGCTCCTCCTTGGCAATAACTCAGCCCCTCTGTAAAGGAGACTTAGGCCTGCCTTGGCCTCCTGAAGCCTGTCATGGCGCCTGTTTGGTCCTAACAAGTATTCTTGCCTGGAGAATCCCAAGGACAGAGGAGCAAAGGTTTGGACATGACTGAAGCAGCAGAGTACACAGCACATGGGGACTAAAAGTAGCCTAAAGAGATTTCAGAGTGCTGGAGAGTAAAAAAATTTTAAAATTCAAATATAAATAGGAAGTAACTGGGTATGGGCTTCCCTATTAGCTCCGTCGGTGAAGAATCTGTCTGCGGTGCAGGAGACCCAGGTTGGACTCCTGGGTCGGGAAGATCCCCTGGGGAGGGAAATGGCTACCCACTTTAGTATTCTTGACTGGAAAATCCCACGGACAGAAGAGCCTGGTGGGCTACAGCCCATGAGGTCACAAGAGTCGGACATGATTTAGTGACTGTTTCATTCATTCACTCACTTGGGTATGATTGATCAATGCAATAGAGAGAATTTTAAAAGGTAGGTGACTTGTAACATGGTGACTCTTTTTAGGCTGGATAAACATGGACAGTCTCTCCAAGAAGACATTTTAAACCAAATCAGAAGAATAAGCAACTGGCCCCATAAAGATCTGATGCAGAGGGAACAGCAAGTATAATATCCCTAAAATGGGATGAGTTTGGTGTGTAGGAAGAACAAAATGTGATTGGCATAGAGAGGAAGAGCATTTTGAGACCAATTAAGGGATACATATACAAGAAGTACAGATACTAAGTGATACAAATACTTCTTCACACAGGGTTCTGTGAGACAGAGCAGGGACAGAGTTTGTATTCTATTCTCAGTGAACAGTGGGGAAGCCAGTGGAGGGTATTAAGCAGAAGAGTGAGCTGGTATAATTTATGGCTTAAAAAGATAATTTGATTTTGCTGTGTGGAGAATGGATTATAGGTAGGGAGCAAAAGTGAAAGAGATAAATAATATAAGAGTCTCAAGGAGAACTGGCTTAGTTTGGCAAAGGGAGAAATGGAAAGGAGACAGATCCAGGATGTATGTTGGAACAAGTCACTGAGAGAAGTTGATGAATTGGAGGTTCAGCCTAAAGAGAAGACAAATCGGCAAGTCTGCAGAGGTTTTCTTTGCTTGTCCAGATGGATGGCAGTATCAATGCCATCCGTGCGGGGTTGTGCTCAAGAGAAGACCATCTGGGCTAGAATCCTGGTTCTACCACTTAACACTCTTTGACCTGTATGAGTATGAACTAGTTACTTAACCTCTCTACTCATTTTTTTCTGCATGTATAAAATCAGGAAAATAACAATCCTACCTCATAAGGTTATTATGGGAATTTAATAATCAAATCCTTGGATTCTCCAATGGGGAGCCAAAAAAAGAAAGTGATCTATGCAAACTGCCCAAAATAGCTTTTGGAATTTTTCAATGAATGTGACTGTGATGGTTATTACTGTTGCTGCAATAATTACTATAACTTAGATGTAAAAGGCAAATATGCAGACCTGAGAAAATCAATATATTTCAGCTATTAAGTTGGAGATTTTCATTAATTGTTAGAAATATCAGTGGGTGGAAGTACATAAGTCTGATGATTTGAGGAACAGTCAGTCCTAAAGATGCAGTTTGGAAGTCACTATTTATAGATGGTATTTAGAACCACAAGAAACACCTGGAGAAACAGGCAAATTTGACCTAGGAGTACGGAATGAGGTAGGGCAAAGTTAATAGAGTTTTGCCAAGAGAACGCACAGGTCATAGCAAACACCCTCTTCCAACAACACAAGAGAAGACTCTACACATGGACATCACCACATCGTCAACACTGAAATCGGACTGATTATATTATTTGTAGCCAAAGATGGAGAAGCTCTATACAGTTAGCAAAACCAAGACCAGGAGCTGACTGCGGCTCAGATCATGAACTCCTTATTGCCAAATTCAGACTTTAACTGAAGAAAGTGGAGAAAACCACTAGACCATTCAGGTATGACCTAAATCAAATCCTTTATGACTATACAGTGGAAGTGAGAAATAGATTTAAGGGACTAGATCTGATAGACAGAGTGCCTGATGAACTACGGATGGAGGTTCGAGACACTGTACAGGAGACAGGAATCAAGACCATCCCCAAGAAAAAGAAATGCAAAAAAGCAAAATGGCTGTCTGAGGAGGCCTCAGGGAGTTGGTGATGGACAGGGAGGCCTGGTGTGCTGCGATTCATGGGGTCACAGTCAGACACGACGGAGCGACTGAACGGAACTGAGAACCATGAATAAATTCCCCTATGGAGACATGGTAAGGAAGGGAGCCAACACATCTGCGTAGAGGCACTTCGATATTTAGGTATTAGGGTAGGAAAGAGCAAAAGGAGCTGAGAAGGAGCAGATAGTTAGGCAGGAGGAAATTCTGGCATCACGCAAACAAGCATACACGAAAGGGACTAGCTAACTGTGTCCTGTGCCATACAGAGATGAGATAAGGTAAGAATAGAGAAGTGACCAATGGAATTGACAACCTCTAAAGCTCCTATCTATCTAAAGTTTTTTTTTTTTTTTTTCCAAAGGACAAACAATATCTCTACTTCAGGAGATCATTTAAGCACTCAAACTAAAATTGATTACCATCCAGCCCCTATTAAAACTCAGTTAGCACAACTGGTATTTGAGAGAAGAAATCTATGGACCAAGTTAACTATCATTGCTTTATATTGGTTTTTAGTTCTAGTCTATTAAATGTGAAACCACCAAATGTCTTACTTGAACTGCATTTGGTTAGTTCTTTGCTAAAATGACACTATAAAAGTTGCGGACATTTATCACGATGTCTTTGGCTTTCACAGAGGGTTAGCATATAAACATATGCTGAGAATATTTCTATGTCTTCTAATGGCATAAAGACTATCACAGGATTCCTATTTTTTTTTTTTTTTTAGTATTCCAATTACATACAACTCATGATAAATTTCTCTGTAGTATACTGTAAAAACAAGTTCTGTGTATTTTTCTGATATACATGTTTCCTTTATCTCATAATAAAAATTATGAGATTCAATCCATTATCCTTTTTACTTTGCCTCTAAGCAATTGGAATATATATTTATGTTCAATCCCAGTATATTTTCAAAGCCTAAATTTCTGAATCTTTTCTCTATAATATATGCATTCAAATTCAATATGGTTTTATCAACCTATGTACATGTGTGTGTTTGTCACAAATTGCTTCCAATTTTTTGAAGGAGAAAGAGTATAAGCAAATACAAATAAAAAGAATGTCCTTCTTTCTTCATTTAATCTCATCCTTCACAGTTTTGCTCAAATACTACCAAGTCCATGAAAATATCTTTGACTCTTCAAGGACAGATTGATTCCCTCTTCTACCTACTAATAACACATTTGGATGACAGTGTGATATTAGTATCATAATATATAATATTTTATTATATTATATATATATCAAAAATATAAGGTCATATTTAGAGTTTGTTTCTTTCAGGCTTCAGAGTCAAACAAATTTTAAAAATGCAAAAAATAATGACAAAACATTGAGTCACTTAAATGAATATATTTTTCTTTTTAAATCATGATCATTACCTACACTTTAGCAAATCTGCTAAACTTCTCAGATTCAAATAAGAATCTCATCACGGTATCATGTTGATCCATCTGATATTCTATGTTTTCTTTCTTTGTTGTTCTGAGTTTTTATATATCAAGTGACCATGTACATACAAATCAATTAATAAATATGTTATTATAAAATATGAAGTAGAATATCAATATTCTTTATTGATTGCCTATTTCCTCCCTCGATTAGATTGAAAACTCTTTAAAGACAAGGATTGTACTATTATTATACTTCTTAGAAGATATACAGTGCTAGAAACAAGTGTTATATATTTGATGACCAACAACTCCAAATTTATATTTATTTCTTTCATTTGTCTCATAATACTTGAAGCATTATTATCACATAGACATTATACTTATAAGAATTAACAGGTCTCACAACAATAGAATAAATATCAACTTAGGTTTTCATTAAAATTTATATTCAGTAATGTTAATAAAAGTTTGTTTTAATTGACTTAGTCTTACATGACATTATAAAGTTAGTTAAATATACTTCTTCAAATATAGCTGGTAAATGAACTAGCACTTAATTATTTTTTCCATAGATGGGTAGTAGAGACATTAGATTACTAAGCAAAATATTTAATTAGACCCTTTACTAAGAGGTTGCCAAATGTCCAGAATTATCAGTAGCTCTGAAATATTTGAGAGAATTTTTTCTAAAATAAATCACGTGTTTGAATTATGAATGCATAATTGCCTCTAAAATATCCATATCAAAATAAAACTATCTTATTATATTTCCATCAAATAAAAATCTTATATTTGTCTAAGATCTCCACAGAGATAATTTTTAAATTATTTTTCTCTAAAAAACAATAATTTTATTCGAAATTTAGAGAGGGGGCTGAAACACATTTTTAACACTAAATTAGTTAATGTATGCTTCCATTTTTAAGATTTGAAAATATATTTGGATGGTTTCTATTTTCAAAAATTATTGCATATCTCCTCTTTATACAGAAGAATTTATTTCATATTCTCTTTCAATGCTTGTCCATAAGTACATCATATACTTATCCTATGTAAAATAAAGAATTATTTAATACTACTTTCCTCTCTTAAGACCACTTAACCAAAGCATTTCTCACTGTTTCCAACATTATAATTTTTATTCTGATTTTTTAACCATATACTATTGATAGAACACTAAAAATAACTATTAATAATTATTTTAAAAACATTTTAAAGAGCAATTGATATAATATGTATTAGATAACAGAGGACAAAGAGTTAAAATGAGGACAAAGAATGCATATAACTAAAGTCTAAATTTTTACTAAAAGAATGTGACACTGAATAAGATACTGTTGCGGAGAACTTTAAGAGAACCTAAGGAAGTAGGTTAGCAGGCAGAATCCTCTATACTCTAGCCTTTCTTCCTTCAACCTTATTATAGTTTTCTTATCACCACCAATATAGCATTTTCAATGCAATGATAGAGATAGTCTGCATTACCATTTCAAAGAAAACGAGGACAGGGTCTTGGTTGGGAAACAATGCTATCATTGGAGGTATTTTTTTTCCTTCTATGCTAATTCTACTTTGCAACAAACAAAATATCTTTTTTAATATAAAATACTTTAAACTGCGAACTTGGCTGCTAGATATCTGTATGAAATTTTTGACAAACATTATCACATTTTACTTTTGGCTAAAACAAACTTGTAATAGTTTTCCTTTGGGCTGGCAAATTCAAAGCAAAACTAATTACATTACCTGTTTCAGGCAACTTGATATTTTTTGTCAATCACCTGAGATCAAGTCTCATAATTAGCCAATGTATACATTGGACCCCAAAATTCATTTCCATAACACCGAAACTTGAAATCAAAACACAGCTCAAGATATATTCTGACATGTGATCAAATTTTATTTTCTACTTAAAGTCCCAAACTCTCCCAAGAGCCAACTAAATAGCAATACTTTTGGATCCCACACCCAAGAAAACTTGGCTTACCTTGTTACTGTTAGACAAAGTATTAACAACAGCTAAAACCCTACAGTCTGTACTGTTGCAGTCCCCCTGGTAGATCAGCTGTTGATCTGGTTGTGGCATAACACACATGCGAAGTATGCTGAAGCAAATGTTTTGATAATATACTCCTCATGAATTAATTCACTTAAATACTTTTTCTGAGGCCCAACATATATTTTAGGAAGTGACCAGAAAATATCAGTTCTAGAGCTAAGGTTCCAAAACGCCCCTAAAAATGTTTCACTAACAAAGTTTAGTACTTTATCAAGTTGAGAGGAGATCTATAAAGGGCAGATAAACATTAGGGTATGATGTCTCTTAGAGGAACAAAGGAGCCCACTAAAGTTTAAATCCTAAATGTAGCAGAGTCAGAACAAATATTTAACACTGGAAAAATTATCCATTATCAACTGAACACTGCCTGCCATTATACAGATCAAGTTCGTCATTTTTTAACTGGTGAATCTTTTGTCCTGAAATCCAATCATTTAGAATACGAATTTAAAGAGGATACAAACAAAGATCAAAGTCACGTCATAATCAGTTCCAAATGAATTTTTAAAAATGGGCGTAACTTGTACTAGCATAACAGCACAAGTTATTCTATGAGATCTTTATGTGAATATAACCACTCATAGGCAACATAATGTATGGCCAAAAGATTTTTTAAAATAAAATCACTGTATATAACTATGCAGATGTTCAAGTCCTTGAAAACACTATTACCATAATTTGGCATCTAATTTTGAATTTTCAATTGGAAAACTAGTCACTGCATCGATTTTCAATTTAAGAAATTCAGAAAAATATGAGAATAATAAACATTAAAGACAATTTAGCTATAAACAGTGCCATACTTAAAGTTACATGCATTAAAGATAGTGAAGATTCTCACATTCAAATCTTGTCTAAGAAACCAATGACAACACTATGATATTTAAGATTAATTTGAGAAGATTATTAGTAACATCTCTTTATATATCTTCTAACATGGAGAGTTTTCATTGGCGTGAGGTCATTCACCCCTATGTAGTGAAATTATAATAACATCTGAAGCAATGCATGATTACATATGATGGGTACTTGAACTGATGTGTATTTGAACAATGCTACAGAAATATTTTATACCTACATTGCTGGAGTGTATCTATTATATTATCCACCATACTCCAAATTCAAAACAGCACACTAGAAATAGATCAAGTCTCACTTTGCTTTGCTAACACATCCCCTTCCCCAAAACATACAACCTTGATTGACAAAAATTATTCCTTTTTATATTTTGAGATTGGCATAAACACAGAATTATGATTACATACAAGAGATTAGAATAATAATAATTAACACTGATGAGAAATATAAACTGATTCCCAATGTGGCTAAAATAAATGATATTAACAATTATTGTGAAGGAGAATATAATTCAAACTTGTCTTTCAAAATGTTTCAGAGTAAAGAATGAGTATAGTATCTCTTTGTGCCCAAATAACAGAAATTATAACTTCTAAGTGCATAGTAAGAGATAGGACTTTGATCGATTAAGATTTAAAAAACAACTTCTTGTAATAATTGTACTCTTAGCAAGTATCTTTAAAACACCACAAATAGAGGAGTTTTATTAAGTGATACAGATTTTTTTACTCCTTAATTGTGATAATACTATAAAAAATAAACTTATACAAGTAGAACAGCAAGTTTATACTGATTTCAGGGTACTTGATAATTTATTTTAAATAATAACACTGCTCTATAATTTTCTTCAAGAAACAAAAGATCTACAGTTTGATTTTGTTTCACATGCATATACATTATCGAACACATTGACACTTTGTGAAATCAATGAATGTTTTGCAAATCAAATAGTTCAACAAATGACATCTAAACAAAATATTTCTAATTGCATGTGATAAGCTAAAAACAAACAAACCTACACAGCAAAGGCAATCATTTTCCAAAGCTAGTCCGTACACATATTCTTGAAGAGAATATAAACTAGTTCCTATGTTCCTGGCAAACCTCAGCCAATTTTATAGCATTGTAAAAAAGAAATGCAGAAGAGAGAAAAATCTGCCCAGAGACTTAATTCTTCTTAAGAAAGGCCCTGCCATTGCTACTTTTCACATTTCTATACAGCCAAGCTAAGAAGAGCATTCCTCAACGATGTGAATAATTCCATTACCTTTTATCATTAAATATCAAAACTAACCCTAGCTGTCTTTTGTCAAGTAATATATGAACATTTATAGAATTAATTGAAAATACAAAAAATTTTGCTTCAAAATCAGCAAACATAGAACAATGACTGAAAGGAAGCAAAGCAAAACAAAACAAGTCAAAACAAAATTATCATATCTTCATGGAATGATGCTGAAAAAACAACCAAGAAACTTCTTACCGAGTACCCCAAGTCGATAGTTGACTGTGATGACGATCACATTGCCATAACTTGCCAAGACACTCCCATCATATAAATTTCCAGTCCCTTCCATATATGAGCCACCATGGATGTATACCATCACTGGTTTGGGACCACCACTGTCCCGAATATCTGAAAAACAAATGATTGGCAACTGTTCTTATCCTCTACATGCATAATGAAGCAGAGAATAGATTTTCCAATTTAGAAACAAGAGGGCATGATTTTAAAATAATTCTTTAATTTGTTGTCTTCGTTAAAGTGTTTCTTAAGCAACTTGTATTAAGATCTATTGCTGAAAAAAGCAATAAATATTTGTTGTTTTCTTTCTAAAATTTTGTTAAATATGATAAAACTGAATTACAAAATTTGGAATAATTGAGAGTAGGTGTGAATTTCAGTGCTATTTTTAATTGATTTTTGATGTGACAGTAGAATTAAAGAAATAATAGAATGATAATGATTCTTAAAACTTCTTTTAACAATTGTTTAGACTTCCTATGGAATTTATGAGCCAAAAACTAAGGACAATGCTATCACTGCTATTATGAATAAAACACTCTTTTCCCCATCTTAATTATTGTAAAGATTCATATTGAATGCATCATAATTACACTGAATAACTTATCCTCCAATTTGAGAACATAATTATAACATTATTTTACTGAATTTGAAAGAAATATCATTTAACTATTCAAGTACTATCAGATGAATTGTAGGCAATAGGGTGCAAAAATCTATATTTTTATCTTTGTTGCATTTAGGGGACTTTCATTCAAATGATATTTTTCAGTTCCATTCAGGTCATCTGTTCATTCAAATTATCCTTATCCTTTGAAAGAAGAAAACTGACTGACACTTTGGCTCTACGATTTTGTCATGTAGACATTAGAGAAAATACAGCTAAGTTCAAGTGAACAATTCTAAAGTTTACAGTGAAGTTGAAGTGATTTCTACAGTTCTAAATTTTAATCAAATGTATTTGCTTTTCTAAGATATTTACCATGATTATGTAGCTTTCAACAGGGTCTAGAAATAATATATAAGGGAAACACTGGATAATTTTAAATGATAAAAAAGTACTAATTTCTGGAGACAAAAAATGCTAAATTGTATATTGGTTAACATTGGAAGTGAAGTCACTCAACCGTGTCTGATCAATGGACTGTAGCCCCTCAAGCTCCTTTGTCCATACGATTTTTCGGGCAAGAATACTAGAGTGGGTTGCCATTTTCTTCTCCAGGGGCTCTTCTTGACCCAGGGATTAAACTCAGGTCTCCTGCATTGTAGGCAGACTCTTTACCACCTGAGCAACCGGGGATCCCATATTGGTTAACAAGGTTTTAACTGTTATATAAATTGAAATATTATATGTGTACATATATCTGTATGATTATGAATATGTACATACTTGAAACACTATTATATAATAGCCTATGATCTCTTCTATCCACAACTGAAACCAAATTACACCATGTGTAATCTTTCTTTTTTAATGTTAATAGTAATAAAGTGTCATTTAATATGGCTTTGTTTCTTTGCTTTTGACATATTTTATCAAACAAATCCCCTACATCATAACAATTGAGGTTTCAGCTTTCAGAATAGACTAATATGATATGAACTCATTGAAAAAACTAGTGATAATTTACAGGCTGCTTTACATTGTTTTTTAAAAAGGTGACAAGTAGAAATGTGTCGATTTTTTGACTGTAATAATAATTTTTTTCAATGTAAATCATTTTAAAATCAGGAATTGTAGCTCAACTTGTTTGTCCAGATTTTCAAGTTGGAGAAATAGCTAATTGCAGAACTTAGAGACATTTTTAAATGTCTAGTTTAAATTTGACTTAATATCTAATATCACTATGAGTTTATCATACTCTCTCCTTCTCCCCACAAATGTGTACTTGAGAAGTGTCTTATTTTTAAGTGGTGAGAGGAGGATACTCTGACATAAAGACCATCTACTAGACACACCCTACATTTAGTGAAAAAACCTAAATGTATTTTCTCCTTAAATCCGTGAGAGGGAAAATTATATTCATTCATTTGTAAGACTTGGGGAACTCATAGAGATGTTAGGCTTATAGAAAGAAACAATTCTGAAATTGTCAAACTCTGCTCCTTAAATGCCTGTTCACTGCACACTATTTTAGCTTATTTTTCTAGTATGGCTGGCACTGAAGAAGCAATAATAAATTATTAAATCGAAATCATTAACTGACTATTCACAGCAGACACTGTACTTTGCTAATTGTATGCTTGGAGGTAGCACAGAGGGAGGCTGTTTCAGAATTCTTCTTTAATTAAAATTACATAGAATTACAAAGCACCAACTGTGAACAGTAATGAAATCTTGGTAGAACCATTCTGTTCACCTGGAGAACAATACAGGCACACATTGAGAAGACCTGCCACATCTTATACACCTAATATAGCAGAATGGAGAAGACAGTGCCAGAATACACTGAAAATATGACAGTAGATTCTAGGAGGGATTCTAAGTGGCATCTCTCTAGTTTTCTTTGAAAATTAGACTTGAAAGGATTACTGATTGATTGGGCTGATTCTAATTTCCAATTTGTCTTTCCAAACTTCTCAATGATTTCAACTTTGCTTAAGTGCTTGAATGTGTCCAGCAGTTCTTTTCCAGAAAGTTCTATAAAATTCTAATGCTGTGTTCTAAACAATATTTATTTTTGCTTGAAGTAACCTTGAAGTTAATGCTAGATAGTATATTAATCACCAACATAGGCAACATTCTTGTACATAAAAACTCAGTACTGCTAATAAAATTTGGGAAATGCCATATTTATACTATAGAACAATTGCTAGCTTTTGATAGTGCTTTATCAGAATGGCTCACCTTTAGTGGTTCATTAAAAACTTTACTTTTGATAGCATTTTATCACAGGGTTCATCTTAGATTTTACTTTTCCTCATAGTCTACAGGTCTTTTCTGATGTAAATATAAATAGTAAATTGTTCAACTATAATAAAAATAACAACATAACAATAAAGGTAGATAGCTTAATATAAATATAAATTTTGATTTTATAAAGAACTAGACTCTATAAATGAAATTGATATACCAGATAACCTACTATTGAATACTATCAACTAACGCCATCATTTTAATAATAAAATTTGGAATAGCCACGTGGTCTTTAGTGCAAATATATTAGGTGTAATAATTTATAATGAATTTATTAGAGCCATATTGTCCCTCTACTTTGTCTCATATGTTCCCTTTGAAATTAAGTGCATTTCACCTAAGATATCTGACTTTGCCTGAATAGCTGCTACTGACCTCACTAAAATCAAAAGAATACTCTCAGAGACTAAAACACTAGCTCAGGTTTAGTAAAACTACAAATATGCCTAAAGTATGCTTATATTTTCTGTTATTTACAATGTCTTAAAGTTTTGCTAATCATCTAGGTCTTTGAACTAAGTGGGAAGAAATACTATACACTGCTGATTATTTTTATTCTAAAATTTTTACAGTAAAAAGTTTTTTTTTCAAGTTATAAACTAACAAACTGGAAACTGAATAGGTATTTTGATTTTAAATTTTAGTAACTATTTTATCTTTCTGATAAACAAAAAATTTAGCAAGTGCCAATAGCTCTGCTGCTGCTGCTGCTTCTGCTGCTAAGTCGCTTCGGTCGTGTCCAACTCTGCGCGACCCCATAGACCGCAGCCCACCAGGCTCCCCTGGGATTCTCCAGCCAAGAACACTGGAGTGGGTTGCCATTTCCTTCTCCAGTGCATGAAAGTGAAAAGGGAAAGTGAAATCGCTCAGTCGTGCCCGACTCTTCGCGACCCCATGGACTGCAGCCCACCAGGCTCCTCCGTCCATGGGATTTTCCAGGCAAGAGTACTGGAGTGGGGTGCCACCGCCTTCTCCAGCCAATAGCTCTAGAGCAGTCAATTGGGATTTATTTTTGCCTGACAACCAATATTTGAAGTCATAATTCCCTTTAACAGTCCTGGTGAATAATTATTAGTCACATAACTCCTTGAACATGTTTACTGGTTTCTTTTTTCTTAAAGGACTCATGAAGTTTTTAATTTCCCATAATTTAGAATTTGGGGGCCTCTAACAAATTTAAAATTGGAGGGTATTGCCTGAATCAAATCTTTCCCTGATACATTTAAAGGCATTTCAAGAAATTTTTTGCCCTCTACTCATTTGATGAACTTCAGTTATTATTCAAAGGTTTTTATCCTGGAGGGTATTTGAATTTATCCTTATCTTCTAAACAATTACCCAAACAAAACAGAGGAATAAGAACCTGGATTGATTTCTTGGACTCTACATTTATGAGTATTTAAAAATATTTACTGATTTGGTAACTCTTAGGATGACTGGCTTAATACTCAACCTAAATACTACCTGCCAATTTAAGTTGGGGTTTAGGATATTATTAATGGTTATTTGAAATGTTAAGTATGCTTCAAATTATGTCTATGAGATATATTTACATTTACAGAGCTTAGTTCACTGTGGTTGCTCAGAGGTATCACTTGTAAACAGGTAAATATCTTACTTGATGCTCTTTTACCAAAAGCAAAAAGAAGCAGCACATAAAATCAGCCATCAAAATATTTTTTTAAATGGGATATGATGTAAACAAACATTGTGAGTATTCTGGGAAAATTTGGAGTTTACAAAGTTACACACCAAGCAATCTGATAACAAATGTCTAAGATTTAAGCATTTTCAGAGGATTTAACAAGTCTCCAGGTCCCCAAGTGTAAGCTGTTTTCATAGAGCACTAGGAACAACAACCCATGTCCTCACGGTGAATAAATGTCTTTGATGTTTTAATTCTTTAGATTTCCACGAGGGTTAAAAAAAATCAAAAAATTTTTTTGATATTATAAATTTATTTTTAGCTATTTAGCATTCACAATGCTAAATTTAGCATTCAATCCTGGGCAGCTATAAAGACTTATTTCAAGTATTAATGACTGTGTTGTATTTAACCTCAACCCACTGGTAGTATTCATGGCAAATGAATATTTAATCAAATGTCATAAATTTCATTTAATCAAAATAATTCTTAAATGTTATAAAAATATTAACATCTAATAAAGTTTTAAAATATTTAATAATTTGGTTCTATAATTTTCTATTCTGAAGTAGTTTATTAAATATATACACTTTATGAAACAATTTCAATTGTTTAGTAAGAACACATTCATAGTTGTTCCTCATGGAACTAGCACTTCTGCTGGCCTGTGTGTGGATTATCTTGTTTTGGAAAATCTTTCTTACCACATTATTGTTTTTATGAGATTTCATTTCCAAGGTTCTGGGAATTATTTTTAAACCTAAGATTATATTAGTCATCTCTATACGAATCATAACTAGGGTGACATTAAAAAAAAAAAGAAAACTAATTGGAGGCAAATGAACTGAAAGTCTCAATGGGCCTCTCTAGACACTCCATTTAATACCAGGTAAAGGTACGTAATGGAATGAGAAATCTCAAATCAATCTAGTGAGTACTTACATGTACAGAGTATATCAGAATTGTAAGTCATAAGAAAGTTGGAAAGAGAAAAGAATTTTTATATTAGTACAGTATCAAGACATTATTACTTATAGTTAGCAACGATCTGAAATTCAGAATATTTTACTTGCCCATCTTCAAATTATGTGCCTTTGATATTAAAAGATATTCATTTAATCTTCTCATGGTTCTTAAGTGGTTAAATAAGGTTTACTATAATTATCTAAATAGGTGTATGCCTTTCACATCCATATGATTGTATTATTGATGTAATATTTAAGCACACAAACAGAAAACAGTATTTTTTTAACCTAAATTATATTGCTCAAGAAACACTTTATATCAGCTTTTAGCTTGACTTTTACTTTATTAGGTGTGGTTTTTTTTAAACAAATATAAAATGTCAAAATGAAACATTTTGTATTGGGTAAAATATTTACATAGATTAGAAAACATGCAAAATGCATACAAAGAGACTACAGGGAAGAGATTGTTGTTAGTTCAAAGAATGTGGACAAGTTTCAATCAAAATGTGGAATGAAACATATCAAAAGTCAGTTCAAGAAAACAACAACAAAAAATGCCCCTCTTTTCAAAACGTTGTAATGGTTGGCATCAAAATCAAAGTTTAACATTCATTTTTTTAAAAATTAAAAATGTATATTCATATGTAACAACAAGCAAGAAGACAAAACACATCAAAAACGGGAATTAAAAACAACTCTTCAAAAAAAGACAAGAAGCAAAAAAATAGAAAAGGGTGGAAAAAATGATTGAGGCCCTTGTCATGCAAATAGGTTGGGTGGAGAAAAATACCTTCATCTTCAGCACCGTCATTATCACCTAAATCATCTGTCTGTTTCTTTGTAAGGGGACCTAGGATTGAGAACGGAGAAATGGAGGGAAAAAAAAAAAAGACATTTCAAGAATAAACAAGACTGAGGGGAAAAAATAAGTGCAAATACTAAAATTCTCAAGGATTATTTCCAAAAAGCGTGGGGGAGTGATTTCATCAAAGTTGGTTATCTATTTTGTTTGAGAAAAAAAAAAAATTCCCTTTCCCCAAAATATCTCACAGATTTGGCTTGTGAATATATCCAGCATAAAAAATACATATGGTTTGAAAGTCACATCATAAGCAAAGGAAATGATTTTTTTAATACCAACTGCATACAAAAAAAGTAAACAGTTTTATTAGCTGAAAGAACTTAATTTATTCAGTGTCTTTTCTAATTTGAATTGGTGACAACAATAAAGAAAGTAGGCCAAACTCATTCATTAATTTGGGACAATAACATTAGGGAAAACAGAGATGTAAAAATTTTTAGGGTTTTTTCTTTTCTTTTTTTTTTCTTCTGTTTTATTGTAAAAGCATTAACACTTAGGTTTTACGCATTTTTATGTCACACATTTTCCACAACTGATTTTTTTTTAATTACTTGTCATTACACAAATATTTCCCCATGTGTTTTGATTAAAAAGGAGCCATGGATTTAAAACCTTTGCAACTTGCACAAATGTATGAATAAATCATCTCATCACTTGTTAGAGCAAAGGTACCACTGTAGACGTCAGTGTTGATAATTAAGGTAGTTACAGAGTCAGGGCTTATATTTCATAATCAATTTAGAAATATAACAAATTATGCCCTAGTGCAATTTCATGCCCAGTGTAGTTATTTATAATGGGTCATGTTTTAGGATAATAATTGTATTAAAATACTGTGAATGTTTAATAAATATTTTATTATTCTTAACAATATCAATTTGCTAAGAATAAAGTAGGGGAAGTCAAAGGCCATATGAAAGTAATTTTAAGCATCACATAATTGACATATTCAGCACACAAAAATGCATGTGAAGCCCTGCATTTCTTTTTGTTTCCACAAACATTTAATTTGTATGACATTTCATAATCCTCATGCAAGAAGCAATCATTACAAACACATAACACTCAAGTTAAAAGACAGCCAACCACATAACCATAAGCAAGAGAATTTTGTCATGCATAAAATAACAGTTATAGAAAAAGGAAGGAAAAAAGAGGACTGAACGCCATATGTCGATTTTAATAATATAAATAGTAAAGAAGCAGGCATTAATTCTAAGCACACTTGATAGGAAGGGACTGTTAAACATTTTGAAATTTCTAAGTCTTTTCAGCAATTACCACGTATTGTTTATAATTCAAAACTACATTTAATATCACAGCCTTCAGAGAATAAAAAATACCATCCCAGAAAACAGAAGGGAAAAAATGAGACATATATGAGTATCATCAGCTCAGAGGGACGGCCTTGAAAAATAGTAATAACTGGCAAAGATCAAAGACTGGACATAGAGAAATTGATGATGTAACAGAAGGGACCCATTGATTACTCAGTTGTAAGGTGATGGTTTCAAGCCCATTCCCAATACAGAGGGGCTCTACACAGTAAATTAAATGGTAAATTTCGTAGTCCTGCAAGTAATCATTCCATTGAGAAGAAAAACTAGATGAAAGCAATAGTTTATAAGTAGCACTCCTTTGCAAGTTCACAGAAATCAAAATTTCTTGAAATAACCCTGTTTAAATGAAGAAATTGTCCTCAGTATTATAAGATGTTCATGCAACAATGTTGCTGCATTTCTGAAAAATAGAAAAACATTAATTTTGATTTTAAAATTACTGTATCAGAACTGTATTTGAAATATTGAATATCTTACATCATGTAAAATATTAGACTTAGAAAAATGTTTAACTTTTCTGTAATTACCTAAAGGAAAAAATCAATAAACCTCAACAAACATATTTTCTTGCATTTCTATTTTCAAGGACATCATATAAAAATTATGGTTTTATTTACTAGTTAACAACACAGATTAAAGTACAGGATAGTTTCTTACTGATGCCAAAACACATCTGTTTTCCAATTTTAGCTAAATTACTTAATTTGCTTAAGTCTTGGCTATATTAGGAAACCCTTAATGTGAGCTCAATTTTTTTCTTTGCTACAGTGTTATTTCAATAATTTTTGGAGACAAACGTAAACCCTATCACAATTACATTAACTGTGTGGCTATATATCTCTCTTGGAAGATACCTTTCTCTCTCCTCTTAGGGTGCCCAAGGCAATTTACACGATTCCTTTGGGAAATCATTCAGGTTCTACAGCCAAGAGTCAGTGGTTTTACATACTTTGCTGCTAAGTCACTTCAGTCTTGTCCGACTCTGTGCGACCCCATAGACGGCAGCCCACCAGGCTCCCCCGGCCCTGGGATCCTCCAGGCAAGAACACTGGAGAGGGTTGCCATTTCCTTCTCCAATGTATGAAAGTGAAAAGGGAAAGTGAAGTCGCTCAGTCGTGTCCGACCTCAGCGACCCCATGGACTGCAGCCTTCCAGGCTCCTCCGTCCATGGGATTTTCCAGGCAAGAGTACTGGAGTGGGGTGCCATTGCCTTCTCCTTTGCATACTTTACACACATACAAAATTGTTAGCTCCTGGTCTACATGAGATAAGATAGCAAAAAAAATAAAATTTATTAACACAATATCTCCTAGTTGTCTGCATGGCGAACATAGTTCTCAGTTGCTATCTTGCCTCTGGGTCTATATTAGTAGATAAACCAGGAAAACAATACTATGTCTGTGGGAGAACTTTTCCACACAGAGAATGGCTGAACCAGCTTTTTGCTACATTATTTATAATCACTTTTCATATTCAGAAAGTTGCAATGATCTTAACTGATGTGAGATAATGATTACATACATACACTACATGGAACATCTTTTACTGTGGCAATTCTGAAGGGTTAGAAACATACAGGTACTGCTTTAGCATTATGAACAGATGAGGGCATCATTATTCAAAGGAAGGGTTAAGCCACTTTCTCAACTAAATAATTCCATTTTTTGAATACTATTTGAGAAAAAAGAAAGTGAACTCAGTTGTGTCCGACTCTTTGCGATCCCATGGACTGTAGCCTACCAGGTTCCTCTGTCCATGGAATTTTCCAGGCAAGAGTACTGGAGTGGGTTGCCATTTCCTTCTCCAGGGAACTTCCTGACCCAGGGATCAAACCTGGGTCTCCTGCACTGCAAGCAGATGCTTTACCATCAGAGCCACCAGGGAAACCCTAGTGAATACTATTTAGTAGGTTTTGTTTAAAATCTTGTTGGATGATATTAAATTGTTTCCACATTATGGGTTTCAGTAGCATTTTAGATTTTAGTGGGTCAAGTACAGTTGGGTTTTGGGCTGATAATTTTCTAGCAAGAAAAAAAAAGGATTATAAAAAGAAAGAAAACAGATTTCCTTTATCTTATGTGCCTAAAGGCACTAAGAACAAATATCTGAGAGGTTTTGGGTTGCAAACTGAGAAACTAGAGTAAATATGTTTATGGATTATAGAAATAACTTTACATGATCTCAAGATTCATCATTCCCAGGCTGGAAAGAAAACCATTTCCTTGATCTCTCTTCTTTCTAGAATATTAGCAACTCTGTCTCACTTTATTTCAATCTGTTACTATTGATGTAATTACTGATGCTTAAAAATTTTAAGTAGAAATATTTTAAGGGGTAATTGTCATTAATTTTCTAACAAAAATAGGCAACCACTATTTAGAGACTGTGCATTCCAGCAAGTTGATCACCATGACTTCCTCAAAGGGCAGAACATTTACCGTTCATCATAAATAACAATCATTATCAACATTCCAACCACAGCTTATGCTTCCTTTAAACTACAAATAGTGCATCTTCAAAACCAGCAGTTTAAATGGGCATCTTAAATCACCAAAGTATAAAGGAAATGAGTCCTCCTCAACCTGAGTGTGGAAGTGATTTATTCTATATTGAAACTCCATAGGGTCTGCCTTCCTTGAGGAACTCACTCATAACTCTTATGAGAGTTAATAAGAAGGTAGATCGCATGTCTTTTTGAAATGAAGTGAGAGTAATTACTATATTTTATATCTCCCACAGCCAATAAATAGATTCAGTGGTGAAACAACAGGACTAACAAAGGTACAGAAACTCCTAACCATGAACTTTGAACTCATTTAAATCCAAAATAGTTCCTTTTCCATTAACGTAATTCAAAGTATCATCCTTTACAAAAGATGCATGATGCATTCTTACATTTCAGAATCTGACCACAGTGCCTTTTATATTTTGAAAAAGGAATAAAAATATCAGCATTTCTCTGTAGTTAACTGTAGATAATTATGAGCACTGAAATAATTACTATCCACCCACATTAAAGCTGCTTTTTATCATTCCCTTTGATGAAGGTCTAATATACTTTAGGTCTCAAATACATTAGAACTGATTATAAATTCCTTCATTACAGGTTCAATTCAGCAGAAATTATTCATACTTTGTGTCACACAAAAAATGGCAAGTAGGTTGAGGGTGTCACTAGCTTCTAATTCAGAAAGCTGTCCATGAGAAATGTGTCCTTCTTAAGAGAATCCATGTGGAATTTTTGGAATTATTGAGAGCTCCAGGCTCCAGTGAGTGCCACCATCATGGAGATGGAGAACCCTGGCTAAAGACAGTGCTGCACTCTTTCCCTGCCCTCTTTACCCAACAGCGTTTGAGGTAAACTGACTGTAAAAGGTTCCTAAGGCAGTTTCCACACAATGGGAAAATCTAAGAATGTTGTCATTGTTGTTTTGGAGCCACTGGAAGCAGGCTAAATCTTTTCAGGGATGGTGTTAGGACAAATTTATTTACAACACTAAGATCAAGGATGTAAAAATCTATGTCTGAAGAATATATGGAGGACAACACTAGACTTCAATACAGTTTAAATAAAAATAGAAGTATATTACTATATCTGATTTTTTCCAAATTGATAAACATTTAAATACAATGACTTTAAGAAATCAAATATCACAATAACTGGTGTCATTGAAAAGGTATTAAATTTTACCCACTGAAATTTATTCTATTTAATATAACTGTAATATATATCTCTTAAGAATGTAGAAATGCATGAAAGTAATTGACTTGGAATAATACTCATTAAGTTACTAATATTATACTACTTAAAGTTATCACACTTCTTAAACGATTATATGAACATTTATCAAAATATTATACCGAAAATACTTTTCCTGAAAATTTTTCAATTAAAAAATATTTTTTAATAATGCCATAAATCCACATTATGATAAAATTAAAATGCAATGCAAACAGCTGTAATAAAATACTAGAAGCAAACTTTGGAACAACTGATAGTTTTCAAAGAATCTATCTATTGTGCAAATTTTGATGGCACTAATATCTCATTCATGACGTTTCAGTATCCTTTAGGTAAGCTGACTGTTTACGCTAGCGGTTCATATGTACAAATGCTATGGAAATTGATTTCCAAGGTTATGAAAGCAGCAGCATTCTCTATATTTATCTTTGTGTTTGAAGAAATTGCCAATATGAACACAAAACATATTCCCTCAGACAGTTCTTTAGGGAAGAATACAGATGTTTGGGAAAAATACATGACATTTGGGAAAAAAAGAGACACTGTTATTAGAATCCAGAAAGAGAGGAAGAACAATTTTGGGTGGTCCCAGAGTGTTCTAAATAGTGTTCTTAGTGTTTTAAATAACACTGAACTGAAGAAGTACTTATTTATATTTATATGAAAAGTGAGTTTTTTCTTCATAAAATTACTTTGACTACAACCCTTAAAGTCAAAATAAAAATGTCTAAGATCTGGGGGAAAATTTTTAACTAGATAAAAAGTAAACTAAGTTAACCCCTAATCTGAGCATCACCAAATTTATACATGCTCATTATTTTTTAACACTATATTTATTTGATTTTTTAAAAAATGCAGATGCAATATTGCAGAGCTTGAAGAATGTCAGAATAATGTTCCTTTCCCATCTGGGACAATGTGGCTGTCTGCTATATAAACCCTTCAGTACTTTGAGGATACATTCTGTACTGCCCTAGCTTTCCACATATTATCCAGAGATGTACTTGGAGTATGATGAGGATACAAGTGCCATCAGATGCTCAGAGATATCTCAACTTGGCTAGATGATTGGGATGGCATCAATAGTCCAACTTCCCTCTCATGGCTGCCAATATTCAGGCATTCAACAAATGTTTAATATACTATGTTCTGTCCTCTAGATATACGGTGGGCAAAAAAGCAAGACATTTTCCCTTATGAAAATTTCTTTTGTAGAGAAAGAAACAATGAATAAATACTCACACACATAAGTGCATATTCAAAAACTGTGTTAAGGATATTAAGTCTTGATGTTACCAGATGTTATACAAGGGGATCTGGTTGAGCCCAGGCAGTTTTCACTGAATAAATGCAATATAGCCTAATTACTGAAGGATAAGTGAGTACCAAAGAGTCGGACACGACTGAGTGACTTCACTCACTTCACTCACTCACTCACTCAAGCAGGAAAAAAGGCTGCAGATAGGTAAGTAGGGTGGGAAGCTGTCAATATAGCACGTGCAAAGTCTTAAAATGAGAGGGAACCTGAAGGTCAGTGTGGCTGCCATCTATGGTGCAGAACAGAGTAGTGGGTGATGACAATGAAGAGACAGACAGGCATCATTCCGAGCATGCAGCTCTTTCAGTCTGGGGAATTTTTTCTTAATCCTAAAAGCAACACGAAGCCATTTAAAAGATTCAAGCACAAACTGATAAACTCTGTTCTATTTGAATCTTAAACAGAAAATCAGAAAGAGGCAAAGTCATTCTAATAAATATGACAGAGGAAATTTTATATAGGTTTTGAATTATATTGTTTATTAGACAAAAATAGCTATATTAGAAGAAATTAGATCAGGAAAAGGAGTCTATAGTATCTTATTCTATTACTGTTTGCAAATATGTCACCAAAAAATGAAATCTAAGACACTAGCATATCTGAGATTTTATAAATATTTTAAAGCTTTCTTTTAAATCTATACTTGGATTTATTTTGCCTGAAAATTAATATATCCTAATTATTCTTATATTCATAGAAAAATATAGCCCACAAGCTATTCCTTCTTGGATATTTCATTCCTATCTCAGTATATCAGGGATGTCCAGCATGTCTACCTCAAAGTCTGTTTTAACTCCTATCATAGGTTTTGCTTTTTCTTTGTTTCTAAACTATAAATCTAGAAATAATCTTGAACCATTCCTTCTTCCTCCCTTTTGCCTTAACCAGACTTCATTACTTTTTCAAGAGAAATTTTGTTCCTGTCACTTTTTCCCCAAACTATTATTAGCCTGGTCTGTGGCCACCGTTACCATATGCTTGAATTATTATAGTAGTCTTATAGTTGCTCCCACTGTCATCCAGACTCTAGACTGTCTCCCAAGTCATCCTGTAGTCCATAAATTTTCGAAGTAGTAGATTACAATAGTTGTGAACCAAAAAAGAAAAAGATTTAATAATCATCGTCAACTAAAATATACACACATTCAACTCTTTCTAAGACTAAAATTGCAAGAGCTCCAAGGGAATGGGAATGTAAAAGCATGTATAACAATTTTGTACTGTGAGTTTTAAAATAGTTATAAAGACAGATGAAAACTAAATATAGTTTAACACTCATTTTGATGTTTTAGAAATTCGTGAGCAAAAATAAGATTTTTTAAAATTCAAAATGGAAACAAATCATGTAAAATGTTTTTTAAATACAGTTCAGATTAGTGTTTATTAAACACTACTTTTGTTGTTTCATTACTCTGTTTAAAAATGTTTACTATCTCATTATTCTGTATTATCTTAGACTAAATGCCCAAGACTGAACCATAAGATACTCCTATTCTTTCTAGATTTCATCTTTTCATTCTACTGCTTTCCAAAATAAATCACATCTGAATTCTAATAAATATTTAAAGAGGAGCTAACACCAATTCTTTATAAACTCTCTCAAAAAAGATAAGAGAAGAGAATGCTTCAAGATTCATTATGCGAAGCCAGCATTACTCTGATTATCAAGATCAAACAGACTACAAAAGAAGAAAATTATAGGAATATCCCTGATAAATGTAGATGCAAAACTCCTCAACAAAATTTTAGCAAACCAAATTCAACAATATATTAAAGGAATCACGTACCATGATTGAATGGGATTTATTCAAGGATTTATTGAACCATTCAAGGATGGTTCAATACTCACAAATTAATGTGATGACACCACATTATTAAAGTAAAAGATATAAGTCAAAGATCATCTAAATAGATATAGAAAAAGTACTTGGAAAAATTAAGTATCTTTTCATGATTAAAGAAAAAAAGAAACCAAAAACTTTTATCAAATTGTAAGTGGGAAGGTATCTCAGCTAACAAGAGTTCTGTATAACAGACAAGTGTATAGCTAAAATCATATTCAGTAGTGAATTACTGAAAGCTTTTCCTCTAAGATTAGAAACCAGAAAAGGATGCTTACTTTCACCACTTTTTCCAACATAGTACTTGAAGTTCTATCCAAAATAATTAGCGAAGAAAAAGAAATAAAATATATCCATCAGATAAGAATAAGCAAAAACTATGTATTTGCAAATGACCTGATATCACATATAGAAACTGTTAAAGTTATTAATACACTGTTTCAGTTAAGTTTCAGAATACAAAATCAATATATAAAAATCAGTTGTGCTTCTATAGCAATGAAATATGAGAAAGAGAATTTATGAAAACAATCTGATATACAACACCATCAAAAAATTAAAATTCTTAGTAATATATTTAACCAAGGCAAAATATTTATACAGTAAAAATTATAAAACATTGATGGAAGAAATTGAAGAGGACCCAAATAAATGGAAAGATATCCCATGTTCATAAACTGAAAGAATATTTTTTAAAAGCCCATACTACTTGCAGGGATCTATAGATTCAGTGCAATACCTATCAAAATTCTAGTGTCATTTTCTACAGAAATAGAACAAAAAAATTCTAAATTTTGTATGAAACCTCCAATACTCCAAATAACCCAAACAATTTTAAGAAAGAATAACAAAGCTGGAGGTGTCACACTTACTGACTTCAAACTGTATTACAAAGCTATAGTAATCAAAACAGTATGCACTCATATAAAAAATAGATACACAGATCAGTAGAACAGAATAAAGACTCCAGAAATAAAAACATGCATAAATGGCCTATTAATTTTCAACAGTGGAACCTAGAATATACTATAGAGAAAGGATAGTTTCTTCAATAAACAATGTTGGGAAAACTGGACAGCTACATGCAAAAGAATGAAATAAACCCCCATCTTACATCATACACAAAAACATACATACATTTTTTAATAAAAAATTAATAATTCATTAATTAAAACTCAAAATGCATTGTGACTTGAGAACAAAACATGAGATATTAAACTCCTAGAAGAAAACATCTTTGTCATTGTTCTTAGCCATGATTTTTTAAAAAATCTGGTACCAAAAGTAAAACAACAAAAGCAAAAATAAACAAGTGGAACTACATTAAACTAAAAAACTGCACAGAAAAGGAAACCATCAATAAAACTAAAGGCAACCTATGGAATGGGAAAAAACAATTGTAAACCCCATATCCAATAAGAGGTTAATGTCTTAAAATGTACAAGAAACTCATTCAACTCTGTAGCATGCAACAATAAAAATATTCAGAACATGAATAGACGTTTTTCCAAAGAAGACCTACAAATGATAAACAGGTACATGAGAAGGTTCTCAGCATCAATAATCATCAGGTTAATGTAAATCAAAACCACAATTAGATATCACCTCACATCTCTTAGGATGTCTCTTATCAAAAAGACAAGAGAACAAATGCTGGAGAGGATGTGGAGAACAGTGAACACCTGTACACTGTCAGCAGGAATGTAAATGGGGACAGCCATTATGCAAAGAGTATGGAGGTTTCTGAAGAAGTTAAAAGTTAAAGTACCATATGATTTAGAAATCCCTCCTCTAAGTATACATCCAAAGGAAATGAAATCATTAACTCAAAGAGATATCTGTACTTCCATGTTCATAGCAGCATTATCCACAAATAACAAGGTAT
This sequence comes from Ovis aries, assembly GCF_016772045.2. Taxonomy (NCBI): domain Eukaryota; kingdom Metazoa; phylum Chordata; class Mammalia; order Artiodactyla; family Bovidae; genus Ovis; species Ovis aries. The sequence continues at coordinate 214,347,739 of NC_056054.1, forward strand.
GGAAACAACCTAAGTGCCCATCGGCAGATGAATGGATAAAGAAAATGTAGTGAATATATTTACCACCCCACCCTTTAGTTAGTGTGTTAGTCATTCAGTCATGCCTGACTCTTTGCAGTCCTATGGACTGTAGCTTGACAGGCTCCTCCATCCATGGAATTATCCAGGCAAAAATACTGGAGTGAGTTGCCATTTCCTTTTCCAAGGGATCTTCTCAACCCAGGGATTGAACCCGGATCTCCTGCACTGCAGGCGGATTCTTTACCGTCTGAGTCACCAGGGAAGCCCGTATATACACACAATAGAATATTACTCAGCTTCAGAAAAGAGTCTGCTTTGTAGTAAAATGGATGAACCTGGGGGGCATTATGGTAAGCTAACAAACCAGAAAGACAAACAGACAAATATTAGATGGTGTTAATTAACACATGGAATGGTTAAAAGTCGAACGTATAGAAAAAATATAAAAATAAGTGGTAGGGTTTGTAAGGTCTGGGAGTGGGAGAAATAGAGAAGGGTAAAAACTTCATAAGATGAAGACAGTCTGAGGATCTAATGCACAACATGATAACTACAGCTATAGGTGATAACACTCTACTGTATAATTGAAATTTCTAAGAGAGCATAAGTTAAATATTCTTACCAAACATATGTGAGGAAAAACCAAATAATAAAAATAGAATGCTTTTCTTCCCATTGTAAGTCTTGTCACTATTTCATAGAAGCATACCCTTGCACTCACACCTTGTGTGTTTTATCCTATAGCATTAATTCCTTAAAGTTCTATTTATAACAAACTCAGAGAGGAGAAAATAAGACGGATAATCATAGGGCATCTCCTCAACAATAATATGTAAAAATTTTTTACCCTGAAAAAAGGAGTACTACTGTGTGTTTCTGCCTCAACTGCTATATTCAGGATACGAAGAAGATGCAGTTCTATATGCCTCAGCAAGACCTGATTGTGAAAATACCTTGATTCTTGGACATCACTCTATTTTAGGTCCATAAGTTAGATAAATAAATTGAGCCAGTAATTATTAAGATCCTATTATCCAAGTGGGTCTCACAGGGAAATAAACCTGTGAAGACAAGTTCTCTAATGCTGAAGTCCTAGGTAAGCCTAGTGGCTGAATGTGTGTTCCTGAGATGACTATGTGAGTTTCCAGTCTCCTGCATGCCTGTCCTTGTTAATCATCTGTGATCCCCAATGAAACAGTTTTACTCTTTCTACTCCACGTACTCAAGCCCAAGTGGGTTGACTCTCTCTTACCATGTGAGCTTGAATCTGTTGGGGACACAGTTCTGTGCTCTTTCTCACCTGATGCAATAAATGTCAAATTTACACTGGATACTGTAGAAACACTTTTGAATCCAGTGATCAAATGGCCAGATTCATAGGGCAGACACTAGAGCTGGAAAGGGACCCTAGTGAGTGACTATCAAATCCTCTTGCTTCACAGGTCCTCAACAAGACAAAAGTAGAGCATGAAATGACTTTACCTGGCCCCAGAGCTGGTCAAAAGCAGAGCTAGGTCAAGATTTCAGGTTTCTTACCTAGTTAGCTCCTTTAAAATAAGTCACATGGCAATAAAGGACAAGCAGGAAAATGGAAAAACTGAGTGTGGAAGTATCAGATATAATGTAGATCTTTTTAAAATGAACCACAAACTGATAGACTTACCATAATTATATTACAACTAAAAGCCTTTAGGACTTCCCTAACCAGTATTTCATTTAGAAGTAATCAAAATCAAACTTTAAATAAAAATGAATATTTATAGAAACACCTTTAAATGGAAAAACTAGAAAAAATATTAAAAACAAGCCAATAGACTAGGAAGGACGAAGATCACAGAATTTAAACAAAATAAGTAACATAAGTTAAGAGTAACAACTTCCTCACAGTGAATATTATTAGTAAACTAAATTGTTATGGAATAATTTAAGTGCAGATAAATGAAGTAGTCAACCTGACTTAAAAGAAGAGCAAGAGGCCTTGCAGACGCCGCCACTCCACAGCCTCCCGTGCTGTCTAGCCATGATCAACCCCACCATGTTCTTCAACATCACTGTCAACAGAGAGCCCTCGGGCCACATCTCTTTCAAGATATTTGCAGACAAAGTTCCAAAGACAGCACGGTGGTGACTTCACACGCCATAATGGTACTGGTGGCAAGTCCATCTATGGTGAGAAATTTGATAATGCAAATTTCATCCTAAAGCATACAGGTCTTGGAATTGTCCATGGCAAATGCTGGCCCCAACACAAATGGTTCCCAGTTTTTCATCTGCACTGCCAAGACTGAGTGGTTGGATGGCAAGCACATGGTCTTTGGCAAGGTGAAAGAGGGCATGAATATTGTGGAAGGCATGGAGCGCTTTGGGTCCAGGAATCGCAAGACCAGCAAGAAGATCACCATTGCTGACTGTGGACAAATCTAATAAATTTGAAATGTGTTTTACTTAACCACCAGACCATTCCTTCTGTAGCCCAGGAGAGCATCCCTTCACCCACATCTGCTTGAAATATCCTATAATCTTTGTGCTCTTGCTACAGTTCTTTGGGTTCCATATTTTCCTTATCCCCCTCCAAGTTTAGATGGATTGCAAAGTTATATTTATGATTATGAAATAAAAACTAAACAATTAAAAAAAATAATAAGAGCAAGAGCAGCTAGGGCTAATGCACAGCCATATAAGCCAATGAAATAGTGAAATGTTCTGTTGTTCAGTCACCTAGTCGTGTCTGACTCTTTGCGGCCCCATGGACTGCAGCAAGCCAGGCCTTCCTGTCCCTCACCATCTCCCAGAGTTTACCCAAGTTCATGTTCATTGCATAGGTGATGCCATCCAGCCATCTCATCTTCTGAAGCCCTCTTCTCCTTCTGCCATTGATCTTTCCCAGGATCAGGGACTTTTCCAATGATTTGTCATGCAGATTGGATGACCAAAATACTGGTGCTTCACTTTTAGCCTCAGTCCTTCCAGTGAATATTCAGGGTTGATCTCCCCTAAGATCGACTGGTTTGATCTCTTTGCTGTCCAAGGAACTTTCAGGAGTGTTCTCCAGTACCACAGTTGAAGACATTATTCTTGGGTATTCTGCCTTTTTTGCTGTCCAGAAAATGCTCTGTACAGGTCAGCAAATTACTGATTGTCCAGAAACCTCTACTCTAGCACCTCAGATGCTTTAGCTCTAGCCCCTTCCCCAGATGTCCTCAGTGTAGCAGATTTAAGAAACTAAAGGATTGATGCCTGGCACAGCAGGGGGCTCCCAGCACCAAGAGACATCACTATATAGGCTGATAGTCTTTCTGACTAGACAATTTATATTTTAAATATTACCTCTGGACTAATCTGAAAGACATTTCTAAACCCAGAATCCTATGACTCTAAATGTATTTCCTAAAATATATAGTAATACTTTTTGGTATTGTGAATGTGTTTAGAGACAGATATGTGTGTGTGTGTGTCCGTGTGTGTGTGTATGTGTTTCATTATCTGTTGTTTGCTGTTGTTCAGTTGCTAAGTCATGTCCAACTCTGCAATCCAATGGCCTGTAGTACACCAGGCTCCTCTATCCATGGGGTTCTCCAGACAAGAATAGTGTAGTGGGTTGCCATTTCTTTCACCAGGGGATCTTCCGGGACCAGAGACTGAACTAGCATCTCCTACATTGGCAGGTGGATTCTTTACCATAAGCCACCAAGAAGCCTGTATATATAGGTTTAGAGACAGATACACACACACACACACACACACACACACACACACATATAGTTTCAAATACTGACTCTTTCATGTGCTGATTGTGTAATTTGCAACCCACTCCAGCGTTCTTGCCTGGAGAATCCCAGGGCCGGGGGAGCCTGGAGTCTATGGGGTCGCACAGAGTCAAACACAACTGAAGCGACTTAGCAGCAGCAGCAGAACATATTTTTTAACTTCATAGATTCTTACCAGCCCAATGCCAATGCCCCTTAAACGTTGTTGTAATAATTAAGGTACCTAGGAAAGGGCTTAACATAGAGAAGTTTGGTTAAATTTTTGCTTGTCTTTCACCTCTCTCCTATCCATTGACTCAAAACAACTTCTTAATATGCACACACATACACACACACTCACACATATACTTCCTTTCATAACATGTTCTAAAGAGAAAGGACTTAGAATTAGGTCATTCCCACTCAGTCATCTACCAGCTATACGACTTTTGCAATGTTCTTATGCTCTGTATTACTCAAGCATCTTTAAATATAAAGTTGGAAAATGCCAACAGAACAGAATAGAATCCAGTAAGACTATGTTAAAGTACTTCTTCACTCAAGAACAATTTCCCTGTTATCTATACATAGCTCCATATTTTGACAATGACAATACGCCAGAAATAGCTTTCTGGATGATCTTATGTCTAACAAATAATGGATTTTCATATATTTTTAACAGTTAGGCTAAGCCAAGCAGTTCAGCATACTGATTAAAGCAGAGGTTCTAGAACTCTGCTACCTAGTTCAAATCCTGCCTTGGCTAATTACAAGTTCTTTGATCTTAATTTCTCTATTTCTTCATTTATTGGTTTGTAAAATAAGGACATTAATAATGACAGCTACCTATGAGGTTGTTATAAGAACTAGACAAAAATATCAAACTGCTTACTTGATACAACGTAAATAGGCAACCAAAATACTAGCTATTGTAGTAAAGTAGGTAGTATTATCTTTAGTTAATAGTTTAGGAAATAGAAATTAATGAACTTGTTCAAGAAAACTGATACTATATTAACTACTCCACATGGTTGATCACACTGACTCCTCACAACTATTTCAAATCCCAGGATTATTATTATTCTGTTAACAGGTGAATTGGAGAGGGAGTCTAGGGAATAGAAAAATAAAAAAAAAATTAATCCAGTACCTTTTTCTGTAAACAAGGAGCCAGGATGTGGACCCAGATATGTATTATTCTGAAATTCATACTATCAGGACTATTCCATGCCCTCACAGAATATCACAAAAATGTTTTAAAAATTGCGTTCAGGGAGATCAAAAGAATAGCAGTTAAAATCCAAGAGAATCTCAATGAGATGGATATATATATATCTGAAATCTGAGACTCCTTACTCACACTGCTTCTAATCTGTTACATGGCATAGATGCAGTGAAATGATGAAGAAAACATAAATGAAACAATTACAAATGTGGGAAAGTAGAGCATAAGATGTGCTGAGTAACTCTTCTACGGTATGAGGAAAGAGAAACAAGACTGTATACACAGGATTAAAAAATAAAGACATGTGTGAGTACTGTGCTCTGCAGAAGGAAGGAGTCTCATAGATGTCCTGTCCCTAACAGAGACATTGAGTACACAGGAAACTAGCTTTATACAAGCAAAGCAGCCTGGAAGAAGTCAGGAAGCATGAGCTATTTAGATGGAGAACATCACATTTGAACCAAATCTGTTACTTTGTCCCTGGGCTAAGGACCCCACAGGCACATTAGAGCCTAGATGAAGCTATGAGCAATTGCTCTCACAGTTCCCAAAGGCCTTACAGGCATGAGACGGTTTACCACAAAATGACATCTGCCAGGATCTGTGAGCCCAAATTACTAACGAAAGAACTAGGTTCTAGGTTGAACTCCACGATTTAATCTGTGTGACACTGTTCAAGTTACTTCACATCTCTAAACCTCCCTTGCTTTAGCTGTAGAAAGGAAAAGACAATGCCTTCTATCCATCTCAGGAGATTATTGTAGAATCAAATAAGATGATGTCTATGAACATATTGCAAAAGGCTTTTCCATAGGAACCTTGTATTACCTAATTATTAGTAAGTGAAGCATAAATCATGGGGACTACCAATTACAAAGGTCACAGTTATGACACAAAGAACTGGCTGCATCACATATTCAAAAGTATCTGTATTATCTTAAAAAAATCCACATATACTTAAGACAATTATTAAAATAAAAATCTACTTGCATCCTTACATGTCTATAAAGAACAAGTTTTGGAATCAGATTTCCTGTTGCTGCATTCTGGCTCCACTGTCCTCCCTATTGTCAGACTTAAAGCAAGTTACTTGAAAACCCTGGCCCTTGATTTATCCATCTGTTAATTGAGAATAGAAATATTATGAAGCTCATATATTAAACGTGGTAATAGGGCTTCTCTGGTGGTCCACTGGTCAAAATCTGCCTTGCAATGCAAGGGACATCAGTTCAATCCCTGGTTCAGGAAGATCCCACACGCTGCAGGGCCACTGAGCCCATGTACCACAAGTAATGAGCCTGCACTCCAGAGACCGCAGGCTGCAACTACTGAGCCCAGCGGGCCACAACTACTGAGGGCTGTGCAATATGCCCTAGAGCCCATGTTCTGCAATAAGAGAAGCCGCCACAGTGAGAAACCTGTGCACAGCTGGAGAATGGCCCCCGCTCGCTGCAACTAGAGAAAGCCTGTGCACAGCAACAAAGACCCAGCTTGGCCAAAAATAAATAGATAAATTAAAAAAAAAAAAACAACTGGTAATATATCTGGTACTTCTAAGCCAGTCTCTGGTACATTTTTAAGGACACACTAAATATTAAGAATTATTATTAAAATAGTAATTGAAACATTAAAAAACTAGATTAATTGATACTAGGGCAACTGCACAATAAAATAATGGAAAGTAAACATTCCAAATGTATTTAATAAAACCATTACCCTTTTGATATCTGGCCATTATAGATTTGAAAATGAAAATTTTTTTCAAAACAACTTTCTTTTTTTATCATTTTTGGCAAAATGTCAGGTCTGAATTTGTAGCATTATAAAAAAATACAGAAAATTTAAAAGCAAAATGTCATAACAATTCTTTATTTCCATTGTAATAATAATCATCAAGAAGAGAGTTGACAGGTTTGAGACAAACTAGCATTCTCATACTTTACCCAGTTAAGATGCCAAAATAAATTTTGCAGAAAGGTTTAGAATGATATTCAGGATGAGATTATGCTTTTAAATTATTTGAACATTAAAATATTCTTGTTCATTCTATTATCATCTCAGACATTCTAGCTTTATTTTATAATGTGTAACATTTTTTAAAAGGTGAAATCACACTATAATAAGCAGTTGCTTGAGGGTAACCCCACTCACAGTGAGCCTTTAAGATGCTCAGTTTAAGAATATCTATAATAGGAAGCATGACCAGTGAAAGCTTGCATTCTATTTTGTGCATGAACTGTGTTTTGGGGAAACCCATGAGCAAAATTAAGGCATTTGATCTTCAAAATACAAACATGCCATCTTAAAACAGGCTTATCTCTCAAGTATTTAATAGTTACTGGATTACAAGAATCAATGCGGGATAAAAGGCCCCATGCTTTATTGATTTCTCCTTCCACATATTTTCATTCTACCCTTTAAGCCATTAAAATGCCACGAATCAAGCTACTTTTTGCAAGATAGTCCAAAATAATAATACTTATCAAAGATGACATATTTAATACTTATATTTTGCTATTGGCAATCAAGAATGCCTTTGAAGAAAAAAAATGTACCCATATAAATATAAATGCTTTTATATTTAATCTCCAGTATTTTTATAATGAAAACAGAAAGCACATTTTTTTCAAATATGAAAGTCACATTTGATTTTGTGAAATATTTCATATTTAGATAAACAGCCACGTCATGAATATCACAGAATTTTTTTTTAATATAGAAAACTGGATACAATTGTATTAAAATTTAAAGCAATAAAAAATATGCACTTGACTTCAGGCAAGAGATGTGTTTCAAAAATTTGCACGTGAATCAATGTTTGTAAGTTTTAGATACACTAAGAGAGGTTTCAGTGTTGAAACCCTGTAGTGAATTATTTGGATAAATAAATCCCGTTTACCAGAGAATAATCACTCCAGTGTGTGTTTTCTGAGTTACCATCCCTATGTATTTCCTCTCCGACTAGGATTACATCTGTATTTGGGCTCCCCAGGTGGCCCAGTGGGTAAAGAATTCGCCTGCAGTGTAGGAGACACAGGAGATGCAGGTTTGCTCCCTCGTTCATCCCCTGGAGGAGGGCATGGCTACCCACTTCAGTATTCTTGCACGGAGAATCCCATGGACGGGGGAGCCTAGAGGGCTACAGTCCATGAGGTTTCAGAGTTAGACATGACTGAAGTGACTGAGCACACACATGGTATTTATTTAGTATTAAAACCCAGCTTTGCTTGGCCATGTTAAAAAACACTAATGTTTAAATTGCACAGAATTAGAGTTCATTTATCCTTTGTGATTCATCTGAAGATTACTTTTCATTGAGAGCAAATTAATTTCAACATGATTTTTTTGAAATGGAGTAGAAATCTGTAGGCAACTAAATTGTTCTGGACGTTTCCGATTAAGCAGATGGACAATGAAAAGCCTCACAAGAGAACAAGAACATAAAAAGACTAAAATGGTTCATCATCTTAAAAAAGGAAGAAAGAAAACTGAATAGATAGATTCAGGACAATTTCAATGTACAAAATTCACACTTAGAAAGCTTTCCCACACTGCCCTTTTTCTGCATTTGAACTTATCTTTCAGAATTAATGCCTATAAAAAAATCAGAACAGTTTAGTTCTTCAGACGGTGCTTCTCCAACATATGTGCATAAAACACCTAAGGAACTTATTAAAAATGACAATTCTTACCTCCCCTTTCTCCTGAGACTGGTCACGGTTCAGCCAAGAATCCAACAATTTAATGATGACTGAGGTCCGTTGGCTAAAATTTGAGGAAAACTTGTGTTCTAGATTCTTTTCCTATTTGGGGAATCTTGACTCTTTTTTTCTGTTTTGACTCTCAACTAGAGTAAATGGAAAGTTGTCCATAAATATATTAAAATTGACCACATTGCGTACGTGCTTGGCTATGACACATATCAGCTGTAAACGTCTGTGTGACTGCAAGCTCAAGGCTAACGATGCCTTCTCTTTGAGAAGACAATGTCCAGAAGAAACAAAGTTGCCCACTCCAAATAAAGTTGTATTTTGTGGGAATGTTTAAATAGATAGAAGGTAAAACTATCATATATGTATATAAAATCAATGCAAACACATATGTGCCATTAAACATACTAAGTAGCTCTATTCCTTTGCTTTCATATTTATAAATCTACTAAAGAAATAATCTTTATTTCAAAGCACTTCACACTATACTGGCAGGAATAAATAAAACTTATTTGATTCTGACAAAATTTTTGATTCTTTGAGGTTCAGCTATCAGCAGGGATATCTACTTTACTGTGGCACATAATGGAAGGAAAAAGGCTATGCTGCTGCTGCTGCTGCTAAGCCGCTTCAGTCGTGCCCGACTCTGCGACCCCATAGACGGCAGCCTACCAGGCTCCGCCGTCCCTGGGATTCTCCAGGCAAGAACACTGGAATGGGTTGCCATTTCCTTCTCCAAAGGCTATGCAGGAAATCCTAAATTGGGAAAGGTCATTTTTAGACAATGAACCCAGTGTGAAGCAGTTCAGAACTTTCTGTTTTAGAATAATTAAGGAGTGTAACATAAGGAAGATGTGAAAATTGTCAAGAAATATCCAAGGGGGATAAACATCAAAAAGTGAGAGACATTTACTCCCTAGAACATAATGAAATGAACAGAAGTATAAAAATGCAATAGGAACAGAGTACAGTGATCCAAGGGTGGTGGCACCATCTGTGGCCTGGGAAATGAGGAATTCTTGATCTTCTGTCTAGTGCAGGAGCCAGGGAAGCAAGGGACTACTATTATATAAAGAGCTAAAGTCTTATTCTCTTTGTCTACAGACTGTGGTATCTACAGCTCTCTCCTTGTTTACGTGTGTGTCTATCGTTGTGTGCACGGATGTTACATCTGCTTCTGTCTGTGTTGTTTCTTTGTGTGTGAGCATCTGTGAGTTTTTCTGTCTAGTTAAACATGTGTTTCATTTTTGTGGGGTTCCATGTCACTCACTTTGCTTTGGTCTAAATGGCTCTGAATGGATGAGACTCTGCCCAGTTATGTCTTGCTGCTTATTTGCATGCTTCACTCTGCCTTGTGCATTTCTCTGGCCAGGCACCTGCTTTTCTTCTATGTCATATATATTTCTCTGTGTCTCCATTTATGAGTCTCTCTTGCTGCTTCTGAATGTCTTTGACACGCTGTGTCCCATTCTGTTTGTGTTTTTTTGTGCATTTTCCTCTGTGAGCCTCCCCACTGCATCTCACTGTATCTCTACAGTGGCTGTCTCTGAGTTTGTTGTGGATGGCATGCATATCTCGTTCTGCATTTTCCCCCTGTGCAGCTCCCTTTCTCTCTCTTTTTGTGCCTGTGGGTATAGTTTGTTTGTGAGTGTGTGTGTCTTTCTTTTGCTCCCATTTATGTGTGCATCACTGAGTGGTTATCTCGTTGTGTTCACTGTTCTCTGTCTGTTTCTCTGTTCAGCACGCCTGTGGGAGAGTAGGCAGACAAGAGAAGTTCCCGTGATACACGCCCTCTCTCAGACCCAGTCTGACAGTGAAAAGACTTAAGGAAATTATCTAGCCTTTTACTGCCTCTAGACAGAGCTACAGCTAACATATTCCATAGAGAGATGTTAATATTCATCTTCCTTACCTTTTCTAATACATCTGTTGACACTGAAGTGTTATACTTAGAATATCTGTTCTGTGATCTAAATATCTTTAAGCCCTATTTCCTTAAGAAGAAATACATGTATAAAAGCAACTTTTTGTAGGATTGGTGTGAAAATTACATCTTCTTAGCACACGACCTGCCACATAGTTGGTGTCCGTAAATTCTATCACTACTTTCAGGGCATAAATTTTTGTTGAAAAGTTAAATTCCTCTAAGGAAAACTGCTACATAATCAAATACTTTAAAGAGAAATTATGTCACACAATGTCTCTACTTTTTAAAAATCACAGAAGAACATTATAAAAGGGACCTTGTCAAAGAAATATTATGACAACTTTTTGGATGGAAAATATATTAGAAAACAGATTTCCATACTTTCAGTGACCCATGGGATTAATCCAGTAGCTCTAGATTATGCACTTTCTTAGCTCATTTAAAATAAAACCCAAATGACATCTACAGCATGAGATAACCTACTGCATCCTGTTCCCATGGAGCAGGTGAGGACATTGAGGCCAGAGAGACTGACTCAGTAACTTGTCTTAAGTTACAGGCCACAGTGAAAAAAAGTGTGCTACCAAGACCCATTTCCTTCAGGTTTATACTCCATGCCATTTATAATGCATTTTTCTATATCTACTATGAATTTCAATTTTTTTCATTTAGTGTATCCTGTAAATAGATATTTATTCATAAAGTTGAAAAATCAATCAATAAATATCAAAGTACATTGAAAAGTCATGGTCCCATCTCATCTACCTGTAACTCCCTGTTCTTTCCTTTTATGTCCAATCCTGTAGGTAACTATTTTTCGGTTTTGTGTGTGTTCTATCTGTATTCTCCATGCAAATTCAAGAAAATTATTTCTACAGCCATGAGCAATTATAAACTATATGCATTTTTTACTCTTTTTTACATAAAGGATAATATTTTAAATTAACTGTTTCACTCCCTGCTTTTTTTACTGAATGATATATCTGGGAGATTTTTCTGTATCCATAAATATAAAACTTCCTCATCTTTTTTTTTTAATATTGGATAGTGATTTCAGATTCTTTTAAAAAAGAAATTTAATTAATTGTGAATACTTAAAGAGGGAAAGGGAAGTGTCGTAACAAGATATAAGGCTATAGTTTGAGAAATTCCTGTAACGATTTTCATTCATGGGTGGTAAGGAACAATACAAATGAAAGGAGCTGAGCTTAGAGCACAGGATAAAAGTTGCCAAGCCATACCTGCTCCCTTTCATGTTTTCCATGCCTCACCTACAGCTATTTTACTATTTATTCCCCAAAGCAAAAGTCCATAAAATATCAACTTTGATAAAATAGGAGCTGTTAGAAGGAACTGAACTTTTTGAAAATATGCAATGCTCACAACTACAATAGTAAGTTATCGGTTTACCGAACCATACACAAAATTTTCTCAGTTTTGTACAATAAATTTTTAATGATTTTATAGTAAAACAAAGTTGCTGAGATTTTTCTTTAATTCCATTGCCTTTACTACATTACAATTAATTTGGTTATCTGTGTATTATGAGGGAATTAACATTTGAATGACTATGAGCCTGTCAGGAACTTTGCTGGATGTTGTATGTACTTTATCCTAGTTAGCACTTTCAAAGACCTAATTGTCGCAAAGTTACACAACTAGATACATATCTGATTTGACTTACTGTTCTCTATCCATCCACAATTTACAGTAGACAAATATGACTGAAAGCTTCAGAAAATTCTCCAACAGTAGGACTGTTTTTGTGGGGCTCACAGGACCAGTTGTAATAACAGTAACTAAAGGAGCAAGTAGAAGCAGATTCATCCACTGTCTTGAGTGTTGCCCAGTGAGATCTCAGACATCCCTTAAATCTCAGATCAAGTGAAGCATAATCAAATAAAATTGCCAGAAGTTATTTTTCCATGACAGGCACATAAGACAGCCCACGTTTGAGCTATATAACTCTATTAAGAGCTGCTGCTGCTGGTAAGTCGCTACAGTCGTGTTCGACTCTGTGCGACCCCAGAGATGGCAGCCCAACAGGCTCCCCCGTCCCTGGGATCCTCCAGGCAAAACTACTGGAGTGGGTTGCCATTTCCTTCTCCAATGCATGAAAGTGAAAAGTGAAAATGAAATCTCTCAGTCGTGTCCTACTCCTAGCGACCCCGTGGACTGCAGCCTACCAGGATCCTCTGTCCATGGGATTTGCTAGGCAAGAGTACTGGAATGGGTTGCCATTGCCTTCTCCATCTATTAAGAACATGGGATGCTAAATCTACTTTACATTTAAAAGGGACTTCATCTTTTTTGAAACATATATTGCTTCACTGTGTTCTCCTAATCGCCTTGTACATCCACGCCTTGGATGTTCGTGTTTTAAAATACATCCATCTTATAAATATAATCATGGACACAACGTAAGTTAACTCCACCTTTCCAAAATCCCATCACTAAGTAGTGATGGCAACTATATTACCCATGTTTGATCCAATACCTTTCATGGAGATCAATCTAAACCGTCTTTAGATTCAGAAATGACCAACTGCCCATGATAACAACATAATCATTAAGTCATTCCAAAAATGAAATGATCAAAAAAAAAATGGCATCTAAAACATCCATCAAATCCATCCATCCATTAGCAGTGAACCAATTCAGTCTTAGGCATTTGTTAAAATGAATTAGATAGGTCCATATGATCCAATATTAAAGTTATGTAACACATGATTAAGAAGAAAAGGTACATTTCAGAACAATATGAAAAGCATCACCTCATTTGTAAAGGAAAAGAATTAAACTTACACATGTTTATATGCACACAGAGATTCCATCAAAGGATAACTAGAAACTGTTTTACATTGTTTTCACTAGGGAGAAACTGGGCTTCCATGGTAGCTCAGCTGGTAAAGAATCTGCCTGCAGGAGACCCCAGGTCGATTCCTGGATCTGGAAGTTCCCCTGGAGAAGAGATAGGCTACCTACTCCAGTATTCTTGAGCTACCCTGGGGGCTCAGTGGGTAAAAAATCTGCCTACAACGTGGGAGACCTAGGTTCATAAATCCCCTGGAGGAGGGAATGGCAACCCAATTCAGTATTCTTGCCTGGAGAATCTCCATGGAGAAAGGGGCCTGGTGTGCTTCAGTCCATGGGGTCTCAAAGAATCAGACATTGCTGAGTGACTAAGAACAACAGAAGAGGGAGTAAGTCCACTATGTGATATGGGGAAATAGGTTAAATGTTTACTTTTTCACTTACACTCATCTCAACATTTCATTTTTATCATAAATATATATATTTTTATCACTCAAAATATCATATGGTCATAATTTTCAACTGCTGTTACATTTGAGACAAACCAAATAAATACTCTAGGCATACCCTGAAATGTTTGCTTTTCTTAGATTACTTCTTGCTTTATGATGCTTTGGCTTTATTTGTGCCAAAATCTCTACTGACTCTTGGAATGACTGTTTGATTTCTCCAATTAATTATAATGCTAGTGAGGCGTTTACACAGGGATAAATGTGTTGAAATTTTACGTCAATAAAATGGCCACTCAGAATGACATTCTGGTTAGATGAACAAGACGCACACTATTATCTTGATTACCAGTACACATGACATTGAAGGTACAGATGGGCAACTTAAAAGTATGTTCAAGAAACATTCTCTGAACCTTTAAAGTCTTCCAATTATTTGAACTCACCATAGCAATTATTTCAGCTGATAAACTATTGAGTCTGATTTGAGACTCACATTTAGGACATAAATATAACATTTGAACTCATTTATGATCCCAATAAGCACACACACACATATGCATGTATTTCTATATCATACAGAGAGAAACATCTAAGAGTTGTTTTTACACTGTTAAATATTTAAACCAAGTGACAGCACTAGCAACTGTAGACTAATACCATTCCTTAACTCACATTATTATGTAGGGAAGTTAGGAGCATTGCAGCGTGAATTAAGGACAAAGTGTCAACCTTAAGTTTAAATAAGGACTTTTCAAAGAACAAATGATATATTCCATGGACAGCTGTCTAGAAAATGTGTAGCTTTTTATGCATGCAATTTTTAAAGTCTATTCATGTATTTTAATTCCCTGACTCACAGACCATACAGGTTAATGGATAGCACTTTCTGGCAAACAAACAAACAAATAAATAAATAAAAACATCTGACAGAAGATGTTTAAGAATGTTAAAAGAATTTTTAAACAGAAGCATCAGTTTGTGAACCTTTCACCTAATCTTGTAAAAATAGTGGTTGAAGAGAGAAAGCTAGTAAAATATTTTTCGCTGTTTGACTACATACTTGGCTATTCTTCCTTAAAGTCTGTTACCCGTTGCCTGGGACCCACACAGTTAGATTTGTAGCTGACAACTCTTCTCAAAATCTATTTAACTAAAATGCGATCAGTTTAATTTTATCATTTCTGTAACATGCAGATTCATCTTAGGTTCCACAATAATTAGTTCAAACCACATTAACCATTCCTGCCATATTGCTTTCAGTTGGCTTGATGCTTCTCTGGTTTCTGCAATATATTTTGAGCATCTGAAGGAAGGGGGTCATGTCAAATTCATCTTTATACCTTAAGTCACTGTCTAAATCTTGACACATTTTAGAACTCAGTAAAGGTTTCTTAAGTAAAGAAGAATAACAAACATTAAGGTAAATTACTTGAATCAAAGTGGCATTTCACCTAAACTGGATGCCTTCTAACTAAAGAATCAAACAAATCTCTTCTACCTAAATAGTTACAGGTACCACATGCTATTAGTTAAATTATAGCACTCACAATGTTTATTCTGAGGCTTATCCGACACCTTATACAAGAAGACAAATTTTTTTAAAATTCAGTCTGTTCAATGAACTGTGTACTGAACTAAGAACAATCAAATAATATTTTCTAGAAACAAAATGTTAAAATGAAATTTTGAACTAATGTCTAATTAATGAGAAGATCAAAATTTTCTAACTTATCTAAATCTTACCGTTTCAACAATCCTATTTATTGCCACAGATCATTGATGTAAAATTCATCAAGAAACTATCTCTTATTTATGAATATTATTGTTTAAAATATTTGATATTTTGTAAATAAAACATTAAATGTGATGCTAGCCTAGGACAGATTAGGTATACAAATTAAATAGGATAATTTTATGATTCTTTTTACTATATAAGAATAATTTGATTATTATAAATATTATTGGTTAAACTGTAATATAGCAAAATCTTCGAGCACATTGATTATTACTTTTCGTCTGTATTATCCTAAATTCTTCTTATAATGTATAATCTTAAATTCTACCTTTGTTCTTCTATTTAACGAACATGAAGTAATTGAAGTTGCTTATTGAACAAACATCACCTGCTACTTAAAATTTATTATTGCCATCCATTTTTAGAGCACTGACTTCATTGTTAAGAAAGAGAAGACTGAGAGACAAAATACACTCAATAGTGATATAATGTTTTTGACAAGAAATCTGGAGGTTAAATTATTGTCTTTGTATGACAACCTTAAGGCAGATAAACAAGAGGAAACATATATTAGTAGAGAATGATAGGAAAAACTATTTTTAGGAGCAATATGTTATATTATTCATATCTTCTTAGGGGAAAGATGGCAAGTTTATTGGCTCCCCTCTGCCCTTATCTCTGCCAGCAAGAGCCATCTGCAAAAAGATGGAAACATTGGCATACAAAAAATTCACTTCTGTTTCCTAAAATCATTGCCTAATAAAGTCTGGGGCATATTTTCCAAGGCTCTAGTCTTTTCCATTTTTCTTATTTTTCAACAATCAGAGGGATACTGAGGTACTTCTTTTGGGTAACTTAAAGTCTAATTTCAAAATAAATAAGAGATTCATAAAACTTGAAAAAAATAGAGTGGGCCCAAATGAATAATATTCATATTTATAAATATAAATGTATGATCACAGGCCATGAAAAAAGGTGACTAAAAATAGGCACTAAAGAAACTGTATGCTATTTTGAAATAACACTTTTATAATCCCAGCTTCTATAATTAGGAATGGACTTTCAGGGACCAAGGGTCAACTTTAAAACCTTAATTAAAAAATAAATTTGATTAATGTTCATAGGATTATACCCCTTAGGAATGTACTATAACCACTAGAGCATTGATTGTTTAATAAAATGATCATTCTGAGTCACAAACACATGCTCGATTTTTCATTCATGAAATAGACAGGAAAGTTGCATGAACTCTTTCAGACCAGCATGAAATTTGGAAAAGAGTGGTAAATGCTCTTCAAACAAGTCATTTGAATGTTCACAGGTAGATTCTACCACTTATTTATGAAGATTAACTCACAGAATACATAACACATTACTTTGGATACTTGAATACTTTTTATGGTTATAATAAAATCTAATAAAGTTACCCCTTGTTATCTATTATATTCTGGGCACTGGCAAAACACCCTTTCATGAATGACCTTATTAGTTCTACTCAATAACTCCATGAGGTAGATACTGTTATTATTCCCATTTCATGAATGAATAAACTGATATTTCTAGAAACATTATGTAACTTGTCCAAAACAATGAGTGGAGAACATGAATTTCAGTTGTGTGACGGAGCCTGAGGTTTCAACCCCTTGGGCTCCAAAATCACTGAAGATGTGACTGCAGCCATGAAATTAAGACACTTGCTCCCTGGAAGAGAAGGTATGTCAAAACTAGACAGTGCATTAAGAAGCAGAGACATCACTTTGCTGACAAAGGTCCATATAGTCAAAGCTATAGTTTTTTCAGTAGTCAAGTACAGAAGTGAGAGTTGGACCATAAAGAAGACTGAGAGCCAGAGAATTGATGCTTCTGAACTGTGATGCTGGAGAAAACTCTTGGGAGTCCCTTGGACAGCAAGGAGATCAAACCAGTCAATCATAACAGAAATCAATCTTGAATACTCATTGGAAAGACTTTTGTTGAAGCTGAAGCACAAAATCTTTGGCCACCTGATGTGAAAAGCCAGCTCATTGGAAAAGACCCTGATTCTGGGAAAGACTGAGGGCAGGAGAAGGGAGCGACAGAGGATGAGATGGTTGGATGGCCTTATCAACTTAACGGACATGAGTTTTAGCAAACTCCCAGAGACAGTGAAGGACTGGGAAGCCTGGCGTGCTGTAGTCCATGGGATCACAAAGAGTCGGACATGACTGAGTTACTGAACAACAACAACACTGCTTACTTAATTATATAGATGCTCTATTTCGACTGGGTTTTATTTTTAAAAAAAAATTGAATTAATCAACACCTCTTTGCATGGTCTATGCTGCTGGCTTGGATATAAAGAAAATGGCAAAAATAAAGACAGGGTTACAGGTTTGATCTGTGTTCAGTTGGTTGTGTTATGAAACGCATTTTTACCAAAATCCATGTATCAAGCCTCCCTACATGAGTTCTTTTTCAATGAATTATAAGAAAAGATTGTAGAGGTATTAGCATGTAGCTTGGCAAAAACAGTTACTCTTGCTGGAGAATCACTTTCAGTTCAGTTCAGTTCAGTTGCTCAGTCGTGTTCAACTCTTTGTGACCCCATGAATCGCAGCACTCCAGGCCCCCTGTCCATCACCAACTCCCAGAGTTCACTCAGACTCACGTCCATCAAGTCAGTGATGCCATCTAGCCATCTCATCCTCTGTCCTTCCCTTCTCCTCCTGCTCCCAATCCCTCCCAGCATCAGAGTCTTTTCCAATGAGTCAACTCTTCGCATGAGGTGGCCAAAGTACTGGAGTTTCAGCTTCAGCAGCATTCCCTCCAAAGAAATCCCAGGGCTGATCTTCTTTAGAATGGACTGGTTGGATCTCCTTACAGTCCAAGAGACTCTCAAGAGTCTTCTCCAACACCACAGTTCAAAAGCATCAATTCTTCAGTGCTCAGCTTTCTTCACAGTCCCACTCTCACATCCATACATGACCACTGGAAAACCACAGCCTGGACTAGATGTACCTTTGTTGGCAAAGTAATGTCTCTGCTTTTCAATATGCTATCTAGGTTGGTCATAACTTTCCTTCCAAGGAGTAAGCGTCTTTTAATTTCATGGCTGCAATCACCATCTGCAGTGATTTTGGAGCCCCCCAAAATGAAGTCTGATACTGTTTCCATTGTTTCCCCATCTGTTTCCCATGAAGTGATGGGACCAGATGCCATGATCTTCATTTTCTGAATGTTGAGCTTTAAGCCAACTTTTCACTCTCCTCTTTCACTTTCATCAAGAGGCTTTTGAGTTCCTCTTCAGTTTCTGCCATAAAGGTGGTGTCATCTGCATATCTGAGGTTATTGATATTTCTCCGGGCAATCTTGATTCCAGCTTGTGCTTCTTCCAGCCCAGCATTTCTCATGATGTACTCTGCATAGAAGTTAAATAAGCAGGGTGACAATATACAGCCTTGACGTACTCCTTTTCCTATTGGGAACCAGTCTGTTGTTCCATGCCCAGTTCTAACCATTGCTTCCTGACCCGCATCACTTTAGGGTCATACATATTATTTTTGTGTATAGAACAAAATAAGAATATAACAAGCCATTCATTCATTCATATAGCTTGCACAGGAATTTGATTTATCATCAGAGTGTGATCAAATATGAGGAAGTTTCTTTTAATCATTTAATTAGTTTTCTTCTCTTATATTTAAAG
Organism: Ovis aries; assembly: GCF_016772045.2. Classification (NCBI taxonomy): domain Eukaryota; kingdom Metazoa; phylum Chordata; class Mammalia; order Artiodactyla; family Bovidae; genus Ovis; species Ovis aries. The sequence continues at coordinate 214,367,054 of NC_056054.1, forward strand.
TCCTGAAGTTTGATCAAGATGGTGAATGAGGAGGATGTGGTATTCACCTCCATCCATGAATACATCAAAAATCATCAACATGTGGAAAACTTTATTGAAAATTAGCAGAAAGACTCCTGTACAACCAAGACAATAAAAAAGATCCCCATGGAAAAGGATAGCAAGTGAAAAAAAAAATCAGGTGGAACCTGTGCCCCATGAGGAGGCTCAGAGGAAAAAGAAGATTACATGGGCAGAGATCTAGCCTGGGGAGTTAGCAGTTCAAGCTATAAATTGGGCAGCCCAGTCCTGGGGTGTAACATGGAAGATAAGCCCCTTTGGCTGTTTTGAGGGCCACCAGAACAAAAGGGAAGCCTGTACTCAACTTGTGAGGAGTGTGTAAATGCTTGTATGCTCCCAAGGTAGGGCAGAGAGGGTGAGGACTGCTCCAGTGGCTGACCAATTTCCCACAATGAGCACAGCACAGACTCCAGCCTGAACCAAGTAAGTGTTCCAGCTCTGTGTACTTCACCTCACAATTCCAGGTTAGAGTGAGGATTACCACAAATAGGAAGAGATGTCAGCCCTTGGCCATGGGATGTGGAGGCAATCTGGGACCCTGGGAAGTGTCTGATCATAATAGGAATGGCCATTGTTGGCACTTACACAGGTAGCATCATGGGTGGTCCTAATCGTTTGGAGTGGCTGGACTGTGACAGTCTGCACTCTGATACATACTAAGAGCCAGTGGGGGCCCTGCCTGCTCCACAAAAGAGTGAGGGCAGCAGGGGCCAGAGGGAGGGATCAGCTGTAAAGAATAATGGAGACTCATCCAATGGAAGCCATTGTTAATGCCAGCACCTGCATAGGCAGAGCACTGGAGGCACTGCCTCTGTCTGCGGCTGGCCCACTGCAGCCCACCCATGCCATGAGGGAAGAGCCTACATAGACTCCTTTTGCTCCAATACTGTTTCTCCTTAGGGAAAGGATGGTGGTCCTAGGAGAAGACCACAGATGCAAAAGGGAAGAAAGGCAACCTAGATCTGATCCTCACAACTTCTGCTCCATCAGCTTGGTATGTGATTCCATCCCCAGCATGGAGATGATGGCCACTGAGTAGAGGGGAACACTGCCTCTTCACATCAAATCCAGCTCTCCACCACAGGCATGGGCACAAACTCCTACATAAGGACACCCCTTAAAAACCTCAATAAGTAACTATTTCATCTAAATTCATACAAAAAGAGAAAGTTAAGCAAAATGAAATGACAGAGGAACTGGTCTCTACTGAAAGAGAAAAATCCCTCAAAAACATAATACTATAGAAATATTTTACTATATAATGAACATAAAGCATTCGTGATAAAAATGCTAACTGAATTAGAAAAAGGAATAGATAAACAAAATGAGAATTTTTAACATGGAACCCACTCCAGTATTCTTGCCTGGAAAGTCCCATGGGTGGAGGAGCCTGATTGGCTGCAGACCATAGGGTCGCTAAGAGTCGGACACGACTGAGTGACTTAGCAGCAGCAGCAAAAAATGTAAAAAAGAACCTGTCAGACTGAAGAATACAATAAATGAAGTGAAAGACACAGTAGAAAGAAGAACAGTAGACGAAATGAAACAGAAGACTACACAGGCGATCTAGAAGACAGAATAAAGGAAATCACCCAATCAGAACAGCAAAAAAGGAAAAACACATGTTTAAAATGAAGATAGTTTAACAGATCTCTGAATAACTTCAACTGTACCAACGTTTACATCATAGGATCATAGAAGGAGAAAGGGGGGGTTAAAAATAAATTTGATGAAATTATGGCTAATAATTCTCTAAATCCATAGAAGAAAACAAATATCCAGGTAAAGGGAACACAGAGGGTCCAAAATAAGATGAATCCAACCACACTCACATTGAGACATATTATAATTAAGACGGCAAAAGTTACAGTTGAAGGCAGAATTGTAGAGTCAGCAAGAGAAAAACAAAGAGTAATATATAAGGGAACTCCCTTAAGGCTATCAGCTGAATTTTCCCAGAAACTTTACCAGCCATAAAGGAATGGTATGATATATTCAAAGTGCTAAAAACCACATTTAATGGAAACATGATAACAGACTGGGTGAAAAATCAAGAATGGCCAGGACTTAAAGAAAAAAAAAAAAAAAAAAACCAAGATGTTCATTTGAATGTCTTCTTTCTTAGACAAGATCAAGAACAAAATAATTCCAAAGTAAGCTTCTAGAGGATCAGTGAAAATCTTTGATACAGGAGATGAGTATACTGTATTGAATTCTTTTGCTGAGTAATACTCCATTGTGTATATGTACCACAGCTTTCTTATCCATTCATCTGCTGATGGACGTCTCTTTCAATTCTGGTTTCCTCCGTGTGTATGCCCAGAAGTGGGATTGCTGGGTCATAAGGTAGTTCTATTTTTGCAATTTTTTGGCTGTACTATGCATTCCCACCAACAGTGTAGGAGGGTTCCCTTTTCTCCACACCTCCAGCATTTATTGCTTGCAGATTTTTGGATCGCAGCCATTCTGACTGGTGTGAAGTGGTACCTCATTGTGGTTTTGATTTGCATTTCTCTAATAATGAGTGATGTTGAGCATCTTTTCATGTGTTTGTTAGCCATCCGTATGTCTTCTTTGGAGAAATGTCTATTTAGTTCTTTGGCCCATTTTTGATTGGGTCGTTTATTTTCTGGAATTGAGCTGCATAAGTTGCTTGTATATTTTGAGATTAGTTGTTTGTCAGTTGCTTCATTTGCTATTATTTTCTCCCATTCAGAAGGCTGTCTTTTCACCTTGCTTATATTTTCCTTTGTTGTGCAGAAGCTTTTAATTTTAATTAGATCCCATTTGTTTATTTTGCTTTTATTTCCAGAATTCTGGGAGGTGGATCATAGAGGATCCTGCTGTGATTTATGTCTGAGAGTGTTTTGCCTATGTTCTCCTCTAGGAGTTTTATAGTTTCTGATCTTACATTTAGATCTTTAATCCATTTTGAGTTTATTTTGTGTGTGGTGTTAGAAAGTGATCTAGTTTCATTCTTTACAAGTGGTTGACCAGTTTTCCCAGCACCACTTGTTAAAGAGATTGTCTTTACTCCATTGTATATTCTTGCCTCCTTTGTCAAAGATAAGGTGTCCATATGTGTGTGGATTTATCTCTGGGCTTTCTATTTTGTTCCATTGATCTATATGTCTGTCTTTGTGCCAGTACCATACTGTCTTGATGACTGTGGCTTTGTAGTAGAGCCTGAAGTCAGGAAGTTGATTCCTCCAGTTCCATTCTTCTTTCTCAAGATTGCTTTGGCTATTCGAGGTTTTTGTATTTCCATACAAATCTTGAAATTATTTGTTCTAGTTCTGTGAAAAAATGTGGCTGGTAGCTTGATAGGGATTGCATTGAATTTGTAAATTGCTTTGGGTAGTATACTCATTTTCACTATATTGATTCTTCCAATCCATGAACATGGTATATTTCTCCATCTATTAGTGTCCTCTTTTGATTTCTTTCATCAGTGTTGCATAATTTTTGAGCTCTGTCATAGATAGCTTTTATTATGTTGAGGTGGTGAATTACATTGATTGATTTGCGGATATTGAAGAATCCTTGCATCCCTGGGATAAAGCCCACTTGGTCATGGTGTATGATCTTTTAATGTGTTGTTGGATTCTGATTGCTAGAATTTTGTTGAGGATTTTTGCATCTATGTTCATCAGAGATATTGGCCTGTAGTTTTCTTTTTTGTGACATCTTTGTCAGGTTTTGGTATTTATCAAATCAATAAAATTAAACAGGAAATATCATAAGAGACTACTATCAGCAGTTGTATGCCAATAAAATGGACAACGTGGAAGAAATGGACAAATTCTTAGAAAAGTACAATTTTCCAAAACTGAACCAGGAAGAAATCGAAAATCTTAACAGACCCATCACAAGCACGGAAATTGATACTGTAATCAGAAATCTTCCAGCAAACAAAAGCCCAGGTCCAGATGGCTTCACAGCTGAATTCTACCAAAAATTTCGAGAAGAGCTAATACCTATCCTACTCAAACTCTTCCAGAAAATTGCAGAGGAAGGTAAACTTCCAAACTCATTCTATGAGGCCACCATCACCCTAATTTCTTCTTCCTCTTGTCACTTCACTCCCTCAAATCTATTCACTTTTGTTTCCATCATTATCACTTGGCACTTCTTAGCAGCACCAGCTACATCACAGCTGCTTTTGTACTTGCGTCTGGACATCCTGGGCTTGAAATACTCTACTCTACGCAGCAGTAGACAGTAAAGTACACAAAGTCACAGCCGCCTGTAGGGATGCATGCATGTGCCAACGCATGCCTGACATGGGAACTGACATGATTGGAAACACGAACACACTGTGTTGGATCTGTAACTGCCCTTGTACTGATAGAAGACCAAAAGTGAAAACGTCCAGCAAAGTGAATATGGAACTCATGGTACAAATGCTGACCTGGGATCCTTAAAAAGAAAGTTTAACCAACCAGAGTTTTGCCAGAGAAAACAGCTTTTTCAGAAGGAGGTCAAAGTGATGCCCTTGGATGCAAAATTAAGGGGAATTATAACCTGCTGGCAGAAGGAAGGAAATAGTGGCTGAAAGAGTCAGGCAGCCTGCAAAATAACAAAAGAACACAGCGAGTGAGGAGGATCAGAGTCACAGAGGAGCAGAAATGGGAAGAGCTTAAGAGCAAAACATGCCAGCATCTTCTTCAGGCTTCTGACATGATGCAGTTTCAAGCTGCAGAAGTTTAACATTGAATAAAATGTGGGATTTTCACAGTTACAATGGTCTGCGACCTTTTTTTTTTTTTTTTTTTTTTTTTGGTAATCTAAGTGTGACCTATCATAAATTTCCTCTGAGGGAAAGAAAATGGTCCACCAACCAAGCGGATTTAAAGGCACAATAGGAAAAAAGAAATTACTTTATGATTGTCAGGTAATGAGTCATTATTTCCATCACTGATTCTACTCAACACAGAGAAATTTTATGCCAAAAATAGGGGGGAAAAGATGTTAATATAGGAAAAGAAACAACATCTATAAGAAATACTAACATTTACATAGATGATTTAAGAATCAGTGTCAAACTATAACAAGTCCAATAGGTCTGACACAAAAATCAAAAGCTTTCAAATATAAAAATAATGAGCAATCAGAAAATATTATAGAGAAAACTGTCCATTCATAACAGTAACCAAAAATATGCTAAATTTAAAAAATTTTTAACGCATTATAGATTCAGTTGTTAACTTACTAAAGAGTACAAAAGACCAAAAAAGGGAAAAGAAAATAGGTGTAGAATGATACATATGTTTTGTTTAAATACATGTAAAACATTCTTGCAAAATTTTTTGAGTAGGCATGTAAATATATAGGAAATGATGGCAGATATACTGATTACAGCAATTGTTTCTGAGAATGGAAAAGAGATTGGATAAGATTGTGTGGATCACAACAAACTGGAAAATTCTTAAAGAGACAGGAGTACCAGATCACCTGACTCATCTCCTGAGAAGCCTGTATGCAGGTCAAGAAGCAACAGTTAGAACCAGATATGGAACAATGGACTGGTTCCACATTGGGAAAGGAATACATCAAGACTGTATATTGTCAGCCCACTTATTTAACTTATATATAGAGTACATAATGAGAAAAGTCAGGCTGGATGAAGCACAACTTGGAATCAAGATTGCCGAAAGAAATAGCAATAACCTCAGATATGCAAGTGACATCACACTTATGGCAAAAAGTAAAGAAAAACTAGAGAACCTCTTGATGAGGCTGAAAGAGGAGAGTGAGAAAACTGGCTTAAAATGCAACATTCAAAAAACTAAGATCATGGCATTTGGTTCCATCACTTCATGGCAAATGAACAATGGAAACAATGATAGACTTTATTTTCTTGGGCCCCAAAATCACTTTGGATACTGACTATAGTCTTGAAATTAAAAAATGATTGCTCCTTAAAGCTATGACAAACCTAGACAGCATGTTAAAAAACAGACACATTACTTTGCTGACAAAGGTCCCTATAGTCAAAGCTATGGTTTTTCCAGTAGTCACGTATGAATGTGAGAGTCAGACTGTAAAGAAGGCTGAGTGCCAGAATTGATGCTTTTGAACTGTGGTGTTGGAGAAGACTCTTGAGAGTCCCTTGGACTGCAAGGAGATCCAACCAGTCCATCCTAAAGGGGATCAGTCCTGGGTGTTCACTGGAAGGACTGATGCTGAGGCTGAAACTCCAATACTTTGGCCACTTGATGCAAAGAGCTGACTCATTGGAAAAGACCTGATGCTGGGAAAGATTGAGGGCAGGAGGAGAAGGGGACGACAAAGGATGAGATGGTTGGATGGCATCACCGACTTGATGGACATGAGTTTGGGTGGACTCTGGGAGTTGGTGATGGACAGGGAGGCCTGGCATGCTGCGGTTCATGGGGTTGCAAAGAGTTGGACACGACTGAGCAACTGAACTGAACTGAACTGAATCTGCAACAAAGGAAGCCAAGAATATACAGTGGGGAAAGGACAGTTTCTTCAATAAATGGTGTTGGGAAAACTGGAGAGCTATATGCAAAAGAATGAAGCTGAACCACTTTCTTGCACCATAAAAAATAAGCTCAAAATGAATTAAATATTTAAATGTGAGACATGAAACCATAAAACTCCTAGAAGTAAATATAGGTAGTATGCTTTTTAACATAAACCTTAGCAATAATTTTTGGATATTTCTTTTCAGGCAAATGTAACCACAGAAAAATAGGAATACTTCAAACAGCCACAGTAAGGTAATCATCAACAAAACAAAAAGGCAATCATTAATGGAAAAAGATACTTGCAAAACATATGTTAATAGGAGATTGATATCCAAAATAGAGAAAGAACATATACAACTCAGTATAAGAAAGCATATACTCTATTAAAAAAAAGGACCAGAGGACTTGAGGAGACATTTTCCAATAAAATATGCAGATGACCAACAGGTATATGAAAAAAGTGCTCAGAATCCTAATTATCAGCATCACCTACTCAATGGACATGAATTTGAGCAAACTCCAGGAGACAGTGAAGGACAGGGAAGCCTAGTGCGCTGCAGTCCATGGGGTTCACAAAGAATCAGACACAACTTAGTGACTGAACAACAAAATCACAAATTATCAATGAGGTGCTAATCAAAATCACAGTTGGATACCAAGTCATACCTGTTAGAATGGCTATTACCAAAATAACAAAAATAAAAAGAATTGGTGAGTCGTAGACGGAAGATACCCCAGATATACTCTTGATAGGAATGTAACTTGTGTATTCACTGTGAAAACAGTGTGGAGGTCCCTCAAAAGTTAAAAATAGAACCACCATATGATCTAGCAATTCTACTTCTGGGTATTTATCCAAAGAAAATGAAAATACTAAATCAAAAAACCAAAAAAAACCACACCAATATATGCACCCCTATTCTCATTGTAGGATTATTTGCAATAGCCAGGATAGGTATGCAACCAAAGTGTCCAACAATAGATGATTGGATAAAGAAGACTTAGAGGGTATTATGCTTAGTGAAGTAAGTCAGACAAAGAGAAATACTATAGGATTTTACTTATATGTTGAACCTAAAAAACAAAGGGAGAAGGCAATGGCACCCCACTCCAGTACTGTTGCCTGGAGAATCCCATGGACGGAGGAGCCTGGTAGGCTGCAGCTCATGGGGTCGCGAAGAGTCAGACAGGACTGAGCAACTTCACTTTCACTTTTCACTTTCATGCATTGGAGAAGGAAATGGCAACCCACTCCAGTGTTCTTGCCTGGAGAATCCCAGGGCCGGGGGAGCCTGGTGGGCTGCCTTCTATGGGGTCGCACAGAGTCGGACACGACTGAAGCGACTTAGCAGCAGCAGCAGTAGCAGCAAAAAACAAAACAAATGAACAAATAAAACCAGAACAGACTCATAGATACAGAGAATAAACTGGTGGTTTCCAGAAGGGAGAGGAGTCGGGAGATAAGTTAAATAGATGAAGGGGATTAAGAGGTATAAAATTCCTGTGATAAACAAGTCACAAGAATATAATATACAGTACAAGGGATATAGTTAATAATACTGTAACAACTTTGTATGTGACAGATGGTAACTATATTTGAAGTGAAGTGAAAGTTGTTCAGTCATGTCCAACTTTTTGCAACCCCATGGACTATAGCCCGCGAGGATTCTCTGTCCATAGGATTCTCCAGACAAGAATACTGGAGTAGGTTGTCATCTCCTCCTCCATGGGATCTTCCTGACCCAGGAATCGAACCCAGGTCACCTGCATTACAGGCGGATTCTTTACCATCTGAGCCACACTTACAGTGATCATTTTTTAACATGTAAAACTATCAAATCAAAATGTGGTACATACACCTGAACTAACATGATATTATATGTCAATTATAGCTCAATAACAAATAAAATTAAAAAGGAGTAAGTTTACCATTGCTTTCCAGTCCAGAAAATTACTTCCTCTACACTTTTCTAGAATTATGATTTCCTCAATGTGCTCAAATACCCTAATCATCACATCTGCATTTACGCTTATAGATTTGTTTTTAAATGATGGCATATGACTGCAAAATTAAGATGAGTCACAAGGATAATGAAGTTCTTCATTTCCTATTCAGTTTAGAAGAACCTACTATGCACAAAATTGTGCTAAACGTCCCCCATATGCTTACAGATCTCATCATATTATGGGAAGATAGACTTGTAGACAATTTAAAATCAGCATGTTTGAAATGAGTGATAACAGCAAACCACTATGGGTAGGGGAAAAGGGGAAGGAGAATCAATTTTTCTGTGCAGTCTTAGTGAAGGCTTCTTTGTAGAAGTACATTTGAGGTGAAAACTGAAGAAACAGAGAGCTATTGAGGGGTAAGAGACAGGAGCAAGACCACTGCAAGCTGAGGAATCAGCTTGAGCAAAGGAGTGAAGAAATGATTTTTACTTTGTAACCTGGGTGAACTCCAAGTTCAGTTCCAGAATGTTATGTTATTGGCAGCATGTTTTCCAGTTCACTCGACTATAAAGACATCTATAAAGATAGTATATAAGTGGCAAAATAACAACAGTGGCAAACTTTTTCACCAGTTTTATGGAGTGCTTACCATGTTTGTTGCATCACATTCAGTGCCTTATTAAATACGTTAAAAGTCATATATGGGAGGAACAATTCCATTCCTATTTTGCAGTTGAGGAAACATAGAGAGAAAGGGCAATTAATTTGTCTTAGGTTGTATTTCTTACAATTGGTGGACTAGAATTGTGAGTCAAGTGTCTCTCACTCTAAATGGTGTTTCTTCATCATTACACCCTATCTTCTCTCAAGGGAATTAAGAGTCCATGAGAAAAAACACCAGACTAGAATTTTAGATATACTGTAGCAAATATTGGTTTAATATTGAACCAACAGAAATGTAAAATATCAGAGGGTAACAATGAGGTAATGTAAATATTTATATATCACTCTATAGTTTAAAATACTTTTAAAAACTATTAATTTTAGAAAGAGCAAAGGACAGAAGTTAAGACAATTCATTTGTACCCCACACTTTAGATCAACTACCAATCATCTATGCACAAAGCTTTAATTTTGCAAATGTTTTATCTGTGTAATTATCTTATTAAATTTCATTATTTCTAAATAGTGAACTCCCAGAATAAGAGTAAGCTTTCTCAATTTTGTCACAGTATCAGGCATTTTCTTGGCATTTTCAGCTAATAAATGGATGATGGATATATAAGCAAATGTTTCTTCATCTGCAAAATAAAAATTTGCTCTAGGTCTCTCTCTTGCAGCAGCTAAGTCGCTTCAGTCGTGTCCGACTCTGTGCGACCCCAGAGACGGCAGCCCAACATTTTTCTGAAGTCCAGGAAAAAGAACATAACTTGCAAACTTGGCTGCACCTTTGTAACATAGCAGAAACTCCATTAACTGCCTTGAGCTGTGAAAAGTACAGATTTTGCATGCATAAACTATAAACAGCAAGAACACTGGTATTTTTCTCGTGTCGTATAAGGGAAATACTACCTTTTATCAATTGGGTGAGTGGTGTGAGGAAGAATGTAACAGAAGCCAACTAACTCTGAACTCTTGAGTAGTTCAAATCATAACTCTAATGAGATGTTCTTGTCCATTTATTCACTGGTGGTTGACTAAAGGAAGTTAATTACATGAACTCAAACTTTTACTCTTCTTGCCATTCAGGGTCTCTTTTACCCGCCTAATGCTTATCTCCAAACTTGCATTTTGTGTGCCAGGCACCAGGTAGATCTTCGCAAATGATTCTTCAGACACAGACTCACCTCTCAAAGAGCTAAGCACCTAGAAAGGCAGACAGCTTACACACACACACACACTCACACAAACACACACACACACACGAGTTGCCAAGGGAGCACATGCTGAAAAGTTGAGAAGAGTTTTCTGAACTGAAAGTTGGGTTTTGGGAAGGAGCTAGACTGGCAGGGAATACAAGACATTAGTATGTGTGTTTGGGGAGAATGTTGAGAAGTGAAGCACAGATCAGGAAGCCCAACGGTTAAGTTACTTGAACATGTACTATAACCCAAGTAAAGGTGGAAGATGAGGAATGGGTCAGGTTACAGCTCCCCTGGTAAATCAGGCTAACTAGCTTGGTTTTTCTTCTGGAAGAAATAGCTAATATCACTGAAAGATATTGGCAGGGTTTTATGGTAAATACTATATTGATAGCTGTGAAAAAGATGGATCAGTGGGGGAAAGATCATTATTAATGCTGAAAAATCACTATTAATCATTATAACCAAAACTACGCCTCCTGATTCAGACTCTTTGGGCCATGATGAGGCTCAAATAAAGTAATGGAGACCCAACTAGGTCAATTAAAATTTAAGTTTGTTGTTTTGCTTTTGACTGAGAAAAATAATTTAGTACTTGTGACTATTACATGCATTTGATAAGTAAAAGGATGAAAATTAAATAAAACATAAATGTATTTTGATGGAAATAATTTTTCATAGATAGTACTAGGAAGAGATAATTAAAAGGTAGCCTTGAAGAAATACTTGACATATATGTCAAGTATAAGCTGATGAATGGTGACCATTCCAAGAGTTTGAACACCTTTGAAAGAACAGAAGAACACAAACCTTTGAAAAAACATAAGTTTGAACACCTTATGCTTGAGATGAAGATCTTCTCAAGATCCTAAGAAGCAAATATGTACAGGATTGTTTACTAGGATTGGGGGAGGGAGCTATTCATTCATTAAAAAACTGCTTAGTGCATGAATTGTCTCAACCATTTTTCTCTCACATCCTGTTGAACCATCTTGAGCAACTGACAATTCATGAATAAACTCATTCTTTATCAGATAAGAAGAGCTTCACAAAGAACATCTTTGCTCTCACATAGCAGGAACTAGATATTTTCTAAAGGATCAGTGAAGTACTATACTCTGAACCATAACTCTAATCTTTCTCTCTCTCTCCTTTTTGTTTTTGGTAAAACTCAGGTATTGGAAAGTCAAATTGGGCTATCTAATTTCCATTTCATATATATATCATATATATATTTTTTTTTCATATATATATAATTTTTTTCTAAATGTTTCATGAATACATATGAATTTGAGACAGAACTTTAGGTAGGAAAAAACTAGAAGTCAATGCAGGAATTTATTTCTGAAAAATAACTGTACTTAGATAATACTGAGGTAAATTGAGAAACTTAAACAGAAGGAAAATTTAAATGTTTAAAGGAACCTTAAAAATTACAATTTAAACTACAAAATAATATTATTCAAAAGCAGAGAGTAAAATGATTAGGGATGCAATTGTATCAAATATGAAGATCTTTTTAATGGCTGGACTTTAACAAATGATTTATCTAGACTAGTTTCTTGATATTGAAACTATCATAATTTTAAAAAGAAAGAAAATTTAAAACATATACAGACAGAATATCAAATAAGATGTTTCTTACTTCTCCAAATTGAGAGTCACTGTGTCCATTCTTTTTACTTAGTAAACAATGTATTCATATATGGAATGATTTAATCAATTAGCTGGATAGTTTAAACCAAATAATAAATTTCTCATGGAGAGATCTTGAAAAGTCAGTATCTGAGACTACCTGAATAAATTATCCAGTACTATTAGTTTTAGTTTCTTTCAGGTAAAAATGCCTGTTCCCTTGAAAATACCTTTGTACACTCCAAGATTTTGGCAATCATTTCCTATATATTAGAAAATATTTTCATGTTAAGCACAAGCCAACTTCAAACTATCTTGTACATCACTCATTTTTTCACCAACATACTTTGTATATGATGTGCCAAATATAACTTGGTCATCAAGTGTAAAAAATTCCTTTAGGTTTACAGTATTGTTTTAAGTACCAATTTCACATTACAGGTTCAGTGTCTAAAGACAAATGTTAAGCACTTAAGGAAAGCATGCCAACCCCTTCTTTTGTTTTTCCAGGTTAGTAAGTTATTTCCACATTATAATTATACATTAAACATTTACAGCCACTTATAGCTGAAGTTTTAAAGTGCCCTCACAAGATAAACTGTAATTACTATTTACTGTACCATTACTGATCTGAAGAATGGAGCATCAGTGAAGGAGATAATTTTAGGGAGAGAGGCAGCAGATAACTTTTCATCAAAATTTCAAAATTATTGTTTAACCAGATAAAACTTTGGTAATAAATCATTTTCATTTAACACAGGAGTTTTTAAATGGCTCTGTCTAAGATAAAATGATAGCCAGAAATAACTCAAGTTCACACCCTGCATTAATTTATAACCTTGTCCCTAAATTATACAAATGGAAATATTTATTATTTTTGTATCTATAAGATAAGTTTCCCTTTGTTTCTTTCAATATCCACTGAGGCTAGCTCTCTTAACAAATTGTGAGCTAACAAATTCACTTTACAAATTGTGAAATTTTAGTTTCAACAGTTTCCTATTAGAATAATTCAATGCAGGGATCATGCTCTACTAACTTTGTGACTTAACCTTTTTTCCGGTTTCTACCCTTGCAAAATGGAGAAACAAAAACACTTTAGGTATCCTACATAATGTATATAATAGGATGACAAGCACACACCAAATATATAGTTATTGTTCAATAAATAGAAGATAATACTGTTGCTACTGCTACAATAAATGCTAATACTAATAAAAGTAGGAGGAGGGGAGAAAGAAAAATAAGGTGAATGATAAAAAGCACAAGGAAAAGAGGAAGAAAAGACAAAACACAATAAAGAAATTACATTTGTCTGTGTCTGTGCATATATATATATATATATATACATATATATATATACATGTATATAATAATAAGAAAATAGTAATTTAGAAAATAGAGGGTATTCTCTTCCACCAAGTTGAACTATGCCACCAAAACCCTGTGTCTGACCTAATTCTAAAGGACACACGAGATGTAACACAAAGATGATGAAGGATCTGTGACCAAATAATCATATGCTGGGAAAAAAATGTGCTGAAAAGAAATGGATATCAATTCACTTTTCTTTTCTCATTGAAGCAGATAGCAAAAGTGTGAAAAACCACTTTTCTTGGTAACCAACCACATTACATAAGAGTAGGTCTCTGTGTGGAATCAATGGTCATTCCAAAATCCCTGGAATTGAAGGAAAATAAACACAGTGGACTGGACCAATGGAATGGATGTTCTAAAAAAGCACATAAAATTCTCTAAAACAGGATACCATCCCTATTAAACACTTGCTGCCTCTTTTGGGTTGTAGAGAAAGGAGAAGGCTACAGGAAACGATTTCAATTTCAAAACAGGACGTAAGAAATTCTAGTTCCTTTTTCAACCTTCTGCTCATACTGGTAAGTTTTCTCTTTGTTTCTTTGCATATCATTTTATTTACCACTTCTCCAGGGATATTATTACTGATTTCTCTCAATCTGCTTAACCCACAATGTAGAAACAGCTCTTGCCTATCTGATTAAATTACCTTTTATTAAAAAAAAAAAAAAGGAACTTTCCTTTCACATTGTTTTAGACTATGAAAACACATTTTCCTGTATATCTTTCTCCACTGTATATCATAAGAAGCTTCATGCTGTCAAAGAAAAATGCTTTATTTTCTTTATTTTCACAAAGAAAAATGTGAATTGGGGAAAATTCACAATGAATGAGATATGAAGTAAGGCAAACCAAAATAAGAAAAAGAACACAAGTATCCTATCAAAACAAAATTGAACTTGTTATATAAAAGAAACCAAAATTATGATTTTCTCTTGTATTTTCCAATTTTATTCAAAAGAACATATACATATCTACATTTCTATCTATATCCATCTGTATATAGATACTTTCTTCCTACCCCTTGCATAAGACCTGGCACATAGTAGATAGGTGAATAATGTTTGCTGAATGAAGAAAAAAATTCAATCAGACAAGTGAACACATATTTGTACTTTCGAGTATACTAGAACAAAAACAGAGTGGGGCTGCCTTATATCAGGGCTTCCCTGTGGCTCAGACAGTAAAGAATTTGCCTGCAATGCAGAAGACGTGGGTTTGATCCCTGGGTGGTGAAGATCCCCTGGAGAAGAAAATGGTTACCCACTCCAGTATTCTTGCTTGGAGAATTCCACGGACAGAGGAACCTGGTCAGCTATGGTCCATGGGGTCAAAAGAGTCACACACGACTGAGAGACTAACACTTTCACTTTTCTTTTCCCTTACATCATGTGCTAAGATAACATTCATGAAATAATCAACAGTTAATTATCTCTGTTTAGCAGTATAGGAAGTGCAGAAATTTTTTCTAACCAAATAAGTTTAACAGATTGGAAGAAGAAAAGGGGGGAAGTAAGTTCTCCAAACCCTGTCTATATCTCTAATCATATCCTTATCAGCAGTTGTAACAGGGAAAAGAGCTTCTCTGGTGGCTCAGTTGGTAAAGAATCTTCCTGCAATGTAGGAGACCGGGGTTCCATCCCTGGGTCAGGAAGATACCCTGGAGAAGGGAATGACAGCCTACTGTAGTATTCTGACCTGGAGAGGAACCTGATGGGCTACTGTTCATGAGCTCGCAAAGAGTCAGATGCAACTGAGCAACTAACACTTAACTTTTAACTTCAGCAGGAAAAAGGCTACAGACATACCTCTAGGAGGGAAAGGAGGGTATATCAGATCCATATTCTGTGATTGTTTGGAGAACTCTGTGACAGTTATTGAAACAGATAGCCTAGATTGTCATAAAATCAGTATTTAAAACTTTTGTTTCAATGAACTGACTCTTTCCTCCTCTCCTTCCTTTTGTGTTTCCTAACATGTTCTGAAAGATGATGCTGTAAAAGTGCTGCACTCAATATGCCAGCAAATTTGGAAAACTCAGCAGTGGCCACAGGACTGGAAAAGGTCAGTTTTCATTCCAATCCCCAAGAAAGGCAATGCCAAAGAATGCTCAAACTACCGCACAATTGCACTCATCTCACATGCTAGTAAAGTAATGCTTAAAATTCTCCAAGCCAGGCTTCAGTAGTATGTGAACCGTGAACTCCCTGATGTTCAAGCTGGTTTTAGAAAAGGCAGAGGAACCAGAGATCAAATTGCAAACATCCGCTGGATCATGGAAAAAGCAAGAGAGTTCCAGAAAAACAGCTATTTCTGCTTTATTGACTATTCCAAAGCCTTTGACTGTGTGGATCACAATAAACTGTGGAAAATTCTGAAAGAGATGGGAATACCAGACCACCTGACCTGCCTCTTGAGAAATCTGTATGCAGGTCAGGAAGCAACAGTTAGAACTAGACATGGAACAACAGACTGGTTCCAAATAGGAAAAGGAGTACGTCAAGGCTGTATATTGTCACCCTGCTTATTTAACTTCTATGCAGAGTACATCATGAGAAACGCTGGACTGGAAGAAACACAAGTTGGAATCAAGATTGCCGGGAGAAATATCAATAACCTCAGATATGCAGATGACACCACCCTTAGGGAAGAAAGTGAAGAGGAACTCAAAAGCCTCTTGATAAAAGTGAAAGAGGAGAGTGAAAAAGTTGGCTTAAAGCTCAACATTCAGAAAACGAAGATCATGGCATCCGGTCCCATCACTTCATGGCAAATAGATGGGGAAACAGTGGAAACAGTGTCAGACTTTATTTTTGGGGGCTCCAAAATCACTGCAGATGGTGACTGCAGCCATGAAATTAAAAGATGCTTACTCCTTAGAAGGAAAGTTATGACCAACCTAGATATTCAAAAGCAGAGACACTACTTTGCCGACTAAGGTCCGTCTAGTCAAGGCTGTGGTTTTTCCTGTGGTCATGTATGGATGTTGAGAGTTGGACTGTGAAGAAGGCTGAGCGCCAAAGAATTGATGCTTTTGAACTGTGGTGTTGGAGAAGACTCTTGAGCGTCCCTTGGACTGCAAGGAGATCCAACTAGTCCATTCTGAAGGAGTTCAGCCCTGGGATTTCTTTGGAAGGAATGATGCTAAAGCTGAAACTCCAGTACTTTGGCCACCTCATGCAAAGAGTTGACTCACTGGAAAAACTCTGATGCTGGGTGGGATTGGGGGCAGGAGGAGAAGGGGATGACAGAGGATGAGATGGCTGGATGGCATCACTGACTCGATGAACGTGAGTCTGAGTGAACTCCGGGAGTTGGTGATGGACAGGGAGGCCTGGCATGCTGCGATTCATGGGGTCGCAAAGAGTCGGACACGACTGAGCAACTGAGCTGAACTAAACTGAACTGAACATGTTCTGACCCCCACCAAACTTGATCCTAATATTGGCAGAATCAGAGTCAATGAACAGGCAGGCACTTTTCAATGTCTAAGTTACTCTCTTGCAGTGAGCTAAGCACTTAGAGATACATTAACTTACAGGCCTCTTGGGTGCTCTTCAGAGTAATGGTTTATAACAGTTAATAATGTATAACATAACTAGAGAATGCCTTAGGCAGGCTCATTGTGTAGTAAACATAATAAAATGGTTTCTTTTTAGTATCAATTGGAAGTACATTATTTCTCCCACCATTAAGACATAGTAAATTAAGAAAAAGATCACATCATTTGCATATTTTATATAGCTATGTTATATTTTATCTCATTTAGATTTTAATTACTCAAATGCTTTGTTGTTCACCTTTTATGTATTATATTTTTAAAAGGTACAAATATTTGTTTACACCATCACAAGATTGATCCCATGTTTAGCAACCCACTGTTATAATAACTGCTTTTCATTTTATTATAAAACAAATGCGCTTCATTACCAGGAAAGTCAAATTTAGACACAGCATGTTTGCTTGTCAGAGAATATCATTCTCTGAGGTCTGATTTAACACTGTTCTTTTGTTATTTCCCTTCTTTTCAAGGGTGACACTTCTCACCTCTCAACCACCTCAGAACCCCTCAAACCCCCCTTGGCTTATCTCCTGTCCTGGAGAAATAAATAAAATAATCAGGATTAAATCAGAATAATGACTCAATATTACTGACTAACATTATTAGCAGATCAAAAAAAATTTTTTTTAATTTAAAAATTACTAGCAGATTATAAGATTATTGTCCCTCAAACTTTCTCTGAACTTTCAATTGCTTTTGGAATTATTTCTTTGCTTTGAACTCTGAGAACTACATGTCTCTGTTGGCTCATTCCAAGCATTTAATCAAAGACTTTGATATTATGCTGATATTTCTTGGCTCATTGCTATCAGGTTGGTCTTCTGTCATTGATTTGTTCCTAGTAAAAGTCTGTTATTTCAATTGAGAGCTTAAAACAGAGGAAAAAAGTAACAAGGACAAAAAAAAAAAAAAATTCACTCAACTCATACAATGATGGCCAAGGCCTTATTTGCTCATTTTTACTAATTCTGGAATTACCAGGCTAAAAGTATTTCTGTAGGAAATGAAGGTTATTAAAGAAGATGAAGTCTATTAAAACATTAATGGAGGGTCCCAATCTCAGAAACATGATGATCTATTTAATAAAAAATCTCAGAAAGAGCTGTTCAAAATGAGCTAAATAACCATATTTAAAAGTGGCAATGTTCCATAAATCTTGACCATCAGAGTGCCTCATCAGGACCCCTTAACTTTTACCCCAATGCAACTGCACTTCTGATTCACACTTAATTATTCAAACTGTCTCCCTGACATCTTACCCATCACACTCTGCCTAGCTGTAGGGCTAGTATATACAGCTTAAGTGATCAACCTGTCTTCCTGGTTTGGAACCTCTGCCTGCCTCCAAGGAGACAGCGTCTCTCTTTCCAATAGAAGAGATAATAGGTTCTCCAGTGGGCTTTGAGCACCCCACCAGCACAAGCAAATTAGGGTGTTTTTTAAACACAAGGAGTCCATCTCAGTATTATCATTACAGGCTAATTTGAGTATTTAAAAATTTGCGCATTGGCTTATATTCAGTTTATACGCTGAATATAAATAAAGAAAACTTTCTGTCAAAAATGGGTAAAATTGAGTCAGCCTTCAGCAGTTCCCAGTGCACTTCACAAAATGGCTGGAAATGAAGTAGAATTTACTATCTTATTTTACCCAGAGGCTACCAAAAATAATTCCTATACCAATTGTTATCGGCCCAGAGTCAAAGCTGTATGATTTTAGGTAGCTCCTGGAAAACATTTGCTAATCACTCTTTTTTTGCTGACTTGAATAAGATTTGTGTAATGCCAACATATTCACGAATTAGAAACTTTAGTTGCTGTGATTGTCATTTGTTACTTTAACAGCAAAATTGGCATTTCAAAAACTGTGAATAAGAAAGATACGCAAATTTTTTCCATGGCTTGTTTTAATATTATCAAAGGTTTCTGAATCTTACAGACATAAGAACTCATTTGTGTCATGCGTGGCTTTAAAAAGTGGAAAATATACTAAGGAAAACTAAACTGAACCACTTACTAAATGATCATATAGTAGAATGAACTATGCAAGAAGGGTGGTAGTCTGGTTTTATGCACCAACGAATAAAACATTAGAGATTATATAAATAAAATTCCTTGGTTCAGTTCCACTTGCTGTAGCAAGAACTTCTGAAGTAAAATGAAAACAAAAACCTGCCACATCTTGACTAGAATCATTTTAGGCTTCTAAAATTGTACAAAACTCAGAGTTTTCACAGTTTGTGTTAAATCACTCAGTTGTGTCCGACTTTGCAATCCTTTGGACTGTAGCCTGCCAGGCTCCTCTGTCCATGGAAAGAATACTGAAGTGGGTTGCCGTTTCCTACTCCAGGACCTTCCGGACCCAGGGACTGAACCCAGCCATGTATCCTGTGTCTCCTTTATTGCAGGCAGGTTCTTTACCCCCTGAGCCATAAAGGAAGCCCATAGTTAATAATTAGTGTATTGATTCAATAACTATGTCCAAAGTTTCTAAATTCCTCAAGAAACTGTGAAAAGTGCAAAGATAAATGGGGATTTTTCTCTTAAAGGATTTTATAGAAAAATTGAGGAGACATGTATATAAGCAACTATAATTTGAGGTGGGAAGTGGTAATTGCCTTAAGAGAAGTAAAATTAAAGTTTTACGGGACCCCAAAGCAAGATGACAGAATTTCCAACTAGTAAGAGAGAAGATTTTATATGAATGTAAAATTTTAAAGCCACTGACAAAGAAGCACATGTGGTTCAGAAATAGACCACAGTATATTGTGGAATATAATGGATCACTAAGGAGGTTTTTCAATTCATTGAAAAGGATGGTGTAGTTAGTAAATGGATGTTGTAACTGGCTATCCATTAGAAGAAAATACATTGGAGCCCTCCCTGTCTCACCCAATTCCCATTGATTAAAGATGTAACTATAAAACAATAAAAATCTTAGAAGACAATTTAGGAGATTATATAATACAACCTAGATATTTGAGAGTTTGTTAAAAACAAGATAAAAAAATAGATGATAAACATATTTACTACATACACATTTAAAATTCATATATGAACAAAATATATCTTCAGCAATTAATAAATGATAGACTCAAAAACAATTACTTATAATACACATAATTTTAAAAGTTTACTTTTCACATACTAAAAGCTTTAAAAATAGATAACAAAAAAGGCTGATATTCCAGTAGAAAAATGAGCCAAAGATAATCGCAGAAAATTTACACAGCAAATCAAATGGCCAAAGATAGATGGAAGTATGATGAACCACCATGGAAAGTGAGAGAAATGCAAATGAAAGCAATTCTGAAATATGACTATTTTCTTCAATAAATGGAATATGACCAAAAGCATAATAATGCCCAGCATTCCCCCATGTTGTAGGGAACTCTCATATATTGCTTACAGAAATGTTAACTTTCACAAACTTTTCAGAAAGTAATTTGAAAGCATGTGTTCAAATTAAAACACACATACCAGTGATTCCACTGCCACAGGGTTTTAGTGGCAAAACTAGCAGAGGAAACCTGAATGCTTATCACTAGGGAAATGGTTGGGTGAACTGTGGTTGATCTCTGCTGAGACTATTACAAAGTTATAGTCTTCACTAGTTATAATCTTCACCAGCTGATGAGGCCGGATTTCTGTAATGAGCTGTTAAGTAAGAAAAAGCAAGATGCAAAGATGTATAGATGAAATCTTTCTATACTGTAATCCACACAAAGTTATGAAAGTTGTGTGTGTGTGTGTGTGTATAATTATATGAATTAATAGAATATGGAAGTAGCAAGGTAAAAATCAAGATCCTGGGGGCAGAAAGTGAAACAAAAGGTGATGGGAAAGGGAAAGAAAATGTATAAGGTAGAACAAAATCAACTCTTGATAATATGGGCTGAACATCCTGCATGTCTGTAAGTGCAAAACTCCTAACTCATCAGTAAAGGTACGGAAAACTGGAGACATCTCTGCACAAATGGGGCTCCCAGAGTGAGAACCATAGGAGAGGATCTATAGTTCTACCAGAAGTAATTTCATAGCCACACTGATTGAAGGTTATTACCAGTTCCCCAGGAAGGAAAAATCAAGGGCTGCTGTTGGAACCTACACAGCCTTCTTTTATTTAGCTGCATGTAATTGGAAATAGTTAACTGTTTAGTTACTTTTCTTTTTTAATTTAAAAATTGAGTTGAATTTGAAGAATTATTACAAATATAAATGGAGAGTGGGCATTTTTGGTAATATAAAGTTAGTTTATTTTGCTAAAGTATAAAGATGTGTTAACAGAAAGCAGAGGGAGGCATTTCTGGAAATATTCATTTAGAGCTTAATTATGGGAAAGACTGGCTGGCTAGGCAGCTTGGACTTGCTCTTGTAGGCACTAGGTTGCTAACAACATATTAACAGGAAATCTATAAGATCTATAGATCTTATAAGAATCTATAAGAACTGGATGGAGGTTAGGGGACAGATTAGCAAAGTGAGAATTTAATTTTAAATAACATTTTATTTCTACTGTCATGAGTCAGAAACTTTCAGCAGAAGAATTTTTCTGTTTTCTAAATATATAACATTAGAGAGTCTGATATCATCAATTCCCCTCTATCCATTGTCTTTGTTAGCTTGGGCTGACATGACAAAATTCCATAGACAGGGTAGCTTAAACAACAGAAATTGATTTCTCACAGCTCTGGAGGCTTGGAAATCTAAGGTCCAGGTGCCAGCCAATTCAGTTTTCAGTAAGAGCTCTCTTCCTGGATTGTAGAGAGTTACCTTCTTTCCGTGGCTTCACACAACCTTTCCTTGGTATGTGAATGCATGGGGAGAAAAAGAGAGAAACTTCTGTGCCTGCCTCTCCTTATAAGGTGACCAATCCTATTAGATTAGAATCCCACCATTATCTCCTGTAGGAGATAATTATCTCCTGTGAGTCCCATCTCCAAAGCCACACTGTGGCTAGAGCTTCAACTTGTGAATCTACTGCTGCTGCTAAGTCGCTTCAGTCCTGTCCGACTCTGTGCGATCCCATAGATGGAAGCCAACCAGGCTCCCCCATCCCTGGGATTCTCCAGGCAAGAGTACTGGAGTGGGTTGCCATTTCCTTCTCCAATGCATGAAAGTGAAAAGTGAAAGTGAAGTCACTTAGCCATGCCCAACTCTTCGCGACCCCATGGACTGCAGCCTACCAGGCTCCACTGCCAATGGGATTTTCCAGAAAAGAGTACTGGAGTGGGGTGCCATTGTGAATCTGAGACAGACACAATTCAGTCCACAGCACCCATCATCCACGTTTGATAAAGATTTGTTACTCTTATATCATGTCCTACTTCTTTTAAGTTACAAAGTATCTTAAAGCAAGTTTCAGATATCATACCATTTCATACCTATACACTGCAGTAAGCAATTTTGAAATCTATAAGCTTTTATTTACATAAACACATGGCCATTCCACACCTAATAAAATCAATGATAATTCCTTGGTATAATTTAACAACTACACCATTTTCAAATTTCACTGAGTGTCTCCAAAACACCATTTTTCTGTTGTTTTGTTTGAATCAGAATATAAACAATGTCTGCACATTGCCACTGGTTGTATATATCTTAAATTTACTTTACTATAACTATCTTCTCTCACCCATTTTTTTGTTACCACTAGCCTAATTTAAAAACTGAGTCAGAATTTTTGTTAGAATGTCCTGTATTCTAAACGTATATGTCTTATCATGATGTCATTTAAAGTGCCCTCAAATTATCTACATTTCTTGTAAAATATTAGTTAACTCTAAAGACTTTTTTAGATTCAGGTACAACTTATTTTTTTAAAGATATTTTATAAGTGATGCTGCATATTTTATTTCCCAAAATATCAGGGTGAATATGTCACATGATATTGGTTTGTCCTACTTTTAATAATTCTAAGATTAAACAGTGGGTCAAGATGATGACATCTGATTCTCCATTAACCTTTCATCTGATAGCTTGATCTATTAATGATTTTGCCTAAATCATTGACTTCACTGGGTATTGCAAAAATGTTGACTTTCCTTAGTTATACTGTCTTCTACAATTTAAACACATAATGTTTTTTAACAAACTTTTTTCTCATCAACATTTAAATGTTTAAGAAAGCTTGGCACCATCTTGGGCTAAGAGGAGGACCACATGTTTATGTTTTATTTTCCTGCATAGGTTAGAGTTGTGACAGAACTACTGACAATTTCCTATAGATTTATTGATTCACCCAACATTTCTTTTAAGGCCACTATAATAAGCCTAGGGAATACATCAGTGCACAAATGTTCAAACATTTTTACACAAAAACATTAATAAAGACACTAATGATAAACCATATAAATAAGTAAACTATATAGTATTTTAGATGGTGAAAAGTCCTCTGAAAAAATGTGCGACAGAGGAAAAACTAGGGCCTGTTAAGAGAAAAGGGCATTGCAATCTCATATAGCAGAGTTTAGAAAAAGCCTTACAATATTATGATACTTTAGTGAAGACAAAAAAAAATGAGAGACAACACCGTGTAGATATTGGAGGGAAAATATTCTTTACAGACAGAACATCAAGTAAACAAATGTCCTAAGGCTAGAGCATGCCTACTTTACAGAAGACCAAGGAAGCCAGTGTAGCTGAACATGATAAGCAAATAAGAGAGAAAGTAGATATTCAAAGAAGTATTAGGAGCTAGACTTTGTAAGACTTGGTAGGCCACTGTGTGAACTTTGGTCTTTACTCTGGATAGAAAAGGAGCCATTGAAGTGTTCTGAGGCAAGGAGTAACATGATATGACATCCATTTGAACATATCACTGTGGTTGTTGAGAACAGGCCTACAAGGGCAAGGATAGAAGGAAAACAAGCATGATGAAGGTGAGGGATGATGGTGTTTTGGTCCAGAATGGATGAAAAGAGATCAGATTCTAGATATATTTTGAAGATACAGCCAAGACAGTTTGTGGGCATATAAGATGTGGGGTGTGAGAGGAAGATGAAAGTCAAGGATGACTTTAATATTTCTGATCTGAGCCACTAGAAGTTTGGAGCTGCTTTTAGCTAAGTTAAGAAAAATCATGAAGCCAAGAAAAAACATATGGACATGTCATGCTGGAGATGACTACTGGAATTCTAAATGGAGATAGAGAACAGGCCGTGAAATATTCAAATCTGAATGGAAGGAGAGGCCTGGAGTAGAAATTTAAATTTTACCGTTATAAATTCAGAGATAGTATTTAAAGTCAGGAGTTTCAGTAAGCATAGCTTTGGAAAAGAATTCAAGGATTGAGCCCTTTTATCATATTCACATGCTGATGGAAATGATCACATGCTGATGGTAAAGAGGAAAAAAGAAAACCCAGAAGGTGGTAAAAGGGGGGGGTTGTAATGGAAAATTTTCCAGGAGTTGGCAAAAGGAGATGATGTCTAGTATATAAGTCAAGGGTTTGGCCTTTCTTGCAATATAAGAGTGGAGATGGGGGCTGGCAGGAGGTGAGGTGAGGTGACGTGAGGTAAGGTAAGCTAAGATAAGGTAAAGAGTTCATGAACAGTCTCTCCTCATTGTTTTTATTTTTTCACTGAAACAGGAGGCAAGATAACGAGCTGAGAGTAAAGACTGAAGAAGAACTATTGACAGTTTGAGGGAAGGAAAGGTCAATGACAGAAGGAAGGAAAATAAACAACAGAACTGTAACATAATTATCAGGCAGCCTGAGAGCCACTTGAAGTCAGCAGTATATTTAGAGTGGCCAGCCACACAGTGTGGTTGTGGCCTTTCCTATCATGTTCAGCAGGATGAGCAAAGAAGCAATCAAGGTCTAGGAAGAGAAGGGTAGGGAATTAAACATAGTTGTAGATAAGAGATAACAAAGACGGACCGTAAGCTGTTTAAACTCGAGGAAGAAGATATTAATAGGATGAGAACAAGGACGAGTTAGTTAAATCAACAAGTGCATTGCTGAATAGGATTGAGAATTTAAAGATTTGGGGGTATCAAGGGTAAACTTGGAAAAAAGTAGCTGGTATTGTAGAGAGGTATACTGAAAACAAGATCATGGAGGAGTTTCTACTTCTGACAAATCAAATACAGGATGTGCCTTTGGGAGTGAGTGGTTGACAGAGGGCTGAGGGCAAGAAGGAAGGAGAGAGTTCAGGAGGTCTACAGACTTCACAGAAAAAACTGGGGAAGTTTTCCATGCTAAAAAAAAAAATCAAGAATACAAATCTATATTTTTAAGAAACCAGAAAACATATGTTACTGGCAACTCAGAAGTCTGGCAAGAGGGATATTTGTCATCATAATCCTGGAAATAACTCACATTCATGAATGGAATTCTGAAGATCAGAAAAATACAATTACGGTACACATGGTACATAAGATCTTTACCTGTCTGATAAAGAGACCATGTTTCAGCCACTTTTCCTAGAATTCTTTTCTCTGGCTGTGAAAAACCACTCACTTTAAAGCACAGTGTTTTCACATCATAGGACTTGGAGTCAAAACCAGATTCAAATCACAGCTTCATGATTTACTAGATGTGAAAGTTTGGTCAAGTTATTTAACCCTTAGTTTCTTGTCTGTAAAATCAGGAAGTAAACTTCAAGGATGATGATGGGACTCATAAAAGATAATGCTAATATTATATTATTAAAGAATAAATAGATTATTGTAACATTAGATAATGAAATTGTTAGCATAGTACCTAGAACAGTGCTTAGTGAGTGAAGTCGCTCAGTCGTGTCTGACTCTTTGCGATCCCATGGACTGTAATCTATCAGGCTCCTCCATCCATGGGATTTTCCAGGCAAGAGTGCTGGAGTGGATTGCCATTTCCTTCTCCAGGGGATCTTCTCGACCCAGGAATCGAACCCAGGTCTCCAGCATTGCAGGCAGACGCTTTACCATGTGAGCCACCAGGGAAGCCCAGAGAGTGCTTAGTAACTATTATATTTTATTGCTAAATCCTCTTAAACTTTCACATTTCCATGACTTCATTTCTGTTTTTGTCTTTTAAGAATACGCAGTTCCTTCCTGTATACAAAAAAATGTGTTGGCTTGTTTATCTAGACTCTTAATGACTTGACTGAAGCAAGTCTTATCAGTGTCTGATTCTTAGCACAGCAGACTCTCACTCACAGAGGTAACTTAATTAAGGCCTATTTGAATGAATTGAAAAAATGGATGTAACATGTCTAAAACATGGCTACATTTACAAAAATGAGACTAAGTCCTGAGACTGTCTGTGATCTCAATTAAAAGACAGTGGGTTCAAGTCCCAATCTGACTTCTGTGGTTTCATTATGACCATCATGTCTTTATTATGTGTATTAAAACATGTTATTTTTATAATCCTCCTTGGCAAGCAATGAGTGGAAATGTGGAATATTTAAGCCATTTGAAATTGGATCATGGCAGGTTTATTTCTGTTTTTGTTTTCAAAAAGCAAATGATCTGTCGTTGCACATAACTTAATTATAACTAATATAGTCCAATCACAGGTAGTCCCCTACACTGGTCATGGCTCAGTTAGCAAAGAATCTGCTCGCAATGCAGGAGATCCAAGTTCAACCCTTGGGTGGAGATCTCCTGGAGAAGGAAATGGCAACCCACTCCAGTATTCTAACCTGACAAATCCCATGGACAGAGTAGCCTGGTGATCTAGAGTCCACGGGTTCACAAAGAGTCAGACACATCTTAGTGACTAAGCCACCACCACTACTTTGGTCATACTAAAATTATATTTTAAAATTCAAAGCTATACTTCTTGCAACCAGAGTTCAGTTTCAAGGAACATATTTGTTACATGGTTGAAAACTTGGCCTTCCAATTGTTTTTTGAAATATGTTCTCTGGAACTATTATGCTTAATGTGATTTTTTACCCCAGCCACCATGGTTAAAGTACTTCCTCAACAGAACTGTTTTTTCTTCAGGCAGTTGAGTTGTGTTGAAATGTTCTAATGATCTCAGGGTCAAGTACATTACAAAGAGCTTTTTTGCCTTTGAATTTTCTACCACACATCATAACTCTGTTGGAGTTTAAACCTCAGTGTAAACTGCAGGAAGACTGGCATTTGCATAAAGGGATTATGTACCATCTAAAGAATTAACTACAGGGAAGTTGATTTATCTGCCTTTCTATCAAAAGAAACCTCTGCTAACTACTATTTCTGCAGTGTACAACAATAATTAGTGTGCATAATGACTCCTTTGAGGCACAGAAGTGCATTCTGAATTCTCAATAGATATAAAATTATTTTGGTAAGATCCACTATTACATGTACTGTACTGCATTCTAGTTCTTGGAAAATTGGCAAATCCCATTCAGTCTGTAAGCTGATGTTTTGTTAAGTACGAAATATAATACCCTGACTCAAGGAAATGAGTTTTCTATCTTAGTTCAGTAACCTCCAATTTGCAGAGGTGATACAATCCAGGGACACACAGTTACCAGAAACTTCATTACTCGAGTTTAAAACAAATAAAGGAAGCACAAGGTTATGGTCTAAGACATGAGAAAAGTGTTGTTGTAGTAATAAAAATTCATTAAATATGGAGAAAAATAAAGTCACAACGACTGAACAACATGAAATAGGCTTCAGCAGGAAATCCAAAATAATGAGCAGGGTTACAAGGTGTAGAAAGAGAGGAAGGACAGGGGATAAGGAAGATTGGTTCAGTACAGGGTAAGTCAGGGCAGGGCAGTATCCACATACGGGAAGAAGCCTCTAATGGGATATCAGAATCAACTCAGACTAGGCTGGACAAATTTCTGATCAGAGCAGAGGAAAAGCACACGGCAGAAGCCTGGAGACAAAGTTTATTAAGTTTACTTAGTTCAGGCACTGTTATCTTCCACTGAGCATGAATAAACAGAAGATATACAAAAATTGCCAGGAACATTTCCACTCTCCAATTAACTTCATATAGTTTAGAATATTTTATTGTAATATAAAAATTTTACCCTGTTACAAAGGGAGTTGCTCTCAGAAAACCAAGTAATGGAGGGACATTTCATTCTGTTTTTAGTTAATATGCATTGATCATCACAGCCCAGTGACAGCAATGTTTAATGGGTCATAAATACTTTTGGTTGCAAGAGAAATGTTTTGAATGTATCTGTTACTACCAAAATTAATTCCCAGAGTAGAAACACTAGCTACAAAATGGTGTCTTATATGTGGAATAAGAATCATTGGTGTTTCAAACTAGAAAGTTGAGCTTTTATTTTGGACAGAAGGTCTTTCTTGTTAAGGAAATCATTAGTTATGATTTGATTTACTGACATCAAATTATTTGCCTAAATTAATTGAATATGTCATTAACATGCTAAATTCCCAAGCTGCATAACACAAATGTAAAATGTATAATATTACAATTAGATGGAATCCTTAGAGACCATTCAGTTGGGACAATCTCCTTATACTCCAGATGAAGAAACAGAGGGCTAGGAAAGACAAATTGATCAATTCAGGGCCAACACAGCTCCTAACACATCTATTCAATAGACTTTTTTTTTTATTATTAAACCATGAGATCATACAGAAAAATGACTGTAAATTTAGCAGGCCATAAATTATCTTATTTTGTCCTGTGACTTTATACCAAGCTTGCTTTCTAAATTATAGCAAGATGATGCTTAAGTTAAAAAAAATGAGCAAAACAATTTTGAAGACAAGTTGTATATTTAATTCAATTGTAGTGTTCTCTGCCATGTATTTTCATCTTTACTTTTTAGTCTTTGATTAACTTGAGTAAATTTGGTATAAAATAAAATACAGTCTACCTATACATAGTTCTTTTTCTGCTCTGGCATTTTTGGCTTCCTAGAAAAAAAAATAAAACAGAAAGAATGTAGAAGAATAAAAGAAAAGGTGAAAAAGTAAAGAAAGCATGCCTAAGGGTATGACCAGGAAAAGATGACCACACTCTTTTGTGGTCATCAAAATGGGATGCAGTCAGAGGGGTTTAATCCATGTACCAGAACCTCTAAGTACATCTGAGTGATACCCAGGTATTCTGTTCACCGATATATGATGGCATCAAACACAGAGAGGATGCCTCATATATGCAAACAAAACATAAGCATGCATTTGAACTCAATTTCACAACTTAATCATGCTATTATGCATACCATGACTTCACATGTTTGCAATCAGAGATACAAACAACCTGAATTCTCTATACCCAGAGGCAGGACCAAGGAGTAGCTACCTTATTATGCTAATTAGCATCTCCTAGCTGCAGCTTCACTTTTATTTTTGTCCTGTTCCTTCTGCCTGCCAATGTTGAGCATGAGCTCTGCTTTCTAATGCTGTTTCTGATTGCCCCTGTCACATTTCAGGGACCTGAAATATGCCTTTGTTCTCCTCTAGTCTGCATTACTGTACTTGTTCAGTGCATTCATTGGAGAAGGAAACGGCAATCCACTCCAGTACTATTGCCTGGAAAATCCCATGGACAGAGGAGCCTGGTAGGCTACAGTCCATGGGGTCACAAAGAGTTGGACACAACTGAGCAACTTCACTCACTCAGCTGCACTCAAAACTTCCCCAAGTAAATAATCAGTCTTAAACAGGTGGCTTGATCTACAAATGTAGTTTCCAGAGGTTACAAAGACACAAATCTCCCACTCATTCAACTATACTGCTACCAACATCCTCTCCTTTTTCAGAACCTAGAAGTTTCTGCTGATCTTTTCTTTATGAGAATGCAAACTGTTTTTTTTAAAAAAGAACAACCACATATGTGTAGTAAAGAATTTGACCTCACCTACAGAGAGGTCTGGTTTTTGTCCTGGCTCCTTTTAAAATCCTTGGGATTTCCTGTGTGATAACAGTGTCTTTTGGAGAAGAAAATGGCACCCCACTCCAGTACTCTTGCCTGGAAAATCCCATGGATGGAGGAGCCTGGTAGGCTACAGTCCCTGGGGTCGCTAACAGTCCAATATGACTGACCAACCTCACTTTCACTTTTCACTTTATTCACTGGAGAGAGATATGGCAACCCACTACAGTATTCTTACCTAAAGAATTCCAGGGAGAGAGGAGTCTGGTGGGCTGCTGTCTATGGGGTCACACAGAGTTGGACATGACTGAAGCGACTTAGCAGCAGCAGCAGCAGCAAGAGTTTGTATGTATCTATGTACCCTTCTCCTCTTATCTGGTCATTATTCCTATTTCAGTGACTCATGGAGGACCCCATGGATCACACCTGATAGTTTATGTTAAAATGTATTTAGGGTCCAGCGGTTGGTCAGACTGAAAAAAAACAACATCACATGGTTTCGAGCCACATATCTCCAAAGAGGAGAAGGGGGCTGAAAATTGAGCTTAACCCTACTGATAGTTGTTCAGTTGCTCAGTCATGTCTGACTCTTTGCAACCCCATGGACTACAGCATGCCAGGTTTCCCTGATCTTCAACATCTCCCAGAGCTTGCTCACACTCATGTCCATCGAGTCGGTGATGCCATCCAACCATCTCACCCTTTGTCATATCCTTCTACTCCTACCTTCAATCCTTCCCAACATCAGGGTCTTTCCTAATGAGTCAGTTCTTTGCATCAGGTGGCCAAAGCATTGGAGGTTCAGCTTCAGCACCAGTCCTTCAGTGAATATTCAGGACTGATTCCCTTTAGGATGGACTGGTTGGATCTCCTTGCAGTCCAAGGGACTCTCAAGAGTCTTCTCCAACACCACAGTTCAAAAGCATCAATTACTCGGTGCTCAGCTTTCTTTACGGCCCAACTCTCATACCAACACAAAACTACTGGAAAAACCATAGCTTTGACTATATGGACATTTGTTGGCAAAGTAACGTCTCTGCTTTTTAATATGCTGTCTAGGTTTGCCATAGCTTTCCTTCTAAGGGGCTGTTGCTGCTGCTGCTAAGTTGTTTCAGTCGTGTCTGACTCTGCGACCCCATAGACGGGCAGCCCATCAGGCTCCCCCGTCCCTGGTATTCTCCAGGCAAGAACACTGGAGTGGGTTTCCAAGGAGCAAGTGTCTTTTAATTTCATGGATGCAGTCTCTATCTGCAGTGATTTTGGAGCCCAAGAAAATAAAGTCTGTCACTGTTTCCATAAAATGGCTGATAGTAATTAAATCAATAGTTACCAGGTGATAAAGCTACAACAAAATGCTGAATACAATAGGCTCAGGTGAGCTTCTTGGTTGACAAGAATCCATAAGGATCATCATCCATCAATATCAGGAGAGTAACGTATCTATGAAAATGATGGAAGCTTCTCATTTGGAACTCGACCAGAGTCCACCCTATGTGTGTCTTCCTTTGGTCGGTATGTGTGATACAGTGTGATAATGAGATACTGTTGTGACCAACGTGGTGGCCTTGCCTAGTCCTCGTCATCAGGCAAGTGAACTCTCCTCTGTAGCTACTGACAGGCACAGTTTCCCCTTTATTTGGAGAGCTGTCTTTGGGCAAACAGGAGCCACTCTGTCCAGTATATTACACATTGCAATGATTCACACATTGGACAAAAGGCCCCCCAACCCCATACAGCAAAATGGGAACAGCTCTGAGGGGCAGTTAATGCTCCAGGGCTCCTGGAGTGATCAGGCTAAAGTTCAGCTCCCCCTAAGACCACCTTACTTCCTAACTTCTTCTCCTGCCCTATCCTGCCATTTCTTGCATGAGCATTCCCTCAATAACTGCCTGTACAAGATTCTCCCCCTCAGCCGTTACTTCTAGGTAACATGAGATATGATGGATAAACTAGCCAGTATATGAGGAATTGGATTATACCTTTTATGTCTTTTAGTTTTATAGTTCACATCTGATACAGAGAAGAGATTGTTCTATTTGCTACTGCTGTAAGAATGCTACTTTGTTCCTTGACTTTGAATAGAAGATAAAGGAATGTACTTTCCCATGCTGTAAGTCCTGCGTGTGGGTCCAAAACCATGCTGGGCGGTGTTTGCATGCATATGTACGTAATCATTTCATCTCTCCCATCTTTCCAGATCAATCATTCTTATTTTATGGAAGTGGTAAAAATCTCCTTAAGGTCACACATATGATGACTGGAAAGCTGGGGGTCAGAGACAGGTTTGAGTCCAAAGTTCATCATTTTTCAAAGGCCATGTCATTTTCTCAGAGGACGATATATTGTAAATGTACTATAACCTCTGTAAAAATATAGAAGCATCAAAATAGGCTGAAATTCTGACAGTTTTCCAATGCCACTTCTACTCTGCATGCATCTGTATTTCTTTATCTATCTCTGTTTTCTTATATTCCACATTATTCCACAAAGGCTTTTTGAAGATAGTTATGATGAAACTGGGCTTCCCTGGTGCTGTAGATGATAAAGAATCCATCCACCTGCAATGCGGGAGACCCGGGTGTGATCTCTGTGTCAGGAAGATCTCCTGGAGAAGGGAATGGCTACTGACTGCAGTATTCTTGCCTGGAGAATTCCATGGAAAGGGGACAGATGAGCCTGGTGGGCTACAGTCCATGGGGTCACAGAGTTGGACATCACTGAGTGACTAACACGTATATACATATATGATGAAACTGCCACATTTCTTTTCACCTATGGGGAAGAAGAACATGTCTCAGCTAACTCTCCATCCCTAAACACCCACATATAATAACCTACAAATAGGAAATTCAAATATAGCCGAGTTCTTGCCTTGGACAAAGGAGCCTGGCAGGCTACAATTCATAGGATCGCAGAGTCAGACCAGACTGAGTGACTGAGCATGCAACACTCAGGGAGAAAGTTGATTAAAAAAAATTTTATATCTGGATATAGTGATAATATGTAGATACAGTCAGTAACCATGAGGCTAATTCTTTACATTCATCCTTTTCTTATTCTCTCTCCCTCATTTAGATATGGGAAGACAATAGTCAATATGTACACAGAGGTGAAAAGTCCCACCAGTTTCCACTAACTCATTGGAGGTAAACTCTGAGAGAAACCATCCCACCGTTACATTTTCTTCCCAGAAGCTGTCACCAGGGATCAAAGATGGCTCTGCACATACTAGGTAGATATCATTTCCTCCATTATAACTTCCACTTTGCCAATGTGCCCAGATATAATGCTCTTTCCGTAAAAACAGGGAAGTCAGCTGCCAGAGTAAACCTAAGGGATAAGCTGTTTTCTCTCTCCAGTGCTTAAAATTTTCCATTAACTGCACCTTTCCAGAAAGAATGCTTCTTGACTCTTACAACAAAAATAAAACAATGCAGTTATTTCCAGATCAGTTAGCATATCAATCAATAATACGCTCTTAGGCTCTTAAATATATGTTTTCAGGAAAAATAAAATTTTGCTTTATAAACTTCACATCGTACCTCAATGTTTGCACATATCCTAAGAATATTCCCTAAACAAACAAGATTGTGACTTGCTTTAGAATGGAGTGCAGTATTTGATTTTGGATACAAGGAAATGTGTTTCAGTGAATGAACGAGTGCATTAAAAAATATCTCCTACAGGATTTGAAAGAGATTATGAGAAAATATGCCACTGAGATTAGAATACGAATCTCCCTTGCCAATCAAGCAGAACAGTAACAAGTCATTCTAAGAGAGATTCATTCATCTATTCAGACACTTAGCAGGTAATTATTGATGGCCTACTACTACCAGGCTCCATTTGATATGCTAGAAGTGAGGTATTAAACAAAAAGAAACATGATCTATGGTTTATGGGGATTACTTATTTTCTGGTGATAAACACAGATCTTGAGTAAATACTTGTATAGATATCTATTATTATATATGTGACTCTAAAGGGGACTCAATATGCCAGCAAATTTGGAAAACTCAGCAGTGGCCACAGGACTGGAAATGGTCAGTATTCACTCCAATCCCAAAGGCAATGCCAAAGAATGCTCAAACTACCGCACAATTGTACTCATCTCACACGCTAGTAAAGTAATGCTCAAAATTCTCCAAACCAGGCTTCAGCAATACCTGAACCGTGAACTCCCTGATGTTCAAGCTGGTTTTAGAAAAGGCAGAGGAACCAGAAATCAAATTGCCAACATCTGCCGGATCATCGAAAAAGCAAGAGAGTTCCAGAAAAACAGCTATTTCTGCTTTATTGACTATGCCAAAGCCTTTGACTGTGTGGATCACAATAAACTGAGGAAAATTCTGAAAGAGATGGGAATACCAGACCACCTGATCTGCCTCTTGAGAAACCCATATGCAGGTCAGGAAGCAACAGTTAGAACTGGACATGGAACAACAGACTGGTTCCAAATAGGAAAACGAGTAAGTCAAGGCTGTACATTGTCACTCTGCTTATTTAACTTATATGCAGAGTACATCATGAGAAACGCTGGGCTGGAAGAAGCACAAGCTGGAATCAAGCTTGCCCGGAGAAATATCAATAACCTCAGATATGCAGATGACACCACCCTTATGGCAGAAAGTGAAGAGGAACTCAAAAGCCTCTTGATGAAAGTGAAAGAGGAGTGAAAAAGTTGGCTTAAAGCTCAACATTCAGCAAACGAAGATCATGGCATCTGGTGCCATCACTTCATGGCAAATAGATGGGGAAACAGTGGAAACAGTGTCAGACTTCATTTGTGGGGGCTCCAAAATCACTGCAGATGGTGACTGCAGCCATGAAATTAAAAGACGCTTCCTCCTTGGAAGGAAAGTTATGACCAACCTAGATAGCAAATTCAAAAGCAGAGACATTACTTTGCCAACAAAGGTCCGTCTAGTCAAGGCTATGGTTTTTCCAGTGGTCATGTATAGATGTGAGAGTTGGACTGTGAAGAAAGCTGAGCACCGAAGAATTGATGCTTTTGAACTGTGGTGTTGGAGAAGACTCTTGACAGTTCCTTGGACTGCAAGGAGGTCCAACCAGTCCATCCTAAAAAAGATCAGTCTGGGGTGTTCACTGGAAAGACTGATGCTAAAGCTGAAACTCCAATACTTTGGCCACCTCATGCAACTAGTTGACTCATTGGAAAAGACCCTGATGCTGGGAGGGATGAGGGGAAGGAGGAGAAGGGGATGACAGAGGATGAGATGGCTGGATGGCATCACCAACTCGAAGGACATGAGTTTGAGTAAACCCCAGGAGTTGGTGATGGACACAGAGGC
The DNA here is from genome assembly GCF_016772045.2 of Ovis aries. Lineage (NCBI taxonomy): Eukaryota > Metazoa > Chordata > Mammalia > Artiodactyla > Bovidae > Ovis > Ovis aries. Next base: position 214,402,095 of record NC_056054.1, read on the forward strand.
CTGGTGTACTGCGATTCATGGTGTCGCAAAGAGTCAACACGACTTAGCGACTGAACTGAAATGAACTGAACCGAAAGGAATCATTGACATGTTCCATAAGAGTACACGACAAATGGGATTTCATACAGTTTAGATAGATAGGGAGTTTTCCTGAGGGGCGTTTAGACTTAGACTTGAAAAGAGTCAGAAACAGCTAGTGTAGAGGGAATAGCATGTTGAAGACCTGATAGGAGTTAGACAGGGGTGTGGGTTTTGTGGCTGGAGCCCAGTGAGTGGAGGTGAGCGTATTGAGAGATGAGTTATAACTGCTAGAAAGGGAATTCCTAGCTATAGAAGACCAGGTAGGCTCTAGGTTAAAGATTTTTAACTTTATCTTGAGAATAATGAGAAAAATTGAAGGCTTTTAATAGGGTCCCCTTAACCTGAGATCAACTTTTAAAGTATGGGCATGAAGCTTCCATTCTTTCGCTGGCTGGGAATTACAAAAGTAAGACATCAATCTTCAGGGAACAAATTCTATCATCATCTTCATAACCCACCATCTAGTACAATGCTTCACTGAGAGAAGGCATTCATTGACTATTGAGTTAGTTTTAAGTCCAGTGCCCTGACTGCAAATCATCTATACACCCTTACATAAGTAACAGCAATATTCTGAGTCTTAGTTTTCCCATCTATATGAATATGTTTGATTATGCTTAGTCTGAAATCTCTATTAAATTAACAGACTATGACTCAAATATGCCTTTGTCATACATAAATAAATAGAAATCTGACTCCTTTTCTGGAGGAGCTGTTTCTTGGCACTGAACCATGCAATATCCATGTCACATTGCATCCAAATGTCTCATCTGATACTTGCAGATTCCCATAAATGCCTGTCATGTGACCTTGGGCAAGACACAATTTCATGTATAGGATAAGAGGTACAGATTTCATGACCTTCAAAATTCCATTTTAGTCCTCAAATAATACGTATTACTTTCCTCCCTATTCTAGTCACTGATGCAACTCGGAAGGCAATTCTATGTTTGTCTGAACTTATAAAATAAATAAATAAATACATAAATAATCGACTATTTCCTGTGGAAAATAAAAAGAATTTCAGATATACTTAAGCAGAAAACATCATTGTCCATTTATTTAACTAAATTAGCCAATTACTAAATGTTAATCCAATTAAGCATAAACTAGGTAGGATCTCCTAGGATTTACCACTTTAAAAAAGTGATCTTTGGCAACATATTTAGATGAGTACATGGAAATAAGAAAGGACAAAGAAAGCTATTGTTCTGCCCACATTTTCCATTTTTCTTCATCCGAACTGTAATAAGGACATTAGTTACAAGCAAGACATCTCTAAATTCAGAAAACATGGTAAGAGTTGAATTATCAAGTCACTAATTCTGCAGACATTTCATGGTAAATGAAGAAAACAAGCGCCGCTGTACATGTCTGCCATGGTTTGCCCGTACACAGAGCTCGTCTACCAGGGTCAGAAATGAATTGTTAGGAAGGCCCACCACTGACTCAACTGGACGTCCCAGTTTCAGTTTAGTGCTAGGATACACAGATGGCCTGTTAACAATGCTAGGAACATCTGGAGTTCACGATGTGAGCCAAAAATGACTGACACAACTCTGCTGAAGAATAGAGACATTTTAGTTGTTGGAAGGTATACGCAGTAGTGAATAGAGATGTATCAGCCTCACCCTAACAGAGTAATCAATAGGCCAAAAGATTAATAACAGCCTCTCAGTACCACTGCTGATCAGCAGCTTCCAAAAGTGACTGAAGGCAGGGATATGCATACAGAAAGGCAGAAGCAAAAACAAGGATCTGATACACAGCACAATTAAATGAACTGCAAAAATTGAGATGGATTTTCCTTCTCTGGAAAAACATTTCAAAGAGCCCTGTATTTTATAATGGTGATGGTAGGGATAATGATGGTGGTGGTGATGATGATAATGATGGGGATGGGGATGGTTTTTCACTTCCTACTATGCTTAGTTGATTCCTAGTTCTCTTTTAGACCTTAGATCAACCATTACCACCTTACAGAGGCTTGCCAGACCTTCACAGCACTCAAATTCTTCTGAAATATGCTTTCACCTGTCCGTCCTTTCTGCAGCACCTGCCTCAGCAAGAGTGTGCTTCTATTTGTATGACTGCTTCTTTGTTCTTCTCTCCACCCTATTATATACCCACTGTGAGCAGATAGGACACATACTTTTGCTTATTGCCATGTCTTTAGACCAAAGCATGGCATCAGAGGGCTCAATAAATGTTTAAAGAAAGAAGAAAAGGAAGGAATTAAAAAAATTTTTTTTGTATACATATCATATAGCATCTATTATCCTGATGTGGTATGTACTTCTCATGTCAGCCCTTCAAGGTGAGTCCTATTATTTTCATTTTATTGAGTCAATGATCGAAGGTTCCATAACTAAAATATGTGAAGCACAGACATAAACCTTGACCAGTGTGGCCCCAAATCCATGCATTTTCACCACTCCTTACTAAATATATCATGGTGCCTCTTTATGTTACATAACTTTGTCTGAATTCCTAACTGATTTATTTTAATTTTTTTTAAATGGTGATGTGCTAGTGTTCAGAAATCTTACATAGTTGACAACTGCCTCCTCTGACAGGTTTTACTATACTAAACATTAAACAAATGACAAATGAAATCTGAGTGTCGACCTGCAAGCACCAGGCTCTGCAGGTTGTCAACGAAACTGCATAGGCTGGAGTTAACCTTGAAGGAGGAAACAGAGAACTTGCCCAGAGAATTCAGAGTCTCTTCTTGAACATTTCCCACTCCCTCTCCATCAAACAGCCCAATGAGAGGCCAGCAGCATGCTGATTCTGTTATCTCATCCCTGTAGCCCCATAAAACACTTTTCCCTAAGATATAGAAAACAGAATGTTGGCAATGCTGTTTCATTGCAACTGAAAAACAGTGATGAGAAAATTCTAAAAGAAACAAAAAACTGCTTTTCCTCCCAAATTCTATGTGAAGGAGGCAAAAATATGGATACTTGCTATGATATATTTGATAGTACAAAGCTCTGACATGAAATAATATGAATAATAAATAGCAGCTGTTCAAGGAAGGAAATATAACAGGGTAGAGTAAATGGTGTATTTGTCCCTCGAGCTGATGAGTACTTAGTCACTACAAAATCATTCTCCCAGAGCACATGATTTAGACTATACTCCAGGACAAGCTACTCAAGATTCTATACATGTTACCACTCCTTGTTAGATATTTGCGTGATTTTAAATATTAAAGGTGCTATCAAATATTAATGATAAAATAAATTAAATTTAGACTGCACAACTCAACTGTTGCAGATATTGCTAAAGTGTGAGTTTATTATGAGTCTTTAAGGGTCAACAGCAGAAAGCTTCCACCTAGAGAAAGGTCTCAATAAAAATACAAGTTTTGGTAGACACAGCATTCTGAGGGAATCAAACACTGCCCTGTAATTGATCTTCTATAGCGAAGTTGCTGCTATTAATAATAGGTCTACCCACGCAATCTCTATAAGTTTTGGGAAAAGTATATTTAAATTCAAATATGTACAAATAATTTTACAGGTAGAATACAAACAATCCACCACCCAAATTTAAAAAATAATTTATCCAAAATAAGACCCATAGGAAGATCCTCTGAAGAAAGAAATGGCAACCCACCTCAGTATTCTTATTTGAGAAATCCCATGGACAGAGGAGCCTGGTGGACTACTGTCCGTGGGGTCACAAAGAGTTGGACATGACCTAGCAACTAAATAATAGCAACAACAGGACCCGTAGGAACAGGTTCCTAAAACCTCACTAAAACAATGAGCCACTTTCATGAAAAAAAAAATCAAGATTTCCTTTCTTGCAAAGGAATCTAGCACAAATCAAAAGTGAAAGAGAAATGTATGCCAAACTCAGGCAGAATTTGTTGCATCAATACATCATATAAAAAGTAAAACTTAACTTTCTGATATGGTCAGTAGTGCTTTATGAAAGAAAATATAATGGTCTAGAGCTATAGCCATAAAATACCTAGTTATGAGCCCTGAAAAAAATCTCAATATTTCTGACACTCAGTATCCTCATCTGTAAAATGGGAATACAGTAACTACCTTTAAAAAAAATCACTGTAAAGATTAAATAAGATATCACATATATTAATATATCATGTTGCAGTCATGTATAGCATGTAGTTGGAACTTGAGAATATTTCACTTTCTTTCATTAAGAAAACCACAGCTTTTTAGAAATAGCATTAACTACATTTAATCAATTGGAACAAATAGAAAAATTCTATATTTACTACCTGGAACGGTGACAATGGTCCATCTAGTCAAGGCTATGGTTTTTCCAGTGGTCGTGTATGGATGTGAGAGTTGGACTGGGAGGAAAGCTGAGTGCCGAAGAATTGATGCTTTTGAACTGTGGTGTTGGAGAAGACTCTTGAGCATCCCTTGGACTGCAAGGAGATCCAAGCAGTCCATCCTAAAGATCAGTCCTGGGTGTTCTTTGGAAGGAATGATGCTAAAGCTGAAACTGCAGTGCTTTGGCCACCTCATGCGAAGAGTGGACTCTTTGGAAAAGACTCTGATGCTGGGAGGGATTGGGGGCAGGAGGAGAAGATGACAGAGGATGAGATGGCTGGATGGCATCACCGACTCGATGGACAAGAGTTTGGGTGAACTCTGGGAGTTGGTGATGGACAGGGAGGCCTGGCAATGATGGACAGGGAGGTGCTGCAATTCATGGGGTCGCAGAGTCGGACATGACTGAGTGACTGAACTGAACTGAACAGTGACAACTCATCAAAATATTAAACGAGAATCTCAGTTCTTTTTTTTCCTCCCTCTCCAATGTCTCTGTTGATGATTGCTCGAGCCTTTAGTTTCACTAAAAATGTCAATGTCCTTTAAAGGGAAAACAGATATATTGTCACCTCTAAAAAGATAATACAGTCATCTTTGGAGAAAAGGAAGTGAAATGGGGTTCTGGAGAGAAGAGAGTTGAACAAAACAAATTATATCATGAAAGGATGGGGAGCATCACAGGATAAACTAAGGCATCTCTGCGATTTGGTTGACAAAAGAATTGAAGTGAGCCCAGTTCTGCTTGCTCACCAGAGAGCCTAGAGGGAAGAATGCTAGCTTCTACAAAGGGAGCATGAAATAGAGGGATATGGTGGGTATATGGATACATACTCAACTTTCTCAAAGATATAAGCTGTCTCACTTTTCTCAGACTTTGTATCTTAAATTTTTTAAGTTGTAACATGATTATGTTTCCATGAGTTGCAGCATTGTTACAAAGGACCACAATAAATAGAATAAATGGCAGTGAGCCCATTTATGCCATTTCAAAGATTATCAACCACTCAGAACATCAGTGTATTCTTTTGATCTGCCACATAATGTGCATATGAGTAATATCTGGTGAAAGCCAACAATATCACCTATTTTGTGAAGGCATTGGATAAAATATATTTCTATATTAAGTCAAGAAATAGTTCTCAATTGCCAGCTATATACCAGATATTGTGCTAGGCTCAAGAATACAATACATGCCACTTAATGAAAATGAAGAAGCAAGTTAATAGATTGTTATTGCCTTGATTATTATGATATTTAAGGTGTAATACTTAAGTACTATCTTAATTAGATTCTATTGGTTTGGTGTTGCAAAGAGCTGGACATGACTGAGTGACTAAACTTTCACTTTAGTTTATAAAATACTAAGTCAAATTTCTGTGTAGTCTTTCTCGTAACTAATTCTGAAATCTACTAACTGGCTTCTGGATGCTAATAATTCAGTGTGTTTTATAAGGTCAAACTTTTTGTCTAGTCCTTGAAAGTGTCAGAAGATAATCTGATTCCTTCTTGGGTTTACATCTCATCTACTTTAATTTGGTTCTTCTTTGCCAGTGTTGGTCCTCAGCCCTTACCTCTCCCACCTACATACTACTTGTTTTAGTTTTGAGAACAATTTATTCATTTAATTTCTCCTTCAATTCCAAAATCTGTCATTATCCAAGAATTAAACATATGTGTGCTTCCTTGCCTATAAACTGCAGTATGGGGGCGGGGAACAAACATATTTTTACTTTAGACATTGTTGCCTGTCGTCATTACTTTTGTTTTCTGTATTCTCTAGTTCCTAAACTTCACTGTGTTATTTTACTTCTGTCCCTGAGATTTCTCTTTCCTTTTCTGTATTAATTTTTCTCTTTATAGTCACCATTTCTTGGGAAAAGGAGGTTGGGTAAGGGATTAGAGAGAAGCGGTGACCAGGATACTGGTTTTATTCAAAAGACATTGGTTTTATATCTGGTTTTATATGAATTTATCTAAAGAGCTATTTTCATTCTGTACCTTGTGCAAAGGATGGTCTGTTCTTTAACAGCTAAAAACTCACCTAGGAAGGTCATGAAAGTGGGATACCACTTTTTTAAAGATTAGAATTTTTCTCTTACCCTTACTGCAGGAATAAACTAGTATTGTTCAAAATCACTGAAGCCATTCCAACTACCTAATTTAGTTGATGCCCAATAATTTTAATTGTTTGCTTCTATGGCAGCCCCCAGGGGTAGTACTTTGTGTTAATTTACCTACCTTCATATTTTATGTGTTCATCACAGTGACTTGGACCCATCTGGAGAAATGAACTGGTTTGGAATCACAATATTCTCTTATTAGAAGACACATCCAAAAGTTAAGGTAGGTTTCTTTATTCCTTTTATTTTTTTTAATAAACAAACTAGGGAAAGTGAGGAAAGCCAGTACAACTCTGTCATCCCAAATATGTTTTAAACTATCTGTTAGGAGACAAATCACTGTTGTATCATTCTATTCAATTTTCACGTGACATCAACCCAGAAGGAAAAAAATCTCATTAAGAATCCAGGAATTTTTATCAGCATTATTGGGACTAGCAACTAGCAAAGCTTAAGTGTATTCACTATCTTTGTTTTGTTAGCAAATAGTCTATTCACTGAAGCTGCTTGATTGGAAGTCCAGAGCCATTAGACAGAGTCAGCCTCTTATACAAGGCATAAAAATATTTTGACCCGACATTCATATTTTATCATTTTCCAAGTAGAGTCATTTTTTTCCTCTGCCCTTGCCATGATGTGACATTTAATTATGGATTCCCCAGAAACCTTTCCCTGAGGTCTCTTACATCAGAAGTACCTTTTCCGGAGGACTCCAGTGGCGTTTATCATCATGATAGCAGCTCCCTATGGCTTAGCTCGCTATTAAATCTTGAATTAATATAAGCAAGTCCTTTCCATTGACAAGATAAACAATGTTTCCCTTTGTTTTCCAGAAGATCTACTAGGTTGGTTGTCAGAGCCTGGACCTTTAGTATGTAGCCTTTTGTGTAAGTTAAAATCTTTACAGATATGTGTGCTTTTCATCTAACCAGATTTTGCACATCTATTATAGCACACCCTCAATCAAAAGATGTTTCTGCATTGCCTACCAAGTAAAGGCTAAGTCAATAGAAAATTATATTCTTCAAAAAATGCTTTTAATTTTTATGGGAAGAAGATTACATACATAGATAAAGATAGATATTATATAGACAAGATAATTGATAGATAAGACAAATGATAAATAGATAAATAGATATGAAATACAGATAAATAGATAAGGTAGATGATATATAGATCTAGACCTACAGCTTTTTTTTTTCTCCTTATCTCACAGTGGAGGCAGGGATATCTTTCTGGGACATCTAGATTCAGATTCAAAATGTTTTTTCTGGCTATAGACTGATTGCTAGGATTGACATAATTGTTATTTTATGGATTTCTTTGACCATGCCACTAATGCGCATATATGTTGCTGTTCTTTAGTTAGTAAGTCATGTGCAACTCTTTTGCAGCCCCATGGATTGTAGCCCGCCAGGCTCTTCTGTCCATGGGATTTCCCAGGCGAGAATACTGGAGTGGATTATCATTTCCTTTTCCAGTGGATCTTCCCGATCCAGAGGTTGAACCCACATCTCCTGCATTGGGAGGTAGATTCTTTACCACTGACCCACAAGGGAAGCTCAATGGACATGTATATTTCAAATCAAATACTTTAAATTTGTACCTCCCCATTTTTGCTGCTGATGCCAAACATGTTGAAAGAAAATAGGGCAAGGGTGAAACACAGTCTGTATCTGTCTTTCAGCCTGGTTTTACAAGTGTTTTGCATTGTAAAAGTGAGTATCCTCTTAAATGAACTACTAGCATATTATATCCAGGAACACATTAAAAAAGATCATCTGCCATGACCAAGTAGAATTTAACCCAAGAATCTGAGGCTGGTTTTAGATTTCATTAATGTAAAATACTATAGCAACAAAATAAAGGACAGAAATCATGATTACTTCAGTATATACAGAAAACTCATTTGAAAAAACTCTACAGCTCTTCATGAGAAAAGCACTCAATAAACTAGAAATACAAAGGAATGCCTTCAACTTGATACAGGACATCCATGAAACACCCAGAACTAATTTTACTATTTTAATGATACTGAATGCTTTCCCCATAAAATCAGAAACAAGCATATCTGCTCTTGATACTTCTATTCAACATTGGACTAAAGGTTTCTGCCATGGCAATTAGGCAAGATATTGAAATAAAAGGCACCATATTAGAAAAGAAGAAGTAAAAAAAATCTATTCAAAGATAACTTGTTCTATAAAATAACGACTCCATTAAAAAACTATTAAAACTTATAATCGAGTTCAACAATTTTGCACTATACAAGATCAATATAAAAGCTAAATTCTATTTTGTATACTATTCTGTTTTCATTTGAATGAATAATCAAACATAAACTTAGAAAACAACACCTTCACAAAAGCATAAAATAATCATAAAATATTTAGGAATAAATTTAATAAAAATACAATACTTTTATTCTGAAAACTATAAAACATTATTGTAAGAAATTTTTTTAAAACTAAATAAAAGGAAGACCAGTCTATGTTCCTCTATCAAAATACTTATTATTGTTAGGATGGCAGTACTTTCCAAATTGATCTATAGACTTAACCTAAATCCTATCAAACTTTTAGCTGTGTGCAGAAATTGGTAAGCTGTTTCTAAAATTTAAATGTTAGTTTGAGGGACTCTAAAATGCCAAAATAATCTTGAAAAGCAACAAAGCTACAGGATTCACAATTCCTAGTTTCAAAACTTACTACCAAGGAAGACTGTGCTACTAGCAAAAGGATAGACATATAGACTGATGGAATAGAATTAGGAGTCCAGAAATAGATCCTCAGGTTTGCAGTAACCAATTTTTTACAAGGATACCAAGTCAGTTCAATGGAGAAAGAACAGTTTTTTCAACAGATGGTACTAGGTCAACTGGCTATCCACATATAAAAGAATGAAGTTGGGCCTTTCATCATACCACAAACAAAATTAAGCCAAATGGGCCATAGACCTAAAGGACAGGGCCTATAAAGCTCTTAGGGAAAATATACAGGAGCAAATCTTTGTGAGCCGGGGTTAGGCAAAGTCTTTTTATATATGACACCAAAAGCACAAATGGCAAAAGACAAAATTTATAAACTAGATTTCATCCAAATTAAAAACTCATTTGCAAAGGATACCATTAAGAAGATGACAAGACCAACCACACAATGGGAAAACAAAGCCTGTATTGGTATGTGGATTTTCAAGTGAAACTCATTTTGATTACTCTAATGACTCCTTTCTCACACTGCAATCCTTCCAAAGCCCCCAAGCATCCCTCCTACATAAGAGAAGGCTTTATGAGAAGTGGAAAGGAAAATGCTTTTGTTCAGAAATAAAAACAAAAGAGAGAAGGCTTAATTATATCTCATAACTATGTTTTGGTCCCTTTCTGTGTTTGCATTTCTTCTCCATTCTTTTGATGCTGGTTCTACAAAACTGTCTGTGAATTATGTTCCTTGGACATTATGCTTGCCAACGCATTACACAGAAAATGTCCATAATGAACCTATGTGCTTTGTCTAAGCTCAGTGTTCACATTTGCAGGGCTTTGTAGGGAACGAGGATGGGGCATAGGACCAAGTTCCTCTTTCTTCGACTAAGAAATCAATGAGTAATATCACTTCTATGGATGAGAAGGTTGGAGAACAAACAAAGGTACAAAAGAATTGAAGGAAGGTAGAAAGAGTTCTCATTTCCATATATTGCATGTAGTACTGAATATAAAGCTTAAAAATGAATTGAGCTGAGTTCATTTTTACTTTAGTCCCACAACTATCTCTAACCTAGGGCATCTATTTCCTTTTGTCTTTGCCTAACTTCCAATCATGGAGTCTTCCAGATTTTCTGTGCTTGCATCTTCTTTGTATCTGCCTGAGGAAGAAGTTTCTAAGAACGCCTCCAAAAACTAAAATCATCTGAAGGGAGAGTATGGATAAACAAAGATAAAATTTTAATAATGTACTTGAATGACACCAACAAGAAAAGCATTTTGAAATGCCACCTGTAATTGGAAAAATAATATTTATATATAAAAGGTATCTTTAAAAAGTCATGTGGACATCACCATTCCCCAGTGCAGTATGAGTCAACTCTAGACCTGAGAGTGACAAGCCTAACTGAATTGTCAATCTTTAATGTTATTTCAAGACCCTAGAGCAGAAAATTATTATACAGTCTCCCGTGAAAAAGGAATAACAAAAATAGCAAAAGCAAATTTCATCCCCAAAGGGACTCTGCTCCTCTAAAAACTTATCTCTATGCAGATTTGAGACAGAAGAGTTGGCCTGGTGTGCTAAGAATCAACCAGCTGACGAAAAGCTTTATATGCAGTGGAAGAATAAAAAGTTAAATATAATTTGTGAACTAGTAAGAAATTTTAGTCCTTCTCATCAGTTCGTGAGAGGGGTCTTTTTCCTAATCCTTTGATTTGCAGCACTCTGGGATGTAAGCTGGAATTGTTTCATGAGTATTTTACATTCCTTTTCTTGAGCTCTGCAGTAAATTCAAGTAGCCAAAGATGAACAGGGAAAGAAATTTGTTTCACTGATTCTGATATGCAAGATCCGAAGGGAGAAAGGATATGAAAATAAGCTCCCATGAATAAAAACAACAAAATATTCACTCCCTGGACCCAAGAATATTAGGACTTTGGATTTCGGTTATTACGTTTTTCAATAGCAGTCAGAGTTTGAATGAACCATGTATACATTTTGCATCTATGTCTACTCCTAATCATAAGAACCTGGAAAATAGAATATTAAAATGACATACCACCAATGGAGCTCACAAAAACAAAATAAATTTCATTCCTTTCATCACAGACCTAGTAGATCCTTATTTGTGTAGCCTGATTTATAACTGACAGTGTATTAAGTTTAATTTTAAGAGGGAAAAGAAAAAAAAATTGAAGAAATGGATATGCGATGCCATGTTAATCATACAGAAAGAAGGTCTATTGTTTTATTTGCTTTACTCTGCCATTGTTTATACAACTGGTCTGACACTTTTAATCAGAGTTCAGGAAGAAACCATCACAACAACTGGTTGAAGAATTAAATCTAAGAAGGAAAATTTCTGCAGAAAAAAAAATAGGAGAAAGTGAGCTTTTTTTGAGAGAAAAAAATGTGATCTATTCAGACTGCTTATATTAAAATGAATTAACTGTCCACATAGTTTATTATCTAAAATAAGTCATAATAGGTAGAGAAACAGCATTCCTATTACTTTAGGAATATAACTTAGTTTATCACCTAAGCAAAAACAGATATCTGATGGTATGTATAAGCTTCTAGGACCTTAAAATCATCCATACTATAAAACAAAATATTGGTTAATAAAAACAACCATAAAGGGATCCTCTAAAGTTAATGCAATTATAAATTGGTCTCTGATTACTTTTGTAGAAGTAGTGGACCATCTGGAACTTTTTTAGATTTAATATTTAATAATTAAAATATAATAGTAAAGTATACTTGATTTGCTCATGGAAAGAAATCATACTAGGTAAGCGGAAGTATAATGTCCTTTGTTATTTAGGAACTATGGTCATTCAATAGAATTAGTAGATCTAATTTTAAAATGCACCATATTTGCATATATATATATATATATATATATATATATATATATAAAACTGAATCACTCTGTTGTACACTTGAAAGAAATGTAACATTGCAAATTAACTATATTGCAATTAAAAAATGCACAATCTACCAATAAGCAATGTTTTTTTATTTCTTATTCAATTTGGCCAAATGGTTAATTTTTTTTTCTGGAAAATTTAGTACATAAACACCCTCCCTAGTACTTGTAACAAATGTGAAAAGACATACCTTTGTTACCTTTCAGACCATATGTGTTTTGAGGATTTAAGAAAGTAGAATCATAATAAAGGACTCTGCATGTTAACAACCATAGGCAAAAAATGCTGAAAGCCACAGCAGATTGAATTTGGAAACTGGAGCCATAAAGTACACCAAGATTTCAAGATGAAGGGCCAGGGACCTCGTCAAATCCCTCCCATACAGAAAGGGCTGCACCTGTAGACAACACGCCTGAATCTCTCCTTGCACAGCTGACTGCAGAAACAATGTATTACACTCCCACCACCCAGGTGCTCTGCTTTGCAGGAAAGACTTCAGGCTTCCTACCAGACAGTACAACTGCTGAAACAACATTGAGCAGGAAACAATGATTAGAGAAAAGAGGGATGGGGGGAAGGAAAGAATAGAAAGGGGTTAAGCCTATCGGTTTCAGACATAATTTAGAAGCACTAAATATTAATAATATCTTTCCCTCTAAAATGTAATGACTCCTATATAATAAATGAAAACAAGAGCAACCATTCCTGAAGGCTGTGCAACATTATTTAAAAAAAATAAATCACTATCTTAAATGCACTTATAACTCAAGCACCACCTGCTGGTTCAGTGCTAGATTTTCCCACTCAGCAATTCCAATTTGATTTGCATTCAAATCAGCCAAGAGGACAATTCAATTTTCCATAGGAATAAGGCAAGATCATTATCAATTTTAAAAATCAGTTAACCCAAAATTTTCCTATGATTTAAAACAACTTTCTACTTCCATCTTACGTTTAATCACAAATTCACATTTGGTGAAATATTTACAATGTACTATTAGAGGAATTGAAATATAACTTGTTAATCTGAAAGATATGATAATTTATATACCAAATGTTAAAATTTATGTACATTTCAGTGGTTGCATCTATACTCTCATTAATTACTTGGTTACAAATATCTGGCTAATGTTTATTTTTATTGTAATAATATTTTATGATAATATATGAACCTTTTACTATCTTAATAAAAATAAACTGTAATATGTCACACAGACTAAATAACAATGTAACAACAAAAGGAACTATCAAAAGAAAAAGTTTATAGAAATGACTCCCTGTGAATAGCTGGTTATCTTTTTCAGTATTTCAGTAACCAAAAAAAAAAAAAAATTATATTCTTGGACAATGGCCTGAGAATTACATCACTGAATCAATTTTGCATTTGTTTTAAAAACAGTCACTTTTAGCTTCTCACAGAAGATTACACTAAATTAAAATAAAAATAACTATTATCAATGCAACTACTCAAAAATAGTTGGTTATTTCATTAAACAAAATGCATCTCTCCCAAAGTGACTCTGTTAAATTTATCTAATATATTAAAGAAGCAGCTACGTGCAGCACTTCCAGGCATGGCCTCAAAGCCTAACTAACTGGTAGCAGTATCTTAGGGCTACATTAACTGTGTATCCTAGGCAACCAAGTAATGGCTAAAGCACCACAGTGTTTGTTTAAAACGTGATGTGGAAAGCAATCAGAAGAGCTTCAATTCCGGAGAAATTCCTTTTCAATGTAAGTCTCACACTGTATTAGAGTGGTGCTATTTGCACCATTATAATTAAGATTGTGTCACCATATTCATTATTTTCAAGGGTTTGTAACTGAGCTGTAAAAAATTAGTCATAGTAATTAAAAGACGGAAAACATCTAGTTATGCTAAGATGTCCTACTGGGGCATTTAAGGTCCTAGTGAAGAGGGTTTAAAGCAATTTAAATGACAGACAATAATTTATTTTAACTCGCTTAAAATACTCGCCAATGATAAATGGGAGGTGTGCAATAGAATAAATGCAAACAATAGTTTAGTTTGTATTTCTCTTGAAAAAATTATACATCAGCTATTCTAAGACTATAATGATTATTCTTTTACGATTTTTATTGAGTTAATTCCTCAGTGGCTGTCTTTTGATTAATATGTTGACAAAGAGCAGTATTTTTATCTTTAAAATTTTCAATTTTGATGTTTTGATTACTTAAAGTAATCAGTCATGATCCAAGAACCTAAACACATGCTATTTTGCACTTTTCACTTAAAAATTTATATGCCTACATAAATCATAGGAACAGGATTTTGTTCTTGATGGATATTTTAAAACCAAGTCCTTTTTTTAAAATCAGTTTTCTTAAGAAGGAAAAAAAAAATGTTTCATCTCCTGTTGTTCAGCTTGAGGAAAGAACTTGGTTTTTGTTTTCTTGTTGTTTTTAACAGAAAAAAATAAGCTATGGTTATGATAAGGGAGAAGTAGTAATTAACCTTTACTAATATTCACACAATGCTTTGATAATCCTAAATGCTGTATGTGTTCATGCCTGTTCAGCAGCTTCAGTCATGGCCGACTCTTTGCAGTCCTAAGGACTGCAGCCTGCCAGGCTACTCTGTCTACGGGATTTCCAGGCAAGAATACTGGAGTAGGTTACCATACCCTCCTCCAGGGGATCTTCCCCAACCAGGGACTGAACCTGCATCTTCTGTGTCTCCTGCACTTAAGGCGGATACTTTTGAGGTGAGCCACTGGGGAAGCCCAAAATGCCGTACATCACATATTTATTTCATTTAATCCACTGAATAGTTCTACAATGAAGGTAGTATGGTTCCCATTTCACAGTGAGGAAACTCATAATCCTAGTGGGACCCAAGATGCAAAGTTATACATTTTCATACCATTTGAGCACTTCTGAAGTAAAAATTTAAGATTGAAAATAATCTATCCTTTGATTATGATTTTATAAAGTATTAGAGACAGAATTACAAAGTAACTCCATTTCTCTTTTCATTCTCCAGATTTCAGTGCCAGGTTTCATTGTAATATTAACAACTATATAACACTCATCAAACCTATTAACTAATCAAGAATAAAATGAAACTAAGAATTACAAAAAAACTATTTTCCCTTTAAGCCATCTAGTAATAATACAATCTAAATTATACCTAAAATAGTACTGAATTCTGCCAGAGAAAAAGAAAAAAAAATCATCTGAGACTCAACACAGTAGATATTGGAAAGAAAACAGTTACAGGTTATAGGATAAAATTCCTCTTCAGAGCTGCTCCAATGAGAAAAATCCCTTGGTTGCTGGCCAAAAATCTGTCAAGGTTCATATCATGGCTTTGACGCCTTTTCCAAATTCCTTTAAATTTCTAAACCTAAAAATATCATTCACCTAGTTGTTTTCAAAAATAATATATCAAGAGATTTTATTAACTACGTTGACTATCCAAACTTAATATTTTTCTAAGGAAGTTATGAACATTTTAGCTTTATATTTTTTAAATGTCCTTTTAATATATCCTATAATTTCTGCTTCTATCAGAATACCAAAGAAGATAACAGTATAAATCCTTGCTTTTCTCCCTCATCTTTTCCATTGTAGATTGTTGAAAAAGAGTGGGGGGAAAAGATAGGATGTCTCCCTTTTAAATGAAAAAGGCAAGGAAAAGGAAAAATCCAAGGCATTAGATAAGTATTGTATCCTATAGTCACCACTAGCCACATGCGGCTTTGAGCACCTTAAATGTGGTTAGTCCAAATTGAGATATATTGTATTTGTGAAATATACATTGAATTCCAATGCTTGGTACAAAAAGTATGATCTCATGAATAATTTTTATGTTAATTACTTGCTGAAATGATAGTATTTGGATATATTGGGTTAAATAAAATAGTTACTATATGTTTTAATATGTTTAATACATTCATTTATTTTTAATATATTTTTCAAGCATGGTTTCTAGAAAATTTTAAATTACATGTGGTGAAATTTGTAGCTCACATTCTATTCCACTGTGTCAGAAAATCAAAGCATGAGTTATGGCAGTTTAAAACAGAAGTCACTAATATAATGTACAAAATTTCCCTAAAACAACTTTGTTTTACTATTTCTTTTATATCTTAGTATTTCCCAGAGAATTAATCAAATTAATCTCTTAGGCATGCATATACATAAGCATATAACCATATTTTACTCTCTTGTTCAATGTATCTTCAATATCTAGAATAGTGTCTGGCCAATAGCAGGCCCTTAATCAGTAACCATTGATTGTATTTTGAACCAATGTGTTTTTCTAGTATTAAAACAATTCAGAGTAGACAACAAATAGAAGAGAATTTGCCTTCCAACCCCACTCAGAAATTTCAAGTCCCATAGATGAAGTATTTTAAAAGAAGAGACATGCAAACGAAAAATGAGACTTCCAAAGCATTTACAGTAATATGGAGATAGGCAATAAGTAAAAATTTAACTGATCAGATTATCAATTCACCCATTTATAAATCCAATAATGTATATGTTAAATATTTATAATGGGGGAAGCTTGGCAATCTAAAAATTGAATTTATCTTCAATATATACTATAAGCATGGCTATGAAAGACATGTTTAAAGCTTTCTATTCAATCTTGGTGATATTTCTCCTTCCAAAGGAAAAAAGTTCACTTGCTAGCATGCATCTTCTATAAACAGGAGAAACTCCAAAGTGTGGATTTGCATTCCATCATATACATTATGATAAATTAAGAAGAAATCATTAAAAAAGCTTAAATATTTTGCATATTGCTTTGCTGAGAATCCAAGTTTATGAAGTGTGTGTATTTTAAAACATCCACAGAACTTATGTCCCTGTGTAAAAAAAAAAAAAAAATTAGAGATTATAAAAAATCTTTAGTTACTAAAGACTGGAGAATTGGGAAAGGTGAAAACAAATGAAGTAATCCCCAAAGACTCAGAGGCCCAGAGAAACCTAAGAAGGTGAAGCACAGGAATAAGATGGCTTACCTGGGACAGGAACCCTGGACCAATTTCTGATTCTGATCACTCAATCCAAAATGCTTTTTTCAGAGACCTTTAAACCTTGAAATATACTTATTTCCTGGGAGTTGCTCTGAAGCTGAAGGAATGGAGGGGAGGGCCTTTGCTTGGTGGATCTGAATTAAACTCTAATTACAAGAATCCCATCTCCATGAGTTACTATCACTGTGTTCATAGGGCAAAAATTTTTCAAATCCTTGGTTTCCTCATTTAAAAAACATACAATGATAAGCCCTCCATGATAGATTTCCGTAAACTCATCCAAACGAAGCACTAAGTACAGTGTTGATAACAAATTGCCATAGACTTAGTGGCTTGAAAGGAGACAACTGTATTCTGCCACAATTCTGGAGGCTTGAAGTCTGAAACACAGCTGTCACCAGGGCCATTCTCCCTCTGAAGTCTAGGGAAGAATTTTCCCTTGCCTCTTCCTAGCTTCCGGTGGTTCTCAGCAGTACATGGTGTTCCTAGACTTGCAGCTGCCTCACACCACAGCCTGCCTCTGTCTTCACATGGCATTCTCCCGACATGTGCATCTCTGTATTATCTCCCTGTCCTGTAAGGACGCCAGTCCTTGGATATAAAGCCCACCCTCATCTAGCATGACTCATCTTAAATAATTGTATCTACAGAGATCCTAGTTCCAAATGAGGTCATATTTTGAGGTTTTAGGTGGACATGAATTTTGATGTTGTTGTTCCATAGCTTAGTTGTGTCCAGCTCTTTGTGACCTCATGGACTGCAGCATGCCAGGCTTCCCTGTCCTTCACTATCTCTCAGAGTTTGCTCAAACTCATGTCCATTGAGTAGGTGGTATCATCCAACCATCTCATCCTCTGTCACCCGCTTCTCCTTCTGCCTTCTATCTTTCCCAGCATCAGGGTCTTTTCTAATGAGTCAGCTCTTCACATCAGGTGGCCAAAGAATTGGAGTTCTAGCTTCAGCATCAGTCCTTCCAGTGAATCAGTTCTGCTCAGTTCAGTTGCTCAGTCATGTCAGACTATTTGCAACCCCATGGACTGCACCACGCCAGGCTTCTCTGTCTATCACCAACTCCCAAAGCTAACTCAAACTCATGTCCATCTAGTCAGTGATGCCATCCAACCATATCAGCCTCTGTCACCCTCTTATCCTCCTGCTTTCAATCTTTCCTAGCATCAGGTCTTTTCCAATGAGTCGGCTCTTCGCATCAGGGGGCCAAAGGATTGGAGTTCCAGCTTCAGCATCAGTCCTTCCAATGAATATTCAGGACTGATCTCCTTTAGGATGGACTGGTTGGATCTCCTTGCAGTCCAAGGGAATCTCAAGAGTCTTCTCCAACACCACAGTTCACAAGCATCAATTCCTCAGGCTCAGCTTTCTTTATAGTCCAATTCTCACATCCATACATGACTACCGGAAAAGCCATAGCTTTGACTAGATGGACCTTTGTTGGCAAAGTAATGTCTCTGCTTTTCAATATGCTGTCTAGGTTGGTCATAGCTTTTCTTCCAAAGAGCAAGAGCCTTTTAATTTCATGGGTATAGTCACCATCTGCAGTGATTTCAGAGTGCCAAAAAATAAAGATTTTTACTGTTTCCATTGTTTCCCCATCTATTTGCCATGAAGTGAGAGACTGAATACCATGATCTTAGTTTTCTGAATGTTGAGTTCAGAAATATTATTCCAATGAATATTCAAGGTTAATTTCCTTTAGGATCAATTGATTTGATCTCCTTGCCATCCAAGGGACTCTCAAAGAGTCTTCTCCAGCACCACAATTCAAAAACATCAATTCTTCAGCACTCAGCCTTCTTTATGGTCCAACTCTCACATGAATTTTGAAGGGGTGCTATTCAAACCACTTTAGATACTGGACTAATTCAAAGTCTCACATAGCTTTAAGCAAAATAAAAAGTCAAAAACCACAGAGTATAAAAAGAAGAGTCACCTCTGTTATTTACTGTCTTCTTGTACATACATGCAAAGTTTACACTGACCTGTAGTATAAACATATTATTTTTCCATTTCCCAAAACTCGCCTTTAAGACAGTTTCTACGGAAGTTTTTGTATTTCTGTTTTCCTTAGGACTCACAGTCTAGCCACGTCTTCTACATTCGTCACATCTGTCACTAACTCTGGTCATTTTTCTCTGCTACATCTCTCACATCCATTTGTCTTTCTCACTCCCAATTCTACCCAACCTTAGCCCCTCACTCCAGCATGAAAATAACTATCTTCAAAGTAACACTGGTCTCAAGATATCTGAATCATAGGATAAACCACTAAAGATTATCTGCTTACTTTTTTTTTCACAGTTCCTCATAATCCCTAAACTATCAGTGATTCCATTTCTTTGGCGTAGAATCTAAGCTCCTCAGATCAGTGGTGAAGGTTTCAATGTTTGACCTGAATTATCTACTCAAAAATACTTTTTTTTACCACTAAATGGGAAACCTCATCTCCACTGAGCCCGAGTTTATTACATCTGTTGCCCTCCTTCACTTCTTGCTTGCAAGAGGAAGTAATTACAAAAGTCCTTTCTCAGCAATATCAAAAAAATGTGCCAAATACATTATATCAGAATAATCCTGCTTTCATTCACAAGGCACTTTATTTTTTTTTTTGTATTTATAGTTTTCGTTTTCTCAAATTGTGGCAAAGTATACGAAACAGAAATCTCACCATCTTCCCTATTTTGAAGTGTACAGTTCAGTAGGGCTTCACAAGGCACTTTAAATCAGTGGTCCAAGGCAGACTCTGCATGCATGCTCAGTGGTGTCCCACTCTTTGTGACCCTATGGACTGTAGCCTACCAGGCTTCTCTGTCCATGGGATTCTCCAGGCAAGAATACTGGAGTGAGTTGCCATGCCCTCCTCCAGGGGATCTTCCTGACCCAGTTTTGAACCTGCATCTCCAGCATCTGCTGCAGTGGCAGGCAGAATCTTTACCACTCAACCACCAGGGGAGGCTCCAACTCAGAAAAGTTTCATAAATGCACCAGAATTCTTCCCTGAATGAAAGGTAAATAGTTCAGACACATGTTTGTGCACTGGGGGCCCACAGCACATGTGGATGCTCTTGTGGTGATAAAGAAGGGAAAGTGGACTGAGCGAGAGCTAGGTTGAAAGGTTAGAAATTGGCTTTTACTGAAATGAATTTCAATTGAAAGAAGACTATTTACTTGGAAGTAGTGGATGGTGAAAGGCGAGCCTGGATTGTGTTAATATCATTTTCAGGAGATTGATTGAGACGCTAAAAGGGCATAAAACTCAGCACTTAGATAGATCAGTGACAGGCATAAATGGGAGCTATTGACAAGATGCTATTAAGTGGTGAGCACTGGAAGATGTATTTGATGAAACTTTAAAAACTTAAACAAATACAAAAGGGATACTGTCTTGCAAAGAAAAATATCTTTCTCTCCTGAGGATTCAGCTCTGTATATAAGGTTTTGTAGAATGGTCATTTTAGCTTACCAGTTTGACCAACTGACACGATCCCATGAAATAGTCATGGTATCTAGATTTGCTCTGCTCTAATCTGCTTCTCCCCTAATGTTTCATTGTTGCTTTCTCCTCCCAAAAATGACTGTGTGTCTTCTGGTAGTTGAGGAACAATCCAAATCAGGCAAATTCCCAATTTTGTTCTCGATTGAAAGATGCTGAGTAGCAAATTTAAGCTTCAAGTTTAAACAATTCCCTTTCTCTCTCTCCTTTTTTCTACTCCCCTGATAAATCACCAGAAAGTTTTCTCATATTTTAATAAGCAAAGGGAAAGTGAGTTGCTTCTGAAGCAAGAAACATAACTTTTATTATCCCTATTCCCTGTTACTGACTGTTATTAATTTTAAACTTTTGTTGCATTTTTTAGGTAATAAAAAAAAAGCAATAAAGTAGTCCTTTAGTACAAACTGTGCAACACTTGTGGTTTGCTTTAAAACTCAAACATACTTTATAAAAGAAGGTAAAACTATCTATGGCTCTCAAGATAGACAAAACTAGTTATAAACCAAAAAGAGAAAAACCTACTTCACTCACTCAATAAATATTTGAGAGCTTGCTATGGATAAGGTTTAGAGCAAGGTGAACTGCTACAGGTCATTGATAATATTGCTGTATTTGCTCAGGTGACGAGTGAGAGTTCAGAGAATTAAAGTATAATCATCGCTACATAGAATACTGTCACCTTATCATTTTTATATTGTCAATACTGCATAGCTCAAAATTCGGTTTTACATAAATTATTTCATATCATACTCATGAGAATCCTGTGAGAAAAGATGCAGGAAAGATACTACCATCATCATCTTAAAGATGGGAAAACAAGGGTTTTGATAGGGTAATTATATTGTCATATTCATCAGAGAACAGTGAAAGTACTCAGTAGAGCTCATGTCTTCCTGACCCTTAGTTTGTGCTCTCCTATTTCGTAACCAAGATGAGAACCAGTGATTTCACTCTTTTCTACAAGTTTCAGGTTCGAGGAATACCTGAATGAAAAGGACAAAGGCTGGAGGACACAACTTAAGGTGACCTCCAGTCAGGTCCTTCTATACTCCTTTCCCCTTAAGGGCATAACAAATGACTTGCTTTTCACCAACAGAGTATGAAAAAAGTGACAGTCACTCCTCGAGTATATTATGGTGTTTGGCAAAGGTGATGCGTTGTCATTCTCCTGACTGTGTTACATTATATGAGTCCATCTTAGTAGACTGTGTACCTAGTCGCTCTTTGCAACCCCCGGGACTGTAGCCTACCACAGTTCTCTGCCCACTGGATTCTTCAGGCAAGAATACTGGCATGGGTTGTCATGCCCTCCTCCAGGGGATCTTCTCAATCCAGGGATCAAACCCAGGTCTCCTGCATTGTGGGCAGATTCTTTACCATCTGAGCCACGGAGGAAGTCCTCTTAGTGGACTCGAGCTTGAAAAATTCACCTGCTACGCTTGAACAAGCAAGACACATGCTCTGAGCTGTCTATGCAGACGGTCAAGGAATAGAAACAGGAGTGGCATCCAGGAGTGGAGACTGACCCCCATCAGATAGCCCACAACTGAGGATTTCAGTCCTACAAATCTAAAGAAATGAATACTGCCCACACCTTGAGAATCTATGAATTGGATATTTCCCCAGATGAGCTTCGGATGAGACTACAGTCCTGGCAAACACCTAGAATTTAGCTGAGGATCCTGAAAGAGAAAACTCAGCTAAACTGTAGTCAGATTTCTAAGTCATCAAAACTGAAATAATAAATGTATGCTGTTTAACTTACCAAATTTGTGATTAGCCCTTATACAGCATAGAAAATGAACATATTACCTATTTCTAGTTCTATATACTATAGCCTGAGGGCTTCTTCACTGGCTCAGACAATAAAGAATCTGCCTGTAATGCAGGAGACCTGAGTTCTATCCCTGGGTCTGGAAGATCCCCTGGAGAAGGGAATGACACCCACTCCAGTACTCTAGCCTGGAGAATTCCATGGACAGAGGAGCATGGTGGACTAGAATCCATAAGGTTGCAATGAGTCAGAAACGACTGAGTGACTGACACACAGGCACACAGAGCCTGAGCCCTCTAACCGTAAGACTGATAAAAATATATCAAAGAATGTTTGGAGGAGGGAATAATTTTGATAATAAAACTTGTTTAGAAACTTAAAATTTTGAGTTAGGCATTGTTGAAAATCTTTGCATATACTATATGAATTAGACTTTTGAATGCTGAAGAACTTCAAGGTTCAGCCCTTGGAACTCGCATGTTCTCTATTCTCATTGTCATTGTAGGCCATTGGTTTTCAAGGTGAGAAGCATGTAGTAACTTGTAGTTTTTGAACAAAAATAGAAAAGGAGACAAGAAAAACAAAATGTATCACACATAGTAAAATAAAGTTACCATGGAGCAATACATCTTTTTCCAGTGCTTAGGTCTGTGTACCTTCCTGATGTAAAATGTTATTTTAAGTGTGGATAGTACCAAAAATATTGAGAAACACTGCCCTAGGTGATGCTACCCTGTTTCATGGTATTAAACAGCATCTATTCTAGGATAGAGTCATTTTATGTCAATGTTGTATCTCTAAACTATACTTCTCCAAAATTCAGACCCATTTTCTAACTCTCTGCTCAACATTTCTATTTGAATGAGTAATAATTTTCAAATGTATCGTGTCTAAAATCAGACTCCTGACCTTCTCTATGGACCTTACACCGACTGCCCACAGTCTTCCCAATTTCAAGACAAAACCCAAGAGTCATTCTGATTTTTCTCTTTCTCTCATTCCCCATATCCAATTATCAACAACTTTGTCAATTCTACCTTCAAAATACAGAAGAACCTAACCACGTCATACTATTTCTGAACTCCCATGTGAAGTCAAATCACCACCATCTCTCTGAATACCTGTAATTAAACTTCCTGCCCACTCTCTGCCTCCGCCTTTGCTCATTTCAGTCAGTCTGTTCTCTTCGTGGGTGCAAGAATGATTCTGGAAGTAAATTATTACACCTTTTCTCAATGACCTTTCCTCTGAACTTCTATTGCATCTAGACCCATATTTAACTGATAATAATAAAAATTATTTTTTATATATAGGGGCTTCCCTAGTAGCTCAGACAATAAAAAATCTGTCTGCAATGCTAGAGACCCAGGTTTGATCCCTGGGTCGGGAAGATCCTCTGGAGAAGGAAATGGCACTTCAGTTTTCTTGCCTGGGGAATCCCATGAACAGATGAGCCTGACGGGCTACAGTCCATGGAATCACGAAGAGCTGGACACGACTGAGAAACTAACACACTTTCATCTATGAAATCAAAAATTGTCTGATGTTTGCTGTCAACCATCTGGCAGTTGTGATGCAGCTGCTGCTGCGGCTACTGCTAAGTCGCTTCAGTTGTGTCCGACTCTGTGCAACCCCATAGATGGCAGCCCACCAGGCTCCCCTGTCCTGGGATTCTCCAAGCAAGAACACCGGAGTGGGCTGCCATTTCCTTCTCCAATGCATGAAAGTGAAAAGTGAAAGTGAAGTCACTCAGTCCTTTCCAACTCCTCGAGACCCCATGGACTGCAGCCCACCAGGCTCCTCTGTCCATGGGATTTTCCAGGCAAGAGTGCTGGGATGGGCTGCCATTGCCTTCTCCAATGCATGAAAGTGAAAAGTGAAAGTGAAGTCACTCAGTCCTTTCCAACTCCTCGAGACCCCATGGACTGCAGCCCACCAGGCTCCTCCGTCCATGGGATTTTCCAGGCAAGAGTACTGGAGTGGGGTGCCATCGCCTTCTCTGTGTGATGCAGCACTTGTAGCTTAGTCATGAATAAACCTGGTCATAGCTGCTCACAGCGTCACCACTTCAACTGAATTATAGGTTACATTAGGACTACATATCTTGAGTTTACATCTTCAATAAGTCTCTATTATGATTCAGTGTTTAAATTAGAAGCTATTATGTTTGCAACAAGACCCAGTGGCAGGCCAGAATGGCATGAAGATGAATCTTTGTCTAAATAAACTAAATGAACTCTTTCAATAAATAGAAAATAAAAATATTTAATTGGAAAACTATACTACTGTTTACATGGAAGGTTTGTTTCTTTCTTAGTCATATATGGAATAATGGGCTTCTGAGGTGGCTCAGCAGTAAAGAATCTGCCTGCTAATGAAAGAGATATAAGAGACATGGGTTCAATCCCTGGGCCAGAAAGATCCCCTCGCAACCCACTCCAGTGTTCCTGCCTGGAGAATTCCATGGACAGAGGAGCCTGGTGGGATACCATCCATGGGGCTGCAAAGAGTTGCATGGCACTGAGTACAGCACAGCACAGATACAATAAAGATGAAAGTAACACAGTCTTAAATGTGACAATATATGGTAAAAGACAGGTATAAAAGCCTTATAATGTTCTACATGGCTCTTAAATGCTCTTATCCTGATATCTTCCTGAACTTATCTCTGCAAAATTCTCCCCCTTGCTCACACAGCTTTAGCCATGATGGCCTCCTTGCAGTTCTATGAATATGTCACAAATGCTCATGTAAAGGACTCTGCCTCTGCTCCTCCTTCTACCAATATGATCCCACTCCCTCCACTCCTGTAAGACTTATTCACTAATTTCTTTTAGGTCTTTGCACAAGTGCCATTTTATTAGTGATATCTTCCCTACATATACTATTTAAAATATTCCTGTCCCGCTCAAGTTAGTTTTCTCCATATTCTATTATTTTCTTTTTTGTTTGTTTGTTTACTGTCTTTTTTTCCTCCACTGAAAAGAGCCATAGTGCCTGACACAGAGTAGGTGCTCTTAAAAATGTGTTGAATCAATAAATGAATGAATGAATGAATGAATGGATCTTCACAGAAATCTTATGATACGTATTAATATTATCAATGATAGTGATAATATTATGCTTACTGTACTGATGAAGAAAGGGAGGTGCAGAGAAGCTTGTGAGGGTCGCATTGGTACTAGACTTGTCAGACCCTGGGTTTGACGTGGCTGTAGTGCCTAAACAATGAAACTTTCCTTAGTATCATTTCTCATGGCTCAATATGTGAATACAGTCCAAGGCCACTTGCAAAGATAAAAAAGTAAAACTTGCACAGGGTGATAGCATTCACAAAGCTATCAGAGCTTACTACTGAGACTGAAAAGGCTACCAATCCAGTCTGTAAATACTAATTTTGGAGCAATTTTTCAATTAATTCTGTTATTTTACTAATCCCTTAGAGGTGCCATTGCTTCAGGTATTTCTTCATTTAAGAAATTTAACATTTTACAACAGATTCCTGAAAAATATGAAAGACTCTAAAACTCTAGTAATTAAATACCTAATTCAGGTCCACAAAGGCTCAATTTTACCCAGCATATACTCACGATGTCCACCGAGTCATAGTAGCCTCCTACTCGGCACCAATGCCTGCCTGGTACTTAATACTGGCCAAATAGGGGCCGCTTTTCCATTCTGTTAAAATGATTAAATGGATATGCAGAGAGAAGAGTAAGTCATGGTTGAGTGACTACTGTACTGCAGAGATGATACAAAATTATTTTATAATTTTCCTAGCAGTAATAAACATATTTTCTTGCTTTTAAAATTCTCTACTATCTCAAGGCCTTCTCTAATAATCTCTATAAATAATTACCTGAAATGCACATAGTGTGTTTTGCCTTTGAAAGTCCCATTGAGTTGTTGTAAAGATGGAATAAAGTAATTCATAAATATACTAAGAGCAGTAATTAGCACACAGCAAGCACCCTTAAACACATCATCATTTTTATTACAAATTCTTACATATTTGTATTTAACCTTAGAGTTTGGTCAACTGACAAATTTGGAAGTAGAAAGTAAGGAATTGATTATGTACAACTAAAACTATAAAGTTTACTTACAAAATATGTGCTGTGCCTCATATGAACCCTCAAAAACAAACAACAAAAAAGTCATTTACAAATGAAAGGATAGGCTCCTCACTGATGCTGATTCTGCCAGAAATACTCTTCCTTACTCTCTTCCTGGTCATCTACTTCTTGTTCATTCTTCAGGACGGTGATGAAATGTAGTTCCTCAAGGCACCCTTCCTTGACCCCTAAAGGTGGCCTGATCTACCACTCCCATACTTACTGCAACTGTACTTCAATATCATTCAAAATTAACTTCAAAACTAATTATATCCTAGAATTAGCAAAAGCTCCATGAGAGCAGGTATGAAGTCTTTGTTTCTTCTCCATCTCTGGATCTTAACATTGTTCCTGCTATCTAGTAGGCATTCAACATTATTCACTTAAAAGAATAAATTTAATTACCTTACCCTTGCTAGAAGAGAAACTCAAATGGAAAATCTAAAGGTCTAGAATTTCCATAATATATTTGCATAGAGATACAAATAAAATATTTAGTTCTGTTGTGTTTATTCTTTAGTGGATTTAACTCTTAAATAATGTGTGGGATAATGAAAGATTCTTTTTTCTAGAGCTGAAACAAGATTAAAAGATCACCTACTTCTATCCTCTCATTTAACATCTTTTGTCTTTTCTAAGTAAATAATTTGTGATAAAATGAAAGCTGGCTCTGCCTATTATATAGGTAGACTTTTGATAAGCCTTGATAAGTAATCTAGAATTCACCATACATTCCTATTGACTAAACTGTGCTTTCATGGCACGTGGTCCCAAAGCCCATTTATGATGCAAGAGGAAAAATAAGTGGCATTTGGATCATCTGGATAAGGGGACATTGAAACTTATCTTCAAACAAGTTATCATAGATATTTTTAAACAAGAAAAATAAAAGTTTCAAATTTGGGTCTTCAATTTAACATGCATTGGTACCACTTGAGATAGTTTAAAATAAAGATTCTGGTTACTATATTCAGAAATTCTGATTTAACAGGTCTAGACTATGACTCAGAGACTGACACTTTTTAGAAGCACCCCAAAATCTACAACCACAGTTTGACAAAACTCTTCTGGGCCATAGAAAGGAATATGTGTGTGTGTGTGTGTGTGTGTGTGTGTGTGTGTGTATGTATATATGTGTGTGTGTATATAAATATATATATGTGAACAGTTCAATAGTTTTGGGATTTCTCATTAATCTCTGTCCCCAGCATAGTGTCAGTATTTTCTGAGGAAAGATGAAAATAAACTATATGAGGTTATTTGTGAGGTACTGACAAAATATGATCTCTTAATTTTCCCATATCTTTCTGACAGTGTTAATAACACCATCCAACAGAATGCCTTCTCCCAGAAGGAAGATGAGTGAGATGTAAATTCTTCTGAAACCTATACTACAGAGTTTTAGTGAGACTTGTTAATTCTTTAAAATGAATTAATTAATGTGTAACTAAAGGGACTGAAGAACCAAATAGTGAGCATTAGTTAGTGTGTAACTAAATGATCTGAAGAACAAGATAACAGGCAGGTTAGTTTTGTGAGGAAAATACAAAAAGAAGATAGTTAGGAACTTGGTCAGGTAAGAAGTCCCTCATAATGAAGTTGTCTAGGTGAAACAAGAGATCAGAATGGATGCATTTTATAAGGGAATTAAGTCCAGGAAGGACTAAAAGAAAGTAAAACCAGAGATAAAAAGACAATGTTGTTATTTCCAAACTACCTAGAGCAAGCCTTAAAAAAAATAAATAAATAAATAAAAGCCTTATTCATCCATCCATTCACCTATTCATTTACATTGATATACTCAACAAATGCCTGATGAATACCATGGAACTGGGCCTGGGTATGCCTTGCTTTGGAGAAAAAAGCGGTCAACAGTGCTAAAAGACATGATGATCTCTGTCCCCGTGAAATTCCCATGCAAGCCTGGTCTATCCTGGGGACAGAGAAAATGACAGGGGTATGAAAAGTGAATCTCATTACATAAATTACCCTCAACTTAGCTCTGCAACTAGATAATTATTTTGTATCAGTGATTCAAGAAAAGTCTTTCACATTCAGTTTACTAATCGTAATTCATTCATAACAGTAAAGTTTCAGATATTTTTATAAGCATATTTTGGTAATTTTTTTAAAAACTATTCTTTAAAAAAATTCATATATTTTAACACTTCTTTTAGAAATAATCTTCATCAGATAGAGCCTCATACTGAATGGGATCATCCAGGCAGGTGATGCATCCATTGACCTATTTAGGATATTCATTGATTTGAATCTACCACATGAGGATCACATCTAACGCATTTTCTAGTGGGAGTCATAGACTTTTACAGTTGGGAGGATCTTTGAGAAATATATTTTATGCCTCCTTCTATTCTAAGTTGCATAATATGTGGTCTAGAGCAGAATTTTACAAATTGTGACCCATTCATGGATGGTGAAATCAATTTAGTGATTTGTGACCAGCATCTCTTTTCAATGAAATAGAGCAGAAAGTAGAGTCCACTGTCTGATACAAAAGATATTATTCTGTGAAAAACATTTTTTCAGTTTTTAACATACTGTGTATGTTAGTATACTGTGTATTGTCTATACTGTGGTACCATGGAAAATGTGTTGGAGCATACTCTAAACACTTTGGGAGTGACTGGTTAAGAGCTGTTACATCACAATCGGGGAGCAAGGCCTCTAGTTTTCTACCTAGCCCAGTCTTACCTGGCAGGAAAAATCTTTTTTTGTATGAAAATGGATGAGCAATATCAAGTGAATGTACTTCCCTTAAGAGATTTTTATAGCTTAAAAATTAAAACTATTTACCTTTAATCTTTTCCATAAATCTTTGAACCATAAAGTCTAGCAGAAGATAAACATAAGCATTTCAGACCAGATCACATCAAATTCTATTAAAACCAAAGTTCACTCACAATGTCCACTAACTCTAAGGATTGCCATGGCATCAGCATATCAAATTGTCTAACTAAAGTTTCTTTTATTAGATGTTCCCTTAATGAACTTCTCATGACAATGCAGTACAAAGATGGGCTTAGCAGTGGTTACAAACCATCTGCTGAGGCTGGAGTCACTTAATAAACAAGTAGTGTGTAATGGCTGCTGGAGGCAAAATCAAACACTAGAAATGAATTCAGGTCCTGAGATCAAAGGCACAGTTTCATTGATTAATGTGTCAGGATAAACATTCTGAGGCAGTCCTGTCCTTTCAGTGCCTTCACTGTGCTTCCGTTGCTAAGATATCTTCATAAAGATGCACGGCAATTATTCACCTTGGAACAGTAGGCAATAAATGAGTACAGAAGAAGGGAAAAATTAAAAGGCCAACTTATCAAATAATAATCTAAGCCACATTTATACTTCACTCTGATTGCAGCATTTTCTCTTGGGCTTAAGGATACATTTGGCTCCCAGCAACACTAAAGCTCATTATAATCATTATTAAAATAACACTCTTCTTAAGTCAGCAGGAGTTGGGTGTCTTGTTGAAGCTATGCATTCAGCCCCTAGAAAGAAGGAGAATCAGGCAGTGCATCAAGTAACCCCTCAGGACAAACCTGAATGGGCTCTGATAAGCTCCAAGGGGGTGCCATCTGAGGTTTTCTGTAGGCAAAGAGATTCTGCTACCTCTTTCTTGCTATATATCAGTAGGGCTTAGGCTGCTCTAAGAGAGAGACGGGAGTTTAAATGAGTCACTTCTTATAGATTGTATAGGTGATGTGTGTGCAGTCTAAGTGGCTTCAGTCATGTCTGATTCTGCAACCCTATGGACTATAGCCCACCAGGCCTGTCTGTCTATGGGTTTTTCTAGGTAAGAATATTGGAGTGGGTTGCCATGCCCTCCCCCAGGGAATCATCCCAACCTAGGGATCGAACCAACATCTCTTGCCTGCATTGGCAGGCAAATTGTTTACCACTAGCACCACCTGGGAAGCCTTATATAGATGATACTTTAACTGAAATGCAGATGTTTTGTATATATGGTATATATTATACATAAAAAACCCCTGTTGACACTCATGTGTTCAGGTAAAATGAATGTATATAAAAAATCTGTGACATCTTTCCAGTAAATGAGAAATATTTTAAAGTCAGAATTTAAAAATGTCAGTAAAGATTAATTCCTTTAAATCCCTTTTCTAAAACTTCAAACTCATTCTCTCAACAGCTCTTGCATATAGTCAGTTTTGACAGGAAACCAATAAAAAGCTGTAAACTCAATTTTATTTTGTTTTTTAAAATAACTCAAAGCTTTTTATATTAATAGTAGAATTGTTTTATGAATATCTCTATCTATTATAAACATGTTTATTTATTAGGCATTTTAAAAAGCCTCCAAATAATTTACAATACAACTCTCTGCTGTCTTATTTAAATTGTTTTTGTTCAGCAAAAGTTGAAAAAATTCATTAAGTCTAAATAAAGACAAAAATAACTCTGAAATCCTGTTTTCCTAGTGTTACAACATAACAGAACAAGATTTTATTTTTGCATTTAAACTATCAGCCAATGCAGTGTGTGAAAAAGTTTATATATTTTTGACTAATAAACTTTTCATCTATAAAAACAAAGCATGCTACTTATTTAAGTAATTTTTCTTAGCAATGCAGTATCAGAAAGTATAATAAGAACTCTATATAATGGTCAATGGATAGAAAATGAAGAGAAACTGAAGTCAAGGTTGTTTGTAATAAAAAGAATGTAAAACCTTTCTCCTTTTATAGAGAAATAGTACCTTTTGCTACCTTCATTCTGTTATGGTATAATACCAGACCCTCAAATGTTGAAGTTCTTTACTAAGTGAGATGAATCACACCAAGAAAACTGTTTGTTGACTGTGGACCAAGGTAAAAAGAAATGGAATATTTATTTTCCTATTCTTCTCTTGGTACCAGAACCGTGGACTTAACAATAAATTCTGAGCAGAAATAGTCTGTATAATAGTTGTGGAATGGGGCATGAAACATGCCCCATTATGTTATGTGGAGGCCATCAAACATGAATATTTTAAGTTCTTATAGGGCAAAACAAATTATAATGTCCAAATTTATACTTAGGAAATAAATTGAAAAAGAATATGAAACAATCATTTGAGGGAAGGCCTGTATTTGTATTTACAGAAATGAAGAAATATCTACTCAGATTCCACCTGAGTAGAATGCATCCACTTCTTTCTTTCCCCACTGATGGGCCATTTTCTGGAGGCTACTCTGACTTCCTGATTGGATTTTAGGAAGTGCTTCCAAAGGGGTTGCCAGAAACTTCCTTCCACCTCTTCCCTATGTTGTACCAAAAGGAAGCAAAGAGTAGTCCCCCACAGCTTCGCTCTTACCATGTGGTTATTCTAAAAATGCCTGGCAGTCTAACCTCCCTAACACCTGTAACGGACATTTCTGATCTTACCCCTGCTCACTTTTCTCTTTATCTTCTACCAACAGTTGCACTGTCTTCAGCCAACTCCCGCATTTTTCTCCAGCAATATTATGCGACTTGAATTTTCTCAAAGTATCCTGGGCTTCCCAAGTGGCCCTAGTGGTAAAGAATCCATCCACCAATATAGGAGATATAAGAGACACAGTTTCGATCCCTTGGTCGGGAAGATTCCCTGGAGAAGGAAATGGCAATCTGCTCCAGTATTCTTGTCTGGAGAATCCCCTAGACAGAGGAGTCTGGCAGGCTATGGTCCATAGGGTCACAGAGTTGGACAGACTGAAGCGACTTAGCACCCATGCATCCTGGGAACGTGCTGTACCCTCAAATTTTGATACCCTCCCCCACTCTCTTCTCAGGTTAAACCACATTTTTTCAGGATCTAGTTCACAGATTCCATTCTCTAGAAAGGTATCTTTCATTCACAGAGTAAATGGGTTCTCATTACTCATTATGAGCAGCAACCTATACACACTTCTATCTGCTGCAAAATAATTACCATAGCATGTTACAAGAGCCTATTTGCTGCTGCCTGTTTAGTTGCAAAGTCATGTCCAACTCTTTAAGACCCCATGGACTATAGTCTGCCAGGCTCCACTATCCATGGGATTTCCCAGGTAAGACTACTGGAATGGGTGGCCATTTTCTCCTCCAGGAGATCTTCCCAACCCAATGACTGAACACGTATCTCCTGCGTGGCAGGAGGTTCTTTACCACTGAGCCACCTAGGAAGTGAGAGCCTGTTTACTCAAGAGCCTATATACTATTTAATGTATTTGTTGTCATTCAGCCATTCAGTTGTGTCTGACTCTTGGTGACCCCATGGACTACAGCATGCCAGGCTTCCCTGTCCTTCACCTCCTGAAGTTTGCTCAAACTCACGTCCACTAAGTCGGGGATGCCATCCAATTATTTCATCCTCTGTCATCCCCTTCTTCTAGCATCTTCAATCCTTCCCAGCATTAGGCCTTCTCTGTTGAGTTGGCTTTTCTCATCAGATGGCCAAAGTATTCGAGCTTCAGCATCAGGCCTTCCAATGAATATTCAGGACTGATTTTCTTTAGGATGGACTGGTTGGACCTCCTTACAGTCCAAAGGACTCTCAAGAGTCTTCTCCAATGCCACATTTCAAAAGCATCAATTCTGCAGTGCTCAGCTTTCTTTGTAGTCCAACCCTTACATCCATACATAAATACTAGAAAAACCATAGCTTTGACAGTATGGACCCTTGTTGGGAAAGCAATATCTCTGCTTCTTAATATGCTGCCTAGGTTTGCAATAGCTTTTCTTCCAAGGTTTTTTTTTTTTTTAAATTAAATGTTTCCTTTTTATTTATTTATTTTTTTTTTTTTTTTAATTTTAAAATCTTTAATTCTTACATGCGTTCCCAAACATGACCCCCCCTCCCACCTCCCTCCCCACAACATCTCTCTGGGTCATCCCCATGCACCAGCCCCAAGCATGCTGCACCCTACGTCAGACATGGACTGGCGATTCAATTCTTACATGATAGTATACATGTTAGAATTCCCATTCTCCCAATTTCATGGCTATAGTCAACATCTGCAGTGGTTGTGGAGCCCTCCAAAATAGGCTGTTACTGTTTTCTTTGTTTCCCTATCTATTTACTGTGAAGTGATGGGACCAGATGCCATGGTCTTCGTTTTCTGAATGTTGAATTTTAAGCCAGCTTTTTCACTCTCCTCTTTAATGTGTGTGTATATATATTAATTTTATATTGACATATAGTTGATTGATTTGTGTTACTTTCAGGTATACAGCAAAGTGATTCAGTTAGACATATACGAGTATCTACTTTTTTCAAATTCTTTTCTCATATAGGTTATTACAGAGTATTTAGCATTGTTCCTTGTGCTGTACAGTAGGTCCCTGATGGTTACTTATTTTAAATATAACAGCATGCATATGTCAATTGCCAAATCCCAATGTATTCCTCCACCCTATTTTTCTCTGCTGCTGCTGCTACTACTGCTAAGTTGCTTCAGTTTTGTCTGACTCTGTGCGACTCCATAGATGGAAGCCCACCAGGCTCCCCCGTCCCTGGGATTCTCCAGCAAGAACACTGGAGTGGGTTGCCATTTCCTTCTCCAATGCATGAAAGTGTAAAATTGTTTTCTTAGTCAATAAGCCTGTTTCTGTTTTGTAAATAACTTCTTTTGTATCTTTTTTTATTCCACACATGAGCAATATTTGTCTTTCTCTTTCTGACTTATTTCATATAGCCTATATACTCCTTAGTGTTCTCCAATTGACTTGCAATTTGTTTGAGACCAAGAGTAGCATTTTTCTAATCACTTTCTCTCCTAGCCTAAAGATTAATATAATAGTTAAAATTATGGAATACAAATATGGTGTCAAGCACAGTTCTAAGCAATCTGCGTCCAATAAATCTCACAACAATCTTTGTGATGGAAATACTTTTTTCCAGGGGAAGAAATCAAGAATTGGAGAGGCCAACCAGGGTTGTAGCTGTCACTGATGGAAAAGAATTTTGAACACTATGTCATTTGCTCACAGAATCCATTTTCTTAAACGCCATTTTTTAAAGTCCTTAACAAAGATTTTATAAATGAGTTAGTGAAAGTTTATATCCTTAGAGTTATCAACGCTTGCATTTCCTCTTTTAAGACATTCTCAGCTGAGCTAATGATATAAAACAAAAATATGAGTGTTTTTAAAACATCGTTATAACCAATTATCACAACAAATGTAATGTAATTTGAATCTTAAGTTAATATCCTCAAAAAACTGGTTACAAATATATCCACATTATTCTTTGCCATCAAACAGCCAACCCTCTTTTCCTTAGCTTATTTGTTCCTTCATATTTCTCTTTTATCTTTGTATCTTTGACCATCTCTATCAAGGTTGTGTGTGTTAGTCACTTAGTCTTGTCCAATTCTTTGTGACCTCATGGACCTTAGCCCACCAGGCTCCTCAGTTTGTGGAATTCACTAGGCAAGAGTACTGGAGTGGGTTGCCATACCCTTATCCAGGGGATCTTCCCAAACCAGGGATGGAACCCAGGTCTCCTGCACTGCAGGCAGATTCTTTACTATCTGAGCTACCAGGGTAGCCCCAGTCATATTTCCTTTATCTTTGTATC
This sequence comes from Ovis aries, assembly GCF_016772045.2. Classification (NCBI taxonomy): domain Eukaryota; kingdom Metazoa; phylum Chordata; class Mammalia; order Artiodactyla; family Bovidae; genus Ovis; species Ovis aries. The sequence continues at coordinate 214,437,216 of NC_056054.1, forward strand.
CTTGACCATCTCTACCATGGTTGGAGGGAACAAAATATAAAAACCATGACTTTTGGGAATAAAGCCATAAAATATCATCAAAACATTTTTATAGTATCTAAGGAGTGCATATGTAACCGCTTAATGAAAGTAAAGATAAAGAATCATGCCATTATATATACTGCTAATAGTTAAGATCTATTGAGTACAGACAGGTGTAGGCAGCATTCTAAACACCTTGGAAACCTCAGTTAAGTTCAGTTGCTCAGTCAGGTACAACACTTTTTGACCCCATGAACTGCAGCATGCCAGCGTTCCCTGTCCATCACCAACACCCAGAGCTTGCTCAAACTCATGTCCATTGAGTCAATGATGCCATCCAACCATCTGATCCTCTGTCATCCCCTTCTCCTCCTGCCCTCAATCTTTCCCAGCATCAGGGTCTTTTCAAATGAGTCAGCTCTTCACATCAGGTGGCCAAAGTATTAGAGTTTCAGCTTCAACATCAGTCCTTCCAATGAATATTCAGGACTGATTTCCTTTAGGATGGACTGGTTGGATCTCCTTGCAGTCCAAGGGACTCTAAAGAGCATTCTCCAACACTACAGTTCAAAATCATCAATCCTTCTGTGCTCAGCTTTCTTTATAATCCAACTCTCACATCTATATATGACTGCTGGAAAAACCATAGCCTTGACTAGATGGACATTTGTTGGCAAAGTAAAGTCTCTGCTTTTGAATATGCTGTCTAGGTTGGTCATAACTTTTCTTCCAAGGAGCAAGCGTCTTTTTATTTCATGGCTGCAATCACCATCTGCAGTGATTTTGGAGCCCCCCAAAATAAAGTCTCTCACTGTTTTCACTGTTTCTGCATCTACTTGCCATGAACTGATGGGACCAGATGCCATGATCTTCGTTTTCTGTATGTTGAGCTTTAAGCCAACTCTTTCACTCTCCACTTTCACTTTCATCAAGAGGCTTTTAGTTCTTCTTCACTTTCTGCTATGAGAGTGGTGTCATCTGCATATCTGAGATGATTGATATTTCTCACAGCAATCTTGATTCCAGTTTGTGCTTCATCCAGCCCTGCATTTCTCATCATGTACTCTGCATATAAGTTACATAAGCAGGGTGACAATATACAGCCTTGACAACTCCTTTTCCTATCTGGAACAAGTCTGTTGTTCCATGTTCAGTTCTAACTATTGTTTCCTAACCTGCATAGAGATTTCTCAAGAGGCAGGTCAGGTCGTCTGGTATTCCCATCTCTTTCAGGATTTTCCACAGTTTATTGTGATCCACACAGTGAAGGCTTTGGCATAGTCAATAAAGCAGAAATACATGTTTTTCTGGAACTCTTTTGCTCTTTCGATGATCCAGCAGATGTTGGCAATTTGACCTCTGGTTCCTCTGCCTTTTCTAAAACCAGCTTGAACATCTGGAAGTTCATAGTTCATGTATTGTTGAAGCCTGGCTTGGAGAATTTTGAGCATTAAAGAGTACAGAAAGGTCAAATAAATTTTCCAAAGTCAGCCATATAGTAAGTAAGTGGTGAAGCTGGGATTCAAAGCCAGGCAATCTGGCCATATATTGCAGGATTATTATAATTTTGAAAATGGAAAGAATTTATAATTTTACCAAAAAGGAGGGCAATTTTCAGTGTCCTAAGCATCAAATCTGAAAATAAAGCTAACAGTTGTGTCATCCTTTTCCTTCCCTTAAATGTTCTACTCTTACACGTACTAACTCATTAGCACTTTTCTCTTTGCAGATAAAGAAAAAATAAAGTTCATTTTTAAATAAATGAGAACTATGTTACGAAACCATGTGTCTCTGTAATTTGTAAACCCCAAGATGGGAATAGTTTATTGAGTAAAGAAAACACTGATAAAGTATACATTTTCTTATGTTTTCCCCATTTAGGACCTATCATTTTTTAAAATTCTGATTCCATATTATCATAGGATTCCCAGGGATATGGCAACAGCTGTTTTTTGTAATGTTTCATATCAGCCTCCATGTGAATCAGCACAAAGAGAGAATATTTTGATGTCTGCCTAGAATTATGAAAATGCAATCTTATTTAAAGTAATAGTTCACTTGAAATCACAATTTAATTGTATTGCTTGATGAGCAGTCTCTTAAATTATACTTCTGTCTCTTTGTCTTTGGGTTTATCACTGTCTCTAACCTGGCAGCTGCTATATAATCTCTGATTTTCTCTTTCTTCATGTCTGTGTGTCCTCTCGTTTTCATTTTTTCTTGCTGTTTTACAGTTCTCTCCACCCATGCCAATCTGTTTTGAAATGTTGAAATCGCTGGTGGCTCAGCAGGTAAAGAATTTGCCTGTAATACAGGAGACCCAGGTTCAGTATCTGGGCTGGAAGATCCCCTGGAGAAGGGAATGGCAACCCACTCCAGTATTCTTGCCTGGAGAATCCCCTGGGCCGAGATGCCTGGCAGGCTATAGTCCATGGGGTTGCAAAGAGTTGGAAACGACTGAGCGACTAACACTTAAGTTTGCTCATCTTAACTTAAAAGTTTGAATTTTAATACTTCAAGTTAAAAGAAATTTTATTTATAAGGTTTTGTTTAGTTCTTACTTGTAGGATTGGTGGTATTTGATAATTAGTAATAGTAATGATATGATAGCAATATCAGCTACAATGGGCTAGGCATGATTTGTTCTAAGCACATCCCATGTATTAATTCATTTACTATTAATGAGATCCCTAGGAACTGAATTCTATTATCTCCATTTTATATCGAGAAATCTAAGGTCCAACAAAGTAAAACAACTTTCTTGAGGTCACACATGTGGTGGTGAGCTAGTTTCTGAACCCAGACAGCTCAGCTACTGTGCTAAAAGACTAGACAAGCTTATTGATTCAGAATCTTAAGAGTAGTGAGTTTAATCACAGCTAATAAAGAGTAGGTAGCTTAGGCTTGAAATTCAACAAACAGGCTTGAAATTCAAACAAACTCCTTCTTCTTACTAGCTATGTGTTCCTAGGCAAGCAATTCATCTTCTCTAAATTTCAGTTTCCTTAGATATACCTGCACATCCAAGTATAATACCTTCCTCACTATAAAAATGAAGTGAACTAAAACCAAAAAATCACTGTCATATACCACATGTCTTATGAATTATTATTTGGCAAAGCCACGGAAGACTGTCCATTACTTCCTGATCTACATTCCATTCACTTTCTAAAGCTGCTTAAAAGCAGGAACCAAATAATACACCATGGCTCTTGACAAACGTCAGATTCAAAAGTAACATGACCTGCATCGTTCTGTGCCCTCACAATTTTCTATTGCTCACTCTCTGACCCACTCAGTGAGCTGTGGTCTCAGAATCGCTTCAAACTTGGACAAGGATTGTCGCTGCTCTGGGGAAGTGCTGTTGCTTAGTCTTTGGGGTGGCATCCAGACAGTCCCATCGCCAGTTAAGTTCTGGCTCTAACCATACCTTATCCTTAGGTAGCTGGGCTCCATTTCATGGGGACTCAGTAGCACCTTGTTGGGCCAGTTCCTGTAACAAGCATAAGCAGCCGCCATACTCAACATACTCAGCAGGTACTCATGATGCCATACTGTGCTTAGTCGCTCAGTTGTGTCTGACTCTTTGTGATCCCATGGACTGTAGCCCACCAGGCTCCTGTCCATGGGATTCCCCAGGCAAGAATACTGGAGTGGTTTGCCATGCCCTCCTGCAGGGGAGTCTTCCCAACCCGGAATTGGACCCAGGTCTCTCGCACTGCTGGAAGATTCTTTACCATCTGAGCCACCAGGGAATCCCAAGAATACTGGAGTGGGTAGCCTATGCCTTCTCCAGGGGAACTTACCAAGCCAAGAATTAAGGCGGGGTCTCCTGCATTGCAGGCAGACTCTTTATCAGCTCAGCTACTTGGGAAGCCCAGCAGTTACCCATAAGAGCAGGTAAAAGATAGAATGGTGGACACACATCCCCTGGCAAAAGAACAAGTCTCTTCAGCCTACAGTTTTTATTTAACCCTTTGTTGATCTGAACCTAGTAATATGAACACTATGAGCCTTCCTGCCTTTCAGTTCAGTTCAGTTGCTCAGTCGTGCCCGACTCCTTGTGACACCATGAACCATATCAGGCATCCCGGTCCATCACTAACTCCCAGAGTCCGCCCAAAACCCATATCCATCGAGTCGGTGATGCCATCCAACCATCTCATCCTTTGTCATCCCCTTCTCCTCCTGCCTCCAATCCCTCCAGCATCAGGGTCTTTTCAAATGAGTCAGCTTTTCACATCAGGTGGCCAAGGATTGGAGTTTCAGTCTCAACATCAGTCCTTCCAATGAACATCCAGGACTGATCTCCTTTAGAATGGACTGGTTGGATCTCCTTGCAGTCCAAGGGACTCTTCTTCTCCAGCACCACAGTTCAAAAGAATCAATTCTTCTGTGCTCAGCTTTCTTTATAGTCCAACTCTCACATCCACATATGACCACTGGAAAAACCATAGCCGTGACTAGACGGATCTTTGTTGGCAAAGTAATGTCTCTGCTTTTTAATATGCTGTCTAAGTTGGTCATAACTTTCCTTCCAAGGAGTAAGCGTCTTTTAATTTCATGGCTGCAGTCACCATCTGCAGTGATTTTTGAGCCCCCCAAAATAAAGTCAGCTACTGTTTCCTCTGTTTCTCCATCTATTTGCCATGAAGTGATGGGACCAGATGCCATGATCTTCGTTTTCTGAATGTTGAGCTTTAAGCTAACTTTTTCACTCTTCTCTTTCACTTTCATCAAGAGTCTCTTTAGTTCTCCTTCACTTTCTGCCATATGGGTGGAGTCATCTGCATATCTGAGGTTATTGATATTTCTCCTGGCAATCTTGATTCCAGCTTGTGCTTCCTCCAGTCCAGCGTTTCTCATGATGTACTCTGCAAATAAGTTAAATAAGCAGGGTGACAATATACAGCCTTGACGTACTCCTTTTCCTATTTGGAACCAGTCTGTTGTTCCATGTCCAGTTCTAACTGTTGCTTTATGACCTGGATACAGGTTTCTCAAGAGCCTGCCTTTATATGTCAGCAAAGAGACATGCAGTAAGTAGTAGCTTTCACTCTCTTGTTTCATTGGGGGACTTCTTTTCTTTATGCCCCATTTAAAAAAAATAACTTTATTTATATATTTAGTTTTGGCTGTGTTCAGTGTTGCTGCTCAGGGTTTTCTCTGGTTGTGGAGAGCAGGGGATATTCTCAAGTTGTCATGTGCAGGCTTCTCATTGTGGTGGCGTCTCTTGTTGTGCTAAGTTGTTCCATGGCAAGTGAGATCTTCCTGGATCAAAGATTGAACACAGGTCTCCTGCAATGGCAGGTAGATTCTTTGCCACTGAGACACCAGGGAAGTCCTATGCTCCGTGTGTTGACTTGAGAGATTGTCCTTTATCTCCCTGACTTGGAAAGCAAGTTACACACTAATTTTTCTTCCCTACCACCAGAAACAAATGAATAACCCTACTGGTTTTAAGCCAGAAAACATCCAAGTTGGGATACCTGTGAAACAGTATCCTGAGTCATTTAAATCTAAACAGACGGCCCAAATGAGCTTAACAATACCAGGTACTCACCATAAAATCAATATTATCATTTCTCCTACAAATGTTAGCATCACTTGATTGTGTGTTTTTCCTGTTTTCTCAATTTAGAATTAGGCAATCTCTGTACCTTCTAATCTGCATAGGTAAACACTGAATATTAAATATGTATGAAAAGTGAGAGTCTGAGTTCTGGAGTTTCAAACTTATAGCTCATAGCAGTGTTTAGTTTCACTGGCACAGTACTTTATTCACAAGAGTTCTAACAGATGCCTTTAGGAGGTGTATGGATTCCCAGGTCGACTCAGGAACCACGAGTCCCTATCATCTTTAGACTGTTAATATCTATTCTCTTACGTGCTGTGCTAAGTCACTTCAGTGGTGTCTGACTCCTTGTGGCCCCATAGACTGTAGCTCACCAGGCTCCTCAGTCCATGGGATTCTCCAGGCAAGAATACTGGAGTGTGTAGCCATTTCCTTCTCTACTATTCTCATATAGTACTGCTCTATTAAAGCAGAAGATATTAAGAAGAGATGGCAAGAATACACAGAAGAACTGTACAAAAAAGATCTTCACGACCCGGATAATCACGATGGTGTAATCACGCATCTAGAATCAGACATCCTGGAATGTGAAGTCAAGTGGGCCTTAGAAAGCATCACTACGAACAAACCTAGCGGAGGTGACGGAATTCCAGTTGAGCTATTTCAAATCCTGAAGGATGATGCTGTGAAAGTGCTGCACTCAATATGCCAGCAAATTTGGAAAACTCAGCAGTGGCCACAGGACTGGAAAAGGTCAGTTTTCATTCCAATCCCAAAGAAAGGCAATGCCAAAGAATGCTCAAACTACCACACAATTGCACTCATCTCACATGCTAGTAAAGTAATGCTCAAAATTCTCCAAGCCAGGCTTCAGCAATATGTGAACTGTGAACTTCCAGATGTTCAAGCTGGTTTTAGAAAAGGCAGAGGAACCAGAGATCAAATTGCAAACATCTGCTTGATCATGGAAAAAGCAAGAGAGTTCCAGGAAAATATCTATTTCTGTTTTATTGACTATGCCAAAACCTTTGACTGTGTGGATCACAATAAACTGTGGAAAATTCTGAAAGAGATGGGAATACCAGACCACCTGACCTGCCTCTTGAGAAATCTGTATGCAGGTCAAGAAGCAACAGTTAGAACTAGACATGGAACAACAGACTGGTTCCAAACAGGAAAAGGAGTACGTCAAGGCTGGATACCCTGCTTATTTAACTTCTATGCAGAGTACATCATGGGAAACGCTGGACTGGAAGAAACACAAGCTGGAATCAAGATTGCCGGGAGAAATATCAATAACCTCAGATATGCAGATGACACCACCCTTATGGCAGAAAGTGAAGAGGAACTAAAAGGTCTTGATGAAAGTGAAAGAGGAGAGTGAAACAGTTGCCTTAAAGCTCAACATTCAGAAAACAAAGATCATGGCATCCGGTCCCATCACTTCATGGGGAAACAGTGGAAACAGTTTCAGACTTTATTTTTGGGGGCTCAAAATTACTGCAGATGGTGACTGCAGCCATGAAATTAAAAGATGCTTACTCCTTGGAAGAAAAGTTATGACCAACCTAGATAGTATATTCAAAAGCAGAGACATTACTTTGCTGACTAAGGTCCGTCTAGTCAAGGCTATGGTTTTTCCAGTAGTCGTGTATGGATATGAGAGTTGGACTGTGAAGAAAGCTGAGCACTGAAGAATTGATGCTTTTGAACTATGGTGTTGGAGAAGAATCTTGAGAGTCCCTTGGACTGCAAGGAGATCCAACCAGTCCATTCTGAAGGAGATCAGCCCTGGGATTTCTTTGGAAGGAATGATGCTAAAGCTGAAACTCCAGTACTTTGGGCACCTCATGTGAAGAGTTGACTCATTGGAACAGACTTTGATGCTGGGAGGGATTGGGGGCAGGAGGAGAAGGGGATGACAGAGGATGAGATGTCTGGATGGCATCACGGACTCGATGAACGTGAATCTGACTGAACTCTGGGAGTTGGTGATGGACAGGGAGGCCTGGCGTGCTGCGATTCATGGGGTCGCAAAGAGTTGGACATGACTGAGCTACTGAACTGAGCTTAACTGATTCTTTCATAGTACTTAATTGGTTCTTTTTTTTGAAATTTATTTTATTTTTTAAAATTTTTGTTGGAGTATAGTTGGATATACAATGTTGTGTTAGTTCCAGATGTAGAGCAATAGTTATACATGCTTTCGAGTCTGCAAAGCCTGAATTAGATTCCTCTAAAACTATGTATTATTTCCAAACTGTCTCAGGTATAAAGGATTTCATTGTGAAAAGAATCTCAGTTAGTAAAAAATTTACAGATACAATTATAAATTTAATTTTTCATTAATTTAACAAAAGCTCTGCTATCTGAGACACTGCACTTGTGCACTGTGAGGCATGCAGTGATCCCTGGAGATACAGACGTAATATTCTGCATATACCAAGGTTTAGAAAATTAAATTGTCTTTAAGCAATATGACTCACTTTTTTATATGACAATTGGAAATATTCAGAAACACTGCATTAAAACTAGGTTTTGGTACTTAAATACTGAAAAGTTAGACTGTGTTAAGACAGTCAAACAAGAAAGAAAAGAGTGAATCCTGGGAAATCAGTGCAGAGGGTTTTGTTTAGTTTTGACTTGATTAATGTGATAGGAATATAGTTAATAATGTATTAAATGAAATGTTAAACATGACAATAATGAGATTCCTGAATCTACAGGATTCCAAAGAAGTCAACAAGGTACATACTAGTCCTTTTCTATTTTATGTAAAGCGAATATTTTCTATTGTCATCTTTTGTTATGTTCATTTAAATTTTCCTATAATAACATGTTAAATATATATTCATTCATTAAATATTTGAAAATCTATGGATCAGTTGTGTCTACTGAATGCCAAATTTAATTAAAGATAAGTCCATCACCAGTTTGGCATAGTATAGAAGCAAAAGTAATATTGGGTGGATGAATATTTAAATTTCAACATATAAGTACTGTATTAGATATTTATACCTTTAAAGTCTACAAATGGCCTTATGTTTTAAATATACTACAAAAGAACTGAAAGGACAAAATCTTTTTAAAATATTGATTTCATCTCCAAGCAAACCAAGGTTAACAATTTGATACATATGCTTCGAACAATTTATGTTCTTCTATATCCCTGGATCGGGAAGATCCCCTGGAGAAGGAAATAGCAACCGACTCCAGTATTCTTGCCTGGAGAATCCCACGGACAGAGGAGGCTGGTAGACTACAGTCCACAGGGTCACAAAGAGTCAGACACAACTGAGCGACTTCACTCACTATATACATACTTGTATAATGTGTACAGGTTTGGTTATTAGTCCTGTTAGACAAATACCAAGACTTTCCTCACAGGCACATATACCCAAAGCTGTAGCTATGTCCGCATGAATTAATTGGTACACTCTGTGACTCTGACATATAAGATTTCTCGATAACTCCATACTCTATAAATGTGTTAAAAAAAAATGCCACAACTCAACACACCCCACCATAGTATAGAAAATCCTTGTTTCTAAAGCAAAATTAATATACCACATAATGCACTGGTTTAAATATAAATGGTGGCTCAGTAGTAAGTCATCTGCCTGCCAATGCAAGAGACACAAGAGACATGAGTTTGATCCCTGGGTCAGGAAGATCCCTTGGAGGAGGAAACAGCAACATACTCCAGTATACTTGCCTGGAAAATTCCATGGACAGAGGAGCCTGGCAGGCCTCAGTCCATGGGGTTGCAAGAGTCGGGTACAACTGAGCACGCACACACATCTTCTTTTTAAATTATATAATGTGTATAAAATTTAAAATTAGTATATTAGACTTATCATTATCATTGAGATATTTGTAGCATTATCTATTGGTATCTCTGGGATATATTCAAGAGTGTCAAGTATCATCATTACCACCCCCTGACCCAGGTGAGGTGGGCCCCTGGGCCCTCTACTTTACAAGGCCTATCTATGACTCCCTACAATTCTACATTCCTTAAGTGACAACGAATCTGCAGGGCCAAATGGATGTGACCACTTGCAGTTTATGATACTTTTCTAGAACTTTTTCCAGGATAGATAAAACTCTGACATTTCCTGCCCTAATCCTAAACTTGATCTTGGACCTTGTAAGACTCTTTCCTGATCCATCCTCCTGAAGATAGACTATGTGTATTCCCAGACCAGAAGGTTGGCCAAGACAGAGCTTTGGGGTCTGGGAAGTTGCATCAGGAATTCATTAGAATCAGAGCACATGATTTCTTGCGGTGCAACACTGAGCGGAGGGTGGGAAAGTGACTCCTCAAGCAACAAATGGGAGGCCTCTTCAGTAAAGGTCTGAGGTAGAAGTCCAAGAGTTAGAGAATTCTAAATTCAAACCTGAGCTTCTGAGTCATTATGAAAGTGTATTTATCCAGAAGAACATATTTAACAGTTTCTTATTTTGCAATTCTTTAATAATTTGCTGATTTCCCACAAAAAGTTAGGGGTAAGGCTACATATGATTAATACTCTTAACCTCAATGTAAAATTGTCATGATCAAAATATAATTTCTTATATAATTGCTAATATAAATTTAATCTGACTATAAGAGATTTTGCCTGTCACTGTTAATTAAAACTGTACTTTGTCATCTGTGATAATCCATTTATAACGGTAAAAGTCGTTAATTTTGGAACCAATAACAAATTACAAAGTGTAATTGCAAGGGCTGTTTTATTTCTAAGGATAGGTAGCAAAATTGCCTTAATATTCAACAACGGTGAGGTAATTTCAAGTGTTACCATATTCCTATCTCACAGTCCATTGGGTTTAGTATTGGCAGCAGGCAGTGCTATAATTTTTCAGTTTCTTAATTAGATTTAGCCATTAATTTAACTATTCTATCATATAGGAAAGAGAGTATAACCCTATTTGTGAGTTGATTTTTCTTTCAGCTTTTACTAAACAATCTCTGATGGATGCATATGGTTTAACATTTATAACTGGAATCTTGTTATCTATTTATGTACTTAAGATTCACATCACTGTGAACACATGGGGAGAAGGGGACTCAGTCTCCTTGTTTACTTCCTACTGACATAAAAATTTACATCTTAACTCTAATATTTATGATTATAGAAAAATGAACAAAGCACTTGTCAAACTATTATTTATTCTTCATTTATTATTTATTTGGGAAGTATATTGTTATTACCTTCATTTCATAGATGAATTAAGCTAACATTCACAGAAGAAGTGGAACAGCCTCAAAATCACACAGCAAGAAAGTGACAAATTCTCTGATTCCACATCCTGTTTTTTCCAAAACACCATATTTCTCAAAAATCACACTTTTTGTGGCAGAAAACAATGGGAATTCATAAACAGAAAAAACTGACATTACCTTCCCTAAATTAGTAAATATTGCCAAATCATAAGCTATTTGATTATGATGAGATGGCTCAGTGGCATCACTGACTCAATGGACATGAGTTTGAGTAAACTCTGAGAGTTGGTGATGGACAGAGAGGCCTGGTGTGCTGCAGTCCATGGGGTCGCAAAGAGTCGGACACGACTAAGCGACAGAACTGAACTGAACAGAAGCTATCCATGGAGGATAAGATGTAGTTCCTGCAACCAGAGAGCGTACCTACTAATACTGAAGCTGAGAAATGCCTACATTAAATTAAGAAGATAGGATAAGTCTAAATGTTCCATAGGAGCCCAGGACACCACAGATATTTAAGGAGGAAGATAAAATGATTTCTGACAAGAGCAATCAAATCAGTCATGATTTAATAGGGATAGCAGAATATGCGCTCAGCTTCCCATGATGAATCAAGGCATATAGGGAGAAATCAAAGTTTGTGCATGGGTATGTGTGCCTTTGTCTATGTCTGTGTGCTACATCTATGTCTTTATAGCTACATCTGAATGTATATAACTATGTCTATATCTACATCCACATCTATATCATCTATAAACACAGTATCTATAGGCAGATACTCATATCAATAGGTTTGCAATACCTGTTAAACTTGACTTCTGAAAAAAGCAGTAGATTTAAAAGCCAATTAAATATATTTTAACCTATCATAGCAACTCAGGCCAAAAAAACCAAAATGTTAAGGACAATAAATGAAGGCTGTGAAAACTCTAATTTTCCTAAATTGATGGTGGGGGTGTAAACGGCCTGAACACATTTAAGCCAGCAAATCTAATTTCAGGAATCTACACTTAGGAGATGAGGAGAACATGGCAACCCACTCCAGTATTCCTGGCTGGAGAAACCAAAGGACAGAGGAGCCTGACAGGCTACAGTCCATAGAGTTGCAAAGAGTTGGACACGACTGAAGCAAATTAGCATGCATGCATGCCTAGACAGCATATTCAAAAGCAGAGACATTACTTTATCAACAAAGGTCCATCTAGTCAAGGCTATGGTTTTTCCAGTAGTCATGTATGGATATGAGAGTCGGACTATAGAGAAAGATGAGCACTGAAGACTTGATGCTTTTGAACTGTAGTATTAGAGAAGACTCTTGAGAGCCCCTTGGACTACAAGAAGATCCAACCAGTCCATCCTAAAGGAGACCAGTCCTGGGTGTTCATTGGAAGGACTGATGTTGAAGCTGAAATGCCAATACTTTGGCCACCTGATCTGAACAGCTGACTCATTGGAAAAGACCCTGATGCTGGGAGGGATTGGGGGCAGGAGGAGAAGGGGACGACAGAGGATGAGATGGCTGGATGGCATCACCGACTCAATGGACATGGGTTTGGGTGGACTCTGGGGGTTGGTTATGGACAGGGAGGCCTGGTGTGCTGTGGTTCCTGGGGTCACAAAGAGTCGGACTCGACTGAGCGACTGAATTGAACTGAACTGGTGCATAATTAGGAAGTAAGTGAATATGTGTTCAAAGACATAAGTACATTTATTATAGTCAGTCAGTCACTCAGTTCAGTCGCTCAGTCGTGTCTGATTCTTTGTGACCCTATGAACCGCAGCACACCAGGCCTCCCTGTCCATCACCAACTCCCGGAGTTCACTCAGACTCACGTCCATCAAGTCGGTGATGCCATCCAGCCATCTCATCCTTTTCGTCCCCTTTTCCTCCTGCCCCCAATCCCTCCCAGCATCAGAGTCTTTTCCAATGAGTCAACTCTTTGCATGAGGTGGCCAAAGTACTGGAGTTTCAGCTTCAGCAGCATTCCCTCCATAGAACACCCAGGGCTGATCTCCTTCAGAATAGACTGGCTGGATCTCCCTGCAGTCCAAGGGACTCTCAGGAGTCTTCTCCAACACCACAGTTCAAAAGCATCGGAACAGTAATATAGTAGAACAGTAGAGCAGTATTATCTATAATGGAAAAATGCAAACAGTCCAAATCTTAATCATATGGAATTTTAAAAATAAATTACTGACCATCATTTTCTAAAATTAGTAGATGTACATGTATGAACAAATCATCACTATATCAATTGCAGGGTGTAAATGATGGAACAGAAAATATAGTATGCCAACATTTAAGTATATAAAATATATGTACATATGCATAACAAGTATGGAAAGGTCTTCATCAAATCATAAACAATGTTTATCTCTAAAAGTAGAACTAAATGGAACTTTCAGGTTCTACTTAACACTAACATTGTTTGAGTACTTACAAGCATGTTTAATTATTATAAGTTATCATAACACATAATTCTCCTCAACCTTACTGTACCCAAATAATCTCAACCTTTTTAGAATATTTTTTCTTAATTATGCTTGATTTCTGAAGACCACAAAGCAGCATTAAAACAACTAATTTTCATAAATATAAACAAGGTTTTTTTGGGTGGTCAAAATGTCCAAAGAGGGGAAAAAAAGGACAGATAGGTTAGGTTTTCTGCTTGATAACAGAATAATTATTCCATTTGCATTTAAAATAAAAAATGTCAGACTGGTTCAAATGAAACTTTCTACCCACTAAACTTATTCTTATATTTTCTATTTCCTTCATCTCTTTTCCATAAAAAGAAACACTCCCTCAATATTTTAATTAGGTGATTATTTATACAACTATAAAACCCTCTTAAGAATTCAAAGATCTCAGGTATGCTTCCAAAATCACTACAGATGGTGACTGCAGCCATGAAATTAAAAGACGCTTACTCCTTGGAAGAAAAGTTATGACCAACCTAGATAGCATATTCAAAAGCAGAGACATTACTTTACCGACTAAGGTCCGTCTAGTCAAGGCTACGGTTTTCCCAGTAGTCATGTATGGATGTGAGAGTTGGACTGTGAAGAAGGTTGAGCACTGAAGAATTGATGCTTTTGAACTGTGGTGTTGGAGAAGACTCTTGAGAGTCCCTTGGACTATGAGGAGTTGGACTATGAGGAGATCCAACCAGCCCATTCTGAAGGAGATCAGCCCTGGGATTTCTTTGGAAGGAATGATGCTAAAGCTGAAACTCCAGTACTTTGGCCACCTCATGCGAAGAGTTGACTCATTGGAAAAGACTTTGATGCTGGGAGGGATTGGGGGCAGGAGGAAAAGGGGACAACAGAGGATGAGATAAGCTGGATGGCATCACTGACTCGATGGACGTTGAGTCTGAGTGAACTCCGGGAGTTGGTGATGGACAGGGAGGCCTGGCGTGCTGTGATTCATGGGGTTGCAAAGAGTAGGACACCACTGAGAGACTTAACTGAACTGAACTGATGCTTCAAAGCAATAATATGTATATATACCTGTCTAAAATCCACTACATAAAATGAAACCTGCCAGGTAATATAAAGGCATTTTTCCATGCTTTACATAGCGGGGAGAAAAATGGAGAGAAGGAAGGAAGAAAGGGAGGGACAGTGGGTAGGTGGGAAGGAGGGTGAGAGGTAGAAGGAAGAAAGGAAGGAAGGAGACAAAGAAAGAAAGTTATTGGTGTCACTGGCTGCTGTTAAAACACTTTCACAATGACCTATTTCTTTACATCAAAAATGACAGGTCCACCCCTGACTGGTATATTTCACTGTTGAAATTGTGGATCCTGCAACTTCATATGAGATTTTTCAAAGTTAGCTTCAGGTTTGTCACTAGATTTAGGTCACAAATTTATCTAGTTTCTATTCTTTCAGTAAAAAAAAATGTTTGCAAAGGATATTAGTTGAAAAACAATATTGATTTGTACTTGCATATGTCTAAAGCTGTCAGTGCCTTTTTGGGATTGATAATGCCTGACACTGGAGATTTGAGTGAAGCTGGTTTGTCAACTGGGATGGTAAAAAGCCTATGCAAAGTAATTTTCCACTAAAGAAAATTGTCAAGATTGAAAGTACTCTGACTGTTATTGATTATATGGTAGCAGAAGTAGAGTTGCCTGAGCAAATGGTAGCTGGCTAACATACTGAAAACACAGAAAAGAAAATGCACTGTTAAGTTCAAGGCGAATGCAACATCACACACATAAAATTTTCTGTCATTTGATGAAAGAGTCTTGGAAAGTGAATACCAACTCTTCATCACTAACTTAACAACTCTAAGTGCAATAACCTGCAGTTTACACAGGCATTTTAATTTAGAAACAACAGTGATTTTCACCACGATTAAATTATTAACAGTAATCTCACTGAATCATTCTGTGTCAGGGAAAATCTCAGTAGGACAAATGGCCAAAATTTTTCTGCAAAATTTTCCACCACAGCATGATAAATTCCTCCAAACTACTGTTGAACTTTGCAACATTTTTGCCAATGCTTCTATTAGATATCACAGGGAAGTCTCTGACTCATCATACACATTGAAATTTCACAGATGAAATGTTGATTGTGACAACTGTTATGAGCACTTTTGAAAAGTGTCCCCATTATTTACCTCACTGAACAACGCATAATTCCCAACTGACTATGGGAGCAAATAAATTTTGTTTGAATAAATCGATACATCCCCAAAGACTACAGTCTGACCAACTCTGACCACCATTTTAAATAATGAAATCACCTTGTCATTTTAGAGCATGTTTGAAGACTATTCTTCTATGACTGAGAACATTAGCATTGTGGAGATAATATCAGACACCAGGACACACTGCCATGTGCCAGACCTACATAACATGTTCCTGTTTCTAGCTTATGCTCCCCAATCGCTGCTTTTGCACTGGCCAACAATTACTTGGTGTACTCACAAGTAACTGAAGCTTCTGCATCTGTTACTGCAGGTAAAAAATAAAAAAGCAGGTAATAACACAATATGTGTGTGATTTAAGGAACAGCTCCGCCAAAGCCTCTAATTGCTCTCAGGATCTGAATTGGCAGAACAGTAAGACATTCAACAAAAGGCTCTATGCACGTAGGCCTATAAAACCTAATTATTTTTCACAAAGCAGACCATTCCATTTAAAATAAAAGAAAGCTATGAGCAATAAAGACCATGCTATTAACAATTAGTCTTCTGCACACATGATTAGACTCAAAGAGATAAAGAACCCTCTAAATTTAATGGCGAACCCCATACTTCTGGCAGGGTTCAATATTCTGTGCTAATTATGTTGAAAGACCTTGTGCTACTTAAAAGTACTCAGACTGCGAAGTATAACACTATCTCCATGGATTCACTGCTAACATTTAACTTTGATATTAAAATATATTTGAATGTATGAATTCAAGAGTAATTTTTTTCTTACAATCATTTTAGGACTGGTTTTATGCCTTCACCAACTATAATATTTACTGATATGTATGTAATTCATCATTTCATAGAACTTAAAAAAAAGAAGGCAGAGAATCCTATTTTAAGGAGGAATGAAAATTCATCAGAGGGTCCACACAGTAAGTAAAGGCAATGCAAAAAGACTTCAGAGCAGAGAATCCAATCTGCTATTTACAAAATACGATCTTAAAACTTATTTTAAATGAATGATGCAAAAAAAGAAAAATCAGATTGGATCCATCAGAATCCAGGAAGAAATCCAGTGCGATTTTTTTTTTAATTAAATAGAATCATCATGCCCCTTTTTGAGTAGAAAAGACACTTATTTTTTCATATAGTTTTATACTAATTGGGTTGTATAAAGGGTATTTTGCTACTAGCATGCAAATGTAACTTTGGTTAATATAAATGGAAGTTATCTACACACCACAGCTGTGCAAAAGACCAAAGGTAAAGTGATTGGTAGTGTTTAATGGATGAGTTCTTAAAAAAGGAACTTAAGTAATATAATGTAAAAAAATTCTAGATTTATTAAGCATACAGAGGAAACACTATTTTTGCCATTAGAATGGGATGGTCAGGGATGCTCTCATTGTTTGTTGGACTGTATTTAATCTGTAAATGTTTATAATCTTTGTAAAATAAACGAGAATCCCATTGGCATTCAAATAATATTGTTTGAAAAGAAAACCATTTTAATTTTATTTCTGCATGTGTGCAAAAGGAAAACAAGTAAAAACAGTTTTAAAGCCACAGGGAAGCAGAAGAGTCTTTTATTCCCTCTTAACTGCACAATAGTTAGTGTCTCCATAGAAACTGATGGTATTGCAGTAATGTGTCATCAACAAACCTGGGCTTCTAAAATATACACAAGTATGTTTCTAAAGACATTGAGAAAGCATATAAATCTCTATAGAGCAAGAACGACAGCTCAAAATTATGATGGTCTCTTGGTGAAACTAAATTCTTTGTGGTCATCATCTTATTCAAAGACAGTATAGCTTATTAGAAACATTGCTTGGATGTTGTGATTGAAGACTTCTCTGCAGAATCTTGCTCTTGAAAGTTATTTATGTGCTTATGTCTGCCTTCCTAACAGGTACCAAGAGGTTAGGGGTCATGGTTTATCAGTTTATGACTGCTTCCCCTGTCTTGAATTCAGCAGGACATATAGAAATTCTTGTTCTGAAATGATCCCCTCCCCACCTCTATCCCCTTACCTTCACATCCACTTTTACCCCTATTCCTTATCATAACATATAAAAACATTTCTTAAGCAACGGCCTTTTGTAGGCAAATATTTTCATATTATGAAACAGAGGCAGTTTAACAGAAATTACATATCTGTAGTCAGTTTTACTTAACCCCAAAGTTCGTCTTATTTGCACTAGCTGTGTGCATAAGTTACATTTATTGTAACTAGCTGTGTACCTTGAACAGATCATTTATCTCCTTTGGCTTTAGTTACTCCAGTGCAATAGGCTTATATCACTTAGATATATGCTATCTCTGTTATTTGAAAAGAACCAAGAGTATGGCTCTGGGTCCTGTCTGAATCCCTATATTCTAACTGGAACCTCAATTATATATTTTAAAGTTAAAAAAAAAAAAACACAACTATTAGTTTCTTGCTAACAAATTTTAGGGATTTTTAAATGCTATAAATTTATTATCTGACAGTTGTGAAGTCAGAAGTCCAAAATCAGATTCACTAGCCTAAGTTTTAAGGGGTCAGCTGGGCTGCTCTATTTCTGGGGGATCTAGAATTGCTTCTTTGCCCTCTCCAGCTTTGAGAGGCTGCCCTCGTCACTGGCTCAAGGTTGCATCAGTATGCCTTCAGTTTACTTCCCCACATCTCTTCTGACCCTAATCCTCCTGCCTCCCTTTTAGGGCACTTGTAATTACATTGGGTCCACCCAGATCAATCAGTTCAGTTCAGTCGCTCAATCATGTCCGACTCTTTGTGACCCGATGAACCACAGCACGCCAGGCCTCCCTGTCACCAACTCCCGGAGTCCACCCAAACCTACGTCCATCGAGTCGGTGATGCCATCCAACTGTCTCATCCTCTGTCATCCCCTTCTCCTCCTGCCCTCAATCTTTCCCAGTATCAGGGTCTTTTCAAATGAGTCAGCTCTTCGCATCAGGTGGCCGAAGTATTAGAGTTGCAGCTTCAACATCAGTCCACCCAGATAATCCAGCATAATCTTCCCTCCTCTATGTTTGTAACTTAATTACACCTACATATAAACTTTATATATAGAATAAACAACAAGATCCAACTGTATAGCAGGAAGAACTATATTCAATACTCTATATAAACCATAGTAGAAAATAATATTAAAAAACGTGTATATATAGATAGAGAGATAGATATGTGTAATTGAATCACTTTGCAGTATAGCAGTATTTAACATACATTGTATATGTTTTGTTGTTGTTCAGTCACTAAGTTGAGTACAACTCTTTGTGACTCCATGAACAGCAGCATGCCAGGCTTCCCCATCCTTTACTATCTCCTGCAGTTTGCTCAAATTCATGCCCATTGAGTCAGTGTTGCTATCTAACCATTTCAATCTCTATCTACTATACTTCAATTAAAAATAAATATACTTCAATTAAAAATAAATATACTTCAATTAAATATCTACAAAGTTCCTTTTGCCATATAAGGTAACATATTCATAGACTCAGATTAGAACATGGACATCTTTGGGGAGAAACATTTGTCTCACTGTATACTTTAGAAAAACTTTGGATAAACGTTAATGGAATTTTCTGGCACCTTTGAGAAAGGCTAGATTTTAAGATTCCTATTCAGTTCAGTTCAGTTGCTCAGTCATGTTTGACTCTTTGTTACCTCATGGACTGCAGCACGCCAGGCCTCCTTGTCCATCACCAACTCCCAGAGTTTACTCAAACTCATGTCCATTGAGTCGGTGATGCCATCCAACCATCTCATCCTCTGTCGTCCCCATCTCTTCCTGCCCTCAATCTTTCCCAGTATCAGAGTCTTTTCAAACAAGGCAGCTGTTTGCATCAGGTGGCCAAGTATTGGAGTTTCAGCTTCAACATCAGTCCTTTCAATGAACACTCAGGACTGATTTCCTTTAGGATGGACTGGTTGGATCTCCTTGCAGTCCATGAGACTCTCAGGAGTCTTCTCTAATACCACAGTTCAAAAGCATCAATTCTTCGGTGCTCAGCTTTCATTATAGTCCAACTCTCACATCCATACATGACCACTGGAAAAAACATAGCCTTGACTAGACAGACCTTAGTTGGCAAAGTAAAGTCTCTGCTTTTGAATATGCTGTCTAGGTTGGTCATAACTTTTCTTCAAAGGAGCAAGCGTCGTTTTATTTCATGGCTGCAGTCACCATCTGCAGTGATTTTAGAGGCCCCCCAAATCAAGTTTGCCACTATATTCACTATTTCTCCATCTATTAGCCATGAAGTAATGGGACCAGATGCCATGATCTTAGTTTTCTGAATGTTTAGCTTTAAGCCAACTTTTTCACTCTCCTCTTTCACTTTCAACAAGAGGCTCCCTAGTTCTTCTTCATTGTCTGCCATAAGGGTGGTGTCATCCGCAAATCTAAGGTTATTGATATTTCTCCCGGCAATCTTGATTCCAGCTTGTGCTTCTTCCAGCCCAGTGTTTCTCATGATGTACTCTGCATATAAGTTAAATAAGCAGGGTGACAATATACAGCCTTGACGTACTCCTTTTCCTATTTGGAACCAGTCTGTTGTTCCATGTCTAGTTTTAACTGTTGCTTCCTGACCTGCATAAAGATTCCTCAAGAGGCAGGTCAGGTGGTCTGTATTCCCATCTCTTTCAGAATTTTCCACAGTTGATTGTGATTCACACAGTCAAAGGCTTTGGCATAGTCAATAAAGCAAAAATAGATGTTTTTCTGGAATTTTCTTGCTTTCTATTAGATTTCTATTACTCACTCCTAAATACACACATTAGCAGTCTATTCTGGTTTCTTTATAATTGATTGCTCTGCCAGATATCAGTCATATCTCTTATAGAAAAGTCTTTTGCATGCAAAAGACAAATCCTTTTATCTTTCAGAAGAAATGGCAGAAATCCTTGGAGAATGGGTTAGATTCAAGTATTAGCTAAACACCAAAAACACAAACACAAGCTTCTGCCTAAAATTGATGCATTAGAGAGAAAAAACAGACCTTTCGTTATGTGCATATGCCAAGAAAACTCCATGCAACTATGATAGAAGTTTTGAGTTCAACACCAGAAAGTCATTATGAAAACATAAACCACTACTGTTCAGCTTCCTTCATACAGTCTTAATGATGGTGGGATTTATTTGTTTCTACCTGTAGAGTACAAAGTACTTTATAGTAATATAAAGGTCTGAATATATCTTTTCTCACCTTGAGAAAGTCACTAACTAGGGTTCACAGCTATAACAAGGCAGTTTTCTATAAGATTTAATTAAAATGAACTAATCTGGCTCTTTTGATTGCTTTTAAAATTATCTTGTATTTTTCCAAGAAATGGAATGTTATAAAACATAAGGAAATAGAGCACTTTTGCAGTAGTGATTAACATGAGTGCATTTACAAGAATTTTTACAGATATACAATTAACAATAATATTTTAGTATATTTCCCAGGAGTATGTGGCTTCTGGCATTTGGGAATACATTTCATTTTGCTGATTTACTCCATTGCTCATATCTTACCAAGTTATTTCCCTAAAGATGAATAACTAGCTATGCAGAGTCTCATCCTTTAGATGGCAAGAATGTAAATTTCCTCAGTTTGGTGGGTGAATTAGCTCTTTTTAGCCACAAAGGTCCACTTAATAAATGATGCTCCAGTGCCCTAAATGGTACCTCTGTGACCAGCAAAATCCTTCTTCCTTTTTCCTTTCATATCATATTCTAACTTTGCAATAGTGGGCAATTTTCTCCCCACTGGGGGAACAGGAAAGCTCATTATTTGTGAGGCATTTTACAATGTCTCTATTAGCCATTCCTCAAAAAATAACTTGCTGCTACTCTTATACCTTTCTACATTAATCTTTCCCATAAGCCTTAGGGCATACAATGTTCTTGGTCATATTATAATTCCCATTTTTCAAGACAGAAAAACAAGTCAAGGTCACAGAGGTTATGATGACTCAGTTTTGGAGAGGAGGACTCAGACCTCTGACTTTAAACCTCCCATTCTATTGCTTAGCTCACTGAGACACTTATATTCACTGCAAGGACAACCTTTTTCAAATAATCCATGAGGAAGCAGAACAGTTTTTACTTCTGACCTGGAAAAATCAGGCCATCTGGCTGCCCTCATGACACATTTGAATAAGAATATCAGGCTGGAAATTTAGGTCAAAGCAAGCCAAGAAGAAAAGGGCTTCACAAGAACAGACAGACATATTTAATGTCAGGTTGATTTTAGATAGGTCCTAAAAGGTATAGATGTATGTTTTTAACTGTATTCATGACATTTAGTTTGGATTCTTTTATCTTATGTTCATGCTTTGTAAATCATCATGAAATCTGGTTCTGAAATGGAAAAACAGATAAAGTAGGTAGAACACAGAATACAATTAAGATGAAGCAGTACCTACATTTTAAATATATAGCTATTAAGTTTTAAATCAGTCATACATGAGTTTGTTTTGAGGTAAGGCTTTGTAAGATGGAAACGGCAACCCACTCCAGTATTCTTGCCTGGAGAATTCCATGGACGGAGGAGCGTGGTGGGCTACAGTCCACGGGTCGCAAAGAGTCGGACAGGACTGAGCAACTTTCATTTTCACTTTGTAAGATGTGTTTTAAATGAGGTATTCCATACTTTTAAGGCCATGTCCTGTTTTTGGAAGGGAAATGTGTCTTACTATCCATATTATTATCAATTTGATTACAACTATGAATGCAAGTAGCGCCACCTAGGAAGCCCAGAATGGTATATACGACAGCTAAAATAAACAGTTATCTTAAAATTATCTTACAGGCATGAGGTCACATGTGCTTCACAATTAATGTAATGATAGTAATTTAAATAAAAGAAAATTTAGATTAATTTTAGAATAACCTCCTTCAATTAGCTGTAAGAAATATTTTGACTATTATTAGAACAAATAAGGTAATTCTACATTACCAGTCAAAGTATATATTTGTCAGTCTTAATGTATGATAAGTTCATCTAAAAATGTTATTTAGAATGGACACTTGCCTTAGTTTCCTCATTTTTTTACACAATACACAGTGTGTAAAACTGGGACAGTTAGGCACAATGACTAGATGTCCCTAAGATTGGCTATTATAAGGATTTAACCATGGTTTACGAGTATAACCAAACAGTAATTTAAGAAATAATTTGGCCATGATTAAGGGATAGAGGGTTGTAGTTTTTGGTGTTAAGAATTTCAGGTATTTTTTTTTCATAATACAGAAAAATTATAAAGCAAACTACTACTTTTTGAGGATATATTTCTTTTGTATGGACCACATGGTATGATAAAGAACAAAGTATAGATTAAGAACTGAATTAATATGGTAATCAATTGAATCTGAGAAGCGACTATCCTTTTAAGGCATTTTTCCGTCAGTGGGTGAAGTCTTAACCATCAAAAGGGAATATTTTGTTGTTCTCCCATTAGAAAGTGCATGAATCCATTAGGTTACCAGAATCTGTTTAATGGAATAGTCTGAAAGGTCTCTTATTTCTTATCATTAGAAGAATCAGTATTTAAAGGAACACCTGAGCCCTGATTTTATTTTCACTTGTATATGGGGAAAAAAAATCTTCAATTTGATAACTCAGTATTATAATACAATTCCTTTGTTGCCTGAATTTCCATTCTTAAGCAAAAAAAGAAACACCACCATTATCACCAGGTAGCATTTATTGGCTGGCTAATCACTACAGAAAAACACAAATCTCCACAAATCAACAATCGCCTGCAACGAAGCTATGATCCTCCTAATAATTTATGGGCTGACACAATAAAATGCGAAAAAGCAGATAGTCTGTAAACTACCTAGAGTAAAGCATGAAGGAATTTTTTCTCACTTCTTAAGCCTTATTTTAATGCTTTTAGTCCACTAGTTACCATTCATTGCAGCACACACATTTACAAAATAGCCCCAGTAATCTGAAAATATATAAAGGTAACACTGAAAGGTGAATAATTTACCCTCTAATCACAGAGATTCTAGTCTATACAGAAGAACAGACATGAAAATTAGAGTTAAAACCGTTTTCCCTCTCCCTGTCTAACAAATAGCGGAGATACTTGAATATTGCTCTCAATCTTATTTGAAAATTCCATAAAATCGGATAACAGGAGTCAAAAATCATCACTAATTCATATATAATAAACTTTATTATCACCAAATTATATTAAAACACTGTGTACAAGATACTTTGCATGCATTATTTATATTTTTCACAAAAGATCTTATGAGGTAAGCACTATTTATAATTGCATTTTCTTTTTTTACCAGATGTAGAAATTGAGGGCTTCTCCGGTGGCTCAGATGGTGAAGAATCTGCCTGCATTGCAGGAGACTCAGATTCAGTACCTGGGGTGGGAAGATTTCCTGAAGCAGGGAATGTCAATCCACTCCAGTATTCTTGCCTGGAGAATTCCGTGGATAGAGGAGCCTGGCAAGCTACGTCTATGAGGTCTCAAAGAGTCGAACTAAGTGACTAACACTTGCAGGTGTAGCAATTTTGGTTTAAAAGGTAAAATATTGTAACTTCCTTGATGTCACATAGAATTGCACAGGAAATTCAGAGCTCCAAAAATTCCACATACACACAAAAAGAAAAAGAAAAGAAAAGAATCACTGGTCTACTCCCAAACCTATGTTTCTCACACAGCACCATGTTGACTCTCATCAGAATTCTCTATAGACAGCTACAAAATTAAAACACGTAATTAAAATATGTATATGTTAGCCAATAAAAGACAGCATAAAAACTGGAGAGAAACACGTAAGTTTCCCCATGATCAAAACCAATGTGGTAATGTTACTTTTGATGGCATTTTTAAAGATATATGAGAAGAGCAGCATTAATAACTATAGACAAGGATGATGCACTTAGGCTATGGTAGACTGTCAAATTTTGGCAATTATATCTTTACAACAATCCTATTCTTATCTGGCAAAACACTTCTATGGAGCATGTTCCTCTGTTAGGTGTTTATTCTATAGTATCGTAGAACTCCTTGTAGGTGAATAATGATCATCACATAATCATGGAAATACCTTCAGAAACTGAGAATTTTCTGTTCACGTGGCGTAACATGTGTCTGTGGCTCAATCGCATAAGAAACAAGTAAACAAGTCTAATTAGTGTTCTTTCAATTGTCAATGGGGCATATTCCTAGATAAAGGAAAAGAAAAAGAAGGTAAGGGATAGAAAGGACTCAGAAGGTAGCAAACAGGGTTGTTTGTTCAGCACTTGTCCTCCACCTTCTAGAAACTTCAGCCTACTCTCTCCTCATAAATAGTTCTCATATGAATGTTCACTTTAGCTCAGAATGACTCCATTCTTGGGACACAGATGATTAGTTCAGTCTTGGGAGCTAACATAGTCATTCCTCCACTATGTCATCAGAGAAGTTAAAGTGTTCAGGGAGGCACTGAAGGCAAGATACCAAGATAAACAGAAACAAAATGTCAGGAGAGAATGTTGTCAGCATTCAATCTTTGGTTGTTATTCCTGAGGGCCAGTTGCCACTATATCATTACACAGTTTTATTGTTCACTATTTTCTTGAAATATATAATTTAATAGATTTCCAGTTTTTTATCAAGTTAGTTGGAACTAAATTTCTACGTAGGCACAACTCACAAATAAATGGCTACCATATATTAAGTATCTCAATATATGCTGGGCACTATGACAAATCATAAACAGCATATTAAAAAACCAGAGACATCACTTTGCCAACAAAGGTCCATCTAGTCAAAGCTACGTTTATTCAGTAGTCATATACAAATGTGAGAGCTGGACTATAAGAAAGGTTGAGCAAAAAAGAATTGATGCTTTTGAACTGAAATGCTGAAAAAGACTCTTGAGAGTCCCTTGGACAGCAAGGAGATCAAATCCATCCATCCTAAAGGAAATCAACCCTGAATAATCATTGGAAGTATTGATGCTGAAGCTGAAGCTCCAATACTTTGGCCACCTGCTGCAAAAAACCAACTCATTGGAAAAATCTCTGATGCTAGGAAAGACGGAAGGCAAGAGAAGCAGGGGACAACACAGGATAAGATAGTTGGATGGCATTACTGACTCAATAGACATGAGTTTGAGTAAACTCCTGGAGATAGTGAAGAACAGGGAAACCTGGCTCAGGGTCACAAGTAGTCAGACACAACTTTGCGAATGAGAAACAACAATGACAGGCATTTCACAAACTTTCTCTCTAATGTTTTCAGACATCCTATAATAAAGGTATTATTCTCTGCATTTTACAGGTAGAGAGAGAAACTGAGTGCAAGTCAGAGATTGAATTGCCCAAGATTTTACTGCAAGAGTGAGAAAGACAAAACTGACTCAC
Organism: Ovis aries; assembly: GCF_016772045.2. Lineage (NCBI taxonomy): Eukaryota > Metazoa > Chordata > Mammalia > Artiodactyla > Bovidae > Ovis > Ovis aries. The sequence goes on from NC_056054.1 coordinate 214,463,064, forward strand.
AGATATGCTTCCTATATCCAGACCAGAAAGTGTATGGACTACTCACTGATGCCTGATCAAAAAAACAAAAACAAAAACGTGCAGAGGTGGCAGACCAGTGTAAACAGCACTGGAAAATACCAGCATCAGAAGATTCCAATATGAGGGCGAGTTTTGCCACTAAAATTTTATCAGTAACTCAAAGCAATAAATGGGTGGTAATAAAACCCAGATTTGAATGTATCCCATGAGTGGCACTGTTTTTGAGAAAGACTTTGTGAGGCAGTCTGGAAACCTAATCACCATTTTCTACATAAAAATATATATGTATTTTTTTTACTTCCAAACTATTGACTAACAAGTGAATGTTAGGACACAACTCCTTTGAAACTTGGGGTCTGACTATATTAATACTGCTCATGTTGATAGAATTTTGAAAATTACAGAAGTACATTTTCAAAGCACTTTAGATACTGAAGATAAAGTCTTCCTTGTTTTTCTTCTGAAAAATTAATTTATTTTGAAATATATTATTTATTGACAACTTTATTTGGCCATAAAATATGTAATATTTTAAAAATTGACTAGTTTATAAAACATTGGAAGTCTTTGACTATAAGGCTCCATATGCTCAGTCCTATGGACTGTAGCCCATCAGGCTCCTCTGTCCATGGGATTCTCCAGGCAGGAATCCTAGAGTGGGTTGTCATTTCCTCTTCCAGGGGATCTCCCTGACCAGGGATTGAACCCACATCTCTTATGTTTCCTGCACTGGCAGGCAGATTCCTTTCCAGTGAGCCTGCTGGAGAGCCCATATAAGGCTCCACATATATAGTTAAATGCCTCTGCTGCTGCTGCTGCTCTAAGTCGCTTCAGTCGTGTTGAACTCTGTGCAGCCCCATAGATGGCAGCCCACCAGGCTCCCCCGTCCCTGGGATTCTCCAGGCAAGAGAACTGGAGTGGGTTGCCATTTCCTTCTCCAATGCAGGAAAGTGAAAAGTGAAAGTGAAGTCACTCAGTTGTGTCCGACTCTTCGTGACCCCATGGACTGCAGACTACCAGGCTCCTCCACCCATGGGATTTTCCAGGCAAGAGTAATGGAGTGGGTTGTCATTGCTTTCTGCAAATGTCTCTGCTGCTGCTGCTGCTGCTAAGTCGCTTCAGTCATGTCCGACTCTGTGGGAAAGTGTCAAATAACTAAGCTAAAAAGTCTCAATATGATTACTAAGAAAAGGAAGGACAAATAAAGATATAGTAGAATTGCATAAACCTACAAGTTTTCAACAGCTCAGTTATCTGTCTGCACTTTAGTGGCACGCTGGCAAAAGAATATGTTTTTATTTTCCACTTTTGAAATTCATTTTGGCCCATATTCTTCACAGCAATTGGTTGTGCAAATACAGTAAGTGTGTTCTGTCATAGTCAATAAAAGGCAACAGAAAATTACACATGAGAATAACCTTCCAATCAGGATCATTGCATACATATGCTGAGAGTCTCCATTTAATAACCTTACTTTTCAATTTACAATCAAGGCAGAAATCCATCAGGCAAGTAATATTTTCAATGATGCCTATGTAACAATGGCAGTGTAATATCACTCTGATATTAGAAACTAAGCACAAAAGCACATCTTATTTACCCAACCATACACTCTGACAAACAAAACCGTGTGCAATGTGGCTTCATTTTGTAGCACACGACAATCTAATAACAAAGTATGTCTTGTTGAATCAATTTATATCTCGACTTAGTTGAAGTTTTCAATGGTACTCCTCAATACGTTCCAATGCACCAAACACACTGAGACACCAAGTAGGACTTTGTCATTATCGTTCACAAGCTTTCAGCACACCACTTGCCCCTCAAGTGTCCAAATCATTTTCAGTTTGCTTAGCACCTCTACATTATGTATAATTTAATTGGTGATTCATCTGGTCAAGTTTTGTCCTATCCAACCCTAACAATGAATCTGACTTAAACATATAGAAAAAATAGGTATAATTGATAATTGATCTTATTAACTTCAAGCAGGAGAAGGCGATGGCACCCCACTCCAGTACTCTTGCCTGGAAAATCTCATGGACAGAGGAGCCTGGTGGGCTGGAGTCCATGGGGTTGCTAAGAGTCAGACACGACTGAGCAACTTCACTTTCACTTTTCACTTTCATGCATTGGAGAAGGAAATGGCAACCACTCCAGTGTTCTTGCCTGGAGAATCCCAGGGACAGGGGAGCCTGGTGGGCTGCCGTCTATGGGGTCGCATAGAGTCAGACACGACTGAAGCGACGCAGCAACAGCAGCAGCAGCAACTTAAAGCAAGAGGAAAAACCCCTTCAGTTTTATAAGACTTTTAACCAGCAATAACCAACATATGTCTCACAAAATCACTAACAGGGTCAGTCAACTCCCTGTTGATATTTTAGGATTCAGTTTCCTCCGGATTCTCCTCATGCTTTTCTAGGATTGTTTTTCCCTACTATTTTCCTATATCTTCATTTTGCTGTCAGTGACTGGTCCTTAGAGTGTATTCTTTTATATTTTATAAATTTCATTCTGCAGCATGCATGAATTAAGGTCCCCATAATAAGAATTTTCAAATCACTTTTATCTTGTTCTCCAATGTAATATATACAACATCCCCTGAAAATATTTGCTCTGGAGACTGCAAACAAAACCCAAGAAAAACTTTTTTCTTGGTAAATTTACTTATTTTTTTCATCTTCCTAACCACAATTTCCTATTTTCCTTTTGTTCATTATTTTCCATGTTTTCAACTCCACGTATTATTTATCCATGATTCTGTCCTATAGCAAGTATTAGAGAAAAAAATATTTAATTCATGTTATTAAATTCAGGAGAATAAAGGCTAATATGAATAAAAGTTCCAATAAAATACAAATAAATGCAGGTTGCTAAAGTGATGCCTAGAGAAATTCTCTTCAATAAACAGATAATTTAACTTATAAATATCATATCAGTATTTCAGCACCTTTTTATGTAGTGTTTGAAGTACTCATAAAGTTTAAACTCAGACTAAATGCTATTTTCTAATTAGTCTTAATAAATCTGGAAAACCCTTTGACCTTTATCAGAGAGCTCAATCTAAAATCCTGCAACCTGAATGAAAGTGGGCCTGTAGATAGATGTTTGCTTTTCTGGCCCAAAGACAAAATGTAAGTTGGATCTGAATACATGTAGGTGGGTTATTTACTCTTTATTTTCCTATGTGCACCATCATTCTCCTTTGCTTTGACCTCTGATGAATTATAGACTTTTGCTACTACCTATGTAGGAATTTGGAAAAAAAACACTCGTTGCCTGTAAATGATAGGTTAATTTCATTTCAGTTCCACCTTGAAATTTATAGTTAAAACCTATTTCCAGTTCTTAAGAAGACTGACTTTACAGATGGTTCACTGGTCACCAGAAATACTACCTCCAAGATAGCAAGATCCTCAGTATTTCATCTTATTCTGCTTCAAGATATCAAAATTACTCACTACTATTTTTCCATGAAATTATGTTACAAAGATCCCTACACCACCTTCTCATGATTTTAATTCTTAACCACTCTCACAGTATCCTCTTGAGGAAATTATGTAACAAACTCTCCAGGACCACAAATTTGTACTGTGTGAAACAGTAAAGATATTTGATTCAATTGACTTGCCCCACCCCACCTGTGGGAAAGACAGTTGTGTCATCAGCTCTTTCTGAAATTAGAAAGAGCTTTTCTCTCTATACAGTAGCTGTTAATGGGACCATGACTCCTTATTTCTATCAGCCTTCTTTCCATTGCATTTAACCCTGTTCATATAGACCACCTTCACAGATGTGTTCTAAGGATTAGAGCTAATCCAACTAAAGAGTTGAAAGTGTCTTGCAAAAAAAAAAAAAAAAAAAGTACTTTATACTTAGCTTTTAAGTATAAAGTATTATATTATCATTTTCAGTTCAGTTCAGTTCAGTTCAGTCGCTTAGTAGTGTCCAACTCTTTGCAACCCCATGAATCCCAGCACGCCAGGCCTCCTTGTCCATCACCAACTCCCAGAGTTCACTCAGATTCGCGTTCATCAAGCCTGTGATGCCATCCAGCCATCTCATCCTCAGTCGTCCCCTTCTTCTCCTGACCCCAATCCCTCCCAGCATCAAAGTCTTTTCCAATGAGTCAGCTCTTCTCATGAGGTGGCCAAAGTACTGGAGTTTCAGCTTTAGCATCATTCCTTCCAAAGAAATCCCAGGGCTGATCTTCAGAATGGACTGGTTGGATCTCCTTGCAGTCCAAGGGACTCTCAAGAGTCTTCTCCAACACCACAGTTCAAAAGCATCAATTCTTTGGCGCTCAGCCTTCTTCACAGTTCAACTCTCACATCCATACATGACCACTGGAAAAACCATAGCCTTGACTAGACGGACCCTTGTTGGCAAAGTAATGTCTCTGCTTTTGAATATGCTATCTAGGTTGGTCATAACTTTTCTTCCAAGGAGTAAGCATCTTTTAATTTCATGGCTGCAATCAGTTTAGTTCATATTAAATTCAAGTAGCTCACCTTTGCCTTTAGGGTTCTGTAGCTTTCTGTGCACTTGTAAATCTCAGCTATAAAACACATTTCTAAAATAATATACAAGTGAAACTGGTAGGTTACCAAGGATTTTTGACACCCACTGAAGATGTCTGATCTGTACAACCAATGTGGTTGAAAAAAGTCAAAGTTCACATTTATATGGTATTCTGTATTTTCAAAGATCACTTGCTATATTATACAGCAGTCATATGGTAACTGGGACTCAGGGATAATTATCAGTTACTTTATATGCCACATATGTGAACATATCATAGCTTTTTAAAAAATAATTGAGTAAAAATGCACGTCTGCCATGCACAGAGAAGTGGTAACTGCCAAACAAGGTTTACAGCTTACTTATTTTATACTTGAAAAGACAGGGACTACTTAAATAAGTGATGCAATGATGCCTACAAGGTTAATATAGGAAAATGGACTTAACAAAATGTTAGTTTTAAATAAGACCTTCTCATCTCTAGAAACTAAAATTAAGGAAATTATAATGATGCCAGATTTTTTAAAGATGTCAATTTTTGACATAATCAGTACACTGAGTTTATTTATACATGGAATTTTACTAATTATTCCTACCAGAAAAATAAATCTACTAATTTCTGATATATTAAATCCACAGCATGCAAAATATATGCATCCAAGAGCAATGAAATTAATTTTGCTTTTAATTATAAAGATATGCATTGTGCTAGGCCATCTCGGCTTTCACATGACTGAAGTCCTTCTGGAAAAAGAAATCCAACTTGTCCATTATCACCCAGGAGCCAACAACTCTTCAAAAACTTCCAACAGTTTCACCTAGAGGAAATATTTGTTGTTGCTGCTTCATTTTGTTTTATTTTTGAGACAGATCAATATCATTCAGAACAGCTTTGGCAAATCTAGCATATACTCAATCTAGAAAACACCACCCATGGTCAAAAGTGCAATAGAAACCATTTGTACTGATTCCATATTTGATCTCAACATAAGCTCTGGAGAGATTGCAAGGTCTCTTCTAAACTTTAACATTTATTTATTTCTGAGTTGATCCCTGGGTCATATGTTTTCCCAGTATACCTTAAAGATATGGATTAAGCATCAATGTACTTAGATCTATTCTGGAATATAATATACAATACCTTCCTACAGAGATCTTATTTTCCATCACTATACAAAAGAAACTCTGGGTTACTGAATATGACCATATAATAAAACAAACAAAAAAACTATTTAAAGAGTCAATTATCAGTTAAGAATAAAGAATTAGGGAGGGTGCTAATTTTGTAGTAAATGCAATGGGATGCAGGTGAGAGAAAGAAAATGATAGAGGGAGAAGCAGAACGCACATTGACTAAATTAATCAGAAAAGAAAAGCTTCAGAGATGGAGAGGCTGGAACTGGCATTTGAAGGAAAATGGGCTAAAGAGAAGTAGGAGAAAGGAAAAGAAACTTCCAGTTGGGAAAACGGTGTGAGCAAAGGACAGGAGTAGGAATATTCCCTAAATGTTATATCACAGAAGCCAACAATGGCTCCCAATTATCCTTTGAATATAATTAAAATTCCTAATCATCAGCTTCAAAAGGTCTACCTCCCCATCACTTAGATCCTACAGCTAATACTGCATTCAGGTTTATGAATTTAACCCCAGAGTTATCACTTCTGCAATCTCTAAAACTTCTCCTAAGGTACTTCTCTAAGGCACCACAGCGTGTTCAACTCAAACATTTCAAAAATGATTTAAACTCAAGCCTTTCTGTCTTTGGTTCCCTTCACTAACCACTGCTGGAGGGCAGACAACTAGTCTTAGCAAACTGTGTAGCGTGCAGGATAGCGTATAATGTGCTCAGTCGTGTCCGCGACCCCAAGGGTTGTAGCCCGCCAAGCTCCTCTGTCCATGGGATTTTCCAAGCAAGAGTATGGGATTGGGTTGCCATTTCTTTCTCTAGGGGATCTCCCTGACCAAGGAAATGACCCTGCAGCTCCTGCTGCAGCTCCTGAATTGCAGCTTTGTTTTTTTTTTTTTTTTTTAATCACTGAGCCACCAGGGAAGATCCTCTTCATATACAAAACATAATTTGTGTTTATGCTTCACTGTGCTTTATTCTTCCATGCATTCAGTGTTGTTGTAAACAGAAGCAGAAACTAAATATTTCATTAACTAGATTAGATTATGAGGCCCTTGAACCATTTATGTACCAGGGAATTTCTATTAGATCTAGAATCAGGGATTTTTATTACATACTTCATGCATTTATTCACCAAACATTTACTGATAACTGTGAGCAAAGCACAATATACATTTATAGTATATAGTATTTGGACCACAAAATGATTTCAACTCAGTGGGAAACCAAACAGTAATTTCAACAGTGTGTGAAAAATATATGAGATTTATATATGACGCAATTTCAGGAGTTGAGAGCTTATTTCTAGATGTGGTATTCAGAATTAGATTCATCAATAAGAATGTGTCTGAGCTGGACAAGAATTATAATGCCTGGAAATGAGAGGAGATGACAATCTAGGAATGCAGAACAAAACAAAAAAACAACATAAAGGTATGAAATATGTAAGCTATGATGGAGGTGGTGAGCAGCCTAGTTTAAATGGAGCAGAGTATATTTAATTGCATAAGATTTTACACAAACCAGTCCAATTTGCACTCACTTCAGAATCACTATAATTATTATTTTTAAGTGTCACCTGTGAAATGGGTTCACCAGAAAGGATTCTGGAGTTCTGTCTTAACTCCTGAGTCTGCCAGTAACTAACTGATTAATATTTTTAAAGTTCTAAGTCTCAGTTTCTTTAAATATAAACAAAAAATTAGAAGCACCCAATATCTTCAAATTTCCAATATTCCCTGCTTTAACAACCTATGTACTCTTTTTGGTACACTCATTTCTGTTTATTTATAGTTATCTATCTGTGTCCATTCTCCACAAATAGAATGTGGACTCCACGAACGTAGGGATCATTTCTACCCTCTCCACCACTGTATTCTAAATACTTAATCTAGTGGGGATATAGTTTGAAAATTATCAGTGTTTTTTTATTATGTGAAGAGGATTTTTATCTTGTAGTTCACCCAAAACACCTAATTGAATGGGGCGAGGTAGAATAGGATGACTAGTATTTGTTTAAGATGAAATACAAAAAGGGAAAAGAAACGGAGATAAAAGTAAGCTTTTTGTGTCAAAATCTGATTTTTCTGTACATCTAAACTTTGCATTATTTTATCTTGAGAAATATGTCAAAATTAATTTGGCTCCTCTTGAGGGTAATGAGGATCAGACTTGGCAGAGTCAACAGGAAAAGGCTATGGAGCCAAATCCCACTCTCCCCTTTCTGGCCCCAGAGAATACTGGAAAAAAGTTAAAGTTGAACAGCCATTCCAGTAGATGCGTGTCGTGACTTTCCAGATTGTCCAAAAGATAGGGAGGAGCATCAGGTAAGTGGGAGGAACCTTAAGAGCCGAGTGGAGCTTGTACTAGTTGAGAGCTCTACCATTACTCGATCTAGTCTCTGTAACTTTGGAAGAAGCCAACTCATGGGATACACCACATGGTCTTGGAACACAGCTTAATGTCATACTGTTAGATGTAGAAGTAATCACACAAATAAAGGCCCTTGGGTTGGTTTTGCCAGATTGCAAGCACTATCTGAAGGCTTCCCAAGTGGCCCAGTGGTAAAGAATTTGCTTGCCAATGCAGAAGACGTGAGTTCTATCCCTGGGTAGGGAAGATCCCCTGGAGTAGGAAATGGCAATCCACTCCAGTATTCTTGCCTGGAAAATTCCACGGACAGAAGGAGACTGGAGGGCTACAGTCCAAGGAGTCACAAAGGGTTGCACATGACTGAGCACACACATGCAAAGCACTGTCTCATATGGTCAAGATATTTAGTTGAGAACCACCAAGCCTGCTATGCAATCACCAGGACGATATAGAAGAATCCAGAAAAGTGGGTGGAAGTGAATCAGAGCAGAAACCAGGGTCCAACTTCCTTGGAGCCGAATGGGGCCAGTGTAGTCAGTCAGAGGAGATCAAGATCTATCAGGATGGGACATAAACTGTACTAGCTGCAAATATCAATCACAAATAATTGGTTCACTCACATGGAAGGTGCAGGAACTAAATCTGGCAACAGGATACTGAAATGGAGAAACTCACCATTTGCCACAGTCTCACATATAACACCATTCCAAATACTCCTGATACAACTTTAGGGAGGAAAAGGCAGTAATAAAATTTTATTTCAGAAAGTAGCAATTTGTCCATGAGATTTTGAAGCCTAATTTTGAATACTGACTATAAGACTATTTAAAACAGATTGGAAGTTTTAAAAAAAAAAAACAGATAGGAAGTTTAGCTAATTTTTAACCAGTAGAGGAAGGCAAGAGTAATTTTCCTACACAGCCAGTTAGAATATGAGTTAGACCATGTGATTTGCCTACAGTATCTTTAATAACATAGTGTTTGGCACATGTGTAGTATTCAATAAACACCCTTATTTTAATAACTAAACCAATTAAATGGCTCTCTAAGTAACTATGATTCTTTAATTCCACAGTATTACTAAGATTAAATAGAAAATACAAATGACCTTTTAGTTGTTCTCTGCTTCCCAGCCATGACGCTCTCAGAGGAATCCAAAGTCCTAAGAAAACAATATCGTTTTTCAAGGCCAAAATTCAAATCCCAGTGAATCATTAACTTGGTCTAAGCTTACTGAAACTTACTACCTCAGGACAACAAACAAATTAAGAAGATTCTGTTGCCTTTTCGGAAGCCATTAACAAATCCTTACATCAGTATTTAAGGAAATTTCCATAACAAAATTTCTAGCATTCATGGGCCTCCCTGATGGCTCAGCTGGTAAAGAATCCACCTGCAATGTGGGAGACCTGGGTTCAACCCCTGGGTTGGGAAGATTGCCAGGAGGAGGGCACAGCAATCTCTTCCAGAATTCTTACCTGGAGAATCCCCATGGAAAGAGAAGCCTGGCAGGCTATAGTCCATGAGGTCTCAAAGAGTTGGACACATCTGAGTAACTAAGCACACATATTTGACTTATCGATCTGCAAAACATGTTCAACAAATACTATGGCATGTAGTGTCATTTAATATTTGAAGAAAAGGGCCTTGAAAAGTCCAAGCACACTCTCACTCAGATTCAGTTTAGGTCCACAACTCAAACAAATACATTTCTATGTATGAACCACAGAACACCCATAAGATCAGGCATTTTAAATACTAGAATGTATTATTATTGGAGAAGGAAATGGCAACCCACTCCAATATTCTTGCTGGGAAAATTCCAGACAGGAGCCTAAAGGGGGTTCATGGGGTCACAAAGAGTTAGACATGACTGAGCAACTAAACAACAATGTCTCACTATTGCATTCCCTACTGTTGATTTTAGACCTTTCTTAGAACACTATTTCTTGAAATTTAACTCAGATTTTAAAACTAGTCTCAGATTTTTAAACTAGTATGCGATTAGAGTGGCTGGTGCCCTCTAGACTGTTTTATGTTGGTTTGTTTCTAATTTGGGAGCCTCTTATTGATTGTTTGGCACTACTTGCTAGATGTTCTGTTTTTAAGAACAATATTGTACAGGAAAATTATCTGAAATCTCAGCTTATGCACTTTTCAAACACCTTGCTGGAGATATACATGTTAAAAAAAAAAGTACTTATCTGAGCCCATAACTTAACCCCGTTTTACATATCAATATTTAAAAATTTTATTTTTGTCACAGTTGAATAGGAATATGAATCTTCCCAAATACAATTATTTTTTTAAAAATCCAGACACAATTTGTATTTTCTTTTTCAGAACATTATCGAGAGTCACTTACCATTTTGGAGAATGGGGTGACTGACAGCAGAGCTCTGGTAGTGTTTGTGTCTCCAGCGCCTGTATCTCACACATGTATTTGTCTGCATTTTAGCCATTTTAGCAATTCTATTCATAGGCATATGCATCTGACTACTCTATCTTTTAGTGAAGCCATACCCATGCATTTACATAATGAAGTATATATCATTTTAAAATTAGTTTTTAAAACGGCATATATAGGTAGAGAATATCATCTATTAGTTTCATTTCAGTATAATTACAAGTACACTAAGTTTATCTTTGTTTTTATTTTCATTAGGAGGTGGGTCAAAGAGGATCTTGTGCTTTATGTCAAAAAGTAGTCTGCCTATGCTTTCCTCTAAGAGTTTTATGGTCTCTAGCCTTACATTTAGGTCTTTAATCCATTTTGAGTTTATGTATGGTGTTAAGAAATGTTCTAGTTTCATTCTTTTGCATGTAGCTGTCCAGTTTTCCAAAAACACTTATTGAGAGACTGTTTTTTTCTCCATTGTATATTTTCATCTCCTTTGCCAAAGGTAAGGTGCTGAAGGGTGTGTGGGTTTATCTTTGGGCTTTCTATCTCATTCCATTTATCTATATTTCTGTATTTATGTCAGTACCATACTGTCTTGATTATTGTAGTTTTGTAGTATACTCAACCCTAGTTAAACTTTAAAGTGTTTGCACAGCAAAGGAAACTATAATGAAAATGAAAAAACAACCCTAAGAATGGGAGAAAATAATTTCAAATGCAGCAACTGACAAAGGATTAATCTCCAAAATATACAAGCAGCTCATGCAGCTCAATATAAAATAAATAAATAAATAAAATAACCCAAACAAAAAATGGGCAGAAGACCTAAACCAACATTTCTCCAAAGAAGGCATACAGACGGCCAATAAACACATGAAATGATTCTCAACATCACTTATTATTAGAGAGATGCAAAACAAACCTACAGTGAGGTATCCCTTCACACTGGTCAGAATGGCCAACATAAAAATGTCTGCAAACAATAAATGCTGGGGAGGATGTGGAGAAGAGGGAACCCTCTTCCCCTATGGCACTGTTGGAGGAAATGTAAACTGATACAGCCCCTATGGAGAACAGTATGGTGATTCCTCAAAAATAGTAATAAAACTACCATATGACCCAGCAATCCCACTACTGAGCATATACTCTGAGAAAAGCATAATTCAAAAAGACACATTTACCCCAATGTTCATTGCAGTACTATTTACAATAGAGGGGACACATAAGCAACCTAGATGTCCATCAACAGATGAATGGATTAAAAAGTTGTGTTATAAATATACAATGGAATATTAGTCATAAACAGGAACAAATTTGAGTCAGTGAGGTGGGTGAACCTAGAGCCTGTTATACAGAGTAAAATAAGTCAGAAAAAGAAACCTCATTTTGAGAACCACTGTTTCAGAGGAACCTACTATGCTTCCACAATTATGGCTAAGTCCCAAATCTGAGGAAAACAACATAATTGTCAATTCCATTTGGAGTTTCCTGGCAATCACAGCAACACCCAACATACACAGATTAACACCATGCCAGTGTCACACACTTTCTCAACCATGATAACTACCCTTCCTGAACACATGTCACTATGCCAAATATATCACTGAAATTTAATAGGAAGTCCTTGAGTGTCTATTATATGTAAGACATTGAAGTGCAGTTGTCTAGCTCATCTACATGACTAGGAGAAACACAGATAAGCAACAGCATACCTATGATTAGAGGCTCGCAGAATTTTACACAATGATGAAAACGAAAATTAACCATCCTTAGGAAATCACCACAGAGCATAATTTGAATTCAAAAGCTTTAAGAATACAGTAACTCTGACTTTAACAGAAGTGAAATAAAATAAGTTTAAATCTCCTTTTTGAAAATTAAAACAAGAGAAATTAAAAAAAAAAACTTTCACTGATTAAACCATTGGGGTTATTTTGTCTTGATTATTTTTAACCAAATACTTCATGTCTCTTCATCACAATACAATATTAAGAGAACTCTGAATTCAGCAACTCAAGAATAAGCTGAAATTTCTCCAGCTTCAGTTATCTCAATATTGCTCCAGAGTTATGCTATGAAAAATCAATGTGTAGTGTGACCAAAATGACAAGGTCCTTGGATCTTAACTCAATGCATTTCCTTATAAAATGTTTTAAAATTTATAAATATTAGCCACCTCTACAAGTGAGCATGTCCAATGATTATTGGGATCTGCTATGCCTCTTTTTCTCCTTCTTCCCTTTACTCTTCTTATAGCTGGATACAATCGTCTTCCTTCCTCCTCTATACACACATCCCCCTCATGAGTTTTGGATTCTGATTTTCTCAACCAAGTGAGAAGATTATTATTTTGATTTCAATTGTGTGATAATATCTGATGTTGAGAAGTAAATGATTGGTTCATGCCCACATTAAACCCTCTCATCATGCTTACCTTTTTGATATAAAATATACAGGGAACTCCAGTTCCTGCTTCAGAGTCACCCCATCTTGACTTAGGTTGAATTATTGAATTTCCCGGATATCAGTTCTTACCTGACACTCATCTCGCTGTCCTATCAACATAGTGAAAGAAAAGGAAAGTTGCTCAGTCATGTCCAACTCTTTGCGATCCCATGGACTATACAGTCCAAGGAATTCTCCAGGCCAGAATACCAGAGTGGGTAGCTGTTCCCTCCTCCAGGGGATCTTCCCAACCTAGGGATAAACCCAGGTCTCCAGCACTGCAGATGGATTCTTTACCAGATGAGCCACCAGAAGAGCCCAAGAATTTTGGAATGAGTAGCCTATCCCTACTCCAGGGGATGTTACTGACCTAGGAATCGAACTGGGGTCTCCTGCATTGAAGGTAGATTCTTTACTAGCTGAGCTACCAGGGAAACCTGTTCTATCAACACAGAGCTCACGTTCTTGAATCACTGAGTCTCAACCTATCGCTAATAGATAGATCTTAATATCCTCCTTGCTTCATGCCTGGTAGCCGATGTTCCATGCAGTGGCTAAGGAATAACAGTGATACCTATTAACTTAAGGGCTCAAAAACCACCCAGCGATATTAGTAAAGTAAGGCTCAAAATTCTCCAAGCCAGGCTTCAGCAATACGTGAACCGTGAACTTCCAGATGTTCAAGCTGGTTTTAGAAAAGGCAGAGGAACCAGAGATCAAATTGCCAACATCTACTGGATCATGGAAAAAAGCAAGAGAGTTCCAGAAAAACATCTATTTCTGCTTTATTGACTATGCCAAAGCCTTTCACTGTGTGGATCACAATAAACTGTAGAAAATCCTGAAAGAGATAAGAATACCAGACCATCTGACCTGCCTCTTGAGAAACCTATATGCAGGTCAAGAAGCAACACTTAGAACTGGACATGGAACAACAGACTGGTTCCAAATAGGAAAAGGAGTACGTCAAGGCTATATATTGCCACCCTGCTTACTTAACTTATATGCAGAATACATTGAGAGAAAACCTGGGCTGGAAGAAGCACAAGCTGGAATCAAGATTGCCGGGAGAAATATCAATAACCTCAGATATGCAGATGACACTACCCTTAAGGCAGCAAGTGAAGAGGAACTCAAAAGCCTCCTGATGAAAGTGAAAGAGGAGAGTGAAAAAGTTGGCTTAAAACTCAACATTCAGAAAACTAAGATCATGGCATCCAGTCCATCACTTCATGGGAAATAGATGGGGAAACAGTGGAAATGGTGTCAGACTTTATTTTGGGTGGCTCCAAAATCACTGCAGATGGTGACTGCAGCCATGAAATTAAAAGATGCTTGCTCCTTGGAAGGAAAGTTATGACCAACCTCAATAGCATATCAAAAAGCAGAGACATTACATTTGCCAACAAAGGCCCCTCTAGTCAACGCAGTGGATTTTCCAATAGTCATGCATGGATGTGAGAGTTGGACTGTGAAGAAGGCTGAGCGCCGAAGAATTGATGCTTTTGAACTGTGGTGTTGGAGAAGACTCTTGAGAGTCCCTTGGACTGCAAGGAGATCCAACCAGTCCACTCTAAAGGAGATCCGCCCTAGGTATTCTTTGGAAGGAATAATGCTAAAGTGGAAACTCCAGTACTTTGGCCACCTCATGCGAAGAGTTGACTCATTGGAAAAGACTCTGATGCTGGGAGGGATTGGGGGCAGGAGGAAAAGGGGACGAAGGGGATGAGATGGCTGGATGGCTTCACCGAATCGATGGATGCGGGTTTGGGTACACTTCAGGAGTTGATGATGGACAGGGAGGCTGGCGTGCTGCAATTCATGGGGTCGCAAAGAGTCAGACATGACTGAGCGACTGAACTGAACTGAAGAATCCTAGGAGCATTTTACCATAGTGTTTAGAACACTTCAAATTATCAGTGCATTCAGAACACATTTAGCACTTAATTTCCTTAAGATATTAGTAACCTCAGCCCACACAGCTCATAAAACCTGAGGATATGTCTTAAGCATACATAAAAAATGATTCAAATCTGTTCCCTTCTTGTCCACAGGGTTTCTGAAGATTTTGTCTTACAGTTAGTAATTACCAATAAGTTTCATTTTGTGTCTATTGTAATATTGGGAGTAACTTATTTAAATTGATTTTCAACTGAAGCAACTACTGGGTATTCTGTAATTATCTTTTTATGAAACACAAACCATACATTATTAAATTAGCTTCCATTATTAAAGAAAAAGGCCCTTAGATAGTCTAATAATGAAGGCTAACATCATGGTAATACTCATTGACACCATACTGAGGCATAGAGGCTTAAAATGATGACACAAATTAAGTTCTATCAGTATGAAATAATATATTATCTGCAGTGTAAAAGAACTTTAATAAAAACAATAACTTCTGAATCATTAGATTGATGTAAGACAAGGATTATTTACCTTTAAAGCTTTTGAAATATCATTCCATTGTTCTTTTCTCTAAGTTTTAGAATAGCTGAGCAATGGTCGCAGCTGTTTTGGCCAGAAAAATACTACATTGAGATGAATGTATAGTCCATTAAACAACATACAACTTTCAAATTTTAAATATCTTTTACAGAAAACCTCTTTCATATTAATTCTCAATATATAATTTTAAAACTAACAAAGAAGCAAACAATAACCTGACTCAGTGACCATCACTTTAAAAATGTTTTAAATTGAGTATCACATGAGCTCACAGATCAAATGGGACCACTTCAGTACACTTTAAAAACTGAGTTCTTTGGACATCACAAGCATATTTTCCTTTGGCCTAGGTCTTCAAAGTCGAGATGTGAGGAAAGCTAATGGCCTGTAAGTAAATGAGAGCAATAAACACCACTTACATCTTATTACTCAGGGACACTTCAGACTTACACACTGCTGAAAACATGGCAAATACACTATGCAGATTCTGATGTTTAACCTCCAAATTTATCCTTGTCAAATATGTTTCATCTACTTTTTGAGCTCAAAGTGAAAATGCACTGAAGGGACTCGTCAGTTTCACCAAGCCACGTTTCTGGAAATTTGAATATAAATGAAGTCTCTAAATATCAAATTGTATCTTAATTGCACTAGGAAAAAAAGTTCTATTTAAAATACACTCTTGTGTCATCAAAAGCAAAAAATTCTTTTGAAAAGTTAATAATCACCCTGAATTATTTTCTGGTTTAGCAGCTTGAATTTTAACTCACAGAATAAAATAAGTACTCATATAATTAAGTATTAAAAATAATATCCTATATTCGTATATCATGATCAAAAACAGTAACCACTAGCTTTGGAATCAGCTGGACCTTGATTAAAATCAAACATTATAGACATTTCTAACACATATCCTTGGTATCTGTTTTTTCATCTGCCAAATGGCGATAATATGCACCTCTTAGGGTTGAAAGGATGATTAGATTTGCAAACATTCACAAAATACAAAGCATAATACTTGACATACCCTTGTCAACATCACAGTTTATCTTATGCCTCCACCATACACATTATCTTATTTGATCCTTCCAACCAAGTGAAGGGAATGCCTTGCATTTTAATTGTATGGATCTGAGGTCAAGCAAAAATGATTTGCTCATAGGAAGTGATTAACTTCCAATTAAGTGATTACTTTATTACTATGAAAATGAGGAGTGAGAAAAAGAGGACAAGAAAACTATATTTCGTGTTATTACCCCTAGGTTATCAAATCTAGTCTTTTCTCAATTCTTTACCTTTTACATGTCTCAGCACTGGTTATCACTCTGCCCCTGGGAGATCCCTCCATTTGGAATCAATTCTACACACTCATTTATGACAGGCGAAGGAAAGCTTAGTGGGATCTGAGAAAATTTCAACCCTATTTTCCAGAAAGATAATAGCAACACTCACTAAATGTGGTCTTTTCAAACACACAGTGCATGAAGCAGCATGAAATTCATGGGAACAGAGGAAGGGGCAGGGAAGAAGAGCCTAAAATATGCAGGAAAGATCATTTCTTCCATTGAGAACACAAGGGGATAAAAATGAAAGAAATGCGAATCAAATGAAATCTCTGTATTTTAAAGGGAGTAAAAAACAGTTGCTCGTACATCATTTATAAATACATGCCAGCTGCATACTAATACTAACTGGAAGAAAGCAACATTTAAATTTATTTTTGTAAAACTAACCACAAAAATGCATGCTGTATACAGAATGCCCTATAATAAAAGCACAGCTTTCATCTCTGTCACTAGTTCTAAGAGTTGCTGTTACAGGGATGACAATTTAATAAAAATCTCTAAATATTCTCTCATACTAGAGAAATCTCCTTAAATTACAAAAGCTTTGGTGGATTTCTTCAACTGAAGAGATACCTAAATTTGATATAACCCTCAGGTTTCAATATGTATGACTTTCTAGTATATAATCCAATGACATCTCGGGCAGCAATTTAAAAGGTATGCAGACAGCATGCATTTTTGTGGTTAGTTTTACAAAAACAAATTTAAATGTTGCTTTCTTCCATTTAGTATTAATATGCAGCTGGCATGTATTTATAAATGATGTATAAGCAACTGTTTTTTAAGTATCTTTTGGAAAATCATGGCATATATAGTAATAGCTATTGTTATAGATGAGTAGAGATGACTTCATAAAAGGAATTATTTAATAACAATTTTCAAAATAGTATTAATAATAGCAATAGTCATCATTTCTTAAATTCACGATGTCAGCCATGTGAAGTGGTATGTTTATACTTTCCATCTAATTCTTTCAAAATCCTATAAGGTGTATTATCACCATTTTGAAAATGAAAAACGGAGCCAAGAGAGTTGCAAAGGTCAGGTTCAAATCAGGTCTCACAAACTTCACAGCTTGGTTTCCTACTTAATGAGGCTTACATCATCTGTCAGTCTTAGTTCATTTTACAAACCTCAGAATCCTTTATAAATATTTCTAAAAACTCCAATTAAAATAAATAAATTTATATTAAAATAAATAAATATATTATTTTTAAAAAATAAGGGTGCTGAGTGGAATAGTCCAATGAATTCCCAAATATCACAATAAGTATAGCACTGAGCATTCATTGAGCTCATACCAGCTCTGTGCTAAGGGTATCCCTTGCCTGCTCATTCAGCTTGACCACATTCCTGTGAGATAGGTTGCTGTCAACATTCCCATTCTCAGTGCAGGAATCTGGTGCAGAGAGCTGAAATAACTTGCCCCCTCACACATCAAATAAGTAGTTATCGGCAGTTTTGAGTCCAGAGCACAAGCGCTTAATCAGCATTCAAATGCTTCTTACTCAGGGAGTTCATTATAAAAAACAGTTCCAAAAGACTGTGGGTCTCATCCTGAGAGGGAGGGAGTGCAGAGACATACCTCCAGTACGGCAGCCAGGGAGGGCTGAAGGGGCCAAGGACAGATTCATCAGGCAGGCTCCAGAGGGCTGACTGTCACAGAAATACCTACTTACAATTACTGATAACAGCTTGAGCCACAGAAATATATTATTTAGAATGACAGCAAGGAAGCATCAGTGCAAATTCATCCTTGCCTTTAGAAGAGGGAGAACAGCTAAGAGTCAATTATTATCCATCAAAACATCAATCTTCTTCTATTCCTCCTCCACACCCAAACACTGACCATAAAGTCATTTTGCAACTTGACTTGAAACAAACATTTCATGTTTCTATTTCCTTACTGTGTTGTGTTAAAAAAAAAAAGTGCTCTGCATATAAAACAACCTCTGCTTATCTCAGCTCACAGGATGGAAAATACTACATGTGTTTTGGAGAGTAGTCTGAAATTATACAAAGTTAACAGTCAATCTTGTCATCATGGATTTGATAGCCTAACAAATTACAAATGAAAAACTGTAGATAAAATCCCTACTGGTAAACATTATTTTCCTGAAAAATATGCTTTAACATGAAGCAAATGGGCAATCTTTAAGATGAATTATTCTAGCTCTCTTTTTAATGCAGCCTGAAACAGAAAGTCTGACCCAGTTTCCCATGTTTCAAATTCTCATTCCTAGGCATCAGATTGATTAATTTGGGTCACAAAGAGTGCATCTGTTTCAGTTCTTGGTTCAGAATAGTCTTTAGCCTTGTATTTTATTTATATAGTGTCTATACAATACAAAATATATAATATAAAATATCTCTATTCAGTGGGTATATTTAATATGTATTATATATCATATATGTATTATATATATTATGTATTATATATATTCATTTAAATATAAAGTCAGATCAAAGAATTTTAAGGCCAAGAATTAAATTATAATATATGTCTATATATACATACATACACACAGACACACACATAATTCAACCCCCAAAGTTACTTCAGTTTCCTTACATATGCCCTCATGACAGAGGTCTAGACGGGCTGTCAACCAACTTCCTCTCCTTCAGTCATTTTCCCTTAACATGTTTCAAATTCATGCTGGAATATCATCACAGTCATAAAATGGTGTTACTGAGAAAACACAAGGATGATGACCTTGATCCATTTTGCTGCTTGACATTCACGGAATTAGAATTGAAAATGAATTTCATTTAGAATTTTTAAAATTCACCACCTTCATAACAGAGAGAACACGGTTCTAAAAACTAATGATTATATTTAAAATTAATCAAAAGATTACACTATTAACTTTCAACCTTTACTTTAAAAGAAACATTTTTAGGCATTTCTAGAACTACGAGAGTGATGATTTATACTAAAAGTATATTTCTGATCATTGCTAAAATGGCATCTTCTTTTTCAAATAAATGCTGTTACTATTCTACAAACGACTATCAGCATGCAATATGTAAATAAAATTTCTAAGAAACCTGCGGTATATTCACATAAATTAGCACAAAACTAATACTCCTGCTAAAGAAAAAAATATAATTTAAAGACAAGATAATCTTTCCATCCTCATCTTTCCACTGCAGCCTCAAAATATTTGTTATTCTGAAGTATTTCCCTCCATCTTCTTCCTTTATCTTCCTCCACCCCAAATCCTATATTCCTTCCAAGTGTTAGTCCAATATTATATCTTTAGTAGAATGTTCCCTGACTACTGGCAATCATAATTAATGTTCCTTCAGCATTTGTTTTCCAAAGAACTTTCATCGTAGAACATGCTGTACACTTTAAACCATGGAGCTGGTTTCCATGACTCAGCCATCCACGGTCAGCCTCTAGCCATGGTACTCATGCAACTGGTTTCTCATCAGCCCCAAGGGTCACCCCAGGCATCTTCTTGGCTTCTGGCTTCAACTTTAAGAATGTGAATTCATTCTTGAAAAAGTCCGCTCTCCTTGAGGCCAAAAGTATTTTACTACACTATCTTTTACTCTTCACTCTAATCATTTCTTCTGATGCTGCTGCTGCTGCTAAGTTGCTTCAGTCATGTCCAACTCTGTGCGACCCCATAGACGGCAGCCCACCAGGCTCCCCCGTCCCTGGGATTCTTGAGGCAAGAACACTGGAGTGGGTTGCCATTTCCTTCTCCAATGCATGAAAGTGAAAAGTGAAAGTGAAGTCGCTCAGTTGTGTCCGACTCCTAGCGACTCCATGGACTGCAGCGCACCAGGCCCCTCCGTCCATGGGATTTTCCAGGCAAGAGTACTGGAGTGGGGTGCCATCGTTTCTTCTACTGATCTTCAAATCATTCCCTTACACTGACAGAAAAAAATAACCTGGCTTACAATCTCCCTGTCCAATCTAACTCCTGTAATAATTTTGAGTGACTTCAACATATGTACTCTATTCGCCAGCTTCTCAGTATTTTTAATTCTCTTCTTCTATACAAAAATTTATCCCCAAATTGTTTCAGCAACCCACTCATTTAACCCTAATCTACAGAGTACTATATGACTCAGGATTGTTCTACCTGTAAAATCTTTGAACTATTTTCAGCTCTTTCATTCCTTTATTCTTTCTGAGATCCTGGAATCTCTGAGTCCTTGATCTGTGCATTTTCTGCTGATCTATCAATCTCTTCCTATACTTAGTCATTTTTACTAGCCCTAGTCAACCACATTTTTCTCTTACCAAAAATCCCAATTAACTCATCCACTTGTCTTTTATCAACCTTAGATTGCTTCTAAAATCTAATTCTACATTTTTAACATCTAGACTGAATAACAATGCAAAATGAAATTCTTTGTATTGACAGACTGGCTCAGTACTAACTAATTGGTGGTCTCCAGAGTGTTCTCAAACTCAGCAACATATCTAAATCAAATTTATTAAATTCCCAACTAAACCCTGCTCCGCTTACTATATTCTCTCTATTCATAAAACTACCCAGCCTTTAGAGACTATTCAACTCTGACATGTCACAAAGCAACATGTTCTTCTAAATATCTCTAAAATCTTCCTCTCTTCTCAATTCTTGTTGAATTGGCTCCTATATTTCTCAACTATTTGAAGGCTCCCATATTTTTCCCCAAGATTACATCTAAGCCCCTCAACTAGTATTCTGCTTCCAGATGCTTTTAATATCTTTTTTCCATGCTGTTGCCAAAAGTGATTATTTTGAAATTCATATCAGATCACGTCATTCTCCTAATTAAAAAATATTGCTCATGAGTGGTTTTCATTACCACCTTCATGAAGACTAAATCCTTTGGCTACTACTGTACAAGTTCCTGATAAATCTGGCCTCAGTGTACCTCTCCAAGCCTCATTTTCAGCCACCTCCTCAACTTTTTGAGTCAATCCATAGTGATTATTGCAACAGTGCACTATTGCGACACCTCTGAAATCTCAGGACATGAATCTTTCTGTTTAGAATGACTCAAGGATGTCCACCTGATAATTACTACTACTCCTGTAATTCATAGTCAAGCATCATCACTTTTTTGAAGCCTGTCCTAGTTTCCCCACGGTTCTGTAATACCTAGGCACAGATAAGCTCTCCCTTCCTTGTACAACCCATGGCCTTTCTGTGACTTCTAATGCTAACGACATAGTTCTTATATAAGTCTTACATATCCCTTCCACCAATTAAGTTCCTTAAGAGGAGGAACCATGTCATATTCATCTTAGTGTTCCCAGTATGTAGTGCAAGTAGTGATAAATAGTAGGCATTTAGTATATGTTTGTTTTATGACTATATCAGAGATGCTATGAGAATAAACTACTCTTGTCACATTAAAGGCCTGTGGACACTCAGATTGACTGTATGTATTGCATTTCAATTTAGAAACTGTTTCAACAGCTGATATCATAACTGTTTTCACGTACATATAACAAGATAAGGGAAAAACTGAGAAAAATGACACATATTCCATTCACAGGACCAAACATAAGTTTTAAACATTATACCAGAAATTGTAGACAATTGAAAATTAAATTATATTATATCGGGCCTTTTTTTCTCTGAAAACAGCCACTTAACGTCACAGAACGAACAGAGCTCTAGTCAGCCATCATATTTAATTCCACCTCAAGTATTTTTGTATCGCTTTCAATCAACTACTTAATGTTTCCAAAGTTTAGTTTCTGAATCTACCAAATGTGGACATTAACATACAACAAAGGTATGATTGTGGAAGGTTATGTGAGTAGTTAACTCACAGTGTCTGGTTGGTAGTGAGATGGTGCATTTATAGAAGTGTATTTTCCCCATGGATATAAGTATTTAGATATTTACATCTCTATTTCTATCTGTATCCACGTTTTTAAGACTAGATGTTCAGAATGTCTAAGTGTCATATATTGGTTATGAAGCTAATCCAGTCTATATGGTGGTCTCTGGACAACAAAAATTCTATCTGTAAAGAAATCATCTTGGTTAAAAACAAAACAGAACAACTGTTGCTAAGGAATTCAAAATCAAATTCTCTCCAAAATAATTTAAGGGCCACTTG
The DNA here is from genome assembly GCF_016772045.2 of Ovis aries. Taxonomy (NCBI): domain Eukaryota; kingdom Metazoa; phylum Chordata; class Mammalia; order Artiodactyla; family Bovidae; genus Ovis; species Ovis aries. Next base: position 214,485,830 of record NC_056054.1, read on the forward strand.
AAGACTTTAAATGATAAATTTATTAATAAGTTCTGGGAAATGAAGATGAAGCAATGAAGAGATATGAAATATATAGAACTATATGCAAGAAGAGCTTAAACTTCATACATGTTTCTGGACTAGACTGGATGACAGAAATCTATTCTAGCACCTAGCTCTAAGCAGATGTAAGATGGAACTACTTTTAGGTCTGGAGAAAGACAAAATCCTATAACTGTTTGGCTCCCTATTGTATCCTTAGGTGTGAATCTCAGGTCTCCAGACCACCCTTCTGGTCCAGATGATAGCTATCTTTCACTCCATAACTGTTCGAACATCTGTATATCCTGCCCTGGTCCCTCAACAAAGCACTGTCTGAGGGCTTCAGAAATATTCTATCTCTGGGTCTCAGGTCCTATAGCTCTGATTCTGTAGCCTCTCCTTTCCTGGAAATAACATGCTCTGAGTAGTTATACATGCTACTTCACCCTTTTTTTCTCCTCACCATTCACTTTTAAATTATTTCAATACACTTTAATTATCTCTATTTGCATGGTATTATGCCCAAGGTAAAAGACAATACTAACACTACTAATTCTTTAATACTAAAGATATTTTAATAAATGGAGAAGAATTGTCCCACAATCCTAGGACTCAACATATAGACAGGCGAGAAACATGAAAACAAATAATGGGAAGAATGCATGAAAAATTGCCTTGTTTGGAGTATATTAAGATGTACAAGCGAAAATTTAGGCATTCTTAAGGATTGATATTTACTTAACATTTACAGTATGCAGCAACTACATATTCACAATACAAATATCATTTGTATTAAATGTATTTTCTGATAAATAACTGTATATGAATAGTATAGCCAAGTTACATACACAAAATCAGTTATACGTTTAACATACTATCTTTATTAGCCAAAAAAGAAAGCTCATTTTATCTAAAACAGATAGCCTGTGCATTCTCTATATCTGAGCAGTTATTGGGGTTGAATGGCCACTGTCAAGGTCCAGGAGGGAAGGACTGGCTAAAATTCTTTACATGGGATTTACACTCATTTGAAATATAACAGAGCTCTGGTTCCATTGCCAGGTCTTGCTGTCTTTTTTTCCATTTTCATTTGGGAACTTTTACAGATTTACAGTCTGTCAAAGCCTACCCCAGCTCCCTGGCTGTTTAGAAAGCAGGAAAGACCAGAAAGCTCGAAAGCTAGTTGAAGGTTCCCTTTCTATGCTCCCTTGGCTACCTTTTTAAAATTAAACTTCTTATTTTAAATTATTGTCGATTCACATACAGTTGAAAGAAATACTGCAGAGAGCTCTTCTGTACTCTTACCCAGTAAGGTAACATCTTACAATACTGTATTACAATATCACAATCTGGTATCGGCATCAACACGACCCATTGACTTTGTTTAGATTTCCCCAGTTTACTTGTACTTCTCTGCGTATATATATGTGCATATGCGTGTGTACATGTGTATATGTGAGGATTGACAGTGTGAGTGTGTAGTTCTGTGCACTTTTATAACTTGTACAGTTCCATGTATTCACCACCAGAGTCAAGAAACAGGAAGATACATGTATTCCAAAGTTCATCGCAGTGCTACGCACAGTAGCCTAGACACAGAAGCAACCTACATGTCCAACAACAGAGGAATGGATAAAGATGGGGGACATATAACAATGGACTATTACTCAGCCATAGAAAAGAATGACACAATGCAATCTGCAGCAACACGGATGGACCTAGAGATTGTCATGCTAAGCGAATTAAGTCAAAGACAGTATCATGTTATCGCTTATATGTGAAATCTAACTTCTAAAAAACAATACAACTGAACTTATTTACAAAAACAAGCAGTCTTACAGATATCCAAAACAAACTTATGGTTACTAAACGGGAAATATGTGGGGGGCATAAATCAGGTGCTTGGGATAAACATACATACACTATAATATATACAAGATAGACAACCAACAAAGACAGCGTACAGCACAGGAAACTACTAAATATTCTGTGATTACCTGTAAGAGAAAAGAATCTAAAAAAGAATGAATATATGAATGGAGCAGTTCATGGGGTCACAGAGTCGGACAAGACTGAGGGGCTGAACTGATACGTGAATCACTTTGCTGCACACCTGACACAAACACATTATAAATCAGGGGCCAAGAAAAATAAAATTTAAATAAATTAAATAAATGAATAAAGTAATAATTGCATAAATAAAAGAAATAGAACAATTTTATCACCACAACGGTCCTTTGCATTATTCTTTTGTAACAATATCCACTTCTTTTTTGCCTCTTGCCACATGCACTTCCTCCCTAACCCCTAGCAACTATTAATTTGTTCCCCATTTCCATAGCTTTGCCATTTCAAGAATGTTATATAAAAAGAAGCACATAGTATGTACTCTTTTAGGACTGGCTTTTTTTTTCCACTCAACATTATTCTCTTGAGGTTCATCAAATCTGTTTAGTATATCAACAATTCATTATTTTTTATTGCTGAGTAGTACGCCATGGAAACATTGCTACATCTTTTATTACGCTGCATTTTAAAATGGCATGATAGAAGAGACCATGGTTTTTTGCATCAAGCAAGCATGGGTTCAACCTCAAGCAATACAACATTATACATGTTACTTAACCTTATTTTTCATGTACAAACCAACCTCAAATGTCTTTTAGAACATGAAATGTTAGATATTTACAAAGCATCTAGCTTGGTTTCTATCATCAGTAAATGATAGCTAATAAAGTATTAGCAGATGCCAAGAATAAAATAATTAGTTAACACCATGGGGTAAAGTGATACTCGCTCTACCTACCACCACTTTTTCCTCATTTACCTGTTGTTTGACTTTCAGATTAGTTCTTCTATGTAAGGGCTTTGCAGGGTTTGTTGTTGTTTTTTTTTTCCTCTCTCTTTTTTTGCTTATTTGCTCTAATAAATTGCTCAGTTTACTTCTGCTAACTGAAGTCCTAAACTGATTAAAATGATCAGGTCTGGAAACTGAGCTGGCTGCTCAATTGAGAGATATATGTGCAATGAAATGAGGCTGGGATTCTGACATTTTGAAGATCAACTATTTTGAAGACCAAAAAAGAATAAAAATAGGATATTCTATTGATATTCATCCATTTCTAAATAAAAATATTTCATTAAAAAATCACCTAGACTTCAGTGCAATCATTTCCAAATATTTAATCAACAAAGATTTCATTTTTATTGCTTTTCTCCTTTATACTAAGTCCAAAGCTTCATATTTTTAAACAGTAATAAATATCATTTTTAATAATCAATGCATTTTACAAATTAAAAGGCTATAGCTGCCAATCAAAAATTCTGGGCAGCTTGGGAAAAGTAATGTTAGCATTCTGATTGATGGATTTGAGTAAAAAATGAAGAAATACAGCAAACTTGAATAACCTCATCAAACATGGAAACAATTAGGTTTCTTAACAACAAAAATAAATCTCAGAGTCCTGTCACTACCATTACAGATTCCTGGAGGCAGAAATTTTTGCCTAATTTGGATCATTTCCCCCAAGTTTATGAGCTTATGTCTTATGCCAACTGAGACGATCTAAATTCTCTTAATATGTCTTATTCACCTTTATTTTTGGGAAAATTATTATTAGAAAGGTCTTCGCCCTGAAAAATTTTTAAGCTACCTTAACAATTAATGTGCTTCAGTCCTTAAGTTACTGTTGTCCCAATTAACTCCCCAGTAGCAGTTTCTTATGCAGACACCGTTTTTGAAAGGATAAAGTCTTATATCTTCAACAAATTTTTCTGTAACTTTGAATCGTGTGTTCAAAATACCACATTTCTTCCCTACAAGGCTTCCTTTTCAGCCTAAGATAAAGCTATTAAGTGCATTTGTAGTTACCAAAGTAGTTAAGTTTTTCCAGTTAAGGCCTAGTGACCTGGGTAAGTTATTTAAACTAAACTCTCTAAACCTCAGTTTCCTCAACTGTAAAACTGAGATGATAATATGAATGCTTAATGTTTGGCGTGCAATAAGGTCTTGGTAAACACACTTGATAAAATGACCAATAACTCATATGGGAAATAAATTTCAGAAAAGACCATTTTACTATTGATTGTCCTTATGTTTTCTTTTATTTTTATAAAAATCTGCCAAAAGAAAATTTTAATATTGTACACTTTTCATTTACTTTTTATTACTCCAGAAAATGAAACAAACCTTCATGACCTTAATATGGATCTCTAGACACTAATGATTATTGGGTGACTGAATATAATTAAAATAAAAACAACAAAAATGGATATTGTATTCAGAGATTACACCTTAATGTCTAACTGCTGCTGCTGCTGCTGCTAAGTCGCTTCAGTCGTGTCCGACCCTGTGTGACCCCAGAGACGGCAGCCCACTAAGCTCCCCCGTCCCTGGGATTCTCCAGGCAAGAACACTGGAGTGGGTTGCCATTTCCTTCTCCAATGCAGGAAAGTGAAAAGTGAAAGGGAAGTCGCTCAGTCATGTCTGACTCTTAGCAACCCCATGGACTGCAGCCCACCAGGCTCCTCCGTCCATGGAATTTTCCAGGCAAGAGTACTGGAGTGGGGTGCCATTGTCTTCTCCAAATGTCTAACTAGTTGTGTGATATTAACAGCATACTAATATTTCCCAAGCCCCAGTTTTTCTCATGTGTAAAATGAGATAATATCACTCAGCTTACAGGGTTATTCTAAGAACTAAATATAATAATGTAGGTAAGATACTTGGTATCATGTTTGATGCTCCTTTCTTTTTCTTAAAAACTGACATTTAATATTACTGCAAAAATCATGGTCAGTAGGTATCTAACTTGACAAACCAGACCAGTATTTCAAAAAGCAGCCATATTTTAAAGCTTCCCCTCTTAACATATATCTTAAAACTTGGATACTATTTCAGAGTAAATGGACAGGATTCTACTGAAGTAAATAGGAAGATGTTCTCTTCTTCTATGTGGATGACATAACCACACCATCATATATTAAAGATTTCATCATGGGTTAACTAGGACTGGAACCTAATTATTGCCAGAGAAATGCCTTAGCACGAATTATGTTCAAGTAAAATCACTATATTTGGAGACATTCTTCAAAATTCGATTCTCTATGTTGTTTGGCAACTTAGTTTTCTCAATTACCCAAGGGTACATTTCATAGGGTCAGAAAATACCATTTGTCTTGCATAGTTCTTCCATATTATTCATGAGGAAAAATTTTGATATTGATAATGGAAATCTCTGAATTATCCATAAAAGTTCCCAAACTATCAATTTAGTCCTTAAAAAAAATCAGCCTTTATACACCACAAACCAGCTCCCCTGTCATACCATAACAGTTCTTAAAAATAAAACAATCATTCCAAATTTCCTTACTCTGAGCAACCAATTGCTTATTGACAAGGTCTAAATCAGAAAAATGTCCAGTGTGTCCCTGAAAGTCTACTTCCTTCTAAAACATCCCCCAACAAAGAAAGTCAACGCAAAATTGGAACTCATGTTTCCTTCTGCGCCATGAACAATAAAATCATTTACTTATAATAAATAAATAAATAAAATGTCCCTAAATAATGAACATAATCATTTATGTTGTTATAAAGTGGCACTGATCTCTCTTTTTCAGGAAGGAGAATAACAAAATAATTCAGCTTAAAGAGGCACACTATAATAAGTACCTAAATTTGAAGCAACAGATGAACTTACTTGCAAAGCAGAAACAGAGAGACAAACTTAAAGAACAAACATATAGACACCAAGGGATGAAAGGGGAGGGTGGGATGAATTGGGAGGTTGGGGTTGATATATACACACTACTATATGCAAATTAAATAACTAATTAGAATCTACTGTATAGCACATAATACTCTACTTAATGTTCTGTGATGACCTAAATGGGAAGGAAATCCAAAAAAGGGAGATATATGTATACACATAGTGGCTTTCCTGGTGGCTCAGATGGTAAAGAATGCAGGAGACCAGGTTCGATCCCTAGGTCAGGAAGATCCTCTGGAGAAAGGAATGGCTACCCAACCCAATATTCTCGCCTGGAGAATTCCATGGACATAGGAGTCCGGCAGGCTACGGTCCATGAAACTGCAAAGGGTTAAATACAACAGAGCAACTCTCATTTCACTTCACTTCATGTATACATATAGCTGATTCACTTTGCTATACAGCAGAAATTTAACACTCACTGAAAAGCACCTATACTCCAATATTAAAATTAAAAAAAAAAACCAGCAAAATGGTGAGGGGGGGAGCTGGGATAAAACTACGAAGTATTATTAATATGGTATTGAGGTCAATAATAAAGAGGTTTGGAAAAGGCTACCCACTCCAGTATTCTGGCCTAAAGAATTCCATGGACTACAGTTCTTGGGGTTGCAAAGAGTCGGACACAACTAAGCGACTTTCACTTCACTTCCCTTTTGATTAAAGTAAACTAGGATGAAATTATGAGGAAGTGTTTCAGGTGGTAGAGGAGAGAGGGAAGAAGTAAGCTCCTTTGAACAGGTCAGACCTCTATTAGGCAATTTACATGTGCTCTTCCATTCAATCCTCATGTCGACTCTTTCCAAGACATATTACCAGCATCCCACTGTACTGATGCAGCACAGAGGCTCTCAGAGGTTTAATATTAAAAACATGTCCAAAGCCGTTGAGAATTCAACCAGGATTTAATCTTTAACTATCCAAGGGTTTTTAAATCATTAGGTGTCAGAACAGACTGTACTGTAAACAGTGATCTTATACAGGTCTCTTAAGCATTTGGGCCAGTCTTTATCTACTCTAATGGTCACCATCTGCTATCTCACAGGTATAGATTAATAGCACTTGAAATATTCTTGTATTCTCTTTGAAGGAAAGGTAGCATATAAACCCCAAGTGTTACTCTGCTCAAACCTTAAATAATAGTATAGCTTCATGACTACAAATTAGCTATTCCTTTCTGCTTTAACTCTGCTCAGCCTTAAATCCTTATTCTCCACTTAAATAAATCATCTTATCTACAATACTTTGTTAGTGGACCCCTGACCTCTAGAAGCCCCAAGTTCTTGTCCCAGGTCTTTCAAGCATTAGCATGTGTTTGCCCTTGCGTCAGACACTAGAAATACCAGAGGGTCAGTTTCTTTACCTCACCTGTCAAGTGGGATGAGGTACTGACTCCATCTGCATCCTGGGAAGGACCAAATGGGTAAAGTCAGTGTGAAAGTGTTAGGAAGTTGAACAAAAAGCCTAATATAAAGTGTCAGGAGAAATAGTGTTGCAGGTACATTAAAGCATGAAGTCATTTCCTATCTAGGTCTTCTCTCTTCCAAGTGAATAAACATGCTAAAGTAAAATAGTCTGATCCTATATCATTTCAATAAATATTTTAGACTTCTTCTTCCATTTGCTAAGAATTTTGTTAAGAAAGCAAAATTATATTTTCCCAAACATATGAATAGTCACATATAAAGATAAATGGTATATGTGTGAAGAGGGCACTAACCATCCCTCTGCCTGCTTATATAATTAAAAGCCAAGGCATATCATCTTATAAGAACAAAATTAAGAAATATGCCATTACATACTATAAAGGCATTTGCTATCTGTATCATTCTTAGCCACTGGAATTTGAGTATTATTTTAAGTACTCAAATAATTAGTTGAGTACTGTTTTAGCATTCTGTTTCCTTTTTGCACACTGGGATATACACTACCATAGATACTTAACTTTTAACCTTTATTTTTTATGCTAAGAACTTCTGACATTTTAAATCTCAACAGCGATGATTAACATCTTTGCTTGATGCCAAATGCTAAAAACTGATAGGCCCCTGCCTATATGACACCTTTCAGTAGTCGCACACTCCAGCAGTTACTAATTTTCCAACCCAGTACCTGAAGATGACATTTTGATAAATTTGCAAGGGACTTTCTGAACTATTTATTAGTTCAATATATGAAAAAGTACACCTTTGGTAATGACATTTTGTTCTCAAAATAACTTCATACACTTTGTCCATTTTTAAACTGAGCTACTTACTGAATTTCTGAAAATACCACCATTAACTCATAATTTAAAAATGGCACACTTCTATTTCTCATTTCATCACCCTTCAAAGCGGTGCACTTTTATATGGCATCCAAAATTACATTTTCTAGAAAGAAAAGACTAGCATGAAACTTCATAATCCTTCTGTAAATAAGTAAGATGATCATCACTTTTTCTTCCTTACTCTAAGTTAAAATGAGACTGAGTTAGACATTCTCTCTCTCAACCTCAAGAAATGGGTCAACAGTTAAAATAAAAATAAAATGTCTGTTGTAAAACAATTCACCACCTCTAGTCACTTTCCATGTCATGTCTGAGCTGTGTGTGGTATTAATAATCACATCAAGCCACCAAGCATTTACTAAGCTTCTTCTGTGTGTTCAGAATAGCGATGATCACTTTCAAATTGCATGGAAATCAAGATCTAAGGTAATAGCAATCAGTTTCAATAAATCAGCTTATGTTTTGGATTCATCTGCTTTCTCTTTCTTTATAGGATAAATCAACTTAAGAACAATTTGGGGGAAAATATCATAATTTCACCATCATAACAAAACTAACACTTATTTTTAGTATGTTAAATTTCAGACACGCACATACATAAATGTTTCTTACATAGTTTTAATTATACTGGAAACATTTTATACTTTGCTTTGTTGAAACCTGATTATCACTCAATAATTTTAAACTGCCTGATCCATGAATGCAAGCATAATTAAGTAATTACAGGCACCAAGAACCATACTATCTGTTGAATTGTGTCCCTCCTAAATTCGCAAGATCCAGTTCTCATCCACAGCACCTTAAAATGCAGTCATAGCTGGAAATAGGATAGTTGCAGACGTATTTATTTAAGAGGAAATCATACTAGAGTAGGATGGGCCCCAATCCAATATGACTGGTGTCTTTATAAAAAGAAGGCATTTGAAGGATAGACATTCATACAGGGAGACTGATATAAGAAGACTGGAGTGATACTGCCACAAACTGAAAACCACCAGATTCTTGCACCTTCAGAGGGAGTACAGCCTTGCTGACACCTTGATTTCAGATTTCTGAACTCTAGAATTGTGAGAAAATTAATTTCTGTTGTTCTAAACCACCCAGTTTATGGTACTTTGTTACAACATCCCTAGGAAACTAATACAAACAACATATTAAAAGATTGTACCATATTACCCTCTACACAACAACAAATGTAACACCTTTGTTAGAAGTCTTACTGCCTCTTAAGACCCTTCAAGTCACTCTTCAAACTGCCACCACACTGTTCTTTCTTAAATTAAAAACACAATCATTTTGAGAATGCAAATTGGTGCAGCCACTACAGAAATCAGAAAGGAGGTTCCTCAAAAAATAAAAATAGAACTACCATATGATCCAGCAATCCTACTTTAGGGTATATATCCAGAAGAAATGAAAACAGGATATGAAAGAGATATCTGCATTCCAATGTTCATTACAGCATTACTCATAGTAGCCAAGACAGGGAAACAACTTGTGTCCATCAACAGATGAAAGGCTAAAGAAAATGTAATATATAGAGATATAACAGGATATTATTCAGCCATGAGAAAGAAGGAATTTTTCCTATTTTTGACAACATGGATGGGTCCTGAGGATGTTATACTAAGTGAAATAAACCAGACAGAAAGAGAAATACTGCATGATATCATTTATAAGTGGAATCTTCAAAGAAATTAGTCAAACTCATAGAGAGTAGAAAAGTAGTTGCCTGGGGTCGGAGGTGAAGGAATTAGGGAAAAGTTGATTAAAGCTTACAAACTTGCAGCTTTTGATGAATGAGGTCTAAATCTTCAAGGAATAACACAGTAACTAGAGTTGATAACATAGAAAAAAAGAGAATGTAATCATTTTCCTCAACTAAACTAAAATGAAGAAAAAATTATCCCATCCCAATTTTTAATAAAGACATGTAATAATTCACTTTACTACTTAAAATGACAACAGTGTTTCTAGGAAACATCTAGGAAACAACAAATGTTTATAAGGAAAAAATAAACATAGCACAAAAATACAGCAATGATAGCTTTAATATTTATGATAAACTACTCTAGGCCATTCTCATCATATCTCCAGTTTTCTAAAAGAGATCTCTAGTCTTTCCAGATCTATTGTTTTCCTCTATTTCTTTGCTTTGTTCATTTAAGAAGGCCTTCTTATCTCTCCTTGCTATTCTCTGCAACTCTGCATTCAGTTGGGAATATCTTACCCTTTCTTTTTTAAAAAAATATAAATTTATTTATTTTAATTGGAGGTTAATTACTTTACAATATTGTATTGGTTTTACCATACATCAACATGAATCCGCAGGTATACACATGTTCCCCATCCTGAACCCCCCTCCCTCCTCCCTCCCCGTACCATCCCTCTGGGTCGTCTCAGTGCACCAGCCCCAAGCATCCTGTATCCTGCATCGAACCTGGACTGGCGACTCATTGCATATATGATATTATACATGTTTCAATGCCATTCTCCCAAATAATCCCACCCTCGCCCTCTCCCACAGAGTCCAAAAGACTGTTTTATACATCTGTGTCTCTTTTGCTGTCTCGTATACAGGGTTATCGTTTCTTCCTTGCCTTTTGCTTATCGTTTTTCCTCAGCTATCTGTAAAACCCCGTAAGACAACCACTTTGACTTCTTGCATTTCTTTTTCTTTGGATGGTTTTGGTCACTGCCTCCTACACAATGTTATAAACCTCCATTCATAGTTCTTCAGACATTCTTGTCTATCAGATCTAATCCCTTGAATCTATTTGTCATTTCCACTGTATAATCATAAAGGATCTTATTTAAGTCATACCTGAATGGGCTAGCGGGTTTTCCTACTTTGTTCAATTTAAGCCTGAATTTTGCAACAAGGAGCTGATGATCTGAGCCATAGACAGTTCCAGGTCTTGCTTTTGCTGACTGCACAGAGCTTCTCCATCTTTGGCTGCAAACAATATAATCAATCTGATTTTGGTGTTGACTATCTAGTGATGTCCAAATGTAGAGACATTTCTTGGGTTGCTAGGAAAGAGAGTTTGCTATGGCCAGTGTGTTCTCTTAGCAAACCTCTGTTAGCCTTTGCCCTGCTTCACTTTGTACTTCAAGGCCAAACTTGCCTGTTATTCTGGGTATCTCTTGACTTCCTACTTTTGCATTCCCACCCCCTATGATGAAAAGGACATCTTGTTTTGGCATGAATTCTAGAAGGTGTTGCAGGTCTTCATAAAAATCAGTCAACTTCAGCTTCTTCAGCATTAGTGCTTGGGGCATAGACTTGGATTATTGCGACCTGAATAGTTTGCCTTAGAACAAAAGTGAGAGCATTCTGTCATTTTTGAGACTGCATCCACGCACTGCATTTGGGACTCTTTTGTTGACTATGAGGGCTACTCCATTTCTTCTAAGGTATTCTTGCCCACAGTGGTAGAGACAATGGTTTTTCGAATTAAATTCACCTATTCCTGTCCATTTTAGCTTACTGATTCCTAAGATATCAGTGTTCACTCTTTTCATCTCCTGCTTGACCATGTCCAATTTGATTCATGGACTTAATATTCTAGGTTCCTATGCAATATTGTTTTTTACAGTGTTGAACTTACTTTCACTACCAGACACACCCATAACTGAGTGTTATTTCCGTTTTGGCCCAGCTTCTTCATTCTTTCTGGAGCTATTAGTTTTCACCCTCTGATCTTCCCCAGTAGCATACTGGACCCCTGCCATCTTTCAGTGAAAGATGGGAACTCATCTTTCAGTGTCAGCTCTTTTTGCCTTTCCATATTGTTCATGCTGTTCTTGTGGCAAGAATAGAGTGGCTTGCCATCTCCTCCTCCAATGGATCACATTTTGTTAGAACTCTTCACTATGACCCATCTGTCTTGGGTGGCCCTGCATGGGATGGCTCATAGCTTCATAAGTTACTGAAACCCCTTTGCCATGACAAGACTCTGATCTGAAGGAGGATAAAGGACAGAATTGGTTAAGGACCTAACAAAATCAGAAGAGATTAAGAAGTAGCAAGAATAGACAACAGAATTATAGAAAAAGGTTCTTAATGACCCACATAACCACCTAGAGCCTGACATCCTAGAGTGTGAAGTAAAGTGGGCCTTAAGAAGCGTTACTACAAACAAAGCTAGTGGAAGTGAAGGAATTCCAGCTGAGCTATTTAAAATCCTAGAAGATGATGTTGATAGAGTGCTGCACTCAACATGCCAGCAAATTTGGAAAACTCAGCAGTGGCCACAGGACTAAAAAAAATCAGTGTTCATTCCAATCCCAAAGAAACACAATGAAAAGAATGTTCAAACTGCTGCACAATTGCATTCATTTCACACGCTAGTAAGGTTATGTTCAAAATCCTTCAAGCTAGGCTTCAGCAGTATGTGAACTGAGATCTTCCAGATGTACAAGCTGGGTTTAGAAAAGGCAGAGGACCAGAGATCAAACTGCCAACATTCACTGGATCATACAGAAAGCAAAGGAATTCCACAAAACATCTACTTCTGCTTCATTGACTATGCAAAAGCCTTTGACTTTGTGAATCCCAAGAAACTGGAAAATTCTTACAGAGATAGGAATACAACCACCTTACCTGTCTCCTGAGAAACCTGTATGCAGGTCAAGAAACAACAGTTAGAACCTGACATGGAATAATGGCCTGGTTCCAAATTGGGAAAGGAGTATAACAAGGCTGTATATCACTCTGCTTATGTAACTTATATGCAGAGTATATCATGCAAAATGTCAGGCTGAGTGAAACACAAGCTAGAAACTAGATTGCTGGGAGAAACATCAACAACCTTAGATATGCAGATGATACCACCCTAATAGTAGAAAGTGAAGAGGAACTAAAGAGCCTCCTGATGAGGCTAAAAGAGGAGAGTGAAAAAGCTGGTTAAAAATTCAACATTCAAAACACTAAGATCATGGCATCTGGTCTCATCACTTCATGGCAACAAGTAGAAAGGGAAAAAGTAGAAGCAGTGACAGATTTTATTTTCTTGGGCTCCAAAATCACTGTGGATGGCAACTGCAACAATGAAGTTAAATATGCTTGTCCCTTAGAAGGAAAGCTATGACAATCCTAAACAGCATATTGAAAAACAGAGATATCACTTAGATGACAATGTTTCATATAGTCAAAGCTATGGTTTTATTTATTGTAATGTACAGGTGTAAGAGTTGGACCATAAAGAAGGCTGAGCACCAAAGAACTGATGCTTTTGAATTGTGGTACTGGAGAATACTCTTGAGAGTCCCTTGAACTGCAAGGAGATCAAACCAGTTAATCCTAAAGGAAAATCAACCTTGAATATTCATTGGAAGGACTGATGCTGAAGCTGAAGCCCCAATACTTTGGCCACCTGATGTGAAGAGCCGTAGAAAAGACCCTGATTCTGGGAAAGATTGAAGGCAAAAGAAGTGGGCAGAAGAGGACAGAATGGTTAGATAGCACCACTGACTCAAAGCACATGAATTTGTTCAAACTACAGGACATAGAAAAGGACAGGTGCCTTTTGTGTGGCAGTCCATGGGATCACAAAGAGTCAGACACTACTTAGTGACTGAAAAACAACAACAACACTATAGGCCATGCATGGAGTTTAGCCACGACTATTATATGCTCCTAGCATTCTTTTGAATTAAGCATTAACATGTCTATCAGCTCAGTTCAGTTCAGTTGCTCAGTCATGTCCAACTCTTTGCAACCCCATGAAATGCAGCACACCAGGCCTCCCTGTCCATCACTAACTCCTGGAGTCTATATTAAAGATTTAAAAAAAAATGTGAGAAAGTGATTTGTTCATAGGAATACCACAAAAAGAAGTCCAAGTCAGCGTTTCACCCAGATTTGCCTTTCTTGATGGGACAGACACCTAGTTACAGAATGTGTGGAAACTACAATAACTGAAAGTCCCTTTCAGGTACCATTTCTACTTGTGTTGCAATTCAAGATTATTTCTTCATTTCATCCCAGCCTTCCCACTACCCTACCTCCCATTCAACGTAGCCATATATGAACTTTCAAATGTACAAGCTGGGCTTAGAAAAGGAAGATGAACCAGAGATCAAATTGTCACATTAGTTGGATCATAGAGAAAGCAAGGGAATTCCAGAAAAAAAGAAACATCTACTTTTGCTCCATTGACTATGCAAAAGCCTTTGACTGTGTGTCTTTATGTGTCTTTAATTTAGCTGGATGTTTCCCTGTTCATTATTTCTGCTAACATCTTTTTTTTTTCTTCTTTTTCTTCTTTGAAACCTCAACCAAAGTGACAAATGCCTTCTTATATTTGAGAACTATCACTTCCATAAAATCTAGTTAGATTCTCCACAAGGAAAATTTGATGATCACTGCCTACTTTCTGAATTCAAGATAATCTGGAAAAAATCCAATTACAGTCTTTAGACAATTATATTACTATTCACTTAATTATATTCAATTATATTCAGGTCTATATCTTCCTTCTAGACTGTAAGCTTCTTAAGGAAAAAACATTGCATCCCTAGTACCTACAACATATGATAAACACACATTTATAGATTACATAAATAAATGAGTGAGATAAACATTATTTTTCTGCTTTACTGAGGTGAATTGACAAAAATCGTAAGTTATTTAAAGTGTGTAATGTGATGATTTGATATACATTTGCACTGGGAAAGGACTCCCCCATCAACTTAACACAACGATCACCTTACATTTTATATGTTTTTATGAGAATATGGTATAATATTAAGTTTTCATGGTCCCATGTTTTTGTTATTACAGATAATGCTACAATATCTGTACTAAAATATAAATCCTCTTTCTCTTTAAGGAATCCACTTTAAAGTCAGAGAACAAAACATTTCTTGGTCCCCATAGTAGTTGCTCAATAAATGTGTTGAATAAATATTGAATCTCAAGCGTATTTCCTCGATCAGGTGGAATATTATCGACTCAGTTAACATAAATGGGCTAGGTCTATATGCATTGCTGCTGCTGCTGCTAAGTCGCTTCAGTTGTGTCCAACTCTGTGCGACCCCACAGACAGCAGCCCACCGGGCTCCCCCATCCCTGGGATTCCCCAGGTAAGAATACTGGAGTGGGTTGCCATTTCCTTCTCCAATGCATGAAAGTGAAAAGTGAAAGTGAAGTCTCTCAGTCATGTCTGACTCCTAGCAAAGCCATGGACTGCAGCCTACCACTTCCTCCATTCATGTGATTTTCCAGGCAAGAGTACTGGAGTGGGTTGCCATTGCCTTCTCCTCTATATGCATTAACACTGATAAATCTAAAAGATAAAATGTTAATGTTGAAAGATAAAAAGTATGGAAAGTAAATTTGGTTTTATATGTATAACAGGGTTTAGATATAAAACTGAAATGTATAATATTTTATAGTATTTATGGTCAAATACATATGTATGTATATGATTAAAAATGACTGTGATTAATAAATGCCAACTTCCTAGAGAGGGAAAGAGAATGAAAGGATAGTCTGAGTTAAGTTTAGCTATAGTATATCTATTATATTTTATTTCTAAAGAAATATCAAAACAAAAAATTTATATGCAAAGCTAAGAGATCTAATATTAATGTGCCAAATGTTACCATCCTATTAAATCAAGTTGAGACAGTGCATGGGTATCTGATTTATTGTTTTCTGAATATTTCATTTTTGAAATATTCCATAATTAAAAGCAAGTCATTCAAAAGGTATAGCATCAATGAAGAGGGAAAGGAAACAGAAAAATCACCATTAGGTAAATGCCGCAGTAATGATTGTTGCAGGCAAGATCCACTCACGGATTCAAAAGTTAGTGATGATATGGTAAAGAGAAACAGGACATTTGAATAGTCTCAAAGTATCTCCTCCAGGGGACTTATTTGTTACCAGGGGAAACATACCAATTTCACAGTAGAGAAACCCAGCAGATGCCATCTTATCAATGTGTTCAAGGTTGGTAGTATTACCAGTGATAAAATATGTGCACATCACAAAGCCCTAAGTGCCAGGCATTGTGAAAGATGCAGTTCTTGCCCAGAATGCATAACCTCTTTCGAATCAAAAACTGTGGAACATTCTCCAGAAAAACTAACTGGTATTCTTCAAAAGTGTCAAGATCATGAAAGAAAAGAAAACTCTGAGGAACTATCAGAGACTCAAGAGAAAAAGCAACTGAATCCAAATGAGAACCTATATAAGATCCTGGTACAGAAGAAACAAAAAGACATAAGAGAGAAAATTGGAGGTTGATATAAGGTCTGCAGTTTAGATAATAGTGTCATACTAATATAAAATCCTAGTTTTGATCATTGTACTATGGTTACACTACATGTTACATTAAAAGAAGCTTGCTGGAGTGTGTTGGGGAAATCTCTGTATTATTTTGCAAAATTTCTGTAAGTCTAAAATTAGTTATTTTTTAAAATATAAAGCACGTTGCATACCTATCAATCCCACAAATTTACCTGTAGGAAT
Organism: Ovis aries; assembly: GCF_016772045.2. NCBI lineage: Eukaryota > Metazoa > Chordata > Mammalia > Artiodactyla > Bovidae > Ovis > Ovis aries. The sequence goes on from NC_056054.1 coordinate 214,502,370, forward strand.
ATATCCTAAGGGAATAATTTGAAAAGCTCACAAAGCTGTATGTGTGCATGAATGTTTATGGGTGTATACATATTCCATTATGGAATTGCTTAAAAAATTAAAATGGAAATAACCATAAATGTTCAAGAAATAATTATGTTTGTTACACGAAGATATATGTAGCCATTAAAACTATGATATTTCTTGATGTTTATTGGCATAAAGAGATATTTGCAATCTGTATGTGTGCTCCTTTGCTCAGTTGTGTCCAACTTTACAACCCCATGGACTATAGCCCACCAGGCTCCTCGGTCCATGTTATTTTCCAGGCAACGATACTAGAGTGGGTTGCCATTCCCTTCTGCAGGGGATCTTTCAGACCCAGGGATTGAGCCTCTATTTCTTGCACTGCAGACAGATTCTTTACCATCTGAGCACCTGCGAAGCCCATTTGCAATCTACTGTCATGTGAAAATGCACGATAAAATATATATAAAACACAATCTAATTATTATTTCATCTGTTTATTTTTACTTTTTGTATTTAAGTCCAAAATGTTCCTATTTCTGAATATGTTCAAAAGAATTGATCCTAAGCAATATACAGTATTTATTTTACATTTGCTTTTTAAGAGAGTCAAGAAAATGGATGTTCTGTTTGTTAATATCTATTCTTAATAATTTTAGAATAACTGTTCTTCTTGGATTTCAAGATGTTTCGGTAAAGAATACAATTTTTAAAAGTAATATTATAAATAAACTGCTCATCTTTATCATCATTTTAATTAATATTCACACAAAAGTAGTTTTGTTTTTTAACTTGTGATGGAAGCAGAGCTTTTACCCTCAGGATAGTGATGCATCTATGACATATTCAGAAAAAACTGGGATCATTTTCAAAGAGAGACAGCATCATCAAGAGAGTTCCTGTTAAGGAATGACTGATCTGTTAGTCATATCTCTATACAAGAGTAAAGATCTTTAAACTCTGACATCTTCTGATTAAAACAAAACTAACAACATGATTTTCCTTCAAAAACAATACATTTTTTAAAAAATAAATACATCAGGCATGCTTTCAACTTTCTTCACAGTATTATTTTTAACTCTCACTGAATATAGTTCATTTCAAATGATGCACATTTTGGTCAGAGGTTATGGTTTGGTCCAGAATTGCAGCAGTGTACTCTATTAATAGGGAAGATGATTCTTAGGCTTGTGTCTATCTATGTCAATAGAATATAACTGTCAGAAGAGGGAAAAAAACTTTACATAACTTCTGAAATGCCATGATTTTATCCAAGAAACATTTAGGAGAAGATCTGGAGCTAGAGTTTCCAGTCCCGGCATGACGCTTTTTCCAATTACATCACAATTTGCATCCTTATTCCCATGCAATGGTATAGTAAAATAGAAATTCACTCATTAACCACCTGCAGGCCTATGATGATGAATAGCCAGTTCCTGCCCACCAGGAGTTTATGAAAAGAAATCAGGCACATAAACAAATGTTTCGGGCTTCCCTAGCGGTTCAGTAATAAAGAATCCACCTGCCCATGAGGAGAAATGGGTTAAATCCCTCATCCGGGAAGATTCCACATGCAATGGAGCAACTAAGCCTGTCTGCCACACTGCTGAGCCTGTGCTCCAGAGCCGAGGAGCCACAACTACTGAGCCCACAAGCCACAACTTAAGCCCATGCGCCCTGGAGTCCATGCTCTGAAATGAAAGAAGTCACTGCAATGAGAAGCCCTCTCACCACAACTAGAAAGTAGCCCTCACTTGCTGAAACTAAAGAAAAGCCCAGGAAGCAATGAAGATCCATCACAATCAAAAATAAACAAAAATAATTAGACAAAAAGGTTCGGCAATGTCCATGTTAGTATCAATCAGGGCTAGAATCTAGTAATCAATTAAAAATTTTTTAAATTTGAATAATTATAACACATTTCCTAACATAAAAATAATTAACCTAAAGGATTTGATCACTATTCTTTTAGATTTTCTAAATACAGTTGATATGTTCCATTTGCACATTAAGAAAAGCACACACCACATCAGTGCAGTTCAGTTTAGTTCAGTCGCTCAGTCGTGTCCGACTCTTTGCGACCCCATGAATTGCAGCACGCCAGGCCTCCCTGTCCATCACCATCTCCCAGAGTTCACTCAAACTCACATCCATCAAGTCGATGATGCCATTCAGCCATCTCATCCTGGGTCGTCCCCTTCTCCTCCTGCCCCCAATCCCTCCCAGCATCAGAGTCTTTTCCAATGAGTCAACTCTTCGCATGAGGTGGCCAAAGTACTGGAGTTTCAGCTTTAGCATCATTCCTTCCAAAGAACATCCAGGGCTGATTTCCTTCAGAATGGACTGGTTGGATCTCCTTGCAGTCCAAGGGACTCTCAAGAGTCTTCTCCAACACCACAGTTCAAAAGCATCAATTCTTTGGCACTCAGCTTTCTTTACAGTCCAACTCTCACATCCATACATGACCAATGGAAAAACCATAGCCTTGACTAGATGGACCTTTGTTGACAAAGTAAAATCTCTGCTTTTCAATATGCTATCTAGGTTGGTCATAACTTTGCTTCTAGGTATATGTAAATGCTTTCCTTTGAAATACATATTTTTGTATTAATATTTTTCCCATGTTCTAGACAAACACTATGTCTGACCACATACCTGAAGAACTGAGGTTTTACAGTAATGTATGTTTAAAAAAGAACTGGGGTTTTTGGTAAAGGGATTCAAGTAGACAGAAATTAAGCAGCTTTTATACATGTTGACATCTTTAGTGTCATTTACATAAACCTTGTCATTTCAGCAGAACTAGAACCACACAGTTACTTAACACTGACCTTCAGAACATCTAAATGCTTTGACAGGTATGCCATTCCACCACTTCTGGTAAGCGAATGAAGGATGATGTTTTCAATTTTGGTATCTATTTAACAAATATTTGTAAAGACCAACCATATGGCAGTCAGTAATACTGAATACTGACTGTATTGTATTTGATGAGCACTAAGATGTGCAAACCCTGGGTGACTCTCAAGAATTCATCCAACAGTGGAGACTTAAGTTGGTTGAGAAAGTTTTTTTTTTTTTTTAATAGAAACAAATATAAAAGAACAATAAAGAATGTAAGCCGTGTGATTAGAAGAAAGGGTATTAACTTCAGAGATCTTTTTGGACTCAAACTCAGACCTTTACTAACTAGTTGAATGAGATTAATCTCTCTGCACCTCAATATTCTCATCTATGAAATACACACACTACAGTGCCATTCACCCTACATGGCGGCTCAAAGGAGTCCATGAGAACATATGTGAAAGTGTCAGAAGTGTTTTTTTCTCTCAGTAGGTGCTCAGTGACAGGAAACTTCCTTATCCTTTGCCTTAGGATTACAGAGGAGAGAATTACTAGTTCTACCTGGTGCGCCTTTTTTTTTTTTTTTTAACTTTTAATTCTTCCCTTATCTAAGATACCCATTGAAAGTGAAAGTGAAAGTTTAGTTGTTCAGTTATGTCCAACTCTTTGCAACCTCTATGACTGTAGCCCACCAGGCTCCTCTGTCCATGGGATTCTCCAGACAAGAATACTGGAGTGGAAAGCCATTCCCTTCATCAGGGGCTCTTCCCGACTCAGGGGTGGAACCCAGGTCTCTAGCACTGCAGGCAGACTCTACCATCTGAGCCACCAGGGAAGCCCAAGATGCCCATTACTTTTTATGCTCCTTAAGGGGATGATTTGGTCATACTCCTTCTAGAAGAGTCTCTATGTACAATGAAGCTGACTCTGCATTTCTAAAAATTAGACACTGATTCTAAAATTTTCATTTCCAGAAGAAAGCATCTTAATAGGAAGATGAGAGATAGTGAGTGTCATGTGTTCTAAATTAAAGATGAGGTGAACTTTCAGGGCATCATTAAATTTTTTTCAGAAGTTCATTTTAGATCCAAATAGAAGAGTAGTCCTTAAATATGTAATGATGAAGAATTTAAGTATTTTGTTTTTGCAAAAGGATGTGATTTTTATTATTCAGAAAATACCATCTCCTTTAGCTATGATATGTGCATAATTCAATATGGATCCAGTCCAATGTTTCATTTTGTGAAGAAGTACATTTTTTAACAATTCATATTGTTCTGGCACAAAAATAAATTACAGTGCTGAAAAAGCCCTAGAATAAATATAATGACAGTATACCTCACGCTGAATACTCCTCCATCTTCCCAACAGCTTGCTAAAGGGGAAAAACACCTAAGAAATACTTCTGCAGTTCTTTCAAACAGTGCACTCCTACTCATCAGCCAGGATTCCTTTGGGAAAAAGGCTGCTCAAAATGGAAAAGAATGGTACTGATTTACAGATTTTTAAACTGATTGTTTTGCAGGAGCTTGGCTTTCAAGCATATAAATTCATTGCTATACACTTGACCATTTTCTGACCAAGATTACTGACTGCTACAGGACATAATAGTGCAGAAAAGATGGAATCTTTAGAAAAGAAGCATGTTGAAAATGGTTCCCAGCTCAACTACCAGTACATTGCTAGTCATCTTTCAAGTGCAGTTTTTTTCTGATTCATTTGTGGGTGGTTTTAATATCTCTAGGAGCTCCTCTTGTTCAGCACAGTTCTTTACAGTATCTTTCCAATGCTATTTATTATTTTGGCACCAGTTTCTATATATGCAAGTACTTTCTTTTTTACAGCATATAAAATTATTTTTTCCATAGATTATTTAAAAATGGGGAAGAAACTTTTTTGAAAGTTGTTCTTGTCCTGTTTTTTTTCTCCAGGTTCAGTAAGAAACATAAGCATATATCAGTATTCCTTTTCTGCTATAAAACCTTAATAAGTCAAACAACTGGTGCAAAGAAATTTTTGATTCATAATTTTTTTAGTAAATCAATTAACTAAACCATACTATTCATTTAAAAATTGTTAGCATAATCATTGTGGTGTGTCAGTTTCAAACAGCTTTTAGTTACAAGCCTTTAAATGCTCTATGTTAAATCTTACAATAATGAAAAGAAGGCATAATTAAATACCTTGCAGATGAGAGAACTGAGACTCGAAAAAGAGAAATAAGCTGTTCAAAGTCATATCTATCAAATTATTAAGTCGGGATATGAATTCATATCTGATGACTCTGGAATATCTCTATCTATCCCACTGTATTTCAAGTATTTCTTTGTAGAAATTGAAAAAAAATTTACAACTGAATGCTGCTTTGTGCAATTAAAATAGTTAATGAATTGATTTATATATTGTCCCTGTAACATGCTGTATAATATGGTACAAAACAAGACTCCCTGACTAGTTTCTCTTTCATCTGAAGTACATATCTAGTTTAGGGTTTCTCAACCTCAGCACTGTTGACTTTTTGAGCAGGATAATTCTTTATTGGGAGTAGGGGGTTTTTACTGTACATTACAGGATATAAAGCAATCACTTACTTGTTCTCTACCAATAGGTGCTAGTAGCATTCTTCAATGGCTGACCATCAAAAATGTCTCCAGACATTCTCAGACATTTTTCTTTCAGTGGAAGGGTAACAGAATTATAAGCTATACAGTGAAGAGTGAAATGATTAAAGAATTTACCTTGTGCAAACATTGGCATGCGTCTCCAGTTGGGAACTGCTAATTAGATTAATAAAATTCTACTACAATGAATTAAAAAAACTCCAATTTTTCATAGAAAAACAAACATCCAATATTTATAAAGAATAAAATAGATAAGACTGTCGCCATCTTGAAAGATACTTCAAATGGATTTCTGAATCAGCCTTAAACTGCATAGATTATTCTAACAATTTTAATATAGTTTATGAAATGAAACATATTTAGAAGACCAGGTTTTAGGATATCATAGATGAGAAAAACCTTAAATTGTACAACCTCCTCATTTCATATTGGAGGAAACTGAGATAAAGGAACTGTGTCAAAGTAGAATTTTTAAGTAGCAGAACTCTGCTTAGAAGCCAATTATTTAAGTTTGTCATTCCTTCTTTATGAAGTTAGTCCTGATGGGCCTATTTGACAATGGACTTGAACAGACTTAACAATTTTCTTCTTAAGATCCCATAATGTCCTTTGTCATGAGTGTGCATGAGCTAAAAGGAGACTTCAATAACCAGGAAAAGATAGCTTGTTTTTCCTTCAGTGGGAGGGTAACAGAATTATAAACTATACAATGAAGAGTGAATGATGAAAGAATTTACCTTTGCAAACACTCACATTAGTCTTGTCATTTGAGTTCTGACAGACCAATGTCTTCAGCAATCAACCCACAGCAACCTAATTAGAAAAAAGCTGCTGCTGTCGTTTGATTAGCTAGGATCCCAAATACTGTTGCACACATGCTTCTTGTTCTGATTACCATGCAAATCACATAAGCAGATCGCTTTTTATATTAACTATATCAGGATACATTTCTTTTTAATCAATAAAATGGTTATTCTCATGACCTTCACTAAATGTCCAAAAATGCTGGATTACAATACTTAATGATGCTGGATAATTTATAATCATGAATGGCAGCTGCATTTAAGAGTCAGCTAAAGACAAAGAACAATATACATTTCTTTAATCATGACAAAGACTCATATCTGGTGATACACTGCTCTAGGAACTCATATGTTAAATATATAATCCAAGAAGAATTTTTTTCAAGTGGTAGAAGGCAGACTCAGTATTCTAAGGGGAATTATTAGTGCTCTAGTCCACCACTACCACTGTGTAATATAATAGTAAGCCATATACCCTTACCACATGGTTTGGTCTGTACCTAATAATGGGAGCTTAATTTAGAAGTCAAACAGATATAGATAGGATCAAACCCATATGCACTGACTTAGCCATGTAATGCTAGGGAAGGTATATGCCTTCTCTGATTTCAATCTCTCCATCTGAAAAATGTGAATAATATCACTCACTTTTATTAAGACACATTGTAGGAAGCCTTTAATAAACATTAAGTGTTATAATCATCATAGTCATCACTTCTTGTCTTGGAGTTCTAGAGGAACTCTACAAATTTTTCAACTCACCATTCTACGTTTACCTCTCTTGATCCTGTTCATCTAAACATTTCATTAATTAGTTCATTTATCTTCAATTCTGCTGCTACAACACCTATGAAACGCACAGTCATTCTCAAGTGAACTAAGATAACAGATCTTTAACTGGATACTACTCATTCATGCTTACTCTCCAGACTCTTCAAAGTATATTTTAAAAGCATTCTTACAGTCTCCTGGTTTACAGCTGAAGAAACTAAAGCCCAGAGAAGTTCATTAACCTGAAGCCACACAAAGAGTAAATGGCTGAGTCTGAAACTGAGCCAAACTTCCTTCCAGTTCATAATGATACCTCCAAAGGCAATGTAAGGAGAGAACAGTCTGGGGAGCCTCATAAAATGTGAACCAGAATGTTTGTCACCAAAGGGACTTTATTGTACAGCACATCGTGTATCTTTGATTCTAATTTCTCATTTTAAAACAGTAGTAACATTCAGCATTTTAATGGTATCAGATAAGGCAGGATATATTAAAGCAGTTTTTATCCCACAAAATTGTTTTTAATGTCAGGTAAGTTAAAGCTGAATTAATATATAAAGCATCATATCCCAAAGATTTCCACTGAAATGGAATTCTGATATTAATCTTGAATGGACTAGATTCAAACTAGAATGGTTTTGATTCTTAATCATTCAGGTAACTTAAGAGTTTTGATAACTTTTTACAGGTTATAAGAATGAACATATGATCAGAAACCTGTAACACAATTTGAAAGTTATGCTAAATAAATAAATTTCAATGCACATATACAGAAAATGGCTTTAATGTGACCCCAAGCATGTATTTCCCTTGAATATAAAATTATGACTAGTCCAGTATGACTAGTCTGCTTTTCTTTGATAACAAGCTTTTGCCCCAATGGCTGTGATATCTGAAACAAGTGTTCCATGGATGTCAACTGACTTTAATGAGTGATTCATTGTACAATGGAAACTACTTTGCATTCTCTCTAGATGCTTTCACTGTGTGGGAAAGATAAAGCTCCATTTAGCTTGGGGCTGACATAGTGGAACATAATTCACCTGCCTCCACACTTCGTATGTTGGAGGCTTCTACAGAATGGCAAGAACAGCCACTCTTTTTACTACCACATGTATCACACTTTCTCTTGCTACCTGCTTAGGAAAGGAGACCTACATCAACCAACAGAGAACAGAAGAAGAAAATCTGTTTATCTATCATTTAAATACAAGAAGTTAAGTAAATTCAGAACAAAACACATGAGTTTCAGGAATCACACTTTGTCTACAGGATGCATATTGAGGTGGGAGACCATTATGATAGAGAGTTTTGGCAAAATATAGAACCACACACAGATAACTCCTAGCTAAAAACAAACACGTGTGCAAATGAAAAAAGCAGTGAAGAAAACACACTCAAGGACACACAAAAGAAACCCAGAGAGTCACAAATAAGCAGCAACAATACACACATCAAGATCTGAAGTTAGCTATGCTTTAAAATGTGTGAATCAGGGATCAAAGAATCACAGTGTCCCTTTGATATAATAAACCCAGGATGTTAGCTGGTGAAGACAACCCTGTGGCCCAAGGCTATTTTTCAAACTGCTGCTCTGAAAGGTTCTAAGTGCTAAATGATTCTGGTCATACTTACTTGCTTTTTAAATGACTCCCACATGGTTAATATTTCTGACATACCCTTGTATACGCCAGGTAGATGGTTATATCATGCAGCGATTGTCATTTTAGCTGTGTCATGAAAAGCTGACACATGGCAAAAAGAGAACTCAGCAAATAGAACAGACTTAGAAATCACCGCTAGCTTATTCAAAAAAATTACAATACAAATGTCTGTTCTTTAATCCACTTTGTTTTTAACAGCTTATACATCACAATTAAATATAACATGAAAATACATTTATCTTAATTTGACACCCTTCTGAACTCTAAAATTCTTCTATATTTGTGTTTTATTTTCACTGAACTTTTTTTTATCAGTTGCACTGGCTATTGCTCACAGTGACACTAATGGTAAGCCACGATGCTTTGGTTAAAATATAAAAATAGAAGCAATAGAAGTTAAAGGATTCATCTGCCTAATAAGACAACCTAAGCTTCACGTTACTGCTGTTATATTTCTCCCTTGGAAAATACAGGGCTGCAATAATTGTGTGCCTGCCTTCACACAAGTGTCAAATAAAGCTACCTGGGATATGTATTCTTTTTGAATAATTTTATTATTTTACAGGATAGTTTTACAAATGTTTTAATGACGGCCCTCCATTATCTGCATGTGTATAAATCATATAAGATGCAGTCGTGTAAGAATTATAAACCACACACAGATATCATGCCCCACAGATAATTTGGGGCCTCCACTTAAAGGCCATGGTTAGAACTGGAATCAACAACATACCTCTGTATACTTCAAATAGGTCCCTGGGGAGAGACAGGCAAGGTTAATCTGAAAGAAAGTCTTAGGTTAGCAGCACCTTTGGGCTTTCTTGGTGGCTCAGACAGTAAAGAATCCACCTGCAGTGCAGGAGACCTGGGTTCAATCCCTGGGTTGGGAAGATCTCCTGGAGGAGGGCATGGCAACGCACTCCAGTATTCTTGCCTAGAGAATCCCCATGGACAGAGGAGCCTGGTGGGCTACAGTCCACGGGGTTGCAAAGACTCAGACAAGATTGAGCAATAAAGCTCAACATTGCACAGTGGCACCTTTAGCTTTGAACCAAAGCAGAGTGGCAAGAAGACTGTGATACCTTCTTCAACCTGATGGATTTTTGCCAGCTTTGCAAGATGATGCACAAATGAGAGTGAACACAAGAGAAGTTATTTGAGGGAAGAGGAGAGTTCTGTGCCATTTCCAGATTAAGGTTACAGTAGCTAAAATGCTTCAACATCGAAATCAGAAGTAGCATTACACTAGCATATAAAATATATATATATCATTATTGTAGGTCACTACCCTGGAGTCCACACTGAGAACCTAGATTACTTTTCTTATTTCTCATCCAAACTTGTCTGTCCCAAGCTGTTTCTCTTTTTTTCTATAAAGCAACTACTAGAACTGTACCCAATAGAATTAACAAAAGAGTAATTGAGGTTATACTTTAGTTATTCCCAAGGGAAACAAGAGGAGTGGGACCTTGTCTGCGAAGACCCAAGACCCTCCTGAATACTAACAGTTGTGGCATGTGGTGTTTTGGACTTGTGGTATAAATATGTATAGTCACAGCATCTACTAATATATCCACAATCATCTTGTCTGTTCAGTTACTTTAATTTAGAGACCCAAGTTTTACCATTTTCCTTTCCTTAATTATCTACATTTTATTGGTAGGGTTGCTACAGACTAATTTCTTTCAAACCCTTTTCCTAAGTTTTGGTGAAAGTGTCTATGCACTTTCAAACTTAGGTTTATCACTCCCACAGCAGATCTGGGCATACATCTGCTGCCACATTTATCAGCTTTTATGAGAAAGAAAGATGAAGCAATAAGAAACTTTTGGGAAGAATGTTTCTAACAAGGATCATCACCCATTTTCAAAGTGATTCATGGATCATGGTTCTGTCTCTGAGGAAGCCCTGTTATTTATTTATTTACTTATTTAATGTTACTGAAGATGAAGTGAGTCAATCTAGGGCTCTGGAGTAGGTGGACTAATTCAATTTTTTTTTTTTTTTTAGCTAATGGCAAAATATACATACATATTGTAAAACATTCTAAAACAAGAATGTGTTATCAGGTTTCCAACTAATGATTTTAAAGAGAAAGCACTTATACATAAAAAAATACTGAACTCAAAGTAAAAACCTTATATTAGCAGTCCTCACTACTTTCCAATACTCCTTAAAAGGACAATTTAGATCCTTTGAAAGAGGCAAAATCTCAAAATAATAAAAGAAGAGAAAGCAGACAACAGTATTATTTTGAGGCCAGAATCCAGAAAAACAAGCAACAAAGTACTTTGCTAAAAAAGCTGATTCTTAAGCTGGCAGTGAGAAGGTCAAAACCCAACCAGTTTCACTGTAGAACTCCAAACGTCCCAAGAACTGGCAAACAAATAGCTGGAAGGGTGGTGAATCAAGTCTAAAAACAGCAGGATTCTCTGAAAGTATATGTAAGTAGCAGAAAGATCCCTAGATTCCCTCATCCCCAGAATTCAAGGCTCTAACGTGAGATATCAGAGTGAGTGGAATTCAAGAGTCAAACATACCAGGAGATCGCAAAGGCATACATATTCCTTAGTACAGTTAGATCATGATACCATTTGTTTTCCATGATAATAATGAAAATAGACTCTCACTGTATTTTATTTCATGGTTTTCAAAGAATTTTTACATTTACTATCTAATGTAATCATCAGTACATTAGATAATAAATGTCCCTGGGTCAGGAAGATCCCCTGGAGAAGGGTATGGCAACCCACTCCAGTATTACTGCCTGGAGAATCCCATGGACAGAAGAGCCTGGTGGGCTACAGTCCATAGGGTCACAGAGTCAGAGATGACTGAAGAGACTTTACTCACAATCATCATAATGGCCTCCTTGTATGTAAGACAAAATAATTTCCTCTGTTTTTACAGAAAGAAACAGAGGTAAAATTAATCAACTTCTAGTGAAATCTTGAATAGTGGTGCACAAAGTCTTCCCATCTCAAATTTCTTGTAGCTTAGATTACCCTTTGATCTCCCCCCATAGGATTACTTCTCCAAGAAAGCTATTTGCCATTATTGGTGTTCATAACAATTCCTTCAGAAGCTTGATTAAAATAACAGTTTTAAAGATTCTGATTAAGACTGAGGTGAGGTCCTGAATAAGTAACTAATTATTCAGGTGATTCTAATGTAAGTAGTGGGAGACCATCCCTAGAGAAATGCTTCATTAAATATTGTCATCGTTATCAGAGCAGAAGGCAATATATCTGGGCCACATCAGCCAGGTCTCACTAAAAACAAATAAAATAACCCCAAACCCAAAGCCAATTGAACTTTTCAATAAACATTATCAAGATATACCCTTGACTATTATTAAGGGTGGTCTGCGATATAAGGAACATTGCAGTTTTTGTAAACGTTCTATAAAGGATATTTTTCCTGGATTGGTGGAAACTATACACACACATACACACGCACACACACAAAAATGTTTTTCAAAATTCATGACAAGAAGAAGAAAATTATCAGTTCTAATTAACTTGGCTTAGTCCCTATTTAAAAAAAAAATTACAGGATAAGTTCCTGCTGTACAATAAAGTGAATCAGCTATACCTATACATATACCCCTCCCTCTTTGATCTCCCTCCCACCCTCTCCATCCCATCTCTTTAGGTCCTCACGGAGCACGGAGATGAGGTCCCTGTGCTATGCAGCACGTTCCCACTAGCTAGCTATTTTACACATGGTTCCTTTTTGTCTTGCCTACCAAGAAGTTCAAACCTGAATTTAATATAAATTAATAAGATTTTAGGCATATGTACTTAACCACTGAGAGCCTTACCCTCACAAATATTCGTGTGAGTTTTTTTTTTTAATTTCTTTACTTTTTGATTGAAGGATAATTGCTTTACAAAATTTTGTTGTTTTTAGAGTTTGAGTTATTTTTATTTTAATTGTCTCATTATACATGAACTTTAAAAAACTATCTTAAAATCATTTGGGAAGTAGTCAGGATATAAATTATAAATAAACACACCTGAGAAATAGGAAGCAAACAAATTCATGCAGAAATAATTTCAACATGAAACAAGGACAGGGAGCTAGAGATTTGCAGTGGTAGTTTTTTTTTTTTTTCCCAAAACATAATTCTTTCAGGCACAGTTGGTAAGTACACCTGTCATATATGCTTCCAAAAATGTAGCTCAAAATGATAACATACTGAGAGAAAAACAAATCTTGAGAATACAAAATTCATTTGTTATAACCAGTTTTGCTTACACTCTCTCAAAATAGCCATCTGTACTAAAATGTGTACATAACAGAACAACTTGCTGCAATACAAAAAGGTTTGCATATATTTAGACCTCGGAACTTTCTAAAGGCTTGGAAACTTTCCAAAAGCACCTCTCATACTTGCTACAGAGATGCTACAAATAAGTGAACAGAAGTGGATGTAAATGAAGAGCAGCTGCTTAAATAAATCCTATTGTAATGTCATAGCCCAGTTTGTCATTTTTCCCCCTTAAAACATCAATCGTCTCCTTAAAACACCAATTTGCCCCTTCTAAGGTCCTCCCTGACTTTTATTGAATTAACAAGCACTTGCATGATGCTTGATACATGCAGGTAATTTTCCTGCGTGCTTTACAAATACTAGTTGATTTAATTTTCATAGCAAACTATGACATAGGCAGTTCAGTTCAGTCACTCAGTTGTGTCTGACTCGTTGCAACCCCATGGACTTCAACACACTAGGCCTTTCTGCCCATCGCCAAACTCCCGGAGTTTACCCAAACTCATGTCACCCAACCATCTCATCCTCTGTAGTCCCCTCTCCTCCTGCCTTCAATCTTTCCCAGCATCAGGGTCTTTTCAAATGAGACAGCTCTTGGTGTCAGGCGGCCAAAGTATTGGAGTTTCAGCTTCAGCATCAGTCCTGCCAGTGAAAATTCAGGACTGATTTCCTTTAGGATGGACTGGTTGGATCTTCTTGCAGTCCAAGGGACTCTCAAGAGTCTTCTCCAACACCACAGTTCAAAAGCACTAATTTTTTGGCACTCAGCTTTCTTTATAGTCCAACTCTCACATCCATACATGACTACTGGAAAAACCATAGACTTGACTAGATGGAACTTTTTTGGAAAAGTAATGTCTCTGCTTTTTAATAAGCTGCCTAGGTTGGTGATAACTTTTCTTCCAAAGAGAAAGCATCTTTTAATTTCACGGCTGCAGTCACCATCTGCAGTGATTTTGGAGCCCCCAAAAATAAAGTCTGTCACTGTTTCCACTGTTTCCCCATCTATTTGCCATGAAGTGATGGGACCAGATGCCATGATCTTCGTTTTCTGAATCTTGAGCTTTAAGCCAACTTTTTCGCTCTCCTCTTTCACTTTCAGCAAGAGGCTCTTTAGTTCTTCTTCACTTTCTGCCACAAGTGTGGTGTCATCTGCATATCTGAAGTTATTGATATTTCTTCCAGAAATCTTGATTCCAGCTTATGCTTCATCCTTCCCAGCATTTCCCATGAGGTACTCTGCATATAAGTTAAATAAGCAGGGTGACAGTATACAGCCTTGACGTACTCCTCTCCCACTTTGGAACCAGTCTGTTGTTCCATGCCCAGTCTACCTGTTGCTTCTTGACCTGCATACAGATCTCTCAGGAGGCAGGTCAGGTGTGGTATTCCCATCTCTTTAAGAATTTTCCACAGTTTGTTGTGATCCACAGTGTCAAAATTTCCCCAAATTTCATAGTTCCTATGGAAGAGCTGGGATGTGAACACAAGCAGTCTGGTTTCAGCATCTGTGACCACTAAATACTCTACAGACTCTATGCTATATAGACATAGAGACCGAAAGGCAATGTCTTAAAGTAAAAATAATTTCATGCACTAATTCCTCACCTCTTGGGAGAATGAAGATATACATCTACCTACATTTGCCATTTCAACAAAATACCAGAAGAATCTTCTTGCAGATATTAGACATTTATAGATTCTTACTTTATTTTGAAGAGAAAAAGAAAAGTCTTTCATGATGTGGTTCCTCAATCGTGAGACATTTCTTTTATTTAATGATAGCTTTAGAGGGAAGGAAAACAACTATTTCAAACATACATGCCAATTGCAAAGAGCATTCAATTTAAGAAACAGTGAAAATGTAAAAAGATGAAACTTAGAACCAAGAATATAACGCAATTATTTAATCCCTTCTTTTTATGGGTTTCCTACTTCTGTTGATATTTTGTTATAACAAGGACCTGACCTATATAAAGCTTTAAACTGCCTTGAATACTACTTAGATAGGATAAAAGTAATAACCAGATTACTTCCAATTGTTAGAAATTATTCTATTAAGACAAATCCTATGTTATACTATTCAGAATCAATATTTGATAAGATGTTCCTAGTATTGTCCGTGTGTTTAAATGCACTAAACTACAATTCTTTTAATATTCTTTTTTTAAATAAAATATGGTAGGAAAATGAAAGTTAAAGAGTTATTAAAGTCATCTTAGTACAAGATAGGAAGTTAAAGTATTTAGCTATCTGCTTTTAATTCTCTCTAAGGTAACTGCTCTGGCAATATATTACTATGTAATAAACTACAGCAGAATTAGTGGCTTAAAATAGCAATAACCCTTAGTAATTATTTCCTTTCTTTAAAATCTGAAATTTGAATAGGGTTCAGTGGAGAAGATTCATCTCTACTCTATAAGTATAAGATGGGATAACTCAGTTGGGCTAAAGGACTTACTTATGTCTAAGAAAATTCACTCACATGACTGGCTAGTTGGCAGGGCCTGTTGATTCAGTCAGGGGTGTTGGCCAGGATCTTTGATTCCTGTCCATATGGGCTCTCCATGGAGCTCTTTGGACCTCCTCACAGCATGGTGTCTGGGACATCTTGATATCTGTAAAGTTTCTGTGATACTTTCTCTGCCCTGGCCTATATGCCTCAGAATGACACTTCTGCTTCATTCTGCTAGACAAGCAAGTCACTATGGCCAGCCCAAATTCAAAAGAAGGGAGATTAGACTCCACATGTTCATGTATGAGTAATCAAGAATTTGTAACCATCAATTCAGTTCAGTTCAGTCACTCAGTTGTGTTTGACTCTGCGACCCCATGAATCCCAGCACGCCAGGCCTACCTATCCATCACCAACTCCCAGAGTTCACCCAAACTCATGTCCATTGAGTCAGTGATGCCATCCAGCCATCTCATCCTCTGTCGTCCCCTTCTCCTCCTGCCCCCAATCCCTCCCAGCATCAGAGTCTTTTCCAATGAGTCAACTCTTCACATGAGGTGGCCAAAGTATTGGAGTTTCAGCTTCAGCATCATTCCTTCCAAAGAACTCCCAGGATTGATCTCCTTTAGAATGGACTGGTTGGATCTCCTTGGAGTCCAAGGGACTCTCAAGAGTCTTCTCCAACAACACAGTTCAAAAGCATACATTCTTCGGCGCTCAGCTTTCTTTACAGTCCAACTCTCATATCCATACATGACCACTGGAAAAACCATAGCCTTGACTAGACGGATCTTTGTTGGCAAAGCAATGTTTCTGCTTTTTAATATGCTATCTAGGTTGGTCATAACTTTCCTACCAAGGAGTAAGCGTCTTTTAATCAACCATATCAATATATAATTTATGATGTCTATAAAAGTGTTAACTGCATTTTTGAGCTAAAAAAATGTTAAAGTTTACATAAGAAAATAAACATGAAGGAATAGCTAGAATAGATAAGAACAGATATTCTAGATAAGAATAATAAGTGAGTATCCTGTCACATATGAAAACATACTTCTACAGCCTTTACAATCTTAAAGCTATATGATGCCACTCTAATGGAACAAATTAGAACACTGAAAGTACACCCAAGAATATATGAACATTTAGTGTTTCATAAAAGTAGTATTATAAGTCAATAAGAAAAAATGGAGTTTATAAATTATGTTGAAACAAGTAGACAGTCATTTTTAAAACAATCAAATTGGCTCTGCACTTAACATTACTCAATGTAGAGTACGTTCCAAATGAAACACATTTAAGTGAAAAGAAAGTAAACTATATTGACACTAGAAGGATATATAAGTGCATGAATTACTTTATAAACCGAGTGTGGTTTCTAAATTATAACTAAAGATTTCTTAATTATAACTAAATATCCAAAAACAAAGAAAGTTTGATAACTTCAATTACAACTAAAAGAAAACTACTGTGTTCTAAAAGATACCATAAGCAGAAGCAAAAGAAAAAAAATTACAAATTGCAATAAAATATCTGCAGTTTATCTCACAGAAAAATCACCCTAATAAATAGAAAAGATTCTAAAAATCAAGAACAGAGAGACAGAGACATAGACTGACCAAGATGGAAAGACAGTACAGAGAAAAAGATACCAATTGTTTCTAACAAATATTAAAGGGTACCCAACATGTTTATAACCTACATAGTAAATAAGACCAAATTTAACATAAAATGGGAGACCATTCCCAATCTGTCATATAGGTAAAACTTCAAGTTTGACAGCACGCTCAAAGGCAAGGCTGTAGGGAAATGACTAGTCTATAGATTACTGGTGGCAGTGTAAATGGACAAACACGTGGAGGGGAAGTTGGCAGTATCTTTCACAATAAAAGACATTCCAATTCCAGAAATTCATCCTTAAGATAATCCTCCAAAGGTAAAAACCAATATATCCAAAACATTATTCACTGTGTCATTACTTGTCATGGCAAAATAGTGGACACCATCTAAATGCTATCCATGGGAAACTTGATTTGGTTAAAGAATGATGCAAGAGAATTATCTAGGTGAAAATGAAGGAAGAAGATGTCAAGAGAGAGTGTTACCGCCAAGTCATATTATTAGGTCAAAAAAGCCAAGTGCAAAAGAGTAGATAAAAGAGATACTGTGAATTTATGCCTCATTTAAATGAAAAAGAGAAATAAAACTATGTTTATAAGAAAAAAAATGTTTGTTTTGTTTTTTGCCTTGAGAAATTCACAGAAAGATTTTCTTACCATTAACTAAGTAGAAGTAGGGGTTGAAGGAAATTTTTATGAGAAAGATTTGAGCATATGTTTTATCTTTTGGGCCATATAAATACTTTACATATTCAAAATGTAAATTAAAGAGGACTATCACAACATTTAACCAAAGCATAAACAAATAAATCATACCTGTATATCATAAAACTCAATCAAAGCAGAAACAACTTTACTGCACTTGTATATCAAATCATAACATGACCCACCTAAATAAAAAGAAATAATTGAAGTGAACTGAATACAATTTTCTGGTTGTACACTGTCAGTGTACCTGAATGTTATAAAGGGTGAAAAGAACTGCGACAAATCCTTTTTTTTTTTAATCTATTAAATGTAAATTTTGTTTTATTTTGAAAACTCACAAAGACTGATGCTGAAGGTTTATGATTGCCATAATTAACATTCATTAATCAATTTAGTAAATATTTATTGACCACCCCTCTCTTCTCAAGCACAACAGATATAAGGATTGGAATTTACTTCTTTGGTTTTCTATGCTAATAGAGGGAAAGACATCATCTAAACAGTGTCTGTGTGTGTGTGTGTGTGTGTGCGTGCGCATGTGTGTGTGTATGTTTCAAGACAGAACAATGAGTACATATTCTGATTTTGTTAGGAATCAGTTTTCACTATGAGAGAAGGAATATGCAAATATGGAATGTGGGAAGTTGAGAAAGACGCCTATGGTAATGCATATCTGAATTTGAGATAGAGATGTGAACTCAATGATTTTTTAAAATTTCTTTGTTGAGGTATACGTGACACATAATAAATTGCATATGCTAAATGCATAATTTGATAAGTTTTGACAGATGTGTGGACTCATTACTATCCCTATAATAAAGACTGCATTCAAGTTCATCACTCCCCAGTTTTCTCCTATCCATTTGTAGTCCCTATGCTTTGTCCTTTATCCCCAGTTTTCCTTCCCTGTAGCTATTCATGTTCTCTCTATAACTATAGATTAGTTTGCATTTTCCTTTTTTTTTTTTTAGTTTGCATTTTCTAAAAGTTTTATACAAGTGGAATTATCCAGCACATACTGTTTCAGTGGGAAAGAGTCTGGCTCCTTTCATTTAGCATAATTATTTTGAGATTCACTCATGTTGCTGTATCAATAGTTTGCTCTTTTTTAAATTACTAAGTGGTATTAAAGATGCTTATTCCATGGAAGGAAAGTTATGACCAACATAGACAGCATATTAAAAAGCAGAGATATTACTTTGTCAACAAAGGTCCATCTAGTCAAGGCTATGGTTTTTCCTGTGGTCATGTATGGATGTGAGAGTTGAACTCTAAAGAAAGCTGAGTGCCAAAGAAGTAATGCTTTTGAACTGTGGTGTTGGAGAAGACTCTTTTTTTTTTAATATAAATTTATTTATTTTAATTGGAGGTTAATTACTTTACAATATTGTATTGGTTCTGCCATACATCAACATGTATCCACCACAAGAAGACTCTTGAGAGTCCCTTGGACTGCAAGGAGTTCCAACCAGTCCATCCTAAAGAAGATCAATCTTAGGTGTTCATTGGAAGGACTGATGTTGAAGCTGAAACTCCAATACTTTGGCCACCTGATGCAAAGAGCTGACTCATTGGAAAAGACCCTGATGCTTGGAAAGATTGAGGGCAGAAGGAGAAGGGGACGACAGAGGATGAGATGGTTGGATGGCATCACCGATTCAATGGACATGGGTTTGTGTGGACTCCAGGAGTTGGTGATGGACAGGGAGGCCCGACATGCTGTGGTTCATGGGGTCACCAAGAGTCAGACATAACTGAGCAACTGAACTGAACTGAACTCAAGTGGTATTTCATTTTATGAATATTCTTCAATTAGATTATCTGTTCAGCTGTTGGTGGCTAGTAGCTGATGGTAGTTTAAGATTTTTGGCTAATACTAAAAAGGATTTTATGAAAATCACATATAAATCTTTGCATAGACACATGATTTCTTTTCTTTGGGTTAATTCCTTAGCAAATGGATGATAGGCTCATATATAGTAGCTGTCAGTTAAGGTTCTTAAGCATCTATTAAACAGTTATCCGAAGTGTTGTACCATTTTACCTTACCACCAGCAATGTGACCATTCCTCCACATCCTCCATTAACAATGCATGGTCAGTCTTCTTAACTGGTCTACTATAAAACATATGGAGTGGTATACCATTGTTGCTTTAATTTTCATTTCTTCAGTAAGTAATTATGTTGAGCATCTCCTCATGTACTTGTTTCTTATCTCTAAATTTTCTTTGGTAAAATATTTGGTCATATATTTTGACCAGTTTTTTTCTGTGTTTTGGTTTCTCATTATTGCTTTTTGAGGCTTCATTATATAGTCTTGATATGTCTTTTATAAAGATATGATCTTCAAAAACTTTCTCCCAACATGTAGCATCTCTGCATTCACTTAACAGGCTCCTTTGATGAGCCGAAGTTTTAAATTTTGGTGAAGTTCAATTTATTATTTTTCTTGAAATCAGGTAGTACTAATTCTCCTATTTTTTTCTTATTTTTGAAAATTGTTTTAAATATTCCAGATTTTCTGCATTTCTCTATGAGCCTGAGAATCAGGTATCAATCTTTTTGAAAAATAAAAGGTCTGTTAATATGTTTATTGGAATTATACTGAATCCACAAACCATTAGGAAGAGAACTGAAACCTTAACAACAGTGACTCTTTGGATCAATGATCAAGTTATATCTGTTTATTTCAGTCTTTTTTACTTTCAACAACATTTTTCAGGTTTTGAATATCTTTTGGCAGATTTATCCCTAAGTATTTTGTGTGTCTTTATGTTAAACTTGATAGAAATTTGCTTCTGTTTTTCTAGATTCATGAAGTGGAAGCTGATGCTATGGATTTGAGACCTTCTAATACAGGAGTTTATTGCTGTCTTCCTCTATATTGTGCTTTAAGGGTAGATCATAAATTTTAATAATTGCATTTTTTCATTCAGTTTAAAATACCTTATAACATTCATTTTGATTTGTTTTGACCCATATGTTATTTAAAAGTATATTATTTAGGTTCTAAACATTTGGAAATTTTCTAGAGAATTTCTCTTACTGATTTCTAGTTTAATTCCGTTAAGGTTGGTCAAAAAATATACTTTGAATGATTTTAATCTTTAACAATTTATTGAGACTTTCATGGCCCAAAATATGGTTTACCTTGGTAAATATTCTGTTGTACCTTGAAAAAGAATGTATATTCTACTCTAGGTTAAGCGGAATGCTATATGTATGTCAACTGTTTCAAACTGGCTGTTAATATTGTTCAGCTTTTCTACATTCTCATTGGTTTTCTACCTACTGGTTCTCTTTATTATTGAGAGAAGATTATTCTAATTTATCTATTTCTCTATGAATTTTGATCAAACTTTGATTCATACATTTTGAAGAACTGCTACTCGGCATAAACATTTAGGCTGGCTATGTCCTCTTAACCTCTGCCATGTTGCTTACTGTCAAACCAAGTTCTATGCCTTCACTTCAGTTTTTGACTCAAATGAGTCCACTGCCTGGTTGAACTTTCAGGACTATAAGACCCCAAACAATTATCTCACTCTGTTGGGTAGGAATGTGAAAGATTGTTGATTGGTAGTATTTCCCTAGGATGTAACCCTGAGTCAGAAAGAGCATGATGGCTAGGAAAAATTTTATTGATTAGCTATTTTATTCTTAATAGTGTGTCCCACTCACATTTAGTGTCAGAAAGCAAATACAGTGGAATCGCATTCTCACTAGGTGAAGTGTGTTATATCAAAGATTCAAGCTCAACAATACGACTTCCCCTATCCCTGCAGTCCTCACAAAGCCTCAGCATTTATGTTTCGTACACAAAACAGGCTGGAAATAACACAAAGGCATGACAATCCCTCACTTTAAAGTTTCAATTCCTCTTTTTTTCTATTTTTGTTAAAAATAAAATCACTTAATCTATCTTTTACATGAATGATTCACCTTTGGTAACAGCAAATATGAAAATGCAATAATTTATAAATACCAGTGGTATCAAACCCAGATCTAAGTTTGGCCCCTTCCTTAAATTCCCACTTCTTTGACTTTTAAATGTTATGACTATACTTCCTCAATTTATGCAACATTTCTTTTAGTGTGTGGTGATAAATTCCTGTGCTGTGCGCCTATAATGTACCTTCATGTAAAATGGGCCTCATTTTACAAATGAGACATACAAATATCAAAGGAATTAAAAGACCTGATGTCACATACTGGAGAAGGAAATGGCAACCCACTCCAGTGTTCTTGCCTGGAGCATCCCAGGGATGGGGAGCCTGGTGGGCTGCCGTCTATGGGGTCGCACAGAGTCGGACACGACTGAAGCGACTTAGCAGCAGCAGCAGCAGATGTCACACACTGAGGGAGTGATAGGAGGGAACTATTAAAAAATAGAACAAAAATATAAGATAATAACCTCCTAAAAGTTTATTTTTAAAATCTCTCTATACATTTCTTTTAACAATGCTCACAAATCTCCAACTTACTGTCCTTTACTTTTACAACAATTTGTGTTATCTTTTCCTATTAGATGGAGAAGGCAATGGCACCCCACTCCAGTACTCTTGCATGGAAAATCCCATGGACGGAGGAGCCTGGAAGGCTGCAGTCTGTGGGGTCGTTGAGGGTCGGACACAGCTGAGCGACTTCACTTTCACTTTTCACTTTCATGCATTGGAGAAGGAAATGGCAACCCACTCCAGTGTTCTTGCCTGGAGAATCCCAGGGACGGGGGAGCCTGGTGGGCTGCCGTCTATGGGGTCGCACAGAGTCGGACACGACTGAAGTGACTTAGCAGTTCCTATTAGAGAATGAAATCAACCTCTTCCTACTGAAGCTGACAGAACCTTCAAATTCCTTTTATACTCACTTCATTTTACAACTACAGTGACTTCAGCCTGGAACGTCAAAACAGAACCACACCCAGGGTTTTTCACCTTTATGGCTACATAAAAGAAAAATTCTAACATATACATTTTCCCATCTATTCATTGTTTTGTTTTATTTTAAAAAGGAACTGTACTGATGAACATGAAGTGGCATAAAACCAGACTTTTATCCTAGCTGGAAAAAAAAAAGTCTTATCTCAAGTTTTAGATGCTTCGAGGATGCAGAAAAGAAAACATCTATATTAAAATCTACCAGTGAACCTAACAGCACACATCTTCAACTGCAGTGAATGGTTTATCATCAAGGTTTCACAACTTGGAACTTTTTGGAACTTTTCACTTCCAAATGCAGAAAGGTAAGGAATGAAACAGCATCTCTGGTGAATTTTTATCTGGGTTCAGAGGACTAAATACAAATCAAAGACAGAGAGAAACACAAGCACCAGCAAAGTTTATATTCTATGTGCATAATACAGAGATGTATGCACAAAAGAAACGATCTTTATGTCTCTGCCTTAGGCTTCCCCAGTGTCTCAATGGTAAAGAATCTGCCTGTAATACAGGAGACTCAGGAGATGAGGGTTTGAGCCCTGGCTGGGGAAGATCCCCTGGAGAAGGTGAAAGTGAAGTCACTCCGTCCTGTCTGACACTTTGTGACCTCATGGACTATACAATTCATGGAATTCTCTAGGCCAGAATATTGGAGTGGATAGCCTTTCCCTTCACCAGGGAACTTCCCAACCCAGAGATCGAACCCAGGTCTCCAGCATTGCAGGTGGATTATTTACCAACTGAGCTATCAGGGAAGCCCTCCCCTGCTAAAGGAAATGGCAACTCACTCCCTATTCTTGCCTGGGAAATCCCATGGACAGAGAAGCCTAGTGTACTATAGTCCATGGGATTGCAAAGTCACATGACTGAGCACACACATATATTGGTGTAATGTCTCTACACAATAGTACAATTTATGATATAATTTCCCCATGCCCTTCTCACCTACAACTCAGTTCTATATTTTAAAGCATAATAGACACTTCCCTGAGCTCAGCCTCCAGAGAACAAACAACTGACCAACACAGACATGCCTCATAACATCACAGTATCACAATACCTCAACTATAAAATAATGCCTGTAAAAGCAATAAGGGTCATAAAAAATAAAATTCTGATTATATTAGAAGCCTTAAATAGGTATATAGTACTGTTTCTTGTCTGGGGAGGCCCTACAAATAGCTGTGAAAAGATGAGAAGTGAAAAGCAAAGGAAAAAAGGAAAGATATAAGCATCTGAATGCAAAGTTCCAAAGAACAGCAAGAAGAGATAAGAAAGCCTTCTTCAGCGATCAATGCAAAGAAATGGAGGAAAACAACAGAACGGGAAAGACTAGAGATCTCTTCAAGAAAATTAGAGATACCAAGGGAACATTTCAGGCAAAGATGGGCTCAATAAAGGACAGAAATGGTATGGACCTAACAGAAGCAGAAGATATTAAGGGGTGGCAAGAATACACAGAAGAACTGTACAAAATGGGTCTTCACGACCCAGATAATCATGATGGTATGATCACTCACCTAGAGCCAGACATCCTGGAATGTGAAGTCAAGTGGGCCTTAGAAAGCATCACTATGAACAAAGCTGGTGGAGGTGATGGAATTCCAGTTGAGCTATTAAATCCTGAAGGATGATGCTGTGAAAGTGCTGCACTCAATATGCCAGCAAATTTGGAAAACTCAGCAGTGGCCATAGGACTGGAAAGGTCAGTTTTCATTCCAATCCCAAAGAAAGGCAATGCCAAAGAATGCTCAAACTACTGCACAATTGCACTCATCTCATACGCTAGTAAAGTAATGCTCAAAATTCTCCAAGCCAGGCTTCAGCACTACATGAACCGTGAACTTTCAGGTGTTCAAGCTGGTTTTAGAAAAGGCAGAGGAACCAGAGATCAAATTGCCAACATCCGCTGGATCATGGAAAAAGTAAGAGAGATCGAGAAAACATCTATTTTTGCTTTATTGACTATGCCAAAGCCTTTGACTGTGTGGATCACAATAAACTGTGGAAAATTCTGAAAGAGATGGGAATACACCTGACCTGCCTCTTGAGAAACCTATATGCAGGTCAGGAAGTAACAGATAGAATTGGACATGGAACAACAGACTGGTTCCAAATAGGAAAAGGAGTACGTCAAGGCTGTATATTGTCAGGCTGCTTATTTAACTTATACGCAGAGTACATCATGAGAAACGCTGGACTGGAAGAAGCACAAGCTGTAATCAAGATTGCCGGGAGAAATATCAATAACCTCAGATATGCAGATGACACCACCTTTATGGCAGAAAGTGAAGAGGAACTAAAAGCCTCTTGATGAAAGTGAAAGAGGAGAGTGAAAAAGTTGGCTTAAAGCTCAACATTCAGAAAATGAAGATCATGGCATCTGGTCCCATCACTTCATGGCAAATAGATGGGGAAACAGCGGAAACAGTGGCTGACTATTTTTCTGGGCTGCAAAATCACTCCAGATGGTGACTGCAGCCATGAAATTAAAAGACGCTTACTCCTTGGAAGAAAAGTTATGACCAACCTAGATAGCATATTAAAAAGCAGAGATTTTACTTTGTCAACAAAGGTCCGTCTAGTCAAGGCTATGGTTTTTCCTGTGGTCACGTATGGATGTGAGAGTTGGACTGTGAAGAAAGCTGAGTGCCGAAGAATTGATGCGTTTGAACTGTGGTGTTGGAGAAGACTCTTGAGAGTCCCTTGGACTGCAAGGAGATCCAACCAGTCCATTCTGAAGGAGATCAGCCCTGGGATTTCTTTGGAAGGAATGATGCTAAAGCTGAAACTCCAGTACTTTGGCCACCTCATGTGAAGAGCTGACTCATTGGAAAAGACTCTGATGCTGGGAGGGATTGGGGGCAGGAGGAGAAGGGGACGACAGAGGAAGAGATGGCTGGATGGCATCACTGACTCAATGGACGTGAGTCTGAGTGAACTCCGGGAGTTGGTGATGGACAGGGAGGCCTAGCATGCTGGGATTCATGGGGTCGCAAAGAGTCGGACACCACTGAGTGACTGAACTGAACTGACTATTTCTAGACTAGCTTTTTAAATGTCACTTTCACCATTTTATAGTGACCAAAGCAAAAACATATAAAAAAAACTTACATATAAGGGAATAGTTGTAAAAAAAAAAATTGTCCTCCATTTGACTCATATCAAGTATGAATCATTCAACGTGAATGTTATTCATAAGCCAACTATGGACCACTGTGACCATTGTTTCCTCTATGTATTATAATAGCAGAACAAATGAAAAAGTAGGAAGAGACTAAAATTATTCTTAATATTTTAAACTGCATATTTCCAAAGCTATTTTATATTAAACTGTCTCCTAGACACAACACCTAATCATTCCATGTATAATATAGTAAGACATCTCATAGGCCTCTTTAGTTATTTTCCTTGACCTACAGATTTTAGAGATGGATGAGCAAAGTTATTTTCTTGAGAAATAAAGAGTGTTTCAGATCACTAGTATGTACTTTCAGCCAAGGTAACACATTTCTTATGAATGTATTAAAGTTACCTGTACTACTTTATTCACTCTTAGACTAATACAAAGAGACAAACAAATTTTCCCAGAATTTATCTTACTTCTGTTCCTCTTTAAATCATATAGTTAACAACTGAGAATTTATTTCTAACACTAGTTGAGGCATAGCACTGTCAGAAGACACCCAAATGTCTTTTTTTTTTTAACTTATTTTCATGGGAAGTCATTTTCATCCTAATTCTTTATTTCAGATTTCTAATTTTGTTATCATTATCTTTTCCATTATATTTATTAAGGACTTAAATAGTGTATGAATCCAAGAGAAATATGAGAGTCATTGTGTTATCTGAAAATATCCTATCCATCTTTAAAATTTGATGACGTTAACAATGAATGTCCCTAGAACTATTTTTGAGCTAGTCCAAATATGAATAAAAAGTTTAAAAGAATCATGTTCTGGTCAACCACTTGTAAAAGAATGAAACTAGATCACTTTCTAACACCCCACACAAAAATAAACTCAAAATGGATTAAAGATCTAAATGTAAGACCAGAAACTATAAAACTCCTAGAGGAGAACATAGGCAAAACACTCTCAGACACAAATCACAGCAGGATCCTCTATGATCCACCTCCCAGCATTCTGGAAATAAAAGCAAAAATAAACAAATGGGATCTAATTAAAATTAAAAGCTTCTGCACAACAAAGGAAAATATAAGCAAGGTGAAAAGACAGCCTTATGAATGGGAGAAAATAATAGCAAATGAAGCAACTGACAAACAACTAATCTCAAAAATATACAAGCAACTTATGCAGCTCAATTCCAGAAAAATAAATGACCCAATCAAAAAATGGGCCAAAGAACTAAATAGACATTTCTCCAAAGAAGACATATCGATGGCTAACAAACACATGAAAAGATGCTCAACATCACTCATTATTAGAGAAATGCAAATCAAAACCACAATGAGGTACCACTTCACACCAGTCAGAATGGCTGCGATCCAAAAATCTGCAAGCAATAAATGCTGGAGAGGGTGTGGAGAAAAGGGAACCCTCCTACACTGTTGGTGGGAATGCAAACTAGTACAGCCACTATGGAGAACAGTGTGGAGATTCCTTAAAAAATTGCAAATAGAACTACCTTATGACCCAGCAATCCCACTTCTGGGCATACACACCGAGGAAACCAGAATTGAAAGAGACACGTGTACCCCAATGTTCATCGCAGCACTGTTTATAATAGCCAGGACATGGAAACAACCTAGATGTCCATCAACAGATGAATGGATAAGAAAGCTGTGGTACATATACACAATGGAGTATTACTCAGCCGTTAAAAAGAATTCATTTGAATCGGTTCTGATGAGATGGATGAAACTGGAGCCGATTATACAGAGTGAAGTAAGCCAAAAGAAAAACACCAATACAGTATACTAACGCATATATATGGAATTTAGAAAGATGGCAATGACAACCCTGTATGCAAGACAGGAGAAAAGACACAGATGTGTATAACAGACTTTTGGACTCAGAGGGAGAGGGAGAGGGTGGGATGATTTGGGAGAATGGCATTCTAACATGTATACTATCATGTAAGAATTGAATCGCCAGTCTATGTCTGACTCAGGATACAGCATGCTTGGGGCTGGTGCATGGGGATGACCCACAGAGATGTTATGGGGAGGGGGGTGGGAGGGGGGTTCATGTTTGGGAACGCATGTAAGAATTAAAGATTTTAAAATTAAAAAAGTAAAAAACTTAAAAAAATAATAATAATAATAAAAATAAAAAGCAAAAAAAAAATAAAAGAAAAGAATCATGTTCTGAAATTCCCGACCATGAACTCAATTCTATTCGGCTTAGAAATTTTTAGTTATACCCAAAATATTCCCGTCTGAGATTTAAAAAAAAAAAAAAAAAAAAGGATACACTAAAGATGAGGAGTGAGGATTTTTCTGCTTAACAAAACAATACAATAAAACGAAGGAAGGCAAAAGGAGAGAGAAATGTCATGGACAAATTACGATCTTATGGAAGGTCAGCAACTTCTGAACCTCAGTTTCATAACCTACACAGGTTATAATTTCTTTTAGGGATTTAACTTCCCACGTAATTCTGGTACTGTAAGTTTTACTTTTCTTTGGGGATCTATGTTACCTCTAAGTGTACTAGGATCACTTCACCATTCCATTAATTATATAATGAAAAGACAGCTAACAGAAGTGATTTTTTTCCCCTCTTTCTTTCCTTTACTCTTTTGGCTTCTAAAGGAAATAACCAAATGTGGAGTTCAGGAAATCAATAGGGGTGAGTTCTCCTGGACCTGAGGAATGAGGGGTGAGTTAGGAGGAATCACAGATATTATTTACACATGGCATTTCCCCCTTACACTGATTAATTACAGTCTACTAAACAACCAATTGATAAATGCCATTCTTAATGCCCCTTCTTACTTTTTAGTAGAAACACAGAACCAGGGTATGCAATTTTCCAAACAAATTAAAATAATTTAGAAGTTGGGAATAAAATACTCTCCCCTTGATATCTTTGCATGGCCAATAAATAAACTACAGTTCTCCTTTCCCTTGGAATTGCATATCAGGAGCCTAACATTCTTGATCACTATCTTTTTTCCATATCTATTTATTAAGAGGCTCGATAGTAAAACAACTCCATAGAAATGTGGGTCTCATTTTATTAAACATAAAACTAAGTCCTTTCAAAAATGTTTAATATAATTAACTCACCATGGACAGATTCTCTTAATAATTTTGAGGAAATAATGAATGATATTTCAAGCTTTTCATTGATATAAAATGTCTTCCGCTTAGTAACAGTAATGAGAAATTAAGATAATAAAGAAAAATTATTTACAGAAAGTACCAAACAAAAGAAGAGAAATCGAATTGTAATCAGTTCCTTAAATGGCCCGGTGCACTTTCATTCAAGAAAAGTGTGTCTGAAATCATTCTCTTCAGAAAAATCTTCTATATTCCTAGTAGAAATACAATCAGGACACTATAAATCTTTGTGCTTGTTTTTCCTCTTCTAAAAAACAGAAAAAATAAACCCAAACATTCAAAAGCAGAAAAATGGAACAACAATACCTCTATTTCAAAAGTAGAGAGAGGACTCTACTTCTATAGCCATCTTGCCTTATTTCCCATTAGAGAACTAATGAGAATTAATATAGGAAACAGAAGCTCCCTCATCCTTATCTGCAGAATCAGCATTGCTCCAAAGATAATAACTCTTTATAAACTTAAATTACTTAACATCTCTGAGACATAAATAAAATAGGGATGACAATGCCTGCTTCATAGGGGGAGTGTGGATGGCACGTGTATAAGAAGCAAATAGCAGATGGTAACATACAACAACCTATAAATATTTTCATTATTATTTATGGTATTATATAACTATCTGTTTTTAGGCAAAAGGAATGTTCATGGACTCTGTAAAAAGTAAAGCAGATTTTTATTATTAACGATTTTATTTTTTAAGTAGTTATATTTTAGGAGAGATCCAAAATTTAAATCTCTATATGTGTTGCAACGGCAACCTTCCCGCACTGTGTAACAAAGCACTTTCATCCACTTAAATGTTCTACTGTCATCCCAAGGGCGCTTCCCTGACTGTTTCTTTCTCCATCTCTTAGCTTCAACCCTTCCACCGCTCCATCCGGGTCTACCTCTCTCCATTTTAGATTGGGATCATCATAGGGAGAAAAAATACCTTATTGCTCTTTGTGTGCACCTCCTTTCCCAATTCCAGTTCCTCCTGCACACTGATGACAGAGAAATCTTCCTAAAGCACAGTTTTCATTAACAACAGTAAATAAGCTGAATTATAAATGCACTAAATAAAATAATAGTTAGTATGTATCTTAAAATATATTGTATTTTTAAGACAGGGATGGTTAAACGAATCATGGTAAATCCTACTACATATGTATTAAAAATTAGTGTAATTAAAAGTAAGGTATACATTACAGATGTGGCTGGATGTTCATAATTGTTGCTAATTGAAAAATAGAAAATTGCTGAGTAACATCTATTATGCCATTCTGTTTTGTAAGAGTTAATTATATACTTATTTACATGATAAATGTTTGAAATATAGGTATATAAAAACATAAGGCACAAAAATATATGTAAATATAGAGGAGTGTGATATTGTTCATAGTAATCATATTTGTGGGATAGGATTGAAGAGCATGAGGGAGGAGATCTTATTTATTTACTTATTTTGTAGGGCACATAATGGGCATTTTGTATAACTTTAATGTTCATTTTTAACCATATTTTCCACTTATTATATCTGTAAATTATCTGGTGAGATAGAAGAGGTCAATGAGATGTTTAACTATATTGTTAACTATATTGTTTAGCTTTAGAAAAAACAACAAATATGTATTTTATAAGTAATTTGAAATTTTTTAATCCTATAATGTTTTATATTAAAAATATTGATTTAGGCAAGATTACATTTATTGCAATATAAAGTCGTGAGTAGATTTTCTTTATTTCTAGTGGGGAATTATTTAGGCAAGTTGTCATTTATCATACCATCTCAGAATTTTATTACACTGGGCAACAGAAAAATGCCCTGCAGTGTTGTCTTAATATAAGCTAATATAAGTGAATTATATGCAAGAAGCTTAACAAGCTATGGGAGATGAGAAAGAGTTAAGAGCAAAAAAAAAAAAACCCACAAAAATCCAGCCCAATATATTCTGTTTTTCTATAATATGATACTGCTAAATGAGAACTAAAAGGAAAATCAGGAAGTTTCTTTCTGTTGTGGCCCTAGAAAGTCTAATTTTCTTTACCTGATAAATTTCACCAGAAATTCATGTCTCAGAGAAGCTGTTTCAAATAGCTCAAAAAGACTGGACTTCCTTCATAGGTCGCAATTCCTTTGCCTGTCACTGGAGGCACCCACATAGAACCCACATTGCCATTTCTGAATGATACAAAAATATTTAAATCAGATATCCCCAAAGTTTCTTCCATGCATGAACTCCTGGGCTAGAAGTTTTGCCAAAGTTTCTTCCATGTGTGAACTCTTAAGCTAGGAACTTACAAAATCTCCCATTTCCTATCAGATCAATTGTAAACACCCGTGTTGTCACTTAATAGTACACACATATGGAGAAGGCAATGGCACCCCACTCTAGTACTCTTGCCTGGAAAATCCCATGGACGGAGGAGCCTGATAGGCTGCAGTCCATGGGGTCGCTAAGAGTCGGACACGACTGAGCGAATTCATTTTTACCTTTCACTTTCCTGCATTGGAGAAGGAAATGGCAACCCACTCCAGTGTTCTTGCCTGAAGAATCCCAGGGACGGGGCAGCCTGGTGGGCGGCCATCTATAGGGTCGCACAGAGTCAGACACGACTGAAGCGACGCAGCAGCAGCAGCAGCAGTACACACATATATGCGGCTAAGAGCATACAGTGGGAGAAACTGCCCTAGTGAAAGTTAGAAATGCTAGAGGAATGACAAAGTAGCTGCACAATCCAGATAGCAAGGGTGCGTGCAGAATGAGATAAGGCTAGAAAAAACTGGCAGAGGTCAAACCACAAGAGATAGTATATGAAGAGAAATTGAACATCAAATAGGGGTTTTTAACTAGAGTCTATGAAAGGACAGTAAAATAATCAGTCATGTATGAAGATATTAATTCTAGATAGAGTATTAAGATTGAAAGGAGCCAACAAAAGTTAGCTCTTGATAATACTTGGCTCAAGATCCTTCAAAGACTCGTCATCTCAAACAGAGTAAAAGCTAAAGTCCGTACCATAGCCGACACGGCTTTCTGTGATCCAACTCCCATCCCCCAATTTGTCAAATGTTAGCTCTCATAAGTCTCTTTTATATGGCAAATATTGCATGGTATCAAAAGTTAAGGATATTTTAAGAGCAAACTACACACTTTTGGCTACTAGAAAGGCTTTTGTTACCCATTAGACTCATAGTTCTCTGACAGTAGATACTAATCTCATCCCAACCCTTCTCTGGAACATCAACTACAAAAACCTTCCTTCAAAATGAATCCTCTGTAGTTATCAAAAATCCCATCTGTGTAGCTAGTGAACCTACAGCATTAGAGAAACACAACTATCTGGCAGCTGTTTTCCTTGGCTCTTAATCTCAAGAGAGAAAGAATGGATGGGGAGAGCCTAGTTACCTGTAAGAAAATTCTGCCTCCTGGAGCTTTTCTAGGCATGAAAGATTCACTTTGCTGTACAACTAAACTAAAACCAACTATACTCCAATAAAGTTTTTTAAAAATCAAACAGCCAGCTGGTATTCAAATCTGTGATTGACTGAATTTTCTGGCCTTCACCTGATATAAAGGACAAAATGACAAAATAAAAAGTAAATCAGTCTTTTTTTTCTTTTTTTGCTGCTGCACTTTGTTTATGCCATTTTTTGAGTGTTTATATATAGACCATCAGCAGAAGCGGGACTTCCCTGGTGGCTTAGACGGTAAAGCGTCTGTCTACAATGTGGGAGACCTGGGTTCGATCCCTGGGTCAGGAAGATCTCCTGGAGAAGGAAATGGCAATCTACTCCAGCACTATTGCTTGGAAAATCCCATGGACAAAGGAGCCTGGTAGGCTACAGTCCATGGGGTCGCAAAGAGTCGGACACGACTGAACGACTTCACTTCACTTCATCAACAAAAGCATCCCTTCAGATAAAATAATCTCAGAGTAACTTCAGGCATTTTCCACAAGATTAGGATGCACCAATATTTTTGAAAGGAAAGCAAGATGAAATTCTTCACTCTATTCTTAGAAGTTTCATAGCTATGGTTTCCAGACACTCTGGGGGAAAAATAATGCAGAACAAATGTTTGTACAACCACCACTCAGGAAGCCCCACGTTATAACCAAAATATCCAGCAAAATTCAAGAAGCACTAAGTGACATGCACAGCATACTAAACCCATTTCCACTGATGCAGCCCTCAGCAAAATGAATTTTTTTCTCTCTAAGAAGAAGATACTTTATTTCCTACAATCTGGAATGCTCAAGATAGACATCACAGATGCATCTGAAAACAAACTTCTATGTTGTCAGCAAATCATGAAGATTGAAGGCTGCCTCCTAGCACTGCTAAAGTTACGGTAGCATTTCTATTATAAAAACCATTTTCTAAAAGTTTATATCCCAGCTGTAAAAAAAATCTGCTCCTGGATCAAGTTTTGTAGGCTTAAGAAACTAGAAAAACATTAAAGTTCATTATGAAAGAGGAACATTTTAAAACCCTATCTTACAATTATAAATTACCAAAATATAATTTTCTAGGCTTTTGTGTCACAACATAATTTTAATATACAATGCAAGAAAAATAATGACCAGAAATTTATAAGATGGAAACTCATTTTCACTGATTCTGAAGGCCTGCTGGGAAACAATTTCTCAAGTAAATAACTGTCATTCCAGAGTAGATTTTACTCCTAGTTGGACTAGATTTACTCTTGTAACCATGGTTATCGGTAACTACAAATATCTATACTCACTGAGTTGTCAAATAATATTATACTTCAAAGATAACCCCGGGACAAAAAACAACATTTGTAAAGTACAAAGACAGAAATGAAGCCCTTGCTCCTGGTAGCATCACTTTCTCTCATTTATACGTATTTCACACAAATATGTACTCATCACCAAACATCCACAAACAGAAACATACAAACACAGGAGCCAAACACAAAGTCTTTTGCTGTTTTTGGCTGTTCAGGAGTAAAAGGAAAATTAAGTCCCAAAATAATTTTAAAAAATAAAAGGAAAGAAAAGTTATGCCCTAAAGATTTATTTTTTTAAATCTACACTTAGGATGAACAAATAACATCATAAACAATCTTTTGCAAAACAAAGACTCTGTATTCTCCACATTTTAGTATTCTCTACCTGCTTGCTTAATAGAATACTCCTTACTGAATGATTATTTAACAGATACCTGCTAATAATGATGATTTGAACCATACATTCAATTAAAAAAAAAAATCTGCTTTTGGAATGGACTTGTCTCTCTCCAATCACTAAAACCATAAACAAGGTTATCAGTAGGAATGATCAATGACAAGGCCAAGTTGTCAAACCACAACTTCAACTCCTAAGAAGGCAATTTAGCTACTGGCTCTTACCTTGGAATTTTCTCCAAAGCTCCCCATCTGGACCAACTTCCACCAAATCATACCTCTTCTCTTTCATTTCCTTACTACACCTCTTAAGCCCCATCTCTCCTAAGTTTCTTCCTCTCCAACCTCTAACAACTCTAATATTTGCATACAGTGTTAACTGAGGTAACAACGTCGAAGATTTATGACATTTGAAAGAAAATTTAAGTAAGGCTGGAGTGCAAAATTGCAACCCACTCCAGTATTCTTGCCTGAAAAATTCCATGGACAGAGAAACCTGGCAGGCTACAGTCCCTAAAGTCGCAGAGTCGGTCGCTACTGAGTGAGCACAAAACAACGTGAGAAGAATATTGTTTGACAATAGGGAAACATGTAAGAAAGGAATTTTAAAGAATACTAGTGCCTAACATTGGAGAAGGCAATGGCACCCCACTCGAGCACTCTTGCCTGGAAAATCCCATGGACGGAGGAGCCTGGTAGTCCATGGGGTCGCTAAGAGTCAGAAACGACTAACTGACTTCACTTTCAATTTTCACTTTCCACTTTCATGCACTGGAGAAGGAAATGGCAACCCACTCCAGTGTTCTTGCCTAGAGAATCCCAGAGATAGGGGAGCCTGTTGAGTTGCCGTCTATGGGGTCACACAGAGTCAGACACAACTGAAGCGACTTAGCAGCAGCAGCAGCAGTGCCTAACATATATCATCGCAAAAATGAACCTCACAAAGGAATGAGCTTTTCCCTATGGAAAAGGAGAAATTCTGAAGGATGATAATATTAAATATGAATGTTGTTATATTGATTACTGCACAAAATGTTGGTGGCAGGAGAAGGTTGTCTAAGTATCAAAGATCAGTATGAACTACCTGAAAGGAATATGCTGAACCACTTCATCTGGGGGGAAATGCAGAACACTGTCCTCCATATATATTTTAAGAAAGTTTTCTTCTTCATTATTATTATAGATTATAACCAACCTTATTGTGAAATGGTCTTTGGGTCTATCTCCTTAAATATAGCATACTTACTCCAGAAATAAAGAAAAGCAGGTAAGAGTATGAATAATTACAGTTAGGGGTTCTAGAACTTCATATTCATTATTTTAAAAACATTACTGTTCTCTCTCCATGAGGCCAATAAGGGAAAACATTAGCTTTGTGCCTTGAAAATCTTCCTCATCCTTTGGAGAGAATGTCAGCCATTTAAGCACTTCCTGAAAATATTTTTCTCCTCGTCTGTGTAGACTTAGTAATCCCTTCCAAAACATCTTAGCTTCCTAATTATGCTTGACTGGCCCTGCTTTGTTCACTTCCCTAGGCATGCCTCATAAGCAACTGAGAAACATAGTTTATTCTAAAGACATGCATTTTTTCTCTTTTTCTTTGTCTGGAAAAAAGAAAATCCTTCTCAACAACTCCTGCCATCTTTAACCTTCAGCATTTTTCAAATTCTCTTGAATTTTTGGTATACACTATTAGACAAAAATTTTTCTATAAAAGTTAAAAGAAGAATTTATTGGATTGTGAAGGCTTTTTCAACTATAACTATACAAGTCTGATACAGTCTGAAATGAAGATTGATTTCTTCAATATCTTAACAGTGCCAAGCCTTTTTTTGTTTTTTAAATGAAGGTACAGATGTTTAAACCATTAATATTAAACAAGATGCAAGGGGGTTGGAAATAAAGGGATTAGTTATGCATATACGATTCAAAGGGAGTTGCCTAATAGAAACTTGATATATACAACTTGCTGAGAGTTCTTCATCTAAAGATTCTCAAGTTTCAAATAACTTTGCATTGGGTATTTTGCAACCTATTATTACATGACTCTTCCTTTAAACCAAAAATATATATTTTCTAATGATGACTAGTTAAGTCTCTGAATATGGAATATTTCTTTTTAATTTGAGAAGTATTTGTTAATTAAAAAGGTAATTGCCTATTGATCACTTTGCTATTCTTGAAGTGTAATTTTTAAGAACTCAGAGATGGTGTTTGCTAACCTAATTAATATTGGATCAACTCCAATCTGGGAATATGGCCCATGTACAAGGAAATAATTAAATCCTCCTGTCTAAAAGACTTTAAAGAAACAAAAGCAATAAGTTATTCTACAACTTAGATATGTCCCTTACCACTGTGATTAAAATGAACAATGAAAAGAAAGGATTATAGGAATCCTAAAATTGCTTACAAAGTAGTAATAATTATTATATAATGTTCCACAAAGTGCCTTGACCTCATTAAGTAACTGAAATATTACATTTAGCTTCTTAAGACTAAATTCTAAAGGCATGTCAGGTCCTATACAAATGACAAAATGCAGACATGGCTTAAAGTATCTCTAAGATTCTCCTCAATTTTATTAGACAGTAACTATACAATGTTTTGGGCTTCCCTGGTGGCTCAGAGGTTAAAGCGTCTACCTGCAATGCGGGAGACCTGGGTTCGATCCCTGGGTCAGGAAGATCCCCTGGAGAAGGAAATGGCAACCCACTCCAGTATTCTTGCCTGGAGAATCCCATGGACTGAGGAGCCTGGTGGGCTACAGTCCATGGGGTCGCAGAGTCGGACACGACTGAGTGACTTCACTTGCATACAGTGTTTTACATATTGAGTGAATATATATTTAAAACTTTCATTTGGCATATCCTTTAATTCCTTTCTTTATGTGCATATTTACAAGGACTTCTTCATTGGAACCAATCACAAGGTCAACAGGTGGCACTGAACAGCTTTGATGCTCACATTAACAACTGTTAAAGGGCAAAACCTAAAATTCATGAAATGCATGGAAATTCATATGAATTGTAGGCAGAATAACAGTAATAATGAAAGAATGAGAAAGAGATTTTGTGGGATTCCCCCGTGAAAGATGAGTGAGCTCACCCTAAGATTAATGCCGAATGACATCCTCACATCTGTAAACAAGGATAGAAGATAGCCTTCACTAAGAAGAGTATGTTATATGGAAACATTATCTCAGAGGTGAGGAATCCAAGCCCATTCAGATGATCCTGGGGCTTCAGGAAACTTGCTTATTCAGGAAAGCCAGACTCAAGTCAGTAAGAACTAATTTTCACTGCCTAAACTCCCAGCTATGTAAATGACGGAAGATGAGAGCAGTATCTGACAAGATAAGGGAGCATTCACATAGAAGAGAAAGGTACAGAGATTCAAAAAAAGAGTTCAAAGGACAAATACATCATTCAGGTACAACATCAACAAAAGCCTCACAGGAAGACAGCCGAAGAATTCAGACAATGAGTACAGATTTTTAGGAACGATTTATTTTGCTGAACAGGCAACAGACAAAAAGTCTCACCTGGATGAAATGCACAGCCAACTGGTTGAAACTTAAAGTATGAGTCCTTGTAAGAGAAAAAAAAATATGTAAAATAAGTGACACATAATCATCTTAAAAATTAGGGGAAAAAAACCCCACGAGCTGCTATTAAGAAAATCATGAGTAAAAGAACAGCCTTTAAAGCAAGAAGTTTTGTACTAAAGACTCCAATGAACTCATTTCCTACAAACAAACAACAACAACAAAAATAATGCTAGGTAAAATGATGCAATAAGGCAAATAATAAGATTTTGGCTCTCAAGTTAATATGCTAGAAAATCACAAATTGCAAATGCTTCTATATAATGCATTCAGCTTAAAACCACGGTAGATCAAAGTACAGAAAGAAAGGCAAGAAAGAAGATATCACTTTTGATGACACTGGCTTACACATGAACCAATTTTATGAAAATGTTTTTGTTCCCTAAACAGTGAGTTTCAAGAGATTCCCAAGGGAAATCTACTTTTGTCTCCCGCTGGGATAGTTCTGTCATTTTGGCAACAGTTAGTTTTTGAAAATGAAGATTATGAATCATCAGTACAGTCTTTGAAAATGATTTGAAAAGTCAACAGTTATAACGGTCAATTTAAAATCTCTAAAAACAAACCATATGACAAGTTTATAAGCTGAGAGTCACAAAAAAACACTAATAAAAATAATTCAAAATGATTAAGTCATTTTTTACAGAACAATTCTAGAATAGCTGGGGGACTGTGCCCTCGCCCCCAATATATACCCTTGAGAGAAAATTTGGTAAACATTAGTTTCAATGACCAAAAAAAATGCTCTTAAGTATATATATTTCTGGAAAAAAAATTATCAAGAGTACCCTGTATAAAATAATAAACTTTGACGCTACAGATTGCTCTGAATATCTTTTACTTCAATTTTGAAATAGTGATGATACAATTTCAAGGAAAAAATCATGCAAACAGCTGGTTAAAATAAATTTTATAGAATCTTATTCTGAAAGTGCCAGAAATTAAAAATAGTCATACTTGACATATTCCATTTGAGTAAGTTCACTTTTTGTAATAATTTCTAGCTATTATCTTCTAAATTCAAAATTTATAAAAACAAAGACACTTAAGTTTTTACTCATGTGTGAAAATCCAAGATAAACTTTATCTTTCTTTTGGTGATACTAGTATTCATCCTCCAGCTTCACTGTCCAAAATGGTAGCAGTTAATTATAGATGCCCATTTAAATTTTAATTTGTACTGATAAAAGTTAAGTGAAATTAAATAGTTCCTCAGTCACATTAACTATATCTTGGAGTTCTTAATAGCCACAGGTAACTAGGGGCTGGCATACCAATCAGAGCAGATACAGAACATTTCTATGACTACAGAAAGTTCTATTAGACAACATTGATCTATAGGCTATAAACAGAGAATAGGCTTCATGCATTTGAATGTATTATGATATAGATGCCAATATAAATTCAATTACTAAAGCTATATTTCTAGCTACAAGAAAAATAATCTCACTAAATTTCAAAGATGTTTCTATCATCTTTTATATTAATCACAGTCCATAGTCTTAACACTAGGTTTTTTCACTTTTGTACTGAGTTTTCAAACTGCTAACTCTGTTAAATGTCAATTGACTTTTATCTGTAGACTCCTTAAAGACTTCTTTTATTACATTAAACATTCCAAGATTTTTGAGGCAGATGTAGTTGACTGAATCAGGCAAGTAGAATGAATACTTCTTAAATACTTTATTATTTTACTAGTTAACAGCTGCTCTTAATTTTGAATCAAAAGCTAAAATATTAAAGTATTAGTTAATTCATAAATAGTACATAACAGATTATTTAGCAAATGGTTCATCATTTGTAGCTCGAAACAAACATGTATTTTATATCTTCTCCAAGAAAGAAGGGAAGGACTAAGGCCCATTTGGAAATGCTACTTGGGAGAAGATGTAGAAAGAAGCATGAGTAAATGTTCACATGTTTCCTCTTAATCAAATATACTAAAACCAATAAGGAAATCGAAACTTGCTTATTCAATTGCAGTCTGAGCAAATAAGTACTAGGGTGGTTAGTAGCGGTGATATGTATGTCTGAGAGAGGGTGACAGTAGGAGAAAGGAATAGTTTTTCCATTTTCAACAAAAATATTTGGCCAGTCCACATTAGCTTATCTCTAAAACCCATATCAAGGATACTGTCCTAATGCATGTAGTATCATTCCTTTACTCTAATTCTTCACCATTCTTGTCCATTTTTCTGCAAAATTAAAGAAAAAGGGAGCGGTACTTCTAACAGTGATATCTCCAGCCCCTCAATAACTCAAACTCTGCAGAATAGTTTTTAAACATCATAGAATATATCCAAAAATAGTTGATGATTCTCTAAATATAATCAGAAAAGTGACAAATGAGTAAAGACAATTTGATTCACCCATCTGTACGACCAAACGACACGGATGAAATCTCTGACAATTACATGCAATTCAAGAAGATTCTCACTGAAATACATATTAATAATGCTATCCTCAGAAGCTTATTAAACTATCTGAAAGTCTCTAGAAAAAAATTTTCTCATTTTTTTTAAACCATGAGAATTATAAACCTTATTACTTCCATAATTAAAAATTAGACAACCTATGAGCTATAAATTAGTCTTAGAAATACTACCACAGGTTGTCTAATGCCTTTTAGGCTGTATAAGATTTAACTAATTAATGGAAATAGCCTCTATTTGTTCTTACTACATAAGGTGGCTATCTTGAATTCACATCTTTAAAGTATTACACTTCATAGCTAGCTGATTTAAATTATCCCCTTGTAGATAAAACTAAGATATATCAATATTACACCACAGATAATTTATTTAAATTGGTATTATTAGTCTTTTTAAATATAAAGAAGAAAATATATCCTTGTTGTAGCCTTAATTCATTGTAAGTCATGGGAACAGACATCTGCAATGGTTTAGTTTCTGGGAAACAGGGAAAAACAGCAACAGTAGCAGGCAAGAAAACATTAAAGATGGCATTTAAACTGTTACAAGAAATGAAACAAGCTCACGCTACATTAAATCCACACATGAAGTGAGGCGTTCAACTCATCCTCCTGTCTAAAATTCTTGGTGAGTCAGTGAAATAGTCAGAAGAAAATGCAGCAAACATTAACCCTTTCTCCATTGCAACTCCCTTTGTTCCTATAAAACAAACTCTGAAAGAGTGAAATATGAAAATGTCTCTAGAGATCATGGAGCCTAAACCTCATTTCACAGATGAGGTGAAAACTGAGGCCCAGAGAAGTAACATGACTTGTTCAAAGTCACACAGCAACACAGTGACAGAATGAGAATAGGAAGCCATGAAACCAGCCAGAGCTGTTTCCACAGCTGATGTGTGGGCAAGAGGCTGGAGGGCCAATCCCTTCCCCAGAAAACAGCCTTTCAAGTGCATCTACTGATTCTCCTAGCATACCTTTCTTTGTTTGAAAAAAGAAAAGATAAAGCTAATAATATTCTTTATGCTCTTCTAGCAGAGAAGGCAATGGCAACCCACTCCAGTACTCTTGCCTGGAAATTCCCATGGATAGAGGAGCCTGGTAGGCTGCAGTCCATGGGGTCATGAAGAGTTGGACACAACTAAGCGAATTTATTTTCACTTTTCACTTTCATGCATTGGAGAAGGAAATGGCAACCCACTCCAGCATTCTTGCCTGGAGAATCCCAGGGATGGAGGAACCTGGTGGGCTGCCATCTATGGGGTCACAGAGTCAGACTTGACTGAAGTGACTTAGCAGCAGCAGCAGCATGCTCTTTTAGAGCCTTTTAAATAGATATCAATAGGACTATAGGAAATTTTAAAATATTTGGTAAGATTTTTTAAATTACTGATCAATTTCTTGTCAGATGACACAATTGTAAAAGCCTATTAATTAATTTTTTTCCAAGTCCCAGCCTCTTGTAACATCAGTCTCACCAAAGACAACTGCCAAATTAATCTTCCTAAAACAGTTTTAATCATGTCACTGTCTTAGGCACAAACATCTGGTGGCTCCCCTTGGCCTACCAAATTAAATGTGAAATCCTCACACTGGCATTCAAAGTCCTTCACAAAATCCCAATCAATCTTTCTTTCCCTGGTATTCTTTACCTGTTTCCCAGTCCATCTTCAACCAGGAGATAGTAACAATCACCGTTAACTAGGAGACAGTAACAATAGTCATTCTTTTCCTACCTCTCATGCCTCCCCTCACTCATGCTACTCTGTCCTCTCAGCACACATGCTCTCTTTTCATATCTACTTATACAAAGCCAAGGCCACCTTAAATATGATCATTTTCCTCTCTGTCCACTCTAACCTGATCTAAAACACATTCACGATTAGATATCATTCCTCCTATCTTTCCAGCCTCCAAGGACTCCAGTTTTTCTTCTTCAGTGAAGATTATCACATTCCCTTACATTTACAGAATATCAGACCTGTCCTAATTTCCTTTTGCATCCAACTAAGTGCCTTTACAACAGAGTCACAGGTTTCCCTGCTTCCAACATGCAATCAGTATCGTTGGCATTCATGCCAAAGGGTTTTCAGGACAAAACAGATAAGAATGATCTAAGCTTCACTGAGATTTATGTTGAAGTCCATGTCAGAGACAGGCCAACAACATGGACAGGGTAAACAAGATGGATAGAGAGGAATAAACATGTCTTGCTGCAGAATGATGATGGGACAGGATGCTAGCACTTGGGGTTTCACGAATAATCAAGTTTAGTCCTTCACACAGCTGAGCTTCCCTGAGAATCAACATTCCCTTGGGCATTGTTGCTGTTCAGTCACTAAGTTGTGTCTGAACTCTTTGAGACCCCATGGACTGTAGCACACCAGGCCTCCTTGTTCTTTACTGTCTCCTGGAGCTTGCTCAAGCTCATGTCCACTGAGTCAGTGATGCCATCCAACCATCTTATCCTTTGTTGTGCCTTTCTTCTCCTGCCCGCAATCCTTCCCAGCATCAAGCTTTTCCAATGAGTCCGCTCTTTGAATCAGGTGGCTAAACTACTGGAACTTCAGCTTCAGCATCAATCTTTCCACTGAATATTCAGGGCTGATTTCCTTTAGGATTGACTGGTTTGATTTTCTTGCAGGCCAAGGGACTCTCAAGAGTCTTCTCCAGCACCATATTTAAAAAGCATCAATTTTTCAGTGCTCAGCCTTCTTTGTGGTCCAACTCTCATATCCATACATGACTACTGGAAAAACCATAGCTTTGACAATATGGACCTTTTGTCAGCAAAGTGATATCTCTGCTTTTTAATATGCTGTCTAGGTCTGTCATAGCTTTTCTTCCAAGGAGAAAGTGTTTTTTAATTTCATGGCATAGAACACATTTAGACACTTTTTTCTTTTTAACTCTTTCAGCATAATTAGTGCACTGAAGAAAGTCATTTGTTCAATGATCTGGAAGATGGCGTGCAGCTCCCCTAAGGCCTGCATCTGTTATTGGGCAGGATATATGGCAGCTTGCTGTGTTTACTAATTGGGTTGGCTAGTTACTTCCTCTTTCTATTTTTCAGAAATCCTCCCAAAGAAGTAATTTCCCTATTTAACTCAGATTCTTAAAAGTGAGCAGCATGATCACTTTAGAAATGTAAACATTCATTTTCCTAAAATCTCAAAATGAATTTGATTTTTTTTCTGTGTCTTTTCCTCGGACTACTTTTCTTCCTCTTCTAGCAGGTCAGCATCAAAAAGCAATTGGGGCATTCTATCACGTTCTCTTCTTACCAGATATTCTGGCCACTGCTCTAGATCCCACATCCTGTAGTCTCAGTCTTTCTCTGAGGTTTATGTGATTTTAAAGATCGAGGTGTATGAGTCTGAGGGAAGAGCCTCCCTGATCCCATCTGTACTTCTCACAGCAAGACAAGTGGCTATGCTGCTCCAAGGTTCTTTGGGTCCATTCCACTTCCATGCAGATAAACACAGCACTTGATGTGAACAGTTAAATAGCTGGAAAAATAGGCTGAGTCTGTGTAATTGGCCTTGTATACCTTTCTCAATCTTGGCTTGTCAGTGAGAATTACACTCACACAGGCTGTGACAGTGGGTGGCCTTTTCCTGAGCAAAGTGTTATGTACCCTATTCATTTCTTGTTTAGAAATCTAGAGCTATGTCCAGCTCTGAAATGACAGTAGTAGAGGAATTTCAGTGAAGAATATTAATCATCTTTTGCCTCCTCTTTGGTTAAAAAAAAAGAAAATAGTATTTTTTCCAGAGGCTTTCTCTGCCTTGATGAGGTTAATAATTTATTTGAACACACTACAATGGCACAAATAGCTTTTTTTGTACCTTCATTTTGATAAAAAGAAAGAAAAGGAGGGCATATTTGTTTCCATGATCAATTTTGCTGAAAATTTCACAAGGTCATATTCATGGAGGAGATCTGGGAATATGATTTATTGACAGCCTCATCTTCCTCAGGACCATACAGTCACCAATCTGCAGTCAACCTTGCCAAGGCTTCCTTGCTCACTGTCCACCCCCATATTTTTGCAATCAATTTCCAATTCTGCTAACTCTGCTTAAAATGTCTCTCAAATTCATCATCCTTTTTGTTTCTACTGCCAGCCATTTTTCCTATGAACTATAGGACCATTGTTTCCTATATAGGCTTCTTTCCTGTAATCTAACCAATCATACAGCCTTCCTGTCCCTTGCTTACTTCTTCTGAAACCACACTTCTTATCATAATCCCTTGCCCAAAAAATCATTAATGAGAAACTAAGATGATGGCATCCAGTCCCATCACTTCATAGCATCCAGTCCTATCACTTCAGTCCCATCACTTCAAATAGATGGGAAAGCAATGGAAACAGTGTCAGACTTTATTTTCTTGGGCTCCAAAATCACTGCAGATGGTACCTGCATCCATGAAATTAAAAGATGATTACTCCTTGGAAGAAAAGCTATGACAAACCTAGACATTGTATTAAAAAGCAGAGACATTACTTTGCCAACAAAGATCCATATAGTCAAAGCTATGGTTTCCCAGTAGTCATGTATGGATATGAGAGTTGGACCATAAACAAAGCTGAGTGCTGAAGAATTGATGCTTTTGAACTGTGAAGTTGGAGAAGACTCCTGAGAGTCCCTTGGCCTGCAAGGAGAACAAACCAGTCAATCCTGAAGGAAACCGGCCCTGAATATTCATTGGAAGGACTGATGCTGAAGCTGAAGCTCCAATACTTTGGCCA
Organism: Ovis aries; assembly: GCF_016772045.2. Taxonomy (NCBI): domain Eukaryota; kingdom Metazoa; phylum Chordata; class Mammalia; order Artiodactyla; family Bovidae; genus Ovis; species Ovis aries. The sequence goes on from NC_056054.1 coordinate 214,547,304, forward strand.
CTTAATGTGAAGAGCTAACTCATTAGAGAAGACCCTGATACTGGGAAAGATTGAAGGCAGGAGGAGAAGGGGATGACAGAGGATTAGATGGTTGGATGGCATCACCAACTCGATGGACATGAGTTTGAGCAGCTCTGGGAGATGGTGAAGGACAGAGAAGCCTGGCGTGCTGCAGTCCATGGGGTCACAAAGAGTCGGACACGATTGAGCAACTGAACAACAAAGTTGATAGTAAAATCACTCATCTTCTTAGCTTTTAGGCCTTTTAACATTTCACTAAAACTAGTATTGATCTTTTACTACAATGCAATATTTTCTAGGACATAAATAACTGAACACTACAGTCCTCAGTCTCTGTTAACTGTTATGCCTTTCTTTTTGCTGGACAAAAGTCCTACATGTTTTCCTGTTGACAGACTGTTGACATCATTCAAGGCTGATCTAAAATAATACCTCTTCTACAGAACTTTTCTGATTCACATCCAACTTGATGATTTCTTACATTCTTATAAGGATCAATAGCATGTCTTTCTCTTAATGACCTCTCTAGTCTTATAGTACATATACTTGATTATTTATAATTTACCTTCTTACTAGATTTTAAGTACCCCTGTGTAGTGTGTATAATGTGTATATCTGTGTGTGTTATTAATTTGTACAGTCTAGATTCGTATTCCAATATCTAGCATGAGGCATTCCACATAATAAATGCTCCAAAAATGTATGTTGAATTCAATCAACATGTATTTTCTGAGTTATTACTGAATGAATTTTAAGTTCATTTGTCTAGTCATTAATACAAAGCTACATGAATTATGCACCTATCTGTTCTTTTTAGTAAACTACATATAAATAAAAGATTTTACTCTATTTCTAGTTGACAGTTTGTGATTTGCTGTCTATGTATGTTTCTCTTATCATTTTCAAACTTGTTCCAACCAAGGGTAGGTTACAAATTTAGCATTCTTTCTTCTGTCTCATTACATTTTCCTGTCATCTCTTTCTGTCTGGTTCTGACATACTTATCTCTCCCTCAAGTTCCATTGTTAAAAGATAACTCAGTTGTGTATGCATGTATGAGTGTGTGTGTGTGTATGTGTGTTTGTGTGTATATATATATATATGGCAGGCTTCCCTTGTAGCTCAGCCAGTAAAGAAACTGCCTGCAATGCAAGAGACCTGGGTTCGACTCCTGGGTCAGGAAGATCCCCTGGAGAAGGAAATGGCAACCCACTCCAGAACTCTTGCCTAGAGAATCTCATGGACAGGGGAGCCTGGCAAGCTACAGTCCATGGTGTCACAAGAGTTGGACACCACTTAGTGACTAAACCACCACTATATATATGACATTATTTTCAGTTTTCCTCACATTTGGCATATGAGAGATTAAAAATTTGTTCAGTGTTCTATCCTGTTCTGTTTGTTATCTGCAACTCTTTTTTTTTTCCTTTTATCTTTCCTCTCTGCCATTGACACTTTGCCTTTTATCAAACTTCATTTCTTTATTCTAACTCACTCTTGATCCTGTCTTTCCCTCTTGAGTCCTGGTGAAAAAGCATGGTCAGGATGGCTGGTTATGGGAAGTAAGGGCAATGAGTCAGGAAGGGAGGCACTGGGCAGTGAAACATCCTGTGCTCCATCCCTTCTTCAGCCCTCCCAATACCATTGAACCTGCTAATTCTATCAGGTTGTCAATCATCATCTTCTAGCCTTCATTTCCTCCTTTCTACCCTCCAGGAATTGCTTTTGGTAAGGCCTGCGTGGTCACTAACACCCATTACAAGAGCCCTCTGGTCATCTCTGCTGGGGTGTTTCAACCAGGGATTCTATAATTTACACTGTTGACAGACAGAATATTCTAAAATGCTCATCCAATCAGGTGAAGCCTTTGTTCAAAATGTTTAATGACCCGCCATCACCTAGATAAAACCTCCAAAATCCTTGGACATGAATATCTGGGAGCTACCTTATCAAGGTTTCTCTCTCATGCACTCTCTGATTACATGTTGCTCTCTACCTGGCAAAACTCCCTCTTCCTCACCCCAGATCATTTTGCTCAGGAGATGGGCCGCTTCCACACACTTCACAGTTCATTTCAAGCAAGACAATGATTATAAACCCATTTCTCTCCAGCTCCCATCCAAGATCAAACTAGCCCTTCCCTCCTTGGGGCAGCACCTGGCCACACACAACCTATATATTTACTTCCCTTAAAGCACCTCTGACATCTGTTATACTAGTAACTAAGGGCACAGTTAAAGGAGTTGAGCTGCTTAATTGTGAATCCTTGCTCTACCATTCTCTAGCTGTGCAATCTCAGACAGTTTATGTAACCTACCCATGTCTCACACTTCTCATCAGTAAAGCAGGGAAACTAACAGTAACAACTTTGTAGGGCTTTTGTAAGAATTAAATTAATATTTAAAATGGCTTCCTTGGTGTCTCAGAGGTTAAAGCATCTGCCTGGAATGCAGGAGACCCGGGTTCGATCCTTGAGTTGGGAAGATCCCCTAGAGAAGGAAATGGCAGCCCACTCCAGTACTCTTGCTTAGAGAATCCCATGGGGGAGGAGCCTGACAAAGAGTCGGACATGACTGAGCAACTTCACTCACTCACTCAAAACAATGACTAGCTCATGATACGGACTACACAAGTGGTAGCTATTATAACAATTATTATCATTATTATTCCTTGTTTGATTGTCCCTTACAGGCAAATATAAATACAATTAAAAAAAAAAAAACAGTAAATACCAGTTTTTATCCTCAGTTTCTAGTATAGCCCCTAGGACAAATTAGATGCTTAATAACCATTTCATAAAAGAATGAACAAATGCATAAAAAGAGGAATAAGAGAAAAACAGATCTTTTATTTTCCCAAATTACAACATGTCCCTTTTCCATTGTTCTCCTTAGATGTGAGGGGAACTGTAAGACCACACACACAAACGTTCAGAGTGCTTTAATAGTTGACAGTTCTAATCAAACTTTCCAACTTGCACAGAGGGCTTCTGTTCTACCATATCTCAGAATAACAAAAGCATCTATGGGTATTCAGAATGGGGAAAACCCCAGCAAAGCCAAGGAGCAGGACTGGCTGCATAATTTGTGAGGCCCAATGCCAAATGAAAATGTTAAATCCCTTGTTCAAAAAGTCTTACAAATTTCAAGATGGCTACAGTAGAAAATTTTACCAAGTGTGAAGCTGTTCTGAGTACAGGAATCAGTTTGACCACACAGACTACCCTCCTATGAAGCCAGCCCTACCAGGAATCTAACATCTTCTCATCAGCTCCACAATGTGTTCTGAAATAAATATTTAGTCTATATTACTGCCAGATTTCTCTCACTCTCAACTAAACTGTGACATTCCAGGTCTACCGTGCACTTACTATGCCTCTTCACCTTGAACTGCCCAAGATCCAGCCTCCACCATCCACTAGAAAAGTCACTGACCTCTCCAGATGTCTCAGTAATCTGCTGCTGCTAATTCCCTTCAGTCGTGTCCGACTCTGTGCGACTCCATAGACGGCAGCCCACCAGGCTCCACCGTCCCTGGGATTCTCCAGGCAAGAACACTGGAGTGGGGTGCCATTTCCTTCTCCAATGCATGAAAGTGAAAAGTGAAAGTGAAGTCACTGAGTCGTGTCCAACTCTCAGCGACCCCATGGACTGCAGTCCACCAGGCTCCTCTGTCCATGGGATTTTCCAGGCAAGAGTACTGGAGTGGGGTGTCACTGCCTTCTCTGATCTCAGTAATCTAAGCACCCCTTATCCATCAGGCTCAAAATATGCCTTCATCAGTCCTTTTAGGGTACAAACTTTGTCCCCACAATTCTGCCTATGATTCTGTACATATTGGAAGGTCTCATTCTCTGGTTTGCCTCATTTTATAAAGAGATATCTGTTTCTTTTTTTTTTTTTTTGTAGGAAAGTCAGTAGTTGCAAATGCCTAATAAAAGAGGAAAGGGCTAAATAACACTTTGGGTTCATTAACATGTTAATGGTGAAATGACCTAACCAAATGGGAGGCTAAATCCTAAGGAAAGAGCTCCCCAGAACAGGTCGCTGGAGGAGTTATTTCATACCATATAGAAAATCCCTTAAGCAAATCCAGTTAGACCTCTTCTTATCTCATCTAGCACTCAGGCATTGCCTCTTGAATAACCTCAAATGAAATGAACCTCAAATGAAATGTCTTAATAGAAACAGTGGTGAGAAGGCCTATCATAGAAGTAGATGGTAGAACAAGGACAAAGAAAGTGAAATAATTACAAAAGAAAATATATTTGTCACAGGAGGGAACTTGGAGTTGGGTAAGAGGGAAAGGAAATTAAATTAGAAGGTGGGAAGGGAAAATGAAGCTGCTGGCCTGGAAAAGGAAAATCATTCTCTGTGCTCCTATTACACAAATGCGTTGTTGGCGTTCTGTATTAAAATATAAATTCAGTGCAGAGGCAATAAGGCTGGCAGAAACGTGCATAGGCAGAAAGCCAAGAGCCTTGGCTGTTGGCAGCCACTCGGGCCCAAGGGCCCCTGCAATGGAATCCAGGTTATATCTGTCACAGACTGAACCACTGAACACTGTTATTTCTTAGTTAAGGACTCTGGTGTTGGCTTTGAAATTTTCTTCATTTTGGGAGCCATAAACACATAGTGATTTCATAGCAGAGAGGAACAGTATAAATTCTTACTTGCTCTGTCAGGTGAAGAATGATAACATTACTCAAAGAAATGCAGATGGTGGGAGACAAAGATTTGCTCCAACAAAGTACATTATTTCTCAAGGATGTTTATGTTTTGGAATAATGTTTATTGAATCCCTTGTGAGTACTGAGCATAGAGCAGTGAAGAAGAGAAATGTTCTTCTGGGGCTGACAGTATACATGTAAGCTCATAAATGAACAAGCTAATTTCATATAGAGATAAAAATGTAATGCAGGAGATAACCAAGGGGATGTAAGACAATAACCAGAGGAAAGGTGTGAGGTGAGGTTAACTTAACAGAATGTTCATCAAAGGCTACTTTGATAAGGTGGCATTTTGCCCAAGACTTTGCAAAAGAGGTAGTCATGGTACATTCAAGGTAACCGGAGCAGCAAGTACAAAGGTCCTGAGGCAGGACAGAAAGTGGTGGGACGAATTGAGAGAGTAGGATTGAAACATATAGATTACCATATGTAAAACAGATAGCCAATGGGAATTTGAAAGTGACTTCACTTTCACTTTTCACTTCCATGCATTGGAGAAGGAAATGGCAACCCACTCCAGTGTTCTTGCCTGGAGAATCCCTGGGACGGGGGAGCCTGGTGGGCTGCCGTCTATGGGGTCACACAGAGTCAGACATGACTGAAGTGACTTAGCAGCAGCAATGGGAATTTGCTGTATGAGGGAAGAGGTAGCTCAAATCTGGTTCTCTGTAACTTAGAAGGGTATGATGGGGTGGGATGTGGGAGGGAGGTTCAAAGGGAGGGGACATATGTACACCTATAGCTGATTCATGTTGATATATGGCAGAAACCAACACAATATTATAAATCAGTTATCCTTCAAATAAAAATAAATTCATTTTTAAAAAAGAAAGCAATATATATATATATACATATATATATATATATATATACACACATACATACATACATACATACATACATACATACATATACACACACACTGGCTATTCCAGTAACCAAAAAGAGATCAGTAAGGCCAGAATCTAGAAAGCAAGGGTGAAATATATGGAAGAAGACATGGACAGAGGTGGGCAGGAATCATCATGTAGGATCTCATAGACTATGGTCAGGGCGTCCTACATTTGTTCTAAAAGAAATAGGAAGCCCCTGAGGGGACAAGAAAGGGGCCATAGCAACTGATTTCAGACTTTAATGACCACATTGGCCCCTCTGTGCAGAATGTATTGCAGGAGCAGAAATGGGAATAGAAAGACCCATTATAAGGCTATTGTAGTGGTTCAGGCAAGAAATTATGGAGATTCTAGATTATGATGAAGGACTTGGAGAAGGGAGGAAGGAAAGATCACACTGACATGGGAGGATAAGTCTGCAGTGTCCTGAGTAGGAGGAGGAAGTGATATCCTCACACATTCCTGAGGGGTCACCTCATGAGGACAGGGTTGGCTCCTATAGCTTCACAATTAGGAAACACCTCACTTAAAGACTACATCTTCAAGAGCCTCAGTTATTCATAACATAAAATTTGTTAAAAAAAATCTTTGAACAAATGTATTTAAATTGTTACATATTACTTGTAATAGAGACAGTCATTTCAAGACTATTTGTTTCAATCTCATGAACAAGTTTATTTTTCCTTTTTCTTAACTGTGATTGTTTCGTTTCCCAACCCATGACAGATCAGATTCAATACCCCAGAAGCTGGCAGGTAGTGTTTCTAAAGCCTAAAATAGCAAAAGATAAATGTTTTTAGGGCAAAGAAGGTGGAGACACTTATACTTACATATCCACATCCACAAATAAACAAGCAAACAAGCACTTGAAATAAGTATGCAGAAATATTTTAATCCAGAATTACTCAGCAAAACGGTTGCACAGGCCACAGTCACCTTTGAAGGCATGCAGGGACAACCATAGTCTTACCTGGGTGCTCACATCAAGGACAACTTTCTATCACAAGACATCTCTAAACCATGGACACCTCTCCTACGTGTTCCCATAATGCTTCTTGCTTCCCTTCCTCAGGGTGCTTACTATCTTGTTTTCTCTTTCTGTATTTGCTACCCCCACAAGATAGGGAATACTTTGAGGACAGCTCTTTAATGCCCCTTTCATCCCAGATGGCTTAGCAGGTAAAGAATCCACCTGCCAATGCAGGAGATGTAGGAAACACGGGTTTGATCCCTGGGTCGGGAAGATAACCCTGGAGAAGGGAATGGCAACCCACTCCAGTACTCTTGCCTTGAAAATTCCATGGACAGAGGAGCCTGGAGGGCTACAGTCCATGGGATGACAGAGTCAGACACAACTGAGCACGCATGCATGCACCTTTGTTATCTCCTGGGCCTATGAGAGAAGACGCTCAACCAAAGTGTGGAAAGAACCACAGAGCAGCAGCTGTTAATTTACCTCTAAGAGAGACAGCCTGCAGCCCAGAAACTCAGCAGCTGTTGTATCAGTAGCCAAAGCATTCCCAAGCTTTAGAGATTTGTATAGGTACAGCATAGGCTGTTTATTTATTTATTTATTTTAACAGATGGACAGAAAGTTTTAAACCACTGCTTGTTGGCAGAGCAACAAAGGTGGGCTCAGGCAACAGGGCTGATATAATTATAGTGTTGGTTATGCCTGATGTGTTTTATTCTGATGTGCATATTTTGTGTTCCATACACATTTAAAGATTTAATTAAATGTTTTATTATAGGGAACACAGTGCCAAATATCAGCATCATTACCTTTTTTATTTTTTTCCACAGGAACAACCGTTCCCTGATTTGGTTTTGAGATTTCAGTAAAGATCAGGCTTATATTTACTTGCTCATACTGACATGGTCACTAACAAAAATGTCCTGTGTTTCTTATTACTTGCCAGCTGCAGTGACCGTTTAAGCTCCCTGAGGGCAAAGGATGTGTCCTGCCATACTGAGTCTCCAGCTGAGTTCTGGACATGAGTGCTTTATCCACGGTGGGCTCAGACAGAGGGAGAGGGGACAGCCATGTATGAAATCTGATGCAGGGTCTTCTGGATGTACAACAAAACAGAGCAAAGCAGGATCAACACCAAAGAGATAATAAATTAATAAGAGACAGATAGATAGATACATAGATAGATAGATAGGGGAAAGCACTGTTTTGATAGTCAAAGATTCCATTAATGACAATCTGAGACCTCAGGAAATATTCTACAAGGTTTTACACGTGTGTACATATGTATGCATATGTGTATATGTGTGTTTCCCTCAAAAAGCCTTTGCTAGACAGCACAGATGACCAAAGATCTCCATAAATTAAAAATGTGAAAAAAAAATCTCATCCTTGCTCTTTTGGAGTTGGAATACAAAATATTTTCAATGGTCATTACAGAAAAAATTCCTCTTCTGTATCCAAATTTATAAATATTTCCGTTCTCATTGAAATAAAGTTAATTACCTAAATAAATGACTTCCAGAATTTTTTAAGCAACAGAATCCCTTCCTCCTTTTTAAAGAAATCTTGGAACTATAGGTAGTCTCTCCCTATATGTGTAAGGAATGAAAGTCAAGCTGTGCTGGCGCCATGAATGGGAAGGAGCATGGCAGTGTGTGATGGTGGAGGCTTGGGTGTGGGTCAAGAGAGGCACTGGCAGGCTAGATGGTTGCCTAGCTCAGAGGCAGCTCAGAATCCTCAGGACCTGCCTGGCTTATAAATTACTGCACCAAAGGACCTATCCATTCTCTGGTTAAAGCTTAGAGCTGCAAACTGAGGCCTGACCTGTTCATTACCTGAAAGGATGCTGAGCTTGAAGAGGATGCTGAGTGGGAACTTAGCAGGAGTACAGAGTGACCACTAGCTAGAGGCATTCCTCTTTCCACAGACCCCCTGCACTGGGGACATATCTATACCTGAGAGACCAAGGAATCCAAATCAGGAGTATAAATATTATTAATAAGTTTACCTAGGGCTCCCTCTTCATTTCCTAGCAGCAGCAATACTTACAGTTGCTTCATATCAACAAGAAAGGGTTATATTTGCCCTGTGTCATTACTGTGCTATACACACTTATCCCTCTGTCCTCTCTTTCTCCTTCCACTTAGAGAAGCTGGAAAGAAGATTCTAGAAGAGGAGCCCAGAAGTTTTTTGGAAAAACAGAATGTGAGCCAAAAAGAAGAGAGGAAAGATGCTTTTGTATCACTTTTTGTCATTGTTTATTACTGATTTTTATAAGAAGTTTCACGTGTCAATGAAACTCGTGGGCTATAATTAAATTGCTCTAATGCTATCATTACATAGATATCAGAGGCATTGGATTAAAGTAAACAAAGAAATAGCTCTTTAATTAAAAATTATTTTGAAAAGAACTTGGTCCAATTTCCTAAATATGATAAATGAAACAGTATTGAAAATCAATGCTACCGGAGCTTTAATTTGTAAGATCTTAATCTTAACTAAAACTGTGTGTGCATGTAAGCAACCATCTGTATAAGACGCTTAAAATTCAAAGAATTAAAAAAAATCTGAATCATTTTGTCTACACAAAGTCAAACACTTAAACACTTAAAAGTATCTAAATTAATGCATAGTATGCAATCTTGATAGAAAACTACTTAAACACAAATTAAAGAAACTTCTAAGTACAGAAGAGAGAATCTGGATGGCAAATTAAATTTGACTGAAGAGATGGGATATCAAGTTATTTTGAGTTTTTATTTGAAAAGGAGTGTCAGCATGCCTAACTAGCAGCCATGTGACCTTGAGTGAGTTATTTAACCCCAACAAGCCATAATTTTTCAACTACAGAATGGGTATAATTACCATTTTGAGATCTTTCTGGGATTCAATGTGAATGAAAAAAATGGAAAAGCTCATGGTATACTTAAAGAATTCATGTCCAACTAGAACCTCTGTTACCCCAAAATTCATGTGCTGAAGTCCTAAGGCTAACTACCTCAGAACATGACCTTATTTAGAAATAGGGTCTTACAGATATAATTAGTTAAGAGGAGGTCATTAGGATGGGCTCTAACACAAAATGATTAGTATCTTCATAAAAAGGGGTAATTTAATAATTCAATAACAAAAAACACCCCAAAATCCAATTAAGAAACAGGTAGAGGATCTGAATAGATATTTTTTCTGAAGAAGACATACAGATGACCAAAAAGTGTACAAGAAGATGTTCAACATCACTAATTACCACGGAAATACAAATTAAAACTACAACAAGACATCATCTCATATCTATCAGAATGGCTAAACTAATAGAAATTGGTGGCAAGGATATTGGGAAAAGGGAACCTTTGCCCTCTGTTGGTGAGAATGTCAATTGGTGCAGACACTACGGAAGACAATGTGGAGGATCCTCAAAAAAAAATAAAAATAGAACTACCATATAATTTAGCAGTTCTTCTTCTGGGCATTTATCTGAAGAAAACGAAAACATTCATTCAAAAAGATGTATGCACCTGTTCACTGCAGCATCACTTACAACAGCCAAGATATGGAAACAACCTAAGTATCCACTGATATGTAAATCGACAACAGAATACTATTAAGCCATAGAAAATGAAACCTCGCCATTCGAGACAGCACGGATGGGCATTATACTAAGGGAACTAAGTCAGTGAAAGACAAACCCTCACTTATAAATGTGCAATTAAAAAATCAAACAAGCAAAACAATGAAAGAAAGGTTCCAGATAGAGGGTGGCTGGGGTGAGGCACTGGTGAAATAGGTGAAGGTGGGGGTCAAAGGTACAAGCTTCCAGTTACTAGGATGTGAGGTATGGCTAGGTGACTGTAGATGATAATATTGTATTATATGTTTGAAAGTTGGTAAGAGTAAATCATAAAACTTCTCATCATAAGAAAAAAAATGTAACTATGTTTGGGGATGGTTGCTAACTAGAATTATTGTGTTGATTATTTTCCAGTATATATAAATATCAAATCATAATGCTGTGCACCTGAAGCTAATATAATGTTGCACGTCAACCATGCCTCAGGAAAGGGAGAATGCCATGTGAAGATATAGGGAGAAGACAGCCATCTACACGCCAGGGGCAGGAGACCCAGAACAGCATCTTCAACACAGCCCTCAGAAAGAACCAACCATGCCAGTGTCCTGATCTCAGATTTCCAGGCTTTAAAACTGTGAGACCAAAATTTTCTGCTCTGTAAATCATGCAGTGTGTGGTGTTTTGTTACAGCAACCCTAGCAAGGAAATGATCTTATCTGGAAATAGGGCTCAGAAAATGTAATCAGGATGAAGTCACACTGGATTGGGATGGGCCATAAATCTTATGATTGGTGTCCTTGTGAGAAGACCATGTGACAACACAGAGACACTGGGAGACACCCAGAGAAGACCACGTAGCAACAGAAGCAGAGACTGGAGCAATCCAACTGCAAGCCAGAGAACACCAGTGACTGTTGGCCACCGACAGAAGCTGAGAGAGAAGCAGCAAGACCCATTTCCAGAGATTCCAGGAGTAACCAAATCTGCCAACTCCTTGATTTTGGACTTCTCAACTCCGTAACAGTGAGAGAATAATCTCAGTTGTTCATCAGATGAGTGGATAAGAAAGCTGTGGTACATATACACAATGGAGTATTACTTGGCCATTAAAAGGAATACATTTGAATCAGTTCTAATGAGGTGGATGAAACTGGAGCCGATTATACAGAGTGAAGTAAGCCAGAAAGAAAAACACCAATACAGTATACTAACGCATATATATGGAATTTAGAAAGATGGTAATGATAACCCTGTATGCGAGACAGCAAAAGAGACACAGATGTATAGAACAGTTTTTTGGACTCTGTGGGAAAGGGAGAGGGTGGGATGATTTTGGAGAATGGCGTTGAAACATGTATAAGATCATATAAGAAATGAATCGCCAGTCTAGGTTCAATGCAGGATACAGGATGCTTGGGGCTGGTGCACTGGGATGACCCAGAAAGATGGTATGGGGAGGGAGGTGGGAGGGCGGTTCAGGATGGGGAACAAGTGTACACCCATGGCAGATTCATGTTGATGTATGGCAAAACCAATACAGTATTGGAAAGCAAAATAAAGTAAAATAAAAATAAATAAGTAAATAAAGCCACACAGTTTATGGCAATTTGTTACAGCAGCCCTAGGAATCTAATATAGGGAGTGTTACATAAAGTATTCTGTCCACTTACAAAAGACTATGTGAAGACTTATGACTGGAAATTATGCTTCCATATCTAGTCCAGAATTTTAAATTATCAAATCCAGAAGAAGATTATGTGATTGTTACTAAGAAATGTATGACTGGTGTGATTTCTGAAGCCGGTCATTTCCTAAATTACTTAGCATGTATGTGCTGTGTTGGCCAAAAAGTTCATTCAGGTTTACCCACAAAATTGTGCAGAAAAACCCAAACAAATTTTTTCACCAACCCAATACCACCATGGAAAGAAAAAGAAGAGAAGGAGAAACATAAAAGGTGAAAAGATTATCAACAAAATCTGTAATGGAAAGTAAAATTAAGGCAAAGATTACATCACAATTATGAAGCTAGAAGTATGTTCTATTTGTGAAATCAATATATTAAAACATGTATTATTATACTGAGTAAGAGAAAGGGAAGCCTTTTCTACAGAGGGTTTATTTCCTGGCATAGCTCTTTTTGCTGGTGGCATATCATATGTTTTCAATTTCAATCCAACTTTCTATAAGAAAAAAAAAGGTATTTATTCTCCAGAAAAACTGAATTGGTCAACTATAATAGTCTTTTAATCATCAGCTTTGGTAGATTCTCTGCCTGTCAGTAAACAATGGGACAATCGATACTGTTCTTTTAAAACTTTACAGCCCTCTTAGATCTACTTCATTTCACAGTTTTGGCTGAAAGTGTTTAGCTTTCAGAAGTCTTAACCACAAGTGTCCAAGGTACTAATTCAAATATGAAGCCATATCTCTGGTTTAATCTTGGTTCCCATTCATCTTCAGTTCCCAGCAATCCAGATGCTGTACTTATTCCAATATGCAGTGATTTTTCCACTACCAAACTGGCCATCAATTTCATTTTCCATTTGATCTGGGATCCCAGATAAATGAGATTGCTGTTGTACTGTTTTGTTTTATTCCCTCTGTTCTAAAGTTACCTCCTTAAAGGAAATACAGTTGGCCAGATAACAGATTATATATCATTGGGCAGGATAATTAACTTTCTTGGTGCTCCATTTCTGCATTTATAAACTGGGAATAAGAATCTCATAGGATTGTTGTAACATTAACTAATAAGGCTAATGTCTAGAACTTATAAATAGCTCAACAATGTTAATTCTATCTCCACTTGCCTTAATGTTATGCACTGAATAATTCAAACAGGATCAATAAGAACAGAATCATACCATGACTTCTGCCCATGTACTCATACTCATGGACTCCACCTAGCTACATGCTAATTTAAATTGCCTATGTATGCTTTTTTTAATCCAAAACCTCCAACTGTGTACTGGAACCCATCTTTTTCTAAAGATCTTATTCTAGAAGTCTATCATCCTTCTCCTATATTTTTAATTCCAACTATACACAAATATTTCTCTATTTCTTCTATCTTAACCTACAGCAACAAAACAACCTCTATGGTCCCTAATACACCCATTTTTCCGCTCACTTTTACAGCAAAACTTCTTAAAATTATTATTTATGCTTAGTGATTTCAGATCTTCACCCATTCTCTTTTACCCACTCCAGTATGTCAGATCCACATAACCTCACAAAAGTTGACTTGGTAGCATTAATCACTCTTTTTTATTTTGATGCATTCTTTACTTAGCTTCTAGGACAACAAAAATCTCCTGGTCTACTTCTCATCTTCTCATCTACATGTCATACTTGCTTAGTCTCCACAGTTTTCCTTCTCTTCCTCCAGGCCTCTTCATGTTGGAATGGCCCATGGATGAATCTTTGGTATCATTTTCTTTCCTCTATTTTCATTCAATTCCTTTTATTCTCAGTCTCACAACTTTAAATTTTTACCTTTTATATCACAATTCAGTTCAGTGCAGTCAGTCGTGTCCGACTCTGCGACCCCATGGACTGCAGCACACTAGGCTTCCCTGTCCACACCAACTCACTGGGCTTGCTCAAACTCAAGTCCATCGACTTGGTGATGCCATCCAACCATCTCATACTCTGTAATCCCCTTCTCCTCCCATCTTCAATCTTTCCCAGCATCAGGGTCTTTTCCGATGAGTCAGTTATTCACATCAGGTGGCCAAAGTACAAGACTTCCAAATTTGTATTTCCACATATATCTCTCTACTGAATGTCAAATTGGTCCCTTGAAATCTATACATGGATAGAGTCACCTCAACTTGAACATGTTCAAAAGTAAACATCATCCTTCTATTGTGCCCCCCAAAAAAGTATTCTGTGTTGTTTTTTTTTTCTCCATCTTCAGTTCAGTTCAGTTGCTCAGTCGTGTCTGACTCTTTGTGACCCCATGAATTGCAGCACGCCAGGCCTCCCTGTCCATCACCAAATCCTGGAGTTCACTCAAACTTACGTCCATTGAGTCAGTGATGCCATCCAACCATCTCATCCTCTGTCATCCCCTTCTCCTCCTGCCCTCAATCCCTCCCAGCATCAGAGTCTTTTCCAATAAGTCAGCTCTTCGCATGAGGTGACCAAAGTACTGGAGTTTCAGCTTTAGCATCATCCTTCCAAAGAAATCCCAGGGCTGATCTCCTTCAGAATGGACTGGTTGGATCTCCTTGCAGTTCAAGGGACTCTCAAGAGTCTTCTCCAACACCACAGTTCAAAAGCATCAATTCTTTGGCACTCAGCTTTTTTCACAGTCCAACTCTTACATCCATACACGACCACAGAAAAAACCATAGCCTTGACTAGACAGACCTTTGTTGGCAAAGTAATGTCTCTGCCTTTCAATACGCTGTCTAGGTTTGTCATAACTTTCCTTCCAAGGAGTAGTAGTTAGTAGTTTGTCGCTCAGTCGTGTCCGACTCTTTGCGACCCCATGGACTGTAGCCTACCAGGCTCCTCCCTCCATGGGATTCTCCAGGCAAGAGTACTGCCTGGAGTGGGTTGCCATTTCCTTCTCCAGGGGCTCTTCCCGACCCAGGGATCGAACCTGGGTCTCCCGCATTGCAGGCAGACGCTTTAACCTCTGGGCCAGGAAGCGTCTTTTAATTCCATGGCTGCAATCACCATCTGCAGTGATTTTGGAGCCCCAAAAAATAAAGTCTGAAACTGTTTCCACTGTTTCCCATCTATTTCCCATGAAGTGATGGGACCAGATGCCATGATCTTCGTTTTCTGAATGTTGAATTTTAAGCCAACTTTTTCACTCTCCTCTTTCACTTTCATCAAGAGGCTTTTGAGTTCCTCTTCACTTTCTGCCATAAGGGTGGTGTCATCTGCATATCTGAGGTTATTGATATTTCTCCTGGCAATCTTGGTTCCAGCTTGTGTTTCTTCCAGCCCAGCGTTTCTCATGATGTAATCTGCATAGAAGTTAAATAAGCAGAGTGACAATATACAGCCTTGACGTACTCCTTTTCCTATTTGGAACCAGTCTGTTGTTCCATGTCCAGTTCTAACTGTTGCTTCCTGACCTGCATATAGGTTTCTGAAGAGACAGGTCAGGTGGTCTGGAATTCCCATATCTTTCAGAATTGTCCACAGTTTATTGTGATCCATACAGTCAAAGGTCTATTCTTCTAGGTATTCAGATCAAAATCTAGGAATCTTCTCTGACTGTTCATTTACTTTCACAGTCCATAACCAAATGATTAAGAAACATATCTGTAATGTATTAAGACTTCCACTTCTATTGTTACTTGTCTGGTCTGTGCCTGGATCCGGCTGATGTCTGATCCAAACTACAACAGCCTCTTATTTGCTCTCCCAGTTTCTCCATACTCTTCTACAATCTACTCTTAATATGTCAGCCAGGATGACCTCTTTAATATAAAGTCATATATTAGTCAATATTTGAAGTCAATTTAAAGTCAATATAAAGCCCTCTTTACTATAAAGATCATTGCTGCTCTCGCTCTACACTCTTTCCAGATTCACCATACTCCCAGTTGTTCCTTAAGTACAGGAGGCAGAATTAATCTTAATACCTTTGTACTTGATCTTTGCTGTGTTCTTTCCTCATATACTTATTTCATTTCCTTCAGACCTTTACCCGAAGAGGACAACACTATTATTTTCATGTTCCACAAGACACTTAAGCCTCCATACCCTGTTAATTTCTCTCTTTTGAAACCCTTTAAATTTAGTCATTTATTGTGTTTATCATCTAGGGTGTGTCCCATACACTAAGATATAAGCTCCAAGAGGGTAAAGATGTTTTTGCTTTTTATATTTTATTGATATATTTTGGGGACCTAGAGTGGTAATCTAACCAGCACAGAGTAAGGACTCAATAAACATTTGGTAAGTGAAGAAAGAAATTAGATAAAATTGTATAAGCATGAAGAAAGAATATTCTGGAATACAATTCCCCTTTAAAATCCTAAACACACTGACAACAATAGTAGTCACTTTTATATACAAATCATTAGGAAAATACCAGTTTCTATGTTCAATAAACTACCAAATAAACCTTAACTTCATGGAGAAGGCTCTTGAATGAATTCAATAGTATCTCAGGTAAAGACTACTGAACACAGCATGGAACAGTAAAATATTTATGAAAATCAGGAATAAACTTCTCAAGGAGTCAAGAATTGTACCAGAGCCATATATAGAGATTCTAGTTTTCTACACAGTAAAACTGGGGTAAAAAACTTGTGCAGAAATGAAAACTGATTCTGCATTCACCTTAGAAGAGCTGTGCAAATAACAGTCAAAGTACTGGAGAAATACAAAGCTAAACATCTCTAGGGTATCCGTAAGCCAATTGATTTCCAGTGGATTCTCTGGGTCCCTTGTTCTTCCTTCTTGTGTTTACTGCCTAATATTTGACCATATTCCTGTTTGTTGGCAACTCTCACAAGAGAGCAAACTAGAGAATGCAAAAATGAAACATAAGCAAATTAAAGCTACTCCTGATTGCAGTCAAGAGGACTATGCCGGAATCTTTGGACAGAGAGAAAACACATGTACTATTTAAAAGTATTCACAGAACCTACTTTCATATTTCTAAAGTAAGGGCAGTCATATACTTTCTTCATAAAGTTTTGGTGATAAGATGTCAGTCCTCTATATCCAAATTCCAATTTATATCACATATCATCTGCCCATGTGGCCAAGTGTTGGCAGTCATCTCATTTTAAGCATTAATCCTTTCTTTCAATTTTGCAAGGATAAAACCCTAAAGAAATATCTAGAGAGTAATTAACATATGGCTAAAACTATCATGGGAAATTTAAAAAGATGGATTAAAGGGTACAACTGGGACCTGTCGTAAATGAGAGGAAGCCGATTGGTAAAAATATGGTTTTCTCTTCACTTGCACAGGAAAAAAATCTTATAAAGACTTTATTTAAAAATCACAGCAAGGCATCTCTTAGAGAAATAAGATTTCTTCCTCTCATACACATTAAAAGTGTAGAAAATATTTGTTCTTTGTAAACTTACTTGAATGTAAGTTCTATAGGAAGAGAGAACTTTGTTTCATTCATTACTGACAGTGCCTATAATAGGCAATTAAGGAATATTTTTGAATGAATACAGCATAAACAGATTGACACAAGGGTAGGAGTCCATCTGCCTCTGCAGATGACCATACACAATTTAAAAAAAAGAGATGAATAATAAGCCAGAATTTTATTGGTACCTAGATAAAATGCAACACAACTACTCCTATACTTCCTAAATCATCCTTTATAAACTTCCAGAATTTTGTTGAAGAACTCACAGTCTATTTGCAATATATATATTTGTATATACATACACATGAAATGATTAATATTTTTCAACCAGGAAAACATGATTTCTGGAAATGACCCAAATAGACACTTCATGATAGAAAAAGAAAAAAAAAGGTGAAAGTTTGGGGAAAAAATTCAACTACTCTATGTAAAAGACTAGCTCTAAAATTTATTTTCTTTTTTAAAAAAACTATTAATTATAAAAATTGCATTAAAATTTTTGTTATTTAGATTCTAGGATAATATAAAAGTAGCAAATAAGTAAGCATAAATTATTTATTAATAATATAGTGAATACCAAAGTAAACCAATTTTTTAGAATTCTTAATATAAAAACACAATAGATGTGGACTATAAACAACACAGTCTGATGTAGGTATCTATAGATCTTGTCCTCAGGCTAATTATAAATTAGTTCAAAGTTTGCCAAAGTAAATCACACAGCTTACATACGTCTTTGCCAACTGTCTCATAAAGCAGATGGAACCAACAATCTAAAGGACAATGAAAGATAATTTTTTAACAAATCCTTTTCCTTCTGAAGTTGTATGAGAAGAAAGGTCACTTTCTCACTAGCTTACCTTTTGATGTCCTTATCATTTTTTGATTGTACACATTTTTATGTATTATGCTCTATTTATGCATTCTTCAATAGCATCTTTATTTATGACTTTGTAAATCAACATCTTTGTGATAGGAGGCGAAAGTCACTTAGCTAATTACACATACTTGATAAGCTGCATAATAATAACTACTGCAGTACTGTACATTAGTTGAAAGCATGTAAATTACTGCAGTTATTCTCATCTGGGAAAAAACAAGAGACTTTTTTTTTTAGTTATTTAAAACATCTTTGTTGCCTCCATATCCACCTGCTTAAGTATACTATTCTTTCAGCCCAAATCATGACATTAATAATAAAATGAAGGTTAAATCCAGTTCTATGAGTCTAACCAAAGACATAAGAACAAAAACAAAACAAAACTCCAATTAATCCAAATACTTCTGATCTACAATTGAGGACTTGGTTATATGAAGCTTCTTCCAGATAATGCAATTGCAGTAAAAACGAACAGTTTAGACACTCCCCACCCCACAAGGATGTTGTAATGAAATCTGACTTGGTCCAGCCAGGAGATTAGAAGTGCATACAGAGAGAGAATGCACAGCACTAGAATATTAATATGACTTCCGTATGAAGATTGAAAATTCGGCAAAGTTATAATAAGGTCAAAATAACACTTAGATAATTTACTGCCAGAGAAAATCATACTCTCCTATGAGTGATTTACTGGATGTTATATAAAAACGGAGTGTGGACAAGCTACATTCAGATGCAAGCTTGCAGCTGTCAGTGTCTACATTTGCTCAATCTGGCTAGAGGATGATTTGAAGGTTGATTTAATTGTAGCTTCTGAATCATGTTCTTCCCTATGTTTTAAATTGTTTAACATAAATATAAAAATGTTAAAGCAATTTTAAGACTGTAAATATTTAGTATAAAAAGCTGCAAATCCCCCCCTTTTTTTTTTTCTGGAGGAATGACTGAAAATAGGAAGACTGTCTGGGAAAATATACCATTACTTAATGACGGTGATTGCCCAATAGTTACAGCAAATTTACCCTTAGATGAGAAAGTTCATAGGATATTCAGAGAGAACTAAGGATAAACAAACAAAAACTAGGTTTTTGTGATCTGTTTCCTATAAAAGAAACAGGAATCTATTATCTGTTAAAAAAAAAAAAAAAAGGTTCGGAGATCCAAGTTGACCAGCTAGGAAGGAATATCTTTGGTTACCCTGCCGGCAATGTATTTACCTAAGTATCTTCTCTATACCCAAACTCAAAGCAGAGATTCAAATCCTGCGCATGCTACCAGCACCAACACAAGGCTCCACCAAGGAGCTTTGTCAATGTCTAGTCAGCTAGAGCTCTCCTCAACCATCTTTCTATTCTTTGACAGCCTTCATCAAATTCCAGGTTTCACCTAGCCATTCACTTCCAGCATCAGCAAATCATCCTTAGGGAGAATATCTTGTTCCTCCTCTGCAAGCTGTTTCCCCCATTTTTTTATTTCCACTTTTATACATACCTCCTTTTCTACATATTTTCTTGCCGGGTTTTCTGGCACATTCCTTGGATATTCTTTTTACTGAAAAATGAATAGAAGACTAGAAAATAACATGGCGCTCCATCACAGACCGCCGGAACATGCAACACCACTATCTAACTTATTATGCTCCTGCATTTACTGAGTGCGAGAGATCCCCAACTTCGCTGAGTCTGCACATGCAATGGAGAAATGTTGATGCATCTTCTCAGAAGTCATTCGGTAAGAAATGGAAATTAGGAACCCATTTCTACCTAAATATACGTGCTGCAGAGGAAAGAAAAGGAGTAGGCACAGGGAAAAATAAGAACAGAGACACTAACACACATAAACAGAGCGGCATGCACGCATGTAAAATATGTCTACATGCCAACAGGAAAAGCCATGCATGCTATCAGTACATAAAAATTAATATCGTTAGAATAAAAAAGAGAAATATAAATATATCTCCCTGTTTTTCCTGTAGTAAACTCACCATCCTCAGTTGGGACGTATATGTTTAAATACAGGCAATCTTCACTCTGGTCTTGTACATACGATGAAACCACATCCAAGTTATTAGTAAACCACACAGGAAGCATGACTTCTGGCAATCTGCCATCAATGATATTCTGGGGGCAGACAGGAGCAAACTGAGTAGCATTCCTGATGTCTGACCAAGGAGATGGTGGTTCTGGAGGCTGAAAACGATGTTCCCCTGTTGGCGGGGCTGCATATGGAACACCAAGAAACTGAATAACAGGACCCAAAATTTCATTATTGAGTTCTTTCTTGATCCCTCTTATTTTGCCAAAGTTGGTAGTCACCAGTGGGTCTGCATCATCCAATTTTTGTGTGAGCACATGGGCAGCGTGAAGCAAACAGCTTAACACACAAAGAGTCAATGAGGCACCCAACCCCCTGTGTACCAAGCAGGCCATGACTGCTCTCCAAACATAATCTGGCCATGTGCATCTGGGCACTGCCATGGTCCCACATTAGTTGTACAGTTGTCTGGTTACAGTGAGTCACAGGTATTTGTATCCACTTGAGAAAAACCGTATATTGGTAGACTACACCTCTGATTTCTTAAAGGCGAGTTTGTCAAGAAAAGCTCAGAAAGCTCTTCGTGCAGCCAGTATCTCCATTGATTTCACGTGTATTGAAATAGCATCTTCAATCATCACTCTTTATCAGACCATATCCTATTGACTATTCTGTTTTCCATCGTAGCAATGTGGTGAGAGTGGCCACTGACTGTACATTTCCCGCTTACAAATCAAATCCAGTTAGCTGCAGGTCTATATCCTAGAGAAAATGAAAATAAATAATTAGTACAAACAAGCTAAAATAGACAGAGTGATAACTAGATGTTTTACAAGCTACAGAAATACATTAACAGTGGCTGGAGTCAGGTGAGTTAAATGCTACCACAGGAAAATTATGGTTTGATGTAAGATGACAGGTAAAATAACTGAGTATTAGAATATTGAGAAACTTGCCTCCTGACTTTATACACATTTAACAGAAAGCAGCTCTTGTCAAAATATACAGTGTCAGGAGCATTTCACAATACAGTTTTTTCTTAAATACTGAAGGCTTATGTTAAATTTTTCCTTTATTGAAGATCTTCAGTCATTTTATGGAACCACAGTATTAATCATCAAATATACTAAAAATTAGAACTCAATAGCAGAAAACCTTTTTAAAAAAATATTGGTAGGGAATTAGTGGACTAGAAATAAACTTTGTAAGAAGGACTATGTTTATTAAACAAACAAAGTATAGGCCCAATCCCATCTTATACAGATAGACAAAAATAATTTTGGAACAAGAACACCAATGCTAGCTCAACTATAATCATTTCAGTGCAACTAATTCTGAAAGATATGGGAATACCAGACCACCTGACCTGCCTCCTGAGAAATCTGTATGCAGGTAAGGAAGCAACAGTTAGAACTGGACATGGAACAACAGACTGGTTCCAAATAGGAAAAGGAGTACGTCAAGGCTGTATATTGTCAGCCTGCTTATTTAACTTATATGCAGAGTACATCATGAGAAACACTGGGCTAGAAGAAGCACAAGCTGGAATCAAGATTGCCAGGAGAAATATCAATAACATCAGATATGCAGATGACACCACCCTTATGGCAGGAAGTGAAGAAGAACTAAAGAGCTTCTTGATGAAAGTGTAAGAGGAGAGTGAAAATGTTGGCTTAAAGCTCAAGATTCAGAAAACAAAGATCATGGCATCTGGTCCCATCAGTTCATGGCAAATAGACGGGGAAGCAGGGGAAACGGTGGAAATAGTGGCTGACTTTATTTTTCTGGGCTCCAAAATCACTGCAGATGGTGACTGCAGCCATGAAATTAAAAGACGCTTACTCCTTGGCAGGAAAGTTATGACCAACCTAGACAGCATATTAAAAAGCAGAGACATTACTTTGCCAACAAAGGTCTGTCTAGTCAAGGCTATGGTTTTTCCAGTGGTCATGTATGGATGTGAGAGTTGCACTATAAAGAAAGTGAGCACAGAAGAATGTATGCTTTTGAACTGTGTTGTTGGAGAAGACTCTTGAGAGTCCCTTGGACTGCAAAGAGATCCGACCAGTCCATCCTAAAGGAAACCAGTCCTGGGTGTTCATTGGAAGGACTGATGTTAAAGCTGAAACTCCAATACTTTGCTCACCTGATGCAAAGAGCTGACTCATTTGAAAAGACCCTAAAGCTGGGAAAGATTGAGGGCAGGAGGACAAGGGGATGACAGAGGATGAGATGGTTGAGTGGCATCACCGATTCAATGGACATGGGTTTGGGTGAACTCCAGGAGTTGGTGATGGACAGGGAGGCCTGGTGTGCTGCGGTTCATGGGGTCACAAAGAGTCAGACATGACTGAGCGACTGAACTGAACTGAACTGAACTGAACCTTATAAGGTCAGTCTCCTTGCTATTTCTCAAAAGTATACACAAAGTCACTGGCTACAGTTCCTTTACCTTCAATTAAGATTCAAGAATTTAAAAGACAAATTACCATTAGACACAACTTGGAAAAGAGACAGAAGTTGGCATCATTATTTTGCAGATTTTTTAACCATCTAGTTATATATATTAGGCCTTCCCTGGTGGCTCAGTAGTAAAGAACCCACCTGTCAATGCAGGATACATAAACTATATATTTTAAATATCCGTAAATTTGCAACAGGAAAATGAATTTTTAGAAATGTTCTTACTATCTGACAGAAATCAAAGGAACAATACAGAAAAGAATGTGGCAGTTTAAAGAACAACCATACCTAATCATAACATCCTATATATTGACACTAATCAAACATCTAACACTGTTTACCCAGACCAACTTAAGACACATCAGAATAAAACGTAACATTCAGTGCCATGCATTTCACAGTCTACCTTACATTAACTACAAAATACCAAACAACTCGGCAAATCTGTCTTTTCTTGTTCAAGGAACTTTTTAGAGTGCTTAGTTTGAAAACAACGGTGTTGATTTGTATTATAGATGGTTCTATCCTGTCATTTTATGGGAAGATTCCTGAAGAAGTGCCGGTCTGGCAGTGAGGCTTCCCTGACTTTGTGTTATTGAAAAGGAGATTGTGAAAACTATATAGGGCAGCAGGAGATTTGATTCAAGCCTGGTGTTCCCTTAGCTCTGAGCAATTCATCACAGATGGCAATAAGGAAATAAATGTCTTTCTTCAAGAATATCTCAGTCTGTGTTAATTCGCATACCTTTGCTGTGAAAGCACATTAACATACAAAAGTCAGGCTTAGACCACCCCATTTCTGTGCCAGAACTCCAGCATCTGTTGAAGATTTAGCTACACAAACTCATTTCTGTTGAGTATGTAATGCTCATTCTTACACAGAATTGTAGTGGGCCACAATTAGGTCTTTTCTGATGGCATTTTGGTCTTAAACAACTAGGTCTTTCTTGGTCACATTTTGGTGTTAAAATGCAGCATTTCTGACACCTAAGAGAACCTGTGGGGAGGATTTAAAAGTCTTCAACACCATATTTTATACAACCTAATCTTCAATAGTTATTCATAAATATTCATTACACACTTACACACTCATCAATAATAAAAAAGTACTTGTTTGGTTCCTAACAAAATAACTCTCATTTACACACTCACAAATCCTTAACTGCGTTAAAAATAAAAGGGCTGCTGTTTCCCACTAATGTGCTACTTTAACACAAATCGTGGAGGATGAGAATTTTGCATGCCATGGTAAGTTTTCAAATTCTAATGTTTAGCTTTTGAGGTTACAAAAACATCCCATTATACATGGGCTGACCTGTACAGGGAATTATAGTATGGACCCTAAATAGTTTTCAGAGGTCACTGTTATAAGAACAACAGTTGCCCAAGTGCAATGTACAAATATGGCTAGTTTAAATAACTGAAAATTTAAACGTGTGTGTGTGTGTTAGTTGCTCACTCATGTCCAACTCTTTGCGACCACATGGACCACATGGACCACATTCTCCAGGCAAGAATACTGGAGTGGGTAGCCATTCCCTTCTCCAGGGGATCTTCCTGACCCAGGGATGGAACCTGGGTCTCCTGCATTGCAGGCAGATTCTTTACTGCCTGAGCCACCAGAGAAGCCGTGTGTGTGTGTGTGCGTGTGTGTGTGCGTGTGTGTGTGCATGTGTGTGTGCATGCCAAAATATAGACTCTCAAATTTGTTGTTAGGAAATTTTTGCTATTTATTGGTGTTTCCTTGGTATATGCCAAATCCTTAGCTTTTAAACCTTTACACCTCATTTACAACAACCCTATAAACTAGGTTCAACAGTTATTCCCTTTTAACTCACAAGGTATTGAGACTTAAAGAGGTTAAGTGCCTTGGCCCTGGTTCTCAGCTAATCAATAGCAGATCCAGGAGCCCACTGGCATCTAATTTAAAGGCCATCCTTTTGATCATTACACTAGATACAGTCTCTAACTTCACAATTAACACTTTTTAAAAAATTGATCCTAGTGCCTTTAAAATTGAATTGTAAAAGTGTTTTATGTTCCTTCAGAAGATAGACTCTAGGTAAATTCTCTGACAATTTCATAGAAACAGAAATTTAAATGCTTACCCTGTTCTTACTGCAACTTTGGATTTTGTTACCTTTTTTATGACTTTTTAAAAAATTATTTATTTTAATCAAAGGATAATCACTTTACAGTATTGTGATGGGTTTTGCCATTCATCAACATGAATCAGTCACAGGCAGACGTGTGTTCCTCCCACCCTGAACCCCCTCCTGCTGCCCTCCTCACCCTATCCCTCTGGGTTACAGAGCACTGGGTTTAGGTGCCCTGCCTCATGCATTCACTTGTACTGGCCGTCTATTTTACATATGGTAATGTACATGTTTCAAAGCTAGTCTCTCAAATCATCCTACCCCCCACCCACTGAGTCCAAAAATCTGTTCTTTACATCTGTCTCCTTGGCTGTTCTGCATGTAGTATCGTTATCACAGTCTTTCTAAATTCCATATATATGAGCAAATACACAGTATTTTTCTTTCTCTTTCTGACTTACTTCACTCTGAATAATATGCTCCAATTTCATCCACCTCATTAGAACTGACTCAAATGTTTTCTTTTTTATAACTGAGTAATATTCCATGGTGTATATGAACCACAATTTCCTTATCCATTCATCTGCCAATGGACCTCTAAGTTGCTTCCATTGTAAATATTGTAAATAGCTATTGTAAATAGCACTGCAATGAACATTGGGGTAGATGTGTCTCTCTCAGTTCTGGTTTCCTTAGGATGTATGCCCAGCAGTGGGACTACTGGGTCGTATGGCAGTTCTATTCCCAGTTTTTAAGGAACCTCAACACTGTTCTCCATAATGGCTGGATCAGTTTGCAAGATTTTGTTACCTTTTTTTCTCCTTTTTAAACTTTACATTGAATGGGTGTTCATATGCATTTACATTAAAATAATGATGAGTAACCAAAAACAGCCCAAATTTATAATAGCACAAATGTCCACTAACAGATATTGACAGATGAACTATGATATATTCACAAATTAAAATTCTACACTTCAGTGAAAATAAAGAACATAGACTTAAATAACAACATGAATAAATCTTAAAATTTTTGAACAGAGATTAGATACAGGAAAATGTTATTTAAATAAACCTTAAAATATGTGAAACAAAACTACACATTATTCACAGATGAATGAATATGTAATAACACATGATTTATTATCCATGGGTAAGAAGAAAAGGATATTAAATTAGTTCTAGCAATTAATTAATGCTATTAATTGATTAATTGGAACTATGAATGATAATCTGTGATGGGGCCTTAATTTGATCGTGTTGGGTGACGTGTATACACACACGTGAATACACACGTGTGCACACACACCTTTGTTGAGGAATTCTCTACATTTTTCTACATGCTTGAAGCATTTCATAATAAATATTGATTATACATTAAAATAATGAGGTCAGAAAATCCTTATTCAGCAGTCCAGGCAGGTAGATGAACTTATCAATCCACACTGGACTAGCTTTCCTCTGACTTTTTCATAGGTGAAGATAACTAGCTCACAAATTCCTCCATTATTCTTCTTTGGTTAAGGCATGTGCAATTCCAAAGGGACTACAAAAATAAAACAAAATAACAAAAATAACAAAACAAAATAAACATTTAATCAAAACATCAAAAATGGGAACGTATTATCTCTTGCATTAATTTATCATAACGCCTGGTCCATTAACTAGTTTGTTCCTGAGTGACCCAGATCAGAGATGATGCTAGAAAGAATACAGAGAAATTTCTAGAACATTAAATATTCACAGTAGGTGGACACATTCATCTAATTCTTTCTTTACTCAACAAACATTTATTGGCTATCTATGATTCATATGCTGTTGTGCTAAATCTTACAAGAATTTAAAGATAAGTACAGCCTACTAATTGTTTCCAAGTAGCTACAATATTGAAAAGAAACGTCACATTAAAAATGGCTCTCCTGCAGGTTGGAATGTGACATGTGTTCAGTAAATATATGATTACAGGGAGTTGGAACCCAGGAAGGTGTCTCCAACTTCTAACTTTACATAGCCTATTATGTCTTATTTTTAATATTACCTATATATTTTCTATCTTTGTTTTTACTGATTGTTTTCATTTGTTCAATCTAACCCCTCCTACTGAATTTTTTATTCAGGGGCAAGAATTTTGTGTTATTTTTATATCCATCATAAAATCTATGTGAAAATCATTTACCAAGTGTAGGCATAGGTCGCAAATGATCTGAACTGACTACATACTTATTACCAAAGCTGCTTAAAGTTTGACCAATGCTATACAACCGATGGTTGTTATTCACCATAGTTATATGCCATAAAGTTACTGCAAACACTGAATTGGGAAATATGGATCCACATCGCTCAAAGAAAAATGGATCTGTGCGTGTGTGTGTGTCTGTGTATGTGTGTCCGTGTGTGTGTGTGTGTGTGTGTGTATGTATATATACGTGTATATATGGGCTTCCCTCATAGCTCAGTTGGTAAAGAATCCGCCTGCGATACAGGAGACCCCAGTTCGATTCCTGGGTAGAGAAGATCCACTGGAGAAAGGATAGGCTACCCACTCCAGTATTCTTGGGCTTCCTTTGTGGCTCAGCTGGTAAAGAATCTGCCTGCAATGCAGGAGACCTGGGTTCAATCCCTGGGTTGGGAAAATCCCCTTGGAGAAAAGAAAGGCTACCCACTCCAGTATTCTGGCCTGGAGAATTCCATGGACTATGCAGTCCAAGGGGTCACAGAGAGTCAGACACGACTGAGCAACTTTCACTTCACACTTCACACATATATATAGTTATATAGATATTTCACATTGTTATGAATGAATTCATCCTGGTAGATTCTATTTTCTTTATTTTACAAAAGAGAAAACAAAACTCAAAAGTGTTTGGTGACTTGTCTGAAGCCACTTCACTAATGGGCTTCCCAGGTGGCTCAGTGGGTAAAGAATCCCCCTGTAATGCAGGAGATGTGGGTTTGATCCCTGGGTCAGGAAGATCTCCTGGAGGAGGGCATGGCAACCCACTCCAGTATTCTTACCTTGAGAATCCCAGGGATAGAGGAGCCTGGCAGGCTACACAGTCCATAGAGTTGCACAGAGTCGGACACGACAACTGAGCATGCACGTACCTCATTAACAGATGTCAGAGCTGGGATTCAAATCCCTTCTACCTGACCCCAGAGTTGGAGCTTCTTGCACTGCAGTGCACTTTCTACTGTCTCCATGCTCTGATCATCTCTATGTGGGAGTTGAAGCAAGAAGTCAGAGCATCACCTTGCTCAATCTCAGCAGGAAGTGCGCTCATGTGGTGACTCACATTTTTTGCTGCTTTGCTCATGTCTGTGAATGACTGCAAAAGCACTGTAAGTATTGACTTTGGGGTTAAAAAAAATTTAGTGAACGGGCAAAACTGTAATACAGATCCAGGAATAATGAAGACTGACTGTATTAACTAAAGAAAAATAATGCTTTGTATCTATGAATCTATAAGTTATTTCGAGGTCAGAACATATTAGCCTTGTAACAGCACTTAGTAATAATAATGGGATTTAAGAGTTGCATTTTGTAATAATAATGTCATAAAATTTCATTTAGTAACATCTGGTTTCAGTGGAGTGCAGCAGTTTTCAAAGGCCAAGCCTGGCCATGCAACTGAAATGTGTTTTCGGGAAGAGCTCACTGTAAGAGAATCTGACCATCAGCAGACTGTGGGCTTCCTATACCAGGATGCTTCACATTCACACTGGTGGTGGTTCAAGGGGTATCCCATGAGACCCAGGAGTAAGAGAACAAAGAAGCCTGAGTCTTGAGTTTCTAGGCCCCATTCAGTGCATACCCTTCTCCTGCTATTGCTCTATTTGCCTGTAATAAAGCTGCCCAATGAGTATAAACTATTTGAGTCCTGTGAGTCCATTCATTAGCTGACCACTTAATGTAAGTAATGTGCAATTAATTTACATAGTAAGTAATTAAAAATGAAATGAATAAACAAATGTATGCAATCAGAAAAAAAATGTTAGGCTTTAAAAGAAGAGACAGGTCTACTTCGAGTTAGTGGAAGAGGACAGAGTTCATGAATAAAGAGGAATATTAGCTCGGCCTCCAAGAATCAGACCAACACTGATGGTCACAGAAGGAATTCTGGGTAGTGGGCACATTCTAGAAACAGTGGAAAATACATGTAGTAAATAGTGTGTCTCTCAACCTCCCTGAGGGCAGCTCACACTCCAAGGCAGGAAGTCCACACCAGTGCAGAAATGTCCGCTCTTCCTTTCTCAATGCAGACCCACTCAGAGGGGCCATTCCAGCCCCCAAGCTCCCTATGGAAAGGGGCCAAGGGAGAGGTTGGTGGTGATTCCCTGGTTCCCCCTGCTCAGGTGCTTCTCCCAATGGCAAGCCCAAATAAACTTTTAACAAGCAAATCTTCATCTCAGAGCCTCTTTTATTTTTTTCCCTGAGAAACCTGACCTATGAAAGAAAGGAAAAAGAAGGAGCCACATTTGAGAAGGGCACAGTTTGGTTTGGCCAGAACACAGAGTAAGTGAGGCTGAGCACTGGATGAGACTGGAAAGGCAGGCTACTGCCAAATCAAGCAAGCTCTTCGTTAAAAGGCTAAAGAGTTTGGATTTTATTCACTGGATGATGAAAAACCATTAAATAGACTTAGAAGGGGAAAAGTATTATCAAATATATTCACAAGAGAATTAAACTGGCAGTACTGTGGAGCAGAAATCCCCAAAGTAATGGGTTTATACCCCACCACAAGAGGACCAGATGAGAGAAGGGAAGTAAATAATTGAACTTCTATGTATTATAATGTTTTATAAAGCAAAAAGAAAACAAAACTAAGCTTGATAATATGTATATATGGTTTCATACAGTGACTTCACATGGTTGGATGTTGCATACAGCACTTGAGATGTTCTTGGGAAGGTGATGGTTCTACACTGTAGTGGATTTGCCAGGAGTGGCATTTTGTTGTTGTTATTGTTCTTTTTCAATGTTTGGTGATGTATTAGAGTTAATATCACTGGATAAGCACATTTACACATTTTTCATCATGTTTTAGTTAATATAAACCTCACAAAATTGACTACTAAATTATGTTTTCCCCACAAGATAAATACAGATTAAAAGAAAGTACTAGTAATAGAATATGGATGAGAAACGAGCAGAAATGAAACTTCTCCTAGTTCTAGTATAAGCTCTTCCTCAGCTATACTGCAAGACTGAAAATAATGACTACTAAGAAAAGTTATGACCAACCTAGATAACATATTGAAAAGCAGAGACATTACTTTGCCAACAAAGGTCCGTCTAGTCAAGGCTATGGTTTTTCCAGTGGTCATGTATGGATGTGAGAGTTGGACCGTAAAGAAAGCTGAGCACCGAAGAATTGATGCTTTTGAACTGTGGTGTGGGAGAAGACTCTTGAGAGTTCCTTGGACTGCAAGGAGGTCCAACCAGTCCATTATGAAGGAGATCAGCCCTGGGATTTCTTTGGAAGGAATGATGCTGAAGCTGAAAGTCCAGTACTTTGGCCACCTCATGCGAAGAGCTGACTCATTGGAGAAGACTCTGATGCTGGGAAGGATTGGGGGCAGGAGGAGAAGGGGATGACAGAGGATGAGATGGCTGGATGGCATCACTGACTCTATGGACGTGAGTCTGAGTGAACTCCGGGAGTTGGTGATGGATAGGGAGGCCTGGCGTGCTGCAATTCATGGGGTCACAAAGAATCAGACACGACTGAGTGACTGAACTGAACTGAACTGAGTCATATATAATAACAAGCAGAAAAAATATTTGAAAACATGAAGAAGATAACTTTGAAATGGAAATACAGATACAGTTTAGTAGCTCTGAACTGTGCCTTAAGAATCTCTACAACTTTAGATATCAATAAATAATGAAAAGAAGCTATCAAGTTTATAAGATATTAAAAAAAACCCTGACTTTTTCTCATTATTTAATGTCTATTTTTGTGTACGTGTTGCAATCTGATAATAGAAATATTTATGGAGGAGTATAAATATATGTACTGTGTTTAGTCACTCAGTCATGTCTGACTCTTTGCGATCCCATGGACTATAGACCACTAGGCTCCTCTGCCCAGGGAGGATTCTCCAGGCAAGAATACTAGTGTGGGTTGCCATTTCCTCCTTCAGGGGATCTTCCAAACCCAGGGACTGAATCCAGGTCTTCAGCATCGCAAGCAGATTCTTCACAGTGTGAGCCACCAGGGAAGCTATAAACATATATTTCATCCTTTTTATGATTTGGTTATCGAAAACAGAGTAGTATATGACCACAAACATGTGGAAACCATTACCTCAGTAAACGAACTGGTGGAGAAGAAACCAGAAACAGTTTTATTTTCATATTTTATACATCAGTTTGAAGTATAGTTAAATATATCTAAATTTATGTGAAAAAAAACCATCAAAACCAGCTAATATTAGAGAGCACAGCTACTTGCCAAGCTGTCTCAAGTACTTTACATTAGTCCTCACAACAAACTTATAATCCAATTATTCTTATTTGAATGGAGGAAAATGAGACTTTATATGGCAAGATAACTTTTTTAAGACCACAGAGCTTAAAAAAGAGAGAGACAGAGACAAGACTCCCTACCTCTTAAAGAATATGCCCTCTGTATGATACATGACGTTTTGCTTCTGAATGAGACTAACTCAATAAAGTCGCATACTCAGTTTGAGAGATTTTAGAAAGAAAAACATACAGGACACCAACAGAGGGAAATATGAGGTTAACAGGCATAATATGGAGCAGATGGCATGGTATTGAAAGTTTTTCCAGCAGTGTTCCATAACAAGAGGCAAAGAGTAAATGACAGAAGTTAGGACTGAGGATAAGCAAGTTAAGAATGATAGAATTTCAAGGAGCAAAGGTTATAAGAATTGGTCATTTTAGTCTTTAACAGATTAACTAAATCTAGGGAAGAAAGCAAGCAGTACCAGAAGGGCACAAGGAGAAAAAAAGTAATACAGGATTAAAACCAAAAGTCACATAGATGGGAATATCAAAGTTCAAGATCAGTCATGTGGAAGTTCAAGTGCTATCATAGCCCATGTTGAGGCCATACCAACATGTAGCTACGGAGAACAAATGTCCTGACAAGTATATTCTGCAATGATCATCAATTAATTAATAACTTCATTAATGCCAGCACCAACTACTACAAGTTAGAGAGAATTATCATCTCTGTGTAACAGACAATTAAACTGAAGATCAGAAACACAAAGCCCCTGAAACTTTTCAGTTGAAAAAAAAAAAAGAACACAGTTTTATGAATGTAGGGAGTTGCAACAAATAGAAAGAGATAAGGCAGAAGAATTTAAAGGGTTTAAGGATAAACCCTGCCTCCTCCTTAATTTTGTCCAGAGCCCCCTTCCAGAAGGAAGGGCAGGCAGGTCTCTGCAGGTTCTCAGTTTGCAGCCCACTCTCCCTTGCCTTCACAGAATATGTAAGCAGGGTTCTACTTGTTCTCTCTCTCCTTGGGCTACTCCCACTCTGAATGAACTTCTCCAATGACGTAAGCAAACAGCAGAGAAAATAGCATGGTAGGAGAAAAGGCAAACTAAAATTTGACAGTAATAAGAGAAAAAAAATTTACCAACAAAATATTTTAAAGAATAGCAAGGAAAAAATTGTTTAAGTATATTCCAGATATAGTACCTGGTAACAAACTATCTTAGTGAAAATACAATTCTAATAAAAACAAACAAAGAACATCACTGAGAGTCCTGGTCAGTGAATTCAATCCAAGTTATTTACCAAGATCCTTCCTGGGGAATACTCTTACCATTAGATTTTGCCTGGAGAGACTCCAGCCAGGATCCCTCAAGGCCATTAGAACTAACAAGATTCAAATGTCAGTTCAGATCCTCCCAGCCACAAAAACACTCCCTCTGCCACTCTCGAAGCATTTGTAGCCTTTTTCTTCAGGAACCTTTAGTACTTTTCACCACAGAAATTTGTAAACTCGGATTGCCTATTCATCATTATTACATCATTTAGTGCCAAGCACTGGGAAGGCCAACAAGGAGATAGTCATGGTGATGACACTCTCAGAGACAAAGTCCAATGGGGAAGACAAACGTTATGTGGATCAATCACACCACTCAGTTATAAAGGCTTTGCAAAGAAGGATAATTCTCGGAGGGGAGAGTTAATGAGCCTTGAGTAAAAAGGATGACTGTCCTGAAGAAGTTATCTGTAAACTGGGTTCTGAAAGATGAGTGGAAGTTGACAGGGGACAAATCCTGTCAGAGGCAAGAGAAGACCCAAACACTGTGAAGCCTGGGCCTCTCTGTGAACAAAGAGTTTAGTGTGACTTCAGAGAAGGGTGAGGCATCAAGCCAAAAAAATCAGGATGTGAGATCTTACCCCAAATATGACGAGAATAATTATAATCACAAAAATAACAATCAGGTTAGCCTTAATATTTGAGAAGAGAGGCTATGGCTTTTGAACAGTTGATTTGAAAGCAACCATCCCCAGAACAATTAATTACATTGTAAGTCATTAGAAAATATCTCTTGAATGACTAACCCATTCATTCTATATATTATTTTTCTTTCATTAACCCTACTATCAGATTTTATTTATTCAACTGTGATACGTGACCGCTGTGAAGGCATTATCTTAATTACACTTGGCAGCAAAAGGAGATAAAACAGAGAAGAGGTGAAGATAAATAGAAGGACAATGAAAATTCCTCATCATGCAGAGATGTGGAGGCATGTTCTTATAGACTGGTGACTAATTTTGTTGCCATTTGGGAAAAAAAAGTGAGATCTGAAGATGCCCTAACAGCTTCCTGACAGCAGAAAGAAAAAGAGATCAAGGTGATAGCATTTCCTTCTGCATTTTACAACTGAATATTTCTACTAAGACCATCATTACAACAAATGGCTAAACTTTAGTGAGTTTCTCCTTTATTTTATTTTGGGGATGCAAGCGAAACAATCCATTTAACATTTGACTATATAAATAAGTTTTACTTTCTGTTTACTCTGAACCTACTCTCAGAATCTCTACATATTAATTGCTGTTTTAAAATCTACAGAAGAGGGTTAACTTTCAAACGTGGAAGGATATTAAGAGGATTCGAAGGACAGCAACTGTAAAACAGAATGTTTAAAAATAAAAGCACAGGCAACTGTTTTAATGCATACGTCAAATACCACAGGATGCATATTTAAAACCAATTGGTGATGCTGTGACTCTCCTAGAAGAAAATGAATAATCACTCAAGAGCTCAGGAGAGACAGCCAGGTAGGGTGGATCACTTCCCTGGATATTAAACTGAAGCTTTTGTCTGAAAAGGGCTACTTTGGGGTTGCAAGTCATTGTGTCCAGAAGCATACCTGCCAGTATCTTAAGTGTGCCTTAAGTAACTTAAGTATGCCTGCCAGTATCTTTATAGTGAAGACAGCGCAACCTAAGAGCAGTGCTACCTTCTCGAGTCACTGTTTAAGTCTGTTTTTGTTTCTGGTGAGTTGTGCCTGGGAAGAG
The DNA here is from genome assembly GCF_016772045.2 of Ovis aries. Taxonomy (NCBI): domain Eukaryota; kingdom Metazoa; phylum Chordata; class Mammalia; order Artiodactyla; family Bovidae; genus Ovis; species Ovis aries. The sequence continues at coordinate 214,581,562 of NC_056054.1, forward strand.
TGGAGAACTGCCACTCCTGGTGCCCTGCTTAACTGAAGTTCTCTTTAAAAATCCTGTGCTGCCAGACAATGGCTACAACGTTGGCAGAGGCAGTGCTAAGTTTCTCAGTGTGGCCCTCTGCCAGGGTGAGTCAATCTTGACCCCTTGCAGGATGATTAGCAGAGAGGGGGTAGTTAAACCTTTATACCCATTCATTCCTAGGTTTCTGCAGGAATTGGCAAATACTATAGTTACTATTGTTTAAGGAGTAACTGTCTGCTAGGAACTGGACTGAGACCACCAACTCCTTTCATGTAAGGTACCAGACAACAATAAGGGTTCTGTCACTCCTGGTTTGGCTTAGAGCTCAAGCTTTGCCCTAAAGTGACAGATGATTATACTTGCAATCTTCTTCAGATATTCACATCTTTTATTTCCCCTCATATTACAGTTCTATTAGTACTAACAATAACAGAATTCAAAGCAATACTCTATCCGTGTGCCATTTGTATAACAAAACATCAATGAATACAGAAGAATTTAATATACACATAGGTTTAAGTGAATTCACCATTTAAATAAAATTAAACAATAGGAATCTTGTAACTATAAATTTTTTAAAAACTGAAAAAATAACCAAAATGCCAAACATGATTATATTTTAGATCTTACTGTCCATGTTCTAAGTGTTTGAATTAGTGCTTCCAAAGTTCCTTGAGATATCACATTTTCTACACAGCAGAAAGTAACTCTAATATTCATTTTGGTAAATTATAACCTCAAATAATCCTATTATATTGTGAGTCCTGATAAAATAATTTATCACAATATATAAACTACATAAAAATTTCACTAAAGTTTCAATTCTTATTTGTCTTTAATTAAAATTCAATCTTTTCAATATATTTCTACTTTCGGAATTTTGCACATAGTTTTAAAATATGTATCAATTAAAAGTAACAAGTGACTTCGGGTAAGAAAAATTAAAAGCAAAAATGAAGAGATCAGGTATTAAGCAAGAAGTTACATATTTAGTTGTTAATATGCAAGACTAGGATGAGGTTTTTTTAGTCATTCAGCAATATTTGTCAGTTGCAAGTAATATGTCAGGCACTATTCTGGGTGTTGGAGGGAAACACATAGCTTTGAAAAGCCAGACAATACCCCCTGCCATTATAGAGGTTACATAAGCTATACCACTGTATTATTGCAGCATGTAAAATGCATTACTCATATATTGAATAATTTCTCAGGTTTATTACTAAAGACCACAGCTTTAAATAACAGAAACTTTTGGCAACAATCTCATAGCAACATATGCATTAGAATACTTGGCACAGTTAAAGAGGTAAAGACACTAAGTGACTTTATTTTTTACCCATAAGAAAAAGGATAGATAACAACGTCACATGTGTGTAAAGTTTTGGACAGCTAAGTAATATAGATTTAAATTAAAAATGACAGATGCACCGACTTGAAACTTGAAACATAATGGTTACTGAAGTGAACCTTTACTCCTTGTAGCCTTAAGGTTAACTAGTAGATGGCTGAGTATGATTTTCAGGTCTTAATATTGACAACTGTTTGTCAATGTGATATGTGGTAATCACTGTTTTTCTGGTGAGTTCTGTCATAAGGGGAATGGTGGTCCTATGGAAAAAACTTATACTAACAATAATTCCAAGTTAGTTTTTATCAAGTCAGTATTCATTGATCTAATGAGTGACCATGTTAAATTTCCATGCGTGAAGTATTCTATATGAAAGTATGCACCATAGCTATCTAAAAAAAGACAAGAAGATTTTCAATTCACTTTGAAATGTTACAACTAACCTCTTTTTTTCCCCCTCAAAGACTCAACATTCACTGGGTATTTCAAAGAGGAAAAACCTACCGTTACACATAGGTGATGCCAAAGGTGTGTATAAGAACAAGTTAGCCTATCAAACAGATGTTGCCAAAAAGACAGTTGTTGAAGGGCATGTATAAGACCTTCATGCTATTGCCTGACTGCTTCCCTCTTTCCAGAATTACCTACATTAAATACAGACGAAATGTAAGAAAACCACATTCTAAGGAAATATTTGCCCAGTATTCCGTCTCTTCTCCAACTTCTGCCCAGATATAAAATGCCACCACCAAATAAATAAATGGGCAAACATAAATAATCTCTAAAATTTATTTCTAAGTGCCCAAAATTAAACAGAACTATAGGTGCAGGTAAGTTGATATATGAGCAGTCCTCTAACTGAAACACCACCTACAGCACACCCAAAGGGATGGCACAGATTCTGACTGGTAGATTAGGCAGGCATATATGGTATTAGGAAAATTGACCACAGAAAAGTGAAAGGCTACTGTGTGGCTACTGAAAGGCTACTGTGTCTGAAGGAAAGTGGTATAGAACATGCCTGGATATAGTTAACATATTAAATAGAAATTGTTATAGAAAAGTGTAAAGTCTGAAATAGTGTATATTCTTTGATTTCATAAGGCAGAGCCAAGCGCATCAACTTAAAGGCAGGTCCTAAGATGTCAACTGAGTTTAGAAGGTCTAGTCTCAACCTGGAACTTTCTTTCTTGTCATGTATCCCTGTGGTTTTTGACTTTATATCTGCAGTAATAACTTAACTTACATTTGTTCCAAAATGAATTTCATGCTTAACTTGTTTTTCTTAATTAAACTTTCTTTAGCAGTCCCTAATATGTGTATTATTAAAACTCATTAGTCCTATTCACGCTTGCCTGTCAGTTTTTGGCTACACATTCATATATTGAAGTGCTCGGCTGCTATATATAGGAAGAAAATTAAATAATAAATATGGGGATTGAACATTTTATGAGTGTCAAGATGAAAGAGTGCCTGCAAGGCCCATAAGGTTTCACACAAAAGAGGCATTACTGCTAAAGCTAACATGCTGACACATCTCTCATCTATAAAGTCTGCAGTAATGGCAGCAGTAAAGCGTTTCGCCATTGACTAGAATTTCTCTTACATGCAACGGAAACAGGCACAGAAGAGATTATATTGACTGTTATAAAAAGAATTCATATAAAATCCTCCAAAAGTTTAATGTCTGATAATTTCAAATGCCTGGAGTGATTTATTAGTTTTGCTTAACTTCAGTTAAGCTTAGAGTTGGCAATCTCTCTCTCTTTCACACATTTGCTACCATATAGGTGTTTTTTGTGGGGGTGGAGGACAGAAATAATTCATATCCTTCTATAGTAAGAGAGTGACAGTTGACATTGTCAATGTGATGTCATTAATAACAAAGGAAAAGTAATCAAATCTGTTACTGTAAGAAATTATTCTTAGGAACAGTTGAGAATGTTGCTATCCTACAAGATTAAGAGATTAACTACTTGAAAATTTTTTAAATTATCTTTCAAAAAGCATTTAAAAGGACACCCTAGATTTATCATGAGTCTTCTATATGTTAATTTTTCAAAGATTTTCTGGGCTTTGCAAATTTGAAATATTGAAAACTGAAGTTTTAAACTAACTATAAGTTTTAAGTTTTGTTGTTAGCATTTCTTGACAAAGCAAAAGAAACAGAAGATTTGCATTTTGAGATGCCATGTGTTAAATTTCAACAAATCATTAAAATAGGAGTGCCCTTTTTATTTTGCTTTCAATTAAGAGTGGAGAAATTTCCTTTAAAAAAATCAATTAGTGTAAAATAACATTTAACTGTATTTAAATATCTCAAAATCATGAAACAAATCTGCAGCAAATGTATTAGAACCCCCTGAATGTTAGGCCAGCTAGATCACATGAAAGGGTTCTAGGAACAGGTGCAGCAAAGCTCCAGTGAAGCAACTTGAGTTATTCCATGGTGATAAGCTTTGGGGAATCCAAAGCTATTTCTCATCACACACATTAGAAACCATGCTTGTCATTTTCAGGGCTAATTGGGAGTTTCTACTTATTTACCCCAAACTACCACATTTTGTGTATTCTGTAGCAAAATTGGGACAGATGATCAAGGCCACCATGTTCTTTTTAAAAGTCATGACCAAAAAAAAAAAAAGACCAAAAATGTTATTTGAATAAAGTAGAGCAAATGTAACTAAGTGAACTCTTCAGGTTTTTTAATAGTTCTCAAAATAATTCACTCTATTAATAATAGAGAACATTTATGTAACTGGGTGAGTTGCTCTTCATTTACTGTAGCTTTTAAATTATTTGGGGGTATATAGTTTTCTTTATTTTTATTCCTATTATTATTAACTTTCCAAAGCGGATCTACCACGTACAAAGTTTACCAAAGTTTTATTTTAGGAACTGCTTGTAGAAACCACAGAGTGGGTTAAAGTTTTTACCTTTTCATTTTCACTGCCAAAAGGAAATGGAACAGGGGCCACAAAATATTGATTATTCTTGCCAGAGGAAAATATTGTTCAGTCATGACAAAGGCACTTTAAGCTAATTCTTCCGGCTTTCGCACCATTGTGCATGCCATTACCACTGGGTCAGTGGTTGTGAAAGATGTAAATTAACTTTTACAAGGACTTCCTTTTTCATATATCATACCCTCCATCTACTCTGTAGTATCAACATTATATTCTCTACTAGCCTATAAAGAGGGATTCTAATCCATCTCCCATTTGCCTTCATGATATATTTACTATTATATTTTGTTATTTGTTAGCTGTCTGTTTTAACTTAAATTTTTAAGAAGATGTTAATATTAGTGGACAATGTAGCTATGATCAGTGGCTAGAATGTACCAAAACACAGAATATCCATTCTTCTAGCTCATGCTGCACATAAACCACATGACTTAGAGCTGTGTTTAAAAGGCAAACCCAGCCTCGGAGATATCTTCTTAAAACTAACACCCCTGCAGGAACTATTTCTTGCTATTTTTATAATCTCTAGAAAAACTTTAAAGTCTGCAGAAATAAGTAATAACGTTTCCAATGTAGAATCCTTGGGAGACAAGAGTTTCATTTTTTGCTATTTAATCTTAAAAAGGAAAAAAGAATGGCATTGATCTTGTTTCAGAATTTAGACTTAAGAAACACATAGATACACACAAATCCAAGAAGAAAGTTTGGTGAGGCTCCTCTTTTAATACCAGAATGTCTGATGTATCTGGAATTCTTGAAGTACTTGGATGATGAGTGCTTAGTTCACGATGAAGAGGTTTTAATGCTAAAACCATAAAGGTATATAGTATCTACATCTATTTCATAGTCTATAAACAGAGACCCCTGAAAAAATATTTGATGCTCTTCTTTAATAACATGTAGATCATTCATTTTTGTTTTAACAATTATCTATCTCCATTTTAGTCTAATGCAGCTGAATGACTGAGGTTTAAAATTTAACGAAATGGCCTTAAATAGGAAAAGCCAACTAACATTCTGAAGGTATAAGGAGCCTATGAAGGCAGGGGAGTGCCTTAACTCATTTAACATATCTACATACATATTTTAAATCCGTTCTCTCTAAGTAATTGTTCTGAACCTATGCAGACTCCAAAATTGATTCAGAATTATATGCCTTTCTGGATTCCAAAGCAACTTTTAGTTTCCTTAGTCAATTAATACTCACTCATTGGAGTGATTATTTTTAATTACATCTGCTGAAATTGATTTCCCTTCTGTAAATAAAGATGAGCTTTTGTTGACAGCAATGAAATAATATTTAAAAAAAAAAAAAAAGCTCTTAATTCAGCAGCAAGAAAACGTCTGGAAACGCGCGCGCACCGTTCAGTTGGAAAGAAAAGCCAGTAAGTGGCGAGGCAGCCAGGGCAGGCATGCATTGGAAATACAGCCGGCTGCCTGGCGCACTTGCCAGCCTGGGCCCTCGGCAGAAAGGCTGCAACGCCTTCCTGGACTGGTCCAACTCGAAGAAAAGTTACCTCGGACTGTATTATGCAAAGTCGTACAAGTGAATTACAAGACAACATGTGTGGCCGGTCACCCACTCTTACAGTCTCCGTCTGATGCAGTGAACCTGTAACCCTTTAGTGTTCGGCGGGGAGGAGGGAGAGGCGGGAAGGGGAAGGACGGAAGGGGAAGGGAGAAAGAGACAATACGAAAACGGCCAATCCCCCCTGCAAAATTCCCCTAGAAGCCAAGACAGCTGCCAAAACAGCGGCAGAGATAGCAGCGGTTTCTACTTGGGCTTTCCCCCTCCACATGCAGGTTTTCCAAGGCATCGCTGCCTCCTCTCTTTAAAGTATCAGTAGGAGAAAGCTCTAGATCCAAGAGGGATCTCTCAACTGAGAGATTTTCAACGCAAAGTTCAGAGCTTGGAGGGTTGCTCGGCTTTCCCACCGTCGCCACAAAACACTGTTCTTAAGCTCGATCTAGGTAGCTCCCTAGAGATCTACCGGAGATGTGCGAGGTGGTTCACATCCCCCTACTTCACTCCCCATTTCACAGGCACCGCGTCCGCAGCACCTTCCGCGCAGCGGCACACAGACCCAGGCAGCCCCCTCCCAATAAAAGACCCCAAACTTACCCTCAGTGAGATAAATCCATAGAGCCAGCCCCCTCATCTTTCCCCAGTCCCCTTCCAATAATTCAAGGAGACAGTTTCTACAACACTTCGCCGTCAAATACAAGCTGAATTGCTCCAAGTATTTACCAGTTCCTAGACGCTGATTTTGGAATCTTGAGCATCCGGTAATTCTTGTTTGACAATTCAAGATGCTTCCTTTATTTGTTTTCTTTTTTTCTTCTCGAAGCAGCCGCAACCCCAGTTTTGCGCCCCCCCCCCTTCCTTTTTTTTTTTTTTTATTCACCCACGGACACTTCCAAAACGTGTCGATTGATCCTTTTTTCTCTCCAGCTGCAACCACGATCCAGAATCCTTAGGACCCCAAGCCACCTCCATGTAAATCCGAGCATCAGGCAAGAAATACAAATGATCAAACAACGTTACTTCTTTCAGCTGCAATCAGATAATCCTACTAATCCAATAGATTTATCTCGATTGGAAATTGACCTCAAAAATGAATCCCTGATGCTGATGTCCAGTAGAGCGATTTCGTAGCCCTGTTCGGATGACCGAAAGAACTGTGGATTTCTTTCTTTCTAAAATGTTTTTGGATTCTGGGTGCACAGCTAGCAAAAAAATGCCGAGGACCCTGGTTTTCCCCTAATATAGGTTTCCACTCCAAATCAGTGCAGGATGAAAAATGGTACAAAGATACCCCTAGTGGCTTAAGGTGATATTGCAGGGACTCATTTTCTTTTCTTTTTTTTTTTTGAAATCCCTTCTCCTCACCTTTTCCCGCCCCCCCTCTCCCCAATGTAGATAACTGGCTGCTATAGTAGTGAAACAAGAAGGCTGACCATAGATTACCATGAATAGTATGTGAACTTGAAAAAATCGTCTGATCTTTCTTCTTTGTTTTACTTTAAAGACTGAATCTGTGCTTCTTTCTCCTCAGTGTTCCATCTTTTTCCTACAGAAACTTTCCCAGGGGGGATAGAGTAGCTAAAAGGCCAATTTGGGACAGCCAGTGATTTCAAAGCAAATGTATTTGCTTCCTGAATAACTACAGATATCAAAAGAAGCCTCAGTGTGCCTGAGATATGCTGGTTTTTTTGGGGGGAACCTAAGGAGCATATACATATTTTTGTATATATATGTATACATATACACACACATATATATGTGTATATACATGCATTTATGGCAGGTTTTAGAGGGAAAAAATGCAATGAATTTCAGGATTCCATTCGGTAAGCAATCTCTCTTAAACTTTACTGTGCCTACCAATAACCTATCGATCTTTTTAAAATGAGGATTCTGATCTAATAGGAACAGGCAACGGATGAAATTTGCCTTCACAGCAAGTCTTCTGACCGCACTCTGATTTATCAAGGGCCCAGTAAACTCAGGAAGCTTAATTCACCTTCCTGCTGGTGGGTGTAGTAGCTGCAAGGACTCCAAGATTTTCTTTCCTAATTGACTAAATAATTAAACCTTTTTTAGTGTAAGAGCTACTAAGGAGTCAAGAGATCTTACTTCTACCACTGGTTTTGTTGTTAATTGGCTATGTGACTTTGAGCAGTCACTTTTGACCCAGGGTTAATTTATCTATTAAAAATCAAAGAGTAAACTCAAATAAATTAACAGGTATACTTGTTCCTGGATGGAAGACTTGACTGTAATTTATTCTATAAAATTAAAGTAATTATTATTGAAAGCCCATGTAGTTTTTCTTAGAACTTGAAAAGTTAATTCTACAGTTTGTTTGCAAGAGGGAAGGGTCAAAATTTGTCAATACAATTTTGAAGAACAAGGTATGGGGAATTTCTGTATTGACTATTAACGTTTAATATACAATGACAATGACTGAAGCATTGTAACTCTGGTTCAGAGATAGAAGTTGGTCCAGGAAAATAGAATACAGGACTTAGTAATATATCTCCACATTTATGGAAACTTGATAAATACCAGGTGGCAATATGGGCAGTACAGAAAGATGAATTATTCAAACAGTAAATTAGGCATATGTAAAACATGTATGTATATCATGAAAGTTAAGCATAGACTGAGAGGATATATTTGCTATGCAATGTTTGGTTACATAATCAAAGAAGGATTAGTATCCAAGTACCTAAAGAATTCTCATAAATCTATAAAGACAAGAATATTATTTAAAAAATGAGCCAACAAATGATTAAATGACAGAAGAGGATTCTCAATGTTCAATAAACATCTGAAAAAATTATTGAATTTTCCTAGTTACTACAGAAATGCAAGTTAAAATGGTGAAGTATCATTTCACAACTATGAAACTGGCAAAATTTTGTAAGTCCAGGAATAAGAAAAACTTATGAGGATGTGGAGAAACCATGAAGGACAGGTAAAATAGTACAACTTCAGATAGAAGTTTAGCAATAAAGATTCTTCCATCCTCAATTCCAATTTCTCCACTCCTGCATTCTTTTCTGTGTCTCTATGCATGTACAGAAAATACCCAGTACAGAATTACTTGAAAGAGAGAAAAAAAAAAAGAAACTTTGGATATATGAGTGAACAAGGAGTTTATAGAATATTTACATATTGTAATAGTACATGCAGTAAAAGAGAAAAATGAATGCAATGTAGCTGCTTGAGTTAGCATGACCGCATGCAGAAATGCAATGTGGAGCAGCAACAACAAAAGCAGGGTGCAGAAAGAAAACTGTGGGTTGATACATTTATATATCAAGTTTGAAAACATTATGATGTATATGATTATAATTATATTTGTTTTTGAGCATATGCATATATAGCAAAAGTAAATAAACATGCATGACAATGATAAGCTTGAAATTCAAGGTATACTTTATCTTTGGAAAGAACCAAAGTTAATGAAATTGGAAATTGGGAGCTTCAACCCAGTATTCATTCTTTCTTTCTCAAACAGAATCTGGAGTACACAATGTTTATAGAATTACATTATAAATTGATTATATGTCTGAACCATTTCCTTAAAATGAAATATTTAAATTAGATGATTTCTATGAACCCTTATAGTTTTAGGAAAATTTCTATTTAGAAAAGTATATGTAGAAGTGAAAAAAATAGTATTTGAGTTCAGAATTTCAGAATCTACTGTCTGCACAGAAGTCTATACAGATTTTTTAAATATATGTAGCATTTTTTAAAAAAAATCTATAGTACTTCATATTTCTAAGAACTGGAAATGTATAGATCCTTATTTCTTTCTAGAAGGGAAATACAAATTTCCAGCTAGCAAGCAAAAATCATCACCTAAATAAGAAAAAATGTGGTTGAAATAGGGGGAAAAAGTAATGTTCAACTACCTTTTTTGTGGAAAGTGGTATTTTCCTTTGATCTTACATATAGCAATAATGTCTCTGAAATTGTGAAACAGGCAATCAATTGATCATGTTCAGTTCTGACCAGTTAACTGGAAACCACCAAATCTAGAGTAGCCCTATGTTAAAATACGACACAGAAGAAAATCCTTCCAGAACTTAAAAACTCCACATGTGAATTCAAATAAGGAGGCTTTGTTGATGGGAAATACGAGACATGGAAATCTCATTTCCGAGTCATTATTTTTCATAATTCATGCAAAATAGGAGAGGATACTAAGGAGAGTCCAATCTTAGAAGTAAAATAAGCTACATCCGTAGTTAATATTCTCAACTCAACTCATACTAAACTCAGAAAACAAGTCTGGAAAAATCAACAACAGACTGTCAACCATTCAGAACAGTTTTCCTGAGCAATAAACAAAGCAGCTTTGTTATAAAGAAAGAGTGAAAGGACAAATTAATTTCCTTTGAGAATGGAATACACAGGGCAGAAGTAGTTATATTTCTGAAATTTGGAGAGGTTGACATATTCTTTCAGTAACCACTTATTGAATATCTCTTGCATACTAGGCACAGTACAAAGCATAACATACAAGCGTTGACTCTAATACAAACAACTACCATAGTCCCTGAATTTGCTTCTGATGATTGATGTGTTGATTGTAAATGGCTAACAGTTATTCTGAATTGATAATTAATCATGCATACTGAAGAGACATAGATATTAATATAAAACTGAAGTTTCATCTTCAGTGTGTTTCAGTCAGTTCAGTTCAGTTCAGTCGCTCAGTTGTGTCCGACTCTTTGTGACCCCATGAACCGCAGCACGCCTGGCCTCCCTGTCCATCACCAACTCCCGGAGTTCACCCAAACCCATGTCCATTGTGTCGGTGATATCATCCAACCATCTAAGTGCACACTTTTGATGGGTGGAAAGTCGTTCAGGTAACAAAGTAAAAGAAGGAGAAGTAGGAGAATGAGAATAAAACATGAATAAAACTCACTTCTTTCCCTGATTTACTTTACACAGATGACAGAAAATTACTTAATCTTTATATTCTTCACAGTACAAATGGTCAGTGAATGAATCTCTTAATAGACCAAAGAGTGAAACAAGCCGACTTATACATGAAGAAAACAAATGTATTCTCTACCTGGGATGGGCTCTCTCATCAGAGAATGGAATAGAAAAGTAAAAAATTACTATGAAAAACAATAATGGGAAATGAAAGGCCAAGAATGGCAAACTTGAGTGCCAACTGGAATATAGAATTCCAATTTGATTATGTCACTAAAATTTCAGCTGTGCTAAAACCAAGGGTAGATATGATTACACATCCTATTTCAGTTTCAGCAATATAAACAAAAAATGATTAATACCAAATGGATCATGTAAAGAAATGACACAGTTCTACTAACAATAGATGAGAAAGTATTGTTGCTTTTAATACAAGAGTCATTATGAAAACAGAATTGTGATTTTTTTCAATAATTGATATAAGAGCACACTTTTATGATGAGGTCAAATTCATCAAGTTCTGTCTGATAATAAACATTTTAAGATGTCATGAAAGATTGGTCTATGTCTGAAAAAAGAATCAAATAAAATATTGTAAAATAGATTTCAAAACCAAGTCTTGGGGAAAAAATACTCTTCCACCATCTTTAGAACTCCCCTGATATAACTTCATTTTAAGTGCTCAAGTCTTGAATCTAAATGAATGGCAATTGGGAATTATGAAAGGCATAAAGATAAAAAGTGTTGCAATATTTCAAGTCCTAACTACTGCAAAGGTGGCTGTTTACGAAGAGGTTCTTTCTACAAGGAATAGTCTGTTCACACAATTCTGCTTAATTAGAAAAGACTACTTAAAACACTTGACTGATACTGAATGTTTAAGGTATGTATTGCGAGAATACATCTGCTCCAATGCTAAATTTACCAGATGCATCTTTATATTTCTTGGTTGGAAGACGTGTAATGGAAACCAAGGAAGGAATGATCAAGACTAGATATTTTAGGATGAGACTGTTACATAGAGAAATAGGGCTTCTTCATCAAAGCTGGTTTGACATAACGAAACACATGTTCAAAGCTCAGGGGCTTAAGTCAGAAATGCATTCAAAATTTCAAAACAAACTTGTATCATTTTGAATTACTAAAAATTTCCAAACATTTGTGTTATTATGTTAATAATTAAGAATCTATTTGTTTGTTTGTTTTTTTTTTTTTTGAAGGAGCTCTTTAAAAAAAACCCCTATAATTGGTATTTAGGCTTCACTGGTGGCTCAGCGGTAAAGCATCCACCTGGAATGCAGGAGACATGGGTTCAATCCCTGGGTCAGAAAGATCCCCTGGAAAAGGAAATGGCAACCCACTCCAGCATTCTTGCCTAGGAAATCCCATAGACAGAGGAGCCTGGCAGCCTGGGTAGCAAAAGAGTAGAACACGAAAGAGCGACCAAACAACAAACAATAGATATTTATATTTAATTGGTACAATTATTCTTTACTTAACAATACATTTTCAGGTTCAAAGATTTCAGCTGTCACTAGCTCAATACATTATTGTTTTATGGGGTATCTTATTTATTTAAAATTGTAGATTTTTATATATTTGTAATATTGAATATTATTTATGCCGATCTTCTCATAATTGTCACAGCAGTAATTTAGCTGCATTAGACTCTATCATATCATGATTAATTTTAGTACACTGCAGTGTAGTCTAGAATGTATCTTATAATAAGCATTAAAAGTATTCCTTAAGCATGCCCTTAGTACCAAATAAATAAAACAAGGAAACCATCCTATTGTAAATCATCCATTAAAGTTTATTGTATAATATTAGCTTGAGTCTATGTTTCCAGTATTTATAAAATGTATTGTAAAATTTGACCTAATTATGGAAAAGTCACATGAAAATTAATGTTCTATAGTTCAAGCTGGAAAAGAAAAAATTCAGTTCTATCCCAATGGCATCGCCATCTCATTGACTTCGCAGACACGGGTTGGTTACTCTTTCTTCTCTAAATAGGATTTTATGCTAATAACACAATTAAAAGTAAACACAAGCCTGGATTTTCATCATTGTTCAATTAGTGATCTAATGAGCATCATCTACATGTCCCAAAATATTTAGGAAACATTAAATAAAACATTAAATAAAGGAGACCTTTCAGTTACATCTTAAATGGAAATGGATATTCTGTCTCTTGGTGTATGTGTCTGTGTGCTTCTGTGTGTGTCTCTCTCTTTCTTTCTCTCCCTCTCTCTCTGTCTATGTGTCCCTCCCTCTCAGAATCCGTGAGCACATAAATCTGACTCTTTAGTTAATTTTTGATTACTTACATCAAATTAGAAATTATGTCACGAATGTTTCAAAAAGATGAGTTTTTCTAAAATCACATGTATTCAGAGTTAGAGCTTGTGTTTTGATAGTATGTGAATAAAATCATTTCTGATACCTGGAAACAAACAATAAAATGATGCAATCAAACAGAATGATAAAACCACATTACACCCAGTGTATAAGAAGTTGTTCAACCATTTAACCATCCATTATAAAAATTGCGACCTTCAGCTTTAGCACTTTGCTTTTTCACTAAAAATTTCCCAATCCTCCCTAGAAATAAGCAAGCTTATAAATGTTTTGTTATTTTAAAAATTAAATCTTGGCCTCTAAGTTTACTAGAAGAGAGGGAGAGAAGGAAAGAGAAAAAATAGCTTTTAAAAAGTAGTTGCTTAAGTAGATTATGCAGAGAAGATAACGTCAAAAAAGTTCAAAGCAAAATTTCTTATAAATCACAAAGTTAATAGACTATAAGTCAGTTAGTTTTGGAAAACAGAAAGTTTACCTATCGGACAATGAAGCAAGTATAATTCTTGGCTATCTGTAATACGTTAAACCAGTTCATAATTCATATTCTCAGGATTCACAAGTCTGATAAAGATATAGAAAACATCATATAGCTGAAATTAATTTTACCAGGATTCAAACCAATCATTAAAAGAAGTAGAGTACATTTGAACTGTGACCCAAAGAATTACAATTTTATAGTCCTTGCATAGACTCCAAAAATCACCTTTTGCTAAACAGAAAAAACCCAAGAAGACAAATGACTGATGTAACTAAGGCAACACTGCATGCAGTCTATGGCATAGGTAGATGAGAATCCATTGCACCATGCCACTTCAGACTTGTTGCTGTTTACATTTGGTTACTTATATTAATATATCATCATTCCTAAACCAAACTGTAAAAATTATAATCAAAAAACAAACCAAGGAAGCATAACATTAAATGTAGTTAACACAAAGGAAACTATAAGTAAGGTGAAAAGACAGCCTTCTGAATGGGAGAAAACAATAGCAAATGAAGCAACTGACAAACAACTAATCTCAAAAATATACGAGGAACTTATGCAGCTCAACTCCAGAAAAATAAACAACCCAATCAAAAAAATGGGCCAAAGAACTAAATAGACATTTCTACAAAGAAGATATATGGATGGCTAACGAACACATGAAAAGATGCTCAACATCACTCATTATCAGAGAAATGCAAATCAAGACCACAATGAGGTACCATTTCACACCAGTCAGAATGTCTGTGATCCAAAAGTCTACAAGCAATAAATGCTGGAGAGGGTGTGGAGAAAAGGGAACCCTCTTACACTGTTGATGGGAATGCAAACTAGTACAGCCACTATGGAGAACAGTGTGGAGATTCCTTAAAAAATTGCAAATAGAGCTGCCTTATGACCCAGCAATCCCACTGCTGGGCATACACACCGAGGAAACCAGAATTGAAAGAGACACATGTACCCCAATGTTCATCGCAGCACTGTTTATAATAGCCAGGACATGGAAACAACCTAGATGTCCATCAGCAGATGAATGGATAGGAAAGCTGTGGTACATATACACAATGGAGTATTACTCAGCCGTTAAAAAGAATACACTTGAATCAGTTCTAATGAGATGGATGAAACTGGAGCCGATTATACAGAGTGAAGTAAGCCAGAAAGAAAAACACCAATACAGTATACTGACACATATATATGGAATTTAGAAAGATGGTAATGATGACCCTGTATGCAAGACAGCAAAAGAGACACAGATGTATAGAACAGATTTTGGACTCTGAGGGAGAGGGAGAGGGTGGGATGACTTGGGAGAATGGCATTGAAACCTGTATACTATCATGTAAGAAACGAAGTGCCAGTCTATGTTCGATACAGGATACAGGATGCTTGGGGCTGGTGCATGGGGATGATCCAGAGAGATGATATGGGGTGGAAGGTGGGAGGGGGGGTTCAGGATTGGGAGCTTGTATACACCCGTGGTGGACTCATGTCAATGTATGGCAAAACCAATACAGTATTGTAAAGTAAAATAAAGTAAAAATTAAAAAATAAATAAAATAAATGTAGTTAACATCATAAGTAAAACAATGGTCCTCCAAAGATGCCCACATCCTAAACTCTGTAATGTGTTAACTTCATGTGACATATGGGAGTATAGGTATGATTAAGGATCTTAAGATAGGCCTGGTGTATTCAAAGGGTCCTTATAAGAAGGAGGCAGAAGAGTCAGAGACGTAATAACAGAATCGGAGATCACAGGGAGATAAACTGAGAGAGCTGAAAATGTTACAACATTGGCTTTAAAAATGGAGGAAAAGGCCAAAAGCCAAGGAATGCAGGTGGCCTCTAGAAGTACAAAAGGCAATGAAGTGGATTCCTCGCTAGAGCCTCTAAAAGAGCACAGTCTCTGCCAAGACACTTTAGATGATTTCCTGAACTGAAAATTAATACATTTTTGTTGTTTAAGTCACCAAATTTTAAGGTAACTTGTTACAGCATCAATAGAAACATAATGCAATTAATTAAAAAATTAGAAGTATTTTGAGAATAATCAATGCTATCCAATAGAAACATAATGTGTACAGCATATGCTATTTTATACTTGCTAACATATATTTTTTAAAAGAAGTAGAATCAGGTGAAATTAAATTCAATAATTTATTTTATTTAGCTCAATATATTTTAAACAATATCATTTCAACATGTAACACTACCAAAAATGCTTGAGATATTTTATAATTTTTCATACAAAGTATCCAAAATCTAATCTTGGACACAGAGGTATCCAATTTCATTTCAAGAGCTCAATAACTATATATACCATATTGAATAGTGCAGCATTAGACTGTATGAATCAAATTAAAAGAAACAATTCATATATTATTTTATAGATGATTCTAATATTTTCTTATATAAGAATCTAGATTAAGAATCAAAATGGAATCTAAAGAAATCAGGATAATTATGTGCTGATTTTCTTATAATTTTGTGCTTGAGAAGTGTATTTAAAAAGAAAAACTAGGAAAGGAAGAGCAACAAAATAAGGTGAAAGAAAAATATGATTACCTAATGACACTAAGTCATCTGATGTTTCTCAAAACTGCTAAGGATAACAGAAGAGAAATTTCTCTGATATTTTCACAGCAAAAAGATAACCAAAGTCAACTAGGTAATATGAACAAATGACCAAGAGAAAAGCAAAGCACTAAGCTCGAGCTTCCAATTTCTCCACAGAAGAATGATGTACAAATTAGAAAAAGAATATGATGGAGAGGAAATGGTAAGAAACCCTGTAGGTAATTTAAATTAGTTTTAAGATCCAATTCTAAATTGGTTACCTAATAGGATACTAAAAATACTTGAAGATGTATTCTTGGAACTAGTATCTATTATCTTTGAGTCACCATGGAAGAACATCAGGAAAATTGTTAACTGTCCTATTTTTCAAACAGAATTCCAGAAACTGAAGTTTACTATTCTTTACAGTAACTGAAATTCTAGAATCCACATTCACATGTGCTCAATAAATGTATGTCAAATCACAATAAAACTTCTTATTAGAGCTACTGGCATGACAGATCCAAAATGTGGCTTCATTTGTTTATCTTGACTCCACCCAAAGACTTTTATAAGATCCAATCATCATTTTTTGCTGCACAAAATGAAGTATAAGCTGAATGATGGAGTAGTTCAGTAGATCCTTTGAAAGTTGAACAATCATTCTTCTGTAGCATCCAGTGAATGTTCTTTGATGTCTTGTTCTCTTTTCCCTTTTTTTGAGGAGTAACGTTTCCATAAGAGATTTGTTTTGTAACCAGGACTGTCCATTAAGCAAATTAGTCTAATGATGAGTATGAATGAGAAGCTCCAGTAGGAGCCTGCCCTTGATCATAGACTTTTAAAAACAGAATATCTAAAATGATCAACTGTTTTTAGAAATATGCTTTTCAATATTGATTTTTCAAACTATTTATTTATCAAAAGCCTGATTTAAATTATTTAAATATCAAATTTCAAATTAATTTTTGTTGACTTACTGATTAAGTAAGTTTACTTAATTTTGTTTACTTACTGATTAAGTAGACAAAATTTAATTTGAAATTTTATATTTAAATAATTTAAATCAGGCCTTTGATAAATAAATAGTTTATCAAATGTAACATGGAATATCTTGCTCTATCTTCTAGTACAATTGTTTTGTTGTTGTTTCAATTCAGTTCAGTTCAGTCACTCAGTTGTGTCCAACACTTTGTGATTCCATGAAATGCAGCACACCAGGCCTCCCTCTCCATCACCAAATCCCAGAGTTTACTCAAACTTATGTCCATTGAATCAGTGATGCCATCCAACCATCTCATCCTCGGTCGGCCCCTTCTCCTCCTGCCCTCAATCTTTCTCAGCATCGGGTCTTTTCAAATGAGTCAGCTCTTCGCATCAGGTGGCCAAAGTACTGGAGTTTCAGCTTCAACATCAGTCCTTCCAAAGAACACCCAGGAATGATCTCCCTTAGGATGGACTGGTTGGATCTCCTTGCAGTCCAAGGGACTCTCAAGAGTCTTCTCCAACACCACAGTTCAAAAGCATCAATTCTTCGGCACTCAGCTTTCTTCACAGTCCAACTCTCACATCCATACATGACCACAGGAAAAACCATAGCCTTGACTAGATGGACATTTGTTGGCAAAGTAATGTCTCTGCTTTTTAATATGCTGTCTAGGTTGGTCATAACTTTCCTTCCAAGGAGTAAACATCTTTTAATTTCATGCTGCAATCACCATCTGCAGTGATTCTGGAGCCCAGAAAAATAAAGTCAGCCACTGTTTCCACTGTTTCCCCATCTATTTGCCATGAAGTGATGGGACCGGATGCCATGATCTTTGTTTTCTGAATCTTGAACTTTAAGCCAACTTTTTCGCTCTCCTCTTTCACTTTCATCAAGAGGCTCTTTAGTTCTTCTTCACTTTCTGCCATAAGGGTGGTGTCATCTGCGTATCTGAGGTTATTGATATTTCTCCTGGAAATCTTGATTCCAGCTTGTGCTTCCTCCAGCCCAACGTTTCTCATGATGTACTCTGCATATAAGTTAAATAAGCAGGGTTGCATTATATGTGACGTACTCCTTTACCTATTTGTTGTTTAGACTGACACTTTTGCAACCAAGGACCGTAATCCACCAGACTCCTTTCTCATGGGATTTCCCAGGTAAGAATACTGGAGAGCGTTGCCATTTACTTCTCCAGGGGATCTTCCGGACCCAGGGATCAAACTCACATTTCCTGCATTGGCAGGCAGCAACAAGGTCTCCTTAATCTGGTTTCCTCACCAATACCATATGAACATTTCTATTTTATTAATCAACTATATTTTTATCAAAAAGTATTTCTTATTGATAGTATTTAATTGATTTACAAAAAACTCTGGGTTACAAATAAAGTGCTTTGAACAAAAGCTTCAAAATTAATCTAAATCTAAAACAAGCTAATCAAAATATAACTCAATATCAATCTTAATTTTGGCTGCATATGTTTCAAATGAAATTTCACGACAGAATGTCAAAGTTGTTTCATTTTTTTGACTCCTAATAGTAGCAAAATTAAAAAAAAGAAATCTTTCTCCTCTCTCTCCCTTAGTAGACTAGGAAGCAATGTAAAAGACAAAATATTAACAGTAATAGCAATAATAACAAAAGACAGAAAAGTCTCAATATGGTCTGCCTCCGTCCTTGTCTTATTCTCACTACCCTTCGACCTCTGTTGTTTTTAACATACATTTAATACAATAGATAATGTATAAGTGTGCAAGTGAAAGTCACTCAGTCATGTACAACTCTTTGCAACCCCCAGGGACTGTACAGTCCATGGAATTCTCCAGGCCAGAATACTGAACTGGGTAGCCATTCCCTTCTCCTGGGGTTCTCCCCAACCCAGGGACCGTACCCAGGGACCGTACCCAGGTCTTGAGCACTGAAGGTGGATTCTTTACCAGCTCTGCCACCAGGGATAAGTGTATATTATATTAAATATATTTAGCTGCACGAAACTGGACTTTGTTAGCACAGAGTGATGTGCACTGGATTTGCTATCAGATGGATCCAGGTTCTGTTTCTAAGTGTTCCACGTGCTAGTGACAGTTTACTCCCTCTGAGATTTTCTTTCCCTCATCTGCAATATTAAAATGGCCATATTATTTGTGGATAGCCAGAATTATCTATTTTCCTCAGTCTTTTCCCCTATTCACCCTCCACAGAGAAAAATCTCCTAACCATGCCTAAGTTCTGCTATTGGGAATGATCAGTATTAATAAGAGGAATGTCTGTGGGTTTTATAAATGCTCTATTAAAACAACTGCCAAGTTGATTCCTCCAGTTCCATTCTTCTCTCTCAAGATTGCTTTGGCTATTCGAGGTTTTTTGTATTTCCATACAAATCTTGAAATTATTTGTTGGTGGGAATGCAAACTAGTACAGCCACTATGGAGAACAGTGTGGAGATTCCTTTAAAAATTGCAAATAGAACTACCTTATGACCCAGCAATCCCACTGCTGGGCATACACACCAAGGAAACCAGAATGGAAAGAGACACATGTACCCCAATGTTCATCGCAGCACTGTTTATAATAGCCAGGACATGGAAACAACCTAGATGTCCATCAGCAGATGAATGGATAAGAAAGCTGTGGTACATATACACAATGGAGTATTACTCAGCCATTAAAAAGAATTCATTTGAATCAGTTCTGATGAGATGGATGAAACTGGAGCCGATTATACAGAGTGAAGTAAGCCAGAAAGAAAAACACCAATACAGTATGCTAACACATATATATGGCATTTAGGAAGATGGCAATGATGACCCTGTATGCAAGACAGGAAAAAAGACACAGATGTGTATAACGGACTTTTGGACTCAGAGGGAGAGGGAGAGGGTGGGATGATTTGGGAGAATGGCATTCTAACATGTATACTATCATGTAAGAATTGAATCGCCAGTCTATGTCTGACGCAGGATACAGCATGCTTGGGGCTGGTGCATGGGGATGACCCAGAGAGATGTTATGGGGAGGGAGGTGGGAGGGGGTTCATGTTTGGGAACGCATGTAAGAATTAAAGACTTTAAAATTTAAAAAATAAAAGACTAAAAAAAAATAAAAAATAAAAAATAAAAAAACTGCCAAAATCAAAAAACCAAACATCTAAACTGACTCTCCAGAGCTTTGTAAGGAAGGTACTATAAACAACAGATACATTTTGCTTCATACATAGAATCTCAACTTAATATATACTTGGAGAGGGAATGAATAATTCAAGGAAACATCCTGGAGGGAATTCCCTGGTGACCCAGTGGCTAGGACTCAGTGTTTTCACCTTGGTGGCTCAGGTTCAATCCCAGGTCAGGGAACTAAGATACCATAAGCAGGACACTACAGTCAAAAAAAGAACGAAAAAAGAACAACAGAAAAGGAAACATCCTGGGATACAGGGTTACCATCACTGGGCAATGAACCACACAATGCTTATCTTTATCAATTTTTATTAAAATAAACATTTTAAATAAATAAAACCCATTCTGATGTGTCTTGAAAACTGTGCAGAAAATTGTCCACTATAGAGATTTTTATATCACTTCTAAGTAAAGGAACTTGAACCAAGAAAAGTATGACATAAGAAGTTTGATAATTCCATTAAATAACCAAATCCTTCATGCCAAGAGCATCTTTGATATGAGACTCATACACAGAAGCACCTTTCAGTATAGGTGATATTTTCCTTAAGAATACCAATAAGCATGGTTGTATTTTGAGTATTAAGTACTTCAGCCTATCTGATTTTATTTCCACTGTAAAAAAAGAAAAAAGTTTTGAGACAAGAAAGCAGATAATATCTGTTCATTTTCATGATTGAAAAAAAGGACTAGGAGGAAAAATAAATTCTTTATGGCCACACAAGGGTTTTTCAAGTGTAGAAATCAGATTCTGGACTCCCGGTCTGATGTCTTTCTAATAGTACATGTTGCTATTTGTCCTAAATTGGCAGAAAGACCCAAGATACTTAGCCCTTTAGTTCTCAGAATATTTTTTGGTAGTGGTAAGATCTCAAAAAAAAAAAAAATACATGAAATTATAAGGCAAATGATTTCAGGTAAAAACAGAACTGATGTAGTAGACGTGAAGGAGGCAGGGGAGCAAGAGGCCTGGCCCCAGTGCTCCTCCATCCACAGGAGGGCAATTTAGAGCACCACTGGAAAGCCACTTGCTCCTTTCACACATGAGAAAATAACTAAGTGATTTGTCTAAGAAGCTCAATTAGTGACTTCACATCTCCTGATTCGTAATCAAATGCTCTTCCCCTTACTCTAAAATGTCTTCTAGATCACATGGGTGTTGACAGCCCTGGTTACCCCCCTAAGTCAGTCACCTGCTCTTGTGTCCAGCCATCGCACCTGCCACACACTGCTTCTCTAAGCATGCTGAACTACTTGCGATTTTTTAAAATCCACCATGCCAAACATCTGACTTCTTCACATGGCTTTCCTTTTGTCTGGAAAGTTCTCTTTGAAAGCCCTCTTTCTCACCTTTCTTACCTGTACAGATCCACCAAATATAAGTTTACCTAGCACTGACTCTAGAGATCATGACACCACCTCACCTCTCATGGGTCCGACTCCCAATGTTAAGGAGGAATTTTAGTCAAATTTTACTTTTCCTTTTCTTATCATGCTTGAACTTTTACCAATTGCTTTTTGAGGGGGAATTTCATGTTCACTAGCACTTTGAACCAATTCACAACAACAACAACAACAAATTGTTGAAAGAAGAAATGCAAGAATGAAGGAATGCTATTTTCTAAGTGATTTTTACAAAAAGCATGAACATGGGAGAACATGGTATACATTTCAGTGGAAGTGGGAACTTGCTACGCATGCTGTATCATACCGCCAGGAAACAGCAACCATGAGCGTCAGCAGCTCCCAATTCACAGCTCTCAAACCCATTACCATAAGAGGAAAACCTTGCCAGATACCTATATTAAACAATCTAATCTTTTAATCATCAATTTGAACAGAAAACCAGAACCAGCAACCATTTGAGGAAAACCCATAGCATTAAAAAGAAAAGAACAGATAACTAAATAGGAAAAGAAAAGAAAGAAAACCATGGTGGGGAAATAAATATTTAAGAAAGAAAGAAAAAGAAGTTGTTATTTTTTGTTTTTTTGTTTTTTGTTTTTTCATTCATCTGTTACTCTTTATGAGACTCAAGGGACTACTGTTTTAAGAAAGCAAAAATAGGTTTCTCTGAAAATATACCTATAAAAGAAAGAAGAGTTTTTATATAATTTGAACACTGAAATGAACAATTTAATAGATGCCCTCAGTAACCAAATGCACATGGATACAGATTAAGTCATACGCTGAAAATGAAGTGAAAATGTGTGTTTTGAAATCTAATATATAATAGATTATGAAGAAACATTTAAATGAAGGCTCACAATCCTGGATTCACCCTTGGTTTCTTTTACTTCTTTTGCTTTTAAGGCAAACAATATAATGATTTAATTAAAATTATGTCTAATAAAATATATTTTCAGAATACACAACACTCACGAAACTGATAGGATAAACTAGTACATTAGTAGTGTGAAATCCTTTTGGAGAACAATTTTACTGCACTTTTTAAGAACCATAACATTTCCACTGCACTTTTACATTTTTCACCTCAGGCCAAAGTACTGGGAAACAAACACATGGTGTTGAAGAAATAAATCCTAGAATCTTTTTTTTCCTGAAGATAAGCTATCTTTATTTCCCACATTTATTTTTTTTAGTTTTGTTACTTAATGGTTTTGATTATTCTTGAAATATCGCAGACTGTTATGTGTCATTCATTTAATTTAGCTGTAAGATGTTGATGCTCAACAGAAGACTTATTCATTAAGAAAGAAAATATTTTCCCTTTCCTCTATACGTGTTTACTGGAGGTAAACTTAGGCCAGTGATTTAATTTCCCCTTGTCTAGAAGTTTAATCCAAATTAATAATCCCAAAGAAGAAAAACTTATTTAGAAAGCTATCCTTTGCAATATAGTTTATAATAGCAAAATCAGCAACAATCAAAATACCCAGAATTAGTGGGATATTTAAGTAAGATAAGGTAATATTCTTGATAAATATTTTTAGGGAATTATGTAACAACATGGAAAAATGTTCAAGATGCAATGCAAGTGAAGGAAACAGTATTCAAAATTAAATCTGTGCTCTGATTTCAATTACATAAAAATGTAAACATTTGAGTAATTTGGAGGATAACATAAAAATAAAATATTTGATTTATCTGAATGATACATACCTCTCTTATTTCTATTTAATAAACCGTGTATACTAGATTTTTTTTAAGGGAGAAAGCAGAATTATCCATATTTCTCATCAATATCTCAAACTTATTGAGATTAAGTGTACCTCTAATGAAAAAAATGATTCCATTTAGAATAATAAAATATATGCAAGGTTCAAACATTCAACCTTGATATTAAAAAGAGGTTGTTGAAACTGATGAATCTGCCTTTTCTAATTTATCTTATTTTATAGAGGGTGACTACACCACCCTTATGGCAGAAAGTGAAGAAGAACTAAAAACCCTCTTGAAGAAAGTGAAAGAAGAGAGTGAAAAGGTTGGCTTAAAGCTCAACATTTAGAAAACTAAGATCATGGCATCTGGCCCCATCACTTCATGGGAAATAGATGGGAAACAGTAGAAACAGTGTCAGACTTTATTTTGGGGGGGCTCCAAAATCACTGCAGATGGTGATTGCAGCCATGAAATTAAAAGACACTTATTCCTTGGAAGAAAAGTTATGACCAACCTAGATAGCATATTCAAAAGCAGAGACATTACTTTGCCAACAAAGGTCCGTCTAGTCAAGGCTATGGTTTTTCTAGTGGTCATGTACGGATGTGAGAGTTGGACTGTGAAGAAGGCTGAGCACCGAAGAATTGCTGCTTTTGAACTGTGGTGTTGGAGAAGACTCTTGAGAGTCCCTTGGACTGCAAGGAGATCCAACCAGTTCATTCTGAAGGAGATCAGTCCTGGGTGTTCTTTGGAAGGACTGATGCCGAAGCTGAAACTCCAGTACTTTGGCCACCTCATGCAAAGAGTTGACTCATTGGAAAAGCCCCTGATGTTGGGAAGGATTGGGTTCAGGAGGAGAAGGGGACGACAGAGGATGAGATGGCTGGATGGCATCACCGACTTGATGGAGATGAGTTTAGGTGAACTCCGGGAGTTGGTGATGGACAGGGAGGCCTGGTATGCTGCAGTTCATGGGGTCACAAAGAGTCAGACATGACTGAGCGACTGAACTGATAGAGGGTGACTACTTTTAAAGTCACAATGGAAAACTTACATGTTTAATGTATTATGGTTTTCAGAATTTTCACACACACATACACACACAATTATTCAATTCTCAGTTCTCTTCAAAGCAAAGATTAAATTAGATAAGAGGAATAGGTATTACCATGTTTTTTAAATAGATAAAGATAAAAGGGTTAAATTAATTTCTTAAGGTACTATGGGGGCACAGAATGAAACTCACCATAAACCTTCCTTCTACATAATTACCATCTTATGATAGCATATGATATTAGAATATTTCATTACATTTTTACCTACAGAGATAAGTGACTTTTTTTTAGTCTTCAAAAAGCAGCAAAAAGTTTAATTCTTTACAGTTTTATTTGTTCATTCTTTTTTTAAGCAATATAAATTTGAAGACACACTATGTACCAGGCAGTCTGCCAAGTCCTAGAGGTAAAGAGATGCCCAAGCCACAGTTCATCCTAAAGGATCTGCAATCTAGGAATTGAGATACACAAATAAATTTTGAAAGGTAGGAGTAAAAGTGATAACTGCTGAAATAGAGCTATCAATAGCACACAGATAAGAAACTATTTAATCACTTGTATGATGCGGATATAGAGGCTGTTGAAGAAAATACTTGAGTAAGGCGAAGTAAGGAAAGAAGAAAATCAGTTACATATAAACTAGGGTAGAGGGTGACATTATTTTAGAAAGCAAATTCTTTTTCTGAATTTAAGGATTCACAGAACTCTGCTAATGAGTGTCACTAAAGAATCCAATTGTGCAAGCATTATTTAATTCTCAAATAATTTAGTCTTGATTTGCATAAGGTTTGTTCAATTATACAAGTTTGGGTGACCTACTAACCCATATAATTAACTAATTTGTCTGAATGCTATTGAAGTTGAGGTGAGGGAAGGTCAAGAACAATGCCTAGCAATTAAAAGCCTGGGGGGAAGCTACAATCTGTAGCTTCAATCTCCATCCTAAAGCTATTTTCCATTGAAATCATGATGCATGAAATATGTGGATCAGTTAACCCATTTACTAACAAGATATGGTGATGGATGCTTTCAAGCTCTCTCTAGACTAATTTGAAATAATAAAGTACTATTGTGTAATAGCTGCCTGACCTCAGCCACTCTGAGTGTCATTAATTATAGCCTTACATCTCTCTATTATATCTCAGTCCTTATAGTCCATTCTTGA
The DNA here is from genome assembly GCF_016772045.2 of Ovis aries. Lineage (NCBI taxonomy): Eukaryota > Metazoa > Chordata > Mammalia > Artiodactyla > Bovidae > Ovis > Ovis aries. The sequence continues at coordinate 214,607,274 of NC_056054.1, forward strand.
CATAATCCCACTACTCTCAGCCCTTCTTCTTTCTCTATGAATAATTCTATTTGCTTTGAGTTTGAAGAGGATTAACAAAGTGATGGATTGAATCTCTATTCACAATTAATGGAAAAAATCAGTCTAATTCACGGAATTTTAATATGCTTAAAATAGCCTTAATTGGCATTGTTTTCTTTCATCCAAAGGAAATGCTCTTCAATACATACACCTATACTCTTAACAAAGTTCTCATTGTAACATCTGCTCCATCTTCACTCCAATTAATTCTGCTGAAATGTGAACCTGTCAGGTCAGTCAGAGCACTTCTTTCAGGCAAGGCACCTTGGTGGTGGTATGAATCAGTTTATCTTTTGTGACAGAACATGGAACTAGGAATTTGAAGAGCCATGTCTTGAAATCATGTTTCTGGAACTGCTCCTCCTTTTCTTGTGGTGACAGATATCATACAGCTTTCCTCTTTTCCCCCACACAATATGAACAAGAAAGTCATCCCTTTGAAGAACTGCCCAAGTTTATTCCACCATCGTTTTATGAGCTATCCTTCCCTATCCTGCATGCGTGCTCAGCTGTGTCCAACTCTTTGCGACCCCATGGATTGTAGCCCATCAGGCTCCTCTGTCCGTGGAATTTTCCAGGCAAGAATACTACACTGGCTTGCCATTTCCTTCTCTAGAGAATTTTCCTAGCCTAGGGATCAAACTCACGTCTCTGGCATCTTCTGCATTAGCAGGCAGATTCTTTATCACTGTGCCACCTGGGAAGTTCCATCCTTCCCTAGGTCCTTCAAAATTGTTAGAAGAAGGCTCCAGTTTTCTAAATGTACTCTCACTCTTTTCCTGAATTCAGGGCAGCAGAACAAGTGGGAATTCAGCAGCCCAGGTCCTGGGATTTGGAAGTTTGGAAAATGTACGTTTGCTGCTCAGCTACTTTTCCTACTCCATGATGCACCTCTGCACAATTCTGCTCTCATCTTTGCATCCACCTCATCCTCCACCTGTAAGGCAGCCTGCAGCCTATGTTACCCTATTTAGTCTATTCAGATGACTTTGAATTGACTACTCTCTTGAATTCTTCACCTGGCTGTCTACCCTTTTCCGCATCCTCATAGTGCTCACATTCCTCATTTCTCAGGACTAAGTTGTACTGGTCCTTTGCTGAGTTCCTCACCTAACACTGGTTGTAACCTTGCTGGACCTCTCCTCCCAATTTTGTGCCACACGCCTAGGTCCCTCATCCTCATCACCCTGGGCTGGGTTTCCCATTAGGCAGGATGCTTGCCCCATAATTCCCTCTACCCAACACTTGACTCCATTTTCTCCTAGACTGTAAGTTCTATGAAGACAGGAAATCCTGTTTATCACTATATTACCAATATCCAGACAATAGGGGTAGATAAGACATAGTAACTGGATGAAAGACTTTCCTCATTAATTCCTGTTACCTTTCTGAATTCTTCATTGTAACCCTGGTAAATTTGATAAGTGAATTAAAACAATAGCATATTATTCAAAAAAGATTAGGTTAGGCTATAAGTACAACTTTAAAATCCCCATTATTTATAACAATAAAGATTGACTTCTTGTGCATGCCATGTTCAACAGGTTTCAGTAGAGATTCTGGTCCTCAGAGTTACTGAAGTGATCAGAGAATAAAGGCTGAACCATCTTGTGACACTTCCATTTTTTCATGAACTCAGAGTTCATGAAGAAGAAGAAAGCATGGATAATTGTATACAAGCTCTTAGATAGACAAACAGCATACCATTAGCATCTTCTCATATGACCAAAATAAGTTACACGGTAACAGTCAAACTCCAAGAAGGCATGGAAGTTTAATCCTCCCATGGCCCCAGATGGAGACAAGAACCAAAAATGTTGATAAGCACTTGTCATGTTTTACACGATTAGTAAAAAGGATGATATCCTTAAGCATTCATTTCTCAGCAGGATCAGCATAATTAAAATTAATGTCTTTCTACTTGAAAAAGGTGGATAAACAGAAATCTGCATTCTTCATTATTAATCCCATATCCTATGTGGTCCTTTCACTCAGATTTAGAAAAGGCACAGAGGAAAAGCAGAGGTATTTAGGAGAAGCCTGTGCCTACAACAGGTGAGAGGTGTTTGAAAAGGTAAACTTCTTTTGGGGAGAAAGAAATTCTACCCAAATAGAAGAACAAGTATCTGGTGTTATTGCTATCTGTTCATGGAGAAGCAGTGAGGCCAGTGCTGGTGGAGCAGAGAGAAAGGGGAAAGAGACTGAAGACGAGGTCAAACAGGTAGTAAGGGACAGATCACACAGGATCTTTTTTGCTATTGTAGGGATTTCGACTATTATGAGAAATGGGAACCCCTGGCAGGATGCTGAGCATAACAGTGAAAGAATAAGTTTTATTTTGTAAAAAAAAAAAAAAAAAATCAGTAAGCTACTGTGCTGAAAATGGACGTAAAAGGACAATGGTGGAAATAGGAAGACCAGTGAGAAGAATCCAGTTGCAGAAATTCAAATGGAATATACTGACAGCCCTAACTGGAGTGAGAGTAATAGAGGTGGTGAGAAATGTGTAGGATTTCCATATATTTTGAAGGTAGACCCAAGAAGTTTTCCTGAATATATGAGGGTATGAAAAAAAGAAAGACTCAAGGATGACTCTAAGGTCTGTGACCTTGTTGCCTAATATTATCACATTTTCAAAGATCTCAGTAAAATAAAAATTTGTCTGAGAGCAAACATATACAAGCAGATTGGAGAATAGCTGGAGTCCTGCTAATGCTGCTGCTGCTAAGTTGCATCATGCTAGAGGCTCTTAATTAGATAAAGTTGTTGCTTTTCTTCTCCTCAGGAATATAATTTTACCACTAGATGTAAATAAATATCTCCTGATAGTAGATAAATCATTCCTGGCTTTTGGTGCCTATTTACCCTATATTCAACTTACCTTAGCTTTTCCTACAGATATACCTGTTTATTCTGAATTTCTCATGCAATACTTTTTCAGATGAATTTGGAGCATCTCTAAATGGCCCTATTGATGCTTTTCAACTAGCAAATGCATGTACATTATCAATAATACCAAGGTGTTTTCAAATTTTCATTGCACAGCCATTCACTCTGAGAAGGCACACTGAGTTCTCATCACACAATGTTTGATGACTGCAAAGCTGCAGCCTTGTGCTGTAGCCAGCTCACATCCTCAGATGACCCATACCAGCAACAGGCTTCTCTAATATTGTGACATATCATACTACAAGCTGAGTGATTAGAATGGTGGAATCAACATTATCTCAGGAGGTGAGGCTACAGGTGGAACAGACAAATTTTTTTTGGAAGATGTGACAAGATAGGGATTGCAACTCTAGATATGTTAGGTAAAGTTTATGAGACATCTTTGTGCAGTGTTCAGTAGGCAGTACTGAGTGTCTTTGTATACAAATTTGGAATTCAAAGGCACTTTCTGAAATAGAGATGTAGCTTTGAGAAACCATAGCATATAGGTGCTATTTTCAGCCATGAGCCTGAATGAAATAACAAAGGTAGTGAATGGAAACACAGAGGATGAGAACCAAGAACTGAACCTCAGAACCCCCCAGTGTTAAAATGCCTAGATGAAGTGGAGTAGCCAACAAAGGAGACTAAGGGGTGATGAGCAAGGACCACTAATGGGCAGACTAAATAAGATGGCATATGTAAGTGCACTTTTTAGACTGTAAATTGCTAAATAAATTTTAGTTGCTGCGGTTTTTAGTGGTTGAATTAAGCCGCCTTACAGCATTACCTACTGGCAACACATATATCCTCATATATACACATACATATGTGTGAATATACATATGCAAGTTGTTTTGGCATTTCAGTTAATTTTGAATCATTTCATCATTTCTAGTGTTTGCCTTTTTATCTTGGGGTAAATGCAATTAACTAAAATTTTCTGCAAGTTTTATAAACGTCTACTATTTTAATGTGTCAGAATCTAGTCCAAAATATACAGGCCAACAGAAAAGCTAGCACTGACCCAAAACTGGTGTGTCTGAACAAGGAAAAAATCATTCTATTGATTGCTTTAAATTTATAACAGTAAATAACCAGTCAGTCCTCCCTTTTCCTGCCTATCTTTCTTCCTCTTCTCTCCCTTTTCCCTTGCCCCTCTCTCTTTTCTCCATATAATTCTACATTTCTAGGGCTCTAAGGAGAATCATAATGCTCAGATTAACTATAAAGTTGACCTAGACAAAATAATGTTATCACTGAAATCAACTGATAATATACTTTACTGTATTTTATTAATGATCAGATGTATTCTCTTCATGAGAGAGAATGTTTCATATACTATTTTAAAATCTAATATATAATTTTCCTTTAACTAGCCATAAAATATATATATAAAGCTTTCTAGCATTCATAGAACATAAAACACATATTAAGCTAAAATATTTCTTTAAAACTATATCTAAGTCTCTATCTCTATATGTATCTCTATCTAGTTATACCTACAGCGAAAGAAAGCATTGATTTAAAGTATTTACTGCTGGTGGGTCTTTCACTACCATCATAATAATAAGAAAAAATTAGACAAATAAAAATTCATAATATTCTGTGTGATGAATGAAACATAGTATCTGCTAGGAAGCTTTGATGAACCAAATTCCAGATAAGAACAAGCACTCAATAGGTGAACCATGGGTACAGCAGCTTCTATACACTGAGTTAAATACTTTATCTGGACAGAGATAGAACAGTCTGTCTTAGACAGACAGACTCTTCAAGGAGAAGGTCAAATCAACCATGCCTTAGATAATAGTGTAGGGCATATAAATTGTATTATATCTGAAAGAGACCTAAATGTTAGAACTGTTTGGACCATCAGATTTTCCCTCTGATTTTTTCCAAGAAAGCAGTTGCAGAGGAGGGGCTGAAAGCTGAGAGATCACATAGTACTCCCATGACCTTAGATTTGGAGGTTTTGGTAGGGACTGATCGAAAATATCTCAAAGTGTAAGCTTTTTCTTCTCCTTAGCAGTTAATATGAGGGATTACTCTTTCAGCATTCTAGCAGACTGAGTTGATCTGGCAATGGCACTCATATTTAACTAGATTAAAGTCATCTGTAATTAGGTGTACCAACTACCATCACTGTTGACTCTGACTTTTTGATCTTACAATTTTGGAAATAGAAGGGTGGTGCACTGCAGTTTCAGATATTTCTCAATTTGTTTAAAGACAATTAAAGCAAACTGGTAATGAAGTGTCATGGGTTTAGTAATATAGAAATAAATGTAGCAATAGAAAAAAATACAAGGGAAAGGGCTCTGTGAAGAGATAAGTAATAATTACTTAATTTAAGGTAGACTTTGATGAGTTAGTAATTTACTTTACAATTTCTAAAGTAATCAGCAAAACAAAATAAAGAGTTTTCACTAAAATTTTAACAGAAAATGTACAATGGAATGCTGAAATACGCTCAATTAGAAGAATATAGAAAAGCAGGAACAAAATAAAAGGATTAGATAAGGTAAACAAAATAATTAAAGAAAACAGGCAACTTCAACACAATCTTATAATAACTATGTAAGAGGACTTAAGAGGATGTAAGAGGACTAAATCATTCAAAGACAGACTAGAATTAGGTTAAAAGGTGAGGTGGATTATATGTTGTATACAAGAGTCACACTTCAATTATAAAGTCATAAATAAATTAAAAATAAAAAACAGAAACACATGTGCCATGCAAACCCTTATTACAAGAGAGCTAACATGGCTATCATAATACCATAAAAATTAGGCTTTATGAGAAAGAGTTTTAAGAAAGATAAAAATAACCTTTCATAATGATAAAAAAATAATTTCTTGGGAAGATACAGTAACTGAATATGCATGTACCTAATAAATGAGCTTCAAAACTTATTTCAGGAAGAAGTAAATATATTCATAATTATATTATGGAATTTATTCCTATTTTCTCAATAACAATAAACACATATATTAAAAAGTCAGTAAGTCTATAAAAAACTTGAATTAGGTATCAACTATCTTGAACTAATGGATATTTATTTATTTATTTAATTATTTAATTGAAACAAAAACTACAAATGTACATGGGACATTTGCCAAGATGTAATATGTACTGAGGCACAAAATAAGTTTTAAAACCTTTAAATATAATTTCTTCAATTAAAGGTTAAAAATTATATAAGCATCTCAATTGATGAAGAAAAAATAAGTATTAAACTTTATACTCATTTATAATTTAAATATATGTATCAGCAAACTAACAATAAAGGGATTTTTTCCTGATCTGATAATGGACTTATATCTAGAAAAGATATAAGCAATCAAAAATATATAGACAAATAGCACAATAAAAAGTAGTCAAACATTTGAACACAGCACTCACTAAAGAAGACACATAAATGGTCTGTTAAGTCGCTTCAGTCGTGTCCGACTCTGTGCGACCCCATAACGGCAGCCCACCAGGGCTCCGCCCTCCCTGGGATTCTCCAGGCAAGAACACTGGAGTGGGTTGCCATTTCTTTCTCCAATGCATGAAAGTGAAAAGGGAAAGTGAAGTCACTGAGTCGTGTCCAACTCTCAGCGACCCCATGGACTGCAGCCTACCAGGCTCCTCCGTCCATGGGATTTTCCAGGCAAGAGTACTGGAGTGCGGTGCCATCGCCTTCTCCGCATAAATGGTCTATTAGCACATAAAAAGGTGTTCGATATTATTAGAGTAAAACAAGTTAAAACATTTTCATACCCTCCCAGAAGGGTTTAAATTTAAAATACTGAAAATCCTAAGTGTTGACAAGATATGGAGCAACTGGAATCTCAAACATTGCAAATGGGAATGTAGAAGGTTCAACTATTTTGAAAAGCAGTTTGTAAGTTTTTTATATTTATACAATTACTGAGTTAGAATTCCACTCCCTATTTACAAAAGAGAAATTTAAGAATTCATAGCAGTTTAATTTATAGAAACCAAAAACTTTAAAGAGGCTAAATGTTCACCATCAAGAGAACTAGTAAGTTGTGGAGTACTATTTATAAATAAAAGGAACAAACTACTGATAAAGTCATCAACCTGAATGAATCTTTCAGACTCAAGCCACTTTATACTAAACTTCAAGAAGGACGGGCAATACTAACCATGCTGATTAAAGTGTGATTCAATTCAGAAAAGTAGTTTCTTGGGGTGTGCAGGTGTTAGAGATTGAGAAAAAGCACAAAAGGAACTTTGGAGGATGATGGAAACATTCTGCAATGGGGTATTTCCCCCCATGTGTTGGATTCTCCCTCAATATTACTGCTGCATCCTAAAAATGACAGTAAATTAACCATCATTGTTGATTCAGTCTTAAACAAAACTATCTTTAAACATATTGAAGCAGGGGAACCTTTACATTGTTTTGCTTCTCTTTTTTTTTTTTTTCCTAAAATTCAACAGATTTTATTGTTACAAGTTTAATTAATACCATATAAAACACACACACACACTAAATTCAAATAATAATTTGCAAGACATATCTGGGAGAAATTATTACAGCAGATAACATCACCAAGAAAGATTCTCTATAGTCAAGTAACTTTCTGCTCTGCTGCTGCTGCTAAGTCACTTCAGTCATGTCCGACTCTGTGCGACCCCATAGACGGCAGCCAACCAGGCTTCCCTGTCCCTGGGATTCTCCAGGCAAGAACACTGGAGTGGGTTGCCATTTCCTTCTCCAACGCATGAAAGTGAAAAGTGAAAGTGAAGTTGCTCAGTCGTGTCCAACTCTTAGCGACCCCATGGATTGCAGCCTACCAGGCTCCTCCATGCATGGGATTTTCCAGGCAAGAGTACTGGAGTGGGGTGCCATTGCCTTCTCCGTTTGCTTCTCTTCTAAAGTAATTGTGAATTCTCTTTATTCTTAGTTAAGGAAACTGCCAGTTATCAATTATACTTTGTAAAGCTTTATATAGTTATAAATTTCAGCAAAATTTTTGAAAATAGATTCAGCTTAAATATTTTAAAATAGATAAGTCATTTGCAAATGTCACCACATGGCACCCATTGAATCAGCTGCTATTAAGAAGATAATCAAAAAGAAATTTCCAAGAGCCAAACAAGTTGCAACTCTCACGAGCCACTCTTTGTACCTCTCTTTATGTACAAACACCAACTAACATTACACCCAGAGGGTAAGTTTTGTCTCCTTTCAGATCAAAATTCATTAGTGCTCAGCATATCAGCCAGCAGAGGGCTCAGTGAAAGAATTTTCAAGTCCTCATAAAATAGTTAAAAGCACCTCTGTTAGCCGGCTTTGTTAAACATGTAATTTGCCTCTTAAATCTGCACAGGCAGTGTAGCTGATAATTCTTATTAGTTGTTAAACCTAACCACTACTTATGTTCATTTCACACAGTTCTCTTTTCACTTGTCACATATATCCAATTATTCACAGGCATTTTTAGTACCTCAGTGGACAAATCCTAGAATTTTCAAGTTGAAAGTCACCTCTGAGGTCATTCTTCTGAGGTCTTTTAGTTTAAATCTCATATCCAAGAAACTCTTTCAACAGTGTTCCTGATGGATAACTGAGTAACCTATGCTTGGGGAAGGGAGATAAACATATTACCTGTGAAGGAATGCAATGCACATATGCACAATTCAATTATCTGTCATCAAAATCTCTTTTCCTGATATGTGCTATTCACTGATCATAGTAATTCTCTCTGCATCTACAGGGAGTAATTTCAATTCCTCTTCTAACGGACAGCCCTTCATATATAGAGAGACTCTTGTCATTGCTCTGGATTTGATATCAGCCTTGGTAATTAATATAATTTCCTTTTCATACATATCTATGTGCACTTAGTTTTTTTTTTTTAATTAGGATCTCTTTCTTAATGAACTAGTTAACTGTGATAATCCCCATCACTCTAGAAATTTGGATTTACAAGGCTAAATCTCCAGCTATTTATAATTTTGAGATAATAAAGACCTCCAAAGTCAGGAATAACTTTGGGATCTAACCCAAGGCCTCTCAAACTTTAATGTGCACTGAACTACCTGAATTCTTACTAAAACACAATGTCTGATTCAGTAGTTCTGAGGCAGAATCTTAGAGTATGCATTTTTAATAAGCTTCCTTGTTGCTGATCCACAGATTATACTTTGAATAACAGGATCTAAATAAAGTTTGTTATATAGAAATCATTAAGTTTCAAAAATATAGTGTGCTTCTCTACACTATTGTATTTTATAAACATATGATTAAGGCAAAACATTAATAATAGCATATATATGTATATATATAAATATGATGCTATTTAATATAAACCCCTCAAATTTATATGAAAAATTACAGACTATCATATTAGTTCTCCACTGATAATTACTATATGAAGTATGGATGCTTTGAGCTAGGAAATTAATATTCTTTCAAATTATGTTGGATTATTTAGAGGCCAATAATTGCTCAAAAATCATGGTATATTTACAATCACCATAAATTTTCTGACCCTCCCTGTATCTGTTGACAAGAATCTGATTTCTATAGGTCGACTTTCTTTCCTCTCAGGTGGCCAGCTCTCACTTTTGCCATCAAAAAGAATTCTCAGTGTTTTCACAAAGATGAAAATGAACTTATTATCCAGAAAATAATAAATAACTATATAACTATATAAATTGTAATTACTACCAACTTTACTGTCGTTCCTAGGAACTATATGCAGAGCTTTTGTTAATGACAGCAATAATAAAACAGCTACTACTACCATTTATTGAGTACCTATTTCTTGCAAAGTATCATCACTGGTCATGCTTACAGAAATCTGAATAAGAACAATTGGTACCATTATATAAATGAACAAACAAAAGTTTATAAATGTGAAATAGTTTGGTTGGGACACCTGAGTAGTAAATGGTTAAGCTGGGGTTTGAAGCTGGATGGCTTTGATTCAGTGATCAGAATGCAAACCTTGCCTGTCTCTGGAAGGGATTTCATATCAATGCAATAGAGATTTTCTGCTGAAGAAAGTAATTGTAACTATTCTTAAAACTGATGGGTTATATCAAACCAAACTTTATGTAAAAGACAAAAGAATCTCTTTAAGTGTGAATCCTCAGGACAAGAGATCATTGAAAAGAATTTATGTCAAGCACAATAGTTTTAAAAACACAAACAATTATTCCAGGCTTTAAGCTCTTTAAATCTCATATTAACCAAGTGGCAAAGGGAATGTAGCCAATTTAATGAATCCATAATACAGGCAGTAGCAGAACTAACGTGTTTTAAAGTTAGCACTGAGCTGACTTAGTGCTGTTTTCCCAAATGTAATGATCCTTCACTTCCTTTTTTTTTTAAATTTGTAAAAACTTTGGTAAAAACCTGAAAATGACACTTCCTATCACAGGTATTCCTTTACTTTCTGTAGTCATCAGCTCACTTCATGTCCACAACCCCAGCCCAAAGTCAATCTGTGAGTCATAGATAAGGGTAAGACAAAAGTTATAGATAAGGATAAGACAAAAGTGGAAGTGATTAGATGAAAGAACCAGAATAAAGTTTTTTCAGATAAAGTGACAGTCCAGTAAAGAAATCTGATTATAGAAATGTTTGCAATGAGAAAAGACAATATTGGTCAGTTCAGTTCAGTTCAGTTCAGTCATTCAGTCATGTCCGACTCTTTGCGACTCCATGAACCGCAGCATGCCAGGCCTCCCTGTCCATCACCAACTCCCGGAGTTCACTCAGACTCACAACAATATGTGTAGGGAGAAAATTTGGAAGAATGTCAGGGAATTTAAATTAAAAAAATATTTCTTATGGGATATAGCTATAAGTGACTAAATTGTAATACGTATTTTAGTAAGTCAGAACTTCTCAATGTCTAAGATGTTTGATAATAATATCCTGGTTTACATTCTACTGTTCTAGTTCACTGGCCTACCAGAAAAGTTTATGTTAGTAAAATTAATTTTACTAAGTAGTAACATAATGTTCACATACAGACTTTACAGGTTACTAATGTGGTTTGTGAACTTTGAGAATTTAACAAATACTTTCGATAGTTTTTCAGCAGTTTTAGGAAATATACTCAACATCAAGGGGCCATATGATGACTAAATGACTCTCAGGTCATTTGACAATTTTGTGTGATGAATGTGTTGAAGGGAAATAATAAGACAGATATCTAATATTACTCTTGTTGATGAACTCCTTTGGGTTCTTTAGTTTACTCTTCCCACTCTCCCCAAACTTCAGTCCTTTGTGAAGACTGATGGAGGACATAAAAGCAGAAGTTTCTTCCAGGACACCAGGTGCACGTGCCTAAACATGCTATTTATCAAAACATGACATCTATTGGACCCAACATCTAATTACACTGGTATTTGCTGGAAACCTCATTTGTATTTATTAAAAACAAAATTTTCTCCATCTTAATTGATTAAATATACCTACCATTCACATGTCACTTGTAAAAATCTTCTGGAAGTTTGCCAAAAAAAAAATTATAACAAACTACAATACTGTATGGGAAATGCAAAAAGAATCAGTTCAACTGAGATATGAAAAGGCAAATATTGACTAAGCCAACAACAGAATTCATGACTCCTTTCAGCCTTTTAGAGTCTAATTCAGGTGACGCAGATCCTCATAACCTCCTTATCGCCTTCTGCATTTCGAAGACTATCACCCGCTAGTGACCTGTGGAATTAATCACTTCGGTAGAAGATAGGGTTATGTCACCAATCATGGCACACTGGGAAGGGTTAGTTTTTAGGAGAGACTATATGATTACTTTCTCGAATACAGTGAACAATGTTGGATTACTTTCAGGCAAAGGGAATATGAACATAATTTGTAAAGGATTGCTTTGTCCTCCAAATCCTAAGGATTAATGTAGTCAGCTGGCTAAATTTGGTTCAAAAATATGCATGGTTATCTTCTCTAGTAATGTAAGTATCACAAAGAACTGGTTCAAAAACTTTTATAACATTCATTGCATGAGTTAGCATCCCTCCTATAAATAGTTTAAGAAGAGGAAGTCTCTTTTTTCATTCAGGGAGATAGTAAATTTTAGTATTAAATAATAGGCAACTTTTTTATTGACACAGGAGTATAGATTAGTAAACAAGAAAAATGACTTGTTTTTTTGGCTCATTGAAACTATATTAAAAATATATACAGCATGAAAGATACTATGTAATCACTCTGCTCAGCCAAAATTTGAAGTTTTGTGTGTGTGTGTGTGTGTGTATGTGTGTGTGTCTTTTGCTAAGAACTATTTAGCACTTGTAAGTGTGCTGGATGTAATCTTTCATTTATTGAGGAAACAAATAGGGATGAGTGAAAAGAAAAATCTTGATACTCCTTTTAAACACATAGCTTATCCAGATGTATTATCTAGTTATGTGAAAAAGGGATAAAGACTATTTTAACCCACAGTAATAGTAACCACATTTGTAGTCTTAACTCAGAACATGTGGTACCCTTAATCTAACAGAAATTCAGAGTTAGTGGTTAAAAAAATCCCCAATGCATAAACATATCTTATGACAAATCTTTTTCTGAAATTAAAGCTGTGGTAGGAAGAACAAAATACAGAAATATATATTCATAATTCTCAAGGAATCACAATAAGTGTAAGTAAGTAAGTGTCAGTCGCTCAGTCGTGCCTGACTCTGAGACACCATGGACTACAGCCCACCAGGCTCCTCTGTCCATGAGATTTTCCAGGCAAGGATACTGGAGCGGTTTGCCATTTCCTTCTCCAGGGGATCTTCCCAACCCAGGGATTGAACCCGGGTCTCCAGCACTGCAGGCAGATTCTTTACTGACTGAGCTACAAGGGAAGCCCCCAAAGAGTAGTGTTTTTCAAACTTCAATATGTAACCCAATAATTGGGCATGAAATAAACCTAATGGGATGTGATTAGTTATTTTTTAATGGTCACAGTAAAACAGAAAAAAATAGAATATATCAGAGGGCATTGTACATTGTAAAGTAAGAATCATTTAATAAAATCTCCATTTCATATTCCATACATGCACATATGGGTCTAAATATATTTACATATATATTTACACATATTCACATGTGTCAGTGTGCTTGTGCATACTAGATCTTAATATAAGATAATACATGTTTTGTGGGTCATAGTAAAAAATAATTGAAGAATCCTCCAATAAATAATATCAAAGTCCAGGCTTTACTATCAAACTGAAATCATATACTATACTTTCCTTCAGAAAATTGTCTTAAAACTCGCTGACCATCATTGCTCTCCAGACAGATGATGTTATTTCTGTAACCACTTCAGAAGCATCACATGATCTAAAAAGAAAAGTTCAAGTGCTGATCTCAAATAAAAACTCTACTTTTCAAGTTCCCAGTTTGATTTCCTCAATATTTTCTCTTTCATCTTTGTAATATATTAAGGTGTGCAAACTTCCAAGTTTGGCTAATACAACAGAATGCATTTTAAAATCATCAAATATATATTTTTGTATCCTACTTTGACTTGGCCATATGTACATAAATCTCCTTTGATATATTGACCAGCAATTAATTTTAGAGAGCAGCATAGATTTCTAGGTATCAATTGATGGGATGATAAGCTATGAGATCCAGAGAAATATCAGTAACAAGGTAACTTCAGGTGTTAAGTGAGGAGCCAAAGATGTTTGTTTATGCTGCTGCTGCTGCTGCTAAGTCGCTTCAGTCATGTCCGACTCTGTGCGACCCCATAGACGGCAGCCCACCCGGCTCCCCCGTCCTTGGGATTTTCCAGGCAAGAACACTGGAGTGGGTTGCCATTTCTTTCTCCAATGCATGAAAGTGAAAAGTGAAAGGGAAGTCGCTCAGTCGTGTCCGACTGTTAGCAACCCCATGGACCACAGCCTACCAGGCTCCTTCGTCCATGGGATTTTCCAGGCAAGAGTCCTGAAGTGGGGTGCCATTTGTTTATGGCAGGCATTAATTTGGAACAAGGGAAATAGATACAATCTCAAAGAACTTTTTGAGCTTTCACTGTTGGAAAGCAGTAATTGAGTAAGTTACTATAGTATGAGCAAATTGCTGGGAAGAAAGAATGCAACATTTTATTACTACTCCAAGGACAGAACTTTAGGGGGAAAAATTCAAATATGTTCAGGTTTTGTTTTAACAGGCCATTCAAAGGAGACGTCTGGTCTCCTTACCAAGTTTTCTGTTCTTGCTCTCTGTAATAGAAATCATGCTCCTTCTTAATGGCCTAGAATTGTAATCAGACCACCTTCATTTTATACTGACCCCAAGGGAGTCCTAACAACTTTTGATTACTGATGGCATGGGAAGAATTCAAACCATTAATCCATTGTCTATAAATACTTTACTCTCATACCATTGCCATAAACAACCTGATTCCGTAAAAGCTGTCACATAATACAACTAGGATGAAGGAAGAACTTATGTTGTTCAGTAGCAACCTGAGAAAAAAACAAGTACATAAAATTAACAAAGAAGTATCAGGGTGGTTCATTGGAGGTCTGGGACTGCATATATGGATATAATATTAGATAAATGGAGAAAATTGGGGCAATCATGGATCAAAATGTATAACACAGCATTTCTGTACATCATAGAGACCCTTCTGGGAAACCCCAGCTCAGCGGTGAGTTCATTTATCAAAGGGATAATGACCCAAAACATTCTTTTGGAGACAGTGTGGAAACTATTTCCTTTTTAAAAGAAAGGTGCCTGTGGAACTAATTAGAATGAAGTACTTCTTTCAAAGTAGGGGCTATAGTCCTGTTGCGTGAATAAAAGATTTACAAGATCGTAGTTAAGAATGCATGGGAACTCAAATGACAGCGTCTGATGGTTTCTGGTATGAAACTGAGATTTGGACAGATGCAAACCTGTGTGTACTGCAAAAGTCACAAGAGAAAATAGTAATTGTACCCAAGAACAATTTAAATACAAGCCTAGCCCCAAATTCAACTAGCAAGTGCACCAAAGTGGATAAACCTCTCCTAAAACAGATGGTTTCCTCCAGGAACTTAATGTAAGGGGTTATATTTTTATTTCATACTTTTTGAGTTGTGTACTCTTTTTTTTTTTTAAAGCATATCAATGTATTAATTTAAAACAATATTTTAAAGAGCATTGCTCATTTTGTTAAGAAATTTGGTAAGATATTTATTTTCTTCTTCATTTAGGATGCAGAATAATTTTTTGTTTGCAGATTTGTGAGTACTGCTCAACTTATGTGTATAAGTACAGGTATTTTCAAACAGATGATATTGAACATTTGTTATAATTTTACTGTCAGTTGAACAATAATGCAGAGATTTGATAACACGACCCAACTGTCCTGGTTGATCATATTAATGTGTACCAGAGAGATGATTCAGTGATTTCTAACTCATATGCATTTTCATGGTTACTCCTGTGAGAAAGTTTCAAATTTTACTTAAATTTAATCTGGTTATCTACCTATCTTAACATCTCTCTATTCTTAAGTGACAGGGCTTCAAAGAAAGCTCGTGCTCACATACTTTCTTGGAGTTGTAAGTCTTCTGAGGCACACATTTGTTTCTGTTTCTGCCTTTACCTTGCCTCTGAGGCTTCGTCTCTGACAATGAAATTTTTGCAGAGTCATCAATGATTATCTTATAGCTAAATCTAACAGATAACATACTCTTCATCATATACTGGCCTGTCAGTATCAATGCCGTACTCTTGCTTACTTTCTCCATCTGTGTACAGCACTTTCTTTCCCTGATTCTACTGCAATACTCCTTCCTGTTTTTCCCTCCTGACCTTAGGGACGTCTTGGTCTCCCATGTCTTCAATGTTAAGGATTCTCAGTTTTCTCTTATGGACTGTTTCCCTTTTCATTCTGTAGTCTCTTTATGGATTGTGTCATCAACTCTATGACTTAATTTGCCACCAATATACTGAAAATTTCCAAATCTATATATCTAGGTCAAGCATATTTTTTTAAATCTATTTTTCTTACTGACTACTACATGCCTCTTTTTGGATGTTCCACAAGTGTTTCAAACTCAATATATCTCAAACTTGATTCAAGGATTTCTCCAAACCCAATTATTTCCATGTACTCTTTCAGGGAATGGTACTGATAACCACGTAGTTGCCCAAGCTTGAAATATGGTGCTTCCTGAATCGTTTTTCCTCATTATTTATATCCAATAAATTACTAGCATGTACAAATTCTATGAGGCTTCCCAGGTGGCTTAAGGTAAAGAATCCGCCTGTCAGTGCAGGAGATCTGGGTTTGATCTCTGGGTTGGGAAGATCTCCTAAAGAAGGAAATGACAGCCCACTCCAGTATTCTTGCCTGGGAAATCCCATGGACAGAGGCATTTTATTTCTAGCTTTCAACGTAGTGACTAGCACAGATTTTGAGTTCAATAAACATTTAACTGCATATATAAGTGAATGAATCATCAATCTTACTGATGTCTTATTCTCAGAAATTCAAGATTCTGTGGCTACTCATAAAAAACTAACTTATGTGACTTTATCTAAACTCGTTTAGTCATGTTTCAGAACACAAGATAATATCAGAATATGCTTGCTATCTTTTGATAAACGTTCCACTCACTAGACACTGTCAAAATCATCAAAAAACTTCAGGACTTTTCAAGAACTGGCTTTATTTACCTGATGGATATGCTCATATGTATATACACCAGGAGTTTACGTACTGGTTTAAGAAGGGACTGCTGCTGCTGCTAAGTCGCTTCAGTCATGTCAGACTCTGTGCGACCCTATAGATTGCAGCCCACCAACTTCACTGTCCCTGGGATTCTCCAGGCAAGAACACTGGAGTGGGGTGCCATTTCCTTCTCCAATGCATGAAAGAGGAAAGTGAATGTGAAGTCACTCAGTAGTGTCCGACTCTTCGCGACCGCATGGACTGCAGCCTACCAGGTTCCTCTGTCCATGGGATTTTCCAGGCAAGCGTACTGGAGTGAGGTGTCATCACCTTCTCCGTTAAAAAGGGACACTAATGCTAAAAATAAAGTATTATCTTGAAGAAGGTCCTTGTGTCACGGAAGCCCCACATCCAAGTGATGGATTTCATTAGTGTATCCATTTTTGCTATCTTTGTAGTACATTGCTAAGTGCTATGCTAATAGACAAAAGTAGAAAATCTGAACATATGTTGCGAAATTAGCTGGAAGCTGCATAAGCAATATTTTTCTTTCTAGATGAATAGTTTTGTTTCAGTGACATAGTTTCTGACATTTTAGTGCAAAAAAAAACAAACAACAAAATCAATAATAGATATTTCAAATAGAAGTAAAAAATCAGACAAAATTAAGCTAGGTAATATGTTCATCTGAATTGTTTAAAGCCAGTGAAGCAAAAGAACTAGATAAAATGATGCACGTAAATACTGAGTTTTCATTAATACATTCTACTAGACCACCTGATGCAAAAGAAAAATAGAAGACAGGCCATGTGAGTATGATGAGGTAGAAAAGTTACAGAAAATATTCAAAACTGTGGAGGAAAATCACACCAGCTACAACCATTTAGAAATGGAAGGATAACAGACATGTGGCATGGATTTTTAATTACTCTTAGTGTAATAGCTGACATCTTCAGCAACAACATGTTTAGACAAAAATGACAATTCTATAGTTGAGGGATGGGACTGGAAAATGGGGAGATTAAATGAAAGTCTCTAAAGAGAATTCCAGATCCAGCAAACTATCCAGAAGCCATCACTTATCCCAGGCCAAAAATAAAAATCAGAGAGTTCCTCTCTAAAGAAAATAGAAGAGATCTCAGTATCTAACATTTACAGAAGCCCAGTACAATAGCTGGCTTTTTTCCTGTTCACCATAAAGATAAAACTAATGATCAATCTTGTCCACATCTACAGAGCTTCTAGGAAACTCTTATATAACTCATTTCTAACCATTAAAGGTAACAAATCACTAATGAACATTTAAGGGGGGGAAAAAAAAGTGAGAAAAAAGGCATCAAACTATTCAAATGGAAAAGTCAACTCCAAAAAAGAGAGAAAAAATTTAGAGAATAGAATAAGATTTTAAAAGATGCTTTCATTAGTATCTGTAAAGAAGATATAGGAACACACTGAATGTATAAAATAAGAAATGGATTCAACAAAAATGGAGCAATAAAAGAATAAGAGCTCTTGGAAAAAAGGCAAATAAAGTTTCCAAAATAAAAGTTGAATACAAGAAATGAAAGTCACATTAAAGGAAATAATCTACAAAGAGTAAAAGTATATTTAATAGAGAAATAAATAAAAGAAAATATGTAATGTAGGAGGTAAAAAAAAGCAAGTCCAGTATCTGATTAACCAGAATTCAAGAACTAGATATTAAGAAAAAATGTAGGGGAAAAATTATCAAAGACATAGTAGAAGAGAATTCCCCAGGGCTGAAGGACATGACTTCTCAATTGAAAAGGTTCATCAAGTAACGAATAAAAGAATGAAAAAGATATCCATGTATAGATTCATCTTTGTAAAAGCTAACAACATCAAGTATAAGGATGGGATCAAATTATTTTATGAAGAAAAAAAAAATAGGTCACCAATGCAGAAACAAGAATCAGAGTGGATTCTAGTAATACCGCAAGTATGAAAACAAGTAGAGCAAAACATTTAAACTAATGGACTATAAATGCAAAAAAAGATTCTATATAAAATGAAACTAGCAATTGAGTATAAGGGTAGAATAAAGCCATTTTTAGAGACGCAAAGTATCAGAAAATTTACCATTCTTACTTCCTTTCTTAGGAAGTTAATCTTTCAATATACATATAATTAAATCATTATCCTCAGTTCCTTCATTGATACTTTTGCAATTTCAAACAGTGTAGCTAAACCTTCACTTCAAATGTCAGGAATCACAAACAATATGTACTGACTCCCCATTATGCAGAGTGAGAAAGGACATTAATGCTCCCATCCACACCTCATCCTCTCCCTTGCTCTACCCAAGTTTTGACAGCCTTAAATTTACTCCTATATTTATGTAGTTTGATTAGTTCCAAATTCTCATACCTAGTAATTATTATTACCGTGATGTTGCTGCTACCAAGTGTAGTCAGTTGCAACCTTGAATCATATACTAGAATTATATTTCATCTCTTATAAACCCACTAGCCCTTATATTCGGAGAAGGCAATGGCAACCCACTCCAGTATTCTTGCCTGGAAAATCCCATGGAGGGAGGGGCCTGGTGGGCTGCAGTCCATGGGATGACTAAGAGTCTGACACAACTGAGCGACTTCACTTTTACTTTTCACTTTCATGCATTGGAGAAGGAAATGGCAACCCACTCCAGTGTTCTTGACCGGAGAATCCCAGGGATGGGGGAGCCTGGTGGGCTGCCGTTTATGGGGATACACAGAGTCGGACACGACTGAAGCAACTTAGCAGCAGCAGCAGCAGCAGCCCTTATATTTCTAGAAGGAAAATACTTTTTAGTGTCATTTAGAATGAATTATCCTTTTTCATTTCTCTACCGAATCCCTTTACCATATTCTCATTTTTGCACAGGTAGTTGATCATTCTTTATATTTTATAGACTCCCCCTATTCCCCAGAGTCTTCCGCCCAAAACCTGATGTTCTACTCTTTTCTAAGCCAGCAGTATAGATATCATAGTAGGACAGCATTTGATTGTGCTTCTAAGTTAAGCCCACTCTTTCCTTGACATCCTATATTCATTTTTCTTCGTATACCCTCTTCTTACTATAAGTGAAGTGAAGTCGCTCAGTCGTGTCCGACCCCATGGACTGTAGCCTACCAGGCTCATCCCTCCATGGAATTCTCCAGGCAAGAGTACTGCAGTGGGTTGCCATTTCCTTCTCCAAGGGATCTTCCCTACCCAGGGATCGAACCTGGGTCTCCAGCATTCCAGGCAGATGCTTTAACCTCTGAGCCACCATCTTCGATTAACTTCCAAAGAAGGCTAGATAGCTGGGGGACAGGTCAAGGGCAGGGAGCAGAGGGAAGGCTGATGGGGTAAATAAATTAAACTCTCCTTTCATTGCAGGAAATCAATACACTATGTATAGGTGGATTTGAAAAAATAAAGAGATATCAACATATTTTAAAATACACATCAGAAAAGTAAACACAGAAACAGAAGTGGTTGTCACTTGGGGACAGAATCAGGGAGGAGGAAGAGTTTAAAAATAAACTTGCTTTTCAATAAAGTTGTAATCACTAGTGCTATTCACCAAATATTCCCAGTCTCTGCCCCCTGAGCATATGGCAGGACTGAACTTCCTGACAATGGAGCTGAGTGAAAGTGACATGTGTCGCTTCCAGGTAGAAACCTTAAGAACCAGGGCATAATCCACCACCCTCTCCCTTTTTTTTTGTAACGTTAGTCAGAAACTCCACGGGCTAATCATCAGCCTGAGTCCCAGAATGAGGATACATATTTCAGAGCTAGTCCCCAGATAACTTGCAATAGATGCTCAGTATGGGCTAGAAACAAGCCTTTGCTATTATGAGCCACTGTAATTTTGGAGTTGCTTTTCACTGCAGCAAACATTAACAGAAGAATGCTACTTGAAACTTTTTTCCAACGTGTGCACGATCTACTTTGATAATAAGACATTTTGAAAAATCAAAAGACAATTTTTATGTTCCAATTTTTAATTTGCCCTAAACAATATAAATTGTCTTTTGAAACAGACAATTATCAATATCAATTGTCTTCTGAAACATCAAAAGACAATCTTTATGTTCCAATTTTTAATTTTCCCTAAACAATATCATCTCTGTGTTAATGGATAAGAATGCCAAATTTATAAACTCAATAAAATGATTTTAATTCTACTTCTCAATAAGGATCCTCCTCTGCACCTCAAAATATGGAAAAGTGAATTTTCTTCATTCTCTGAAGTTTGTACATAACTAGTATCATTCTAGAGGCACAATAGAAAAGGTCATTACACATAGTAGATGCCTTAAGTCATTAGGGTTTAATTCTTTGTGGGACACCAGTTAACAAACACAGTACCTGTAGGAGTTAGTATGGCAACTAATGGAAAGATAGATAGCATTATTATGAATGCATGTAGGCTAAGTCACTTCAGCCATGTTCAATTCTTTGCAACCCTATGGACAGCAGCTGGGAGTTTCCAGGCAAGAATACTGGAGTGGGCCGTCCTGCCCTCCTCTAGAGGATCTTCCCGACCCAGGGATGGAACCCAAGTCTCTTTTTTCTCCTACACTGGCAAACAGGTTCTTTACCACTAGCACCACCTGGGAAGCTAAGCATTATTATACTTTAAAATAATTTAAACCATGAAAAGTAAGAACTACTTTTTTGCTATGTTAGTTTACATAAAGTACTGTTTTTTTTAAACCTCAATGAGTCTGGAGTGAGGATCATAAATTTGCATTTAACCAATATATGAAGAGTTTCTGATTCTGGTAGCCCTTAGACACAATTTGAGAATACTGCCTTAATGTTTTATTATTTACATATTAAAGTTCAAAAGATTGTTTACTTTATCTTCAAGTATTGATGAGTGATTAACTCTCTCAGTGAGAAAAGTAATGGAAATGGAAACTGGAAGGAAGCAAAAATAACAAGTAAAATATTATTAAATCCTCATTATCAGGGAAGACTAACCATCTCAAAAATTGACTGTGATTAAGAGAGAGTGGGAACCAGAGAGTCATTCTTGATCACTGCTCAGAAGACCTCAGTGATTTGTAAGAGATCAGCTGGACCAATGGCCATCTTCCCATCCCCACAGATGCATGCAGGAGAGGAAGAGGGGGTCCAGAGAGAAAGGGATTTGCCAAGTAAAATTTCCAGAGGCCCCAACACCACTCAGAAAGATCATTCCAAGAGGCAGCTGGGTTTGTATTTTCCAACCCCCTTCTGCTGCCTAGTCACAGTGCTTTGCTTTTGCCACATGACTCTGTAAATCAGTTAATAAGTTGCAGATCAAGACAGCTGACCTGATGACTGTGAATGTATTCTCAGTTATGTCAAAACTCATCTATCCACTTCCTTGGCTATATTCAAATCTCATGCCTTTTGGGGGAATAAAAAGTGCCATATTCAGTTAACCTTCTGTTTTTCCTACTTATTTTGACAACAGAAAACCAAAAGCTAGCAATGGACGCTAAAGAAACAACACTGAAGTATGCGCAAGTATTAAAAATGTATAAAATCATCCTGAAAATAGGCCTTATGATCATCATCAAAAGGGAGTCAACATCTGTGGTCACTGTTTTGTCTGGTTCGACCATCTCACTCCAGTTTTGGAGTCTGACCAGTTTGGTAGACTAAGTACAATCTTACTTACATTTTACCCCTTCATTTTACAAGGTATTTTAATACTGCAGGTTCTTTCCTCAGTCCTGTCACTTAGTGCTTGATGTCTAAATGTCTAAATGTGAAAAGACAGAATATACACCATTTAATAAGTGAGTTATGTTTCACTGCTGTGACACAAAGCAAAACTTATCAAGTTGCCATGGAAAAAGTAATGTTGTATTTAATAAACGATACTTTACACAACACCAAAACATGCCTGCATATGTTAAATTCCCCCTGAGCAAGCAGTCTTTTCCATATTAGGAACACTAAACCTCACATTTGATTACATTTCTACTTGGCTTCCTATAAAGAAGATTAGCAACAAATTTGCAGTCTTTTCCCACTCACTGCCTAGGGTCTTATGATGTGTCCTTGTGAAACAAACCATACTCCTGGCATCTGTTTTTTTACCCTTAGTTTCCTTTATTCCATTTTTCTTTTTCCATCTTTTCACTGTTATTCTATTAAATTGTATGTATTTTTATGAGCTACCTCAAACATAGTATAAACACATATAAATAATAAATAGATAATAAAGAGACAGAAGAGGAAATGTTATCTATAGTGTAGACAGGCCATGCACCAAGAAGGAAGCTCGAAACTGTGGCCCTGAAGCTTAGAAGTTAGCTCCTACCTAGTTTAAACAGGCCCTCTCAGCATGTTCTGTGATTGGTCTTCTTTATGTAACATATGGAAAGAAAGGTATTATTTTCTGTGGTTCTTAAGTTAGTGATGCTTTTGATCCCTTCAGTTTTCATGAATAACATGAGTTGACTACTATTAAAAGTAATAGTGGTTAAGAACATTTTAATTTAATTATTAATCAAGTAAAAGCATGAATCAAGACAGTATGCTGAGTGTTACTAGGGTGAAGGGGTCCTCAGGAGTTGAGCAGAGGTGGGACAGGACATGTGGGTAGTGGTTTAGAACTTGTAGATAGAGGCCCACTTGGCTTTGAATCCTTTCTATTGGTACTGCTATGGGTACTTACTATCTTGTTGTACTCCTATTGAGGGTGAAAGAGCAGAGTGAAAAGGCTGGCTTGAAACTCAGCATTTGAAATACTAAGATCATGGTATCTGGTCCCACCACTTCATGGCAAACAGAAGGGGAAAAAGTGGAAGTAGTAACATATTTTATTTTCTTGGGCTCCAAAATCACTGCAGATGATGACTACAGCCATGAAACTAAAAGATGGCTTGGTCCTTGAAAGAAAAGCTATGACAAACCTAGACAGCATATTAAAGAGTAGAGACACCACTTTAAAGGTCCATGTAGTCAAAGCTATGGTTTTTCCAGTAGTCATGTATGGATGTGAGAGTTGGAACATAAGGAAAGCTGAACACCAAAGAATTGATGCTTTCAAATTGTGGTGCTGGAGAAGATTCTTGAGAGTCCCTTGGACAGCAAGGAGATCAAACTAGCCAATCCTAAAGAAAATCAATCCTGAATATTCACTGAGAGAACTGATGCTGAAGCTAAAGCTCCAATACTTTGGCCACCTAATGCAAGAGTCAGCTCACTGGGAAAGATCCTAATGCTGGGAAAGACTGAAGTCAAAGAAAACAGTAGCAAAGGATGAGATGGTTGGATAGCATCATCGACTCGATGGACGTGAATTTGAGCAAACTCCAGGAGATAGTGCGGGACAGAGAAGCCTGGTGTGCTGCTCTTCATGGGGTTGCAAAGAGTCAGACACGACTTAGTGACTCAACAACAACTAACTGTTTTAGCCTCAATTTCCCTTATCTATAAAACAGGAATAACACAGTATCTGCCTTTTTGCATCCTTCAGAGATTTAAATTGAGATAAAGGCATGGAAGATCTTAGTACAGAATGTATTTTCCATTTACTTTTAATTGATTCTTTCTGTGAAAGTTCCCTCCCTTAAAAGCCTAAAATTTATAGAGCAATAACTCTTATACATAAGACTATAGTAGAAGGGCATATGTAATAAATGCCGTGAAAGTGGCAGAAGCAAAGTAGGGGAAGATGTAGAGAGAAGTGATCAAAGTCAGAGACCCAGCTGTGGTGACAGCTTGAAGAAATGCCTCCAGTGATTTAAATGAAGGGTTACCTAAGGTGTTTGAGAAAACATAGTAAAGGTACGATAAGACTCAGGGTCAAAAGACAAATTGGAACACATTATACAATTTCAAAATAAAATGAAAAAGCTCTCAAGAAGAAACTATTAATGAGAACACTTCTATATAAGGAATCTATCTGTGAAAAGTAACATGCTGTTTATGTTGTCACCAATTAGGATATGAGGTTACATTATAGATCTTATCATAACAACTAGCATTTACTGGGGAATTAATACATGCCAGAAGTTGATTAGACATATAACAGTCCTACAAGGTAAGAACTACCCCCATTTTCCAGAGCAGATGAGGCTTAATAAGCTTAAGTACTTTAACCAAGGTCATTTAGCAAATGATGACATGGAGATGCTTCTTGGCTAAAAGTCTGTTCCACAGCCTGTGATATTCTAACTATCATCCTATACCTTTTTATAGAATTGCATATTATGGGATTTTTCTTTGGTGATTGTGCCAAAAATATAGTCTACTCACTTTCATGGAGAGTGAGCATCTCATATAGGATTTTATTTTTATTTTATTTTTTTTACCTTTATCTGAGTTTATTTATAACTTTCAAACACATCAACTCTCTGAAAAAAAAAAAGCATAAGGTGAACTTAGATAAATAAAATTACAGGCTTGATTTTCCAGAAGAACCAGGTAATGCCAAGACCAGCAGTGTCTCATAGAAAGAATGGTTGTCCCCATGCTCATGGGGTAACAAATAATCTAATATTTTCTGTTATTCTAGTGATTACAACTCATGAAAATGTGTTAATTGCTATGAAGCCTCTGCTAAACTGGAAACACATCTCTGGAAACACAGAACTATGAAAAATATGTGTGTGTGTGTGTGTGTGTGTGTGTGTGTGTGTGTGTATGTATAGTCCTTTAATATGGAAAAAAAAATCATGAGTATAATAATCTATAAACAAAGAGGATAAGTGAAAATCACCATATTTTTCTGTTCTAAATTTTCTAATACATATTTAATTTGAACTATAACAGTTGTGTGTGACTTGCCCAAATAATGAATAAATTCTAAGCAGAAACTGAAAATAATTCAAGGTACTGCTAAAGATTATATAACTATTTCTATTAGTCTATAAAAAACATAATGATTGCCAAAATAGCATTTGCAAATAGCCAACTAAGGGAAAATAGACAACTGAGGTCATTTTTACATTAAAGAGACTATAATCAATGCAGAAAAGTAATCACAAAGACTTTTCCAAAAGACTGTAGAGTATATTAATGGTATTTGTCATATGATTTTGGTTCTCTATCTTCTGGACATAGAAGTGTTGTACTTCCTGATCTCATAGCTGTGTTGGACCATACAAACTTTGCTGATCAATGAATCAGGAATAGAGGTATCAAGTGAGGCATTCCCAGGCTAAAGCATTTCATTATTCATTCAAAACCCGTGGACTTCTCTTTCCCTCTGTCCCACTGACTGGCCAAATTTGAGACAGTAGCTGTTTCATGAATTTAGATTATAAAATGAGGGGTTTAGAAAATGAGTTTCAGTCAAACTGCACTAGACATGGAGCATGAGTGAGAATTAAACCTTTGTAGCTGTGAGTCACTAAGATTTGGGGGTTGTAACCATAACATAACCTATCTCAGAACTACCTAATAAAATAAAATATACCCTACATATGTAATTTCAAGTTTTCTAGTAGATGCATTTAAAAATGCCAAAGGAGGGCTTCCTTGGTGGTCTAGTGGTTAAGAATCTGCTGACCCATGCAAGGGACATGGGTTCAGTCCCTAAACCAGGAAGATGGCTCATGCCATGAAGCAACTAAGCCCATGTGCCACAACTATTGAGTCATCTCTAGAGCCCAGGAGCTGCAACTACTGAAGCCTGTATGCCTAGAGCCGATGCTGTGCAACAAGTGAAGCCACCACAGTAAGAAGCCCACACACCCCAGTGAGGAGTAGCCCCTACTTACCACAACTAGAAAAAGCCTGCAGGCAACAGTGAAGATTCAGTGCAGTCAAGTAAATAAATAAAACCTTTAAAAATAAGTAATATAAATGCCAAAATAAACAGGTGAATTTGATTTCATTAATATTTAGTCCTACAAATACAAAATATATCATTTGCATCTAAAAATGAAAAAGAAACAGGTGAAATTAATCACCAGTCACATTTCCAGTGCTCAAGAGCCAATCATAGCTAGTGACTACTATATTAGAGCAGATTTCACTTATTCTGATGATACAGACAATATATAGTATCTAATTAATCACTAAAATTCCTTCAAGAAACACAGGAAGACAAATGGGTTAGAAATAGGAAAGTGAAAGTGAAAGTGAAGTTGCTCAGTCGTGTCCTACTCTTTGCGACCCTGTGGACTTTAGCCCACAAGGCTCCTCTGTCCATGGGATTCTCCAGGCAAGAATACTGGAGTGGGTTGCCATTTCCGGAAACAGTTGGTAAATTCTGGTTTGCTTTAAGATGCAATGGTTTATCCCAGTGGATATGTCCTCTGAAAAGTGTGAAAACTGAACAAAAAAGCAAAAAAAAAAAAAGGCATTAGGAATGTAAATGCAGTTCCAATTATCCTTCATTTGGCCAGTTCCTGAAAATAGAAGTGTATACCTTGAAATATCCACAGTTGGTCCTCAAAAGACCAAATAAGACAAATGACATTTTTTTTTTAAAGTTTGAAAGACATATCTGAAAGATCAAACATCTGCAGCTCATAGGGTCTTAGAGCTGAGAAAAATATATAAGCAAGAAAGAGTATTTTTAAATGTGTCTAAAGTAATCAAGAGTGAAAAAAATCCAACAACAGAGTGAAAGCTTTGGGTTTTTTACAAGAAATGATTATTAGCGACATTTGAAAGTGTAGCTTTGGTGGGTTCATGAGTTAAGGGACCAAATTAAAGGAAATTCAAAAGAAATCTACTGAGGAGGAAATTGAAGCAATAAGTGAAAGGATATAGTAAGAGTAAGAGTAGAAAAGCATTTCTATGAAATAGAGCTCCATTTTATTTGAAGAGCCCAGGGAAACTTAATAAGAGAAAACAGCCATTTGCAGATCTGTGTGAAGCTAATAATGAAATGCAGGATTTTATAAGGAGATGAGTGGCATGAGGGCAAAAAAGAGCAGTGGACTTAGGTGAGGATCATATATCCTATTTGGAGGCTTAGAGGAATAAAATGTAAGGTAGAGCTTTAGACTGGCTGCCAATCAAAGGTAAGATCTTTGATCTGTTGAGAACTACCTGTTTAAATAATTGGTTACCTTGATTCTGAATGAAAGGAGGCATGGGATTCGTAGGTAGTTGGAAATTTAGCTAGGATAAAGAAAATGAGAACTTGACTGGCTAATAACATGATTTCTATAGTAATGTGTATGTATTTTTTTCATGCTGGTAAAATTGAATATAATTTTAGGAAAAATAAAAATGAATCAAACCGAGTCTATCATGTAAACTAGAATAACTTAAGAGTGAAGAAAAATTTTAAGATGATAATTGATTTTTTTCATAAAACTGAATACTATAAATACTTGCACTTTTAAACATCCTATAGAAAAAGCAACAATAAGAAATTCCAGAAAAGATTTTGCAATACCCATGACCATGATATTTTGCCTATATCCTCTTCTGTTTATCCCAGGTTTCAAAATTCTTGAAAAAACAAGGTCTTCAAGCACTATACTTCTATATATTTTCACCTGTTTTCCCACACATGTCCTGACATTAAGGTGTTTGGAAAAATAACAGCAACATAAAAATGACAAAGACAAAATCTAAAAATTCTTTAGTTTATATGCTTAAACACAAAATGTAGCAACTTATGCAGCTCAGTTCCAGAAAAATAAACGACCCAATCGAAAAATGGGCCAAAGAACTAAATAGACATTTCTCCAAAGAAGACATACGGATGGCTAACAAACACATGAAAAGGTACTCAACATCACTCATTATCAGAGAAATGCAAATCAAGACCACAATGAGGTACCATTTCACACCAGTCAGAATGGCTGCGATCCAAAAGTCTGCAAGCAATAAGTGCTGGAGAGGGTGTGGAGAAAAGGGAACCCTCTTACACTGTTGCTGGGAATGCAAACTAGTACAGCCACTATGGAAAACATTGTGGAGATTCCTTGAAAACTTGCAAATAGAACTGCCATATGACCCAGCAAGCCCACTGCTGGACATACACACTGAGGAAACCAGAATTGAAAGAGACACATGTACCCCAATGTTCATTACAGCACTGTTTATAATAGCCAGGACATGGAAACAACCTAGATGTCCATCAGCAGATGAATGGATAAGAAAGCTGTGGTACATATACACAGTGGAGTATTACTCATCCATTAAAAAGAATACATTTGAATCAGTTCCAATGAAGTGGATGAAACTGGAGCCGATTATACAGAGTGAAGTAAGCCAGAAAGAAAAACACCAATACAGTATACTAACACATATATATGGAATTTAGAAAGATGGTAATGATAACCCTGTATACGAGACAGCAAAAGAGACACAGATGTATAGAATGGACTTTTGGACTCTGAGAGAGAGGGAGAGGGTGGGATGATTTGGGAGAATGGCACTGAAACATGTATACTATCATGTAAGAAACAAATCGCCAGTCTATGTTCAATACAGGATACAGGATGCTTGGGGCTGGTGCATGGTGATGATCCAGAGAGATGATATGGGGTGGGAGGTGGGAGGGGGTTCAGGATTGGGAACTCATGTACACCCATGGCGGATTCATGTCAATGTATGGCAAAACCAATACAGTATTGTAAAGTAAAATAAAGTAAAAATAAAAATTAAAAAAAAATTTTTTTAATGCACTATTAAAGGGCCTTTAAAAAAAAAACTTAATGCAAAGGTATAGTTCTTATGAGAACTATAAGGATTTATAGAAATGTATGCCTCCAAGTTAGGTTAATGAAAAAATCAATATTATACATGTATCCTCACATATAAAACATTATGTTAGAAGAAAATTATGATAAAGTTGTTATATAATATAATGTCTATATTTAGAAAAAATAAATAAAATATCTTTATAGGGTCTTTATAGAGTTAGTCATGGAAATACATTTGTTTTTTTTGTTTGTTTTTCAGATGTCTATAATTTTTATTCTATAAATTAGGAAAAATATGTTATCATTTAAAGCCTTTTATTTTTTAAAACATTATTTTAAAGTTTTTTTTGGATGTTGACCATTTTTTACTGTCTTTATTAAATTTTTTACAAATTGTTTAAAAAAAAAAGAAAATTAAGTGTCACAATATATTAGCATATAATGTTTTGAATAGGCTAATAGTATATGTTAAAATTGAAGAGCTATATAGGTCCCAATACCAAAACAAGAACAAGGATTTGGGAAGGAAAAAAAGAAAAAAAAGATTTTGAAAGGTTCAAAAAAGCTGGAAAACTGGAAGGTTATGTCAATTAAAGCAAAGTCCAAGACAATCAAAAATATTCCAAGAAGCTTAATTTTTGAAAAAGAACATGAAGCAGTGAGAAGAATTTGAGCTAAAATCAAAGAATATTTTAAATATAATCATACACTAAGCAACTGACAAAAGAGAAGTGATGAAGTGTAAAGAAATAGTCTATGAAGTAATTATTTAGACTCTATCTTCAGAAATGTAGCAAAAGAGCAGCATTTACTTAGCATCAAACCAGATTTACAAGCAGAAAGGTGAGAAATTAAAGAATCAGCAGATTAATACCTTAAGTGACAATTAACTCAGTAATGTTTTCTCTGCTGATAAAAGACCAACACCAGCAGCTCTCAGTCAAAAGTGCTACAGTAAGAACCGATGAAGTTCTGAGTTTGTTCTAAAATCTGAACGTAGTCCAACTAAGCTCACTTCTGGAAATTACCTTCACAAATAGATTTTGCCTAAGAGATATTGCGTATCTACTACTGCCCAAAAGAGAAGATTTCTTCTTAAGTGAATTTAGCTTCTGTTCCATTCATTCCCCCTACCATCTCTCTTCATTATTCAGTATGACAGCACAGCAAACCCAGCTGCTGCTGCTAAGTCACTTCAGTCGTGTCCGACTCTGTGCGACCCCATAGACGGCAGCCCACCAGGCTCCCCTGTCCCTGGGATTCTCCAGGCAAGAACACTGGAATGGGTTGCCATTTCCTTCTCCAATGCATGAAAGTGAAAAGTGAAAGTGAAGTCGCTCAGTGGTGTCCAACTGTTAGTGACCCCATGACTGCAGCCTACCAGGCTCCTCCGCCCATGGGATTTCCCAGGCAAGAGTACTGGAATGGGGTGCCATTTCCTTCTCCGTCAAACCCAGCAGTGTCCATTATTCCTTCCCCTCTCACTGCCCAATATGGATGAATTGAGCTAGTTCAGAATGATGGGTACACTCCATACATGGATGGAGGGCAATAGTTTGGGCTTTAGAGTCAAAACAGGCCTATGCTTAAATTACTCCAGATTCACTCACTACCTACTAGCAACTTCTTTACCCTCTATAATGTGCACTTTCTTGATTTATCAAATGGGGATAATAATACCCATCTCACAGAGTACTGTGAGAATTTAAGCTAACAATGCAAACAAATCACCTACTGCATCTCAGAACAAAGAAAGTGTTTAATAAATTAATTTCATTTTAAGATCTGAGCCCAAATCATGCTCTGCCATAAGAAGCTCTGTACCTTAATTCTTTTTTTTAATCATGAAAATATTTATTTATGATAATCGTAAGTCAGTAAGACAGACCAGCACAGACTGACACGGCCTTTACAGCTCCGGAAGTGTTTTTATTTTTAAAACACATCCACCACAGGTGAGGTTGGTGGACTACAAGGCTAGTGAAACCTACCACCAGAACCACAGAGACTACCCCACCTCAAAGCCAAGACTGAGCTGTGTCTTGAGGCTGTAGCATGCACTTGAGAAGCTACTGTTCCTACCTCAGAGCATTGCTGGGAGCATTAAATAAGTTAAAATATGTAAGGGTCTTATAATGGTGTCAAGTAAATGATAAGTGCTACGTAAGCACTATTATTATTATTATTATTAGGCTCATAATAAGTGAACTGGGAAGCTCTGGAAATAAGTTCTAATGTATGGGATTTTGTATGTAATATATAGAGGTTAAACTTTCTATGAGAGCAGGTACAACTCAGAGATCAGAAAAGGGGTAAAGAATTCATCCTAAAAACTAGTGAAGAACAAGAGATCAGACTATAAGCACAGTGCCAAATCTAGGCTTTTTCACCCTTTTGTAGAGCCACTGCTACATTTGGGTGTTCAATACTGGTAGGTGTATAGTAGCCGCAAGGAGAACTGGGATCTTACAAGGGCAGTTGGTAGAGACAGAAGGTTAGTCCCATAGGAAGATCTTACTCATGTCTCCATGCTGATCTCATGCTTCACATAAGCCTTCCACAGGGTATGGACATGCCCAGGACTTGTGTGATATCTCAAGGCATCCATCTCTTCAGATTTGTGATGTTGTGTGTTTCACTATACTCCAAAACCAGCCAGATATGGGTTCTAATCCTGACTCTGTCACTTACTAACCTTGTGGCTTAAGCACATTGTGTAGTGTGTCTGTTGTTTAGCAGTGAAGTCGTCTCCAACTCTTTTGCAATCCCAAGGACGATAGCATGCCAGACTCCTCTGTACGAGGGATTTCACAGGCAACAATACTGGAGTGGGTTGCCATTTCTTTCCCCAGGGGATCTTCCCAATTCAGGGATTTAACCCACATGCCCAGCATTGGCAGGCGGATTCTTTACCACTGAGCCACCTGGGAGGCCCAGTGTGTCTGACCCTTCACTTATGAAATTATCTCTCAGGATTGCTTGGAGATTAGGGGATATTACATATGGAATGTCTGGCATACAGTCAGCAGTATTTGTAAAGTATTAGCTACGCAGTCTCATCTGATTTCTTTGTCTCATGGTATCAGAATGTGTTTATTCCCAATGCCTCTCTCTTTACATAGTGGAATCATTCTTATCCCATTTTGGGAGAAATGTTCATTATGCCCAGAACCTCACTAGACTCTTGTATACTTTGATTTCTTGTGTATATTGACCACCTGGTTACACCTGGTTGCTTTATGTACCATCTCTCAGGTTAGAAAAAAACACTATCAACTACGGTAGCCATATAAATGAAATAAGTCTCAACTTTCCTTTCAGCCCGTATAAAATAATTCTACTTTTGAACTTTGCACTATAAAAACATTATGTTTTAAATTCAAGTTGGCACTTCCTTCCAGGTACGGGCTACCTGAAGCCATCTTTGTTTTGTTTCCTAGCAAACCATACCCTGTTGCTGCTGCAAGTATCTCTCACATCAAACTGTGGTCTCCAGCACATCATCATGAAATGAGGATATCCTACATGCCACCCTGTGTTTCTTTCTTTCCACTTCCCATAACAAACCTTAAACATGTCCTTCCAAACCAGAAGATGTGTTACCACCTGCAATGCCTTCCCCAACAATCCCAAACTTTCCAGAATGTCCCGGTCCCTGAATTTCTGTGGCTGCTGCAACTGCAAGAACCTTGACAACAGTGCATTATAATTTGCTGAATGTTTTTCTGACTCACTCATCTATGTTCCAGTATTTGAGGATAGGAATAATCTCCTACCCATCTTCTTAATCCCAGTGTTAAGCACAATCCTTGCTCCTAGCATGGGATTTAAACATTTGGTAATTAAATAGATTATCACTCCTCTTACTTCAGTAAAATGAACAAGGATATTAATAGCAAGCACACACATTTGCTCATTCCCATCTCAATATAATTTTCCATCAATTCCCATCCTATCAGTCTAAGTACAAATGGATTTCAGCAGCATATTACCTACCAAGTAGGTTTCTCCCAAGAAATGTGAAGAAATTTAAATATTGAGAAATGTATTAGTATAATTCACCATAACAGATCTAAAGTGAAAAAATCATTATTATATATAGCAATATTACACTTTATAGTATATTAGGTTTTATGTAAATTAAAATCCATTGTTGATAATGACTATAATTGTTAATAAGAAGAGAGGTATATAAAATTATTTTTTACTATGCTAAAATATAACTATATTTATGTGAAATAATAAACTCATAATATGAGTTTAATAAATTTATAATAGAAAAACCTTCATTAATGTCAGAAGCAATACAGTGATGTTTTCTCTTACATATATTTTTTTGACAGAAGTAAAGAGGTGCCACCCAACACAATTAAATAGGGGAAAGAAATACAAATTGAAAGGGAGGTGAATATACATCATTTCCTATTATTATAATTATTTTATCTGGAAATTAAAAAATATCAATGATTAAGTAAAAGATTAACATGTACCCAGAGGGATGGTATGGGGAGGGAGGTGGGAGGGGGGTTCAGGAGTGGGAACTTATGTAAACCCACGGCGGATTCACGTTGATGTATGGCAAAACCAATACAGTATTGTAAAGTAAAAAAAAATAAAAAGACATCACAGACTATTAAAAAAAATTAACATGTAGAAATCAATAGCTTTCATGCATGGATACAAAACCCAGTTGTGTTGAATAATGAAAGAAAACATTCCCTTTAAATAGCAACAATGATTGTTAAAATTAATGAACATTCACTGACAAATCATTGTCCCTGAAAAGCCGTCATTTACTTTAGGGTTGAATCTCAGCGCTATACATTCTACGGGTTTTTGACAAATGTATAATGACACATGTTTATCACTGTAGTATCAAACAGAATGGGGCTTCCCAGCTGACACTAGTGGTAAAGAATCTGCCTGTCAATGCAGGAGACATGGGTTTGATTCCTGCATTGGGAAGACCCCCAGGAGAAGGCAGTGGAAACCCACTCCAGTATTCTCGCCTGGAAAATTCCATGGACAGAGGAGCCTGATAGGCTACAGTCCATGGGGCTTCAAAGAGTTGGACATGACTAAGTGACTGAGCACACACAGATAGCAATAAATGTCAAAGATATAGAAATAAATTAATAAGAAAAGTATATAAGAAAAAAGTTTAAGTTCTACGTATGAAAATAATTTTTAACCCCCTGAGGACCAAAAAGGGATTAAAACAAAAATCATGCCCCTGCTAAGGAAGATACAAAATTATTAAGTTGTTAGTATCTGTAAGTTAATATATTTTAATAATAATATTCAACAGAAGTTTTGTAAAAGCCAGAAAAACTATTCTAAAGACTAGAGAGAATAATAAACAATCAAGGCTAGATAGTTTTAAAAAAAAGATTAATGAGAAAGAGCTATCTTTACTAGATATCAAAATATATTATAAGGCTTTAGCAATTAAACAATATTTGATCTAGTGGAGAAGTAGAAAGAAGAGTCAAACTGAATCAAATCAAAACCCTATAAATCACATATAAAAACTGATCAAATCATCATTGACATACATATAAAGAATAAGATTTCAAGTCAATGAAGAAAATATGTGTTATATCAATACATTAAATAGCATTGTGAAAATCTGGGAAGCTATCTGAAGATAGTTTGGATATAATAGACTGGATATAATCTCATATTTTAAAACAAAAGGAAATTATGTTGAATTTAAAATTTAGATGTAAATTTAAAGCAGTTAATTACTCAAAGAAAACAGCAATTTTTTTAAAACATAATTTAAAACAAGGAATGCCTTCCCAAATCACAAATAACTCAGAAGCAGTAGAAGAAAAACTGATAAATCTGACTACACACAGGTAAAATATTCTCCAAAGGGGAAACAACTTCATAGCCAAGTCAGAAGATAAAAGATAACATGTGCAGACTATATCATGAGAAACGCTGGGCTGGATGAAGCACAAGCTGGAATCAAGATTGCCAGGAGGAATATAAATAACCTCAGATTTGCAGTTGACACCACCCTTACGGCAGAAAGTGAGGAACTAAAGAGCCTCTTGATGAAAGTGAAAGAAGAGAGTGAAAAAGTTGGCTTAAAGCTCAACATTCAGAAAACGAAGATCATGGCATCTGGTCCCATCACTTCATGGCAAATAGACGGGGAAACAGTGGAAACAGGGGCTGACTTTATTTTGGGGGGGGCTCCAAAATAACTGCAGATGGTGATGAAATTAAAACACTCTTACTCCTTGGAAGGAAA
This sequence comes from Ovis aries, assembly GCF_016772045.2. Lineage (NCBI taxonomy): Eukaryota > Metazoa > Chordata > Mammalia > Artiodactyla > Bovidae > Ovis > Ovis aries. Next base: position 214,642,797 of record NC_056054.1, read on the forward strand.
GTTATGACCAACTGTCAGGGGACATTCAACTTTAAGGGATCCAATATGTTTTTCTTTTGTGTGCTGTTTCACAAGGACTCTGTATTCCTTATCAGTTCCTGGAAAACAGGAATGAGCAGAGCTGCATGCACTTCTCAGGACTGAGACCATGAAAAAGGGCACCTGCTTGGATTCCTTTCAGTGACTCCCTTCAGTGACCTTTTCAGTTATGCCCCTCTTACTCAGGATATTGAATGCTTTCTGGCCCTTTGAAGATTGTTATTTGCTTGGCTTTGTTTTCGCTCAATTTTTTTTTTTTTTTTTTTTTACTGGCTAAAGCTGCCTTGTATAAAGATATATAAACATGCATCTATACAAATAAAGCACCCTTGTTTCACTCGAGACTTGGGTCCCCTGCGTCCCTCTTCTCATCGACTCCAGTCCCCAGGTCCCAGTCTACAAAGACCATGGCAACCAACCTAGACAGCACATCAAAAAGCAGAGGCATCACTTTGCCAACAAAGGCCCGTCTAGTCAAGGCTGTGGTTTTTCCAGTGGTCATGTATGGATGTGAGAGTTGGACTATAAAGAAAGCTGAGCACCGAAGAATTGATGCTTTTGAACTGTGATGCTGGAGAAGACTCTTGAGAGTCCCTTGGACTGAAAGGAGATCCAACCAGTCCATCCTAAAGGAAATCAGTCCTGGGTGTTCATTGGAAGGACTGATGTTAAAGCTGAAACTCTAATATTTTGGCCACCTCATGCAAAGAGCTGACTCATTTGAAAAGACTCTGATGTTGGGAAAGAGTGAAGGCAGGAGGAGAAGGGTATGACAGGGGATGAGATGGTTAGATGGCATCACCGACTCAATGGACATGAGTTTGGGTAAACTCTGGGAATTGGTGATAGACAGGGAGGCCCGGCATGCTTGGTTCACGGGTTTGCAAAGAGTCCGACATGACTGAGTGACCGAACTGAATACATACATATATAATTATTACAGTTACTGTTATAATTATTTAAATATAATTGTGTTATATACATTTATAATGATATATGACTTTGAAATAAATCATCACAAGACTCATAGCCCACTAAGAAAATAATGAGCAAAGCATATGGATTGTTTATCATAAAAAAAAAAATCAATAACATACGGCTTTTAAACATAGAAAAGAACACTGTATTTTCTGGTATATTAGCCGCAATTTAAATTAAAACTAAAATGAGATATTTTTTAACCAATTAATTTGGCAAAAATAAACTGTCTGGCAGCAAATTGCTTTGGTGGCAGTGCCTGTAAAGGCAAACGAAGATGCAGTTGGTGGGAGTATAACTAATGCAGTTTCCAATGAAAGCACCTTGTAAGGTTTTTTAAGATTAAAATATTTCTGTTAAGTGTTTATATGTCATGTCAGCAAAATGATGCTTACGTGAGGTATACATTGTAAAGTTCTTTGTCATCGCAGAAGACAGAGCACCGTCTAATTTTTCACAGTGTGCAGCACATTAAATAAAATCTGACACTTCCATAGAATGGAATTCTATGAAAGTTTCAAAAGAAAAAGGTTATGCTGATGAACACATGATAGATAGATAATAGATAAATAGCAGAAACAAAGCACAGAAAAGTGTATATTAGGTTGCTGACTCTAAAATATATTTAAAAATCATACATAAAAACCTATATAGATGTTTAGGATTACATAGACTGTATGTAGAAGGAAAAGAAGAAAACTGATCACAGTGATTATCCCAAGGGTGGGGAAAAGGATGGCTGTGTGACATGTGACACAGGAAGTTAATTTTTTCACTATATAATCTGTTGTACTTTTGAATTTTGTATAGTGAGTATAAATCAGCTCCTGAAGATAAACAAACAACTATTGTTTTATATATTTAATGTAAGAGATAGCCCTTCTCTCCAACATGTTTCTTTCCACCTCTTTCCTAAGAAGCATCCTCCTGCTGTTCATCCCCCTTCCCTCCTTTCCTTTCAAGCATTTTCAAAAGCATCCCCTTTCCCTGTTTAAATAACAGAAATATTCATAGGTAAGTACTTCAAAAGTGCAAACAAATAAACAAAAATCCCTGCTATTATTTATAATGCTTTCTGCCATCTGTCTTAGTTTTTATTCCTTCATTAAGAAAATATTTGTGACTACCTATTCAATGTCAAACAGATTCCAGAGGCATGATAGTGAAAAAAGGCAAGGAGTGTCATGGAACTTGCAGTCTAAGGAAGGACAACTAATCAGACAATAATGAAACACTGCGGTAAGTTTTACACTACAGAATATACAGAACTATATGGGAACTTACAGACCATCAGGGACACACACTTTAGATGTCCATAAAGTGATTTCCAGAGAAATCAACATTTAAGCTATATAAGTAAGATAACTAGAAAGGAATTGGTCATGAGAGTGAGTTCCATTCAAGGAAAACAATCTGAGTATACACAAACAAGAGATCAACTGCCCTTTATGAAAGAAGTTTAAAGTGGTTGAAACTTCAACATTTACAGAGTGTGATAAAGAACGGATAAGTAGAAAGACTGGAGAGAGGAAAGCCAATTAGAAGACAATGGTGGCGAACGCGCATGTGTGTTAAGTGGCTTCAGTCATGTCCGACTCTTTGCAACCTTATGGACTGTAGCTGCCAGGCTCCCCTGTCCATGGGATTCTTCAGGCAAGAATACTAGAGTGAGTTGCCATGTCCTCCTCCAGGGGATCTTCCCAACCCAAGGATCAAACCTCTTATGTCTCCTGCATTGGGAGGCGGGTTCTTTACCACTGACGCCACCAGGGAAGCCCAAAAAAGGATGGCAATTCCATTCAAATAACACAAATTTGAAAAGATGGAGGAAATTGAATATATTCAAGAGATTCAAAGGAGTTCAAATACACAAAATTTGATGACTGGATATTGGAGATGAGAAAGAGGAGTTAAGAATTATTCCATATTTCTCTGCTACAGTGAACCAATATCATTGACTAGGTTAAGGGACACAGAAAAAGAACTAGAGAAAATCTTTGAAGTCAGTATTCTATACATTGAGTTAAAGATGTCTGAAATATTTCCCAGTCGTGCTGTCCAGTAAGCACTTGAATATGCTGGTCTGTAGCTTATGCAGATTGACCCAAGCTAGAAGTATAGATGTAGGAGTCATAACTATAAAAGTTGAAACTTAAACCATACCTCCTCTGTTCTCTCCTCATTACTTCATTTAAGTCCACAAGCTAACAGTAGAAGAGCAAGACAAATGATGAAGGAAAAACAGGGGACATGCAAAATGATAAAAGGGTCAATACTTCAAGAAGACATACAATTCTTAATGCGTATGTACCTAACAACAGAGTGTCAAAATTAGTAAAGACAAGACCTGATAGAACTACAAGGAGAAATAAAGGCACTATTATAGTTGTAGACTATAATATCCCTCTATTAAAAATCGATCCAGAAGGTAGATAATCAGTAAGGACAGTGGTATACTCAACAGTATCATCACTTAATTAGATAAAATTGGCATATACGACTGGTATATCTAACAACAGATTAAACATTTTTATTTTTCAAGATTGCTTGTTACAATCACCAAAGCAGACAACATTCTGTCCTGTAAACACACACTACAATATTGGAAAAATAGAAATTGTACAAGGTCTGCTCCCAGGCCACAATGAAATTAAGGTAGAAACTAATAACAGAAAGAAGCTGAAAAATCTAAAATACTTGAATAACAGAGATTAAACAATACATTTGTAGATACTACATGGGTCAAAGGGAAAAAAATCTTAAGAAAAATTTTAAAATATTTGAGCTAAAATAAAAACATGATTTATCAAAATTTGTGGGATGAAGTAAAAGCAGCACTTAGGGGGAAATTTATAGTATCGAACACATATATTTAAAAATAAGAAAGATCTAAAAATCAATAATCTAAGCTTCCCCTTAGAAACTAGAAAAAAAAGCAAATAAAGTCCAAGTAGGTAGAAGAAAAGAACAAAAACTAGAGAAAAAGAATGAAAGAAGTTGTAAACATAAACTCAGGAGAGAAAAATCAACAAATTTAATTTGTAAAGATAAAACACTGATTAACTTCTAGACAGTCTAACTAAAAATACTGACAATACCACATGCTGGGGAGGATGCTGAACAACAGGAACTCTCATTCATTGCTGGTAGGAATGCAATATGGTACCAACAGTTTGCAAGACAGTTGGCAGTTTCTCATTTAAAAAACATACTCTTACCATGAGATCCACAGTTGCGCTCCTTAGTTCTATCCTCCAAAACTAAACCCTTATTTCACACACAAAAAAACCCATATTTCGATGCTTTATTCATACTTGCCAAAACTTGGAAGCAATCAAGATGTCCTTCAGTAGGTGAGTATAAAATAAACCAATGTACATCCAGACAAACCTTGATAGTGCATTGAAAAGCAGAGACATTACTCTGCCGACAATGTTCCATATGGTCAAGGCTATGGTCTTCTCAGTGGTCACATACGGTTGTGAGAGCTGGACTGTAAAGAAGGCAGAGTGCTGAAGAATTGATGCTTTGGAACTATGATGCTAGAGAAGACTCCGGAGAGTCCCTCAGACAGCAAGGAGACCAAACCAGTCATCTTAAGAGAAATCAACCCTTCATTGGAAGGACTGATGCTGGAGTTGAAATTCCAATATTTTGGTCATCTAATGCAAACATCTGATTCACTGGAAAAGTCTCTGATCCTGGGAAATACTGAGGGCAAAAGGAGAAGAGGGCATCAGAGGATGAGATGGCTGGATGCCATCACCAATGCAATGGACATGAACTTGGGCAAACTTCAAGAGATGGTGAGGGACAGAGAGGCCTGGCGTGCTGCAGTCCATGAGGTCACAAAGAGCCGGACCCGACTGGGTAACTGAAAAATGCTACTACCACCACCACCTAGACAAGGAGCTGCTACTGCTGCCGCTAAATCGTTTCAGTCGTGTCCGACTCTCTGCAACCCCATAGACAGCAGCCCACCAGGCTCCCCTGTCCCTGGGATTCTCCAGGCAAGAACACTGGAGTGGACTGCCATTTCCTTCTCCAATGCATGAAAATGAAAAGTGAAAGTGAAGTCTCTCAGTAGTGTCCAACTGTTAGTGACCCCATGACTGCAGCCTACCAGGCTCCTCCATCCATGGGATTTTCCAGGCAAGAGTACTGGAGTGGTTGCCACTACCTTCTTCAGACAAGGAGCAATGAGCCATAAAGCCTGAAAATAGTCTTCCACAGGAAACTTAAATGCATATTACTAAGTGAAAAAATTCCTATCTGAAAAGGCTACATATTGTAAGGTTTCAATAACATGGAAAAGGCAAAACTGCAAGGAAAGTAAAAAGATTAGTCATAACCAGTGGTTGGGAGAGGAGGAAGGAATGAAAAGGCAGAGCACAGAGAGTTCAGTTTCTTCTGTATGATACTGTAATGGTAGATAAATGTCTATTACACATTTGTTCAAACTCATAGGATGCACAACACCATGAGTGAATCCTAATATAAACTATGGACTTTGAGTGATAATGGTGTGTTAGTGTAGGTTCATGTACAATAGCAAATGTACCACGTGGTGTGGGATATTGACAGTGGGTGAGGCTATCACTCACTGTCAATGTGGAGACCGGGCCTATATCAGAACTGTCTTGACTTTGTGATCAACTTTCAGTTCAATTCAGTTCAGTTTCTCAGTCGTGTCCGACTCTTTGTGACCCCATGAATTGCAGTTCGCCAGGCCTCCCTGTCCATCACCAACTCCTGGAGTTCACTCAAACTCACGTTCATCAAGTCAGTGATGCCATCCAGCCATCTCATCCTCTGATGTCCCCTTCTCCTCCTGCCCCCAATCCCTCCCAGCATCAGAGTCTTTTCCAATGAGTTTCAGCTTTAGCATCATTCCTTACTAAGAACTTAAAACTGCTCTAAAAAAATAAAGTTTATTCCCTAATTTAAAAAAAAAAAACAAAACAGCAAAGCAATTTATTCAATTGCATGTTTTCACCCATTTTATTCACTGGAAACATAATGATTTTAAGGAATAACAGCTTTTTCTCTTTAATACACAATGATATTCTCTGATATCAAATGTTTCCATAAATCTGTCATAAATGGATACAATAACATAAAATTATTGGTATTAGTTTAGCATCACTAGAATTTCAAGTTTTCCCTCTACTTCCAAAGCACACACCAAAGTACATTTGTCTGTGCTACAATTGATTTCTAGTTTAAGATAATTTAGTAAAGGCAAAAGCAGATGTTTAATCCTGCAAGTTTGGAATGATCTATCATATATCAACTATCAGTGACAATGAAAGTTTTGTGCTTTGCCCTGGCTTCTTTAACATTCATTTCCAGACAGTACCCACAGCATACATGCTACATACGATTTGTGAAAGGAAAAATCCTCTGTGCTCTCTCTAGGGCCTTCTCATCTCCTGCCAGGCCAGTGAACAAGATGAGTTTCTTTTTATAACGACAAGGCACAGAGATAATTCATCAACTGGAGAGCACAAACAATCCTTTATTCAGCAGAATGACAAAAGGTTATTTAGCTTCTGGCATCTAGTATAGTTCTTGCAAGAACCAGGCCCAAGAGCCAATATGATAATTAATAAATTTCCAACATCTGGGCAGTAAAACAATTTTTTATGAATGTTAAACAATGCCAGTGCCAAATTAAAACCTCCCCTTCTCATATTTATCTATCTGAACCCTTCATTGTAGAGCCAAATTTGCCTGTGTTAAGGCTATACAGTGGGGATAGTGATGACACAGTAGGAAGATATTACACAATTTGGGAAATCCATATTACTAAGTGTCATTTAATCATATGGACAGTGATGATATCACCCCCTGAGCCTAATGGAGAATAAACCTTGCCAAGAGTAGAGTATCAAGTTAAATGACAGGTGAGTGATATCAATCTTCACACTGAATAAAGGAAACATGTTTAAAGGCAGAATTAGAGTCTCAATTTTTCTAACTTTCCTCCAGCATCCCTCTTCCATGCTTTTTTTTAAAAAAAATAAATCAAATAGAAAAATACTTTTGTTTATGTGGTTATTGCTTGCATAGATTGAGAGAGGTGACCTTCAAGTCCTAAAAGCCTTCTCAGAAACTCAGAATCACCCAATTTAGCAGATCATCCAGTTCAAGCCTCTGTCCCTTCCTTAGATTTCCCATCAAAAACAGCATATGGTTATGACTGCAGGTATTTGAATTAAACAATGCATGCCATTAGAATCTTTAAAAAGAAATAAAGGTAGTATTCAAAGTACTTGAGTACTAAAGTATTCAAGGTATTTTATGAGACAGTATCAACTTCATAAATCATAAATCCTAGGTAGAATATATTGTAATTTGTGATAGACTGAACAGATACAAATTTAAAACAACATAATCTGGAATTTTAAAATGGCCATATTTAATTGAATTAAAATAGATTCCAAAAAGGGGAATCTGCTAGGATGCACGAGGGTTCCCTTATTATTTAATTAATGTGTCTGTATGTGAGAAATATCCCTTCCCCCACTTTGATTAGAAGTCAGCGTTACATAGAAGTTATATTTTTAGTTGGAATTATCCAGAATTTTACTTTGAAGATCAGTTACAATATAGTTGTAATTCTCTGTGAGAAGCAGAAAGCTCACCTGTGAGTGTGTTTACAAAAAGGGGTATGTATATACTAGGGAACTGATAGATGATGCACAGAATTGCAAGAATACTTTAGTATGGTAATAAAATCTAACTAGATGGATTATCATAAGAATATATATTTGAATGTATCATTTCAAACATGTTCTAGTAATGAGGTTGTGTGATCAAAAGAGCTTGGAGAGCAATGTTTTAGACAAAGCTCAGTAAGGTGCACTATCCACTGAAAGCTCTAGGTTATGTAATAAAAAGCTTATAGACTATGAGTTGGAAGAACAATTTATTCATTCATTTTTTCATTCATGCAAAACATTTAGATTGAATTATTTGATATTACTAGTATTTGCCTATTTCTGACTCTAGACAAAGGGTAATTTATGTGATTCAGTCTAATAGTTACCAAGTGTCTTTTATAGGGAAGAAACATGTTATCTATTGCAAGGAACACAAAGAGAGCTATGCCTCCAAAAGATAACAGAGATTTATAAAATCTGTACAGAAATAAATATAATATGCTAAAATTGTGCAGTACTGAGGAGAGAGAATGTTGAGGAATGACTCTGGTCTCATATTCTTCATTGCTTTCTTTTCTGGATTTAGCCATGTGATTTACCATGTTGTACATATCTTTTTCTTAGTATGGCTTCCCTGGTGGCTCAGATGGTAAAGAATCTGCATGCAACCGGGAGATCCAGGTTCTATCCCTGGGTTGGAGAAAGGAATGGCTACCCATGCCAGTATTCTCGCTTGGAGAATTCCATGGACAAAGGAGCTTAGCAGACTACAGTCCATGGGGTTATAAAGAGTTGGACATGGCTGAGCAATTAAGAATTCTTAGTATGAAGACAATTATTATATTTCTCAGACCTAACAATTAGAAAAGGCAGGAATTTATTAAAGTTCTACCATCACAAAATGGCAGCAGCTTTAGGGCTGAGTTCATAGCTATGTGGGCGCTTTAGACAAACACTGTGAAACATGGCTTTGTTAAAACCTTTTCTCTGTTTGATTTCTAAATATGCCTGTGATAAGCCCATAAAACATGCTGAACTTCTTACAGGAGAGTAAGTACTATAATAAAAATAAGTATCCTTTCCTAAGCTATTCAAAATCTGTTTCACTTATTCTCAAAAAAAAAAAAAAATTCAGATTTAGTCAATCAGTTTTGTCTGAAACCACAAACATAGGCAAGAAAGGGCAACTGAGGAATGCTTATCTGTGTTTAACAATTTGAAACCTCATGCTTCTGTTGACTAGATAAATTATAAAATTTAAACATGTCTTTGGGTGCAAACTATATTTAAACTATATTCTTTTGAAGTAATTATCTACTTTTTTTTTTTATAGTTCCTACTACATAAAAGGCAGTCTTCTATCCACCTGGTGTATATTTTTTTAATTTTAAAAATAATTTTTAATTGGAGTATAATGGCTGTACAATGTTGTGTTAGCTTCTGCTGCACAACATCGTGAATCTACCATATGTATACATATATCCCCTCCCTCTTGAGCTTCCCTCCCACCCCACATCCCACTCCTTTAAGTTACATCCCAGAGTACCAATCTGAGCTCCCTGCACTATATAGCAGCTTCCCCCTAACGGTCTATTTTACACATAAAATGAAGTGAAGTGAAAGTCTCTCAGTCATGTCAGACTCTTTGCAACCCCATGGACTATACCAGTCCATGGAATTCTCCAGGCCAGAATACTGGAGTGGATAGCCTTTCCCTTCACTATGGGATCTTCCCAACCCAGGGATCAAACCCAGGTCTCCTGCATTGCAGGGGGATTCTTTACCAGCTGAGCCACCAGGGAAGCCCAAGAATACTGGAGTGGGAAGCCTATTCCTTCTCCAGCAGATCTTCCTGACCTAGGAATCGAACTGAGGTCTCTTGCATTGCAGGCGGAATTTTTAACCAACTGAGCTATCAGGGAAGCCCATAGTAGTATATAAATTTCAATGTTATTCTCTCATTTCATCCCACCCTCTCTTTCCCCAACTGTGTCCACAAGTACATTCTAGACATCTGCAGCTCTATTCCTGCCCTGCAAATAGGTTCATCTGTATCATTTCTAAAAAGTTCATACACATGCATTAACATATGATATTTTTCTCTTTCTGACTTACTTCATACTGTATGACAGACTCTAATTATCTACATTTAACTCAAATATTAGTTATCCCTAAAAGAGCCCCTTAGATAGTCACTTTCCTCTGACTTGACTTCACATTGCCCCCAAAAGAAATACAAATATGACATGAATGCTTATAAACATGTTTTACCTGTCACAATTTTTAGATTTAAAATTATTATTTTTTCATCTAGCAGGATTGAATACAAAAAACAATAAATATCTAATAACAACTCATATTATTCATAAGCTATTAATTGAATGCTAGGTCTAGCAACCATAAACCTACCTCCTTTTCAAGAATCTCTTCATGAAATACAGATATATTCCTCTCCACACTCAATTTATCGCTGCTCCTCTGCACACATGTCACAGTCGTCATCTCCTTCCACTCTGTGATTTAGTTGTCTATATGTTTATTTGTCCTAGTGGGTTAGGAGACAGTGCAGATTCATACCTTATTTGTTTCTGTTGCTCCATAGAAACTAACACAGCTTTTGCCAGATTTTGTCATGGAATAAATGTTTCTTGAACGAAATTATAAAACATTACTGAAGAAATAAACAGCTTACAACAAAAAACAGTTAAAAACCCCACAAAAAGAAACAAATAAACAAAAGGTCTCTTTCACACTGAGGCACAGAATGAAACCTAGAAGTGGATGGTGATGAAAGACCACCGCGATCATAAGGAAGCAAACCCAGAAGCTACGTACGTCTGCTTTACATTTGGGTCCCCTAAGTGAAGAATTTACCTTGCTACGCAGCTCCACATGTAAATTCCTACTACAGCTGAATGTGATTCCTGTCAAATCTTTCCCTTTGACTAAACTCTGTCCTGTGTACTGAAACATCTTCCATATGCTTATCTCCTTCACATTATGGATCATTTGAACATTGAAGTTAGATTTACAGTAGTGTTTTTAAAGCAAATCCATTCTTCTAAAAGTAACTTGAGATGAAAAACACCTCAATACAATCAATTCATGATTCAGAGAAAAGTAAATTACACCACAGTATTTTTTTCATAGTATTTTTTAAATTCAATAAAGTACCACCACACGAACCTTATACTTTCATGCGAGGTACAATTCCCAAGTGCACATATTTACCTAAAATGTTTAGAACTGCTATTACACTGCTATGATATCCTGAATTTTGCTTGTTATTGAAAAGAAAAATTCATGAATATAGAAATACTATTTATAATTTAAGCACATTTTTGACTGTAAAATTTGACTTAAAAATGCAAATTCATAAAGACAGAGTAATAGGAAAAATGTACAGTAAAAGCTTCACATGGGATGAAAATAAGCTTTTAAATCTTTCTTCAAAATAGCTAAATGTTGAAAACATCAAGATTTGTCAAACTTACTTTTGTAACAGTAAGTTTTAACTCAGCTAGAGCTGAAGGTTGAATTCGAGTTTTACTTTGTTTGGGGTGGTGGGGAAGAAAGGGAAGAAAACCTTTTATTAGCTAATATTAACTTCCTGTCTCCAACATTCTTAAATATGGGCCCCGTAGAAAAGAATTTGAATGTATTTCAGAAACACGATCTTTCTGATGGACTTAGGAGGATGGAATTATGACATCAGAATACCAGGAAGACGGCAAGACTCTCAAGGAAAATTGTGAGGAAAGGAGTAAGAAGACATCCAGTGGAGATGGGCTGGTTGACGTGGAAGAGCAAGAGCAGGGTGCCAGAATGTGTTGTGCTCAGCCCCACCAGGACCCAACCTGTGTCCCTCAGTGTCACCCTATGGCTGCTCTCTCCCTTGGAGAAAACAGTTTCGTGCGATTGGAAAACTATATACCTGGGGGAGCACCCTATATACCTGTGGGCTTCTCTCTTAATTAGCAGGACAAGAAGAGGAGGTTACACAACACAGGAGACTGACAAATGCCCCAAAGCTCTAGCATGCTAGGAAGAGAGGGACAGTAGAAGTAGTGATGCCCCCCCAGATGTATGACTTGCAGAGCTGAGGGGGCACCGAGGACCACACAGGAAGGCAGCCCCAGACTACATTTGTTTATCCATGGTAGTTCCCATCATCTCAAGAGAGACAGAGCAGAAAAGAAGAAGAAAAAAGCCTCTGAACAACATAAAATCATCCCAAAAAGACAACAGGATTTGTGAGAAAAAAATAATCGCATGCTTCAAAGAATAATTCATTAGTTCATTGATCAAACTGAAAAAGCTTGTGCACTGGCTAACGCTGTCTATGAAATGAAAGCACTGCAAATCATAACACTAAAAATTATGAACCAAAATTACAAAGCGAGGAAGGAAAAAAAGGCAATAGGAAGGAGCAACAAGGTACAATAATTACTCTTTCAGCAGAGATATGCTAGAGATATACTTTACGTCCAATAAAGTAGACAGAAGAGCACTCTAACAGATCTTTCATACATGAAAAAAGCACAAAGGATTCAGTCGTCCTAAAGAGAGAATTTTTACAACACACTAATCCTGTCACTACCATTTATTAGGTACCAGATATGTACCTCTCAATGCATATCTCCTATTTCATTTGATTACTGAGATAGTATTAATACCCTCTTTTTACAGTTGAGTAAGCTGAACTGTGGGTAAATAAATTGTCCATGGTCACAAAACTGTTGAACAGAAGAGCCAGAAATCAAGCCCAGATGTGTTGCTTCAAGCCAGTGTCCTTCCAGATACCAACACTTTACTCTCTTTATAGGTAATCTGAAAATCTCAGGAAAAGTAGATCATAATTAACAGAATGCAATACTTACGGTCACAATAAAATAAATTTTAGAATGCAGACAAGATATGTGTCTGTGGATGTGTATGTGTATACCACATCAACAAACACATTTTAAGAAAGCAAGGAAAGATGTAATGCATTCAGAAGTAATTTCATCAATAAAATAATATGAAACAAAATGTCTACATTTACAAAAACAAGTCAACAATCACCTAGAAAATTCAGTAAAACAGTCTATTGCTAGTTTGTTTAAAGGCATTATTGCATGGTAGAAATACTGAGTGTGACTATATTCTCAATAGCAAACACAGGATTCAAATATATTATCTCTTATTAGGGGATAATAATGACCATAAAAAATGAAAATTTCAGTTCCAACAACTATAAATCCTAGTTAAAAACAGAAAGGAACTGTGCCCCTATTTCCTAAAAGTTTTAATTGAAGGTATCTGATGGTCCCTTATCAACCATGAAAAGATTCCTCAACCAACTCCTCCACCTTCAGTGGGACAAAATAATAAGAATGCTTCTTGCAGCCTCCTTTCATTCAGAACCATAGGCTTATGCAGCCCAAAATAGAGGGAGCCAGAGGTTAATTCTTTCTCATCATTAGAAAACATGTATTTATTCCCTATGGTGGAAGAGAAAATTTTAGCCCAAAAGAATGAATTCCCTGCAGAGAAGTGTGAAGTAGCAAGTGTTCAGGAATTCAGCTCTAGTTCAAAATCTCAGTTACAACCTGAAATGAGTAGAATTTGGGTACAAAACAAGATAGGGATGGAAAAGAACATATTATGTGTTAAAGCAAGGAATTTACAAAACAGTGAAAAAAAAACAAAGTTTTAACAACTAAATCTAAATGTAGGATCTGCTGTATTCTTTTTTAATTTTGACCCTTCCCTTGAAGACTGCAGTTTCCTTCTGAAAAAAATTTTTTTCTGAATTAACTCCAAATGCAATGAATAACAAAACTTAAAAAGTAGAATAATGCAGTAGTCCTTTACCATTTTATAATATGGAATACTTGGAAATCTGGTAAAAGATAAATTTTTCTTCCCAGAATAATGTTTAAAAATTTATTTTAAAAACCCACAGAATTTCAAAGGAACCAATATATAGTCATCAATATTTTAAATGAATCAAATTTGTAAGGTAACATTTTATGTGTCTATTAGAGCATTAAGTAACAAAATTCAAGCACCAATAATTTCAAAATAGAGATTACTTAAAATGATATTTGAGATGCCTGCCGCAACTCAGGAAAAGTTTTTAATTTCTATAGGTAATGATGTCACAATTAAAGTTACTTCTAGTGTTTATAGTGCTTAAATTCATAATTAAAGGAAATGCTATAATTTAGCAGAGGATACTGAATTTGTCAATAAAGTCTTAAGAGTTTACTTTAAATATCTGGAATAATATGCTGACAAAGTGAATTAAACATAAGAGTTGCAGAAAATTTATTCAACCCCATTTTGTAAAAGTCTGAAATTTATAGATTCTTTCAGGAAAAAAAAAATAACAAAAAACTTCCTAGCTATAAAATGGTAACTATCAGCTTTAGTTCATTGACATTCAAGCATTCCATGCTCTCTTCTTTGAATTGTATGCCTTAAAATCACAGAAAAATCCATTTGCCAAAACAAAAAATAACAAACATCATTTTACTAATAAAAGGTATACTTAATAATCTGGCCAGGTTTCAATATTTATCTGGAGTATTCTTTATTTCTTTTTTCTGCTGACTATAGGTACAATAAATTTGCTTTTAGTTTAGAAACTAAAAAACAAACCAAAATGAAACAAACAACCAAAAAAAACCAAAGTGTAACTCAGGGCTTCTCTGGTGGCTCAGACAGTAAAAAATCTGCCTGTAATGTGAGAGGTGTGCTTCAATTCCTGGGATGGGAAGGTCCCTGAAGAAGGGAACAGCACCTGATGCAAAGAACTGACTCATTTGAAAAGACCCGGACGCTGGGAAAGATTGAGGGCAGGAGGAGAAGGGGACAACAGAGGATGAGATAGTTGGATGGCATCAGGGACATGCGTTTGAGTAAACTCCAGGAGTTGGTGATGGACAGGGAAGCCTGGCACGCTGCAGTGCACGGTGTTGCGAAAAGTCGGACCAATTGAGTGACTGAACTGAGCCCACTCCAGGATTCTTGCTGGAAAAAGCCCATGCATAGAGGAGACTGGTGGGCTACAGTCCAGGGGTCTCAGAGGTCTCAGACCTTGACCTGTGATTTCTCATCTGAAGGTCTTTGGTTCAGTTCAGTTCACTTCAGTCAGCCAGTCGTGTCCGACTCTTTCCAACCCCATGAATTCCAGCACGCAAGGCCTCCCTGTCCATCACCAACTCCCAGAGTTCACTCAAACGCACATCCATCGAATAGGTGATGCCATCCAGCCATCTCATCCTCTGTCGCCCCCTTCTCCTCCTACCCATAATCCCTCCTAGCATCAGAGTCTTTTCCAGTGAGTCAACTCCTCACATGAGGTGGCCAAAGTACTGGACTTTCACCTTTAGCATCATTCCTTCCAAAGAACAACCAGGACTGATCTACTTTAGAATGGAATGGTTGGATCTCCTTGCAGTCCAAGGGACTCTTGAGAGTCTTCTCCAACACCACAGATCAAAAGCATCAATTCTTCAGCACTCAGCTTTCTTCACAATCCAACTCTCACATCCATACATTACTACTGGAAAAACCATAGCCTTGACTAGACGGACTTTGTTGACAAAGTAATGTCTCTGCTTTTGAATACGCTATCTAGGTTGGTCATAACTTTCCTTCCAAGGAGTAAGTGTCTTTTGATTTCATGGCTGCAATCACCATCTGCAGTGATTTTGGAGCCCCCCCAAAATAAAGTCTGACACTGTTTCCACTGTTCCCCCATCTATTTCCCATGAAGTGATGGGACTAGATGCCATGATCTTAGTTCTCTGAACGTTGAGCGTTAAGCCAACCTTTTCATTCTCTTCTTTCACTTTCATCAAGAGGCTCTTTAGTTCCTCTTCACTTTCTGAAATAAGGGTAGTGTCATCTTCATATCTCAGGTTATTGAGATTTCTCCAGGCAATCTTGATTTCAGCTTGTGCTTCTTCCAGCCCAGCATTTCTCATGATGTACTCTGCATATAAGTTAAATAAGCAGGGTGACAATATACAGCCTTGACATACTCCTTTTCCTATTTGGAACCAGTCTGTTGTTCCATGTTCAGTTCTAACTGTTGCTTCCTGGCCTGCATACAGGTTTCTCAAGAGGCAGGTCAGGTGGTCTGATATTCCCATCTCTTTCAGAATTTTCCACAGTTTATTGTGATCCACACAGTCAAAGGCTATGGCATAGTCAATAAAGCAGAAGTAGATGTTTTTCTGAAACTCTCTTGCTTTATCCACGATCCAGTGGATGTTGGCAATTAGATCTCTGGTTCCTCTGCCTTTTCTAAAACCAGCTTGAACACCTGGAAGTTCACGGTTCACGTATTGCTGAAGCCTGGCTTGGAGAATTCTGAGCATTACTTTACTAGCATGTGAGATGAGTGCAATAGTGCGGTAGTTTGAGCATTCTTTGGCATTGCCTTTCTTTGGACTTGGAATGAAACCTGACCTTTTCCAGTCCCATGGCCCCTGCTGAGTTTTCCATATTTGCTGGCATATGGAGTGCAGCACTTTCACAGCATCATCTTTCAGGATTTGAAATAGCTCAACTGGAATTCCCTCATCTCCACTAGCTTTGTTCGTAGTGATGCTTTCTAAGGCCCACTTGACTTCACATTCCAGGATGTCTGGCTCTAGGTGAGTGATCACACAATCATGATTATCTTAGTCTTGAAGATCTTTTTTTTTTTTTTTTTTGCATTTCTTCTGTGTATTCTTGCCACCTCTTCTTAATATCTTCTGCTTCTGTTAGGTCCAGACCATTTCTGTCCTTTATCGAGCCCATCTTTGCATGAAATGTTCCCTTGGTATCTCTAATTTTCTTGAAGAGATCTCTAGTCTTTCCCATTGTGTTTTTTCCTTTATTTCCTTGCACTGATCTCTGAGGAAGGCTTTCTTATCTCTTCTTGCTATTCTTTGGAACTCTGCATTCAGATGCTTATATTTTCCTTGTTTCCCTTGCTTTTCAATTCTCTTCTTTTCACAGCTATTTGTAAGGCCTCCTCAGACAGCCATTTTGCTTTTTTGCATTTCTTTTCCATGGGGATGTCTTGATCCCTGTCTCCTGTACAGTGTCATGAACCTAGATCCATAGTTCATCAGGCACTTTATCTATCAGATCTAGACTTTTAAATCTATTTCTCACTTCCACTGTATAATCATAAGGAATCTGATTTAGGTCATACCTGAATGGTCTAGAGGTTTTCCCTACTTTCTTCAATTTCAGTCTGAATTTGGCAATAAGGAGTTCATGATCTGTGCCACAGTCAGCTCCTGGTCTTGTTTTTGCTGACTGTGTAGAGCTTCTTCATCTTTGGCTGCAAAGAATATAATCAATCTGATTTTGGTGTTGACCATCTGGTGATGGCCATGTGTAGAGTCTTGTCTTGTGTTGTTGGAAGAGGGTATTTGCTATGACCAGTGCATTCTCTTGGCAAAACTCTATTAGCCTTTGGCCTGCTTCATTCCATATTCCAAGGCCAAATTTGCCTGTTACTCCAGGTGTTTCTTGACTTCCTACTTTTGCATTCCAGTCCCCTATAATGAAAAGGACATCTTTTGGGGGTGTTAGTTCTAAAAGGTCTTGTAGGTCTTCATAGAACCATTCAACTCAGCTTCTTCAGCATTACTGGTTGGGGCATAGACTTGGATTACTGTGATATTGAATGGTTTGCCTTGGAAATGAACAGAGGCCATTCTGTCATTTTTGAGATTGTATCCAAGTACTGCATTTCAGACTCTTTTGTTGACCATGATGGCTACTCCATTTCTTCTAAGGGATTCCTGCCCACAGTAGTAGATATAATGGTCATCTGAGTTAAATTCACCCATTCCAGTCCATTTTAGTTCGCTGATTCCTAGAATGTCGACATTCACTCTTGCCATCTCCTGTTTGACCACTTCCAATTTGCCTTGATTCATGGACCTGACATTCCAGGTTCCTATGCAATATTTCTCTTTATAGCATCCGACCTTGCTTCTATCACCAGTTACATCCACAGCTGGGTATTGTTTTTGCTTTGGCTCCATCCCTTCATTTTTTCTAGAGTTATTTCTCCACTGATTTCCAGTAGCATATTGGGCACCTACCTACCTGGGGCATTCCTCTTTCAGTATCCTATCATTTTGCCTTTTCATATGGTTCATGGGGTTCTCAAGGCAAGAATACTGAAGGGGTTTGCCATTCCCTTCTCCAGTGGACCACATTCTGTCAGACCTCTCCACCATGACCCGCCCGTCTTGGGTGGCCCCATGGGCATGGCTTAGTTTCATTGAGTTAGACAAGGCTGTGGTCCTAGTGTTATTAGATTGACTAGTTTCCTGTAATTATGGTTTCAGTGTGTCTGCCCTCTGATGCCCTCTCGCAACACCTACCATCTTACTTGGGTTTCTCTTTCCTTGGACATGGGGTATCTCTTCATGGCTGCTCCAGCAAAGCGCAGCCACTGGTCCTTACCTTGAATGAGGTGTATCTCCTCACTGCCGCCCCTCCAGACCTTGAACGTGGAGCAACCCCACGTGCAAGAAGCAGTGGCTTCACGGGTGCAGGAGGGCCAAGAGGAGCTACTCCACATTCTGAAGGTCTTAGACCTAATATTTCCTACAACTGAATCAGCATTCCTTCCTATCATAGAGGCTACAAAGCTGAAGCATTTTGGTAAAATAAACTCAAAGGTGATTTCCTCCACAAAGTCTTCTATAATTCTTCAGCTGGAAATTATCTCTGACTTATTTAAATAAATACTTTATACGTACTCCTCATATGGTAATTATATTCTAATTACTATTGTCCTAGGGAATTGGTGACTCCCTGGTAAAGAATCTGCCTGCCAATGCAAGAGATACAGGCAAGGCAGGTTTAACCCCTGGGTCAGGAAGATCCCCTGGAGGAGGAAATGGCATCCCACTCCAGTATTCTTGCTTGGAGAACCCCTTGGACAAAGGACCCTGGCGGGTTTCAGTCCATGGATTCACGAAGAGTCAGACACGAGTGAGCACACACATCTACTGTCTCTACTTGACTTATTGTTGAAATCAGAGATCTCAGTCTGGTACCCTATGAGCTAAACCCAGTGTGCAAGTGAATTTTGCTTGGCCCAAATATTTGTTTCATATAAAAAATACAAAATCATTTAAATCACGAATTTTTGGCTTCTCTTGGAAATACTGGGTCCAGATAAAAACAGTAGGCTGGAACTCAGGAGGGGTCACCCCAGTTTGCCTCTTAGGCCACTTCACTCATTTGTATTAGGTACTAAGCCCAGGTGGGCATTTGAATAGAATGCAATACTTAGTCAAAACTTTGGTATTCTTGAGGCAGCATCAGTCTTAATCATCTTCACAGCCTGCAATAGGCATTTGGTAATTTGTAGCTGTTCCTTCTTTCATGTGCCTCTCCACTCCTAGTTTGGTTCTCCTTTTACATTTGACTCTGACACCTCCTTTCCAGCAGGTTGCCAATATCCTGGGGCTGAGTGCAACAGCATCATCTGAGGTAATCAGGGTCAGGTTTCTGACTTCTTCCACATACCCCATAATGGAAATTTCGGGGTTTTGGTTTGGTCAGCTCAGATCCTTTCCTCTTTCTTCTGACACTCCCAACAATCTTTTTGGAACTACTCACCCCCACCCTCAGGCCTTCTGGTTGTCTATCTGACCTCCAGGAACATTCTTTATTTAAGCAAAAATAGTACCTTTTAAAAATTATACACTTTGATTTATTTATAAACATTTATTAAGTTCCTACCATGTATCAGTGGTTTTATCTTTTAACATATTACTTGTGCCAGTTATCTTTTAAATTATTACTTGTTCATCTGATCATTTATTACATCAGTTCAGTTCAGTTCAGTTGCTCAATCATGTCTGACTCCTTGTGACCCCATGAACTGCAGCACGCCAGGCCTCCCTGTCCATCACCGACTCCTGGAGTTCACTCAATCTCACACCCATCGAGTCGGTGATGCCGTCCAGCCATCTCATCCTCTGTCATCCCCTTCTCATCCTGCCCCCAATCCCTCCCAGCATCAGAGTCTTTTCCAATGAGTCAACTCTTCGCTTGAGGTGGCCAAAGTACTAGAGTTTCAGCTTTAGCATAATTCCTTCCAAAGAAATCCCAGGGCTGATCTCCTTCAGAATGGACTGATTGGATTTCCTTGCATTCCAAGGGACTCTCAAGAGTCTTCTCCAATACCACAGTTCAAAAACATCAATTCTTCGGCACTTAGCTTTCTTCACAGTCCAACTCTCACATCCATACATGACCCCTGGAAAAATCATAGCCTTGACTAGACAGACCTTTGTTGGCAAAGTAATGTCTCTGCTTTTCAATATGCTGTCTAGGTTGGTCATAACTTTCCTTCCAAGGAGTAAGTGTCTTTTAATTTCATGGCTGCAATCACCATCTGCAGTGATTTTGGAGCCCCCCAAAATAAAGTCTGGTACATATATACACATAAGACTGCTTTCATGGCAAGTTACTATTTCAGTATTGTGCAGCAGTGAGCAATATAAATACAATTTGTTCTCCCATGGAGCATATATTATAGCAGGTGAGAAAAACTTCAGACAAGTAGTTTTGAGCATACTAAGATGCTTCGATCATGACCGACTCTATGAGACTGTGGACTTGGCTCACCAGGCTCCTCTGTCCTTGGGGATTCTCCAGGCAAGAATACTGAAGTGTATTGTCATGCCCTCCTCCAGGGGATCTTCCCAACCCAGGGATCGAACCCGTATCTCTTATGTCTCCTGCATGGGCAGGCGGGCTCTTTCCCACCAGGTGCCAGCTGGGAAGGCCAAAACATGTAGTCAGTTAAGTCATTATTTAATAATTGTGGTAGATTTAACAACTGAAAAGAATTGAGAGCCAAAAAAGACTTTAAAACAAGAGGATTCTGAATGGTCAGGAAGGCTTCTGAGGAATCAACATTTTCACTGAGCTTTAAAGAATAGGTTCACTGGGTGAAGGAAGATGAGACAGTGTTCAGTGGGTGCAGAAAGTTGTCAGAATGGAAGGAATGGAGAATCTCAAAGTCCTGAGACAGAAAGAAACCTGGAACACGGAAAGGCACTCAGGAGAAGAGTGGCACACGGTAAAGCTGGAGAGGCAGCAGGGATTATGTTCTATAGGGCATCTTGGGATGTATCAAACACTTGATCATTACCCTAAGAACTGTAAGATATAATTAAATTGCATTAAATTAAAACAACATAGAGTTTTAAGTAAGGCAGTGACATGATAGATCTCTGTTTTCAAAAGTTCACTTTGGCTGCAATGCAGTGGCTAGATTAATGCAGAGAGTTCAGTGAACATCAACCACTGCATATTTTAACCCAGGCAAGAAATGTAAGTCACTTGAACTGAGCTTGTAACAATGAGAACTGGAAATAGGCAAATCAAGGAAGATTTGGAAATTAAAATGTATAACTGAGATAAAGAAGATGAAAAAAGACAGATGTTCAGCATATTTTCCTATTTTCTGACTCAAGCAATGGTTGAAGAAGTGCACCATTTACCAAGACAGAACACAAGAGGAAGGCTTGCTATGAAGGTGTGTGTGTGTGTAGTGCGTGTGGGGTGTGTGTGTATGTGGTGTATGAGAGAGGGGAGAAGAAAGGTATACTTTATTTAGTTACAGACATGTTAATCTGGAAACATGTATGAGATGTCTCTGAACTGGAAATATCAAGCTGGCTCTTGAATCTCTGAGCCTGCTATTCAGAATTGGTACCTCATCTGTTTACATCCAGGAGTTACTGGTCTTGAGAAACTCTGACATTAAATGGTCATATTTGAGGAGACAACCCTGCAGGGAATTCTGAAAGAAGAAATGAGAGTGATAGGAAGAAAAGATGAGGAAAAAAGAAAGTAGCCAGTGAGGTCAAATGCTGCTGAGAGATCAACAATAAAGAGGACTGAAAGATGTTATTTGATAAAATGTATTTTGGTGCAGAGTTGATGTGAAGCCGGACTGGAGTGGTTTGAAGAGTGAGTGAGAAAAGAAGACAGGGAACGTTGGATGTAAACAGGTCTTTTTTAACCTTGGGCTGTGAATGGCAGCAGACTAGTGTGGAGAATGAATGTGAGGTCAAGAGATTTCAAGGGTCCTCATACTATCAGAACATTTGAACCACAAGATATGCATTTTACAAACTACATTTTTTTCTCTTTTTAGGCTATATTTTGAGTTATTGAAGCTGATGGGAAAAAAAAGTTTGAAATAAATTTGAGGCAAAGGAAATCAAAACACTATTTCTGGAAATGAAGCACACTTATGAGCTATCAGTTTAAAAGTCTTGGACTAGGTGCCATATGTTTCTTCATGAATTCAACAAGTGCTGTATAAATGTTCTATATTATGCATGAATAAACAAATACATGGATTATAATTCCCTGTAGTCTCCAGATGATAATTCTGAACTTAAAAGCTTTGCCCATAGTGGTCTAGTGAAACAAAAGCCAAATTAGAAACTGCACTGACCACTGATGGTTGTCAGTATCTTCTGGAAGAGGAATTATCAGTAACTGAAGTCAACTACATTTCTTATAATTAAGACTAATTGGCAGTTTACAACACATATGCACCATTATAGGCCTCCTAATTATTACGTTTCTGATGTTGCTATTTTCCTGTTTTGCTGCCAATTACTCTTGTGTGTTATTTCTTCTCTTCAGTGAGCAAAGGAAACAAATTGTCTTCAATGGGGAATAATAAGTGAAGGAGAAAGAACCCCAGCCAAGACTGCCTTCTAGATACGCATTCAGAATTTCCCATGGTAAGATATCATAAAGTGAAAATTAGCAAGTATCAGATTTACAGTGCTGTTCTATGTAGCACCTTTGGAAATGGCATTACGTATTTCAGGATAATTAGAGACTGGTAAACCAACAAATTAATAAAGTATCCCCAGGTGGCCTCAAAAAGATAATGTGGTTCCTACAAAGTGACAAGCGTTCCCAGGGAGAACGGCATGCACTAAGAATGTCAGCTTCTGTAACAACTAAGTAAGCCAAATTGATGAACAATCTTAAAATATAAGTGAAAACAAATGGTTTAATTCAAAAAGTAAAATATTTTACACATTATTTTTATGTAAAGCATATTTATAGAAATCTTTCTCATGGGCAATTTTGCTTTTATAAATTATCAGATGACAAGAATAAGCCTTTGCACATTATCTCATGCTGTTCAGTATTTGGCTTGAAGCCCAGGAGAGGGTCATGCCTTTATAATGATGGAAAATGCAACTATAAAACAGCCAAGGAGTTTAGAAAGTGCCACTAAGCAAAGAGAAAATGAGGTTTACTGCTTTGCACACAGTAGGCACTCAGAAAATATTTGCTATTGGATATGTTCTATTCATTGCCAGATTGCTTAATTCTTATATATTTACTTAAGTAGGCTTTAACCAAGATTTTAAGTATCCAAGTTGTTGTGTAAAGGCCTTAATAGCTATGAAACTTCAGGCTAGTCATGTGAGGCACTTAAGTGTCAATTCTCTCATTGTAAATAGGGCTATTTTTATAAATATAATATGTATATATAATTATATTATACATATATATAATGTATATATGCAAACATCCATATCTTCTTGCATGTTAATTGTGGGAAAAAAGGAGATACTATACACAAGCTTCATAAATTGTAAAAGGTCTATAAAATTATATACAATTACTAAATATAATGTAATTCATGTACAATTCAGCTTTAGTTTATATAACTACAACAAACAGCAACTCAAATATAAGTAGGCTCTAAGACCTGAAGTGCATTTTAGCTTCTGCTGCTAACCTGCTCACTGCTTCCTCTAAATGTTTTAACATGAAACCTCTCTGTGAAGGTCATGTAAAAACTTATAAGTACTGCCAGAGGAGAGGATGTAGATTAAAATTCAGTGATGTGTGGCATTTGCTATTTCTCTTTCCCAGTTGTTCTACACTTAGTATTTATACGCTGTACCAAATTATTAATATCCCTCCTGCAGGTGACTTATTTCATAGAAAAAACAAAAACACCATATATTTTCCAGTATAAAGAATAAACTTAAATATTTGGCAACACACACTATACTTGAAACATAGGTGGGCACATGAAAAAAATATTAGCTAGAAAAGCTTATAGCCCTCTTGTGAAAAACCAAGAATTATAGTAACATCAGAGTAGTAGTTCATATTCCCTGGAAGCATTTATTAAATACACGACTTGACATGGCACAAACCTCAAATCAACTAAATTTGTGTCATTTAAGAGTTCACACACGAATAAAGGTATCACATCTCATTGAAATTACCCCCTTTAGACCTGGAGATTTATTTATATACTTTAAGAGATTTTGAGACATAAGATCCTCTCCTCCCAAGTCTCTAGGAAGATTGCCAAGAACAAGCTTAATGTTTATGGCTAAAAAAATTAATAATCACTTCTGAACACTGAAGAACAGAAATCCACTATTGATAACAGAGTTTGATTCCTGTCAAAATGAACTACTTATCACTGAAAAAGTTCCAACTTGCAAAAATATTTGTAGAAAAATTATTACAGTATGAGTTTAAAGTCATTAAATGTCTGGCAACCTCAAAGTCTAGGTCATGACAGGTATTATTAAACCAAGAATTAATGAAAGGATACAATGGTGCCATCTGTCATGGACTTGCAAACTGGGGGTACTCAGACTCACCGTCTTATTATTACAGGGCTATGACTCTACTAAGGCGTGAGGGTGCCCTGGGCAGTTGTTGTTGTTCAGTCACTAAGACATATCCAACTCTTTGCGACCCATGGACTGCAGCAGGCCAGGCTCTCCTAAGCCATGAGGAAGCCATTTGGAACTCTTCCAATCAATAGTCCTTAAGGATTGTTCAGCATTTAATTAATGAGCCAGGGGGAAGCCAACTTTCTTCTGATAAAAATTGTATAACTATATCTATTCTTTACACTAATTTGAGAATTTTTTTTCTGTGCACTTAACATAAAAAACTAATATTTTAAAAATTGTCTTCCATTCACGTTTTCTTCACACCTCTCAAAGCTGGAAAAAATCTAACGTTGAAAATCACTAATTATAGTGGTAAAATAAATAGCAAATAGTAAAAAGAACTATTGTCATATGATAAAGGAAAGCTTCTAAGTGAGAGAAGTAGGTGGGGAAAGTCCCCTCCAATTCTGGACTTTGGGTTTTGTTTTTATTTGCTTGTTTATTTTTAATATTTTCTAGGGTCTTACAAAATAATTATTACTAGACTTCTGAAGTCATCTTATTTCCTTTTCACAACTCTGAAATATCTAATTGGAAGAGTTAAACCTGGAGGACATCAGCTGAGAAGTTGGGTACATACTCAAGATTATCACTGAAATGCAACAGATATTGTCTTTGGTGTCCACCCCAAATCAAGCTTTGTATTTGATGTCGGAATAACCAAGAACCTCTATGAAACTCACAGGACAGCAAGAAAATAAGAACCTTTATGACACTCACAGTATAGCAAGAAATAGAGACAAGGAAAGAACATAAATAAGGCTTTCTGAGGGAACAATGACAAAGTCAGAAAACAAAAATCCTTTATCCAGAGAAAATGTATTTAATGGAGAACAGTGCCCTCACAGCACTATATAACTTTCTTTTTCTGCTGTTTTGGAAGTACTTGGTACTCTTTACTAAAAGAGATGAAAAAAAAACAAAAAAAGAAAAGATGAGAAAAAGAAAAAAAAAAAAAAAAACTGCTGGTAGAGTAACAGAAGCCCCAGGACTTCAAAATCTCAGTGTGGATTAGGAAGGGATTTAGTAATTAATAAAGATTAAAAGACATCTAGCTAAAACAAGAAATCGTGTTTCTTTAACTCTTACTCTACTTAAGTATATATCCTGTTTAAACATGAATAATATTAATAGCTATATCAATCTATTTTTACCTATTCTCACAAAGAAAAATCTTTTATTCTTTCCTCTGCCAGCCACATTTATGTTCATATTTCAAACTCACAATCAAAACATCTCTGTTAATTGGGATGAGATAACATCCGAATGGCTAGTCTGTCCCTGACTGAAGAAACCACATAGCTAATCTCTCCACTGCTCACAATTTCAATGCATCACAGATTTTTCAGTGTTTGGCTAAAAGTATTCATTTATTTGATATCTATCACCTAATTGGTTCCAATTTTCAGGAAAATAGAGAAAAATAAAATTTAGTACATGTGTATATATCTTCAATTTAGTCCTGTTCACCTGTAGTATATGCTGCCTTCTTGATGAGTATAAATTTCAACATTTTGTAAGCTTACATAAAATTACATTTTTATTTGTATCAAATGGGAAAGTATTTGTTGATCTAAACTTTATCTGTCCCCAGTATCCCAGAATACTCTGGAAGTCTGCTATTGAAACTTCTTGAATGAGCAGGCATTATTTTAAAGCCCATAATACAGAAACCCAGGCCCACCCAAGACTTTCTGAACCAAAACCTTCTTGTGACAGAATCTTCAGTTAATTTACATGTACATTAAAATTTATGAAAAACTGTTCTAAGAACTTTGTGAGTATTGTTACAGATGAGCACTTACCAAGATATTTTACAACTGTCTCAATTGCCAGGTTAAGATAACTACTGAGGGACTGCAAGCAGTGACAGTTATGGGCTAAAAAAATAAAATAATATTACAATTTCAATAAAGTAGGAAGTTTAGTTTAGCTCAAATTTTGTGTTAAATCAAAATTTACTAACAGCATGACAAAAAATTTTAAGTGAAGGTATACCTAATTATAGACTAGTTAAATAGTTGATAGCAATTCAGTTTAGTAATTTGCTGTTTATTGCAAAGTATTTAGTTAAGGACTGGACAGTGGTAAAGATGAGGGATGAAAGAGTACATATCCTACACAAGCAAAGACAGGAACTATATCTTTGCATCCAGATACTCAGAACAATACAGACACACCATAGGCGATCAATAAAGGACTGATTAAAGAACACAGAATGACAAACATATGGTCTCTATTCTCAAAGAGAGAGAACAGAATCGTTTTAGGAAGAAACATAAGAAGAGACATGAAAATATAAAAATCCAAGTATAATTGGTGGCACAAAATCCATGGAAGTTGAGAGGAGATGAAAACAAAAGCATAGATAGATCTGTCTACTAAAAAAAAAAAAGTCTAGAATTGTGAACTTTGAAATTGGAGGGAAGCAATTAATTTTACAGCGAGAATCTGCAACACGGAGAAATAACAAAATGGCAGAAAGGTAATTAATTAAGTAATGAAAACAAACTTTATTGGAATTCATTGTAAATTAGGAGGGAAAGTATGGTGAGGAGAAAAAAGGAAAGGGCAAAAGAGAAAGAGTAAAAATAAGTAGGGCTGAACCAACACCAAACTGTGACAAGGAAAGACATTTAAAAGGAAAGATAGGGTACACGTACAGCTGTCATAAATAATGTAGGTACTACAAAAAGAAGGGATACAATATTTCTTAATTGCTATCCAGAGATAAGGAAAAGCCTGCCATAGGATCCAGGAAAAGTTAATTATATACTCAAGTTAAATGGCAGGCAAAATATGTACTCTGTAACTAAGAAAATGTGCCTGGGTGTTTTGTAACAAGTATAAAGAAAAAGGAGTGGATGTAAAATCAACTAAAATCTCAATCACTGCTTTACACCAAAGATGGCTGTTCTAACAATAATAGAGTGGAGTTAGGTTCAATATAGAATTCTTTTTATCCAGAAGATCATGCAATACCTTTGTAATTAAATTATCTACTGATGGCATAGACATAAAACATCTATGAAGACAAAAAACCATCATCAACCCACTGATCTACCAGCAGTCTCAGAAGCAAGGCACAATTTTAAATTCTATATCAGATATAAAGAAAGTAGAGCCTGTGGCAGGGTCTCAATCCTTGGGTCATTTCTGGCTAGGTAACTATAAAAGAAATTATGACTGCACTTCACTGATAATAAATATATGCAGATAATGATTTTCCTTATTGTTCAGTTGCCAGAAAGGCAATGCCAAAGAATGCTCAAACTACTGCACAACTGCACTCATCTCACACCCTAAAGAGTAATGCTCAAAATTCTCCAAGCCAGGCTTCAGCAATATGTGAACCGTGAACTTCCACATGTTCAAGATGGTTTTAGAAAAGGCAGAGGAACCACATATCAAATTGCCAACATCTGCTGGATCATTGAAAAAGCAAGAGAGTTCCAGAAAAATATCTATTTCTGCTTTATTGACTATGCCAAAGCCTTTGACAGTGTGGGTCACAATAAATTGTGGAAAATTCTGAAAGAGATGGGAATACAATACCACCTGACTTGCCTCGTGAGAAACCTGTATGCAGGTCAGGAAAAAACACTTAGAACTGGACATGGAACAACAGACTGGTTCCAAATAGGAAAAGGAGTATGTCAAGGCTGTATATTGTCACCCTGCTTATTTAACTTTTATGCAGAGTACATCATTAGAAACGCTGGGCTGGATAAAGCAAAGCTGTAATCAAGTCTTCTGGGAGAAATATCAATAAATTTAGATATGCAGATGATACCACCCTTATGGCAGAAAGTGAAAAAGAACTAAAGAGCCTCTTGATGAAAGTGAAAGAGGAGAGTGAAAAAGTTGGCTTAAAGCTCAACATTCAGAAAACAAAGATCATGGCATCTGGTCCATCACTTCATGGGAAATAGATGGGAAAACAGTGTCAGACTTTATTTTGGGGGGCTCCAAAATCACTGCAGATGGTGACTGCAGCCATGAAATTAAAAGACGCTTACTCCTTGGAACGAAAGTTATGACCAACCTAGATAGCATATTAAAAAACAGAGACATTACTTTGTCAACAAATGTCCGAATAGCCAAGGCTATGGTTTTCCAGTGGTCACGTATGGATGTGAGAGTTGGGACTACAAAGAGGGCTGAAGGGCAGAAGAATTGATGCTTTTGAACTGTGGTGCTGGAGAAGACTCTAGAGAGTCCCTTGGACTGCAAGGAGATCCAACCAATCCATCCTAAGGGAAATCGGTCCTGGGTGTTCATTGGAAGGACTGATGTTGAAGCTGAAACTCCAGTATTTTGATCACCTGATGAGAAGAGCTGACTCATTTGAGAAGGCTGATGTTGGGAAAGAGTGACAGCAGGAGGAGAAGGGGACGACAGAGGACGACGTGGTTAGACTGAATGGACATGCTGCTGCTGCTGCTGCTGAGTTTCTTCAGTCGTGTCTGACTCTGTGCGACCCCACAGATGGCAGCCAACCAGGCTCCCCCATCCCTGGGATTCTCCGGGCAAGAACACTGGAGTGGATTGCCATTTCCTTCTCCAACGCATGAAAGTGAAAAGTGAAAGTGAAGTTGCTCACTCGTGTCTGACTCTTCAGCAACCCCATGGACTGCTGCGCACCAGGCTCCTCCGTCCATGAGATTCTCCAGGCAAGAACACTGGAGTGGGGTGCCACCAGTTTGGGTAAATTCCAGAAGTTGGTGATGGACAGGGAGGCCTGGCATGCTGCGGTTCATGGGGTCACAAAGAGTGACACGACTGAGTGACTGAACTGAACTGAACCTGGTTATTAGTTAAGAAAATAGTTTTCTCTGCATTCAAAGAGAAAACTTTCAAATAAAATCCATAATGGTGGCTTCCATTAGTTCACATAATAATCACATAGTAAACATTACTTTTATTATGATTATTATTAATATATCTGAAGATGACTGAAGATGATGTCTCTGATTATAAGTTTAGAGTTCATATTTGCAAGAATGAGATGGAGATGGCTGGGTATGGGTGTTATATATAGGATAGATTTATTAAGGAGAAAGTAAAAGGAAACAAACACATACAAATCCTCCTTACTAAGTGAGATGGAAGTCTACTTCTAAACCCACATGGATTTCTTCCAATTTATAGCATAAAAACATTTTAAAAAGATACGTTAAACAACAAAAGTTGAAAGTTTAAAACAGTTTATTAGCAAAACCCCCAAGGGCAAAATAAGAGTTTTAAAACCTATTACAGAAAAAGAAGAAAAGATAATTTTAAAAAGAAAGAGTTAATATATAAAACCAATAATACAAATTAGAAAAATTTTACTGATTATTATAATAGTAATAAAATGGTTAATAATATAGAACTGAAGTTTTATGGAAAACACTATAAAATAAATAAACATTATATAAATTAAGTACAAAATAATATAAAGTATTTTGAAATTTTAAAAGACACAAGTTTCTAAAAGGCAGAAACTTTAAAAAATACTCAGCAGAAGTTCCGTTATGTTTTCAACTCTAGGCTTGAGGCCCTTGGTTAAAAAAAAAAAAAAAAAAAACTAATAGCCCATCAAAGAAGAAAGAAAAAATAACACAGAAATTTGAGCTGGAGCCCAAAAAAGTTTTAGTTCTATCCAAGCAAGTAAGTCAATAAAAACAAAAATAATAAACTTCAAAGGATTATAATAAAGCTCAAAGACTCTACAATGTAACATTCACAATGTACAGTATATATCTAAAACGGCTCAGCCTATGAAAGACCAAGAAACACAAACTATTCTCAAGAAAATAATGAAGGCCAATGCTCCAATGATCTTGAGGCTGAAATCAGCAGAATTTAATGAAGTCCTATCACCATGAGCAAAGTAAAGAAAATATATTCAAATAAAATCAAAGAATTCTCAGAAAAAAGCAACTACTGAAGATAACTAATAAAATATGGAATTGAAAATAAAATATTTGAAATAAAACAATTCATTTCATCGTACCCTGGAGACAACATATACAATCTGAAAAACAGAAAGAAAAATATTTTTAAACAGAGAGCTTTATGGACCTCAGGGATGATATCTAAAGGTCTAGTATACATATAAGAGTCTTGAAAGGACTGAAGGACAAACAAGGGGCACAAAATATAACAAGAGTTGATGGCCAAACACTGCACAATTTAGTAAAAGATATAAATTTACCTATTAAAGAAGTTTACAAACAATACGTAGGATATATACGAAAAAGAAAAACACAACTAGGCACATAACAATACAAATTATAAATCAAACCTACAAAGAGAAAAAAAAGTCTTGAAAGCAGATACAGACAAAGGACATATTATGTTCAAGTCAGTTTTCATTCCAGTCCCAGAGAAAGGCAATGCCAAAGAATCTTCAAACTACCTTACAATTGTGCTCATCTCACATTAGCAAAGTAATGCTCAAAATTCTCCAAGCTAGGCTTCAACAGTACATGAACCAAGAATCTCCAGATGTTCAAGCTGGATTTAGAAAATGAAGAGGAACCAGAGATCAAACTGCCAACATCCACTGGATCATAGAAAAAGCAAGAGAATTCCAGAAAAACATCTATGTCTGCTTCATTGACTACGCAAAAGCCTGACTGTGTGGATCACAACAAACTATGGAAAATTCTTAAGACATGGGAATACCAGACCACCTGACCTGCCTCCGGAGAAATCTGTATGCAGGTCAAGAAGCAACAGTTAGAACCAGACATGAAACAACAGACTGGTTCCAAACTGGCAAAGGAATACATCAAAGCTGTATATTGCCACCATGCTTATTTGACGTATATGCAGAGTACATCATGCAAAATGCTAGACTGGATGAAACACAAGCTAGAATCAAGACTGCAGGGAGAAATATCAATAATCTCGGATATGTACATAACACTATCCTTGTGTCAGAAAGTGAAGAGGAACAAGAGCCCCTTGATGAAGAGGAGAGTGAAAGAGGAAAGTAAAAAAGCTGGCTTAAAGCTCAACATTCAAAAAACTAAGATCATGGCATCCAATCCCATCATTTCATGGCAAATAGATTGGGAAACAATGGAAACAGTGACAGACTTTATTTTCTTGGGCTCCAAAATCACTGCAGATGGTGACTGCAGCCATGAAATTAAAAGACGCTTACTCCTTGGAAGAAAAGTTATGACCAACCTAGATAGCATATTCAAAAGCAGAGACATTACTTTACCAACAAAGGTCTGTCTAGTCAAAGCTATGGTTTTTCCAGTAGTCATGTATGGATGTGAGAGTTGGACTATAAAGAAAGCTGAGTGCCAAAGAATTGATGCTTTTGAACTGTGGTGTTGGAAAAGACTCTTGAGAATCCCTTGGAGTCCCAAGGGGGTCCAACCAGTTCATCCTAAAGGAAATCAGTCCTGAATATTCATGTGAAGGACTGATAAAGCTGATACTCCAATACTTTGGCCACTGATGTGAAGAACTGACTCATTGGAAAAGACCCTAATGCTGGGAGAGAGTGAAGGTGGGAGGAGAAGGGGAAGACAGAGGATGAGATGGTTGGATGGCATCACCAACTCAATGGACGAGTTTGAGTACTCTCCAGGAGATGGTGATGGGACAGGAAAGCCTGGCGTGCTGCAGTCCATGGGGTCACAAAGAGTTGGATGTGACTGAGCAACTTAACTGAACTGATAACTAAATGATAGTGGGGGTAAGGATAGCTTGATCTTTATGGATTCCAGATTTCTTCCTTTTTTGTGTGTATGTGAAGTGATATAATATTAACTATAATTAGACTACAATATGAGTTTCCCAGGTGGTGCCACTGGTAAAGAACCTACTTGCCAAGGCAGGAGAGAAGAGATTAAGATTTGATCCTGGAAAATCCCCTGGAGAAGGGCATGGTTTCCGACTCCAGTATTCTTGCCTGAAAAATCCCACAGATAGAGAAGCCTGCCTGGCTACAGTCCATAGCATCTCAAAGAGTCAGACCCAACTGAAGTGAGTTAGCATGCATCCATGCACAGACTACAATACACTGAAGAGTTATATGGAATCCCTACAGGAACTGCAAGAAAAGGAAAAATGGTACAGTAAAAAATTAATTTAAAAAAATCTCTAAAAGTATTTTAAATAATCTAGAAAGCCATAAAAAGGAAAAAGAAAATCAAAAAAGAAGACATGAACAGAAAAATAATAAAAATAATATGCACAGATTCATGTGATAAAAATTGCATGAAATGATAATGGACTAGTATACATTTTAATTAAAGGCAGACTTTCTCAAAATGCATTAAAAAAGAAAGGAAGCGCACAGCAGCCACAAAAAGATACATTTTAAGTATAAAGATACAGTTCAACTCTCTGACATAAATGACAGCAAGATCCTCTAGGAACCACTTCCCAGAGTAATGGAAATAAAAACAAAAATAAACAAATGGGACCTAATTAAACTTAAAAGCTTTTGCACAACAAAGGAAACTATAAGCAAGGTGAAAAGGCAGACTTCAGGATGGGAGAAAATAATAGTAATCGAAACAACTGACAAAGAATCACTCTCCAAAATGTATAAGCAGCTCATTCAGCTCAATATCAGAAAAATGAAAGACTAAAGCAAAAAATGGGCCAAAGAATTAGACAGCCATTTCTCTACAGCAGACATACAGATAGTTAATAAACACATAAAAAGATTCTCAACATCAGTCATTATCAGAGAAATGCAAATCAAAACCACAATGAGGCACCGGCTCACGCCAGTCAGAAAAGCTGTCTTCAAAAAGTCTACAAACAATAAATGCTCAAGAGGGTGTGGAGAAAATGGAATCCTCCTACGCTGTTGGTGGGAATGCAAACCAGTACAGCCACTATGGAGAATATGTGGAGATTCCTTAAAAAACTGGAAACAGAACTGCCAAACGATCCAGCAATCCCATTGCTGGGCATACACACCAAGGAAGCCAGAACTGGAAGAAACACATGTACCCCAATGTTCATTGCAGCACTGTTTACAATAGCTAGGACATGGAATCAACCTAGATGTCTATCAGCAGACGAGTGGATAAGTAAGTTGGGTACATATACACAATGGAATATTACTCAGCTATAAAAAACAACACATTTGAGTCAGTTTTAATGAGGTGGATGAAACTGGAGCCTATTATACAGAGGGAATCAGGTCAGAAAGAGAAACACCAATACAGTATATTAATACATATATATGGGATTTAGTAAGACAGTAACAATGACCCTATATGCAAGACAGCAAAAGAGACAACAGACGTAAAGAACAGACTTATGCACTATGCGAGAGAAGATGAGAGTGGGGTGATTTGAGAGAATATCATTGACACATGTACATTACCATGATGACCAGTGCAAGTTCAATGCATGAAACAGGGCAATCAAAGCCAGTACTCTGGGATGACCCAGAGAGATGGGGTGGGGAGGGAGGTGGGAAGGGCATTCAGGATGGGACACATGTGCACCCATGGCTGATTCAAGTTGATGTATGGTAAAAAAGCACCACAATAATGTAAAGTAATTAGCCTCCAATTAAAATAAATTAAGTTTTTAAAAGATATAGTTCAAAGTGAAAAGCTATAAAAAGATATATAATGCAAGAGAATAATAGAATTATCCATATTCAGTTCAGTTCAGTTGCTCAGTCATGTCCGACTCTTTGCAATCCCATGAATCGCAGCACGCCAGGCCTCCATGTCCATCACCATCTCCCAGAGTTTACCCAAACTCATGTCCATCAAGTCAGTGATGCCATCCAGCCATCTCATCCTCTGTCATCCCCTTCTCTTCCTGCCCCCCAATCCCTCTCAGCATCAGGGTCTTTTCCAATAAGTCAACTCTTTGCATGAGATGGCCAAAGTATCGGAGTTTCAGCTTCAGCATCAGTCCTTCCAATGAACACCCATGACTGATTTCCTTTAGGATGGACTGGCTGAATCTCCTTGCAGTCCAAGGGACTCTCAAGAGTCTTCTCCAGCACCACAGTTCAAAAGCATCAATTCTTCAGCACTCAGCTTTCTTCACAGTCCAACTCTCACATCCATACACGACCACTGGAAAAACCATAGCCTTGACTAGACAGACCTTTGTTGGCAAAGTAATGTCTCTGCTTTTGAATATGCTATCTAGGTTGGTCATAACTTTCCTTCCAAGGAGTAAGCGTCTTTTAATTTCATGGCTGCAGTCACCATCTGCAGTGATTTTGGAGCCCAGAAAAATAAAGTCTGACACTGTTTCCACTGTTTCCCATCTATTTCCCATGAAGTGATGGCATCAGATGCCATACTCTTAGTCTTCTGAATGTTGAGCTTTAAGCCAACTTTTCACTCTCTACTTTCACTTTCATCAACAAGCTCTTTAGTTCTTCTTCACTTTCTGCCATAAGGGTGGTGTCATCTGCATATCTGAGATTACTGATATTTCTCCCAGAAGTCTTGATTCCAGCTTGTGCTTCTTCCAGCCCAGGGTTTCTCATGATGTACTCTGTATATAAGTTAAATAAGCAGGTGATAATATACAGGTTTCTCAAGAGGCAGGTCAGGTGGTCTGGTATTCCCATCTCTTTCAGAATTTTCCACAGTTTATTGTGATCTACACAGTCAAAGGCTTTGGCATAGTCAATAAAACAGAAATAGATGTTATTCTGGAACTCTCTTGCTTTTTTGATGATCCAGTGGATGTTGGCAATTTGATCTCTGGTTCCTCCGCCTTTTCTAAAACCACCTTGAACATCTGGAAGTTCACGGTTCACGTATTGCTGAATCCTGGCTAGGAGAATTTTGAACATTACTTCACTAGCGTGGGAGATGACTGAAATTGAGCTGTAGTTTGAGCATTCTAAATAGACCTCAAGATAAACAGTATTACCATGGATGTACTTGCTAATAATAAATGAATTTATTTACCAGGAATACAAATATCCCATAAAGATATTTGGGCCTAATAAGAAATCTTTAAAATACATGAAACAAAAATGAACAGAAAAGAGGAGAAAAAGACATTTATATAATAGCAACTGAATATTTTAACATGTATTTTTAAGAATTTGTCAGGATATTTTTTAGAAAACTAGACCAAAATTACATAAGCTCATAGATGAGCTGAATGACACTTTAACCCTTTCATTTTTAATTGATATTTATAGAAGAGAAATTGTAGAAAGCACATTTGTCAAATGAACATTATACATTCACAAAGGCAGACCATGTGATTGGCATTTAAAAACAAAATCACAGTAATTTAAAAAGTACTGAAATCTACAGGTCAAAGACAAAATAACAGGGGATAGTAGAAAATATTTTTAACTAAATGGTAAGAAAGATACAACATACAAAATGTATAGGGGAAAAAAACAGAAAGCAGTGCTTTGAGGAAATCCATAGTTTCAAATGTCTTTATGATAAAAAAAAAAAATAAAGAGTCAAACCAAGTATCTAAATGTCCATTTTAAGAAGAATAGAAAAATTTAAAAAACAAATTGACCTTAAAGTAAGTAAAAGTAAAAAAATCATAAAGAACAGAAATCTGAAATAGGAGATTATAAAGCATTACAGAAAATCAGTGGAAGAAAAAAAGCTTCTTCCTTGAAAAGTTCAAAGCAATCAATAAACACATAAAATCAGTATGATCAGGAAATATGGAAAGAAAACACAAATTAACAATAACAAGAAAAGCAAGAAGGAATATCACTCAGTTATCATAGAAATTAAGGATAATAGAGAATAATATAAACAACTTTACAACAATACAATTGACAGCTTAGATAAAATGGACAGATTCCATGAATGGCACAGCCTTTAAGGGCCATACAAGACTAAACTGAAATTGAATTAAAGGGAAATATTCCCATAAATAAAATTCCAGTCCCAGATGGTTAACATTCAAGAATTCTACTAAACAATTACAGAAGAAATAATACCAATCCCATAAAAGAACTTTCAGGAAACAAAAAAGAAGGAAAAACTTTACAACTTATAAAGCCAACTTTAATAGAATATCAAAACAAATAAGTAGGGAGGGGCATTTTCAGAAAATAAATCTACAAACCTATAAACCTGCATGGAAAAAAAATTCTTAGCAAAATATTAACTAATTGAAATCAGCAATATATAAAAATGATACAGCTTGATGAAATGGAACTTTTATGAGCACTGCAAGGTTGGTTTAATAACTGAAATTCAGTGTATAATCAATCATACTAACTCTGGTAACTAAAAAAGACGCCAATATGACTTTATCAATAGATATTTTTAAGAACAGTCTCAAAATTCAATGCTCTTTTATGGTTAAAAGAAAAAAGTCTCAACAACTTAGTAACCAAACGGAATTTCCAAAGCCTGATACAGCACATTTATTTAAAAGTATATGGCTTAAAACAAGACAAAATATGTGTACTGATATCCTTCTGTGGCATTTCTTAGATTTCTGAGAAATAAGTGCAAAAATGAATGCATATTTCTGAAATCTCTGGTACAGTCAACTAGCCAAATAAATGCAATTAGAAGCATATCTCCAGTCTTATGTTTAAAAAATAATAATAAACTCCTACTTGATTAAGCCTCTTAAAAAACCAACGACTGTGGCAAATAACCTGCTTAATTGTGAAAATCTGAATACTTTCCTTAAGATTGAAAACAAATCAAGAATATCTGCTTTTACCATTTTTATGCAAGTTTGTGCTAGAAATATTACTCAGTGAATCACAGTTAAGAAAAAATAATGCAATGAGACATATGGAAAGGGAAAAAGTAAAAACATTAGTTGTGAACAACATGATCATCTGCACAAAAAACCATAAAGAACTGATTCAAAATCTATTAGACTAGAAAGTGATTCTTTAAAAGTAGCAGGATAAATATCCGATGTTAAATATTCTATTTATATAGATCAATACTTTACATGATATTAAAATTAAAAGCAATTCCACTTATGATAGCATCACTATATGAAATATTAAGAGATAAATTTAACAAAAGTTGTGGAAGATCTATGCAAGACAGTGAAAATCACAAAACATTGCTGACATAAATTAAAGAATGATGGAGCAATATTCCATTTTGTGAATTAAAAAATATTTATTCTCCAAAATTAATCCATAGATTCAATATTATCATTAATAAAATCCCTACAGCTTTTTTGTGGAAATTGACAAGCAGACTATAAAAATTATATGTATATACAAAGGAATTTAAACAGCCAGAACAACTGTCAAGCTGCTTATAAAACTCACATGGTAATGTCTAAAACATTGAAAGCAATTTAGCAAGGAATAGCAATGGACACGACTGACGTGACTTAGCAGCAGCAGCAGCAGCAACATCAAAGGATTCATACTATCTGACTTCAAGAGTTAGCAAAATTCTACAGTAATCAAGGCTAATAATATTAGTAATACAGGGATTAAAAGTGGCTAATAGATCAGTGATAGAGAATAACAAGCTCAAAAACAAATTCCCATTTATTTAGTCATCTGATATTTGATAAACATGCAAAAGCAATCAAATGATAGTGGGAAAGTCATTTCAGTAAATGTGCTGGAATAACTGGATATTCATAACAGGAAAAAAAAAGACAGCTTCTATCTCATATCATACACTAAAATAACTCAGATCATACATTTAAACATAAAATGCAAATAAAAAGCTGTTGGAAAACATACAGAATGTCTGTATAATTTGAGGGTAGTCAAAATTTCTTAAGTAGGCCACAAAAAATACAAACCAAAAGAGGAAGAGGGATACACACACACACACACACACACACACACACACACACACATTAGACTTCCTTAAATCAAAAAGTTCTGCTCAGTAAAGAAAAAGAAGAACATTGAGAAAATTAATAGGAAAGCAATAAACTCAGAAAATTATCTGTAAAACATAAATCTGACATAGGACTAGTATCAAGGATATATTACAGAACATTTACACTCAATAATAAAAAGACAACCAATAAAACAAAAGAGCAAAACACCTGAAAGAAACACTCCATTAAAGATTTACAAATGGCCAATTAGCACATGAGAAACTGCTCAACATTTTCAGTCAAGGGCTAAATTTAAAGTAAAAACAAAATAAGGTGTCACTATAAGTCTACAATGACCAGAATGGTTAAAACTAAACAACAAAATACCAAAACATACACATCCCCATCTAGCAACACTAAATATTGGCAAAGACATAAAAAAATTGGAAAAACAAGTTAAAAAAAATACAAAGAACCAAACAGACAAGTCGACGTTGTAGAACATTCTACACAATCATTTGATAGGGTGAAATGTAGTAATTTTGAATATGAGGCAGTGACTATATAGAACGCTATAGTAATTTTCTTTCAAATTTTATAAATATTTAGAAACTTTCCAAAAAAAGTTTAAAAATAAAAGTATGAAGCCCAAGGAAACACTGGGCTTTATATATATATATATATACATATATATATATACATATAAATACTTAAAAATGTCAGCTTTATTATGTGACATACACAAATTAACTCAAATACATCATCCAGTCCATAGGTATTTGCAACAGACAAGAGTACACACTGAAATTGTTGATTAACTGATCCCCATTTTTATTAGCAGTTTCATCTACTAAGCACAAATTGCAATCTGTTATTAAATGCCGAAATGAAGCCATTTTATATTCTTTGAACTAGGAAGCATGAATTCCTTCACTACACAGGCAAAATACGGCACATATCCAGAAGGCAGAGACTGTGGTTCATACCTCATAAACACGCCTGGATTGAATTCTCAGACAAGTGACTCAACAGCTGTGTAACCTGGGGCATGATATTTAATGTTTCTGAACTTCAATTTCTTCATTTGTAAAATGAAGTTGATAATACTCTACAGGCATATATTGAGGAATAAATGAAATTGACTATATGTAAAACTTTAGTACAAAATATGGCATATAATATAAACTCAATAAGTAGAGCTCTCATTTTTTTTTACTATCTAAGAAATATTTATTGATATATAATAACATGTCTGACAATGACGTGCAGCTGTATGATAGACTCAAAAATCCAGAAGGTTCTTTCTACCAGGACTCTTAGGAAGATATTTGTAATTGTCATGTTATAATATCAGTATTTCATATATTAAACCCAAGGTAGAGAGTTGCACTAGTAAAATTAAATTCTCAAATATGGAGAATATTATGTTTATTTTACTCCATTATTTTTATAAAATAAACCAAAGACTATGTAACTGTCAGAGAGAAATAAGTTTGAAAAAAATCTCAAGAAATAACAATTATGCATAGTAGTCTATAGTTTACATTCATATTATTTGAATATTTATTTGAGCTGATATCACCTTCTCAGGTAGTTTATCTCTCCAAAAGTTAAAAATGAGAGGCATGAGTATATTGAAAAAAAAAAAACCCTGCATTTTATTACCAACAGCAAATTTGAAGAGATACTATTCTTGTTGCCTAGTTGCTCAATGCCTTAAAACCAATTTATTCACATATCATTTTTTTAATAATTCAGTGCAGATAAATCAAAGATTACTGATTCATTTATTCTTTTATATTCTTCCAATTATTCTACTTTTCTATTGGTCCTCTGATGCAATGAATTACAATCACCCCTGGTACTCACAAGGAATTGGTTCCAGGATCATCCCTTGTAGCCTCCCCATACCAAAATCCAAGGATGCTTAAGTCCCTTATATAAAAAGTCACAGGATTTGCATATAACTCACATATGACCTCTGGTATACTTGAAATCATCTCTGGATTACTTATGATGCCAATACAATACAGTTCAGTTCAGTCGCACAGTCATGTCCGACTCTTTGCGACCCCATGGACTGCAGCACACCAGGCCTCCCTGTCCATCACCAACTCCCAGAGTTTACCCAAACTCATGTCCATCGAGTCAGTGATGCCATCCAGCCATCTCATCCTCTGTCATCCCCTTCTCCTCCTGCCCTCAATCTTTCCCAGCATCAGGGTCTTTTTCAATGAGTCAACTCTTCGCATCAGGTGACCAAAGTACTGGAGTTTCAGCTTCAACATCAGTCCTTCCAATGAATACCCATGACTGATCTCCCTTAGGATGGACTGGCTGGAGCTCCTCACAGTCCAAGGGACTCTCAAGAGTCTTCTCCAACACCACAGTTCAAAAGCATCAATTCTTAGGCATTTAGCTTTCTTCACAGTCCAACTCTCACATCCATTCATGACCACTGGAAAAACCATAGCCTTGACTAGATGGACCTCTGTTGGCAAAGTAATGTCTCTGCTTTTTAATATGCTGTTTAGGTTGGTCATAAACTTTCCTTCCAAGGAGTAAGCATCTTTTAATTTCATGGCTGCAATCACCATCTGCAGTGATTTTGGAGCCCAGAAAACAATACAAATGCTATGTAAATAGTTACAAATACAATTTAAATGTTATGTAACCACCAGCGAACAGCAAATTCAAGTCTTGCTTTTTGGAACTTTATGGAATTTTTTCCATGTTTTTTTGATTTGAGGTTGCTTGAATCCAAGAATGCAGAATCCATGGATATGAAGGGACAACTGTATTGCACTTGTAACAGATTCTAGTCCAGTATGTTTATTTTCCCATGGACTTCCCTGGTGGTCCAGTGGTTAAGAATTTGCCTGCCAATGGAGGGGACATTGGTTCCATTCTTGG
The DNA here is from genome assembly GCF_016772045.2 of Ovis aries. Classification (NCBI taxonomy): domain Eukaryota; kingdom Metazoa; phylum Chordata; class Mammalia; order Artiodactyla; family Bovidae; genus Ovis; species Ovis aries. The sequence continues at coordinate 214,683,922 of NC_056054.1, forward strand.
TCTCTGAATATCCCACATGCCTGGGGCAACTAACCCTGTACACCACAACTACTGAAGCCCACGGGCCCTAGAGCCTATGCTCTACAACAAGAGAAGTGATTCCACGGAGCAGCCCACATGCTACAACCAGAGAATAGCACCCCACCCACAGCCACAACTGAAAAGAGTCTGCACACAGCAACAAAGACGCAGCTCAGCCATAAATAAATAAAAAAAATTTTTAAATGCTTATAAAATATCCTACTTTTTAATAAAATAGCCTACTTTATTTCTTATTATGTAATTGTGATTGCTTAATTACTATATTCTAATATCTTTATAATTTAATAATTTTAATAGAAACATGAACCATAGATATGCACACCAATTTTAACCTTAGCTGGAAAGCATCCAAATCTATGGGAAATCCTTAAGGCAACAAAATGCTATCATTTATAACTTTCAATTCTTTCTGCATTTAAACATTGCTGAATTGACTCATCCAAACATATATATCATTGTTTAGTCTCTAAGTCATGTCCAACTTTTCTGCAGACATTCGAAGTATTTATGTGTCAAAAGAGGTTGAAATCTAAAAAAAGGTTATAACAATAAAACAAAAAAATAGTGACATAGCATTCATGTCATCTTTGATCATCATTAAAGGTAAACAACATTCTGAGATTTTATCCTGTTCAGTTCAGTTCAGTTCAGTCACTCAGTCATGTCCAACTCTTTGCGACCCCATGAATCACAGCATGCCAGGCCTCCCTGTCCATCACCAACTCCTGGAGTTCACTCAAACTCACGTCAATCGAGATGGTTATGCCATCCAGCCATCTCATCCTCTGTCATCCCCTTCTCGTCCTGCCCCCAGTCCTTCCCAGCATCAGAGTCTTTTCCAATGAGTCAACTCTTCACATGAGGTGGCCAAAGTACTGGAGTTTCAGCTTTAGCATCACTGCTTCCAAACAACACCCAGGACTGATCTCCTTTAGAATGGACTGGCTGGAGCTCCTCGCAGTCCAAGGGACTCTCAAGAGTCTTCTCCAAAACCACAGTTCAAAAGCATCAATTCTTTGGCACTCAGCCTTCTTCACAGTCCATCTCTCACATCCATACACGATCACTGGAAAAACCATAACCTTGACTAGATGGACCTTTGTTGGCAAAGTAATGTCTCTGCTTTTCAATATGCTGTCTAGGTTGGTCATAACTTTCCTTCCAAGGAGTAAGCGTCTTTTAATTTCATGGCTGCAATCACCATCTGCACTGATTTTGGAGCCCCAAAAAATAAAGTCTGACACTGTTTCCACTGTTTCCCCATCTATTTCCCTGATTATTTAACTTATATGCAGAGTACATCATGAGAAACGCTGGGCTGGAAGAAGCACAGGCTGGAATCAAGATTGCCAGGAGAAATATCAATAACCTCAGATATGCAGATGACACCACCCTTATGGCAGAATGTAAAGAGGAACTAAAAAGCCTCTTGATGAAAGTGAAAGTGGGGAGTGAAAAGTCGGCTTAAAACTCAACATTCAGAAAACTAAGATCATGGCATCTGGTCCCATCTGCTGCTGCTGCTAAGTTGCTTCAATCGTGTCCAACTCTGTGCGACCCCATAGACAGCAGCCCACTAGGCTCCTCTGTCCCTGGGATTCTCCAGGCAAGAATACTTGAGTGGGTTGCCATTTCCTTCTCCAATGCATGAAAGTGAAAAGCGAAAGTGAAGTCGCTCAGTCGTACCTGACTCTTAGCGATCCCATGGACTGCAGCGCACCAGGCTCCTCCATCCATGGGATTTTCCAGGCAAGAGTACTGGAGTGGGGTGCCATTGCCTTCTCCCCAGTCCCATCACTTCATGGCAAATAGATGGGGAAACAGTGGAAACAGTGTCAGACTTTAGAAAGATACAATTATTGTTCAATGTCAGGCACTGTTTCGATAAGAAAAAAATTTTTTTTCATTTAATACTGAAAAACAGAATACAAAACATACAAAATAGAACAAAAGTATTATCAAATAGAAGACATGAAAGAACGAAAAAGCAAAAAACTCACCCACAAAACAAAATAATATAAAAACTAGCAATTAGGAAGCATATAAAAAAGAAAAAATTAAAATAGATCAGTATTTACAATGAGTACACATTAAATAACCTCATCACTTTAGATGAGACTGAAACTCTTAGAATTTATTTAAAATGACTGTATAGAGTATAGAGTTTATTAAAAATAATAAACTCTAATAAAGTTTATTTCAAATAAACTCTATGCTGTTTAAAAAAGAAATTACTAAACCATAATAACAGCAAGTATAAAAGAAAGTAACAAAAAAGAACAAACTGAGCAAATACTTAGGAAAACTGCTGTAATTATACTGCTTTCAGAGAAAATACAGTTTGTGACAAAAAGAAGTGTTAGCATCAAAATGAATAATTAATTACATAGGCATAAAAAAAAAACTTCACTAGGAAGACATAATAATATTCCTCCTATATCTTCCCAGTGTAAACTTTGAGTAGGTTATAAGAAATCAACAAAAACAAACATTTAATTTGGCAATTTTAACAGAGATATCTTAATATCTGACAGACAAAGCAAACAAAGCTAGGATTTAGAGGATTTGGGAAAGACAAATAATGATATCCAATAAATAATTATAAAATTCTAGCCAGATCAGCTAGAGAATTAGTATTATTTCAAACAAACATAGAACATCTACAAAAAATGACCACATAAAATCATTACCACCAAAGAAATGATATACAAACCACACTGCAGCCAAATAACACATATTTAACTATTCCATATCATAGTCTGAAAATTTATAAATATACTTTTAAATAATTCATGGGTCAAAGAAAATACCACAAAGGTAATTAGTAAATATAGAGATCTCAAATAGTAGCAAGAACACTACATGTTTTCTAGGATACACCAAGAACAGTATTCAGAGGAATATTCATAAGCTTAAATGCATATATTGGAAAAGAAAACAGATTTTAAAAAACTAAGCAAAAGTGTAACTTAAGACACTGGAAATTAAAACTTGAAATAACTAAAAAAGAAGGTAGATTTAAAAAACTAAGTAAAAGTCTAACTTAAGACATTAGAAATTAAAATTTGATATCATTAAAAAGAAGGAAATTCTATTTGAACAAAAATTAAGGAAATATGCAAATTAGTTATACTAGGATAAATCAGACAAAAGTTGATTTATGTGAAAAGAAACTGAGAAAACAGAAACTCCAAAACTGAAGAGGACCGTATCGCTCAGGTATGCATCTTAAGCAGGAGACAGCCATTCAAGAGCACTGAAGGATAAAATAGTAAAGAACAATTAGCATTATACTCTTGCTTCTTTCCTGCCATTGCCTTGAACCACATAATGCCTGTTCTGAGAGCTGCAGTGACTCAGCTCTTCCTCAGTATCTAAGAAGTACATCTGAGTGATACAGAGCCTATGTATGTGAAGGAATAAAAAATAGGAGTACTAAAGAGACTTATGAAGTCTTTTCTCCACAACTTTCACTCCAAATCCCTAACTGATAATTACAATCTAAAGTTCTTAGTTTTTGTATGCCACGCGCCCCTTTGACAGTCTGCTGGAACCTATAAACCTCATCTCAAAATATCCATTAACATAGCATTACAAAGAAATTTAATTGAAATTCAACCATCAAAATATTTTTTTTGTATTTATGGTATAGCATTATGTGTGCTTTTGAAAAAATAAAGCATTAACTGTGATAGCAACAAGACTAGAACTTCTGTAATTTCAAAATAACAGTAAGCAGAAATAACACTTGAGATATATATCTCTAACTATAAGCGGCATGAAAACATTTGTGAGAGTCATTGAAAACATCTGAGATATGTACTGTGATAATATCTATTAACATGTTCATTATTTAAAGAAATGTTAAAATTCAGTTGATGCTTTTGAATTGTGGTGTTGGAGAAGACTCTTGAGAGTCCCTTGGACTGTAAGGAGATCCAACCAGTCCATTCTGAAGGAGATCAACCCTGGGATTTCTTTGGAAGGAATGATGCTAAAGCTGAAACTCCAGTACTTTGGACACCTCATGTGAAGAGTTGACTCATTGGAAAAGACTCTGATGCTGGGCGGGATTGGGGGCAGGAGGAGAAGGGGACGACAGAGGATGAGATGGCTGGATGGCATCACCAACTCGATGGACGTGAGTCTGAGTGAACTCTGGGAAATGGTGATGGACAGGGAGGCCTGGCATGCTGCGATTCATGGGGTCGCAAAGAGTCGGACACAACTGAGTGACTGAACTGAACTGAACTGAAGAGTGAAAATAAAAATGAGATTTTGTTTCACATATTCTGACACTTTCCCCTAATGCTGCTTCTCCTCAGGGTCAAACAGAGAAGGCTTTGATCCTAGGATTTATCTTCTTGTACAAGATAGACTTTCTATTATTTTGTGTTCTTTGGGCCTCACTCTACTCCCTTAGGGGCTCTTCTTTCCTAGTGGCTCAGAGGGTAAGGAAATCTGCCCGCCATGTGGGAGACCTGGGTTCAGTCCCTGAGTAGGGAAGGTTCCCTGGAGTAGGAAATGGCAATCCACTCCAGTAGGCTTGCCTGGAGAATTCTGTGGACAGAGGAGCCTGGCGGGCTACAGTCCACCGGGTTGCAAAGACTTGGATACTACTTAGCGACTGACACTACTTCCTGTGGTTCACCCACTCCCCTTCACTCCCTGGCTCCCTGGGGCTAACAGGGGCTATCATCTAAGCCTTCACCATAAGGATTACCTGAGAGAGTAGGCAGCATGCCCAAGGGAAAAGAAATGGAGGAAGAAAGAGGAAGAAGAGAAGAGTGACTATCCCATGACCACTTTATCTAGGGATTCAAAATACCAAAGGGTTTACAATTTTTTTTAAATTGAAATCCCTACGTGATATTGTGAAGAAGCAGAAAAATATTCCTATAATTCACTTAGAAAGTAAAAACCTATATCCAGGAAAATTTTGATAGTGCATTAGAGGTATAGAGATGAAGGGGATAGTGTTAGGAATACAAATGATTAGATTACCAAAACCAAAAGACACAGGTAAATCTACACTGGGGGGGTGGGGGGGTGGGGAAGAAAATCAAGTATATTAAAACATTTGTATTGCATGTCAAATTAGTAATTTCAAAAGTAGTTTGAAATTACTTTGAAAGAAATGAGCTCCTCTTCAGACTTTATATAAAAGAGAAATGGGGGCATATTAAAATTTAATTGTAAAAAGTGAAAATATAAAAGCACTAGTAATATATACAGATTAGTATAATCTAAGAGTGAAGATGTTTCCATATGTGCCATCAGAATTGAAACTAACACATAAAGGACCACTTTATTTGATTACACACATGTGAAATACAACAAACACTACCACAAACAAAAGTGGAAGACCAATTACAATTTAGAAACAGTGGAGAGGTTCTGGGAAACAAAGTCACTATGTGTAAATTGATAAGAGAGAGATAAATAATAAAAGATGTCAGCAATTCATGAGACATAAAAATGCTTTATTTTATTAATATCATAGAAATGAAAATTAAAGTACCAATGAAATGTAATTTTGACACTTATCAAATTGCCAGTGTTTTTAAATGAAAAATATTCATGCTAATGAGGGTGTGATGAGATGGGTACTTTCACCTCTGCTGGTGAGAATGTAAACTGACATAATAATATTCCTCCAGAGAAATCTGGGAATGTCTTTCAAAGAGCCTTAAAACCTTCATATACTTTAAGGAGCAATTCAACATCTAAGTAAATACCTTTACAAATTTTCTAAAATGTGTAACAATTATCATCACATTAATATTTAAGTAAATAAAATACTGGATTATTCACAAAGTACCCAACAATACAAGACAAGTAATATATCATGATGGAATGGGAAATGGGAAAGTCGCTCAGTCGTGTCTGACTCTTTGCGACCCCATGGATTATAGCTTACCAGGCTTCTCAGTCCATGGGATTTTCCAGGCAAGAGTACTGGAGTGGGTTGCCATTTCCTTCTTCAGGGGATCTTCCCAACCCAGGGATCGAACCCAGGCCTCCCGCATTGTAGGCAGACGCTTTACCCACTGAGCCACAATGCTGACCATATCATGATACACCTATATAAAAATGTTTTATCCAAAAACTTACTTAAAGAATATGTAGAAATTTAGGAAAATATGCACTTCCCATATATTTAAGTTAAATGAAAAATGTGAAATTTACTTAAAATTTGCAAAACAAAAAATTAATGTCTTACTAAGAAGGTCAGAAGAAAATAGACTAAATTGATAACAGTTCATAGCTCTGTGTGATAGTTTATATGTAATATTTTTTTAATTTTTCCATGATGATTCACATTACGTTATAGTCAGAAAAATAATAAATGCTATTTTAAATAGTAGGTACTTACTACAAATATTTCAGTAGCTGTTATGAATCATCACTGGAAAATAGTGATTCTGGAAAAAAATAAAATTATGCGTACAAAACATCTCTAAAATAGCAAATACTTAGAGCATAATCATTTTATCATTGGGAGCATGGATTCTGGAGCTGGACTATCTTGGTTTGAACACCAGCTTTTTCTGTCTTAATTTCCTCATCTGAGAAATCAGAATATTACCACCAGACTAATAATAATAACACAAATATCTACTTCCAGGCATGTTGGTGAAGATTTCAATGAGTTAATACATGTGAAGTATTTTAAGAGTACCTGTCACAATAAGTAGAGTATAAGGGTTTGTGTACACACACACCTACACATGTACCCATACACATACACAAACTCACTGTGCTCATGAAATACTAACTACTTAATACCCAATTGATTTTATTTTACTTATAGTGATGAACAAATTAACTAAACATTTTAGAATTTTGTTGCAGCTTAGTTTCAAAGACTCTGCAGTTACTAAATTCAAGTAACATTTACTGAAAGAGCTTAGAGACCTATATAAGTGATTGACTAATTAAGTTGAATAATTAAAAAGCTAGAACTATCACCTAGCCAAATTATCCAGAGATTTCCTATTGATAAATTAGAAAATTTGCCACATTTACTACCAATCTAATCAGACTAAATCCTGTTGATGTCCTTGATTGGGTAATTATGTAATGAGACATTGAAAGTAATTGCTATAAATCTGTCGTAGTATCTATCCAGACCCCATGAGTAACATCTTGGACCTATTCTTCTTATACTTTCCATTGGTTTATTCAGACTTGAACACATATGTGCAGAGCATCACCAATATAACATGTTCATTTAAAAAATATTTCAAAACTAGAGAAAGCAAAGTGAACTTTATTTTCACATTTTCTGTTCAGTGAAAGTTAAATATTAATTTCAAATAGAAATCCATCATTCATTTCTTTTCCAAGAAGCAAGTTATGCATTGTCTCCTATCACTTTAATGTCATTCATCTGATTCTGAGTCTGCAAATCCATAATGCAATATCCAGTTTGTGGTCAGCCTCAGGATTTATGTGCTTTGCACATTTCATTTGCACAAATGAAAAAAAAGAAAAAGAAAATAATAGAGGGTCAGAGAAGAGGAGTCGCCTAAACACACAAATATATGACAGCACTAGAATATACTCCAAACCCTCTGAAATCAAATCTAGAAGCTTTTCAACTGTCTTATATAAGAAACACCCTACAAACTGTCCATTGCTTTACCTATTCAGGTCAGATTTCTTTCCAGTTTTCTTCAATGACAGTTGCAAATCTCTATCACTGTCTGCAAGTCTCCTATTTGACTCCAATTCTTCTCACTTTCTTGACACTGACTTTTTTTTTAATTTTTATTTTTACTTTATTTTACTTTACAATACTGTATTCGTTTTGCCATACATTGACATGAATCCACCACGGGTGTACATGCGTTCCCAAACATGAACCTCCCTCCCACCTCCCTCCCCATAACATCTCTCTGGGTCATCAACGTGTACCAGCCCCAAGCATGCTGTATCCTGCATCGGATATAGACTGGCAATTCAATTCTTACATGATAGTATACATGTTTCAATGCCATTCTCCCAAACCATCCCACCCTCTCCCTCTCCCTCTGAGTCCAAAAGTCCGTTATACACATCTGTGTCTTTTTTGCTGTCTTGCATAAAGGGTCGTCATTGCCATCTTTCTAAATTCCATATATATGTGTTAGTATACTGTATTGGTGTTTTTCTTTCTGGCTTACTTCACTCTGTATAATTGGCTCCAGTTTCATCCACCTCATCAGAACTGATTCAAATGTATTCTTTTTAACGGCTGAGTAATACTCCATTGTGTATATGTATCACAGCTTTCCTATCCATTCATCTGCTGATGGACATCTAGGTTGTTTCCATGTCCTGGCTATTATAAACAGTGCTGCAATGAACATTGGGGTACACGTGTCTCTTTCAATTCTGGTTTCCTCGGTGTGTATGCCCAGTGGTGGGATTGCTGGGTCATAAGGCAGCTCTATTTGCAATTTTTAAGGAATCTCCACACGGTTCTCCATAGTGGCTGTACTAGTTTGCATTCCCACCAACAGTGTAGGAGGGTTCCCTTTTCTCCATACCCTCTTCAGCATTTATTGCTTGCAGATTTTTGGATCGCAGACATTCTGACTGGTGTGAAGTGGTACCTCATTGTGGTCTTGATTTGCATTTCTCTAATAATGAGTGATGTTGAGCATCTTTTCATGTGTTTGTTAGCCATCCGTATGTCTTCTTTGGAGAAATGTCTATTTAGTTCTTTGGCCCATTTTTTGATTGGGTTGTTTATTTTTCTGGAATTGAGTTGCATAAGTTGCTTGTATATTTTTGAGATTAGTTGTTTGTCAGTTGCTTCATTTGCTATTATTTTCTCCCATTCAGAAGGCTGTCTTTTCACCTTGCTTATATTTTCCTTTGTTGTGCAGAAGCTTTACTTTTAATTAGATCCCATTTGTTTATTTTTGCTTTTATTTCCAGAATTCTGGGAGGTGGATCATAGAGGATCCTGCTGTGATTTATGTCGGAGAGTGTTTTGCCTATGTTCTCCTCTAGGAGTTTTATAGTTTCTGGTCTTACATTTAGATCTTTAATCCATTTTGAGTTTATTTTTGTGTGCAGTATTAGAAAGTGATCTAGTTTCATTCTTTTACAAGTGGTTGACCAGTTTTCCCAGCACCACTTGTTAAAGAGATTGTCTTTACTCCATTGTATATTCTTGCCTCCTTTGTCGAAGATAAGGTGTCCATAGGTGTGTGGATTTATCTCTGGGCTTTCTATTTTGTTTCATTGATCTCTATTTCTGTCTTTGTGCCAGTACCATACTGTCTTGATGACTGTGGCTTTGTAATAGAGCCTGAAGTCAGGCAAGTTGATTCCTCCAGTTCCATTCTTCTTTCTCAAGATTGCTTTGGCTATTCGAGGTTTTTTGTATTTCCATACAAATCTTGAAATTATTTGTTCTAGTTCTGTGAAAAATACCGCTGGTAGCTTGATAGGGATTGCATTGAATCTGTAGATTGCTTTGGGTAGTATACTCATTTTCACTATATTGATTCTTCCGATCCATGAACATGGTATATTTCTCCATCTATTAGTGTCCTCTTTGATTTCTTTCATCAGTGTTTTATAGTTTTCTATATATAAGTCTTTAGTTTCTTTAGGTAGATATATTCCTAAGTATTTTATTCTTTTCGTTGCAATGGTGAATGGAATTGTTTCCTTAATTTCTTTTTCTACTTTCTCATTATTAGTGCATAGGAATGCAAGGGATTTCTGAGTGTTGATTTTATATCCTGCAACTTTACTGTATTCATTGATTAGCTCTAATAATTTTCTGGTGGAGTCTTTAAGGTTTTCTATGTAGAGGATTATGTCATTTGCAAAGAGTGAGAGTTTTACTTCTTCTTTTCCAGTTTGGATTCCTTTTATTTCTTTTTCTGCTCTGATTGCTGTGGCCAAAACTTCCAGAACTATGTTGAATAGTAGCGGTGAAACTGGGCACCCTTGTCTTGTTCCTGACTTTACGGGAAATGCTTTCAATTTTTCACCATTGAGGATAATGTTTGCTGTGGGTTTGTCATAGATAGCTTTTATTATGTTGAGGTATGTTCCTTCTATTCCTGCTTTCTGGAGAGTTTTTATCATAAATGGATGTTGAATTTTGTCAAAGGCCTTCTCTGCATCTATTGAGATAATCATATGGCTTTTATTTTTCAATTTGTTAATGTGGTGAATTACATTGATTGATTTGCATCCCTGGGATAAAGCCCACTTGGTCATGGTGTATGATCTTTTTAATGTGTTGTTGGATTCTGATTGCTAGAATTTTGTTGAGGATTTTTGCATCTATGTTCATCAATATGATATTGGCCTGTAGTTTTCTCTTTTTGTAGTATCTTTGTCAGGTTTTGGTATTAGGGTGATGGTGGCCTCATAGAATGAGTTTGGAAGTTTACCTTCCTCTGCAATTTCTGGAAGAGTTTGAGGAGGATAGGTGTTAGCTCTTCTCTAAATTTTTGGTAGAATTCAGCTGTGAAGCCATCTGGACCTGGGCTTTTCAATTATTCTCACTTTTGTAACGTCTTTTTCTACTTCACACACATGCACACCAAAAGATAAAAACAAAGATGATTGTGTGCTTACTCCCTCAGTCGTAAGCCCTTTCTCAAATCATATCAAATCTTCTTCTTTCTGAGGACAGCTGATTTTTCTTCCTTGTCCCAGACAATTTTGATGGTTCCTCCCCCATCCCATTTCCATCCCCTGTGGTCTTAACTAGACTGTCAAGCCTGTTCCCCACCCCCACCTTTGTCTGTAATGCCCCGCCTTTTTTCTGGCACATGGCCAGGAAAAGTCAAGCAGAGAACTTCTCTGGATTGATATTTCAACACTGAGAGCAGAAGAATCTTTTCCCTAGAGGTTGCTAAAACGGAAGGAGTAAAACTGCATCTCTCAGAGACCACCAAACTAATGACACACAAAAAGCATGTGTGCAGAATTAAACCAGCACCATGAAGGACCATGATTGTCACAGCTAGCTGCAATGATTTTGATCCTCTGGCTCTAACTTTATGAAAGTCAGTTCTAGCCCTGATTCCCACAAGGATGAGAATCAATCAATTGCCTTTTTGCTTGTGCTATTTTGGGTTGGTATTTTAAAATATGTATCAGTTCTATCTCCTCCCTCTTCCACTTCCACTCTGTCTCCCTCCTCTATTTTCTTACCTCCTTCATCTTCATTCTTACCAAAGGTTTCCTTTCATTATTTCACAAACTTTGCTTCACCAATTCATTCCATCACAGCCTTCATTTTATTTTTTCACATAACAAAGACAGATTCCATGGCATATCCTGCTCTATTAACTTCCATCTCTGTCTACTTTCTTTCACAATTAAGCTTCTTGAAAGAATAGTCTATACTTGTTTCATCCACTTTAGCAAAAGGTTTTAGCCCTATTTACTCTGTTGAAATGCAATACGCAAGAGTTAAAATTGATATACTCTTTTCCAAATCCAATTTTCATTTTTCTGTCTTTGTTTTACGTGGTCTATCTCCAACACATGACATTATAGATTCCTAACTCCTTGAAGCTTACTCTTCCTTTGGCTTCAAGGTCCATTCTCTTTGCTTTTCCTCTTTCATTATTCAATCTCAGATTCCTACAGGGCATCTTTTTCCATGCCTAGCCCTTAAATGTATTCTTAGGGATATTATTATTTTAATTCTTGGCTTCATCTCACTTTTCACAGCTTCACCTACCATTTATATGTAAATGACACCCATGTCCATATTTCTAGTCCAGATCTTCTTTCTGAATTCTGAGCAATATGTACAAATGGTTGCCAATACTCATTTCATTCAGATATTACAGATAACCTCAACCTCAACAAATCAAAACATGAATTAGTCACACTCACCTCTGTTCTTCCTTCTCCCCTCCTTATCTTGGTCAATGTCACTATCATCCATTCAATTGCCCCCACAATGACCTTGGTTCAAGTTAATGCCTTAGATTCTTCTCTCCTCATAATCAATCTATAATCAATACGTATGAATGCTACCTTCTACATGCAAGTAAACAAATTTTCTATCTCTTCTAGTATACTGAAATATTCTATTACTGGTTTCTCTATCTTTGATAAAACCCTATCCACTCATACTCTATAGAGATGTCAGAATGACCTTTCAAAATACAACTTTATTTTTCCACTCCAGTTTAATGATGGATAAGGTATAGATTCTTTATGTTAGCACATGAGACCCTTCATCTTAGGGTCCTTCTTGTTTCTTCACTCCATTTTCACAACCTATGACACCTATTAATTATAGAGTTTCATAAAATGCTCCATATTCTCATATGTCTCTAGGGCTGTACCCATCCTATTTATTCTTCTGGAATTCCTACTCCAGTATCAAGAAAGCTCAAAAACACCAAAATACACACACACACACACACACACACACACACACACACACACACACACACACTCACCAGTTTTTAGAGCAATTTTCAAAGAGTTGATAAACAGATTCACAATATGTATGTGGTTATCTTACCTAATGGTTTTAACTTCTAAAAGCTACACCGAAGAATATCCAAACTTTCCTTTCATATACAGGTTAATAGAAAAAAATCATTTTATGTAGATTATAAAATTTGGACTTTTTGCTAATACCTGCCTGGAAACCTATTTTCAACTTACAGCATTACTACTGTCTCTAGAGGACAAAGTCCCTGTTCTGCTGGTCAAAGGGAGACATCCACTTGCTTTCAGTTGAATTATGTCTTCCTGCCACATGGGGTTTTGTTCTCTTCTTGGCCTTCTCCTTAGGTAATTCTACAGCTTATCTCACTCTCCTCTCAAGTAATCAATATTTATGAGGCACTGGAGGCAGAGAACTACAGTCATAAAATATCATAACACCATGCCGACTTCACTAATTTCTCAGAGAAGAAAATGACTCTCTTCCTTTCTTTCATCCCATTAGCTGGAATGGATACCAATTCTTTTAAGGCACAAGGCTTGTTTACTTAATAAATGGATCCAATTAACTGATTTCTAAAAACATTTACCAGTTGATTTCTTTTAGAAACTTATCCAGATGCAAAGATTAAAGTATTTATATCACTTTTCAATTTTATAAATCTTGCTAAGAGTAATGGGCTTAGTCAGAAAAGATAAAACATACACTTGAAGAATGATTAGTAATAATTGTTCACTAAGTAAATCAATCATTCATTAATGCATGCTACAAATATTTATTAGATTCCCACTACATCAAACATCATGTAAGGATCTGGGGATTCAGTGCTGGGCAAGATATAGTACTTGCTCCCCAAAGGTTTGCTCTAATGAGTCAGACTTGTAAATCATATGCGATATTTTGCTTTTGATTAGCTGATTCTAATTCATACACACTGGTGACAAGTTGGAAATAAAAATAATAATAATTCTACATATAAATGGCAGGTAAGAGAGTTGAGTAATCAGATGCTAAGTGATAATATATACATATATATGTATATATGTGTTCAGGCATGTATATATACACTTGCATACACACAGATTATAGTTATCTCATAAGGCTTTTATTAATCAGGAAACAATGGAATGATTTAAGAAAATTTTTAAAACATTATATATGTAACTTTTTACATATATAGATAACATTGACTACACTAACACAAGTTGTTGCAGTAACATTACTTTGCAACTATATTCTATTTTTCATAAATTTTAGTAATTATAGAGGTGTGACTTGACATTCTAAGTTAACTAGTAAAAAATTAAGTATCATTATTATTTGTTCATTTTTGGAAAACTGATTAGCCAGGGTGTAACTATTTCAGTAAATTTCATTCTGTGCTTAAGATAATTTGAAAACTATTTTTAGTTTACATATAATGTCAAAATATCAGAAACCATGTTAACTTGCTATACTTAACTTCTACCATTTCATGAGAACATATAATAAAAAATACATATATTTTATGTTTAAAATAACCAGGGAAAATTGTGGCTATCATTGTGTGTGTGTGTGTGTGTGTGTGTGTGTGTGTATATATATGTATACAAATTACACATAATGACTTTTAAAACATTAATAAGATGATTTCTTATTTTTCTGTTCTGTTCTTATATTTCATTTAAATGCTGCATATTTGTATGTGCAGGTAATTTACATATATGTGTGTGTGCATGTGTCTGAATCTGTATCATCTATGTGTATGCCTAACTGGACATATCTATAAAAGCATAGGTATTTTTAAGAAATAAATTGGAATTAATTTTTTAGGATGATGTAGCATTTCACAGAGTACATGGCATGTTTGCCATGCAAGAATTCCAGAACAATTTGTTCAATCAGTTCCTGACTCAGGTTTATTTAATTTGTTTTCAAGTAAAAGAAAGATGATTTCTTTTGTCAAGTACTAAAGATTCTATCTCATACTAGCTAACGGTGGTTCTAAAACTCTGAAAGAAGACAAACTAAACTTGAACAGGAAAAAATGATGAAGGAGGAGGAGGGAAAGTGAGAGAGAAGGAGGAGAAGAAAAAATACACGCAGGACTATAAACTTCACTAGAGACCTGGCCTAGTTAACCATATATTTTTTACTTCCTTTATTTTGTTCTAGGTTTGGGCTAATAGTGGCACTCTTTCTGCTGCTCCTGGAAGAAATTTTATAAGGAAAGGCAGCCCTCTGCCAAATTACTGCAGAGACCAACATTCTTAATTTTCAGAGGTAGGAGATTCACCACCTTGTTAAAGGCAGCCCTGTGTTATTAGCCTGCTGGCATCCTGGCAGCTGCAGAGCACACAGCAGGTTTCTCCTCCTGACCAGTAAGAACATGCTGAGAAGCTGACTTAAGGATATTTCTTTGGGGACTGTAAAGTGAATGCACACATTTAAAGTAGATGAGGAATTAATGCCCAATGAAAAGAGAAATCCATTATTTTATTATATAATACTCCTATTAACAGACCATTGGCAGTGGGCAAATTGAAGGGGAGGGGTGAGAGAGAGTTTTCTGGAAAAGACCCTGTTGGATCACTATATGTGAGGAGTCATACTCAAGATTCAAATTCCTTAAGTGGCAATTATTTCACTAAAGTTTATAATTTTTCTTTTCTTTCTGGTATTCAAGGTGTACATTTGAAGGTCAAAGCAGAGAAAGTTGAATTCATTATAAACATCTTTTCTGCAAATTAGAATTTACAGAGCTTCAAAGCTCATTTTCCACAGTTGGGGAAACCAGCCCTCCTTTTAACCCAATGGCCAACATTCAAAATGAACAGAGAAAACAATGTCTTCTTTGAAGTTTTCTGGCATTATTCTAGGAAGGCCTGCTATGCTTTCCAGGATAATAAAGATTCTCAATTTTCAGTAATTATAAATACAGCTTTTCAGTATTTCTTTTACTTTGTAACAATTTAAATTCACAGACTTAGAGATAGCATTAACATTTTTTATAGATCTTAATATTAGGAAGGATACTGGACCATAAATAGATTTCTATTGTGTGCTTACTGACTCTTTGATTATCAGAGGTTTGGACTTCTGGTTACATGAAAAATTTTTTATACTGTACACTTGAAAGTAAGCTTTATATAGAATTAGAAGATTTGCTTCCTCAATATATCTGTCTTCTGTGAAATAAATACTGATCTCTGAAATACTGCATTCTTTATGGAATTTACAATCCAACACTGTTTAATTATTCATGATGAGAGATACATCAACTCAAAAGATTCCTGAGAGGACAGATAAAAACAACTTGCTATCTTATTTTGGTCAAAAACTCAAGAGTTAAATAAAAGTAACTTAGCATAAATAACAGATTTTTTTAAAGTTGATAATTGAAAAACGCTGAGAACAAGATACTGCAGGCATAGTAATTAAATTCTCTAAGAACTTATGTCCCTGTGACATTTTTTGTATTCACATTCTAGGTAGGACTATTTCTTTATTAATAATAGTAAGAGAGAAAAATATTAATTTTCAGGAAAAAATATTAAATAGAGGATAATTTTAATAATTTTAAGGAGGTTGGCAATATTAATAAATTCCTTCTACCCAAGGCACAATGCTAGATACTGGCAGTTCCTCAAGGTTAACTCATATACAATTTGCTAACAGAAGCTATTTTCTATTTAACTATTTAATATAATTCCTAACTACAAATTTTACTCTTGAAACATTCTTTCTGCATAAAGAACACAATTCCCTATATGGCTCACCTATACACTTTCTATATAGGTCAAGATGTAAGAAGTTAAAACAATGGAGTCATTCATAAAGGCATAATGAAAAGGATGAAATAACAGAGAAGATAGGAAAGATTTGTTTCTTTGTTGGAAAAAAGGAAGAAGAAAGAAAGAGACAGTTTTAAAGCTTATGGTCAAATTTTAAGATACATTACCACTGGGCACATTAAGAAGCTAAGCATTTTCAAATTTATCTTACAGCATCCTGTGTCTGTGCTTAGGGACTGAGAATACAGGGTTCTTTATTTTGGACCTAATTATCTTTTCTTAAGAGAAGGATAGCATGTTCCCCAAGTCCCTAAATTCTATCATAGCTCTACAGTTGTTCTAAATATTTTATTTCTGGTGAGTTTTATATTAACCCCATTAACTTCTGCATTAATAATCAGATCTGAATTTCTGAAAGCTGGAATTCATTATCTTCTTTCTTGGAATGTCAATACTGCTAAAATTTGCAAACCTGCCTGCTTCAGCAAAGTTCATGTTCATGATCTCTAAGCAATCATAAACCTATCTATTTGGACAGGAAATTTCTCTAGTGCACAGGAATAGCAAGTATCATAGACACAAGTTGAGAAACATTAAATGTGTTTGTTCTCAACACCTAAGCGCCAAAAAGCAGCATGAAAACAATGCCATTACAAGTCCAGTAGAAGGACAAAATCATACACATTGAAATTCTGCCTTTAATAAACTCTAAACACATTCTCTAAAGTCTTTGCTGAAGGTTGATGATGTCTCTCCAAAATTTATATGTTGAAATCCTAACCCCCAATATCTCAGAATGTGACCTACAGCAAAAGCAATAGGGTGTTTGCAGATGTAACTAGGATGAAGCCATACTGTAGTAGGTTGGGCTCCTAACCCAATATGACTTGTGTCCATATAAGGACTTGAGCTCTTATGGTTCAGACGGTCAAGAATCTGCCTACAATGTGGGAGACTCGATCCCTGGGTTGGGAAGATCCCCTGTAGGAGGGCATGGCAATCCACTCCAGTATTTTCACCTGGAGAATCCCCATGGACAGAGGAGCCTGGCAGGGTTACAGTCCATGGAGTTACAGAGTCAGACATGACTGAGTGACTAAACACAAGCACAACAAGCCCTCATAAACAAGGGGATTTTAAACAGATACAAGGAGAATACCTTGAACATGAAGGCAGAGACCAGGGTGATGTGTCTGTAAGCCAAAAAACACCAAAGTTCACCAGTAAAATACCAAAAGCTGGGTAAGAGGCATGATTCTTTCTCACAGCCCTCAGAGGGATTCAGCCCTGCTGACACCATGATCCAGGACTTCAGGACTGTGGAACAATAAACTTCTGTTGTTTAAGCCATTTAGTTTGTGATAACTTGTTACGGCACCCTAGCAAACAAGTACATCTATGATAAATTTTAATCTTAGTAACTGATTCTGAAGTACTATTAGCTTATTGTGAATTTTTGTCTCTTTGTCATCTGTTCCTTCACAATTTCTGTTACCTGCACTGCATTACAGTCATTTCCTAGAAATTACCTTTATTTCCTCGAGGATGATCTGAACCAACAGACGTATCCCAAGTGTAATGTCTTCCTACAGTAAATTGCTAAAATGACAAAGGCTTCTATTGTATTCTTTTTTCCTGGAAAGCAACTTACTCTTTCACTTGATTTTTTCCCTAGAAAAACATTAGAATTCTTCTTTGCTGAGATTACAAAAGCAATTATGAGCTAAAGACTGAATGCAGATTCCACCTTTGCTTTATGTTATGTCAAAGATGCCTCTTACAACCTATTCTGTCAGAAGCGCATTTACCTATAGAATCAGCAGTGTTTATTATCCAAGAGTGAACTCTCCTGAAGCCTGGGCTGGAGGTATAAAGATGAATAAACAAAGTCTTAACCATTAAGAAGTTTATAGTCTTCCATGGGAGACTGACAGATACATAAACAACTAATCAGAATATCGGCTTCGCAGGTGGCTCAGTGGTAAAGAATCTGTCTCCCAGTGCAGGAGATGCTGGTTCTATCCTTGCATTGGGAAGATTTCCTGGAGAAGGAAATGGCAACCCACTCTAGTATCCTTGCCTGGGAAATCCCAGGACAAGGACAAAGGAGCCTGGCAGGCTACAGTCCATGGGGTTGCAGAAGAGTCAGACATGACTTAATGACTAAACAACAACAACAGATCAAAATATACTGAGTTGTGTGCTGCAAAAATCTGTAATTAACACATTACTGACTCATTACTCTCTTCTATACTGTTTTAGGGAAAAGGAAATGGCAACCCACTCCAGTAGTCTTACCTTGAAAATTCCATGGACAGAGGAGCCTGGTAGACTACAGTCCATAGGATTGCAAAGAGTGGGACATAACTGAGTAAATTCACTTCTTCAGAGTCTTACTGGTGGCTCAGACAGTATTGAATATGCGGACAATGCAGGAGGCCTGGGTTCTACCCCTGGGTCGGGAAGATCTCCTGGAGAAGGGAATGGCAACCCACTCCAGTATTCCTGCCTGGGAAATCCCATAGACAGAGGAGCCTGGTGAGCTACAGTCCACAAGGTAGCAAACAGTTGGACATGACTGAGCAACTAACACACAACACATACTGTTTCAGGCACTTAGAAGCTAGAAGCGTTATCTTATTTAATACTATGAACAGCTTCAGGAGATGAGTACTATCATTACTAACAGCTTATAGGTAAGCAGCAAAAGAAACAACAAGGAAATTTATGAAAACTACATGGCTAAAGAATACAGGCCCAGATTCAGCCAAACAAATCCACGATTGTAGTCCCTATGCTACAAGTTCTAAGTGTCGGGGGAAGAGGTCAGGGAAGCATAATGCATCACAAATATATGCATTTAAGCTGAGCCATGGAGGAACCTAACGAGGAGAGAGATAGATATATCTACAAGAAAAAATTTCCAGAAAAATAATGCAAAATACAGGCAATCAGAGGCAGTTCAGTATGGACAGAGCTAATGACAGACAAGGAAATAGGGGCAACTGAAGAGGTGGGAGAGGAGATCGAAGACAGAGTGTGGAGCAGACTGAATGCCATACAAAGCCGATTACTCTGTAGGCAAAAAGGAGTTTTTATTGGGTTTTGATTGTATGAGAGATAGAGCCACGTCTATGCTTTAGATGCAGCCCTGGTGGCCTATGGAAGAGGACAAGTCAGTTCTAAAGGGGAATCTGTCCAAACCACACAGGTGTCTAATGACTACTCTCAAATTGGTTTATAATATGTCTATACACATGGGTATAATTATATAAGAATATATATCTATAATTAATATGCAATTATAATAATTACATATTTAAAGAAAGAGGCAAAAGGGTTAAAAAATTTATAGTAGGTGAATCTGGATAAAATGCAAATAGCTGTCTTTTGTACTATTTTTATTTCATAACTTTTCATAAGTTTGAAATTATTTCTAAATAAAAAAAGCATTTAAAAACACAGAATTCAGAATGGTGATTGAAGGGTCAGAGAGTAGGGAGAATAGGGGGAAATCACTTAAGGGCTTTTACTTTGGAGTAATAAGGACGATCTAGAATAAGATGGAAGCTGTGGCTGCAAAACACTGTGGATGTACTAAATGCTACTGATTCTTTTTAAGTTTTCAAATATATATAAATACCAACAGTTTGAGGACTTAATTTTGCATTATAGACATCCCTCAAATGCCAGTTTCAATCCAACTAACCTGGGAATATTCTCTTTAATCTGTTAAAGTTATGGGTACAAGTGCCACAAGTCAAGAAGCATTTTTAAGTGACAGAGACTAATCAGCCAAGCAAACATACTACAGCCTATGTAGCAGAACTGCTTTCCTAAGAACCATTAGAAAGAGGAGACAGCCATCACTGTAAGTGGAAGTAGGAGAACTATTAATATTTAACAACACACAGCTTCCCTGGTGGCTCAGAGGGTAAAGCGTCTGCTTGCAACGTGGTAGACCTGGGTTCAATCCCTGGGTCGGGAAGATCCCCTGGAGAAGGAAATGGCAACTCACTCCAGTATTCTTGCCTGGAGAATCCCATGCACAGAGGAGCCTGGTGCAGGCTACAGGCCATAGGGTTGCAAAGAGTTGGATACAACTGAACGACTTCACTTTCAACAACACAGAAGGGTACTGCTATAGTGACCAAATAAATGCTCAGTTGGAAATTGACAAATTTGCTCTCTTTAAAGACATGTTTCAGTAACTATTTTAAAGGTATACTATCTATTGTAATGTCAAGGATAAATTACTGCAATTTTGTGTAAAATATATCCAAACCAACCAGCAACACATAGAAAGCAATACAGATGATTAAAATTTAAATCTTTCAAATATAAATAGAATATTATTTAATATAATAGTAGTATTTTTTGATACCACCTTTATTTCTTTTGAATGCTTGATCTCACTCAAACCTAATAACCTTATGATGGATACAGAACAAATATAATAAAACATCTTTCGGATGAAGACCACACATTTAGTAGCTATGGAATCAAGAGTAGCTCTATTATAACCTAGTCATATACCAATTCAGATCAGTTGCTCAATTCCAGAACTCATACTGAATTTCCCTTTATATACTTTTAATTGAACTGCAGTGGATAACATTTAGAACAAGTTTTGTTTTCAATTTTTTCGGCCATAATATGAAACTGCACTGACTGAACTCACTTATTACAGACGCACTACACGGCACAGTGACTATAGTTAACATACTGTATTGTATTCCTGAAAGTTGCTAAGAGAGTAAACTTTAAAGCTTCTCACCACACATGCAATTATGTAAGAAGAAGGCATTAACTAACCTTATTATGACAATCACTGTGCAACATACGTGTATCAAGGCATCATGCTGTACATCTTAAACTTTCTTATATGTCAATTACATTTCAACAAAGTTGGGAAAAAGAAATGGAAAGGAGGACTGTGAGGCCCAAAGTGATGGTGGAGGCAACAGAGGGAAGAAGCCTGGATGCCTGTTTGAGTACATACAGCAGGCCCCTCACTGACCCATACTGAATGTGAATGAGAAATAAATCTTTATTGCATGAACCCATAACTGTGACCTATGAAGCTATTGCTAAACAATAACTCTGTGTCAGGGAGCAGACTAGGTGCTTTCACTTATCTCATTTATTGCACTTATGTGAATAATGATGACTGAGTCGTTATGACATACAGCGCATGGGTTAAAAACAGTGACAAAGATAGTTATACTTGTTCACGGTGAAGACACAAATAGATGGTTGCTCTTATACATTTTTTATGGAAGTGTTAATTTTCATAATCTTTCTGATCAAAGTTTGAACAATTTGTGCTACAATTTGACTAATTCCACTAAGAGTTGAAAACAATCACCTTATCTTTTGACCCACTAATTCCACTACCAAGAATCTATGATCATGAACATCAAAGAAGTACATAAAGATAAAATTAAGAAAAAAATTGAAACAACCTAAATTACAGTACACCCCAAAAAGATGCCCTTTTCATTATAGGGGACTGGAATGCAAAAGTAGGAAGTCAAGAAACACCTGGAGTAACAGGTAAATTTGGCCTTGGAGTACAGAATGAAGCAAGGCAAGGGCTAATAGAGTTCTGCCAAGAGAACACACTAGTCATAGCAAACACCCTCTTCCAACAACAAAAGAGAAGACTCTACACAGGGACATCATCAGATGGTCAACACCAAAATCAGATTGATTCTATTCTTTGCAGCCAAAGATGGAGAAGCTCTATACAGTCAGCAAAAACAAGACCAGGAGCTGACTGTGGCTCAGATCATGAACTCCTTATTGCCAAATTCAGACTGAAATTGAAGGAAGTGGAGAAAACCACTAAATCAAATCCCTTATGACTATACAGTGGAAGTGAGAAATAGATTTAAGGGACTAGATCTGATAGAGTGCCTGATGAACTATGAAATGAGGTTCGTGACATTGTACAGGAGACAGGGATCAAGACCATCACCATGGAAAAGAAATGCAAAAAAGCAAAACGGCTGTCTGGAGGCCTTACAAATAGCTGTGAAAACACAGGAAGTGAAAAGTAAAAGAGAAAAGGAAAGATATACCCATTTGAATGCAGAGTTCCAAAGAATAGCAAGCAGAGATAAGAAAGCCTTCCTCAGAGATCAATGCAAAGATAGAGAGGAAAACAACAGAATGGGAAAGACTAGAGATCTCTTCAAGAAAATTAGAGATACCAAGGGAATATTTCATGCAAAGATGGGCTCAATAAAGGACAGAAATGGTATGGACCTAACAGAAGCAGAAGATATTAAGAAGAGGTGGCAAGAATACACAGAAGACCTGTACAAAAAAGATCTTCACGACCCAGATAATCATGATGATGTGATCACTCACCTAGAGCCAGATATCCTGGAATGTGAAGTCAAGTGGGCCTTAGGAAGCATCACTATGAACAAAGTTAGTGGAAGTGATGGAATTCCAGTTGAGCTGTTTCAAATCCTGAAAGATGATGCTGTGAAAGGGCCACACTCAATATGCCAGCAAATATTGAAAACTCAGCAGGGGCCATGGGACTGGAAAAGGTCAGTTTTCATTCCAATCCCAAAGAAAGGCAATGCCAGAGAATGCTCAAACTATTGCACAACTGCACTCATCTCACACGCTAGTAAAGTAATGCTCAAAATTCTCCAAGCCAGGCTTCAACAGAATGTGAGCCATAAACTTCCAGATGTTCAAGCTGGTTTTAGAAAAGGTAGAAGAATCAGAGATCAAATTGCCAACATTGGCTGGCTCATGGAAAAAGCAAGAGAGTTCCAGAAAAACATCTATTTCTGCTTTATTGACTATGCAAAAGCGTTTTACTGTGTGGATCACAACAAACTGTGGAAAATTCTGAAAGAGATAGGCATAACAGACCACCTGACCTGCCTCTTGAGAAACCTGTATTCAGGTCAGGAAGCAAAAGTTAGAACTGGACATGGAACAACAGACGGGTTCCAAATAGGAAAAGGAGTATGTCAAGGCTGTATATTGTCACCCTTCTTATTTAACTTATGTGCAGAGTATATCATGAGAAATGTTGGGCTGGATGAAGCATAAGCTGGAATCAAGATTTCCAGGAGAAAAATCAATAACCTCAGATACGCAGGCGACACCACCCTTATGGCAGAAAGCGAAAAAGAACTAAAGAGCCTCTTGATGAAAGTGAAAGAGGAGAGTGAAAAAATTGGCTTAAAAATCAACATTCAGAAAACGTAGATCATGGCATCTGGTCCCATCACTTCATAAGAAATAGATGGGGAAACAGTGGAAACTGTGGCTGACTTTATTTTTCTGGGCTCCAAAATTGCTGCAGATGGTGATTGCAGCCATGAAATTAAAAGACACTTACTCCTTGGAAGGAAAATTATGACCAACCTAGACAGCATATTAAAGAGCAGAGACATTACTTTGCCAACAAAGGTCCGTCTAGTCAAGGCTATGGTTTTTCCAGGGGTCATATATGGATGTGAGAGTTGGACTGTGAAGAAAGCTGAGCACTGAAGAATTGATGTTTTTGAACTGTGGTGTTGGAGAAGACTCTTGAGAGTCCCTTGGACTGCAAGGAGATCCAACCAGTCCATCCTAAAGGAGACCAGTCCTGGGTGTTCATTGGAAGGACTGATGTTGGGGCTGAAACTCCAATACTTTGGCCACCTGATGCAAAGAGCTGACTCACTGGACAAGACTCAGGTGTTGGGAAAGATTGAGGGCAGGAGGAGAAGGGGACGACAGAGGATGAGATGGTTGGATGGCATCATCGACTCGATGGACATGGGTTTGGGTGGACTCCGGGAGTTGGTGATGGACAGGGAGGCCTGGTGTGCTTCAGTTCATGGTGTCGCAACGAGTTAGACACCACTGAGCGACTGAACTGAACTGAAATAACAGTATGCATGTATTTAAAATAATTATAATATATCCATTTGCCGAAATATTATGCACCCATTAAAAACCATGTATTCCAAGAATAGTTAATAATGCAGGAAAATGCTTACAAATAAATTTATGTGATATATGCTAGATAAAAAATAATTCAACTTGTTAAAAACATGAATGTAAATATGATAAAAATAAAATAAACCAACATGCTAATATTAATTATCTTTACATGATGAGATTAAAAATAGATTTTATTTTATCCTCTATGTCTCTATTTTAAAATGTTATATAATGATCATGTATTATTTTTGAATTCAGGACATATGTTATAAACATAAAGAAGGCAAGGAATTGTCTAATCCATTTTTAAAGTTTCCACATAAACTTGTTTAAAATTAAAAAGTGCTAGTGCTTAAATCTGTAAGTTATATTCAATAGGAAAATTCACTTATGTGAAACAGCTCATCCCCTGATGGTGTTAGATAAATGAGGTGTTATTACAGTATTTCTAAAAGTTGTCTACCATCTGTGAGTTTATTTTTTAATTGTCTGTTGTTGTTCACATCTAAATTTAAAATCATTTTCACATATAAAGATCTATGATTAAGGTGATCTTTTTGATAGATTGCATCTTCCTGTTTTTGATTCCACCAAAACTATTCAGCAATGAACTCCATCTCTATAATTGCAAAATAGTTTCTCCACTGTACAGGTGGATAAAGTCAAGTTAGAAGTATATCAATATACTCAGAACACTAAACAAGACATGCCAGGACCATGCTGAAGTCTGGCTGTACTGGCTCTCAGGAAGCCATTCTGCACATGCCCAACTCATGTGCGTGGTATGATATTGTAGCTAGAAACTGGCCATCATATAATATTTACACCATGGAAATAATCAAATAGTACAATATGGCTTTTCATTTTTATGTCCCCCTCCCCACAGGAAGCCAGTTTACTAACACACCACATCACGTACACAACAATATGATTCTTTAAATTGTGCTTAATTAGCCCAAAGCCAGGAGATCACTATATAGTTTAAAAAGACATTAGGCCTCACAGTGTAGAGATGCGGGGTTAAAATATACTGGTGTATTCCAAGCACCGAGAAGAGTGCCATATAGCACAGGTGCTCAGAGGGTATATGTTTCACATGCTGACCAGACAAGCTGAAGATAAAGAAATTTTTCTCTTGAGTCAACCATGCATAATTCCAACTTCATCCATCAGTCTACTTTATCTTTTTATATTGATTTTTAAAAATTTTACTTTACAATACTGTATTGGTTTTGCCATACATTGACATGAATCCAACATGAGTGTACATGAGTTCCCAAACACGAACCCCCCTCCCACCTCCCTCCCCATATCATCTCTCTGGATCATCTCCGTGCACCAGCCCCAAGCATCCTGTATCCTGCATCAAACATAGACTGGCGATTCGTTTCTTACATGATAGTATACATGTTTCAATGCCATTCTCCCAAATCATCCCACCCTCTCCCTCTCCCTCTGAGTCCAAAAGTCCACTCTACACATCTGTGTCTCTTTCGCTGTCTCTCATACAGGGTCATCATTACCACCTTTTTAAATTCCATATATATGTGTTAGTATACTGTATTGGTGTTTTTCTTTCTGGCTTACTTCACTCTGTATAACCGGCTCCAGTTTCATCCATCTCATTAGAACTGATTCAAATGTATTCTTTTTAATGGCTGAGTAATACTCCATTGTGTAATGTACCACAGCTTTCTTATCCATTCATCTGCTGATGGACATCTAGGTTGTTTCCATGTCCTGGCTATTATAAACAGTGCTGCGATGAACATTGGGGTACATGTGTCTCTTTCAATTCTGGTTTCCTCAGTGTGTATGCCCAGCGGTGGGATTGCTGGGTCATATGGCAGTTCTATTTGCAATTTTTAAAGGAATCTCCAAACTGTTCTCCATAGTGGCTGTATTAGTTTGCATTCCCACCAACAGTGTAAGAGGGTTCCTTTTCTCCACACCCTCTCCAGCATTTATTGCTTGCAGACTTTTGGATCACAGCCATTCTGACTGGTGTGAAATGGTACCTCATTGTGGTCTTGATTTGCATTTCTCTAATAATGAGTGATGTTGAGCATCTTTTCATGTGTTTGTTAGCCATCCGTATGTCTTCTTTGGAGAAATGTCTATTTAGTTCTTTGGCCCATTTTTTGATTTTTCTGGAATTGAGCTGCATAAGTTGCTTGTATATTTTTGAGATTAGTTGTTTGTCCATTGCTTCATTTGCTATTATTTTCTCCCATTCAGAAGGCTGTCTTTTCACCTTGCTTATATTTTCCTTTGTTGTGCAGAAGCTTTACTTTTAATTTTAATTAGATCCCATTTGTTTATTTTTGCTTTTATTTCCAGAATTCTGGGAGGTGGATTATAGAGGATCCTGCTGTGATTTATGTCGGAGAGTGTTTTGCCTAAGTTCTCCTCTAGGAGTTTTATAGTTTCTAGTCTTACGTTTAGATCTTTAATCCATTTTGAGTTTGTTTTTGTGTGTGGTGTTAGAAAGTGATCTAGTTTCATTCTTTTACAAGTGGTTGACCAGTTTTCCCAGCACCACTTGTTAAAGAGATTGTCTTTACTGTATATTCTTGCCTCCTTTGTCGAAGATAAGGTGTCCATAGGTGTGTGGATTTATCTCTGGGCTTTTTATTTTGTTTCATTGATCTATATTTCTGTCTTTGTGCCAGTACCGTACTGTCTTGATGACTGTGGCTTTGTAGTAGAGCCTGAAGTCAGGCAAGTTGATTCCTCCAGTTCCATTCTTCTTTCTCAAGATTGCTTTGGCTATTCGAGGTTTTTGTATTTCCATACAAATCTTGAAATTATTTGTTCTAGTTCTGTGAAAAATACCGCTGGTAGCTTGATAGGGATTGCATTGAATCTGTAGATTGCTTTGGGTAGTATACTCATTTTCACTATATTGATTCTTCCGATCCATGAACATGGTATATTTCTCCATCTATTAGTGTCCTCTTGGATTTCTTTCATCAGTGTTTTATAGTTTTCTATATATAGGTCTTTAGTTTCTTTAGGTAGATATATTCCTAAGTATTTTATTCTTTTCGTTGCAATGGTGAATGGAATTGTTTCCTTAATTTCTTTTTCTACTTTCTCATTATTAGTGCATAGGAATGCAAGGGATTTCTGTGTGTTGATTTTATATCCTGCAACTTTACTGTATTCATTGATTAGCTCTAGTAATTTTCTGGTGGAGTCTTTAGGGTTTTCTATGTAGAGGATCATGTCATCTGCAAACAGTGAGAGTTTACTTCTTCTTTTCCAGTTTGGATTCCTTTTATTTCTTTTTCTGCTCTGATTGCTGTGGCCAAAACTTCTAGAACTATGTTGAATGGTAGCAGTGAAAGTGGGCACCCTTGTCTTGTTCCTGACTTTACGGGAAATGCTTTCAATTTTTCACCATTGAGGATAATGTTTGCTGTGGGTTTGTTATATATAGCTTTTATCTTCCAACAAACAAAAGCCCAGGTCCAGACGGCTTCACAGCTGAATTCTACCAAAAATTTAGAGAAGAGCTAACACCTATCCTCCTCAAACTCTTCCAGAAAATTGCAGAGGAAGGTAAACTTCCAAACTCATTCTATGAGGCCACCATCACCCTAATACCAAAACCTGACAAAGATGCTACAAAAAAAGAAAACTACAGGCCAATATCACTGATGAACATAGATGCAAAAATCCTCAACAAAATTCTAGCAATCAGAATCCAACAACACATTAAAAAGATCATACACCATGACCAAGTGGGCTTTATCCCAGGGATGCAAATCAATCAATGTAATTCACCACATTAACAAATTGAAAAATAAAAGCCATATGATTATCTCAATAGATGCAGCGAAGGCCTTTGACAAAATTCAACATCCATTTATGATAAAAACTCTCCAGAAAGCAGGAATAGAAGGAACATACCTCAACATCAGTCTACTTTAAAACCTTGTCTGTTTATTTTCACTTCTTTATTTACAATTGTTGTCTTTCCATCAGTTCCTTAAACTATCATCTTATTTCTATTCTCATTCTTAGAGGATCTAGCCTTCACATCAACAATTCACAGGTCACTGATGACTTTCCGGTTGACAAGCACAGTGTTCTTTTTCTCTTTTAATTCCACCTCCTCTGAAACAGTTTATACTGTTGATGAAATATCCTTTCCTAAAATTCTTTCACACTTGAACTTGTGTATTGTAATTGCATGTCTCCCATATTTTCTTTTGGCCATTTTTATCTTGTTCTTTTCTTCATCTTTCAGTCTGACACAGGATTTGTGCAATGCTTAGCAGTCATCCCTTTAGGCTTATTTCTTTGTGATTTCCATTCAAAAGAAATATGGCCTCATATCTCATTTCTAATCTAAACTGTTCACTTATAGAAATTCCATCCTGTTTTTCCTTAAGCTTAGTCAGAGATTTCCAACTGCCTCCTTGGACATTTCCATTTGAAAGTCAGGTCTTTACATCAAATTTGACTAAAACTAAATGCATTACCTTGCTTTACTAATTCCCTTCCTCAGGTAACTACTGTGTTTCTGTGCACTAAGCTGGGGTGTTTCTCTTTTCCCTGCTGTCCTGATAGGTCTCAGCTCCGAGGATCTTTCCATTACAAATTTACATAAGGTTCCTACAAGATGAGTCGTCTGCAAGCCAGTATCCTCTGTGATGCTGTTTTAGTTTTAGGCCAGTTAATTGAACAAAGATTAATTGCGCACTGATAACTCTGAAAAATCTTAATTTCTCTGTGGTAAAATGACTAAGCGTATTATCAAGAACTGGAATTATGAAGTGTTTCCAGATCAAGTTAAGCAACTACAGGTGAATTAATATAGAATTAGGCTTCAAAAGCTCATCCTAGGAAAAGCTGAATGAACTGTGTTCATTCTTTGAAACATATTGATTTGTGAAACCAACATCCCACTGTCTAAAGAAGGCAATTCAGAACTGAAAATAATTTCAAAAAATAATAATAGTTCTAAAGATAAACAGGTCATTTGAAGATTAACCTTTGTCTTTGTCCATATCTATCCAATAATCATTTTGTTCATTAGCTCCTTGTGTATAGAGTTTTAACTCATGCCACAGGAGGTGGTTTTAGTAATAATGTGCATTTATGAAAGACGGTATTAAATAGTAAGAAATACTAAAGTTTTGGAGTCAAGTGGTAGTCTGACACTACCACTTAATTTCTGGGAGAACTTGGAGGATTTCTTAATTTCTCTAAATTCCAGTTTACGATCTGTAAAATTAGAATAAGAAAGCTAATTTACAGAGTTATTATGTGGGTTAGAGATAAAATAACATGCATCTCTATGGTAGACTCTCAGTAAATGATATTTATTATTATTTATACAGCTGGAGAGTACAAGCAGATAGTTAACAAAATGCTCCTTGTATGCCCAAAACAACAGTTCTCAAATTTTTGGTCTTTGGACGTTTTTAGACTCTGAAAAGTTACGGAGTATGTCAAAGACTCTTTCTATTAATATATTTAGGGTACACCTATGGATTATCATAATATAAATTAAATTTTGAAACATTTAAAATATGTATTTACTGCTTCATTTTTACATAAAAATAATAAATCTAATATACATCAACAATATATATTTTATAAAAATAAAATACTTTTCAAATCGAAAGATTCAGTGAGAAGTGAATAGTAGCATTGGTTTACACTTTTGTAAGTGTCTTTAATGCTGGGCTTATTATAAGACAGCTGGGTTGTCATATCTGGTTCGGCACTCAGTCTGTTGCGATATGTTGTTTTGCTTGATATATTACAAGAAAATCTGTCCACACACAGATATGCGGTTGAAAGGATATCAGAACTTTGAGGGATTCTCAGGTCATACTTTGAAAACAGATTGCCTGAAGTTACTCAAGACAATTTCTTGGAGGGAGGAAGTGAGTCACTAAGCCAAATAAGAGACAATGACAATGACAACGATAATAATAATGATAAAAGTAGTAATAAACAAATACTAAATGGCAGAAAAGTGACGAACATTCAAGGCAATGGTAACATCTGTGGTGAAAGTTGAGGAATAGAATGTAAAAAATGTGAAATATCATTACAGAATCAAGCAGCAGGAGTAATACATCTGTACTGAAGAGAACTAACAAAAAAAATGGAGATAAATTGAGGGGTTCAGGTGTGGAAGAACCATGGGTTGTGAAATTTTCCAAAAGCAATTGAGAGAAAGCATACTTGTATTTATACCTTGTATTAACTTGTTTTCAAATAGTTTTGAATGAATTATGCTCTACTGATGTTTTTGAGCAAGACGATTCTTACTAGTGTAAGTGGAATTTTAATTATGCAGAACATTTAATAATATCAATGCTTGGGTGTACCAATAAAATCACAGATCACTAGTAGAAATTATAGCACTCCCCAAAGATCTTCAGTCCGTAGTCTAAGAACAATAAATTTCTTCACAGAGCTAGATTTGAGCAAAGATAATGTCCCAGAAGCATCAGAACAAGGTGTAAATTGTGCCTTTCTTATATAAAACAATTCTCCATTACTAGAATTACAAAGAGTCTTCAGAGAAGAGATGAGGGATGAATGATGGATAGAGAAATAGAAGAAACTAAGAGATAGATTCTGGATTTTTAATAAAATGGGTAGAAGACACTGTTGGAGTTCAAATAAAACACAGGAGAAAATAAACATTTATTTTTGAATTTGCTTGGAAATATTGTTATCAACTCCTAATGAACTTTTAAAAGGAAAAATAAATGGCAATCATTTTGAAGTAGAGGGAGATATGAAAATGGTGAATAATAACTACTGCATAGGAAATAATTTGAAACCAAAGGAAAATCATCATAGAGAGAGAGCAGTAGGGAGTTATTGCCTTAATCTGGGAGTCCAGTAACAAAGCTAAAGGGTAAATTCACCGTGAAGGCAGAATTTATTGACTACATCAAAGCCTTTGACTGTGTAGATCACAAAAAACTGGAAAATTCTTAAAAGAGATAGGAATACCAGACCACCTGATCTGCCTCCTGAGAAATCTGTATGCAGGTCAAGAAGCAACAGTTAGAACCGGACATGGAACAACAGACTGGTTCCAAATCAGAAAAGGAGTACGTCAGCTGTATATTGTCACCCTGCTCATTCAACTTATATGCAGAGTACATCATGAGAAAGGCTGGGCTGGAGGAAGGAGGGAATCAAGCTGGAATCAAGACTGCAGGGAGAAATATCAATAACCTCAGATATGAAGATGATACCACACTTATGGCAGAAAGTGAAGAAGAACTAAAGAGCTTCTTGATGAAAGTGAAAGGGGAGAGTGAAAAAGCTGGCTTAAAACTCAACATTCAAAAAATTAAGATCATGGCATCCAGTCCCATCTATTTCTGGCAAATAGATGGGGAAACAATGGAAACAGTGACAGACTTTATTTTCTTGGGCTCCAAAATCACCGTAGATGGTGACTGCAGCCATGAAATTAAAAGACGCTTGCTCCTTGGAAGAAAAGTTATGACCAACTTAGACAGAATATTAAAAAGCAGAGATATTACTTTACCAACAAAGGTTCATCTAGTCAAAGCTATGGATTTTCTAGTAGTCATGTATGGATGTGAGAGTTGGACTATAAAGAAAGCTCAGTGCTGAAGAATTGATGCTTTTGAACTATGGTATGGGGGAATACTCTTGAGAGTCCCTTGGACTGCAAGGAGATCCAACCAGTTCATCCTAAAGGAAATCAGTCCTGAATACTCATTGGAAGGACTGATGCTGAAGTTGAAACTCCAATACTTTGGCCATGTGATGCGAAGAGCTGACTCATTTGAAAAGACCCTGATGCTGGGAAAGATTGACGGTGGGAGGAGAAGGGGATGACAGAGGATGAGAAGGCTGGATGGCATCACCAACGTGATGGACATGAGTTTGAGTAGCCCCTGGGAGTTGGTGATTGGACAGGGAGGCCTGGTGTGCTGCAGTCCACGGGGACACAAAGAGTTGGATGAGACTAAGTGACTGAACTGAACTGAATGGGAAGACAAAATCCTCAGGGTAGAAGTGGTAGAGGCAGGGAAGAGGGACTAGGTAATAGGGATTTAGAAGCGACCTTCTAATGAAATGGAAGACCCAAGGAGACGCATGCACAAAGAGGGAGCCTCCAGCCAAAGGGTTACATTTTAAGGAAGATTTGACAAGAGCAATAATGGTGCAGAGGAAGAAAAGAAGTAGTTAAAAATCTAAGGGAGAAAATCTGGAAAGAAACAAGTAGTTTGGGAGGACAAAGAGGGTTAAACAGGCAAGAAATGTAGGAACTATGAGTGCCATTGGTACCTTTCTTGTTTTCAATGGAAATGCAAACATTTTTCAAGCATTTAACATATGCAGGGGTACTCTCATGGGCTTTACATCAGTGTTACTCAAAACAGCACTGAGGAACTACCACCATTCAGGGATCTATCCCCTATCAGTCTGCCGTGAGACAAGCACAGAAATGAGAGTAACCTTTGCAAAAATGTTATAGCCATTTGACATAGTAACCTCATCTGCTGAATCTAATCATAAAAATTTCTTTTGATTTTTTATTTAATTTTTCCTTAAGGAAAACATTCTTTCCAAAAACGGTCCTTCACCACAGACAGTCTGAAAATTACAACTTCACAAGCTTTATCTAATTTATTTCTCAAAGCTATGCCATGCTGTATTATTCTTAGGGCCACTGTACAGGTAGAGAATATAGGCACTGAGCAAACTCATACAACTGTGAAGTAGTAAGAAATTTAACCTACACAGGTATGTGCATGCTAAGTCACTTTAGTCGTGTCCAGTCTTTCAGACCCTATGGACTGTAGCCTGTCAGGCTCCTCTGTCCATGGGATTCTTCAGGTAAGAATAGTGGAGTGGGTTGCCATGCCTTCCTCCAGGGGATCTTCCCGACCCATGGATCGAACCTGTATCTCTTAGTCTCCTGCCTTGGCAGGTAGATTCTTTACCACTAGCGCTACCTGGGAAGCCCTACATAAGTTCAGAACAAGAATCCCATGGACAGAGAAGCCTGATGGGCTACAGTCCATGGGGTCGCAAAGAATCAGACACGACTGAGCGACTTCACTTTCACTTTCACTTTCACTATGAGGAGAAGGGATGAGCAATAGTGGAAGGAGAGAAATTCTTCGTAGAATACAACAATATACTTTCAGGGTATAAAGAAAGTATCACACAAGGAGTGAATCTTTCTAGTCTCCTTTGTGAGTGCAAATCATGGTTGGTTCGATATTTGTGGGCTAAGTCATGAATGTGTATAGAACAATGATAAAACCAACTTGAAAATTAAAAGTATTACTGTTGACTTGCGAGTTATTATTCTCTTTCTCAATTATGTATTGAATGCCTACTACATGTATGACATGGGGCTATGCTGAAAACTGGGCCTTGGGGGCAGGAGATGTTCTAATTGAGCAAAGTAAACTGATAATTTTTCTAAGCCTCAGTTTCCAAATCTATGTAATGGTCATGGGAATAGAATCTTCCCCAGTTGGAATTAAATGATGCAGTCCATGTAAAACTCAGTGCAATGTCTTACTAGTGCAAAGGCTCAAAAAATAAAAACAGAAATAAATGAGGTGGGAGGAACAAGTGTACTCAGGAGCCTTATATTTTCCCAAGAGGACTAGATAACCATATGGTTAGCTAGATTGTGAAATTCCCCAAATGCTACTAAAAGCTCTAACTGAATTTGGTACTTTACCATCCTTTTAAATCAGAATCAAGGATTTCAGTCATGCATCGACAATTCAATCTGTTTGATTGATTTCCTTACATCAAAGCTCATATAGGTGTTAATTGCTTGGAGTTGATGTACCTGACTTGCCTGTAATGGACCTCACTGGCACTCAATAATTTCTAGAGTAATTTCTGTCTCTTCATACTCCTTTCTCTCTGATTCATTCTCACGTTTGATGCTGTCTAGATGACCCTGGGGAAACAGCCTAAGTTCCTTTCAAACTCAACCCTGTAAGACAGTTACAGAATAGACAGAAATGTGCTTTGGGTCTGAAAAAAGAATTCCCAGACAGATCCTTACACTATGGAAACATCAGAGTCGCCTGTAACTAATGCCTTTCCCCAAAGATGATTTACCCCTGAAAATCTCTCTCTTGTTGTTATGTAGACACTAAGAAAACAGATCACAACCAAATTAACAGTTCTTTATCCTTTGTAGATCCAACTTTGGTCTGGGCCAAGAAAACAGAAATTCTGCAATACAGACCACATCTAACTTTTGGCAAACAGTACAATGCAAAGATCAATGAAAAATCAATTGCTGAACTCTACTGACTAGGACTTCTATTTTTATTGGTTCCCAAGAAAGATCAATAAAACATGCCTTGAGTTCTTGAACTCTGAGGTAATATTTGAGTCACAACATCCAACATTCTAACAGTTCAGTCTTAGCTGATTGAACTATTACAGGAGGAAGAAATATCAGAGTATAAAAAATGAAATACTCAAGGTTTAGAATTTTCTGGAGAACATGCTGGTTGTCTTAGTTACGAAACATGTGGGCTTTTTAAATTTATTACTCTTTCTTATGTTTGGCTTGCTCCTCTGGTGGATCAGTGGTAAAGAATCCACCTGCAATGCAGGAGATGCAGGCTTGATCCCTGAGTTGGAAAGATGCCCTGAAGAAGGAAATAGCAGCTCACTCCAGTATTCTTGCCTGGGAAATCCCATGGACAGAGGAAACTGGTGGGCTATGGTCCGCGGGGTTGCAAAGAGTTGGACATGACTGAGTGACTATGCACTTGCGCACACACACAAAACCAGCTTAGAAGTATTTCACAAATAACTAAAAATACCTATATTACACTGTTTAAGTCCAAAGGATAATTGCAGCACATAAAAATTCCTATATGACTTGTAAAAACACATTTTCCAACTCAGAAATTTGTAATCAACTCATTACCACACTTCCCAGCCTACATTAGTAGCTCTCTAAATATGTGTTAATTAATGCTAATTAATAAATATTGATTTTTATAAATACTATTTAGGGTATGTATATAAGAATTCTCATAGCCAAATATAATTCTGCATTGCCAATTCCCATCCACATAGGCTAAAAAAATAATTGCATTACATAAAACATTTTTATTTTAAGTAAAAGCTTAAAAATTCCCAGTAACCCAGAATAACTGCTTTAGGTCCCTGATTATAATTTTATTTTAAATAAAATTAAAATGTGTATGTGACACTCTTACAAAAGTGTTATTAGAATGTTTAACTCCAAATTGTTTAAGAGTTGCCTCTTACTCAAATCTATTATAAAGACTCTTGAAGTGAGTCTGTTTAGGCCATATGATTATAGCATAAAAATATCATAAATATAGTTATGGTAATAGCTTTACTTTTCTTCTTTAAGTGCAATCAGATATTAATTTCTTCAGATTACTTCAGTTATTAGAGAAAAATACGAACACAGGGAAGTTTATCACACTCTCTCATAATCTAATTTTCAACAAGAAATTAAGTAATATCTCATTGGTCTGTATATGTGTGTGTGTGAGTGTGCACATGTGCAACAGTGTTTGACTATTCTCAACCTCATGGACTCCTGCCAGGCTCCTCTGTTCAAGGAATTTTCCAGGCAAGAATACTGTGTGGGTTGCTGTTTCCTTCTCCAGGGGATCTTCCTGACCCAGGGATCATACTTTTATCTCCTGCATTGGCAGAAGGATTCTTTCCCACTGGTGCCACCTGGGAAGCCTAGACCTCTCTTTGGTCTACATACCAATCTCTGCTTACCGTAACAAACTCAAGAACCAGAAAATTAGCATATAAGGCTTCTGAGTAACCAAACATATGTCAGAGTTTGTGCCTTAGTTACTAAGAGTTGTCACTCACACGCACACACACATACAGACTTGGGTATTTGGTTAATCCTCAGCAAAGTGGAAATAGAAAATTAAAACTGAGTATAGCTGACTGAAAAGACACATTGAAATTCATTCATTCACCCATTAAACAACTGTATTTTAACTGAGCTAAGCGATGTGCTGAGCACAAAGAATAAAATGGTAAACAAAACAGATACTGCTAAAGATCAAGTAGTTTAGTCTAGTAAGCATTCTTTGGTAATCTAATAAATACACAAACTGATGGATGCAACAAAGCAAAAGTGCAGGAAACTACAAGATTGAAAGAGGAGGGCAGCATGGGGCAGGGGAGGTAGAGAGAATCAGGAAATATTAAGGATGAAGTGACTCTTGAACTGAAATTGGAAAATAAGCATAAACTAGATAAAGGGACAGAAGAACTCCAGGGAAATGACTGAATAGCCTGTAGGAAAGCTCTAAGGCAGGGGAGCACAGTTCAAGTGTCTGAACGCAGATCCATGCAGCTGAAGGGAAAAGATCAGGAGTAATGAGTTATTTGGCAGAGTTGCAATGGCAGGGTAAGCTAGTAATGAAACTTGGGTAGTAGGCTAGTATAGACATTTGGTTTTATCCTAAGAACAATGGGAAGCCATTGAAAAGTAAGACACATGAGGAAAAATTCCAGAACAGCATGATGCCGCTGAAGGCGAAGGAAGAGGCTTTTTTCGAAAAAGGAAGGCAATCAAGTAAACAAAAACTAAAAACCACAGTGAAGCTGCTCTCACCAATCGACATCTAAGCTCCTTCTGAGATGGGGCCTGGTGGGAGCCATTCTGCAGTGGTGTTGCAGAGAGCATACTGTTGCTACCCAATGGCTACTGCCCTCTTCTTTCTTGTTGACAGATCCTGTCTCCCACCGCTGAGGCTAAAGATGCCTTCCTCATAGGCAGAGAATGTTTCCCAGCATTGACCAACGAAATCTAAGTGACCTCTGCTGGTGGCTTTTTGAAAGGTTTGTCATCCCTTAGAAATGTGAAAGAAACACTGAGAGATCAAAACAGGTCCTATTTGAGAATATATCCTTAGATCCACTGCAGCTGCCTTGTGACCACGAGGGGAAAACCAAGATCACATAATATCAACACGGCTGAGTTGTTAAATTAAACGTGCCTAAAAATTGTGGCTCAGCTGGTAAAGAAGCCACCTGCAATGCAGGAGACCTGGGTTTGATCCCTGGGTTAGGAAGATACCCTGAAGAAGGGAAAGGCTACTCACTCCAGCATTCTGGCCTAGAGAATTCCTTAGACTTGTACAGTCCATGGGGTCACAAAGAGTCCAACACGACTGAGCGACTTTCACTTTCACTTTCAAAAATATTTAGGGGCTTCCCAGGTGGTAGAGTGGTAAAGAATCCACCTGCCAATTCATGATACACAAAGACGCAGGTTCGATCCCTGGGTCAGAAAGATTCCCTGGAGTAGAAAATGGCAACCCACTCCAGTACTCTTGCTTGAAATATTTCACAGACAGAGGAGCCTGGCAGGCTACAGTCCATGGGTTGGCAAAGAGTTGGACACAGCTGAGTGACTGAGCATGTGTGCACACCCACACACACACAAATATTTAAGTACACAAAGAAATCGCCTGATGTAGAAAAGTGAGTTATCATTTTTAAGTCACTTATAGCTGGGCATTCAATAACTTGCTACCAAAATAATCACATCTCAGTTAAGTGGATGAACAACTGCCTGGGTGATAAAGAACTGGAAATGGAGAGTTTAAACAGCTGTTGAAAATGACTGAAATATGGAACAGTGGGGAAGCTACTGGATCTGGAGTTTAGGGAGAGATTTATTTTTTATTTTTATTTGTTTGGTTGGTTAATTTTTGCTTTTAAGAGAGAAAAGTTAGAAATAGGAAAAAGGAGTCCGGAATGGCAGTGGTTAAAAGACAAAGAAGGGAAAAGCCCACAAAAATAGAACAAAGAAAGGTCTGAGGACAGGAGTGAGAACCTCAGGTGAAACAAACAGCCCTCCTGGCTAGCTCAATTTACGTAGGGCAGGCTCAGGAGGAGAAGAAAAAACACATAAAAAGAGGAGCAAAAATTGAGCCTCTGGCTTCTCTTCAAGTCTTTTGGGTTGGCCCACCCTCACACTTCAAGGATGCATTTTCCTTTGCTTGCCAA
Source organism: Ovis aries (assembly GCF_016772045.2). Lineage (NCBI taxonomy): Eukaryota > Metazoa > Chordata > Mammalia > Artiodactyla > Bovidae > Ovis > Ovis aries. Next base: position 214,722,169 of record NC_056054.1, read on the forward strand.
ATAAAACTGAGCTATAACACTGGTCCATCCGTTGCTTCAAATTTTTGCTGCAGTGAGACAGAACCAGGGAAATTACAAACTCCCCCAACATCAATGGTTCCATTTCTCAGATTTAACCTGGCTGAAATAACCTTGGCTCTGCCCCTCAAGGTGGAGGCCAAGCACAGCAGAAGCCCAACTCACCGAAAGCTCCCGCGCTGGAAGCTGAACATGAAGAAAATCCAATGCAATGGAAGTGACAAGAAGCCCAGCCTTCTGGAAACCAGAACAGCAAAAACAAACTTGCTCACGCATCTCAGTCTCAGATTCCAGAAGACATCCTGTTGGGGTAGGAAGTCCTTGCTTCTATGGCTGGAAGGACATATGGCTAACAAAATCTTAATTCCCTTACAATCTCTCGATATAGAGAAGACAAATGATACAGACAAAAAAATAATCAACTTTAGCATAAGCTTCATGAAATTGAAAGGAGAGGGTATGGACAGCCCCACAGGACACAAGATACCATTCCCTCTTCCTTAAATCACTTTCTTTCTGGGTTTTGCTGTGGTTTTTTGGTGGGTTTTTTTTTTTTTCCACAAAATCACTTTGCTAAATTTAAGAATCATATTTCAGAAAATGTTTAATTTTTTTTTAACTTTTAATTTTGTATTAGGATATAGCCAATTAACAAACAATGCTGTGATACCTTCAGGTAAACAGGGAAGAGAGTGAGCCACACATATACATGTATCCTTTCTCCCCGAAACTCCTCTCCAATCCCGACTGTCACATAACACTGGACAGTTCCATGTGCTACACAGTAGGTCCTTGTTGTTTATCCATTTTAAACATAGCAGTGTGTACATGTCCATCCCAAACTCCCTAACTATCCCTTCCCCCTAGCAACCATAAACTTATTCTCCAAGTCTGTGAGTCTGCTTTTGTTTTGTAAGTTCATCTGTATCATTTCCTTTTAGAGTCCACATGTAAGGGGTGTCATATAATATTTCTCCTCTGTATGACTTCACTCAATATGATATTCTCTAGGTCCATCCATGTTGTTGCAAATGGCATTATTTCCTTCTTTTTAATAGCTAAGTAATATTCCATGGTATAAATGTACCACATATTCTTTATTCATTTCTGTTTGTTTTATTTTAATAACATTCATGTCACAAACACTCCTGGTTCCTTCCTACTTCACTATCAGCTTATTCTTACTCTCCTATGTTGTCTATAGGAGAGTTGTCTATATGTTGTCTCCTATATTGTCTTTGTAGGATCTCTCAAAGGGAGCTCAATCCTTAATCCTCTTCTTTATACTTTCCATAGCTTTGCTATTGCTACTGCTGCTAAGTCACTTCAGTCTTTAATTACCATCAATATACCAATGATATTTAAATGTTTATTTCAGGTCTTAATTCACCACTGACTGCTTCACTATCTCCTAAATACGTCTACTTCTTTGCCTCACAGACATCTGTCCCGATCCACAATTACCAATTACCTTCCCTCCCTCCTTCCCCATACAGATGCAAAATTCAGAGATTTCTATTTCCAGGCTTTCACTCTTGTGTAAATACCAGTCTCATCTATTTGCTTGTTTAAATCAAAGACCTGGAAGGATCCCTGATTCCTCTTTTTCACCAGCCCCAACGCGTCCCATATTCGATCAGTCAACCAGAAGGCCTTACTGGCATTAGTTTACACATACCCAGATTCACTCTACTTCTCTCTCCATAACTTCTCTAGTCCAAGCCACCATCATCCCTCATCAGAGGACTGTGACAACTGTTCTGCTTCTGTTTCCCAGGCCAAAATTCAGTCTCCGGGTAGCATCCAAAGTTATCTTTGTACAGTTGTCAGTACAGATCAGCTCAAGTCACTTCCTCATTTAAAACCTCATCTCCAGGGGATTTTCCCAACCCAGGGGTAGAACCCAGGTCTTTTGGGGAATATAGATTCTGTGAATACCAGACCCTACAAAATCTGCACAACCAACGCAGCCAGTCTGCTTCAGAGCTTTGATACTTACTTTTCTCTCTTTCTGGTACTATTTCCCCTGATCTCTGAATGGCCTAACTTCTCAGCTCTAAATATACTTAGTAATGATGACAATAATGTCCCAATATATATGTACATCACATCAAAAAAAAGTAAACTAAATAAGATGAAATATGACAATTTTTAAATGGCAGAAAGTGGTAAAAAATGGTAACTGAATGAAGGATATAGAAATGTTCTGTATTACTACTGCAACTTCTCTAACTTAAAAAGTTGAAAAGTAAAGCCTGAATTATTTCTTTAAAAAATAAAATTTGAATATAGCAGTGAGTACATGTCAATCCTAAACTCCCAGTCTATCCCACCCCTAATATTTAATGAGAAATAGTAAAATGATGATGATGATAGCTGATCATCTACTGTCTTCCCCAAATTGTTCTCTACTCTTCTCTTCCTTGTTTTGGGCTTTGGAAAGATGACCTCCCATGATGACCCCACCTAAACCCTCTTACCCCTGAATTCTGGCTGGGTGTCCCGACAGTGAACAGTGCCAAGAGACTGAAGGGTGGGACAAGAGAGGTCAAGGTATTGTCCACACTCCCATCTCAAGTTATTTCCCTTTCAAGACACTCTTCTAACAGTGGCAGAGTTTCTCTGTCACCTCAAGTCTTATTAGGGGGGATCCTCAACCACAGTTATTGCTCCCTCCCATAGCGTCTGGTAAGTAACAGCATTCCTTCTCTTTGTCCCTTTAGGCTCAATGGCAGTAATGGCTTCCTATTGTTGCTATTATCTGGGTGATCTGCCATGTCCTGAGAGTTCCCTTAGCTGAGCCCACACCTCTACAAGCACCTGGCTCATTAAACTCTCTTCAGTTGAACTCTTTTGAGTATGCTAATTGATCTTTGACAGATATAATAGCTATGACCATTGAACAATTACTACAATCCAGGCACTGCTCTAAACACACTGCATATATTTAATCTTCACATTAACCTTAGTATAAAGGTTTTATTAAGGCTCAAACTTTACAAATGCCAAGGAAACTCAGCAACAGAGTTTAACTTTCTCAAGGCTTCCCAGTCAATAAGTGGTAGAATTTGGATCTTGCTTTATATTCTTAATCACCAAGCTGTATTGCTGCCCAAGAAACATCATTCCTTGCCACCCTATTCAGTGCTGCCTTCTCCCACACCTGTTTTATTCTTTTCCTGGAAACTATCATTTTTTTACATTATTTTTAATACTTAATTTATATGGGAGTTTATTCTTGGCCTCTACTATAGAATGATAACTCCATTAGACCAGAAAAATAGCTTGGCTTATTCATATCTATACACATAATGCATAAAATACAGTTTATATATTGTAAGTTCTCAATAAAATATGACTTTCATTTTAATGCTACACTAACATTTCATGGGTAATAGACAGGGAAACAGTGGAAACAGTGTCAGACTTTATTTTGGGGGGCTCCAAAATCACTGCAGATGGTGATTGCAGCCATGAAATTAAAAGATGCTTACTCCTTGGAAGAAAAGTTATGACCAACCTAGATAGCATATTCAAAAGCAGAGACATTACTTTGCCAACAAAGGTCCGTCTAGTCAAGGCTATGGTTTTTCCAGTGATCATGTATGGATGTTGAGAGTTGGACTGTGAAGAAGGCTGAGTGCCGAAGAACTGATGCTTTTGAACTGCGGTGTTGGAGAAGACTCTTGAGAGTCCCTTGGACAGCAAGGAGATCCAACCAGTCCATTCTGAAAGAGATCAGCCCTGGGATTCCATAGGAAGGAATGATGCTAAAGCTGAAACTCTAGTACTTTGGCCACCTCGTGCTGAGTTGACTCATTGGAAAAGACTCTAAGCTGGGAGGGACTGGGGGCAGGAGGAGAAGGGGACGACAGAGGATGAGATGGCTGGATGGCATCACTGACTTGATGAATGTGAGTCTGAGTGAACTCTGGGAGTTGGTGATGGACAGGGAGGCCTGGCGTGCTGCGATTCATGGGGTCACAAAGAGTCGGACATGACTGAGCGACTGAACTGAACTGAACTGAAGAAATTTGAATGTGAATGCTGGCAAGAAAGCTGACAGAATTTATATCTGATAGCTTTCATTTTCTCCATAAAGCAGAAAGAGGGGTCATCTGTTGACAATAATAGGGAGGATGGACAGATCAAATATCTGCTCAAAGTAGAGAAATCTTTTGAGGGCTCTGAAATCTTTTGCATGGAGCAGGACACTAGAGAAGGGCAGGAGAATTGTTTAGGCCATGCTGAGAGCTCAGCTGAGGTTGGTCAGCATGAATTTAAAGTGTTCCCAAACTTCTCTGTTTTCTGATTTCCTTCAACAGTGCTCAGGTGCCCTGGTGCAAACACAAAGAAAACAGACTCTAATGGAATCAACCAAGAATGTGGAAGAAGGCTGCTGATCTATAAAAAGCACAATGGTTCCAAAGGCTTAGCAATCTGAAGCCATTTAGTGTGGAAGAAAACTGTCCAACATACCTCAGCAGGATCTAAAAGAATTAGTGTATTACTGCAGAGGGTAACAACTGAGCTCACTGCATGTGGAGGGCAACAAGTTCAGAAATGGAGTCAGCTCAGTCATTTGTTAATACTAGCTGTGTGATCACTAGCAAAATACCTAATCTCTCCAAGTCTCAAGTTTTGTTTCTATAATTTGAAACATGTACGCCTTTTTGAGGAGTTATTTTGAGCCTGGGAATTAAATTTTAACTAACCTAGGAATGTCATGCATACAAAACAGATCTTTCTACTATAATATCAGATGAAAGAAAAGTCACTGATTGACAGGAAACCATGATGGTTCTTCATGTAATTCTTTTTTCATGTATTTCCTTATAGTTTTCATATCTGAAGCAGAACAAAACACTAAAGAAAAAAACTTTAAATAATTTAAATAAGCTGTTTAATTTAAAGTAAATAAGATAAATAATTTAAATAAAATAAATAAGCTATACAATAATATATATATGAATTAATCATCTTAGTATGATTTCAGACACGACTGTGCAACTGAACTGAACTGAACTGATTCCACAGCCTATAGTTGTGAATATATAGCTTTTGAAGCCAGGCAGAATAAAAAAATAAAATAATAGAACAAGGCCATTTTCAAATATTAACCATTTTGATCATTACCCATTTACTTCAGGGCAGCCAAACTGAAGAAAGTAAAATAAACAAGATAGATTTGGGGGCTTTTGATTTTATTTTTACAAAATGATAAGAGTCAGGGGCAGGAAGTTTTTTAAAGACTAAAATCTATACATTTGTACTTAAAGTAACAGTCGTAATACATGGATCATAAATGAACTATGCAAAAGTTACCTTGTCAAGATTAGAAGAGAATGGCAGTAGTAAAGGTGGAATAAATGTATCCTGGACTTGCATGAAATTACATCAGTGGCTCATTTAACTCAAGCAGAAGCCCAAGTTTCATCTTCCATTTTATGGCTATTAGAGTCTATCCATTCTGATGAGCAGCACTGCCTGCTCTCCTTCTGCTACACAGACAAGTAGCTACAGAAATCTATCAATCATTTTATTAGACATATAACATAATATCAAATATGAAATAAATTTCATAACTTTAAAAAGAGGATACTGAACTTTCTGAAAAGATGCCCTAAATCAGAGTTTTATGAAGAGTATTATAATTTTGAATTTCAATAATTTTTGTATCATTTTCCAGTAATAGCTCCAGGATAGGCTAAAAGGTGAACAATATGTGTTATATTTTTCAAACTGTATTTTTTGAAGATTTTTTCAAGGTAAAATTATATAATTATGAGCCAATAAATACCAAAATATCAACAGAATCATTTATAGCTTATTAGCCAAAAAGTATGTGCACTGGTCAGTTAACTCATTATTTACAGAGTGACATGCTATCCATTAATAATTATGAGTAGGTTCAAATGATCAGCATCAAAAGTGAATTACCTTGTAAGAATTTGATTCCTTCTAATTCTTTATAGCATTACAATGTTCAATACTAAATGGTTATGAGTTTAACTTGCATAATATTCTTTCTACTGAAAAACAGTGAAATTATTCTCTACAAAAAATTTCCAACTTACCAGTAATGTTTATACTTTCTTCCTCCCTAAGCAATAAGCCACAAGATTGAAAGATGTTTGCTCCTTGGAAGAAAAGCTATGACAAACCTCGACACTGTATTAAAAAGCAGTGAACAAAAGTCCATCTAGTTAAAACTAAGGTTTTTTCCAGTAGTCATGTATGGATAAGAGAACTGGACCATAAAGAAGACTGAATGCCAAAGAACTGATGCTTTTTAACTGTGGTGCTAGAGAAGACTCTTGAGAGTCTCTTGGACTGCAAGATCAAACCTGTCCATCCTAAAGGAAATCAACCCTGAATATTCATTGGAAGGACTGATGCTGAAGCTGAAACTCAAATACTTTGGCCATCTGATGTGAAAAGCTAACTCATTGGAAAAGACCCTGATGCTGGGAAAGATTGAAGGCAGGAGGAGAAGGTGACAACAGAGGACAAGATGGTTGGATGGCATCACTGACTCAATGGACATGAGTTTGAGCAAGCTCCGGGAGTTGGTGATGGACAGGGAAGCCTGGTGTGCTGCAGGCCATGGGGTCGCAAAGAGTTAGACACGACTGAGCAATTAAACTGAACTGAACTGAACTCATCCAATTTTAAAAACATACATTAATAATAATGAACCTTATGCGGTAGCATAAATAACATGTTCTTTTTGAAAAATAACTAACTTCCAAAACAGGGAGATCAAACCAGTCAATCCTAAAGCAAATCAACCCTGAATATTCATTGGAAGGACTGATGTTGAAGCTGAATTTCCAATCCTTTGGCCACCTGATGTGAAGAGCTGACTCATTAGAAAAGACACTGATGCTGGGAAAGATTGAGAGCAGGAGGAGAAGGGAGCAACAGAAGAAGAGGTCGGATGGCATCACTGACTCAAGGGACATGAGTTTGAGCAAACTCTGGGAGACAGTGAAAGACAGAGAAGCCTGGCATGCTGCAGCCCATGGAGTCCCAAAGAGTCAGACACAACTTAGCAATTGAACCACAGTGTGTATACCCTAGTTTTTCAATCAAGCCATACTATAATTAATTAGGCAGAGTAAAAATTTTAGAAGATTTATAACTATTACTAAAAAGAGACAAAATGTTAATATCCTTCAATTCAAGAACACTGGGTTTCATTTTCTCTCCAATCCTTATCATAAAGTCTTGTTAAAATTTATAGAATAAATCACCTTTCAAAAAAATAAAATTTTTTTGTTTTCATATAACCATGAAACTATATTTTATAGTTGTTTCAAATCTAACGTTGACTCATTAATTACTGAAAATATACAAGAAAACTGAAGTGAAATTTAAACCCTTTAACAAGGACATCTGTATACAGTTATTTATGTGGCAATAAAGTAAAGTTACAAAAATTATTCTCTCCTTCTGTAGATTTCTGTAGGAGTCTCTCTTTCCTTGGAGAACACTGCACATTCTTCATGTTACACATTATTTTTAGATGAATACAAGGAAAATGTGATCTACTTTATTAAAAGGAAGAGACTAAATCAAGTTAACCCTATAATGAAAATAATGAGAAAGGTTTAAATGGAAAACATAATGAGAAAGGTTTAAATGGAAAAAGGTTTAAAAGGTTAAATAATGAGAAAGGTTTAAATTTCAAAGGGGAAAAATAACCACTCAATACATTTTAAATACAATAACTAAAAACTCTTCATATATTGAAAATCCTTTCTAGTTCTTTATAGCATTGAAATTTTAAATATTTAATGATTTTAAAATCAAGAGTGAAGTGACAATGTACTCAACATAAGTCACTGCAAGAATACTTGGTGACAAAATTAAGTTATCCAATGCTGTTGGCATTTTTCCAGCCTACAAAGACATATTCATTCCTCCAACTTTAAATTAATTGCTGTTTATACATACTTTTACGTAATCTGAATCCAAGTGTCATGATTTTGAAATTAAAAGGGCTAATATGCACTTCTGCTTTCTATAATAAAAATAGGTTTATTTCAAAATACTAAAATTAGATTAATGCAGAAAGCATCCAGGCATTTACAATCAGGGCCTGGTGGCTTAAAAGATTTAACATACACTTCACATACATTATTTTGCAGGTGCAGAGAGAGCACTTTTAATAGGATAAAATAAACTTTAGCTTCTCCAAATGCATGGAACCAGCACATTTCCCCTTGTATTATCCATCCTGGTACACATATTTCATAGGAAGAGAAGCATAAGACATTATGCAACCTCCAGGTAATTCTTCTGTATGCTGCTGCTGCTGCCGCTGCTAAGTTGCTTCAGTTGTGTCCGACTCTGTGTGACCCCATAGATGGCAGCTCACCAGGTTCCCCCGTCCCTGGGATTCTCCAGGCAAGAACACTGGAGTGTGTTGCCATTTCCTTCTCCAACACATAAAAGTGAAACGTGAAAGTGAAGTCACTCAGTTGTGTCTGACTCCTAGCGACCCCATGGACTGCAGCCTACCAGGCTCCTCCATCCATGGGATTTTCCAGGCAAGAGTACTGGAGTGGGGTGCCATTGCCTTCTCCAAATTCTTCTGTATAGTTTCCTACATATTTCTAATTTAATTCCCATTCATTGCTAGGATTAAATTCCATGAGTTTATAACCATTTTGTAATATAATCTTCAAAGTCAATAGTGAGCCTCAACAGGTTTGGAAGTTCGTTCTCCAAGCTTTACACTAGTGCTTCCTAAACAGGTATTAAACAGAAAACTAAAGTCTGAGATGTGTGTTACGGGGGAAATTTTTTTTTCCCTTTCTGCAAATAAACATTGTTCCCTAAGCATTAAGCAGACCTCAGCAAGCTCATCTTTCCAGGTCTTCTCAGAGCCTGCAATATGCTGATGCCCACATCCTTGCTTACATCCAAGGAGAGGATAGGGTATGTAACATTTCTCGAGCATCTTTGATCAAGAAAATCTAAGAAAAATGAACCCAAGCCATGTCTCTACTGAATGTAATTTGGGAAATGCTGGAAATTGTTTCCAGGTAAGTCTATTTTTGAAGAACTTCAGAAAATAGAATTCTAAAAATGTCCACATGGAAACAGTCTTTTTTTTTTTTTTTTTAACTTTTCTCACTAGCATACATCACTGTTCCCTCTCCTTACATTCAAAGAAGAAAAAGGAACATTCGGTCCCCATTAATCCCCTGAAGGCAATTGTACCTTCATCTTTCTCTCTACTGAATAATTCTAATTCCTTTAAGCTTTCGTCAGAGCTCCCATTTTAAAACTCTTGAGTCATTTTTAATACTTCCTAAATATTCTACAGTTTGTCTATAACTTTCTTAAAAATGGTAACCCTAAACTTTGAAAATAAAACTATAAAAATAAGTAAAAGCTTTTCTCAATGATTCCTAATTAGCAACAGATATCAGGATCATGTTCATTTTGTAGGATCATGGTTTTTTTTTTTTTTCTTTCAGTGTTAGACACTGCTTAGGAAAGGCTGCATACTATGTCTGTCTATAATCCCAGCCCCAGTGATATAGCCCAGAATCTAGAGAATTTTTTCTGAACAAAGTAGGCAGGTCTCTTTCATTTGCTCATCTCCTTCATTTCCGTCATTTTTAATTATATTATTTTAATAGGAAAGACAATATGTATATGATTCAGCTTGTCAATACGTTATTTAAACTGTACTTTTGTCTTAACCAGGCAATTGGATTTCCATTATAGAAACTTTACTGTACAATTTATGTATCCAGGACATAAGATTTTCTCCACTGTCAAATGAATCTCTATTTTCTCTGTTTCAAAACTGAGTCCAAAGGAAGAAAGAAGATAAAAACGAAATTTACCTCAAAATAACAGTGATCAAAGGTATATTCCTATTGCCTCAAGAGAAAACTATATTAATGTGTACCTGCTATAAACCCCAAACTAATGAATCCTTGAGAACTAACCTCTCTTGATACTGTCTGCAGTATTAAAAGCAAATTTTAAAACACCACACTCCATAATCTGTGGGGACTAGATATTTGGGAGTTCAGTTTAAGGGCTGAACTGCAGAAGGAAACAGACTGCTGAATTGATAGCTGGTGCAAAATACAGAGTTGGTGGCAGAGATGACGGTAGCAGTCGTTGATGGGTGACTGACAGTAGGGAAGGCAGAGTCAAGCAAGGCAAGGATGGCAGACCAGGAAGCAGCAGGAGCATGTGCTCGTGGTGAGGAAGGGAGTGGAAAGGGTAGGGGAAGGCTGTGGTGAAAGAAAGGCATCAGCAGAGGCTAAGGAGTGAGTGTCGTATCTTTTTTGCCTTTTCATACTATTCATTGGGGTTCTCAAGGCAAGAATACTGAAGTGGCTTGCCATTTCCTTCTCCAGTGGACCACATTTTGTCAGAACTCTCCACCATGACCAATTCGTTTTGTGTGGACCTACACAGTATTGCTCATAGTTTCATTGAGTTAGACAAGGCTGTCATCCATGTGATCAGTTTGGCAAGCTTTCTGTGATTGTGGTTTTCATTCTGTCTGCCCTCTGATGAATAAGGTTAATTCGCTTATGGAAGCTTCCTGATGGGAGAGACTGACTGGGGGAAACTGGGTCTTGTTCTGATAGGTGGACCATGCTCAGTAATTTTTTAATCCAATTTTCTGCTGATGGGCTGGGCTGTGTTTCCACCCTGTTGTTTGGATGAAGCCACACAACACCAGAAACTCCTGGACACTCACAGGCAAGTCTGCCTCCAAAAGTTAAATTTCCTGGAGGTTTTCAGTCCCTTTGCCGGATCCCCAGGTTGGGAAAAACTGTTGTAGGTCCTAGAAAACCACTAGATCATTTAGGTATGATCTAAATCAAATCCCTAAAGAGTATACAGTGGAAGTAACAAACAGATTCAAGGGATTAAATCTGACAGAGTGTCTGAAGAACTATGGGCATGGACAGAGATTCTTGACATTGTACAGGAAGTAGTAATCAAGACCATCCCCAAGAAAAAGAAATGCAAAAAGGCAAAATGGTTGTCTGAGGAGGGCTTACAAATAGTTGAGAAAGGAAGAGAAATGAAAGGCAAAGGCAAAAAGGAAAGATATACTCATCTGAATGCAGAGTTCCAAAGAATAGCAAGAAGAGATAACAAAGCCTTCCTCAGTGATCAACACAAAGAAATAGAGGAAAACAATAGAATGGGAAAGACTAGAGATCTCCTCAAGAAAATTAGAGATACCAAGAGAATATTTCATGCAAAGATGGGCACAATAAAGGACAGAAGTGGTATGGACCTAACAGAAGCAGAAGATATTAAGAAGAGGTGGCAAAAATATACAGAAGAAGAATATACAAAAAAAGATCCTCATGACCCAGATAACCACGATGGTGTGATCACTCCCCTAGAGCCAGATATCCTGGAGTCCGAACTCAGGTTGGCGTTAGGAAGCATCACTATGGAAAAAGCTAGTGGAGGTGATGGAATTCCAGGTGAGTTATTTCAAGTCCTAAAAGATGATGCTGTTAAAGTGCTGCACTCAATATGCCAACAAATATGGAAAACTCAGCAGTGGTCATAGGACTGGAAAACGTCAGTTTTCAGTCTGATCCCAAAGAAAAGCAATGCCAAAGAATGTTCAAACTACCACACAACTGCACTCATCTCACATGTGAGAAACATATTGCTCAAAATTCTCCAAGGCAGGCTTCAACAGTACGTAAACCGAGAACTTCCAGATGGTCAAGCTGGATTTAGAAGAGGCAGAGGAACCAGAGATCAAATTGCCAACATCTGCTGGATCATAGGAAAAGCAAGAAGAGTTCCAGAAAAACATCTACTTCTGCTTTACTAACTATGCCAAAGCCATTGACTGTATAGATCACAACAAACTGTGGAAAATTCTTAAGAGATGGGAATACCAGGCCACCTCACCTGCCTCCTGACAAGTCTGTATGCAGGTCAAGAAGCAGCAGTTAGAACCAGACATGGAACAACAGACTGGTCCCAAACTGGGAAAGGAGTACATCATGGCTATATACTGTCACCGTGCTTATTTAACTTATACGCAGAGTACACCATACAAAATGTGTATGTATTGAATACATACAAAATGTATGTATCCTTGCTGGGCTGGACGAAGCACAAGCTGGAATCAAGATTGCCGAGAAAAACATCAATAACTTCAGATATGCAGATGACATCTCCCTTATGGCGGAAAGCAAAGAGAAACTGAAGAGCTTCTTGAAGAAAGTGAAAGACAGGAGTGAAAAAATTGGAGTAATACTCACAACTCAAAAAACAAAGATCATGGAATCTGGTCCCATCACTTCATGGCAAATAGATGGAGAAACAATGGAAACAAAGTCACAATTTATTTTCTTGGCCTCCAAAATCTCTGCAGATGGTGACTACAGCCATGAAATTAAAAGATGCTGGCTCCTTGGAAGAAAAACTATGACCAACCTAGACAGCATATTAAAAAGATGAGACATTAGTTTGCTGGTTCAGTTCAGTTCAGTCGCTCAGTCATGTCTGACTCTTTGCAGCACGCCAGGACACCCTATCCATCACCAACTCCCGGAGTTCACTCAAACTCATGTGCATCAAGTTGGTGATGTCATCCAGCCATCTGATCCTCTGTCGTCCCATTTTCCTCCTGCCTACAATCCCTCCCAGCATCAGAGTCTTTTCCAATGAGTCAACTCTTTGCATCAGATGGCCAAAGTACCGGAGTTTCAGCTTCAGCATCATTTCTTCCAAAGAATACCCAGGACTGATCTCCTTTAGGATGGACTGGTTGGATCTCCTTGCAGTCCAAACGACTCTCAAGAGTCTTCTCCAACACCACAGTGTGAAAGCATCAATTCTTCAGCACTCAGCTTGCTTTATAGCCCAACTCTCATATCCATACATGACTACTGAAAAAACCGTAGCTTTGACTAGACGGACTTTTGTAGGCAAAGTAATGTCTCTGCTTTTTAATATGCTGTCTAGGGTGGTCATAACTTTCCTGACAAGGAGTAAGCATCATTCCATGGCTGCAGTCACCATCTGCAGTGATTTTGGAGCCCTTCCCCCAAAATAAAATCAGCCACTGTTTCCACTGTTTCCCCATCTGATTGCCATGAAGTGATGGGACCAAACGCCATGATCTTAGTTTTCCGAATGCTGAGCTTTAAGCCAATTTTTTCACTCTCCTCTTTCACTTTCATCTAGAGGCTTTTGAGTTCCTTTTCACTTTCTGCCATAAGGGTGGTGTCATCTGCCTATCTGAGGTTATTGATATTTCTCCGGCAATCGTGATTCCAGCTTGTGCTTCTTCCAGCCCAGCGTTTCTTATGATGTACTCTGCATATAAGTTAAATAAGCAGGGTGACAATATACAGCCTTGACGTACTCCTCCTCCTATTTGGAACCAGTCTGTTGTTCCATGTCCAGTTCTAACTGTTGCTTCCTGACTTGTATATAGGTTTCTCAAGAGGTAGGTCAGGTGGTCTGGTATGCCCATCTCTTTCAGAATTTTCCACAGTTGATTGTGATCCACACAGTCAAAGGCTTTGGCATAGTCAATAAAGCAGAAATAGATATGTTTCTGGAATTCTCTTGCTTTTTTGATGAGCCAGCAGATGTTGGCAATTTGATCTCTGGTTCCTCTGCCTTTCCTAAAACCAGCTTGAACATCTGGAAGTTCACAGGTCATGTATTGCTGAAGCCTGGCTTGGAGAATTTTGAGCATTACTTTATTAGTGTGTGAAATGAGTGCAATTGTGTGGCAGTATGAGCATTCTTTTACATTGCCTTTCTTTGGGACTGGAATGAAAACTGAACTTTTCCAGTCCTGTGGCCACTGCTGAGTTTTCCAAATTTGCTGTTATACTGAGTGCAGCACTTTCACAGCATCATCTTTCAGGATTTGAAATAGCTCAATTGGAATTCCATCACCTCCACTAGGTTTGTTCATAGTAATGCTTTATAAGGCCCACTTACTTCACATTCCAAGATGTTAGGCTCTAGATGAGTGATCATGCCATGATAATTTTCTGGTTCGTGAAGCTCTTTTTTGTACAGTTCTTCTGTGTATTCTTTCCACCTCTTCTTAATATCTTCTGCTTCTGTTAGGTCCATACCACTTTTGTCCTTTATCGAGACCATCTTTGCATGAAATGTTCCCTTGGTATCTCTAATTTTCTTGAAGAGATCTCTAGTCTTTCCCATTCTGCTGTTTTCCTCTATTTCTTTGCACTGATCACTGAGGAAGTCTTTCTTATCTCTCCTTGCTATTCCTTGGAACTCTGCATTCAGATGCTTATATCTTTCCTTTTCTCCTTTTTGTTTGGCTTCTTTTCTTTTCACAGCTATTTGTAAGACCTCCCCAGACAGCCATTTTGCTTTTTTGCAGTTCTTTTCCATGGGGATGGTCTTGATCCCTGTCTCCTGTACAATGTCACAAACCTCCGTCCATAGTTCATCAGGCACTCTATCTATCAGGTCTAGTCTCATAAATCTATTTCTCACTGCCACTGTATAATCATAAGGAATTTGATTTAGGTCATACGTGAATGGACTAGTGGTTTTCCCTACATTCTTCAATTTAAGTCTGAATTTGGCAATAAGGAGTTCATGATCTGTGCCACAGTCAGCTCCCGGTCTTGTCTTTGCTGCCTGTATAGAGCTTCTCCATCTTTGGCTGCAAAGAATATAATCAATCTGATTTCAGTGTTGACCATCTGGTGATGTCCATGTGCAGTGTCTTCTCCTGTGTTGTTGGAAGAGGGTGTTTGCTATGACCAGTGCGTTATCTTGGCAAAACTCTATTAGCCTTTGGCCTTCTTCATTACGTACCCCAAGGCCAAATTTGCCTGTTACTCCAGGTGTTTCTTGACTTCCTACTTTTGCATTCCAGTCCCCTATAATGAAAAGGACATCTTTTTTGGGTGTTAGGTCCAAGAGGTCTTGTAGGTCTTCATAGAACCATTCAACTTCAGCTTCTTCAGCGTTACTGGTTGGGGCATAGACTTGGATTACTGTGATATTGAATGGTTTGCCTTGGAAACGAACAGAGATCATTCTGTCGTTTTTGAGATTGCATCCAAGTACTGCATTTCAGACTCTTTTGTTGACCATGATGGCTACTCCATTTCTTCTGAGGGATTCCTGCCCACAGTAGTAGATACAATGGTCATCTGTGTTAAATTCACCCATTTCAGTCCATTTTAGTTCACTGATTCCTAGACTGTCGACATTCATCCTTGCCATCTCGTTTGACCACTTCCAATTTGCCTTGATTCATGGACCTAACATTCCATGTTCCTATGCATTATTGCTCTTTACAGCATCAGACTTTGCTTCTATCACCAGTCGCATCCACAACTGGGTACTGTTTTTGCTTTGACTCCATCCCTTCATTGTTTCTGGAGTTATTTCTCCACTGATCTCCAGTAGCATACTGGGCACCTACCTCCTCTTTCAGCATCTTATCATTTTGCCTTTTCATACTCTTCATGGGGTTCTCAAGGCAAGAATACTGAAGTGGGTTGTCATTCTCTTCTCCAGTGGACCACATTCTGTCAGACCTCTCCACCATGGCCCGTTCGTCTTGGGTGGTCAGAGACAGCATGGCTTAGTTTCACTGAGTTAGACAAGGCTGTGGTCCATGTGATTAGATCGACTAGTTTTCTGTGATTGGTTTGTGTGTCTGCCCTCTGATGCCTCTCGCAACACCTACTGTCTTACTTGGACATGGGCTATCTCTTCACGGCTGCTCCAGCAAAGTGCAGCCACTGCTCCTTACCTTTGATGAGGGTTATCTCCACGTCCAAGGAGTGGTGGCTGCACAGGTGCAGGAGGGCCGAGAGGAGATACTCCAATTCAAGGTCAGAAGGGGTGGCCATGAGGAGATACTTTGCCAACAAAGGTCCTTCTAATCAAAGCTATGTTTTATCCAGTAGTCATGTATGGATGTGAGCACATCCATAAAGAAAGTTGAGCTCCAAAGAACTGATGCTTTTAAACTGTAGTGTTGGAGAAGACTCTTGAGAGTCCCTTGGACTGCAAGGAGATCCAACCAGTCCATCCTAAAGGAAATCAGACCTGAATATTCATTGGAAGGACTGATGTTGAAGCTAAAGCTCCAATACTCAGGCAACCAGATGCAAAGAATTGACTCCCTGGAAAAGACCCTGATGCTGGGAAAGATTGAAGGCAGGAGGAGAAGGGGATGACAAAGGCTGAGTGGTTGGATGGCATCGCCGACTTGATGGACATGAGTTTGAGCATGCTCCGGGAGTTGGTGATGGACCGGGAGGCCTGGTCTGACAGTGCAAGGGACATGGTTTCAATCCCTAGTCTGAGAAAATCCCACATGCCACAGAGCAACTAAGCCCATGCACCAAACCACCAAGTCTGTGCTCTAGAGCCTGTGCTATGCAACAAGAGAAACCACTGCAAATGAGAAGCCCGTGTACTACAACTACAGAGTAACCCCCAGTCACCACAACCAGGGAAAGCCCAAGCACAGCAACAGAGCCCTAGCACAACCAAAAATAAATAAATCTTTAAAATAATGCACAAACAAGAAGAGAATAAGTCCAGTAAGTCCAATAACGAGTCAGGTCGGAATAGGGAAACCAACTATCAGCCAAGTACCAGGGGGCACAACTGGGATTAGAAAAAAAGTCATATTCATCAAGGTTTAAAAGCAAAAGTTACAGCAGAAGCCCACAAGAGTGCTAGATGAATTCCAACCCGTGCTTTCCTGCAGCCTCACCTGCCTTTCACTATTGTTCCTGAGATGGTCTTATCTTCTTTCATCCCACCTAAAAGGCTGCTGATCACTCTAGCCAATGTGGACCTGGCGGTAGGAGAAAAGATGAAAGCAGCAGTTACTGTGCCAGTAGGCACTGTAGCTGCAGGGGTGGTAGTTAATGCCAGCAGCTGAGGAGCTGGTTGCAGTAACTGAGAAACCAGGTGCTGAGGAGCAGAAGGGAGCAATAGTCAAGCTATATCTAATGTAAGCATTTGCTAGGTAGATTAGGTCTCAAGACTCTTCCTTAGGTTTCCCACTTTTTCTATATCCAAGAATGAAATTTTGACTATCAAATAGATCAAGTAGTGCCTCTTACTGCTGTTTCATGCTGTGTCAGTCACACAGGAATCAGAGTCCAACTCAGAAGATTTAAGAGAGGACACATATAGAGGTGTGGACAGGCTAAAGGAATCAAAAAGGAAACGTGGCAACATCTTTAGAGAAGAAAAACAGAAGGAAGTCATCTCCTGACCTAGAACAAGACAAATACACAGTATTACTGGAGTACAGTTAGAGCAGAAGGGTGGAAAAAAAAAAACCTGTTAAAAGTCGCATAGTCACAGAAGGATGCTAGAAATCATGGTCCAAAGAGAGAAAGAGCAGGGAAAATATAACCCAAACTGTCTCTCCTACTACCCTGCATTCTCCTCCTATTGACTGACATCTGCTAGATTTAAACAGGAAGCCAGTTGTCCAGGAAACCTGAGAAAATGTAGCTGAAAGAGGTTAAAGCCAGCCTCTCAGGGCACAGAACAAGACAGAGGGCAGAACATGGATCTGGGTGAGGTAGGGTCACAAACAGAAAACAATCAGTACCTGTACTATAGCATTAATGGAATGTATAGTTAAACCATGCAATGGGACGTCCCGATAGACTTACCCAGTTGGTAAATAATCCACCTGCAATGCAGGAGACCCCAGTTCGATTCCTGGGTTGGGAAGATCCGCTGGAGAAGGGAATAGCTACCCACTCCAGTTCTGTGGCCTGGAGAATTTCATGGACTGTATAGTCCATGGGGTCACAAAGAGTCAGACATGACTGAGAGACTTTCACTTTCACATTCAGTTAAACCATGCCAAGAAATCAATTCTCTGGAGCACAGATACAGAGTTTTATACATTTGAAATATCTGTAGCAAGGGGTCCCCAAATTATGAGATATGGGTCATGAGTGGTAGGAAATTCAGAGTTATTAAACTACGTTTCAGAACCCCTATGTGTGCCATGCATTTGCCAAAGAATGCGAGCCATTAACCAGAGCAAACAGAACATGCGTGATGAGTAGCAGTTTGTGTTCACTTCTAAAGATTCAGAAATGATTTGATTATTGGGAAATAGATTCTACATGTCTCTTCATTGATATATTTGAATGGTGATGAAAAAATGTTTTGCTTTTAATGCTGGTCCCTTAAAGGTGATTTCTTAATTTCTTAGCAAAGGGTATATGATAATCATTTCTACCGTTTTGTTCATCAAGTGCCTAGTATTTGATAAGTTTACTTTAAAAGGGACTTTAAGACATGTTCAAAAGAAAAATATTACTGCTACTAATAGAGATCATGTGTTGTTTGCTTCAGTCCTTGTCATTGTAGATAAGCAGTTTTCCGAACATAGTTACAAAAAACAGAGCAGCTTGGTACTGGTGTTTCTGCCTAACCAAAAAGTCATTACTTCCCCCTCATAAATACGCTCCTTCATTAAAAATGTTACCCTTCTTTCTTGACCTAACACATAGACTATACTGCATTTTTCTCTTAAAATGTCTTTCTTTTACTGAATTGATGCTAAAATATCACAAAATAATGCTTCAGTGAACATGAGGTTTTTATTCATAACTATACTATTAAAAGAGTATCTAACTTTATAACATGTAGAACATCATATATTTAAAGTGAAAGTAACAGCTGAAAAGGGTAAAGAAATCTTTAAAAATAAAATCAACTTTTCTGTGGCAGATGATGGGGATAGACAGAGGAAGAATGTGAGAAACACTGGCTACACTCAAAGCACAGTTTAAGCATTATGCCAGTTTGTGAAAACCATACCATACATCATATGGAGAAAAGTATTAAAATTATTCAACAACAACAACAAAGAGCTATGGAACAAAAGAGTTAAGTCATCACTATGGCGGACAGTCAGGAAATGGAATTGCTGTTTTCTGTGGGAGTCTTTGTTGCTACTTTTCTAACACTTCAATGGTTGAAAGGAAATCAAACTGTGAGAACTTACTGCCACTCCAATGAGCCCTGGGGAATTTGTCACAAATTTGGAACCTGAGTGGCCTCCAGCTTCACAGTTCTGGCTCGTAGAAGTGACAGAAAGCAAAAAGACCAACAGAGAAAGTAGAGCATTAGTTACACGGAACTGAACACCCACATATTTAAATTTGCTGGACGAACTTCAGGCTACCTTTTCAGTTTTACATTAAGCTAAATGACCAAATAATTTCCTCCAAAACACACGCTATACTTAGGAAAGTTGGAGCAACTGCCAATATTTTGTAGCTATTCACAGATAATCTTGAACTTACTCTTGTCTGGAAGAAAGCTTCTGAAACACTAAAAACTGGATAAATAACTAAAGACTAGAGTAGTTTTGCAACTCCTTTTAGACTATTTTAGATAGTGCCATTTTCCTAAAAACCTGAAAAATGACAAGAACATTCGCAGAACTTAGGTCTTGGTCCCAGAGAACCATCAAGCCTATTTTAAGAAGTAAATATAGAGAGTGCAGTTGACTCCAACTACACGATACACTCTGTTCTGTGAATTCCAATACCCTCACTGGGAAAAAACCCTTCTGTTTGTTCCACTTGGAACAAAAGCATATTTATTGAAACATTTATTTAGACATTGCCCCACTCTAAATCAGTGTTTCTTAGGTAAGGATCATGACCCTACAGTTCCTGGAATGTTTGATGAAAATGCCAATTCTCAGCCTCCATACACAGGTAATTTATAAGCCTGTTAAAATTTGAAAACCACCACTACAAAAAGCTCATGTATTAGTTCAGAAGTTAAGAACATGAAAATTAGAACCTACTTTGCTATGCTTTTGATACTTTTAGAAAATTTTAGGAAATGAATGGAAACTTGATGAAAGGATATTCTGAGTCATTTAAGTAGGCCTAAAATTGTCAAACATGAATCAATCAGAATAAATAGTTTTAATTTCATAAATTTCTTATCCCTCCTGACCCTCCGCCTTCTGGCTAAGGATTGTGAATTTAGTAGATTCTAGAATTCTGTGTAATCATGGATTTCTACTTGTATATTCTGGAAGGAAAAATAATCTTAATGATCAAAGAGGATGTTAGCTGATTCTTAAATAATATTTTTAAAATCCTGACTATTCTAAATTTAATACTTTTATATATGTCAGTACAGTAAATTAATGAGAATATAAATCAGAAATAAATCTTAATACTAAGCAGGACATTTTATAGAAATGTTTATTTAAACAACTTTTTACCAAAAATTACAAATTATGCAAGCTAAGGTAGAGCTTCCCAACTGCAAAGAACTTTTATCTATTTAAGAAAACTTCCATGCATAAAATGATAAGAAAACTCATGTTCCAGAGAAAGCCCAATTAAATATATATGAGGAAGAAGCAAAATGATCACTATCTGAAGATGACATTATGATTTCTAAATTGAAAATGATCACATCTAAATGAAAGAGTTTAAGAACTTGGTTGGTTATGGATTAAACTCAACATATAAATAAAGCTTTCTTATATACTCACCATTATCGAAAATAGAAAAAAAAAGTGTTCACAATAAAAACAACCATACAACAGCTAGGAATGGACCAAAGAAAACAACAACTAAGTGTAAATGTTACTGAAGGATGTAAAAAATCTGGCTATCTTCTCTCCCCCTTATTTTTCCTCACTAAAGTAACTGGGTAAAGCAGAGTAAGGTAGGGCCAGATCCATGATGGCTCAGAGCAAGGTGTCAGACCCTGGCAAATTGAGGAGGGGTTTTGCATAGGGAGGCAACCCTGTGTGAACAGTCAGAGCATTATGTGAGGAGAATTTACACAGAGGGGCAAGCCCAGATGCAGGCTGCTGGAGCCCAAATGAGAGGAGGAGGGGACAGCCCAGTAAGGAATGTCAGAGCACTGGTGGGGTGAAGAGAGGATATCTAGACAGAGGAAGAAGTGGCAGCAGTGGGATATTCTTCATACAGGGAAACTGATCAAATGTGTACATATATTAAGAATATCAGAAGCCATATACCTGACTCACAGATAAGAAAATTGCAAATATGGAAAGGAACAAGATCAGAATTAATCCTGTGGTACTTGATTAGAACCTGAAGTATTAATGTAAACTCACTATTTTAAATAGGTAGAAAAATATAGTAATATTGATGTAAATGTGTGTGAATATATTCCCCAGCTCTGTCTATAGAGACAGACTGGAGGGAGTAACACTCCAGTAGTAATATGTAGTATCCAGATTTGGGGTGCTATGTATTACTACTATACTACTAGTATAATATATAACATTTTTTATATTATTTTCCTCTAAAAGGAAATAGTCACTCCTAAAATATGACATGAGAATATCTCAATGACTTTGCGTATAACAAAGATTTTTGAGAGACAACATCAAAGATGAAAGCAATGTTGATAACTTAAGACTTCATTAAAATCAAAAACTTCTTCTCTGAAAGATTTTGTGAAAGAGAATGAGCTACAGACTGAAGGAAAATATTTAAGTGTAAATGACCAAAAAAGGAGGAAAAAGGAAATAGTGTACCTTGGAGAAACACCTGGCTTCAAGGCTAGAAAAGGGAAAATACAAGATGAGCCTGGAACATCTTATTGTGCCAGAAAGCAAGGTACTATTCGTCCAAGCATGACAGAGACATGTCAAAAGATTACAAGATCTATCCAGAAGTGCTCCAACTGGTCAAATATGAGCATAAGAAAGAAAAACATGACAGTAACTTGTACCCTATTAAATAAAGCTGAATATCATGGGAAAATCCTGATAAAAATCAGTTCGATAATTAATTAAAAGTTAGCGGGGAATGAGACATTTATGTAATGTTAAAGCATCTCCAAGAAAATAATTATGTAAACTGGCAATCACCTTAATCAAGTATTACCTGAGAGGATGCAATGAAGAGCACAGGATCTCTTCTGTGGTATTCTCTGGCCTTTCCTGACCTCCCAAGGCTGTGGTTCCCAGTTAGGTCCCAGGAAGCACACTTCTATGATATTCTTCCCAAAGATTCACACTCTCAAGCTAATTATGAGGAAACATCAAATAAACTGACTGACTACCAAAATATTGCCCTGTAATCATTAAATGTGTCAAAGTCATGAAATTAAAAGATTGAGAAACTGTATCAGATTGAATAAAGCTAAAAAGACATAGCAGCTAAACACAAAACATGACTCTAAACTGGATCATTTTGTTATAAATGGCATTACTGAAACACTTAATAAAAGCTAACTAGTCTGAGAATTAGTTGCAGTAATATATCAATGTCAGCTTTCTGATTTTGATGACTAAATTGTGATTAGGAAGCAGAACGTCTTTTTTTTAATTTTTTTTATTCTTATTTTTTATTCTTAGGAAATGCACACTAACATATTTAAAAGAGGAGACGGGCAACTTACTTCCAAATGGATTTGAAGAAAAATGGGTATTTGTTTTCTCCTTGCAATCTTCTATAAGTTTGTTTCAAAATAAAAAGTATAAAATGATTTGAAAAAAGTGATAGGTAGACTGGGTTCCTGTTTCTGAAAATTCAACAGCATAAAAATTCATTTGGCTAATTAATAAAAATTCTAATAACATTATTTTTAACTTAACAAATAGGCTACACTGCATCCAGAAGACTGGACAAGACAGTAAGAAAATATTTTAAAAAGTGTAATACACAGGACTTGTATAACTTGACATTATAAACATTATGAAAAATACACAAAACAAAATAAAACAATGTAGCATTTCTCCAAATAAACAGAACAACAAAACTGAAGAAAATGTCCAGAAGTTGCATGCACGTGTATTTTGTACATTAAAAAAAACACATCTCAAATTAGGATGGAAAGATAGGCTCTTCAATACTGCTATTTAGATCTTTATCTCATACTTCAAAATAGTGAAGTAAAAATTGTAAAAAAAAAACAAAACTCAAAACATAAAAGTATCTAAAGAAAATATAGGTTAATAATATATATATAATTTGGTGTTACAGAAGTTAAACTTGAAGTCAAAGAAAGAAACCATAAAGGAGATCTATATTCCCATAAACAGAATAAAGGGCCAATAGATTAGAAAAAATAAGTAAATCTCATTTAGCTAATAAATATATTTTAAAGTGTTTACATTATTAGTAGTCAAAGTTTTTCCAATTTAGGCAATGAGAAAGAAGATCACATTTACTGAATTGACAAATATTGCAAAGAATGTAATGTCCGGTATTAAAGAACACACACTAAAACTTTGCCAGAAAAATTACATATGGCCACCACCATGAAAGAGAGCACACTGGAAATATATATTAAAAAATTGGAAATTTTTTCACCAAAAAAATTTCCCATCAAGAATTTATCCTAGGGAAATAATCAAATAACTATACAAATAACTATATATAATGCTTGCTGTTGGTAAAAGGAGGAAAAAAAAAACTAGAAACAATTTAAAAATCAAGTAATTGTTAAACTATGTCATTAAAGCATGAGTTAATAATTATGCCATCTATATTTTACATCTAAATATGAGAAATAAACTTACCACAGAGCTTGTGTGGATGCTCAGTTGCATCTGACTCTGCGACTCCATGGACTGTGGCCCTCCAGGCTCCTCTGTCTATGGGATTTCCCAGGCAAGAATACTGGAGTGGGTTGCCATTTCCTCCTCCAAGGGATCTTCCTGACCCAGAGATTGAACCTACGTCTCTTGTGTCTCTTGCATTGGCAGGCGGATTCTTTAACACTGCACCTTCTGGGAAGCCCATGGCAGAGCTTAACAGGTCATTTTTGTATTTAAAAGTGGGCATGACACATTTCTTAGAAGAAGAGTATTAAAGAGCAAAAGAAAGTCACAGAAACAAATTGAATGGATAAAACAAGTTATCTCAGGATGATAGGACTGTAAGATTTTTCTATCTGCACTATTTCTTTTCTAATAATTATAAAGTTAGCTTGTGTTTCTTATTTAGTAAAAATAATAAAAGCTATTTAAAAAGTTATGAGGAAAACAATCTGAAACTTAATATGGAAACAAAATATGTACAAAATGTTTAGTCCATTAGAAACAAAATATCTAAGTGCCAGTGCCAGTCTCTCAGTCCTGCCCAACTCTTCATGACCCCACGCACTACAGCCCACCAGGCTTCTTTGTCCTCTCTCCTGTCCTCCTCTGCCCCCTCGAATTTTCCAGCAAGAAAACTGGAGAGGGTTGCTATTTTCCACTCCAGAGGATCTTCCCAACCCAGGGATTGCATCCAATTCTCTTGCATCTCCTGCTTGGCAGGTGGATTCTTTACTACTGTGCCATGTGGGAAGTTCAAAATATCTAAATTAAAACTGCATTTTCTTCATATTTTGTATGATATTGAAAATGAAAGTGAAAGTTGCTCAGTCATGTCTGACTCTTTGTTACCCCATGGACTGTATAGTCCATGGAATTCTCCAGGCCAGAATACTAGAGTGGATAGCCATTCCCTTCTCCAGAGGTTCTTCCTGACTCAGGAATCAAACCAGGGTCTCCTGCATTGCAGGCGGATTCTTTACCAGCTGAGCAACTAGGGAAGCCCCTTGTATGACATTATCTGTTATGAAATTTAAAATATCTGCTATTGTTACATAAGAACTGCATAGCTGATAGGGATACAAAACCATGTCTATAAATTTGCAAGTCATTGTTATAAGCAGTGTTATAAATTTGTACATTTCTGTGCTGTGTATAAAACTAAGCAACCCAAAAGATTTAGCATTGGTATTTGAATTATATTTTCCAAGAGATAATTTAGGAGATGTAGGAGATGCTGGTTCAATCCCTGGGTAGGGAAGATCCCCTGGAGGAGGGCATGGCAACCCACTCCAGTATTCTGGCCTGGAGAATCACATTAACAGAGGAAGCTGGCAGGCTACAGTCCATGGGGTTGCAAAGAGTCGGACATGACTGAAGTAACTGAGCATACACAATGATAAAATATGAATTACTAATTTTATAAACAGAATGTCTGTTTCCATGAAATTAGAAATGCTTATATTTGATTCAAATAATTAAGAAAGTAGGAAAACATTCTCTTTAAATATAAATAGACTATTTGGAGAATTGAGTTGAACTATCATATCAAGATTGCTGGGAGAAACATCAATAACCTCAGATATGCAGATGACACCACCCTTATGGCAGAAGGTGAAGAGGAACTAAAAAGCCTCTTGATGAAAGTGAAAGAGGAGAGTGAAAAAGTTAGCTTAAAGCTCAACATTCAGAAAACGAAGATCATGGCATCTGGTGCCATCACTTCAAGGGAAATAGATGGGGAAACAGTGGAGACGGTGTCAGACTTTATTTTTGGGGCTCAAAAATCACTGCAGATGGTGATTGCAACCATGAAATTAAAAGACGCTTATTCCTTGGAAGGAAAGTTATGACCAACTTAGACAGCATATTCAAAAGCAGAGACATTACTTTGCCAACAAAGGTCCATCTAGTCAAGGCTATGGTTTTTCCAGTGGTCATGTATGGATGTGAAACTTGGACTGTGAAGAAAGCTGAGTGCTGAAGAATTGATGCTTTTGAACTGTGGTGCTGGAGAAGACTCTTGAGAGTCCCTTGGACTGCAAGGAGATCCAACCAGTCTATTCTAAAGGAGAGCAGTTCTAGGTGTTCATTGGAAGGACTGATGCTAAAGCTGAAACTCCAATCCTTTGGCCACCTCATATGAAGAGTTCACTCACTGGAAAAGACTCTGATTCTGGAAGGGATTGGGGGCAGGAAAAGGAGGGGACGACAGAGGATGAGATGGCTGTATGGCATCACTGACTCAATGGACATGAGTTTGGGTGAATTCCGGGAGTTGGTGATAGTGATAGACAGAGAGGCCTGGTGTGCTGCGATTCATGGGATCGCAGAGTCAGACACGACTGAGCAACTGAACTGAACTGATCATATCAAGAACTATTTTAAATAATTTTAATTAGTAACGTGAATCTGAGTGAACTCCGGGAGTTGGTGATGGACAGGGAGGCCTGGCGTGCTGCGATTCATGGGGTCACAAAGAGTCGGACACGACTGAGCGACTGAACTGAACTGAAACTTTGAAATGATTGTCTAATTCTATAGCTTTAAATTGGAAAAAAAGTATCACTGTTCTAAAAATCATCAGAAAAACTATTTTAATCTATTTTCTATGGTACAAACTTTCTTAGACTTAAAATTTAAATAGGATTTTTAAATTCAATAACATAAATGACATACGGAAGTAATTTGTCAGCCATTGGGAATACACTATGAAATGAAAAATATGTCCAAATACAATACATAATACAAAATGCAGATCACTCTCCATAAACACATAACAAAAAGTACTAATTTCAAATAATGGATTTCAATGTCACTACACTGTACTCACAAAAATTTTTAATTTTATAATTATAAGAGCATGTATTGATATTATTGGACATAAGCTTTGAATTAAAACAGACGGGTGAAATGTTACAGTTCAATGCATGGAAACATAATTACTTATTCTAAAAAAATTCTAAAAACATATTTGTACATTTCAAAATGAACACCTGGGTTTTCTTTTACTTTTTCCAAGTATATTAGACTTACTTCAACTATATACTTTAAAGTGATAATAATCTTTATGCTTGATGCCAGCATCAATTTGATCATACAGAGTCTAAACAATTCAATTATTATTTTCAAGCATTTATGTGTTTATCTCTTATTTCCAATTTTGACTCCCTCATGTTTTGGAATGGTGTTCAAGTAAGAAGCAAACACATTACTAATATGTAAATTTTTACATGGCTTTACTGGGCAAAGTCTCAGGATTATACTTGACAGGGGTCTGCTTTGTAATGAAAGATAATATTTTCTGAACTGAATCAGTCATTTAGAAATTGAGACAGCAAAAGCAAATGTGATTTAAGGGGGGAAAAAGTCATACTGCTCTTTGATGCCCTGTTTAAGCCCTGTTTTTCATTTGACCCTCCAATGTCATCTTTGTAGGTTGGGTTATCATTGAAAGAACAGAACAAAATCAATTTGGTGTGGTACCATGTGTTCTCTATACACTATCTCGCTTAAATCTCCTATGTTAAGAGGAAAAGATTGTTACTTCTCCTTTACAGATGAAGGATGAAACCCAGAGGGAAAAGGGGCTTGCTTAAAATTATATAGTTCATATATCTGGGGAATGTAATGAGCATCTTGGGCTTTCATCTTTGCCTACTCTTTTGGTGATCTAATTCAGGTCTCATGGCTTAAGTGCCATTTGTATGTCAACAACTCCCAAATATATACCGATATAGAGACAGAGGGAGAGACACACACAGATATAGCAAGCCTGGATCTCTTCCCGGACTCTGGATTCTTTGTACCACAGCCCAAATGACATCTCTACTTGAATTCCTAAAAGACTAAGTTCAATACATCCAAAACTGAACTCCTGAAATTCATCTCTCAAAACCCGTTCCACCCTAAGTCTTCTCTATCACAGGAGACGCCAAATTTATCCTTCTAATTTCTAATGCCAAAAATCTTACTCAAGTTATCCTGTACTCAATGCTTCTCCTGGAAACTACTTTTAATCCACAAACAAACCCTATAGGCTCTATTGTCAAAGTATTTCCAGAATTCAACCTTTTTTAAAAAAACCACTTCCATATCACTAGACATTATTTACCTAGATGGTTGCAAATAGTGGTGTAACTGGTCTCCCCACTTAAAAACTTGGCTTCCCTATATTCTATTACTGACACCACAAACAGAATTATCCTTTTTTATTATGTTATTTATTTAATTTTGGCTGCAATGGGTCTTCGTTGCTGCACACGAGGCTACTCTCTAGGTGACGTGTGTAGGCTTCTCACTGCGGTGGCTTCACTTGTTGTGGAGCACAGGCCCTAGGGCACGTGGGCTCAGTAGTTGCGGCACACGGGCTTGGTTGCCCCTCAGTATATGGAATCTTCCCAGACCAGGGATCAAATCCATGTTCCCTGCATTGTTAGTAGGATTCTTAGCCACTGGACCGCCAGGGAAGTCCCAGAATTAGCCTTTTGAATTGTCAGATTCCATCACTCTTCTAGTCACAATCTTTCAACCAACTCATCTTAATCAGAGTAAAACCCAACGTCCTTACCAGGGCCTGTGAAGTCCTACATGATCGGCACCACTTCCCTTACTTTATGACCTTACCTCTGACTTTTTTCTTCCTCCCCCTTAGCAGCCCCTGCCTTAGTTGCTTCCTTCATGTTCACACCAGGCATATTTCTGTCAACTGCAGGAATTCTGCACTACTGTCTCTCCACCTAAAGAGATCTTCTTTCAAGTCTTTTCCAAACATCACCTTCTTAGTGAGATGTATGCTGATCGTCTGATTTGGAACTGAAATGATACCTTCTCTCCTCAAAGTTCCCCACACGCCTTCTCTCCATGGTACTTATTATCTCTGAACATACTATACAAATAATTTATTCATCTTATTTATAGTCTGTCTCCCCAAAAGTAGGATTTAGCTCCATGGGCTCATGGAGCTCTCTTTGGTATAGTTCACTTTTGTAGCCCAAGATCCTAGAACTGAGCCTAGCATTACAAATGCCAGAAAGATTTTTTACAAATGATCAAGACAGATGCATGCCCATGCATGGAAATTAATGTCAAGATCTGAATCATGAAAAAAAAAAAATCTCTACAAAAGCTTAAGGAATGAGAATAAAAGATAAAGAGTTGAAGTCACCTAAAATATTCAGTCTATCAAACTGCTAGTGAAAAGTATAACACACTTTCTGAGAAAGAAAGTCAATATCTGCCCAGAAAAAGCTGAGTTAAGAATGAAAGGGAATGAACATTTATTGAGTTCATCCTACATCAACATACTTGGCACTTAGCAACAAACTGATGCTCAAAGAGGTTAGTTAACTTAACTGAGACCATTAAATGACCAGAAAAGAGAGAATGGATTAGAAACCATGTCTATCTTATTCCAAAGCTCATTCATACAATTCAGAAAGCAATACCTTCTAGAATTCTGCTATAAGTCTCAGCAAAAGTTTTTGGAGTTAAATATAACTGGATTTTTTTAAAAATAGGATTGTCATACCATACTATCCATAGGTACAAAAAGCACCATGCCTTTGTTTGAATTACCTACTTAAAGACCTCAATAACTGGCAATCTCTTACTCTCCTTTAGAGACTGAATTCAGGTGCCCTCTCTATCACAGCATCACCAATCATCACCAGATAACATTTACAACCCTAAATGTTACCAGCAGAGGTTGACAGGAAGTCTTCCTGTAGCGTGGCAACAAACCATGGGGGGAGGCAGGAGGTATCAGAGTGGTTCATCAGTCTTCCAAACTTCTACTGAGAACTCACGAAACTAAGCTCCCAATCTGCTTGATATTAGGAATATCAAGCTAAATGCCACATGGCCTCCTGTCTTAATCGTTCTGGCTGCTATAACAAAATATCATAGAGTGGGTGGTTTATTAGAAGAAATTTCTCACAGTCTGGAAGCCGGAAATTTGAGATCAGAGCACCAGATTTGTTCTTTGAGGGCCCTCTTCTAGGTCACAGATTTTCTCCTTTTATCCTCACAAGGCAAAAGGGTCAAGGGAACTCTCTGAAACGTCTTTTAAAAAGGCACTAATTGCAGTCATGAGGTCTCCAATTGCATGACAACTACCTCCCATATACCCCACTTCCTAAACTATCTCACAGGGCACTGGGATTTCAGCACAGGAATTCTGGAAAGACACAAACATTCGGACCATAGCACTTCCCTTTCATGGAGTTCAGATAGAGTGAAGGAGACAGACGGAAATGGGTTGCAACAGCATAGTATGGCCTTGGGCATGGAGCAGGGCAGAACAGGAATCAGAGGCAATAAAATACCCAAAGTTAGGGCAGGCAAGGTGATGGGGAAATGAGAAGCATGTATCATAACACAGATGATGAGTTGGCTTGAGCGGGTGCTAAAAGCAGGTAGCAGAACCTCAGTCTCTCAGGCAAGGCTCAAGGGCTCATCTCTGTCAAAGCTGAACAAGGCAGCTATCCATTTACCAACTGAGGAACAACAAAATCAGAATGGGACATCAGAGTGAAGCAGAAGGCCAATGATCACTAATGTCTTACATCCTCAAATTCCAGAGCTTTTCAAGAACCTAGTTTATATCATTGTGCTCTCAGGCAGTAAGGCAGTATCTTACCACAGTTAGAGTGCTAGCTATTGCTTCACTGACATTAGCTTTGGGAAAGAACTGCAGAGGCTAGGAATTAGGAAAGGTGAACAGAGACAAGGGTAAAAAATAACTCTTGCTTTCATTAGACTTCTAAGCGTCTGTTTGCAAACTTGCCAAGTCATAAGCAACTGCAAGAAAAAAAATTCTTTATTTGGCAAAAGATTATAAAATATTCAAAATATACAAATAATATTCATAATGTTTCTTGAAAGAAAATTACATATGCTAATGATAAAGAAGAAAAGGACAGAGGATGGGAAGAATGTGGATGTGACCAAGTCTAGGGTAAAAAAGAACAGGAGAAGAGTAAAAGGGGGTGACAGCAGAGAATAGGAAAACAGAGACAAAGAGTAAAAGGAAACACCTCTGCCCTTCTCTTTTGTACACCATCTGGGTTTTGCTGCCTCACAGCTTAAGTAAACATGGTTGGGGCCACAGAATGGGGATGGGGAATTCTCAGAATTCCTTCACTGTGGCCAAATGGGTCTGCACAATCAGTGTGTTCATTCACCCTTCTGATAGTGCTATAGCATACAGGATGCTGAAGGACGCAGCAACCCATAAAACTAGACAGAGAGACAGACAGATCCCAACAATACAGCGTTAAATTTCAGGTCACCAAGTTCCCCAGGTGAAAAAAATAACGTACTTCCTAAACATTGCTAGTTGTAAAACATAGAGATTTCAGCCCTTCCCCTTTCCAAGCTACATACCCAGATAAACGGACATGGGTGTTATACAGAAATATAGTGCTTGAGCTTTGACGTCTCTTTCTGTGAGGTTCAATGGTTTATTACTTCCAAGATAAATAAACTCAACAGAGTTAAGCACAATAATTACATGTAGTAATAGCTAATATTCATTTTATTTACTTACCCTTACGTGTCAGGCTCTTTGACAAGCACTTTATATACATTATTTCTTACACTTCTGAATGCTCCAAAAGTAGAATTAGCTTTATCTTTCATTATAAATAAAGAAATTGATGCATAGAGAGGTTAAACAAATTGTTGGAAAAGCTGGAATTCACAAATGGTCCCCTCTAACCATAAACTTATACTCTGAATCACTACACGTCCTGACCCCACTTGAGGGTGATGCCTTCTGATCTGCTATATTCAAGAGTATCCTATATTCATAAAGAGTTTAATACTGTATAAACTGCCTTTTCAGACTCTGGCTCATTTGATGCTTACAACTGCTTTGTGAGACAGACAAGGACATGTTGTCTTTCCCATCTTATGGGTAAAAACTGAGCTTCCACCAATCATTACTACATGGCAAAGTTAGGACTTATGTGTACATCATTCAGCTTTACGTTCAGGGCATTATCCAATGCATCAAGCTCTTTTCCATCTGACTTCTTCTAGGAACAACCAAAGTTTGTCTTCATACTGTTAAAATTACTTGTCGAGGACTAAAAAATAAATAAATAAGGATCAGAGAAAGAGATATAATGCCTGTCAATTGCCTTAAATTATTGCCCCCCTCCAATCTCCTGCCATCTCCTTAGATTTAAATAGCAATGCCTATATAATAGGGAGCTGTAAATTTGCCCATTTCACACTTGACAAGAGGGTTCTGCTGAAAGCATCACTTGAAGGTCCAGAGTTTATACCACTGAGTTACTATAATTATTTGAAGGAATGTTAAATCTAAATATCTAAAATCACCCTTTAATCACAATTAGCTTGAAAACCAAGTGTGGTTTTCAAGATACTTCAAGTACCCTGATTTAGCTTGACCGACACTGAACCAAAGACCAAAGAAAAGTTCTATTTTGCAGTTTCCTGCTTCAGTGCCCCTTGTTTCCTTCTGCATCTTACCGTAAGTTCTATTTCAATTTATTTGTTTAGATTTCAAGGATGGACCTTTCATATGCAGATGTCTTAGGGACTCTCCCCTAAGAATGCCCAAAATCCTTTCCCATGTCAGACTTCATATGTCATACTGTTTATCTTCTTAGGTCCTACACCTTCAGCCTTCTCAACACTACTCACTACTCAGTACTTGCAGTCCTGTTCCAACAAATCTGACTTCAAACTCAGACGCTGCTCCCCAAATCCTCCTTCCTTGCTCTCCCTGAAGATATAAACATGAGAGTCATTTTCCTTTCAAGGGTTTTACTGCTAATCACAGAGGGAAACAAAGAGTAACACAACACACAATGTCATTCTAATGTCTTATCTAAAGCTCCTGACTCCCTCTCAGTTCAAACCACCACACAATTATACTCATCTCACAGGCTAGTAAAGTAATGCTCAAATTCTCCAAGCCAGGCTTCAAGAGTACATGAACCGTGAACTTCCAGATGTTCAAGCTGGATTTAGAAAAGGCAGAGGAACCAGAGATCAAATTGACAACATCCGTTGGATCATCAAAAAAGCATGAGAGTTCCAGAAAAACATCTACTTCTGCTTTACTGACTACAACAAAGCCTTTGACTATGTAGATCACCACTGTGGAAAATTCTTAAGTAAGTAAGTGAAGCCGCTCAGTCATGTCTGACTCTTTGCGACCCTGTGGACTGTAGCCTACCAGGCTTCTCCATCCATGGGATTCTCCAGGCAAGAATACTGGAGTGGGTTACCATTTCCTTCTCCAGGGGATCTTCCTGACCCAGGGATCAAACTCGGGTCTCCCACATTGGAGGCAGATGCTTTAACCTCTGAGCCACCAGGGAAGATGTAGAAAATTCTTAAAGAGATGCAAATACCAGATCACCTGACCTGCCTCCTGAGAAATCTCTATGCAGATTAAGAAGAAACAGTTAGACTTGGACACGGTCCAAGAATTTGGTTCAAATTCAAGAAACGAATACATCAAGGCTGTATACTGTCACTCTGTTTATTTAACTTATGTGCATATCATGCGAAATGTCGGGCTGGATGAAGCATAAGCTGGAATCAAGATTTCCAGAAGAAAAATCAATAACCTCAGATACACAGGTGATACCACCCTTATGGCAGAAAGTGAAGAAGAACTAAAGAGTCTGTTAATGAAAGTGAAAGAGGAGAGTGAAAAAGTTGGCTTAAAACTCAACACTCAGAAAACTAAGATCATGGCATCTGGTCCCATCACTTCACGGTAAATAGATAGGGAAACAGTGAGAGGCTTATTTTTGAGCTCCAACATCTCTGCAGAAGGTGACTGCAGCCATGAAATTAAGACACTGGCTCCTTGGAAGAAAAGCTATAACCAGCCTAGACAGTATATTGAAAAGCAGAGACATTACTTTGCCAACAAAAGTCCATTTAGTCAAGGCTATGGTTTTTCCAGTAGTCATGTACAGATCTGAGATTTGGACTATAAAGAAAGTTGAGCATCGAATAATGGATGCTTTTGAACTGTGGTGTTGGAGAAGACTCTTGAGAGTCCCTTGGAGATCCAACCAGTCAATCCTAAAGGAAATTAGCCCTGAATATTCATTGGCAGAACTGATGCTGAAGCTGAAGCTCCAATACTTTGGCCACCTACCGCGAAGAGCTGACTCATTGGAAAAGACCCTGATGCTGGGAAAGATTGAAGGTGAGAGAAGGGGACGACAGAGGATGAGATGGTTAGATGGCATCATCGACTCAATGGACATAAGTTTGAGTAAGCTCTGGGAGTTGGTAATGGACAGAGAAGCCTGGCATGCTGCAGTCCATGGGGTTGCAATGAGTCGGACATGACTGAGCAACTGAACTGTACTGAACTGAAAGCTCCTGACTTCCCTCTGAAGTCCATTGGTATCCTAGCTGTCTGAGGATTATTCCTTCTCCAGTCCAAGTCAAATATAACCTTCTAATCTTTCCTGAGCAGAGACTGGGCCTTCCACTCATTCTGCCTTCTGCCCTCACCCAAATTTTTGCATACTACTAATAAGAGTGATGGAGAAGGAGATGGCAACCCACTCCAGTGTTCCTGCCTGGAGAATCCCAGGGAAGGCGGAGCCTAGTGGGTTGCTGTCTATGGGATCGCACAGAGTTGGACACAACTGAAGCAACTTAGCAGTAGCAATAAGAGTGAAAGTCACTCAGTCATGTCCAACTCTTTGTGACCCCAAGGACTATAGCCCACTAGGCCCCTCTGTCCATGGGATTCTCCAGGCAAGAATACTGGAGTGGGTAACTATTCCCTTCTCCAGGAAATACTGTTATAGATAGAATGTTCGTGTTCCTCCCAAATTCACAGGTTGAAACCTAATCACATAATAATATTTGGAGGCAAAAGATTTGAGAAGTGGTAAGCTCATGAGGGTGGAGTCCTCACTAATGAGATTAGCGCCCTTATAAGAAGGACCCTAGGAGACAGCTGTCTATGAACCAGGAAGTAAGTCCTCACCAAACACTGAATCTGTTAGTGCTGCGATGTGGGGTTCCTTAGCCTCCAGGAAGTATGAGAAAAAAGTTTTGTTTGCCAAGCCACCCAGTCTATGGCATTTTTGTTACAGCAACCCAAATAGAATAAGACAAGTACAATATAATAAGTACCTGCTTCCTCATATGCAAATCAATGTTCAGGCATTCCTCTCTTGTTCTCTTAAGCCAGCGGCACAGCTAGATGTTGCTGTAAGACATAGCTCGGGGACAACAAGGTGTGAGAAAGACCATTTCAGGTCCTACATACCCTCTTCTCTGGGTTTCCTGTTCTGATATGTCAAACGTCCCCATGAAACCTAAGAATGGAGACACCACTGAGGTAGTTTGAGGCACCTTCTCCGTCCAATCTCATACCAACCCTCTGCCTTTGATGACTGCCTTCCACCCTACCACCACTGCTGCTTCCCCTCCCCCCAATCCTCTTCCCAGGGAGAGGGGGTCTCTTTCTCCCTTCTTGCCCATGGAGTGGGTAGGTCACCTGATATGTTCAGATTCAGGCCTTCTCACTTGACACAGAACTTCTCTAGACATCTGGGGGCCAAGGCTCCATGGGGACATGCTACTGGACACCAGACAGACTCCTGGCAGATGGCAAAATTCCTGTGGATCCTTTCCTGAGTGTGGTCCCCCTTTCAGGATTTGGAAGTATTATTTTTAAAATGAAATATAAAATAGAAAGGGATGCATTGATAGATAGATGGATAGGAAGGAAAAATACCCAAAAAGTAAGCAATATCTGTTTCTCTGACTTGGAGGCAAATTTGCATGACTAAAGTCCCACAGGCAGAAGGATATTAGATCAGATCATATTAACTGCCCCCAGCCCTCAGCCACTTCCCCCCTGATTAAATATGAGTACTTCCTCAAGGGAGTAGTTTGGCTGGGGTGGCAATGCAGGAAGAGAATGAAAGGTGGTTATAAAGAAAGAAGAATAAGCACTGTCAGAGAGTCAAGTGTAACTAATCTTCACTCTCATTTTCTCCTTTCCATCTGTAGCACAAACCACAAATAATCAAGTACTGTCTTGAAGAAGATGACTATTACCTGGAAAGGAACCTAAGAAAGCATTCATTGTCAGCATTATGGACTGCAGACTTTATTGTAATCAAGTCAAGAAAGTGCCAATACTTGAGCCAATAGACATCATCTTACATCATAGAATCATTTTTTCTTGTGATTCTGTGTAATGAGATTTACCTGATGTGGACAAGGCTAGAGGGTGCTGGGGACTGTTAAGAATAAAGCCTTTTTTGTTCAAAGAACTAAAGCAATTTCCCCTTTCCAGTGTTTTTATGATTTGGATTAAAACTGGCAAAGATAAAACAGTAGAAGACCTAGAAACCTCCCCTCCAAGATGAGACAGTTGAAATCAATACATTTTTCTGAAATATTTTGTCAGCGTGGTATTTAAGAGACTATCCTCAGGACTGTATGCATTTGACTGTTTCTTCATAAAAAAAGGTCAGTGTGCTAATGAAGTTACGAGCCTTCTATTTTCTTTTTGGTGTAAAGATTTTTCTCTTTCCCACTATGGGACTCAAAGACAAGCTCACCGGATGTCCTTAAAAGTAACCCTGGTTCTACTGTTTAACAACAAATTCACTAGTGCAACAATGTGTGTGCATGTTTGTGTCTGTCTGCATGTTTATGAGTGTGTGTGCATGTGAGACAGAGAGTATGTGTTTGAGCACCGGAATGTGCATGGAGAATTTTATTCTTCATTTTTATTTTTGGTGGCATCATTTATATCACAAAAACAGTAAACTGGCATAAATTTCAAACATACAAACTTCCTGATAGTTTTCTGCAAAGGGACAATGGCAGGATCAGAGAGAATACCTCTTGCTCCAAATATTATTTAACATTTTGAAATATGATTTACTTCCTGGACAGCAGCCAGGCAATTACCATTGGCAAATATTTCAAGTGGGAGAAATGAAGTGGTTGCTTCTAGTCCCATAATTTGGAATTGCTGCTAACAGATTTTACATATCATCAACTTTTCTGCTATTCTTTTTAGAAAAAACAATAAAATCTTAATATTTCTAAATATCAAGCCTTCGTGTCAGCTTTGCTGATGCTTCAGACTAAACTGTGCAAGTGGCTCCCTCTGGTGCTGCTAATAGTACTAGTTTTGTTTTGTTTCTTTTAATTCACAGCCATAGATGGAAACCAGATTAGTTGCTGCAAAAGGTAAGGAGAAGCCCTTGAGGGCCTGCATCACTTGAAAGGTTTCTTGGGACACAATCCCACTTGGAATACAATTAGATAAAGGTTGACATCTTTTATGATATGGGAAGACACAATTTCTTCCTTGGCCTTTTTTCCTTTACTTCATATATACCAAAGAGAACTACAAAAGGTAAAAGAAAAGTCATGTTCACTGAACCCTGGCCAGAGTTCCCCATCCTTGTTGTCGTTGCTGAAAATGCTAATACCCCAAGAACCTATTTAAGTACTTGTAATGGACCTCCATGGAGCCATGAAGTCTCCAGCCCTGGACTCCACTTTGACTTGTGACCTACATAGTAGTAATTAGAGCAAACATGGGGTCATAAATAGTCTTGTAAGAGGCAACTGAGGGCTCTAGAACAGCATCTCTGAATGGCAGTGGGGAAGCAGTTGGCAAAATCTCCTTTCATGGCTGTGGTCCACAGTTGTCTCCAATGACTGCTCTTTCAAAATAAGCTCTACCCACAGACAGCCAAGGTTTGAAGTCTAGGTTCCTAGGTCAGTCTCCACATTGTAAAGCCACGGTGATTAGTCAAAGCCCATCTGTAATGTGCAGGCTCTCCCATGTTGATCTTGTCCTCCTTTCTTTCCAAGAAGCAGTACATCCTCCTTGATATACTTCTCTAAAGCACACCATAGCTTCCACCATCAGCCAGAATGTTAATGCATTATCACTCTGTACACTGAGAAACAAGTGACCATATGTAGCCTATGCCAGTGGAGCTGTAACTGTGAAGAACAATGGCTCTGAGTCAACAACAGAATTAAACTACTCCCTCTTGTGAAGCTCTTCTGAATATTTTAAGTGTTGCCTTGAAAGTGTGGGATTATGTGCAAGCATAAACATTAGCTTAATGCAATTTTTTTTGGTACAGAATATGCCAGAGTTTAAAAATCAGAATTGAAATGCAGAAAATAACTTTGGGATAAATTTCATTTTTTTCATGTGTGATTAAAACATGATTGAAGAGGCATACTTTATGTACAATTAAAGTTGCTTTGTAATTAAGAGATTTATGCATGTATAGAAAATGATACAGCTTAGTTTGGAGATTTTACAAAGGCGCCTATTAAACACTCACTCCCTAGCAAGCGTATGACTCAAATGTTTTCACATTCTAATGCTGATAGAGTCCTTGAATTTTTTTGAAGCTACCAATTTCACCATTTCTAAATGCTTTTCCCTTCCTTCCATGTGCTTGGAAAATAAAAACAGCATTATCTTCCTTGCATTAGCCAAAACAATGATGTAGAACACTCTACAGTCTAATTTCAAATGCTCAGGAGGCACAAAGAAAGATCCCCTTAATCTCTTGAGACAGAGTCTGACTTATCTTTGCCTTCTCCACTATGCTGAGCACTGCATCTGACCTGTTATATAAAAAAATGTGTACTAAATGGCTATTACTGAGTAAGCAGAGACTGTGTTTTTATATATTTATGGAGTGTTATGGTAGTAACACTTTTGGACATTTTTAAGCTATATTACATTATTTCATGAAAGCCATACGAAGTTGACAATATCAACCCCTTTGGACAGATCAGTTCAATTCAGTCGCTCAGTCATGCCCAACTCTGCGACCCCAGGGACTGCAGCACGCCAGGCCTCCCTATCCATCACCAACTCCTGGGGTTTACTTAAACTCATGTCCATTGAGTCAGTGATGCCATCCAACCATCTCATCCTCTGTCGTTCCATTCGGCTCCTGCCTTCAATCATTTCCTGCATCAGGGCCTTTTCAAATGATTCAGCTCTTTGCATCAGGTGGCCAAAGTATTGGAGTTTCAGCTTCAACATCAGTCCTTCCAATGAATATTTAGGACCGATTTCCTTTAGGATGGACTGGTTGGATCTCCTTGCAATCCAGGGGACTCTCAAGAGTCTTCTCCAAGATCATAG
Source organism: Ovis aries (assembly GCF_016772045.2). NCBI lineage: Eukaryota > Metazoa > Chordata > Mammalia > Artiodactyla > Bovidae > Ovis > Ovis aries. Next base: position 214,760,937 of record NC_056054.1, read on the forward strand.
TCCAGAAGCATCAATTCTTTGGTGCTCAGCTTTCTTTACAGTTCAACTCTCACATGTATTTGGACAGATACATAAACTAAATCAATGAAAGAGTGAAGACTACACAGAATCACACATTTTGTACTGCTTGGCAACAGGATCACCTCTGAGGCTAAAGAGCTCATGCATGCTCAATCGCTCAGTCGTGTCTGACTCCATGCGACCCCATGAACTGTAGCGTACCAGTCTCGTCTGTCCATGAATGAGGCTAAAGAGTGGGACAGAATAAGTTCCTTTTCCTCAGTATTGTTCATTTTTCAGTCCCTTTCCCATGCCTCAGCTCCTCAATCCCCCATCCTTTGCAGGGATTGCCTCTTGGATTCTTCTGGTAAGCACCTGGCATGAACAGAGGCTTCATCTCACTGGCAATGGTCCTAATTTAAACTGATCTTCCGATCTTCACTCTCTTGCTCTTTATGGGTGTGCATGGTACAGACAGGGCCCCAGGAGGAGAAGTGCTTCTGTGAAGCCTCATACTCCTTTAGAGTTTTAGAGAACACCAGTGAGGGAATGACATTCTAAGCTGAATACCAAGGCTATTCCCAGTGTATTTCTGACTGGCGGAGTCGTAATGCACTGATTCATGAGAAATTATGACCTTGTTTATGGAGTTCTATAGAAAACATGCTCATGCTCTTCTGACTGATTCCTTCCTTGTTCCCTGGGTGCTGGTTATTCTACCCACTGATTCCCAAAATGAGCTGCTGTTTTTACAGAGAGTGGATTCAAGGAAAGTCAGGAGGGACATGTTGATTTCGTGTGCAATTTAGTAGAAACTGAGGAATATATCTCACTTGAAATTGCACTGCTTAGATTTTAGAAATGGTACAATTTTTTAAGTGATGATGAGGATGATTGCTGGGTATTAAAAGGCAGATTAGCACCAATTGGACCCTCTCTCTCTTAAGCAAATAGGACATTTCAATAAGTTTGCTATAATCAGCAGATCTGAAAGGACTGACTGGAGCATTATATTGAAAGGGAGCTTGGGAAAGAAGGTATGTTTGGAGAGACAGAATGTTGCCAGTGCTTCCTGGGGAGAGGGAACCCAGGTCAGAAAACACTATCTAGGCAGGCTATGATAAGAATCTCCTTATAAGAATTTGATGACAAACAATCAAATGATCTCAAGTTGATTTGGTATCAATCACTTACATGCATAAACACACATTCAGAAAGTTGTATTTTCCATTTCAAATAATGTAATTTATTTTCTGGCAGAAATGAGTTTCTTCTTATATAAGCAATATGGACTAGTTTTTCCAAAAACCTGTTTATTTCAGGATAAATATATTATTGATATTTCTGATCTGCAGAGGTCCTAAGACAAACTACTGAACACAGGTCAGAATCAGATGAATTTTCTCAATGAGTACACTTCTTTCTTTTCTACAGTAACATTTCTCAATGTGGGTTGGTGTGGGTTTTTTTAGTTTTCCCTTAGAAAAACTCTAGAATGACCAGTTGCTTCTGTCACATATCCTATTCTTAATTTTCACTGTTTTTTTTTTTAAGCAATGCTTTGCTTCCTCTTACCCATTTATTCATATTCCAATCTCCTTCAAGAAACACTTTCTTCACAAAATCTTCATAAAAATAAAACTCTTTTCTTTATATCTTCTGGCACTTAATGCCTATATTTCTAAACTAATAACTCTATAATCACAGATATGTCATATGTGATGCTGGTATATGTACTAGTGTCCTGTATATAAACTGATGCAAGAAGATATTACACAAAGATTGATTTATGAACACATGTACATAAGCAAGTTCTATCATTGTAGGTACTGAGCAAGGCATTTATCTCAACCTCAGTTTTGCCACCTGCGATTTAAGAACGATGCCCTAAAACTGACTGAAAAACCAGTATGGCCCAGTCAGTTTCTCAGCTAGAAATACCACTGAATATTTACCGAAAGCTTTAAAAATAAATTACTCTCTTTTACAACATGCATTACAGATCATCTGGGGTCAAAGCTGTGATTTTTCTCTTTTAACCATAAAAAAGTCATTGCAATGCAAAAACAATCTCAACATCCTATTTTACAGTCTAAGACTCTACTATTAATAATATTCTCCATCTTAAATACTCATATCTCAAATATTTTTCTTGTGGACAAATGGATCTACATATAGGATTAAAACAATTTAATCATTCAATAAAAATTTACTTGCAATGATACTGAATCTCTATCTTATATAATCCATACTTTTTAAAAAAAAGTTTCAAGAATATCTAGTTGAAAAAACTAGGGAAGGGTTTCTTCATACTGTATAAATCAACTCACTTTTATGGAAAAATAGGTGGGTAAAAGGCAATATCGTGTTTTCTTTGTGGTGACTACAGCTATAATGAGAGAAAAGAGAGCGGGACACCTTTGGAGAGCTTGTTATTCATCAGAAAGTAAGTATCCAGCTTTCTGACCACTTAAGAGCAGTGGCAATTTTCAAATACAATACAGAGAAGAAACACTGTTGTCTATGGAATTGCACAGTAAGAACTGTCAAGATATATCCACAAATAGTAGCATCTGACTGATCTAAGCTGAAAATCCTTTTCCTTTTATTCATATCTTTTAAAATCAGTAGTATGTGGTTGAGTAACAATAAAACAAAAAATAAAAAAGAAACTTCATTTTTACCTGCCAATTTCCTCCTGCTTTTTTACTGATGACTCTCTTTTTAAGCAGAACATTTGTATATAGTGATAGTTAATTTCTTGTGGAAGTTTTCTTTGTTCTTGATAGAAAATGCATCACCGCCTTGCCTCTTCCCACTTTTACATCCTTTATTTGGCTTTGATTTATTCAGTAATCTTTCCATTTCAGAATGTTTGAGAAGTTTCCTCGATACTAACTCTGTTCTTTTGAACTTTCTGCTTAGCTCACAGTTGTTCTAAATAAGATATGTACGTGTAAACCTCACAAAAAAGCTGCAAAATCTTAAAGCTATATAACACATATTATATATCTTAAGTATATCACTTTAGAGAAATATATTTCTATTACTATATATTTATATAACACCAGTTTAAATATACATATATATAATACTGTGAACATTCTTTATTACTGATTATCTTTATGCAAAACAATTCTCAGGGCCAAAAGATACATTTAATTTCAATTTGTCCCAACTATATATTGTAAACATTGAAACCAAGGCCCAGAGAGATGAAGTGAATTACAGGAAGTGACACACACAGTTATTAGAAGAGTGTGCTCTATAAACACAGGTCTCTTGATTCCTAGTCTTATGCTTTTTTATCCATTTGGAAGACTAGCTACATTTTCTATACTGCAAACTGGGAGGGTAAGAAGAGAATAAAAAGGGTTAAATCAGATTCTAATCATGCTCACTAAGAATTACATGGTAGTCTCTCTTATCCAAAAGCTTAGAAATTAATCAGTTTGCTTAATTATCATTATTTCATTGGTTGTTTAAAAGTGAGGATGCATATATCATTAAAGTTGTCATATTTCATTGACTCTGACACACTACTTTTTTAACCTTTAACATCTCTAGAATCTGGACGCATTTTATAATTCAGTACAGCCAAGAAGCAGCAGAGGCCATTGACTTTGCATGCAAAAATTGGTTGCATTCCCCTTGCCATGACCAGACTACCATCACTCCTGACATTTCAGGACAACTGAAAGAAGAAACATGAGAGCTGGTTATTGTCTGAAAATCTTCCATTGTCACATTCTAGCAAGATCAACATAACACCAGTATCAAACCTTTCAGAAGCTATCAGCTGCTTGGAATGAAATCCTGAAGACAATCATGAAGTACTCTTAAGAAAGGGTGCATCAGTAACACACACACGGACTACCGTCAGCAAAAACATGGGTATGGATATGACTCAGTCAAAAAAATTCTTCAAAAGAATGAGAAGCTGAAAAGAACAAAAATTTTTGAATTCTTAAACCAATGTGTTAATTAATATACTTTTCACACATACACAAAATTAATATATTAGGAAAATCTACATCCATTTAAGTCTAAATTGCTCTTTATTAAAGTATAATGTTCTAAGTGGTAGAAAAATACTGTATAACGATTTAATTGGGGTGTTTCTTCTTTCTAGAGCACACGTAAAATAATGATGTGTTCTGTAATCAGTGGTTTCTTTGTTTAAATGAAATATTTGTAAAGTATTAAATGTAACTAAACATTTTATCCCCTAAGAGAAGCTTCAAGAACTTGCAGTACCTTGGGGCCAATATTGTGAACCATAATTATGTCACAGTGGAGTATGGTGAAGTACAAGACACTGCCACGTCCAGTGGAAAGGTGGTCAGATAAATACCTGGAACACCCACTCCTCTTATGATCTTTACCTGATACAAACATGCCCACTAAAATGTGAACTACTGTATTTTAAGCTCAAAATCACTGTTTTCACTTTCAAATATGCCTTCTTAAAACAAAAAGTAGAAGCATCTGTTTCTGACCCCAAACACAGATGGAGCTGCTAATTATCATTTTAGGCTTAATTCAAAAATCAGTTTCCCTGGAGGCGAGGAGCCCAGGTCAGAGGTGGTCACTGTAGGGCAAACTGCTTCAGGCCTGGAGCCTGAAAATAGAGCGCTGACATGCAAAGATGTGACTCTGAACACACATTCTAAAATGCTGGAGGTGGCAGAGAGGACTGTCAATGTCCATCACAAAACTTGCTTTGAAACGAAGAGAAATCAGATCCATTCTTTCTTAGTTCATAGCTCTTTTACCTTGCGGCTTTGGTGTTAAAGCTTCATTGACCCTTTATACTGGTCACAAAGCAAAATACTTTAGCAAAATGACTTCAGCTATCCACCCTCCATCTACTCTGCCTTAGTTTTCCACCTGTCTGCAAATTACTACGTGTATCTCTGTCAAAATGACTCAGACATCACCAGCATCTTCCTTCCCTGAAACCCTACTGCACATATTGATGGGAGTATAATTCAGAGTTTATTGCACACAATATTGTCTAGTTTCTGAACATATATTCATTCAGGAAAAAGACACTTATTGAGTGATGTATGATACCATTCACTCTTGTACATGTATGTATACATGTACAAACATAGACTTTCTCCTTCCAAAAGTAATTTGAAGCAGCTTATGATAAAAAGGAGATCTGAAAGGAGATTCAACCAGTCCATCCTAAAGGAAATCAGTACTGAATGTTCATTGGAAGGACTGATGCGAAAGCTGAAACTCCAATTCTCTGGCCACCCGATGCAAACAACTGACTCTTGAAAACACCTTGATGCTGGGAAAAATTGAAGATGGGAGGAGAAGGGGACTACACAGGATGAGATGGTTGGATGGCATCACTGACACAATGGACATGAGTTTGAGTAAACTCCGGGAGTTGGTGATGGACAGGGAGGCCTGGCATGCTGCAGTCCATGGGGTCGCAAAGAGTTGGATACAACTGAGCGACTGAACTGAACTGATGATAAAAAGCCCAAATACAATCAAATCTTGATTGAATCAAAGTTTAAGTTCAAGAATGGATTCAAATAGTGAAACAGGATAAAGGGAGACAATTCAGGACCCCTTTTTCAATTGAACACAAAATTGGCTCTGAGATTCCATGGAGTCAGACCAAAAAAATGAAAATAAGGCTTTCCTTGATTAAAATAAAAAAGACTTATCATGTTCAGCAAGATACTGGCATGTGAGCTAAAAATTAGTTCCCTCTTCTAGACTCTCCAAGTGAACAGGTACCAAAAGCAGGGAGTGATTCAACTTGGGCATAACTGCTATCAAGTCCTTCTGCATGAGAATAACTGGCAAAAAGTTTCAGCTATTTCTCATAACATTTCTAATTTACAATTATAAGATCATATGAAAAACACATGACAAATGATAAGATCTTACATGCTTGTTACATGTAAGATCTTACATGCTACTTACAGATCATGTCTAAGAAGAACGTGTTCTGGTTTAACTATGGTTTCTGTTATGTGATACATAGGTGTAAGTTGAAAATGTAGGGTTTTGGATTTATACATGGAATGTAGTATTATTTGGTGTTTGTAATTCTTCTATATAAGGCCCATTCCTACATTTTCTGATTCTTCAGAAAATATTAAAAAAAAAAAATCTCTGGAACATTATGAAAGCAAATCATCCTATATCAGAAGCCTGCAGCCTGACATGTATACACTTTGTATCCACAGATCCAAAGACTGCTTAATTCTTGTGTGTGTGTGAGGACTTAATTCCAGTGTAGACACTCCATACCCTACTCCAGTACTCTTGCCTGGAAAATCCCATGGGCAGAGGAGCCTGGTAGGCTGCAGTCCATGGGGCCACTAAGAGTTGGACACAACTGAGCAATTTCACTTTCACTTTTCACTTTCATGCATTGGAGAAAGAAATGGCAACCCACTCCAGTGTTCTTGCCTGGAGAATCCCAGGGACAGGGGAGCCTGGTGGGCTGCTGTCTATGAGGTTGCACAGTCAGACACGCCTGAAGCAACTTACAGCAGCAGCAGTAGACATTCCATATTATTAATATAAGAACTTCAAGGAGGTCAGGGTGTGTGATATTTATGGCACACCATATTAGTTGCCCTAGGTTACAACTATTGCTTCCTTCCTGTCAGTTAACAAGAGCTCTGGTTTTGTTTAAGTGTAACACTGCCATGTCCTTGGGAAAAGCAGACCTTTTCTCCAGGCCCTGGGAAAGGACCATGGTTGATCAAAACCAGTCATGCAATGTAGCTCTTTGGATGGGTCACAGTTTTAATCGGAGAAGGCAATGGCACCCCACTCCAGTACTCTTGCCTGGAAAATCCCATGGGCGGAGGAGCCTGGTAGGCTGCAGTCCATGGGATCGCAAAGAGTCAGACATGACTGAGCAACTTCACTTTGACTTTTCACTTTCATGCATTGGAGGAGGAAATGGCAACCCACTGGACATAAACAGAAGTCTGCTGATAGCTTCAGGGGAAAAAGAATCCTTTTTGATAAAAAGAGAGATTTCCCCGAGAAGACTTCCTCTCTTTTTACTTTGGGTAAGACTATATGAAGAGGTAATGTTTGGCTCTGTGGTAGCCATATTGTTTGTTTCGAAAATTGGGAGCCAAGAAAATTATAGCAAAACTGTCCCAGAGCACTGACAGTTCAAGGGCTGCCAGAGGTAGGCAACTGTGGACCAGTATACTCTAGAATTCCAGTATGCTTGCCTGGAAAACCCCATGGATGGAGAAGCCTGGTAGGCTACAATCCTTGGGGTCGCTAAGAGTCTGACACGACTGAGCGACTTCACTTTCACTTTTCACTTTCGTGCACTGGAGAAGGAAATGGCAACCCACTCCAGTCTTCTTGCCTGGAGAGTCCCAGGGATAGAGGAGCCTGGTGGGCTGCCATCCTATGGGGTCGCACAGAGTTGGTCACAATTGAAGCGACTTAGCAGCAGCAGCAGCATACTTTGGAATTCTTGTTCTGAGAGATGTCTTTACTGTTTAGACTTTTAATTGGGTATTTTGTTGCCTACATGCAAAAGTTTCATAATAAACATCATATTTTATATTGCTATATTGTACACAGAACTAAGCAAAACCTGGCATTCAAAAAATTCATGGAAAAAAATTGTAATCAATCAGATAAGACCATGGGTCATGACATGATGACCCATGATACATCTTTGTAAGGTGTAATTCTTCCCTCTAAGTGTAACCAACGAAAGTAAAAGTTGCTCAGTCGTGTCCAACTCTTTGCAACTCTATGGACTGTATAGTCCATGGAATTCTCCAGGCCAGAATACTGGAGTGGATTGCCATTCCCTTCTCCAGGGAATCTTCCCAACCCAGGGATCGAATCCAGGTCTCCCACATTACAGGTGAATTCTTTACCAACTGAGGCACCAAGGAAGCCCAAGAATACTGGAGTGGGTAGCCTATCCCTTCTCCAGGGGATCTTCCTACCCTAGGAATTGAACTGAGGTCTCCTCTTTGCAGGTGGAGTCTTTACCAGCTGAGCTACCAGGGAAGCCATACTTATTGTATCCATTAAAACTTAAAAAAAAAAAAAAAAAAAAAAAGCCTACACTGAGATAAATAACTAAGCAACCTAATTTAAAGTTACCATAGTCCATGTTAACACCTGTGTACAAGAAAACGTTATTAACCAAATAGCATCACTGGGATGTGCTTGCTTTATACAAGCCTTAGGAAGGAGTATTAAAACAAAAGATCTGTATTTTCTTTCCTTGACAACATTTCTCACATAATTGATGACTATCTAATTTATAATTATGAATATCAAACTTTACTGCTCTATTCAACAGATTGAAGGAGACAAGGTGCTCTTTGACACCCTTGAAAAAACAAAGTTAGGAAGGGTAAGATGCCTCCATTCTGCTCATTATTTTTCCAATTAAACTATCATCCAGAGGAAAAATAAAACCATGGTTTTATCATAGTTATTTTATGAATATTTAGCATGTGGAAAAATTACATCTATCCTCTTCTATGACTATTTACTTTTTCCTTTACTTTTTCTCCTTTCTAAATTCTAAAGTATTTAGGTGAACTTTTATATATTCATTATTCTTTCACAGTGGCAAAAACTTTTTAAGTTTCCAGTCCCAGATCTGTTTCCCCTTCTTTTTTCATACATTCTGAAATCCAAGGTAGTGGTATGCCAAAGGAAAGACACATTTCCCAACCTGTCAGGTACGTGGAAGTAGCCATTTGACACAGTTCTGGTAGGTATGGAAGTCTACGGGGACCATGTCCACATGACAAGAAAGACAAAATGCTCAAGGAAAAGGCCTGTTTGGTCCTTCCTCTCCCACTTTTTCTTTTTTTAATCTCATCAAGAGCCCTCTCCCATTTATTAACCAAAAATCAAACAGATCCTTACCACCACTGCAGTGCAAAGAAAAAGGGGAAGTAGGAAATGAGGGATTTCCTTCCTCCAGACTCCAATCATTCTCAAGTTCTCAACTCAGCATGATTTTACCTCTGAGGGACATTTGGCAACTTGTGGAGAAAGTCCTGGTTGTCATAACTGGGTGGGTGAGTGGGTGGGGTGTGCTACCACATCTAGTGAGTAGAGGCCAAGGACACTACTAAACATCCTACTAATACAATGTACCAGACACCTCACACACACACAACAAAAACTTATGGGCCCCAAATAACAGCGCCAAAGCTGAGAAATCCTGAGCTAGAAAACCCTGTTGGCTTCCCCCACCCCCTCCTTCCTTGGGTCTAAAGCAGACATGATGCCTGAGGTACAGCGGTGATCTTAGGACCACAGGAAACCACCAACACGAAAGATGAAGCCTGACTCCTTGTTCAAATGCGTGAGCAACTCTCTTCTCCTGACTTTTATTATTAGGAGAGATAAATAAATCTTTACTTAATCCATCATTAGCCAGATTTTCTGTTGCCTCATAGCCAAATGTATTTATAAGCAATACACTTATCATTCACTTATGGTCTACTTTACGTTCAGACATGGAGCTAAGCATTCTGAATGAAATGATAAATTAGGTATATTTTTTAACCTCTGGGAACTTTCTCTCAGAGATGTAGGGAGGGACATGATGGAGGGAGCCAACCATCAGCAAGTGTGAAAGGTGGGCCACTTCTAGTATGGATAACATGTTGTCGGAGCTCAGAGTAAGGACAGCAGGGTGACAGAGAAAAGAGCACTCTAAAGAAACAAACGTTTTCCCATCCTACAGTTAGGATGTATCTGGCAGGGGGGCGTAGGGGAGAGTAGAAAGTAATCCATAACGGAAGATTAGTACAAGGAAAGCACAGAAGCCTAAAATGTCAAGTAGTATTGGGGAAAATGGTTAAGGAGGAGTCACGTGAATGGAATGAAGAGCAAATTGGGAAGGAATTCCAGGTGGAAGGTATTTTAATCTAAAAAAGGAGACTGGGGAGTAAATTGTGAAAAGACCTGAGTGCCCTCAGAATTATGGATATTAGCATCCAAAATATAAAGAGCCACTGGCCATGGCTGATAAAAGATCTGTAAGACCATACCTGTTTTAGAAAAATAGGTAACTTAGGTGAACTGGTCTCGGATGATTTCATTTACAAATAATTAAATACAATTGAGGAATCATAACTTTCTATTTACATTCTAATAGATTCCAAACTTCAAAATACTTAAGTGTGGCAAAAGTGTATAGTTGAACTGTTGCAGTTTTTGATGTTACTGCTAATTCCAATTGTGTTTTGCTTACAAAAGCTACAAATTAATATTTGTTAGGTAATTCATAAAATAATTCCTTTGTATAAAAATTTAAAAAAAGAATTCTAGAAATAAATGATTATTATGCTTTGCTTTAAAGAATGTTAGAAGGGTTTGTTTCAGCACATGGAAACCCAGAGTAGTATTTATCAATTATACCCACTAATCAATACTGTCCCTCAGAAAGTTGCCAATAACATTGGGGCATATGTTTATATATCTGTATTCTCTAGCTATAGCTAATTCACTATCCTATAAAAATTGTAACTAATTAGAGAAATGTGAAGGATGATACAGACCCTGTCACTGGATAACCATGTGGAAATAATAAAAATAGAATAAAATATAAGAATTTCAGGGTTGGAAGAGACCTCAGACTCAGGGAAGTCAGCCAACCATGAAGAGAGTCATCAAACATTCAGATACTCTACCTGTAGCAAATGGAGTTCTCAGCCTACCTTCTGTGAATGTATATTCCATCTTCAATTTCAAAACAATTCAGACATTTGTAATTGAAAATATGTTATACCTAAACATAAAGGAAATTTTCGCAAAATGAAGCCCCACTAAGGGAATAAAAGACTGAGAGAAAGTACTTTAGAGTGGAAGGAGGGAGACTATGGAAAGGAGAGTTGCTTCAGAGGGCTTTTCTGAAACCTACACTGCAGGAAGTCTACTACAGTAGGCTGAAAGACTGACTCCCTCAATTTCTGCTTATGTTAAGAGGATTGGAAGGACTAACGGTAGAATAGCAGGCTTACAGATAACAGTTACTTCTTTTCATCAAACCATGTAATCAGAAGGCCTGAGTAATGATTAACTTGCAGTTGCTCTGTGAATCACTCAATCACTTTGCAGAGCAGGTATACTTACATTCATTCTCTGCCAAGGGCACGGTAAACCTAATGTTTTGCACTTAACATTTAATATTTTAAGTACGTGCATGGCCCTTGCTTCTGAGCTCATTTCTGAAAGCAGGTCTTCTGTTAGGCTGATTGAAATGCTGAGGCATGTTATACCTTTTACACATGTGCCTCCACCTTCCCCAAGTGATATTTTTATATCTACGATCCTATTTATAATTATGATTGGAATCCTCATGGTCGGCATGATCATTTATTTAAGCAAAAATAGTCTACTGTAGTTTCAGTATAAAAAGAAGGAAAAAGTATATGAAATATCTATAAAATGGCAGAGTATCAGACCCGGGGTTAGTTATCCGAATTCATGTTTCCTAAGTTCTACATGTATCACTATGGTCCTGGAAATGAAAAAAGAAATAGTATAATACCTCTGTGGAAAGCAACTACTCATGACTCAGAATGATCACAAATGAATCAAATATTAGACACAAAATTTTCCTCATCTCTATAACACTCTAACAACCTCTTCTGGAATAAATCATTCCCACCAGAAAATCTCAACCTAAATAATTTTAAATTCACTGCAGGTGGCTTTTCATTTCTACTCACAAAGCATTGGGCAGGCCGGTCAGGAGCCGAAGGAGAAGGCTGGAAATGTTTCTACTCCCTCTCTGTTCTGCCCGGGGACTCGACTGCCCCACAATGCATAATCTATTAGCTGCACATCGCGGGGGATCTACGGAGTGACATCTTGACTGGAACCACGCAGATCTGAAAACCACTTCGCAGGAAATGTGGGGAAGAGCAACTTTCCTAGCCCTGTCAAACTACGAGGCTGCACCGGCCCCAGAACGAGCCGGAGGGCCCGGGAGGGAGAGCCCGGGGCTGGAGACAGCTCCTCCGCGCTCCGCCCCGGCCTCAAGCGAGGGTTTTCTCGAGGAGGAGGCATTGTTCCTCCATCCGCTCAGCCTCCGCGTTTCGCCAGGAAACCCTCCCCGCTCTCTGGTAATCTTTTCCCTAACGCTTCGGTACCTCTCTGCCGATTTCTCGGCTCCCGGTCTCTGGTCCCTGGACACCGCTCTAGGGTGAAAGGCTGCAGCGACTGGGGCGCCGCTCTAAGGCGTCGGAGGCGACTGCACTCGTCCGCCGGAGCTCGGGCGCCGTGCGCGCCTCGCTCTCGCTTCCTGCCTTCTCTCGGGGCTCTCCGGCTCGGACGGGCTCCCCCGGCCTCTCAGCCCGACTCCCGCTCGCCTTCCCCGCCGTCTGTACTCACAACCGCGCCTAGCGCTCCGCGTCGCCGCCGAGTCGTCGGCGCGCCGACACGACGCCCCCCAGCCCGCAGACCCGGACTCGGGCTTGGAAGGGTCAGGGCGCCGCGGGAGGTGGGGAGGAGGGGCGCGGCGAGCCGGGGCAGGTGGGGAGCGCGGGGGGCGGCGCGGGGCGGGGGAAGAGGGAGCCCAGGAAACGAGGAGATGCATTTGCTTTGAGAACGCCAGTAAGGAGAGGCCGGAGGGGGCAGGAGCGGAGAAGAGCCGAGAACACCCACCAGGAGGTGTGGGCAAAAGGGGCAATTTACAAAGTGCCGGGGCGCGAGCTGTGGACGGAGGAGGAAGGAGGCTGGAAGGAGGAAAGGGAAAATAAGGGCAAGTTCCCACCTCTCCCCAGAAGGTCGAGTCTGAAAACGCTTCCCCTGAACAGAGTTAAACAGGGACTGATCGTGTTGTGAAGGGTGGATTTAAAAAGGAATTAAGTGTCGTGTAGTTTTGCCTATGCTAGACTCCGCTCCATCTCGCTCAACTCTGGTAAATGACCCTCCAAGTAAATGAACTGACAGAAAGAAATGGAAGCTGCCTCCGCGGCGGAGTCGTCTAAAGGTACTGGCTGTTCGTTACAGGAAAATAACAATTTGGGAGGTTCCACGACCCCCCAGTGCTAAAGAAACCACCCAGTTCGTTAAAGTTCATCATTTTTTATTGCTTTTATTTTCGTTAGAGGATAGAGGTGAGGGCTTGGCACCAAGAAACGTTTAAAACAGCTATCTAGGTAGCATTCTTTTCCAAAACGATGAAATGACTTCCTAAAACAGCTAAAAGGGGATTGGGAAACTCAGTTACTCGGCTGGGAGAAGGGAGGGAGGAGGAGGTGGGGAAAGAGAGGCGGGGTGGGGGGGGCAGGGAGAGAGAAGCATTTAAACTCTAACAGACGTTCACACCTCCAGCAACCCTCTTCTGCCGCCCCCGCCCCAACCAGACGGAATAGAAAAAGGGTTAAGCGTACGGAGAGAGCAGGGCAGGGTGGGTGGTGGTGGGGTAGAAGAAGGAGAGGCGAGGAGTAGGAAGTTCTTGGCAATCCCCGAGATTAAGAAAAACGCCGGAGATCGGTGGACGCAGGAAGCTCCCTTACCTTTCTCTCTAAGCCCCGTTTGCACCTGATCTGCAACCATAAATACTTCGTGATGCTTAGTGTGCAGCCAAACGATGGCCGAATGTTAAACAATTCTTCACTCTCCCTCCCCTTTTGAAAAAACAGGCTCAAAAGAATGTTAATACTGTTCTCGTTATCCATCCGCTCCAAAACATTCCGCTTTGTCGCTAAGAGAGACGAAAACCCAGCGCTTGGGCACGCGTTTATGTATTTATATATTATGCGGTCGGTATATAAACATATATACGTTTTCTGCGTATAAATCCAAAAAGAAAAGCACCACAGATGCCTCTGAAAGCGGGAGGGGACGGGAAAGAAAAAACTTGGCAAGCCAAATGTATCCAAAGATTTCGTACCAGGAGCCACCTGCTTCAATATGCAGAATTCCCGAGAAGATTTAGAGGGAGAAGGAAAAAAAAACATTAAAAATAAAATACCCAAAGCACACACTTGAAACTGGAAGACGACTAAGACGCTTGGAAATGGAGAGGATGAGAAGATCTCCCGAGGGTACAGATCCGTCAGCTAAGTGAGCAGTCGCCTCCGAAAATCACAGTCGAGGAGGTGGCTGCAGACGCGTCCCCTGCTCCGGTCCCCGCCGCCGCCGCCGCTGCTACCTGTAGACACGCGCGCACACACACACACCCGCGCGCACCCACGCGGGCACACACACAGCACAACCTCCTCTCCCTCTCTCCCCCTCTCTGTGGCGTTGCTGGGTGCAGGAGTCTGAATCAAGCTAGACCCATCCTCCCGACCCCGTCCCGCCCCCGCAGAGCCACGATTCCCTCCCCCGCCACTCTCTCTGTGCCCCGTTTATTGCACAGCAGTCCCTTCCCTGCAAGCCCCCTCCCCCGGGCCGGAGCCACAGTCGCCGTAGGGCTGGGCTTCGGGGGTATGGGTCCAGCGGTGGCAGACTTGATGCGGGTCGTGGTCCTTCCCTTTTACAAGTTCCGCCCTCCCCCCTCCCTCCTCCAGCAGCGACCGAGCATCCTCCGCCCTCAGCACCCGCAGCGCCCGCGGCTGCAGGAGGGGTTAAGGGCCCCCGGCGTCACGTGTGACGTTCACCAAACCCCTCGCCAGAGCGTGCGAGTGAACCGCGCGGCAGGCAAGCTGCGAGGCCTCAGATGCGATGACTTTCTCTGTTCTAGGCGTCATTACGCTTCCCTTCGAGGCGTTTTCGTCTTGGTGACTGCGAGTGAGGAGTTGGAGGCAACAGCCTTTTACTATGCTTCTTCAGTTTTTTTCTTTTTTTCCCTTCCCCCTTGGTAGATCCTTTGCCACAGAACTCGCCCCTGATTTCTGTTTCCACCAGCCAAAGGCAGAGAAAGCTCAGAATTAAAGTGTTGGTTGTAGTCTCGTCTGTGGGAGTAGTGTAAATGCAAAGCCACTGCCTCTGGCCTCTTCCTGCTGGTTGCACCCACGTCTTCTGCCCCTGGATTGGTGATTTTTAAGAATTCATCATAGCTAATCAGTGTTGGCTTTTGTGACGGGTGTGACTCACTATACCACATTGTTTACACCTACACATCTCCTAGCAGCTTCTCTGCGTGAATTTTAAATACAAGTGAGTTAGGGGACAGGGGCCTGCCAAGGGAACCATTGAAATAACTGACTGCAACTTGTAATAATATTAATAAGAGTAAAAGTCACAAGTAGGAAATCCGTAGGAGAGATCCGTGACACATAGTCTTGAAAAGTGTTTTTGCTTGTTTAAGTGCTTGCTTCATATTTCTCATTTGCATGTATGCTTTAATCTGTAAAATTCAGGTCAAAGAAAGGAACTTTAACCAACACGTAGAATGCAGTTGCTCTAATGTATTACTCATTAATAATGATAAATAACCAGAATATATGATCTGATTTTGAAAAATAATATTTAAATATGACATATTAGTCATAAAAAGGAACAAAATTGGGTTATTTGCAGACATGTGGATGGACCTAGGGCTTCCCAGGTGGCGCTAGTGGTGAGGAACCTGCCTGCCTATTCAAGAGACATAAGGGACTCAGGTTCAGTCCCTGGGTTGGGAGGATCCCCTGGAGGAGGGCTTGGCAACCTACCCCAGTATTCCTGCCTTTATAATCCCATGAACAGAGGAGCCTGGGGATGATCGATAGAGTGGCAAAGAATCCAGCACAACTGAAGCAACTAAGGATGCAGCATACATGCAGATGGACCTAGAGACTGTCCTACAGAGTGAAG
Source organism: Ovis aries (assembly GCF_016772045.2). NCBI lineage: Eukaryota > Metazoa > Chordata > Mammalia > Artiodactyla > Bovidae > Ovis > Ovis aries. The sequence goes on from NC_056054.1 coordinate 214,776,687, forward strand.
TAAGAAAGAGAAAAACCAATATCATATATTAATGCATATATGTGGAATCTAGAAAAAATGCTAGAGATGATCTTATGTGCAAACATAGAAACAGAGACACATGTAAAGAACAAACATATGAATACTAAGGGGGAAGAGGGGAGGAGGGGTAGGAAGGATTGGGAAATTGGAATTGATACATATAACTACAGATACTGTGTATAAAATAGGTAACTAATGAGAATCTACTGTATAGTATAGGGAACTCAATGCTCTGTGGTGACCTAAATGGGAAGGAAGTTCAAAAAAGAGGGGATATATGTATATGTGGGGGTATAGCTCAGGGGTAGAGCATTTGACTGCAGATCAAGAGGTCCCCGGTTCATATCTGGGTGCCCCCTTCCTTCTTTGGAGAAGGAAATGGCAATCCACTCCAGTATTCTTGCCTGGAGAATCCCATGGATGGAGAAGCCTAGTTGGTTACAGTCCATGGGGTCGCAAAGAGTCGGACACGACTGAGCGACTTCACCTTCACCATGTATATGTATAGTTGATTCACTTTGCTGTACAGCATAAACTAACACAACATTATAAAGCAACTATATTCTTGCCTAGAAAATCCCCATGGACAGAGGAGCCTGGTGGGCTACAGTCCATGGGGTTGCAAAGAGTTTGGACACAACTGAGCAACTAAACACACACACACACCCCAATGAAAATAGAAAGTCTTAAATATGACATTTTCAGTTCAGTTCAGTTCAGTCGCTCAGTCATTTCCGACTCTTTGCGACTCCATGAATTGCAGCACGCCAGGCCAGGCCTCCCTGTCCATCACCAACTCCCGGAGTTCACTCAGACTCATGTCCACCGAGTCAGTGATGCCATCCAGCCATCTCATCCTCTGTCATCCCCTTCTCCTCCCGCAATCCCTCCCAGCATCAGAGTCTTTTCCAATGAGTCAACTCTTTGCATGAGGTGGCCAAAGTACTGGAGTTTCAGCTTTAGGTATGACATATTACTCCTGCTTAAAAGGAATTTAATACCACATTTTTCCTGACATAGTTTTAGAATTCAATGTCAACTTGTCAACTTTTCCTCCTCCCCTCCTCCCCCTGCCCTTTTCTTTTGAAGTAACGTTTAGGTGATGTGTTGACAAATAGTAGATTTTGATATTGCTCCCAGGAAAGTGAAATTTCATTCAAGTAAAACATATGTCTGATTCTTGGTGACAGATCTACCCTGCCCATTTATCTAAATCCTGTGAAAGATCTCTGGAATCTGGAGAGTTCTGTAGAATTTCCTTAAAAAGATGAGAAATAAGTATCTATTCCAATATCAATGAAAGTACCTGACTGAATACTTTCATCTTTCATGGGATTACACAATTAAGGTAACCTGATAGAGGGTATCATTATGACAACCTCAGAACCTTATTTCTTTCTTTTTAAAAAAGAAATAAGGATGATTTGATATGTTGTCCATAACATCTTTTTTTTTTTTTTGTCCATAACATCTTATGGGAAAAAACCCCAATGAACTTTTTAGCCAACCCAATTAAAGAATATAAAGTTTTGTATACTTTCTTTTTCCCCAAGGCTATGGGTACCATATTCTAAATGCATCCATTGAAGTTAATATCAGAATCCTAAAGGTAATGACTGAACGTTTTTCATTTTTAATATTTGGTATTTATAGTATAATTAATTCTAAATATTTTCTATTGTGTTTTTTCATTATTCTTTTCACAGCTACACTTTATCAGCTGGGCACTATTATCTCATTTTTATGTTAATCTAGCAAAAACTCAAGAATTTTAACACAATAGAATTGTCATACAAATAGCATTTATCACTATCTGTAAATACAAGCAAATGAACCAAATTCTCTTGCCTATTTTTCCTCCACTTTCTCAATCAAAGCCCCTGAGGGAGATAAACCCATACCATACCACTGAATCCCACAAGCAATTAAAAAAACAAGAAATTTTGCTTTTTATTTTTCTCTTCATTTGTGGATATGGATATGCAGTTAAGAGCTGGGACTCTGGGATCAGATTGCTAATTTGAATCCTGGATCTACACTTAATATGTTATTGCCTGGTGCAAAAATCTCTCTAAACTCATATTCCACCGCTGCAAAATACAGATAATAATAGTATCTTCTTTGTAGGAATGTTGTGAGGATTATCTAAAATAATGCATATAAAGCTCATGACACATGAGTAACTAATTTTTCAGGGTTCATTCTATTTTTAGTGTCTATGTGGTATGCTTCCTCCACAGAGTCAAACTTCAATATATGTAGTGACATTTGGGCTTAGTGTTAAAAGCTGATCATGAAATTTGGTTGCATTTATGGTACCCATAACATGAAAATAATGAATTATTAGTGAATTCCTAGGCCCTCCCTCTTTTCTCTTTTCTTTATGGGGCTGTATCTGTCTTCTATTAGCTAATTTTAGTGTAAGGGAGCATCTTAAATGTAGATGAGACAGAAAATGAAACAAACATATGAATGGGTGATGAAGGCATCAATAAAATATAAGAAATTGGATTCAATTTACATTGCAGATCATGTGATCTTCCATGTTGTGACATTAACCACACTGAATTTCATGGTCTTTTATCATGTTACATACTATTTGGAATAAATACTGGAACTCTCTGTGAAGTCAATTACAAATAAAAACCTTGTGAAAATTTCCCAAACATATCTGTTGATCCATAGTTGTGAAAGAAGATGTTAATATAACATATATGTAAAGTATTAGCATTTTCTGGGGGAAAAAAGGTTCAGAAGAGACAATCTATTGAGTGGAAGAGGGGGGAAATAATTACCAGGGGAGTAGTGAAACTGACTTTGAAAATGTATGTATACAAGTTAATTGTTGTGATGGTAAAATTTCCTTTCTCAGAAATAAAAATGAAAATATCAGAAAAGGAATGTAGGCTTGAGGGTGAATATTATATTGTATTTTTAGATACTTCAATACAGTGGGATGTAGACTCAGTTTGCTTTCAGTCTAGAAAGTCATTAAGTGGGAAGATTTTTTTTCCCAGTAATTATATATATCAGGAAAATTAAACAGCAAGTTCTCCTAAAGTAAAGAAAAAGCAAGAATATCACTCCATTCTTTGAAAAGACCAAAGACTTACAGCAGGAGGCTAGCACTTTTTTTTTTCTTTCAAGGGGCTTCAGAAGAAAAATTATTAATAAAATGTTATGCTTAGATGAAATTTTACTACAACATTTCTCATAAACATATGTATTTTAGTTAAAGTAGGTTAAATATAAATAATATACTGAAAAAAACCTCATGGGGCAATGAGAATTAATATTTCAGCTCTGAAAGAAATAAAAAATAAACTCATAATCTGTCAAACTGTGGCAATGTAGACCACCTGCTCAGCTTCCTGGCAATGTTTTTTATAACCTGGACAAAAGATCAATGCTATTAATACAGAAAAGACAGATCCCAACTTTTAGAATTACCAGCATAGTCTGATAGTGTTTAGTATCCATTTGGCCACAATCCACCTGGTCTCTAAGGCTAGTGCATCCACAAACCCCTTCTCCATTCCATACAGTCTGTATAGCAAGGTCAAATTCATCTTTTTATCTAGTCCTTACCAAATTAAGAGGCTTCCCTGATAGCTCAGTTAGTAAAGAATCCACCTGCAATGTAGGAGACCTCAGTTCGACTCCTGGGTCAGGAAGATCCCCTGGAGAAGGGATAGGCTACCCACTCCAGTCTTCTTGAGCTTCCCTTGTGGTTAAGCTGGCAAAGAATCTGCCTGCAATGCAGGAGACCTGGGTTCGATCCCTGGGTTCAGAGCATCCCCTGGAGAAGGGAAAAGGCTACCCACTCCAGTATTCTGGCCTGGAGAATTCCATGGACTGTATGTTCCATGGGATCGCAAAGAGTTGGACATGACTGAGCAACTTTCACTTTCACTTTACCAAATTAAACCATTCTTGAAAATGCTTAATGAAACTGTATCCCCTATTATGTGAAATGCAAGCTCCTTATCCTGAAATCCGTATCTGACATACTCTCAATCCCACACATCTTCATTCAGCTTCTCTCATTACTTCTCTTCCCAATCTCTACATTTCTCCCAAAAGATAAAATCTGTTGGTCTCCAAGGAAAATTCTAATGATTTCTTTTCTTGGGCTGTCCACCACCATCCCTACCTACTAAACACTTCCGAAAATACCGCCTCAAAGATCCATTCCATCAGAAATTATTTTCCCTTATTTACTCCGAATATAACTAACGTCCACCTCCCATAATGCAATTGCACAGTCTCTCTTGTGTTACCATTATTTCTGAATCTTTCATCTCTCTTAGCTAGTTTATAGGATACTAAACAATCTCTTACTCCAAGACCTTTCTGTTTACTATCCCCTCTTCCAATGTCTCTCTTCCTCCTAATTGGCTCTATGACTCCATCCCACATTCATATGAGGTCTTTGCTCAGGTGTCATCTTCAAAAGATATCTTCACCAACTCAACTATGTAAAAAGAGCATTTTCCTCTTCATTTATCCTGTCTTCTTAACTTCCTACATTTGCTTCAGAATACATATTATAACCTGACTATATTTGTTTCTCCTTACTAAAAGATAGGGCTTCTCAGGTGGCACATTGGTAAAGAATCCACCTACCAATGCAGAAGAAGCAAGAGACAGGTTCAGCCACTGATTCAGGAAGATCCCTGGAGTAGGGAATGGCAACCCATGCCAGTATTCTTGCCTAGAAAATTCCATGGATGGAGGACCCTGGCAGCCTACAGTCCATGGGGCTGCAAAGAGTTGCACAGTACTGAGCCACTAAGCACACATGCACCAGAAAGTGAGTACCACAAAATTGGGCTTCCCTGGTAGCTCAGACAGTAAAGAATCTGCCGGCAATGCAGGAGACCTGGGTTCGTTCCAGGGAAGATCCCCTAGAGGAGGGCATAGTAACCCACTCCAGTATTCTTTGCTGAAGAATCCCCATGGACAGAGGAGCCTGGAGGGCTGCAGTCCAGGGGGTCACAGAGTCAGACACGACTGAGCAATTAAGCACAGCAGCACCACAAAATCAAGTATTTAGTCTGTTTGTTTACTACTGTATGATGAGCACCAAGATATATGCCTGACTCTTTGTGGTCTGTAATCATTGAATGAACGAATGAATGGTTACAATCAATTTGATTTGTTGATATTGTAGCAGTTTAGGGGGGCACAATTATAGACTATCATGATCTCAGCCAGCAATCAAATATAAAGGTATAGGAATATAAAGGCATAGGAATTTGCTCAGATATTCTTGAAAGTTATATTTTCAAAATAAATGTCTTATTTAAAATATATTAAAGTCATAATAAAAGGACACAGGCCCTCATTTTTTTAGATAATATTAATTTATTTTTTTTATTTTAATTTTTACTTTATTTTACTTTACAATACTGTATTGGTTTTGCCATACATTGACATGAATCCACCACAGGTGTACATGCTTTCCCAAACATGAACCCCCCTCCCACCTCCCCTCCCCATAACATCTCTCTGGGTCATCCCTGTGCACCAGCCCCAAGCATCCTGTATCCTGCATCGGACATAGACTGGTGATTCGTTTCTTACATGATAGTATACGTGTTTCAATGCCATTCTCCCAAATCATCCCACCCTCTCCCTCTCCCTCACAGTCCAAAAGTCCGCTCTACACATCTGTGTCTCTTTTGCTGTCTCGCATACAGGGTCATCATTGCCATCTTTCTAAATTCCATATATATGTGTTAGTATACTGTATTGGTGTTTTTCTTTCTGGCTTACTTCACTCTGTATAATCGGCTCCAGTTTCATCCATCTCATTAGAACTGATTCAAATGTATTCTTTTTAATGGCTGAGTAATACTCCACTGGGAGAAAATAATAGCAAATGAAGCAACTGAGAAACAACTAATCTCAAAAATAAACAAGCAACTCCTGCAGCTCAATTCCAGAAAAATAATCCAATCAAAAAATGGGCCAAAGAACTAAGTAGACATTTCTCCAAAGAAGACATACGGATGGCTAACAAACACATGAAAAGATGCTCAACATCACTCATTATCAGAGAAATGCAAATCAAAACCACAATGAGGTACCACTTCACACCAGTCAGAATGTCTGTGATCCAAAAGTCTGCAAGCAATAAATGCTGGAGAGGGTGTGGAGAAAAGGGAACCCTCCTACACTGTTGGTGGGAATGCAAACTAGTACAGCCACTATGGAAAACAGTGTGGAGATTCCCTAAAAAATTGCAGATAGAACTGCCTTATGACCCAGCAATCCCACTGCTGGACATACACACTGAGGAAACCAGAATTGAAAGAGACGCATGTACCCCAGTGTTCATCGCAGCACTGTTAATAATAGCCAGGACATGGAAACAACCTAGATAATATTTAGAATGGGCATTATTAGCCCCAAATGTGTTCCTAAAGCAGAGATACCGTACTTCCAAAGATAATCTGCTTCTTTAAAAGTCAATGGTATTTTATTACATATGACATAGATTTCACATTTGTTCATTTCCCTGAGTTTTATTATTTAAATAAGGTATCTAGGTAATGTTCTTTTTCTTAAGTTCTAAAATTCTTTTGTTGTTATTACTTAAAAAAATGAATTTATATGGGATTTCCCTGGCAGTCGAGTGGTTAAGACTCCACACTTCCACCCCAGAATGTTTGATCCCTAAAGAACTTGAAATTTATAGAAGCAATTATAAAAACCTAAAATCACATTTATAATACACTGTGTAGTTAATTCTTAAATCAACTGAAGAGTGTGGTTCAGTCGCCAAGTTATGTCTGACTCGGTAACCCCATGGAGTGCAGCATGCTAGGCCTCCCTGGCCTTCACTATATCTCTCAGAGTTTACTCAGATTCATGTCCATTGAGTCAGTGATGCCATCCATCTCATCCTCTGTTGCCCCCTTCTCCTTTTGTCTTCAGTCTTATCTTGTCTTCAGACCCAGCATTAGGGTCTTTTCCAGTGAGTCAGCTCTTCACATCAGGTGGCCAAAGTATTAGAACTTCAGCTTCAGCATCAGACCTTCCAATGAATATTCAGGGTTGATTTCCTTTAGGATTGACTGGTTTGATCTCCTTGCAGTCCAAGGGACTCTCAAGAGTCTTTTCCAGGACCACAATTTGAAAGCATAAGTTCTCCAGCGCTCAGCCTTCTTTATGGTCCAGCTCTCACATCCATACATGACCACTGGGAAAACTATAGTTTTGACTATCCAGACCTTTGTTGGCAAAGTGATGTCTCTGCTTTCTAATAGATCGCCTAGGTTTGTCATAGCTTTCCTTCCAAGGAGCAAGCATCTTTTAATTTCATGGCTGCAGTCATCATCCACAGTGATTTTGGAGCCTGAGAAAATAAAATCTGTCACCGCTTCCACTTTTTCCCCTTCTATTTACTGTGAAGTGGTGGGACCGGATCTTAGTTTTCTGAATTCTGAGTTTTAAGCAAGCTTTTCCACTCTCCTCTTTCACCCTCAGCACGAGGCTCCTTTCTTCCTGTTCACTTTCTGCTATTATCAGTTATTTGCATATCTGAAGTCGTTGATATTTCTCCCAGCAATCTTGATTTCAGCCTGTGATTCATCCACCCTGGCATTTCACATAATGTACCTATTTCATAGATGGAGATATTAGATCCTAGGCATAAAAGTTTAAATTTGGTACTACATCCTCTCATTGTAAGTTCAGGTAACTACCACCATCACACTACCCTCCTGAACAGAAAAGGAATGAACAGGTATGAGAATATGGCTTTCAAATACAAGTTGGTCAAGTCTGTATTAAGTATGAGTTCAGGAAAAAACTACTTGAGCTGGAGATCACTGAAAATGTGTAAAGTTTAGACATTCTGTGTCGTTAGTTAAAATAAGTTAGTATGCTTGATGTCAAGAATTGTCCAAAACTTCAACAAACATAGAAGAGACAGAGAGAATAAGAGAAGTAAAGACAGAAAGAAAAAGAAGGAAGGATGGGAGAGAGGGAAGAAAGGAAAGGAAGCAGAAAGAAAAAGAAAGATTAAGAGAGAAGCAATCCAAGCTGCAGCTAGAAAAAGATCAATTGAGAACTGAATTTCTAGTGTATCTTATAAGAACAATTTGAGTTAAACATGTGGATGGAAGGATGAAGAATTAATGGCCTGAATAAATTTATTTTCTAGATTGACACTGCTATTTTTAAGAAATATGAAGTACTGGCTTCTGGTAATGGCTGTGAAAGATCTTATTAGATTGACCTTCCTGAAGATAACAGCCATAAACTCTTGGACATAACACAAAAAAGCAGTCACATAAAGGAACAGAACCAGGCAAACAGAACCAGGAAGATTCTTGTAAGGAATCCACACACAGAGTTCTGCAGAATGAGTTCTCCTTTTTCACATCTGTTAACCTAGAGCCAGGCACAATCAGTGTGGCAGGAAAACCAGTGAGTGATTTCTTGGCTTGGGGAGTCAGAAGACCGAATCCAGGGGAAACTGTTAAAGGGGGGAATTTGAAGGAAGAGAATATGGACGTAAAGGGAATGCTCAAATTCTATCTGCCTGTGTCTTTGGTAGACTCCCAAACAACACTTGGTGCGATAGGTCCATAACAGTTCACTTAAAGAAAATAGATCTGAGTTAATTTGGGAGCCATTGCCCAGTTTGTAGCTGGAATCTAACCAAGATAATTTCCTGCTAAAATAAAAGAAATAATACTCTTTGGAGGAAAAACAATAGAATTCAGAGTCTCCATATCTTAACATTCATGATGTTCAAGATAGAATCCAAAATTATCTGATGTATAAAAATTTAGGAAAATATAATAGATTGTCAAGAAAAAAGAAAATCGTTGAGACCAACCTCTAGATTATTTTGCATGCTGGAATAAGCCAACTAGGATTTTAAAACCACTGATACAACAATCCTCAGTGAAGTAAAAGAATCTAAGTTTGCTGTACATAAAAAAATAGGAACTATTTAAACAGAGAAATAAAAATAATAAAAAGAACCAAAGGATATTCAAGAACTGAAAAATACTATATATGAAATTAAAAATTCTGCAGATGAGCTTAAAGGTGAAATGATGGAGGAGACTGAGGAAAGAGAGAATTGTTGTCCAGTAGAGTCAGGGATCTACTATCCTAGGTAAAGAACAGAGAAAATAGACAGAAAACAAACATATATAATGTAGTCTCAGAAACAGAAGAATAAAATATTTAAAGACTAAATATTAGCTGGAACTTTCATATGTTGCTGGTAGTATGCAAAATGTTGCATCCACTTTGGAAAGTTTTAGTGCTACTTTATAACAGTAAAACTATACATGCCAGGATCTGTTTTAGGAACCAATAGTTTTACTTATAAGTATTTACCACAGGAAATGAACATATAAGTTTACACAAATATAGGTAGGCAAATTTTCATAGTAACAGTTTGTTGTTTGTTTTTTTTTTTTAATAATAGCCCAGTCTGGAAACATGTTATTAAATGTTCATTAATTGGTAAATGGATAAACAAATTATATTACATGCATAGTTAGGGGGTACTAGTTAGCAACAAAAAAAGAACATAACAAATCAAAAAACATCATGCTAACTGAAAGAAGTCTAACATTGTTTGATTCAACTGGTACAGAAAACACTGTTGGCTTCAACTGGTACAGCCACTATGGAGAACATGAGGAGGTTCCTTAGAAAACTGGAAATAGAACTGCCATATGACCCATCAGTCCCAGTGCTGGGCATACACACCAAGGAAACCAGAATTGAAAGAGACATGTGTACCCCAATATTCATTGCAGCACTGTTTACAATAGCCAGGACATGGAAGCAACCTGATGTCCATTGGCAGATGAATGGATAAGGAAGCTGTGGTACGTATACATGATGGAATATTACTCAGCTATAAAAAAGAACACATTTGAATCAGTTCTAATGAGGTGGACAAAACTGGAGGCTATTATACAGAGTGAAGTAAGTCAGAAAGAGAAACACCAATACAGTATACTAACGCATATATATGGAATTTAGAAAGATGATAACGATGATCCTAAATGCAAGGCAGCGAAACAGACACATACATAAAGAACAGACTTTTGGACTACGTGGGAGAAGACAAGGGTGGGGCGATTTGAGAGAATAGCATTGAAACATATATTATCATATGTAAAATAGATGACCAGTGCAAGTTCAGTGCATGAAGCAGGACACTCAAAGTCAGTGCTCTGGGACAATGCAGAGGGACGGGGTAGGGACAGAGGTTGGTGGGGGGTTCAGAAAGAGGGGACACATGTGCACCCATGGATGAGTTATCTTGATGTATAGCAAAACCCAGCACAATATTGTAAAGAAATTATCCTCCAATCAAAATAAATTAATTTTTTTTAAAAAAGACTGTTTGCTTTATGATTCCATTGATACGAAATTCTAGAAAGTGCAAAACTATTATAATAGCATGATCTATTGGGCAGTCTCTCAATGTCAAAGGGTCATGAGGGAGCTTTTAAGACTAATGAATGTGTTCTGTACCTTAATCATAGTCATGTTTCTAAGCCTGTATACAATAGCCATTATTCATCAAACTCTATACTTAAAACAAATGAAATTTATTTTATGTAAATTATACGCTAACGGAGCTGAATAAAAGTAAAGAAATGGTATGTAGCTAATGTTAAGTTTTATGAAACATTTTGCAGATGAAACAAAGAAACTTATACCTAGTGCAGTTGGTGGTTGGTAGTAAGAAAAAAAAATGCAAGTTCTTATTTATTTAAAAAAAAAACCCATGCTTTTGAAAGATTAATCTAATAGCAGAATACATGATAGGCTAAAAGAGAAGCAATATGGGCTAACAAATCTGTCCAGATATTCAGGTCAAAAATTGCATTATAGCAGTTGGAATGGAAAGGAAATGGTGCGTATGAAACATTTCAAAGGAAGAACCTATTTATTAGGCATATGATTCATTAATCAGTTCAGTTCAGTTCAGTTGCTCAGTCGTGTCTGACTCTGCAACCCCATGAACTGCAGCATGCCAGGCTTCCCTGTCCATCTCCAACTCCCAGAGCTTACTAAAATACATGTCCATTGAATCAATGATGCCATTCAACCATCTAATCCTCTGTTGTCCCCTTCTCCCACCTTCAATCTTTCCCAGCAACAGGGTCTTTTCAAATGAGTCAGTTCTTCGCATCAGGGGCCAAAGTATTGGAGTTTCAGCTTCAGCATCAATCCTTCCAATAAATATTCAGGACTGATTTCCTTTAGGATTGACTGACTGGATCTCCTTGCACTCCAAGATTCATTAGTAAAAATTTAAAATACTGCACATAAATGTAAAAATAAGACATGAAAGTATTCACTGCAAATACTTTATCAGTGTTTACCCATTGGGAAAGAGTGAGAATTTACACTTTGCTTTCTATACCATATAGCTACTTCACATTGAGCCTTTACTCTATTTCAATCACTCCACATTTATTATTATTATTATTATTCTAATCTTCACAACTAAACTCTGAGGTTTGTTTGTTGTTTAGTCATTCAGTTATGTCTGACTCTGCTAAGAAACCATGGACTGAAGCCCACCAGGCTCCTCTGACTACAGGATTTTCTGGGCAAGATTACTAGATTGGGTTGCCATTTCCTCCTTCAATGGATCTTCCCCATCCAGGGACTGAACCCATGTCTCTGGCATCTCCTGCACTGCAGATGGATACTTTACCCCTGAGCCCCCCAGGAAGGCCTATGAGGTAAATTCACTAAACCCACTTTATAGATGAGGAATTTAAAGTCCCATGTTAAAATGAATCATTTAAGGTTACACAACTGAAACACAGTAAAACTGGTTTGAATCTAGTAACAATTCTGTGGAAAAGGTTTAGTAGAAGAAACAGTTAAAGACCACTGGTGTTAAGAAGAATAATCAGAGAATGGTTAAATAAAAAGCTAATATAATTCCAATTTCCTGATTCTCAAAGTCCTCAGTGATCTTCCACCTTGAGAGTAAAACTACAAACCACCTTTCAACATCATCCACTCCCCTTATCATGTAACTGATAGAAACTCAACTTAAGTCCAATTAAGTATAAGAAGCAAACTCCTAAAAATCAAAACCACAGTTTGTTGGGTTATGTAACTGAGAAGTTAATGATGCATTGAACTCTCACATGACTATTCAGAGACTTGACTGAAGTCACTATCTTTCTTTCCCTTATTTTCATTCCTTGGCTTGCCTCAGCTTTATTAGCAGGCAGACTCTGGGGAGTGAATTCCTGTCAGCAACTCCAGAAAAGCCCTTTCAGCTCAGCATCCCTAGGGAAAATTACCTTGTTAACTCTAGGAAAAAACAAATCATACGAAGGACATTTTTCTGCAACCAGAAATAGAGTTAATTTGCTATACCAAGCCCATGACACATGGTGTACATCTACACCAGCTAAGGGGACTTAACACATACAGTGAAGGCTAATGTAGAAAGGCCTGGGATGGTTACCAGAAGAAAGGTGAAAAGACTTTCTGGAGAGTGGCCATAGTAATATAGTTTTCCATATGCCGCTCCCAATTTTCCTCCCATGAGCTCCTTTCCAGGTCCTTCTATCTAACAGAAGTGGATTGGCTGTGTGTGTGTGTATTTATGCTCAGTCACATTCAACTCTCTGCAACCCAGTGGAATGCAGCTCACCAGGCTCCTCTGTCCATGGGATTATACTGGAGTGGGTTGCTACTTCCTCCTCCAGGGGATCTTTCTGATGCAGGGATCAATCCCATCTCTCTTTCGTCTTGTCCCCTGCATTGGCAGGCGGGTTCTTCACCTCTAAGATGTCTGGGAAGCCCAGAAGTGGATTAGATGTTGTGAAACCACATTTCATGCTTTCCCATCTCTGAGTCTTTGTTCAATTTGTTTATGCTACTTTGAGTTCCTTCTTTAAACCTGTCTGATGAAACATAAATTTTAGAAACTAATGCATTGAATATTTTAAGTACTTAATGAACTTCATTGAAGGGAATTCTCTAAGTAATTCATTAGACATTCAGGAGACAAGATTATACCCTCAAAGAGCTTTTAATTAGAAAGTTAAAAAAAAACACACATACAAATAACCAAAGTATGAAACAAAACAATGCAAGTAAATTAAAGAGAGTAATGGGAATTCACGGAAGGAAAGGATCAAGGGCGCCTTTGGAGAGGGGAAAATGGACTTCAAAAAAGGCTTTATTAAGAAGGAAATAGTTGATTTGGCTCTTAAAAGTAGTTGAAATTCAATGCATATTTGTTTTGAATGCATAGATGAACAAATGAATGAAATGATGTAAATGAAAAAACAAAAGCTTATAAAATTTAGATCTTCCGTAAAGGAAGAAAGATTAGGTTTTTAACTCTAAACTGTAGCAGAGTCAGGAAAAGATAAGTTTTCTATTTTTTTTTAATTTGGATAACAGCCTGTTTGAAGAAGAAAAATGCAAAACAGGATACATTATCTTAGCATTAAGAAAAAATTAGATAGATATAAATTTTAGGTCCAAAAAAGATGAGGAGAATAAATTCAAAAAATAAATGGAGTATTTTAAAGCTAGTCTTCTGAGTAAAAAAACCTTACACAGATTTGGGGAGGGGGGAAACATAAAATTCTATGGGAAAATGCCTTTCTTTAAATAATTGTCTTAAATATAAATAGCAAAGATTAGTTCAGAGTGGATTTCTCTGTTTATAATTGTTTTAGATATGCTCAATTATAATTTATGGACTACATTAAAGTAAAGGAATGCTTCCTCGTACAATATCCAGTGCTTCTTTCTTAATAATCTCCTTCAGCTGAAAGTATAAAACTGTTCTTCCTGTCATTAATATATAAATAGAGGTGTTAAGTGTCCCTTACAGAATTAGGAAATCAATATTTAGTGCAAAGGAAACAAGAGATGATTTAACTATCTTAGGATTCAAGTTAGAGATAATTGCCCTCTCACATTTCTTTCTTGTTTACTCTGTTTCATAGAAATAAAAGTACTATATTTGATACCTAAAATAATAATTCCAATTTTTAAATTCATGAACCAGATTGCAAACCTAAAACAGCAGTTTCACACTTATTCCAGTGCTCTCACAATGGAAGATGTATCAGAATAACTCGATATTTGGGCTGTAATCATGCAGAGGAAGAGGTTTTACCTCAATCCCATATTCTTATATGCTAAGTTTTTTTTTTTCTTTTTTATGTAGCAGTTACTTAGCTGTTCAGTCTCTAAGTCACGTCCAACTCTTTATGACCCCCTGGACTGCAGCACACCAGGCTTCCCTGTCCTTTACTATCTCCCTGAGTTTGCTCAGATTCATGTCCATTGAGTCGGTGATGCTATGGATTTTTTTTTTTAATTTATGTAGCAGCCACTTAGAGCTTTAACTAAAACATTTTGATCACTGGAAGGTGGTAGATATTTGTTCCTACAGGTACTGAAAGGTAATGAACCCTCCTATGGTAACAAGGATTCCCTAAAAGTAATTTTTTTCTTGTAAATATCACAGGTGGAGGAAGGAACCAGACAAAATGTGACTCTGAAGTTGTTAGACATGATGAGTAATGTGCTCTGAAAGGTCATTTCATCATTCTGGGCTATATCTCATTTTTTGAGGCCAGAGGGATCTCCTTCCTCCTTCAATCTGTTAAGAACTTCATACATGGCCCTTTCTATCTCTATACATTTGTAACGAAATGCAATATATAGAGCGGTAGGAAATGTGGAAGCAATGCATTCCTGGGAATTACGTTCAATGTTACGGCTCAGCTGACTTATACTGCATATCCTCCAGCAACTTGCCGGGTCCAGATTCAATCAGTGCATCCTTGCACTCTCCAGGTCCTACTTCACTGTATTCTCCTTCTTTTTTCCTTCCTTCCTTTCCACAACTCCCTCCTTTTATCTTTTTTCAGCTCAATACTCTCAAGACCAAATCATCAGGGTTCAGCTCAAATATCCCTTTTCTATGAAACCTCCTACCCCTTCCCCTCAAGAAGGGAGTAGCACTTTTTATTCTGAACTTGTCTGGCACTTTTCTATAGTATCCTTGATGCAGGCATCACTATTTGACTCATTGACTTTTTATGCATTTCTCACTTACTCTATTTGAAAAATGGTTTATAAAGCTTTTTTAAAAAACAAAATATTTGCCAGAGTGCCTGGCACATGCGTTATCTTGCACATGTAAACAGAACATTTCTGAATAAATGAATGAAAATAAATGCATTAGAAAGGAGAATATTTAAGAGGTTATTAATCACTCTGTGATGTTAATCTTCATACCGGTATGATGGTGATATTCACTAGACTGGTAGCTGTGGAAATGGAGTAAGAAAATTATGAAAACTATTCAGGAGATAGAATCAGCAAGGCATGGCAAAGAAAGTGAGGAAGAGGGAGCATTCAAGATTATTTCCAGATTTCCGGCTTTAGGAAATGAGCAGCTGATTGTACCATTTATGAAGATAGAGAATTCTGAAGAAATAGCAGCTTGGGGGAGAAAAATAATTCATTTTATTTTCACATGCTGAATTTTAAGTGCCTGTGAGATCCAAGATAAAAAAAAAAAACAACTCGGCGATTGATTATGAATCTAGAGTGAGAATGGTGTGGATATATATAGGGAAACTGTCAGTACATGTGTAGTAATTGAAGCTATATGAGTGACTGGGAGAGATTATGAGGGATAAGGTGTAAACAAGGACTAGAAAGGACTTAGAATCAAAGGAACAACAGAATTTTAGGGTTTAGGTAAAAAGGAAATTTGTGGGGATTGAGTAAAAAGTATCCGATACTAGTGAGAAAGATCAGGATGAGAACTCAAGTGTCCAGCAGAGATGTGGGTCACCTCGGTGAAAACAGTTCCTGTGAAGCATTTAGAGGAGAAGCCAGATAGAAGTGTATTCAGTAGGGAGAGGAGAGGAGAGTTGATGAAAACAGCAGCTATGGAAAATTCACTCAGGAGTCTGACTGCCAAGAGAAAGATGGAGATTTGTGGCTGAAGAGAGAAACTGTTGTTAGAGGAGGTATTTTTTATTTTCTGTTTTGTTTTTATTATTGGAGAGATTAATTTTGAAATATTGATGGAAAGAAGATAGTAGAGAAG
Source organism: Ovis aries (assembly GCF_016772045.2). Taxonomy (NCBI): domain Eukaryota; kingdom Metazoa; phylum Chordata; class Mammalia; order Artiodactyla; family Bovidae; genus Ovis; species Ovis aries. The sequence goes on from NC_056054.1 coordinate 214,792,822, forward strand.
GTCAAATTAATGATAACAAAGAGCAGGAAGATTGATAGGTTCTTGAGAATGTAAAAGGGCTTACACACGAAAGCTAAGAGAAAAGATATTGCCCTTCTAACAAGGAGATAAGTGCCATATAGTTTTACTGGTAGACATGGGAAGTTGAAGGAGATTCTGCCTAATAGTTTCTTTTGTTTGGTGACATGAGATCCAAAGATATCTATAAAATGGGTGCTTAAGCATGTAATGTCAAGGGGTGCTTAAGGTTTGAAATGAAGAAACAATCAATATTTAAAACAGCAAATAGATACATGCATATGTATGTGTCTGTGTTATCTGTACATGATCAGCCATCAAGGGATAGTGACTGATAAAAGTGGTGACCCCTATCCAGGTCTGCTTCTGTGGGTAGGGTAAGAGCTGCTGTGCAACTTGGACATGCACCAGACCACCCAGCAGCTTGGAGATGCCATGTGCAATGCCACCACATGTGCAGTAAGACCGCCACATTACAAAAATAAGATCTTGTTCTGGACCCTGGACCCAGGGATAGAGACATCAATACAGTTTCTGGAGACAGCTGATGGGCACACACAGAGAGAAACGAACTACTCAAAAAAAGGTTGCAAATTCATACTCAAAGTGGAAAAGTTATTCCTGAGAAAGTTAACACAAATTAAAATCCAAGAGGCAATTTCACTGCTGGTGCTGGTGAATTGGAAATAACAGAGCAATCTAGAAATCACATTAGGGACTTCCCTGATAGTCTAGGGCTTAAGACTCCACACTTCCAATGCAGGGGGCACAGGTTCAATCCCTGGCTGGGGAACTAAGATCCTACATGCTACATAGCCAACAGATAAATAAATTAAATAAATAAAAATCACTTTAACAGAAATATATTTAATATTGTCAAAGAGACAGAGGAGGAAATGACACTCAAAAAATGAGCTAAAATTCAAAAACATATAGATATAATTATCATTATATTAGTAATATTTAATATTTAGTAAATATTACTATTATTTACTATTTTATAATATTAAATAATTGTAACTTTCTTCTAAGACTACTCAGTTACTTCCAGGACTACTTAGTAACTCTTAATTACTAAAAATAACTAAGAAATAAAAAACACCAGACTGGATAAATTCAGTTAAAGTATTTAGACTCTCACCCAAACATAGCAGGAAAAGAACAGGGTAGTAAATATTAAATATTCAGAAAAGTTACAGAGCCTGGTGTTTATGTTTAGGATGTAGAAATATGGAAAGAGTGTTACTCCTGCACTAAGGACAATAGTGACAAAATCCTGGTAAACTGCAAAATCCTAAATTATCTTGAAACTATCAGAGAGCTAAGTCTGTAGGGCAACTAAGTAATCTGAAGTCCAAAAGACGACAGGTCCTGCAAGCAGAGACGATGTGAGCACACTTCACCTGTGGCCTCAAGTGAGGAGAGGAAGAGATGGATGTCAGGTGCACACAAGCAGGTAGGGAGAATTCAGCTAAACATATTCACAAACTGCTAAAGGCAATTTTTAGATAATAGAATTCCTGGGAGCCATAGACACAAGGGCAACCCACACCCACTGGCAGTCTCTTCTCTAAAGGTTTCCAGTGGGTGCTAATGAAAGATTACTAGCAGGACTGGCGACTGGGGAGAACTCATCAGTGCAGGGTGGAGGGGGGAAGAACATCCTTCCTACAGGAAAACCAGGAAGCGCCACCCAGACCCTAGATCCTATGGAACAAAAGCTTTCAGTCACTAGAGGAAGGGCTGAAAACTGTCAACCATACCCCTACCCCAGGCATAGTTGTAAAAGACCCACTGTAGCTGGGAGATGCATAGAAACATAAATAACAACTTCTACTGTACATTGCAGATAATGTCAGATATAAGTCTGATAGCATACTGGCTTTTTTCCCCCTCTAAAATATTTGAGGCCTTTTGCTCTTTTTATTTTTTTTTTTTAATGAAGATACAACAATGCATAAAGCTGAGTGATTTCCTGGGCAGTGTAACTTAAATTTAGCTCACAGGTTTTGGCAAGTGATGTTGTTCTAATTTTTCAGTTATGTTCTTCATGGTTGCTATATAATCCCTTGGACTTTTAACACCATTATTTAAAAATATATATCAATAGTTCTATCAGCCAACATGTTATCCAGGTTTATGTGCTCTTTGATGAATATGAAACTAAAATACTCTTCATTGTTTCAAATATTTTGCTGGAAAGTTTTGAGAAAAGTGTATTCCTGAGCCATCAAAGCCTTGATCACTCTCTGAAGAGGATGCTGAACTACTGCTGACATGACCCTGCTAGTGCTGCTGCTGCTGCTGCCAAGTCGCTTCAGTTGTGTCCCAGTCTGTGTGACCCCATAGACGGCAGCCCACCAGGCTCCCCTGTCCCTGGGATTCTCCAGGCAAGAACACTGGAGTGGGTTGCCATTTCCTTCTCCAATGCATGAAAGTGAAAAGTGAAAGTGAAGTCGCTCAGTCGTGTCCGACTCTTTGCAACCCCATGATCTGCAGCCTACCAGGCTCCTCCATCCATGGGATTTTCCAGGCAAGAGTCCTGGAGTGGGGTGCCATTGCCTTCTCCGGACATGACCCTAGGCCATGCTTTTCACCAGACTCTCCCCAAATCTTCCTTTGAGCAGAAATCCAGGCACTATTACCTCTCTACTTCCTTCCTTAAGAACAGGTTCAAATTTCTTGCATGTCTCTCTTGCTGAAACTGTTATTATAGTTTCATTATTCAAATAGGTTACGATATCTAAATTCCTAGATTGTTTAGGATTTGAGTGAAATAATGAGATAAAAATTCAAAATCGAACTAATACTCTTTGTGACCCCATAGACTGTAGCCTACCAGGCTCCTCTGTCCATGGGATTTTCCAGGCAATAGTACTGGAGTGGATTGCCATTTCCTTCTCCAGAGGATCTTCCCAACCCAGGGCTCAAACCTGGGTCTCCTGCATTCTAGACAGACGCTTTACCGTCTGAGCCACCAGGGAAGTCCAACCATTCATAAAGAACTATAATTATTAAAAGGCTGTTTTTATCCAAGTTCAGTGTCCTCAATAGCTTGTTCAGAGTATTGAGCAACTGGGATTATACCTGGAGGTAAAAACCTCAAGAGCTAAATATTTTCCTCTATTGCCCAGGGAAAATTCACCCTAAAAACAAAAACAAAGATAGAAACAAAAACACCTTCTGAACCCAAACCAAACCACGCTAAACCAAAACAACAGAAAAATTCAGCAATACACCAGATGTCACAATCTGCCTGCCGTTGCAGGAGACACCGGGGACATGGGTTCAATCCCTGGGTCAGAAAGATCCTCTAGAGTAGGAAATGGCAAACCACTCCAGTATTCTTCCCTGGAAAATTCCATGGATAGAGGAGCCTGGCGGGCTACAGTACATAAGGTCGCAAGTAGTCGGACACAACTGAGCTTTTGTGCTTGCGCGCATGCACACACACACACACACACACACACACACACACACACACACACACATACACACACTATATGTATACCGAATCTAATAGCTTTAACTGTCATTCCAAGATGGCAGCCTAGCAATAAGACCATCAGTTTAACTATGTTCCTTGTCATTTATGCTTGGTCACTGGGCAAATGCAAGACCCTTTATCAATCCTGCTGTCTGCATACAACTCTGGAATTCCTTCCTTTTAAGTCCTTTTTTTTTTTTTTTCCCCAAATGGATTTATTTTCAATCCATCCTAGTGCTCTCTAGAATCCTAGTTCTGTGGTAAAAATATGTATCTACATCTTTCTCACTTAATGTTTTTTTAAACCTCCTACACTAACCACAACCAAGTCAAGGAATAACTTCCCTTGAAAATCTCTCAACCTGTTCATATCTTATACATCCTGGTTCTGTTAGCTCAGAGAGCAGAAGGGACTTTGGCGATCCCTTAGCTCACCATTGTTGCCTCTAGATATATTACTTTCTTTTTCGAGTGGAAAATATTTCCTCATTTGGTATGTAATATTGGTAGCGCTCTAATCTGCTCCTATCCCTCATTGACCTTCTGGTCATGTCCCTCTGTTGAACTTAAGATAAAATGACTCATGATTTTCTCTTTCATCACATCTTGCCATCATCATAGGGAACTTCAACTGTTGCATGAACAATCTCCAAGATTCTTAAAAATGCTTGCCGTAATCGCAGGTTCTAGGACGATGATATTTTCTAACAAGTATAATATGCATAAAATTTTGAAGCAATTATTCTATACAAAATAGTTAATTTCCCTTTTTCTCTTCCAATACATCCCAAAAGGCTGCTTTAGTCAGCACCCCCACCCCATAAAACTGCTCAGCAGTTGGACTGTGCTTATGCAAAGTTCAGCACACTTAGCAAGGAATAAGATTTTTTAAGGTAATGATCTATATGGAAACATGAAGAAACAAAGGGATTCATATAGGATAATGGAACAAATGGACTAAAAAATAGCCATGCCTACTATTCAAAAAATTGTTAAGGGCAAAAGCCCTTGTGTTCAAAAAAACTTTGTATTAAAAAATAAAAACCTTACATTTAAAAAAAGGGGGTGGGGGGGCAAGAGCCCTAGTATTAATAAAACTATTAGTGTTTGTTTTCATAGTTTTCAAGGGTAAGAGCCCACTGTTTCTCCCTTTTCCTAGCAAAGAAATAAAACTATCATTTTCTACTTACAAATTTTTAAAAGCGTATGAATGTTTATTGAAAACCACAGATAATCACACTGTGAGTACACACTCTTCTTGAAACCTTTGCCAGGAGGGCCAAGGGAAATAGTTCTCTCTCCGGCCGTTTAGATTCGCTTCATCATCTAGTGCTGCCACCTGCTGACCTCTTTGGTATCCCACACTTTTTATGTCCTATGTTAGATCAGAACTGGCTTCCCAGGTGCCTCAGTGCTAAAGAATCCGCCTGCCAGTGCAGGAGCTGCAGGAGACAGGAGTTTGATCGCTGAGTTGGGAAGATCCCCTGCAGGAGGGCATAGCAACCCACTCTAGTATTCCTGTCTGCAGAATCCCATGGACAGAGGAACCTGGTGGCTACAGTCCATAGGGTCACAGAGTCAGACACGACTGAGCCACTGAGCATGGACACACATTAGATCAGAACAGATGTTATCAATTTTAATGTGTAGCTGAAAACTGTCAAACTCCCTGCATGGAGCTGCCTTACACTCAGGCTCTTTGGAGCCTTCATCAGTGGTATTCCTATAACCTATATCTACATCATTGTCTGTGCCATTCTGGGATTTAAGATTTGCACTTCTTCCAGAAGCTCTGCAGAGTGCTGGCCACAGCCATCTATTGCCTGAGAATGGCCTTTCCGCTCTGTATGTCCTGCTTTGTGCCTGCTGACTGTTTCTGGGTCCCTCTGAACTGTGCTTCAGCTGTAGTAGGACAGGATATTAAATGTTTTGGCAGGATGATGGCAGTCCGACCCATTTCTGTTCAACAAAAGCTTATTGGAGCTTCTGAGTTGAGTCCTACCTCACAAAGGCTCCGTCTCTGGACTGAAAACACGATTGCAGAGTCTGACACTTTTTCCAGCCTGCACTACCCAGGTGGTACTGCTTAGCTGTTTGCATTCACTTTCTCCAGGTTATAGACAAAAATAAATCCAGGGGGCTGAGGGGACCTCCAAGTCTTATTCTTCTAGATAATTGGGAAGAGCAAACTCTGACTTTCTGAGTTCGGTCTGTACGAATCAGTGAAGTGAACTTTCAAAACTCGCATGGTTTAGTTGATGTGTGTTCACAAAAATATTTTACCCTCCCAGTGAGTTTGAGTTACATCTTCACATTCATTCACAGGGAGCCAGTAACATCCAGTGTTATTTCAATATATGTCTGATTCCCTCTTCATCATATCATTCGTGGATCTTACTCCAGATCCACAGATCACAAATATTGTGGAACAGGGGCCTGGAAATCTGTATTCCAAGGTGGCCCTTCGGCACAGAGTTGAAAGTCACCAGTCCCTAAGCCCATGGAGGCAGCTCTGCCTTGGCTCTACGCTAGCACCATCTGCAGAGCTTTTAAAAAAATACGGATGCCTGTTCCCCACCCCAGAGCCACACTGTCTTAGAATCTTCAGAGGTAAAGCTTTCTGAATGCCTCTGATAGAATTAAGAGTAAAAATATTAATGCAAGTATATATCTGCATTAATCAGATATATATTTTTATCAATTAATAATAACAGCTCTCATTATTAACTGTTTGCCAAGCATCATACTTGGTAACATCACTTCATCCCCCCAACAACCCTATGAGGTTGGTACTATTATTAAGCATTTGTTATCATTGCCAGTTTTCAACAGATAGCTTAGGAATCCTAAAGAAGTCACACAATGAGGAAGTTATAGGACTGGGACAAGAACCTGTTTTGATTCTAAGCGCCTGTCTGCTCATTTGCTCTGTCACACATGGCCATTGCCTTCCTGTCATACAGCGACTTCCCTGATGGTTCAGTGGTTAAGACTCCACACTTCCACTGCAGGGGGTCTGGGTTCAATCCCTGGTTGGGGAACTAGGAACTAAGATCCTGCATACCTTATGACAGGGCCAGAAAAAAAAAAAAAAAGAAAAAAATTATATTAAGAACAAATAAAAGTGTGTACAGCTTTTCTTCACTTGTTTTGTTTTTCTCCTTTGGATTTCAAAATTATTACAGTCTTTTTGTTTCTGCCCTTCTTTGTTTTTGTAATTGTTACTATAGATTTAATTATCAGAGATACCTAACATATATTGCAAATGCACAGAGGATTTAATGAGGGAGGGAGGCTTTCTATGTCTCATAGCTTATTACCAGAGAGAGTCTTCACCCACCATAGCATCCTTCCTTGATTATTACTCCTTATTCAGTACGTTGGGAAGTGTGCACCATGTGTGTGCTACCTTAGTAAGCTTTTTATTAACTGTGTCTTTCCAATGATCCACTTTATTGTAATGATATATATACAGGGACTGTTCTCAGTACTGAGGAATCAGACTATAGGCTTCTCAAGGAAGGACGTGGCATCTCTTATTTCTATATGCCCAAGGCTGGCAGACTGAAGACCATCAAGACAATGTCTTAGAAGCAAATGACTCTGTGCACTGCCTACGCCATACCTCCACCCTGCATGTGTGTACAGACAACTTTACTTTGCAGAATCTGACTCTTTTGTAACACAGGGATAGTAATGTATCTGTTAGGCTTGCAGAGAAGTAGTGAACACAAACCATGTTGTTACATTATGACACATTAAGTCACATTATTACATTGTGACTGTTACAGTCACAAAAGAATGACTATTATTGTAATTATAGGAAACAGTAGACTGGTCACTCATTACTTCACTTACTGAGTGTCCACCCTACGTGTGAAATACTGTTCTAGATTCTAGAGCTCATAGGACTTAGTATAGGACACCAATATAAGAAAAATTATACAATTTAAAAAATTATGTATGAAAAAAGAGAAAGAAAGGTGAAATGAAATATTGAAGTCAGACATAAAAAGACATATATTGTTTATATGCAGAATCTTAAAAATTACGTAAATGAACTTATTTTCAAAACAGAAACAGTCACATGGACTTAGAGAACAACACAGTTACCAGGGGGAAGGATGGGGGTAAAAGGATAGTTGGGAGGTTAGGACTGGTATATACACACTGCTGTATTTAAAACAGATAACCAATAAGGACCTACTGTATAGCACAGGGAACTCTGCTGAATATTCTGTAATAAGCTGAGTGGGGAAAGGACTTGAAAAAGAATAGATCCATGTAAATACATAACTGAATCACCTTATTGTACACCTAAACTAACACAATGTTGTTAATCAATTAAAAGAAAAAATAACAGTAGATAACCTCATCTGAAGCAGGTCAGGGGGAAAGAGAATGCTGCTCAGAGAGTCACATAAGCCTAACTGAGAAAACCAAACTTCTTCCTTCTTTTTTTCTTAATTAATTAGGCAGCAGCATCAAGTTGCAAGCAAATGAGCATCAGAAATAATAGTTGCAAGGAATGGAAAGTGATCTGACTATAAAACATAATAGAATTCCCAGGCAGTACTGAGGAATCAGTTCTTAATGAATATGAATTCAGAATGAGAAAAAAATCTTAATTGCATGGTTTCTTCAAGCAGGATTCAAGAAATTAAAAAAGAAGAAGCTGTTTAGTTGAGTTCATGCAGGTTTGCATTGACTGGGTAGCTGGCAAATGGTTTCAGGATCTTGACAAAAGAGTGACTAAAGTTATGGGCCATGGACTTAACACTAGATACAGATGGAATTGGCAATAAAAAATGACTAACAGGAAGAATATGGAGAGAACTATCACCTGAACATCCTGATAATGCTAGAAAGCTTGTAATGGAAGCAGATGAGCAGATGATTTAAATTTAGGAAGTTGTCATCCAAGAGTAAGACATTTGGATTAGTGATGTCACAAATGAAGCAGTTTGAGAAAATAACAAATCAACATTGTGACCACAGACGCTGGGTGGCTGCGGTGGAGAGATGGAGAATATCCCTGAGGCTATGGAGGGCATGGAGACCAGAGCACTGAAGTCTGCATCTAGACTTGCACAGTGAACCTTGCCGCAGTCATTAAATCATGAGGTGGAGTGATCGGGAGGTTAACAACAATCCAGGGGAGAGAGGTGAGACTGCACAGAAGCAGGGAGGTTGCCAGTATGGAGAAGGAACAATGGTCTGAAAGCCACTAATGGGAGCAAAGAAGACACCAACACCATCTGAGGTTAGCAGGTTAGGAAAGTAGAAACTTCTTCCAAGTGAGAGTTCTGCAGAATATGTGTTCTCAGGGGATAGCCAATTTTCAGGTAAGAAAAGAAAGTTGAGAGAATATTCTGAAAAGGTTTGGAATATAAAGGAATGTTTTGATCACAGAGTCCTATGGGTTCAGGAAAAGGAGAAAGCGAAAGAAAAATTAAGTCAGAATATAGCTTCCTGTACGAAGAAAAGTAGGTGAAACAGACTAGGTAAAAACAGCAAAATTGGGAATGGGGATTTAATTCTATTAGTTCCTTGTACAATTGAGGGTGTGTATGTATACATGGTCGGTCAGTCAGGTCTGACTCTTTGCAACCCCATGGACTGTACCCTGCCAGACTCCTCTGTCCATGGGATTCTCCAGGCAAGAAGACTGGAGTGGGTAACCAGTCTCTTCTCCAGGGGATCTTCCCTATTCAGCGACTGAACCCTAGTTTCCTGTCCTGCAGGTAAATTCTTTACCATCTGAGCCAACAAGGAAGCCCACAATTAGGATACTTCAACTTAACCACACTCAAGGATAGCCCCAACCAAAGACTTAAAGATTGGGGCTTAGGTCCAGGCATTTCCTTTTCACATTGTCTTCCTTTGTTTATTCAACAAATATTTATTCCAATCTAAATGATTGGAATGTGTTGGTGAACTAAACTGGCAAAAAACTGCGTTCTTATGCTGTTTTATGTTCAAGAGATCAGACAGAAAATAAGTGATAAGTAGATTTACACAACAAATGAGAACATAGCATAGTATGTTAAAAAGTTTGATTCCATTTGTTTGACTTCCTATGAATGTGTGTGTGCAGAGTCACTTCAGTGGTGTCAGACTCTCTGCGACCATGTGGACTGTAGCCTGTCAGGCTCCTCTGACCATGGGATTTTCCAGGCAAGAATACTGGAGTGGGTTGCGATACCCTCCTCCAGGGGATCTTCCCAAACCAGGGACTGAACCTATTTCTTTTATGTCTCCTGCATTGGCAGGTAGATTCTTTACCACTAGAACCACCTGGGAAACCCCTTAGTATGAATAGAATGCTATATTTCTAATTTATATTCACTCAAAACTTTGATACAATTTCATGTATTTTGGCATCTAATATTACTGCTAAAAGACTATAAAATTTATTATCTTAGTGATTAAAAAAATTTGAATGAACTTCTAATCCAATTCTGAGAATATAAAGAAATACTATGTCATTAAAAAAAAGAAACAGGAAATTAACATGTGATACAGTATTATTAATTAAAGCACAGATTTTGTTCAAATTTCACAATATTTTATGCTACTGTAAATTATTTGGTTTCATATCTTATTCATGATTCCACATTGTATTTAGCTGCAATAAGCAGCTTTAGCAGCATGCAACAAATTCTGATAAATTCTCTATTCCTTTTTATTCTGTTACAAATATTTTCTAATTTTCCTGTTATTGCTTCTTGGATACACCCATCATTTAAAAGTAGACATTTAATTTCCAAATACATGGAGTTTTAAAAGTACCTTTGATATTAATTTCTCATTTGATATTAGCTTCACATTTAAATGGTTTCTTCTCTGCAATCACACTGTGTTTCTTCAGTCTTCTAATTTTGTTGAAACTTTTAATGGCTAAGTCAAAGATCTCTCTTGGTAAATGTCACATTGTACTTGAAAATATGTGGGTTATTTTCAAGTGTTTTTGATATTGATTTCTCACATAATTCCACATTGATAAGAGAATAAACTCTTTATGATTTCAGTACCTTTAGACCATGAAATATTTGCACATTGTTTTTATGTCCCTGGAGTGTCTCCTAGTTTATAGTCTACGGGAACTTGAATAGTATTGTATCCTACTTTTGCGTAAAAATTGCAAAAATCTTAGTCTTGTTGAATTGATTCATGGTGTTTTTCAGGTATACTATATCCTTCTACTTTTCTTTATATTCATTCCATTATTTTTTGAGTGTTTGATATTGAAGCTCCAACTAAAAATCCTAATTTACCTACTTAAGAAATAATTGTACTAAATAGTGGAATTATATGTAACTTTGTTCTGTATTTTCCAAGTCTCTTGTAAATGTGTTATTATACTTTCATAATTTAAAAAAGAAAGAGAAAAAAGTGATGAGTGCAACGAAAATGAATAATGTAGGGCATGTAACGGGTGGTCACACATGACAAGAAGAATGAGTCCAAATAATGTAGGGTGGTTGGTTTAGGAATCAACGAGATACTGATGCTTGAACAAAGCTTGAAGGAGATGGTGGGATTAGCCATGTGGATGCCCGAGGAGAAGAGGATTTCAAGCAGAGGGAACAGCCAGTGCAAAGACACTAAAGCAGGAGAGTGCCTGATTGGGCATGTGTGCTATGTTGCTTCAGTCGTGTTCGATTCTTTGTGACCCCATGGACTGTGGCCCACCAGGCTCCTCTGTCCATGGGATTCTCCAGGCAAGAATACTGGAATGGGTTGTCATACCCTTTTCCAGGGGATCTTTCTGATCCAGGGATTGAACCCATGTCTCTTATGTCTCCTGCAATGGCAGACATGTTCTTTACTACTAACATCATGTGGGATACCTGTGTGCCTGGTTATATTTTAGGAATAGTAGGAAGCCAGGGTAGTTAGAGTGAGTAAGAGAGAGGTCAGAAGATCAATGCTTCTCAAACTTTCATGCAGGTGCATATGAGTTACCTGCTGCTGCTGCTGCTGCTGCTAAGTTGCTTCAGTCATGTCCGACTCTGTGCGACCCTATAGACGGCAGCCCACCAGGCTCCCCCGGCCCTGGGATTCTCCAGGCAAGAACACTGGAGTGGGTTGCCGTTTCCTTCTCTGATGAGTTACCTAGAGATCTTATAAAAATGCAGAATCAGATTCGACAAGTCCTGCTGGGAGTCTGAGATTCTGCATTCCTAAGGTCCTTCCAGGTGCTAAAGATGCTGCAGGTGCATGGCTCATTCTTTGAGTAAGTGAGGATTTAGATGGCTCTCACCTTGGAAGAGTGAGAAGATAATTAAATTATGGGAATATAATATTATTATGACATGGTATGAAGGACTTACTTGAGGTTACAGTATGAATTTAACCCTGTGTGACTATGTGTTCTCTTCAATCACACTCATCTGTACAGAGACAGGCATGCAGCTGGCAAGAGTTAGATTCAACCAGGGTTGTTGTTTTGTGATGATAAAGGGAGAGAATCCAATAGAATTAAACATATACACAAGAAAGTATTATAGTGATTGACCATGGGATTTAATATGAGCAATGATTTGGCCTGGAGTAGCTGGTGGAAGAGAAGGCAACGGCAACCCACTCCAGTACTCTTGCCTGGAAAATCCCATGGATGGAGGAGCCTGGTGGGCTGCCGTCTATGGGATCGCACAGAGTCGGACATGACTGAGCAACTTCACTTTCACTTTTCACTTTCATGCACTGGAGAAGGAAATGGCAACCCACTCCAGTGTTCTTGCCTGGAGAATCCCAGGGCCGGGGGAGCCTGGTGGGCTGCCGTCTATGGGGTCGCACAGAGTCGGACACGACTGAAGCAACTTAGCAGCAGCAGCAGCAGCAGCTGGTGGAAAGTCAAACAAGGTCTTGTGGCCTTCACACCTAACAGGGCAGTGATCTTAAGCAATTGTTACTGAACATATTATCTCAACCTTCGTGGGGTTGATGGCACATGCAAGTGGTTTCAACATTTTAATGAAAAAGATAACATTTTCAAGGCAACTTGCATTCAAGTGTCAGTGATACCTTTAGGTTTGCAATGTTGATGCATGGATGTTATTAATACACACAGTGACACACACAAACACACAATAATATTCTATACTGTTCCATTCAGTTCAGTTGCTCAGTCATGTCTGACTCTTTGCGACCCCATGAACCACAGCACACCAGGCCTCCCTGTCCATCACCAACTCCCAGAGTTCACCCAAACTCAAGTCCATCGAGTCAGTGATGCCATCCAGCCATCTCATCCTCTGTTATCTCCTTCTCCTCCTGCCTTCAATATTTCCCAACATCAGAGTCTTTTCAAATGAATCAGCTCTTTGCATCAGGTAGCCAAAAAAATACTGTTAGGAAATGAAAATCCTAGAGGAGGGCATGGCAGCCCACTCCAGTATTCTTGCCTGGAGAATCCCCATGGATAGAGGAGCCTGGCGGACTGAAGTCCATGGGGTCACAAAGAGTTGGACGTGACTAAGCAACTAAGCACAGAAAATGAAAATATGCTATACCTTTAGGAAGTGGCTTAGAGGGTAAAGCATCTGCCTGCAATGTGGGAGACCCGGGTTCGATCCCTGAGTGGGGAAGATCCCCTGGAGAAGGAAATGGCAACCCACTCCAGTACTCGCATGAGGTGGCCAAAGTATTGGAGTTTCAGCCTCAGCATCAATCCTTCCAATGAACACCCAGGACTGGTCTCCTTTAGGATGGACTGGTTGGATCTTCTTGGAGTCCAAGGGGCTACACTGTTAGGAAATGAAAATTTGAGATTTAGGAAGTATTCCATCATGTTGCCTTTTGATAGTAGCTCTGCTCATCACTGTTTGAGTATGTGCCAACGTTACACTTCATTAACATGTAATCACCACTGTGGCTGCAGGTAAACCCATTACTGATTCTTTAAAATTCATTCATCCACCATTGCAAAAACTTCCTGCTGACCTAAAAGCAAACCCCAAATGCTGCTGAGTTATAAACTATCCCACAGAACTCCTCTTACGTTTATCTTATATCTTGGTTTGGTTCTGTTTCACATTGCTTTCTAGTTCAAATACTGGTATTCATATGGATTTTGATATTAATCTCTAACTTGAAAATAAAGAATTTTTTCTAATCTTCCCCTCATCTTCAGTATCAAGACCATTTCTACTACAGATTTTTTTAGTAATTAAGATTCCCTGAAACAATGAATGACTCCTCCTCCCCTCACAGTCATTTTCCCCAGCATCAGTAAGACAAAAGATGCTACTAATTTCCATTTCTCTTTTCCCTCGCTTCTTATTTGTTTCCTTTGCATGCTACTCTTTCTTATATACACACACAGAAAGTGTCATCTTATCTAGAATTTAGTCTACCTTTTTTTTCCCTCTTGAAGAACTAATGGGGTTCTTAACAACATGAGGTTTAAACTTGGGTTTTTATTTCATCCAGGCTTGTTCATTTGTTTATTTCAAGTGTCTACAGGAAATAGGTCTCCATGACAAAAAAGAAATGCGCCAAAGTGATACCATGCATGCATGTTTTCTCCAGTTGTCTTCAGATCTGGACCAAAGCCTGAGGTTTTAGGATGTCTGGTCTCCAGACAGGCAAGCTTTACTATAATAAGCAAATTGTACACAGAGATTAATGCTGATAGCTACAATGGGAAATAACATTAACTTTGCGATCAAGACAAAAACTTTACATACACAAGGAAATACAAGTGTTTTTTAAGGATCATAACCATTTTTTGAGCTGGATGGCACTGAGAGATCTTTCAGACAAATCAGGAGATGAGGAAAATAACTATGTTCTTATCAATATATGCTATCACCTCCATCACTTGGATGCATTTTATTGCAAGCTGTACCCACTCCAGTATTCTTGCCTGGAGAATCACCAGGGACAGAGGAGCCTGGTGGGCTACAGTCCACGGGGTTGCAAAGAGTCAGACACAATTGAGTGACTAAGCACAGCACAGCACATACTGGAATAAGAGAAATGAGATACGCATTAATTTGCATGTGTCTATTGATAAGGCTTTGAAACCACACTTACATATCTCTGTTTTATTTCCACAACACTTGGTTCAGAGTTCTATTATTCTACTTCTTATTTGATGCATATCTAGAGATGCAAGAAATAAGACACAGGGAAATAAGGTTCCCCTCTGAAAATTAATGCTATTTAAATAACATGTAATTTGAAGATACATGTCTTCCTGAAATAGTTGCAGTTTAATCAATAATAGCCTATTCTAAGAAAGCACTTTTTAATTAGTTTCTTGCAAAGACTTGGCAATATAGTGTAGAAGTTATGAGCGTCAACTTCAGAACCAAACTGAGTTCAAATTCTGGTTTTTCCATCTCTTAGCCTTAAATTAAGCAATTTACTTAACCTTCCTGTGTCTCATTTTCCCTACCTATAAAGTGGGCATAATATTTTCTGCCTCAAAAGTTTGTATTGAAGGTTAAATGAGTAAATATGTAACCCCTAGTATGTTCTATATAAATCTTGGGAATTGTTCTTTTTTAATTTTAATTTTATTGGTTATAGTTGATTTACAATGTTGTATTAGTTTCAGGCGTACAGCGAAGTGGTTAGGTCACACATACACATACGTTCAGTCTTTTTCAGATTCTTTTCTCTTATAGGTTTTCACAGAATGTTGAGTAGAGTTCCCTGTGCTATACGGTGCATCCTTGTTGGTTATCAGTCTTATATACAGTAATGTGTGCATGTTCATCCCAAGCTCCTAATTTATCCAGCCCCCACATGTTTCCCTTTAGGTAACTATAAATTTGTCTTCAATATCTGTAAGTCTTATTCTGTTTTGTATTAATACATACATTAATTTTACCATTTTTAAATGTGATAACATATGATATTTGTCTTTCTCTGACTGGTTTCACTCAGTTTGACAGTCTCTAGGTCCATCCATGTTGCTGCAAATGCTATTATTTAATTCTTTTTTATGAGTGACTAATATCCCATTGTATACATGTAACACATCTTAATCCATTCCTCTGTTGATGGAAATTTAGTCTGCTTTCTTGCCTTGACTATCGTAAATAGTGCTGCAATGACAATTGGGGTGCATGTATCTTTCTAGATTATGGTTTTCCCTGGATATATTCCCAGGAATGGGATTGGTAAATCATATAGTAGCTCTATTTTTAGTTTTTTAAGGAACTACTGTACTGTTCTTGTACAAAGAACAAGAAGTTGTGCAAATTTACATTCTTACCAACAGTGTAGGAGGGTTCCCTTTTCTCCACACCCTCTCCAGTGTTTATTGCTTGCACACTGGAATTGTTATCCATAACAGGAAAGAGGAGTAACATAGAAAGGGATTAGGAGCATTCTGACCACGGCAAAGAACATCTTCAATGATTTACTCAAGTGGCCAAAATTCAGTTATTATTTCCTTGTTTCAGAGGTTACTCATCTTCCCTTCGTACATTAATCATCTTTCTTCAGTGTTTAGTCATGGGCCTACAAGGATGAGAAACACGTTCTAAACTATTGTAAGTTGTTCCAAGCCATAGAATCCCATGAGGCCACTTGCCTGCTGACCCTGTCCTTGCTAAGACTTTTCCACTTAACACACACACACACACACACACACACACACTCTGTGCTGTATTTTTCATTTGCTTATTTTCCTTCCAAGTTAGACTTGGAGCTTCCCAAGAGAGAAATCAAACTTACTTACGTTGGTGTCACCACTGGGCAAGAGTGTTATTCTTATATTTGAATAGAATTTGAAAGCTATGCTGGAATGTAAACATCTTGCAGTCAGGGTCTATATCTTACTTGTATTTGCAGTGCTGGTCTGTAGCGGAATGCCTAGTTGACAGCAGGCACTAAGTGGTTGTTGATTGAACATGTTAAAAATGTTGAGGTTCCTTTATGGTAAGTCTAGACAGACTCCAAGGTATAAGTATCAGGGTTCCATAGTGCTCAGCTGATAAGGGCTCACTGGCACAATAGCTCCCAGAAAGAATCTAGGTTAATCTCTTTTTAAAGGAAATGAAAAACATTATTCATAGAGGTCCATTATTTCATTTTAAAAGCCAAAAAGTTGGAAATAATGTATACTTCTGTAATCTTTCTTAAGAATAAAACATTTCTCAGAGTTTCTCTTGTTTCCGTAATAATAAAATGGCTTTTCTATGTTAATGATTCCCTAACAAAATGAAAATAGGGATTAATGAAGTGACACTGTAAAAACTTTAAGTGAAACAAATGCTGGAGCACTAAGGAACCCAAAGCAGTCTCTCCTCATTTCATATTTTCTGCACAGAAGTGCATTTTTGAAGAGGCACAAAGCATAGAAAGAGGGGACAGTTCATTTCTTAAGTTGCACAGTTTTCCACACCATAGATTTTATGACTCTGATAACGCCTACCCTCAAAATCTTCCAGCTCAAGTTCTGTTTCAAAATGCAGAATTTATCAAGGGTATGGAGCCCATTAATCTTCTTTTATGCACCATCTGGTGAAGGACCAAAGTTACCTCTGGTCAGGAACTAGAGTTCCAAGAATTTCAGTAAACATCAGCTTCAATACAAACCTCTGAGATGGACATTTAGGAGGGCCAAATTACTATTTAAGGGTCATGCTCAAGAACAGATGGACTTCCTCAAAATTTTACTAGGTTTTAAAAGTTTGAAGAAAGCAAGATCAAACTTCAGTCCTATGTTTGCAGAGTACCATTTACTGGACTGTGATACCAGAGTAATTTCTGAGACACATGTAAGAAAGACATGTGATTTGGACCCTTTGGGCTATGATGGGTGTAAAGCAGTATTCACTGGTGAGCAATAAAATCACTAAAGACGGGGGGAGAAACTAATTTAGTATGTAAAGTCACTTTCATCAGTCACTTTATTCCCAACTTTTGAAACAAGGAAGGAAGAGAGACTATGTGGGTATGCAGAGACTATAGAAGGTCAGACCATGTAGATGTGTCTAAGTTAAGGATCTTGAAATGGTGCGATTACCCTGGATTATACAGGTGAGTCCAGTGTAATTACCAATGTCCTTGTATAGGAAAGAAGCAAGCAGTAGTCAGAGAAGCAGATGTGACAAAGAAAACAGAGGTCTGAATGTTGCAGCCGTGAGCCAAGGAATGCAGGCACCTCTTGGAGCTGGAAAAGATAAGATTCTTCTTGAGTGCCTACAGAAGGAATGCACCTGTTCTGACCTCTTGATTTTGGCCCACATAAGACCCTTTGCAGTTTTTTGATCTTCAAAAGTGTAAGATAATAAATGTGTTTTTTAAGCCACCAGATTTGTGGTAAGTTGTTATTACCAGCAATAGGAAACTAACAAAGATACTATAATTATTAGGTTGGTGCAAAAGTAATTGCAGTTTTTGCTTTGTTGCAATTTGCCATTTGATAGTGGAATATGCTCTTAATAAATGTGGTTATATTATAGATCATTTTAATGCACATTTATCACTCTATGTTTTTCTGCTAGTGACTTATTACTTCCTATTTATCTTTATATTTATTTAGACCAAGGAAATGATGTTACACAAATGAGTGATGTTCTTATTTGAGTTCAAAATGAGTTAGTTATAAAGCAGCAAAGACAACTTGAAACATCAACAATGCATTTGGCCTAGGAACTGCTAATGAATATACAGTGCAGTGGTGGTTCAAGAAGTTTTGCAAGGAAGGCAAGAGCCTTGAAGATGAGGAGCATAGTGTCCGGCCATTGGAAGTTGACAAGGAGGAGAAGGGTACGACACAGGATGAGATGGCTAACTCGATGGACATGAGTTTGACCAGGCTCCAGGAGTTGGTGATGGACAGCGAAGTTTGGCGAGATGCAGTCTGTGGGATCGCAGAGTCAGATGTGACTGAGCGACTGAACTGAACTGAACCTGCCAACCAACTACCACTTCATCAAGCATCTCCACAACTTTTTTTGCAGGGAAAATGCTTCTACAATCAGCAGGAGGCAGAAAATGCTTTGCAAGAGTTTGTCAAATTCCAAAGCACAGAATTTTATGCTACAGGAATAAACAAATACATTTCTCACTGGCAACAAAATGTGTTGATTGTATTGGTTCCTATTTTGATTAATAAAGATGTGGTTGAGCCTAGTTATAAAGATTTAAAATTCATGGTCTGAAATTGCAATTATGTTTGCACCAACCTAATAAATTTTGGTTTAGTAAAAATGTAAAACTAGATTTCTGAGTCCTGAGAGGCCCCAGACAGTCCAGGAAACATGGGAATACTGAAGTGATCACTCTGATATAATGAGCCACGCAGGGCAATCTTAAAATCAGAGTTTATAAGGGAATAGGCAAGGTGCTAAGGATACATGTTCCCACAAAGTAGTTAAGGGGCATGTGTGACAGCAAAAGAGAATGTTAAAGTTCAAAACTGACCCAAGTTTAGTGCCTCTTGGCAACTAGGCATATATAAATTTTTCTGAGAATCAGGGGAAAAAAGATTAATCACCAGTTAGCATTTTGATTTCATATCATGTAATCTAATCCACAAATAAAGATTTTATTTTTGCCACTTGATTATTCATCCATTTCAATTTTTGGTTTGTCTTAAACAATGCATTCTCACCGTATCTTAAAATTTCAACTTCATGATTCCACACAAGTTCAGAATGAGTAAGTAAACAGAGCAAAATTTTACAATTGGGATTCAGACTGTTAAAAATCTCACAGAAAACAACACTAAAGATTTCAAACTCTATTTCAAATAATAAACATATGTCTGTAACTCTGCCCAGATGATAGTATGTTAACCTAAGTCTACATCTTTTGGTATTAACTTTTCAAATATAATCATGTTGAGCTTTATTTTGCCTTTACTTGTGTAAAATATAGTGAGCAAAGTGCATCTTTGAGTCAGTCAACCTTGGGTTACCATCTCAGCTCTTCTATCTACCAATACTTGGCTGTGCTTGAAGTTACTTAACATCTCAATGCTTTAGTTTCATCATCTATAAAGTAACGAGAATAATAGTATACCACTCTTCGTGTTGTTGAGAGGATTTACTGGGAAAAAAAATAGACATAAAATACTCAATAGAAAGTTTAACATAAAGGACAGTTAGGGATCATCTATAAAGTAGTGAGAATAATAGTATACCACTCACCATGTTGTTGAAAGGATTTACTGGGAAAAAAATAGACATAAAATACTCAATAGAAAGTTTAACATCTCAAGGACAGTTAGGGAGTTTGGGCAAGTCATGTACACACTGCTATATGTAAAATAGATAACCAACAAGGACCTACTGTAATAGCTCGTGAAAGTCTGCTCAATGCTATATGCCAGCCTTGACAGGAGAGGGGTTTGGGGGAGAATGGACACATGTATATTTACGGCTGAGTCCTGTTGCTGTTCACCTGAAACTACAACATTTTTAATTGGCTCTACTCCAATACAAAATACAAATTTTAAAGTTTGAAAAAAAAATAGGGTTTTCAACAGCGAATCTATTTCATCATTGTTTTCAAATACCTCACTCCTCCTCTCATCCTGAGAGCGTAGGTTTGACTAGGTTTCTGGCTTTCAGTTTGAATGGTTTTACTCTTGCTTGGCAGAGAATAAATCATGCCCTAAAGTTTATAGACTTCCTATAAGCAACCTAGTGAACAAAAAGATACATTTTAAGTAACTGCAGTATAAAATTGTCAAGCTATGGTTTTCCAATGACATTACTCATGTAAGCAAATCTACAAATAGCATAAAGAAAATTCTTAAACATTCATAATTTATTGTCCAATGCCTATTAAACACTTTGTTATGAAGTGGCTAAACACACTGATTTATCTCTTCATGACTTTACAAAAAGCACTTGGGCCAATATTTTTTCAAAATAGAATTATCAATTACCAATAAGAGTCTATTTTATTTAATCACCCTATCTATAAATTATGTTTTCAAGAATCAGCAATCATGCAGTAAACTTATCTAATAAGCAGAAAAATGGGCAGGTGAAAGATTTTGGGGAAAATATATTCACTTTGATGCAGACAATAAAGAAACTATGGTTGCTAAGGACAAAATACATAAAGTTGCACATGGCTTAATGCATGTGCAATGCCTTAAAAATGCCAGCTATTTAAAATAACAGTTCTGGAAACATATTAAAAAGCAGCAGCAAAAAAAAAAAAAAAAAAAAAGACGTTTTCTTCCCTTGAAAACTACCTAGACCACACTTTCCTTGTAAAAACAGTTGAGGATGTGCCGCCAACTGAAATGAAAGCTTTGTTTCTCTTTCACATATGGGCTCTCAATCGACGTATAACATATTTTGGGAAACAAAGCATAAGCGAGTCAAAATTACCAGGTTGATTTTGCTCTCAAAAACAGTTTTCTTCTACTTTTTGTGTAGTCTGCCAAGCTCATCATACTTTTGGCAGATATAAGAAGGCACCTCTTTTGAATCAGTCTCATGAAGCTGGTTAATGCCACTAGCAGCCACTATAACCTGGCAGTACACATCACAGGCTTTTATTATTGCTATTAATCAATGAGGTGAGCTGACATTTAGAATGTGCATAAAACAGGCATGGCAACTTTCTTTCTATAATCAAAAGATTTAAAGATATTTGGGGAAGACCCTGGTATGTTGAAAGGGTCAGGGATTTAAAATTAAAACATGTTCATAGTCTCATTTATTAATTCAGAGTGTGCAACCTTTTATACAAAGAGATAAATTTTTTAGCTTCAAGGCCCATGTATAACTTCCTCCTCTTCCTTCTCCCCTCCAGCCCCCAACCCCAACCTTTAAAATTTAAAATCTTATTTGCTTGTGGACTGGGTCTGGCCCACAGGTATCATTTACTGACAACTGATTTCATTCAAGTGTTTTTAAGCAATATGGGCACAGTCCTCATATAACTAGTCTACTCACAGGGGTAAATGAATATAAAAGCAGTTGTACTACAGTGTGTCTGGTGCCATAATGAAGTATAGTTTGCGATACCTAACCCAGCTGCAAAGGTGAGGTAATTTGTGACAAAATAATTAGTAGAAGGAGGTAGAAGATTACAGGTAAACACTTGGCAGGCAGAGATAAAAACATGTTAAAAGGCTCTTAAAGGAGAGTTTGGTATAACTGAGGAATCACAAAAACTTTACATGGCCTACAATGCAGAGAAAAGTTGGTAGGAAGATGAACGGCAAGTCAGAGGCAGAACACGCAAGGTCTGATAAGCCGTGTTAAAGAGTTTAATCTTACAGGCAATGAGAGGGCATTAAAGTAATTCAATAAAGAATATAAAGTATACATGTACCCCAATGTTCATAGCATCACTATTTACAGTAGCCAAGACATGGAAGAAACCTGAATGCCCACTGACAGATGAATGGATAAAGAAGATGTGGTGTATACAATGGAATATTACTCAGCCATATAAAAGAATGAAATAATGCCATTTTCAGCAACATGGATGCAGCTAGAGATTATCATACTAAGTGAAGTAAGTCAGATAAAGATCATATGATATCACTTCTATGTGGAATCTTATAAAAAAGATACAAGTGAACTTACTTACAAAACAGAAACAGACTCACAGACATAGGAAACAAACTTACTGTTACCAAAGGGGAGAGGCATGGGGAGGAATAAATTAGGAATTTGGGAGTAACATATATACACTACTATATGTAAAATAGATAGGACTGCAAGGAGATCCAACCAGTCCACCCTAAAGGAGATCAGTCCTGGGTGTTCATTGGAGGGACTGATGCTGAAGCTGAAACTCCAATACTTAGGCCACCTCATGTGAAGAGTTGACTTATTGAAAAAAACTCTGATGCTGGGAGGGATTGGGGGCAGGAGGAGAAGGGGACGACAGAGGATGAGATGGCTGGATGGCATCACCAATGGACATGAGTTTGAATAAACTTTGGGAGTTGGTGATGGAGAGGGAAGCCTGGCGTGCTGCAATTCATGGGGTCGCAAAGAGTAGGATGGGACTGAGCGACTGAACTGAACTGAACTGAACAGCATAGCACAGGGAACTGTACTCGATACTTTGTAATAAATTATTGGGAAAAGAATCTGAAAAAGAATATCTATATGAATCGTTTTGCTATCCACCTGAAACTAACACAATATTGTAAATTAACTATACTTCAATGAAAAATAAATTACTTAATTTTTAAAAGAATATGCAGTGAACAAATTTGGATTTTTAAAATATTTCTTTGGTTGCAAAAGGAGATCTAATTGGAGAAATTCAAGACAGGAGGGAGGTCACCACTTAGGAAGTAATGGCCTTGGATACAGAACAGTTGCTAAATAACAGTAGCTAAATGTGGAAGGACTAAATTGAAATCTCATTTATGTATAAAAATTGCTGACTTTCTTGGCATCTATAAAACTGAACTAACTGGGCTTCCCTGATGGCTCAGTGGCTAAGAATCCACCTGCCGATGCAGGAAACACAGGTTTGATCCCTGATCCAGGAAGATCCCATATGCTGCAAAGCATCTAAGCATGTGCACCACAACTATTCGGCTTGAGCTCTAGAGCCCAGGAGCTGTGACTGCTAAAGCCTGAGCACCCTAAAACCCATGCTCCACAACAAGCAAGAGAAGCCATTGCAGCGAGAAGCCTGCGTGCTGCAAATACAGAGTAGCCGCCATCCGCTGCAACTAGAGAAAAGCCTGTGCAGCAATGAAGACCCAGCATAGTCATAAACAAATGAATAAGTGCAATTTTCAAAAAAATGAAACTAGAACACTTTCTAACACCATACACAAAAATAAACTCAAAGTGGATTAAAGATCTAAATATACAATCAGAAACTCTAAAACTCCTAGGGGAGAACATAGGCAAAACACTCTCCGACATACATCACAGCAGGATCCTCTATGACCCACCTCCCAGAATACTGGAAATAAAAGCAAAAATAATCAAATGGGGCCTAATTAAACTTAAAATCTTCTGCACAACAAAGGAAACTATAAGCAAGGTGAAAAGACAGCCTTCAGAATGGGAGAAAATAATAGCAAATGAAGCAACTGAGAAACAACTAATCTCAAAAATAAACAAGCAACTCCTGCAGCTCAATTCCAGAAAAATAAACGACCCAATCAAAAAATGGGCCAAAGAACTAAATAGACATTTCTCCAAAGAAGACATATGGATGGCTAACAAACACATGAAAAGATGCTCAACATCACTCATTATCAGAGAAATGCAAATCAAAACCACAATGAGGTACCATTTCACGCCAGTCAGAATGGCTGCGATCCAAAAGTATACAAGCAATAAATGCTGGAGAGCATGTGGAGAAAAGGGAACCCTCCTACACTGTTGGTGGGAACACAAACTAGTACAGCCACTATGGAGAACAGTGTGGAGATTCCTTAAAAACTGGAAATAAAACTGCCTTATGATCCAGCAATCCCACTGCTGGGCATACACACCGAGGAAACCAGAATTGAAAGAGACACGTGTACCCCCAATGTTCATCGCAGCACTGTTTATAATAGCCAGGACATGGAAACAACCTAGATGTCCATCAGCAGATGAATGGATAAGAAAGCTGTGATACATATACACAATGGAGTATTACTCAGCCATTAAAAAGAATACATTTAAATCAGTTCTAATGAGGTGGATGAAACTGGAGCCGATTATACAGAGTGAAGTAAGCCAGAAAGAAAAACACCAATACAGTATACTAACGCATATATATGGAATTTAGAAAGATGGTAACGATAACCCCGTATGCGAGACAGCAAAAGAAACACAGATGTATAGAACAATCTTTTGGACTCTGTGGGAGAGGGAGAGGGTGGGATGATTTGGGAGAATGGCATTGAAACATGTATAATATCATATATGAAACGAATCACCAGCCCAGGTTCGATGCATGATACTGGATGCTTGGGGCTGGCGCACTGAGACGACCCAGAGGGATGATACAGGGAGGGAGGAGGGAGCGGGGTTCAGGATGGGGATAACGTGTATACCTGTGGTGGATTCATGTTGATGTATGGCAAAACCAATACAATATTGTAAAGTAAAAAAAAAATTTTTTTAATTAAAAAAAAAAAACCTGATGATATTTCTTCACCTATCTGTCATAGAAGGTTCTTATGAAGCACAAGTAAAATGACATATATAAAATAACTTAACAAATCTAAAAAAATAAATACTATGTTTTCTTATAAGAGTAACACCTTGCATTATTAGGTTATGCACATTAAAATTATTAAGCACAGTAGTCTTGATAAAATTATAGTTTGAATAACATTCAAGAAGGCACATGGACATCTGCAAACACAACTTTATCTCTTTTCTTCCAGATCTGGAGGCTCCTGGTTATTGGGGGTTGCTCTAGGCTTGGCTCTCGATAATCTGGGGGTCTTTCATTAGCTGTCTCTAGATTACCAGCTCCCTTGTAACTTCCCTATATGTACTTTGGAACTGTAAAAGTGACAAGCAAATGATTATTTTAAAACATACTCCAGAATTGCTAGGGAGAAAACTGCCTTTGGTAGGTTAGAAAAACATAAGTAAATAACTGCTTGCTATAGATCTTGAGTGTTTCAAAGACTTCAGAACAGAAGTTGGAATGTCTTTGGAACTAGGAGAGATTATTTTTCCCTTCAGAGAGATAACAACAAAGGAGAATGAGAAGGAAATGGGAACAATGAAACAAGAACCCTGGGAAGGACAGAAGTGCACATGGAGAGGAAGCCAGGGGAAGACAGCATAGGATTACAGAAAAGTCTCATTCCAGTCTTAACAGTGTTTACCACCTGCTAGGCAGAGACCCGGAGAAGGCAATGGCACCCCACTCCAGTACTCTTGCCTGGAAAATCCCATGGACAGAGGAGCCTGGTAGGCTGCAGTCCATGGGGTCGCTGATGGTCGGACACGATTGAGCGACCTCACTTTCACTTTTCACTTTCATGCATTGGAGAAGGAAATGGCAATCCACTCCAGGGTTCTTGCCTGGAGAATCCCAGGGACAGGGGAGCCTGGTGGGCTGCCATCTATGGGGTCGCACAGAGTCGGACACGACTGAAGCGACTTAGCAGCAGCAGCAGGCAGAGACCACTTCACCCTTTCCCATTACCAAGTTCTTTAATACTTCAGCAACTATTGTATCACGTCAATTTTATGAAGGATTTGTAAGAAATGGGTGTTGTAGATAATTGTTATATTTATGGGTGGAAATTGGCAATGGTGTTGCATTTTGTGAGAAATTGACATGTGGAAGCAGAAAGTTGGGTGACAGAGGAGATCATGCAAATATGAACCCTCTGCAAATCTGAAGAAAACGTGGGAGAGACCTGGATTTACGTTGGCCATGAAGTTGATCTGAGCTCTTTTAGATAATATATAGAACTCCAAGGAGCAGAGGGCCACTCAGCTGACTGTCAGTTGTAGGATCATCACGAATTATCAGAAGGCCTTGGTTCAGATAATCAAGTCTACAATTAAGAAGGTTTGAAACCAACCTATTGATGCTAAGTGCTTAGAGATAATCAGTAATGCAACTAAATTATGACTGTGTATTATTCATACTTTACTAGTAGTAGAACAATCTAATAAATATCCAAATAAACTGAAGTTTCCTGTAAACTCATGCTCTGCTTTTGAAAATTATCTGTTTCATCTCTTTCTTGAGGCATAAAAGTATAAGATAGAAATATATGGAGTACCTTTCATATAATCACTTCAAAATTACTAATATGAAGCAATATTCATACAACTTCTGGAAAAAAGATACTAGTTTATTCATTATATTGATGGAGCAATGAAATGTATACAATATTAATAGCTAATGTAACATAGTGATGTTCTAAGAGTAGTAAACTTCATAATCCCATCCTGTGCACTGTAACTACAAACTTTTATTATGCAGAAGATAGAGCACTAGATTAAATTACCATGGTTTAATTACCATGTCTATGACTAGATAGCTCTGGGACATTTAATAAGCTAATTTACTTCTCTAAGTCTATGTTTTCTCATCTGTAAGATGAATTGTTGAATGTAACTATTTTTAAATATCACAATTCTAAAATTTTGTTTCCTTTGTGAATTGCAATGGGAAGGCCAGAAATATGCTATGTACTTACACTGTTGCCTTAGTGACAGAAATTTCCATCAGCATCACAAATGGATAGTAATACAGATGGAATTATTTATTAATCCATATAACTCTAAAGAGCATAAAATAAGAAAGTTGTAAGGGATTTCTGAGTATTCTATCAAACCTCTACTTCAGTACAATTGATCAATATATCCCCCAAATGGTCTCACTTCTAAAACATCTCCCATGGGAGACACTTTTTTAACATATGACATCTATGTGCCTATTTGCTGGCATCAGGTTCTATGACTTGTTTGAGACATTTATTTTGGTGTCAGTAGCAGGTAATGATAATTGTTAAGGCCTTTGCGGTAAAGATGATGAAAGGTCCCTCTCCTTCTCCTTGCCCTGTAAAAACAGGTCCAAAAGAGGTTGTTTTCTCTTTTTTCTACAATTGACCAGCTACTCAGTTATTTATCTTTCATTTCAGATTTACACACACACATGCACACACACCTCTCTCCAGATTCTTTCCGGCAGATGGATAGAAAATATTGTGCACCTGCAAATAGGTCCGTAAGGCCATATAATGCTAATATGGATGGAGCTGGCTTCTACTGACTTGTGCATAACAATGCATGGGAAATCAGAGCTGGAGTCATGCTTTTTATTTTTGTCACTTTTAATGCTGTAGTAGATAGAAAATAGAAGCATTTCAGTTTTAAGATGAAAAGAATCCTTGAAACATCATAAGCATTTGTCTTAAGGAAGATTTGTAAATAGCATGCTCTCAGCTTTACATAGATGATACTATTTTGTAATGCCAAGCAACCCTTTTTGAAGTACAGTTCTGCAGGCTTTATTCCCAAAAATATTTCAATAACTGTAACAAAATAAAAGACTTGAAGTTCAATACTCTCTTTTTCCCTCTTTCACTAGCAAGAAAATGTTGAAAGTGGACCCGTTGTTCAATATGAGAGAAATGCCAAATGAGTGAAAGAAGCAGTTATAGAGAAGAAACAGTAGAGTCTGGGCAGCTTGCCTAAACGGACACTTGGGTCAACCTTCATATTGGAATTGAAAATATGAATAATTTTCTCTTCATTTTCCCCCTGGATTCTAACAATGAAGACAGTCTTTGAACTTGTGTTACTTTTTTCTTGTTCTTTTGTAAAGCAGAAAGAGGCAACAAGAGAACAGGTTTTCGATCAGAAGCCCAGGGCTTAAATCTAAGCTCCACAACTTACTTGTTATATGATCCTTGTGAATAGTCTTGATCAGTTTAATTTCAGTTTTCTCATCTAGATATTGGCATGAAAATAATAATGACTTTATAGCATTATAAGAATTTTAAATTACCTGTAAATAGTATACTATGTATTTTGCACAAAGACATCCTTGTTAAATCATATCCATTATTGTTATTTGGATATATTGAATACATATACTGAATTTGGTTGTATATATTGCTGCTGCTAAGTCGTTTCAGTCATTTCTGAATCTGTGCGACCCCATAGACGGCAGCCCACCAGGCTCCCCCGTCCCTGGCATTCTCCAGGCAAGAACAAAGGAGTGAGTTGCCATTTCCTTCTCCAATGCATGAAAGTGAAAAGTGAAAGTGAAGTCGCTCAGGGTATTCAATTGTTAGAGACCCCATGGACTGCAGCCTACCAGGCTCCTCTGTCCATGGGATTTTCCAGGCAAGAGTACTGGAGTGGGTTGCCATTGCCTTCTCCGTATATATTGAGGAACCACTAAAAAAAAGAGACTCACTTTTTAACTTTTAAATTTATAAAACGTCCGCCTCTGTTTTAAATAATACGCATGAACAAATAACCAAAATGACTACCTATTCAAAATTATGTATTGGAATAAAACATGTAAATGGAAACTCATATGTATTTTCAGAACTGGAAGTTGTAAAATGATTGAGCTTATCATATGTTGCACAGTCTTGGAATGCTTCAAGCAGAGGATGAGGCCAAAAGACTTAGTTCAGTTTATTTCTGAGACTAGCTTTCCTTAAGTGGCTATGATGAAAATCACACTGGTAATTTATCCTGTATATCCTCTATTTGCCCTTCAGATCCTCTCTCTGACCTTCTCTGCCCAGCTTTACATTGCATAAGACTAACCTCACATGTCTATATTAACTGGCTCTTTTTCCCCCTGTCTTTGGCTTGAGTTCAGCCAGTGGAAAGCACCATCAGGAGATCAAAAACAAAAAAAAACAGGAGAAATTATCCTTCTTGCCGAGATGAATCACATTTAACTCCTGCCTAAAGAAACTATGGAATTATACAAATATATTTAAAACTGCAGTATCAGTTATTGAACATCAGGTGATACAGGGTAATGATCCCTGAGAGAGAAAACAAGCTGAAATCTGAAATTTCCCAGTGTACTGCCAGGAGAGAGTTTCCAGCTTGCAGTTCAGGAAGCTGAGAACTTTCTGTGTCGAGGAGATGGAAGTGGGAAACAAGGAGGGCCAAGGACGCTAGAGAAGAGGGCTGCACAGAGAAAGAGAGCTTTCGGTATCTACGGAGGGTTCCTGTGGAGTCTTCAGCTGAGTACTGATCAGCAAATGTTTTGGAGAATCATTGATCTTCAGGAAAACATAAGTTAAAATCATAATGAAATGTCATATTACATCCAGTAGAATGACTAAGATTTTAAAAAAAAGAATGATAATATAAATGTTGCGAAGTTTATGGAGCAACTGGATCTCCTGTTTTTTAATGGTGCAGGTGTAAAATGGTACAACTGCTTTTGAGAACTGTTTGGAATTTTCTCATAAAGTTAAACATAAATCTACCCTATGATTCAGCAATCCTACCATTAAATATTTACCCAAGATAAAATAAATATGCTTATACTAAGACTTACATAACTTAATCTGTTTATACTAAGAATATTGACAGCAGTTTCCATGATAATTGCTAAAACACCCAAGCATCTATCAAGAGTTAAATGGATACACAAATTGTGATATATTCACAATACAGAATACTCTTCTGAAATAAATATGAACAAAGTACTGGTAATTTTAACAATAGAGGTAAAATCAAAAATAGTGAAAGAATTCAAACACAAAAGAGTATACACTATTTGATCTTATTTACAGGAAAGCTAAGAATAGGCATAACTAATGCTCAGTATTAGAAAAATGCTTCTGAACTATGTCTTGAAGGTGGTAAACTGGCTAGGAAGGGGCCTGAAGAAAGTTCCGAGGGTTAATTCTCTTTCCTGAAGTTGTAGTTGCACAGGTTTATACAATTATCAAAACTCATCAATCTGAGCATCAAATCATACTTCAAAAATGACAACTTGCTGATGACTCAGGTAAATTTGAGAAAAGCAAGATGATGCCAGAAATCAAGGAGATGGAAGAGACTTGAGACAGGGACCCATGGACAAGGCCAAACATTTGTGTTAGAGGAAAGGAAGAGACATCGAGAAAGAACAGTGAGCATGAGATAACCCACCACTGTGAATAAAATTGCCCTCCAGATTAGAAAGAAAAACTGGAAAGACAAAGAAATCTTGTCATTATGTACAATTAGTAAGAATTAGGGGCTTCCCTGGTGGCTCAAGTGGTAACGATTCTGCCTGCAATGTGGGAGACCTGGGTTTGATCCCTAGGTTGGGAAGATCTCATGGAGAAGGAAATGGCAACCCACTCCAGTATTCTTGCCCTGGGGAATTCCATGGATAGAGGAATCTGGCAGGTTACAGTCCATGGACTTGTAAAGAGTAAGACACAACTGAGCAACTAACAGTTTAGTAAGAATTAGAAGAAATAAGGTAAAAGGTAAATTGAACTTGGAGATACAGAACTATGAAATAGGTATTATAAGAAAGTTTGTGGTATACAGAGGCATAATGAAATTGCCTACAGCTACTTTTCTGACTAATTCTAACTCCATTGTTAACACTCCTTGAGCTTTGAAATTCTGTGCTGCTTAGGAGAAAAATCTTTAAATTCTGGTAAAAGGAAAGAGAGAAAGAAACATTTTTCTTACTCTTACTTTTTCATGTTATAAATCCTCAAATATATTTTTTGGTGTTCATAATTATTGTAAAAAAATATTTTTCTTTTTTCTGTCAGTTTCTTACTACAATAAGTCATTATACAGTTATTTATGCTAGAATGGATATGTTAATTTACTCATTTGCATCATTTATGAGACTTTTCCCAGAAAAACACATTTATGTTTGAATAAACACACCTCGTGTGATTTAAAAGCAATCTTTAAGCTTATTCTTCATCTTGGTATTTTTTTTTTTAAATCAGGTCTACTGCTCCTGACCTCTTGTATGATAAAAAGCAAAGAAGTTACTCAGCAGCTGGTATGGAGGACAGGTTTATATTGTCATAAAGTGTGTCTGGATCAACTGACAGGTATGTAAAAATCCATCTGAAATAAAGTAAATTTTTCTGTTCTAAAGCTAGATCATTGCTTTAGCTTGGTTTTACTTTTAATTATTTAGATTTCATCTTGCCTGTCACATCATTGTAAAGATTAGAAAGAAATCAAAACCATTTACAACATTTACACATGTATGTTCTTTGAGCTACCATAACTGTTTACATTAACAATTATTTTTGCACTGCCTGCTACATTTCTTGTAAAAAAAAAGAATACATTTCTTGTATTGTCCATTAAAACATTCTTTGATGTATTTATTTTTCTTGCTTAAAAAATAGTCACTTTTATCTGATATTTTTTTCAATAAACTCACTATTAATTATGATGTATCTTCTGATACCTTAACCCTACAGATCTTTAATCTCCTCAAAGTCCTTTCTTGCTAAAGAGTCACTTTGGTGTTTGCTTAGTTCCAACTTCCTCAGGAAGATTAAATACAATTCTCTGTTCCCACTGCATCTTGTATAATACAATAGCTATCATCACACTACATTAATTTCCACTGTTAAACTGTCACCAACTGCAACTACTTAGTTTATAAAATTCTTAAAACTGATAGCTTATGGTGGACAGTGTTAGATTTGTGATCTCCGAAGAAGAAGATTTAGCTTCGGGACCATGGACCAGTCTTGATCACTCAAGAGCTTTTGTGTAGCAGACTGTTATTAAAGTGAAAAGGGACAGAGAAAGCTTCTGACATAGACATCAGAAGGAGGACGGAGAGTGTCTTCCTGATAGTCTTTAGCAAGCTGTTTTATGTCTGTTAGAAAACCATTAATCAGATAAGGGAGAAACCTCAAGGATGATGGAGTTTCACCAGGCTCCTATCCCAGAATATGCATTTTTGAGATAGGATGACATGAGGTGTGTCATTCCCCAGCCATGAAACAATTGACATGAATATTGATTTGTTGAGCTATTATCAGCCCAAGGTTTGGGAAAAGGAAAAAAAGTTAGTCTTCAGGTGGAAACATTTTGAAGACTGGCAAATTCTAAAGCAAAATCATAGTTTCATTAACATAGCTTAAGAACAACATTTCCATAAGAAAAATGCATTGGTTGGCTCAAGGTTTGAGAAAAGTTAAGTTAAGGTGGAACCAGGTGTCGTCATGGCAACACAGAATTTTAAGAGACACTTGCAGCCTATTTCTCCTCCGTTTGGAGAGCCTTGGCCTTCCTGCCTGTTACCCTCTCAAAACCATACAGAAACCAATACAACATTATAAAGCAATTATCTTCCAATCTGAAAAAAATTAAAAAGAAGTTTAAAAAAAAACAAACAACCCATACAGACGTATTGTCCTTTTTCCCCATTTCTCATCCCTTCTAACTTTGCCTTATTCACTTAGAGTCACAGTCCTTCTCATCTCCCTATTCTTCTCAGTCATATTCTATTTTATTACTACTACCAAACGTATACACAATTATGGTTAAAGGGAGGGACAAAATAAAATATGCAAAATACTGTTGGGAGCCAGCGTGAGGAACTCCGCCCATGGCAAAGGTCATGAGGAAGGAAGCTTGGCATACGCAAAGGCATGATCAAGCCTCAGGAAACCCCCTGTTCCCGAGCATCTACCAGAGTACTTTACGGAGAGCTCTCCCCCATAACCATTTCTCTCAGAGAAGGAGTTAACTTGCAGCTCCAGTTAATAAAAATTCCTGGGCGTGACAACAGTGTTTCAACTTACGAACTCTGGAGGTTCTCTGGCCTGCCTGACCAGGCTCGTCTGGCCGCATGTGATTGTTTACAGCCTCCCAACTGTGAGAGGCACGGGATGTTTTAAAACTTTCTAAATACAGACTTTTTTGAGAAGTTAGAAGATCATTAGTATAGTATTAGTAGGATGATTAGGAATTATATTGGTGAAGGGTTTTTTCATTTGTCCTGCCAATAATTACTGCTAATTCCCTGCCCTGGGTGTGACAAGGATGTCTCAGGTCAAACCTCTCTGCTGACAGACTAGCTTGTGTGACAGCCTCTCAGCCATAAATAGCACAGAGAGTTTGGAGTATTAGCATAGGGCTTTTTTCATTGATGAGTCAATGATTGCCATCAGGCCTCCATATCCTTAGGCACCTGAGAATATATTAATCAATGTATTTGGAATATAGAAAAGGAAATATAGTAGTTTTTTGATGTTAGCAATACTAGACTTTTTGAGTTAATGAATCTTCTCTTTTGTTATAGATCACTGTACTTTGTTATAAATCACTATAAATCACTATGCTATGTAACTTTATCACTATCTTAAGACAAAATAGATCTTAAGGGGAACACTGGTGAAGGGTTTACATTTGTTGAGCCAATATTTGCTGCTAAATCTCCATATTCCTGTCCTTATAATGAATATAACTAGCATATAGGAGAAAGATTAATCATGTTAAACCTTAGGTTAAGTAAATTCCTTTCTTGACTGTAACTCACTACACCCTCACCCTATAGGAATGCAACTTTATTTGGAGGGTGGCGCCTGATTTAAGAAAAAAATCACCCCTGGAAAAATAAGTTTTCTGATAAACTGACCAGTATCAGAAAGGGCCATAAAATGTCAGCAGACCTCATGGCTAAAAGATGATGAAACTCATAAGACCTTTGTATAATTTTATATGAAGCACCTGATTGTGACAAGGGTCAGGTCTGCTGATCCCCGCGTGACTCTGTATTCATCCCTATGTATAACAAAAAGGTATATAAACAAACCTGACAAATAAAGAAATCGGACCAGTTTCTGGAAAGACTGATTCCCCCGTGTCGTTTCTTTCTCGCTCCCCGTTTTCCTGGCTGAATTCCCATCTGAAATGTGGGTACTCACCAAGCCTGCTAATTCTGCCTGGGTTTCTGAGATCGGACCAGGGAGTGCCTCCTCTCCTTTGGGAGAATGGAAAGACGCCTGTGGCCTACGTAGGTGGTGATTGGCATTCCATGTAAACCAGTTATTCAGCCTCTTTTCTCCACTAATTCTCCTACTACACTATCTGTTTCTAATCTCCCTCTATATCTGTAATTAAATAAGTTTTTTTCCAGGACACCGACTCCGTCCCCACCTTCGAATCACCCTGGATCCACCGGGGCTGGACCCCGGCAATATTCCATCTAGGGAATTGGTTCCCAAATGGTGATATTGTTCTGGTTAATTCACTATAGAGTTGACACTGGGCCAGGGCGCTTTAGTTTTAGAGATCTATCTGTTTGAGTTTCATAAGACAGAATTCAAAGACAAATGTATTCAAATTAATATCTATATCTACACCAAATCTAGGTTTACATCAATGAATATAATTGTTCTTATACCAAGAACTGTGGAGTCCAATACTGTGGACTGGATAGATATTCTGACATTTTATCAGTGGATCTGTTTATACTGAAAAGGCTGTAAAGCTGGATTCCCTTGCTACTGCTGCTGCTAACAACAATAATAAAACAATCAACTCTTATCCAACCTTAGTGTGTGTGTGTGTGCCGAAAGTGGTTCTAAGCATTTAACATTTAGTTCTCACAACAATCTGCTGTTTAGGCACTATTAGGTACTAATGTTTTTCTCTATTTTACAGATACTGTAAATTCAGACTGAAGGCAGAATTTAAAACCAGATGGCTTTAAGTTGCATGTTCTTAATCGCTATGTCCAAAATACCTCTCCATTAAATATACTACCTCATGAATTGGACTCAGAAATGAAAGCGGAAGGAGACAGAGGACATGAGGAAACCATTCGGCGGAATGCAGATTATGGCAAAGGCAATTTAGTTTAGTAGTTAGCACTTACAGATTTGATATTTCTCTGCAGTAGTAAAAGTAGCTTTACTATTCATATAGAAATGATGTAACTATGACTTAAAGAGTTGCTGCCAGACATTCACTGGAGTCTGCTTTTCTAACCCTCTCAATTATATTGATAAACAACTGGTAATAAAAACAATTTTTCCTTAAACGAACTAAATCAGTGTCTGTTGTGACTCCTGGTCTCTAACCAGTACAATAATTGGTACTGGAAGTGAGAACAGCCATTGAAAGGGGCAACAAAAGCAGAAGACAAGACAGGTATCTTTTTACAGAAAATTTGATGGTACTGGTAGCAAAAATGGGATTAAAGGTGCAACTTTCTTGCCAAAATTTTTGTACCAAAAAAAGTGGAAACATTATATGAAACAATAATTTTCAAGACAATGGATGTCTGGAAATAAAGGACTATAATGTTTGAAAAGGTGAAAAAAAATATATGAGCTCCTTAATTGCTCCTGCAATATCCAGGCTGTTGCCTTGGGAAAGTGAACTGACTCAGAGCCTGTGGGACTCCCTGAGTTGAGGATACAGAGTTAAGAGTCTGGGGAGATATTACACAGGTGCTATAACCAGGGAAAACAACTATCAGAGAGGAAAGAGCTGCCCAGATAGAGAACCCCAGAGATCTTCAGAGGATCCCCATCAAGCATTTAGCTGAGTATGAGTTCAGTGCATGAATGAAGAAAATACCAGAGACTCAAAAGGCTAAAAAGTGAATAGTGCCCGACAGTCACACAAGGCTGGAGACAGTGTTTGTTCCAGTAAACAGACTGAACTCTTGATTCACAGAACACTGCATGGAGTACTCAAAACACTCTTGCCTCGATAATAGAAAATTTAGCCTGAGCCCTGTCTCAGTCTTGTGTAACAAATCTTAAAAGCAAATTCCAAGATCAAACTATTTCCAAATAACTGCATCTCAGAAAAAAACAAGGGATTTTAGAAACTGAAGAAGACACAAGTAAATGAGACTTCTTATGTTCATGATCTAAAAAATTAATATTATTAATGTTTTATACCACTCGAAGTCATCTATGGATTCAATGCAATACCTATCAAAATTCCAGTGGCATTTTTTTCACAGAAATAGAAGAAATAACCTAAAATTCAAATTGAGCTATGAAAGATCTCTAATAGCCAAAGCAATTTTGAGAAGGAACAAAGCTGGCACATCATACTTCCTGATTTTGAACTCTATTTAAAGCTAATTTAATAAAAACCATACAGTAGTAGCATAAAAGTGACACATAGACAAAAGGAACAAAATCAAAAGCCCAGAAATAAAACCATATGTATGTGATCAATTAATATTTGACAAGGAAGCCAAGAGTCATAACGGGGAAAGATAGTCTTTTTAATAAATGTTGCTGGGAAAAATGGATATTTTCATGCAGAAAAATGAAACTGAACTCTGACCCTTATGCCATTTATAAAAATTAACTTGAAATGGATTAAAGACATAAATGTAAAACCTAAAACTATAAAACTCTTAGAAGAAAACTTAAGGGAAAAGCTCCTTTACATCAATCTTGGCAACGATGTTTTGGATATAATAACATCAATAGCAAAAGCAACAAAAGTAAAAGTCAACAAGTGGGACTACATCAAACTAAAGAAACAATCAACAAAATAAAAGCCAATCTATGGAGTGAGAGAAAATATTTGCAGACCATATATCTGATAAAGAGTTAATATCTAAAATAAGAAACCGAACAGCTCAATAGCAAGAAAAAAATCTGGTTTAAAAATGACAGAAACTAGAATAGACTTTTTTTTCCCCAAAAAAACATACAAATGACCAACAAGTATGCGAAAAAAGTGGCCAACATCCTTAACTATCACGGAAATGCACATCAAAACCATAATGAACTATCTCTTTACACCTGTTAAAATGGCTACTATTAGAAAGACAAGAGATGACAATTACCAACCAGGATACAGAGACAAGAAAAAACCTGGTGAATTGATGACTTCGGTATGGGGGTTTTTCAAAAAATTAAAAATAGAATTACCATATGACCCAATAGTTCTACTTCTGAGTATATACCTAAAGGAAATGAAATCACTATCCTTAGATATCTGCACTCCTTCATTTATTATAGCATTATAGGCAGTAGGCAAGACATGGAATCAACCTAAGAGTCTACTGACAGTTGAATGAATAAAAATAAAATGTGATATATGTCATGAATGGAACTTGGAGGGCATTATGCTAAGTGAAATAAGCTAGAGAGAGCAAGACTGCATGGTATCACCAATATGTAGAAACTTAAAAAAAAATCAAATAAGTCAAATACATAGAAAGAGACAGTATAATGGCGGTTGGGAAGATATTGGCCAAAGGGTACAAACTTTCAGTTATGTGATGAATAACTTCTGGGGATCTAATATACACTATGCTGGCTATAGTTAAAGGCACTCACTATATATTAGAAAGTTGCTATGTGAGTAAAGCTTTAGGATTTTCACCATAACAAAAACATTAAAACATGAAGTAAAGGTTGAGTTAACAAACCATAGTGTGATAAACACTTCAAATCATTACACAGTACGCCATAAATTTATACAATGTTATATGTCAGTTGCTTCCCAGGTGGTGCAGTGGTAAAGAATCTGCCTGCCAGTGTCAGAGACACAAGAGATGCAGGTTCAATCCCTGGGTTGGGAAGATCCTCTGGAGTAAGAAATGGCAACCCACTCCAATATTTTTGCCTAGGAAATCTCATGAACAGAGGAGCCTGGAAGACTATACAGTCCACGGAGTCACAAAGAGTTGGACATGACTGAGCACATACACACATATATCAATTACATCTCAATAAATGGAGAAAAAGTATTTCTCCATTTAGAGTAATATAAAATTATCCAGGAACCGACATGGCAAACTTTATTGTGTCTGACATTCAATAAAAAAAAGTATTAGTCATACAACATAGAAGAAAAATATAATCTATAAGAAGAAGAAAAAGTAATCAAAACCAAGTCACATCTGGCACAGTTATAACAATTATCACATCAAGATATTCAAACAGTTATTATCACTGTATCCCATAAGCTGGAAAATCTATTGGGAAAACTAAACATGCTAAGTAGAGACATGGAAGAGATGGAAAGATTTAAATGAACTTCTAAAAAGTGAAAACTGCACTGTCTAAAGTTAAAAATACATTCTGTAGGATCAATGGTAGATTAGACACTGCAGAAGAAAAAATAAATGAACTTGAAAATAAAGTAATAGAAACTATCCAAGATAAAACAAAGAAAAGAACGTTTAAGAAATTACTGGATTGGTCCCAGTTCCCTTACAATGTCTCTCCCGTCGCCGGCGAACCGGCGAGGCGCGGGAGGAGGAGCTGGGGAGCGGCGGCTGTAACCCGAGTGTCCGGCCGAGGGGAGGGCCCCCGTGCCTGCGGAAAAGAAAAAAAAAATAAAAAGAAATTACTGGATCATGACTACTTGGCAGAACAACTTCAAATCACTTACTAAATGTGTACTTGGAGTCCCTGAAGGAAAGTAGAGGAAAAGGACAGAACAATTATTTTTTTAATAATACAATTTTTTTTCAAATTTAATGAAAACAAAAAACACACAGATATAGAAATCTCTACAAATGTAAACACAAGTAATACAAAGAAAACTACATCAAAGTGTCTCATAATCAAAATTAGTGAAAAAAGAGAATTTTTGAAGGTGTCAGAGAAAAACGACACATTATGTGTAAGGGAAACAAATGGTAAGACAACAGATTTCTGATTGGAATCAGTGCAAGCTAGGAAACAAGAGAGGAAAGAAATAAACTATTAACCTCGAACTGTGTAACCAATAAAAATAACTTTCAAAAATAAAGGAAGAAGAATAACTTTTTCAGACCTACTAAAACTGAGATTTTCATCAGCTGCAGACTCATATACAAGAAATTTTAAGGACAGTCTTCAGATAAAAGGAAAATGACATTGGGTGGAAATTTGGATCAACATAAAAGGGGAGAGCACTGAAAGTGGTAACTACATGAATAAATACATAAAATGCTTGTTACTTTGTGTAAATTTCTTTAAAATCAAATTATTTAAACAAAAATAACAACGTAGTGAATGTTTTGTAAAATACATAAAACTAAAATTTTACACTGCAAGGAGATCAATCAAATCAATCCTAAAGGAAATCATTGGAAGGACTCAATGAGTCAATGAAGCAAATGAATGAATCAAAGGAATCAATGACTCAAATATCCATCGAAAGGACTGATGCTGAAGTTCCAATACTTTGGCCACCTGATGCGAAGAACTGACTCACTGGAAAAGACCCTGATGCTGGGAGAGATTGAAAGCAGGAGGAGAAGAGAGCAGCAGAGGATGAGATGGTTAGTAGTATCACCGAATCAATGGACATGAATTTGGGCAAACACCAGAAGATGGTGAAGGATAGAGGAATCTGGAGTGCTATGGTCCATGGGATCACAAAGAGTGGGCCACAACTTAGTGACTAACCAACAACGAAAACTAAAATATAAGATAACTGCATAAAGGTCAGGAGAGAAGAAATGGAAGTTTATTACTGAAGACTTTAACACTATATAGTAAGTGATATAATACCACTTGAAGGTGTATTGTGATAGATTTATACTGTAAACCTTAAAACAACCACTAACACACACACAAAATTATAATTAATAATCCAAAGGAGATAAAATAGAATAAAGTATACAATTTATCCACAAAAAAGACAGAAAATGAAGACAAAGAAGACAAAGAATAGATGTGACAAACAGAAAACAAATAGTAAATGATAAATTTAAACCTAATAGTGACAAACCTAATGGCATTAAAGTAAGTAGTCTACATATTCCTATTAAAAGATAGAAATCGTCAGATTGAATACAAAGCAACTCCTTAGTATATGTTGCCTATAAGAAACACACTTTAAATATGAGAAAAATAGGTGAAAAATTTGTAAATGTTAATAAGATACACACAAATACTAATATTTTAAAAGGCTTGGAGTGGTTATATTAATAGCAAAGCTTATTTCAAAGCAAAGAACAGCAGGGGAAAATAAAGGTCATGTCATAGTGATAAAGGGTTAAATTCTTCAAGAGGATTGAATGAATCTGGATACTGCCATACTTCATCATAGACTTTAAAAATGCACAAACAAAAACAGATAAAACTACAAAGAGAAGTAGACAAATTCATGATTATAGTCAGATATTTCAACAATGCTCTCACAATAACACAATAATTTTACAGAAAGTCAGTAAGGATATAGAAGATTTGAGCGATAACTATTAACCATCTTGACCTAATTGGCATTTACACAGAATTTCATACAAACACAGCAGAATATACATTATTTACAAATGTATATGGAAAGGTTACAAAAATATACCATATTCAGATCAATAAAATAGGTGTAAATATATTGGAAGGGCTCAAGTCATACAAAGCATGTCTCTGACCAAGATCAAACTATTCTCATGCTCATTTGGCATATTTGCCTTTTTTCTCACTCTCATCCTCTCATGAATTTAGAGGGGAGTTTTCCAGAATCTACATAATGTGTGATATCACAGCATATTGAATGCAGAAGCTGACATGAGAATCCAACTGTCTTTTATTAAGCCACACATTAAAGCTATTTTCAAAAAATTAAAATAGTATCACTCTACTCACTGATTTTTTTTTGAATAGGGGTTATTTTTTCATAAAATAAATTGAATATGGTGATATATAAGACTTGTTCATTATTATTTTAAATTATTTATACTAATTTCTAAAATTCCTGTTTGAATTTCTAACATTGTAAAAAATGTTAGGTATAGCTCATATGAAGATTCTCTATGAGAGTTCAATAACTTTTAAAACTACAAAGGGATCATGAGACCAAAAAATGTGATAACTATAGCTTCAAAACACAAGTCAAACATTGCCACTCTTTGATTCATGAAAACGTAACTGGTTTTTAAATTGAATATTTCCATTCTGATGTGTCATTCACAGTGAATGTTTACATGGTCAATACCAAATTCATCCTCTCCTCCTCTCCCATGAAATCAGTTCCTTCTACTAACCTATCTGTTTTTATCAGTACTTAATTCTCTGAGTCACTGATACTTGAAACTTTGGAGCAGACATAATTTCTTCTTCTCATGCCCATTTTTTTGGTTTCTGTATGAAGTATTTGTATTTCATTAGTTTATTAGATACATCTGCCCACTGGATAAGTAAGTTTCCTGAAGATAGAGTCCATATATTAATCATCTTTTCTATTTCCTATGATATTCATCGCTTACTCAAAAATAAGATCTACTAGTGGAATGATCCACAACTGACTTTGATAGAAATGATAGCAAATAGGCACTGGCAACTTATTTAATATTACAGACACAATATTATTTGTATAACCTGGAATGTTTATATTCCATGCTGGAATTAGTTTGTTCTTTAATACAAAATCATGAGCCTCTGGTCATAATTAAACACAACAATGTAATTTTAATTATCTTTGAATTAACATCATCATAAAAATGCCAATATGTTAGGCAATGGTAAAACATCAGTATGGTAGTATATGGAAGCCTCAAGATCAGTTTAGAGCTGTGCAGAAAATTACACTAGGCAGGAGAAACTGCAATACTACCATACTGTTTCAATTTTACATTATGCTTTCTATACCTAAACTTGTGCCCCTAATTAAAATAGCTGTGAGTCTTGAAAGCTGGGAAATGCATTAACAAAGGCACCAGTGCCGGACCCTGGCTTCATTCAAAGTGTAGACAATTTTAACAACAAGAAAGGGGCTTCCCTGGGGGCTCAGATGGAAAGATTCTGACTGCAATGTGGGAGACCCAGGTTTAATTCCTGAGTCAGGAAGATCCCCTGGAGAAGGGAATGGCAACCCACTTCAGAATTCATATCTGGAGAATCCTATGGACAAAGGAGACTGACTGACTACAGTCCATCGGGTTGCAGTTGGACACGAGTAAGTGACTAACACTTCTAACAGTCCCCAGGGTCACAAAGAGTCAGACATGACTGAACGCTTAACACTTTTAACTTCTAATGGCATTTGAGGAAGATGAGTTATAATAGGGTCACAATAGGGAAACGTGGGGAAGTTTGACAATATGGCTGCTGACTGACACCAGCTCTTATGTGATAATACATGTGAGGTAAGTTCTTTGCCCAAGGGTAGGGAAGCCAACAACTATAGATATTCTGGTGGTGGTGGTTTGGTTGCTAAGTTGTGTCTAACTCTTGCGATCCCATGGATTGCAGCCTGTCAAGCTCCACTGTCCATGGGATTCTCCAAGCAAGAATAGTGGAGTGGGTTGCCATTTTCTCCTCCAGAGGATCTTCCCGACCCAGGAATTGAACCTGGGTCTTCTGCATTGCAGACAGATGATTTACCAACTGAGCTATAAGGGAAGCCCCTCCTAATAACTTGTGAGGGGAGAGGTAAGAGCTCTGTGCTGTTGGTGAAGAAGTGGCAGGACCTTGATTGCAAATTACCTGCCGTGGGTGTAGTTGAGTGACATGCAAGATTCCCTCTCTGACTTGGCTGGCTTGGGGGCACTGCCTGAGTTACTAAGTCTTGCTTAGGTTTACCTTTAAGACATACAATTTTATTGAAATACATTTTGAAAAGACTATGTCAGCTTGTTACACAGCCCCCATACCATAGGAAGCTATACTTACTAAAACAGGTTATCTGGACAGCTAATACAATAAAGGAATCACTATTCCCTAATTATCTGAATTGACAGGTGAAGCAGTATTCCATGAACTATATACTTTTAAAAACACAACTAGTAGCTTTTCCACTTTTTCTTTCCTGAACCATTTGCAAATTTGAGTTTAGACCTTAAACCTTGTGGCTATCAGCTATGCCAACTGTTAAAATCAATGGTGCTATTTTGACTTCATTTTATTTTACTGTTTTAAAACCAAGCATACCATGTTAACTTAGGCCAGGCATTGACTGACTTTTGGTTAGTCGATTCAGCCAAAATGCATTTTGGAAATAGGTTGAAATTACAAAAATGCAAGAAGAACTTTTTTCTAAGCGTATTTAATTCATGCAGCAGTTAAACAGTTTAAATTTCTGGGTAAGAAAACCTCAATCAAGAAGGAAAACACAAGCACTACATTTATTTAAACTTAGTAATAATTTCCTTAAGTGACAGTTTCTAACATTTGGTACGGAAAAGTTTCAGATGTATGAGGAAGAATAAATCTTTCATTCCATCAACAAACATTTATCGAATGTGTAGTGTGAACCTGGCACTGATAAAGAAAGTCTACGTAAAATATCCTAGCTACTTCTATAGAATGAGGTAGAACTAGCTTCTAGAAAATGTAAACAGTCAATATTCTAGAGCATATGAAAGCAATTGAACCCAACTGTATTTATGCATTTCTAGTATAAGCAGAAATGCTATTATCATCAGTGTGACAGCAAAGCACCCTTAAAAACCAAGACGTACTTTAGTATTCTTAAACAAGGGCTTAGATAAATGATTTAAGAGTTCTTTAGTTGCTGAAGTGTACGTAAATTACAGTCAAATAAAGCAGTTAAATCAAATGTACTCAATTTCATTACTGATATGGATAAGACAATTGTACAATTTTGAGTTCATTTTA
This sequence comes from Ovis aries, assembly GCF_016772045.2. NCBI lineage: Eukaryota > Metazoa > Chordata > Mammalia > Artiodactyla > Bovidae > Ovis > Ovis aries. Next base: position 214,836,219 of record NC_056054.1, read on the forward strand.
ACCATCATTCCATCTACCCTAGAGAGATGAAAACAGTTTTCTGGTCTGGAGACAGGGAGGTCTTTGTCTTATTCTACTCCTTGACTTCATGGCCCAACACTCTTGCCTACAGTCTACCATTATTACAGATCTTGCCAACTAAATTACGTCTCCTCTTACAGTATTATACTTGCAGCAAACTTGCAAAGGGAAACTTCTACAAGTTACTTAATCTTTAGGTAGGAAAGAATTTCTAGTGAATATGTTATTTCATATTGGATTTCTTTCTTTGTCCACTTTTCTTCCCTTTCAGTTTCTGTGGTATTGTACTGTTCTATTCTTATTTAATTCTTCTGAATGCTCTGTTCATGCTACTATTGTTTCCTTTAACACCATTACTTACTTATACTGTTGTTGACCCTAAAACTTCCATCTGAGTCTTTCTCTCGATGGTTTGTTTTGCCTTGATTATTTGAGAGACAGAAGGGGCTATTTATCTGCCGCTTAGAAAATCCCATCATTGTGATTTGAAGAGAAAAGCTCTCTGGCTATATCATCAGAAAGATACTTGGTACAAGAGAGGAAACACTGTTTGTGCAACATGCCAGTTAGTTGTCATGATAAAGCACCTGCCACTTATCAAGGCCTCCAGCTGAAATCAGAACCCCTGAAAAATCACCAACGTCTATAAATCCACTTTCAATTCTCATATTTTCCTGGGTAAATAAACGTGATTTCACAAGATTTTTGAGAAACACGGAATGATTTCTAAAGAAAGTCCTCTTTCCTTCTAATTTTAACTCACCGTGAATAGATGGGTGTAATCCAAAAAGTTCTGAGTATTTTTTTGAGTGTAAACTGGGCCAGCATTTCCTGGAATTGATCTTGATTGGAGGCATCTGGTTTATAATCTCAGCATCACAAAGAAGCTCTGAGACTCCAACATGAGCTGGCAAATAAGTTTCGAAGAGTTGTGTCTGGAAAAGCCTCTCCTTTGGGGACAATATATTCTACAGGTCTTTTGAAAATTAAGTTGCTTTGTGAAAACTGGCACTGACATACTTCAGGGTTTTTTTGGACTTAAATTCCAAGAACATGTGAGGTGATCGAATCATTTTTGTTTTTAGACTCAGGAAATTGATGAGATTCACTGTGCAAATGAGACCTGTTCTATAATAATTAATGGATCTTGGGTCATTATGATATCTGATCTTATTAAAGAATTGTCTCATTAATTAGTCTTATAAAGTTGATAAGCAGTATTTATTTCAAGACTGCTTCTTCTGCTCATGGCACATGTATTTCTTTTTGTTCAGATGAGTCATCTTTACAGACTTCATGGGCTTCAAGAATTTGTAGGACATGTCTTACTTGATTCATTACACCTTTTTTCAGGTATTTTTCTAGACATATACTATATAAACTGATCAAAATGAAGTTGCACAGTTGAAAAAATGAGGAATGTATTGGACCCCACTCACTCGTCCTCCCTCCTTTTCCTGCTCTCACCCCAGAGGCACCTCAGCAGAACACCTAACACCAATCGGATAGCTAATCTAAAGCACACAGCCCTAGACACAACTCCTATTTCCAGTCTTTTGCAAAGATATCATAGTAACCACAACATCTTAGCATCTAAAGTTTAGTAAAAATGCAGGAACTTTTACATTTTTAGGGAGTATTTTTATTTACTTTACATGCTCCCTCAGCATTTCTTTTTTTAAAATAATTTTTCATCATATAAGTTATACACATAATACAGAAATACCAAAAATTAGAGTACTGCAGAGTGAAAAATACCAACATACATACTCATCCTTTCTCACACATGAGCGTGCTCTTGCACTCTCTCTCTCTCTGGATTTCTTTAAGAGAAAGGTGAAGAGACTGAAAGAGGAACAAGCATCCCTGTTTTAGCCAGAACAATTTTAAATTTTATCTCTTTCAAATATTACGGTTTCATGTTAGATCTTGTTCAAAGGAAGGTGTATTTTTAGATATATAAAAAAGTTGAAATGCTTAGTTTTAGTCAACAGAGAAAACATAAGCAGCTTATCAAATTGCTTCCCATCAATAACTAATGAACAAAATGTTATAACCATCTACAACTTCAGATGCGAGAAGATTATTATCTTTGCATCAAACAATATGCTTGAATTTCTGTGGTTGATTAAGGCTTGCAGATAAGCCAACAAAGAAGTTTTCTTAACAAAAAATGGCATTGGTCTGTCAGGTTAGAAAGATTATTACTAACTTGAACTAGCACCAAGAGGCTTCCCTGCTGAGGTGATATTTTAATGAAAGAGACCAAAAATGGAAAAGAAGGGAACTGAAGAGTGTGCTACATAGAGGATACATTGACAATACCACAAAAGTTAAAATGAGTGACTAATCAGATTGGGTGTAGAAACAAGATTTTTATATTGAAACATTTGTGGCTACAAATACTTAAGCAGTTAAAATGGTATAAAAGATTAACATGACCCCATAAGGCAAGTAATCAAATTAATGCCTGAATTAAAAAACATAAAACACACAATAAGAAAGCTATGCTTAAACAAAACAAAACAGTCCAAATGAATGTATCTAATTCCATTTCAAGAATTCTAGTAAACATGCCTCATTTACAAAATTTAAATAGCTTTTTTCAAGTAGCAAGTAGAGAATGTCAGATTAGGAATGTTTTCTTTTTTGACATTTAAAATTAATGATAGGAAATTAATATGTGTTTGGAAACCAAATTACCATTAACAAAGAAAGTAACATCCACAAATTTATATTCATTAAAATGCATTAGAAATAAAGATTAAATATACCAAATTTCATATATTTACCACAGGAAACTGCTCCTTGAAATTTCTTAGTGTAAAAAATTATGACAGTAGATTACAGTGATTTTAAACTGTTTGTGATGAAACACAATGTCTAAGTGATTTTAAAAAGCCACTTTACTTTCAGCTAATGGGTAATTTATAAAGTATTTTTTATCTGTTTCAATAATATTTCTTATCAATTCAATTAGGTGTTTTAAACCCCATAACTTACTTTTTATATTAATAATTTTCAACCACTGAAAGTACTTGTCATTGGAAGTTACCCAAGACTTATATAAATTATAAATGTTCTTATTACAGCCTTTGTCCTGAGACATATATGAGTATAAAGCAAAGAAAGGATGAAGAAAATGACATTAATTAATTTGGCTGACTTTTTTCATGTTTACTGAGATAAAATTAGCATAAGATAGTCTATAAATTTAAGATGTACAATGTGTTGATATGATATTACATGGGAAAGATGATATACTGCATGGGAAGGAATGTGGGGAGGAGGAGAAGGGAAGACAGAGGGTGAGGTAGTTGCATGGCATCACCAATTCAATGGACATGAGTGAGCAAACTCCGGGAGATAGTGAAAGACAGGGAAGCCTGGCATGCTGTAGTCCACGGGGTCTCAAAGAGTCGGACGAGACTTAGTGACTGAACAACAGCAATGACAACATATATTGCAAAATTATTACTATAGTGTCATTAGTTAACACTCCATCACCTCACATGATTTCCATTTCTCTTTTCTGGTGAGAACATTTAAGATCTACTCTTTTAGCGACTTTCAAATATGTAATACAGTTTTAACTATTATTATAATAATCGTGCTTCACATTTTTTTAACTTTTGTGGTAAATAAATTGTACTATCCTGACATCCATTAATACGGAAAATAAAATTTTAGATATGCTATGGATTCAATAGATGAAATAATCTAGTTATTTGGTTTGTCTACTACATTAGCATAACAATTAGTGGCACTAGAAGAGAATGTGTATATGATTCATAAAAAGTTTACTTTCATTTATGAAAGTTTTTTAAAATAAAAAACCCCCTCAAACTGCAGATCCTTGCTAGTACAATATAGTTTCATTTTATATGTTGGTGTGTAATGCAATATAATTTGGGGAGGTTTTATTCAGAATAGAAGGACTCTATTTATTTTTTAAATTCATATGCAATGGCATTTGATGACTTGGTATACATAAACAGAATGCTCTACATTGAGATTTTAAATGGAATTTCCAATGAGCACTTGACAATGTTTCTTATATTTTAATGATCTGAAAAGTAAATCTGTGTTGATAAAGTAGGATCTAATTCCAAAAGAGGATCAATATACTGAAACAGATATAAAAGTCTTTTATCAATAGGCTGTTTCTATATAAATTGCAGAATACCTATTCACAGTCTGAATCTCCAACTTCTAAATAAATCAACAATATTTATAATGTGCTCTATAGACTTGATAATTTAATATCAGCTCAAAAATACATCAGATTAAAGTATTTGATATATAAATAATGGTATAAAATGAGGCAAGGGAAAAAGACAAAATCTAGCATTGTAGTCCTCCCCCATTTATACACTTATAAACTTTTGAACCAAAACTCTGGTGAAAGATAACACATAAATGAGTATATAGATTACATTAAATAAGACATGTGCACTAAATTCCTCTCAGAAATAAAAGAAGACCTAAATAAATAACGAAATACAATACTTCTCATGAATTAAAAGTCTCGATAATGTTAACCTGATTCTCTCCAAATTGATCTACACATCCAAAGCAATTCCAATGAAATCTCACTGTTTTTTCCCTAAACATCAAAAAGCTAACCTTAATATTGAAAAAGTACCTATGACATAGAATAGGTCAAACAATTTTGGATAAAAAATCAACGAAAAACTTTTAAGTAGCAAAGAACTTGCACAGACATTTCTCCAAAGAAGATATATTCAGATCAGTTCAATTGAGTCACTCAGTCCTGTCTGACTCTTCGCGACCCCATGAATCGCAGCACGCCGGGCCTCCCTGTCCATCACCAACTCCTGGAGTTCACTCAGACTCACGTCCATCAAGCCAGTGATGCCATCCAGCAATCCCATCCTCTGTTGTCCCATTCTCCTCCTGCCCCCAATCCCTCCCAGCATCAGTCTTTTCCAATGATCAACTCTTCGCATGAGGTGGCCAAAGTACTGGAGTTTCAGCTTTAGCATCAGTCCTTCCAAAGAAATACCAGGGCTGATCTCCTTCAGAATGGACTGGTTGGATCTCCTTACAGTCCAAGGGACTCTCAAGAGTCTTCTCCAACACCACACTTCAAAAGCATCAATTCTTCAGTGCTCAGCCTTCTGCACAGTCCAACTCTCATATCCATACATGACCACTGGAAAAACCATAGCCTTGACTAGACAGAATTTTGTTGGCACAGTAATGTCTCTGCTTTTCAACATGCTATCTAGGTTGGTCATAACTTTTCTTCCTAGGAGTAAGCATCTTTTAATTTCATGGTTGCAGTCACCATCTGCAGTGATTATGGAGCCCCAAAAAATAAAATCTGACACTGTTTCTGCTGTTTCCCATCTATTTCCCATGAAGTGATGGGACCAGATGCCATGATCTTTGTTTTCTGAATGTTGAGCTTTAAGCCAACTTTTTCACTCTCCTCTTTCACTTTCATCAAGAGGCTTTTAGCTCCTCTTCACTTTCTGCCATAAGGGTGGTATCATCTGCATATCTGAGGTTATTGATATTTCTGCCAGCAATCTTGATTCCAGCAATCTTGATTCCAGCTTGTGCTTCATCCAATCCAGTGTTTCTTATGATGTACTCTGCATAGAAGTTAAATAAGCAGCGTGACAATATACAGCCTTGATGTACTCCTTGTCCTATTTGGAACCAGCCTGTTGTTCCATGTCAAGTTCTAACTGTTGCTTCCTGACCTGCATATAGGTTTCTCAAGAGGCAGGTCAGATAGTCTGGTATTCGCATCTCTTTCAGAATTTTCCACAGTTGATTATGATCCACACAGTCAAGGCTTTGGCGTAGTCAATAAAGCAGAAATAGATGTTTTTCTGGAACTCTCTTGCTTTTTTTGATGATCCAGTGGATTTTGGAAATTTGATCTCTGGTTCCTCTGCCTTTTCTAAAACTAGCTTGAACACCTGGAAGTTCACAGTTCACATATTGCTGAAGCCTGGCATGGAGAATTTTGAGCATTACTTTACTAGCATATGAGATGAGTGTAATTGTGCAGTAGTTTGAGCATTCTTTGGCATTGCCTTTCTTTGGGATTGGAATGAAAACTGACCTTTTCCAGTCCTGTGGCCACTGATGAGTGTTCCATATTTGCTGGCATAATGAGTGAAGCACTTTGACAGCATCATTTTTCAGGATTTGAAACAGCTCTACTGGAATTCCATTACCTCCACTAACTTTGTTCGTAGTGATGCTTTCTAAGGCCCACTTGACTTCACATTCCAGGATGTCTGACTCAAAGTGAGTGATCACACCATCGTGATTATCTGGGTCGTGAAGATCTTTTTTGTACAGTTCTTTTGTGTATTCTTGCCACCTCTTACAATATCTTCTGCTTCTGTTAGGTCCATACCATCTATCCTTTATCGAGCCCATCTTTGCATGAAGTGTTCCCTTGGTATCTCTAATTTTCTTTTCTTTTTTTTTTTTTCTTTTTTTTCTTTTTTATTTTTTTTAAATTTTAAAATCTTTAATTCTTACATGCATTCCCAGACATGTAAGAATGTGGGAGGAACCCCCCTCCCACCTCCCTCCCCATAACATCTTTCTGGGTCATCCCCATGCACCAGCCCCAAGCATGCTGCATCCTGCATCAGACATAGACTGGCGATTCAATTCACATGATAGTATACATGTTAGAATGGCATTCTCCCAAATCATCCCACCCTCTCCCTCTCCCTCTGAGTCCAAAAGTCCGTTATACACATCTGTGTCTCTTTCCCTGTCTTGCATACAGGGTCGTCATTGCCATCTTCCTAAATTCCATATATATGTGTTAGTATACTGTATTGGTGTTTTTCTTTCTGGCTTACTTCACTCTGTATAATTGGCAGCTCAACTCCAGAAAAATAAATGACCCAATCAAAAAATGGGCCAAAGAACTAAATAGACATTTCTCCAAAGAAGACATACGGATGGCTAACAAACACATGAAAAGATGCTCAACATCAGTCATTATTAGAGAAATGCAAATCAAAACCACAATGAGGTACCACTTCACACCAGTCAGAATGGCTGCGATCCAAAAATCTGCAAGCAATAAATGCTGGAGAGGGTGTGGAGAAAAGGGAACCCTCCTACACTGTTGGTGGGAATGCAAACTAGTACAGCCACTATGGAGAACAGTGTGGAGATTCCTTAAAAAATTGCAAATAGAACTACCTTATGACCCAGCAATCCCACTTCTGGGCATACACACCGAGGAAACCAGAATTGAAAGAGACACATGTACCCCAATGTTCATCGCAGCACTGTTTATAATAGCCAGGACATGGAAACAACCTAGATGTCCATCAGCAGATGAATGGATAAGAAAGCTGTGGTACATATACACAATGGAGTATTACTCAGCCGTTAAAAAGAATTCATTTGAATCTAATTTTCTTGAAGAGATCTCTAGTCTTTCCAATTCTGTTGTGTTCCTCTATTTCTTTGCGTTGATCACTGAGGAAGGCTTTCTTATCTCTCCTTGCTATTCTTTCAAACTCTGCATTCAAATGAGTATGTCTATCCTTTTCTCCTTTGCTTTTTGATTCTCTTCTTTTCACAGCTATTTGTAAGGCCTCCTCAGACAGCCATTTTGCTTTTTTGCATTTCTTTTTCATGGGCATGGTCTTGATCCCTGTCTCCTGTACAATGTCATGAACCTCCATATATAGTTCATCAGGCACTTTATCTATCAGATCTAGTCCCTTAAATCTATTTCTCACATTTACTGTATAATCATAAGGGATTTGATTTAGGTCATACCTGAATGGTCTAGTGGTTTTCCCTACTTTCTTCAATTTAAGTCTGAATTTGGCAATAAGGAGTTCATGATCTGAGCCACAGTCAGCTCCTGGTCTTTTTTTTGCTGACTGTATAGAGCTTCTATATCTTTGGCTGCAAAGAATATAATCAATCTGATTTTGATGTTGACCATCTGGTGATGTCCATGTGTAGAGTCTTCTCTTGTGTTGTTGGAAGAGGCTGTTTGCTATGACCAGTGCATTTTCTTGGCAAACTCTATTAGTTTTTCCCTGCTTCATTCCATATTCCAAGGCCAAATTTGCCTGTTACTCCAGGTGTTTCTTGACTTCCTACTTTTGCATTCCAGTCCGCTATAATGAAAAGGATATTTTTGGGGGGTGTTAGTTCCAAAAGGTCTTGTAGGTCTTCTTAGAAACATTCAACTTCAGCTTCTTCAGCATTACTGGTTGGGGCATAGACTTGGATTACCATGATACTGAATGGTTTGCCTTGGAAACGAAGAGAGATCATTCTGTCATTTTTGAGATTGCATCCAAGTACTGCATTTGGACCCTTTTGTTGACCATATTAGCTACTCCATTTCTTCTAAGGGATTTTAGAAGAAATTATACTTCTAAAATATGCCTGCAGTAGTAGATATAATGGTCATCTGAGTTAAATTCACCCATTCCAGTACATTTTAGTTCGCTGATTCCTAGAATGTCGACATTCACTCTTGCCATCTCCTGTTTGAATACTTCCAATTTGCCTTGATTCATGGACCCAACATTTCAGGTTCCAATGCAATATTGCTTTTTATAGCATCGGACCTTGCTTCTATCACCAGTCACATCCACCACTGGGTATTGTTTTTGCTTTGGCTCCATTCCTTCATTCTTTCTGGAGTTATTTCTCCACTGATTTCCAGTAGCATATTGGGCATCCACTGACCTGGGGAGTTCCTCTTTCAGTGTCCTATCTTTTTGCCTTTTCATACTGTTCATGGGGTTCTCAAGGCAAGAATACTGAAGTGGTTTGCCATTCCCTTCTCCAGTGGACCAGACAGAGCGCAGATGGCTGCGACGGTGCACAGAGCGTGGCCACGAGGAGCTACCCCACGTCCGAGGCCAGGGGCGGCGGCCAGGAGGAGCAACCCCATGTCCAAGGAGTGGTGACTGCATATGCGCAGGAGGGCCTAGAGGAGCTATTCCACGTTCAAGGTCGGGGGGGCAGTGGTGAGGAGATAACCCCTCTTCCAAGGTAAGGCGCAGTGGCCACGCTTTGCTGGAGCAGCGATGAAGAGATATGTCCATGGTAAGAGAAACCCAAGCAAGATGGTAGGTGTTGCAAGAGGGCATCAGAGGGCAGACACACTGAAACCATAATCACAGAAAACTAGTCAATCTACCCACGCTAGGACAACAGCCTTGTCTAACTCAATGAAACTAAGCCATGCCCATGGGGCCACCCAAGACGGGCGGGTCATGGTGGAGAGGTCTGACAGAATGTGGTCCACTGGAGAAGGGAATGAAGATATATTAGTGGCCAGTAAACACATAAAAGGGTGCTCAACATGACTAATCATTCAGTTCAGTTCAGTTCATTTCAGTCACTCAGTTGTGTTTGACTTTTTGTGACCGCATAGACTGCAACACTTCAGGCCTCCCTGTCCATCACCAACTCCTGGAGTTTACCCACACTCATGTACATTGAGTCACTGATGCCATTCAACCATCTCATCCTCTGTCATCCCCTTCTCCTCCTGCCCTCATTCCTTTCCAGCATCAGGGTCTTTTTAAATGATTCAGCTCTTCTCATCAGCAGGCCAAAGTATTGGAGTTTCAGCTTCAACATCAGTCCTTCCAATGAACACCCAGGACTGATCTCCTTTAGGATGGACTAGTTGGATCTCCTTGCAGTCCAAATGACTCTCAAGAGTCTTCTCCAACACCACAGTTCAAAAGCATCAATTCTTCAGCACTCAGCTTTCTTTATGGTCCAACTCTCACATCCATACATGACTACTGGAAAAACCATAGCCTTGACTAGATGGACCTTTGTTGGCAAAGAAATGTCTCTGCTTTTTAATATGCTTTCTAGGTTGGTCATAACTTTTCTTCCAATGAGTAACCGTCTTTTAATTTCATGGCTGCAGTCACCATCTGCAGTGAATTTAGAGCCACCCAAAATAAAGTCAGTCACTATTTCCACTGTTTCCACATCTATTTACCATGAAGTGATGAGACTAGATGCCATGATCTTAGTTTTCTGAATGTTGAGCTTTAAGCCAACTTTTCACTCTGCTCTTTCTCATCAAGAGGCTCTTTAGTTCTTTGTCACTTTCTGCCATAAGGGTGGTGTCATCTGCATATCTGAGGTTATTGATTTTTCTCCTGGAAATCTTGATCCAGCTTATGCTTCATTCAGCATGATATACACTGCACAGAAGTTAAATAAGCAGGGTGACAATATACAGCCTTGACATACTCCTTTTCCTATTTGGAACCAGTCTGTTGTTCCATGTCCAGTTCTAACTGTTGCTTCCTGACCTGCATACAGATTTCTCAGGAGGCAGATCAGGTGGTCTGGTATTCCCATCTCTTTCAGAATTTTCCATAGTTTCTTGTGATCCACATAGTCAAAGGCTTTGGCATAGTCAATAAAGTAGAAATAGATGTTTTTCTGGAATTCTCTTGCTTTTCCATGATCCAGTGGATGTTGGCAATTTGATCTCTGGTTCCTCTGCCTTTTCTAAGGCAGCTTGAATAGCTTGAACATCTGGAAGTTCACGGTTCACGTATTGTTGAAGCCTGGCTTGGAGAATTTTGAGCATTACTTTACTAGCGTGTGAGATGAATGCAATTGTGCAGTAGTTTGAGCATTCTTTGACATTGCCTTTCTTTGGGATTGGAATGAAAACTGACCTTTTCCAGGCCTGTGGCCACTGCTGAGTGTTCCATATTTGCTGGCATAATGAGTGAAGCACTTTCACAGCATCATCTTTCAGGATTTGAAATAGCTCAACTGGAATTCCATCACCTCCACTAGCTTTGTTCATAGTGAAGCTTCCTAAGACCCACTTGACTTTGCATTCCAGGATGTCTGGTTCTAGGTGAATGATCACACCATTGTGATTATCTGGGTCATGAAGATCTTTTTGTACAGCCCTCTATGTATTCTTGCCACCTCTTCTTAATATCTTCTGCTTCTGTTAGGTCCATACAATTTCTGTCCTTTATTGAGCCCATCTTTGCATGACATGTTCGCTTGGTATCTCTCATTCTTGAAGAGATCTCTAGTCTTTCCCATTCTGTTCTTTTCCTCTATTTCTTTGCATTGATGGCTGAGGAAGCCTTTATTATGTCTCCTCGCTATTCTTTGGAACTCTGCATTCAAATGAGTATGTCTTTCCTTTGTCCTTTGATTTTTACTTCTTTTCTTTTCAGTTATTTGAAGTCCTCCTTAGAGAGCCATTTTGCTTTTTTGCATTTCTTTTCCATGGGGATGGTCTTGATCCCGGTCTCCTGCACCATGTCTTGAACTTCTGTTCATAGTTCATCAGGCACTCTGTCTATTAGATCTAGTCCCTTAAATCTATTTCTCACTTCCACTGTATAATCATAAGGGATTTTATTTAGGTCATATCTGAATGGTCTAGTGGTTTTCCCTACTTTCTACAATTTAAGTCTGAATTTGGCAATAAGGAGTTCATGATCTGAGCCACAGTCAGCTCCAGGTCTTGCTTTTGCTGACTATATAGAGCTTCTCCATCTTTAGCTGCAAAGAATGCAATCAATCTGATTTAGGTGTTGGCCATCTGGTGATGTCCATGTGTAGAGTCTTCTCTGGTGTTGTTGGAAGAGGGTGTTTGCTATGATTGGTGTGTTCTCTTGGCAAAACTCTATCAGCCTTTGTCCTGATTCATTCTGTACTCCAAGGCCAAATTTGCCTGTTATTCCCATTTTTTCTTCGCTTCTTACTTCTGCATTCCAGTCCTCTATAATGAAAAGGACATCTTTTTAGTTGTGTTAGTTCTAAAAGTTCTTGTAGGCTTTCACAGAACCGTTCAACTTCAGCTTCTTCAGTATTACTGGTTGGGGCATAGACTTGGATTACCATGATATTGAATGGTTTGCCTTGGAAACAAACAGAGGTCATTCTGTCATTTTTGAGATTGCATCCAAGTACTGCATTTTGGACTCTTTTGTTGACTGTGATGACTACTCCATTACTTCTAAGGGATTCTTGCCCACAGTAGTAGATATAATGGTCATTTGAGTTAAATTCACCCATTTTAGTCCATTTTAGTTCGCTGATTCCTAAAATGTCAACATTCACTCTTGCCATCTCCTATTTAACCACTTCCAATTTGCCTTGATTCATGGACCCAACATTCCAGGTTCCTATGTAACATCGGTCTTTACAGCCATCAGACCTTGCTTCTATCACCAGTCACATCCACAACTGGGTGTTGTTTTTGCTTTGGCTCTGTCTCTTCATTCTTTCTGGAGTTGTTTTTCCACTGATCTCCAGTAGCATATTGGGCACTTACCAACCTGGAGACTTCATTTTTCAGTGTCCTATCTTTTTGCCTGTTCATACTGTTCATGGGGTTCTCAAGGCAAGAATACTGAAGTGGTTTGCCATTCCCTGCTCCAGTAACCACATTTTGTCAGAACTCTCTACCATGACCCTACATGGCATGGCTTATAGTTTCATTGAGTTAGACAAGGCTGTGATCCATGTGATTAGATTGGTTAGTTTTCTGTGATTGTGGTTTTCTTTGTGTCTTCCCTCTGATGAATAAGGATAAGAGGCTTATGGAAGCTTCCTGATGGGAAGGACTGAGGGCAAAACTGGGTCTTGTTCTCATCTGCAGGGCCATGCAGAGTAAATCTTTAATCCAATTTTCTGTTGATGGGTGGAGCTGTGTTCCCTCCCTGCTATTTCAGTTCAGTTGCTCAGTCCTGTCTGACTCTTTGTGATCCCATGAATTGCAGCACGCCAGGCCTCTCTGTCCATCACTAACTCCCGAAGTTCACTCAAACTCCGGTGCATCTAGTCGGTGATGCCATCCATCCATCTCATCCTCTGTTATCCCCTTCTCCTCCTGCTCCCAATTCCTCCCAGAATCAGGGTCTTTTCCAATGAGTCAACTCTTCTCATGAGGTGGCCAAAGTATTGGAGTTTCAGCTTTAGCATCAGTCCTTCCAATGAACACCCAGGACCAGTCTCCTTTAGGATGGACTGGCTGAATCTCCTTGCAGTCCAAGGGACTCTCAAGAGTCTTCTCCAGCACCACAGTTCAAAAGCATCAATTCTTCGGCGCTCAGCTTTCTTCACATTCCAACTCTCACATCCATGCGTGACCACTGGAAAACCATAGCCTTGACTAGACGGACCTTTGTTGGCAAACAGGCAAAAAAAGAGTCTAAAATGCAGAACTTGGATGCAGTCTCAAAAATGACAGAATGACTTCTGTTCGTTTCCAAGGCAAACCATTCAGTATCATGGTAATCCAAGTCTATGCCTCAACCAGCAATACTGAAGAAGCTGAAGTTGAACGGTTCTATGAAGACCTACAAGACCTTTTAGAACTAACACACCAAAAAGGATGTCCTTTTCATTATAGGGGACTGGAATGCAGAAGTAAGAAGTGAAGAAAAACCTAGAGTAACAGGCAAATTTGGCCTTGGAATATGAAATGAAGCAGGGCAAAGGCTAATAGAGTTCTGCCAAGAGAATGCACTGGTCATAGCAAACACCCTCTTCCAACAACACAAGAGAAGACTCTACACATGGACATCACCAGATGGCCAACAGCTAAATCAGATTGCTTATAATCTTTGCAGCCAAAGATGGAGAAGCTCTATACAGTCAGCAAAAATAAGACCGGGAGCTGACTGTGGCTCACATCATGAATTCCTTATTGCCAAATTCAGACTGAAACTGAAGAAAGTGGAGAAAACCACTAGACCATTCATATATGACCTAAATCAAATCCCTTATGATTATACAGTGGAAGTGAGAAATAGATTTAAGGGACTAGATCTGATAGAGTGCCTGATGTACTATAGACGGAGGTCCATGACATTATACAGGAGACTGGGATCAAGACCATCCCCATGGAAAAGAAATGCAAAAAACAAAATGGCTGTCTGGGGAGGCCTTACAAATAGCTGTGAAAAGAAGAGAATCAAAAATAAAGGAGAAAAGGATAGACATACTCATCTGAATGCAGAGTTGGAAAGAATAGCGAGGAGAGATAAGAAAGCCTTCCTCAGTGATCAATGCAAAGAAATAGAGGAAAACAACAGAATGGGAAAGATTAGAGATCTCTTCAAGAAAATTAGAGATACCAAGCGAACATTTCATGCAAAGATGGGCTCGATGAAGGACAGAAATGGTATGGACCTAACAGAAGCAGAAGATAATAAGAAGAGGTGGAAAGAAACACAGAACTGTACAAAAAAGATCTTCATGACTCAGATAATCATGATGGTGTGGTCACTCACCTAGAGCCAGACATCCTGGAATGTGAAGTCCAGTGGGCCTTAGAAAGCATCACTACAAACGCAGCTAGTGGAGGTGATGGAATTCTATTTGAGCTATTTCAAATCCTGAAAGATTATGCTGTGAAAGTGCTGCACTCAGTATACCAGCAAATTTGGAAAGCTCAGCAGTGGCCACAGGACTGGAAAAGGTCAGTTTTAATTCCAATCGCTGCTATTTACCTGGGGCCAAACTATGTCGGAGGTAATGAAGAGAATGGCAACATCCTTCAATGATCCCATGCATGTACTGCAACACTCATTTCCCCCAGCCCTGCAGCAGGCCACCACCAACCCACGCCTCCACTGGAGACTCCTGGACATTCACAGGCAAGTCTGGGTCAGTCTCTTGTGGGGTCACTGCTCCTTTCTCCTGGGTCCTTGTGCACAAGGTTCTGTTTATGCCCTCCAAGAGTCTATTTCCAAGTCCTGTGTAAGTTCTGGCAGCTCTGTGGTGGGGTTAATGGAGATCTCCTCCAAGAGGGCTTACGCCATACCCAAGTCTGCTGCACCCAGAGCCCTTGTCCCTGTGGCAGTCCACTGCTGACTTATACCCCCACAGCAGATGTTTAAACACAATTCTGTCTCAGTCTCCGTGGGGTCCCTGGTCCTGGTGCACACAAGGTTTGTTTGAGTCCTCTTAGCATCTCTGGCAGAAATGGGGTTTGATTCTAAATGCGACTTCGCCTCTCCTACCGTCTTGCTGGGTCTTCTCCTTTGCCCTTGTACGTGGGGTATCTCCTCTCAGCTGCTTGCTGCTCCAGTGCTGCACAGCCTGATCATTAGGGAAATGCAAATCAAAACTACAATTAGATACCATCTTACACCCATTATGATGGCTACTATCAAAAAAGAATGACAAGAACAAGTGAAGATGTGGAGAAATTGGAACTGTTGTGGGATGGAAAATTATACAGCCATCGTGAAAAATAATATGGCGTTGTTTCAAAAAAGTAGATTTACCATGTGCTGTGCTGTGCTTTGTAATTCCATTGACTGCAGCCTGCCAGGCTCCTCTGTCTATGGGGATTCTCCAGACAAGAATACTGGAGTGGGTTGTCATATGATCCAGCAATTCCACTTTGGAGTATACATTTGAAAGAATTGAAAACAGGGTCTAAAAGAGGTATTTGTATACCTGTATTCACAGTATCATTAGTCACAATAGCTAAAGTGTGGAAACAATCCAAGTATCCATGGATGAATAGATAAGTAAAATGTGGCATATATATTCAATGAAATCTTGTTGTTTAGTCATGAAGTAATGTCTGACTCTTTTGCAACCCCATGGACTGTAGCTTGCTAGGCTCATCTGTCCATGGGATTTCCCAGGCAAGAATGCTAGAGTGGGTCGCCCTGCCCTCCTCCAGGGAATCTTCTTGACCCAGGGATGGAACCCACACCTCCTGCATTGGCAGACAGATTCTTTACCACTGCACCACCCAGGAAGCACCAATGAAGTCTTATTCAGCCTTAAAAAAAAAACAAACTTTAGCATGCTACAACAGGGATGAATCTTACACTAAGTGAAATAAGCCAGTTTCAAAAAGATGAGTATTGTAGTATTTCCTTTTATGAGGTACTTACAGAAGTCAATCATAGATACAGAAAATAGGATAGTGATTTTCAGTGGTTGGGGATACAGGGAAATATAGTTATTGTTGGATGGATACAGAATTTTCGTCTTAAAAGATTAAAATGTTTCTGGAAATGGATGGTGATGATGGTTTCACAACAATATGAATGTAATTAATGCCACCGAAGTGTACACTGAAGTGATTAAAATAGTAAATTTTATATGTATTTTACCACAATAAAAAATGGGAGGAAAATCAGTCAGTGCAATTCACCGTATTAACAGTCTAGAGAAGAAAATCATATGATCATCTCAATAAATGTGCGAAAAGCAGTGTGTTTAAAACTCTTAGCAGACTAGGAACGGAAAAAGCTTCTTCGATTTTGGTTAAAGGGCATATACCAAAAATCCTACAGCTAATATCACTTGTAATGGTGAAAAATTGCATGCTTTCTGTCTAAGACTGTGAAAAAGCAAGGGTGGCTGTCTTCACCATTTGTATTCAACTTATACTAGAGGATACTAGAAAGTCCCTTGGGTAGCAATTAAAAGAATAATGTATTACTATAAGCAAATAGAAGAAAATAATAATTATTAAAAATATTTGTTTGATCTCAAAGAAAGGCAGAACTAAGAGAAGCTTATCTCTGGATGGGAGTGGAAACAGAGGTTAGTAACAGGGGTTAGATAATAAGCAAATGTTCTGTTGTTTGTTCTTTGTTTTAAAACGAGAAGACACTAAAGCTTGCTTTCATACTGGTGATAAAAAGGCAATATTTAAAAAAGGGGTTAATATAATGAGAAGGGGAAACTAAAATAAAAAGTTCTTTGAGCAAATGGGAGGATATGCAATCTAGTGATTAAGAAGAATTAGTATTTGATAGTGAGAAAGGCTCTTCCTCAGAGCCCACTTACTCTTTAGCAGAGTAGGAAGAGTTTTAGTGGCTTACAAATGGTTTTATGGTGGTGGTGATTTAGTCACTAAATTGTGTCCAACTTTTTTGCAACCCCAAGAACTGCGGAGTTGGCCAGGCTCCCCTGACCATGGGGTTTCCCAAGCAAGAATACTGGAGAGGGTTGTTACTTCCTTCTCAAGGGACAAATGATTTTAAGGGTCCACAGAAATATTTTCATGAATTTTAAAGTCAGAAAGTCATAATGTCTTGCTCTTCCTTCATCGAATCCCAAGGAAACTAGTATGAAAGCAGATCCAGGATTGTTGGCAGATTTAGTGGTGGAATAAGAGAAAACACTCATATGATCACTTTTATATTCTCTCTATAATATGAGCTTATTTGGAGGTGGAAATGTCTTGGTACCTTAGCAGAGATTGAATGAATTAGAAAAGTAAGAAAATATTTACAGTAGACATTTCTGAAAATAGTGAGTATAAAAGGGAAATACAGAATGTTGAATAGGGTTGGGTACTCATTTGAAATCAGAGATCATGCATATGAACAGTAAGGCCATTCTTGCTAGGCTGTGTGATTTACCCCTAAAAAAAAATAAGTTACATTCATGTAGTCCTTGTGTGCTGGTCAGTTGCCAATCAAGAAAAGAAGAGAAAAGAGAAAAAAGGAAATTTCTTGTTCTCTCCTTTTGCTTGGTATCTCTCTCTCTCACTTAAATATACCCCCTTAAATGACAAAAGAGGATTTACTTTAAACTTTAGTATAATTTGAAACATTTATATTTAACATTTCTCAAAGACACAAAATAGAGAAAATGTGGTTCCATAACTGGTTTATAGAATCATAAAGGTTTTGGGTTTGGGAAGACAGACAAAACCCTAGCTACTCACAGCTGTACAATATAGAACAAGATGCTTAACCCTTCTGGTCTTTACGTTTTTTTAACTGTGAAAAGAAAAAATAAATTCTATAATGGTTTTGATGAAGATTTATTGATGTTAAGTACAAAGAACAATTTACTGCAGTGTATGTATATAACTGTTACATTATTAGCTGAAGGAAAAACTCCCATTAGTGAAAGTTATTAATAAAAATGAAAACATAATCAAATCTTCATATATTATCAAAGTTCTTAACGTGATCTCAAAACTGAGCAGAAAGATACACACAGCTCTTTAAAAAAAAATGATGTCCTTGGGAAATCCTCCATTCATTCTTTCACGCTATTATTAATTAATTTATTGCACAAATATTTACCTAACATATGTTCTATGCCCAGCACTTCCTGAGTGTTTGGCTATAGTGGTAAATCAGGCTTCTGAAACCCTTTAATCTTGGCACTTTTTAACTTGGCGCTAAGTGTAATTCCACATGACTCAAAGTTTCACATACAGAGAACAAGTAATCAACCCAGCTTCAGTTCTCAGTTCTGCTCTTTCATTAGGAAACTATCTTGGTTATTCTGAAGACAGATAACTGCTAATTTACATTGACTTTTCTGTATGACTTGTTTTTCTCTCTAATAGAATCTGCCATTTACCTGATAATTTTAAAAAAATAAGCCCTACTTTCTGATTCTATGGCCCTTCCTAGGATGGGCATATGATATACACATTCCTCAGCCAAGTTGATCCCAGATAGCAACGTACCTGTGCTGTCTCACCCTGCACTAAGTTATAATTCAATGTTATGAACTAAGCGGTTATCAAAAGCTGATACAAGAAATGACCATTTTTAAAATGTTACTCCATTTTCTGTAAAGCGTGTGTTGAAGACATTATCCATCATTGTTACTCAACATCCGCATAATAAATTTCATCTGGAATACAGGGACAGGACAGTATTTGTCTCACTAGATAAACTTTTATGTTTTCTGTAATCTCACAAAAGTAGTATAGCACAGCAGTTAAGATGATGGCTTTGGAGTCAGATAGCTTTGGATTTGAGGCCTACTCTGAACTTTTTCTGACAAGGGAAATTAAGTTTTTAAGTCTTGGTTTTCCCATTTGTACAAAGGAGATCCTGGATTTTATTAGAATCAGTGAGATAATACATGTAATGTACTTTACAACATCTTGTATGTAGTAAACACTCAGTTAACAGCATCTTCATGTTTAGTATGTGAAATGTATAATGCTACACTTTTTCTCTCCTACCTTAATCTGCATATCTTGCTTTTCTACTAAATTGCCACAATAACATTGCCCAGGTTATCTGCTACAATAATTTTTCTCATTCTTTCTTCAAAGTTTTTTCAATGATGCTTCATTTATATGTCTTTCTAAACCTATTCAATATGATAGATGCCTTAAAAATTTTTTAGATACATGTCTGTTAATATATCTAAAGAACAGAAAACACACACAGAGATTTTATTTTATAGAAAAAATAAATAATAAAAAGGATCTCAAATAAATGAAAAACTGTTTTATCCATAAATAAATGATGCCCCTCATCCAAGGTAAGGAGCAATGGCTGTGCTTTGCTGGAGCAGCCGTGAAGAGATACCCCACGCCCAAGGTAAGAGAAACCCAAGTAAGATGGTAAGTGTTGCATGAGGGCATCAGAGGGCAGACACACTGAAACCATACTCACAGAAAACTAGTCAATCTAATCACATTAGGACCACAGCTTTGTCTAACTCAATGAAACCAAGCCATGCCTGCTGGACAACCCAAGATGGGTGGGTCATGGTGGAAAGGTCTGACAGAATGTGGTCCACTGGAGAAGGGAATGTCAAACCACTTCAGTATTCTTGCCTTGAGAACCCCATGAACAGTATGAAAAGGCAAAATGATAGGATACCAAAAGAGGAACTCCCCAGGTCATTAGGTGCCCAATATGCTACTGAAAATCTGTGGAGAAATAACTCCGAAAGAATGAAGGGATGGAGCCAAAGCAAAAACAACACCCAGTTGTGGATGTGACTGGTGATAGAAGCAAGATCCGATGCTGTAAAGAACAATATTCAATAGGAACCTGAATGTCAGGTCCATGAATCAAGGCAAATTGGAAGTGGTCAAACAAGATATGGTAAGGATGAACATCAACATTCTAGGAATCAGTGAACTAAAATGGACTGGAATGGGTGAATTTCACTCAGATGACCATTATATCTACTACTGCAGGCAGGAATCCCTCAGAAGAAATGGACTAGCCATCATGGTCAAAAAAAGAGTCCAAAATGCAGTACTTGGATGCAATCTCAAAAACGACAGAAAGATCTCTGTTCGTCTCCAAGGCAAACCATTCAATATCACAGTAATCCAAGTCTATGCCCCAACCACTAACACTGAAGAAGCTGAAGTTGAATGGTTTTATGAAGACCTACAGGACTTTTTAGAACTAACACCCAAAAAAGATGTCCTTTACATTATAGGGGACTGCAATGCAAAAGTAGGAAGTCAGGAAACACCTGGAGTAACAGGCAAATTTGGCCTTGGAATGCGGAATGAAGCAAGGCAAACTAATAGAGTTTTGCCAAGAAAATGCACTGGTCATAGCAAACACCCTCTTCCAACAACACAAAACAAGTCTCTACACATGGACATCACCAGATGGTCAACACCGAAATCAGATTGATTATATCCTTTGCAGCCAAAGATGGAGAAGCTATATACAGTCAACAAAAACAAGACCAGGAGCTGAGTGTGGCTCAGATCATGAACTCCTTATTACCAAATTCAGACTCAAATTGAAGAAAGTAGGGAAAACCGCTAGACCATTCAGGTATGATGTAAATCAAATCCCTTATGATTATACATTGGAAGTGAGAAATAGATTTAAGGGCCTAGATCTGATAGACAGAGTGCCTGATGAACTATGGAATGAGGTTCATGACATTGTACAGGAGACAGGGCTCAAGACCATCCCCATGGAAAAGAAATGCAAAAAAGCAAAATGGCTGCCTGGGGGGGCCTTACAAATAGCTGCGAAAAGAAGAGAGGTGAAAAGCAAAGGCAAAAAGCAAAGGAGAAGAGGAAAGATAAAAGCATCTGAATGCAGAGTTCCAAAGAATAGCAAGAACAGATAAGAAAGCCTTCTTTAGTGATCAATAAAAAGAAATAGAGGAAAAGAACAGAATGGGAAAGACTAGAGATCTCTTCAAGAAAATTAGAGATACCAAGGGAACATTTCATTCAAAGACGGGCTCAATAAAGGACAGAAATGGTATGGACCTAACAGAAGCAGAAGATATTAAGAAGAGGTGGCAAGAATACACAGAAGAACTGTACAAAAAAGATCTTCATGACCCAGATAATCACGATGGTGTGTTCACTCACCTAGATCCAGACATCCAGAATGTTAAGTCAAGTGGGCCTTAGAAAGCATCACTACGAACAAAGCTAGTGGAAGTGAGGGAATTCCAGTTGAGCTGTTTCAAATCCTGAAAGATGATGCTGTGAAAGTGCTGCACTCAATATGCCAGCAAATATGGAAAACTCAGCAGTGGCCACAGGACTGGAAAAGGTCAGTTTTCATTCCAATTCCAAAGAAAGGCAATGCCAAAGAATGCTCAAACTACTGCACTATTGCACTCATCTCACATGCTAGTAAAGTAATGCTCAGAATGCTTCCAGCCAGGCTTCAGCAATACATGAACAGTGAACTCCCTGATGTTCAAGCTGGTTTTAGAAAAGGTAGAGGAACCAGAGATCAAATTGCCAACATCCGCTGGATCATGGAAAAAGCAAGAGAGTTCCATAAAAAACATCTACTTCTGCTTTATTGACTATACCAAAGCTTTGACTGTGTGGATCACAATCAACTGTGGAAAATTCTGAAAGAGATGGGAATACCAGAGCACCTGACCTGCCTCTTGAGAAATCTGTATGCAGGTCAGGAAGCAACAGTTAGAACTGGACATGGAACAACAGACTGGTTCCAAATAGGAAAAGGAGTACATCAACGCTGTATATTGTCACCCTGCTTATTTAACTTCTATGCAGAGTACATCATGAGAAATGCTGGATTGGAAGAAACACAAGCTGGAATCAAGATTGCCAGGAGAAATATCAATAACCTCAGATATGCAGATGACACCACTCTTATGGCAGAAAGTGAAGAGGAACTAAAAAGCCCCCTGATGAAAGTGAAAGAGGAGAGTGAAAAAGTTGGCTTAAAGCTCAACATTCAGAAAACGAAGATCATGGCATCCGGTCCCATCACTTCATGGCAAATAGATGGCGAAACAGTGGAAACAGTGGCTGACTTTATTTTGGGGGGCTCCAAAATCACTGCAGATGATAACTGCAGCCATGAAATTAAAAGACGCTTACTCCTTGGAAGAAAAGTTATGACCAACCTAGATAGCATATTCAAAAGTAGAGACATTACCTGCCGACTAAGGTCCATCTAGTCAAGGCTATGGTTTTTCCTGTGGTCATGTATGGATGTGAGAGTTGGACTGTGAAGAAGGCTGAGCGTGGAAGAATTGATGCTTTTGAACTGTGGTGTTTGAGAAGACTCTTGAGAGTCCCTTGGACTGCAAGGAGATCCAACCAGTCCATTCTGAAGGAGATCAGCCCTGGGATTTCTTTTGGAAGGACTGATGCTAAAGCTGAAACTCCAGTACTTTGGCCACATCATGCGAAGAGTTGACTCATTGGGAAAGACTCTGATGCTGGGTAGGATTGGGGTCAGGAGGAGAAGGGGACGACCCAGGATGAGATGGCTTGATGGCATCATGGACTTGATGGACGTGAGTCTGAGTGAATTCCAGCAGATGGTGATGGACAGGGAGGCCTGGCGTGCTGCAATTCATGGGGTCACAAAGAGTCGGACACGACTGAGCGACTGAATTGAACTGAACTGCAATTATGTTCAAAGCAAAATAATATTATATTCTTACCTGTGTGTATGTGCATATATACACCTGTAGGTATGCACGTGTGTGTGTGTTTGTATATGTGTGTGTGTGTGCATGTGTGTGTGTGTGTATGTGTGTGTATGTATATGCTCAGTAGTCCACCAGACTCCTCTGTCTATGGAATTTTCCAGACAAGAATACTGAAGTGGGTTGCCATTTCCTACTCCAGGGGATCTTCCTTACCCAGGGATTGAACCCACATCTCCTGCAACTTCTGCATTGGTAGGCAGATTCTTTACCATTGAGCCACTTGGGAAGCCATTTGGATGTCATTTTTGCAAAAGGTCTATTTAAAAGGTCTATTTTGTTATCATCAAGAAGACAATACCTAGTAAGTATCGGTGAAGACGTGGATAAAAGGGAACCATTGTACACTTCTGGTAGGATTTAAATTGCTTCAGTCACTATGGAAACAAGACAGAGGTTCCTCAAAAAATTAAAACTAGAACTACCACATGATCCAGCAATTCTACACCGAAGTATACATTGAAAGGAAATGAAAACAAAATATCAAAGAGATATATGCACTCCCATGTTTACTGCTGCATTATTCACAATATACAAGACATGGAAACAACCTAATTGCCTGTCAACAGATGAGTGGATAAAGATGATATGGTATGTGCATACAGGGAAATGGTATTCAGGCGTGAGGAAGAAGGAAATCCTGCCAATTGCCACAACATAGACGGAGCTTGAGTGGGTGGAACATATGATGGGTGAGGTAGATCACACAAAGAAAGATAAATACTATATGATAGCACTTTTATGCAGAATCTAAATAAAACAAAAAATAAATCTGAAAAAACTCATAAAAAAAAATAAGAGTAAAATGGTGGCTACCAGGGGCTGGGTGGTGGTAGGGGTGTAAGGGAGAAATTATTTAAGGGTACAAACTTATAGCTAAGAGACAAGTCCTAGAGATCTAGTGTGTCACATAGTGAATACAGATAACAATATTGTATTATAACCATAAAACTTGTTAAGAGACTAGATATTAATTATCCCCACCACAAAAAAGAAATGATAATTATGTGATGTGATGAAGGTGCTAACCATAACTACAACAGCAATCATATTACAAGATATAAATATATCAAATAAACATGGTTTATACCTTAATTATGTCAAATATACTTCAATTAAAATAAAGCAAATACAAAAAAATTTTAAATGTCAATTTCAATGGCAGTAAAATATGCAAACCAGAGATATACTTTTTAAACTGTCAAATTGAGAAAAGTTTTACAACTGTTTACATTTGGTATGTGTGCTAAAATAGATATCCTTACATATTGCTAAAATTTTACTGCTAAAAGTTTAAATTGTTAAAACTTATCTGGAAGGAAATCCATTACAAAGTATCAACAATTTTTCAAATATCCTATCTTTAACCCTTGCTATTCTTTGGAACTCTGGATACAGATGCTTATATCTTTCCTTTTCTCCTTGGCTTTTTTGATTTTCTTCTTTGCACAGCTATTTGTAAGGCCTCCTCAGACAGCCATTTTGCTTTTTTGCATTTCTTTCCATGGGGATGGTCTTGATCCCTGTCTCCTGTACAATGTCATGAACCTCCGTCCATGGTTCATCAGGCACTCTATTATTTCTCACTTTTACTGTAAAATCATAAGGGATTCAATTTAGGTCATACCTGAATGGTCTAATGGTTTTCCCTACTTTCTTCAATTTAAGTCTGAATTTGGCAATAAGGAGTTCATGATCTGAGCCACACTCAGCTCCTGGTCTTGTTTTTGCTGCCTGTATAGAGCTTCTCCATCTTTGGCTGCAAAGAATACAATCAATCTGATTTTGGTGTTGACCGTCTGGTGATGTCCATGTGTAGAGTCTTCTCTTGTGTTGTTGGAAGAGGGTGTTTGCTATGACCAGCGCATTCTCGTGGCAAAACTCTGTTAGCCTTTGCCCTTCATTCTGTACTCCAAGGCCAAATTTGCCCAGGTATTTCTTGACTTCCTACTTTTGCATTCCAGTTCCCTATAATGAAAAGGACATCTTTTTGGGGTGTTAGTTCTAAGGGGTCTTGTAGGTCTTCATAGAACCGTCCAACTTCAGCTTCTTCAGTGTTACTGGTTGGGGTGTAGGCTTGGATTACCATGATATTGAATAGTTTGCCTTGGAAACGAAGAGAGATCATTCTGTCATTTTTGAGATTGCATCCAAGTACTGCATTTTGGACTCTTTGTTGACCATGATGACTACTCCATTTCTTCTAAGGGATTCCTGCCCACAGTAGTAGATATAATGGTCATCTGAGTGAAATTCACCCATTCCAGTACATTTTAGTTCGCTGATTCCTAGAATATCGACATTCACTCTTGCTATCTCCTGTTTGACCACTTCCAGTTTGCCTTGATTCATGGACCTAACATTCCAGGTTCCAATGCAATATTGTTCTTTACAGCATTGGACCTTGCTTCTATCACCCGTCACATCCACAACTGGGTATTGTTTTGCTTTGGCTACTTCCCTTCATTCTTTCTGAAGTTATTTCTCCACTGATCCCCAGTAGCATATTGGGCACTTACCAACCTGGGGAGTTCCTCTTTTGGTATCCTATCATTTTGCCTTTTCATACTGTTCATGGGGTTCTCATGCCATTCCCTTTTCCATTGAACCACATTCTGCCTTCCTCAGTGATCAATGCAAAGAAATTGAGGAAAAGAACAGAATGGGAAAGACTAGAGATCTCTTCAAGAAAATTAGAGATACCAAGGGAATATTTCATGCAAAGATGGGCTCGATAAAGGACAGAAATGGTATGACCTAACAGAAGCAGAAAGTATTAAGAAGAGGTGGCAAGAATACACAGAAAAACTGTACAAAAAATATCTTCACGACTCAGATAATCATGATGGTGTGATCACTCACCTAGAGCCATCCTGGAATGTGAAGTCAAGTGGGCCTTAGGAAGCATCACTATGAACAAAGCTAGTGGAGGTGATGGAATTCCAATTGAGCTATTTCAAATCCTGAAAGATGATGCTGTGAAAGTTCTTCACTCATTATGCCAGCAAATATGTAACACTCAGCAGTGGCCACAGGATTGGAAAAGGTCAGTTTTCATTCCAGTTCCAGAGAAAGGCAATGCAAAAGAATGCTCAAACTACCACACAATTGCACTCATCTCACACGCTAGTAAAGTAATGCTCAAAGTTCTCCAAGCCAGGCTTCAGTATTATGTGAATCATGAACTTCCAGATGTTCAAGCTGGTTTTAGAAAAGGTAGAGGATCCAGAGATCAAATTGCCAACATCCGCTGGATCATGGAAAAAGCAAGAGAATTCCAGAAAACCATTGATTTCTGCTTTATTGACTATGCAAAAGCCTTTGACTGTGTGGATCACAAGAATCTGTGGAAGATTCTGAAAGAGACGGGAATACCAGACCACCTAACCTGCCTCTTAAGAAATCTGTATGCAGGTCAGGAAGCAACAGTTAGAACTGGACATGGAACAACAGACTGGTTCCACATAGGAAAAGGAGTACGTCAAGGCTGTATATTGTCACCCTGCTTATTTAACTTATATGAAGAGTACATCATGAGAAACACTGGGCTGGAAGATGCACAAGCTGGAATCAAGATTGCCAGGAGAAATATCAATAACCTCAGAAATGCAGATGACACCACCCTGATGGCAGAAAGTGAAGAGGAACTAAAAGCCTCTTGATGAAAGTGAAAGAGGAAAGCGAAAAAGTTGGCTTAAAGCTCCACATTCAGAAAATGAAGATCATGGCATCTGGTCCCATCATTTCATGGGAAATAGATGGGGAAACAGTGGAAACAGTGTCAGACTTTATTTTTTGGGGCTCCAAAATCACTGCATGTGGTGACTGCAGCCATGAAATTAAAAGATGCTTACTCCTTGGAAGAAAAGTTATGACCAAACTAGACAGCATATTAAACAGCAGAGACATTTGCCAAGAAAGGTCCATCTAGTCAAGGCTATGGTTTTTCCAGTAGTCATGTATGGATGTGAGAGTTGGACTGTGAAGAAGGCTGAGTGCCAAAGAATTGATGCTTTTGAACTGTGGTGTTGGAGAAGACTGTTGAGACTCCCTTGGACTGCAAGGAGATCCAACCAGTCCATTCTGAAGGAGATCAGCCCTGGGTGTTCATTGGAAGGACTGATGTTGAAGCTGAAACTCCAATACTTTGGCCATCTCATGCGATGAGTTGATTCACTGGAAAAGTCCCTGATGCTGGGAGGGACTGGGCGCAGGAGGAGAAAGAGACTACCCAGGATGAGATGCCTGGATGTCATCACTGGCTCGATGCACATGAGTTTGGGTAAACTCGGGAGTTTGTCATTGACAGGGTCGCCCGGCGTGCTGCAATTCATGGGATCGCAAAGAGTCAACACGGCTGAGAGACTGAACTCAACTGATCTTCAACCCAGTAGATCTTAATTTAATTTTAAATCAATAATTCCACATTTAAGATTTCATGCTACAACTACAATAATAATTTCATTGGAAATATTAATTTAGATGTAGTATGTGCAATGTAAATTTAGAGGCTATAAAATTATCAAATAATAAATGGGGAAAAATAAAATACAACACGCACATCCATTATCTCAAATGTTACATGGTCACCAAAAATTAGAGCAATAGTATGATAAAATATTTGTAATAATATTTAAGAAAAACAGGAAACCATTAAAATTTATCCTATTAAAGTATGGTTTGAACCCAAGTCCTAAAATATATACATTGCATATTTAAACATACACAAAGTATCTTATATATATTTTATGTTTGGATACTTTATATGTTTATATATTATACATTAACTAAATACATAATATGTGTATTGAAAGTGAAAGTGAAATCGCTCAGTCATGTCCAACTCTTTGCAACCCCATGGACTGTAGCCTACAAGACTCCTCCATCCATGGAATTTTTCAGACAAGAGAACTGGAGTGGGTTGCCATTCCTTCTCCAGGGGAGCTTCCCGACCCAGGGATTGAACCTGTGTCTCCTGCATTGCAAGTAGACATTTTTATCACCTGAGCCACCAGGGAAGCTGGTGTATTCTGTGTTTTGTATATATGTTAAAGTACATCTGATCAAACTCAATCAGGAAGACTGTGAGTTAATCAAATAACAAAAAAAGCTAAAGTGCCTATTTCAAAGAAAAGTCATAGAGCTTTTGTTTCTTGCTAAGATGGCAAATTAGTACAGAATGCTGGCTCCCTCTCTCCAGATCACCTCTGGGCATACTATAAAAGTGTGAGAGAAAGGCACATTCATAAATTGTTAAAAATATGAGTTAACTCTGAGGAAACCAATGTTGTCATGAATTGTATGTATGATTGGAGCCTACTTTGAAGGTGACCAGAGTTGATTTTTCTCATTATACTGTGAAAAATAATACACATAGAGAAGAATCCATAAAACCAAGAGCTTAATTATTATTAAATCATCAGATTAACTCTGTACAGGTCAAGAAATAGAACCTAAGCTGGAAGCCTGAGCATATCTCTGCAATCAAAACTTCCTACCTACCCTGCTTATCCCACCTGTACAAACTAACCACAATTATGACTTTCATGCATATCTATTCTTGCTCTTCTGTATAAAATTATCAACTCTGCATCTCCCCAAACACTTTAATTTTTATTTAACTTTTGAAAGTATTATTGAATAATGAGTTTTCCCTGTTTATTATAATTTTTGGATATTATACAAAATAATATTTTGTTTTCAATTATACACCTTCAGGAAAATATTGCTTCAGATTTTTTTTTACTTATTCCTATATTCATTAATTCATTCATCTCTAATAAACATATGGAGATATGGTTTATAACCAATATAATAAACCCATTTAAGTGCACACATGGGTGGTTTAAACATTCACATTGTTGTTATTTAGTCACTAAGTTATGTCTGACTCTTTTGTAACTTCATGGACTGGTGCCCACCATGGCTCTTCTGTCCATGAGATTTCCCAGGCAAGAATACTTGAGTGGGTGTCATTACCTTCTCTGGGGGATCTTCCCAACCCAGGAATTGAACCCATGTCTCCTGAATCTCCTGCACTGGCAGGCAGATGCTTTACCATTGTGTGACCAGGGAAATATTTTCTTTATTATTCAGTTCAGTTCAGTTCAGTTCAGTCGCTCAGTCGTGTCCGACTCTTTGCAACCCCATGAATCGCAGCACACCAGGCCTCCCTGTCCATCACCATCTCCCAGAGTTCACTCAGACTCACGTCCATCAAGTCCATGATGCCATCCAGCCATCTCATCCTGGGTCGTCCCCTTCTCCTCCTGCCCCCAATCCCTCCCAGCATCAGTCTTTTCCCATGAGTCAACTCTTCGCATGAGGTGGCCAAAGTACTGGAGCTTCAGTATTATTTCTTTATTAGTAGTAATAATCAATTTGATAATCAACTGTTCTGGCATGGAATTTCTGTATGTGGATTCTTTGAGTATCCTGGAACCATGGTTTACAGTTTTCATCTTTTTTTCAGACCTAATTTCCTTAAATATTTTTTTTTCTTCACACCTTTCTCTCTTCTGGGTTTCTAATTAAATACATATCATATCACTTGATGTTTCCCCCACAGATCACTGAGGTTCTGATCATTTCTTTTGCAGTCTTTCTTTTCAGTTCTGTTTGTTTTGGATTGATTTTATGACTCTATTGTTTTGTCTTTAAGTTCACTGATTATCTTCCTTTGTAGCATCTAATCAGCTCCGTATTTCTTCAAATAAAATTGTCACCTTTACTATATTGAGACTTCCAATTTATGAACACTATATGTTTCTCCATTCATTTAGGCCCTTGATTACTTCAATAAAAATTTTGTGTTTTTTAGCATATAGATATCCTTTAAGGTAATTTGTTATATTCACACTAAGTTGATCATTTGGGGGAACTAATGTAAGTAACATTTTTAAAACTGATTTCATTTTAAACGAAAAGGAAACAGAATTATAACGTTTTTTGTGTGTGTTAACCTTCTATCTTGTGACATCGGAAACTAGTTGTGTTTTGCAGAATCCTTGGAATTCTATACATAGACAAGCATGTTATTTGTGAATATGGAGACTTTTATTTCTTCTTTCCAATTCCTATGCCCTTATTTCTTTTCCTTTCCTTACTACACTGGTTGGGAGTTCTCTGTATAATGTTGAGTAGAAGTGGTGAGAGTGGATAATCCTTGCCTTGCTCCTTAAGGGAAAATGTATTAGATCTTAGGAGAAAATAATTTGGTGTTACATCATTGAGTATTTTGATGGCTTTAATTTTTTTTTGTACATGACTTTTATGATGCTCATAAAATGTCTCTCCCTTCCTAGCTTTCCAAGAATGTTCATCAAGAAGAGATACTGGACTTTGTTAAATTAGTTTTCTCTATCAATTTATATGATGATGTAATTTCTCAACATAGTGAATTATCTTGATTGGTTTTTCAACACTGAACCATTCTTACATTCATGAGATAAAAACTCATGGAACCTGATGAAAGTCCTCCAAAGAGAATTTGGTGGTGCTATTGGTAAAGAACCAACTGCCAATGCAGGAGATATAAGAGATGCAGGTTCAATTCCCAGGTCAGGAAGGTCCCTGGAGGAGGGCATGGCAACCCACTCCAGTATTCTTGCCTGTAGAATCCCATGGACAAAGGAGCCTGGTGGGCTACAGTCCATATGGTCGCAAAGAGTCAAACATGACTGAGTGGTTGAGCACACAGCTCAATGACCCAAAATGCCATGGTTTGACATCTTTTCTGTTAATTTTTCAGCATGGGGTTTACTGCGCCAGATTATGTACACATATTATGCAATTGTATAATGTTCAAATGGAAATATGTTGCATGAGAGTTGGCCTTCAGTTACCATTTCTGAAGATAAACTTTTGTTTTCACTTAGACACTAAGGCAAGATAGAGAAATTTCCTTGTCTTATTTTCTTGATGAGTTCAACTTTACTAGTCTACCTTTTACTATGGATGAAACCCAGTAATAATTTTATTTTAATATAGACCTCAGTCCCATTTCTCACGTTACATGGAATTAAGGACTTGTTACCTATTTCTGCGTAACTAATAAAATGCAAATCTCTTATTTTAGAGGTTTCAACATTCCCTTAGGAGTTTTGTAGTCCCAGGATCAACTTAGTCCTCTAGAGTTCAGCCATTTTGGGAGTTTTGTGTGTTTTGTTTTGATTGTTCTTTATTTTTTTGAGTTCTTAGATTTTTGATAGTTTGATTTTATTTGTTTTAAATTGGCAGATTTTTAGGATATTTAATGGCTATAGCTAGTCAAAAGTGGGAGTCTATTTAATTGATTTCTAATTATTTTTCACATATAAAATTTTAACTGATTAAAAAATTGATTTGATTATTATTCATGTTCAGGGTTCCATGCACTGCTCTGTCATTACCATACTGCCTGACTATATTTTTTGTTTTCATTTATTTTTTTGAAATAAATAGTCCACAGAAACTTTCAGATATGTGTAGCAAAAGCAAGTTATTGCAGCAATACCAAGATAGAATGTCAATTTAAGATCATAGCTAACCAGTACAGAGACGATACAAGATCATGTCAAATGTGGGTAGCTCTTATCTTAAGCTGGTTAGTAAAAGCAACAAAACAAAAAATAAAAATGGACACATACAAAAAAGTTCTACCCCAAATAATACAGTGAAGAGTTTCAGAGAAACTACAAGAGATTCTTGGAACCTCGTGATGCTCCCTTTTGATCTAGAAACACCCACTGGGGACCTGATAACTCTCATGAATCTGACCTTTCTCTCCCTCTTCATTCCTCTGAGACATACACTTGTTTTCTATCTCATGTCATTTCCTCCGGGTTCTGCTGTGTGTTAATAAGTTTTAATAAGATGGAAAAATGCATGCTATTGTGTTTGGGTAGTGAATGATTTACCCCGGAAATATGACTCTTTAACCTAATTAAAATGCTTGTCTCCACCAAGCCCTCAAGGAGCAATGTTAATGGTGAGATTTTCAGACATTGTGTCAGCCTCACAGGGATCCATTTTTCACTGTGAGGGAATTTGGCATCCTTCAAGTTTTACCACCACTGAATGGAAGATCAAGTTAAGCTTCCACCCTGTACTTTAAGCACCCTGTTAATTTGTAACACAGCATTTATATGAAAGTGAAGAGAAGTTTATCATGCAGAATGGACCTTAAAATTTTTAGATTTGGAAACATACTGATGATAGTGCAGACTATGGGAGAGTAAAAATAAAATATGAAGAAAATAAATATACATATAAATAAAATAAAAATGAAACCCAGTAATAATTTCATTTTAATACAGACCTCAGTCCCATTTCTCATGTTACATGGAATTAAGGACTTGTTACCTATTTCTGTGTAACTAATAAAATGCAAATCTCTTATTTTAGAGGTTTCAACATTCCCTTAGGAGTTTTGTAGTCCCAGGATCAACTTAGTCCTCTGGAGTTCAGCCATTTTGGGAGTTTTGTGTGTTTTGTTTTGATTGTTTTTTTTTTTTTTTTTTTGAGTTCTTAGATTTTTGATAGTTTTATTTTATTTGTTTTAAATTGGCAGATTTTTAGGATATTTAATGGCCTCACAGGGATCCATTTTGAACTCACAGTTGAGTTGAAAACTGTGAGTGGAAAGACTTTTATTAAAACATTTAATATTTATGTTTCATTAATACTGCTTCACACGTTAAGCCAAAATCCTTAATTTTAAAAATATCTTTTAATTTCTTTTTGTATTTTTAAATTATTGATTAAATTTATGAATAGGTGATGCATTTGTATGGTTCAAAATCAAAACTGAGAATCACCATATTCTGTAATCAGGTTTTCTAGCCAAGGAGAAAACAGGTTTTAGCCAATATTTTAAAGGGCATTATCAGGGCACATATGTACTGTTTGTAAATACAGACATATACAGAATGACAAAAAAAATAACAAAAGCTCTACCTTGAATTTTTAACATTGAACAATGTCAGGCTGAGTGGCTGAATACAAAATTATAATGAAAAACTGAACTGCCCACAAAGAGGAGAAATCTCCAGCAGATAGATATAATAGGATTGTTCCAAAAGAGACAGACTTCTTCTGTTCTCCTTCCAGGCCAAAGTTTTTCACCATTTCCTTAGGAGAAATTAGAAGTTTCTATCTACACATCACTGAACAGCATATATGTATACATATCTACATATACACTTACCTACACACAGGCATATATATTTAAAGTTTGGGGAACAATCACTTATTCATTACAGATACTTGGACTTGTAGATCCCACCTGACCATTTCAAACTCAAAACAGGCTTTCTAGTTAAGCAGCACCCTTTCCAGAATGTGCTCTACAAAGACAAATTTCTTACTGTATGCATCACATATCAGAAATCATAAGCTGTCACATTATTTGTAGCAAGATGTCAATGCTTATAAATGCACTAAAACACAAGAATCTATCAATAACTTACATTTCTATATAAAGAAGATTATAAAGAAGATATTGGGCTTCCCATGTGGTGCAGTAGTAAAGAATCCACCTGCCAGTGCAGGAGACGTGGGTTCAATCCCTAGGTCAGGAAGATCCCCTGGAGTAGAAAATGGCAACACACTCCAGGATTCTGGTCTGGAAAATTCCATGGGAAGAGGAACCTCGCAGGCTACAGTCCACAGGGTCACAAAGAGTCAGATATGACTGGGCACGCATGCATAGAAAAGATAATAGAATCATAAAATTTTAGAGCTGGAAGGAACGTGATAACAATGCTGCTGTTGCTGCTGCTAAGTCACTTCAGTCGTGTCCAACTCTGTGAGACCCCATAGATAGCTAAACACTAATAACACTAATTATGTGACAGGCACTGTTCTATATACCTGAGAAATATTAATGTACTTGATCCTGAGCGCAACAGGATAGGTTCTAGTACCATTCCTGTTACATACAGATGGAAACTGAAGCACAGACAGGAAGTTTAGTGAATTACCAAAGGTGATATGGCTTAATAATTTTTGAACTAGAATTTGAAATTGGCTCCAGAATTTGTGTTCTTAACCAGTGCAAGTCTAAGAATCATTTCCAAATAAGTGAGGGTAGACAATTTTACCCTCACAATGAGGATAGAAATATTGGGTTGGAATCAGATGTAAAATTTACGACCACTGGAAGGAATTTGTCATTCATATTTTCAGTTTTCGATTATTGTAATGTAACTGCACTAAAGAAAAATGGATTTGGCTGTCCCTCTTGATTAGTCTAAGCAATTATATACTTTCCTTTATCTCAAAAAAATCCCACAAAAGTCTATTAACTCAATATAGAATAATAGGCCTCATTTTTTTTAATGGGAAGATAAAGGCTTGAGCCTGCCACTCTTAATCCTTAGTGAATGTTTAAAACTTAAGACTATTTTCACTTAATTCAAAATGATTTTATTAGAAATAATTGAAGTAATTACACTCCCAAATTGATCTATGCTTCCCACTGCTTCAGATTTCTAACGTTTTTCTTTTGAGCTTTCAAAATGTAAAGTGCTTTGAGACTTTTGTAAAAAAGATGCTTTTAAAAATATACACTGTCAAAGTGTTGCCAGTTTCTGTAAAACTCAGTTATATCAGGCACTGTACGTATTCAAATGTTGAAGTGACTCATCTTAGATTCCCTGCACTGCTTTTATGACCTACACCATAGACATAAATGGTTTCAAACTAGAAAACAAGAGATTGTCACTCTTAGCAAGATGACCTTGAGTCAATGAATAAGAGGATTAAATTTTCTTATTTATTTCTAACTTGAAGGAAATCTCTTCCTTTCTCTGATTCTCTCGCTCACTCTCTCTCTCCACTTGAAGTTTACAATATGCACGGTGTTCTGGGGGCCTAAAGGTTGTTAAAATCTCAAAGAATAGTCTCAGCCATTGCCACACAGAGGCTATCTCGAATTCTTGAAACAGAAAACAGGAATTGGAAACCAGTTTCTAAAACTAAACCAAGGAAAGAGTTTGCTTCTAAATATGATTATTATCTCCTCAAATATTGCCATAAAGTGCTTAGTATATTTTAACCAGCCTCTATTTTTTTTAAAGAGGGATGAGCTTTGTAATGTTCAATGAGAAGAAAAAGTATTACTTTATAATTAAAAGCATGTATATAGCCACATACTTTTCTTATATTGGTCCATATGTGTTTCAAATCACAGGAGCCAAATGTGGCAGTCTCTCACTTGTCCCCCAATGACCATTTCATCCCTTCTTCCATATGAATAGAATTATTAAGTGGGCACAAGGCCACTCTGAATAAAGATAACATTTCCCAGTCTCCTCTGCAATTAAATTAGTTGTGGCACTGCGACTATATTTGGCTGATGTGATGAGATGAGAATGTAAAGAGAAGTAGCTTGTGAGAGCTTTGGGATATTCCTTAAGAGACAATGCAACTGCACCATTTGACTTCCTCTGCTTCTTTTTCTATTCATTGCTCAGAACCAATGCTGACATCTTGAACTGTGAGGTCAAGACCTCACAATGTAATGCCACTCAAGCTAATTCTGAGTCCTCAGGATCACAGAGTGCCACAAGTTCCTAGTGGACAGACATAATAACTCTGTCTGAAAATAAAATTTAAATTGTTAGAGTAACCTTCGGACTGCAAATGCGCACTAACAGGAAATGGTTTACAAAGAAAGTCATGCTACACCTAAAAGACATGCTGCACACTCTCCAATGCCCAGCTTAGATCAGTCTAGGATGGACAGTAGATAAGGAGAACAGAAACCATTACCAGGATGCACAAAGGCCAGTGAACAGACAGTTTTCACTGAGACAGCAATAGCTACTATGTGGTCTAATCAAGGAAATCCTTCTACTGATAGAGAAGACAGTTCTTGCTCTTCCTGACCATTGTGATTTGGTAAATCCTCCAGGTTTCCCTGATGGCTCAGTTGGTAAAGAATTCTCCTGCAATGCAGGAGACCCTGGTTCGATTCCTGGGTCAGGAAGATCCCCTGGAGGAGGAAATAGCAACCCACTCCAGTATTCTTGTCTGGAGAATCCCCATGGACAGAGGAGCCTGGTAGGCTACAGTCCATGGTGTCCCAAAGAGTCAGACACAACTGAGTGACTAAGTACAGCACAGCACACTGGAATAGTAAGCCTGATTGTCTCTTTTCTCTGAATTGGAGCTTTTAGTGTGATTATCTTCTTCACAATCCACTGTATCAGTCCAAGCCTAATTTAAGAGATAGGAACCACATCGTTATTTGAACAAGCAAAGTTTAATATAAAGAAATGCCAACCATAATGATTAAAATAATGAGAAATCAGGTAGTAAGAATAAAGACAATTCTAAAGACTTTAAGAATAGCAGATATAAAGAGCAGTCACTACCCCCTGGGACTGTGACAGAGCACCCAAGGAAGAACCCCTACTCCCACACACAGAGTTGAGAGCCTGACCTTGGTGGACGGGACATGGTGTGACTCACTGGACAGCAGATTGGGCATGCTGGAGCTCAGCCTATAGGCATGTTCAGTCATGGTCGACTCTTTGTGACCCTATGGGCTATAGTCCACAAGGCTCCTCTGTCCATGGGATTCTCTAGGCAAGAATACTTGAGTGGGTTGTCATGCCCTCCTCCAGGGGATCTTCCAGACCTAGGGATCAAATCCAGTTATCCTACACTTCAAATCCAGGTATTCTACTTTGCAGATGGATTATTTACCATCTGAACCACCGGGGAAAGTGAAAGTCACTCAGTTGTGTCCAGCTCTTTGCAACCCCATGGAGCTTACAGTCCATGGAATTCTCCAGGCCAGAACACTGGAGTAGGTAGCCTTTCTCTTCTCCAGGGTCTTCCCAACCCAGGGATCAAACCCAGGTCTCCCACATTGCAGGCAGATTCTTTACCAGCTGAGCCACAAGACAAGCTCAAGAATACTGGAGTGGGTAGCCTATCCCTCTCCAGTGGATTTTCCCAACCCAGGACTTGAACCAGGATCTTCTGCATTGCAGGTGGATTCTTTACCAACTGAGCTATCCAGGAAGCCTGAGCCATCAGGAAAGACCTTGTATATTGTATATGTGGAAGCAAATAATCTACCTTTTAATTTTTAACATTAAACTATTATTTATTTATTTATTTATTTATTTATGGCTGTACTGCATCTTCATTGCTGCTTAGATGCTTTCCCTAGTTGTGGTGAGCAGGGGCTATTTACTAGTTGTAGCTCCTGCTCTTTAGAGCAAGTATTTATAGCACAGTAGCTCTAGTACACAGGTTTAGCTGCACTCCAGCATGCAGAATCTCCTGGAGCAGGGATCAAACTCATGTCCCCTGAATTGGCAGATGGATTCTTAACCACTGGACCACCAGGGAAGTACCTACCTTTTAAGTCTGCTTCACTGAACTATGACAAACCACAACCACATACAGAAAACTACATACCATCAAAAAATATGGACTCTGAATTGTATGTGAAACAACAGACTAGTTCAAAATTGGGAAAGGAGTACATCAAGGCTGTATATTGATACTCTGCTTATCTATCTTATATGCAGAGTATATCATGTGAAATGCTAGATGGATGAATCATAAGCTGGAATCAAGATTGCCAGGAGGAATAGCAATAACCTCAGATAGGCAGATGACACTACCCTTACAGCAGAAAGCAAAGAGGAACTAAACAGACTCTTGATGAAGGTGAAAGAGGGCAGTGAAAAAGCATGCTTAAAACTCAGCATTCAAACATGAAGATCATGGCATCTGGTCCTATCACTTCATGTCAAATAGGTGGTGAAACAGCGACAGACTTTATTTTCTTGGGCTCCAGAATGACTGCAGATGGTGACTGAAGCCATGAAAGTCAAAGACGTTTGTTCCTTGGAAGAAAAGCTATGACAAACCTAAACAGCATATTAAAAGCAGAGACGTTATTTTGCCGACAAAGGTCCATCTATTTAAAGCTATGGTTTTTCCAGTAGTTATGTATAGATGTGAGAACTGGACCATAAAGAAGGCTGAGCACCAAAGAAGTGGTGCTTTTGAATGGTGGTGTTGGAGAAGACTTTCGAGAGTCCCTTGGATTGCAAGGAGATCAAACCAGTCAGTCCTAAAGGAAACCAACTCTGAATATTCATTGGAAGGACTAATGCTAAAGCTGAAGCTCCAGTACTCTGGCCACCAGATGCAAAGAGCCAGCTCACTGGAAAAGACTCTGATACTGGGAAAGACTGAAGGCAGGAGGAAAAGTGGACAATAGAGGATGAGATGATTGGATGGCATCACTGACACAATGGGCATGAGTTTAAGCAAGTTCCAGGAGATGGTGAAGGACAGAGAAGCCTGGCGTGCTATAGTCCATGGGGTTGCAAAGAGTCAGACATGACTGAGCGACTGAACAACAAAAACTGGAGGTAGTGACTTGATGAACTTCTGGGTCATTTTTCTTGTGGAGGGAGTTACTATCATTTTATGTGTGGGGGAAAAAATGTGTAGTTGATCCTTGAACAACATCAGGATTAGCGGCAGCAACATTAATGCAATAGAAAATCTGTGTATAACTTACAGGCAGCCCTCCGTATAGACTGTCCCTTCTAATCCAAGGTTTTGCATCTGAGGAGTCAATCAACTGCAGATCATATTTGTTGTTGTTTAGTCATTCATTTGTTGTTGTTGTTTAGTCTGACTCTTTTGCAACTCTATGGACTGTAGTCCATCAGCCTCCTCTGTCTGTGGAATTTCCCAGGCAAGAATACTGGAGAGGGTTGCTATTTCCTTCTCCAGGGGATCTTTCTGACCTAGAGATTAAACTGCATCTCCTGCACTGCAGATGGATTCTTTACTACTGAGACACTTGTAATATTCACTATTGAGAAAAATCCATGTAAAGGTGACCTACAAACACATGCTGTTCAAGGATCAACTGTACACAGATATTTGAGTGCAAAAGGGATGCACAGTAGTAGTGATTGCCAGTTGTCCCCTATATCTGTCTTTTCTTTCTTTCAGAATATAGTTCGTAACTGGATACATGGTTGCCCAGAATAGAGTTTATTTTCCAGCCGATAGCAATCATGCATCACTGATAGCAGCCCATTCGTCAGTTTGACAACTGAGCTGGAAGGAGAAGTATGTAGAGGCTTTCAAGAACCTCTTTTAGGAAATAGTGCACATGACCCCTTTATCCATTTCTCAGTTCCATCCACCATCATTTCTCAAGGACTGTGGGTCTCTTGAACTAGAGAGCAAGGATATGTGCAATGGAATAAAGAGACAGGTACCTTAGTCTCTGACACTTGTGGCAGGCATCCCATGCTAGATCTGCAATATTTCCTTGATCATTTCTTACTTGAAAGAAAGGTATATTTGTACATTGCTCAAGCTGTTTTCTTTTTAAAATCACAATTGATCTTAAATATAATATATTCTTTGTTTAAGTAATACTATCACTTCTAACCATTTACAGATAAACTACTCAGCTATAACCGTGATTACCCTCTGTTGTTCATAATGTCCTTTTGACAAGATAATTTGTAAATTTTCTAAAAATTTTTTTGATGTGGACCACTTTTAAAGTTTTTAATTGAATTTGTTACTATATTGCTTCTGTGGTTTCATGTTCTGGATTTTTGGCCATGAGGCAAGTGAGATCTTTTCTCCCTGACCAGAGATCAAATCCACACCCCCAGCACTGGAGGGCAAAGTCTTAATTAACCACTGGACCACTAGCGAAGTACCTAGTCCCCTCTGTTGTTCATAATGTCCTTTTGAGCAGATAATTTGCAAATAATAATCTTATAACCAGAAGTAGTTAATAAGTTAAAAGGTAAATTATGTTTTAAATCTTTACATTTAAATCTTTAGTTAAAAGGTAAATCATGTGTTAATATGATTTACCTTTTAACCTGACTACATCCTTCTATAAAATTATTATTTACAATGTGGGATTTGGGGTTATTGTGAATTATCCAGACAAGACATATTCTATATGTTAGTATGGATGACAGAAAGTTGGCTATAAAGTATGTCTCTCATATGAACATTCAAATATTTCAAAGATGATATATAAGTTTATAACATGCATGTAAGTGGGTCTGATTCATTTTCCTGTGCCAAAGATAAAGTTAGTGGAAGAGGCATGGGATTGAAGGAGCTTTCTTGATTCCCCTTTGCTGTCTCATTAATGTGAAAACATTGCCACTTAAAAATAATACAAAACACACAAACCATCACAAAAGGCTGTTAAGCAAAAATTTCTCTTCCTAATGCTTCCTCAGTTCAGTTCAGGTCAGTCGCTCAGTCGTGTCCGACTCTTTGCGACCCCATGAACTGCAGCACGCCAGGCCTCCCTGTCCATCACCAACTCCCGGAGTTCACTCAAACTCACGTCCATCAAGTCAGTGATGCCATCCAGTCATCTCATCCTCTGTCGTTCCCTTCTCCTCCTGCCCCCAGTCCCTCCCAGCATCAAAGTCTTTTCCAGTGAGTCAACCCTTCGCATGAGGTGGCCAAAGTACTGGAGTTTCAGCTTTAGCATCATTCCCTCCAAAGAAATCCCAGGGCTGATCTCCTTCAGCATGGACTGGTTGGATCTCCTTGCAGTCCAAGGGACAAGAGTCTTCTCCAACACCACAGTTCAAAAGCATCAATTCTTCAGTGCTCAGCCTTCTTCACAGTCCAACTCTCACATCCATACATGACTACTGGAAATACCATAGCCTTGACTAGATGGACTTTTGCTGACAAAGTAATGTCTCTGCTTTTGACTATGCTATCTAGGTTGGTCATAACTTTTCTTCCAAGGAGTAAGCATCTTTTAATTTCATGGCTGCAGTCACCATCTGCAGTGATTTTGGAGCCCCAAAAAATAAAGTCTGACGCTGTTGACGCTGTTTCCACTGTTTCCCCATCTATTTCTTATGAAGTGATGGGACCAGATGCCATGATCTACATTTTCTGAATGTTGAGCTTTAAGCCAACTTTTTCACTCTCCTCTTTCACTTTCACCAAGAGGCTTTTTAGTTCCTCTTCACTTTCTGCCATAAGGGTGGTGTCATCTGCATATCTGAGGTTATTGATATTTCTCCTGGCAATCTTGATTCCCGCTTGTGTTTCTTCCAGTCCAGCGTTTCTCATGATGTCCTAAATGTACACAAATAAACAAAAAATATGAAATAATTGTAGATCCATTCTAGTTTGATGGGGGTTATTTAAAAAATGTTAATAAGATCAGTTTTTAAAATATAGCTCATATTTTAGCTAGAACTGAACAAAAATTCAGTTAACATTAGTTAAAAATAAGAAAAAAATGGAGAAAATCCAAAATCCAGTCACTTTAACAGAAGAACTCCAAGAGTTGAATATGAAAGAAAAATATCAGTATATAAATATGAATAGTTAAAAATGATGGAAAGTTTGCATATTAATAAATAACTACATAAGGGGGAGATAATATACTATTAAGGAAAATCATAGAATTCTTTGTTAAGCAGGGTCCAAATTTTTGTTATAATCTGTATTATGGACTAAATGTGTCTCCCCTCCCCCTAAAAATTCACAGATTGAAGCCCTAACTCCCAGTGATTATACTTGGAGATAGACCTAAAAAAAGGTAATTAAGGTTAAATGAGGTCATGAGAGAAAAGTCTCAATTCAGCAGGATTATAAGAAGAGGAAGAGAACCTGAAGTGTGCGTACATAGAGAAAAGACAGTGTAAGCACAGTGAGAAGAGGGAGAAAGAAGAAATCCAAGGAGAGGGAGCCACTTAGTCTGGGGTATTTATTATGGCAGCCTGGTTGACTAATACAATCTTGCAATGTGGTCAACAAAGCAATAAAATAAATTGATTAATGAGAAGCTATTATGTGCTTTAACCCTAATTCTGGATTTATTCAGGCTAAATTCTGTCTTGAGATGGTTCTCAAAATAGTCAAACTGTCTTTGCCGGTATTTGATGTCTCTTTGTCTTTCCCTGAATCTCTTCTTCCATTACTGACAAGCAAAAAGTATGTAGTAATATTTTCTGTGACAGGTCTCAGGCCCTTGACTACAAACAAGCTTATTAGCAATTATTACAACGGTTTAGGAAAGCGTAAACACTGACATTAATACCAAAAATGCCAACATATACCATACATTCTTAAAGTTTAGTGTCAACAAAGACGGCAGACTCATTCACCAACAGAACAAAAGTACAGCTTACATTAAATTACTGCTTGATAGCTGTATTTCCTAATGAATCAACTTATATTTTCCTTGCATGTCTTTCATTGCCCAGGAAATTTAAAGGAAAAATCATTTTAAATGATTTTAGGGGAGCAAAATATCATAAAAGAAACATCAAATTCAATATTTTAAGGGAAATCTCTCTTTTATATCATTTAAAATATTTTGTATATTCACAGAACT
The DNA here is from genome assembly GCF_016772045.2 of Ovis aries. Classification (NCBI taxonomy): domain Eukaryota; kingdom Metazoa; phylum Chordata; class Mammalia; order Artiodactyla; family Bovidae; genus Ovis; species Ovis aries. Next base: position 214,878,328 of record NC_056054.1, read on the forward strand.
ATGTTAGAAAAAGATAAGAACCTTGACTCATAATAGTTTTATGGGTTTAGATGTCCACTTCAAATAAATAATTTCAATCAGAAGAGTAGAATAAAAATTATACAAAATAAATTTTTGTACTTGGAAAAAACATTTTTCAAATTCACTTGGTACTTGAGTGGGTCTAAGGCATCATGCTATTTTTGACTCAGGGCAATATACCAATTAGCTGTGTGGTTTTGCTGGAGTTTCTTGACCTCCTAGGGTCTGCAGTTCAGTTCAGTCACTCAGTCGTGTCCGACTCTTCGCGACCCCATGAATCTAGCATGCCAGGCCTCCCTGTTCATCACCAACTTCCAGAGTTCACTCAGACTCACATGCAACGAGTCCGTGATGCCATCCAGCCATCTCATCCTCTGTCGTCCCTTTCTCCTACTGCCCCCAATTCCTCCCAGCATCAGAGTCTTTCCCAATGAGTCAACTCTTCGCATGAGGTGGCCAAAGTATTGGAGTTTCAGCCTCAGCATCATTCCCTCCAAAGAAATCCCAGGGTTGATCTCCTTTAGAATGGACTGGATGGATCTCCTTGCAGTCCAAGGGACTCTGAAGAGTCTTCTCAAACACCACAGTTCAAAAGCATCAATTCTTCGGCGCTCAGCCTTCTTCACAGTCCAACTCTCACATCCACACATGACCACAGGAAAAACCATAGCCTTGACTAGACGGACCTTAGTTGGCAAAGTAATGACTCTGTTTTTGAATATGCTATCTAGGATGGTCATAACTTTTCTTCCAAGGAGTAAGTGTCTTTTAATTTCATGGCTGCAGTCACCATCTGCGGTGATTTTGGAGCCCCCAATAATAAAGTCTGACACTGTTTCCGCTGTTTACCCGTCTATTTGCCATGAAGTGATGGGACCGGATGCCATGATCTTTGTTTTCTGAATGTTGAGCTTTAAGCCAACTTTTTCACTCTCCTCTTTCACTTTCATCAACAGGCTTTTTAGCTCCTCTTCACTTTCTGCCTTAAGGGTGGTGTCATCTGCATATCTGAGGTTATTGATATTTCTCCCGGCAATCTTGATTCCATCTTGTGTTTCTTCCAGCCCAGAGCTTCTCATGATGTACTCTGCATATAAGTTAAAAAAGCAGGGTGACAATATACAGCCTTGACGTACACCATTTCCTATATGGAACCAATCTGTTGTTCCATGTCCAGTTCGAACTGTTGCTTCCTGACCTGCAGATTTCTCAAGAGGCAGGTTAGGTGGTCTAGTATTCCCATCTCTTTCAGAATTTTCCACAGTTTATTGTGATCCACACAGTGAAAGGTTTTGGCATAGTCAATAAAGCAGAAATAGATGTTTTTCTGGAACTCTCTTGCTTTTTCCATGATCCAGAGGATGTTGGCAATTTGATCTCTGGTTCCTCTGCCTTTTCTAAAACCAGCTTGAACATCAGGGAGTTCATGGTTCACATATTGCTGAAGCGTGGCTTGGAGAATTTTGAGCATTACTTTACTAGCATGTTAGATGAGTGCAATTGTGTGGTAGTTTGAGCATTCTTTGGCGTTGCCTTTCTTTGGGATTGGAATGAAAACTGATCTTTTCCAGTCCTGTGGCCACTGCTGAGTTTTCCAAATTTGTTGGCATATTGAGTGCAGCACTTTCATAGCATCATCTTTCAGGACTTGAAAGAGCTCTACTGGAATTCCATCACCTCCACTAGCTTTGTTCGTAGTGATGCTTTCTAAGGCCCACTTCACTTCACATTCCAGGATGTCTGGCTCTAGATGAGTGATCACATCATCATGATTATCTGGGTTGTGAAGATCTTTTTGTACAGTTCTTCCATGTATTCTTGCCACCTCTTCTTAATATCTTCTGTTAGGTCATACCATTTCTGTCCTTTATCGAGCCCATCTTTGCATGAAATGTTCCCTTGGTATCTCTAATTTTCTTGAAGAGATCTCTAGTCTTTCCCATTCTGTTCTTTTCCTCTATTTCTTTGCATTGATCGCTGAAGAAGGCTTTCTTATCTCTTCTTGCTATTCTTTGGAACTCTGCATTCAGAAGCTTATATCTTTCCTTTTCTCCTTTGCTTTTTGCCTCTCTCCTTTTCACAGCTATTTGTAAGGCCTCCCCAGACAGCCATTTTGCTTTTTTGCATTTCTTTTCCATGGGGATGGTCTTGAGCCCTGTCTCCTGTACAATGTCATGAACCTCATTCCATAGTTCATCAGGCACTCTGTCTATCAGATCTAGGCCCTTAAATCTATTTCTCACTTCCACTGTATAATCATAAGGGATTTGATTTAGGTCATACCTGAATGGTCTAGCGGTTTTCCCTACTTTCTTCAAGTTGAGTCTGAATTTGGTAATAAGGAGTTCATGGTCTGAGCCACACTCAGCTCCTGGTCTTGTTTTTGTTGGCTGTATAGAGCTTCTCCACCTTTGCCTGCAAAGAATATAATCAATCTGATTTTGGTGTTGACCATTTGGTGATGTCCATGTGTAGAGTCTTCTCTTGTGTTGTTGGAAGAGGGTGTTTGCTATGACCATTGCGTTTTCTTGTCAAAACTCTATTAGTCTTTGCCCTGCTTCATTCCACATTCCAAGGCCAAATTTGCCTGTTACTCCAGGTGTTTCCTGACTTCCTACTTTTGCATTCCAGTCCCCTATAATGAAAGGGACATCTTTTTTGGGTGTTAGTTCTAAAAGGTCTTGTAGGTCTTCATAAAACTGTTCAACTTCAGTTTCTTCAGCATTACTGGTTGGGGCATAGACTTGTATAACTCTGATATTGAATGGTTTTCCTTGGAGACGAACAGAGATCATTCTGTCGTTTTGAGATTGCATCCAAGTACTGCATTTCGGACTCTTTTGTTGACCATGATGGCTACTAGGGTCATACATTTCATCAAATGTGAAAACCATGACCAGAGGGTTTCTATGGAGGACCATACAGAAATGGCCTCCAATTTCTTCCAAGCTGCGTGTACCCATGCTCTTGGCTATCTCTTTCCACATCCATTTTGGTTTCAATCATGTGTTTGGCTTTGACCAGTGGACAACAGCTGATGTGACTCAAGCAGATTTGAACACTGCTTTCACATTTGGGATTATCCCCACTTGCTGCACTTCAAACCCTGACATGTGAGCAAGTCCAAACCAGCCTGCCAGAGAATGAGAAACATGCCAGACTTTCACTCTGACACTGAAGGTTTTAGCCAACAGCCAGCCCTCCACCAGATTATCTGGCTTTGGTCAGATCATGCAGGACCACCAAGATGCCATTTCAACTTGCTAACTCTGAGCACACGTGTGATCCCAAATGAAGTAGCAAATTCCAGCTCAAACTAGAAGAACTTCCCATCAGGTTCTTAAGTTAAACTAGTGGATGTTGTGAAGTCACAGTTACCAGTGGTTTGTAACACTAACAGAAAATAATAGCTTGACCAACCTAGATAGCATATTCAAAAGCAGAGCCATTACTTTGCCAACAAAGGTCCGTATAGTATTGTCAAAGCTATGGCTTTTCCAGTAGTCATGTATGGATGTGAGAGTTGGACTGTGAAGAAAGCTAAGCACCAAAGAATTGATGCTTTTGAACTGTGGTGTTGGAGAAGACTCTTGAGAGTCCCTTGGACTGCAAGGAGATCCAACCAGTCCATTCTAAAGGAGATCAGTCCCAGGTGTTCTTTGGAAGGAATGATGCTAAAGCTGAAACTCCAATACTTTGGCCACCTCATGCGAAGTTGACTCATTGGAAAAGACTCTGATGCTGGGAGGAACTGGGGGCAGGAGGAGAAGGGGATGACCCAGGATGGGATGGCTGGATGGCATCACTGACTTGATGGACGTGAGTCTGAGTGAACTCTGGGGGTTGGTGATGGACAGGGAGGCCTGGCGTGCTGCAGTTCATGGGGTCACAAAGAGTCGGACACGACTGAGCGACTGAACTGAACTGAACTGACTGAAAGTCTTTACGTTAATGTTAACGATTAAAACATTAACGATTCTTGATTCTATTGCTATGACATAAAATTACAAAAGCACAGTCTTCACAGACAGAGAATCTGTTCTAGTTTCCCATCTGGACCAGTTTTTGCACCTCAGAAATCTACTTTCAGGCACATAGGCTGACCATCCATCCCGATTGGCCAGGGATAATCCCAGTATCCACTGTCATCCTGTTGCTGCTGCTGCTGCTAAGTCGCATCAGTTGTGTCTGACTCCATGGACTGTAGCCTACCAGGCTTCTCCGTCCATGGGATTTCCCAGGCAAGAGTACTGGAGTGGGGTGCCATTGCCTTTTCCGACTGTCATCTTAATGTAATTCTTAATAGGGCCCTCTTTAAAAGAGTTTCAGTAAAGTCAATATGGTGATCTTAAAATATATTTTCTAGGTTTGGAATTAGGAATAATGAGTTTAAAATAATCTTGATTATTATGATTAGTTTTTGATAAGCAATCTATATCTTTACTGAGCATAGAACATGCAAAACCCTACTGTAGGAATCATGGAGATATAAAGATGGACAAAACACGGTCCATGAACACAGACATTGACAATCCACCATTACTCTGAATGGTGTTATGTCTCCCCAAACCCATTATGTTGAAGTCCTAACCCTCAACACAATGGTAGTAAGAAAGGAGGCCTTTTGGACATAATTAGGTATAGACAGGAGGGTGGAGATGTCATGATGGGATAGTATTCTTAGAAGAAGAGACTCCACAGAGCTTATTCTTGCTCTCTCCTCCACCTGAGGACACAGGAAGCAGGCGGTCATCTATAAACCAGGAAGAATACCCTCATAAGAGAGAAGTCATGCTAGTACCTTGATCTCTGACTTCCTAGGCTCCATGACTGTGAGAAAATTAATTTCTCTTTAAGACCACCGCCACTCTGTGTATTGTATTACAGCAGCCCAAACTAAGATGACCATATAATTCCTCTAAAATATATAAACTGTAGAAAGTCAAACACCCCAGGGTGTATGAAGTAACTTGCATAGTGAACATATACACGTGAACTTACTTGTATATTGAGTGAGTACAGTAGTTAATAGGGAAGATTTTAGAGCCAGTTTGCTTGTGGTCAACATTCACATGAATACTGTGACCTTTGACTAGACACATCCCTTTTTTAGCTCAGGTTTTCAATCTTGAGAATGGGATAATAGTAACAACACTGAATTCACCATATTTTTGGAATGATACACACTCACACACACATATATATATATACACACACACATGCACACACACAACAGTTTTAGCACTAGTGTTACTGAAGTATGAGATTTGTTATAAGGAAAATAGTAGAAGTGCTTTACTTTTTTCCTACAAAAAGAAAAATGCATTAATAGAAACTTGAAATTTATGTATTTATAAGCTATACAGCTTAAATATGAAATACCTCTGAACTACAATAGAGTCAGACCTTGGAGATTATACTCACTGAGTGAAATATCAGACTCTGACATATTTAAATAACTCCCCTTTTCTGAGTCACCTTAGTTGATTCTGGCTAAATTTAATTCATGTATGATGTAATATTTGTACCTGTACTGTCAAAACAAAGCAATATTTTGTTCATTCAAATGATGGATGTTGTAATTAGCTGCTATAAACTGATTAGAATGATATACATTAAGGTTAGAATGCTAATATTTTATAATTATACTTATTCTTTTGTTTCCCAAACTAATTTGTGTTTTGAGTTGAACTTATTTAGAACTGAAATAATTCTTAATGGTTAACCAAGTATAAAATACTAGTTTAAGAGAAAATGTGTCAGTAGAGGACATAATTGGGTATCTCAGACAGGTCTTCCAGAGGTACTACACACAGAAATATAGATATGCACTTTACAATCGGTAACAGTGTTCTTTATTATCTAGACATGACTTCCAGGAATAATATCTGCATACTACATATACACTTGACTCCTTTGAGCATCAACCCTCCCTGCTGTTGAAAATCTGTATGTAACTTATAGTCAACCCTTCATATCTAGGATTTCTCCATATCCATGGTTTCTTTCCATCCAAACTTCCACATCTGCAGATTCAACCAACCAAACCTGCATAGTACTATAGTATTCAGCAATACTACTGAAAAAAAATTCCGTGGATAAGTGGACTCAGACAGTTTAAACTGGTGTTGTTCAAGGGTCAAGTATAATAGAAAACTTTTCTTATATGTGGCTGTTATCTACAATTTTAAACTTTGTCTCTGTAAATACATGCTTCTTAAAAAGCCTGTTCTCAAATCTGTCCTTCATACTAATAACAGGTATGTGCTGTATTTTTTTCTGCCGCTACTGATACCAGTGGACCAGAGCAAGAACACGATTTGAATTGTGCTTTATGTTTAATGACTCTTGTATTTCTGAACCATGATAGGAAACATTTTAGACAAATTCAGTTGCTAAAACTACCTGACAAATCTTAGAATGATCATAATTGCCAAAAGTAATTTCTTTCACTTGATTGTTCCACTGATTTTAGAAATATCAATTCTATTTTGGTTATGCATATTGAGACCAAATCAGCATACATGAACATGATATAATTAGCCTTAGTTTGGGGCTTACAAAATTAATAACACAAATAAAAAGAAAGTGTATTGGCTTTGAATACAAGTGCTCTAATTATAAAAAGAGCAAAAACAAACAAAAAATTCCACATATCCTCATCCAGTTAGGACCCAGAACAAGAGAGAGCTAGTAATAAAAGTTACATTTGTACTATAATAGTCACTAGTTTTAGGGCTGCCTTTATATGAGTATTAAAGTAAAGCACAGAAAGTAAGAGAAATGAAGGGTCCTCACAATTTGCACTTGATAGAAATGTCAAAGAAGCTATAATTTTAGGCAAACTAGGAATATATACCTAGCTTAAGGTACTCTTTCAAAGGCATAGCACTTGTATTTCAGTGACCTCATTTTAGCTTTACTTTAAATGGATTTTTGCTAACCCATCACAAAGAATCAAAATTAAGGGTTAAAAACTGCAAAAATAACAAATGCAAAGTGAATTTTTTTGGAGCCTCCAATCTTATACATGGACACAAGAACTTATGAGAGTAACTATAGGAAAGTAGAAAGATTCTTTGATAGTCACAAACTGCCTATTGAGTAGCAATTTGTGGGAGATGTTTCCTTGAGCACCTAAGGTGAGAAAAAGAGCTATTCCTTAGGAACTGTAAGAAACGTGAAGGTTGAAAAGTTTTAATAAACAGTGAGCACAGTGAATGGAGGCATTAAATATGACCACCAAAAAGTCTGATAGCATTTTAGGATATTCTAACAGAACCAGCAAAGTAGAAATTTCTTTCTATTTTGTTCTGGACAATGTGATCAGGTATAGATGCTACACCTAACATAATATGCATCCACAAGAGTGACCAGAAAGAAGTGAGTGACGAAATGGTGAAAGAACTGAAAACAATAATTAGCTGAAAGACATGTAGATGTAAGAAAGATACAAAGAAAAGACTTGATAGGTGAGACTTAGGGTCCATGATAGTAACATGAAAATAATTGAAGAGAAAGGACTAGAAATCACACGTGCTTTGTTATGGGTCCCCAATTTTGTTGGACTGCAAGGAGATCCAATCAATCCATTCTGAAGGAGATCAGCCCTGGGATTTCTTTGGAAGGAATGATGCTAAAGCTGAAACTCCAATACTTTGGCCACCTCATGTGAAGACCTGACTCATTGGAAAAGACTCTGATGCTGGGAGGGATTGGGGGCAGGAGGAGAAAGGGATGACAGAGGACGAGATGGCTGGATGGCATCACTGACTCGATGGATGTGAGTCTGAGTGAACTCCGGGAGATGGTGATGGACAGGGAGGCCTGGCATGCTGCGATTCATGGGGTTGCAAAGAGTCGGACACGACTGAGTGACTGAACTGAACTGAATTTTGTTGGAGAGAGATTTTGTTCAATAATAACTGCCTAACTGGTCAGATTCTCTAAACAAATAGACCACCTCAAAAGGTAACGTGTTCTCATTCCCTGAAGTATCAATTCAGACCACATAGGTATTTAGGAGAAATGCTGTAGATTCAGTCATGTAAGAGTAGATGAGCTATATAATGTTTAATGTTCCTTTGATGCCTAAGGGGTTTGATAGCGGGATACTCAAGCCGACAATTAGCTAAGAGAAAGTAAAAACTATTTGTTTTTATAATGAGTGTGAGTAGCCATGAAAAAAGGAGCCATTCAACACATAACCTCAAAAACTCCAATATCATAAATTTTGTAGGCAATTTTATTTCTCAAAGTGAAAGCAGTAAAAAAGGTAGGTATAAAGTTACCTGACTAAAAATGCCATTGTTTTCCTAGCTGAGATTTATTTAAAGAGGAGGCCAATGGTTTGAACTTAAAATAAGAAAAAGTAACTGCAAACAATATTTAAAATGATCATGAAGTGAAGTGAAGTGAAAGTCTCTCAGTCATATCAGACTGTTTATACCCCATGGACAATACAGTCCTTGGAATTCTCCAGACCAGAATACTAGGGTGCATAGCCACTCCTTTCTCCAGGGGATCTCCCAGGGAACCCAGGCCTCCTGCATTACAGGTGGATTTTTACCAGCTGAGCCACCAGGGAAGCCCAAAATGAGCATAAGGTGATATTTCTGAGAAATACTAATTTTTTTTAATGTGTAACTCATATAGGAGAAAAAGAAATGCATGACATTTTTTGGTAAGAGAAATAAATCTGCTCATAGAAGAATGCTATGCTTTCCTTTTTCTTCTTCTTTTTTATAAACAGGACATTTAGGGTGTCCTGACAGAGTCTGACAGGAGCTGGATATAATCCCCAAACACAAGTCCAGGCAGTCAGCCTACACATCTCTGAACCTCTTGGCCCCAGGACAGCCAGAAGTACTGATCACCTGACTGAGGAGCCAGGTTCACTGCTGTGTCCCTCTCAAGGATGCTGAAATCTTTTTAAAGTTAATTAATTAATTAATTAGCTTCACTGCATGGCATGTTGGACTTAGTTCCCGGACCAGAGACTGAACCAGCGCTCCCTGCCCTGGAAGCACGGAGTCGAACAGTGGACTGCGGAGGAGGTTGCTGATCTCAGTCTTACTAAATGTTCTGTAGGCATGTCTGCCGAGGAGCTCATACATTTTACGAGCTGCTTCTGTTCCCATAGTTCCCTCAGTACCTAGCTATTGTCGGTCCTCATTTCCTGTACTAAAGGTGGATTTAATCTCTGACTTGTAGCTTCTTAGGCTACATGGTCTCTAACTTTCCCTCAATACTCCTTAATGGTAACCCATTCTAGACTCCAGAGGTGGGAACTGTGACTCTTCTTATCTATACATCCCAGAAGGATACAGTTACCATGTTCAATTTAAAATATGTAAGAGAGATGTAATACAATAAAAATTAATTTGCAGTCTTAATTCTCATAGATGTTAAGCTGCAGAAAATAAATTTTGATTGTTTTGTGACAGTTTCTTAAAAATTGTCCAAAGATGGTTCACACTTCCTAGACCCTAAGGGCTATCCTTATACTGTTCGTAAGATACATACAAAACCCCATTCCCTTGTATAAGAGTACATGATTTGGAACATTTACTGAATAGTAAGTTTCTCACACTAGGAATTCATTTTTTTTCACATTTAATAATCATAACAAACCCATTTTCACTCCAGTGCTTACATACGCCACGGGATCTGTTAATAGACTCAACTGATGTTTTGTTGGATCAACATATGTGAATGGAAATCAAAAGAGTATTACTACCATTATGTGGAGCTTAAGCAACTAACATTTAATAGTGTTCAGAAATGGCCCAGGAACATCGAGGTTTGTTCTTTCTGAGACTAAAGAGCTCCAGGTATAAACTGAGATCCAAGACTAAGCGTCACTTCTACAACACTTATGATCAAGGGTGGTCCCAGCTAAGGGCAAAAGAGTCTCTCCAAGGTGGAATGGATAAATTTATTTACCTACCTTGGAAGTATATTTTGAAGCAAACTCATGCTGACATACTCATCAGGTGCAGCTCTACTCACACTTATAGCCTGATAGAGATGACAATAAGCTCCTTTCATAGGTGAGGGAGCTGATGAGTAATGATTGTCAACAACATTTCCTGATAGAAGTCATCTCTTTTATCCTTTTCAGTACATAATCCCAGAGTTTCTATCAAACACTTGACAAAGAACTTTTGGATTTAAAAAGAAAACTATTTTTTTTTTTTTTGAGGAAAGAAATGATCCTTGAACATCTGTAGCAACCTACAGATATACATTCCTAGGAATGTTTCTTCCATAGTATATTTGGCATTAGGTAGGACTATTTATTCAACAATATAAACAATTGGCAAATCAGATGTGTCAGAAAATGCTGACATCAACTGACTAAGACTGCTAAGATCATGGCTGGAACAAACAGAATTTAAGAGGTCATAGTTAAAGAAAGAATTAATGAACATTCATGATTCTTTATTTTATTCTTACATTCATCAGATATCCAGAAAGGAATGCCCCTCGAATACGTCATTTTAACTTCCTAAAGAAATACCTTCAGCTAATTACTTCTATGTGGTATGCTCATAATTTTAAACAAGAGATAAGGATTTACCACTTGAAGTGCTTTTATTTATCTTCCCAGATGATATGCAAAACTATGCAGTAAAATGGCAGATACATAATAATACATGATAACAGTCAATAAAATTCAGATGGGCTGTACTTTGATGGTATTGTACCATTGTATAACTGTTGGTTAAAACTTGATTCCTGTGAACTGAATCCTCCACCTTTTATAAAAATTTGTTTTGCAGCTGTCTACATCTTTTACATATAAAGTTAGCCTTTTATGTTTAAATTCATAATTTTCCCAGTTTTTATTTTAAATTTTATTCCACTTGTTTTGCTGAAGTAGTCTAACTTCCTGAAATAATTTTAAATCTTAATACTAATTTACTGAATTTACAGTACTTCCTAGAGTCCTGAAAATTTCATAAGCATCCCTCTTATCCTTCCAACCAAACGCTGCTGACAACAGTGACTTATACAGGGCCAAGGACAAAACACTATGACATTCAATGGATGAATTTTCAAGGGCAAAGATTCGTTCTTTGGGGAGAATGACAGCACAGTGATGTAATTTTATTCATTCTTAGAGCAAATGTGGCTCATTCAGCATAATTTCTTAATTATGATCCAAATGAAAATGTAAAAGAAATTATTTCTGACTGAAGTAAAGGCATATAGAAAGAAGATACTGTGTAACCTACTTTATGTCCATGAGAGATTTGGATCTTTTATATTAATCACATCTAGTTCTTTGAATATCTCACCAACATCATTTAAAGTCATAATTAGCACTAAATAGTGAGAGGATCACCATCTTGGAGGTCATGGAATGAAGCCAAAGTATTGACATTGGAGCCTACTAATGCTATTTGCTTCAAGAAAGCTGATGAATTTGATGTGTGAAAAGGTTGGATATTCATGCAGTAGCCACGTGATGAAGTGGAGCCAATATGCAGCAGGCACATTTAAAACACACAGGCAACTTGGAATATGGCAAGTACTCATAACATGTACATTTCGTACAAAATGATGCAAATGCAAAGGGGGAAAACAGAATGAGTAGTGACTCCAGTTGTAAACCATTATGCAGCCTCAATGAATTACGGAAGAAAAAATAACCTTTTGAGTCATGGTCACAGATAGCAACTTCCTTTGCTTATGTCTCCAAAGAGGAAAAACTCTTGAAGACATAGGATTAGCATTTCTACTTGTAATATTTGCAAATCTAGTCAAGGCTATGGTTTTTCCTGTGGTCATGTATGGATGTGAGAGTTGGACTGTGAAGAAGGCTGAGCACCAAAGAATTGATGCGTTTGAACTGTGGTGTTGGAGAAGACTCTTGCGAGTCCCTTGGACTGCAAGGAGATCCAACCAGTCCATTCTGAAGGAGATCAACCCTGGGATTTCATAGGAAGGAATGATGCTAAAGCTGAAACTCCAGTACTTTGGCCACCTCATGCGAGGAGTTGACTCATTGGAAAAGACTCTGATGCTGGGAGGGATTGTGGGCAGGAGGAGAAGGAGACGACCCAGGATGAGATGGCTGGATGGCATCACGGGCTCGATGGACGTGAGTCTGAGTGAACTCTGGGAGATGGTGATGGACAGGGAGGCCTGGCGTGCTGCCATTCATGGGGTCACAAAGAGGCGGACACAACTGACCAACTGAAATGAACTGAACTGAACTGAAAACTCAAAGAACAAAACAACCTTGTTTGGTGTGTATGTCTGGAATACCACATCCCTATATATGTATTAATATGGAGAAAAGATCATGTAACATTTCAAATTATTTTTCATATTGCATTTGTTTTAATTATGAAAGTAAGTGGGAAACAACCTATCAGAAAGCAAACACTCTGAATTGACATGGCAGAGTTAACCCACAATGAGGTTCACATCTGATCCCTTCTCTCTGCTGGAGGGGCCAGTATTAAACAGGTAGCCTGAATAGGAATCACCATGTGGCATAGTACTAGGGGACACACTAGTAGAATGGAAGATTTGGGCTTTGCAATGAAAAAAAAAAATTTTAGTTTAAAAATAATAGATATATGTATGTGTAAAACTGATTCACTTTACTGTATACTGAAACTAAAACAACACTGTTAGTCAACCATATTTCAATTTAGAATTAAATTAAAGAAAGAAAGAGACTTAGATTGGAACCCTGCACTGTCCCTCACTAGTTGTTCTACCTTGGGCAGTCACTTCATCTCTCTGAGGCTCTGTTTCCTACATATATAATGAGGATAATAATATCTGGGATTCATGTGAAAAGTACTAAGAAAATGTAACATACACTAAGAGAAATGATAGCTGCAATCATCATTTCCCCAGATACGTTATCAGCTCAGTTTAGTCTCTCTGTCATGTCCGACTCTTTGCGACCCCGTGAATTGCAGCATGCCAGGCCTCCCTGTCCATCACCAACTCCCGGAGTTCACTCAGACTCACGTCCATCGAGTCAGTGATGCCATCCAGCCATCCCATCCTGGGTCATCCCCTTCTCCTCCTGCCCCCAATCCTTCCCAGCATCAGAGTCTTTTCCAATGAGTCAACTCTTTGCATGAGGTGGCCAAAGTATTGCAGTTTCAGCTTTAGCTTCATTCCCTCCAAAGAAATCCCAGGGCTGATCTCCTTTAGAATGGACTGGTTGGATCTCCTTGCAGTCCAAGGGACTCTCAAGAGTCTTCTCCAACACCACAGTTCAAAAGCATCAATTCTTCGGCACTCAGCTTTCTTCACAGTCCAAGTTTCACATCCATACGTGACCACAGGAAAAACCATAGCCTTGACTAGACAGACCTTAGTCGGCAAAGTAATGTCTCTGCTTTTGAATAGACTATCTAGGTTGGTCATAACTTTTCTTCCAAGGAGTAAGCGTCTTTTAATTTCATGGCTGCAGTCACCATCTGCAGTGATTTTGGAGCCCCAAAATATAAAGTCTGACACTGTTTCCACTGTTTCCCCATCTATTTCTTATGAAGTGATGGGACCAGATGCCATGATCTTAGTTTTCTGAATGTTGAGCTTTAAGCCAACTTTTTCACTCTCCTCTTTCACTTTCATCAAGAGGCTCTTTAGTTCCTCTTCAATTTCTGCCGTAAGGGTGGTGTCATCTGCATATCTGAGGTTATTGATATTTCTCCGGGCAATCTTGATTCCAGCTTGTGCTTCTTCCAGCCCAGCGTTTCTCATGATGTACTCGTCATATAAATTAAATAAGCAGGACATGTTATAGTCATTCTAATTGTCTAGACAAGAAACATCACCAAATAAGCAAGTGAGAGTCATAGGTGCAAAAAGCAGATTAAATAAGTTCTTTATTCTATAGAGCTTTACTTTGATCTGAAAGAATCATCACTAGAAATCTGGTGAATTGTGGGTTCACCTCTGGTTCCAGGTTGATTCAGGATTGTTGTCAATAAAAAGAGCTCATGTATATTAGTGGTTAATTAAAAATCAAGCTAGGCAACAACCACTGTGGAAAATGGTTAGATAGTATCTATAATACTAAAGCTAGAGACATAACCTATGACTTAGCAATTCCACTCCATATATTAATATATACTGAACGAATGTATACACATGTTCACCAGAAGATATATGCTAGGATGTTCATAACAACACTATTCAAAACAGCTTCAAACTGGAAACTTTGTAAAAGATCAACAGTTGACTAAACTGTGATACATTCACACAATGGAGTACTGCTTAACAATAAAAATAAATGGTATACATTAGACAATAATATGGATGATTCTCACAAATATAATGTTGATAATTTTCTATTGTTTAATCTGTATATAGTTGCATAGTTTATTAAATTTATGAACGCTCATCAAATTCTAGACTTACATGTGTACATTTCTATATATGTACATTATTCAAATAAAAAATAATAAATTAAGATGTACTAATATTCAGTGCTTACTTTCAATGTATTCTTTGATCATTTATCCTATGGCCTTCAGAAAGCATAAGCACACCAGGCAAGAGAGTTCCCAGAAAGGTTTTGACCAAAACAAGTTTTAGTATGTTACTTAGTCCCTGAATAAATGCCAGAACACACATTGTTTAGAGACATTATTAAAATTCATGCAATTTAAATGTTAATGTTTTAAGCATAACCTTATGCTAGGGGAAAAGTGTTCTATTTGTTATTTGTTTCCGATATGCAAATTCAAAATTTACATAACTATATCCTAATATTTTGCTTATAAAAAGGTGAATTAGTATAAGAAAAGCCTTTTATATCTGCATTGCACATTTATATGCAATATTGTCATCTGCCCCTTCAACTCATTTCTGGACATAGTAAACAAATATATTGCTACCTACTGATGAATTCAATGGTAGGTAGATACTATATGAAATTCAAGAAGATAAATGATGTAATATGCATCACTTTACAACTCATATACCTTGATATATAAAATCACATTCACATCTTATTAGTCTTGGATTTTTCTTTAAATGAAATGCTATTTTACATATATAGCAGTATATGTATTAATTCTACTTTATGTATTTGAAATATTATTTTATACATTGTATATGGTTTAATATTTTTTGAGACAACTTATTTCTCATTTTAGAAAGTAGACACTTCTGTTATTCTTGTCTGCTGTGCTAAAAATGATAGTGCTTTTAAAAGGGTTAATGAAACTTGGCTGTATGCAATTATTTTTGATGAGATCAAACCCTGGCTTGTTCAAATACTCTCTTTCTACCTTTGGGAAAGTTGTTTGCTTTTTTAATAGTAATGAAACATTTTTTTATTTGTATTAAATCAAATGTACTCAGTTTTCTCTGTGAACAGACAACTTTGCAATGCTCCCTAAAATTACTTATTTTTATAATTTCCATCGGTTGGTATTTAGACTTTTAGTTTGCAAAAGAGTACAGTAATTGCCATAATGGATTAATTTCCTTGCGTAATGAACATGTCAAATGTGCTTTCAGTTCTATCAATTTCCTCTAAAGCCAAGACTCCAAAGAGATGTTATTTTGACCTAAAACAACATGAAGAAATTCAGCATCAGGTTGAGAGTTCCCTTGAGCTTTTCCTTTCATTGTCCACAGCTCTGCTTTTCCTTGTGGAAGAAACATTCTCCCTGTAACAAAAACTCCTTCCTCATGAAGAATCCTAGACACAATCTCTCAAACGAAGGACACTTCCTTTTTTGATTCACCATATTTGTTCATGTTGTTAGGTAGTTAGAATAGGAAAATGGAGTCCAAAATGGTAGTGGCTAAAACACAAAGAAAAGAAAAGCTGGCAAAAATGAAACAAAAGAAAATCCGAGGACTGGGGTGAGAACCTCAAGTGAAACAAACAGCCCTTCTGGATAGCCCAATTTACATAGTCTCAGAGGAGCAGAAAAAACATACAAAAAGAGAAGCCAAAATTGAGCCCCTTTCTTATTTTGGTAGGCCTGCCCTCATTCCTCAAGGATGTATTTTCCTTTGCTTGGCCAAATAAAACTGAGCTGTAACCAAGCTGTAACACTGGTCTGCCATTTCAAGTTTTTTGCTGCAGTGAGACAGAAACAAGGAAATTGCATACTCCCCCGAAATTTTCATCACGTTTTTAAGTGTCATTTATTCTTGATGTTCCTAGATTGCTTTGTTTTAGTCATTTCCTACACTCCATGGTGGTGACATATAATATTCATCCACTTCCCTCTTTCTGTTCCCTACGCCAGTCCCTGTTAGATGCCTGTGACAAGAGCAGGATATAAGGTGATTAAGAGGCAGTGTCTACCTTCAAAGAGCTTATAATTTAATGGCCACTGATTTTTTTTTTTAATTTAAGATAATCCATAGCAAAGGGCTATAATAATTGATCAAATGAATATATTTTCCTATAATTCAGAAGGGTTAATTATGCTATGAAAGTTAACAATTTCCTCCACAAACAACACTCAAATGTAAGATTGTTCTGTTTCCCAGATTTCGCATTTGCTCATAACTTCTTATTGAAGAATTAAGTCACTATGTCCTCTCTGTCATGGGTGTTTGGGTGGTAATCCTTAAATCTCACAACCATCTTACAGGATAGGGAAGTCAGAAAAGTCAGAGAGCAGATAAGGACTATATTTGAGGGGCAGAGGGTTCTTCAAATGCTTTTGAAATCACCCCTGTAGGCACATCATGTCAGTCAGGCAGGCTAGCGGCAGAAATAATATTAACAATGTAAAATGATTTTCCTGAATATTAGACCTAAATTTGCATTAATGCAAAATACATATGTAGAAATGCTATTACTTCAACTACAAATTAATTTATAAGAGTGGTGCAGAATGTTAAATAACTTTACAGAAGGAGAGTCATTTTTCCTATTCTCTGAGGGAGTATTTCACATCTTTAGTCAAGTTTTTGTTGTTCAGATACCTTGGCTTCCTGGTGCTTTATAAAAATAGGCAAAAATCTTACAGCATTATTGGGATTGCCTGCGTGCTGTCTCAAGTTTTTTGTTCCAACTGTTTGGACCAGTATTCCTAAAATTCAGTTATGATGGGCTAATGTATCTCTGACCACAGCTGTATAAGGGTAATAATTACAATTAAGGAAAGGCTACACACACACACAAAGGATAACTTGACTAAGTTATGAACAGGAATGTTCACCAAATGCATAGGGAAAGGATACATAGTTATCGAATATATATATTATAATGAAAACATGTGTATGTCCTTAGGCAAAATTTATTTATCTACTATTTGCTCTATTTCAGATTTCTGGAGTAAAATATGAAATGGTTTCCTTCCTTAACAGAGTTAGTCCTGAAAGGATGACAGACATATGCACAAATACACACTGTGAAAAGGGTTGAGGAGAATATGCTGCTTGGCTGATCAGTACTTCTCAGTCTCTTTTGTTGGTTCCTCACCCTCTGATTTTCCAAACAATTGATGTTCCCTGGCATTCATCCTCCTTCTAGCACTACACATTATCCCTGAGCAATTTTCTTCCCTGTAATTGGCTTCAATTACCTCCCTATGCTGGTGAGTCTAGATATTTCTATTCAGTCTGATGGCTCCTTCCATTCTCTCCATAAGCCTACTGAACATCTCTACACAGATATCTCATGCTCATCTCAAAAGCAATTTACCCAGGACAAAATGTATCACCTTTCCTTCTCTTCCTTCTGTATTTACCTACCTTAAAAAAAAAAAAAAGATATCACGGTACTCTGTGGTTCTAGCCAGAAACCTAGGCACTAGCCATTCCCAGACTCTCTTTGTCTTTCAGCATCCACTCTGTGTGCCCTGAAGCCTACCTCTTTGATATAACTCACAGACTTCCAGCTGAATATACCCCTATCTTGTTGCCTCAGTTCAGGATCTCTTTCATTCATCCACCCATACAGTCATTATTCAGCAAATATTTCTGGAAAAGCTTCCTCCCTTTCAATCTCTCATCTTCTTTTGGCAGTAATCACCTGTTTGGTGTCCCAGTATCATTTCATAAGATATAGAAACTGCATTTCTACCAGAGTAATGATTCTGAAATGTGAATCTGGTTCTGTTACTTCTCCACTGAATATCTCTTTTATATTTTAATGGTCCTAAAATATAGCTTTCACATACTCGGCTGTAGGGTAAGGAGGAGTCAAGAAATTGTAAAAATATTAATAATAGTTTAGCATCTAATTCTAGAGTAGAATTGATATAAAATCAGACAGAAAATGTCAAATTTGCTACCCTTTTACCATACTCTACCAGAGCCCCAAATCAGAATAGCATTTCCCAAGTCAAGGCTGTATATTGTCACCCTGCTTATTTAACTTATACGAAGAGTACATCATGAGAAACGCTGGGCTGGAAGAAGCACAAGCTGGAATCAAGATTGCCAGAGAAATATCAAGAACCTCAGATATGCAGATGATACCACCCTTAAGGCAGAAAGTGAAAAGGAGCTAAAAAGCCTCCTGATGAAAGTGAAAGAGGAGAGTGAAAAAGTTGGCTTAAAGCTCAACATTCAGAAAACTAAGATCACGGCATCTGGTCCCATTAATTCATGGGAAATAGATGGGAAACAGTGAAAACAGTGTCAGACTTCATTTTTTGGGCTCCAAAATCACTGCAGATGGTGACTGCAGCCATGAAATTAAAAGACGCTTACTCCTTGGAAGGAAAGTTATGACCAACTTGGGTAGCATATTCAAAAGCAGAGACATTACTTTGCCAACAAAGGTGCATCTAGTCAAGGCTATGGTTTTTCCTGTGGTCATGTATGGATGTGAGAGTTGGACTGTGAAGAAAGCTGAGTACTGAAGGATTGGTGCTTTTGAACTGTGGTGTTGGAGCAGACCCTTAAGACTCCCTTGGACTGCAAGGAGATCCAACCAATGCATTCTACAGGAGATCATCAGTCCTAGGTGTGAAGGACTGGTGCTGAGGCTGAAACTCCAGTACTTTGGCCACCTCATGTTGACTTGACTCATTGGAAAAGACTCTGATGCTGGGAGGGATTGGGGGCAGGAGGAGAAAGGGACAACAGAGGATGAGATGGCTGGATGGCATCACTGACTCAATGGACATGAGTCTGAGTGAACTCCACAAGTTAGTGATGGACAGGGAGGCCTGGCATGCTGCAATTCATGGGGTTGCAAAGAATCAGACATGACTGAGTGACTGAACTGAACCCAACTGAAGAATATTAAAAAGAATGTATGTATGAAAAAGATGTATGAATCACTTTGCCATAAAGTAGAAATTAATACAACACTGTGAATCAAATATACTTCAATAGAAGAGAAATTCTAAAAAAGAATAGCCTTTCCTTTCCTCCTCCACTAACTAAGGAAAGATGAAGAACATATTTCCCCATATCTGGTATACATACTTAAGGCTCTTCTTTCGTAGCCTGACAAAGGGACAATGAGGAGTCTGGTGATAGCCTATTTTGGATATTAAACTCCTCAGGACAAAAAGCAACATTAGCTGAATCAGCAAAATATCCTCATCATCCTACCCCCTGAGATTCTCTCAGTTCCCAGTAGATATTCCTTCCCTTCTGCTGATATGAGTAGTTGAAATGGTGTGCTAAGAAGAAAAAATTGGCATGGAATAATATGGTAATGTTACACTTCAATGTTTGTGAAGTGTATTTAAAAAAAAAAAGCCTCTATCAGACTTCACCCTGATAACATAAGATGGTCCAAGGAATAAAATCTTACCTATTAGATATTCTAAAGACTTCAAGCCAAATGCTGTATGTGTTAATTGCCCCAAGAGCTCAGAGGCCATGGAGCTATGGATTCTTGAACAGTTTGCCATGAAACCCTTTAAAAATAGAAGTTCAACATGCCAAGCAGATAAAATGGGACTTGTTCCTATTGAAGGGCTTTTGAGATTTAGAACTCCACTTACTCCTCTGTCTGACCCCCCATCACTTGTCCTTCATCCTCCACCACCTGGAGGCCCCTGCAGCTGCTAGTTTAATCTTGGAGAGCATGATCTTAAATCCATTTGCCTCTAAGATAAAACATGTAAACATTTAATATGGCTACTAAGACTTCCAAAGGCCCATGCCTAATTTTTAATTCCAATCTTTCTTTGCACCACCCTCCCAGCCACCAGTTTACCCCTGCTACCACTACTTTCCCCAAGCTTCCATTGCACACACTCTCTGCACCAGCCTACTGGTTATTCACCTGGTTACTTCAAGAGAATGGTCATTGCTCATGACCCTCTCACCTTCAGACTTTCTGACCTTCTCCACTCCCTCCAATCTCCATCTACCCATCACATCTCATCTCACAGAGCTCAGCTAGAGGATCACCATCCATAGGAAATATTTCCTGGCCCCTCAGTTAGAAATGACCACTTCCTACATCTTTCCAATTGCACACTATATACACTCCCAGTGCAGGGTCTGTAAAGTTACATTATGTTCATTATTGAAACTGAGGAGGACTCTGTGGTGCCTTCCCAGGGACGCTCCTCCCTCCACCATGTCCCCTGCCTCTTGTTTGTAGAAAAGCTTTCACTTCCTGGGCCTTCTTGGAGTTTCAAAGAGCAAATTTAATCAGAGAAATGAGAAAATACAGAAACCAGGGAAAACAGTCAAGCAAGGCAAAATAATAATAGTTTAGCCATAAAACAAAGTTCAGGGACCTTTATTTCCTTCTCAAGGCTATAGATAATATCCTGAGCCATGTCCTAGAGCTGTTTTGCAGATACTAACACCCACATCAGGTGGAAGAAGTTAACTGCATGTTGATAACCAGCATGCAGAGCCTAGACTAGTTGGAACTGGAAGGCTGATGACCAAGATTCCCAAAACATCACCCTGATATCTCAGGAACAACCAATCAGAGAATTGTGCATTAGTTTATCACACACCCTGCGATCCTTTCTCTCATACTGTCTTTAAAAATACTTCCCTGAATGCCATCAGGGAGTCTTTTGAGCATTAGCTGCCCATACTCCTTGCTTGACCTTGGGAAAATGAATTCTGTGCTTTCCTTCACCATAACTTGGTATCAGTAGATCGGGTTTGCTGCATGTTAAGTAAGGGGACCATAATTCAGTTCCATAATATCATTCATTTCTTTTAAATATGGTAAAATTTTAAAATACAGAAAAGTACAAAACAGAAAGTAACAAACATAAATTCATCCACAATTTATCATTATAAAATATTTGAGGTTTTGCTTTTCCTCTTTTCACCTTGTGTCTTCTTAAAAAAATAAAATATGTTTTTAAAAACTACATTCTGATCATAGTATATACTTCAAATAGTGTTGAAAATCAAGAAGATTTAAATATAAGAACACTCAAAAGTTTATCACTCAGAAGTAAACTTAACTATTCTTATGTAATTATTGTTTAAATCATCATACAAAAGATATATACAGACAGAATGTAAAAGCCAAGATTGCTGACATGGAAAGGAACCGTATTACAGATACTAATTCTGTGATTTTTAACAAGAGAGAAAGAAACAATGAACACCTAAACCTACAGAAAAGCAGCAAAAGCAGGACAAGGTAAACCCGTTACCTTCTGCCTCAGTTCAGTTCAGTCGCTCAGTCGTGTCTGACTCTGTGACCCCATGAATCACAGCACGCCAGGCCTCCCTGTCCATCACCAACTCCCGGAGTTCACTCAAACTCACATTCATCGAGTAGGTGATGCCATCCAGCCATCTCATCCTGGGTCGTCCCCTTCTCCTCCTGCCCCCAATCCCTCTCAGCATCCGAGTCTTTTCCAGTGAGTCAACTCTTCACATGAGGTGGCCAAAGTACTGGAGTTTCAGCTTTAGCATCATTCCTTCCAAAGAAATCCCAGGGCTGATCTCCTTCAGAATGGACTGGTTGGATCTCCTTGTAGTCCAAGGGACTCTCAAGAGTCTTCTCCAACACCACAGTTCAAAAGCATCAATTCTTCGGCACTCAGCCTTCTTCACAGTCCAACTCTCACATCCATACATAACCACAGGAAAAACCATAGCCTTGACTAGACGGACCTTTGTTAGCAAAGTAATGTCTCTGCTTTTGAATATACTATCTAGGTTGGTCATAACTTTTCTTCCAAGGAGTAAGTGTCTTTTAATTTCATGGCTGCAGTCACCATCTGCAGTGATTTTGGAGCCCCAAAATATAGTCTGACACTGTTTCCACTGTTTCCCCATCTATTTCCCATGAAGTGATGGGACCAGATGCCATGATCTTCGTTTTCTGAATGTTGAGCTTTAAGCCAACTTTTTCACTCTCCTCTTTCACTTTCATCAGGAGGCTTTTTAGCTCCTTTTCACTTTCTGCCATAAGGGTGGTGTCATCTGCATATCTGAGGTTATTGATATTTCTCCTGGCAATCTTGATTCCAGCTTGTGTCTCTTCCAATCCAGCATTTCTCATGATGTATTCTTCATATAAGTTAAATAAGCAGGGTGACAATATACAGCCTTGACGTACTCCTTTTCCTATTTGGAACCAGTCTGTTGTTCCATGTCCAGTTCTAAGTGTTGCTTCCTGACCTGCATACAGGTTTCTCAAGAGGCAGGTTAGGTGGTCTGGTATTCCCATCTCTTTCAGAATTTTCCACAGTTTATTGTGATCCACACAGACAAAAGCTTTGGCATAGTCAATAAAGCAGAAGTAGATGTTTTTCTGAAACTCTCTTGCTTTTCCATGATCCAGTGGATGTTGGCAATTTGATCCCTGGTTCCTCTGCCTTTCCTAAAATCAGCTTGAACATCAGGGAGTTCATGGTTCATGTATTGCTGAAGCCTGGCTTGGAGAATTTTGAGCATTACTTTACTAGCATGTTAGATGAGTGCAATTGTGTGGTAGTTTGAGCATTCTTTGGCATTGCCTTTCTTTGGGATTGGAATGAAAACTGATCTTTTCCAGTCCTGTGGCCACTGCTGAGTTTCCCAAATTTGTTGGCATACTGAGTGCAGCACTTTCACAGCATCATCTTTCAGGATCTGAAACAGTGCAACTGGAATTCCATCACCTCCACTAGCTTTGTTCGTAGTGATGCTTTCTGAGGCTCACTTGACTTCACATTCCAAGATGTCTGGCTCTAGATTAGTGATCACATCATCATGATTATCTGTGTCGTGAAGATCTTTTTCGTACAGTTCTTCCGTGTATTCTTGCCACCTCTTCTTATTATCTTCTGCTTCTGTTAGGTCATACCATTTCTGTCCTTTATCAAGCCCATCTTTGCATGAAATGTTCCCTTGGTATCTCTAATTTTCTTGAAGAGATCTCTAGTCTTTCCATTCTGTTCTTTTCCTCTATTTCTTTGCATTGATCACTGAAGAAGGCTTTCTTATCTCTTCTTGCTATTCTTTGGAACTCTGCATTCAGATGCTTATATTTTTCCTTTTCTCCTTTGATTTTCACCTCTCTTCTTTTCACAGCTATTTGTAAGGCCTCCCCAGACAGCCATTTTGCTTTTTTTGCATTTCTTTTCCATGGGGATGGTCTTGATCCCTGTCTCCTGTACAATGTCATGAACCTCGTTCCATAGTTCATCAGGCACTCCATCTATCAGATCTAGGCCCTTAAATCTATTTCTCACTTCCACTGTATAATCATAAGGAATTTGATTTAGGTCATACCTGAATGGTCTAGCGGTTTTCCCTACTTTCTTCAATTTGAGCCTGAATTTGGTAATAAGAACTTCATGATCTGAGCCACAGTCAGCTCCTGGTCTTGTTTTTGTTAACTGTATAGAGCTTCTCCATTTTTGGCTGCATAAAATATAATCAATCTGATTTCGGTGTTGACCATCTGGCAATGTCCATGTGTAGAGTCTTCTCTTGTGTTGTTGGAAGAGCGTGTTTGCTATGACCAGTGCATTTTCTTCTAGATTACTCAAATATTACATTCTACCACACTTGCTTTACCTGAAAAGCTTAAGAGAAAATTACAAACATAATTTCTCTTTACCTATAAATTCTTCAGAATGCATTTCTTAAAAGCAATGATATTCTCTTATATAAACACAGTATAACTATCAAATCAAGAAATTTAACATGGATGTGAGTATTATCTAATCTCCAGACTACATTCAGATGTCACCAATTGTCCCACTACTGCTCTTTTTCTGATTCACTACGTATAAATCCAGGATTATTCATTACATTTAGTTGTGATGTCATTTTGCTCTCTTTTAATCTTTAACGGATCCTTAGTCCTTATCTTTCATGATCATGACATTTTTAAGCTCACAAGTCAGTTATCTTGCAAACTGCCCTGCAGTGGTTTTGTTTGCTAATGGGTACGTGCAAGAGAGTCCAAAGCTTCACCTTCCTGGTTTCTTTCTTTTGATTCAGGAATGCTGGATTTGCCTGAGTTCTCTTATCTGTTGAGTTTGGTTTTGGGGGGTGGGGTGGGGAGTCATATTTTCTACCTTTTAGGCTAGTGATTATCATCCTAGCTGTACACTTAGTATCACCTAGGTAGCATTCATGACCAGGGATTTCTCATCCATCCACAATTTTGTAGCCTGACAAGAGGGGGAGTCATGGAATACCTGGGCTGATTCTTCTCTAAGAGCCTACAGCATTCACTATAATATAGCTCAGTCCATTTACTCTTATCAGAAAGATCCTTATTCTTTGGATTTTTCCTGTAACTATGTGTCCAGCTATAGAATCTTTGTTTCTCAAGAAATATCCAACCTAGCCCAGTCTCTCACTTCTATTTGTTTGTCCCCAACTACTCTGTCTTTGTTATTCCCCAGAAAGAAGAATCAAAAGATACAAGCACTCACTTATTTTCTTCTCCCCAGCTATAGGGATACAGGCAAGAATCTATGATTCAGTACTTTGTTGATCTACATGTATTATTCAGGACTTCAGTAAGTCTCCCTGCTCCACTCTAGAATCTTATTTCTTTTCTTGGGTGCCAATTCTTGGATCTACTGCGTTAGTTTCTGCTCTTTCCTAATTTGGCTACTTTTCATTATTTTTGTTGTTGTTGTTGTTGCTGTAGTTTATCTCTCATATTTAAGGTATTGAAGAAGGGAGGGAATTTTGTGGCACAATTTCAACCCATTCTCTTAACACAATACAGCACTTACTTATTCATATGTCTGTTTTTCTCTGATGGACTATAAACACCAGAAGGTCAGGTATTTATTTTCATTGACTCAGGGTATAGCAAGGTGTCTGACAGATGCCAAGCATTCAATAAATGTTTTTGATTAAAGTTTTAAAAAATATAATGAGAAAATATATGGGGTAGCACCAGAATGTTATTCATTTAATCAAAATTTGGACTCTTTATTCAAGGTGTCTACCATGTGTTTGACCATCATGTATAGAGTACAAAATTGTTTGCATTATGTGGTTATTTCTGACATCATCTCAACATTTTATGAATATCAGTAAACTCTTACTCTTTCCCAACTCTCCCCAGCTGTTCACTTCTCAGGCCAACGGATAGAAAGTAGGAATCAAAGGCTCGCTAATTTACCAAACATTCTTTTTTTCCCCACTTTTCTGGTAATCACAGGCACATATTTTTGTTCTTCCTAGATAGTTCCCTTAGAATTCACAGCACCATCACCACCTCCCAAAACAAATCAAAACACCTTCAGTAACTGAAGTTTATGTAAAAACAGCCAAGCCCTTTATTTTTGTAAAAATTTCTTTTCTGACAAGGTAAAAAAAAATAGGTATTCTGTTCCCAGGCTGTACCACAGCATCCCTTTGTATAGTATTACTCATTGTCATTGGATGTTCCAGTGTGAATAAACAAAACTGCTTATTCTTTTCCAGTGTAGTTTTATGAGGAAGAAAAAAGATGGTCTTAAGGTTTCATTAAGAGACATGTAGATAGTGTGAGCCTAGAAGCATACTCATTCCAACATGAGTATCTCCCAATGCCTTGGCCATTGGTCCTTCTTAGACTGGCTCCCCAGGTCCCCAATGATCTGATGCCCTCCTACCGTTTGGCTATTTGTTGAGGTGGTTTGTTTTTTTTTTTAAATGTCTGTTTACTTTTATCCAGCTTTGAAACTCTTTGGTAGCTTTTAAAGATGTCACTTGCTTACATGCATTCAAAATCTTTTAACGAGGGAGTCTTGTTGAAATTTAATAAATGCATAAACATGAGGTTTCTAAGAAAGAAGAGATGAATGCCAAACAATTAAAGATAAGTATTTTATACTATTTTAGAACTTATAAAGGGTCTATTCATCTAATTCTTGACTATAGAAAATAGCTCCAAGGACAAGACAGTAGAGGAAGCCTATTAAACCTATTGGGCCAAAATAATTATGCACATATGTCAATAAACTGACTGATTTAACTGATTAATTAATTTACATTTCAAGAAAATAATCTTTTATCTTGCTGGCAATAATACTGTTTAATAGGACTGAAAAGGTTTGGATGGAGTGAAATAGAACATAAAAAATGTTATAATTTGTGTTAAGCTGAATGAAGGCCTGCAAAGATATCAACATTATAAACCTCTGAATCTATAAAAATGTTACCTTATACATTAGAATGAATTCTGCAGGCAGGATTAAATTATAATCATGAGATGAGATTATTCTGGATTATGTTGACATGCCTAATACCATCACAAGGGTTATTTTAGGGGGAGGCAAGAGGCTCAAAATGAAAGAAGGTAATGTGATTGAGCTGGTGGCTTAGATGATAAAGAATCTGCCTGCAATGCAGAAGACCTAAGTTTGATTACTGGATCAGGAAGATACTATGGAGAAGGGAATGGCAATCGGCTCCAGTATTCTTGCCTGGGAAATCCCGTGGACAAAGGAACCTGCTGGGCTACAGTTCATGGGGTTGCAAACAGTTGGACACAACTGAGAGAATACTACTTTCACTTGCACAATGTGACTGAAGTAGAGATTGGAGGTTAGGGGGCATGAATCATAGAACGGGCTTCCCAGGTGGCAGCAGTATAAAGAATCCACCTGCCAATGAAAGACACGGGTTCGATCCCTGGGTCAAAAAGATCCCGTAGAGGAGGAAATGGAAACCCACTCCAACATCCTTGCCTGAAAAATTCCATGGACAAAAGGAGCCTGGCAGGCTACATTCCATGGGGTCAGAAAATCTGGACATGACTGAGCAACGCGCACTAAGCAGTAGGTGGCGGCAGCGAGCCGGCACACTAGCACTAAGCGCAGGCCTTGGCAAGCCAGCGCACTAAGCGCGGCGGAAAGGAGCTACTCCAGTCAGAGGTCAGGGGCAGCGGCTTAGAGTGCCCCGCTGCGACGGCGCAGGAACAGCTGAGAGGGTTTACCCTGCGTCCGAGGTCAGTGGCGGCCGGGAGGAGCTACCCAACATATGTCTATGCCCCAACCAGTAACGCTGAAGAAACTGAAGTTGAGTGGTTTTATGAAGACCTACAAGACCTTTTAGAACTAACACCCCCAAAAGATGTCCCTTTCATTATAGGGGACTGGAATGCAAAAGTAGGAAGTCAAGAAACACCTGGAGTAACAGGCAAATTTGGCCTTGGAATGCGGAATGAAGCAGGGCAAAGACCAAGAGAGTTTTGACAAGAAAATGCACCGGTCATAGCAAACACCCTCTTCCAACAACACAAGACAAGACTCTACACATGGACATCACCAAATGGTCAACACCGAAATCAGATTGATTATATTCTTTGCAGCCAAAGATGGAGAAGCTCTATACAGTCAACAAAAACAAGACCAGGAGCTGAGTGTGGCTCAGATCATGAACTACTTATTACCAAATTCAGACTCAAATTGAAGAAAGTAGAGAAAACCACTAGACCATTCAGGTATGACCTAAATCAAATCCCTTATGATTATACAGTGGAAGTGAGAAATAGATTTAAGGGCCTAGATCTGATAGACAGAGTGTCTGATGAACAATGGAATGAGGTTCGTGACATTGTACAGGAGACAGGGATCAAGACCATCCCCATGGAAAAGAAATGCAAAAAAAGCAAAATGGCTGTCCGGGGAGGTCTTACAAATAGCTGTGAAAAGAAGAGAGGTGAAAAGCAAAGGAGAAAAGGAAAGATATAAGGATCTGAATGCAGAGTTCCAAAGAATAGCAAGAAGAGATAAGAAAGCCTTCTTCAGTGATCAATGAAAAGAAATAGAGGAAAAGAACAGAATGGGAAAGACTAGAGATCTCTTCAAGAAAATTAGAGATACCAAGGGAACATTTCATGCAAAGATGGGCTCAATAAAGGACAGAAATGGTATGGACCTAACAGAAGCAGAAGATATTAAGAAGAGGTGGCAAGAATACATGGAAGAACTGTACAAAAAAGATCTTCACGACACAGATAATCATGATGATGTGATCACTAATCTAGAGCCAGACATCTTGGAATGTGAAGTCAAGCGGGCCTTAGCATCACTACGAAAAAAGCTAGTGGAGGTGATGGAATTCCAGTTGAGCTGTTTCAAATCCTGAAAGATGATGCTGTTAAAGTGCTGCATTCAATATGCAAGCAAATTTGGAAAACTCAGCAGTGGCCACAGGACTGGAAAAGGTCAGTTTTCATTCCAATCTCAAAGAAAGGCAATGCCAAAGAATGCTCAAACTACCACACAATTGCACTCATCTCACATACTAGTAAAGTAATGCTCAAAATTCTCCAAGCCAGGCTTCAGCAATACGTGAACCGTGAACTCCCTGATGTTCAAGCTGGTTTTAGAAAAGGCAGAGGAACCAGAGATCAAATTGCCAACATCCGCTGGATCATCAAAAAAGCAAGAGAGTTCCAGAAAAACATCGATTTCTGCTTTATTGACTATGCCAGAGCTTTTGTCTGTGTGGATCACAATAAACTGTGGAAAATTCTGAAAGAGATGGGAATACCAGACCACCTAACCTGCCCCTTGAGAAACTTGTATGCAGATCAGGTAGCAACAGTTAGAACTGAACATGAAACAACAGACTGGTTCCAAATAGGAAAAGGAGTATGTCAAGGCTGTATATTGTCACCCTGCTTATTTAACTTATATGCAGAGTACATCATGAGAAACGCTGGACTGGAAGAAACACAAGATGGAATCAAGATTGCCGGGAGAAATATCAATAATCTCAGATATGCAGATGACACCACCCTTATGGCACAAAGTGAAGAGGAGCTAAAAAGCCTCTTGATGAAAGTGAGAGAGAAGAGTGAAAAAGTTGGCTTAAAGCTCAACATTCAGAAAACGAAGATCATGGCATCCGGTCCCATCACTTCATGGGAAATAGATGGGGAAACAGTGGAAACAGTGTCAGACTTTATATTTTGGGGCTCCAAAATCACTGCAGATGGTGACTGCAGCCATGCAATTAAAAGACGCTTAGTCCTTGGAAGAAAAGTTATGACCAACCTAGATAGTATATTCAAAAGCAGAGACATTATTTTGCCGACTAAGGTCCTTCTAGTCAAGGCTATGGTTTTTCCTGTGGTCATCTATGGATGTGAGAGTTGGACTGTGAAGAAGGCTGAGTGCTGAAGAATTGATGCGTTTGAACTGTGGTGTTGGAGAAGACTCTTGAGAGTCCCTTGGACTGCAAGGAGATCCAACCAGTCCATTCTGAAGGAGATCAGCCCTGGGATTTCTTTGGAAGGAATGATGCTAAAGCTGAAACTCCAGTACTTTGGCTACCTTATGTGAAGAGCTGACTCACTGGAAAAGACTCTGATGCTGGGAGGGATTGGGGGCAGGAGGAGAAGGGGACGACCCAGGATGAGATGGCTGGATGGCATCATGGGCTCGATGGACGTGAGTCTGAGTGAACTCCAGGAGATGGTGATGGACAGGGAGGCCTGGTGTGCTGCGATTCATGGGGTCGCAAAGAGTCGGACATGACTGAGTGACTGAACTGACTGAACTGAGCAACTGAACACACACACACACACACACTCCCGTTAAAGAATGCCAGTGGCTTCCAAAAGCTGGAAAAAGAATAGATTCCCAACCAGAAGCTCCAATAGGAACGAGCCCTGCTGACAACTTGACTGTAGTCCAATGAGACTTCTGACCTCCATAATTGTCATTGCCACCAAGTTTATGGTAATTAATGCAGCAATAGGAAATAATGTGGAATTTTAAATTCTTTCCCCAAAGGCCAATACAATTTCAAAAATAAGCTGCAATGCTATCTGATAAAGTCAAAAGTGAAAAACTTTCTCTGTTGCTTTCTTAAAATATGTGATGAAATGTTTGCTCATCATCATACTATAAGGTTTTGGTTTTATGTAACTTCTGTACTTCATTTTTCTGCTTAAAGTTCTGTGTTGATACACGTGAGTGTAAAATTCTCCATAGCCCTCTGCAACATAAATTTTGTGTTTTTTTCCAATAAAATCTCTGATGTAATTACCTCTTATTGGTTTTATAAGATAAAGTCCCCTGATTGTGATAGCAAAGATGTTATTTGAAATGTTTGTCTCTGTGATCAAGATATTTGCTACGTCAAGGAAAAGCTACCAATTCCTAGGGAGTTTTCACACCTGAAAATTAAACCAGTTTGTATTGCAAATCTGTTTTATGCAAATTACAAAAGCAATCACTTAAATAGAGGCCTCTTAACAAAAGATTTTCCAAAGGGATTAAAGATTCCCTACAGAGGTCAGTTCCTCAAATATCCCTTAATACAAATGTATACACTGAACAGTCTAGGGTGAGACTGGTTATTTAACAGATGCCATGCTACAGAATATATCTTGAAATATTTGACTGACATAGGAGAATGCACTGGATAATAATACATTATGACAGTTCATTGTTTTCTTATGTTTTTAGTGTTTCTTGGGTGAATTCACAGTTAAATATTTGAGGTCTGGGGTTAGACTACTTATATTAAATCCCAGCTCTACCACTGGTGACCTAAAGTTAATTATTTAATTTCACTACTCTTTTAGGAGACATTAAAAAGCAGAGATATTACTTTGTCAACAAAAGTCCATCAAGTCAAGGCTATGGTTTTTCCAGTAGTTATGCATGGATGGAGAGTTGAACTATAAAGAAAGCTGAGCACTGAAGAATTGATGCTTTTGAACTGTGGTGTTGGAGAAGACTGTTGAGAGTCCCTTGGACTGCAAGGAAATCCAACCAGTCCATCCTAAAGGAGATCAGTCCTGGGTGTTCATTGGTAGGACTGATGTTGAAGCTGAAACTCCAATACTTTGCCCACCTGATGTGAAGAGCTGACTCATTTGAAAAGACCCTGATGCTGGGAAAGATTGAGGGCAGGAGGAGAAGGGGGCGACAGAGGATGAGATGGCTGGATGGCATCACTGACTCAGTGGACATGGGTTTGGGTGGACTCTGGGAGTTGGTGATGGACAGGCAGGCCTGGCATTCTGCGGTTCATGGGGTCACAAAGAGTCGGACACAACTGAGTGACTGAACTGAACTGAACTCCTTTAGAAACATGGGGGAAAGTGATAAGACCAACTTCATTTGATTTGTTTTAAAGGTTAAAAGAGTTAAAGTGTATAAAATACTTACTGACAGAATGACAACTTGTACCAGAAAGCCTTCAGTTAGCAATTATTATTAAAGTCTGAAATGTAAAATAAATGTCCATCAATCTCATATATATGTACGTAGCTACCATATATAGGCAGCAAATATTTATTAGGGGCTACTATATCCTACAGGGGTTTTCCAGGTGGTGCAGTGGTAAAGAATCTGCCTGACAAGGCAGGAGACAGAGGTTTGATCCCAGGATCAGTAAGATCTCCTGGAGGAGGAAATGGCAAACCACTCCAGTATTCTTGCCTAAAAAATCCTGTGGAGCCTGGTGGACTACAGTACAAGGGTTTGCAAAGAATTTGGACATGACCGAGCTACTGAGCACAGCACAGCAATAGAGTAAGAGATAGTATTATAAGTTTATATATTTAATATTCAGGATAACAATAGTAGATAACCAAGAAAAACTTTTGGCAAAAGTTTTGGCAGAACTTGCAGCAGTTCTCATGAGGGAAGCATTTTTTAGCAGTCAAAGGGAAGATATTTTTTTTCAACATTTTTTTTCTTTTAGCATTCAGAGAAAAGTTAGCCCCCAAATCAACTTTATAATCACATTTACTTGCAGAGGATACATCATGTTCAACAAAAATATCAAGTTCAAGTGCAAGCATTTGCTCAACATAATCAACCTCCCAGAAAAAATCTTGACCATTATAGTGAGTATGTACTTAAAACTGAGTTGCAAGGAAAAGTCTGGATTGAAGGAAAACTTGTAATTGTTCATTTTCTTTATACAAATCTAAATTTGATTGTATCACCCAAGCTGGGTTTCAGATTCAGTTTTGAAGCATTTTGTCCCATCTCAGTCTTCTTAGTGTTTCAAGGTCTTATACTCAGAGCCCTCCATACTTCACTCCATACTATTTGCTGGTAAATAAATGCTCATAGTCCAACCAGGCCAGTGCATTGATATCCTTTGGCTCTATTGCTTCCTTGTCATGCTTGGGTACAGAAACTTCCTGGCAATCTATGTAGATTCAACCATTCTTTTCTAAGATTTTACACTTTCCCTCCTAAAGCAATCAGGAATCTTTCACATAAAAGAATCAGAAAAGGATTTTGACTGAGACTTTTGTCTCCTAATGTGAACTGTCCCCTCTTCTTTTAGAGCACTCTCAGCTGATAGCTAATTGATTGCCAAGAAAACATTAGCAGACTACATTTTAAGAAGCAATTTCTCCTAGGAATATTTCAATAAGCTTTTCTTACAAGTTAAATCTTCAAGACTCAAAGGAGTAAATCTCTAATGATGGAAATGACAGGTCAAAAGGTAAAGCCTTTGGGGACCCAGTTCAGCCTCATAAGCCCTCCAGGCTATCATGTGTATGTGCTCTTTTATGGAAATCCTTTCATTCCTCTCACATGGGAATGAAGGAGACAAATTAAGAGAAATGCAAAGCTAAATATTGGTTACATAAGATGTTCCTTGATATTCTTCTTGAAAGCTATTGCTCAAATAATTTTACTTCCCTGTAAGTAGGGGAAAAGGTGAAACAATTAGCATATAATATAATTTTTATTACTTCATATAACTCTAACTGCAACACTTTAAATTGTAAACGAAGTCTGAACATTCTCAAAAAATATTCAAATTATAATAGAATGCACCTACATATTTCTATCTGCATGTAATAGAACATAATAATAACATTAATATAATCAACAAATTCTATTTAATGTGAGTACATTATATTATTTTCTGATATGGTGATTGGAAGATTAAATCTAATTATGGTCCTTTTAATGAAAAAATTATGGTATCTTATAAACCTAGGGCCAAAATTAGATATATACTTCTGCTAGAATGTATTACGTTTTGAAAAATCATATATTAATATAATTTTAAATTCAATGTAATAAATGAATCTGTCTGTATATATTATATATACATATACACACTGGAGTATCTTTATTGCAGTTGAGATTTTATCATAATTTTACTTTATGAGGTTAATAAAGGCATAAAAATTCACAAAATAAAATCTTGAAAAAACTTTAACCTTACTGTCAATTTGGGGTTTCCATGATGGGTTAGTGGTAAAGAAGCCACCTGCCAATGCAGAAGACGCAGGTTTGATCCCTGGGTTGGGAAGATTTCCTGGAGAAGGAAATGACAACCCAGTCCAGTATCCTTGTATGGGACACCCGATACAAGTCTATAGTCTGTGAAATTGCATGAGTCAGACATGACTTAGCAACTAAACAACAACAACAACTGCAAACTTGGGGTTTTACTCTATGAGTTCAAGGGCCTGAGCCTATTTATAAAATATAATTTGACCTATTCATTTACAGTGCCATAAACCCACCTCTCCAACATCTGAGTCATTCATATCAGTAATCCTCCATCTTGTGTAATTACTTTGTTGTTCCCATGCTCATTCTCATGTTCTACCCCCACAGGACTTCTTTTACTGAGTTGTATTTAGAGTGATATCTTTATGTGCTACTTTGGACCTAGGGACTTTACCCTTTCTTTTGATCTATAGTGAAAAGAAGGGGGCATTACTGTTTACTTGGGCTTATGCACACTTCTGATTATGGATCTCTTTAGAAGCATACTCATTTAAGGAAAAATAGTCTGCTTCTGTGTCCTCTTCTGCAACTAGAACCAAAGTCAGGATAAACTCTTGCTAGGTTAGGCACACTGTGCCATGGGAGACTCCTAGGCAGGAGGCTATCCAAACTGTAATAACCATCAAACTGGGATTCTTTAAGTGTTCATTTGATCTTCAGTTTAAGAAAAGAGAGCACAGTGAGAGAAAAGGATGAAGAAGAAAGAGTGTCTTCTTAGTACTTAATCTCTCCTCAATTTTCCTAAAGAATTCAGTTTTGGAGACAAGTTCTCATACTATAAAATAAAAATAAAAGCTTTTTGGTTAATAGATCTGTCTTCCTCAGAGGCAGTATTGATTATCTACTGTCATTCATTTGTCATTCGTTTGGGTTTCCCAGGTGGCGCTAGTGGTAAAGAATCTGCCTGTCAATGCAGGAGACATAAAAGATGTAGGTCTGATCCCTGGGTCAGGAAGATCCCCTGGAGAAGAAAATGACAACCCACTCCAGTATTCTTGCCTGGAGAATGCCAGGGACAGAGGAGCCTGGCAAGCTATAGTCCATGGGGTTGCAAAGGATTGGACATGACTGAGCACATATCTCTACCATCATTCAAGCACACTTCTTGGGATCTGACCTTCAGCTCTAAGAGGCTTATCATGGTATTTTCATGTTTATATTCTCCTGTACCAGACCAGTTTTAGCAAATAAAGTTTTGTTCATTTCATAAGTTTTCCATCGGAGATTTTTCCATACTTGTAGCCCCTCTGCAAGTTGCCCAGGGACATTTTTGATAATGTCCATTCAGATAAGTACCTCCTCTACCATTTCCATTGATTTCTCTGTGCTGTGTTTATGGAGAATACAGACCCAAACCTTCTCATGCCACACACATGTATATGAAGCATACATAGTAACTCAAAAATATCAATGTAACTTACAAAATACATAATTTATTGTTTAGCATCTCTCTTTCAGACCTTTGATTTGGGAGACACAAAATAAACATAAAACTTGGTTACTGCCTTCAATATACAGTCCATCATATGTGCTCTTCCAAAAGTAAATTATATTGGGGAGATTTATTCTTCAAAAGTAACAGTGGACATGCTTTAAATTCATCCTGGTTTAGAATATGTTTACAACTTTTGTGTCTCAGAGGAACTATGAGTTTTATCCCTAGCTATACATAGGAGACAGAGAAGATTAGTGGCAATGAAATGCCCTGCGTATATGAAAAAAGACAATTTTTATGGGTCCCTTTTCAATATATTTACATAAGGAGGAAAAAAACCTAAAATAAAACAATAACATCTTAAATAGCACAAAGTCCCTGGCTTATTAGCTTTTTAGAAGCTTGTGTTTGTAGATACTATGATGTTCTGTTTGGAATACAGCCCCAGATCATCAAATTCCATTATAATTAACTAGGCTGCATGTGACTTTTCTACTGATGGGTTGACTTTGAGATGGAAATTTTGGAGGAATCACATCAAATGCTGGAGAATGCATACACATTTGGTATAAAAGAATTGTAATTAAACTTCAGTCATCCTCTCCTACAGAGAACATTGAATTAGAGTCAAAATTGGTTTCTATTATGTTTAAGTATATCAGAGGCACTGGGGGATGATCATTAAGACACTAGAGCAAAGTAAAATCTGTAGGCAGATGTTCTATTTATTAAAAATAGAGGGTGAATTCAAAGCTGTCCCTAGGGTGGGTGCTGAGGGCAGCCTCCTGGAGGGATGCAAATGTAGCCCTCAGTGATTCTCACCAACATAACCCTGACACCACAGTAGGGACTCTGGGTCATTTAAGTCCACAGAGTGTACAGCTCTCTATAGAAGAGCCTTAAGGGAATCAAGAAAAAAAAAAAAAAAAGAATCTTTGGATTTGAACTTAAGCTTTCTCTGCCTTTCTTCCTTCTTCCCACTTAGATTCAAATTAGGTTATCAAAGTCATCTATATCCTTACAAAAGAAATCCTTTCTGAAGCAGAGTTTCTTGGGGGAAAGGAGGCAAGATATCTCCTTCATATTGGATTGGGAAGAATAAGTCAATCTTACTGTCACTATGATTCACTCTTGTCAAACACCATCATAAAGCAAAAGCATGAATATGACTCTTCCCCCGATCAGATATAATTTCTACACTGTCCTTTTGTGACTTCTAGTCTTCTCTAGGGCTCACAATATCTACTGCAGCATGATATACTTTGTATATAAGGATTATACAAGCATAGGGCTACAATCAATCAACCAGTAAGTAAACAAGCAGGTGAGTACATAAATAAGCAAACAAACAAAGCAGTCTAGGGGTATGGTAAAGAATTGATATTGTCCCCAGTACCAATAATAAAATAGTAGTCTTTGTCTTTATCGCCCTTGCTCCACAAACAAAATCAATGGACCCTGATTCTAATTTAAGTAATCCCTAGATTTTCTCAGATATGCTCCTGAAAAACCCTCTCAATTTTATAGTCACTATTAACTTTTGTTCTTTTATCCCACAGACAACTTTTAACATATTGCAAAAAAAAACAAACAAACAAACAAACCACCACCCACTGTGCAATAAGATCATGAGTAAGTAATGCTCTTTGTCCTTAAGGAGTGTACAGTATGTGTTAGTTACTCAGTCGTGGCCAGCTTTTTGCGATACCATGGACTGTAGTCCACTAGGCTCCTCTGTCCATGGGATTCTCCAGGCAAGAATACTGGAGTGGGTTGCCATCCCCTTCTCCAGGAGGTCTGCTAACCAAGGGATTGAACCGGGATCTCCTGCATTGCAGGCAGATTCTTTACAGGGCCACCAGGGAAGCCCCTGTGTATAATATGGTAGAGGACAAATACATAGATAATTATTACATTGTGATCAGAGATATAAAAGAGATGTATAGGAAGCAATGGAGCACAGAAGAGAGACTCGTAGCTCAGATGGGCAAGGGTAGGAGTAACAGGAAAGGAAAATGATAGGGCCCACATGGGGTCTCATTTTTAAGATGGCTCATTATGTTGACATCACAAACAAGGAATAAAATCACAGTGATCCTTGAGGCTGACCAAACTGCCCAAATGACATTCTGTCTTCTCACTGGTGCCTACCTTCTCAAAGCTACAAGACCACCAGATTCCAGACCTCCAGCTACATGACCACAGGAATCAACTACAGGCTAAAAATTAACCATCCCTTCAGAGAAATTTTCATTGGTGTGGTATAAGAAAGACCCCATCAGAAAGGGAGGATGCTGGTTCTCCTTAAGGGCCAGTCACCCTCTCTTTTCCCTCTAATAAATTTCCCTTTTCTTGTCTGACTGCCCAGCTCACTCTCTTCTTCTCTGCAATCGCCTTACAAAATCGATGCTGACTGGTGCTAGCTAGGCAAATGAAAGACGTTCATTTCAGTTCAATTCAGTCACTCAGTCATGTCTGACTCCTTGCGACCCCATGGACTGCAGCACGCCAGGCCTCCTTGTCCATCACCAACTCCTGGAGTTTACTCAAACTCATGACCATTGAGTCGGTGACGCCATCCAACCATCTCATCCTCCCAAGGCCCCTTTTCCTCCTGCCCTCAATCTTTCCCAACGTCAGAGTCTTTCCCAATGAGTCAGTTCTTCACATCAGGTGGCAAAAGTATTGGAGTTTCAGCTTCAACATTAGTCCTTCCAATGAATACTCAGGACTGATTTCCTTTAGAATGGACTGGTTGGAACTCCTTGCAGGCCAAGGGACTCTCAAGAGTCTTTTCCAACACCATAGTTCAAAAGTATCAATTCTTCAGTGCTCAGCTTTCTTATAGTCTAACTCTCACATTCATACATGACTACTGGAAAAACCATAGCTTTGACTAAACAGACCTTTGTTGACAAAGTAATGTCTCTGCTTTTTAATATGCTGTCTAGGTTTCTTCCAAGGAGTAAGCATTTTTTAATTTCATGGCTGCAGTCACCATTTGAAGTGATTTTGGAGCCCCCCAAAATAAAGTCTGTCACTGTTTCCACTGTTTCCACATCTATTTCCCATAAAGTGATGGGACCAGAAGCCAGGATCCTAGTTCTCTGAATGCTGAATTTTAAGCCAACTTTTTCACTCTCCTCTTTCACTTTCATCAAGAGGCTCTTTAATTCTTCACTTTCTGCCATAAGTAAGGTATCATTTGCATATCTGAGGTTATTGATATTTTTCCTGGCAATCTTGATTTCAGCTTGTGCTTCATCCAGTCCAGCATTTCTGATGATGTGCTCTGCATATAAGTTAAATAAGAAGGGTGACAATATACAGCCTTGACGTACTCCTTTCCTGATTTGAAACCAGTCTGTTGTTCCATGTTGAAATGAGAGAAGAAAAGGTGTCAATGAGGAACATACCATTACATTGAACATTCAAGTTGGTAACTAAGTTGAATTTTGGGGATCCTAGCTCCTCTAGCCATTGGAGTTGGATAATATTCAGCCAGCATATACTAATATGTCAAAATCTATGCATGAGCATGTTTGTGTACAAGAAAAGTTATAACCAACCTAGATAGCATATTCAAAAGCAGAGATGTTACTTTGCTGACTAAGGTCCGTCTAGTCAAGGCTATGGTTTTCCCAGTGGTCATGTATGGATGTGAGAGTTGGACTGTGAAGAAGGCTGAGTGCCGAAGAATTGATGCTTTTGAACTGTGGTGTTGGAGAAGACTCTTGAGAGTCCCTTGGACTGCAAGGAGATCCAACCAGTCCATTCTGAAGGAGATCAGCCCTGGGATTTCTTTGGAAGGAATAATGCTAAAGCTGAAGCTCCAGTACTTTGGCCACCTCATGCGAAGAGTTGACTCATTGGAAAAGACTCTGATGCTGGGAAGGATTGGGGGCAGGAGGAGAAGGGGATGACAGAGGGTGAGATGGCTGGATGGCATCACTGACTCAATGGACGTGAGTCTGAGTGAACTCTGGGAGTTGGTGATGGACAGGGAGGCCTGGCGTGCTGCGATTCAAGGGGTCGCAAAGAGTCGGACACGACTGAGCAACTGAACTGAACTGAAATGAACTGTCTGTTTTGACTGATACGTTCTTGAACTCCTCAGCTCACTTCATTATGCTGGCAAGATGATCAATTAATACAGCGTATGTGGACATACAGAGTAATCTACAAAATATAAATTTAAATATTTGAAATCTATCAGGATGACTTTGTTGCTTAACTCATGTGTTGATTGAGAAGAATACTGAAGGCAAAAAATGGAATAACAGGGAAGAAGAAAATTAATTTTTGCTGCATTTCTACAAGGCACAGCTTGAATCTAGGTATTTAGATATCTATATTCCCATTCAGGAGAAGGCAATGACAACCTACTCCAGTACTCTTGCCTGGAAAATCCCATGGATGGAGGAGCCTGGTAGGCTGCAGTCCATGGGGTTGCTAAGAGTCAGGCACGACTGAGTGACTTCACTTTCACTTTTCACTTTCATGCACTGGAGAAGGAAATGGCAACCCACTCCAGTGTTCTTGCCTGGAGAATCCCAGGGATGGGGGAGCCTGGTGGGCTGCTGTCTATGGGGTCGCACAGAGTCGGACACAACTGAAGTGACTTAGCAGCAGCAGCAGCAGCATGCCCATTCAATGGGCTTCCCTGGTGCTTTAGTGGTAAAGATCTACCTGCCAATGCAAGAAATGTGGGTTTGATGCCTGGGGCGGGATGATATAGAAAACAAAATGGCAACCTACTCCAGAATTCTTGCCTGGGAAATTCCATGAATAGAGGAACCAGGTGGGGTACAGTCCATGGAGTTGCAAAGGGTCAGATATGACTTAGCAACTAAACAATAACAACAACAAATTCTTATTTAAGAATTTTTTTAAAAGTTGGAAAATGCTATCAAAATTCTGCAAATGACAAAACTGAGATGGGACAATTTAAATATTTTTCCCATGGTATATCAGTGAGTGAAAAAATAGAATTTGAATTCATCTCTATGTTCAAGTTCTCTTTCTCTATCTCTATGAAGCAAAGGCCAAATGTTATGAGAATACTTTGACCTCTACTGATAATCATACCAGAACTTGTTCTGGTTCCAAAACAATGAACAGGGCTAAGCACAGGAGCTGGACTCTGTAAGAATCAGGGGATGGTACTATGTCTCTTTTTGGTGAGCTTTCCTTGGCAGCTGTGATGGCACAAGAGTGTGGCAGAGAGGAGCTACCCCATGTCCGAGGTCAGCGGAAGAAACCAGGAGGACCTCATACCCAAGGGGCGGTGGCCAAGAGGAGTTAACCCATGTCCAAGGTCAGGGGCAGCAACCTAGAGTGCCAGGCTGCGCCGGTGTAGGAACAGCTGAGAGGAGCTGCCCCAGGTCCAAAGCCAGGGGCGGCAAAATGAAAGGATACTGAAAGAGGAACTCCTCAGGTCATTAGTTGCCCAATATGCTACTGGAGATCAGTAGAGAAATAACTCCAGAAAGGATGAAAGGATGGAGCCAAAGCAAAAACAATACCCAGTTGTGGATGTGACTGGTGATAGAAGCAAGGTCGGATCTATAAAGAGCAATATTGCATAGGAACCTGGAATGTCAGGTCCATGAATCAAGGCAAATTGGAAGTGGTCAAACAGGAGATGGCAAGAGTGAACATCAACATGCTAGGAATCAGCGAACTAAAATGGACTGGAATGGGTGAATTTAACTCAGATGACCATTATATCTACTACTGCCGGCAGGAATCCCTTAGAAGAAATGGACTAGCCATCATGGTCAACAAAAGAGTCCAAAATGCAGTACTTGGATGCAATCTCAAAAATGACAGAATGATCTCTGTTCATTTCCAAGGCAAACCATTCAATATCACAGTATTCCAAGTCTATGCCCCAACCAGTAACACTGAAGGAGCTGAAGTTGAACAGTTCTATGAAGACCTATAAGACCTTTTAGAACTAACACCCAAAAAAGATATCTTTTTCCATTATAGGGGACTGGAATGCAAAAGTAGGAATTCAAAAAACACCTAGAGCCACAGGCAAATTTGGCCTTGGAGTACAGAGTAAAGCAGAGCAAAGACTATAGAGTTTTGCCAAGAAAACGCACTGGTCATAGCAAACACCCTCTTCCAACAACACGAGAGAAGACTCTACACATAGACATCACAAAATGGTAAACACCGAAATCAGATTGATTATATTCTTTGCAGCCAAAGATGGAGAAGCTCTACACAGGCAGCAAAGACAAGACCGGGACCTGACTGTGGCTCAGATCATGAACTCCTTATTGCCAAATTCAGATTTAAAATAAAGAAAGTAGGGAAAACTACTAGACCATTCAGGTATGACCTAAATCAAATCACTTATGAATATACAGTGGAAGTGAGAAATAGATTTAAGGGACTAGATCTGATAGAGTGCCTGATAAATTATGGACGGAGGTTTGTGACATTGTATAGGAGACAGAGATCAATACCATCCCACGGAAAAGAAATGCAAAAAAGCAAAATGGCTGTCTGAGGAGGCCTTACAAATAGCTGTGAAAAGAAGAGAAGCGAAAAGCAAAGGAGAAAAGGAAAGATATACCCATTTGAATGCAGTATTCCAAAGAATAGAAAGGAGAGATAAGAAATCCTTCCTCAGCGATCAATGCAAAGAAATAGAGGCAAACAACACAATGGGAAAGATTAGAGATCTCTTCAAGAAAATTAGAGATACCAAGGGAACATTTTATGCAAAGATGGGCTTGATAAAGGACAGGAATGGTATGGACCTAACAGAAGCAGAAGATATTAAGAAGAGGTGGCAAGAATACACAGAAGAACTGTACAAAAAAGATCTTCATGACCAAGATAATCACGATGTAGTGATCACTCACCTAGAGCCAGACATCCTGGAATGTGAAGTCAAGTGGGCCTTAAAAAGAATCACTACAAACAAAGCTAGTGGAGGTGATAGAATTCCAGCTGAGCTATTTCAAATCCTGAAGGATGATGCTGTGGAAGTGCTGCACTCAATATGCCAACGAATTTGGAAAACTCAGCAGTGGCCACAGGACTGGAAAAGGTCAGTTTTCATTCCAATTCCAAAGAAAGACAATGCCAAAGAATGCTCAAACTACTGCACAATTGCACTCATCTCACACTCTAGTAAAGTAATGCTCAAAATTCTCCAAGCCAGGCTTCAGCAATATGTGAACCGTGAACTTCCTGATGTTCAAGCTGGTTTTAGAAAAGGCAGAGGAACCAGAGATCCAATTGCCAATATCCACTGGATCATTGAAAAGCAAGAGAGTTCCAGAAAAACATCGATTTCTGCTTCATTGACTACGCGAAAGCCTTTGACTATGTGGATCACAATAAACTGTGGAAAATTCTGAAAGAGATGGGAATACCAGACCACCTGACCTGCTTCTTGAGAAATCTGCATGTAGGAAGCAACAATTAGAACTGGACAAGGAACAACAGACTGGTTCCAAATAGAAAAGGAGTATGTCAAGACAGTATACTCTCACCCTGCTTATTTAACTTCTATGCAGAGTACATCATGAGAAACGCTTGGCTGGAAGAAGCACAAGCTGGAATCAAGATTGCCGGGAGAAATATCAATAACCTCAGATAGGCAGATGACACCACCCTTATGGCAGAAAGTGAAGAGGAGCTAAAAAGCCTCTTGATGAAAGTGAAAGAGGAAAGCGAAAAAGTTGGCTTAAAGCTCAACATTCAGAAAACTAAGATCATGGCACTGGTCCCATCAATTCATGGGAAATAGATGGGGAAACAGTGGAAACTGTCAGACTTTGTTTTTTGGGGGCTCCAAAATCACTGCAGATGGTGACTGCAGCCATGAAATTAAAAAGACACTTGCTCTTTGGAAGAAGAGTTATGACCAACCTAGATAGCATGTTGAAAAGCAGAGATATTACTTTGCCGACTAAGGTCCGTCTAGTCAAGGCTATGGTTTTTCCAGTGGTCATGTATGGATGTGAGAATTGGACTGTGAAGAAAGCTGAGCACTGAAGAATTGATGCCTTTGAACTGTGATGCTGGAGAAGACTGTTGAGAGTCCCTTGGACTGCAAGGAGATCCAACCAGTCCATTCTGAAGGAGATCAACCCTGGGATTTCTTTGGAAGAAATGATGCTAAAGCTGAAACTCCAGTACTTTGGCCACCTCATGTGAATACCTGACTTTGGAAAAGACTCTGATGCTGGCAGGGATTGGGGCAGGAGGAGAAGATGACAACAGAGGATGAGACAGCTGGATGGCATCACTGACTAGATGGAAGTGAATCTGAGTGACCTCTGGGTGTTGGTGATGGAAAGAGAGGCTGGCGTTTGAGATTCATGAGGTCGCAAAGAGTCAGACATGACTGAGTTACTGAATTGAACTGATGGCTATAATGCAGGGAATTCCCTGGTCA
Source organism: Ovis aries (assembly GCF_016772045.2). Lineage (NCBI taxonomy): Eukaryota > Metazoa > Chordata > Mammalia > Artiodactyla > Bovidae > Ovis > Ovis aries. The sequence goes on from NC_056054.1 coordinate 214,921,796, forward strand.
TTCAGTGGTTAAAATTTTACCTCCTAGTAGAGGGAATTACATGTTCAGTCCCTGTTCAGAGAGCTAAGATCTCATTTGCCTTGTGGTCAAAAAGTCAAAAACATAATAGAGAAGCACTGTTGTAACAAATTCAATAAAAGCCTTTAAAATCATCCACATTAAAAAAATGTTTAAAAATAATAATGCAAATATTTCTATTCTACAGCTATGCAAATAACTCTTGAATGTGGCAATGTAAACAGATTCTGTTATGTGAGGAATACAAATCTGTAAGTCAAAGCCTTCTTTGTAAGAGCTGTAATATCCTACTGTTTCCCTCATTAATTAATAAGTCAAATAAAATCTTTGCCAAATATAAAAAAAAGTTTATGGCTAAGGTTACATTCTTCCCCCCACACTCAAAAGCCATGTTGTTAGGCTCATAGAAAATTATAGAAGAGACTGATGTTCAAGATCACTTTCACCATCAACACTATACGCAGTGAGATTACTATGTGTTTGGCATTAAAAGGATACCACTTAGGAAGGTGGGAAGAATAGAGCGAACTTCAAAGAGGAGCTGGCATTTGAAAACAACCTCAGGGAATGAGAAAGATACCAGGCTATGAGAAAAAATAAATACTAAAGCTCAGAGGTGAGGATACCTAAATTATGCCTGGGAAACAATAAGCTCAAATTAGTTCCAGATAGGTCATGGAAAAGAGAATAGAGACATCAGTCTATCTCTCAGGTGTGTCAAAGCTGCCTCTTCCCTTCACTCCCACTGCTACTGCCTTTATTAAGTGTCAGAATTCTCAATTGAACTGTAACAACAGCTCGTCACTATTCTCTCAGCTTCCCATTTCTCATCTGTACCCGAGTAATCTTTTTATAATAAATGGTGGTTCAGTTTGCCCTCCCACTTACAAATATTTCAATCTTTCAAAACCTTTTAAACTCTTTAAAGGAAAAAAACCCCTCAAATCCAGACACCCAATAATCAAACATTCACAATATCCAGTATCCAATACAAAACTACTAGACATGTGAAGAAGCCAGATAATGATCCAAAATGAGGAGAAAAAGGAATCAATAGATAAAGACCTAGAAATTACAAATGATGGAATTAACAAGTGATGACTTTAAAGGCAATTATTATAAATATTGCCAAAGATGAAAAGGAAAGCAGACATACTTGTGAAAGAAACAGGTTATAAAAGAAAAACAAAAGCTGAAAATTATTTCAAATGAAAAATTTACTGGATTGGTATAACAGGCAACTGGATTGGTTAGGCAACACAAAAGCAAATATCAGTTAATTTGATGTTAGGGTAATAAGATTATTCAAATTTAAGTAGAAGTTGAAGAGGAAAAAAGGGCTAAAAACTAAACAGAGCCTCAGTAGCCTGTGAGACAGTGTCAGATAATCTAACACACACACAATAAAGAGGACAAAGCAGAAAAAAGTGTTTAAAGAAATAATTGTTTAAACATTTCCATATTTAATGAAAAATGCCAAATTAAGACTAAAGAAGTTCAGTGAAGCACAAACAGGATGAAGGAAAGTGAAAGTGTTAGTCACTTGGTTGTGTCCAACTCTCTGAGACCACTTAGACTGTAGTCCACCAGGCTCCTCTGTCCATGGAACTCTCCAGGCAAGAATACTGGAGTGGGTTGCCATTCCCTTCTCCAGGGGATCTTCCAACCCAGGGACTGAACACGGGTCTCCTACATTGCAGGCAGATTCTTTACCATTTGAGTCACCAGGGAAGCCCAGAAAAATCATACTAACACATTATAATCAAATTACTCAAACTTATTTCCTCTCTCTCTCCTATGTATTTCTGGTAAGGCACATTCAGATCCTGATACAAAGTCTGTTCTGCAGTATCACAGTGATAAATGTTTAGTGGTAGTATTATCTGAAGTAATTCCTTACCAGCATGGGTAGAAGTAACAATGCTTCAAAATGACAGCAAGCACATAAACAAATCCAACTAAACCCAGACTAAATGCATCCCGAATTCAACTTCTTAACTGACTCTAAATGCCATTGGCTACCCCAATGCTACCCAGACACCGGAATGACCTGATAGAGGAAAGGTCAATGTGGAAAGAAATAGTGGCCTTAAGTAAGTACAGTTAAACTATCCTGTTTTTCTAAACTTTACAGAAATGTATTACTAGGACTCCAGAAGCCTAAACAGGCCTGAGAAATGAGAGGCCCGCTAGCTGGATTTTCTCAGGCTCCTGTTACCCTGTCTCAGCAGTAGAGGAGCCGGGGGAGGGGGGAGTGGGGTGGGTCAGGGGTAGAGTAGACAGGGAAAGCACAAGAAAACAGACAGTAAATTAATATAAGGTCATGTCAACAGAGAAGTAATCACAAGACAAACAGCCCTTTTATGTAAGTATTAAGTCAGATTTATTTCTTATCATTTGGGAAAGGATAAGTTTTATTCTAGAAATGACTGTATTAGTCTGAATCAGCAAAATTAAGTTTTCCATCATCTGTAAAACTGCTTGCTTAAATGTTACTCTAAATTTTAATGAAATTTTAAAGTTATGTCCATGCTCAAAAAATAAAAAGGTAAATACCATGAGACTGGACTTGAAAAACTAAATAAACATTCATTCTTTTGCAGCACATTTTAAAAAATAGAAAAAGAGAAAAACTCTTTCCAGATAGTAAAAGCAAGTATATTGGGAGAAATAGAGAATATTTGTATTAATTTTAAAAGTTTTTTGACTTTCTTTACCATGCATTCCACCAAGTTGTATTATTGAAGGAAATATAATTACACATTAAGAGCAAGGACAATATTATTTACCCAGAGTTTGACTTCTGGTATTTTAAAAAAATAATGAATTTAGTATTAAAAAAAATGACACATACTGGCTGAAGCCAGAAAATAATATGTTAGTCACCATGTCACACTTTAAAGGTCTCTAAAACTGCCTTCTAGTGTTACTACTCACATAAGAATTTTTTTACAATAACATACAATTTTATTTATTTCAACTTTCAACTATCTGAGAAAGCTATTAACATTTTAGCCATAAGTTTTTCAAATGAATAAGCTCAGACTGTCTGATTCACTTGAACTTCAAAAGCCTTCACTTGGCCAACTTTAATTATAAAAATAAAGATAAAACTTAAGTAAAGAATGATTTAATGTCAATATCATACTAAATAATAGCATATAATGTTAGCTATTTTTGATGAACCTAAGAAAAACATTCCAAAAATTAAAAAACAAGAAAGTATTGCAGAGGCTGAGCATTTGCTTTGAGGCAGGTGTTTTCTAAATTTTCATATTCATATTAAAATTGATAAACAAAGACTGCTCTCCTTACTTATGCCATAACTTAATACCATAGAACTGAATTATAGACAAAAACTACTTATATGAGGTTTCTGTTATCACAGCTGTCATTATGTCACTAAATAAACACAGCCTGGGTAGCATCCAAGACTGACCCAGCCAGTGTTAATGACTCTGTAAACCAAACTTTTCATTATGAAAGAAAAATGTATATGCAGTCTCTAACTTGTCACTGAGAAGTATTCTAAAGCATCTTTTTGCAGGTGGCTATTTGAATGCATTTTGTCAGACTCACTGGTTTTCAAGGAAATATATTGTCAGCTCAATGAGAGAACTAAATTTAACCCATAATATGCCAGAATTATAGAAGAAATTATAGGAAATATGTATAATAAGAATTTTTTGAAACTTCAATTACTTGTTTTTCAAGAAATGCCAAGAATGCATCTCATGTTTGTTGCAGCAGGCAGTTTTTATTTGAGCCCATCCCTTCTTATGTGGCAGTTGGAAAAGAGAATCCATCAGCTTCAATTGATGCAGGAATTATGGGAGCTGGAGTCGAGAAAGAAAAGTTGGAAGGGATGATTGCTAAGAATGGAGGCCCATTGGCGACGGTACCTTGTAAACACCTCGACTTGTCATTTGCCACAAATATTTTTGTTTTTTCTTACCAGCCACAATACTGGGTTAGGCTGTAAGATTTCTGATAACATTACCTTTGGAGTCTATTCCAATGTGTTCCCTCTCAGGGACTCTTAGAAACAGAGCATCACAGTTTTGCATCTTTTCTCCTATTGACTATTCCTAAAACAAGCTCAAAAGGACTTTCCAAGTTGTTTCATTCTTTGACCTTTGTGTGCTTAAATCAATTTTTATCACAACTTGCAACATGAAAACAAACAGAATGTCCAATTAATAAGCCACTCAGATTTTCCCTTTTCGTGTAGGCTCAGTTATTTTCATACATGGTGTTACAGAAAGCTTGTGAAACAAGTATCTTTTTAAAGAATAAGTTATAATGAATTTAAGGTTAGTCCTCTAATAAATGTCTATTTTTGCATTCTGACATATTTTTGTAAAGTGAGGGAAAGAGTAAACAGAATTATATACATAAAGTTAGAAACTGAAAACTGCCTACAATGTAACTTACCTATGAAAGCATGGGTCATAGGCCCTGAGTAAAAATGTGTGAAAAATGTTAGGAAAGACCTCTGTAGAGAATATGAAAGGAAAGAAAAGGAAAGTGAAGTTGCTCAGTCTTGTCAGACTCTTTGCGACCCCATGGACTGTAGCCTACCAGGCTCCTCTGTCCATGGGATTTTCCAGGCAAGAATACTGGGGTATATATGAAATTGTTACCAAACTAGTCAGGTCCATGTAGCTGCTCACAGTAAAGCCAATCTACTGACACCAGGTTGTGTTGAAGGAAAGTGCAGGTTGGGGTGATGGAAGTGTACCAAAGAGTCCAGGAGAGCTAGTGCTGAAAAACACCTGAACTCACAAATGGATTTCAGGAAGGCATTTTTACAGGCCAGGTGAAGGAGGGAGGTTGCAGGATGTGTGACTAGTTCCTGGCACAAGCCTCTGATTGGTTGATGGTGAGGTATCAGGCAGTGTCACAGGGGTTAACATTATCAATGCGTAGGTTCCAGGATGCCTGAGGCTATGTGCCCTTGGTCATCAAGTAATTAACATCTTTCATTTGGTGCAGGGTTTTCACGTCTGTAAAACAACTCTGGAAATGTGCATCACATATTCTTCTGTAGGTACTTCAGAGAGGACCCAAAGCAGAAGATATGGGGGAGGGGTCAATCTCTGGAAGGCCCCACTGGGTCCTGCTTGGTTACAGAATCTTTGTAGACAGAAAGAGTCTAATAGAAATACCAAGTTCCTTGCTTTCTTGGGCATTTGAACTTGAGATTGACTCTGAAGGAATGCACTAATTGGCAAGTGTCCAGGCTCTGCACTGGAGTGGGGATGGAGAGGAAATGGAAAAGCAAATCTTATTATTTCACCACTTGACTCTGAAATCCTGCTTCCTTGAAGTTTATCTCAGATCGTATCAGAAGCAAGAAGAGAAGCTGGACCCACTTATTTCCCAACAGTAGTTAAGAGAGAGATTGGTTCATCATAATTGGATAAAAATGAAAAAATATGTTTATTATTGAAGTAACAGACACATCAAAAACGTGACCAGTGGCTTAAATTTTCCACAGTACATTAGTAGTAAAATTCAGGTTCAGGTCTTTGGGCTAAATACACGAATTCAAAAGTTTTCTTTGATTATTATTTTTTTTTATGAATTCACATGTTTAATGTATTCAAATTTCTATAAGCAGCTGGTACTCACACCTACAAATGTATAACAATAACTGTTTCCTCTCAAGTTCAAATGCAATTCTAGTTAGGCAGAGAAAGTTTCAGAGTCTGGAGATAAGCCAAAGCAAAAGAATTAAGCGTAGTTAAGCAGATTTTCAAACATAGAAAGCAGTTGAATTTCTTCTTAGGGATTCATAATTATAAAGAGATCATTAGAAGAAGATTTAAAACGGTATTGCTGCCTTGCCTTTGATGCTGCAAAACCATATATCTTTGATGCTTATGCTGCCCCTTATGTTCAGTTTCTACAATTAGTTTTAAGCACCATTACAAACTAAGGGAAGCTGTTTATTCAACTGTTCACTCTGAATACTGAGCGCAGCACACACTTCTTTCTTAACAAAGTAATTATCTAAGAGGAAGATTATTTCGGGGGTCACCTACCAAACAAATAAAAAACTCTTTGAAGAGAATTAATTCACTCAATATGCACTGGAGGCTTCTCAATACCCTGAATGGTCCTGAAACATTATATGCAATAGCACTGAAACCACTAACCATAAGCCCTGTCCTCTCACAAAGATTAGCATCCACTGAAGATGTAGAAAATAAATGAGGAAAAAGACAAAAAAAAAAAAACAAAAAACAAAAACACGAAGCAAAAGAAGGAAACAGGAAGAAAATACTATATGAAGAAACAATCCACTTATACAGGGTATAGAGCAGCAGCCTAAAAGACATTTAACCTGAGACTTAAGGAAGAGAAAGAATCAACCAAGTGAAGATTCAGAGGAAAATAATCCTATTAAAAAACATAACAAAACAAAACTAATGAGCCTGTGAAAAAGATTTAAAGCAGGAAAAGTCTGGTGTCAACTTTAGAAAAATAAACAAACAAACAAAAAACAAGCACAATGTGAGAGTCGCAAGTACTGTTTTATTTGGGGCAAAATGAGGACTGCAGCCCAGGAGACAGCACCTCAGCAGCTCTGAAAAATAGCTCCAAAGAGGCAGAGGGGAAAAGTCAGTTTATATGTGATTTTTGGTGAAGGGAGAATACATGCAATCAAGCACATATTTTTCCAGAAGGTTTCTACTAATCTCATGGAGCTTTTGCTAGTCATGAGGAACAGTCATCACCATGAAGGATTTTAGTGCTTTCTAGATAGGAGATTACAAGAATTGGGCTCATAAAATTGGCTTCTGAAAATATCTATCTGCAGGCCTGTCTTGACAGTTTTTTCTGCAAGCACAGATTCCTTACTTCTGCTCTCTACCCTGAACTCTTTTCAAAGGGTACTGAAAATCAGCAGCTGGAGTAGTCCATGATTTAATCCTTGTAGAGGTAGATGGCAAATGCCCATGGAAAGCACCAATTTGTACTTGACACTTGGATGAATGAAAACAGAAATAAGGCCACAGTGGCTCCACTTGGTGATCTAGGAGTGAGAGGCACTGCAGGAGAGGAGACCTGCAGGGAGGTCTTCAAGTAGACGCATGGACTCAGAATTTTATTCTAAGCTGCATGGCGAATTCACAAAAGGTTTTAAAGCAGAGTTGAGATTTTTATCTAATTTCATAAAAGATCATTCTTGCTGTTAAGTAGAGAATGTATTAGGGCTTGGGCAGAAGAGAGAAAGGCAAAAAATTGACCCAAGAGCAAAAATTGATAAAACAAAAACCGGAATGAACTTTAAGTTTGCTCTTTCTGTTAAAAATGGCAAAAGATTAATTTTCCTGATATGAACTGAGAGGCTATTTAAATTCAAAAAACAATGAGTTAAATCAGAAAGTTGAAGAAAATGTTTATGCAAAATACAGCATACATAAATGAGGGTTGTGGTCTAGCTCTATAAGCATACAGAAGCTATAAGCTTTTGATATCTCATACCCCATGTACATTTCCACCTTACACACACAAACACATAATTTAAAACAGCACACAATGTATGCCTGAGGATATCTTTTTAGAATGATACTTCTAAAAATTAGAGAACAGAAACTATACTGGTGACAGAGACATGGTTTTAGGTAACATTGGAAATGACATTTGATATCAGGACATAGTAAAATATATATATATATAAATTCAGATAGAAAGAACATTATGTCCTTTTCTTTCAAGCATTTCTTTCAAATGCTGTCAAAGAAGTCCCAATTTAAACTAAGATTTATTTAATATCTTTGACATGATTTAATCTCTATTTTTCCATAATAAAAATCAAGCTCCAATACTTAAGCAGACACTGATGCCGAACTAAAATTTAATGATTTTTGTTTGCTTCTGTTGAATTTATTGTTACACTAGGGTAGCTATGTAAAGATATATTTCTTTCATATTTTGGTAATAGGATAAAGAGTCTTCCTGGTGGTTCACCGGCAAAGAATTTGCCTGCTAATGCAGGAGACAAGACTTGGGTTCACTCCCTGGGTCAGGAAGATCCCCTGGACAAGAAAATGGTAACCCACTCCAGCATTCTTGCCTGGGAAATCTCATGGACAGAGGAACCTGGCAGACTCACAGAAGAACTGGACACAACTTAGCAACTAAACCACAAATACAGCTGAAAAAAAAATCATTAAATACAGTACTTAAGTAAAAAATGAATTGATTTTAAGAAAAATACCAAAGAGTTAGTGGCATACAACAGTTTACAAAAATCATGAAAGTAGTCAACAAACGACTAAATTTCAGGAAACGCTGCTTTAAAATAAAGTTTGTTTCAAAGACAAGGAATAACTTAAAAAGTAATGAAAATTATAAAAGCATGTATACAGAAGACTAGAAAAAGTTACCAGAACATTAAGGACATCTCAGCAGGTCTTGTAATTGTTAACAAGCCCAGTGAGAATCAGATTAAAGTGGCAGTTGTCCAAAGGCCATGCAAGTCAACATCCAACTTCCTCTTTCAGACAAGGACTTATTAAAATAATGAAGAGTGTGACAAATTCAATTTGCTAAGACCTTTGTTAAATGAGTAAGGAGTCAGTTCAGTTCAGTTCAGTCACTCAGTTGCGTCTGACTCTTTGTGACCCCATGGACCACAGCATGCCAGGCCTCCATGTCCATCACCAATTCCCGGAGTTTACCCAAACTCATGTCCGTGGAGTTAGTGATGCCATCCAACCATCTCATCCTCTGTCATCCCCTTCTCCTCCCACCTTCAATCTTTCCCAGCATCAGGGTCTTTTCTAATGAGTCAGTTCTTTGCATCAGGTGGCCAAAGTATTTGAATAAACAAGCAATACATACATACACACATATGTATATAAAATGTTACATATATATTAGAAATGGGTAATTGTTTTGCAGATCTTTCTTTACAATAAAGGAAAAAGCAATTTCAAAACCACCAACTAAATCTAGTAGCCCCACTGAGGTGTGAATGATTAAAGCTTTATATGATACCAAATATTTGATTGACTTGGAATAAAAAGGAATGTACTTCAAGTAATTTAAAATTTTCAAGATTATTACACAAGACAAATTTACTTGGATTTTTCTGTAAGGCCTCACAGACAACTCAGAAGTGGCCACAGGACTGGAAAAGGTCAGTTTTCATTCCAATTCCAAAGAAAGGCAATGCCAAAGAATGCTCAAACTACCACACAATTGCACTCATCTCACATACTAGCAAAGTAATGCTCAAAATTCTCCAAGCCAGGCTTCAGCAATATGTGAACCATGAACTTCCAGATGTTCAAGCTGGTTTTAGAAAAGGCAGAGGAACCAGAGATCAAATTGCCAACATCCGCTGGATCATCGAAAAAGCAAGAGAGTTCCAGAAAAACATCTATTTATGCTTTATTGACTATGCCAAAGCCTTTGGCTATGTGGATCACGATAAACTGTGGAAAATTCTGAAAGAGATGGGAATTGCAGACCACCTGACCTGCCTCTTGACAAACCTATATGCAGGTCAGGAAGCCATGGAACAACAGACTGGTTCCAAATAAGATAAGGAGTACGTAAAGGCTGTATATTGTCACCTTGGTTATTTAACTTATATGCAGAGTACATCATGAGAAACACTGGACTGGAAGAAGCACAAGCTGGAATCAAGATTGCTGGGAGAAATATCAAGAACCTCTGATATGCAGATGACACCACTCTTATGGCAGAAAGTGAAGAGGAACTAAAGAGCCTCTTGATGAAAGTGAAAGAGGAAAGTGAAAAAGTTGGCTTAAAGCTCACCATTAGAAAACAAAGATCATGGCATCTGGTCCTATCACTTCATGGGAAATAGATGGGGAAACAGTGGAAACAGTGTCAGACTTTATTTTTCTGGGCTCCAAAATCACTGCAGATGGCAATTGCAACCATGAAATTAAAAGACGCTCACTACTCGGAAGGAAAGTTATGATCAACCTAGACAGCATATTAAAAAGCAGAGAAATTACTTTGCCAACAAAGGTCCGTCTAGTCAAGGCTATGCTTTTGCCAGTGGTCATGTATGGATGTGAGAGTTGGACTGTGAAGAAGGCTGAGCGCCAAAGAATTGATGCTTTTGAACTGTGGTGTTGGAGAAGAATCTTGAGAGTCTCTTGGACTGCAAGGACATCCAACCAGTCCATTCTAAAGGAAATCAGTCCTGGGTGTTCATTGGAAGGACTGATGCTGAAGCTGCAACTCCAATACTTTGAACACCTCATGCGAAGAGTTGACTCATTGGAAAAGACCCTGATGCTGGGAGGGATTGGGGGCAGGAGGAGAAGGGGATGACAGAGGATGAGACGGCTGGATGGCATCACTGACTCAATGGACATGAGTTTGGGTAAACTCCAGAAGTTGGTGATGGACAAAGAAGGCCTGGCTTGCTGCGATTCATGGGGTCACAAAGAGTCAGACATGACTGAGTGACTGAACTGAACTGAACTGATCCTAAAAGAAAATTTAATTTTGTGTGGATAAAAACATGTCAAAATTTATATTGCATAAAGTAAATAATGGTTTTGTCATCTTATTTGCCTAAAAATACAGCAGGAACAGGTCATCTGCTAGGGGCCCCTCCAACTCAGTTATTTGATCACTTTATTAGTCCATCCATTCATTCAGTGATTCTTTCAGCAAACATGTATTAATTGCTTTTCTTAATACCCATTACATTGCTTTATGTTGGAGATAAAATGCTAATAAAATATATCCATGCCCTTAGAGAGTTGTGAGTCTAATAGAGGGACAGAAAGATGTGAACTACTAAGATGAAGCACAAGACACTTTTTAAGATGGTTCTCAAAGTTCCAGTTTAAATTCTCTCTTTGTTAGAGCATACTTTCCAATGATTGCCCCAAATGTTGACATTAGAAGACCCCGGATGAGAAAGGTCCTTCCAAGAATAAACCAAATTAGCAACTCAATCCTTTTCCAGGGTAGTTATTCCTTGTTATTCTTCCTAGGAGGCTGATATCTAACAATCTAAAATGACCCTGTGTTTGGTTTCTCAATCTCACTATTGCTGCAGGAATTACATTCATTTTCCTTTATTTTATTTTGAGTATTTGGAGAATAAATACATTTACCAATTAGCCGCAGCAGAAAATCATGAGAATCTAAAATTAGAATTGACATGGAAGGCTTATATATTATCCATAGATTCTGAACCTATCACTAGATAAGACTTCTGTTGTCTTCTTTTTGTGGCAGGGTGAGAATATTTAGTATAGACGTGAACACTTTGAGAGCATAGACTAAGATAGATGGATATGTCTAGTAAATATAGAATAGGCAATTCATCAGATAGCAATGGTAATACAACATGTTCAGATGCCAAACTTTTTCATAATCTTTGTTCTCTTGTTGGAGTTAAGCCTGTATCCACTTATTAGTTGGATCAATTGACTTAGTTCTAATTCAATCAGGGCATTGCATTTGCCTAATCCTTATAATTAGATGACAATATGACTTAGTGGGGCTTCTCGGGTAGTGTTAGTGGTAAAGAACCCATTTGCCAATAAAGGAGATGTAAGAGACTTGGGTTCAATCCCTGGAAGATCCCCTGGAGGAGGGAATGACAGCACCCTCCAGTAATTTTTCCTGGAGAATCCCATGGAAAGAGGAGCCTGGTGGGAAACAGTCCATAGGGTCACAAAGAGTTGGACATAACTGAAGCGACCGAGCACACATGCACACATGACCTAGTGAGGTCAATCAGAATGAATCACAGGACTTTGGTGAAAGCTACTTTAAGAGATTTGCTTTTTTTCCCCCCACTAGGCGTGAAATGATTAAAAAAAAAAAAATACCCAACATAAGTAATGGCAGTATAGTGATCATTCTGAAGCAATAATGAAAAAGCATGTTAGAGAATTATGTTGACACAAGAACAATAACAGAGTTAAGCTGTACCAAAAAATGAAGAGAACCAAACCCCAGTGATAAATAAGGTTATCATAAAACTAAGTGAGAAATAAATTAATTCTGTCTTCAATATTCTCCTCTCCTCTCACTACCTATTTTATAGAGTCCTGAAATGTAGAGCAAAATAGCTCTTTATTTTCCAGAAATTTTTCCTGAATTATGGATCCTTTTTGTTCTTTTAAATTTATTGACAACAATTAATTCCTAAAGACACAAGATGTTAATTACCTAAACTTAGAAAATAATATCATTTGAAGTACCCTTTCTATGCCTGCCACATTTAGCTACTTGATAAATATTAGTTCTTTTTCTCTCCTTCCCATCAAGTGTGATAAAATAATCCATGAAAATATGTTGTAGAAGTCTTTAAAAATAATAGTGGACATTGACTTAACCAATATAGCAGACTAAATAACTTGAAAGACCATATAATACAAAATTTCTAGACATGTTGGATTTAATATAACAAGCATTTTAAAATTCATAACTGAGTAAATAGGAAAGCAATGAAGTCAGAGTCAAGAAACTGGGAGTTGGTGAGATTATGAAACTGAAAACCAGAAGGGAAAATGACATTAACTGATTTTAATAACTAACATCGTTGGATTTAATTGGACTCACAGAGATGGGAGAAATCACATGGGATTCAAACAGTTTGGGTTATTAGATCCAATGCCCTCTCACAGAGCTTAAATCCTTAAAGGCTCTATCCTCAAGATGTGTGAGCTAGGAAAAATAAATGGTCAACAACAGTATTCAAAAAGGAAACTGTCCATCTATATCTAGGATCTTCATGAGGTTAAAGAAATTGTTTTCCGTTACATAGGTCTGAATTTGACTGTTTATGTGGTCCAGATTACCTCATATTATAAAGAAGTTTCTGATTGATAGAAATCAATTGCAACTGAAAAAAATACACATTCTTTCTGAAGAGATACACTTTAGAACAAGATTCAGAGGGTTATCATAGAAAACATTTCATTAAATGCAAACTCACCTTTAAAATTAGATAATTAATGAGCAAACAAGCCACTTCATGAACTGAGAACAGCTGAAATAGGCCTTTAAGAGTATCAGTCAATGAAATTCTCAGCTTTAGAATATACTGTAGGCATGTTTAAAGTATGTAAAGAATTAAAACTGTTGTGGAGAGATTACAAGAGAGCACAATACCATTAAACTATGTAGCACATTTAAAGAAAACAGCAAAATAAAATTTTCAAAAATGAAAAACATTACCACTGATTATAAAACTCAATCAGGAAGTTAAACAGAAGAACAGATACAAGAGAGCAGAGAAATAATAAGCTGGAAGATAGCTTGGAACAGGTTAAATGTAGTAGGGAAAATAAAGAGTTAAAAATATGAGCAAAAGAAAGGGATTTGGAAAATAGAATAAGTAGGTCCAATATATATCTAATTAAAAAAGAAGAATAAAGAGAATGGATAAGACACAAAATTAGAAGAAATATGAGTTTGAAATTTCCAGAAATGATAAACATTTTTCAGAAAATATATCACTAGCATAAATAAAAATCAATATAAACGTAGATATATTCTTATAAGCTTCAGGATACCAAAGAGAAAGAAATCGTATTAGCTGTTTTTAAAAGATAGAAAACTGGTGGACGTCTTCCTGCTCAGGCTGTTAGTGTTGGCCCACTGCCGCTCATGCCTGTGACTGGGACCTGTGCGCGCTCCTGTGTCAGCCCTGCCCATTGGCCTGTATTTACTTCTCACCAAGAAGCTGGGTTCTGCCAAAGGAAGCAGATCCTGAATCCTGAATGCTTTGTGAATCAACTGCCTGATTGAAATAAACCCCACTGTCTAGAGTCAACTTCTCTTTCCATGTGGGCCATGGGACTTAGAAATAACGGAAGACTTGCTTCTTGGATCAAGATAGACAGCATTTATGCAGATAAAGGCTGAGATGAGAAACCTGAAGATCAGAAAGATTAATTAACCTTCCCAAGACCACACTTTGAAGATCAAGCCCTAAACCTTTGGAGTGGGAGCACTGACTCCAAGACCCTAGACTACAAGAGCATTAATCCTAGGGATTATCAAATAGTGAAAACTTACATTAAGGAAACCACTTGAATACAAGACCCAGCATCACCCAACCACCAGTAGCACCCTGTGCAGGGTGCTAAACATCTGAACAACAAACAAAACAAAAAAACAAACCCAGCCATCAGCGGACAGGATTACCACCTCACTCAGCCTTGCCCGTCAGAGGAAAAACACAAATAAACAAAAACTTAACACAAATCTCACCCTACACAAAGTTTACACAAACCACTGGGCCAACCTTAGGAGGGCAGAAACCAAAAGGAAGAAAGAATTCAGCCTTGAAGCTTGAGAAAAGGAGACCTCAAGCATAATAAGTTAAAAAAAAAATCAAAAGGCACAGAAATAATACACAAATGAAGGAACAAACTAGAAACACAGAAGTCCAAATAATGAAAAGGAAAAAAGCAAACTACTTGAAAAAGAATTCAGAATAATGATAGTAAAGATGATCAAAAACCTTGGAAACAAAATGGAGAAAATGCAAGAATCAATTAACAAAGACCTAGAAGAATTAAAGAGTAAACATGCAGAGATAAACAATACTGAATTACTTTTAATTAATATTTTAATTACTGAAATCAAAAATACTCTAGAAGGAATCAATAGCAGAATATCTGAAGTAGAAGAATGAATCAGTGAGCTGGAATATAAAATGGTGGACATAACTTCTGAAGAGCAGAATAAAGACAAAAGAATGAAAAGAACTGAGGATAGTCTCAGATACCTCTGACAATATCAAACACACCAACATTCGAATTATAGGGGTCCCAGAAGAGAAAAAGGGTATGAGAAAACTTTTGAAGAGATTATAGTTGAAAATTACCCCAACATGGAAAAGGAAATAGTCAATCAAGTCCAAGAGGCACAGAGTCCACCACAAGGTAAATCCAAAGAGAAACACACCAAGACACATACTAATCAAACTAACAAAGACTAAACACAAAGAAAGAATATTAAAAGCAGCAAGGGAGAAGCAACACATAACATACAAGGGAAACCTCATATACCTAACAGCTGATCTTTCAGCAGAAACTCTGCAGTCCAGAAGGGAATGGCAGCATATATTTAAAGTACTGAAAGACAACCAAGATTACTGTACCTGGCAAGGATCTCATTCAGAATTGATGAAGAAATAAAAAACTTTTCAGACAAGCAAAAGAGAATTCAGTACCACCAAACCAGCTTTACAACAAATGTTAAAGGGAATTTTATAGTCAAGAAATACAAGAGAAGAAAAAAGATCTACAAAATCAACCCCAAACAATTAAGAAGATGGCAATAGAAATATATATATCAATAATTCTGTTAAATGTTAATGGATTAAATGCTCCAACCAAAAGACATAGACTGGCTAAATAAATAAAAAAACAAGATCCATATATATGCTATCTACAAGAAACACACTTCAGATACAAAGACATATATAGACCAAAAGTGAGAGGATGGAAAAATATCTTCCATGCAAATGGGAAGCAAAACAAAGCTGGAGTAGCAATCCTCATATCAGACAAAACAGACCTTAAAATAAGAAGATTACAAGAGATAAAGAAGGACACTACATAATGATCAAGGGATCAATCCAAGGGGAAGATATAACAATTGTAAGTATCTGTGATAGGAGCACCTCAATATTCAAGGCAAACAGTAATAGACATAAAAGGAGAAATTGACAGTAACACAATAATAGTAGGAGACTTTAACACCCCACTCACACCAATGGGCAGATCATCAAAACAGAAAATTAATAAGGAAACACAAGTCTTAAATGATACATCAGATGAGATGACCTCATTGGTATCTTCAGGACATTCCATCCAAAGGCGGAAGAATACACCTCCTTCTCAAGTGCACATGGATCATTCTCCGGGATAGACCACATCTTGGGTCACATATTAAACCTCAGTAAATTTAAGAAAATTGAAACACTATGAGACTAGATATCAATTACAAGAAAAAAAACCATAAGAAACACAAACACACGCAGATTAAAAAACACGTTTCTAAACAACCAACAGGTTACTGAAGAAATCAAAAGGGAAATCAAAAAATTTCTAGAAACAAATGACAATGAAAACATGACAACTCAAAACCTACAGGATGCAGCAAAAGTGGTCCTAAAAGGAAAGTTTATAGCAATACCATCCTGCTTTAATAAACAAGAAAAACATCGAATAGACAATCTAACTTTATACCTAAAACAACTGGAAAAAGAAGAAGAACAACAACAACAATTAAAAAAAACAAAATTAGTAGAAGGAAATAAATCATAAAGATCAGAGCAGAAATAAATGAAAAAGAAATGAAAGAAACAATAGTAAAGATTAATAAAACTAAAAGCTGGTTCCTTGAGAAGATAAACAAAATTGACAAACCATTAGCCAGACTCATCAAGAAAAAAAGAGAAAAGAATCAAATCAACAAAATTAGAAATGAAAAGGGAGAGGTTACAACAGGCAATGGAGAAATATAAAGATTATGAGACTATTATGAACAACTATATGCAATAAAATGGACAACCTGGAAGAAATGGACAGATTCATAGAAAAACTCAGTCTTCCAAGGCTGAGCCAGAAAGAATTAGAAATTACAAAGAGCCCAATTACAAGCACCGAAATTGAAGCTGTGATCAAAAATCTCCCAAAAAACAAAAGCCCAGGACCAGATGGCTTCATAAGAGAATTCTATCAAACATTTAGAGGAGAGCTTATGCCTATTTTTCTAAAACTCTTTAAAAAAATTGCAGAGGAAGGAACATTTCTAAACTCATTCTACAAGGCTACCTCACCCTGATACCAAAACCAGACAAAGACAACACAAAGAAAGAAAACTACAGGCCAACATCACTGATGAACATAGACGCAAAAATCCTCAACAAAATTTTAGCAAACAGATTTCAGCAACACATCAAAAAGCTCATACACCATGATCAGGTTGGGTTTATTCCAGGAATGCATGGATTCTTTAATATATGCAAATCAATCAATGTAATACACCATATTAACAAATTGAAAGATAAAAACCATATGATCATCTCAAGAGATGCAGAAAAAGCCTTTGACAAAATTCAGCACCCATTTATGATTAAAGCTCTTCAAAAAATGGGTATAGGAGGAGCCTACCTCAACATAGTAAAGACCGTATATGATAAGCCTACAGAAACCATTATTCTCAATGGTAAAAAACTGAAGCATTGACCCTAAGATCAGGAACAAGACAAGGGTGTCCACTTTCATCACTATTATTCAACATAGAGCTGGAAGTCCTAGCTACAGCAATCAGAGAAGAAAAAGAAATAAAAAGAATCCAGATCAGAAAAGAAGTAAAGCTCTCATTGCTTGTAGATGACATGATACTGTACATAGAAAGCCCTAAAGATAATATCAGAAAATTACTAGAGCTAATCAGTGAATTTAGTAAAGTTGTAGGATACTAAAGCAACACACAGAAATCACTTGCATTTCTATATACTAACAATTAAAAATAAGAAAGAGAAATTAAGGAATCAATATCATTCACCATTGCAACAAAAGGAATTAAATATCTAGGAATAAACTTACCTAAGGAGACAAAAGAACTGCACACAGAAAATTATTAGATGCTGATGAAAGAAATTAAAGATGACATAAACAGATGGAGAGATATTCCATGTTCCTGGTTAGGAAGAATCAATTGTGAAAACGACTATACTACCAAACACAATCTACAGATTCAATGCAATCCCTATCAAATTATCATGGCATTTTTCACAGAACTAGAACAAAAACTTTCACAATTCATATGGAAACACAAGAGACCCTGAATAGCCAAAGCAGTCATGATAAAGAAGAATGGAGCTGGAGGAATCAATGTTCCTGACTTCAGATTATACTACAATGCTACAGTCATCAAAGTATGGTACTGGCACAAAAACAGAAATATAGACAAATGGAACAAGATAGAAAGCCCAGAAATAAACCCATGCACCTATGGGTACCTTATTTTTGACAAAGGAGGCAAGACTATACAATGGGGCAAAGACAGCTTCTTCAATAAATGGTGCTGGGAAAACTGGACAGCTACATGTAAAACAATGAAACTAGAACACTTTCTAACACCATGCTGCTGCTGCTAAGTCGCTTCAGTCATGTCCAACTCTACACGACCCCAGAGACGGCAGTCCACCAGGCCCCCCCGTCCCTGGGATTCTCCAGGCAAGAACACTGGAGTGGCTTGCCATTTCCTTCTCCAGTGCATGAAAGTGAAAAGTGAAAGTGAAGTCGCTCAGTCGTGTCCGACTCATAGTGACCCCATGGACTGCAGCCCACCAGGCTCCTCCGGCCATGGGATTTTCCAGGCAAGAGTACTGGAGTGGGTTGCCATTGCCTAACACCATACATAGAGATAAACTCAAAATGGATTAAAGACATAAATGTAAGACCAGAAACTATAAAACAGAGGAAAATAAATGCAGAACACTCGATGACATAAATCAAAGCAAGATCCTCTATGACCCACCTCCCAGAGTAATGGAAATAAAAACAAAAGTAAACAAGTAGGACCTGATTAAACTTAAAGGTTTTTGCACATCAAAGGAAACTCTAAGCAAGGTGAAAAGACAACCCTCAGAATGGGAGAAAATAATAGCAAATGAAACAACTGACAAAGGATTAACTTCCAAAATATACAAGCAGCTCATACAACTCAATGTCAGAAGAACGAAAAACCCAATCAAAAAAGTGGGGAAAAGACCTAAACAGACATTTTTCCAAAGACATACAGATGGCTAACAGACATATGAAAAGATGCTCAGTAACACTCATTATTAGAGCAAAGCAAATCAAAACTACAATGAGATGCCACCACTCACTAGTCAGAATGGCCATCATCGAAAAGTCTACAAACAATAAATGCTAGGGAGGGTGAGGAAAACAGGGAATGCTGTTACACTGTTGGTGGGAATATAAATTGATATAGTCACTATGGAAGATTGTATGGAGATTCCTTAAAAAACTAGGAATAAAACCATCAGTTCAGTTTAGTGCAGTCAGTCACTCAGTCGAGTCCGACTCTTTGCGACCCCATGAATTGCAGCACGCCAGGCCTCCCTGTCCATCACCAACTCCTGGAGTTCACCCAGACTCACATCCATCGAGTCAGGGATGCCATCCAGCCATCTCATCCTCTGTCGTCCCCTTCTCCTCCTGCCCCCAATCCCTCCCAGCATCAGAGTCTTTTCCAATGAGTCAACTCTTTGCATGAGGTGGCCAAAGTACTGGAGTTTCAGCTTCAGCATCATTTCCTCCAAAGAAATCCCAGGGTTAATCTCCTTCAGAATGGACTGGTTGGATCTCCTTGCAGTCCAAGGGACTCTCAAGAGTCTTCTCCAACACCACAGTTCAAAAGCATCAATTCTTCGGTGCTCAGCTTTCTTCACAGTCCAAATCTCACATCCATACATGACCACTGGAAAAACCATAACCTTGACTAGATGGACCTTTGTTGGCCAAGTAATGTCTCTGCTTTTGAATATGCTATCTAGGTTGGTCATAACTTTTCTTCCAAGGAGTAAGCGTCTTTTAATTTCATGGCTGCAATCACCATCTGCAGTGATTTTGGAGACTCCAAAAATAAGATCTGACACTGTTTGCACTGTTTCCCCATCTATTTCCCGTGAAGTGATGGGACCAGATGCCATGGTTTTCGTTTTCTGAATGTTGAGCTTTAAGCTAAAATTTTCACTCTTTACTTTCACTTTCATCAAGAGGCTTTTAGCTCCTCTTCACTTTCTGCCATAAGGGTGGTATCATCTGCTTATCTGAGGTTATTGATATTTCTCCTGGCAATCTTGATTCCAGCTTGTGCTTCTTCCAGCCCTGTGTTTCTCATGATGTACTCTGCATAGAAGTTAAATGAGCAGGGTGACAATATACAGCCTTGACGTACTCCTTTTCCTATTTGGAACCAGTCTGTTGTTCCATGTCCAGTTCTAACTGTTGCTTCCTGACCTGCGTATAGGTTTCTCAAGAGGCAGGTCAGGTGGTCTGTATTCGCATCTCTTTCAGAATTTTCCACAGTTGATTATGATCCACACAGTCAAAGGCTTTGGCATAGTCAATAAAGCAGAAATAGATGTTTTTCTGGAATTCTCTTGCTTTTTCCATGATCCAGTGGATGTTGGCAATTTGATCTCTGGTTCCTCTGCCTTTTCTAAAACCAGCTTAAACATCTGAGTTTTCCAAATTTGCTGGTATATTGAGTGCAGCACTTTCAAAGAATCATCTTTCAGGATTTGAAACAGCTCCACTGGAATTCCATCACCTCCACTAGCTTTGTTCGTAGTGATGCTTTCTAAGGCCCACGTGACTTCACATTCCAGGATGTCTGGCTCTAGGTGAGTGATCACACCATCGTGATTATCTTGGTCGATATGACCCAGTAATCCTACTCCTAGGTATATACTCTGCTGCTGCTGCTGCTAAGTCACTTCAGTCATGTCCGACTCTGTGCAACCCCATAAATGGCAGCCCACCAGGCTCCCCCATCTCTGGGATTCTCCAGGCAAGAACACTGGAGTGGGTTGCCATTGCCTTCTCCGATATACCCTGAGGAAACCCAATTGAAAAAGACACATGTAACCCACTGTTCATTGCAGCACTATTTACAACAGCTAGAACATGGAAGCAACCTAGATGTCCATCAACAGACGAATGGATGAAGAAATAGTGGTACATATACACAATGGAATATTTCTCAGCCATAAAAGGGAATACATTTGAGTCAGTTCCAATTAGGTGGATGAACCTAGAACCTATTGTACAGAATGAAGTGAGTCAGAAAGAGAAAGATAAATATCATATTCTAATGCATATATATGGAATCTAGAAAAATGGTACTAAAGAATTTATTTACAGGAGAGCAACGGAAAAACAAGAATAGACTTATGGACCTGGGGAGAGGAAAGGAGAGGGGAGGGTGAGATGTATGGAAAGAGTAACATGGAAACTTACATTACCATATGCAAAATAGATAGCCAATGAGAATTTACTGTATGGCTCAGGAAACTTAAACAGGAGCTTTGTATCAGTCTAGAGGAGTGGGATAGTGCAGGAGATCGGAGGGATGTTCAAAAGGGAGGGGATATATTTATACCTATGGCCGATTAAAAAAATATATATAGGATACCTATAAAGGAATGATGATGCATGGATCAAAAACCAATTCAAAAATTAAAAATAAAAAAGCAGATGAATAATAATTTGAAAGTATTGAGTGAAAATATTATCAATATTATCAATTAATTTTACATCTGCTGTAACTGTCTTTGCAAACAATTATAAAATAGAAACATTTCCAGATTGAAAAAGAAAAATAACTTGAAAAAATTTAGCAGCAATAGAAACTCAAAAATGCAATAGCTAAGGAATATACTAAAGAAAAAAATGGAATCAAAGTTTGAAATTACAAAAGAAACATGAGGAAAGAAATTGGTAAAGGTGAATAAACAAAAAAATTGAAACAAAATAACTATTTTAACATTGATGAAAAATTGATGAAAAAAATGAAACTACAAAATGACAATGGTCATATGTAAGACCAGAGGAGAAATCAGAATTGTTTGAAGATCTTTGTATGGTTTTTAAAGGTAACTAGAGATGCTGATTAACCATAGAGCTTAGAATTTGTTAAGTATCATATGCATGCATGTTAAAATTTGAAGGACAATCACTAAAAGACTATAAAGCAGGTATATAAATTTCAAAGCCTGTATAGAGAAGGAAATGGGGTAAAAACAAACCTGAAATATCAAAGTATAGACAGGAAAAAGCAACTTACAGAGAAGTAGGCTAAACTGAAAATCCAAAACATGTCAAGATTGACAGTATATGCAGAAACTGCAAGAACAGATTTTTAAAAAATTGTCTGCAAGATGTGCATGTAAAATTTGGTGGCAAATAGGTTGCAATTAAAAAGTTGAAAATTATGCACAAGGAAATTACTAGTCAAAAGTAAGTTACTGTAGCTTTATATATGTTTACACAAAACAAATTCTAAAATCAAAAGAGTTTTTATGAATATAGATATTCTTCATATTTTTAAAAGATGCATTTCACATCTTTTAAAATGGTCTCTTACAATTTTAAATATGTATGTACTTTCAAAACTATTAAAACAAAATGACAGAATTTTATAGCAGACAAATTCACAATAATGTGTGAAAGTTTGATATAATTTTTGCTTTTCTGTTTGGTAACTGAGAGCTCAAAAATAAAACAGGGAATGAGAGAGAGAAAGATCTGAACTAGGAAATCTGATATATTACTCTTCTTAAGCTGGCATAACAAAATACCACAGACTGGGTAGCTTAAATAATAGAAATTTATTGTTCACAGGTCTTGAGACTGGAAGTTCAAGGTCAAGGTGCCAGCAGGTAGGTTTGATCCTGAGACCTCTTCTTTAGGCTTGTATATGGCCAATATGTCATCATCTGACCTCATCTTTGTGCGCAGGTGGAGACAGAAATGATCAATCTCCCTCCTACTCTTCTTATAAGGCCTCTAGTCCTATGGGACTAAGGCCCCACTCCTATGACTCACTTCTCACTAATTACCCCTAAGAACTCTATCTCCAAATACAGTCACATTGAGGGATTAGGGCTTCACACTTTTGGACAAACAAAATTCAGCCTTACAGCACTTGATAAAATAGAACACTGAATCCAGCAATAAGTTACACAAGGACACATAAGACAGTTATAAAAATTGTCCAATGCATTAGGCCATCAAGAATGCTTAATATATTTAACAAATCTAACTTTGGAAGGAATGATGCTAAAGCTGAAGCTCCAGGACTTTGGCCACCTCATGCGAAGAGTTGACTCATTGGAAAAGACCCTGATGCTGGGAGGGATTGGGGGCAGGAGGAGAAGGGGATGACCGAGGATGAGATGGCTGGATGGCATCATGGACTCGATGGACATGAGTCTGAGTGAACTCCAGGAGATGGTGATGGACAGGGAGGCCTGGCATGCTGCGATTCATGGGGTCGCAAAGAGTTGGACACGACTGAGCGACTGAACTGACTGATACTATTCATATCACATTCTCTAGCCAAAGTGCAATGAAAGTAAAAATCAATTTAAAAATACCAAAATAAAAATTTTCATACCTTTAAAATTAAATGACATATTTTTAAATTACACATGTATCAACATATAATTTAAAAAGGAAATTAGGAAAGATTTGAACTTGAGAAACATAGGTTTCTATGTATAATATGATACAGCTATCTCCTATGAAACCTTGATTTCTGCAAAATCATCCACTAAAAATAACAGAAGATGTCAGGAGAAGGATAGGTCTAGAATTGAAACACCTAAAATTTGTGTACTTTGTAACTACAGAACAGATTAAAAAGAATAATAATCTTAATAAAATAATAAACAGCATAGTTTAAAAGACATGTTTTGTCTTTTAAACAAGGCTATAGCAAATACAAAACTTTATTTTATTTGATAGGTGAACATAAGGAGATGTAAGGAAGAACTGAGGCCACTGAATTATAGCAAGAGGGGATGCATTGACATTGACATTGAAGTCGCTCAGTCGTGTCCGACTCTTTGCGAGCCCATGGACTGTAGCCTACCAGGCTCCTCTGCCCATGGAATATTCCAGGCAAGAGTACTGGAGTTGGTTGCCATTTCCTTCTCCAAAACAACTCCAAGAGGAAGTACATGACATAATTAAATCAAAAAGAAAAATATGGAGTAAATAGGTACAATACTGGATTCCTCCACAGCTAGCAGCATCCAGCAATATTAATGCACCTTCAACTTCACTGATGGTCCAATGGTTAAGACTGTATTTCCAATGCAGGGGGCATTGATGTTTTCAAACTGTGGTGCTGGAGAAGACTCTTGAGAGTCCCTTAGACAGCAAGGAGATCAAACTAGTCAATGCTAAAGAAAATCAATCCTGACTATTCATTGGGAGGACTGATGCTGAAGTTGAAACTCCAATACTTTGGCCACTTGATGCAAAGAGCCAACTCACTGGAAAAGACTGATGGCTGGGAAAGATTGAGAGTAGGAGGAGAATGGGGCAACAGAGATAAGATGATTGGATGGCATCATCGTCTCAATGGACATAAGTCTGACCAAATTCTGGGAGATAGTGAAGGAGAGAGAAGCCTGGAATGTCCTTGAGGTCACAAAGAGTCAGACACAAATAAGTGACTGAACAACAACAGGGAACTAAGATCCCACATGCCATGCAATGTGGCCAAAAAATTAAAACAAAAAAAATGCCAGTGCACTTTCCATTTTAGTGTACTTTCTATTTTACCACTATTACTTTTGGTAAGATAAACTATTAATATTAACTTGTTCTTTTTAAAGTGCTTCAACTGAAGCAATATATGCCTTATACTGTCATCATTCAATTATTTATCACCCATGAACTAATTCTTATTACAGAAAATGTGTAGCAGAAGAGCTTACCATAATCAAAAATTCACTATTAGAGGGGAAATAATAGCCTTCAATATTTTTTAGAAAATTTGCTGAAATTTAGTTAGCATCTGTGTAAGCTGGATTCAATGAAGAAGAAACAAGAGGAAATTTAGTATCATTTAATGTCATATAATAAAGAACTACCAGTTATTATTGGAGAGTTACAATAAAGATAGAAAGAGAACCATAAAGAGAATCAATCCTATGCCTGAGGGAAAGTGTCCAACGAAGGACAAATTTCAAAGAATGGTTCAAACATTGTTGAAGAAGGTGTGGGTACAGCTAATTAGACAACTGCCTAGCCAGATCTTATCCACACTTGCCAGACAAGCAGGAACAACCTTTTGGAGAACAGACAAACTGAGGCTGATGGTGAGCAGGTAGCAGATGCAGTTGGGACATGACTGTGGATTTGTGAAATTGTGCTGTGTCCACATCAGGATGAGTGGAGGAAATAAACCTCTAAGACACAAGCAAGGCCAGCTGACAGGTGTGACCGCTGGGAGACTGGTGTGCGGTGAGTTGGAGGTGATTGGTCAATGTGGGAGAAGGGGTACTGCTGATCTTGCTACTGGAACTAGGAGCTGGAGAAACCTCTCTATGCAGGAACTTAGTGCCTTTCTTGTGAAGAGCTTGGGCCCACAGGGTTCAGGGCCAGCTTTAAGTTCCACTAAATAGCAGGCTTACTAAGGCTCCCTGCATGGTACCTAGAGGACAGAGGGGAGAATACAGGAAGCAGAGGTCTTGGCTGAGGAACCACTCATGCTGTCAAGGACTCCTAGCTATTCTGTAGCTGCCAAGGTAAAGAGCTACAGAAAGCACATGAGAGGCAGATCCTGGAGAATGCTGGTCTCTGTAGACATCTGACACCAGAAATTCTCTACAGACCGAGCAGTGGGAAAAAAAATAAAAATAAAGCCCAGCACATTCCCCAAGAATCTGGTGAGCAAGTTGTTAATACTTTGGAAGGAAGAATTCCCCTTAAGATCTTGCTAGCTGGCTAAGGAGAAATACTTATTAGGCTAAGTTCCTTTAGTTTTTTATTTTTTAAATTTTAAAATCTTTAATTCTTACATGCATTCCCAAACATGAACCCCCCTCCCACCTCCCTCCCCATAACATCTTTCTGGGTCATCCCCATGCACCAGCCCCAAGCATGCTGCATCCTGCGTCAGACATAGACTGGCGATTCAATTCACATGATAGTATACATGTTAGAATGTCATTCTCCCAAATCATCCCACCCTCTCCCTATCCCTCTGAGTCCAAAAGTCTGTTATACACATCTGTGTCTCTTTCCCTGTCTTGCATACAGGGTCGTCATTTCCATCTTCCTAAATTCCATATATATGTGTTAGTATACTGTATTGGTGTTTTTCTTTCTGGCTTACTTCACTCTGTATAATCGGCTCCAGTTTCATCCATCTCATCAGAACTGATTCAAATGAATTCTTTTTTACGGCTCTATGATCCACCTCCCAGAATTCTGGAAATAAAAGCAAAAATAAACAAATGGGATCTAATTAAAAGTAAAAGCTTCTGCACAACAAAGGAAAATATAAGCAAGGTGAAAAGACAGCCTTCTGAATGGGAGAAAATAATAGCAAATGAAGCAACTGACAAACAACTAATCTCAAAAATATACAAGCGACTTATGCAGCTCAACTCCAGAAAAATAAACGACCCAATCAAAAAATGGGCCAAAGAACTAAATAGACATTTCTCCAAAGAAGACATACGGATGGCTAACAAACACATGAAAAGATGCTCAACATCACTCATTATTAGAGAAATGCAAATCAAAACCACAATGAGGTACCACTTCACACCAGTCAGAATGTCTGCGATCCAAAAATCTGCAAGCAATAAATGCTGGAGAGGGTGTGGAGAAAAGGGAACCCTCCTACACTGTTGGTGGGAATGCAAACTAGTACAGCCACTATGGAGAACAGTGTGGAGATTCCTTAAAAAATTGCAAAAAGAACTACCTTATGACCCAGCAATCCCACTGCTGGGCATACACACCGAGGAAACCAGAATTGTAAGTTCCTTTAAAAAAAAAAAAAAAAGGCATGAATTTGGAGCTGAGAGGCAATAAATCAAAAACCATCATAGCTTCCATTTGTAAAGCTAGAAAAATATAAGTCTAAAGATATAGAAGAAAATAATGAAAGAAGAAGATGAATGTATAAAGGATACAATAAAAGAATAAACAAATTAAAAAAAAATACCTCACCTACCCACCCCCCCCATCTCCCCATTCCTCACCCCAGCCCCCACCACACACAAACTCTTGAAAAGATAAAGTGTCGGGGTCCAGCCCCCACAGGATCCAGGGGTACCCTCAGGAGAGACAGCGTCAGTGAAGAGATTTAGAGAGAGATAAAGAAAGAATGTTGCAGATAAGAAAATAGAGGAGAGAAAGAGGCTGATATTCCTTGGTTTACACAGCCAATAAAGTCCCAGACAAGGGACTTGCTCTGTTCATGTAGGCCGCAGGCGCCTTCCTGGTCTCCTGAGGGAGCGAAGATGCAGAGCGCCTTCCCGGTCAGGTCTTAGAAGCCCAGGCAGGAAAGTGAATGTAGAGAGCCTCTGTGATACAAGGGATCAGCCTGAAAAAGAGAGTAAGAGAGAGAAAGAAAGAAAGACATGGGGGAACCAGGCTTTCATGGAACTGATCCTAGTCCATCACTTTATTTTTCAGGGAAGCTTTTATACCTTGACTTGTACATAGAGGAAAATGAAAGATGCAAAGTCATACAGAGTCAGCCCAAACATTACATCTGTTTTGTCTTTATTGAAACCAGGATTTTTTCTGCATACCTTTCCCATAAACAATGTTGTATACATTTTCTTCTGGCCTTGGAGGCCTGTGAACATTTTATGACCCTCTTTTGGTAAAGGCTGCTCAACCAGAAAACTTATTTTCCCTTGAAATGTTTTTTCTTTACATTTTTAATCTATGTCAGCCTCAGAAAGTATTAAACAGAGTTACAGTTCTCACGGAGCAAAGGTGCAATGAGTTACAACAAAGAAAGAACCAATTAGCTCAAAGGTCTGATATGGTTAATTTCAAGGCTATTGCTTGTTTAAATTCCAACTACATTAACTATTGCACTCCCAGGTGCACAGTGGATAAGAGATATGGGAACTTAGCAGCAAGCATTGGCTCAACAGTGAAATCCTACACCAGCACTACTCTAATAGCTTTTAACTCTTTGAAAGGGTCTATATTTTTGGAATGTTTTAGGCTTCCCATGCCTCTCACAGTTGGGAGGCTGTGAATAATCACATGCATAGCTGCAAGAGTCTGGATAAACCTGTCAGGCAAGCTAGAATGCTAACGGGGGGTTTGGATTGAAATACTCCTTTCATGCCCAAGGGACTTATTAGCTAGAGCCCTAAGTTGATTTTCTCCAGAGAAAGGTGGTAGGGGATAGCCCCCTGTTAATGTCAGAAGAGTTGGTGAAAGGCACAAAATAGTAAAACAGACAGATTCTGATTTTGGGGTAGATGCTTGAGCAGGTCCAGGGAGTCCCTCGAATCCTGATCTGCCTTTGCCTGTCAGGTCTCCTTCTGCATGACCTTTGTCATGGGTGGGATCTCCCGTGGTGGCTCCCGGCAATAAAGGAGACAAATCTCTATGAGGACTGATCAAGAAAAAGATTCTGTGATTCTCATTTAAAAATGTTTGGATTGATAAGGAATATATAGGGACAAAAAATGTTTAGATTGATAAGCAATATGTAGGGAGAACTGTGGCAGAGGCATACAAACAAACTAACACTATAGTTAAATTTAAGCCAATAAGTTGAAAACTTAGACAAAAAAAATCTTCTAGGAAGACATAACATCAAAATTAACTGAAGAAGAAAGAAAAACATTCTACATTCTAAAACTACTTGTGATTATTAAAGAAATTGAATCAGTAGATGGAGATCTGCCTTCCAACCCACACAAACACAAAGAATAATATCAAAAGACAAGGCCAAGTAATTCTATCAGTAATGTATACCAGACTTCCAGAAAAGAGAAAGAAAAGAAAAATACTCAAGTAATTTTATAAGATTAATGTAAGTTTGAGTCAAAATCAGAAAAGAACAGTATGAGAAACAACAGTTACAAGCCAATTTCACTGTTAAGATAGAATAAGGCTAGAATAGGCTAGAATAAAAAGGCTTGAATTCAGTTTAAAGACTACCCAGAATGATGACTGAAATCTAATACATGGCCACCTTCATTTTAGTTTCCTATTGAATCAGAAAACAAGTAAAACACAAGGTATATGAGATAAAAACACAAGTGAGAAAGTAGATATACTTTCCCCATTCTTGCCTGATTTCTCAGAGATATGTTTTCTAAGTTTTGTTTTCAGTGAAGAGAGGGAAGAAGGAGAAACCCATCACACCAAAGGAGCCCAAGTCACCAGGTTTCTTCCATTTGCACTTTAGGAAAAAGAGAGAGGTCATATAATTCAAGGGTCTATCTACCACTATATGGAGAGGGCAATGGCACCCCACTCCAGTACTCTTGCTGGGAAAATTCCATTGACGGAGGAGCCTGGTAGGCTGCAGTCCAAGGGGTCACTAGGAGTCGACACCACTGAGCAACTTCACTTTCACTTTTCACTTTCATGCACTGAAGAAGGAAATGGCAATCCACTCCAGTGTTCTTGCCTGGAGAATCCCAGGGACAGGGGAGCCTGGTGGGCTGCCGTCTATGGGGTCGCACAGAGTCGTACATGACTGAAGTGACTTAGCAGCAGCAGCAGCAGCTACCACTATATAAAGCAATTCCTTTTTACCCTACAATGACCAAAATTTTGTGTTATTGATGCATTGTACTTTTATTGCATTACTGGCTCTTTAGTAGGCTTGACTGTAGCCTACTACAAATATACACAAAACTCCTAAAAATTTATATCTGCAAATTGAAATTTTCAATGTTTTTTAAAAAATAAATAATGACCAGGTTAGGTATCATAGAAGTATAAGGATGATATAATATTATGAACTCTCATGATGAAATTCAGCACATTAATAAAGAGCAAAATGCATTAATTTTGCACATGCAAAAAATATATTCTGTTAAATCAACTCCAATTTATGATTTAATATGAAAAACATCATATCATAAATAAAAGAATTTTATTAGCCCAAATAAAATGAATTATGCAGACATTATCATTTGGGTTAATATAATCTACTAATTTCTTTACCAATGCTGCCTTTCATTATATAAGCTAGAAAGCTTAATGCTTACTTTCCAAGATTGCTTTAAAAGAGCTGTGGTCTGGGTAGCTGAACTTGTAGCAGGTATTTTGGAAGCATGAGGAAAATGTCTGCATCAAGGCTTATTTTTGCATAAGAAAAGATAACTTCTTGTATTTTATATATTAGAGTCTTGTCACATTTTCTGTCACCTCATGAATGAACACATCCATGAGAGATCCAGATTATCTGACAAAAACCTGCAATGATTTCCATAATTAATGTTGAAATTCTAGAAACATTACCTTTAAAAATCAAGAACAAGACAAAGATGCCTGCCATTACTGCTTCTGTTTAGCTGCATACTGACTGTTCTTGTCAGTCCAGGATGACAAGA
Organism: Ovis aries; assembly: GCF_016772045.2. NCBI lineage: Eukaryota > Metazoa > Chordata > Mammalia > Artiodactyla > Bovidae > Ovis > Ovis aries. Next base: position 214,951,941 of record NC_056054.1, read on the forward strand.
ACAAGAGCTAAAATCTATGAGATTTGAGAGAGAAAAATGAAAACTGTAATTATTATAGAGAAACACTAAAGAGATATACAGGCAAATTATTACAGTTAATTAGAATAATTAAGCAAGAATACTGTATAGGAGATCAATATTCAAAACAATAAAATTTTCATACTCCAGCAACAGTAAAATGTGGTTTCTAAATGTAAAAATAACTCTCACTAATCCAAGAATAGAGGGGAATGTCCTAAAATTGATAAAGAAAGTCTAAAAAATATATACATTTAACATAATATTTATTTATTTTTAAAATAAATTTATTCATTTTAATTGGAGGCTAATTACTTTACAATATTGTAGTGGTTTTGCCATACATTGAAATGAATCAGCCACGGGTGTACATGTGTTCCCACCTCCTTCCCATCCCATCCTTCTGGGTCATCATATTTAATGGTGAGAAACTTGAAAATTTTCCATTAAGATTAAGAACAAGGCAAGGAAGGATGTCTCTTCTCACCATTAATTTTAAACATCATTATGGAAAATATAGATAATGTAATAAGATAAGAAAGGAAAATAAAAGGAATATAGATTAAGAAGAAAGAAATAATCATGTTTTTGCAGATGACATGATTGTATATGTAGAAAATCCAAAAAGAATTAACAGCAAGAAAAAACTCCTGGAATTAATCAATTGTAGAAAGTTTGCAAGCTATAAGGTGAATACACAGAAGTCAACCACTTGCCTATATACCAGTAAAGAACAACTGGAATTTAAAATTAAAAACACAATGCCATGAACATCAGCATCTCCCCAAATGAAATACTTAGCTATAAATTCAACAAAATAGGTATATAACATGTGCAAGAAAAATTACAAAGCTATGAAGAAAAACATCAAAGAAAAAACAAATAGAGTGATATCCCATGTTCATATATAGGAAAGTCAATATTGTAAAGATATCAATTCTTCTCAACTTGATCTATAGATTCAATGTAATTCCAATCAAACACCAGTGGTTATTTTGCAGATACTGACAAATTTATTTTTAAGTTTCTATGGAAAGGCAGAAGACCCATAAAGGACAACTATTTTAGTATACTAACACATATATATGGAATTTAGAAAGATGGCAATGATGACCCTGTATGCGAGACAGCAAAAGAGACACAGATGTGTAGAGTGGACTTTTTGACTCTGAGGGAGAGGGAGAGGGTGGGATGATTTGGGAGAATGGCATTGAAACATGTATACTATCATGTAAGAAACAAATTGCCAGTCTATGTTCGATGCAGGGTACAGGATGCTTGGGGCTGGTGCACCGGGATGATCCAGAGAGATGATATGGGGTGGGAGGTGGGAGGGCGGTTCATGTTTGGGAACTCATGCACACTCGTGGTGGATTCATGTCAATGTATGGCAAAACCAATACAGCACTGTAAAGTAAAATAAAGTAAAAATAAAAATTAAAAAAATAATAAAAAAAAATAAAAGAATATAACAACCTAAGCACTTAGCAACATAAAATCACAAAGTCCAATGGCCACTCAAAAACAAACAAACAAAAACAAGAAAGACCAAGAAATTATAAATTGTGACCCATAAGCAAAATAAACAGTTGTATAAATTCTCAGAAAAGAGAATGCAGACCACACCCAATAGAAGTTACTGTTTCTGTGTCATGTTTTAAGAGCATGTGTATAAAGAATACATGTTTAGACAGAAAGTCGGTGTCAAGAGAAATATGCAACTATTCTTTAAAAGGGTTTCCTTGATAGTTCAGCTGGTAAAAAATCCGCTGGCAATGCAGGAGACCCTAGATTGATTCCTGGGTGGGGAAGATCCCCTGGAGAAGGGATAGGTTACCCACTCCAGTATTCTTGGGCTTCCTTGGTGACTCAGATAGTAAAGAAGCTGCCTGCAGTGCAGGAGACCTGGATTTGATCCTTAGGTTGGGGAGATCCCCTGGAGAAGAGAATAGCTACCCAGTCCAGTATTCTTGCCTGGAGAATTCCATAGACAGAAGAGCCTAGTAGGCTACAGTCCTTGGGGTTGAAAAGAGTCAGACATGACATGCTTTAAAAGGTAATTTTTAACCACATTAAAGTGATGATCTAATATTAATATGTAATTCCTATCATCCATTCTCACACATACATCATACAGTTCTAACTATAATGCATATATCTGATAGTAAAGTCACGCATTTAAAAAATATTCTGTGCACGTGTGTATGTAAGAAAGTAGAAAAGAGAAGATGCATAAACTGTCTGCTTTTGATCCAACCTACTGAATTGATCATGACAAGATAATTTTGGAATTTCTATATCCTACAGCTGCTTAGATGATACATGATCTGAAAACAATCTAAACAATTAACTCCTACTCATTCTTCAAATTGAAGCTCAGGTTAAACCTCCCTTGGAAAGCTCTCCCTGGCACCTTTCTTTTCAGCAGCTGAATTAGACACCTCTTGCAGCAGCTCCATTGTCCCCAGGCTCTCCTTCATGGTAGCACTAGTGCTCTGTAATCATCTTCTGTGTGTGTCTCTCCATCAGTGCTTGAGCACCTTGGATGTGATCTATTTCAGGGTACTCAACCTAGCCTCAGGCTTGCCACTTAGACTCAAATGTTTGTTTGTCAACCTCTTTATGTTGTATATTCTGGATCAACATTCCTGTGAATATAAATCTAATTAAGATATTCTTATATTTCAAGCAAAGGATGAGAGAAAGAATCAATCATCATTAATCAATAACATGTTGCCATTTTATGTTTTCTCTCTTTTGCTGCTCTAGTAGAAGAGTCCCCTGTGACATAACTAGAAACAAACTGATTCCCTTAATAGAAACAGCAGTTTCTACTTTCTACTTTTCTACTTTCCAGAACATCATGTTTAAAATACACCTTAAATGAAGTTGGTGAAAGATACCATGATACAAGCTTACCTTGATGTGTATTTTAGCAACAGAGTAAGTACTTGATTCAACATACAGTCAAATTTCATATTGGATAATATATATGATACAATTTTCATAATACACCTGGATTCTTATCACAGTATATGGAGCTATATGCAAGAATTCTGCATCTCAAAAAATGGAATAAGGGATACATTGAATTACGTATTGTATGAGAGGGGACAGATGGCATTATAGAGCACATGGAAACACTGGTATTTATACAATAAGCATTAAATACATTTCTCTAGATAAATGGGGTTATTTGCAGGTATGACGCACCTAACCCTCAAATAATGGTTTATTTTAGGTTTTAGTGCCTCACACAAGCTTATTTTAGAGGCTGCATCTGTCAGAATAAAACTGATGTGATGCAGAAATTCAAAAGATATCAAAAAGAACTCCAAGTAAACATAGAAATGTGGGAATACAAAGAGAACATAAAACTAAAGCATTTCCTTGGAGGTAGAAGAAGAATATAATAAAAATTGAACTTCAAAGAGAACTGAGGGGAAAGGATTTAAAGTTATGGATGTAAGTCACTTAAAAAACATTCCTTGAATAAAAAAATCCACTCAGGTACAAGAAGTCTAAATGACAGTTGAGAATTCATAGTGATCCATAGAATCAATATTATTTACTTTAAATATTATAAAAAAATAAATCTTTTGAGGATGTGAATGATTAATTCTACATACAAAATGCAAAATACATTCTTTTTCCTTTGTATTTTGAAAACCTGTCTTGAAGAAAAGCTAAGGGTAGTGAATGAAATCTTTTCATTATAACTTGTATTATCCAATCCATTTTTCATCCATACTTTAAATTTTTCTCTCAAAAATACTTTTATTCAACACCTAACACTGAAAAAGATTATCCTCAATTTAGACCAATGACCAACTTTTTTCTTGAAACCACCACAATTTTGAGAATTCATTTTATTCATGTTACTGGGAATAATAATACATTATAAATAAACAAGATTTTTCTCATATTCTTTAAGGTTTCTGTATTCTAGGAACAGTTTTATCAATATAAGTTTCATTTTGGAGCAGTCTGGTGCTTACCCTGGTCCTTTGTGTAGTTATGCACTTGACCCCATTCCCAGGCTAATGTATTAGATGGGGGTACTCTCTCTCTGCCATTCATCATGTAATGATACAGTAAAATTTATCCTCTCCTTTTAAAATAGAAATGAAAATCTAAATTGAAAGGAAAATATTTTGAATTTGTGAAAAAAAACTTCATGACACATTTACAAGTACCACTGCTTCTTTTTAAATATTAATTTAAGCATTATAAAATATGTTTTCAAATGTATCATTGATGACAAATATCTTTAGGAAAAAAATTAAATATAAAAATAAACTAACGGGTTGCCTAAGATCAAAAAGCTTTTATGTCTCCCTTAGGTTATCCTACTCAATAATACATGAGGCTAAATGCTACTTTTGAAGACCAGGAATGAGAAATTTAAAACAGAAAGACATGAGAAACAATTGAACATACAATAGAATGTATGTATATTGAATTTTATAAAAATGATTATTAATGTGCCAATCATGCTTCCTGATTTTAATATTCCAAAAACATAGGGATTGCATGCTTTTTCTCCAATTTCTAAATTCACTGCTTTGAGGTTATAAAATAAGAAACATATAATAATGATTTTACAGATCCTTGTTTGGGTTCTGTTCTTTGCTTAGATTTGTTAAATGCTCCATGTGTGCTGGAAATGAGTTAGTATTTTCTATGAATGCAAGATTCTATTCATCAAATCAGCTTAATAAATATATTATTTAATTTTTTAATATCCTCAATAATTGTTTTGGTCTGCTTGATCACTCATCAGCAAAAGTGTGTCAAAAGCAAACATTAAGATCGGGAATCTGTACATTTACCTTCTTCTGTCCAATGTGTGTGTAGGTTTATTTAACTGTATGTATATTATCATTGTGTTGGTTTTGTAAATGGAATATTTCTTCTATTAGATTCCCTAACTAGTTTCTAACTAATTCTAACCAGCTTTATGTCTATAATTGAATTTTATTAATTTCTGTATAAGAAATTTGTATATAGCCATCTACTAAATTTTTATTTGTCATAGTTTTTTAACTGATTTAGGTTTTCTAGGTAAACACTCATTTTGTCTAAATCAGTGATCCCTTTACAGTCCACTTTTATACCTCCTACTTTGATCTCTTCTCTAATTGCATTGCCCACTACCCCTATAACAATGGTAAATAATAAAAACGATACCTGATGTCTTTGTCTTGTTTCGGCTTTTAGTGTTAAAGCATGATGCTGGCTCTGGGTTAATCAATTATGCCAGGACTATGAAAGTCTCTTCTATTTAAATTTTATATTGTTGAATTATCTGTCTGTTACTATTTTATCATAATGTGATGTTTACTCATATTTCATCATATTGCAGAAGTATGCATTGATTCTTACTTTATTTTTTTATTATTTTTTTAGTTTTTTATTTTTTAAATTTTAAAATCTTTAATTCTTACATGCGTTCCCAAACATGAACCCCCCTCCCACCTCCCTCCCCATAACATCTCTCTGGGTCATCCCCATGCACCAGCCCCAAGCATGCTGCATCCTGCGTCAGACATAGACTGGCGATTCAATTCTTACATGATAGTATACATGTTAGAATGCCATTCTCCCAAATCATCCCACCCTCTCCCTCTCCCTCTGAGTCCAAAAGTCCGTTATACACATCTGTGTCTTTTTTCCTGTCTTGCATACAGGGTCGTCATTGCCATCTTCCTAAATTCCATATATATGTGTTAGTATACTGTATTGGTGTTTTTCTTTCTGGCTTACTTCACTCTGTATAATTGGCTCCAGTTTCATCCATCTCATCAGAACTGATTCAAATGAATTCTTTTTAACGGCTGAGTAATACTCCATTGTGTATATGTACCACAGCTTTCTTATCCATTCATCTGCTGATGGACATCTAGGTTGTTTCCATGTCCTGCCTATTATAAACAGTGCTGCGATGAACATTGGGGTACATGTGTCTCTTTCCATTCTGGTTTCCTTGGTGTGTATGCCCAGCGGTGGGATTGCTGGGTCATAAGGTAGTTCTATTTGCAATTTTTTAAGGAATCTCCACACCGTTCTCCATAGTGGCTGTACTAGTTTGCATTCCCACCAACAGTGTAGGAGGGTTCCCTTTTCTCCACACCCTCTCCAGCATTTATTGCTTGCAGATTTTTGGATCGCAGACATTCTGACTGGTGTGAAGTGGTACCTCATTGTGGTTTTGATTTGCATTTCTCTAATAATGAGTGATGTTGAGCATCTTTTCATGTGTTTGTTAGCCATCCGTATGTCTTCTTTGGAGAAATGTCTATTTAGTTCTTTGGCCCATTTTTTGATTGGGTCGTTTATTTTTCTGGAATTGAGCTGCATAAGTTGCTTGTATATTTTTGAGATTAGTTGTTTGTCAGTTGCTTCATTTGCTATTATTTTCTCCCATTCATAAGGCTGTCTTTTCACCTTGCTTATATTTTCCTTTGTTGTGCAGAAGCTTTTAATTTTAATTAGATCCCATTTGTTTATTTTTGCTTTTATTTCCAGAATTCTGGGAGGTGGATCATAGAGGATCCTGCTGTGATTTATGTCTGAGAGTGTTTTGCCTATGTTCTCCTCTAGGAGTTTTATAGTTTCTGATCTTACATTTAGATCTTTAATCCATTTTGAGTTTATTTTTGTGTGTGGTGTTAGAAAGTGATCTAGTTTCATTCTTTTACAAGTGGTTGACCAGTTTTCCCAGCACCACTTGTTAAAGAGATTGTCTTTACTCCATTGTATATTCTTGCCTCCTTTGTCAAAGATAAGGTGTCCATAGGTGTGTGGATTTATCTCTGGGCTTTCTATTTTGTTCCATTGATCTATATGTCTGTCTTTGTGCCAGTACCATACTGTCTTGATGACTGTGGCTTTGTAGTAGAGCCTGAAGTCAGGCAAGTTGATTCCTCCAGTTCCATTCTTCTTTCTCAAGATTGCTTTGGCTATTCGAGGTTTTTTGTATTTCCATACAAATCTTGAAATTATTTGTTCTAGTTCTGTGAAAAATACCGCTGGTAGCTTGATAGGGATTGCATTGAATCTGTAGATTGCTTTGGGTAGTATACTCATTTTCACTATATTGATTCTTCCGATCCATGAACATGGTATATTTCTCCATCTATTAGTGTCCTGTTTGATTTCTTTCATCAGTGTTTTATAGTTTTCTATATATAGGTCTTTAGTTTCTTTAGGTAGATATATTCCTAAGTATTTTATTCTTTTCGTTGCAATGGTGAATGGAATTGTTTCCTTAATTTCTTTTTTTACCTTCTCATTATTCGTGTATAGGAATGCAAGGGATTTCTGTGTGTTGATTTTATATCCTGCAACTTTACTATATTCATTGATGAGCTCTAGTAATTTTCTGGTGGAGTCTTTAGGGTTTTCCATGTAGAGGATCATGTCATCTGCAAACAGTGAGAGTTTTACTTCTTCTTTTCCAATTTGGATTCCTTTTATTTCTTTTTCTGCTCTGATTGCTGTGGCCAAAACTTCCAGAACTATGTTGAATAGTAGCGGTGAAAGTGGACACCCTTGTCTTGTTCCTGACTTTAGGGAAATGCTTTCAATTTTTCACCATTGAGGATAGTGTTTGCTGTGGGTTTGTCATATATAGCTTTTATTATGTTGAGGTATGTTCCTTCTATTCCTGCTTTCTGGAGAGTTTTTATCATAAATGGATGTTGAATTTTGTCAAAGGCCTTCTCTGCATCTATTGAGATAATCATATGGTTTTTATTTTTCAATTTGTTAATGTGGTGAATTACATTGATTGATTTGAGGATATTGAAGAATCCTTGCATCCCTGGGATGAAGCCCACTTGGTCATGGTGTATGATCTTTTTAATGTGTTGTTGGATTCTGATTGCTAGAATTTTGTTGAGGATTTTTGCATCTATGTTCATCAGTGATATTGGCCTGTAGTTTTCTTTTTTTGTGACATCTTTGTCAGGTTTTGGTATTAGGGTAATGGTGGCCTCATAGAATGAGTTTGGAAGTTTACCTTCCTCTGCAATTTTCTGGAATAGTGGGAGACTTTAATACCCCACTCACACCTATGGACAGATCAACTAAACAGAAAATTAACAAAGAAATGCAAACTTTAAATGATACATTAGATCAGTTAGACCTAATTGATATCTATAGGACATTTCACCCCAAAACAATGAATTTCACCTTTTTTTCAAATGCTCGTGGAACCTTCTCCAGGATAGATCACATCCTGGGCCATAAATCTAAACTTGATTAATTCAAAAAAATCGAAATCATTCCAAGCATCTTTTCTGACCATAATGCATTAAGATTAGATCTCAATTACAGGAGGAAAACTATTAAAAATTCCAACATATGGAGGTTGAACAACACACTTCTGAATAACCAACAAATCACAGAAGAAATCAAAAAGAAATCAAAATATGCATAGAAACGAATGAAAATGAAAACACAACAACCCAAAACCTGTGGGACACTATAAAAGCAGTGCTAAGAGGAAAGTTCATAGCAATACAGGCATACCTCAAGAAACAAGAAAAAAGTCAAATGAATAACCTAACTCTACAACTAAAGCAACTAGAAAAGGAAGAATTGGAGAACCTCAGAGTTAGTAGAAGGAAAGAAATCTTAAAAATTAGGGCAGAAATAAATGCAAAAGAAACAAAAGAGACCATAGCAAAAATCAACAAAGCCAAAAGCTGGTTCTTTGAAAGGATAAATAAAATTGACAAACCATTAGCCAGACTCATCAAGAAGCAAAGAGAGAAAAATCAAATCAATAAAATTAGAAATGAAAATGGAGAGATCACAACAGACAACACAGAAATACAAAGGATCATAAGAGACTACTATCAGCAGTTGTATGCCAATAAAATGGACAACGTGGAAGAAATGGACAAATTCTTAGAAAAGTACAATTTTCCAAAACTGAACCAGGAAGAAATAGAAAATCTTAACAGACCCATCACAAGCATGGAAATTGAAACTGTAATCAGAAATCTTCCAGCAAACAAAAGCCCAGGTCCAGACGGCTTCACAGCTGAATTCTACCAAAAATTTTGAGAAGAGCTAACACCTATCCTCCTCAAACTCTTCCTGATTCTTACTTTAGATATTACATATTAAATGTCTAATACCTTTCAGAATCTACAGAGATAATCACCATTATTTTTCTCTTTTGAGATATTAATTTTAAAGATTCAGCAGAATATCCTTTTAACACTAGCTAGTCTTAAGAACTGGGAGCTATGGAGGGTGGATGAATATATATTATTTACTCTTTGAAACTTCCTTTGCTTTACCATGACAGCTAGTCTGTTTGGATTATGGATCTTTACTTGGGTTAGTTTTGCAATTTCTACACATAATCCATATGCATGTGAAAAGATAGTGCTTCCAGAAAACAGATTTCTACATGTACCTTAGTACATTATTTAGCTTATGCATGGACAGGCTTGCCAGGTAGTGCTAGTGGTAAAGAACCTGCCTGCCACTGCAGGTAGATGGAAGAGACGTGAGTTTGATCCCTGGGTTGGGAAGATCCCCTGGAAGACGACATGGCAACCCACTCCAGTATTCTTGCCTGGAGAATATCATGGACAGAGGAGCCTGCTGGACTATGGTCCATAGGGTCACAAAGAGTTGGCCACGACTGAAGTGACTTAGCATGCACACATGTACAGTAACTTGTGAAATAAAGCCTTTCATTACCAATGCATTTATATTTTTCTTTTTATTTCTAGCATTAAAAAAACCATATTGTTCTTTTCTCCATAAAATGTTTTTAATTTTTTTTCCAGAGGCTCTTTCATTTGTAATGTGGAATTATTGGGACTTTCGCAACTGTAGTATTCATAGGAATAAGACAAATTTCTTTTTACAATCTCTGGAATTCCTGAAAAATGCTACATCAGGATGCAGACTGTAGAGAAATCATTGTTTTATAATTGTTTAATAACTGATATTTTTAAGGACCTATCATGAATGTAGTGGATTATTCCAAAGGGAAAGAGGGAGTCCTAAAAACTGATAATAAAGTTATTGTTTTTATAGCCTTACTTCCTATGAATATAGGTTACTGGTTTGACAAGTGACTTATTCTTCACACTCACTCTAGTTCTCTTCAACGACTCAGCCGTGAAACAGGATCAGATTCAGTCAGCACTAACATAACCGGGTAATAAGACCTTAGTGATTAGTATTGATTGTTAAATGGAATATCCACTCAACCAATAACATGTCAATCTTAACCAACAGAATTAGATAGGAAAGCAAGGAGTTATCTGTTGGTAATAATCCATATTCAATATTGAACATAAATAGATGTAATTTCTATAATGATACATTTATTTATACTCAGCTTGGCCAAAATGTTAGTCGGCATCCTCGCTAGGCTTCCTATAATATCATCCATGTTCTGTGCTCCTGTTTCTGTGGGAAGACTTTGTGTTTGATGTTAAATCCTTTTTGACTTTTGCGAATGAGGAGTCACTACCCTCTGCCAGCTTCCTGCCACCTCTCTACATTTGCCACATTATTTGGACTCTTCCTCCTCATAGACAGATAGCCATTCCCTTCCTTTCCTTCAAAGCCACTGTCTCCCTATAAATCAGCAAGCAGAAGGAACATGTCAGACAAAAATCCTGTCTCTCCTAAAACCCAACGGTACCAAATCTGCTGTTGCCTTTAGCTGTCCCTGTGTGAAAAAATAAAACCTAGAATCTCTTGTCTGTTTCCCTCAGCCATGCCATCAAGCTGCTTGTCAACCTATTTTTAGTCAGGAATTTACAGTATTTCTTGCGAAGCTTTCTTTACATAAATATTTTCTTTCCTAATTTTGTGTCACATTTTTCTCCTTATTTCTTTTTTTAAATCCTGTTTCTCAAACTGAAAAGCCCATTCTAGCTTGGCACATTGAAAACAATTCGACAGATGTTGCAGTCATCACTGTACATTTTCTGTTTCTACACAAGAACAGAAAATTGGCTGGAAAGTGAGTCTCTGTTGATCCTCACGTAAGGCCGGTACCATCAATGCCTTCCTCAGAACTCACCTTCCTGTTCGTCAGCTGCACTGTAAGCCAGCTGTCATGAACATACTAAATTATGTCATTGCCTATTGCTTTTAGAGCATCTCCTATCTGGTCAAACTTACAATGGCTGCTCTATTATTTTACAGTGTAACTATCTAAAAACATTGTCAAGGACATTTTTTTAAACAGCATTCTTTGTCTTCTATATTTTGTAGTAATTTCCCTTAGGGTCTCTTCTGGGCATCTGACTTTTATGAAAGTGAAAACAAAGTACCTATGGAGAAATAATTCCTGATTAAGATTTCCCCACATAAAATTTTTGCAAAAACTTGATAACAGTATTTACTATCCATTTCATACTTAGTACTTACATGATTATAATAAAGGCTTTCAATTTGACAGAATATATAAAGAGTAACTAAACAAACTACATACACACAAATTCAGTTTTGCAGATGTTACATCATTTCAAGTCACTAAACATCCACATGATTACGTGAATTATTTTACATCACTCAACACATTCAGTTTCCACTCACTTTTTGCCTTACACTTCAGTTAGGCACTTGAAGAACACAGAAGTGTGAGATTCCTGCTCTTTGTGTCTGGCTGCTAGTCAGTGAGATGTAAATGAGTTCACAGTACACAGCTGGAGAATAGCATTCATCTTCTAACATCTATGTCAGCAAGATTTTCATTACAAGGAAGCAAAAACTGTAATTTAGTTGCCCAAAGAGTCTACCATTTATCAGTTTTAAGGCTAATGTGTCCTTCAATATAAAAACATGAAACAGTATAAAACACTACTCTTTTTTTTTTTTGCTATTTTAGTGTAATATCTCTACATACTCAACATTCTATTAGCAACAAATATATGAAATTGAATGAATCCTGTGATTATTTAGGTGCCATTATTCTATTCATGGGCTTCTCAGGTGGTGCTAGTGGTAAAGAACCCATCTGCCAATGCAGAAGACATAAGGGATGTGGGTTCGATCCCTGTGTCGGGAAGATCCCCTGGAGACGGGCATGGCAGCCCACTCCAGTATTCTTGCCTGGAGAATCCCGTGGACAGAGAAGCCTGGTGGGCTACAGTCCATAGGGTCACAAAGAGTTGGACACGACTGAAGCGACTTAGTATGCATGCGCGCATTCCACCCTATAAGAATTTATATAACTGCCATTCACAAAAACTGTTTTAGGTATAAGAATTGAAGTTTTGCTTTCCTCTTTGCTTTGAACCATTTAACGAAGAACAGTGAAATAGATTCCTACTGTAAATATTTCTTATCATAGAGGCATCATGACCAAATGACAGCTTTGTCATAGCCAATTCAATGACCTCAATTTAATAACACTCATCTGAAACTCGTCTTGAAAGATCAATAAAAATTATTCTCAGATAGAAAGATAAGAAAATAGGTACTCTGGTCTTCTTATGTGTAAACGTATGGAAACCCCAATCCTGGGGAATTCATCTATTCCAACTAAAGCTGAGAATGTTGGGAGGAAAATAAGGCACATTCTTTAATCTTTCAAACTATGAACTGTAGTTTAGTTGTATCATTAGAAAAGGTTCCCTCATTTGTCTGCTTTAAGTCACTTGAGAGCTTATGATTCTGGTGATGGCTATACGAATGTAAAACAGAACATTTTCTGGCAAAATATGAGCCTTGAAGAGTGGACAAAATTCTAGCTGTGTTTTGGGATGAAGTTGGATGGAGTTGTTAGAGTCTGAGGGAGAAAGGCTGGGTTTCAGAACCTTTTAGGAATCAACTTTAAACACAAATGGAAACTTTGATTTTAATGAAACAAAGTTGGATATTACTCCCATAGAGCCTGGCTGAAGCTATTGGGCAGAAAGACACATTTTTTTATTCAAAAATTATTTATAAATGAATCCTAATAAAACATAGAACATGAATTGTTTCCAGGCCATGACGAAACACCCAGCTTTAAGATGATAAGATTTCTACGTGGTCAGGCAGTGGGTTTCTTGAATGAGTTCCAACAGCCTGTGGTAGCTTTGTAGCCTCCCTTTTCACTAGCGTCACATTTGCATAATTTGAAAACATTTTAATTTGAACAACATTGCTCAGTTTTTCAGCAGATGAATGAACTGTCTGACCCAGCCAGAAAAATCAGAGGTTTCATGCTTAGAAAATCTGATCCTTGTTACAGATAACACTAATTCAGAAAACAGCCTTCAAATGTCTTCAGTTAAGATGCCTCCACAAACGCCTGCCTATGTTATTGAAAAGCCTGCCTTGTGTGTCCCAGAAACACAAGGAGGCCAGTCTACCTGGATCAAACACTTAACACTGGAGAGTAAAGATTTCAGAGAAGGAGGAGGAAACCAGGCCATGCAGTCTTGTAACTTATTGAAAGTACCACTGCCTTTACCCTAAGAACAAATGAAAGTCATTCTAAGTCCTTGAGAAAGAGAATGATCTGATCTGACTTACTTTTTAAAGTATTTCCCTGGCTGCTGTGTGCAGAACCAATTAATTAAAATATCTGCTAGTGGACCCCAATAAAAGTTAAACCCAAAGTCGCCCAGTAAGCCCTCATTCTCATTTACCTCTTCACATCACTAATCACATTTGAACACTGTCCAGAACTGGAAGGACACATTTGGCAAACTCAAACACTGAAGGTAATTGATGGGCATGCATTAAAAGGACTATTTACAAAGGTGTAGGTAAGTTAAGTAAAACTAACAGTCAATGGTGAAACCACCCTGGGTTAGAAATAACAGGGAATAGTTACCATGCCTTCTCTGAAGTAAGGAGAAGAAAGGAGACTGGTGGTTACCAGAAGCAATTTCTGTAGCTGTAGGAGAGGATACCTACAAAAGCCATGCATCAAAACAGAGATGCAGACGATCTGCATCAAAACAGAGATGCAGACGATCTGCAGCAACCTGCAGCAAAACTCTTCTTTTGAAAAAGCACATTTGTTTCAGTATATTGATATACTGAGAAAGAATTTAAGCCTAACTGAATTTGATGTTTGTTTATGCACAATTTCATCCATGAGAAATACTGAATGAACAGAGAAAATTGCATAGCTGAACCATTTGGGGCAGAAATACACAAAAAGGCACACATACATATACACCTCAAAATCTACCTGCTACACTGTGTGTGTTAAGAGCCACGTCCGTCCACAGCTGTTGTTACAACTTTCCTTCCAATTTCACGTACCCCACCTTCTACCACTTTATGATAACTCATATTCTGTAACTTTTCCAATGTCCACTTCTTCAATCAAACCACAGGTCCTTTCCAAGGTAAAGTACCATATTTATTGTAATATGCTTTATTACCATTTAACAAGTGTAAAACTGTGCTACAGTTTTTATTAGGCTTCCATCTGTGTGTGTGTGCACGTGTGTGTGTGTGTTACTGACAAAGATTTTGAGTGCTCTGCCCCAATCCCATTTTCCCATAACCCTGTGGTTTTAATTGCATGATTTTTTCACAGTGTGGTGATTTTTAGGACGATAAATATCCTGTTACAGCAATACTAATTCTGCATATCCAGATCTCACTCATATGCCTCCTTCCATTTTCAGCCAATTCTTCTTACTAACCAAAACCAACAGAAAACCAAAGCAACGAGGCCCACCGTTATAATCCCTAAAGTACAGACGCCTGGGGCACAATGCCCGGTGGAGAAGCATGAAGACTGGATCTGAAAAGGCAAACTGAAAGCATACAGCACAGAAACTTTCTTTCACTTAAAAATCCTCTTTTGATTTCTAGTGCCTTACTACTAAAAATGTGGTCCAGGGATTAGCAGCTTCAGTAGCTTCTAGGAGCATGTTAGAAATGCACAGTATTGGGTTCTCCAAAGAACTACCGAATCTCTCCTCAGGTGACTCATATGCACATCAGAGTTTCAAAACCATCATTCTCAAACTTCATTATATTTGGTCTTCTCCTGCCTCCTACCTCATTGGCTACTGCCTTGCTGTATTCTTTCCTAGTACCACTTTTTCCAGCTCGACAAAATTTTCAAAGCTGTGCTGGACTATGACTGACTTGTAACTTGAAGAAATTTCAATGGTGGAATGAACTGTGGCTTCAGTGAGATCATTTTCCTCCCTAGGAGCTAGCTCTAAGAATATGGCAAAAAGTGAAATTACACATCTATTCCCAAGAAACCAAATCAAACCCATGAGAGTTAAACTTAACAAATTAATGCTGAGTCAAACACCAAATATTGTCTATTAGCTTACAAGAAAAATAGTATAGGCTAATCAAAATTAATTATGAGTGAACAGCTATTAATATAGAATTTTTACCTTTTTAAGATAGCAAAGCTTATGAAATATAATTGGCTGTGAATTCCTCACTAATTAAATTCACTAAATAACTTTACAGTTTATTTTCACCACCAGCCAATGGAAAGCAATGTAATCTTCACCTTCCTTCCTTCAGCAGCTCCCTCAGATGATTCTCCCAGTCACTTGTTCTCAACTTCTGAGAATAACATTTGACTTCTTTTTCTTAACTTCACTCTTGGAAGCAAAATAACTGTTGAATCTTAACAATTTGTCTTCCTCAATGTCTCATATCATTTTCATTCTTTCCATCCCCATTTCTAATTTTCTGGTTCATATCTATCACCTTGGGGGTACATGAATAACCTCTTAAGTGGTCTTCTTAAATTTATTATTTCCTTATCTTAGTTCTACACAAACCTCCAGCAGATCATCATTGCCTTCAGAGTAAAATTCATGCCTGCCTTAAAATTCATGATTTCTGATTCAGTTCAGTTCAGTTCAGTTCAGTCGCTCAGTCATGTCCGACTCTTTGCGACCCCATGAATTGCAGCGCGCCAGGCCTCCCTGTCCATCACCAACTCCCGGAGTTCACTCAGAGTCACGTCCATTGAGTCAGTGATGCCATCCAGCCATCTCATCCTCTGTCGTCCCCTTCTCCTCCTGCCCTCAATCCCTCCCAGCATCAGAGTCTTTTCCAATGAGTCAACTCTTCACATGAGGTGGCCAAAGTACTGGAGCTTCAGCTTTAGCATCATTCCTTCCAAAGAAATCCCAGGGCTGATCTCCTTCAGAATGGACTGGTTGGATCTCCTTGCAGTCCAAGGGACTCTCAAGAGTCTTCCCCAACACCACGGTTCAAAAGCATCAATTCTTTGGTGCTCAGCTTTCTTCACAGTTCAACTCTCACATCCATACATGATTTCTGATTACCTGGTCCCAAATTAGCATTCCAACTTACATTGGAACCTGTGTCTTTCACAGCTCCATCACCAACCTTAGATGAGACCAAAGGTCATGCATCCCTTACCCTATAGAGGAGTACTTTTGGGAGAATTCCCCAACATCTACTGTATGCCCACCTAAATTTGTTCCTTTCATCCTGATCTCCTTAAAGGCAGTCCCTTTAATTCATACATGGTTTTCTGGGTTGACCACTTTGATTTTCATTTATTTTTGTTCTTGGTGTTAATTTTTAAGATGCTCCTTGATTCCATGCTTCTAAGTCATAGATCATATCTGTACCTCCTTCAGGGCTCAACCCTGAGAAACCTCAACTTAAGTCAGTGCACCTGGACCCTTTATTTGGTCAAAAATGTGATCTAGAAGCCTTATTTCTAGTCCTTTCTATTTCTTTAAAAACTAGTTACTTGAACAGACCTTGCTCCATTTTATCTTCCTTGAATGGAAATATTCTCTTTTTTCTTCTCTAAATACTCAAATTGTATCCATCTTCCAAGAACCTGCTGACTTCAATTTTCTCCAGAAAGGATGGAATTCCATATCACTTCAGCCACACTAGTTACTTTCTTCACCCCCAAGTAGTTTTTTTATTTTTTATATCAGTGTTTATTTTTCAGTTAAGGCACCTGCGGTTTTGTGACATCAGATGAACTTTTCCTGAATTGCCTAACTCAAGCTTAAGTCTTACCTCCCTAACAAGGCCAGGAACCAACTACAATTTTTCTTGTATGCCTTAAAAATTTTGCATGAGTTCAATAATATTTGTTGTTTGAAGCCATAACAATTTCTCTCACTTGCTTAATGGAAGAAAAGTGTTTTTTTTTTTCTTCTCTTAATGGAAATGATATAGCCTGGACCCTGTAAAGGTGCACACAAATACTGTGAATACTACCCACATGCTGACAGATTAACAGTGCTTTTAACAGTTACCACTAAGGATCCAGTTCAAGTGTACTTTCATTAAATTTTAATCCCATAAGCAATTTCCTTTGCCAGTGTCCATTCTTAGTTACAGTGTCTTCATTTTCTTATGTAACTTTAACCATTGGGGAACAGGTTAAAACAAATCTGTAATTCAATTGACACTGTAAAATTACAAATGCTGCCTTTCAGTTCAAAGCTTTCTGTCTTAAATATGCCCATCCTTTGTCTATATTGGCTACTAGTTCATAACTTTATCCCATTAAAACTATCACTTAAAAGTACATGCAGACATATATGTACTTTATGTACATGAATATTTAATTTTATATGCTTGAGTAAAATAGAGAACTTGTATCTTCTAATAAATGTCAGTAACGTTTATTATAAGAAATGTTTTAAAGGCATCTTCAATATTTAGGATATTAGGTTTAAAACAATAAATTTGGAATAGCCTAGAGCATTAATAAAGTTTGTAGCAAAATGTGTTTGTGATCGATTTTTATTTAATTAAGAAAATCTTACATACTGTGTGGGTCACAATAAATTGTGGAAAATTCTGAGAGAGATGGGAATACCAGACCACCTGACCTGCCTCTTGAGAAATCTGTATGCAGGTCAGGAAGCAACAGTTAGAACTGGACATGGAGCAACAGATTGGTTCCAAATAGGAAAAGGAGTACGTCAATGCTGTATATTGTCACCCTGCTTATTTAACTTATATGCAGAGCACATCATGAGAAACGCTGGACTGGAAGAAAAACAAGCTGGAATCAAGATTGCTGGGAGAAATATCAATAACCTCAGATATGCAGATGACACCACCCTTATGGCAGAAAGTGAAGAGGAACTAAAAAGCCTCTTGATAGAAGTGAAAGAGGAGAGTGAAAAAGTTGGCTTAAAGCTCAACATTCACAAAACGAAGATCATGGCATCCAGTCCCATCACTTCATGGGAAATATATATGGGGGAACAGTGGAAACAGTGTCAGACTTTATTTTTGGGGGCTCCAAAATCACTGCAGATGGTGACTGTAGCCATGACATTAAAAGACACTTATTCCTTGGAAGGAAAGTTATGACCAACCTAGATAGCATATTCAAAAGCAGAGACATTACTTTGCCAACTAAGGTCCGTCTAGTCAAGGCTATGGTTTTTCCAGTAGTCATGTATGGATGTGAGAGTTGGACTGTGAAGAAGGCTGAGCGTGGAAGAATTGATGCTTTTGAAGTGTGGTGTTGGAGAAGACTCTTGAGAGTCCCTTGGACTGCAAGGAGATCCAACCAGTCCAATCTGGAGATCAACCCTTGGATTTCTTTAGAAGGAATGATGCTAAAGCTGAAACTCCAGTACTTTGGCCACCTCATGTGAAGAGTTGACTCATTGGAAAAGACTCTGATGCTGGGAGGGATTGGGGGCAGGAGGAGAAGGGGACGACAGAGGATGAGATGGCTGGATGGCATCACTGACTCAATGGACATGAATCTGAGTGAACTTTCGGTGTTGGTGATGGACAGGGAGGCCTGTTGTGCTGCGATTTATGGTGTCACAAAGAGTCGGACATGACTGAGCGACTGAACTGAACTGAACTGATGGGTCAGATGGGTGGCCAGATGGCAAAGAACCTGCCTGCAATGCAGGAGACCCAGGTTCAATCACTGGGTTGGGAAGATCCCCTGGAGAAGGGCATGCCAAGCCACTCCATTACTCCTGCCTGGAGAATCCTATGGACAGAGGAGCCTGGCAGGCTGCAGTCCACTAGGTCGCAGAATTAGACATGACTGAAGTGACTTATCACACATCATGGGTCAGATACTTTTCTAACTTTACAAGTATTAAGTTATTTAATATTATAACAATGCTATGAACTGATATTACTACCATACCCATTTGACAGATGGGAAATTAGGCACAGAATCCCTGGTGGCTCAGGGGTAAAAAATCTACCTGTGATGCAAGAGATCTTCTGCAAAGCAGGAGATGCCAGTTCTATTCCTAGATCAGGAAGATCCCCTGGAGAAGGAAACAGCAACCCATTCAGTACTCTTGCCTGGGAAATCCCATGGATAGAGGAGCCTGGTGGGCTACAGTCCATGGGGTCACAAAGAGTCAAACACAACTTAGCAACTGAACAACAACATGGTGATTGTACTATCTTTAGAAACAAAGTTTTGAACTGCAGCCCAGATTCATGACTTATTGTCATGCATATCCCTTATTTATAATGTGTTAGTTGCTCGGTCATGTCCGACTCTTTGCAAACTCCATGGACTGTAGCCCATCAGGCTCCTCTGTCCATGGAACTCTCCAGGCAACAATACTGGAGTACATAGCCATTCTCTTCTCTAGAGGATCTTCCCAACCCAGGGATTGAACCCAGGTCTCCTTCACTGCTAGCAGATTCTTTACCATCTGAGCCACCAAGGATGATGGCAATAATACCAGCATTACCAAGTTGTGAGACGATTAAGTGCTCCCATTTAGAACACATTTCACAATTGTTAGTATATGTGTTATCACTGAGACCAGGGAAAAAAAAAATACCTTCAACTTTCTGATTCTGTGTACCTGTGAACATGAGTGTTCTCAGTCTTTTCTCCCCCTCAGTCTGCCAGAGGCATTGCCTCCTCAGTTCCTGGTCTTCCCCATCCCTCTAAAGAAGTTTCTGCTGTTGCTATTTTAGTTTTTCTGGATTTCAGCATTGCAGAAGTGGAAGAAAAGGTCAAACCATAGAAAGGTTATAACTTTACTGGCACACTGTGAGAAGACATACAGTGAGAGTGAAACAGGGAGCGTAGGCTGTGATGATAAAAGTGGAAGATGGGGACAAACGGGTTCCAGAAGAGTTCAGAGGGGAGTCTGTGGTTGGGGTTGGGGATGGAGAAAAATGGAAGGGACAGAAAGTCATGAATGAGAAGAAAGATAGTCTCAGATGCTATTGAAAATAGCTAATGTCTGTTAGGTGCTTACGATGAGCAAGTTCAATAAATCTTACTTATCCCTTGTATAATAAGAGCCATGACATAAATACCTTAGAGATCTAGGATTTTAGAGAACAGGAGACAACCTAGAATTTTTATAAGCTTTTCTGTGAAACATGGCTTCACCCTTATATTCATCTAGAGAAATGAAAAAACAACAAAATTATTATTTAGAATACACATTTCTGCAAGAGAGATTACTCTGGGATTGACCCACACGGACCAAGTTTCGAAAGATGACACATATAATTAATTTTATATAGATTTCTCATTCCTTAGTATTCAGCTCAGTTCAGTCGCTCAGTCGTGTCCGACTCTTTGCGACCCCATGAATTGCAGTGCGCCAGGCCTCCCTGTCCATCACCAACTCCCGGAGTTCACTCACACTCACGTCCATCGAGTCAGTGATGCCATCCAGCCATCTCATCCTCTGTCGTCCCCTTCTCCTCCTGCCCCCAATCCCTCCCAGCATCAGAGTCTTTTCCAATGAGTCAACTCTTCACAGGAGGTGGCCAAAGTACTGGAGTTTCAGCTTTAGCATTATTCCTTCTAAAGAAATCCAAGGGTTGATCTCCTTCAGAATGGACTGGTTGGATCTTGCAGTCCAAGGGACTCTCAAGAGTCTTCTCCAACACTGCAGTTCCAAAGCATTAATTCTTCTGCTCAGCTTTCTTCACAGTCCAACTCTCACATCCATACATGACCACTGGAAAAACCATAGCCTTGACTAGAGGGACCTTTGTTGGCCAAGTAATGTCTCTGCTTTTGAATATGCTATCTAGGTTGGTCATAAATTTCCTTCCACGGAGTAAGCGTCTTTAAATTTTATGGCTGCAATCACCATCTGCAATGATTTTGGAGCTATTTCAAATGCTGGAACATGATGCTGTGAAAGTGCTGCACTCAATATACCAGGATATTTGGAAAACTCAGCAGTGGCCACAGGACTGGAAAAGGTCAGTTTTCATTCCAATTCCAAAGAAAGGCAATGCCAAAGAATACTCAAACTACTGCACAATTGCACTCATCTCATATGCTGGTAAATTAATGCTAAAAATTCTCCAAGCCAGGCATCAGCAATATATGAACCATGAACTTCCAGATGTTCAAGCTGGTTTTAGAAAAGGTAGAGGAAGCAGAGATCAAACTGCCAACATCCGCTGGATCATGGCAAAAGCAAGAGAGATCCAGAAAACATCTATTTCTGCTTTATTGACTATGCCAAAGCCTTTGACTGTGTGAATCACAATACACTGTGGAAAATTCTGAAAGAGACAGGAATGCCAGAGCACCTGACCTGCCTCTTGAGAAATCTGTATGCAGGTCAGAAAGCAACAGTTAGAACTGGACATAGAACAACAGACTGGTTCCAAATAGGAAAAGGAGTACGTCAAGGCTGTATATTGTCACCCTGCTTATTTAACTTATATGCAGAGTACATCATGAGAATCGCTGGGCTGGAAGAAGCACAAGCTGGAATCAAGATTGCTGAGAGAAATATCAATAACCTCAGACATGCAGATGACACCACCCTTATGGCAGAAAGTGAAGAGGAACTAAAAAGCCTCCTGATGAAAGTGAAAGAGGAGAGTGAAAAGTTGGCTTAAAGCTCAACATTCAGAAAACGAAGATTGTGGTGTCTGGTCTACTTATCTAGTAAGGCGTTCTTTTGTGCTTTCACTGCCCACAGGTTATCTTGTTTACAAGACTCATTTTCTTTCTTTCTTTAATTGAAGGAGTAAAAAGCCCTAGGAGTTTTAAGGGGACAGCTATACTTTTGACCCATATGTTATCTTATTAGGTTTGGCTTTTAAGTGTGTTTAATTTTCATTTTCATTGCAACAGGAAACTTCTATTTCCTTGATCTTTAAAATCATGTGTCTGAATTATTTTAATTCATGTAAACATAAAATATCACTTTTTATTGCACCATTTTCAGATGACTTTTTTTTTAAACCAGTTGCCTTATCAAAATAACAAAAAAGCATAGATTTGCATAACACACATACTTTCAAATAAATTTCACATACATTGTCTTATTTTCTCCTTCTAAAGCTTTATGAGGTGTGTAGGCTGATATTATTTTCCACATTTTATATATAATGAAACCGAGGTACAGAGAGTTTAACACACTTGCCCAAGTGCACATAGATAATAAATGATAAAAGAGAACTATAACACAGGTCTTCTCACTTCTGACCCACAAATAATAAATCATGTACTTTTTCAAGACAACTTCTATTCTAATGAAGTTTTAACTATTAGATTGGATCAGGTGTTTCTGTAATTATTACAACTAACATTATATTCTAATGTTGAGATAGAGTTACCTCCATTCTCTTGTTTGTAAAAGGGGATGCTGACAAAATCCAGCTCAGTGTGTTACTGAAACAATGAAAAGGGTTAACACAAATAAAGGGGTCTTTCACATGAACCAACCTGGGATGAAATCTTGACCCTTTTGTACTAGCTGTGCAAACCTGGGCAAGTTATCTCCTCTTCCTAAATCTATAAAATAAAAATAAGGACCTAGCTCCTAGAGTCTGAGAGGATTATCTGTGACATTTGCAAAGCCCTGGTACAGTTCAACTATTAGATAAGTGGTAGTTGTCACTGCTGTCATTTTCTTAGGTATCAGTCCTTGTTAACATCACCACCTGTTTATGTTTTACTCTGCTCATTAGTAATGGCTGTGATTCAAGATTTCACTCCATCATTTACTTCATTGATCAACATTATTAGTTACTTCAGGATAGCTATCCAACTAGATAAAGAAGTACTTCTCACCTGCTTTCCTGCATCTTTCCCATTAGATATAGTGAGATCTTTTACAGAGGCTTTAATAAAAATAAACCTAGTTGTCTGTTCCACCCACTGAGTGAATTAAGTCATCCTGTTTCAGACAGTAGACTGTGTATCAATGTAAAGGGTTGCTTCTGGCAATTGCTCCTTGGTTCTCTAGCTTCCATCATGGGCACAAAGTTCCAGAGCCCTGTTCCCTGGGACACTGGTGGCTCAGACTTAGTTTGTACCTCTACAATAGCACTCCCTTATGGTAAGTTTCTGTTTTTACTTCTATCACCTTGAAGTCAGATGACAAGCTGAATGAAACTATGGATTGAGCCACCCTTACACACGTACACAGTCTACTGTCTGAAGCGGGGTGACTTAATCCAAACATGAGAAAATTAAATGACAGAGACCAATACCTTAACGTAAGTATGTCAGTAACGGATGAAACAAGAATTGATTCATGATTGAAACATGATCTAATGAATTTAAAAAAATTAAAGTTTGTGAAAGGAAGGTGAAACTTGAGAAATTTCCTGAACTAAAGTTCAGGTAGTATCTGATCAGAACTTTAAAAAAAACTGATGCAAAGAGGGAGAGCAACTGTGTGCCATTTATTCTGATTTTCCCCATGATGGACACTGAATGAAAAGCCTCCTTCACAGTCATGGTAAGCTCACCTGCAGCTGCCTCTTAACCCATCATAGGTGGGTTGTCATGTGAAGGCTTTTCCTCCCAGCTTGTTAGCAAGATTCTTTCGATTTGGTCGAGCCCAAGATTCTCAGAGAGTTCCAGAAAAACATCTACTTCTGCTTTATTGACTATGCCAAAGCCTTTGACTGTGTAGGTCACAATCAACTGTGGAAAATTCTGAAAGAGATGGGAATACTAGACCACCTAACCTGCCTCTTGAGAAATCTGCAGGTCAGGAAGCAGCAGTTCGAACTGGGTATGGAACAACCGACTGGCTCCAAATCGAGAAAGGAGTACTCCAAGGCTGTATTTCATCACCCTGCTTATTCAACTTATATGCAGAGTACATCATGTGAAATGCTGGGCTGGATAAAGCACAAGCTAGAATCAAGATTGCCAGGAGAAACATCAATAACCTCAGATATGCAGATGACACCACCCTTATGGCAGAAAGTGAAGAAGAGCTAAAGAGCCTCTTGGAAAATGAAAGAGGAAAATGAAAAACTTGGCTTAAAACTCAAAGCTGAGTGCTGAAGAATTCATGCTTTTGAACTGTGGTGTTGGAGAAGACTCTTGAGAGTCCCTTGCCCTGCAAGGAGATCCAACAAGTTAGTCCTATAGGAAATCAGTCCTGAATGTTCATTGGCAGGACTGATGCTGAAGCTGAAACTCCAAAATTTTGGCCACTTGATGTAAAGAACTAACTCATTGGAAAAGACCCTGATGCTAGGAAAGATTGAAGGCTGGAGGAGAAGGGGACTACAGAGGATGAGATGTTTGTATAGCATCACTGACTCAATGAACATAAATTTGAGCAAGCTCTGGGAGTTGGTGATGGACAGGGAAGCTTGGCATGCTGTAGTCCATGGGATCACAAAGACTTGGACACAACTGAGCAACTGAACTGAACTGAAGATTCTCAGGTTTATCAATGAGAATAGGACATGGTTTCTTCAAACAGTTCCCACTCACTCCAATGAGGAAATCTTCTTAACTAGGTTAAAATTTCCATGGTGGTTAGGTTTTCTGTTTGTGCATTTTAGTGTTCTTACTGTTTTCTTTTCCGCTTTTTACTTTGAGTTACAAATTTCTATTCACAAACCTTATCAGTGATTTCCTCTGGCTTACTTCTTCCAACATGCCTAAGAACAAGTCACCCTTTCAACAAAAGAACATCTCCCAAGGTTTCCTTTCTGCTTTTCCTCTCGCATGGAGAGGCATTTGCAGTACACACAGCCAATGATCATCTGAAGCAAAATACATGCATAGCAGATAAGCTATAGATCATTAGACAGATGCCATCATCCTCAAAGGTAATGGGGTCTCAGGAGTAATTCTTTTTTTTTTTTTTTCCAGGAGTAATTCTTTAGTTCTTCTGACATATTTCTCCCTGTCAATATTATGGGAATTGTCTCTTTGCAACTCTTGTTCCCTGAGGCAAGAGCTGTGTTTGTACTTAAGACTCATCCTCTCCTGCTTCTGAATTTACAAACCTGCTGGAGAAGGTTAGCTTTAAACAAGATTTCAACCCTGTCTCTGGTACCCTCACCCTTGGAGAATATTCAAAAGAATTCACTCTCTCTCTTATGAGCATTTATGCCTCGGCAGCATGTCCTGCCTCCCCTATGTTATATGGAAATCTAGAAACGGAAAAAGTCTGTCAGTATGAGAATAAATAAGTGACTGTTTTCTTGAGTAACTACAGAGGAGAACTGGGTATAATGCAGGATCTTGTATATGTTGGAATGTGAGGTTGAGAGAATAGTGTTGAAAATAACTCCAAGATTTTAGGTCAGAAAGATCAAGAGGACAGAGATCAGATAATATTAAAACTTTAAATTATCCTAAAGCTATCTGAATACTATTTTAGTCATCCCAGAACTCTGGAGCTTGTAACATTAGCTGAGGAGTACAGTCTTATATGCAGGAAGTCTAGAACTCTTACCCAGTGGACATTCAAAATGAGAAACTTAACCCAGAGTAATTTTTCTAGGAGTAATTGGAACATATTTTGGTTCAGATACTATATTATACCTCAGAAAAATCCTATGACCTGCAGACATTGATTAGCATGTCAAATAACTGGCTCCTTAAATATGAATATATGTGTATATTACATATATACATAAATCTACAACATCTTTCTGTAAGTGGTAACATAAGAGAAATTTCAAGCTGCCTTAATTTCACATAATAGGCAGCAAAGGCATAGATGTTAATTTTTATAGCTATTTTCTAATTTTCTCTTTCATCTTTTATCTATGCATATGTTAAATATATAATGTAGAAATATATTTCTACTGTATATACTCCTATCTCTAATAATGAATGACTCATATAGTTTGAAGATTTCCATTATTATGAAAATTAGAACATTTTCTTCTATATTCTGCCATTTTTAACTGACTGGCACCAACATTTCTTTCTTTAGTTCTTTAAATCTCTTATTCTTTTTTCTTACTCTTTTCTTTCTCTTCCTATCCAACCTCAGCCCTCTTCTCCCACTACCAACCACCCCAGTTCAACGAATGATGTCTGCTCAAGCACAAACATCCAATTTAACAACCCCAGAATTTCTGAGCTTCATCATGTTCAAACCAGAAATGCTTACTTTCCTTTCAGAAACTCATGCTGGAAAAGAAAAGATGTGCTTTTAACCAAAGCTATAATGAACTGAGTGCCCCCCAAAATGTAAATACTCTATAAAGGTTGCCAATAACCTATTTCCATAAAGTAGGAAAAATCACTTTCATATCTAGTCTTTTTATAACCCAAAACTAATGCTGACTAATGAGAGTTGGACTGTGAAGAAGGCTGAGCGCCGAAGAATTGATGCTTTTGAACTGTGGTGTTGGAGAAGACTCTTGAGAGTCCCTTGGACTGCAAGGAGATCCAACCAATCCATTTTGAAGGAGATCAGCCCTGGGATTTCTGTGGAAGGAATGATGCTAAAGCTGAAACTCCAGTACTTTGGCCACCTCATGCAAAGAGTTGACTCATTGGAGTCAATTCTTTACTTTGATTGGGGGTAGGAGGAGAAGGGGCCGACAGAGGATGAGATGGCTGGATGGCATCACCGGCTCAATGGACGTGAGTCTGAGTGAACTCCAGGAGTTGGTGATGGACAGGGAGGCCTGGCGTGCTGCGATTCATGGGGTCGTAAAGAGTTGGACACGACTGAGCAACTGAACTGAACTGAACTGAACTGAATGCTACTAAAAACCTATCACTTGAGTAAACACTCAATGTATTAAGCATTGTGTTAAGCAAAATACAGTATTTTGTTTAATTCTCATATGATGCTATAGATTAGAATACATAGTAATACTGTCATTTCTTAAATGAGAAAGTTGAGATTTAGGATAGATAAACAACTGACTCACAAGTGAAGAAGCTAGTAAAAATGTAGACTTGAAACCTAGGTCAGACTTTTTAAAACACAATATTTTTGCCTCTGTACTCTAATGCCATGAGGGTTTTTTGTAAGACTTTCAAAATACACTTTAAGGCAAATGAAAATAAAGTTCTTAATCAAATTGAATAACAGACTTTTTTATTTTTGCTAAACTCTAATTCATAAATGGAATATCTACCTACTCCTTTTTTTTTCAAACACAGTTCCATTAAGATAATAAAAAAATAAGCAAATTACAACCATTTGGGGGGGAGTGATATTTTAAAGCAAATTTCTGACATTGTCCCATGTCAATTATTAAATAATTCTGAAAACATACCTACAAACTATAGACATTTAATTGTTTAATACTATTATCTTACCTAAAAGGAAATCAACAGGTTTTAATATATAATGCATGCATGCATGCATGCTCAGTCACTTAGTCATGTCTGACTCCTTGCAACACTATGGACTGTAGCCCACCAGACTCCTCAGTCCACGGGATTCTCCAGCAAGAGTACTAGAGTGGGTTGCCATTTCCTTCTCCGTTAATATATAATAAACTCCAAAATCACGGCAGATGGTGATTGCAGCCATGAAATTAAAAGGTGCTTACTCCTTGGAAGGAAAGTTATGACCAACATAGATAGCATATTCAAAAGCAGAGACATTACTTGGCCAACAAAGGTCTGTCTAGTCAAGGCTATGGTTTTTCCAGTGATCATGTATGGATGTGAAAGTTGGACTGTGAAGAAAGCTGAGCGCCAAAGAATTGATGCTTTTGAACTGTGGTCTTGGTGAAGACTCTTGAGAGTCCCTTGGACTGCAAGGAGATCCAATCAGTCCATTCTAAAGGAGATCAGCCCCGGGGGTTCTTTGGAAGGACTGATGCTAAAGCTGAAACTCCAGTACTTTGGCCACCTCATGCAAAGAGTTGATTCATTAGAAAAGACTCTGATGCTGGGAGGGATTGGGGGCAGGAGGAGAAGGAGATGACAGAGGATGAGATGGCTGGATGGCATCACCGACTCGGTGCACATGAGTTTGGGTGAACTCCGGGAGCTGGTGATGGACAGGGAGGCCTGGCGTGCTGCAGTTCATGGGGTCGCAAAGAGTTGGATACAACTGAGCGACTGAACTGAACTGACTGAACTAGTTTATATTTAATTTTTTGGGAATTAAGGGCAATTCTACCTCTAACATTTGCAGGATCAAATTCCAAATGAGATTCATATATCATAGTTAAATATTTAAAATTTTGTACTAAATATTTAACCACTAAGTAATTAATAACTTCAAAATTATATATCAAGCTAATGAATTACCAGATACATCATCTTCATCTTTCTATCTTGACAAATATATATTTATATAATAATAAAACTTGAAAAATATATGTACAGTTATGGTTTTATGTAACTCAAAGTTTAAAAGATATCAAAAGATTACTATTATTACTGCAAATGTCTGGGTATTACTTGGTCACTATGGAGAACAGTATGGAGATCCCTTAAAAACCAGGAATAAAACTTACCATATATTCAGAAATCCCACTTTTGGACATATACCCTCAGAAAACCACAATGCAAAAAGACACATGTACCCCAGCGTTCATTGCAGCACTATTTACAATAGCCAGAACATGGAAGCAACCTAGATGCCTGTCAACAGATGAACAGATAAAGAAATTGTAGTACATATATACAATGGATTATTAGCCATAAGAAGGAACAAATGTGAATCTGCTGAACTGAAGTGAATGAACCTAGAAACCCTTACACAGTGAAGTAAGTCAGAAAGAGAAAAATAAATATCATATATTAACACACATATATGAAATTTAGAAAGATGGTATTAATGAACCTATTTGCAGGGCAGGAATAAAGATGCAGACATACAGAACAGATTTGTGGACACAGCAGGGGAAGGAGAGGGTGGGGCACAATGAGAAAGTAGCATAGGTATGCATAAACTGTGTCTTTGTGCTTAGTCACTCAGTACTGTCCAACTTTTTGTGACCCCGTGGACTGTAGCCCACCAGGCTCCTCTGTCCATGGGAATTTTCCAGGCAAGAATACTGAAGTGGGTTGTCATGCCCTCTTCCAGATGTATACCCAGCCATGTGTAAAATAGATAGCTAATGGAAAGCTGCTATAAAACACAGGGAGCCCAGCCTGGTAATCTGTGATGACCTAGAGGGGTGGAATTGGGAATTGGAAGGGAGACTCAAGAGGGCCAATATATATATATAGTTATGACTGATTTGTGTTGTATGGGAGAAACCAACACAACATTGTAAAGTAATTACTCACTAATTTTAAAAAAAATATCAAAAGATGACTATTATTATTCAAATTTCTGGGTGTTCCTTGATTAGTTGGTAATTACTGGACACGTGATAAAATACAGATATACATAGTTCATAACTTGTTTACTATATAAATTTTATTTTTCTTGATTTCAATTCAGTAAAAACACTGATTTTTATCATTCTGATCATGATTTAGCATTTATATTCTCTTAATAGAAATGATTTAAATAAAGGAAAGCAATACCATTATTTTCATAAGTAAACACAATTTGAATATGCTTCATTAAATGACATCAAATTTTTCTATTGAAAGTATTTTGTCTTCCAAAAACTTATTTTCTTATAAATATTCTGTCAAGTATTAAAATTAAAATATTAATGAATATTAAAATTTAAATCCATTACTTAAAATCTGATATTTGCGCTTAATTGTTGAAAATTGTAATTAAGTTACTACTTTCTGATAAAATGACAAGTTTTCTCAATTCTTGCATTCAGTGTCCATCTTATTGCCAGTGTAAAAAGCTAGTGTCACACTTCACCTCTAGATCTACATATATGAAAGATTCAGAGTAAGTACCAATGATTTTTTATTGTAAAAATTCCTCAGTCATCATATGCAACTGTTGTGAACTTTATATTCTTTCATTAGTACATCCAGAACCATGAATTAGAACAGGGAAAAATAAGCAAAATAAAGGACTCCCATCACTCCTGAGAAACAATACTTCATTATACTGCAAAATCTATTGCAGTCATGCTACCTGGAAGTAAGCATTTGACAAGTTAATTAACGTGTCTTTTCTGCCAGTGAAGCATTTCTGCCTCTCAACTCCTTCCTGTACTATAAAACAGTGTCAATTTTTGATGTTCATGAAGGCATAATCCTCAAACTTTCACCACGTTTGGAGGCTGTCTCCTATGATTTCTAGGACAAAAGACTGAAGACATGAAAAGGCTTTTTCCTGGGGCCTGAATGGAGTTGGCCACAATAACAGAGTTTAGGACCACTGGCCATGTTGTATTATGTGAGTGTCAGATCTCAAGTGACAGAGATATCTTTTTTTTCCCTAATTTTCTTTTCTGTCTGTATTTTTTATTTTTGCATATGTTTGTGCTGTGAAAGAACATCTAACTTGCTGACCCAAGGAAGGGAATCCTATTGTCCAGGTCAAGAGTTTAGGGGTTAGAGATTATTCTCAATGTTAGAGGAGCATCTGAGGAAGCCAGTAATTCGAAAAGCTTGGAAAATTCCCTCTATGTTGTTTCACATTAACCTAAACAGAACTTCCATATATGATTTATTGTTGTCCAATTTCTTTGGCAATGGTATGTAATATTTCAAACCCCATCTGTACTTCTCTAACCCAGAAAAGTAAATCATCTGTGAAGTGGAGTGCCCACTGGGTCCCATCCAATACTGGACAATCAGACTAAAATATACTTGTAATATAAAAGAAGGAAAAAAAGCTGTTCATCATTGCTTCTATGCAATTTTATTTTCCACTTTATGAAGAACACTCATCAATACAAAAC
Organism: Ovis aries; assembly: GCF_016772045.2. Classification (NCBI taxonomy): domain Eukaryota; kingdom Metazoa; phylum Chordata; class Mammalia; order Artiodactyla; family Bovidae; genus Ovis; species Ovis aries. The sequence goes on from NC_056054.1 coordinate 214,982,883, forward strand.
CAATAAAAGAGATCTCAGGAATTGGAATTACTCTGAAGAGTTTACAAGCAAATGCTTGAAAAATAAATTTTAAAGGCACCCATTGTCCATTCCAAGAATGAGAGATTTATATTCCCCAAAGGAAAACAAATGTGTGTCAAATTGCTACTTAATCCTTGTCTGGGCAGAATTCAATCAGGGCAAGGTGCCTGATCAAATTGCCAGCATGATCTATTGAAGTTGTAAATATGACAATTCTCACAACAAAAGAAAAATGGGCTATCAATATTTATATATTTAAAAATATATGGATAGTGAATAGGAGAAACAAGTCCAAAACTGTCTGTTCTATTTCAGAGTCTAAATACTGATATACTGCTATAACATGATACAGACATTCTGTTAAGATGTGTGCATGTATATTACTTGGAGAAGGAAATGGCAACTCACTCCAGTATTCTCGCCTGGAGAATCCCATGGACAGAGGAGCCTGGTGGGCTGCTGTCCATAGGGTCTCACAGTGTCAGACACGACTGAAGTGACTTAGCATGCATGCATGCATTGGAGAAGGAAATGGCAACCCACTCCAGTATTCTTGCCTGGAGACTCCAAGAGACAGAAGAGCCTGGTGGGCTGCCATCTATGGGGTCGCACAGAGTCGGACATGGCTGAAGTGACTTAGCAGCAGCAGCAGCAATACATATACGTGTAGTGTATTTATACACACATTACTATGTTTGCATATGTTTGGATAAGCACCCCATAAATTTTGTGTAAACAACCTGGATTGTATTTGAGCAAGAGTGACAGCAATTAAACAGATAAAAGCACTGATGTATAAGAAAAGACTAAACTAAGTAAATATATGAAGTTTGGAAATAAAAAGATTAATAGCATAATCATATCATGCAACATCTGAAAAAATTACAACCATGAATATGGAGGATGTCTTAATTTGTAAAGGGAAAGAAGAGTAATACATGAAATTACAGGTCTTCCTTAATTATCAAAAATATTTCTTGGACGTTAAAGAAGTAAGAAACAGAATGCAGGGAAAAAAATCTTTTGTGAAATGAGTCAGTGACAATAGGGTCCTATATACACCATCACCAGTTCAGAGCACCAAAATATTTCTGCTAAATATTTCCAAATTGGGATTTCAAGAAACCAGAAGGAGAGCATGAGTCACTGAGATGCCCTGCTCCAGAATTCCCTCATGTTTTAAGTACTACAAAATTCAGTTTGCTAAACTCAGAAGAGGACAAAAACATCTACTTTCCCATAAGCATTTTCCAGGGAGAATAGGGGTGTTGTAATTCTTTGACTCCTTTTACATGTATTGCTTGCACCTGTACCAAAGATACCATGCATAATAAACACATTTCAAATTAACAACAATAATATAAATGGAGTTTCTTTTCTAATCAGAGAAAAGAAGGTTATTAGAGACTTTTACTCCCACTCTAACAATTCTGCTGTTTTAAGTCACTAAGTTTTGTCCAACTCTTTGCAGCCTCATGGACTGCAGCACTCCAGGCCTTCTTGTTATACGCTATCTCCCAAGTTTGATCAAATTCATGTCTACTGAGTCAGTGGTGCTATCTAACCATCTCATCCTCTGCCGTTGTCTTCTCTTGCTTTAATCTTTCCTAGCATCAGGGTGAATAAACAACAGTTGACTCAGTTCCTGCTCTCATGGCCTAATTTAAAAGTGTGCCTCTTTCTAGAAGCATATATTACTTACTTTAGCCTCTTTCTATTCTTTTATACAAAATGCCTGGCAAACAATGAAAGATTATAAGATAACAAGTGGACAAGAGAGGAAATAGTGAATGTAAATAGATCTGGAGATAGCTCAAATGTTGGAGTTATCAAACAGGGAATTTTGACTGATCATGACTTTTTTACAATTAAAGAAATAGTTAAAATGGTGTATAAATAAATATAAAGAAGGTAAGTTTCAGCAAAGACACAAAACACCTAAACAGAAATGTTATATGTCAAAGGTATGGTTAAAAAAAAAAAAAGGATTTAATGGACTGGACACAGCTGCTGCTAAGTCACTTCAGTCATGTCTGACTCTCTGCAACCCCATAGATGGCAGCCCACCAGGCTCCCTCTTCCCTGGGATTCTCCAGGCAAGAACACTGGAGTGGGTTGCCATTTCCTTCTCCAATGCAGGAAAGTGAAAAGTGAAGTCGCTCAGTAGTGTCCAACTCTTCACGACCCCATGGACTGCAGCCCACCAGGCTCCTCTGTCCATGGGATTTTCCAAGCAAGAGTACTGGTATGGGGTCCCACTGCCTTCTCTGCTGGATACAGCAGAGGACAGTATTAGTACCAAAAAGCAGATCAATAAAAAGTTGCTTACCAGACACAAAGTGGGAAAAAAAGAAGTCAAAATAAGAGTTGAAAAGAACAGAATATCTAAAATATGAAGGATAATATCAAACAGTTTGATACTTTGGTAGTTAGACTACCAAAAGAAACTGAAAGAAAGAATGGGGCAGGTAAACTTAGTGGCTATTATTTTTTCAGAACCAATGGAAAAAAATCAAACTATACATTCAAATGACTTACTGAATTATAAGCAGGATACATTAAAAATAAAAACCTCAGGGCACATCATAATCAAATTTGTCTTTGAAATCCAAGGACAAAGAGCACATCTTAAAAGTATCTAGAGAACAAGAACACCGCTAAAGTAAAAATGTATACCTGTGTTTCTCCTCTCATCTCATATTGTATTTCCAGAACACTTCCAATGACCAAACTTGGGAGGGTTTTCCTACACCAAGCAATTCTGTGACCTGAGCTGGATGTCCTATAATTTAATTCAGTTCTAATATTATCTACCTGGGGAAGATCCCACAGGTTAATATCTCAGTCCTACAAGACTACACCTCCATCCCCACTTCAGACATCAATCTTAAATCCAGGTAATCATCTCTGCTTTTGACAAATGAGCCATAAATTTCACATTCTCAAAACCCCATTACTTACTCAATTAGCAGTTAACAAAAGGATACAACTCAGGAACAGCCAGATGAAAGAGGTGTGTGAGCAAGGTATGGGAGAAAGGATGTGGAGCTTCAGCCCTCTCTGGGCCCATCAACCTCCCAATACTGCTATGTGTTCATTAACCTCAAAATTCTCCAAACCTTTTTCTTGGAGTTTTTATGAAAGTTTCATTACATAAGCATAATTGATTAAATCATTGGCTGCTAGTGATTAACACAGTCAAACCTCCCTTCTCTCTCTGAAGGTCAAGAGTGGAACTGAAAGTTCCAACCCTTTAATTATGTGGTTTGTTCCCACTAAGAACAAAACTCCATCCTCAGGGGCTTTCCAAAGGGCACCTCATTAGTATGAACTCAGGGGTGGTTGAAAGGGGCTTGTGAGGAATAGTAAAAGATATCTTTATCACTCTTATTCTTATCACTTAGGAAATACCAAGGGTTTTAGTTTTAGGAGCTCTAGCCAGGTATGTAGTTTAGACACTCAGTTGTGTCTGACTATTTGTGACCCCATGGACTGTAGCCCACTAGGCCCTCTGTCCATGGGACTCTCCAGGCAAGAATACTGGAGTGGGTTGCAATATCCTTCTCCAGGGAATCTTCCTGACCTAGGGATTGAACCTGGGTCACCCACATTGCAAGCAGATTCTTTACCATCTGAGCTGCCAGGGAAGCCAGGAATGTAGATAAAGGCCAAATACATCAAGAGCAGTATCACAGACACAGTATGCAGAGTAGAATAATATTACAAATAATAGCTCATTTCACAGCAGAAACAATGGCAGCTAAAAGAAATGAAATAAAATCTATAAGGTGCTAGTGGGCAAGGGGGGAGTACTATGAACTTAGAATTAGACATAGAGCCAAAATATCCATCAAAATTTAAGGTGAAATAAACATATTCTCTATTTAATAAATCTATCTTAAATAGATTTAAGGGACTAGATCTGATAGACAGAGTGCTTGATGAACTATGGATGGAGGTTTCTGACACTGTATAGGAGACAGGGATCAAGACCATCTCCCAAAAAAAGAAATGCAAAAAAGCAAAATGGCTGTCTGAGGAGGGGTTACAAATAGCTGTGAAAAGAAGTGGAAGGAAAGGAGAAAAGGAAAGACATACCCATTTGAATGCAGAGTTCCAAAGAATAGCAAGGTGCCAGGAGCCAGCATGAGGAATCCTGCCCGTGGCAAAGGTCATGAGGAAGGAAGCTTGGCATATGCAAAGGCGGGATCGAGCCTCAGGGGTCCCCCTGGAGATTCTCGAGCATCTTCCCCCAAAACCAGAGTCTGCCTGCCTTACTGATTTATGCTTTCACCTACACTTCTGACATTATGGGGGGCTGTCCCCCACCACCACTCTCTGAAAAGGAGCTAACTTAGAACTCCAGTTAATCAATCTCCTGGGCGTGACAAGAGTATTTCAGTCCACAAACTCCTCTGAAGGTTCTCTAGCCTGCCTGACTTGTTTGTCTGGCCACATGTGATTGTTCACAGCCTCCCAACCGTGAGAGGCACGAGATGTTTTAAACTTTCTAAAAACAGATTCTTTTGAGAAGTTAGAAAACTATTAGTATAGTATTAGTGAGTTAGTTAGAAATTATATCAGTGGAGGGTTTCATTGTTGAGCCAATATTTGCTGCTAAGCCTCCATATCCCTTGCCCCTTATACACACTAATTGATATAACTAGCATAAAGGAGAATTAAGTATTAACCTTGATATTAATCACGTTAGACCTTAGGCTAAGTAAATTCTTTTCTTGATTATAGCCCACTGCACCTTTGCCCTGTAGGAATGCAACTTTATCTGGTGCCTTCAGAGGGTGGTGCCTGACTTAAGAAAAATCACCTTTGGGGAAAATAAGTTTTTTGATTGACTAGTCATCATCAGAAAGGGTCATAAAATGTTAGCAGGCCTCTTGGCCAGAAGATGATGTAAATCACCTGAGAACTTTGTATATGGGAAGGAATGTAGAAAGCAAGCATGGTTTCAATAAGGGTCAGGACTGCTGACCCCACGTGACTTTGTATCTTCCATTTATCTCTATGTATAACAAAAAGTATAAAAGTGGACCTGGAAAATAAAGAAACAGACCAGTTCCTAGAAAGACTGGTTTCCCCCTTGTGGTCTTTCCTCGTTCTCTTCTTTTCTGGCTGAATTCCCATCTGGAGCATGGAGGCTCGCCAAGCCTACTAATTTTGCCTGGGCTTCTAAGATCTGAACAGGTAGGCACTTTGTGTCTCTGCTCCTTCGGGAGACGGGGAAGATGCCTGTGGCCTACATAGGTGGTGCAAACTCCTTGTCTTGGAGTTTTGTTGGTTCTCCGCATAAACCAAGTTATTCAGCCTCTTTTCTCCACTAATTTTCCTACCACACTATTCTTTCCTAATCTCTCTTTATATCTCTAATTAAATAGTTCTTTCCTAGACGCCGACTCCACCCCCGCTTCGAATTCCCTGTATCCACTGGGGCTGGACCCTGGCAGCAAGGAGAGATAAGAAAGCCTTCCTCAGTGATCAATGCAAAGAAATAGAGGAAAACAACAGAATGGGAAAGACTAGAGATCTCTTCAAGAAAATTAGAGATACCAAGGGAATATTTCATGCAAAGATGGGCTCGATAAAGGACAGAAATGGTATGGACCTAACAGAAGTGGGAGATAATAAGAAGAGGTTGCAAGAATACACAGAAGAACTGTACAAAAAAAAAGAGCTTTATGAACAAGATAATCACGATGATGTGACCACTCATCTAGAGCCAGACATCCTGGAATATGAAGTCAAGTGGGCCTTAGGGAGCATCACTATGAACAAAGCTAGTGGAAGTGATGGCATTCCAGTTGAGCTATTTCAAATCTTAAAAAATGATGCTGTGAAAGTGCTTCACTCAATATGCTAGCAAATTTGGAAAACTCAGCAGTGGCCACAGGATTCAGTTTTCATTTCAGTTCCAGAGAAACGCAATGACAAAGAATACTCTAACTACCACACAATTACACTCATCTCACACAAAGTAATGGTTAAAATTTTTCAAACCAGGCTTCAACAATATATGAACCATGAAATTCCAGATGTTCAAGCTGGTTTTAGAAAAAGCAAAGGAACCAGAGATCAAATTGCCAAATCCACTGGATCATCGAAAAAGCAAGAGAGTTCCAGAAAAACATCTATTTCTGCTTTATTGACTATGCAAAAGCCTTTGTGTGGGTTACAATAAACTGTGGAAAATTCTGAAAGAGATGGGAATACCAGACCACCTGACCTGCTTCTTGAGAAATCTGTATCCAGGTCAGGAAGCAACAGTTAGAACTGGACATGGAACAACAGACTGATTCCAAATAAGAAAATGAGTATGTCAAGGCTATATATTGTCACCTTGCTTATTTAACTTATATGCAGAGTACATCATGAGAAACACTGGGCTGGAAGAAGCACAAGCTGGAATCAAGTTTGCTGGGAGAAATATCAATACCTTCAGATACACAGATGATGCCACACTTATGGCAGACAGTGAAGAAGAACTAAAGAGCCTCTTGATGAAAGTGAAAGAGGAGAGTGAAAGAGCTGGCTTAAAGCTCAGCATGCAGAGAACAAAGATCATGGCATCCGGTCCCATCACTTCATGGAAAATAGATGGGGAAATAGTGGAAATGGTGGCAGACTTTATTTTTGGGGTCTCCAAAATCACTGCAGAGGATGATTGCAGCCATGAAATTAAAAGACGTTTACTCCTTGGAAGGGAAGTTATGACCAACCTAGACAGCATATTCAAAAGCAGAGGCATTACTTTGCCAACAAAGGTCCGTTTAGTCAAGGCTATGGTTTTTCCAGTAGTCATGTATGGATGTGAGAGTTGGAATATAAAGAACGCTGAGCGCCGAAGAATTGATGCTTTTGAACTGTGGTGTTGGAAAAAACTCTTGAAAGTCCCTTGGACTGCAAGGAGATCCAACCAGCCGATCTTAAAGCAGATCAGTCCTGAATATTCATTGGGAGGACTGCTGTTGAAGCTAAAACTCCAATACTTTGGCCACCTGATGGGAAGAGCTGATTCATTTGAAAAGACCCTGATGCTGGGAAAGATTGAAAGCGGGAGAAGGGGATGACAAAGGATGAGATGGTTGGATGGCATCACCGACTCAATGGACACAAGTTTGAGTAAACTCCAGGAGTTGGTGATGGACAGGGAGGCCTGACGTGCTGCAGTCCATGTGGTTGCAAATAGTAGGACACGACTGAGTGACTGAAGTGAACTGAACTGAAACATATTCTCAGGCAGACAAAAGCATAGAGTAGTGCAATAGTCCCTTTCTAGTATAAGTGTGATATCAGCATTCTGAAACATGGGGAAAAACAAAGAGCATATAGCAAGTAAATATATTTGTGAGAAAGAAAGTAAATATAAGAAGCATTTTAAGTACCTACATGTAAATATAAAATTTATATGAATATAAATGCCTACAGTATGTCTTTGCATCTGTATTTTAAGGAATATGGACTGCATAAAACATAGCTTACAACAATGTATGGAGTTGTGAAATAAATTTAAAAAAACAGAGAACAAAAGGTAGCAATACAGTATCACTTAAAATTTGTGCTATAGTAAAGTACACCAGCTTAGTGATACCTACTGTAATGTCTAGAGAAAACAACCAAAATAATACAAAGAATTATACAGAACTCAAAATAAACATATGGATTAGATGGAATACTAAGAGATATATAATGGACCCAAAATAAGGCAAGAAACAGGAAAAAAATAAGGTGATATATTTAACTCACCAAATACTACATTAAATATAAGTGAACTATAAACAGAGTTTCAGGCTAGATAAAATATTCGAAGTCAAACTATATAATGTCTAAAAGAAACATCCTTTGAAGATAAAGATACAAGTGGTAAAAAATGAAAGAGTGGGAAAATATATTATGCCAATACTAAGCATGAAAAAGTTGAAGTGACTTTATTAATGTAAATAGACTTCAAGAAAAACAGTATGACTAAAATAGATAAATTTCATAATGGTAAAATGATCATTTCAATAGGTATACCAAAACTATTTGACATGTCTTCATGAAAAAAGCTTTCAGCAAACTAAGAATGGAAGAAAACTTCAAATCAATAAAACATATCTCTTAAAAAATCTACAGTTGCCATCATAATTAATGATTAAATATTGTACAATTTCCTCTTAGGTTTGGAAACAAGGCAAATATATCCACTTTCATCACTTCTAGTACACATTGTAGTTGAATACCTACTCAACAATTAGCCAAGAAAAAATAAATAAAAAGCACAAAGAATAGAAAACACATTACTTCTGGATGATATAATTATGTACATAGAAAACTGTATGGAATTTACCAAAATAAAATCTACCAGAACTAATAAATTAATCCAGCACAGTTGCATGTTATGGGTCAATATATAAAAATCTATTTTCTCAATGCTAGTAAAGAAAAAAAATTAATTTAGAAACTTCAGTTGTAATAATATCAGTAAACATTAAGTGATCTGGGAATCAACTTAATAAAAGATATATAAAATATATAGGATAAAACTGCAAAGCATTGCTAAAAGAGAGTAAGGAACACCTAAATTAATGGAAAGATATGCCATGTTTGTGCACTGTAAGACAGTATCTAAGATAACAATTCTCCCCAAATTGACCTATCAATTCAATAAAATCTCATCATGATTAGAGCAGGATTTGGTATAAAAATTGATAAGATGACTCTAAAATATATGTGAAAATGCAGTGATTCTAAATATAGCCATAATAATCATGAAGTAATATAACTAATTTGGAGAACTTACATTACCTGATTTCATGACTCACTAATGAATTATAATAATTGTGGATGTTTTATTAGCATAAGGACAAACAGATCAATGGAACAGAACAGAGTCTAGATATAGACTAATAAATATAAAATAAAATATTATTCCATCAAGATGCGAGACCAATGAAATGAGAAAAGGAAAGAACAAAAAAATTGAGAAATCCAGTATTTTTTTTTAATGGAGAAAAGGCTTGAACAGATATTTTTTTCAAAAAGCCATTTATTGTTGTTTAGTTTCTAAGTTGTGTCTGACTCTTTTTGACCCCATGGACTGTAGCCCGCCAGGCTCCTCTACTCACAGTATTTCCCAGACAAGAATACTAGAGCAGGTTGCCATTTCCTTCTCCAGAGGATCTTCCCAATGCAGGAACTGGACCTATATCTCCTGCTTTGGCAGGCAGATTCTTAATCACTGAGTCACCAGGGGAGCCCCCACAAGGCAGTAAGTACATGTAAAAGGACTCCCAACCACAGCAGGATTCACTTCACAGCTTTCACAATGACTAAATTTAAAATAAAATTTAAAAAAAAATTAAATGCTGTCAAATATGGAGAGAAATCAAAACTCTCATTCTTTGTTAATGTGTACATACCATCATTTTGAGGAATTTTGTACACTTCTTATAATATATATATACCATATGATCCAGAAATTTAACTCCTAAGTATTAGCTAAAAGAAATAAAAATATATGACCACCAAAATATTTCTGTAAGAATCATGATAGCCATCTTGTTCATAAGTGGCCAAAAACTGGAAACAATTCAACAGGAAAATTAATACGCAAATACTGGTATAGTCATATAATGAAATACAATGCAAAAATACAAAATGATACAGTACTGACATATAACAACATGGGTGAATCTTAAAATCACATTTATGAAAGAAGCTAGATACAAAAGAGTACACATTGAATATTTGCATTTATAAAATTACCAGATATCAAAACTAACTGATATCAGAAAATGAATGATCAGGGAAAGGAGGACAGGGAAAGAGTTGATTGGGAAAATGCATGCAGAAATTTTCTGTTAAGTGATGAAAATGTTCTATACTTTTTTTGAGTGGTGGTTACAGTGGTGAACCCAATGCCAAAATAATTAAGCAAAACAATTAATATATGTGTATTTGATTATACAATAATTACACCATAGAAAAATAAATAAATATTTCTCTGGAAAGATTACTATTATTAGTGGGAAACTATAATTCCTATAGAAGAAAGAAAAAGTAAAAAAAAAAAAAACATTGAATAAAGGCTTTCAATTAGAATATCCTAAAACCGTCTTTGACTGCTGCTTGCTTACACCCTGCTTTCATATTCTTATCTCCAGCACTACAATAAAATTAATAATAGGCTTACCAGATGTATTAGATTTGTGAAAGTTCTATCATTCCTAGTGGCTGAAACACATAATTTATTTAATAAATGCTTAGTAAGGACATTTATCCTAAAATTAGGAAGTATCAGTCTTACAATAAAACAGTGGGGAGAAAGATAACTGCAGCTCTCAGAAGGTTTTAAAACCACATACTCCCCAGCATTCAAATTTTTAACTTCCATTTTTTCCCATTAGGTCCATTCCTTTTTCATCATAGATTTTATAATGACTTTTTGCAAAATATGCAAACAGAATTCTTACTTAACGCTTACTTAAGCATCAATTTCTGCTGATTTCTCTATATCTTCATTCAGAAAACAAAAGAAGAAAACAATGAAGCAATCCAATACATTCTTTATTGGCCCTATCAACAGGCATACAGACACTCTTGCCCTGAACAGCACTTGTGACTGAACAGCACTTGCTTATAGCTGGTAAATTATCCCTTCTCACTGATGGTTAATCTTTAGAACAGTCATTTGTGAAGCAGTGAGGGAAGAAGGAAAAGCCATTATACCCAGCTGGGAAAGTGGAAAGAACTTGGTCGCCTTCACATTCAATAAATAACTTCTTTACTAATTTGAAAACTATCTACATAGTACTACCCACTGAAAATCTGTTCCAACTTAATCTTATTTTCCACTTAGAACAGAAATTCAGAAATCTCAGCTATTGAAACAGAAATGGCACATCTCTGCCCTTCCCATGCTTACAGAAGACATCAGTGTTAATCACCATGCTCTATCCTGCTAAGCCAGGTATGGCCTCAGAATCTTTCTCACCTAAGCAAGATCTCACAGCACCTGAGACAGTCACTATCATTATAGCGAGATGAAACTATTCACTTTTCTTGTTCTGAATCTCCATTAGTATGACTTTATTTGATCCAGATACTATAGCTGTAAAATGAGATTAATATTTATGATTTAAATAAAGGAATCAGGAGTGTAGTACTAAAACCATCATGGCATCTTCTAGCCTCATATGACACAGAGCACATGTGAGTTAAAATTAATTACTACTTGCTATGCTTTTTGAATACACTTGGTAAAATAGGCTGAAAGTGCACAGTGAACCTTATTATTTTTTCAAAAAGTGTTTTTGCTTGCCTACCTCTAGCACACTGGAAGAAGACATACAAGTTTCCTAAAATGATACGTGATATTGAGTTTTCAAAGAGCTATAGTCAAATCAAAACAAATATCCTTGCTTATGACATCAAAGAATTCTGTTTTTTTTAAAATAATTACCTCTTAAGCACTATTTCTTCCTTGAAGTAGACCTTCGAATATGTCTACCCCAAATTCACAACGTTAACATGTGTTGCTAGTATAGAAAATTCAACCTTAAGAACAAAAATTATTATTTGTATAGTTGGTTAATCACCCTCTAATCTAATTCCATGTCATTTTGAAACTCAAATTCTTTTTTCTCCAAGAGGACCAATTTATTAGATTATAATAATCCTCTGGTCTTCTCAATTAGAAATAATCCCTTATGGCAGTTATTTGATGCCAATTTCCAGGTGGCGCTAGTGGTAAACAACCTGGCTGCCAATGCTGGAGGTGTAAGAGATACAGGTTTGATCCCTGGGTCAGGAAAATCCCCTGGAGGAGGAGGGCATGGCAACATACTCCAGTATCTTTGCCTAGAGAATCCCATGGACAGAGGAGCCTGGTGGGCTATAGTCCACGGGGTTGCACGGAGTAGGACACGACTGAAGTAACTTAGCACGCGTGCAGGCACTTATTAAATAAAAATGAAGTAATGGTGTAGATAAGGCGGAAAAACCAAATAAGAGTTACATGGCATCAGAGCAAGCAATAGTCAGAGAAAGGAAGAATATATATGCAGTCTGTATATTTCAAAAAAATGTTGCAGTGAACATCCAGGCAAGAGATTAAAGACATTCTCCTTCTCAGGTTTTCTAACAAATATTAATAGAAATTTGTGTTAACTGAAAATAATCAATAATATTTTAGCTATAGAATCCAAAATTTAAGACACTGGAAAATACTAAGATTAGAAAAATGAATATTTTTAGACTTGGTGCACTCACTACAAACTGAATCTCAACACAACTAATTAAAATCAAATAAACTTTCTTAACTTTCAGTAGCCCAGTATTCTCTGCAAAATTCCTAAGTTTCTTACAAATATGCCAAAAATTTGTCAAATTTATTTTAAATATAGGAGATATTTAAACTCTGCTAATTTTGGCAGTCGTATAGTAAGAAGCTGACATAAAATCTATCAATAGTGATTTGGTACCTTTTAATATTCGGAGAAGGCAATGGCACCCCACTCCAGTACTCTCAACTGACTTTAGAAGTCCTCAACCTCTCTCTTTAATTTGGGTTTTCAGTTCAGTTCAGTTGAGTCGCTTAGTCATGTCCCACTCTTTGCGACCCCATGAATCGCAGCATGCCAGGCTCATTAACATCAATATTCTCCTCTGGGCACACAGGCTATATTCTCTAACGTTTTTGTAGAAAGTCTAGGACAACATGTCCGTCTGTGACATATTTTCTCACAGATCCTTCACCTTTCCCTTATCAGCTCTGCCTTGCAGGGCACTGACCCCTGCAGCCCGTCTTTCCTAGGCTGGCAGTAGTGGCTTGAAGCTGGATTTGGCAAGTGAGAGATACTGGAGCAGGATATGGAGCAAAAGGAAAGACCTGCATGACTCCAGCTCCCACAAGACAGCATCATCATGATTTTAGCTTCCAAAAAGTAACATGACCTAGATTCTGTTAACACTGCCTCCTCCAACTAGAGGAGGTAACCGTTTCTTGCTATTGATAATCCGTGAGGTTACCTTGAGGCTTCCCAAGTGGCACTAGTGGTAAAGAACCCACCTGACAATGCAAGAAACAAGAGATGCTAGTTTGATCCTTGGGTCAGGAAGATTCCCTGGAGAAGGGCATGGCAACCCACTCTAGTATTCTTGCCTGGAGAATTCCATGGTTAGAGGAGCCTGGTAAACTATAGTCCAAAGGGTAGCAAAGAGCTGGACACAACTGAAGCAACGTGGCACACATGAGGTTAGCTTATTGTCCTTTGTTTGGCTTCTCAGCTCTGTTATCACTATGTAATTTTCTGTATTAAATTTCTTGTAACAAATTCTTTATTTTAGATCTTTAAAATAGTTTATTTCTATCTAGTGGGGCTCCAACTGCTAACACCTTGTTTCTGAATTCTGATCAAGGTACAGGAGCAGAAGTGATGAGTAACATTTCAATTAGAACTTCTCATGTGTGATCCTCATTCCTTTTTCCCTTCCCCTGCTGAACAGAAATGACTGTGGGGCTTAGAAGAGAAGAGTCTTTAGCCCACTGGTACACATTACATCTTAACATGAGCAAGAAATTAAACAATTACTAAGTCTCTGAGATTTCAGGGTGAATCTATTACATATCTAGCATTTTACTTTAGGTAATACAGGTGCCTTTCTGCTTTTCTCATGCCCTATGATTCTTTCAGCTCTATAATCACATATGGAATCATGATTTTTGTGCAATAATTTCATTATATCAAAAATTAGAGTCTGATGATACTTAGATGATATTTACAAGGTAATATAATGTTTATATTAATTCTCAGTAACTCCAGAAAAAAAATATTTAAAAGGTGAAGTTAGACTTTGGTATATCTCATCTATTCTAAAGAACGGTGAATCCTCCAAGCTGTTATGATCTACTTCATGTTAACATAGTGATCTTATCATCTTTTAAAATATGCTGACTTAAAACAAAAAATTATGTTTTCTCATATATGGATGAGTAAAGATGGTCCGATGGTAGTAGGATGACTGTGGGGCATTAGGATTTTTGTTTGTTTGTTTGCATCTTATCTTGCATCCTTATTTTTTGTTCTTGGATTTATTGTCAAAGATGGCTTCATGCCACATTCATGCTCCAGCCTCAGGGAGGAGGGAAAGCAAAAAGAATGCAAGGGTAGAGAAGTGGAGAAAGTTCTTTTTGTTCTAGATGCCCAAGCCAGAAATTCCATACATAACTTCTGTCTGCATCACATGGACAGAAAATAGTCATATCATAGCTATGAGGGATATTAGAAATGTGTTCAGTCAAAACCACTGTAACTCCAGAAAGGGGTAATGTATTTGCTATATGGGGACCAGAATGGTGGAACAGCTGCTGCTTCTGTCATAAAGGCCTGCAGAGCAAATGAGATCAGAGTGTTAGAATGTTCTGTACAAAAATCAAAAAGAAAGTAATTTCCTCTAACAAATACTAAAACAAGGAAGCTAAAAGATTTTAATGACTTTACTGAAAGATCATACATGTCTTATAATCACATTTCAAAAAAAATAATAATCATATTTCACTGACTTTAAAAAGCTGTCCATTAGATGATTATTAGATGTACTCTCTTATCTCTATAAAATAGATGGGGAAGCAGTGACAGACTTTATTTTCTTGGGCTCCAAAATCACTGTGGACGGTGACTGCAGCCATGAAGTTAAAAAGACACTTGCTCCTTGGAAGAAAAGCAATGGCAAACCTAGACAGCATATTAAAAAGCAGAGACATTATTTTGCCTACAAAGGTATGTATATTTAAAGCTATGGTTTTTCCAGTAGTGATGTTCAGATGTGAGAGTAGGACAATAAAAAAAGCTGAGCACAGAACTGATGCCTTTGAAATGTGGTGCTGGAGAAAACTCTTGAGAGTCCCTTGGAGGGATCTCAAGGAGATCAAACCAATTGATTGTAAAGGGAATTAACCCTGAATATTCGTTGGAAGGACTGATGTTGAAGCTGAAGCTCCAATACTTTGGCCACCTGATGTGAAGAGCTGACTCACTGGAAAAGACCCTGAGAATTGGAGGGAAACAAGAAAAGACAAAGGAATATGTAATGGCTCTAAATCCCTCAGTTTACATTCTGAAAAGGCAAACAATGCTCATAACACTGGCAGGTGGTAAAGGCTTAATAATAAATGAATCTCTAAGTTTAATGAGACCTAAAAGGAAAATCACAACCAGCAGAAATATGCAGATGGAGCAAAGGGAGAAGAGAAATCGCAGAACAAGTGAACTGAATTCTTTGACTTTAATGGTGGGGAATCAACAGGTATAGTCTATTCTTTCTAACAATTAGGTGAGGAAAGACAGAAAAGAAGCTATTCATTTTCATTGTACAATCTCAATCATTTTGAATTTCTTTTAAATTTTTAAATTCTAATGATTACATTTTAAAAGTTCTTTCCCTTTTCTACTTTCTCATTATTCGTGTATAGGAATGCAAGGGATTTCTGTGTGTTGATTTTATATCCTGCAACTTTACTATATTCATTGATGAGCTCTAGTAATTTTCTGGTGGAGTCTTTAGGGTTTTCCATGTAGAGGATCATGTCATCTGCAAACAGTGAGAGTTTTACTTCTTCTTTTCCAATTTGGATTCCTTTTATTTCTTTTTCTGCTCTGATTGCTGTGGCCAAAACTTCCAGAACTATGTTGAATAGTAGCGGTGAAAGTGGACACCCTTGTCTTGTTCCTGACTTTAGGGGAAATGCTTTCAATTTTTCACCATTGAGGATAATATTTGCTGTGGGTTTGTCATATATAGCTTTTATTATGTTGAGGTATGTTCCTTCTATTCCTGCTTTCTGGAGAGTTTTTATCATAAATGGATGTTGAATTTTGTCAAAGGCCTTCTCTGCATCTATTGAGATAATCATATGGCTTTTATTTTTCAATTAGTTAATGTGGTGAATTACATTGATTGATTTGCGGATATTGAAGAATCCTTGCATCCCTGGGATAAAGCCCACTTGGTCATGGTGTATGATCTTTTTAATGTGTTGTTGGATTCTGATTGCTAGAATTTTGTTGAGGATTTTTGCATCTATGTTCATCAGTGATATTGGCCTGTAGTTTTCTTTTTTTGTGACATCTTTGTCAGGTTTTGGTATTAGGGTAATGGTGGCCTCAGAAACAATTCCATTCACCATTGCAACGAAAAGAATAAAATACTTAGGAATATATCTACCTAAAGAAACTAAAGACCTATATATAGAAAACTATAAAACACTGATGAAAGAAATCAAACAGGACACTAATAGATGGAGAAATATACCATGTTCATGGATCGGAAGAATCAATATAGTGAAAATGAGTACACTACCCAAAGCAATGTACAAATTCAATGCAATCCCCATCAAGCTACCAGCCACATTTTTCACAGAACTAGACCAAATAATTTCAAGATTTGCATGGAAATACAAAAAACCTCGAATAGCCAAAGCAATCTTGAGAAAGAAGAATGGAACTGGAGGAATCAACTTGCCTGACTTCAGGCTCTACTACAAAGCCACAGTCATCAAGACAGTATGGTACTGGCACAAAGACAGACATATAGATCAATGGAACAAAATAGAAAGCCCAGAGATAAATCCACACACCTATGGACACCTTATCTTTGACAAAGGAGGCAAGAATATACAATGGAGTAAAGACAATCTCTTTAACAAGTGGTGCTGGGAAAACTGGTCAACCACTTGTAAAAGAATGAAACTAGATCACTTCCTAACACCGCACACAAAAATAAACTCAAAATGGATTAAAGATCTAAATGTAAGATCAGAAACTATAAAACTCCTAGAGGAGAACATAGGCAAAACACTCTCAGACATAAATCACAGCAGGATCCTCTATGATCCACCTCCCAGAATTCTGGAAATAAAAGCAAAAATAAACAAATGGGATCTAATTAAAATTAAAAGCTTCTGCACAACAAAGGAAAATATAAGCAAGGTGAAAAGACAGCCTTATGAATGGGAGAAAATAATAGCAAATGAAGCAACTGACAAACAACTAATCTCAAAAATATACAAGCAACTTATGCAGCTCAATTCCAGAAAAATAAACGACCCAATCAAAAAATGGGCCAAAGAACTAAATAGGCATTTCTCCAAAGAAGACATACAAATGTCTAACAAACACATGAAAAGATGCTCAACATCACTTATTATAAGAGAAATGCAAATCAAAACCACAATGAGGTACCACTTCACACCAGTCAGAATGGCTGCGATCCAAAAATCTGCAAGCAATAAATGCTGGAGAGGGTGTGGAGAAAAGGGAACCCTCCTACACTGTTGGTGGGAATGCAAACTAGTACAGCCACTATGGAGAGCAGTGTGGAGATTCCTTAAAAAATTGCAAATAGAACTACCTTATGACCCAGCAATCCCACCGCTGGGCATACACACCAAGGAAACCAGAATGGAAAGAGACACATGTACCCCAATGTTCATCGCAGCACTGTTTATAATAGGCAGGACATGGAAACAACCTAGATGTCCATCAGCAGATGAATGGATAAGAAAGCTGTGGTACATATACACAATGGAGTATTACTCAGCCGTTAAAAAGAATTCGTTTGAATCAGTTCTGATGAGATGGATGAAACTGGAGCCGATTATACAGAGTGAAGTAAGCTGGAAAGAAAAACACCAATACAGTATACTAACACATATATATGGAATTTAGGAAGATGACAATGACGACCCTGTATGCAAGACAGGAAAAAAGACACAGATGTGCATAACGGACTTTTGGACTCAGAGGGAGAGGGAGAGGGTGGGATGATTTGGGAGAATGGCATTCTAACATGTATACTATCATGTAAGAACTGAATCGCCAGTCTATGTCTGGCGCAGGATACAGCATGCTTGGGGCTGGTGCATGGGGATGACCCAGAGAGATGTTATGGGGAGGGAGGTGGGAGGGAGGTTCATGTTTGGGAACGCATGTAAGAATTAAAGATTTTAAAATTTAAAAAATAAAAAACTAAAAAAATAAATAAATAAAATAAAAAAATAAAAGTTCTTTCCCATTCTTTTTCAAGAATAACTGAAAGTTTTTAATGATTACTTGTTTCCTCAATTTATGTTCCTTTTTATTGCAAGTGCCAGAAACATTTAACATGTACACGTTATCTGATAATTCCAATCACTAAAGTCCTTGAATATCTGTATCTTAATGTTCCATCCACATCAAGCTGCTTATTGCCTTTCATTTGCTATTGATTCTATTTTATTTGTGAGTTCATATTTTTTTAATCTAACTCCTAAAGGCTTGAATTGGGTAAACTTCTCAGGGGCACTATTGTCCTTGGAGCTTCATGAGCCCCATTTAAAGATCTCTTCTAGTCTTGTGTCTTGCATGAGACCCAGTCTTGGTCTATTTCCTGAAAAAAGTCAATATTTATCTTAGTATGAGATTTCCTTGCAAAGATTTCAGTTTATTTCATCCTTAGAAATGTCTCTTATTTTCTGTGATGTTAATTTAAATAACACATTAAAAAAGTATATATTTTAGCTTGAATTCCTTGGTATTATAATGGAAGAGTCCTTCATAGCATCCAGTCAGCTGTGCTAGTAGGGGCAGAAGAATATAAAATTCTATAATGGTTTATTGGTTATCTACTACTGTCTCACAGCGTATCCCAAAACTGGGTGGCTTAAAACAACAAACATTTCTTAGCTCATAGTTTCTGTGGGCCAAGAATGCCAACATGGGATTGAGATGTTAGCTGGGTGTCTGTGGCTCCGGGCCTGTCACAAGGCTGCAGTCAAGGATGGTTGGAGCTTCAGTTATTTCAAGGCTGGACTGGAAGATGATACGCCTTTAAGCTCACTCACTCACTGAGGTCCCTGTTGGCTTATTGGCCAAGGTCATCAGTCCCTTTCCACATGGGCTTTCCCACAACCTGACAGCTGGCTTCCCTCAGAGCAAACTAGAGATGGAGCAAACAAGGAAGAGATGAATCTCAGAAGTGGCATCCTATCCCTTAGGTCATAGTTAATTCTTTACAAGAGAGGCATTAAATTTAGCCCACAATCAAAGGAGGCAGTTAAACAAGGATTAGAAGGCAAAAGTCATTGGGGGCTATTTTGTAAGCTGTCTACCATAATGACAAAAATACGTATAAGTTTTTACAAAGTAAATTTGGTATTTATATAAATCATTTACTGCTATGATTGCCATATCTTTCCTTGAACCCTTACTTCTATGTTACTCGATTGTTCCCCCCCCCCATGAATGCTGTCTATCTATTTTATGTTTGCCATTAAATAATCATGCGATTCCTCTTCCATAACGCTTTCTTTAGTTCTCTATTTCTAACTTCTCCTGTTTCCCTGATCTATCCGGCCTGATCAACTTTATTTCCTCTTCTCCCCAGGAAACATTTTTTCTTTTAACTGGTTTATTCCTTGCCACTTCCCTACCTTTATTGAAGTTATTTCCCATGCCTGCTTAGCTTTTCCTACTTCTAGCCTCCCAACAAATATTCTTATAATCCTTCAAGATCTAGTTTGTTCCATCTCTTCTACCTATACCTTCTCTTCATTCAAGTTCATAAAGTGACATTACTTACATTAGTCATTTGACAGTTTATCGTATAGTGTTAGTGAACATTGCTTTCAACTCCCACTAATATTTTATGTAACTATACTATTTCCACAGCCAGATTATTAGTACCTCAAAAGCAGGAATTCATTTAACAGAATACTTACATCAGCCACAGTCAATCAAAAAAACCATCTGAAACACTGACTTGTATGGAAATAAATAAAAACTTTCATGTTTAAGTCTATTTTTAACCTACAACCACCTGAGATCTAACCTACCTAATGTATTAATGAATCTGTTTTTGTATTCCAATAAAATAAAACTTTTAGTTGGGGACTCAAATGTATGAAAAAAATGGTATCAAAACAAACAAAAATCAGTACTGATGAACACATCTTCAGGGCAGTAATGAAGACTCAGACATAGAGAACGGATTTGTGGACAGAGAGGGTGAAGGAGAAGGGGGGATGAATTGAGAAAATAGTACTGATATACACTTCCATATGTAAAATTAGATAGCTAGTGGAAATTAGTTCTAATCCAGTGCTCTGTGACAACCTGAAAGGGTGGGATAGAGTGGGAAGTGGGAGGGAGGTTCAGGAGGGAGGAACGTGTGTATACCTATGGCTGATTCATGATGATGTATGGCAGAAACCAATACAATACTGTAAAGCAATTATTCTCCAATTAAAAATAAATAAATTCTGAAAAAATCAAAATCAATAATGAATAAAAATCAGCAATGACTGACTTTCAAAGCTTGTTAGGTATAATACTGTAAGTATTCTGTAAAACCAATTCCTGCTTTTGAGGTACTAATATTTCAGCTGCAGAAATATTATATTTATATTAAATATCAGTGGGAGTTAAAAGCAATGTTCATGTAAGAGCTGACACAAATACTATGTGATTAACTGTCAAATGACTGATATAGGTAATAAAATGTCACTTTATGAGCTTTAAAGAAGAGAAAATGTAGGTAGAAGAGAGACGGAAAAAAATTAGTGATGACTGACTTTCAAAGTTCACATAGAATTTAAAAGAAGTTTTAAGAAAATCTCATTAATGATCAACCTTTGTGGTCTTAGTTTTCACAACTAAGTACAGAAGTATGGGCATTCCTAAAGATGTGAGGGGGAAAATGAAGAAGTTAGTCATAGAAGACATGGAACATGAGTAGGAAAACAGCTTTAGAAGGGTCTTTAAATGATTAAATAATCTTAAAAATGAAAAGACAAATTTAATCCTATTCCTACTCATGAAACAAAGATCAAGTTAAAATGGTGGTGGTCAAGTTCTCCTTGCGGCATAGTAAGCCAGTGCCACAGCCTCATGGGAGCGCGGGCAGTGGATGGTTTCCCTCTTACCTCACTTTAGGATGAACTAATGCAAGGCAATAGACAAGAAAATGATAGGTTAGCCATACTCCAACTTGAAAGATGGCTTTTGAAGAGATCTTCACTTTAAGTCCAGAAAAATTTCAGTCTTATTTCTGTTACAAATTATGCTTGAACAAGTCACAGCAGGACACCCAGGATCTCAAGTACTTTAAGAAAAGAGAACAGCACAATAAGGAAAACTAAAGTTTTCTCTTTCCAAACATAATTTAGCTTTGAAAAAAGGAAAACCTTACTAGGTTACAATGTGTTAAGTGAGGTGTCCAAGGGCAGAGAATGACTCACAGCAAGGCTAAGAATAAAACGTGGGTTTTACACCCTAAACAACATTTATTTAAAATAAAAATGAAAAACCTATGTGCAATTGAAAAAGTTTTCTTATGAATTTCTAGGTGTTTTACAGAACTTCCTTTTCTCTCTCTGTCTCTCTCCCTCTCTCTCTTTCAATTTAAAGACAACACTTGCAAAAATGTTATTACTCTCATGATATAGAAGCCTTAAATATAGAGAGCAGAAAGAAATGAAAGTGGGGAAGGAGAATTAAATGAAGTTAACATTTATATTTTTTCTATAGTTGAACTACCCTAATTGTTATTTATTTTTATTTTTTATCTTTATTTTAAAAATAAGTTGTCATGTAGTTCAAAAAGCATCAGTTCTAAGATCAAAAATCTGAATTCAAAGGCCTATACTGTCTTATAGGCCTGAGTTCACTTAACCTGAACTTCAAGGTTCTTATCTGTAATTCAGGTTACTATCCAGCCTATAGAGATGTGTATGTAAAAATCCTTTGTAAACTCTAAAGCGTATATAAATATTAAGTCATGTTTCACTCCCAAGATTTTACGTTTTTTTTTTCCTAATGCATGAAAAGACAGAAGCAAGTTTTAGGCAAAACTGTCAAATAGACCAAAGGTTATTTCATGGCCCCTCTATTTTCCATGCTTCTCCCTCTTCATTATTTCTTAGCCATGTCTGATGCTACAGTGGAAATACAATTACCTCTCCCCTTCTGCTATTCCTTGTTTTTCCATACTCAACCAAAGAGAGAAGAAGGTCCATATCTGTATGTACACAGAAATACATACACACAGAGACACACAGACACATGCACACACAGACACACAGACACACAGACACACACACACACACACACACACACCTGAAATAAAGCCATAGAGGGAAGAAGTCTTATGGAAGTAGAAGTAAGATCTTCCTCCGTACTGGCAGAAGTTTATCAATGGGGTCCAATAAAAGAGTGTCTGCTTTGCATGTTCCAGAAAATTTGCTGCTATGATGCAGATAGTGGACCATGTGAAACAGAAGACATATCCCAGAAAAACAGGAGTTTGGGGAGAAATTAAAACTTTTGCAGCCCTGTTCACAGAATAAGATATCAGCCACTGGCATATGCCTTTCATTTACTTTCTATTTTGTTATCATAAACAGCTTAAAGATGATTCCCAGGCACATGGTTATATTCATAGGACTGTAACTGACCTCAATGAAGTTCAACACTAGAACCACTAAGGTATTTATGAAACACAGTTACTTGATATGAACAGTGTTGTTTTTTAAAGTTTTAACTCCAAGTGGTATTAAATAGCAATTTGAATTAAAATATAGTTCAGCCAGATTTACATTTATAGATTCAATGACTGCCAAGGTCTTTTTTCACATTTTTGTCCAGTAGATATTTTAAATGTATGAAAAGCAACTTTTACTACAATATGCAGAAAAACTAAGTGAAACAATAAAAAGCAACCCACCATAATCTGAGTAACTTGTCCTGGTGATCCTACTAAATTTAAGTCTCTAGTATTTTTTGATTAACACTTAAAATGTATTATAATAAAAAAATTACATACTCCAAGTAAGACAGCAAAACTATTCTTGTACCAAGAAACTTGATAGCATTATTGACTCTAAAGGATCTAAGTGTTTCTCCCTATCTCATCTATATTATTTCCAAAATCACTTGCTTCTAACTTGGAATATGCATATTTTTGACATCAGCAAAAACTGCTTTAGAGGTAGATTGCTAATATCATATATTTTAATAATGTAAATGTGCTTACTTATTTTTCATGTACCATCTGTAAACTTATTTTTGTCTAACTCTGTATTTATGCTCATAAAGCTCATCACTGATTTGAGACTTTACAAATGATATATGAATAATAACATCTTTTTGCTTTCAAAAATTCTAGCAATTTTCAAATCTATTGCCTATTGCTTGTAATATGAGCCCTTTTGTTAAGGGCTACATCTATATCCTCCTAAAATATGTTTATGTACAATAAATTTCCTCTTACATTATGGCAATTTTCATTTTCATGTAATATTCCAGTATTTTTCTACAGTCATATGCTGTTTCAAAATGGCTAATTGAAACAATTTTAATTAATTTCTTTCTAGTTTTACAAATTTCATAAGAAAGTCTTGGTATGCATTTGTCTTTGCAAATCAAGATTTCTGCATGGGCCTTTTATTTGAAGATGTAAAGTTCTTCTCTATGTCCTTCAATTCTCAACTCTTCATTTGAAGATGGGAAATTCCCCATCTCTATGGTCCTTAATTCTGTCTCTCTGGCTAGGGGCCTTTTGACATTCGTCACACTGCCTGGCATACCCCAGACTTAAATAAATTTCACTGTCTGCTTTTTCAGGCTCTACATGCTTCTCAGCTCTGATGGGGAAAATCACACAATGGCTTGGATCGATTTCAATTTCAATTTATGACCTCCACATCCACTGGGCACTCACAATTGCCTAGCAAACCCTCTGTGTTTCCCTTCTCACCCTGTCTCCCAGGCTCAAATTAGCAATTTCAAACATCCTCCCTACTCCTCACACCTTCTACCTCATTTCTGATTTGTCTTTCTCATCACAAGACTTTTCTTCCTATTCAGAGACTTTAATCCCTCCTCCCAGACCTGGCTGGCCCCGCCTGTGTCCTGGACCCCAGATATCTAACCTCTTCAGAGGACTGGCCTTCACACCAAGCCCTCTCTCTCCTGCTTTTGCAGCATCCCTCTTTGCTTACAGCTTCTTTCCCACCAGCAAGGACCCTCCTAAGTCTCCTCCATGTTAAAATAAATGTTCTTGACCTTTCTTGCTGCTGCTGCTGCTAAGTCACTTCAGTCATGTCCGACTCTGTGCAACCCCATAGACGGCAGCCCACTAGGCTCCCCTGTGTCTGAGATTCTCCAGGCAAGAACACTGGAGTGGGTTGCTATTCCTTCTCCAAAGCATGAAAGTGAAAAGTGAAAGTGTAAGTCATTCAGTCGTGTCCAACTCTTAGCTACCCCCAACTCTTAGCGACCCCATGGACTGCAGCCTACCAGGCTTCTCTATCCATGGGATTTTCCAAGCAAGAGTACTGGAGTGGGGTGCCATTGCCTTCTCCCTTGACCTTTCTTAGTCACTTCCATTTACTCACCTCACATTCATTTCCCAATTCCTTCCATTTTACTCCATCCTCAAAATCCTACCAAAACTGCCCTATCAAGCTGTCAATGATCTCTTCTTATCGATTCAATAAATGTGTTTTTATCCTACTCTTACTTGATCTTTTGGGTCTATGCGATAATTTGGATTTGTCTTTCTTTCCTAAAATTCCTCCTTTCTGCGTCTTCTCTGACACTACACTGTCCTGATTTTCTTCATTCAGCATTCAGTGCTCTTTCTCACTCTCCAACCAAGCTGTGTTAATTGCTGTCATGTCCAATTCTTTGCGACCCCATGGACTGTAGCCCACCAAGCTCCTCCGTCCATGGAATTTTCTAGGCAAGAATACTGGAGTGGGTTGCCATCTCTTCTCCCGACCCAAGGATTAAACCCAGGTATCCTGCATTTCAGGCAGCTTCTTTACCATCTGAGCCACCAGGGAAGCCCCTCCAACCAAGGTGTTCTGCCTATCCCTTTCAGGCAGGTATCAAGGCTCCACTCTTAGCTTTCTTCTCTTATATTAAATATGTTCCCTTGATGATTTAATCTATACCTGCATAGACTCACTTACCATTTTTAGGCTAACTTCCAGAACTATAACTCAGCTTTCTCCACCGAAACTTAGACCCATATACACAACTACTCACTAGGTATTTTCACTGAGACATGCAACAGAGTTCTAAAATTCATATGGTCAAAATATAACTCATTAGGTATGAGTTGTCTGCTGCAAACTCGTCTGCCCTCTCCTGATTCTCTGTAAATTTCTCTGGCTTAGTAAGTGGCACCCTCAAACTTTCCCATTTTCTCAAGCCAGAAACATATGTGTGCATGGACAAATTAAAATATAGATATACATACACACACACATAACTAATTTTTTTCAGATATATATATATATACAAATTTTTCCAACTTCATTTCACTTAAACATAAAATCCATGTAATTCTTTCTTCTCCATAAACCTTGATTCTGTGTTTCTCTCAGAGCCCACTGCTGCTTGCCTAACACACACCAGCATCATGCTGGGGTTAGTGCTGGTGGGAAGGAAGCCGTAAACAGAAGTGGGATGCAGCAAAAGCAGGAGGGAGGGGGCCCGAGTTTGAGGCAAGTTCTCTGGGGAGGCCAGACAGCTGGGATTCAGGGCACAGGTGGAACCAGTCAGGCTTGGGAGGAGGAATAACTCAGCAATAACGAAGATCTAAAAGCTCACTCTCTCTGAATGAGAGGAGAGGTCTTGTGTTGAGAATGACAAATCAGGAGATGAGGTAGGAGGTGTGAGGAGAGGCAGGACGCTTGAAATTGCCAATTTGAGACTGGGAGAGAGGGCACCTAAGGAAAATCTCTTCTAGATTATTGTTGCAGCTCCTGGCTTGTCTCTCTGCCTCCCGTGTGGTCCTTCTCACATACTGCACGCTGCGGCCAGACTGTTTAAAACACAAATCTCCTTTATAAATACTTCAATCCCTTTCCGCAATCCTCAGGAATTTAAAACCCGAGCAGAACATGAAGACCATCACAATCTTGGGACTTCCCTGCCAGTCCATCAAGTAGGATTTCATGCTCACACCGCAGGGGGCACAGGTTCGATCCCTGGTCAAGGAACTAAGATGCCATATGGCACAGAAGAACAAAAGAAAGAAAGCAAAACAGTCTTGCCCTTGCTCAGCCCCACACTTCATCTCCTGTCACTGCCCGCTCCTTCACCCACCATGCCAATCCACGGAATTCCTTGAAATGCCCACATGTGTCATGTTCTCTTTCCTTTCAAGCCTTAGCACATGCAATCCCTCTGTTCACAATGCCTGTATCTCCCTTCTCAGCATGCCCTCTTCCTCTGTGCAGTTCCTCCTCCTGCTTCCCCAGTCTTTTTGTCTTTGAAGCTTATCGCCTGCAGAAACCTTTTCCTCTACACTCCCTGATTTAGGTTAGTGTGGCCCTGCAGTGGTCCCTCACTATCCTGCTGCTGAGCTCTTTACTGGCATACAAATGGCACCATGATTTTCTCTTATTTTTTTATCCAACTAGCAGCAGGGCAAGACCAGAGTCAATGCTATATAAACAGTTTTAAATGAATGAAAAATTAAGTCACCCCTTAGCAGGTATTTGTTGTACAAGTGTTTATACCTTCTACATGATTAATTTCCCCAAAAATATGAATGAGAAGGATCCGTTTGTGTGCTCTGTAGATGAGCAAGTTTATTCATGTTAAAACAGAGAATTGAAACATATGATAATCTCGCAGCAGGTGGTAGAGACGGAGTATATATGAAACTTGGATGTGGTTTAAGACTGTTGAACTCAGGCAGGTCAGAAGCTGTATTTCTCTTGTCTGCCATCAGTAATAAGGCCTATCAACCAGTGAATTGATGACAGAAATGTCAGCAGTCACAATAGCCAACGTGTAGTTCATGTTACCCAGTTTATAGACTCTAGCTACTAAATATACAACAGTCAGTAAAACAGAGCAGTACAATAATCTTCCACACAAATGCACAACCATCATCTTTTCCAAGTGGCTGAAGATTAAGAAAATACAGGGACAGCCTATTAGTTAAATGTTGCACTTACTAAAAATTTAAACTCTTTTAAGTTTTTTTCTCCATTTTAATATACAAACTAAACAAAGTTATTCAACTCAATTCCTAAGCCAGACACAATTTTAGTAGTTTCTGCTTTAAGTAAAATGTCTAATAGCTTTTCTTTCATCTCTCTCTCCTTCTGGTAACAGACCTTTCTTATCTACAACTCCATGTAGAGTCTTTAGGTCTGTTCAGGGATTAGCCTGGCAACCTATGTCAGTAATAAAATGTCACATATTAAAAAATTTTTTTTTATTATAGAAGTGGTATTACAACCTGGGCAAAAAAAGAAAAAAATGACACCTTCCCCACCCCATGCTGCACAGGTATCAAATAACTACCTGGTTTCTGTCTTTACAAATTAAGGTTCTATTTTTTACTACAACACCCTACTTGTCCACCTCAACTTGTTGAGACAGAATAAGCTGTTATTTACTGTTATGTAGAGTTGCCAGACAGAATACAGGATGCAAGTTTAATTTGAATTTCAGTTACACAGTGAATAATTTGAAGTGTACTGCCCCATGCATTATTTGTAATGTACTAAAAATCATTCTTTAATCAATGAAATTCAAATTTAACTGGGCAGCCTCTAATTTTATTTGCTAAATCTAGTAACCCCAGCTGTGAGGGCTGAAGCCAGGAAGAGATCATCTCAAAAGTCACTTCTATTTCCTAGCCAGCCACATCCCTCCCCACTCCCCACCCTGAAACTTACCACCAATTCATCTTCTTACCTGAAAAGCCTCACCATAAAAGTTATCTACTCAGAGGTGAGGCAGGAATGCTATTCAGGTCTAAGACCAGGCTCAATCTCCTCATTTTCCATTGAGGAAACAGAGGTTCAGAGTTGAACAGGGACACACAATAATGTGATAGTGAGGTTGGATAGCGTCCTCGTTTTGTTCTTGTTAGTTACAAGCTTTCTGTTCTAAAGGTCTTACTTTACAAAAAAAAAAAAAAAAAAAGGTCATTTTCTTCAGAATGCCACTAACAAAAGTAGCTAATCTTGGTTAGGTGGGAGGTGGTTATGGGTCTTCTCTGAGAAAATCGAAACGTCACATAAATATCCATTTAATTGAATTGCACACAATATAATGCTCAGCAAACCAGAGGCTAAACCAGGAATAAAGATATGGGTATAGAGGTGTAGTAAGAGAACTTGGAAAAGAATTAGCACTAGAGGTGTCTACACATCCAAGGAAGCAGAGAAGTCCCTGGAGACTCTGATGGTTTCTCTTCAGTATTGTACAAGAGCCTTTATAAACCAGTGATGGGCTTGTGTGGCACAGCTATTTATCAGTGTAAAGGCACATCAGAAAACAATCAACATAAAATGATACGTTTACATCTGAACATATTCAAATTTTTTATGCTTAAAGATAGCTACCTTTGTGGGTCCAAGTCTGGTCTCCCCATGAACTTTCACTGTACTACCCCGCAGGTGAAACATCCATCTATACAACATCTGTCTTCCTAAGGTGTACCATAATTTTCATACTGTAAAATCTCAGACATATGATGCTCAAGATCATATCCTCTTGCCTCCAGGCTCCTGAAGGATACAGCCATCAAAGAAATTAATGGAAATGCCCCTTTGAGCAGAGAAAGGCCTCATCATACATGAAGCTCAGAACCTGCCTGCTCTCTGTCTCGAAAGCAAGCTAAAGAAATTTAGCATGTACTTTGGAACAAGAAGGTATAACAAGTTTATACTGTGTGACTGGAGTGACGTGAAGTAGTCAGGTACATGGGAAAGGCAGTGATCAGAGGGACCCTGCAACTATGTAAACCACACAGAAAAACTGCCTTGGAACAAACTAGCCAAGCAAAAAGAGCATGTCTACTAAAAAACATAATTCATAAAAATTAAAAAAGACAGAAATGGATCCAATGCAAAAGCCATACAGACATCTAGGACTGAGACCCAGATGCTGTCTGCAAAGACAGATATATGCAGGGTATCGCAGCAAGCTCTGGCCAGTGTCTGGGGGTCAGCTGAGCACTTCTCTTCCCAATGCCTCAGATTGGTAGCTTGAAAGTGGCCATGGTAGGAATATTTATACATGGAAATTGACAAATGCTACTAATTGGTGTTTGTTTGTTTGCTTTCCTCAGAGCTAGTTTACATGCACAGCACTGCCCAGTATCTAAAACACAGGAGAAAAAACCTGACAGGGACAGCATAGGAGCAATAGGCCCAGGATGCCTTCAGAGAAGCGGCCTGAGGCCAGAGGATGTGTTCATTGAGGCATAAAAGACAGACCTAGAAATAGACTTGGAAGGAAGAGTCTGGTATAATTTCCCCAGATTTAAAAGTCCTACCCATCCAAATCCAATTCAGAATGGAAATTTAAGAAGTTTATCTCAAATTATGTTGAGGAGGAGAAAAGAGACCATGTACATTTTAAATAATAGTTAGAAACCAATGCTCTGTAAACATGTACATTTTTATTTTGTTTGCATCCTGGATTTTCTTTTTAAAAAATTCAAATCCTGAATTAGCTGTTCTAATGAGTATAGTTTCTAAATCTTAGTCCCAGATGATGCTGTGAGTTTCAGGGCAGGGTGGGAGAGTGATACCAAAAAGGCAAGGATATAAAGTTAAACTTCACCCACTTCCAAAGAGAAACTAATAGCTATTTGATCAAGCAGAGCTATACCTGGAATTTGTACAGCTGCGTTCAGAGGGTCCAGAGGACACCCACACACCAGTAAAGGCCCCACATGTGATAACAAGGCCTCAGCCTGCATCCTCAGGGGTGGCCCCTGAATTGCTCAACAATATCAAACCCACCTGTCAATTTGCTTTTTCTGTAACTTCAAGACAAGGACAAAGCTTAAACAACCTGTGTTTGTATGGGCAAGCAGATAATTGCTTTTACTCTTAAGGAGGTAATTGCTAAGCCTATTCCAAAGAACAGAAAAGAAACACATTTCTTTATGTTCTCTGTACCAAAAGTCCTGCCAATCCTGATAAAGAATTTTTAAAACTCTGATTATGAAATTACCCAGGATGTGCAAGAGAGCCCTTTCATCTCTTTTGCTCTGAAAAGACATTATTTTACTTACTATTGCAAATACAATAGTTATTTTATAAAGAATATCTGAAACCAGAACTAAGGATATTATCAAAACTTAGCTCAAATATATGTTGTATGTCTGTGTTGGGTTTTCTACATTAAGCGCATGTGAAAACCTTTCTGATGTTTCTTTTTAAAAACTCATACTAAAGAAAATCATAATTCAAGAAAATCTTCACGTGAAAGTATATGTGTGTATGTATACAGACTTCCTTTGTGGCTCAGCTTGTAAAGAATCCACTTGCAATGCAGAAGTCCTGGGTTCAATCCCTGGGTTAGGAAGATCCCCTGGAGAAGGAAAAGGCTACCCATGTATACACACACACACACACACATATATATGTATATACAGATTTAGAGCAGAAAAATTGTCTTATCAATCAATCAATTCAAAACCTAAATGCTATAAATGAGGAAACTCCACTGGTTTGCAAATGGAAGAGCTCAAGTCCAGTCTTCTGGACTTTCTAAGATTATGATACACTGCTTCCCTGAAAAGAAATAATAACGATTGACAGAGGGGTATAAAATACTAAGGTGTGTTATATATTTAACAATTGTGGTGGAATAAGGGCAAAGCCGGTTACTATGAAGCCTGAATAATCCTGACTCCTCTCTTCAGCAACCCAAGAGAGCCTAAACTGGTGGCTTCAATTAGGGTCATCTGTAATCTCTCCTAACTTCATGCTGAATGATTTTGACTAAGCAACCACAATGGGTAATTGCAAAACAAGATGGCCTCTAATATGGCTCTACTGTTAAAACGCTCATTGCTAAGTGTGTGGTCACTTTCTCCTCCACATGAGTATTTTCCTATATGCTGGCTGACCAAGTAACTGCTATTACAGAATCTGTATTGCAATTACCTGGTATTTGTAAGAAAATGTCCTACTCTGTTTTGATGCTTCAGAAATCTTTCTATATACCCACACAGTGTTTTAACTATATTTCTACAGGGACAAATGTACTTTAAATGTTTTGCCCTTAGTATTATGTTTTCTGGAACAAAGAATGACCTTTGATACTTCAAATTTTTGTATCAATTGTTTTGACAACTAACAGCAAAGTTCTAATCCAGCATCATGTACTCTTATTTCTAGTTTACACTGACCTATGCTTGCAAACCACTTGTTATTACAAAAATTAAAAATTGAGAAGTTACTAAAGATTCAGGTTTGATTAGCAGATTCCACGGAATGCTATTCAAGTCATAGTGGATGTGGATGGTGCCCCCTCTGGAGTTATACTGTGTACAACCTGCATGGCCATGCACAATGGCATCATTTCCTTGGGGGCTCATTTCTCTATCATTATGGAGCATAAGAGGTGATCCCATGTGTTCTGCATTATTTGGCAACTACAACCTCCTTAGCCCAGTTTTGCAACTCTTCTCTTGAGTCTCAAATTTACAGTTCAGTTCAGTTCAGTCACTCAGTCATGTCTGACTCCTTGCAACCCCATGAACTGCAGCACGCCAGGCCTCCCTGTCCATCACCAACTCCTGGAGTTCAGTCAAACTCATGTTCATCGAGCCGGTGATGCCATCCAGCCATCTCATCCTCTGTCGTCCCCTTCTCCTCCTGCCCCCAATCCCTCCCAGCATCAGAGTCTTTTCCAATGAGTCAACTCTTTGCATGAGGTGGCCAAAGTATTGGAGTTTCAGCTTTAGCATCATTCCTTCCAAAGAACACCCAGGACTGATCTCCTTTAGAATGGACTGGTTGGATCTCCTAGCATTCCAAGGGACTCTCAAGAGTCTTCCCCAACACCACAGTTCAAAAGCATCAGTTCTTCGGCTCTCAGCTTTCTTCACAGTCCAACTCTCACTTCCATACATGACTACTGGAAAAACCATAGCCTTGACTAGACAGACCTTTGTTGGCAAAGTAATGTCTCTGCTTTTGAATATGCTATCTAGGTTGGTCATATACAGATACCATGCCTAATAGAACCTCAACTACTTGATTTGTGATGATAAAGAGAAACTTTCAGCTCAAAACTAGCCAAAGTAGAGGAACTATGTGGGAATATACAGGTTCAAGTGTCCTTTCATTAACCTGAGCAAGTCACATATGGACTCAACCTCATTCTCTGAGCTATAATGTGACAGTAGTGAAATCTGATTTCATGTAGTTACTGCAATGAGGTAATGACATTGCTATCATCTGTCACAATCCTGTCATCTATAGGAAAGGGTGGGGGAATTCAAAGGATATTAAAGAACCCTGAAGGAATTTCCATGATAGTCCTGAGATTAGGCCAATCATTGACTTAAGGACCACAATTCATTCATGTTAACCTAAGAGACTCAAGCACAACAGTCTGCTTAAGGCAAGAATACTGGAGTGGGTTGCCAACTCCTTCTCCAGGTGATCTTCCCGACTCAGGGATTAAACCTAGGTCTCCCGCATTGCAGGCAGATTCATTACTATCTGAGCCACCAGGGAAGCCCACTAATGGAGAAACCAATGTCAAAACTTGTGGTGATCGGAAAAAATTGTCTATATAAATTGTAGTAAGAGACATATGGATTAATAATAAACGTGTAATCAGCCTCTCCTGTAATCAAAGTACTGTAAATGTAAACATCAAGGAGAAAATATTTCTCACCTATCAGATTAACAGATTTTTCTTAATTATTTGAGAGACTTAATGGGATACTATCACACATCACTAGTAAGAACATAAATTGACACAATTTGCAGTAGGACACTGGACTTTTAAAAAGTTAATGCTCTTTGACTTAGAAATTCCATTTTTAGGAATAATCCTAAATAGATAACCCACAGATGTACACAAAACAACATGCAAGTGAATTTATATACTTAGGAGATATTGCCTCCCCTTCTTAAAAAAAAAAAAAACAAAAACCCTATACTTCCAATAAAATCGTGCTATATCCATTATATCCATCCAGTAGACTATAAGGCAAAACTCATTTGTTTTAGCACAATGTTAAATGACATGCAAAAATGACTCTGTAGAGTGTTAAGTGAAGAAGACAGGATAGACTTGCCATAAATATGGTTAGTATATGGAGTGTACTTCGTAAAAGATAACTATAATCAATAGCAGTATTGAACAGTAAAACAATGAGTGGACTATTTTTATAAGGTACAAAAATAGGCAAAAATAAACTATGGTGTTAGAGGCAAGATAATCATTACCCCTGGGGAACAGAAAAGGGATAGTCATTAGGAGGATCTTCTAGGATGCTAATGTTTTATTTTTTTTCACTTGGGTGGCAGTTATACTGGTGGGTTCACTTTGTGATAACTCATTGAACACACCTACAGTTGACTGACTTTTCTGTAACATATACCATACTTGAATAAAAAATGATGATGAAAGTGAAAGAGGAGAGTGAAAAAGTTGGCTTAAAGCTCAACATTCAGAAAACAAAGATCATGGCATCTGGTCCCATCATTTCATGGCAAATAGATGGGGAAACAGTGGAAACAGTGTCAGACTTTATTTATTGGGGCTCCAAAATCACTGCAGATGGTGACTGCAGCCATGAAATAAAAATGCTTACTCCTTGGAAGAAAAGTTATGACCAACCTAGATAGCATATTCAAAAGCAGAGACATTACTTTGCCAACAAAGGTCCATCTAGTCAAGGCTATGGTTTTTCCAGTGGTCATGCATGTATGGATGTGAGAGTTGGACTGTGAAGAAAGCTGAGCACTGAATAAATTGATGCTTTTGAACTGTGGTGTTGGAGAAGACTCTTGAGAGTCCCTTGGACTTCAAGGAGATCCAACTAGTCCATTCTGAAGGAGATCAGCTCTGGGATTTCTTTGGAAGGAATGATGCTAAAGCTGAAACTCCAATACTTTGGCCACCTCATGCGGAGAGTTGACTCATTGGAAAAGACTGATGCTGGGAGGGATTGGGGGCAGGAGGAGAAGGGGATGACCGAGGGTGAGATGGCTGGATGGCATCACCGACTCGATGGACGTGAGTTTGAGTGAACTCCGGGAGATGGTGATGAACAGGGAGGCCTGGCATGCTGCGGTTCATGGGGTCGCAAAGAGTCGGACACGACTGAGCGACTGAACTGAACTGAAACTATAAAGAAAAGCAAGGTAATGTTTGTCATAAAATCTATAATATTGCTGAGGAAATGGATGTAGTCCTTAGGGGTACATAGGTTCCTTAAAATGTAGGAAATAGAACATTCTGTGAAAGGTGCTTGGCTGATCTTTTAAAAATTTTCACTTTTTAATATATACAACAGAACTTTAACTCCTACGTATGTACATTTTACATTAAAAAAGTTTTAAAGTATTTTTCTTTAAAAAAGAAAAGATATAGAAAATGTTATGAAGTGTATTTACTATGCGTTTCCTACCTGTGCACTTATATGTATGTGAAAAAGGCAAAGAAGCTCAATCTATTTATTATCTATTCATGGTAAGGAGAGTGCAAAGAAATATACTGAAATGGTCTTAGTATTTCTCTTAAGACGACAGATTATTTTGCACACATATTTTTGTATTTTCCAAAGTATTTTTTAACTATCACATTACTTTTAGAATCTGAAGGGAGGAGATACAAACTTTTTTTTACAGTTGGAAGAAAATGACAGCAGCCACGCAGTTATCAAGGGCAGGGCGTGTGGGCGGGGCCACGTGCAGGGGCGGGGCTACGGGCAGAGGGGCGTGGCCACGCGGAATGTGACGTTTCAAACCTGGGCTTCCGCGAGCACACTGACCAACGTGGCCTCAAATCCGGACGTTTGGACTCGGGTGTGGCCAAATGCGGCAGCTGGGAGGTGTCCAGAGCTTCCTCCCGCCCGTGCGGGGTTGAACTGCCTAGGTAAGAGAAGATTTAACTGCGCAGTTAAAAATTTTCAGCTTCCCAGGCTGGCCTGAGAGGAAGGGGGCCTTCAGGAGGAAGCTTGAGGAAGTTGGGGAAAATAGGAGCTCCTTTCATCCTTCTCACCCTAGGAATGAGGACCGTTTTCTACTGATAACCGTAATAAGTAGCCAAGAAATCATTTCCTGCAGGCAGTTAAAGGCAAGGAATTCCACACTGGGTCCCTGTACTCTACGCAGCAGACCTTACAGACCAAGATCTTACTTGGTTTATGAATAACAGACTTAATTTTTATTTTGTTTTGTCTTAACCTGTATTCCTTAATAAAGTGTATGATATGAGGTTATTTATCTCTTGTCAAGTGAAAGAAGATCATTATTTCAGAGTTCAGATTATATTATAGGCTGTTGTCTCCCTAACTCATGATATTACTGAGGAAATAAAGGCGCCCAATATCACTGAGTATGGTTTTAGGTAGAGAGACAATCTGAGCTCTCTCATTCTCTAAGACACAGACCATGTCTTCATCTAGGTACTCTAACATCATCAGTTCAGTTCAGTTCAGTTTAGTCGCTCAGTCATGTCTGACTCTGCAACCCCATGAATCGCAGCACGCCAGACCTCCCTGTCCATCACCAACTCCCGAGTTCACTCAGACTCACATCCATGGAGTCAGTGATGCCATCCAGCCGTCTCATCCTCTGTCGTCCCCTTCTCCTCTTGCCCACAATCCCTCCCAGCATCAGAGTCTTTTCCAATGAGTCAGGTCTTGGCATGAGGTGGCCAAAGTACTGGAGTTTCAGCTTTAGCATCCTTCCAAAGAAATCCCAGGGCTGATCTTCAGAATGGACCGGTTGGATCTCCTTGCATTCCAAGGGACTCTCAAGAGTCTTCTCCAACACCACAGTTCAAAAGCATCAATTCTTCGGCTCTCAGCTTTCTTCACAGTCCAACTGTCAC
The DNA here is from genome assembly GCF_016772045.2 of Ovis aries. Lineage (NCBI taxonomy): Eukaryota > Metazoa > Chordata > Mammalia > Artiodactyla > Bovidae > Ovis > Ovis aries. Next base: position 215,018,783 of record NC_056054.1, read on the forward strand.
ATCCATACATGATCACTGGAAAAACCATAGCCTTGACTAGATGGACCTTTGTTGGCAAAGTAATGTCTCTGCTTTTGAATATGCTATCTAGGTTGGTCATAACTTTTCTTCCAAGGAGTAAGCATCTTTTAATTTCATGGCTGCAGTCACCATCTGCAGTGATTTTGGAGCCCCCCTAAATAAAGTCTGACACTGTTTCCACTGTTTCCCCGTCTATTTGCCATGAAGTGATGGGACCAGATGCCATGATCTTTGTTTTCTGAATGTTGAGCTTTAAGCCAAGTTTTTCACCCTCCCTCTTTCGCTTTCATCAAGAGGCTTTTTAGCTCCTTTTCACTTTCTGCCATAAGGGTGGTGTCTGCATATCTGAGGTTACTGATATTTCTCCAGGCAGTCTTGATTCCAGCTTGTGCTTCTTCCAGTGTTTCTCATGATGTACTCTGCATGTAAGTTAAATAAGCAGGGTGACAATATCCAGCCTTGACGTACTCCTTTTCCTATTTGGAACCAGTCTGTTGTTCCATGTCCAGTTCTAACTGTTGCTTCCTGACCTGCATATAGGTTTCCTACCTGGCATGAAATGTGTTCTCTGGGTGTAGGTGGTGTATGAGTGAGGGAATGAATGGTTGAATGAGTGAATATCTTAAGAATCTGCCATTCAAAGGGGATTCAGCATGAGCATTGAAAAACAGTGTCAACCTTGTTTAAAGTTTGCTTTTCACAATACTTGTCTATAAAATATAAGTATCAATAAGGATCTCTTTTTGGAACACCAACAAAATATTTGCCATGTTTAATAAGCCACTAAGAAAAGAAAGAAAGAAAGTGAAGTCACTCAGTCGTGTCGACTCTTTGCGACCCCATGGACTGTAGCCTACCAGGCTCCTCTTGTCCATGGGATTTTCCAGGCAATAGTCCTGGAGTGGATTGCCATTTCCTTCTCCAGGGGATCTTCCCAACCCAGGGATCGAACCCGGGTCTCCCACATTGTAGACAGACGCTTTACTGTCTGAGCCACCAGGGGAAATAAGCCACTAGTTTTAAATAAATGCATAAAAACTTATTTGTTATGATAACTACTTTTTAATCCCCTATGATTAAATTTAATGTGCTAATAATGTTATTATACACACAAAGGGGCTTTGGATCTTTTCAGATTTCACCAGTAAGAACTTGGGTCCTATAGAGAGGCTATCATTTAAATATTATTGCAGATTGGATGGACTGTTTTCCTCCAAATGGAAAAATAAATTGGGACTCAATAATAATATTTTACAGGTTTTTTTCCCCTTCATACACAACAAAAGCTCGAGAATTGTTTTGTAAAGGGAACTGTAAAGGTAGAAGAGAAAAAAAAATGCTCTGGAAGTAAGAGAGAGGCCAGAATCCTTCTAATCACCTAACTGCATACAGCATATAGTTTTTCTTCATTGTCCTGATTTGAGTAAGGAATGAAATATTGATTCTGATATGGAAGACAGGGATATGACTGGAGGCAAGACTGTGTTTTGTAGTATTTCAAAGAGGTTTTTAATTTTTCAGCCTCTTTTTCAACTGGCTGTACCAGTTCAGCACCTAAACTGGTAAGTTGTCATGGTGTGTAGCACAAGTGCATAATCAAGATAGAACTGAGATTTTTCTTTGTTCCCAAAGTGGACTTTTCAGTGAAGTACATTTTCAACCTTGTTCAATCTGTTACTCATCAGTGTTATTATAACCAAATAGCTAAAACTTCCAATCTGGTCATTTGCAAAGATATTTCCAAAGAGAAATAATTTTAAAGGCCATTCAGGAAAAATACCCTCTTCTTTTTCTTTGCCACAGTTTGAAATGGAAAATAACTACTTGTTACAGTATCTGCCCTAAATTCATAAAGTTGTTCATCTTTTGAGTAGTGAAACCAGTATGTTGGAAATTAATTACAACCTAAAGGAAAACAACAAATGAACATAAATAATAATTGTTATATACAGGACCTTAAAAAGGTCTCCAGGCATAAATCCATAGTTTCTTCCTAACAGCAGGACAGTTTTTTCTTTTTTTTTTTTTTTTTTTTTTTAGTTTTTTCTAATTAAGAAACACAATGACTAGAACCTCAAATCTCCACATAGAATTTGACTGCAGTTTCTTTTTCTTTGTTTTATGTGATGTATCAGTTGAAAATAGATGAATAGGTAGCCAAACCATGGAGGGTTATGGAAACAAAAGCTATACAAACCCCAAATGCTCAAGGGCTTTTAAATCCCTTTACATCAGGGAGCCCAGATTATTATCTCTCAACTAGTATAAAATATATTGAGTCATCTTCCTGGAAAGTGTCAGTCAAATTGTAACATTTTGCTCCTATGAAGAGCCTTGCTGAGTTTTTTTCAGGGATGTTAATAAAATAAAATACTATAGCAGTCTAGTTTAAAGATCACTGAAGTAGAGACTATAACTTATCACAGCTCTGGCTAGATTTCAAAATATACAAGGTGAAGAAGCATAAGTGAGGGGTCCAATAGAAAGACCATTTTCCTGTATAATTTTTTTAAAATCAGTGAGCAATAATAATAAAAATGATGAGAGCAATAGTATAACAGCATTTTTCAAGCACTTAGTGTTTACCAGGAAACCTTCTATTACTCTCTACAACAACCATGAGCTAGATATTATCATTAACCTTATTTTGTAAATTAGGAAACTGAGAGCACAATGGCCATTACTGATATCAAAATCATTCCAAATACTCCATGGGATGGGAAAAATAACTATGATGGCAAAGATTCAGCTTTACCTCTACATTTTAGAAAACCTGGAGGGGTAAGTTCATTTACATACTGTAAGAATTGATATAGATCGATATATACCTAAATATGTCTATTATGAAATTTTGAGGATTCATATATTTGAATCACTAATATTTCATAAATTTTAGGCAACTTTGAAAGGTAACTGATTTTATGCAGGATAAGCATGAGACTGTATCCTTTAATGTTAATGAATAGAAATTGAAGCTGAAGTCACACTGCAATCTAGAACTGCATGACAGGTGGAGAATTGATATGGTGTTGAGTAGATAATTTAAAGGGGAATATTTCAGACTAGTATTATCACTGAATAGAAATAAAAATTACCAGTAGAAACCAGAAGTTCTTGATTTCAATTTCTTTTTGTAGATGAATTAGTCATTCTGTTTAATTAAATAATATTTATTAAACTATAATAAATTATATGAGTAAATCATTAATAAATTAGTTATTATTAATAAATAAGAGTAATATAAATAATACAATTTATTAATTTAAGATTTACTTAAGTTGTACGTGTGCTTTTCAAGAGCAGGCATTAGTACATGGAGTCAAAGTTAAGACAGATTAAATTCCCTTTAACAGAGAAAGGGGACTTGTCTATAACTCTGTTTGAGCTGTTTTTTTAAAATGTAATTGAAAATATTGGTCTTGCTTTTCTTCAGGCACCTTTAGCTGTTACTTATTAGAATGATAGTTGCACATATTAGTTTAAAAGTTATTGGCACTCAACCTGAGCCTGTGTTTCTCTGCTAGAATAACTTTCCTTAGGAAATTCCAATTCTGGGTGTTCATCTGATTTCACATGCATGAATGCTTCAGTGCTCTCCTACCAGTTATCACTTAAATTCCTATTAGCCAGCATAACTCAAGCAGAAGAATTCAATGCTGTCTCTAAAGATCACCTAAGTTATAGTTTGAGAAGACATTGTATTGTCACCATCCTCTTCCAAAAACGCTGTGCATTTAACTTGTTAGAAATCAGCTCAAGTTTGTTAAGTTTGAACGAAGGTTTAAGGAGCAAAACTATGACTACCACTTCACACCTCTGTTCAATAGACATTTGGAAACCTAGGTTTAAGTTGTAGGAAAAAAAGAATGCAATACTACCATGGCCTCCACAATCAGCCCTCAGCATACATTCCCAAATGTAACATGTCTTTTCTACTTTAGGGAGGTGTATGTTTTGAGTGTCTATGTGATTCCTCCTCAGATGATGAGGATAATGTAGGCCTAGATGGCATTTCAATCTCCTTAAGTATTGGGGACAAAGCTTAATTAAAGACTCTCAAAAGTTCAGATCTCAGTTAATCCCCCCATATTTTATATTCACGAATATAGTTCACAGTGAAGAGAAAACATCATGTTAGACAGGAGAGCCATTACCAGACTGAGGGGCAAGACTTGAGATACATTACAAATCACAGCATCTATTCATTTAAACATTACAACCTGACTATGTACAGTTTCCCTTCAAATGTCGCCCATGCTTTCTTTCCTCAATTCCATGAATACAGAAAAGGAAGTATGATCTACAATTCACAGAAGCTCTATCTTCTCACACAGTTGCCATTTCTTCCCATTTTTCTCCCAGAGATTCTGCCTTTCACGGGCTTGCATGTTACTCTGCCTGTGTCACAGAATTTGTTCAACCAGTACCCACACGAAACTGGTCATTTGGTTTTGGTCTTATCTTCCAATAGTAGGTGACTACCAATGTTTTCCACTTATCACTCCATCTCCCTACTTGTCAGTATTTTTCATTCTTCCAAATCTTTCATATCTACAATATACTCTAAAGAATAATGAGATGGAGCTGGGTTATGGGCAGGGAGGAAAATGTAGTTTTAAAGTGTTCCTCAGGAGCCTGCCTCATTTCTTCTTCCTGGCTTGAAAATGCCTCTTCACTTTGGAACATGCATATCAGGAGATGTTGCCCTATGCTGGTATAGATGTTTTAAAGTGAAGGCTGAGGAAAGTTGATTCCATGAATTTTTGTAGCAGAATTCTGGAGTGAGCTCTTGAGGCCTCTTTTCTTTTAAAGTTAGAATGTGAGAATGCAGAGAGGGACTATTTGTACATACCAATCAGAGATAACTCAGTAATGATTTAAAATAGCCTCTTTGAGTAAATATTTAATAAAATTGAAGCTCTGGTTTTTTTTTATGCCTATTTCTCCAACTCAAGTAGTTACCCTTAAGAGGACAGAGGAAGAAACTCATCTTCATAGCAATCAAAATTGGCAGGGACCTTGTATCAGTTCCATTCTGGTCCTCCCTGGCCTCTATTGATACAGCCTTCTTTCCACTTTTTTCTTAGGATTGAGTGTGACTGAAGTATGATTGATCCTGAGGTCACTAATCTAATCATCAGGTCATTATCTTTACTAAGTAATATATCTACAGCTGCAGGGAGATTAAGTCATAAAAAGAATCAAGCCTGGAGGGATTTTTTTCCCCTTAACACAACTAAACTTTAAAAAGTTTTGATAATGAGAGCAAGCAACTTTTTCATGCCCAGTGCCATTTGTTCAGGCTCCTCAGTGCCTTCAGAAACACAGGCGGAGAATTTCTTCTCTCTCTTCACTCTACGCACCATACACACAGACCAATAATTTACAAACCACTCACATGAACTGCATTTCATTTGTGTGATTTTGTCCTCCTGGAGAGTTCTATAGAAAAACATCTTCTGATTTACCATCAGATTATTTCCATGACTTATAACTTATATTTTCAAACAATGCAGAGATTGTAGGTGGGGGAGAAGAGAGCATGTGTTTAGGAAAGTCTTACCTCTATTGCCTTGAACATATTAGAGATATTTTAAATTCCTAGCTAACTCTTATATCTCGATCACCTACAGGTGTGTTTCTATTGTCTATTTTTTCTTGTGATTTTTGATTTTTTTCTTGGTATTTGGGGGGCATACTTGGTAATTTTGTATTCAATGTTGAATATTTTGTATAGGAGGCTGTAGAAGATTCACATGATGTATCATCCTCTATAATGGATTCCTCCCTGCCTTCACTAAGCAGACAACACAGTTATTCATCTTAATTTAATCAGGAACTGCTATATGTTGAGGCTGGGCTGCAGGCCTGAAAATAGTTTATACCTAGGTCACTGTGGTTCCCAAGAGTTTCCAGCTGTATATCTGATGTTTCTTTAAGGCCATTTCTCCTGCAGGTCTCACAAGACTGTCAAAACTTTGCATTGCTTTTGAGAGGCCTTCTACTTAGGTCTTTAGCATCTTGCCCCTCCCCTTCCCATACCAAATTGGCAAATGTCCCCCAGATAAAAATGGCTGTAAAAGTCAGCTCATTTTGATGAAGTTGTACCGCATCTATTTTCCATTGCCTCCCATCTCTCCAGTACACTCAAACTGATGATTTGGTATTTAACCCTGCTTTTTCACTTGGTCTCAACAGAAATTCTGTCTGCTACCAACAAGTCCATGCCACCCATAATGCAGAAGTTATTATGTAACGGAATAATTTGAATGATATATTTTGTCTAGGTTCAAATTGTCAAAATAGTGATTTTAAAGTATCACTTTTTTTTAAGTTTGATATACATCAGAACTTTCCTCAAAGAAGGTTTTTTATTTCATGGTTCTCTTTTTCTGGGATCGACTAGGAAAATATTAGTCGATGATTAATATACAGTCAGTTTTCAAATATCACACAACTCTGTAAACCTGTCAGTTCAGTTAAGTTCAGTCGCTCAGTTGTGTCTGACTCTTTGTGACCCCATGAACCGCAGCACACCAGGCCTCCCTGTCCATCACCAACTCCTGGAGTCCACCCAAACCCATGTCCATTGAGTCGGTGATGCCATCCAACCATCTTATCCTCTTTCGTCCCCTTCTCCTCCTGCCCTCAATCTTTCCCAGCATCAGAGTCTTTTCCAATGAGTCAGCTCTTTGCATCAGGCGGCCAAAGTATTGGAGTTTCAGCTTCAACATCAGTCCTTCCAATGAACACCCAGGACCGATCTTTAGGATGGACTGGTTGGATCTCCTTGCAGTCCAAGCGACTCTCAAGAGTCTTCTCCAACACCACAGTTCAAAAGCATCAATTCTTCTGCACTCAGCTTTCTTTATAGTCCAACTCTCACATCCATACATGACCACTGGAAAAACCATAGCCTTGACCAGATGGACCTTTATTGATAAAGTAATGTCTCTGTTTTTTAATATGCTATCTAGGTTGGTCATAACCTTCCTTCCAAGGAGTGTCTTTTAATTTCATGGCTGCAATCACCATCTGCAGTGATTTTGGAGCCCAGAAAAATAAAGTCAGCTACTGTTTCCCCATCCATGAAGTGATGGGACCTGAGGCCATGATCTTCGTTTTCTGAATGTTGAGCTTTAAGCCAACTTTTTCACTCACCTCTATTACTTTCATCAAGAGGCTCTTTAGTTCTTCTTCACTTTCTGCCATAAGGGTTGTGTCATCTGCATATCTGAGGTTATTGATATTTCACCCAGCAATCTTGATTCTAGCTTGTGCTTCCCTCCAGCCCAGCGTTTCTCATGATGTGCTCTGTATATAAGTTAAATAAGTAGGGTGACAATATACAGCCTTGATGTACTCCTATTCCTATTTGGAACCAGTCTGTTGTTCCATGTCCAGTTCTAACTGTAAACCTGTAAATCCTCATTAAATGTAGTTGAAACATGATTGGACAGATTAAAAATGTATCTCTAAATTATTTGATATCTTCTCTATATTAACTCCAAAATTAATTTCTCATAGACAAATGCATTTCTGCAAAATAAGTATCGTAATTTATACTATAAAAAGATTCAGAAGAAACCTTCAAGTAATAATACCAAAAACTATACAAGTAAGAAATTACATTCTTCTTTTTCTTTACTTATTTTTGATCGGTGAAGAAGGGACAGTCTAAGTAGATGAGAAGAGAGGCCCAGGGGGCTCTCTTTGCTCATTTACCCTCTTTATATATCCCAGAGGAGGGTAGAGGGAAGCTGCCTATGCCTGGAAATGAGGCTAAGTGCTTCAAACCCGGGGACAGATGTAAGAGACGATATGTGCCTGGGCAACTTGAGCCAGAGGCAGAGGGGTTCTGAGGAGAATACATGATGCTTGTTGCTTTGTATGGGGAAGCACCGACAGTGAGTAGATCACAGGTTTGTAAACTGAGCATACTGGCTTCGAGAAGGGGAACAATGAAGTTGAATTAAATGAGTCATTTGTGCAAAAATAGCTTAAACAAATATATACAAGATCTAAGTAGTTCCATCGGAAAGTACTTCATACTTGTTTAGCCGTTTAGTCATGTTCTACTCTTTTGTGGCCCCATGAACTGCAGCCCTCCAGGCTCCTCTGTCCATGGGATTTCCCAGGCAAGAATACTGGAATAGGTTGCCATTTCCTTCTCCAGAGGATCTTCCTGGCCCAGGGATCAAACCCACATCTCTTGCTTGCAGGCAGATTCTTTACCACTGAGCCACAAGGGAAGCCACTTCATACTTATCTTTAGTAAAGTATAAAGCTAGAACTCTTGCAAAAAATCAGATAAGCTCTACTAGTTGGCTCAAATATATTTATGATGTAAAATGGATTGGCATGCATAGGAAGGCAGATAAACAGTTCATTTTCTAACCTCCCTCTCTCTCTTCTATGCCAGGTTCTATGGAAAGTACATATAACATTGTACCATTAATCCTTAGGCCAATCATATAGAAAATCTAATGCAGTAGTTTATCAAGTGTTAAAAATAACCTTTTAATGGGGAGGGAGGTGGGAGGGGGGTTCATGTTTGGGAACGCATGTAAGAATTAAAGATTTTTAAATTAAAAAAAAAAGTCTAAAAAAAAAATAACCTTTTATTTTTCAGTCTCTAAAGGAAAAGGCAACTTAGGGACTACTAAGCTAAAAAGCACTGTAAATGTATTAGAAAATATTAAATTGACAATAGTCATACTTCTGCTATATAACATGTTTTGAGATTAGGAGATTTCTGTGTTCACTCTCCACCTGGTTCCACCCTACTCCAGAATACAATTGACAGAGATTTATGATGATCTTAGGTGAAAATAAATATCCAGTTCAACCTCAGGGAAAATGATTTAGGAACAGTCTCATATTCTTGCCTCAGGTTCTCCTTGTGAGGTAAGAGTGGCAGATATTAATTATTCATGCATTACCCTTGGTGCACCCATTTTATGGATCATGCACTATTTGACTGGTTATATATGATTACAATGAAAGTAGATTAGCTATCTTGCTTGTGATGGATGTTCTCTCATTTTACCAGTTGCTCTCCAGGACACAAAATCCACAGGGAATAAATATCCTGAGATTCAATTTTTATGTAAATATTAGTTGCCAACTTGTTGAAACTGAAGAAAAATGATGTGTGTATGCATCTGTAAACAAAGTTTCACAATGTAAAGCAAAGCAAAGTATCAACTATTAAACATTATTAGTATGTTTTATAAATAAATTTATAATTTGTTCGTGGTATAATATATATGTACTATGTTTAAAACTGTAATAGCTACTGTTTGTAGAGAACAGATTATGTGCCAGATGATTAATCAGTTTCTAAAAAACATTGCTTTGTTAATCCTTCAGTCACCCCTATAAGGAATGAATTGGATGAAAAAACAAGATCCATCAAAGTAAAGTAACTTATTGAAAGTTTCTTCAGCAAAAAAAGAAAGATTTAGGATTTGAGCTCAGATCTCAAGTCTAAAACACAGGCCCTGATGCGGGGAGGGATTGGGGGCAGGAGAAGGGGACGACAGAGGATGAGATGGCTGGATGGCATCACCGACTCAATGGACATGAGTCTGAGTGAACTCTGGGAGTTGATGATGGACAGGGAGGCCTGGTGTGCTGCGATTCATGGGGTCACAAAGAGTCAGACACGACTGAGTAACTGAACTGAACTGAACTGAACTGAGGAAAGAGCCCAGTATTTTCACCTAATAGGAATTCAAGAAGTGTTGGTTGACTAATGGATGTAATGAATGCCTGAAAATAATCCATCCATATAAGCCTCTCTTTCAGGAACGTACGCATATAGACCTTCAAGTGTTTCTTAAGTATCAGCGCCTAATGCAGACTGTCTTCCTGTCAGACTGCTTCATCAGTGCCAGCCCAAGTACCAGTTTTACTGCATCCACATCCAGGATAAAAATGCGCTGGCTCAATGCCAGCATGGTCACCCAACCACTTGTATCAGACTCCACTGGAGTAGACTGAACTTGGACATGCTTACAGCACCAGCAAAGTAGCATTACCAAAAGAAAATAATTTTCTAGGAAAATCTAGCATGTTTTAATATTTCAAAAAAGTAATGATCATAACACTGAAACTTGTTGAACATTTTAAAAAATTATTTAACAGTTTGGCATTGTTTCTCTTAACACTTTTAATTTGGAGTGGTATGGAGTTGGAGTGGGAGAGTCAGAAGGTGGTGCATATACTGTAACCACGTTAACCCTTTGGACATTTTATATTTCTAGTACAGCCCTCCTCTGCTTATCAAACATGAAGATTCCCAAGATCACGCCTGACCCAGTAAATCAAAATTTGTTGGACCTGCAACCTAAGAGGCCTCAGAAGATTCTGATGTATATTAATGTATGATCTCCCATTAAACCGTAAACTCCTTGAGAATGGAGGTGATCTCTGCTTCAGCATTGCATCCCAGTGCTGACACAGGTCATGACACAGGGTAGTTGCTCAGTCAATCAGGAATGATTGCTGAATGAATGGAATTCTAAAGGTAGATTTTTAGATATCATTAGTGTATCCCACTCTTTCATTGTCTACTTTATGCCACAAGTTTTTGCTTCCAGCTGAGTACACTGTATTTTTAACAAACAAGTTTTGATTATGTTTAAAGTAATGTGAGGTACACCTGAAATCAGCACAACATTGTAAATCAACTATAGTCCAGTAGGATATAAAAATTAAAAATAATGTTGCTGTGATGGAACCTAGAATCAGACCCTTTAGACCAATTGCAAGTCCTGCTGTTACCACTAAACAGAGCTGTGCCCTCTCTGGCCCTCATCTCCAAAATATAGAAATTGGAATAGATGTACCCTATGATTCCCCTCAATTGCTAAAAAAAATCATTTTTCATGTTTAAAAACATTTGTTTTAAAATAATGCAGTATCTATTATTTAAATTTAAACATTTTAGTACACTTCTACTTAATTATTGTTTCTTGAAACTATAGGATTTACTTTTTTAAAAAAACACATAAAGTCAAAAAGCACAGGCTACACATGTTTGTATCAGATACTTCAGTAGTGACCAACCCTCTGTCTGAGCATTCTAATAACACTGAATCGTGAAAGCAAAAATGACCATGTAGCCATCATCACAGCTAAGATTCATGCACACAAGAATCATCAATGGATGCCATATCAAGAGAGGCAGTTTGATGAAGAACAGAAAAACTGCAGGTTTTAAGTGTCTCCACACAGACCGCTTGTAAGTTGTAACAGTGAAATTTTTCTCTGGAGAAACTAGATGACAGCTTGACCAGGTGATTAAAATTTTCATCACTGGACTTCCCTGGCGGTCCAGTGGTTAAGGAGCCAGCCACCTGCCAGTGCAGGAGACGCAGTTTTAATCCCTAGTCTGGGAAGATCCCACATCCCACTGGAGAACTAAGCCCGTGCCATGCCCCTCAACTACTGACCCTGCACTCTGGAGCCCTCACACCACAACTGCTGAAACTCGCACATCCTACAGACCATGGTCTGCAATAAGAGAAGATCCATAATCAGAAGCTTGCGCACCACAACGAAGATTAATTCCCACTCACCACAACTAGAGAAAGCCCATGCACAGCCATGAAGACCAAGTGCAGAAATAATAAGTAGATTAATTTTAAAAACTTAAAAAATATTCGCATCACCAAAGAAAGACAAGTGCATTGTGTGCTTCCAAACATGGGACCCTGAGAAAGAAGACATATCAGTTTGTGATATAATCTTCCTGGGGATGCTTTACCCAATTCTAAATATGCAGAAGTCTCTACCGAATCAAGGCAGAGTCTACTGAATTGCTGGTTCTTACTTTTAAAAAATGCCAACACTTTGGACAACAAAGAAAGGCTAAAGGAACTGGTTCAGAGTAAGACTAAAGAGATGTGACAACTACATGCAATACATTATCCTAGACTTGATCTTATACCGGAGGAAAAAGTACTAAAAAGAATGTTATGAAGACAGTTGACAAAACTGAAATAGGGACTATAGATTAGACAACAGCATAGTATCAATGTTAACAATCCTGGATTTCATAACTATATTGTGTTACATAAGTGAAATATCCTTGATTCTAAGAACTATGCACTGAAGTAACAAAGGGTAATGAGACATGATGCATGCAACCTACTCATAAATGACTCTGAAAAAAATGAATAATATAAATTTACATACATGAATGTGTGTCTCTATAGCTGTCTACACTACATACACACACACTGGAATTATAAATGTGGGCAAGATGTTTAAAATTGGTAAATCTGGGTTAAGGGCAATTGAGAGTTCTTAATGTTATTCTTACAACTTATCTATAAATTCACAATTATTTCCAAACAAGTTAATGGGTTCATTTAAAAAATACATTTGTCACCTCTGGGTGGATGTAACTTTAAAACATGTTTGAGACATTCTAACATGTATACTATCATGTGAATTGAATCGCCAGTCTATGTCTGACGCAGGATGTAGCATGCTTGGGGCTGGTGCATGGGGATGACCCAGAAGATGTTATGGGGAGGGAGGTGGGAGGGAGGTTCATGTTTGGGAATGCATGTAAGATTTAAAGATTTTAAAATTAAAAAAAATAAAAACTAAAAAAAAAAAAAAAAAAAAACATGTTTGAGAACAGTTAATAATTTAAAGGGTAAATAAAAGGATAAGAAATCTTTGTGGTTACTGTTCATTAATTGTGTGACTTTCTGCAAACAAAGCACTAAACTGTTCAATATATGCTTCTTCATTTGGAAATTGCAACTGGGATAACCATTTACCTTGTGTATTATGGTGGAGGCAGTGGAGTGAGGTAGAAAGAACCCTGAGAGTTGCAAGATATGATTGAAAGCACTGTTTTGCTGTGTGACCATGAGCAGGTCATTTCACCTGCATAAGATTTCATTGTTTTCATCAGATGAGAATATATTGAGACGCCTCTCCATCTCCACCCTTCTACAATTCTAAGTTATATTTTAAGAAATAAAATGTGAAAGTCTAAGAAGTAAGCACTATAGCAACAGAATTAAAGAGTTGGCCAAAGTTAGGGGAAAAAAATTTTTTTTCTTTATACATCTGTATAGTCTCAGCCTCTTAAGTAAATAGAAACTTGGATTACTTTTACAGACAGACAGTGCTATGTTTGCAAAGAAAGAGAACTTTCTCTCAGGATGCCAATGAATTTGCCAGGCTGATTGCATTTATGCTTCAAGAAGAAATGTAGCCAAAGGTCTCTGAAGTACGTTGAAGCATGACTTGCCTTACCCTCATATTCCTCCCACACCAAATGAGTTATTATTATTCTTTTTACAATCAAGTTAGATTAAGGATCTTAGAGAAGTACATTTGTATTCTTATGGACCACACTTGTAAAGATAGCAAGTTGTATCTTTATGACTTTCCCCAAAAGGTCTGATTTTTCTAATGCTTTTGGTTCTGAATGAGCCACACTTCATGTCAACAAAGAACCAGGGAAATTATTTATCCCCTAACAAAGACTAAAATAAAAGAGACCAGGGTAGGCACATCATAAATATTGTTGACTTAGAGAAGAAAACAATAAAAATAGAAGGAAATGAAAAGACAGAATCAGGATGCCACAGTGTCTAGAGAAACTCTCCATAGTGAAGTCAATTTGTAAAAGCTAGCTTATATTTAGGGGCCTGTGTGGTAAGTCGCTTAAGTTGTGTCCAACTCTTTGTGACCACCTGGACTATAGCCTGCCAGGCTCCTCTGTCCATGGGGTTCTGCAGGCAAGAATACTGGAGGCAAGGGTACTGCCATACCCTCCTCCAAGGGATCTTCCCAATCCAGGGATCAAACCTGCATCTCTTGTGTCTCCTGCACTGGCAGGTGGGTTCTTTACCACTAACGCCACCTGACTTTCAACTAACTGTCTAAGCTCCTGTAATATGGTACAGCAGGAAAAAAAGAACATAACTATGAATTTGTCGATAAATGTACTGTAAGATACAATCATCTGTTTGCCCAGTCAACAAATATTTATTGTGTACTCTGTGTCAGGCTCTGAATATGAGGCAGTGAATTAGGCATACAAGGTTCATTGTCTCAGGGAGCTTATATTCTGGTGTGAAACGGTAGATTCAAAACCAATACAGTATTGTAAAGTAAAATAAAAATAAATAAATAATGAAAAAAATAAGTGACACATATACATAGACTAATATATGTGACAATATATCTGTGATAAGTGGTATGGTGAGATTTAAAAGATATATGACTGGGCTAGACTAGGCTAAGTCACTTTATCGTGTCTGACTCTTTGCAACCCTATGGACTGTAGACTGCCAGGTTCTGTCCATGGGGTTCTCCGATACGACTGGGGGAATTACTTTTAATTAATTAGAGAAGATTTCTTTAGGAACAACCTTTAAGCTATAATCTGAATAATGTGAAAAACACAATGAAGAAAACGCTCATAGACCAACTACCGCAAAGGCTCCAAGGTGGGAATGAACTTGTTAAAACAGCAGAACAAAATAAAAGCCAAGTGGCTGAAACAAAGTAGACAAAGCAGGAAATGCATGATGAATTTTCAGGTATAAGAGGTTTTTATTCTGTTCTAGGTATTGTGGGCAGCCACTTAAAGATTTAACGCAAGAATATGGTGGGATCTGATTTTCATTTAGAAGAATGACTTGGCTGCTGTGTGTGAGAGAACAGTTTCAATAATCTAGGCAAGAAATTATGGGGTTGGAAAGCATCAGCATGGGTATTGATAGAGGTGGACCTTTGAAAGACAAAGTCAGTAGGACCTCATGATGGATTGGACAATAGAATTAAGTAAAAGAAGGGAAGGAAAGAAAACTCATAAGGTTCTGTTCTGACCAATGGATGTGGGGGCTTATACTGGAAGGGGGAAGACTGGGTGATGGGTAACTGAAGATGAGATTTAAGAGACTTGTTTTGGGCTTTTAAATTTTAAGATGTATATTAGGCAGTCCAAATAGAGGTGTCACACGGTGAGGTCTACAGTTTTGAATTCCTGGGAGTATTCTGATGGCTAGAGTTGTAACCCTGAGAGTTATGATGGTATTTGAAGCAACAGGATTGGACAAGATCACCTAACCAGACAATGCAGATGGAGGAAAAAAACAGCTCCAGCTGTTGGGTGTAACAGAAGAGGAAGGGCCAACCTCAGAGATCAAGAATGAGTGGTCAGTGAAGTAATAGGAAAATAAGAATTGCAAGGTGCCATAGAAGGGGAGATGATGATGTTCCACTAATGAGAGTGTCTTCAGTTAAGAATACTGCCAATAGGTCTGGCAGATGAGGTACTTGGCAACATGAAAGTCACTGATGACCTTTGTCAGAGCAGTCTTAATGGAGTAGGAAAGAGTGGAGTCTGCAGAGATTGGATTGGGGAAGAAAATTTGTGATGAAAAAGTGGAGACAGAGAATATAAAAACTCTTTTCAGTCCTTTTGCAGTGGAGGGGAGCAGCAGTATGGGATGGCAGCAGGAAGGAGATGTGAAGGCAAGAAAGTTTGCTTGCTTTTCCTTAAAGTGTTGCTAGATCTGTGTGCGCATTAGTGGATTAAGCAAGAGAGGAAGTGATGATTGCAGAAGCAAAGTGGTTGAGAGGTTTGGAGACACAGGATTGAGACAAAAGCATTTAACCTTTGAAAGAGTGGAGGCCGCATGTGCAATGAGCTCACTTCTTCTCTTATGTGCCATTACATCCATTATCTCATCTGATTCTCACATGATTCTCCTGAATCCAATCATTCCCATTTCTGGGGGAGGAAAATAATGTTTAGAGAGGTTGGATAATTTCTCCTAGAACACACAGTTTATAAATAATATATCTAGAATTCAATCTTTTTGTGCAACTCCAAACTGAATGCTCTTTCCACGGTGTAAAGCCATGAACAATGAAGATACCTTTCTAATGCTGTCTGATGCAACATAACAAATGTTCACAGTGTACCAGGTGCAATGAAACACAGTTGCTTTGATGCCATTATTACCATTTGGTGACTCTCTGATCAGCAAATGGTTTGTCAATTTAAAGTCTGGAATCCCCCACTCATATGGAAGTGTAGTGCCCACATTATTTTTTCAGAATTTAATGACTTCTGGAATAAAACGACCATACGTATACTTGCAATTAATGATCTTATTAAAAATGTCTAGTGCCTTTCTCAACAAATCTGCTTCATATACTTGTTAGCTGTAAATTGCCAATTAATTCTTTTTCCACTTAATAGGAAGTCCACCCAATAAAACAGTGATAAAATTGAATACCTTGTTACTAAATTTTGAAAAAAATGTTTTTTAAAGTAGAGAAAGTGTAAATCCCAATCAATGGTGGTGAAATGCAGAGGAATTTATTATCCTGTGGTTCAAAAGTCATGGAATTTGACATCAACTGTCCCAAGTTTAAGTTTTAGGTCTAAATTATCTTGGTGACCCCTCAAGTTGTTTAATCACTTGCTTTCCTCATTAGTAAAATAAGGGTAATAATATTTATGCAAAAAAGTTGTTGTGAGAAACAAATGGAATAATCCAGTGAGATAAACTTGTACACTGGGAGTACTTGTTGGCTGCTATTATTATTCAGATAACACTACACAGTATGTTTTATTTTGTGTTTCTTAATAAGTATCGTGAGGCCAATTCATTCTCCCTTCCGATAATGGTGAACTATTCCTTATGATTACGTGGATAAAAGAGAAGAAAAATTGCCTGTATAGGAACACCTCTCATTCTGCCTCTTCCAAAACCAAATCTCTTCAACTGCATCAGTCCCCTGTTCCCACAGAAGCATGTTTGTTATTGCTAGCATACCACTCACCTCACCTATGCGCTCCTTTCAAAGCGCAAAAGTGTGTTGAGGACCTATTAGGTTCCAGATTCTGAAGGCACTAAACATCAGGATTAAACTCTTCTCAATGTTATGCGGCAGCCTGGATGGGAAGAGAGTTTTGGGGAGAATGGATACATGTATATATATGGCTGAGACCCTTCACTGTCCATCTGAAACTATCACAACATTGTTAATCAGCTTCCCAGGTGCACTAGTGGTTCAAAACCTGCCTGCCAATGCAAGAGACACAGGAGACGTGGGTTCAGTCCCTGGGTTGGGAAGAGTCCCTGGAGGAGAACATGGCAATCCACTCCAGTATTTTTGCCTGGAGAATCCCAGGATGGAGGAGCCTGGTGGGCTCTAGTTCATAGGATTGCAAAGACTTGGATAGGACTGAAGTGACTTAGCGTGCACTGGAATGCAAAAGTAGGAAGTCAAGAAACACCTGGAGTAACAGGCAAATTTGGCCTTGGAATACAGAATGAAGCAGGACAAAGGCTAATAGAGTTCTGCCAAGAGAATGCACTGGTCATAGCAAACACCCTCCTCCAACAACACAAGAGAAGACTCTACACATGGACGTCACCAGATGGCCAACAGCAAAATCAGATTGATTATATTCTTTGCAGCCAAAGATGGAGAAGCTCTGTATAGTCAGCAAAAACAAGACCAGGAGCTGACTGTGGCTCAGATCATGAACTCCTTATTGCCAAATTCAGACTGAAACTGAAGAAAGTGGAGAAAACCACTAGACCATTCAGGTATGACCTAAATCAAATCCCTTATGACTATACAGTGGAAGTAGAAAATAGATTTAAGGGCCTAGATCTGATTGAGTACCTGATGAACTATGGATGGAGGTTTGTGACATTGTACAGGAGACAGGAATAAAGACAATCCCCAAGAAAAGGAAATGCAAAAAAAGCAAAATGGCTGTCTGAGGAGGCCTTCCAAATAGCTGTGAAAAGAAGAGAAGTGAAAAGCAAAGGAGAAAAGGAAAGATATGCCCATTTGAATGCAGTGTTCGAAAGAATAGCAAGGAGAGATAAGAAAGCCTTCCTCGGTGATCAATGCAAAGGAATAGAGGAAAACAACAGAATGGGAAAGACTAGAGATCTCTTCAAGAAAATTAGAGATACCAAGAGAACATTTCATGCAAAGATGGCTCAATAAAGGACAGAAATGGTATGGACCTAACAGAAGCAGACGATATTAAGAAGAGGTGGCAAGAATACACAGAAGAACTGTACAAAAAAGATCTTCATGATGTACTCTGCCGGGAGAAATATCAGTAACCTCAGATATGCAGATGACACCACCGTTATGGCAGAAAGTGAAAAAGAACTAAAGAGCCTCTTGATGAAAGTGAAAGAAGAGAATGAGAAAGTTGGCTTAAAGCTCAACATTCAGAAAACTAAGATCGTGGCATCTGGTCCCATCACTTCATGGCAAATAGATGGAGAAACAGTGTCAGACGTTTTTGGAGGGGGCTCCAAAATCACTGCAGATGGTGATTGCAGCCATGAAATTAAAAGACACTTACTCCTTGGAAGGAAAGTTATGACCAACTTAGATAGCATAAACTCAATGGACATGGGTTTGGGTAGACTCCGAGAGTTGGTGATGGACAGGGAGGCCTTGTGTGCTGTGGTTCATGGGGTTGCAAAGAATCGGACATGACTGAGCAAATGAACAGAACTGAACTCCAATACAAAATAAGTTAAAAAAGGGGGGGGGGATTGTGATGAATTCTTGCACCTTCAGCACTTCACAGTCTTGTTAGACAATGTCTGCTCTATGCCAAGTTATTTACCTATACATCCCTCTCCCCATCCTACACCCTCACCCCCATGCATTCTAGAATGCCGAGAATCCTGTCTTGGTCATCCTTGGTTTCCTTTATAACACATAGCATGTGACATTTCTCTTGGTAGGTGTCCAATAAATTATTATTGGATCAAAGAAACATTCTGTAGTGTGTTTTTTTAAAAATATCAAGGTGTACTAGTGGACTAACAAGCAAGATGCTTTTTCTTATAATGTCTCTCTTACATTTAACAGCAAGTTAAAATTAGATCCTTTCTTTTTTTTTTTAAAGAAAGAAAACCATAGCAACTGTGATGTTGAATGTTTCAGAGAGCAAATTTTTAAGTATTCTCTTTTTCTGAATTGCCCATGTTTAAGCTGCTGATTTCAATCAAAATGCTAATAAATAATTTGTCATACTAACAGCCATGTAAACCACTGATTGTATCTATGAAATGATAGAGAGTCTCCCATATAAGACAGAATGCTTAATGAAATGTTCTCAGAAAAAATGAATGTGTTGAAAATCCACTGAATAAATTTTCGACAGTTACCCTCTGGAAATGATTGAACATTAACCTTTGTTTCTAGTACCTGCATTTATTATAAAACCTTCAAGAGTGTTCTGTTTCATATCAATATTTTCTGGAGTTTTTAAAGACATGGCCTCTAAGAGGAAATCAATTTTACAGTCTTCTAAATGAAAGAATGGGTATTTTTTACAGAATGTTATCAGTGAATACTTCTTTGATATACATAATGATTATCTAATAGTTTTCTCTAAATGTATTTTTATTGAAGTAATGATTAAAATGTAACTCAGTGCCTTAGGAACACTGACTAATGTCATGTTAATCAACTTGAGTACTAAAAAAACACTGAAGAGGTTGATAGTTTAAATCTAGTTGGTAGATGATTCACTTGAACTATCAAAGAAGAAAATGTACTTTACCCAGGACCAAATTTAAAATGAAACCAAACAAAATGTAGGAAAACCACCTCAGAAACAACTCTTAGAAAGTTAAACCAAACCTTTAAAAAATCTAATTTACTTCCCTTAAAATTTTTAAATTAGTCTTTGATTCACAGAATCCATACTGATCAATATCTATTGAATGTCTGCTCTATGAAAAGCACTGAACTAATGTCAAGATAAACAGATTTCTATTTTTAGGGGGCTTGGTGGAAGAAATAAGTCATTCACATATAACCATAATGTGGAAAATAGGACTGTAAATGCTGTCGTTATTCTGAGGAGGGAGAGATGGAAAACTTCTGGCTAGGTTTGGACAGGTAGAATGAGATGAGAACAGGGAAATGGAGAATTCTTAGCAGACAGACTGAAAACAAGTATCTTTTTTGGTAGTAACAAGAAGTTCAGCTTGACTACAGAGCAGTTTGCAGAAGGTGTGCTAAATAAGTCTGGTAACACACATTGAGCTAGCTGGTAAAAGGCCTTAAATTCCAGATTATTTAAATGGTGTTGTATATTTTTTAACAAAAAGCTGTAAGTGAACAGTTTCATAACACTTTTGTAGACATGCAACAATTTTTAGAAAGAATTGGCTCTAAATCTGAAGCTGAAATCACCTGATTTAGAACAACACTGAAAGATATTGGTTGAGTTTGGCCATACTTTTTCAGCCTGTACATAGAGGTCACTTTTAGACATTAGGATATTTATTCTTGGTTTTTGTGGGGACCTGAATTATGTGTTTCTTGGACAAATTTGGGATATTTACTCTTTCAGATGTTTGAAAATGTCACAAATATTTTCCCTTGATTGCTGTATATGCCATGTACATTTCTTCCTCCTCTGTTGTTGTTTGGGGCCTCCTTGGTGGCTCAGATGGTAAAGCGTCTGCCTGCAATGCAGGAGACCCAGGGTTCGATCCCTGGGTTGGGAAGGTCCCCTGAAGAAGGAAATGGCAGCTCACTCCAGTACTCTTGCCTGGAAAATTCCATGGACAGAGGAGCCTGGTAGGCTACAGTGCATGGGATCACAAAGAGTCAGACACGTCTGAGTGACTTCACGTTCTTTTCTTTCTTTCTTTCTATTGTTGTTTCTTGCAAAAAACTGCATTGAAGAACAAAACTGTGATCTGTATAGAGACATTAAAGGACTGATGAAGAAATACTCAGAAGCCTGTTTCTTGAAAAAACAATTAACTTTCTTGCAAAGTAAAAAGGTGCATAGTTGGGTTGGGGGTGCAGACAACTGACAGGAAGACTGGAGTAGGGGAATTTGAAGGAAAAGAGGTGGAAGGAGAGAGGGAAGGAGGGAGAAAGAGAGAACAATTACCTCTTACAAGAAGTGGTTGTAAAGATAAGTTTATGTATTCAAGAGGTGAAGTAAATGCAGAAGAGAGAGGTAATGCTGCTGTAGACACTAAAAATTACTAGCCACAACCAACTACAGATAATCCCACATATTTTAGCTACTATGCTTGAAGTAGAGAGAGTTTAGAAAAGATACCCAGGAGATACTATGAACATCTTTAAATAGCTTAAAATTTGAAATAGCCCATGCTGCTGCTGCTGCTGCTAAGTCGCTTCAGTCATGTCCAACTCTGTGTGACTCCATAGATGGCAGCCCACCAGGCTTCCCCATCCCTGGGATTCTCCAGGCAAGAACACTGGAGTGGGTTGCCATTTCCTTCTCCAATGCATGAAAGTGAAAAGTGAAATATTTCCTGTTTATATATTTGAAGCTGATTGTAAGAATGAATATGAATCAGAGATCCTTAAAATCAGGTATTTTGAGCTTTAAACAAGTTTTAAGAGCATCACATCTCTTTTGCATTGCAGATAGTACTGGACAAGAGGGGAACACAAATATAATTTCTATAGTATTGGTAAGAAACAAGCTGAGTTTGGAACTTAGCCACCTTGTGGTATATAAATCCTACTCAAAATTTTATAAAACCCTTAAAAACTAATATAATGTATGTATGTCGTTAGAGTTTTACTACTTCCATGTCTATAGCTTTACTCCTGAAAAAAAGCTTATTGGTACAGATGTATATCTTGAGTCTTCATCCACTGGAGATCTTAATTCAAGGACTGAAGCTAACTTTTCTCAAACCAAAACGTATGTGGCATAAAAGAGCAAATAAAGATAGAGTGATGGTAAGGAGTTTTTCCCTCTCTACCCTGAGTAGCTACATTAGTGATCCAAAAGATATACTGGATACCAGCAATGAAATCAAGAGAGGAAAAGAAAACAGGGCCTTTCCTGAATGCAGTTATGCTGTGATGATGGGTCTAATGATGCTCAGCCATAACTATCTCTTTCAATACTGAGTATAACACAGACTGGCAAAATTTTTAATCTTTTAGGCGTTTTCCCCCACATAGACACAATGTACTAATAAATCAGTGCAAATCACTGGGGAAATATTTTTCTAGTGTTTAACTTCTGCAAATTAACATTCAAGATAGCTGGTATTAGAATTATTTGAAATTCAGTCTTTCCTATAAGATAATACAGATCATCACAGTAGATGTTTTGATGTGTCCAATTTTGACCTGAACCATTTCTGATGACCCAAGTTCAGTGTGGTAGGGAGGCGGAAAGTGCCTCGAAGGTTACAGTCATATATACAGTTTTGTATCTTCCTACGCTTTGCCAAGAATTACTGTTGTTAAACTTCTGGATCATTTTAAAGGTTTTCTGGGGCATATCTGTCTTTCAAGCAAACAAATGAAAATAATCAACATCAATCAACATCTTATGATTAACAAAATCATAAGATTTGAGAAGCTAGTCAAGACTTTCTCTTGAGTCAGGCAATGACATTGTAGCAGCTGAAAATAAGCAAGAGTGTTAGCTTTTATTTCATTATTATCTTATCATATTTGGCTCTTCTTCCTTACATTTTCTCTTCTCTTTGTGTTCTGAGTCTCCTATTAGGTATCCTAAACAACAGCATGCCTTAGAGGAAGTACTCCAAATCAGGAGTTAGTGACTGGAAGTAGCGATCCAGGAAGGAAATAGCGATCCAGGTTCCCCCAATGACCAACAGCATGACTCATATAAAGCAACTTAATATTTCTGTCCCTTAGTTTCCTTGAAAAAATTTGTTCCTTATTCCTATTTATCCTACAGAATTATTTCCAGAACAGGATACAATAGGTGAAAGAGTCTTAAAAATAAGTACCAACCAAACTATACCATAACTAGTTTAACTCATTTTATATTTTGAAACTAATCTAGAAGCAGAAATAGTATGCAGAAATCTTTGAATCAAATAACGGTTAGTTATAGTTTTGAACATCTGTAATTTAAGAATATATCTCATCTTCATATACTATGATGCCTGATATCATTGCTACCAAAATATGAATACAGTAGACTCAAGTTGAATCTGTGGCTCCTTGAGATGAGAGGGTGAATGCCAGGTTCTTCTGCTTTCAAGTTCATGCCAAATAAGAGTTACCTTTAAAGCTGTTTAAACTTGAGATTCCCATTAATAAGAGGAGAAATAAACTGAGGAAACATCGTGCTCATAACAGTTTCTGGAAGCCTTTCAGAGGAGGCAGCTGTGGTTTCTTTCGACTCCTAAGTCTATTATGCAGGTTAGCAGTATATTTTATAATGAGTTCTAGACCACCTGCCTTCCTGAGGAAATTAAGATCAAGATATATTTTTTTAGGTCTTTTTTTTTCCTCAGTGGTTATGTATAAGATTTTCCTATTCAATGAGTTTGAGCACCCCATAAAAATATTCATTCAGTGTTGTTCAGCTATAGATGATTATTTTTAAAGACACTGTCTAAATGTGTTTTCAATGAATTCTTGGGGAATTTTGAGACTAAAACATATACTTCTCTAGTAAAACAGTCAGCAGATGATGTCTATACAGTTTTAGTTTAAGATGATGAATACCTACAATGAATTAAACAGCAATTTCAATGAAGTTAACTATATAGTCTGACTAAAACTACTGGAATTTCAAATTTTCGTTTTAATTATTTTTCTTATTCTCACCCCTTTACAGGTGTTTTAAGGGGCAATCAGTGGATTCAGGAAGCAGTAGGAGCTTGGAGAATACAATAAATAAGATCTTGTTCCAAAGATAAATACAGCAACAAAATGTCCACTTTAGCAAACCCACCCAGCATCCTGGAAATGCCACAAGAGATTAAGAAAAGCTGTGGAGACAAACAGGTAGAAATCACAGTTGAAAGAATAAAAGTGGCAAAGAGTCTCAAAGAAAAACAAAGCAATGATTTAGAGAAAGTGGCCTTTAAACGGAAGGCAGAAGGTGACGAAAAGCCAGCTGGAAAGAAAGAGGCAAAGATAATAGAACTTGACAGTCTGTTGATCACCATGCCCCTGCCGCATATACCCTTAAAGAATATCATGGATGTGGAGGTGAAGTTGGTCTACGTTGATGAAGAGAACGTGAGCTATGAGTTTGTAGAATCCTACCCATCCACTGGGAATCAGCCAATATGCCGAGCTGCTGAAACAGTGGACCCTTTGCGTGGACCTAATTTCAGCGTTCTGCCTCAGATTGACAAATGGCTTCAGGTAGCCTTAAAGGATGCCAGTTCTTGCTACAGACAGAAGAAATATGCGGTGGCAGCAGGGCAGTTCAGAACAGCACTGGAGGTATGGGGTAAGAGAAAACAGATTGGTGATAGTAAGCTGTGAAAGGGAAAGTTGCGATCACTGTGAGCCACTCTGATCATGCTGTAATGAAAATACAGTACGAAAATATTGAATACCAGGACTTCTTAGTCCTCAGTTTATACCAATACAATATGCCTGCAAATTAATATGCTTGTGGACACTCGACATATAGAAATCAGCCCCAAAGCATATTTCATGCTTTTTCCCTAACAAACACTGCAGTGAATAGTAACATATATTAAAATGCAGTTGGTTTTGCAATTTCAATGTACACCTATAAAAGCCTTAAAGTTTCAATACAGTAGTAGTGGGTAGAATATAGATTCCCTAGAAATAGGCAGTTAATGAGGATACATATTATCCCCTTTTGATATGTAGTCTTCATGATTAAACATAACCATCTTACTTTTAGCATGGGCTGATAATTTATGCGTAATACTGATTGAAAACCAAATAACCATTTCACCTTACCATCAAATTTCCCTTCCCCTCCTAGTGAGCTTTATGAATAATTATTTTTCTCTCTGTAAGCAGGTAAGTTGATCAATATTTTGGCATAAAGATTTAGCCCATGGGCTAATAGATGTAAGAATAAAACACAAAAAAAGGTCACAGGAAGAAATGCACCATCTCGTGACTCACTGAACTTATAAAAGGACCAAAGTATGCAGCTAGAACTCCTATTGGCTTGGCAATATTGGTGACTGCATATTTTAAAAAAATTTCAATGCATTTTATATATGTCTGGTGGCCACTGGAGATATCAAAAATGAGTTAAGACATGGTAGCTTCCCTCTAACAGTCTATGAGGGAGACAAACCAGTAAATAGTTAAATGGAAATGGTATTAAGGCATGACTCTTCCACCATGGAACCAGGGCCATGTGCAGGAGTCAAATGTGAGATTTTGTGATGAAGATTTAAAGAGTAAAGTGTTACTTCCAGTCTTAGTCACAGGTTAAAAATGACTACATCTACAATGAGTTATTAATGAACAATAGAAGAAAATGTGTCCCTAAATATTGAAAAACAAACCCTAGGCACAAAAAAGAAGGCCCAAAGAGACATGAAGTGATGAGGTAGCATACAAACAGATGCATCTATAGGTACTTCTGTCCTTATTAAGGGTCATTTACACAAGTCAAGAGTGGTGCACTTTGTAAACTTCTGAGCTGTGTAAAAAGTGCCCCAAATTATTTTCAAAGCACTGAGAACCTTCTGCTGTTCTTTGAGCTAAAGACCAGAAGCTATTGACTATGGAAAGGAAGCTAAGTGTAGACTCCAGGAAGAATCATGGGCACTTCTGCTAGGACTATTTTCAGCTGAAAATTTTGGGGGGGGAAGGACAGGGTTAAAGGTGCAATTCTATTATTGCAGGTTTACAAATGTAATTTTATCCTTTCCAGATAGAGGGAAAGAATTATTTTGGCAATGGGGGATAAAAGGCATAGAATAAGAAAAAACATAAACTTCAAATTAAGTCTAGTTAGAAAAGCAAAAGGTATTTGCATTAACTAGAAGAAAATATCGATTTTTTCCATAAATCCCAGTGTTCAAAATTGTAAAATTTGAATTCGGTTTTAATGACCCCAAGATGTGTAATTGTACTGGAATATGCTTAAGTGTTTTGACTCTGTTGTGCACATTCTCTGTCTGTCTTTCCCTCTCTCTTACTGCTCCCCAACCCCCTCTCTCAAGGGTTTTTAGGAAAGTGTTGGATGCTGACACTAATTACTGGTAATTAACAAAGGTAATTATTTTGAGACCAAAACTTAGCTTAGACATCTGGCCTAGCTTTTGTCTAATTATCCTGGGAGTTAACTTTTGAAATCTTACCTAGAATGTCTCTTAATAAACCAAAGTTACTAGGAATAGAAAAGATATTTAACCTTTTTAACTCTCCTCGCCTGAATTTAACTCCTATTGAATTTAATTGCTTCCATACTGAGTATTCTCAGGTATTACTTAATGCATCTATTGCTTTTCCTTAGGTCCTACCATGACTAAGATAGGATGAATGACAGAGACCAAGGCATAATGATAAGGATCACACCTAAAAGATAGATGCATCAATGAATATTTCAGTGTGTGAAGTTAGAATTAGGTTTGGCTGCAAATAACAAAAACCCAAAATACCCATGTCAAAAGCAAGAGAGTTGTTGTTTATTTTCACATAAATGTTAGGTAGTCAAGGACTGGTACAGTATGATCATCAGGTACCAGATTCTATTTTGTTCCTAAAGATGTGGCTGTGACCTCAGGATCCAAAATGACAGCTCCTGTTGGTTTTATCACGCCCACCTTCTAACCAGCCAGGAAAGGGCAAAAGGAAGGAAAGAGTCACATTGTGTCCTTCTAAGCACACTTCAAGGGAAGTTGCACACACCATTTCCATTTTTTTATATTGACACAAATTTGGTCATGTGGCTGCACAGACCTACAAGAAATGCTGAAAAATACAGTTTTGATTCCCAATGGCCCTAACATTCAGGGGTCCTATTACTGATAAAGAAGGGGAGACTGGACATGGCTGTTGAAGGATAACTAGCAACTCTCCTGTGATTACTATATGGGCGGGGAGGGCACTGTGAGGTATACAAAATGATTGGCATCTGAGTGGTACAGGTACAGAGTCAGGCTGTAGAAATACACCGAAGGCTGCTTGTGGTTGAAGGTATGACCATGAAAAGAAAAAGTAAAAACTGGGGAAAGGCACTAGAAATTTGTGGCTATTAATAGACACAGTAATTTCCAACTCATCTAATAAATCCATTAGGAATGTTCTACTTCTATGTTAGTTTCCCTGTGCTTTTGACAAAATCTTAACTCCTTTTGTTTTTATAACATGGTAACTAGACAAGTAAATTCATGGTATTTTTATAAAGAATAAGATAAAATGATATGCAGCGATTCAGAAGATAACAGTTTAGCTTCCAAAAAGCAGCCGACTTTAATCTTTCAGGATTTCAGAACATAGGAGGCATTTATTTAAATGTGCTTGATGAAACTAATTCTGTGACTAGCTCTCAATCTTTGCTAAAATCAGTCATATTTGCTCCTGTGTTTGAAATCACAGCAGAAAACATACCAGATGGGCAAAAGGTATAAACTGAAAGATAAAAAACATACATTCATGTGAAATCACAGTTTTATGCCTAGATGCTATTACCTATAATTTTTAAAGAACAACTGTATAAATTCCCCCTCTATTAAAATGTTACAGATTCTATTAAAAAATAAAGACATTGGCCTCATAGACCAATGAGGCACATTAGGCAATACACACTATTTCCAATAAATTGCTTGTTGTTCAGTTGCTAAGTCATGTCCGACTCTTTGTGACTCCATAGACTGCGGCACTAAGCACAGCACACAGCCTGCAGCACGCCAGGCTTTCCTTTCCTTCACTGTCTCCTGGAGTTTGCTAAAATTCATGTCCATTGAGTTGGTGATGCTGTATAACCATCCAGTGAACTTCTTGGCTGTCAATAAAAAGTTAGAAGAGATTAATTCATAAACATTCTAGTTGAATTTTTTATTAGCAAACACCTTAAGGGTTTTGCTAATAGGAAAACTTAAAGATCTGGGAATGTACTAATCACATTTTTGTCATTTATAAGAAAAGCACTCAAATTATGAAGTTTAATAATTTTGTGGTATGCAACCTAAACAATGCCATCATTTCAGCCTTACTCATAGGATCTTAGTAACTCAGAGGCTTCCACCTTTTGAAGTAGAACAGACCTATACACACCCTTCAAGAGATGCAGCTTCAAACAATCCCACAGAACCAGCCAAAGAACATAGAGCACAACCTCCCTCACCAAATGGAATTTTCAATCCCGATTTCATCATGCAGGAACTCCTTAAGGTGCTTTTTTTCTTAATATCTTGGTGCTCCAGTCACTGTTCTGTGAAGTTAGAGTAATAACTCACATTTATGGAGCTCTTTCTATGTGTCAGGTATTATATTTTACATCCTGGGAATATTTACATTCAATGTTACATTTTATTCTCACAATAAGCATATGAGATGAAACTATTATTCTTTTATGCTAATGAGAAAACTAAGGGATAGAAAGGTTAAATCACCTGCTCAAGGATCAACAGCTCGAAGTGGTAGTGCCAGGGACTAAACCAGGGCGATCTGGTTCAGAGCTCACCACCTTAACCGCTATGCCCTTGCCACCCTAAGTGAGGGTTTGTGAGAAATACAGAACTTTGTACCAGACCTGCAGAATCAGGATCTGGATTTTAAGAGATCCCAAATGGTCCTGGTACACATAGCAATTCAAGGAGATGAGATGAGAATTGCACTCTCTGAGATGTTGACACTGCACAAATTTGCCCTAAAATGAAAACTTTACAGTTTGGTCTCTGACTTAAAATGCTTTATGCCCCTTGCTCATTTCATAGGAGGGCTTCTCTGAGTAGCTCAGTTGGTAAAGAATCTGCCTGCAATGCAGAAGACCTTGGTTCGATTCCTGGGTCAGGAAGACCTGCTGGAGAAGGGATAGGCTACCCACTCCAATACTTTGGCCACCTGATATGAAGAACTGACTTGTTGGAAAAGACCCTGATGTTGGGAAAGATTGAAGGCAGGAGGAGAAGGGAATGACAGAGGATGAGATGGTTGGATGGCATCACTGACTCAATGGACATGAGTCTGAGCAAACCCTGGGGTTGGTGACGGACAGGGAAACCTGGCATGCTGCAGTTTATGGGGTCACAGGAGTTGGACATGACCGAGTGACTGAACTGCACTGTATTTCATAGGAAAGAATTTCCTTTTAAGCATTTTTCTCTAACAATTGTGTGGAATTTGGTATTTCAAGGACCTTAATTTTTTTTTTTAAGTTGGAGAGGTGAAAGGATTGACCTCATATTTGTACTGTGCAAGAATATCACAAAAATAGCTATCATTATATTATTTCATTAAAATTCCATTATTTCATTAAAATATGGAGCAGTTTAACACCAAAAAAGAAAATAGAAAGGGCATACTCTCAAAATAGGGCATACTCTCAGAATGAAGGGTATTTTTTAAATAGATTATAATTCAACTTCATGAAAAGTTGACTAAATTGTCTTTTTTTTTTTTTTCATTGCCCCTTAGATCAATAAAGTACTGGTCTGAGAACCAGTTTTTGAGAATCACTCTTCTAGAACACATTTCCTTTATGGTAAACATTAAGTATCCAGGACAATTGAACCCACACCAGGGCCTTCTTATGAGATTACTTCCAGTGTAATGGAATTTGGTATGAGGCAGGTCCATTTTGGAGCCCATCCAAAGGGGCTTATTTAATGAAGTAGCCAAGATATCTCATTATAGGGCCGCCTCACCTATAATTGCTCTGAGAATAATTCTGTAGCAAATCTCTAGGGCATGAAAATGTGGACATCCCAGAAAGCTTAATTTAAATGGATTCTAACACAGATAGTTCCTAGTCAACATAACCAAGAAATCGAGAGTTCACCAAATTCATGGAGTGCCCTGGAGCTAGCTGTCTTTTTACCCATCTGTGGATCTGCAACGGGATTCAGTATTCATTTCTTAAACTCCTGCTAGGGCTGAGATCAAATTCCTGTGTCCTAATTTCATATCTGAATATCTTTACTTTCTTGCTTTTCATTCTTAACAGTTTATAAAAGTTGTATAGGAGTATTATTTCTTTAAAAAAGCAGATTCTGATATGTGGGGGTCTGTGATGGAACATCCAGATTCCTCATTTCAAATGAGCTCCAAATGACGTCCATGTCTCTGGTCCAGGGATCACTCAAGTAGCAGAGATTTATGCCACACACTGGTAGGTTTGCAAATGCCTGCCATGGTCTAGGCAGTAAGCACTTGCAGATATCTAGCCCACATAACCTTACGTGGCCACGAGGGTCCAGAGCTGTTAGAGTGCTGTATTTGGAGTCAGATTATCTGTTTAATGCTGCTTCTGGTACCCACTTGCTCTGTGACTTTGAGCAACTTTCTAAACCTCTTAAAACACTATTAAGCAGGAATGGTAAGAACTAAAGGCTAATCACAAGATGCTTTCACACAGACTGCTTGTTGGAAAACATGATGAGCTCAAAATACGTGTTCAGGTTGTCATTTTATTTCTTTGTACAGTATGTATTCAACTTAAAACTTTAATGCCCCAGAGGATTTTGTCCAATTCAGTAGTTTATCATCATTTTAACCCATATCCTTTTTTCCTTTAATTAACATTAAAATTTCATAGTTTCTGTTAAAAACTATATTTAATCAAAGCAAGGGACCAAAATAATTCACTGCTTTTTACTTTATTTTATACCTTTTTAGAAGAAATAATTAAATCAAACACTATTTTGAACTATTAACCGCTTCTGACAAACTTTCACTTAAATGCTCAAATTGTCATGCTAGAAGCAGTTCATTTTGTTCTTAGTTCTTACATATAAAGTGATTTGAACTCTGTCTGGTAAGATCAGAATTGAACATTTCAGTTTCTATCATGATTGTTGCCATCTTTGTTCCATCCGGAGGCATCATATAATTAATTAATGATAAAAATAGGTTTTAAGTGCTAGTAAATTTACAAAGCAGGAAAATACAAAACAAATGCCTCTGTTAATCGCCAAAGTAAAATTTAAAAATTAGATATATCTCTATAAGTAAGCACTAATTAAATAAAAATAATCTCTACAAGAGCAAGATTTGTCATTGTAAGAAAAAGGTATGTTAACACCCCTAACATTCACTGGCTGTTTCAGCCTGACATAGCACTAGATGCAGGGGATGCAAATATCTTTAAAACTTAGACCCTGCCCTCAAGAAGGTTTTCCCATTGTGGTAGAGTGTCAGGGAGAGAGGTGACTGGGAAAATTTTTCTATAAATAAGACTACAATATAATCTGTATCACATTTGTGAATGAAAGAAGAATCACATTTCATATAGAAATATTATAAGCTTTGGAAATTCCTGACATAATTTCAATCACCTAGAAGTGATATTAAATATACTTGTATGGGGTGCCCAAACTCACTCTCAGAGAGCCTGAGATACAACTGTCTGGGGTTCAGACCATGATTGTGCTTGGGGCAGTGGTATTTTTAAGTACCTAGAATAGTTAAAAACAGTTGAGAACTGCTAGCATAGACAATCTTTCTTTTTCACAATTACCTACAATTGATGTTAACCCATGTGTGCTTTTTAAAAGGGAATTAAGAGAAATAATATCTAAACATTCTAAAGCTATTATAAAGCATCAATTAAAAAGGTAAATATTATTGTCTTGAAAATTTATTCTTTGGAAATTAATATTTAAAACAATCTTCTCATATTCACTGAAAAAGCAAATGAACTTAATGACTACTTTTCTATTAACACTAATAAAATAGGTTGATACTAAACACCAGTCAGTGGTTGGTTAGAATGTTTCTCTAAATTAATCCCATTAGTGATTATCTCACAAAAAATAATTATTAATCCATAGGAAGCTGAGCAAGATCTCTTTAGTGAACAGGATCATTTTCATAGTTTATGAGTTGTTGTTAGGGATTTGTTTCAAATTTCAGTAAATGTTAGTGTATTTTTAAATGCAGTTAATTCTGCTTACACTGTTGTAAATAAAAACTCAACCAACTCACTCACTGAAACCTTGCACAACCCTAAATTGTAATTCAACTTGATGATTCCATGTTGAGGCTCATACACATTAAAAACAAGTTATTCTTATCCAAATATTGGGTAATACTGCCCAACATTTCTCTCACTATCTAACTTTCTAAATTTTTTGCAAGGCTTCCCAAGCTAGATACAATTGAAAACAGCAATATTTTCTTTCCCCTACTCCTTTCCAGACTTCATACACAACACAGTGTGATGTTTAAATAGACTCTGCATGTACTAAGCATATGAGATTCACTTAAATTTGTTCACAGGAATGTAGCACAGAGTAAGGTTGTGGTTACTCTTTTGATTCAGATTATCTAGGAGAAAATTAGGAAACAAAACTTTTATTTAATCACCTAGTTCCCCTATTCTGTTGCCTCATTTGAGAGTCACTAAAATAGAGAAGAACTTTCTTTCCACCTGAGAGATGATTCTGTTTCTATCAGAGAATAGGATGTAGACAGGCAGGGTGTAATACAGAAAGGGAAACAAATTTTCATTACATGGTCTCAGTATGGTTTCCCTATTGAATGAATTGTTATGAATACCAAGAACATTGGATTCATACATACTTGAATGCTACCAATGTATATTTTATATCCAGAAAGAAATAACTTCTGGAGAACTTGTTTTAGGCTATGCGGATGATGATGTTTCAAGTTATGCTACTAATCTATTAGTAATTAATCCCTGATTTTGTGGGATAACATTTACCAAGAAGTCATCCACAAGTTAAGTGACTACTTCCTTACTACTTTCTGTCTTGTTGGGTGATGTGGTGGTAAGACCATAGTATATGACAGGGATTTGGTTCTCAAGGAACTCAGATTCAAGCTTTAGACAGAAGTTCTTCTGTAAGAAAATTAGAAATCTATCAAGTGTTCGTGATGTGCAATGGCCATGTAGAACAAAGGTTTAGGATGAGAACATTTGATAAAGTTTGTGATACACATCTATGAGCATGAACTCTGGCAGATACATCACCTATACTAATACTTCTAATTCGCACAGTAACCCAGTGAGTTGAGAACTATTATTATTCTCTATTAAGGATAAAAAGATAAGAATGCATAAAGTACTCATGGAAATGCTAAGAGGATGTGGGGTGAATTTAAAAGTTTGAATGATCCTGGAAAAAAGAAAAAGAACCAGAATGGAAAACTGGGAATGGTAGAGGGGACAGAAACGGAGTGCAATATTTGAGATAAACATTATCAGTAGGATGGAGAACTTGAGGAAAGAAGCATGAAACTGAATAAGGACAGCAAAGAGATGGGCAGGCCAGAGGAAGGCATTATTATAAAATAAGGGTGAAGCAATAAAGCCAGATACAGGATGGTCTTAAAAACCAGGCAGAGAACATTGGAATTGGCATTAAAGGCAATAAGTGAGTTCTAGGATAGAAAAGTAACAATGTTAAAAAAAAAAAAAAAGAAGGATTGGGAACTAGTGAAAAAAAATATTGAGTAGTTACTACTTTATCAACACTATGATGCTTACCACAAGATCTACAAGGAAGTATAAGATTTCAATTCCAATATTATTGTTCTTTATCCTTTCTTCAGCTACATCTGTAATATAATTATGCTCTTCTTATGGTAGCCATTTTATTTGCCATGATCCAAGTATTGATTTTAGGGGGAAACAGTCGGGAGGATGAAGGAACTAGAGAGGAACTAAAGGAACTAAAGAGAGAAACTAAGGAACTAAAAAGAGAAAACGCCGGGGTAAAACAGGAATGTATGGAGTGTTATGGTGGACAGGGAGGCCTGGCGTGCTGTGATTCATGGGGTCGCAAAGAGTCGGACACGACTGAGCGACTGAACTGAACTGATGGTAGAAAAGGCTTTCCTAGTGGCTCAGATGGTAAAGAATCTGCCTACATGCAGGAGACCTGGGTTCGACCCCTGGGTTGGGAAGATCCTCTGGAGGAGGGCATGGCCATTCACTCCAGTATTCTTGCCTGGAGAATCCCCATGGACAGAGGAGCCTGAAGGGCTATAGTCCATTGGGTCGCAAAGAGTCAGACATGCCTGAGCAACTAAGCACATCATGGTAGAAAGTCCAAGGCTGAACAGGAGAAATAAAGCTAGAAGAGCTAGTAGGTAGCCAGGAGGCAATGAGTACCCTGTCAAGATCTTAGACATTATTCAGTAAATAACAGGAGATCTCCCAAAAGGATTAATGTGGGGAATGGGAGTGCCAACTACATGTTTATTTTTGTTATATCACTCTAGTGTATGCAGACAACAAAGACTGTCCTCTGTCTCTGGGTTATATCTTATTACTGGACAGGAAGAAGCGGTTTCATGAATTGAGGGTAATCTGAGAGAATTTCTATATTTTTTAATTGAATTAAAAGCAGTGGGAGAATTTGGGAAAGACTGGATAGACAACAGAGACAAATGAGACAAAAGACTAAATACTCGAGGCTTCCCTCAGAAGAGGGACCATGAATTCACAGTGACAGCAAACTGCAAAGTTATGTGATTTTCAACAATGTGTCTCTGAGCATCCAAAAATTTTCATTGACTGAAGGCTTGAGGTTTTGATAAAATGGATGAGAGGGCAGGATTATTGTGATTAGTGATGACAGAATGGTCATCATAGTGGACTATGGCTCTCAGCGGGGCAGGAAGGGACAGAATAGAGGGGGTGCAATGGTCCAGGGACTGACAGTTAAAGGAAAGCTCTTGAGGATAAAAGAGTGAAAGAGCTGAAAGCCTAGGAGGTTTGGTCAAAGAGTAGTCCTGGAGTGTAAGATTTGAGAGATGAAGTTCCATGAGATTGGGTTACTCAATGAGAGTTCAGGAGTTTCAAAAAAAAAAATAAGGCAGGATATTAGATGAGTCACTTTCACAGCTGGATATTGAATATCTGAAGTCACTCAGGATGATTCTGGGACAAAGAGCAAAGAGGAGCCAAAATCCAGGTGTCAAATCTTAGTAAATGTGAGGAAATAGTCATGAGTCTGATAGAGTTATGATAGAACAGCTAGATGACGTGTTTGTGTGTGTGTGTGTGACACTATGCTAAAGGACAGGCTCAGCAAGCCTTAGTCTGAAAGAAAAGAAGTGGAAAGAGGGTTTTCATGCCCAGGAAAGTTAAGGGGCATTTTCTTCTTTTGGTTACTTGTACCTCTACTGTGTCCTTTTTTCCCGTGTATGTACAACACTAATCACTAAGCAAAAGGCAGTAAGAGTTATTAGAATTACGTAAACTGCTACAATGATAAATTGCTTTTATAATACACCCTTAAAGTTAGTCAGCAAGGTTGTTTTTATATCTTGGCATGTTCATTTATATTTATGGGATTTTCTCTTTTTTTTTGATACTAGGACTTATTGAATAATTGTTTTTGACTACTTTAGGAGGAAATATCGGAAACGGCAATGGCAACCCACTCCAGTACTCTTGCCTGGAAAATCCCATGGGCGTAGGAGCCTGGTGGGCTGCCGTCTATGGGGTCACACAGAGTCGGACACGACTGAAGCAACTTAGCAGCAGTAGCAGCAGCAGGAGGAAATATATCAGTACATATGCATATAGAGATAAGCACATCTTTTTAATAAAGGGATTATCCTAATTTGAGTGCTTAAAAAATTAGAATATTGATAAATAAGAATTCTCAGTAGTTTTATTAACATTGTGTGTGTGTGTGTGTGTGTGTGTGTGTGTGTGCGTGTGTGTGCGCATGCGCATATACTGTGTGTTTTTAGTTTACTCTATTTGGGATGTTTCCTATAGTACTGGCTTTGCGATAGGGTGGTAATTATGCACTGGCATGAAGATTTTAAACAACAAATACATGTTCTTAAATACCAAACATAATGGTGAAAAATGAAAACTAATATAATGGTCAACATTCACACCTTCTGATGCCTTCATAAGGTGTGAATGTTGAAAGCTAGTAACCTCATACCACTTGGTTCTTTTGTTTTTATTTTAATTGTTTTTTTAGCTTTAAAACTTCACTCAGCAATGGCCCAAACAAAAGATACCTGAAATATAAAGTAGCTCAGCCCTGATCTAAATCTCAAGTTAGGAATGAAGGAAATGCCCTGCTGTGTGCATGCCTTATGGAAGCAGCAATCAAGCATATCCACTTAAACAAAAGAAGTAAGTAAAATATTATAATCTCTTAACGCCAGAGATACATATCAGCTTAGAGTACAGGAAGCCGTTGTTGGTTCCATGGACATGCTCGGCATTTCTGGCTCCCATAGAGAGTCATCCTCAGGGCTATGTTAAAACTGTGTTATTACATATTTATTTCTGCATTAGTGGCATGAGTACTGAGGGTGTATTCTAAAGCAGGTTCCTATCAGTAAGTGATTAATTTAGGCAGAATTCTCAGAGGTGACATCCAGGGAACAGGATCTTACATGTGGGGATGTCCATTAATGGCATCACGCAGTTGTAGCACTGCCATTAGTTAATTCAGGCTGCCAAAGGAGGAATGTCAAAAAATGAAAAGGAATGCCAAAGGCTTAGCTGAAGCTGGAGGGAAGTGTAGGTGGCCGTGATGGGTTTTTGACCTCCACTTAAGTGCACCCTGATGACAGTAACATGCACAGTGGAATCCTTGGGTCAATCATCAGCTCACTGCCACACATCATGACTCTCTCTAGTGTGAGGTGGGCCACTCACTGCATTCGGATTATATATTTGAAGTTTCTCACTTTTCTGAATAGGTAATATATTCATATAGTTCAAAATTTAAGAGGTATAAAATAGTATGCAAACGACTCCTATCTAGCCCTCTCCTCCAGCCAGCCAATTTCCCTCTAAATGGGCAATCATTGCTTATCTTTTAAGTTAATAAATGCAAGCAATATGGAAGTACATATTCTTTCTGCAACTTTATTTTTTTTACTTAGAAATAAGTCTTAGATGCTGTTTTATATCAGCATATATTTCCCCATCTTATTCATTGCCTAGTATTTCAGTATATGGAAGATGCATATTCTCCATTGATGAAGATCTGGATTGCTTCCAGTGTTTTGTTCTTAGAAATAGTGCTGTAATTAATAACCTTGTGCACATGTCATTTTGAATGAATGCAGGCAGGTCTGTAGGAGACATTTCTCACACGAGAATCTAAGAGTTTGCACATTTGAAATTTCAATAAATACTGCCAAGCTACACTTCCATCAGCTTTGCATAAGAAGACTTATTTTTCTTTATTCTCACCAAACCAGTATGTTATCCAATTTTCAATCTTTTCCAAAATAATAGCCTTTTTAAAATCAGTAAAAATAAATTTTCATTTATTTTACTGTGTATGAGTTGAGAATCTTTTACTATGTCTAAGCACCATTGGCTTTTCTGTGTATTTCTGTGCTATAAACTCCAAATTTCTAATGCGCTGTTGGTGTTGTCTTGGAGTGTGATGGTTTTAAATTCAAAACAAGTCTGAAAAGTATCTTGTGGGTAAGTAAGTTTTCCCCTATATAATTCTGGTGATTCCTTGCAGAGTAGGAGTAAATGACTTCTTTTACTTTGCATTGGGTTATAAGCTTGCATTAGAGCACAATTACCATCCTTTAGGAGTGCCAATGCTGACCTGATTGGCCATTTCTTACAGTGTGAGGTAAATGTCTTTAAAATGAAGTGCATGCTCATATTTTCAAGAAATGGGAGAGTAGTTAAGCAATAACATTTAGAAAAAAATATTCCTAGTCCATAAAAATCAGAAAGCTCTTTATTATTAGTAGTAAGGTTCTTATATAAAAGCATAATTTCTCTTAGACACTGTAAAATTTTTGGCCCTTTAGGAATTGTGTATTATTTGAAATTGTAATATTTTAGATTTTGATGTTTCTAATACATGAGGTCTAGTGTTATCATCTCTCCTAGAAAATCCTTAGAGGGAAAATAAACATGCTACCTAGCTTAAGGTAGATTTCACCTAGAATATTCACCTAATAATGTGTTTTATAGGTAGCATATGGTAGTGCTGTTATATGAATTCTGGATGAATTTTTCCTTGTTAAAATTTGTTGAAAGTGTTATATTTTAATTAGTGTCTGGTGTAAACCATTGATTTCAAATAGATGTGATTTCAAACAATGTGATTCCTCCTATTTCGTATTTATTTTAGAATAAGAAACAAAGAGACTGTCAATAATGGCTTGGTCAATAATAATACCCAACTTGGAATTCCCGCTGACTGGTGGGAGTGATTTGATAGAAAAGCCATTTGTCTTCCATGATATCACTACTGAACTTTGAGTAGTAACTACCTCCAGGATTACTGTTTAAAGAAAATATCTGAAATCTATAGATGGATTATAGATACACAGGTGACTTTGAAATTATTTTTATTCCTTCTTCCTCTCCAAGATACAATGGAGAGAAGAAACATTTCTATACCCAGCCAAAAAAAAAAAAAAAAGTTTTCTATTGTCCTGAAATTCCTTCTATTCACTTAGAGGTTTAGTCTTAACTCTTGATTTTCTCTGTTGTTTGTATACTTAAGTCATCATTTTTAACTGGTTGATGTCTGCCAGCTATTTACTTATTACACCTCTTTCAGTTC
This sequence comes from Ovis aries, assembly GCF_016772045.2. Taxonomy (NCBI): domain Eukaryota; kingdom Metazoa; phylum Chordata; class Mammalia; order Artiodactyla; family Bovidae; genus Ovis; species Ovis aries. Next base: position 215,057,284 of record NC_056054.1, read on the forward strand.
TCACAACCACCCAAAGAAGCAGGATTATCATTAGACCCATTTTGCAGATAACAAAATTAAGGCTCTGGGAAGTCAAATAACTTGCTTAAGATCACCTGTTAGTAGTAGAATTAGAGCCTGAACTTAGGACTATGTGTTCCAAATACACTGTAACTATAATCATTATGTAATGCTGCCTACTCAGTAGTTGAGCCACTTTTCAAATAAATTCCAACATTGAACCATGAGTGATATTCCAAATATTTTATAATCAACATAGCCAAATCACAGCATAATCATTAAAAGGGCATACACTAATGAACAGATGCCTACAACCAATGGCTGAATATGAGCTCAATAAATTAGAAAAATCAAGTGGAAATGTTCTGAGGTGGTTATGAAGGGCCCATTACTCACCCCTGTGGCCTGCCCATCACAGGAAGAAGCTCATTCCATCCTCACTTCTCCTTCCAACTCCCACTTCACAGAAATGGGTGTTTGATTTTAAAAAAAGAAAAACTCTCGTAAAGTCACATAATGTATTTATCAATACATGATCCAATAGATCATGTACTCTTTTACTAGTACTCTTTGTGATTAACTAGAGCTGAAGCTATAAAGCTAAAGTCCCTTGGACTGCAAGGAGATCAAACCAGTCAATCCTAAATGAAATCAACCCTTTATTAATTGAAAGGACTGATGCTGAAGCTGAAGCTCCAATACTTTGGCCATCTGATGGGAAGAGCTGACTCATTAGAAAAGACCCTGATGCTGGGAAAGATTAAAGGCAGAAGGAGAAGGGGATGACAGACAACAGAGTATAAGATGGTTGGATGACATCACCAACTCAATGGACATAAGTTTGAGCAAACTCTGGGAGATGGTGAAGGACAGGGAAACCTAGAGTCCACAAGGTTGCAAAGAGTCAGGCAAGACTGAATGGCTGAACAACAACAAAAAGATGCAGATTCATTCAAATCCCTTTGAAAATCTTTTGACTAGACCTAATTCTAATATTTCTAGGGTCATTTCATAGGGAAACCTGTCCTGGTACATTTGCAGTTCAGTTCAGTTCAGTCTCTCAGTCGTGTCCGACCCTTTGCGACCCCATGAATCGCAGCACACCAGGCCTCCCTGTCCATCACCAATTCCCGGAGTTTACTCAGACTCACATCCATCGAGTTGGTGATGCCATCCAGCCATCTCATCCTCTGTCGTCCCCTTCTCCTCCTGCCCCCAATCCCTTGAAGCTTTTGAACTGTGGTGTTGGAGAAGACTCTTGAGAGTCCCTTGGACTGCAAGGAGCTCCAACCAGTCCATTCTAAAGGAGATCAGTCCTAGGTGTTCATTGGAAGGACTGATGCTAAAGCTGAAACTCCAATACTTTGGCCACCTCATGCGAAGAGTTGACTCATTGGAAAAGACCCTGATCCTGGTACATTTTAGCTTATATATAAATAATATTACCTGCTAGATAATATCAGAGAAGGTGATGACACCCCACTCCAGTACTCTTGCCTGGAAAATCCCATGGACAGAGGAGCCCATCGCGAAGAGTCGGACACGACTGAGCGACTTCACTTTCACTTTTCACTTTCATGCATTGGAGAAGGAAATGGCAGCCCACTCCAGTGTTCTTGACTGAAGAATCCCAGGGACGGTGGAGCCTGGTGGGCTGCCATCTATGGGGTTGCACAGAGTCAGACACGACTGAAGCAACTTAGCAGCAGCAGCAGATAATATATGTCTGTTTTTTATGGTCATTTACTGAATGTTCACAACTGTATACTTACAATTTCCCTTTAGCTCAAAATTACTTTCCTTTTTACAATTATATAGAAAGTATATTGTCCAAGAGGGGGTTTGACTGTAAACATTTGTGATTCATTTATTTAACTAGTTACCAGGTAAACTGCTCAGTGGGAAACTGGATGCTAGTCTTACTGTGAGAACATCAGACAAAATTAGAAGGAAGTGTGTAGGACAAGCCTAGTGTGTTGGAGCCTCAATATATCAGTGATTGAACCAGTTAGTACCTTAATTCTTTTTTTTTTCCCTCCAGAAAGCCCAAGTGTTAGCTTACTATACAAAGAAACATAGGTAAGATAAAAGCAAAGTAACAAGATTGAGGGCAGGAGGAGAAGGGGATGACAGTAGATGAGATGGTTGGATGGCATCACCGACTCAATGTACATGAGTTTGGGTGAACTCCAGGAATTGGTGATGGACAGGGAGGCCTGGCATGCTGCAGTTCAGGGGATTGCAAAAAGTCAGACATGACTGGGTGACTGAACTGAACACAAGTGAAAAAGAGGACAAGTAGAGAAGGGACAGAAAAAGTAGGATGGGTAAAAGGAAATAAAGTAAATCAAGAAACTTATTTTTTACTGATTAGAAACCAAGGTAAAAAGGGAAAAGGAATTCATTTAGTTAGTTAACTAATTCATTTACTAATTTTAAATAATACTGATCCATAAGAAGAGATAATCTTTTTATTATTACCAAGATCTAAAAGAAATCTGTTACATAAGAATCTTTATGAGGAATATCAGTATCTTTTGAGGTCACTGATTTGGAAATATTAGTATAATTTTAGGAGTATGCAAAGGCAATGGCTGTTTTTGTCTCAAAAAAAAATAACTTTTGAAGGTTTTCATCTTGTGGCATTTGCATGCTGAATATAATCTTAATACTTCAGTATCATTATGTACATATTAATCTCTGGGAAATTTTTATTGCATAATGCAATGTCATTCAACAAAATTTTATTGTGTTCCTATTCTATGCCAGGCATTGCGTCAGGCTCTGGGAATGCAATCCATGGGGGGCGGGGGGGGGGAGAGTCGTCTCCCTTCATGAGGATTTTCATTTGGAAATAAAAAGACAATGGAAATGAAATGTGGTGTGTGTTCCAGTGAAGGAAGAATGAGATGCTATGGCATCTGACATCATCTAGAGCTGTGTTTCCTAGATTTTTTATATCATGAATGAGCATAATAATTTTTAAATGTTGGTTAATATAGATTGGCAACATTTTACTAGCCAAGAAAAGGCACTGAAAAGATTTTAAAAGCTACTGCATTTGACCCTTGAACATCTTGGGTTTGAACTGGACAGGTCCACTTATATGCGGATGTTTTTCACTAAATGTATACTTCAGTACTATATGGTCCACAGTTGGTTGAATCTGTGGAGCTGGAACCAAGGATATGGAGGGTTGATTGTAAAGTTACACACAGGTTTTTGACTGTGTGGGAGTTGGAGCCTTTAACTTGTTCAAGAGTCAACTATATCACCTTCTAACAACATCCTTTCATTCAAAGGACATTTTAAATTAAAAATATAGGAAGAAAATCGTTTTAGAATGAAGGGTAGACATTCACCAAAAAAGACAATGACAATCTTCAGTCTCAACTTGAGCTATGTATAAGGTTTTAGCTGCAGGAAAATTACATCAGAACCTGGTTTTAATTGTAATTTGTACAAAAATCATAGTGCTCTGAAAGAAAGTATCAGGAGGGGCTACTACAGAAAGGGAGAATAGGGAACTCTCCTTAGAAAAGATAGAACATTTCAACTGAGGCCCAAAGGATGAACATAAACCAGGCAGACAAGGAGGGAAAAACCCAAAACTTTCGGTCAGGAAGGCTTAACACACTCCCCTCTGTATTAGTGTTCTGAGCTTGCTGTAAAAAATCACCAACTTAAACACAATTTATTACCTTAGGCTTACTGACTAAATGAGACTCACTGTACTAAAATCAAGACATGGTAAAAAGACTGCTTTCATTCTGGAGGCTCTGTTGGAGAATCTATTTCCTTGCCTTTTACAGCTTGCAGATGTTGCCTGCATTGTTTGGCTTGTAGCCCCTTCCATCACCTTCAAATCTACAGTGCAGTTTCTCTCCTGACTCTGACATTGACTCTTCTGCCTCACTCTTCCACATTCAAAGAACCCTTGTGATTTCATTGAGCCCATCCAAATAATCCAGTATAATCTCTTTATCTTGAAGGCAGCCAGTTAGCAACCTTAATTCCATCTGCAACCTTAGTTCCTCCTCTCCTCAATATATATTCACAGATTCTGGGGGATAGGATGTAAACGTCTTTAGGAAGCTTGTATTCTACCTACCGCACCTCTGACTCATGGAAAACATAGTATATGCTAAATTGCTTCCTTCTCAACCGTTAGCTTGTGAAGAATTGTGAAGAGTATGAGATATACTCTGCTTGAAAGCTAACAAGAAGCCTGCCAGAGTTCAGTGTGGCAGCAGAAGGCATGAGACTTCTGGATCACAAACAAAGGACTTCATTATTCATGGTTGAGCAAGTAACATGAGCCTCATCACATATGCCTTGGCCTCTCTTATCCCCCAAGTCCCACAGGAGTGATTCAGATGAGGTCTGATGGATACCTGCATCCACTGTGGACTGTATTATAGAAGAAGAACCTCAAGTTTAGGGAACCTGAATCATTTACAATGAATAATAAGCATGCCTTTCCTTTTCTCCAGAGGGAAACACAACCTCTCTCTTCCAAAGCTGCTCAATTTACAAACATCCTTAAAAGGATAATCCAGAACAAAAAGTACATCTTTCAAACAAATTTTTATTGCATAATGCAATGTCATTCAACAAAATTTTATTGTGTTCCTATTCCATGCCAGGCATTGCATCAGGCTCCAGGAATGCAATCCATGGGGGTCTCTCTTAATGAGAATTCTTACTCAGAAATTTTAAAAAAAAAACAATGAAAATGAAATGTGTGTGTCCCAATGAAGGAAGAATGAGATACTATGGCATGTGCCATCATCAAGAGCTGTAGTTCCTAGATTTTTTAATTTCACGAATGAGCATAAAATTTTTAAATATAGATTGCCAACATTTTATTAGCCAAGATGTTTGCAAGATGTACAGAAAAAACCTAAAGAACCTTGGAAAGTTGTCCATGAATATGCCTATGCTGCATCTGCTTTTAATAACCTGATCTGCAGTTTCTCAAATGTGGGGACTAGGTCTTCAAACACCATTTTAAAATCAATTCATTTTAAGTTAAAAGCTTTGTTTTTCATTTACAAATATAATTTTTTCAACTTTTCTTTTACTTGATCAAGTCAACCTTTATTTATACATTACACTGAATTATTTTTCTAGTGCCTAATCTGTTCCCTGTTACCCTTTACTTATCATCATTTCAGTTCAGTTCAGTCACTCAGTCATGTCTGACTCTTTGCAACCCCATGAATTGCAGCACGCCAGGCCTCCCTGTCCATCACCAACTCCCGGAGTTCACTCAGACTCACGTCCAGAGTCAGTGATGCCATCCAGCCATCTCATCCTCTGTTGTCCCCTTCTTCTCCTGCCCCCAATCCCTCCCAGCATAAGAGTCTTTTCCAATGAGTCAACTCTTGTCATGAGGTGGCCAAAGTACTGGAGTTTCAGCTTTAGCATCATTCCCTCCAAAGAAATCCCAGGGCTGATCTCCTTCAGAATGGACTGGTTGGATCTCCTTGCAGTCCAAGGGACTCTCAAGAGTCTTCTCCAACACCACAGTTCAAAAGCATCAATTCTTCGGCGCTCAGCCTTCTTCACAGTCCAACTCTCACATTCATACATGACCACTGGAAAAACCATAGCCTTGACTAGACGGACCTTAGTCAGCAAAGTAATGTTTCTGCTTTTGAATATGCTATCTAGGTTGGTCATAACTTTTCTTCCAAGGACTTATCATCAGATAGTTCTAAATGAAAACATGTTATTTTTGGCTGGCTTAATACACAAACGACTAATGCAAAAACAGACTAATGCATAAACAGACCTCAGTTCATAATGAGGAAATATTAGCAAATTTACTAATGAGGGCACTCATACAAACAGGTAATTATGAAGAAAACCAAGTGCCAATATGACCCTAATGTGAAATGTCATTCTGTGAGAACAGGGACTGAGAGGGGGCCTTTATAAGAAGGGGAAAACAGACAAATTCATTTCTATGTATTAAATCCAAATCCATTCTGAGAGCAAAAGATGGCTGTAAAGTTAGAGACCCGGTTAAAAAAACAAATGATTATATTTTATATTCGAAGTACCAACATTCATGAATTTGCTTCTGGATCTATTCCCCCTATTGCTGACATTCTTCTAAGTTAAAATTACTCATTAGGTACATTTTCCATAGTTTTAAGGGCAAAGAAGGCTATAAGGAAAATATTAAACTATCTAATAATAAAAATGAGCTAGGTCAGAAGGAAACAAGAAAGGGAATACATTTTAGCTTCTATGCGCAGAAATGATGGTAGTAGATGCATATCAATAAGGCATATTCTTTGAGCAACTTTTTCCCCAGATGTGTTAATATATAAGATGAGTTGTCAGTGTTCTCCCATCTAATTGTCCTGAGACTGACAATGTGATTCAGACTAAGGGCAAAACAGCAGTCTTTATTCCTAAAAGGGAGTTGCTCAGAAGCCAACTGGATTATATTTATACTTGACATATGTAATGATCACAATCTTGCCACTCATAATTTTTTTATCTCATTAACACTTCTAAAAACTAAAGCACCATCCCTACTTTTACCATATTCTTGTGCTTTAATAGATTACTACTCTCATGTTAAATTCATCCATTTGTATACTATGCTGACAAAAGAAGCACAAATTACCGAGGAGCATGACAAACTGCAGCCGCTTTCCTTGACAAGCACAGTGCTAGCAATTCAGTGGAAGGCATTCAGTAACTGCAATCAGAAAACCTGCATTTTCAGTCTGGCTCATTCTCACCTAATCCCTGTGAGTTCTGTTTCCTCATTTGTGAAGAAATGATCTCAGGGTGACATGACATGGTGTTGTGGAAGCACCTTAATTCATAAGGATACGCTTAATTTTTAATCTGAATTTCATTCATTTTTTAAAAAATTTTCATTGAGGGAGTTAAGCAGCACCTGTTAACAACAAGACTTTTAGTAAAGAGTATATCTGAAAAATAAAGAGTGTGATTACAATCCACAACTCCAACCTTCAAGTCAGAAATCACAAGCCCAGCCATGCCTGAGGGCCTGCTGTGTGGAAAGGGCTGCGTGTGCTGAATCCAGGAGGGAGAGTTTACTAGTTCCTCCCCATTTCCTCCTGCCTGGCGTCCCAATCCCTTCCTTGTTGCTCATCAGTGACTCACCAGTGCCTTTCTCACTCCTGATTGCAACAGGCTCACCTGCAAAACCCCTGACGGTGACAGCTCCTCATCCTTGCCTCTCATGGCCTGGCACCAAGAAACTACCACCACCGTTTCTTCAGGTTCCCTCAAGTCACAGAGATGCCCCGCTTCAGAGCCTCTGCTGGCTCATTTCCTGCAGAAACTAATGGGCCCTATCCTTGCTTCCCCTGATGGCTGTCATTGATGCAGACAATCATGCTCTGCGTCTCAGCTGTTGACTCCGAGGCCTCTTCTGCTTCTCAGCTCTTTTCCTGAAGCTTCCTCTCAGGTACTAATTTCCTCTGCCATCGACAAATAAGAACATTTCAATAGCTAAGCTGAGATAAACTTGCAGGGTCCATCAGGTGCAGCCTCCTGCCTATAAAGGAGAAGAGAAGGCTCCACACAAGATGTGTGTTTCCTCAACTTGTCATCATTCCCTCTAACTTCTAGTCACAACCTGAAGAAAAGCATTCCCCTGAAAGTAAGTTTGTCTCTTATGTCCAAACCAATTGTCTACCCAGGTAGTCTGAGTCTTGTTTCCCTTCTTTGGTCTCCTCTGGTGCACTTGTCTCTGATTTGGGCATGAGATAGAGGGAATCTCAAAGTTCAGAAGTCTTCTGGTCCAATTACATATCTACTTTTAAAAATACCATCATCATCATCACCGCCAATGGGTCATGCACCCTGAAAAGGAATTTACTTCATCCTAGGCGGTCGGTCCATCCTTGAACAGCTCTGACCAGGAGAAGTGTTTAACCTGGGTTCATGGAAACCTTCCTTCCTGAGTGTTACACCCTCTGATTATACTTTCTCCCATCAGGACGTCACAGTAGCTTCTACGGTCACTCACCTGCTAGTGCTATTCATCACTTCTTCTCCAGCTCTCAAAGCATAGCAGTCTTCTAAACATCTGTTGAATGAACGAGTGAGTGAGTAAATAAATGTCTGGGGCCTTTTCTAGAGGACTGCAGTTTGTATCTGAGAAATATATGAAATATAATTTGGGTCTTCTCCAGGCTAAAAGTCCTTAGTGTTTTATAAGGAAATTTTCAGGTTACATTTCCTTTCCTCTGGGCTTTCTCCAGTGTGTCTAAATTTATCTCAGTAAACAATATAAAAGTTAAAAATAAAAATTATATTTAAATATAAATCATGGTAAATATATATATATATATGTGTGTATGTTTCAGGCTTCCCTGGTTGCTCAGTGGTAAAGAATCTGCCTGCCAGACCAGGAGACACAGGTTCGATCCCTGATCCAGGAAGATCCCACATGCCACAGAGTAATTAAGCCCATGTGTGGCAATACTGAGCCTGTGCTCCAGAGCCCAGGAGCCACAGCTACTGAGCCCATGTGCCCGAGGGCTGTGCTCCACAACAGTAAAAGGCCCTGCAATGAGAAGCCCGTGCAGCGCAACTAGAGTAACCCCCACTCACCACAAGCAGAGAAAAGTGTGCACATCAACGAAGACCCAGCACGACCAAAAAAAGAAAATGAACACTTTAAATATAAATTATATTTAAATATACATTTATGTATATGACTAATCATTGGAGAGGGCAATGGCACCCCACTCCAGTACTCTTGGCTGGAACATCCATGGACAGAGAAGCCTGGTGGGCTGTTGTCTATGGGGTCGCACAGAGTTGGACATGACTGAAGCAACTTAGCAGCAGCAGTAGCATATATAATCATATGGGTGTGAGTATAAAATTTGGTTACTCTATTTTTCTAAATAAAGTTACATAAATGTATGGAGCATGAGTAAACAACTAACAGAAAAAAATATCCTTTGGCACTCAAAATCTACTCATACCTAAATGGTTTTATTTACTATTATTAAATTTTTAGTTTTGGGCAGAGGCTTTGCTGTATCATTTAATTATTTTTCAAAGAAAAAGCTGAACCACAATTCTACCACCCTGATGCAGTTTTTGTCATTTTCCTATATTGCCCATCTTTCTCATACATAAAAATAACTTTGTTATTATAAATATGTGGTATAAATTTTACATTGTATTTTTTCACTTAAAATTATATTGCACATATTTTTCATATTATCATTAATCCTTATTATAATTTCATCAGCTTATAGTATAATACTTCATCAACTAGATATACTATAACCATTTCCCAATTAGTACTGAATAAAATGCCTCAAAGTTTTTTAATAGAGAATTATGTTAGAAATACTGCCTACATATAGATTTTCTTCCTAAATATCTTGTCAAATTTTAAAATATTCCCTTTTCTCTATTATCATTTAAAAGGATTTTTTGGTTTCTATGTATATGAGTTTTAATTATATGTATGTTATTTATTTCCAGTTTTATATCAATGTAGTAAAAAGCTGAAGCCTATAAAACTTTGACTTTTAATTAAAATTATTCATTAAGCCCTAAAACATTATAATTTTTATAAATTTCACAGATACATTTTAAAAGATATAGCCTGTTTTAAAGATGATTAGCATTTTTTTCATTCCAGAAATATTTATAAATACCTAACTGATGCCAGGCACCATGTTAGGAACCTGTGATGCAAGAATGAACAAGACAGATCCAGTGCTTACAGAGTTAGGAAAAAGAGTAGTGAGAAAAATCTGTGAGAAGTGTTATGATAGGATGGTTCAAGGCACTACTACCCTTAGACTCAGACAGAAAGGGTCTTTGGCCTCAGTCCTAGGTTTCAGAGAAACTCTCTCTGCCCCCCACCCCACCACTCACAGTGCCCCTTCTCACCAAGCAAGGAGACAGCAGACATCTATGAGATATCTTGGACATGTCCATCTGGAACTCACAATCCCTACTAGACCCTCCTCTGAGTAACAGGGATGCCAGAATTTCCTCCTCGAATAGTCTAAACCCACTCCTAGGGCCAGAGCAGATGTCTCTGTATCCACCTACTGAATGTTGAGCTTGTGTTTATATGCCCAGCAATGGACAGGTAAAACACAATGCTTGGGGAAGGCTGTGAACAGGGCTTGAGTGGTCTACACACAGGCAGAGGAATCCCCTGGCAGCTCCGGTTGGAGGCAGGAGTGGGAAGGGAAAGAGAAAGAAGAGTGCCCACAGACTATAGACACGGGGCGGGGGCCACTTCTCCCTGAAAGTCATGTTCTAGAACAGAGCTCTGAAGATTCTGAAAATTCTAATTTGGACCTTGTTTTCCAGGTGGTTTTGTGGATATATTTGTCATGGTAGGAGGATGAAACATATTTTATTTAACGGGTTGCTAGCTTGATTTATAGTTTTAAAATATTTAGACAAACAGGATGTAGCACTTCATTTATATTCTTGCCCCAGGCCTTGCAAATGTTGGGGCAGGTCTGGTATGTGGTGCCGTGGGGACACCTCACAGGAGGATCTAACCTTATATGGGGGCATCATAGATGGCCTCTCAGAGTAAATCATGGTTCAGTAGCCTAGGATCTGCCAGAGGATATTCTACTATATAACTGCCACATTTATAGACTAAAGGTGGAAAAGTCATATGTTCATCCTAATAAATGCCCCAAAAATGTATTTGATGAATTGAAACAGTCATGTTTAAATTAATACTTAATACTCTAGAATATTAAGGGCAGGAGGAGAAGAGGGTGACCAAGGATGAGATGGTTGGATGGCATCACCATCTCAATAGACATGAGTTTAAAGCAAGCTCCGGGAGATAGTGAAGGACAGGGAAGCCTAGTGTGCTACAGTTCATGGGGTTTCAAAGAGTGGCACACAACTTAGCACCTGAACAACTCCTGTAGAATAACAGCATGGCACAATAAATGCTTTATGTCTATGAAAGTAAACATTGACATCACAGAGAAATCTTAAGGACCAACAATGTTCCCTTGAAATGTAACCAAAGACAAGAATGCAACTATCACTTAGTTATTTAACATGGATCTAAAATTTCTAGGCAATTCATTTGGCAGATGTTAATTTCTTTTCCCTTTTCCAGTGGTTTAATGAACATTTTTTTAAGTGAGAACTGTGTTGTGTCATTTACTCCACAACATTTTTAAAGTCCTTTATCTTTTTCTGGTTTTTCATCATTGGTGTTGCTGGCCTATATCCCGTCTTGAAGGCACATGTTCCGTAAAATTACTACCTGCTTGTTAAAATACACTTTTATGTATTTCGAATTTTCATCTTTCAAGATTCAACAGAGACCTCCATTTTCCTCCTTATGATTTTGTATTTGTTTGGTCAACCATCGCCCGGAGCTGGTGTTTAGACCAGGAAGCGACTCATTATTCTCCCAAATGGTTCCTGTGTCTCAGTTATTAATCTGCATCAGCTGGAGGCAAATAGAATTCCCTCTACCCTCCAGTCTTAACACATAATCAGGAACTTGGCAGAGGAAAAGAGTGGTGGTGGAAGTTCTGGCCTGACTGGCTATGAGAAGCAAGCAGTTAATTGAATAGAAACAAGTCATATGGCATTTTTAATTTGAGTAAAGAATACAAGTCTATTTTAAAGTTGTTTGCCTGGTCACTGCCAGGCATCTGTTAGCTACTGTGCTTGCAGGTTCATTCTCTCTCTCTCTCCCATCCCCTCTCTCTGACTCTCCTATTTCTGAGCTATAAATTCCCAGATAAGACTTTGGTTTTTGATACTTGATAAACAGTCATTCTTAAATGATGTCTAAGGGAAAGACATTTTTATGAAGCAGCAGTTTTGGTGTTCCTTTCTCACTCCTCAAATTTTACAATAGAACACGAGAACTGGGCTGCTGCCTGTTCTCAAAGTACATTTTCAGAGAATTTATCATATTCTGAGCCTGTACCAGATTCTTTTCTCCCCAGCAATTTAGGACCCTTGATAACTTGGGGGACATCAAGCATGTTTATGCAGAACTCTCTAACTTTAACAAGAAGGCAGGACTTGAAGACATGTGCTTTTCATCATCCCTGCAGGACCATTTTATAAGTTCAAAAATCAGGGAATCCATTCAAGAGTTGTCTAGTGTTTGCTTAAACTCAGTCTTGGCAAGAACAGAAGTTGCCTAAATTTGATTCTCCCATTAGTCAAATATAATTTTGACAGCAAAAGTGATATCCAAGATATTATTTCTATAAAATGATAAAATTCTCTGTGGTGGCTTCCCCACCTGTCTCCACTGGATCTCACTTCTCACCATCCTCCTCCTTCCTTTCTTCTCCATCCCAATTCACACCCACAGCCCTAGGTCTCAGTAAGAATAACCAAATGGCAAGTGAAGAGCCCTGAAGTGGCTTCACTTAGCACTGTGGAATCTCAACATGAAAAGCCCATTCTTGGTTTCTCCTCCTTGACACAGTGGGCTCCAGTCACCTCTGCAGTGTGCATGCCTGCTTTCTGACTCTCCAGGGTTTGCCTAGTCTTGATCCTCTGAGGAATTTCTTTTCTGATTCCTCCTTTCTGCAGAGTAATTCAGTGGATTCTGATAAAAGATGTCCCAGCCTGGGTTTAGGGAATCTCTTACCTTAGTGAAGGTGTTAGTCACGTCAGTCTCTTTGGAACCCCATGGACTGTAGCCCACCAGGCTCTTCAGTGGAATTCTCCAGGCAGGAATACTGGAGTGGATTGTCATTCCCTTCTCTAGGGCTCTTACTGTTAGAACACAAGACTTGTGTTCTGTCCCGTCCCAGACTTCTGTTCTACAAAATCAAGTTGGATACAACCCCAAACACTCAGTGCATAAAGAACAGAACATTAAAACTGCAAATAATTCCATGACTCAACAACGATAAACATTGTTGATATTTTAGGGTATGGTATGTTGGCAGAAAGTGAAGAGGAACTAAAAAGCCTCTTGATGAAAGTGAAAGAGGAGAGTGAAAAAGTTGGCTTAAAGCTCAACATTCAGAAAACTAAGATCATGGCATCTGGTCCCATCACTCTATGGGAAATAGATGGGAAACAGTGGAAACAGTGGCTGACTTTATTTTGGGGGGCTCCAAAAATCACTGCAGATGGTGATTGCAGCCATGACATTAAAAGACGCTTACTCCTTGGAAGAAAAGTTATGACCAACCTAGACAGCATATTGAAAAGCAGAGACATTACTTTGCCAACAAAGGTCCGTCTAGTCAAGGTTATGGTTTTTCCGGTGGTCATGTATGGATGTGAGATTGGACTGTGAAGAAAGCTGAGTGCCAAAGAATTGATGCTTTTGAACTGTGGTATTGGAGAAGACTCTTGAGAGTCCCTTGGACTGCAAGGAGATCCAACCAGTCCATTCTGAAGGAGATCAGCCCTGGGATTTCTTTGGAGGGACTGATGCTGAAGCTGAAACTCCAGTACTTTGGCCACCTCATTTGAAGAGTTGACTCATTGGAAAAGACTCTGATGCTGGGAGGGATTGTGGGCAGGAGGAGAAGGGGACGGCAGAGGATGAGATGGCTGGATGGCATCACTGACTCATTGGACATGAGTCCGAGTGAACTCTGGGAGTTGGTGATGGACAGGGAGGCCTGGAGTGCTGCGATTCATGGGGTTGCGAAGAGTCAGACACGACTGAGTGACTGAACTGAACTGAACTGATAGTATGGAATATGTAAATATACGAGACATGAATTACACTAAATAATTTATAAAAATTGTTTTATATAAACATTGTTTATATGAAATTCAGTTTTAAATAGGTGTCATGTATTTTTCTTTGCTATATCTGGAACCCCTGTTACAGTTCTAATCACAACAGACTTGTTTTCCTTCACATATACCCTCACCAATAATCCCACATTTTCAAAAATTAAGAATTATTAAAATAACATTTCAGGAATAATTTTGATGAGAACATTAATAACATTTTGCTACTCACACACTGGGTGGGAAAACTGTTTCCTTTATTGATTACATGAGAAATGCTGGGCTGGAAGAAGCACAAGCTGGAATCAAGATTGCCCGGAGAAATATCAAGAACCTCAGATATGCAGATGACACCACCCTTATGGCAGAAAGTGAAGAGGAACTAAAAAGCCTCTTGATGAAAGTGAAAGAGGAGAATGAAAAAGTTGGCTTAAAGCTCAACATTCAGAAAACTAAGATCATGGCATCTGGTCCCATCACTTCATGGGAAATAGATGGGGAAACAGTGGAAACAGTGTCAGACTTTATTTTTGGGCTCCAAAATCACTGCAGATGGTGATTGCAGCCATGACATTAAAAGATGCTTACTCCTTGGAAGGAAAGTTATAACCAACCTAGACGGCATATTGAACAGCAGAGACATTACTTTGCCAACAAAGATCTGTCTAGTCAAGGCTATGGTTTTTCCAGTGGTCATGTATGGACATGAGAGTTGGACTGTGAACGAAGCTGAGTGCTGAAGAATTGATGCCTTCGAACTGTGGTGTTGGAGAAGACTCCTGAGAGTCCCTTAGACTACAAGGAGATCTAAAGGAGATCAGTCCTGGATGTTCTTTGGAAAGACTGATGCTAAAGCTGAAACTCCAGTACTTTGGCCACCTCATGCAAAGAGTTGACCCATTGGAAAAGACTCTGATGCTGGGAAGGATTGGGGGCAGGAGGAGTAGGGGACTACAGAGGATGAGATGGCTGGATGGCATCACCGACTTGATGGATGTGAGTTTGAGTGAGCTCTGGAAGTTGGTGATGGACAGGGAGGCCTGAAAGTGAAGTCACTCAGTCATGTCCGACTCTTAGCGACCCCATGGACTGTAGCCTACCAGGCTCCTCTGTCTATGGGATTTTCCAGGCTATAGTACTGAAGTGGATTTCTGGCATTGCCAACCTGATGGACGTGAGTTTGAGTGAACTACGGGAGTTGGTGATGGACAGGGAGTCCTGGCGTGCTGCAATTCATGGGGTCACAAAGAGTCAGACATGACTGAGCAACTAAACTGAACTGAACTCAATAAATAAAATGAGAGAAATTTTGGTTTACATTTTTTGTGTTATTGATTGGGAATTATAGCTTTAACATGTACTATTTGATCACTGAATATGATTATTTCTGTTGACTCAATACTAAGTGATAAAAGAAAGCTTATGTTTTATTTATTTTTTTTAAACTTATGTTTTAAAGTAAATAAAAGATAAAGAAATAAAATCATATGGAAAAGATGTAGTAATATCATTGGTTTTTTTCTTCCCTTATGTATTAAAAAAAGACACAATTTTTATAACCTACAAAGAAAAAAATGTTATTTTATCAATGATAGGGTTTCATTTTACAGAAGGGACTTAGAGATTATTTTTAATTTTTTGACCTATTTTAAATGAGAATTTCATCATGGATATGCTTTTTCTTTTTTATGTTCACCATATTATCATCAACAATGCATTCCTTGAAACTAGCAGTGATTTCAAGTCATAATGAGGACTGCATACACAATATTTGTGACTTGTCAAGCTCACAAGAAATACAGAGAATTGCACCTGAACTTCTGCCCTATCTATATCAACTCACTGTCAAAAGACTGACAGTATCATATTTCAGACAGTAACTTTATAAACTTGGGCACCTAGAGAAATTCTTTAACAAACTAAAACATTTTCAGGGTGACATTAATGATAGACATTTTTTAGATATCATATGTAGGCCAGAATTGCAAAATGGGTTTGTACTGCAAATTTTCCCAAGTTCTTGTAATTAGTGTAACCATGATAGATGGAAAATAACAGCAAGAAGATTTCCTTCTCATCTGCAGACCTGTTTGCTTCTATTCATCATTACCAAATACTAGTGTGAAAGATAGCCATAAAGGTTGGGCAGTGGAGAGTCTGCAGCTACTCAATGGGTATTTTTGGAAAGTGACGTGGCCTCAGGACTCACAAGGACCCTGAAGGAAGATCTATAATACTAATTGGGGGAAAGCAATTCTCATTCATCTGGCTTGTCCTGATATCATTTCTTGGCAGTAAAAAGAAACTAAGATAATGTGCATATCTGACAATTGGGAAGTTGATGAGTTAAAGTAGTACTTGATATCATCTCTCCTTTCTGGTCATCTGGCATCAGTGTTAAAATGATTTTACATGGTCAGAATCACTCAAGTAGGATCCACAGTTAATATGACATGGCAACAACTGAAACAGAATCAGTGCATGTTGCTAGTTGGTTCAGTCTTCAGATATATTTAACCACCTGGTATGTTTTTATCCAAAGAACTCCCATTCTAAAGACATGATGCTTTTAACTCTTTATTTTTTTTCCCTCAATACATTTGTCTTTTTAACTTTGTCATGACTGATAAGGGACAGATACACACATTTCCTTTAGAAAGATATACATATTTCTGGTCTGGGACCTAGTACTAAAGTACCAGCACTGTAGTAGTCAGTATTTAAATAGTAGATTATTTTAAAATGCAGTAGTTTTACTACATATGAAATAGATAACTAATAAAAAGCCTACTGTATGGTACAGGGCACTCTATCCAATACTCAGTAATGACCTATATGGAAACAGAATCTAAAAGAGCGTATATATGTGTATGTATAACTGATTCCTTTTGCCACACAGCCAAAACACAACAACTATACTCCAATAACAAATAAGTAAAGGCAGTAGTTAAGAGAATATCCTCAGGGCTCTGAGTTATGTGAATTTGAATCCAAGTTTAGTTGTTTACTATGGCTTTGTGACCTTAAGGAAGTTATTTAAACTGCCTACACCTGAAGTCATCTATAAAGTGAAAATAATAAGGTGAAAACAATATTGAATCTATAAGGTAATACAAGTAAAGGGCTTAGCAGAGTTCATGGTATACAAAATTATATTCTTCTGGTAAGAAATGAAGTTTAACAAATTTAAGTTACATTATAGTATAATTCACTACATCTGTGTTATAATTATCAGATTTCCTCATGAAATTTCTCCCCATCACTTGTAACTAGCTAAAATATTGAAGTAGGAATATATTTTCTTCTTCATACATTTTTCTCCTAGGGATTCCTGGTATTAGCTAGGATATAGACAGACAAGAGATGGGAAGTGTTGTCTTCATGTTAAACCTGAATTTCCCAAACAAGGTCAATACAGAAACTCACTTCCTATTTGTCTGGGTGAGTCTTTCCCTTTATTTTAGAAAAGGAAAACATTTTCACAGAGCCTGTAGGAGACTCTGATGTGAGGGTATTAGTTGGTGAAAGAGAAGGTAATCGTTCCCGTCTTATGCACTTGGACTGAGAGCCATCAAAGTAAGTTATCACCTGTTCTCACATCTGTTGAAATCTTGATTGGTTCTCTAGCAAAAGTACTCCTTCCATTATATCTCCCCACTAGCTCTGGGAAACAGCATGCCTGCTTTTACATTGAAACTTGAGTGGTTGCACTTTAAATAAAGTTTTTTCCTTGTATGGAGGAATGACTTGCATGTACTATATAAACTTTTTTTTCTCTGCAAAGACTCATAAATTATTGCTTAAATAGTCCCTTCAGGAATTCAGATCCTCTTATCATTGCTTTTATGCCTCTTTTCACCTAAAATATTGAAATTTGAAGACCATATTATTTCTCCTAAGCTCCCACCCTTTCCACCATTTTTCAGCTAGTCATGAGAGAGAGAGGAAGTCTAATTTGTAACATGAACTATATACTTTAGGAATCAGAAAGCAAACGTTGTGAACGAAACAGCTCAGAAGGAAACATTCAAAGATAGCAGAAACACACTAAATTTGAAATGAGAAGAAATATTTTTAGTTTCTTCATCGTCTATTTATGAACCATGTGACCTCAGGCAGTCACTAGATTTCTCTGAATCTTAGTTCTATCACCCACAAACTGGCAGTCAGTGGCTGCTTGACCTGCTTCTTAGAGCTTCGGTAAAGAGAAAATAAGACAATAAAGTATTCTTGCCTGGAGAATTCCATGGAAAAAGGAGCCTGGAAAGTTACAGTCCATGGGGTCGCAAAGAGTCGGACGCGACTGAGTGATTAACACTTTCGCTTTCATAATGGTTTATGTAAATTGCAAATCCCCATGAAAATATTTTTAGTAGTATAGAATTAACTATTCAGCTCCTCTCCAGAAACTCTCTTGAAAGGTTCCAAAGAGTTTGCTGCCCCTTGGAACTGGGGACCATGCACTGCCCTGTCATATTCACTACGCCAGAACATCAAACACCACATAATCATTCTTTTGACATTAGAATATATTGATAAGAAAGGGATTATGCAGAAACATACTGACATTTTACCTCAAAGATAGTGAATCATTTTCCTTTATCCTATTTTTAAAAGCAAACTCTTAAAAAGTCTCAATATTGATTAATACAGTCCCTTTATCCACATAATATAACATATTCTTCAAACGTTTTACTATCTATGACTAGCCTTAAAATCTCAGATATTTAAAATAATTTTTTTCATTTATTACATACTATAAAAATTTTACGTGTAAAAAAATATTTCCTACTGAGCTAAAACTGTTCCAGTCTCATGGGTGTTTTTAAAAACCCCATATGTTATTCTCCATAGCACAACAACAAGTTGTTAGTTTAAACTTATATTCTGAGAAGTAAAGAAGGAAAATAACCATTGGTATCGATAATGTAAAACAAAAGAAAACAACAACAACAACAAAAAAACAATACGAATTAGATTTTTATATATGATAAAACAGAAAGGATTAAATGACCCCAGAATACCATTCTTCCTGGGCCTAAAAAGAAAAATCTCTTGACATCCACAAACAGTAAGTTCCAATGTGCTTTAAATATGTACACAAACATCTCTGAAATGCTTAAAAAGAGAATTTTTAAAGACAGTGAGACACACTTAAATCTAACATAATAGTAACACGAGTAACATATAAACTGAAATAGAGTACACTAGCTCACATCAATAATAAAATTACATTGCCTTCAGATCAGATGTGCTAACCTGGCTTCTTCCTCTCCTCAAATTCTTTTTAGAAACATTTATCTCAAAATTGGAGCATTAACCAGATGCCAGCCCCACTTGAACTAAGAAGTAAGAAAGATGGAAGTTGCCTTAGGATAGCATTTCCCAAAATGAACTTGACAAAATTCTGGGCTTCAAGATGTTCTTTTTTAAAAAAATGAGTTTGTTGCAGGAAAGGGATTCTACGGTCAAATAAGTTTGTGAAATACTGTTTGCCATATTTTCCTGTTAGATATTTGCAGTATACATTAGTATGTTAAATGGTTTTAGTACCTCTCCAGTTAGGCTTCTCAGTAGCTTATTTGACCTGAGAAATGTTTTTAATGTAACAACTCCTCAAATTTCTGTGGAACATACAATTTCAGAACTGTTTCTGTCCTGAAAGAACTTCAGCGTTACTGGAAGAAAAGGAAGAGACCAGTGGCAGTAAAGACCTAAACTTTTATTTTGTGTCTCAACCCGCATGGCACATCTTCACATGAGTATGTGTGGTTGAGGAATTTGGAAAAGAAATTCTTAGGGAAATAAATATATTTCTCTGCTTGCAGTAGATTAAATTATGTGTTCCAATTCGTCACCCCACTCCTGCCCAATCATAGCATTATTATTCATGCGTATCCTAGCCATGGCCTCAGCCCTAGCCATTGGGCTTGGCTATGTGACTTTCTATGGCCAACAGAATGCTAGTGGACCTGAAGTGACTGAGACTTTCAATGTGCTTGTCCCATTGTCTTGCTCTCTTCCACTCCTGCTTTTTCCATGAGAAGATCATATCTCAGGCAGCTGCTGTTACAAGTCATAGTTAACCCAGAGTTAACTACCAAGCTGAACACTGCCTAGAATGGCCAGTCTTTGGCCAACCTATAAATGTGTGGACAGAAAATAACTGCAAATTGCCAGTGAGTTTAGGGGTAGTTTTTTCCTACTGTGTGTTCATGGAGTTTGCTCCAAGATAATTAAAACTGCTATAAATGTCCATAATAGCTAAAAGAGAACATAAGAATGAAATGAAGTGATGTTTTGTAGGGCAATGAATTTGTAGATTATTGTTTTATTAATTCCTTTTAAATTCTTGAAAATGATGGCCTGTCAAAAGCATGTAATTGTTTGATATCTCATTTCTCTTAGTATGGTTATCCTGACATTTTAAAAGAAAATATATACTCAAAGATAACCCAGGTTTCCCCCATTTAAACAAAATTATGTAATGAAAAACATTTAATTGATCTGAATATAAATGTTAAAAGAAATACAACTGCAGATTAATATATAAAGACCAAAGATTCCACAAAAACCCCAATTATTATCAAATGTCCTCAAAATGTTAATTTTACTTTTTAAGCTATTCAGCAAAGAGGATGAAGGAGTAGCTCAAAAGATCCCCTGCTTACAGAACTAGTCACTCTGACATGACAACCTATAGTCCAGTAGGCCCTCACTGTACCAGCAAGGCCTTCATCCCTAGATGCCAGGCAAAGACCTGTGATCTTGACAATTGTGCTCTTTTTCTCCCTAGAGAAACTCCACCATCTCTTTTCTTCATTCAAGTACATAATCTAGTGCTTCTTCTCTCCATTTTTACATGTTCCAGCCTCCTCTGCTTCTAGAATTAATGAACTGTCTATAAAGTGGGTAATAGTAGGAATTCAGTGATTCCTATATGTAAAAGTGCCTTACTTGTTGCTTAGTAAATGTTGATCCATCTCTCTCTTTCCCTGCCTATCTTAACTATCTTCTCATTTCCTTAGTGGTAATCCAGTGAGGTATAGATGGATGGATAGATACATACATACATATATAGATACTTAGAGATCACTGGACTGCTATATATATCTGTCTCATTGCATGTATGAATATGAATTAAGTAATCATGAGTAAGAAACTAGCACTAATGGTAACTGTAAAGATTCACATTTGTCCTTCTAGATGTGACTGTGACTCATTAATGGCCAGCCAAGGAAAATGCTATCTAAAAAATATAGGATCAGGTGACGTGACAGACCTGGATTTAAATCATAGTTTTAGAACTTACTGTCAAATAAGTTAGTACCCTCTCTTCAGCCAAGTTCCTTACCTGAAAATTAGGAGTAAAATATTTAATAAGATATCATCAATAAAAGACAATATCAAGTACAATATTATATGAACTTAGCACAATGCCAAACACACAGTCAACACTCAATAACTGCTGGCTATTATAATTACTGTATAAGAGCTGACTTTGTATGTGATAATACATTTACTTTATAATATAAATAATACCTTGAAACAAGCACTCTATTAACATTATCTTCATTTTAAAATTGCTGTCTTTATGAGCTGAAATTCCTGGGCAAGAAGGAAGGAAGATTTATTATATTAATTCATTTCACTCCTGCCATATTTCTGATGTGCTTTGCACATCAGATAGCTAGAGTTTAGGGGTATCCCTGAAAAACACCCTGAAGGTGAATGTGTATCATTTACATGCTTCAGAGCATAAGCAAATTACTGGCTGGTCAGATCAAGGTGAATCACAGTAGAAGGAACCCACTGTGGCCACACCTCTAGCTTAAGGCTACTTGAAAGGGGAAAAAAAAAAACAGATTGAAGCATAGCTATTTTAACAAATAGGAGTAGGAGTGATTAATTACTTTTTACTGTCATTCAACAGCATGTCATCCAGGGAGTAACCTCATTTCTCCAATTCCCATAAATTTAATAGAGGTCACATCTTGGCCTACTTGGCTGAAAAGCACTGCTCCTAAAACCCTGATGGTACTTTTAAGTTCAGTGATGTGTGAACATAATTCTCTGCATCTCTCAGCCCCACATACTCTCTCTCTCCCAGGGAGACACTTTAGTAGATCTATGTGGCACCATGTGGAAAGTTACAAGGGATGAGCTCTCTGATTCATTCCTCTTCCATGTAATAAGATGAGAGAAAATTTAAAACCAATGAGTGTTATTCTATGGTGTAGAGATTCTTTCTAGTCTGTTAAGAGAGTATAAAAAGATATTAAAATTGAAAACTATTAGTTATGAGACCCTTGCAGCATGAACATTTAGCTTGGTATCTAAAAGAGACTGTAAAGATCCCAATGACAAATTGGCAGGATAGGATGGTGGTTAGCTCTTGTGCCTAAAGCCCATCCTTCTATATGCATTAATCCACAGGAAGATCATTGCAAAGGTCTGCCAGACACCAGGTAGGATCTTCAAAAAACAAAGCCTCAAGGAAAAACAGATGATAAAAAGCAGACTATCACCTATATCTACTGCATGCCCAACTCAGAGACACGGGGCCTTTTGCAGCTAGAATGCCAGCAGTTCCCCACTGTGTTCGAGGACTCATTTCTGGGGCTCTCAGTGCTATTTCATCCCTTAATTCCACTATTAGTACTCTCTTTTGATATCTATGCATAAATGTCAATCCTTTCAACATTTAGGAAATGGAAATTGATAAGCAATGGTTTATGTCCCCTTGAGATATGAATGAGAAGAAGAGGCAGTAAAAGAAAGAGCAGTGAATTCTAGAGGTTGAAGTTTGCTTGTTTTTTTCTCCTTACGATTCTCCAGGCAAAGGAAGTTCCATATGTAAGTTCTAATAGTACCAAAGTGAGCTGCAAGGAGAACCAAGAAGCAGCTACCAACTCAATCTCTAGTGTTTGGTTTGGACCAATCTCTTGTGCAGTCAGGCCTTAGGAAAGATTCTACACGGTAAAAAGAAGGGGAACCATTAAACTCAGATGGAGTACTGAACTCACATTCTCCAACAGAAAAACCACTGGAAGTTTACATGAGAAGTTTCACTGAATGGCTAACAAGCGTGCTAGGTACTAACAATTTAAAAAAAATAAGTATTGAACAGAATAATTTAGGACAAGGAGATTGATGTGAAGGAAAGAGAACATTCCATCAATTTTAGCCCCTGGGAAAACCAGTAGATTTCTTTTGGCATATATATATATATTTTTTAAACACACTGTATAAGTTTCAAGAGGTTATCTTTATAATTCAGCATCCCTATACACTATAAAATGATCACCAGCACAAGTCTGTTCACCATCCATTATCATGCAGTTGACTTT
Organism: Ovis aries; assembly: GCF_016772045.2. Lineage (NCBI taxonomy): Eukaryota > Metazoa > Chordata > Mammalia > Artiodactyla > Bovidae > Ovis > Ovis aries. The sequence goes on from NC_056054.1 coordinate 215,080,377, forward strand.
CTCCCCCCATAGGTTTCAGTATTTGTCAAATGGGACAAACTGTTTTATCTACTTTACGGAGATACTAAAAAGTCAGATGTAGTTATATACAAGAAAAAGTCTCAGAAATTATAAACATTTGTTAGTAATGAAGTCTTTAAAGTCTTTTCTATTTTCAATATTGTCCTCTATATTTCTGATCTATCACTTATTCTTTACATATTGCTTCTAGTTTAACATTTATGCTACAATTTAATTCTCAATTTCTTAATAATTTTATTTTCTTCAAATCCCTATCTCACTGTTTCAAAACAACAAATGAATACTACCTTTTCAAATTATCTTATATATTTTGATTCAAGGGAAGATTTTCAGGATTCAAGATTAGGCTTTCCAGCCTCTTAATCTTTGGCTTTGTTCCTTCTATACCGGCTTTTTTTCTCAGAGGTTTGTCCAATGTAGTAAAGAAGGGTCCCTCAGTATTGAGTTCCTACAGTCATAACACCTGTACCTTGAAAAAGGCTACCACATGGAGTAGGAGGCACTTCTTTAGACAAGTTCAAATTTATAGGATGGGGAAAGAAATGCAGAACATGAAAGAACTCCAGGCACCCATGACTGATTTCATAAAAATAAACAAGAAAAAGAGTAAGAGCATAAAAGACAAGCGGTAAAGGGCATGACAAATGGTAAATAGTCCACAAATGATGAAATATAAATGACTAACAAATATGCAAAATGGTCTAGTCATACAAGTAACCAAGAAAAGCAAGTGGTAACATTTTAAAGAATAAGAAGCACAAAATAAAGAGCTGTTGGCAAAAAAAAAAAAAAGGTGAAAATAAAAGCTGTGAATTTTTTTTCCTAAGTAAAGCACACAACACACTTCTATATGAGAAAAGCTAAAATAAATGAGTTAAGTATTAATTAAAGATATTAGTTGTTTTTTTTTTTTAAAGTACAGAGAAACAAAACAAAATCCCTTAGGAAAGCAGAAGGAAAAAATAACAAAGCCAACATAAAAACCAAAGCAATGAATTAGGAAGAAGAATATGAGAATTAATAAATTAATCTAAGACTATGTTGGTTTTAAGAAAACAAAATCAAATCCCTGCAATTCCAATTAAGAAACAGAAAACAGAACTATATAGTACTAAGAGCGAAAAAAAAGAATGACATCACTGCTACACAGGCATTTAAGATAGTCTAAGAATATAATGTTCTTCACTATAATGACAGATTTTAGAATCTGAATGAAACAGATAATTTTATAAGAAAATATAAATTAACAAAATTAATACAAAATATTGAAAACCTACACATAACAATAATGAAATTTAAAAAAAAGAGGTTACAAAAGCTGGGCTGAAATTTTTTAAATTATTTCCAAATGTTCCAGAGTACTGAAAAAGATAAGAATCTTTCCAATTTGTTTTATATGGCCAGCATAAGCCTGACACTAAAGCGTGGTACACATAACTCAAAATATATTATATATTTGGAAAAAATCTAATTAAATATACACTGCTGCTGCTGCTGCTAAGTCGCTTCAGTTGTGTCAGATTCTGTGTGACCCCATAGACCACAGCCCACCAGGCTCCAGGATTCTCCAGGCAAGAACACAGGAGTGGGGTGCCATTTCCTTCTCCATTGCACGACAGTGAAAAGTGAAAGTGAAGTCGCTCAGTCGTGTCCGACTCTTCACACCCCATGGACTGCAGCCTACCAGGCTCCTCCACCCATGGGATCTTCCAGGCAAGAGCACTGGAGGGGGCTGCCATTGCCTTCTCCAAAATATACACTAAGTGAAAATAAATCTATATGAATTAGAATATCTCAATTGTAAAATGAATGAAATTCATGAAGTGTATACATACACATGGCCAATACATATGAGAGCTTGCTTTAATAGTCAAATTAAAATAAGGTGCATTTGTTGTCCATATGATTAGCAAAGAATAGATTAAAACATTTCTAATACCTAGTGTGCATGAGGATATAGGAAAACAAGAAAGACACTTTGTTGGCGAAAGTATAAGACTTTTCTGGAAAGCACTTTCATGTTGTATATTTTCTAAAATATGCTTTTGGGGATTGTAATGTCTATGCCTGACTCAGCAATTCCAAGATGTAAGAGGACATTATAACAGATAGAATATGAAAATTTAGAAATGATCAAATGTGTGAACAAAGATGTATACACAAGGCTATTCAGTGTATATTATTTATGACATTAAGAACTCTCAGTGTCTCTGGAGAAATTTCTCATTAGGAAAAATATTAAATGGGGATCTAGTAAAATTATGTAGCCATTTTGAAAATGGCATAAATTTATATTTATTAATGCCCAAGATATATTCAAAGAAAGAAACATAATACTATGGATAATGAATAATATCATTATTGTAAATGGAAGGATAAAGATGTAGATAGATGATTGATCAATAGATAGAAAACTAGGTAAGATGGAGATATCCACACCAATATCTAACATTTAAGAATGGTCATTTTTATATAATGGAATTGTGAATTGTTTTCTCTTCAAAATTTCTTAATTATCTAAATTTTTAACAATTTAGTAAAGTTCTTTTCATTATCTGTGGCAAAGAACCAATTAGTCTTCAGTTTTGTCCCAATCTGTTGTAGACTGATATTTTAATAAATAGAGTAAAAAAAAAACTTACTAGAAAAAATGAAGGGAAATATGACACAAAAATACAAAGCTAGCAAAGAGAGATAAGAAAGCCTCCTTAAGTTAACAATGCAAAGAATAGAGGGGAAAATAGAATGGGAAAGACTAGATATCTTCAAGAAAATCAAGAGATACCAAAGGAACATCTCATGCAAAGATGGGCATAACAATGGATAGAAACAGCAAAAATCTAACAGAAGCAGAAGAGATTAAGAAGAGATGGCAAGAATACACAGAAGAAGTGTACAAAAAAGATCTTAAAGACTTGGATAATTACAATGGTGTGGTTACTCACCAAAAGCCAGATATCCTGGAGTGTGAAATCAAGTGGGCCTTAGGAAGCATCACTACAAACAAAGCTAGTGGAGGTGGTGGAATTCCAGCTGAGCTATTTCACACCCTGAAAAATGATGCTGTTAAAGTGCTGCACTCAATATGCCAGCAAATTTAGAGAACTCAGCAACGATCATGGGACTGGAAAAGGTCAGTTTTCATTCCAATTGCAAAGAAGGGCAATGCCAAAGAATGTTCTAACTACCTTATAACTGCCCTCGTTTCACATGCTAGCAAGATAATGGTCAAAATTCTTCAAGCTAGTCTTCAACAGTATGTGAACCAAGAACTTCCAGATGAACAAGCTGTATTTAGAAAAGACAGAGGAACCAGAGATCAAATTACCAACATTGTTTGGATCATAGAAAAAAACAAGAAAATTCCAGAAAAACATCTCCTGCATTGACTACATGAAATCCTTTGTCTGTGAGGGTCACAACAAACTGTGGAAAATTCTTGAAGAGATAAGAATATCAGACCACCTTACCGGCCTCCTGAGAAACCTGTATGCAGGTCAAGAAGCAACAGTTAGAACTGGACATGGAACAGTGGACTGGTTCAAAATTGGGAAAGGAGCATGTGAAAGCTGTACATTGTCACCTTGCTTATTTAACTTATATGCAGAGTACATCAGGCCAAATGCTGGGCTGGATGAATAACAAGCTGGAATCTAGATTGCCAGGAGAAATATCAACAACCTCAGATATGTAGATAATACCACTCTAATGGCAGAAGGCAAAGAGGAACTAAATAGCCTCTTGATGAAGGTGAAAGAGGAGAGTGACAAAGCTGGCTTAAAACTCAACATTTGGAAAACTAAGATCACGGCATCCAGCCCCATCACTTCATGGCAAACAGATGGGGAAAAAATGGAAACAATAGCATATTTTATTTTCCTGGGCTTGAAAATCACTGCCAACAGTGACTGCAGCCATGAAATTAAAAGGCATTTGCTCCTTGGAAGAAAAGATATGACCAACCTAGACAGTGTATCAAAAAGCAGAGACATCACTTTGCCAACAAAGATTCACATAGTCAGAGCCATGTTTTTTTCAGTAGTCACGTATGGATGTGAAAGTTGGACTATAAAGAAGACTGTGCCCCGAAGAACTGATACTTTCAAACTGTGCTGGAAAAGATTCTAGAGAGTTCCTTGGACTGCAAGGAGATTCAACCAGTCCATCCTAAAGGAAATCAGTTCTGAATATTCATTGGAAGGACTGATGCTAAAGCTGAAACTCCTACACTTTGGCCACCTGATGTGAAGAACTTTTCCAATGGGAAAAGACCCTGATGCTGGGAAAGCTTGAAGGCAGGAGGAGAAGGGGACAACAGAAGATGAGGTGATTGGATGGCATCACCGACTGAATGGACATGAGTTTGAGCAGACTCTGCGAGCTAGGGAAGGATAGGGAAACCTGAAGTGCTGCAGTCCATGAGGTTGCAAAGAGTCGGACGTGACTTAGTGGCTGAACAACAGCAATTTTATTATAATTCAACAGATATAATATTTCTCTGTCAAAGTACTGTCAAAGTTTCTAAATGCTTGCTCTCTGTTTTTGTGCATCAGTAGCTCATGAAGTGTCACCATGTAGCACTGACGTAGTGATTAAACACACAGACTCCAGGGCCAGACATCTAGGTGTAAATTCAAATTACTAACACTGTAACCTGAGAAGATTACACTCCAAACTTCAGTTTCCTCATCTGTAAAATGAGTAATGAAAGATATGCACTGAATATTTGCCCCTCCAAAATGCATTTGCTGAAACCTAATCCCATATGTGATGGTATTCGGAGGTGGGGACTTTGGGAAGTGATTAGGTGTCTTGAAGGTGGAGCCCTCTTGAAAAGGATTTATTCCCTTATAAAAGAGACACCCCCCCCCAAAAAAAAAGGAGACTCTCAGTGAGCTCTCTGGTTTTCTTTCTGCTATAAACATTATTCATGTATGGATTTCTCTGTGAACTAAAGTCTTCATTTCTCTGGGATAAGTGCCCAATGTGTACTTGTTGAGTTGTACAGTAGTCACTTGTTTAGTTTATTAAGCAACTGCCATACTGTTTTCATCACTGGCTGTACCATTTTACATTCCCATCAGCAAAGTGTGAGTGATCCAACTGGTCACCATTTTGATGTTATTGCCACTTTTTAGCCATTCTACTAGGTGATATCTCACTGTAGTTTTAAATTACATTTCTCTGATGGCTAATGATGTCAAACAATAAACATGTTGAACATCTTTTTATGAGCCTATTTGCCATCAGCATGTCCTCTTCAGAGAAAACTCTGTTCATGTCTTTGCTTACTTTCCAACTGGATTCTTTTTTTTTAACTGTTGAATTTTCAGTGATTTTCCAGGGCAGCTGAGCAAAATATGTTGTAAGATGGAGTATTTTATATTTATGTTGACTACATTTGATTAGTTAATGATGTTATGCAAATCATCAGGGTCTTTGCTGACTTACTTTCTAATATTTCTATCACTTGCTGAGAGTAAGAATATAAAAATATCCAACTATAATTATAATGTGAGTAATGCTTTAGATTTTAATTAGAAACATAAAAATAAAACTATATAAAAAGATGGGACTATTATATATAATTATAATTTATTATAAAAATATAAAAATTATGTTAGGAAATATTCAAGAAATTAATGGCAATTAGACATGGCAATAGAGTTATGGGTAACTTACTCTCCATCTTTTTTCTTTTGATAATTTCCTGAACAATTAAAAAGCTTAAAAAATTTCCAACTGAATGATATATACTGTAATTTGTAGATAATTAATAGCTAAAATAATGCCTCATTTTTAAAGATTTATTGTTCTTTCCTAGATCTGCAAGGATCACTCAAAATTATGTCCCAGGAGTATGGTGGGCAAACAGTCATCATACAATATTCTATTAAGTGAGAATCTATTAGCAATATCAATCTTACTAATGATGATACTAATTAAAGAAAAATGTGTGGTTGTATTTTTAAGAATGGGACCCATAACATAGTATTTAATCTTGTTTTTTTTCTGCTATTATTGGGCTTTCTGTTATTTTTATCTGTGTTTTTAAGCAAACTTTGAAATTCCATTGTGCCACAATTTCTGAAAATAGGTTTGATATTTATTTCTTAAAGCAACTTTGAAATACCTTAGAAAAAGGTTTTATAACTTTTTATAAACTTTTAATAACTTTTTATAACTCTGAAGTATTATCAGGCTATTTTCAGAAAACTATCAAATATATTTTGTAAAGTATGTATTTTTTATTAAAATTTTAACCTGTGATTTTAATTTACTACTGAAATTTACTATTAAATTTTGAAATTTTAATATCCAGTTTCTCATGAAACCAACAACTATACCCATAAGAGTTTTTACTTCATTTTCTCTAAAAAATTATGCTTTTAACTTGTCCATGCTTTTTTTAAAAGCAAAAATTTCACACCTAATTTTTGTTTTATAATTCAAAGTCTTCTCATTAATTTACTATATTAGGTAGTTTAAAACTTTTTATTACCTTGTTTCCATGACTTTTTTCACATAAGTCACCCTTCCTGCATGCAAATAAATACATCTCATATTGAAGGCAATGGCACCCCACTCCAGTACTCTTGCCTGGAAAATCCCATGGACGCAGGAGCCTGGTGGGCTGCAGTCCATGGGGTCGCTGGGAGTCGGACACAACTGAGCGACTTCATTTTCACTTTTCACTTTCATGCATTGGAGAAGGAAACGGCAGCCCACTCCAGTGTTCTTGCCTGGAGAATCCCAGGGACGGGAGAGCCTGTTGGGCTGCCGTCTGGGGTCACACAGAGTCGGACACTACTGAAGTGACTTAGCAGCATATTAAAATCCTTCATCTTCTAGAGAATTCATTTGTTAGTCTTCACAAATGACTACCTGAAATTTTAAAATTCAGCAAAATATCTGAAATGTTCTTTATAATCCTGATACCAGTTCTTTGTCTATATTTTCTATATTTCTACCTTTAACATCATCATATTTGTAACAATTTGCCTTACTGCAAAGCTTATTTTAAAGGCACATCACTTTGGAAAACAAATAAGGTAACCTTTGATAAAATCAGAAAGTTCTCTATCTTATAGTACTTGATTGATAAATCACGATCACCACAAATATACAGGCTGTGTGTTTTTCCATTTTAATATGAACTGAAAAATTATTATTGTCTTTCCTTGCTTACAGTTTGGTTTCATAAAGTATACACTCTGGAGTGTTAAGATTGATCATTTTATTCCTTTTTTTGGCCTTGAAACTCATAGAAGTAGAGACTATAGCAAACATTAGATCAGGTGCTTATTTTTCACTTTCTTTCAGTGTTCTCAGACAAAGTCTTAATGTTATTAAACTTGAAGGTCAGCTTCCTCTTGCCATGTAGAATCTGAACGTCCTTGTGGAAGTTATTACCCTAATGGTCCCTGTATTCATCCCACAAAAAGTATGCCTGAGAAAGGAGCTATATCTGCTCTATCACACCTGATATGAACAAAGAGGAGGAAGGGGCAAAGGACATATACAATGTGGGGCTTGTTTCTTTTATGTTTAAGATTTTAAGCAAACAGGCTTCTCTGTCCCTGGAATTCTCCAGGCAAGAATACTGGAATGGGTAGCCATTCCCTTCTCCAGGGGATCTTTCTGACCCAGGGATTGAACCTACGTCTCCTGCATTGCAGGTGAATTCTTTGCCTTCTAAGCCACCAGGGAAGCTCAAGATTTTATGTGAAAAAAATCCATGAGGTTTGAGTGTTTAAGATTTGGGGGAAATATGCTGATTTAATTTAAAGGATAAAACTACTCAAGAAAGTCTAGAATTTTAATACAATGATATGCTAACAAATGGCATTACATAATTTCTACTTATGTTGTTTTCCACTGACTTTTTAAAAAGCTGTGTTATCCAAAAACATTTTTTCTTCCTAAACAACCGTTATTTTAGGTATCTCAGGGTCATATAGGATCAGACTGGTAGAAGAGGAGACGTGCTGTCTCAAGCTATCATGTTCAAACTATAACACTTTCTTAAACTATATTTTAAAGTCTGTTTACATCCACACTGACATTTGTGAGGTCATACTCTCAGGAATAGTTACTAAGTCACTGTTAAATACTTTGTCTCTTTTATTATGAATTTTATCAGGTAATCTTTATAAAGCATCTAAACTTAGCCTTGACTAAGGTCATTGACAAATACTTTGTATCTTCCATAAAAGTCTTTGTTCCCCCACCTTGCCAAATAATTGAGAAATGTATTCTGAGGATACATGGATAGAAGTTGACTCTTTTATGAAGGGCAATTAAAGGGGGAAAAACCTTTATGTCTGATTTTGTGTACATAGTTGTATGGGAAAATGAATACTAGATTATAAAGAGCTCTCATAATTAATAAGTAAAAGATTACAATACCAATGGAAATAGCCAAGGAATGCAAAAACAGGAATTTACACAGAACTAAAAATAGCCAAAATTTATTAAAAAGACCTATTAAATAAAACCAATTTAATTAGACCAAATTAAAATGTAAAGGTAATATTTTTTGTCTGATGATTATTAGTAATTAATAAATATTTATTGACTGAATGTATGTAGTAAAAAATTTATCCCATCAAATTGGAAAAGACTTTTTAAAATGATATGAATTATCATAGTTGACAAAATATCCAGGTAGTACCAGGTAACTAACAATTCAAACGAAGGATGTAAAACATCTAGATTTTCCTTCAGCTTATAGTTGTTGGATAAAATTAAGAAGAGAAACACATTTTAGAACAGAATAAACCCATTCTCAACGTATTTGCACTTTAAAAAATAGACAATAATGTTAATGTAAATGGCAAGTCAACCTCAACTTAATCTATAAAAGAAAATTAGTTTAGATAACATTTCTTAAAAATCAGGATTTAGAATACAAGAAATCTTACACAGAGATATATACAAATAGATACTAATCCTCAAACATTACTATCCCTGGTGAGAAAAGCACAGGAAATAAAAACAGCAAATAGCAAGAGCAAAAATGTAAAAATAGCAAAGAAGCGGATATTCTGAATAAGGTCACTAAGTGGTGATGGAGTCTGTCCTCCCCCATCAGCCTTGATTCTAAGGAACAGTAGAAAACTCTAAGGGGGAAAAAAAAGGACCGATCTATCCTTGTCATATTATTGATACTTCTTAATGTTTGGGGTTCTCTCCCCAAAATTAATTATTTTCTTGCTCTACAGTTTATCTATGGTGCCCAGAAGCCATTGACTTCCTGGAATTTTTATTAAGAATTCCACATTCCTGCCATGTTTTTCAGATACTGTGGCCTCTGCCAATAAATTCTAATAAATTTTCACTTCTTTTCTTTCAATAACATCCTAGAGAATATGATTCAGACTCAAATTAATCACCAATCATGTTAATGGCTCCTAGGAGTTTACTTCCGATACCCCTTATTATATTAAATCAAACTCGATAGTGTGCTAGATTATTGCTTAGCTGGGTTTTCATAAAAGCACTGGTATTTAATATGATTTATACCTGGTTTTCTGTTAATATCTTTGCTTATTGTGTGCTTTATTTTTAAAACAGACATTCTTAGCTAATGGCACCCCTTTAAAATATATCATACTTTTAAAATATTTTACAGGAAGCATTTTACAATAAAATGTGTTACTTATAGTCACTTAATAGTGAACAGGAATAATTTAATTTACAATCAAAATGTTAATATTTTACTTGTTTGGAAAAGTGTGTGTATATATTATGTAAAGTTTATTTAAAAGATCAATTATTTGTCAAGATGATTAGAAAATTTAAAGCCTTGTATTTATTTTTCTTTTAAAGCTTTGCAGCAAAGGGGCAGTTCTGGGAAAACCATTTGAAGCATCTGCTGAAGATATAGCTAGTGTGGCAAGTTTCATTGAGACAAAGCTTGTTGCATGCTATCTGCGAATGAGGAAACCTGACCTTGCCCTGAATCATGCGCACAGGTAAAATGAAGGGTTAATAACTGCAAGTAAGTACTATCCATGCAAGCAGACGGTATGATGTGAGCTTGTAGGATTAACTTAGATTCCATTGAAATGTAATCACAAAACTAAAACCATCTCTTTATTACTTGATTTATGTTAAGCTAGACAATCATAGAGATCACAAAGGGCATCTCAAAACCTAAGGGAAGAAATAAACCCATAATTAACTATCATAAAGCAGGACAAAATAAAAAGGCAGGCAGCTGCAGTAGCAAATGACTGCAGGAAGAAAGGAGGGATTGAATAAGGTTAGGTAAGGGGTGAGAAGGAGGAGAAAGATTTCCAAAACTGACTGCGATACAAAGAATGGTAGAAAGAAATTCCAGCTATGAACCATGAGCAAAGACACCAAAGTTTATGGCTTATTTGGTGATAACACAACTGATTCAAAGGATGTTATGAAGGGGCAAGTGCGACAACTGTCCAAAGGTATGAATCACCTTTTTATCATTGTCCTTAAAGATTTCCTTTATATATTTCTATCCTCTTCAGAACTCTGTATTAGTTTTTGGTTTCCTAGAATCCTCAAGGTTACCCAGCCCTATCTTTTTTTCTATAAAAATGTCCTCTCCTATGTCTTGTTCCCTAAAGACCTTGATCTTATCATGGGAAGTATTCAGTTTAATCTACCAAAAAGATAAAGTGATTATGTTACATCTTTTAAATAGCTCTTTTCTTAGAATTATGATTCCTCTATACCTCCCTGCCTAATTTAGAGCAATTTACATAAAACTTTAGTCTTGTTCATTCTCTGAGCTCATACATCCTGGATTTCTTTTGGACACAAATAACAAAACTAATATCAATATGAAAACATAACACTTTCCCTGTTAATAACCAGTAAAAAAACATGACCATCAATTATATTAAGATTCATTATGTGAGCAGATCTGCCAATACGTTAAAACTCATTTATAACTCTGTATCCACAATGATATAGAAGTTCCATCAGATATTCTTAACAGCTCTATGGAGACCTCAAACTTATACGCTTAAGTTTGACATCGAAGACCTGCTGACAACAAAATCACTTTAAAATTTCTAAGATAACCTGCTGGAAAGAAACTTTTTGCTTTAAATAAACTGCAGAACCTAAACACAGATTCTCTTTGATACCAAAGAAAATCTGACTCTATATTTTCTAGAAACAGCTTATGCAACCATAGTTTCCAAACCCAATATCAGGACATATGGTTACACTGGAAGAATTTTATTTCATTTCCATTTGAAAGGGCCAATATTGGAAATGTAATGTATACTTCAGTATGTTAAAATATTGGAATTTCTGAGCCACTTGGGTGACTTGTAAGCACAATAAAATATTTGAAATTGGGAATAGCCCAGAAAATCTATAGGCATACATAAACAATAATGAATTGAGATGCACCTGAAAGTAATTATTTATCACCTTGTCCATGGTTTTCACTACACATATGAAGTACCATTAACATTGCCTACATATTAATCAAAATATCTCCTGGATATTAGAATGGTTTGATGGATTTTCAAATCATTTTTGTAATCATAAAAAATTGTAAATGGCATGTTCATGCCAAAATTCAATTCAGTGTTATAAAAATAACTTAATGAACATTAATCAAAATAGTACTATAAGAAACAATAAAATGCTATGGTTTCTAAGGATGCAAGGATTCGTTTCAATAGGTTCACTATTTAGACTTTGAAACTTTTGTTTTAAAACTAAGAGTGCCCTTTCAAGTCCTTAAAAATTACTGAGCGGAGGGTATACAATATAAAGATGAAAAGTAAAATGATCTTCCCTATTATGCTAGGATTAACTTCTGTATCCTTTTTATTCTATTGTAAAATAATTTTTGCTTCTGTTTCTAAGTTGAACATTAACTAAGAAATGGAAATCAATAGAGGTTAAACAGTGAATTCATACAATTAATTATGCACTAAGTGAAATAAATCATTTTTCTAGGCTTGTCATGTTGCAGAACTACAGAAATCAGTGCATATGATTGTAATATTCAAATGTTTTTAAAGATCTCAGATTTTTAAAATAGAATCTGAAATGTAAATGTATTTCTCAAAATAAATAATCAGGATATTCAGTCTATAAATAGCTTATAACCATTAGTTATACACTGAATGCAGAATCTTTCTTTTGTATTATTACCACACTGTGATGGTTGATACTAATCATGGGTCAAAATTAAAATATTCACTTTTTGCATTTATTTGCATTCCTGAAGCATCCTTTCTTTAATTTTATGTAAATTGTGAGGCCTACTGCATATCTTCAGATTTGTTAATACAGAAATTAGCTTGAAAACCATCATGTAGTTTTGCTTTTGATAAAAATAAGTGCATATTGTTTTGTCATGTAGAAGACTACAAGAACCATAACTGTATGGTTTTAGGTTCAACAAAGATACATTTTGAAATTAATTAACTGAGTACTGCCATTTAAAATATGCTAATAAGTAAGACAAAGGCTTTGAAAAAAAGTTGAAGTGTTTGCCGTTCAGTCATGTCCAACCCTTTGTGACCTCAAGGACTGTAGCTTGCCATATTCCTCTGTCCATGGGATTTCCCAGGCAAGAATACCAAAGCAGGTTACAATTCCCTTCTCCAGGTGATCTTCTCCACCAGGGATTGAACCCTGGTCTCCTTCACTGCAGGCAGATTCTTTACCGTCTGAGACACAGGGAAGACAACAAAGGCTTTAGAAACAACTATAAGCAAGTTTTTCTTTTTTAAATAACATATCCAAAGCACCATATTTAGATGTCATTTTTTTTTAACTTCAAACCAAAGTAATGCCCACACTCACCAATCGAACATATCAACTCTATGCTCACTTCATCAAACTACTGTCATTGTTTGTCAGTGGTGTCTTGATCACTCCTGAGACTGATTTCTAATTACTGCTATCTTATCAAGAACGGAAATCCTGCTATAACTCTTTCTTCTCATATAATTATATGTTGATGTGTATAATTCTAAAGATTCTAATAATACATATCACCTTTTTTGCCTATTTCCCATCTTTAGACTGATGTTGTTTATGCTATAGAATTTTTTCTTTTTTGGCCTTTCAAAAAAATTAACTTATTTTTTATTTATTGTTTTCTGTCAAACCTCAATATGAACCAGCCATAGGTATATCTCATCCCTTTTGAACTTCCCTCCCCTCTCCCTACCCATGCCACCCCTCTAGGTTGATACAGAGCCCCCATTTGAGTTTCCTTAGCCATACTATGCTGTAGAATTTTGATGCCACTAGGTGGCAGACAAGATGAAGTCGAAAATAGCAAATACGTAGAAAAAAGCCTCTTTTCAAAATTGTTTTATAATGCTCTCATCTATGTTCATTCTTTCAACAAATATTTATTGAATGCTAACCAAGAGCCTGTGCTAGGCAGTGGGGTAGCAGTTGTAGACAGGAATTGTGTTGTCTGTACACATTAGAAGAGGTAGCAAAGTTTAAAAAACAAATATCAATAAATATGAGAAAAAAGAGTGTGATAAATGCAACAAAGGTAGTAAATATAATTTCACATTGCAGAAGCAGTATCATTTATTAAATCAGATTCATGGAGTCTGAATCTAACTGCCCAGGTTTTAAATGTGATTCCCCCACTCACCAGTTCATCTGAGTTTAATTCTCCATAAAATTGGGTTATAATAACTGTACCTACTTCACAAATTACATCCCACAAGGTTTTGTGAAAATTAAACAGAAACCCATGGATTCTTTATTCCAGCCATGACGGAGTTACTGGTATAAAAGGACCTGCCTTCCTGCTATAAATAAGTATAAAACTAGGCAAAACATATGAAACAATTCTTTTTAGGCACTGGAAAACGGCCACAGCAGGACTTTGATCCTTGTGAGATCAGCCATAGGTATATCTCATATATAGGGTAGTATACAGGGTGACTACCATGGTTTTCCTGATCAAACTCAGGGAGTTGAAGATCAAGTTAAACTTCAATCTCAATGAGCCGAGGAAGCAGAAATTAGGATATCAGTTCAGTTCAGTCGCTCGGTCCTGTCCGACTCTTTTCAACCCCATGGACTGTAGCACGCCAGGCTTCCATGACCATACCAACTTCTGGAGCTTGCTCAAACTCATGTCCATTGAGTCGGTGATGCCATCCAACCATCTCATCCTCTGTTGTCCCCTTCTCCTCCTGCCTTCAATCTTTCCCTGCATCAGGGTCTTTTCCAGTGAGTCAGTTCTTTGTATCAAGTGCAAAACTCCAAGTATTGGAGTTTCAGCTTCAGCATCAGTCCTTCCAATGAATATTCAGGATTGATTTCCTTTAGGATGGACTGGTTGGATCTCCTTGCAGTCCAAGAGACTCTCAAGAGTCTTCTCCAACACCACAGTTCAAAAGCATCAATTCCGTGCGCAGCTTTCTTTATAGTCCAACTCGCACATCCATACATGACTACTGGAAAAACCATAGCTTTGATGAGATGGACCTTTGTCTGCAAAGTGATGTCTCTGGTTTATAGTATGCTGTCTTAGGTTGGTCATAGCTTTTCTTCCAAGGAGCAAGTGTCTTTTAATTTCATGGCTGCAGTAACCATCTGCAGTGACTTTGGAGCCCAAGAAAACAAAGTCTCTTAGAATATCAGATATTAGAATATTTCAGTCTGCTAAAAAACCCTGTAATTTACAGAGCAGGTGACTGAAGGAGAAATAGATATGTGAGGGGGTTGGGGGTAGAAGACTGAATGAGGATTTGCTGCAGGTTCTTGACCAATATGAAGAGTAAGACTTCATGTAGCAGAGACTGCCTGCTGCAGGACCAAGTAATAAATGAAAATACCAGAGGAGCTGCAATGATAGGAGATACTGAAGAACCAGTGTTAAGAGAGCTCACTGAGTACCTCTGGCATTCAGTTAAAATTCCTGAAAGACAGTGCTTTAAGAGTTAGGACCATGACCTCCAGAAAGAATCACACTTTAGGATTAAGCTCAAAGGCAAAATTGACCTATCTGAAAAACCACACCTGACAAGAACAAGACTATTTGCCATTTAACTGCCTGATAAGAAAAAAATTCTACAGGTTTGCAGGGATGATGTCATAATCTCAAGTCTTTACAAAGTTTCATCCAAAATGTTTAGTATAAAACTAAAAATTACTACACATTCAAAGGAATAGGAAAATTAGACTCATATTTAAGAAAATAAATAGTCCATAGAATAAGGCCCCAAGATGATCCACATGTTAGAATTGGTAGAAAAAGATTTTAAACAAGCTGTAAAAAATAGGTTCAAGGATCTTGAGGCAAAGATGGCCATAATAAGCAAAGAACTGAGAATCTCAACACAAAAATAGAAACTATAGAAAAGAAACAGATGGAGATTTTACCATGGATTAATGAGCTATTAATATCTAAAATAAAAATATACAGGTTGACTTTAATATCAGATTGAAGATTTAGTACTAAAGAAAGGTTTAGTGAACTTGAAGACAAATCAATAGCAATTACCCGATATGAACACACAGTATCATTTAAGATATTTTAAAAAATTAACTAATGCTTCAGTGACTTATTCTGACACAGTAACAAGTCTGAGTAACAAGTAACCTGCATGGTTTTTCCAGTAGTCAGGTATGGATGTGAGAGTTGGACTCTAAAGCTGAGAGCCAAAGCATTTTGAACTGTGGTGTTGGAGAAGAGTCTTCAGAGTCTCCTGGACTGCAAGGAGATCCAACCAGTCCATCCTAAACGAAATCAGTCCTGAATATTCATTGGAAGGATTGATGCTGAAGCTGAGACTCCAATACTCTGACCACCTGATATGAAGAATTGACTCACTGGAAAAGACCCTGATGCTGGGAAATATTGAAGGCGGGAGGAGAAGGGAACAACAGAGGATGAGATGGTTGGATAGCATCACTGACTCAATGGACGTGAGTTTCAGGAAGCTCCAGGAGTTGGTGACAGACAGGGAAGCCTGGTGTGCTGCAGGCCATGGGGCAGTAAGAGAGTCAGACACAACTGAGCAACTGAAATGAAATGAACTGAACTGAGCTGAGCTACATGTAACGGTTTCCAAGAGAAGAGAGGAAAGGGCATACAAAGTAGTTATTGGAAATTTTCCAAATTTGGTTTGAAAAAAGAGTAAGACACAGTTAGCCCCAACTAAAATAAATATAAACAGAACCATATCTAGGAACAGCAGAGTTTTGAAAAGCCAAGATGGAGAGAAAATATTAAAGGCAGATAAAGGATAACAACACATTATACACAAGGGACAATGATACAAATAACAGGTAACATTTAATCAGAAATATGGAGGCCAAAATACAATAAAAGAGGAAGCTTAAAGTGCTGAAAGAAAAATGATGTCAAATCAGAATTCAACAAAAAAAATTGTTCAAAATGACAGTGAGATAAGAACATTTTTATATAAAAGCTTAAAAATTAATAGAGCAGATCTTTACTTTGAAAAATGGTAAGGCATAACCTGAAATAAATGACAGTATATTTAAATTTGGATCTATAAAAGGGAATTAGAGCACCAGAAAGTATAAATAAATGAGTAAACTTGAACAATATATTTCTTCCCAAAATTTATTTAAAGATGAATGACTATTTAAGGGAGAAAACAGCATTTTATTATATTATCTAAAGTAAAAATAATAAATAGTAAGATTACATATTTTGATGTAAGATATTTGACTACAATATCACAAAAACCTATGGGAAGAGGCACAAATGGAATTTAAGTACTAAAGTATTTTGTTTTTGTTTCTTTTTTTACATGAAGTAATAACAGTAACTTTTTATAAGAGTTAATAACAGTATTAACTCTTAAGTAGCTTGGGTTAAGTTAAAAATGCATGTTATAATCCCTAGAGTATCATGAAAAATATTGAAAGTATAGCTAGGAAACCAATAATGAACTAAGATTATATACTAAACAATATTTAATGATGTGAAAATAAGTCAAGAAAAGAGGAAAAGAAGAACAAATAATGAATGAAACAATAGAAGATAACATCAATACTCTAAGGTTGAACCAAATCATTAGTAATTACGTTAAACATATTAAACCAATTGCCTAAACATTCCAATTCAGTTCAGTTCAGTTCAGTTCAGTCGCTCAGTCGTGTCTGATTCTTTGTGACTCCATGGACTGCAGCACACCAGGCCTCCCTGTCCATCACCAACTCCTGGAGTTTACTCAAACTCATGTTCTTTGAGTCAGTGATGCCATCCAACCATCTCATCCTCTGTTTTCCCCTTCTTGTGCCTTCAATCTTCCCCAGTATCAGGATCTTTTAAAATGAGTCAGTTCTTAGCATCAGGTGGCCAAAGTATTGGAGTCTCAGCTTCAGCATCAGTCCTTCCAATGACTATTCAGGATTGATTTCCTTTAGGATGGAATGGTTGGATCTCCTCACAGTCCAGGAGACTCTGAAGACTCTTCTCTAACACCACAGTTCAAAAGTATGAATTCTTTGGCACTCAGATATCTCTATAGTCCAACACTCACATCCATACATGACTACTGGAAAAACCATAGCTTTGACTAGATGGACCTTTGTTGACAAAGTAATGTCTCTGCTTTTTAATATGCTGTCTAGGTTGGTCATAACTTTTCTTTCAAGGAGCAAGCATCTTTTAATTTCATGGCTGCAGTCACCAACTGCAGTGATTTTGGACCCCCTAAAAATAAAATCTGTCACTGTTTTCCACTGTTACCCCATCTATTTGCCATGAAAAGATGGAACCAGATGCCATGACTTAGTTTTCTGAATGTTGAGTTGTAAGCCAACTTTTTCACTTTCCTCTTTCACTTTCATCAAGAGGCTCTTTAGTTCTTCATCACTTTCAGCCATAAGGGTGGTATCATCTGCATATCTGAGGTTATTGATATTTCTCCTGGCAATCTTGACTCCAGCTGGTATTTCATCCAGTCCAGCGTTTCTCATGTTGTACTCCGCATATAAGTTAAATAAGCAGGGTGACAATATGCAGCCTTGATGTACTCCTTTCCCAATTTGTAACCGGTGTGTTGTTCCATGTCCACTTCTAACTGTTGCTTCTTGACCTGCATACAGATTTCTCAGGAGGCAGGTCAGGTGGTCTTGTATTCCCATCTCTTTGAGAATTTTACCCAGTTTGTGGTGATGTACACCATCAAAGGCTTTGGCATAGTCAATAAAGCAGAAACAGATGCTTTTCTGGAACTCTCTTGCTTTTTCCATGATCCAGAGGAGGTTGGCAATTTGATCTCTGGTTCCTCTGCCTTTTCTAAATCCAGCTTGAACATCTGGAAGTTCCCAAGTCATGTACTGTTGAAGCCTGGCTTGGAGAATTTTGAGCATTACTTTGCTAGTGTGTGAATGAGTGTAATTGGTGGTAGTTTGAACATTCTTTGGCATTGCCTTTCTTTGGGATTGGAATGAAAACTGACCTTTTCCAGTCCTGTGGCCACTGCTGAGTTTTCCAAATTTGCTGGCATATTGAGTGCAGCACTTTCACAGCATCATGTTCCAGCATTTGCAATAGCTCAACTGGAATTCTATCACTTCCACATGCTTTGTTTGTAGTGATGCTTCCTAAGGCCCACTTGACTTTGCATTCCCAGATGTCTGGCTCTAGGTGAGTGATCACACCATCGTGATTATCTGGGTCATGAAGATCTTTTTGTACAGTTCCTCTGTGTATTCTTGCCACCTCTTCTTAATATCTTCTGCTTCTCTTAGGTCCATACCATTTCTGTCCTTTATTGAGTCCATCTTTGCATGAAATGTTCCCTTGGTATTTCTAATTTTCTTGAAGAGATCTCTAGTCTTTCCCATTCTATTGTCTTCCTCTATTTCTTTGCATTGATCAAAGACAGATATTGTCAGTCTAGATTAAATTAGAAGATTCAACCGTGTGCTATCTATAAAAAGACATAGTTTGAAAACAAAAGTAAGAAAAATGATATGACGTACAGTAAATATAAAAACCTCTCTTTATATCAGGCTTAACTATGTTAATACCAGACAAAGTAGATACCAGGAAAAGATTTATTACCAAAAATAAAAATAAGGCTCTGTGAAATTTTGAGTATTTGAAATCTGACAGAGTTTGTTTTCTTTACAATAAAATTAAATTAGAAATCATTAACAGTAAGATATTTAGAAAAATCCCTCCAAATACTTAGAAGTTAAACAGTACCCCTCTAAAGAACCCATCACTCAAACTATAAAATAACAAAGAAATCAATTTGAATTTCTGCTTTATCCCTTATAGCTTTGACTTTCACAACTAACTTAACTTCTCTTTGCCTTGGTTTTCTTATCTTTAAATCTAAGTAAAATAAGATTTTGAAATCATTCCTAAATCTTAAAATGTCAGATATGTATTTTGTTTCAATCCCACCACCAATAACAAATGCAGATTATTTTCAACGGTAATAGTAATAAACTCTATATACGCATAGAGAAGACTTTGTGTGTGTGTGTGTAGCAGAGTTTTATTAAAGTGAAAAGGGACAGAGAAAACTTCTGACATAGACATCAGAAGTGCCCCCTCACTAGTGTTAATAAGGGAGTTATATACTTTTTAAATTAGTTATTCAGTTCAGTTCAGTTGCTCAGTCGTGTCTGACTCTGCGACCCCACGGACTGCAGCACGCCAGGCCTCTCTGTCCATCACCAACACCCAGAGTTTACTCAAACTCATGTCCATTGACATGAGTTATTAGAATAAATCAAAAGAATGTCTCAAGGTTGTAAAGATCTTACTAGACCCACTCCCATAATTTACATTTTAAGATAACAGGATTAGCCAGAAGGTTTTCAGGAAGGAGAAACTGTCCTCAAGCAGGATACATTGTTGTTATATACTGCCTAGAACAGAGTTTAAACTGAGTTGTTTGTTGTGTAATTATCAGTTCTGGGCTTAAAGAAAAAAATGCATTTTCTGTGACTAAGGAATGTAGAGGGAAAAAAAAAAAAAGTTTGTCCTTTCCTCCTCCTTGAGAACCCCAGACCCCTATCTCCCCTTCAAGAGCCCCAGACCCCTTTCTCCTCCTCAGGGACCCCAGACTTATCAATCTGCCTAGGAATTGACTCTCTCATTCACCCTTTTCTTTTAGGAGAATTATGTTGCCAAGGGAAAGGGGTATCATTTTCATTCCATAACCTCTTCCTGCTGTGATGGGGCATGGTCCCTAAATTTCTGAGGCACCATATTCTCCTAACCCTCATATGGAGGGTCTCTGATCCAGGGGCCCCAAGTAATAATTGGAGGAGGTTATGGCACTTGTAGGAGTCTGGACAACCATTTGTAACTTAAAAGCTTTCAGATGGTTAGAAAGAAATCCAGTCACACAGTTATAGATGCAGGGAGCAAATGGTAAAAACAGAACAATTAGAATTATTATGATTAAGATAGTTTTCCACCATGGGGAGCTAGTTAACATTTCCCAAAGTGAGGTGACTGAGGCTTCAGGAGAATCCACAGCCTGAATCATCTTGTTCATGTGTTTAGTAAAGTGAGTAAAATTAGTACTCATATTAGGCATGAATAATGGCAGAAGTTCCTCCTTCTGCAGCAGTTAGAATATCTAAGGCCAATCTGTTTTGTGTGTGTGTGTGAGTGTGAAGTCGCTCAGTCGTGTCCAACTCTTTGTTTTGTAAAACCACCTAATTTGTATTTGTTCAGCATTAAGAGCTGAAAGTTAATCAGAGCATCAACTCGTAGCATAACCCAGAGAGGGAATGAATATTGTAGCCAGATAATTATATCAGTGAAATACAGATCTTGCCCAACAAGTTTTAAGTGTGGCAGATTAGTAGGCTTCTCTGGAAGCTCTGAAAATATGAAGCCATGAGTAAAAGTTAGACCTAGGGTGCATCTTCCTATCCAGCCAGGAGGAAGCCACACCCATCAGTAAGAGCCACATATACAGTAGGTCACATTTGGAGCAAACCAGTGTGACTGAGGGATCCAGTCCAATCAGCCCCTGGCCAGGCAAAAGGAGGACATAAACTGGGATTGGAAAACACCGGAATGTTGAATTGTATATTTCTTGAGGCAAAAATCCCAGTTGTTTCCAATCATTATAATTAAGTTGTCAGCTAACTTCTGGGGATGGCTCTATTTGTTCCCAGTATATGGGAACATTAGATAGTAGGTGTCCCTTTTTAGGAGTTAGCCATATGACCTCATCCCATATTCGATAAACATCAGGTAGAAAACCACAATATCTAGACCCATTTACCTTATTATGTTCAGCAAAATAGTCATTAAACCAAGTTAAAACATAATCAAAATTAAAAGTTACATTATGTCCATAGTTACATCAGTCCATCTTAGGTTGTTAGATGTCATCAGATCAAGAAGAGGTGTCACATATGACTGTTGTTGGTGAAGGTATTCTCAGAGTTGAAGAAAGTCCTTTCCTTGAAGTGGAGAAACACACTGTAGGAAGTCTTCAGTTGATGAGGAGGGGAGTGCTTCACAGACCCAGAAATTAAACCAATTGTGGAATGCAGTGTAGTAATGAGTCCAGGACAGAAATGTGCTGTCTTGAGGCAGACTCAGGACTTTTCGAGTCAGCAGAAGCAAGCCCACCTAGATTCTTAGGTCCATCTTGGTTCCTGGCTCAAACAGTGGCTTGTTTGACTCAAAGGCTGGGTCAGGAGTTAGTCTCCCAGCAATGTCTGTTGAAAAGCTAAAAGCTCAGTCACATAGTTAATTTTAAGGCTTCAGGATCTATGATAATATCTGTGCACAAAAGCAGTCTGTCATAGAGACAGTCCCTTCTTCTTAGGGGCAGTTTGAGCCCTCATTAAAGCGATGGGTAAAATTTTAAACCAACTGTCTTGTGTTTCCTGAGTTAGCTTATGCAGATGTCTCTTAATAATGTCATTAGCTTTTTTCTACCTTTCCCAAAGATTGGGGTCTCCAGGAACAGTGTAAGTGATATTCTATTCCTAGAGCTTTTGACACCCCTTGAGTTACAGCAGCTTTAAAGGCGGAGCCATTGTCACTCTGGAGGCTCCACGGCAGCCCAAACCTGGGAATAATTTCATGGATTAAAATTTTTATAACTTCTTTAGCCTGTTCACTACGGCAGGGAAAGACCTCAATCCATCCAGTAAAAGTGTCTACCCGGACCTGTAAGCAAGAAAATCCATTTGTTTTTGGCATATGAGTAAAAGGAACCATAGCCTCATTTATTTTCATAAATCTTGAACTAGTCTCCATTTATCATTTGACTTTTTTACACCTAAAATAGGAGTGTTGCATGGACTATTACAGGGAATTAATAGCCCCTGCTCCTTTAAATTTTCAATGATGGGTTTTAACCTTTCCTTAACACCTCAGGCTTTAATGGATACTGCTTTTGGTGTGAAAACAGGTGAGGGTCTTTGAGCTTGATAACAACAGGAACAGCATTTTGTGCTCAACCCATAGTTTTTCCATCAGCCCACCCTCTAGCATTTACATTTTGTTCAATTATTGGGAGAGAAAGAGCAGGCTCCACATTCATGAAAACAGAGGCCTAGAGCTTCCTCAGTATATCCCTCCCCAGAAGGGGTAAGGGAGACTCCAGCACATTTAGAAAATAGCACAGAGTCCCAGCTGTAGCTTAAAGGATGACTGAAATAATAGCGAGTGGCTCGTCCTAACAGTCCCATTACAGTAGTGAATCAGGAGGAAAGTGGACCAGGGGCTTCAGTGAGCACAGAGAAAGTTGCCCCAGTGTCCAAAAGAAAATCGACTGATTGGCCCCCACAGTTATTAATATCCAGTGTTCCTCAGGTGTTATTAGGATGGGAGCTTGTGTGGGGACTCCCAGGAACCTTCAGTCCTGACTGTCCTGAGTCCAACCCCTAGGGCCTATGCCTCAGAGGGCTATCTCTTCTCCAGTGTGGTCCTTTACAGACTGGACGTGGAGCCAGGGGTGGCTTAGATCCCTGAGAGCAACTTCACTTGAGATGCCCCTCCTTTCCACAGTAATAGCAAGCCCGTCCCCTTTCACCTGGGTTCCTCTGGGCATTCTTCTCAGGCTGTTTCAGAGCATATCTAATAGCCGTTGTTGAGGCTTCAGTCTTTTGCCTGGTTCTTTTTTGCCTCTTATTTTCCTCCTTATATTCTCTACCATAATATACTATCTGAGCCAGCTATAACAGTTTTTCTAAAGACTGATTTGGTCCAAATGCCTGTTTGCATAACTTATAGCAGATATCTGGAGCCAACTGACTGAGAAATCTATCTTTTAAGACCATTCCCCCTGCACTTTCAAGATTGACGTCAGTAACCTTGCAGAGAGCCTCGCTTATCTATCTGGGAATTTACCAGGAGTTTCCTTCTCTCCTTGTTCTGTGTCAAACAACTTAGCATAGTCTAAAATCTCAGCATGTGCTCACTTGAGTCCTTCAGGAATACTTCTGACAAAGTGGCTCTGTTATTGGAACCACTTGGCTCCTAGTAGGAAGGAGAGCTATTTCATATTCCCTCTTTCCCCTTGTCTCATGTTCAAGCCATTCATCTCCAAAAGTAGTAGCTTCCCCTAAAACTCAAGTTTTCGAGTTAGGAGTCAGCGTCTGTCCCAAGACATACATTACATCTCTCCAAGTAAGTTGCATAAAGTAAAGTTAGTCCCGTAAACCTTCTATGTACTTTTTGGATCTTCTCGACAGTCTCGACTACAACTGTACTGTTTGAATTTCTACCAAGACTGAGGTAACCCCTCCTGGGAGGGTGCCCCAATTCTCAGCCTGTTCGGTTGGTAGCCCCAGATACAGGGACAAAGTAAGAGAACAGGAGGCAGCTGAAGGTTTCACAGCCAAATCTGCACCCTTAGGACATAAGTCTGGCATGTCTCACAGAGAGATAAAGAGCAACACATATGTCACTTCTACCCATTTCTTTTGTTTTCTACAGAACCGGTCTAGCTGTAAAACAGTAATAATTGAGATCCTTCAATAGGTCAGAATTCCCCGACTTCTAAAGGATACTGTGGACATTCAGTATCACAGAAGAAGATCAAGAGTGTCTTTTTTAAACTCTGGGGATCAAACTTGTCCCAGTTCTTTTAAATGCATTTTAAAGAAGTGGTTCTGGAACTGCTAGTTCCCATCTGTAAGACAGAAAAAAAGAGGCATCCAAAGGCGTGGCTTTTTTCCACCAGAATCGTCCTTCCCTGCTCTAGATGGGTGTGTAGACAGACTCTCCACTGAAGCTTTCCTTCCCTAGTTGGACTTAGTCTGTCCCTTACTTATGCAGGTGTCTTACTCGTCCCTCCCGGTTCTACCTCCCAGGTGCGGTGGAGATGCACCAGGAACAGACCTGATGACATCCCAAACTGACTTAGTTCCAAACCACCAAGACCTTTCTTTGATTTTCCCTTTTCTCTGATTTTCCCTTTTCTCTGATGCCACTCAAGGTGAAGCAGGGGAGCTTTCCAGAATGTCTCCCAAGCTAGTACCACTAGGGGAAGCATCCATATCATGTGTGTCTGGGCACATTCCTGAGTACATCCTGACTGCAGTAGAAACGGTGAGTCATAAAGGGATGAACAACAATCAAGATGTCCCTTCTGAGTGTCACCACACCAGTATATGTGATGGCAAAAGAGGTGGTGGAGGGTTGGCCAGCGAGAAAAAAGTTATTTTCGTCCTCCAGCTACTAGGACCAATTCTTCCAGTTCATTTCCACAGAGTCCACAAAAGGAATATATCTAGGGAGTTGAGACAAAGGCCATCAGAGAGCCTTCTCTGGTCTGGTAGGAGCTAGCACTACCAAAAGAGGAAGGCTGTTACATTTCCAATCTGAACAGATCCTGCAATTCCCAATTCATATCCTCAGAAACCTCATGGTCACCAGTAGTGCTTTTATCCACAGAGACAGGAGACACCGCTGTGACAGAGACTCACTTTCAGGTAGCTGGCCCCTGAGGCAGGCAGCCAAGAGAGTGATCTCTAGCCTGAGAGACATCCCTGGAGCTAGAGCTCTTCCTCAATTCAAAACATGCTGCTGGAGCTAGATTTCCACCTTGCTCCATACGTGCTGCTAGTAACTTTCTAGCAAGGCTTGCCTCGTCTGGCAAGGCTAAGCACTTCCATACATGGGGTCTAAGCAAAAGTACACAATGACAGCATGGATCACAAGTCCCTTGAAAGTCTATAATCCGACAGATTATGTTAGTTCTAATTCCCCACGCAAACATGGAGTGGTCAAAGAGAGCAGGGAAAAGTAACTGAGAAAGGAAAGTTCAGTCCACATGCTTTGTCCATTTCTGGCTGCTCCCCTAGCAGGGACCTTGGGTGTTTCTTGGCATTGGCAGGTCAGTATAAACCCCCAACAAGGCTCCCCTTTTGGGGGCTGCCTTCAGTCATTAGGCGGCACTGCAAAACCGCAGAGTAGGGCTCATCACTTGCTTCGCGCAGGGCATGTCATTCATTTACACAGCACACCATAGAGTTAGTAAAGTAAAGCAGAAAACATGCATACTGAGAAAGCACAGAGGCTAGTGCTCTGAGCATTCTTACCTCGTCCTGAAGATCCTGGACGAGCCCCCAAGATGATACCTTACAGTGAACGGTGTCGGATTCGTGATCTCCGAAGAAGATTTAACTTCGGGACCAGCGACCAGGCTTGATCACTCAAGAGCTTTTGTATAACAGAGTTTTATTAAAGTGAAAAAGGGACAGAGAAAGCTTCTGACATAGACATCAGAAGGGGGACGGAGAGTGTCCCTCGAGGAGACTATTATTTTTAAAATACCCTTTTGACATGAAAAGATGCTCAATGTCACTAATTATTAAAGAAATGCAAATCAAAATTACAAAGAGACACCGTCTCACACCTGTCAGAATAGCCAGCTTTAAAAAGTCTAATAACAAATGTTGGAGAGGGTGTGGAAAAAAAGAAACCCTCCTGCACTGCTGGTGTGTATGTAAGTTGGTGTGGTCACTATGAAAAATAGTATGGAGATTCTGCAGAAATCTAAAAATAGAATTACCATATGATCCAGCAATTTCACTCCTGGGCATGTAATCCAGACAAACTATAATTCAAAAAGATACATTCTCTCCTATGTTCATAGCAGCACTATTCACAATAGCTAAGACATGGGATGGCTGAATGGATAAAGAAGATGTGGTACGCATATACAATGGAATGCTACTCAGCCATAAAAACAATGAAATGATGCCATTTGCCACAACATGGATGGATCTAGAGTGTCATACTAAGTGAAATCAGTCAGAAAGAGAAAGTCAAACACCATATGACATCACTCACACATGGAATATAAAGTATGGCACAAATCAACCTATCTACAAAAAAGAAACAGGCTCACAGACATAGAGAACAGACTTGTGTTGCCAGTGGAGGGTGGGTAGAGTGGGAGAGGGATGCACTGGGAGTTTGAGGTTAGCAGTAGATGAAACTATTACATATAGAACAGACTAACAACAAGGTCTTACTGTACAGCAAGAGAACTATATTCAATATCCTGAGATAAACTACAATAGGAAAGAATATTTAAAAAATGTATATATGTGTGTATGAGTCACTTTACTGTACAGCAGAAATGAATACAACATTGTAAATCAACTATACTTCAATAATAAAATAGAATAGTGTTTTTGAATCTAACAGATACTCAATAAAGTAGATAATTTGGAAACTTCTATGAGAATACATCTTTGGGGATATTATTATTTATAACTTTGAGGATTATTTAGAAACTTCTATGAGAACACATCTTTGGGGATATTATTATTTATAACTTTGAGGATAATTAAAATGTTCAGAGGTGATATGAGGTTAAAGTATTACAGATATTAATGAGTTTTAGAATAGACTGGTTTATAGCAGAAGTAACAGAAATGTTGAAAAGTTCTTGCAGATCTCATGAAATGAGATATCTTAAACACAACATATTCCTCTTTGCCATTACTGAATGTTTAAATTTTGGCCAGGAGTGACATCAGCAATACAGCAGAACAGAAGGTTCCAGCTTGTATCATCCCCTGGCAACAGTTATTTGGCAGTGTTCACAGACTACATTGCCTTTATAGGTAGGAGACTATGAAACCTCAAGGAAGGGTCCAAGACCAAAGAAGTCTATTTTAATAAAGCAGGCCCAAACCAAGGGGTTGATGTCCCTACAGTGGTCTTAACTAAACTCAGAAACAGTTCTGACCCCTGTGGACTTGCCCAAAGCCCCATTTGACCTTGGTTTTGCAACTGGCACAATATGCCAAGAGACATAGAAGTCATGCCTGCCTGTGCCTCAGTAATAGCCCCACAGACCTTGGTCTTGGCTGTGGTCACTGAAGTAACTCATGATCTGATTCCATCCCCTTCCAGTCACTAACCATAAGCAGTCCTACCAGCGCCGGGACCTGACTGGAAACAGTCTCATTTGCACCCCCAGAGATCCTGAAATGTTTCTGTGATACAGCTCCAGCCCCTCCCCACTGCAGTCAGGGAGCAACCCTACCTACCCAGGGATCTGGTGGGAGGCATGACCATCCATGCCTTCAGAACCATGGCTGCAGATCTCAGTTCTGGTTGTGCACCCTGAAGCAGTCCTTGGTTTGGGCCTACTTTGTTTAAAAAAAAAAAAAGCCTTATTTACAATAGCATCAAAACCAATAATACTTGGGAATAAACTTAACAAAGCAGATAAAATACCTATACACTGAAAACTATATGACACTGATGAAAGATGGAAGAAGACACAAACAGAAAGATATCCCACATTCATGGATTGGAGTAATAAATATTGTCAAAATTCCATACTACCCAAAGAAATCTACAGATTTAGAGCAATCACTTTGGAAATTTCAGTGACATTTTCCAAAGAAATAGAAGTGAGTCAAAATGCATATGGAACCACAAAAAAAACTGAATAGCCAAAGCAATCTTGAGAGAAAAAGAACTGAAGGCATCACACTTTGCTGACTTCAAATTGTATTACAGCTATCAGACAAAGTAACCAACAAGAATGATACTGGCATATAAACAGACACATAGACTAATGGAACAGAATAAAAAGCACAGAAATAAATCCACGTGAATATGGTGAGTAAGTCTAAGAAAAGGATGTCAGGAATACATAATGGGAAAAGGATAGTCTCTTTCTCAATGACATTAAAAAAAACCAACAACAACTAGATAGCCACATGCAGAAAAAATTAGATCCTTGTATTACACCATTACAAAAATCAACTCAAAATGGAGTAGACTTAAAAGTAAAACCTCAAACTATTAACTTCTAGAAGAAATTATAGGGAAAAAGTTTCTTAACATTGGTCTCTGCAATGATGTTTTGTATATGATACCAGAAACACAAGCAAAAAAAGCAAAATAAATAAGTGGGGCTATGTCCAACTAAAATCTTCTGCAGAGCAAAGGAAATAACAAAATGAAAAAGGAACTTATGCAATAAGAGAAAACATTTGCAAACCATACATTAGGGATTATAAACCATGATAACTGGTTATCATGGTTTATATATATCCAAAATATATAAGGGACTCACAACTCAATAGCAGGAAAATAACCTGTTTTTTTAAATGGGCAAAATATTGGAATAGACATTTTTCAAAGAAGACATACAAATGACCAACAGATATATAAGCATCCCTAACCTTCAGGAAAATGCATAGTAAAACAGTGAGCTACCACCTCATACCTGTTAGGAGGTTATTATTTACAACAAAAAGTGAGATAACAAGTATTATCAAGGTTGGAGAAAAAGGGAACCCTTGTGCCTTGTTGTAAATTTCTATAGCCATTATGGAAAACAGTATGGAGGTTCCTCAAAAAATCTAAAAAGCAACTATAATATGATCCAGCAATCCCACTACTGGGATATATATCCAAAGAAATGAAGTCAGTATCTTGAAAAGACATCTGCACCCCATGTTCACTACAACATTATTCATAATAGCCAAGATGTGGAAACAATCTACGTGTTCACTTAGAAAATATGAAATAGGTACACACACACAGAGAGAATTTTATTCAGCCTTAAAAAAGTAGAAAATCCTGCCATTTGTGACAATATGAATGAACCTAGAGTACACTATGCTTAAGTGAAATAAGCCTGACACAGGAAGACAAACATTGTATGACCTCACTTACACAGAATCTAAAAAGGTCTAACTCAGAGAGTAGGATATTTGTTGCCAGGGCCTGAGGGTGGGAAGAAAAGTGGTTTCAACTTTCAGCATAGTGACTATAGTTAATAATATTGTATTGTATGTTTTAAATTTGACGCTAAGTGTTCTCACCACACTGAAAGAAAAAAAAGGGTTAACTATGTGAGATGTGAGGCTACAGATCTGTTAACTTGATGTAACAGTCATTTCACAATGAATACATGTATCAAACTATCACATTTTACACTTTAAATACATACGATTTTTGTCAAGTATGCCTCAATAAAACTTAGAGACAAATAGCTTTGTCTCTAAAATAGCTAAGCCTAAAAAAACAATGGCCAGTAAATTCAACCATTCAATAGCATTCAGTGAAACAAACTAATTCTCCTCATCTTAGGTAAACATAAAATCACAAATACTAGTAGTAAAACAAAAGGGGACATTGTTGGACCCAGTTTCTTGATATGGAAAAATATTTAGCCCACCAAGTCTCAGTGTTGATACTGCAGATAGGAGGATAAGAAAAACAAGAGGAAAAGAAAAAGATGTGATCCTCTTACCTGAATATACATAATCCTGGGCATCTCATAGTGTCTTGCTTTGCGAAAACATATGGGTGACTGGATGACATTGCCACTCCTTTCAGAGAGGTATGACATTATCCATACTGTTTTTCTCAACTCTTAAAGATCGGGCTTCAGTTTAAATATTGCTGTTTCTCCCTAATTCTATTTCTAAATTACTGGTTGTTCCTTTCAATTGAATTAAAATAAATACAATCTCTATATACGTGGCCATGTATGCTTGCTTGTTTCTATGACCTTGCAAGTGTGGAGAAAACAAAGGGAAACCAAGGCAGGGCCATTTAAGTATATCTGTTTGGACTTTTAGCAAGTAGGCACTTTGCCTGTTTGGGAAGTTGCGCATATTAAAATACTGCATGGATCATTAGTACATTTATATCTCTGGCTATTTTGTGCCCATAAAAGTATATTTACCTATAAAGAAAAAAAAAAAAGCTTTCACTGAAGATGATACTAAACACTCCAAGCTTTCCTTCCAACCCTAAAAAAGAATATAAAACATGCCAATATCTACGGAATGGCAAAGACTGTGTTCACTGTACCATACTGCAGAGAACAGCCACAATACTTCTCTGCAGTGCAAAGGTGACCACGTTAAGAAATAGTTCTTGCACAGGAACAAGAACAAGCACTTATTGAATATCTTATCTACTACTACTTGGTAGAGCAGATGTGAATTAGGCATTTCATATGCAGTCTCAGTTAATATTTGCAGTAACTCCTGAGAAGTTTTCCTTACAATTATACTTGAAGGTATTACATCCCAGCAAACCTATGATATCACAATACTTTTTCTTTCTCCTGGAAATTCTGGCTGTCATCACATCTCATCCCCAAAATGATGAAAGTCATAGCATCTTTAAAATCTGAAATAATTTTTATACAGATGGAGAGAACAGTGGGATGTGGTGGGCATTGTCCCCAAAATTATAAAGTCTAGATTCAACCACCATTTCACTGGTTGTTTCAAAAAAGTCTTGATTTCCTCATGTGTGATTTGTCGATAATAATACTTCTTGACAAGTCTACTCTCCAGTACTGATGCAACGCAGCTTTTAAATCACAAGACTCTATTCTAACATTTTCACGCTTCCTTTATGTGAAGCCTGCCTCTTTTTGTGATCACCACATGAATCAATAAAAAATAACTTTGTAAGGTAAATACATGGCCTGATTTCTGAAATAAATAAATAAGAAAAAAAGATAATGAAGGAAATAGCAAATAAATTAACAATTAAACATGGCCATATATTACCCAAGGAATATAAATGGCTAAGCATTTGAGAGTCATTATGTGCTTATCTTAGTACAAACCCAAGAAATAGGACACTGATAGCTCAGGTATCTTATTAGAAATTCCTCTTCTACAGAAAGAGGAGGAGGAGGAGGAGATAGCAGGGAGGGGAGGAGAGGAGGACCAGGAGAGAGTGGGACAGGCGGAGGAAGAGGAGGAGATAACAATGACTATATCTGATAAGAGAGAAACGTTTGAACACATAGCAAAGGCAAAAAGAAACAAAATTAAAAAAATATATTGACCCTTAAGTTTTCAATTATAGGCAGTTTCTGAAGCTGCATCATATTCCTTTAGTAGCCTGTCCAAGTTTCAAAAGATGTGATAAAAAGATCATACTCTTTAAACATATTTTAAAACTTTCATGGTTATGTTTGTAATTTTTTCATAATAACAGAGCCTGCTGCTGCTGCTGCTAAGTCACTTCAGTCGTGTCCAACTCTGCGACCCCATAGATGGCAGCCCATTAGGCTCCTCTGTCCCTGGGATTCTCCAGGCAAGAATACTGGAGCAGGTTGCCATTTCTTTCTTCAATGCATGAAAGTGAAAAGTGAAAGTGAAGTCACTCAGTCGTGTCCGACTCTTAGCGACCCCATGGACTGCAGCCTCCCAGGCTCCTCCGTGCATGGGATTTTCCAGGCAAGAGCACTGGAGTGGGGTGCCATTTCCTTCTCCAGTAACAGAGCCTGCAATAGATTCATTAAAATACCCAGTACACAGTGTTTCTGTATTTCCTCCGTTAATATTGCCATTCTTCACCATGGCTTTTCCCCCAGACATGTCACCCCCTACCTTACTTCCTTTCAACATATGTTCAAGTTGACTGCATTTTAGTCCACCATCATCTTGCTTGGTGTTTTGTATGTTATCCTAGCTTCCACTCTTTTTCTTTTGACAATTTAAGATAGTCTTAACTCTGATGTCAGTAGCTATTCAGCTTTTATCTTTTGTTTCCACTTACTAATTGATATAAAAATGGTTCATAAATGAAGAAGCAATATATTAGTGTACGGGAGTGGTGTATGATGGAACAATACATCTGCCCATTGGGACCTCTGTATAGAATTTAAATCTACCAGTTATTACTTTTGATTTTCATATCGTTCTTGGAAAACATAACCGAGAGTGCTAATGAACAGTTCCCATGCTGAGTACTGCCTTCAGGAAATGTTCATTTTGAGGGATTCCCTGGTAGCTCAGATGGTAAAGCATCTACCTGCAATGCAGGAGACTCGGGTTCAATCCCTGGGTTAGGAAGATCCCCTGGAGAAGGAAATGGCAAGCCACTCCAGGACTCTTGCCTAGAAAATTCCATGGATGGAGGAGTCTGGTGGGCTACAGTCCATGGGGTCTCAAAGAGTTGGACACGACTGAGCAACTTCACTTTCACTTTCACTTTGGTCCTCAAAGCAAGCAGGAAGGCTGTACAGACACTCCTAGTGGGTGGGTTTATTCTTAACATTATTTTAAGAGGATTTTTTAATATTTGTTTCCCACTTTCTAATATACCAGCTTTAAAGTCCATTCTGATGGGCTGAACAAGCCACTTAGCCTTTCAGTAATTTCTTCTTCTGTAAATTCTCACTGGGATATTAAAAGCATTTATGTACTTAAAATTTTGAAGTATTCTAAAATGTAATTTGTGTGACCTGGGATAAGTACACATAATGAGAAAGATGAGATATGTTTATCTCAATTTCCTTCAAGGTCAATTGATTTTTTTTTTAAAGTTCTAGTAGATTTTCAAGGGCCAATTCTATAACTACAAGCAAAGAAAAATAAAGAAGCTGGAAGTTTCCTTATAATGTAGTAAAACAAACTTCAGAAGCCAAAGGTCTGGATTTGAATCTCTGCACATCACTAACTAACCTTAACTTTCACGAGTCATTTAACTTCTCTTTTCCTCAGTTACTGTAGCTCTGAACAAGGAATAACAATATCTTCCTCAACACTTGTAAAGAGAGTGAAAGGATATTATTAATATGAAAGAGTTTTGCAAATGGAAAATGTCGGTGCAAATCTTAACCTTAAAGTCCCAATTGTGTTTTATTTCTAAACATATCGGTGACCAACCTGAAATTTTACAAGATTCTTTTCATGAGTGCGTGCTGTAGTTAATAGCGTTCATTGACAGAGTGAAAACTGTTTTACTAGTCTCCATGGCGATGTTTGTTTTTAGTCTCCTAATTTGTTTTCTTTACATACAAAAAAAATTTCCACACAAGTAGTCTAAAAAATGAGCTAGTTTAAGACCAATACTAAAACTGAGGAAGTCTAGGGAAATACAAGTTCCTGGTGGATGCTACATGTCCAAAAATGTTAGAAATAATTAACTTTAAGGAAAAATAGAGGACTGCCCACAATTCCAAATTAACCAACACCATTTCAAGGGACTAAAAACTCATTGCTATTCATTCTGCTTCACACAGGCTAAAGTGTAAAATTGCTGTTTGAGTCTTATTCTCAATAACTTCCTCAATGTTTTCTCACACTCCCAGTCCTAAAGGTCTTCCCAGGTATACTTGGGGAAGTCACAAAATAGGCCATTATATATAGGGCTGCAAATAGCTGGGGACAAACCTGGAGCAGACCAGTTTCTGTCAGAGCAAGTAAAAAACATGGCTTAGAGCCCCACACTTATTTATTTTACAGCTCTTGCCAGTCTATGCTTGATATTTAAAAGTTTTTCTTTACTTCTTTTCCAGATAGAACTCTGTTGTTAGGTGAGTCTGACTTGCTCTCATTCTGTTTACCTTAAAGAAGCAGAATTTGTACCTTACAAATAAAAATACCTCTCTCCTATCCATTTTACTTTTTACAGTTTATGAATGTGTATTTCAAGGATATGGATATTTTCATGAATATCCCATGAATATTTTATGTCAATGACCACAGAGTATCAGCCTCAACAAATATTTACAAATTCTGGGGGTGTACTGTTAACTGGTGTATTTACCCAAACTCTTTCTCATTTTCTCCTCTGTTTCTATGGCAAGAATTCCTCATGCTTATCCTGTGACCTTTCCTGATTTTTCATAGAAGTCTAAAGAGCAGCCATATGTTAAGTTAGTTTAAGAGAGGCCTTTTAGTGACTCTGCCTGTGCCCTACTCACAGGGCTTAGCTGCCAATATATATTTTGTGTCAATCTTCTTCACTGGAAGAAATCCAGACCATGTGCCTTTCCTAGGTGATCTGAGGCAAAATAATTCTGTAATTAGATAAAAGTCGTCTTATTAACAATTATTAAACTTTTGGTAGCAAATGGGACTTTCCCATAGAAGACAATAAATTTCACAGCAGTATTTGATGGTTTTTTTTTGTTGTTGTTGTTTTTTTTAGTGTTTCATAATAAGAGATTAGGGGATAAGAAATCTAATATATAACCTTAGTATATCTTTAACCTCATTCTTTTTGCTTCTTCAGACTTTTATTTCCATAAACTTTCCTTAAAGAACCTGTTCAATGTGTACAGGTTCTGGAAAAGTTTTTAGTTTCTGTGGAAAGAAAATAATATGAGAATAGCATTGATAAGTCACATATACAGATCAAAAAAAGAAGGGAGAAAGGTATTTTGGGTTTAAGAGAAAGGGCAAAAGGATGGTGTGATATAACACATATTATTAAACATGTCCCATGTGCCTCTTCAGAGAAGGCAATGGCACCCCACTCCAGTACTCTTGCTTGGAAAATCCCATGGATGGAGGAGCCTGGAAGGCTGCAGTCATGGGGTCACTGAGGGTCGGACACGACTGAGCAACTTCACTTTCACTTTTCACTTTCATGCATTGGAGAAGGAAATGGCAACCCGCTCCAGTGTTCTTGCCTGGAGAATCCCAGGGACAGGGGAGCCTGATGGGCTGCCATCTATGGGGTCGCACAGAGTCGGACATGACTGAAGCAACAGCAGCAGCATGTGCCTCTTTATCTCCTTTCTTATAGTTAGAACTTTCATGCAGATTTTGACTATTTACTTGTATATGCATGCGTGCTAAGTAACTTCAGACCTGTCCGACTCTGTGAAACACTATGGACTGTAGGCTGCCAGGTTTCTCAGTCTACAGGATTCTCCAGGCAAGAATACTGGAGTGGATTACCATACCCTTCTCCAATTTACTTGTACAGTGGTTCTCAAACTATTATTCTGACTCCATTATATTTTTAAACATTATTGAGGGGCCAAAAGATTCTTTTTTGCTTTATGTGAGTTACTTAGAAATGTTTACCATATTAAAAATTAAAATGTAGAAACTTAAAAATACGTAGTTACTCACTTAAGAATAATACACCCATTACATGCTAATATAAAATGCATATTTTATGAAAAATAAGTATATTTTAAATGCATACAGGAGTAACATTGTTTTACATTTTTGTGAATCTCTTTAATATATGGCATTATAAAAGAAAACTGGGATCTCATATCTAATTCTGCATTCAATCTGTTGCACCATGGTTGAACTATATGAAGAAATCCAGTCTGACACAAGATGTATTGTTAGAAAAGGAAAGAGAAGGCTAACAGACTTTTAAGATGATCCTCAATATTCTTTTTTGATACTTTGATAATTTTTAAGTAGTAGTTTCTTAAAAATTAATTGCAATCAGAATTTTGAAGCCATATCAATCAACTTGTACCATGTTTCATAAAAAGCCACTGGTCTTCCTTATACTTTGAATGGATTATTTACTCATGCATGAGTTAGTAACATCCTACATTGGTTATTTGGAAAATAATGCATCATATGCAGATTTCTATTTATGTAATAGTAAATTTTTAAAATCGCACATGTTTTTATCACTAATATCAGAAGTCTTTAAGCATTGGGTGGCCATCATTCTCACAGTGACAGATATAAGTTTTCCAAAATTCTAATTTTTACTTGAAAGCTCAAACTTTTATCACTGGCAATAAATAC
Organism: Ovis aries; assembly: GCF_016772045.2. Classification (NCBI taxonomy): domain Eukaryota; kingdom Metazoa; phylum Chordata; class Mammalia; order Artiodactyla; family Bovidae; genus Ovis; species Ovis aries. The sequence goes on from NC_056054.1 coordinate 215,116,338, forward strand.
TGTCAGTTGTGTTCCTTTAAGTGACAGGCACAGTCATTTCATTTTCAAGAAATGTCTGCCAAATTCCAAGTCTGATAATCATAGTTTGTTAGTTGTTCTTCCAAGTGAAACATGATGTTCCATGGAAATAGCAGATAAGTCAACTCACAAATGCAAACAATGGCATGCGTGCACAAGTGCTTTTCCTCAAAGCAACCATCATACTTTGTTGTGCTGGAAAAAAGAGTTTTCTGCATATGTCCCATTTTGTCACACCAAATATTAAAAATCCACACACTCAAGGGTAGAGACTGGTAATGTGGGGGATGGCAAGTGCATACAATGGTGAAGAATATACTCAATTTGTGCTACAACAGTTTGCTATTACTGATTTGATTCCTGCAAGAGAGCCAGAAGCTTTACACACCATGTTGCTTTTGCAACATCAGTGCAAATGTCAACACAGTGAAAAATTAAAATAATATCTTAAAATATTATTATAAAAATAGCAATAATATTGTAAAACCCATTTGTAATCTGCAGACCACACTTTGAGAATCACTATGCCAATTTATAGCATCCTTAGGATCCTTCCAGGTTTTGTATCTCTCATCTTCCTTCAGAATAGTTACAATGATTGTGTTCCTTATTTTTTAATTGGAGGAAATTGCTTTACAATGTTGTGTTGGTTTCTGCCATACAACAATGCAAACCAGCCATAATTGTACATAGATCACCTCCCTCTTGAGCCTCCCTCTCCTCTTCCCATTTCACCCCTCTATATCTTCTTAAGAAATGATTCTATCATATGCTTGCTTAGTAATCCCTAAAGTCTTAGTAATTTCTTCCAAAAACTTAAAGGTCTTTTAACTAATGAACAAATCCTTAATAGGATTCTGTCTTCCCCTATAGCGAATTTATTACTTTAGCTAAGCAAATTTACATGACAGTTTTTAATATGGTTTACCATCTCTTATCACCAAGTCATTTGAGGGTCACTCTTTCAATTTGGATTTTCTACCTCTCTTCTCTAAATGTTATCACTTCAAAGTGAGCTCAAGACTTACTTCCTCCTGACATCTTTCCAAAGTTTGCATTTTTCTGTCATTGCAGATCCTTTACACAAACCTTTCAACTTTTTCCATCTCCTTTGTATGCATTCCACAATCATTTAAAGTTTTAGTTTATTTATTGTTCTTTATTTGTGTATTTTTATAATTTTTCACAATTGGATTAGAACTTCTTTTGGAGGGGAGTTACTTAGTACCTATTATTGCTTTTTAAATAAGCAAACAAACAACAACAACAAAAAACCCTCCAAAATATATGCTGTTACATTATATTCACAGAAATGGCAGCACTTTAAAAGATATCTGAAAAAATGCATTCTTTCCAAAGTAATGGGAGATGACACTTTATTTGGCACAAGTCACAACAGGTTGCAAATTCAGTGCTTTGAGCCAAAGAGAACCGGCTAGCAAGATGGAAGATGTAGTCATCTTTGTCAAACAAGAGAGAGTTAATAAACATACTAGAAAACCTCTTTTAGTTTCAAAGAGATACCATTAACATTCTCATTCATAGGATTAGTAATTAGACTTCCTAATTGGAGTCACTTTGAGTAAAAGTAATTTGGTCTAGAAGTAATCACTGTATTCAAACTTGAGAGCCTTTCCCATAATCAAAGTCAATATCCAATTCAAATTTGGGCTTTCAATTCGTAAACTATAATACAATATATAATCTAGGGGTTTAGCTGAAATGGCCACTCTATACATATAATAAATGCAATGCTCAGTGTGATACATTTCCACTAATTCTGTTAATTCAACAAAGGAAAATCACAAATTGTCAGGAGTTCAATTGTTTCATCAAGCATAAGAGTCACATTTTTTATCCTTTGGTATAGGAGCAAAAGGGGGTTGTATAGTAGGTAAAATATTGTTTATGGAAGCCATTTATTTAGTCACCAGACCAAAAACTCATGATATTAATATAAACAATTTTAATACTTAATATACAAATAGTTTTGATTTAGCGATCAAAAGTCCCTCCACTTCTCATAGTTTGAAAGAAATAAGCATGCTGTTTCATTATCCAGTAAAACTATATAGTAGAATTCACTATAATTTCTCAGTTCATTTTAAAGATTCCTGCATAACTGCTGGTTGAAGACAGCATGAAAAAATAATACAATGCAGGCAGACATTTATTTCCATATAACAAGGCTACTTAAAATACTAGTTTAAGTATGTATTTACCCTTCTGGTTCTTTTCTTTAGAACCTGTACAGTGCCTGGAACATGGTTTACTTTCAATAATTGTTGCTGAATGAATCATAAGTAATTTCTGGTAGGTTAGAACAGAGGGGAATTTATTAATTATACTTTTCAAAGCAATCATTCTAAAATGCAGCCCACCCAGTAACATTAGAAAAAAAAATGTACTATTTGTCATGCTGTTCTTGAACCACCCCACCACTACTCTGCCCTCCTCTCCCTCAATATAACAAAACAGATAAATAGGCCTTTACATCTACATCTTTGGTTTCTGAATCTTGATAGCTTTTCTACAAGAGAGTTGATAGTTGGTATTTGGTTCATGAACCCTACAGAAAAGATAATGGGGCCAAGACCATATTATTTGTTAAGAGAAAATGTCAAGAACAAAAAATGAAAATGTCAAAGGTAGGTTGATATACTGTATTACTTAAAGACTGTTTTGTTGAAAGAACTGACCAAGTGATTTACTAACAGCTTTTAGTGGACAGTCTTTGGATTACAATGTAGATGAAAAATAAATGGGAATCCAATCTAGGCATTTGACAGATGGAGAAAAAAAATGGGAAGACACAATTATAGTCTATAGAAACATGTGTTTCTTTTCAGGATTTCAAGTTATGAAAAATAATTTTGTATCAGAAATTTTCTTCAAAGGGTCTACTTATCTATCTATATCTCTACATCCTTTAATTACATAAGCCACCTTTAATTCCTCATCACATTGGCATACAGGTAAGGATTAGGAAATTGTGTAAAGCTGATGTTCAAAAGGTGCAAAAGTCAGTGGAGAGAGGATCTTAGTATATGTGGGTCAAAACAGATGTCGATCTCCTTGTAAAATCTTAAGTATTTTTAGGTTTTCTGGTGGGTCCTGAATGTGTTCAGCCACTTAGTAATAAACAGTGCTTTATTCCATAAACATTGAGTGTCCATTATGTATCATGAATTTGCTAGAGGTCCCCAAATAGAGGGGAAAAAAAAGGTTAAAGAAATGGAGGGAAAAAAAAACAAGAAATGTTTTCTGTTGGTCAAAAAAGGCATATCACTGCATACTACCAAAGATCCAGTAGGGTGTCATATTTAATGTTTATTTTATGTATGTTAACTGATGATATTCATGTTAATGAACAATATGGAAGACTAACACCTGAAACAAACACAACATTGTAAATCAACTGTACCTCCAATAAAAAATTTTTAAAAAGAATATGGAAGACCAAACTAAATATGGAAAAACATGGAAGTCCTAAAATCTCCTTCTAAAGGTTCCTATTTCTTGGTATTGATGACACACTAAATTTGTTATTTGAATCCCTTAATCTTCAGTCTATTCTTCTAAACAAAGAAATTTCATTCTCAAATTCTAAAGTAAAATATATTTAAAAATTGATCCTAATCATTATTTAGTATGTATTTACTATTAGCTCCAAGTACTGCATTTCGGACTCTTTTGTTCACCATGATGGCTACTCCATTTCTTCTGAGGGATTCCTGCCTGCAGTAGTAGATATAATGGTCATCTGAGTTAAATTCATCCATTCCAGTCCATTTTAGCTCACAGATTCCTAGAATGTTGACGTTCACTCTTGCCATCTCTTCTTTGACCACTTCCAATTTGCCTTGATTCATGGACCTGACATTCCAGGCTCCTATGCAATATTGCTCTTTACAGCATCGGACCTTGCTTCTATCACTAGTCACATCTACAGCTGGGTATTGTTTTTGCTTTGTCTCCATCCCTTCATTCTCTCTGGAGTTATTTCTCCACTGATTTCCAGTAGTGTGTTGGGCACCTACTGACCTGGGGAATTCCTCTTTCAGTATCCTATCATTTTGCCTTTTAATACTGTTCATGGGGTTCTCAAGGCAAGAATACTGAAGTGGTTTGCCAGTCCCTTTTCCAGTGGACCACATTCTGACGGGGTCAAATTCTCAAAAACGACAGATCTCTGTTTGTCTCCAAGGCAAACCATTCAATATCACAGTAATCCAAGTCTATGCCCTAACCAGCAATGCTGAAGAAGCTGAAGTTGAACGGTTCTATGAAGACCTACAAGACCTTTTAGCACTAACACCCAAAAAAGATGTCCTTTTCATTATAGAGGACTGGAATGTAAAAGTAGGATGTCAAGAAACACTTGGAGTAACAGGCAAATTTGGCCTTGGAATGAGGAATGAAGCAGGGCAAAGACTAATACAGTTTTGCCAAGAAAATGCACTGGTCATAGCAAACACCCTCTTCCAACAACACAAGAGAAGACTCTACACATGGACATCACCAGATGGTCAACACCAAAATCAGATTGATTATATTCTTTACAGTCAAAGATGGAGAAGCTCTATACAGTCTACAACAAAAAAAGACCAGGAGCTGACAGTGGCTCAGATCATGAACTCCTTATTACCAAATTCAGACTTAAATTGAAGAAAGTAGGGAAAACCGCTAGACCATTCAGGTAGGACCTAAATCAAATCCCTTATGATTATACAGTGGAAGTGAGAAATAGATTTAAGGGCCTAGATCTGATAGACAGAGTGCCTGATGAACTGTGGAATGAGGTTCATGACATTGTACAGGAGACAGGGATCAAGACCATCCCCATGGAAAAGAAATGCAAAAAAGAAAAATGGCTGTCTGAGGAGGCCTTATAAATAGCTGGGAAAAGAAGAGAGGCGAAAAACAAAGGAGAAAAGGAAAGATATAAGCATCTGAATGCAGAGTTCCAGAGAATAGCAAGAAGAGATAAGAAAGCCTTCTTCAGTGATCAATGCAAAGAAATAGAGGGAAAGAACAGAATGGGAAAGACTAGAGATCTCTTCAAGAAAATTAGAGATACCAAGGGAACATTTCATGCAAAGATGGGCTCGATAAAGGACAGAATGGTATGGACCCAACAGAATCAGAAGATATTAAGAAGAGGTGGTAAGAATACACAGAAGAACTGTACGAAAAAGATCTTCATGACCCAGATAATCATGATGGTGTGATCACTCATCTAGAGCCAGACATCCTGGAATGTGAAGTCAAGTGGGCCTTAGAAAGCATCACTATGAACAAAGCTAGTGAAGGAGATGGAATTCCAGTTGAGCTATTTCAAATCCTGAAAGATGATACTGTGAAAGTGCTACACTCAATATGCCAGCAAATTTGGAAAACTCAGCAGTGGCCACAGGACTGGAAAAGGTCAGTTTTCATTCCAATCCCAAAGAAAAGTAATGCCAAAGAATGCTCAAACTACCGCACAATTGCACTCATCTCACATGCTAGTAAAGTAATGCTCAAAATTCTCCAAACCAGGCTTCAGCAATACGTGAACCGTGAACTTCCTCATGTTCAAGCTGGTTTTAGAAAAGGCAGAGGAACCAGAGATCAAATTGCCAACCTCCTCTGGATCATAGAAAAAGCAAGAGAGTTCCAGAAAAACATCTATTTCTGCTTTATTGACTATGCCAAAGCCTTTGACTGTGTGGATCACAATCAACTGTGGAAAATTCTGAAAGAGATGGGAATACCAGACCACCTGACCTGCCTCTTGAGAAATCTGTATGCAGGTCAGGGAGCAACAGTTAGGAATGGACATGGAACAACAGACTGGTTCCAAATAGGAAAAGGAGTACATCAAGGCTGGATATCATCACCCTGCTTATTTAACTTTTATGCAGACTACATCATGAGAAATGCTGGACTGGAAGAAACACAAGCTGGAATCAAGATTGCCGAGAGAAATATCAATAACCTCAGATCTGCAGATGACACCAGCCTTATGGCAGAAAGTGAAGAGGAACTAAAAAGCCTCTTGATGAAAGTGAAAGTGGAGAGTGAAAAGGTTGGCTTAAAGCTCAACATTCAGAAAAAGAAGTTTATGGCATCCAGTCCCATCATTTCATGGCAAATAGATGGGGAAACAGTAGAAACAGTGTCAGACTTTATTGTGGGGGGCTCCAAAATCACTGCAGATTATGACTGCAGCCATGAATTAAAAGATGGTTACTCCTTGGAAGAAAAGTTATGACCAACCTAGACAGCATATTCAAGAGCAGAGACATTACTTTGCCGACTAAGGTCCATCTAGTCAAGGCTATGGTTTTTCCTGTGGTCATGTATGGATGTGAGAGTTGGACTGTGAAGAAGGCTGTGAGCTGAAGAATGGATGCTTTTGAACTGTGGTATTAGAGAAGACTCTTGAGAGTCCCTTGGACTGCAAGGAGATCCAACCAGCCCATTCTGAAGGAGATCAGCCCTGGGATTTCTTTGGAAGGAATGATGCTAAAGCTGAAACTCCAGTACCATGGCCACCTCATGTGAAGAGTTGACTCATTGGAAAAGACTCTGATGCTGGGAGGGATTGGGGACAGGAGGAGAAGGAAACGACAGAGGATGAGATGGCTGGATGGCATCACTGACTCGATAGACGTAAGTCTGAGTGAACTCCGGGAGTTGGTGATGGACAGGGAGGCCTGGCGTGCGGCGATTCATGGGGTTGCAAAGAGTTGGACACGATTGAGCGACTGAAATGAACTGAACTGAACTATCAGCTCCATAAAGAGGACAGACAGTATAATATCTCTCTTCTAAATATATATTTTTCGGAACTGTGACATATAGCAATTTTTAAGGTACTTATCCTATTGACTCTTGGTCATGTCAAGAAATTAGGTCCTTGTTGCTCACTTGAGTAATTACATAATTCAATATTTTGTATATATAATTAATTGTAATTTGGCAAACAAAAATCAAGGATGATATTCAACTTGCTCTGATAGCTTCTTTAATTTTTTTTTCTTCTGCTGTGATATGTACATGCTAAGATCTCAAGAAATAGTTGAGAATGATTTCTTCTTGTTGTTTCCCTAAAGAGTTAAATTTACTTTCATGCTTTTGCAAAAACATGCTTTGCCACTGCTTCAGCAGAGCCATAGGCTTTATTTGACAACAATCTACTGTACTTTTATTTCAAAAACCAACGCCTTTAACTGTAATTTTATGCTCTAATACTTCACAAAATAGTTCCATTTCTCCCACGTAAATTAAATTGGGACATTTTATTTTTCCGTCTTATTTGTCAATATAAGATATTTAAAGTGAACAAATGGACTTCTTAATTCTTCTCAATATGTTGAGGACTGTTATACTTTATTTTGGCTTGTAATTCCAGTTACCAACCTTTTGTAGTGAAGCAAGTGAATAAGTAAGATGCAACCAGTAAGATTTCATTAAATCCTTTTGTGGTGACAGCACTAGTGCTTAAGTTTCCTTTATATTCCTACTCCTTTCACCTACCCAGAATTTTGATAACTAGATTGAGATTTGTATTATACCAACAGCCCATAGGGAAAGAATTTCTATTAATAAGAAGCAACTTTTTATGACTAGCATATTTAACTTAGCATAATACCTGAAGTGTCATCCATGTTGCAAGCATGTGTCAGAATTTCTTTCCTTTTTAAGGCTAATATTCCATTGTCTGTATATACCATATTGTATTAACCCACGTATCTGCTGATGGACAGTTAGGTTGCTTCCACCTTTTGGCTTATGCAAATAACAATGCTTTGAAGCACTGCTTTCAATTATTTTGGGTATATACACAGAAGTGGAAATGCTGGATCATCCTGTAATTCTATTTCTAAATTTTTGAGAAATTGCCATACTGTTTTCCGTAGCAGGTGCACCATCATTCCCATAAATCATGCATGAGGTTTCTAATAGCTCCATGTCCTTGCCAACATCTGTCATTTTCTGTTGTTTTTTTTTTTTTGTAATAGTAGCCATTCTAATAAGTATGAGGTGGTATCTCATTGTGGTTTTGATTTGCATTTCCTTAATGATCAGTGATGTTGAGCATCTTTTTCATGTGCTTATTGGCCATTTGTTTATCTTTGGAGAAATTATTCAAGTCCTTTGCTCAGTTTTTAATTAGATTGTTTGTTTCTTCCCTGCTGAGTTTTAGAAACTCCTTTTATATTCTAGATATTGATCCTTTTTCAGATACAAAATTTGCAAATATTTTCTCTTTTCACTTTTGCATTTTCACTCTGTTGATAGTGTCCTTTGATAAACAGAAGTTTCTAATTTTGATATACTCCAGTTTATCTATTTTTCCTTTTGTTCCCTGTAACTTTTACTTTGATTTAACTTCATAAATATTCTACAAGCTGCCTTAAAATCTACCTAAAATAGAATATAGATAATAATGTAATCACTCATTCTTTAATATTAGGTATTCTTAGATTTTCCTATGATATTTTAATTTTTAGAGCTTGTTATAAATTCTTTTTTATTTGTTAATGGTATGAATATAACAAATACTTCTTGCTTATCTGAACGAAAATTATTTATATAGGGAAATGATTCTCCTTGGGTCTCCTAAATTTTTGCATGCCTTGTAAACAAGGTACTGACTGGCCTCTGCTCTGATCTATCTTTTCAAAGATGACTATGTGGGAAACAACCTTGGAAGAGAGGTCAAGTCTCCTTACAGCCTTGGAAGATGAAATAGCATCTCCCTCTAGACCTACTCCAGGAGTTGGTGATGGACAGGGAAGCCTGGCATGCTGCGGTTCATGGGGTTGCAAAGAGTCAGACACAACTGAGCAATTTAACTGAACTAGACCTACAAACAGGCATCCTTGCCATCAATTGTAAGACACTTATATCCCCTAAGCCCAGGATTCCTCTCCTATAATGCAACCTACTGCATGTGAAGGCTTCACTTGGCCTTCTTTGCTTTACTATCTGGGAACTGCCGCTCAAGGAACCAGTACAATAAAAGACTGATTGGCTACTTCTGCTGCTACGAGTAAGGAACTGCCCCTTGTCTCTAGCCTTGGAGGTTCACAACTTCTAAAAGTACCCATAAAACTATGGCATGCTAACTTGTTAGCTTGAAGTAGGGGGGAACCCTTCACAGTGAACAATGTATGCTATTACTGTGTAACACAGGGAACTTACTCATTTCCTTTAAACAGAAGGAAATCCAAAAAAGACAGGATATAAGTAAATGTATAGCGGATTCCCTTTGCTGTACAGCAGAAACTAACTCAACATGGTAAAGCAACTATACTGTAATTAAAAATTATAAAAATGTGTTCTAAGAGATTTTTGAATATCCTTGAAAGGATATTCTAAATATCTTTGAAAGTCATTTAGCCTAACTCCCACTCAGTCAAAAATTTCTTCTACACATCCTGACAGATGGCATTTGAAATATCACTTAAATGATTCTAGTAAAAGGAAACACTTCTCAAAGCTTTTTGCATCATTGATTATTAAGTCCCTCCTTATGTTGAACTGAACTATTTGTAACTTTATAATACTAGCTTTTGCCTGATTTCATCGTTTTTACATAGAATAATTATTCTATTTTTCACATGGCAGGTCTTTGTATTTGAAAGTACTTATTTAGTCTCCACTAATCTCACTTAATTCTCTGAACATATCAATTTCATTCCATATTCTTCCCATACTATGTTCTATAGATCCACTGGACTCTCTAGACACACCTCAAAATGGTAATGGTTCCCAGAGGTGTGTCTCTATGGCTATAGAACAATTCAGTGATAAATGAATTGTTTATCAATTGTTATCAGTGATAAACACTTTATCATTTTAACAGAATGCCATTGATTCATTTAGCATAAATTTTATATACCATTTTTGTAGCTCTATCATATTGTCCTATTGTGTTCAGCTTGTGATTAGTTAAAATATTCAGGCTTTTCCCCCATAGCCATACTCAAGCCATAATTATATTTGTAAAACTGACTTTTAGAATCCATAACAAAGTTTTTTTTAAAGATTTTGTCTCTGTCATCAGTAATACTATTTTTTGCTACATATAATCTATGCCATTGGAAAAAATTATAGGCATTCTTTCAATCTCTTAATACTAGTCACTAATGGAAAATACTGTCTACAAAAAGGGCTAAGGACAAGCCATTGAACTTCTTTCATAACAATCCAGACTATACTTCAACAGCACTGATCAGTTGTTCAACAAGTTATAATCTACTGAATGAGGCACAAAGATATTATGCTTTGGTGAAATAAAAATGTTTCATTTGTTTCCTTGGCATTCTCTAGATCTATCAACTATTTCTAAAAGAATATCAGCACTTTGCTAAGATATTAAGAAGAATGTCACTCAGGAGGATGTGTCATTGCTAATTTACTTTGATTACACTGCTAATTTACTAATGATTAAGCAAGGTAAAGGCAACTGAATTTAGGAATCTCTACCTAAATAAGAAATTGCTTTCCTAATCCCCAGTCTAAAGCCTTAAGCCCTGGAAGTAGTGATAACTAACGTTCTCATTCACAGAGTTCAAGCTTCTGATTGAGATGTAGAAGAAAAACACATCTGTCTCTGCGGTAATCAGTATGAAATTCTGCCTCCATTGCCACTTTTTGATGTGGTTGGAAAAATACTATATCCTTATTGTAGTGATGCTGAAGCTGAAGCTCCAATACTTTGGCTACCTGATGCGAAAGCCATCTCATTAGAAAACACCCTGATGCTGGGAACGATAGAAGGCATGAGGAGAAGGAGACAATAGAGAATGAGATGGATGGATGGCATCATCAACTCAATGGACATGAGTCTGAATAAACTCCAGGAGATAGTGAAGGACAAGGAGTCCTGGCATGCTGCAGTCTATGGGGTCCCAAAGAGTTGAACACAACTGAGCGACTGAATGACAACAATTCTGTTTATTAATTTAACACTTTTTTGAATTGATAACTAATCCAAGTTAGCCCTACAAAAGGTCAATGGACAAAGTCCACAATCATATTGATAGATCAAAAGGGTATTTGAAAAAAAAAGTAAGCATTTACTTCTGATAATAACTCTTGGAAAATAATTTTTCTCAAACTAATTCATAATCGTAGCTATCAATGAAACACTGAAGCATCCATAGATCACTTCACTTATTTAAACTCCTTTTAAAAATTTTAGCCTAAGCAGTAAAAGAAAAAACATGAATATTGAAAAGCAGTACCAGACATCATTATTTGCAGATGATGTGAATAAAACTATATTATTGCAATATTAAGAAATAAGGATACAAAAATTAATAATCTTAAAATACATTCTAAATCAATTAGAAGTTAGGATATACAACACAAACAAAATCCCATTCTTATCATGTATACCTGTGGTGCTTCTCAAACTTTAATGTACATATAAATCACTTGAGGATCTTGCTAAAATGAAGATTCAGTACATTTGCAATCAAGATTTAATATTTCCAATGATCTTCCAAGTGATGCTGATCATACTTTGAGTAGTTATGTGTGTATATATGGATATGTATACATATACACATATACTAATATGTATAATCCACATCTATAATTTTTAAACTTTAGAATTAACAACAAATCTGTAAAAACTCTTTTACAAAAAGGTAAAAGAAAGGTTAAGGATTACTGGATGACATAAAATAATATTTGAATGAAGAGAATGTCATGTTCCTGGATAGGAAGATAACAGTATAAAAATGTCTGTTCTTCCTCAGATCAGTTCAGTAGCTGAGTTGTGTCTGCGTCTTTGAGACCCCATGGACTGCAGCATGCCAGGCCTCCCTATCCAACACCAACTCCTGGAGTTTACTCAAACTTATGTCCATCAAGCTGGTGATGCCATCCAACCATTTCATCCTCTGTCATCCCCTTCTACTCCTGCCTCCAATCTTTCCCAGCATCAAGGTGTTTTCAGATGAGTCACTTCTTTGCATCAGGTGGCCAAAGTATTGGAGTTTCAGCTTCAACATCAGTCCTTCCAATGAATATTCAGAACTGATTTCCTTTAGGAAGTACTGGTTGGATCTCCTTGCAGTCTAAGGGACTCTCAAAAGTCCTCTCCAACTCCACAGTTCAAAAGCATCAATTCTTCATCACTCAGCCTTCTTTATGCTCCAAGTCTCACATCCATACATGACTAATGGAAAACCCATAGCCTTGATTAGATGGACTTTTGTTGGCAAGGTAATGTCTCTGCTTTTTAATATGCTGTCTAGGTTGGTCATAAGTTTTCTTCCAAGGAGCAAACGTCTTTTAATTTCATAGCTGCAGTCACCATCTGTGGTGATTTTGGAGCCTCCAAAAATAAAGTCTGACACTGTTTCCACTGTTTCCCCATCTATTTGCCATGAAGTGATGGGACCAGATGCCATGAGCTTAGTTTTCTGAATGTTGAGCTTTAAGCCAACTTTTTCAATCTCCTCTTTCACTTTCATCAAGAGGTTCTTTAGTTCTTCCTAAAATTAGTTTAATGCCTTTAACACAAATGAAAACCACAAAATGTGGGAGTGTTTGCAACCTTAAAAAATGAATATCATAAAGTTCATCAAAAGAATAAATATGTCATATCACATACATTTTCCAGAGAGACCATTAGGCAGTTCTTTCCCTTCCAGAAATTAATGACAAGAATTAAAACCATTTGTTTCTGTCATAGAAACAGGCAGATCAAAATTGTATGTACGAAGTCCAGCCACTGATCCAAGCATGCACACAAACTTAGTATATAATAAAGGTGGCATATCAAATCACTGGGAAGAAATATGAATCATCTGACAAGTGAATTGAGATATAACTAATAATCATTGAAATAGACATATACTGGTCAAAAATATTATGACTTTAAGACTTAATAAAACAAGTACACACAAACATCAAATAATATCAAACTTAAAAGACATGACTACTGGAAAACAATAGCTTTGACTAGATGGACATTTGTTGGCAAAGTAATGTCTCTGTTTTCTCATATGCTGTCTTGGTTGGTCATAAATTTCCTTAGAAGGAGTAAGTGTCTTTTAATTTCATGGCTGCAATCACCATCTGCAGTGATTTGGGAGCCCAGAAAAATGAAGTCTGCCACTGTTTCCATTGTTTTCCCATCTATTTGCCATGAAGTGATGGGACTGGATGCCATGATCTTAGTTTTCTGAATGTTGAACTTTAAGCCAACTTTTTCACTCTCCTCTTTCACTTTCATCAGAGGCTCTTTAGTTCTTCTTCTCTTTCTGCCATAAGGGTGGTGTCGTCTACATATCTGAGGTTATTGATATTTCTCCTGGCAAACTTGATTCCAGCTTGTGCTTCCTCCAGCCCAGTGTTTCTCATGATGCACTTTGCATATAAGTTAAATAAACTAGGTGACAATATACAGCCTTGACGTACTCCTTTCCTGATTTGGAACCAGTCTGTTATTCAATCAGATGTTCAAGCTGTTTTTAGAAAAGCTAGAGGAACCAGAGATCAAATTGCGAACATCCGCTGGATCATCAAAAAAGCAGAAGAGTTCCAGAAAAACAGCTATTTCTGCTTTATTGACTATGCCAAAGCCTTTGACTGTGTGGTCACAAAAAAAAACTGTGGAAAATTCTGAAAGAGATGGGAATACCAGACCACCTGACCTGCCCCTTGAGAAGCCTGTATGCAGGTCAGGAAGCAATGGTTAGAACGGGACATGGAACAACAGACTGGTTCCAAATAGGAAAAGAAGTACGTCAAGGCTGTACATTGTCAGCCTGCTTATTTAACTTATATGCAGAATACATCATGAGAAACGCTGGGCTGGAAGAAGCACAAGCTGGAATCAAGATTGCCAGGAGAAATATTAATAACCTCAGATATGCAGATGACACCACCCTTATGGCAGAAAGTGAAGAGGAACTAAAAAGCCTCTTGATGAAAGTGAAAGAGGAGAGTGAAAAAGTTGGCTTAAAGCTCAATATTCAGAAAATGAAGACCATGGCATCTGGTCCCATCACTTCATGGGAAATAGATGGGAAAATAGTGGAAACAATGGCTGACTTTATTATTCTGGGCTCCAAAATCACTGCAGATGGTGATTGCAGCCATGAAATTAAAAGACGCTTACTCCTTGGAAGGAAAGTTATGACCAACCTAGACAGCATATGAAAAAGCAGATACATCACTTTGCCAACAAAGGTCAATTTAGTCAAGGCTATGGTTTTCCAGTAGTCATGTCTTTTATTTTAAGTTTGATATTATTTGATGTTTGTGTGTACTTGTTTTATTAAGTCTTAAAGTCATAACGCCAAATAATTCATGCTTTTGAACTGTGGTGCTGGAGAAGACTCTTGAGAGTCTCTTGGACTGCAAGGAGATCCTAAAGGAGATCAGTCCTGGGTGTTCATTGGAAGGACTGATGTTGAAGCTGAAACTCCAATACTTCGGCCATCGAATGCAAAGAGCTGACTCATTTGAAAAGACTCTGATGCTGGGAAAGATTGAGGGCAGGAGAAGGGGACGACAGAGGATGATATGGTTGGATGGCATCACCGACTCAATGGACATGGGTTTGGGTAGACTCCGGGAGTTGGTGATGGACAGGGATGCCTGGCATGCTGCAGTTCATGGGGTCACAAAGAGTCAGACACGACTGAGCGACTGAACCGAACTGACACAAAGGCTTTCTCATAGTCAATAAAGCAGAAATAGATGTTTTCTGGAACTCTCTTGCTTTTTTGATAATCCAACGGATGTTGGCAATTTGATCACTGTTTCGTATGCCTTTTCTAAATCCGGCTTGAACATCTGGACATTCACAGTTCTTGTATTGCTGAAGCCTGGCTTGGGGAATTTTGAGCATTACTTCACTAGCATGTGATATGAGCACACTTTGTGGTAGTTTGAATCTTTTTTGGCATTGCCTTTCTTTGGGTTTGGAATGAAAACTCATCTTTTCCAGTCCTGTGGCCATTGCTGAGTTTTCCAAATTTGCTGACATATTGAATGAAGCCCTTTCACAGCATCAGCTTTTAGGTTTTGAAATAGCTCAACTGGAATTCTATTACCTCCACTAGCTTTGTTTGTAGTGATGCTTCCTAAGGCCCACTTGACTTCGCATTCCAGGATATCTGGCTCTAGGTGAGTGATCACACTCATAGTTATCTGGGTCATGAAGATCTTTCTTGTATAGTTCTTCTGTGTTTGCCACCTCTTCTTAGTATATCTGCTTCTTTTAGGTCCAGACCATTTCTGTCCTTTACTGAGCCCATATTTGCATGAAATGTTCCCTTGGTATCTCTAATTTTCTTGAAGAGATCTCTAATCTCTCCTATTCTGTTGTTTTCCTCTATTTCTTTGTACTGATCACTGAGGAAGGCTTTCTTTTCTCTCCTTGCTATTCTTTGGAACTCTGCATTCAGATGCTTATATCTTTCCTTTTCTCCTTTGCTCTTTGCTTTTCTTCTTTTCACAGCTATTTGTAAGGCCTCATCTGACAGCTATTTTGCTTTTTTGCATTACTTTTTCTTGGTGATGGTCTTACTCCCTGTCTCCTGTACAATGTCACAAACCTCCATCCATAGTTCATCAGGTACTCTGTGTATCAGATCTAGTCCCTTAAATCTATTTCTCACTTCCACTGTATAATTGTTAGGGATTTGATTTAGGTCATAACTGAATGGTCTAGTGGTTTCCCTACTTTCTTCAATTTAAGTTTGAATTCGGCAATAAGGAGTTCATGATCTGAGCCACTGTCAGCTTCCAGTCTTGTTTTTGCTGACTGTATAGAGCTTCTCCATCTTTGCTGTAAAGAATATTATCAATCTGATTTTGCTGTTGGTCATCTGGTGATGTCCATGTGTAGAATCTTCTCTTGTGTTGTCAGTGGTGGCCTGCTACAGGGCTGGGGGCACTGAGTATAGCAGTATATGCATGGGAACTTTTGAGGGAGGTCACCATTATCTTCATCATCCACCATAGTTTGGTCCCAGGTAAATAGGAAGGAGGGAACACAGCTCAACCCATCAACAGAAAATTGAATTTAAGATTTACTGAGCATGGCCCCACCCATCAGAACAAGACCCAGTTTCCCCCTCAGTCAGTCTATCCCATCAGGATGCTTCCATAAGCTCTTTTTATTTTTTAATATTTTTATTTTTTTAATTTTATTTTTACTTTATTTTACTTTACAATACTGCATTGGTTTTGCCATACATTGGCATGAATCCACCACGGGTGTATACAAGCTCCCAATCCTGAATCCCCCTCCCACCTCCCACCCCATATCATCTCTCTGGATCATCCCCACGCACCAGCCCCAAGCATCCTGTATATAGACTGGCACTTCGTTTCTTACATGATAGTATACATGTTTCAATGCATTCTCCTGAATCATCCCACCCTCTCCCTCTCCCTCAGAGTCCAAAAGTCCGTTCTATACATCTGTGTCTCTTTTGCTGTCTCGCATACAGGGTCATCATTACCATCTTTCTAAATTCCGTATATATGTGTCAGTATATTGTATTGGTGTTTTTCTTTCTGGCTTGCTTCACTCTGTATAATGGGCTCCAGTTTCATCCATCTCATTAGAACTGATTCAAATGTATTCTTTTTAATGGCTGAGTAATACTCCATTTTGTATATGTACCACAGCTTTCTTATCCATTCATCTGCTGATGGATATCTAGGTTGTTTCCATGTCCTGGCTATTATAAACAATGCTGCAATGAACATTGGGGTACACGTGTCTCTTTCAATTCTGGTTTCCTTGGTGTGTATGCCCAGCAGTGGGATTGCTGGGTCATAAGGCAGGTCTATCTGCAATTTTTTAAGGAATCTCCACACTGTTTTCCATAGTGGCTGTACTAGTTTGCATTCCCACCAACAGTGTAAGAGGGTTCCCTTTTCTCCACATCCTCTCCAGCATTTATTGCTTGTAGACTTTTGGAGCGCAGCCATTCTGACTGGTGTGAAATGGTACCTCATTGTGGTCTTGATTTGCATTTCTCTGATAATGAGTGATGTTGAGCATCTTTTCATGTGTTTGTTAGCCATCCGTATGTCTTCTTTGGAGAAATGCCTATTTAGTTCTTTGGCCCATTTTTTGATTGGGTCGTTTATTTTTCTGGAGTTGAGCTGCATAAGTTGCTTGTATATTTTTGAGATTAGTTGTTTGTCAGTTGCTTCATTTGCTACTGTTTTCTCCCATTCAGAAGAGTGTCTTTTCACCTTACTTATAGTTTCCTTTGTTGTGCAGAAGCTTTTAATTTTAATTAGATCCCATTTGTTTATTTTTGCTTTTATTTCCAGAATTCTGGGAGGTGGATCATAGAGGATCCTGCTGTGATTTATGTCGGTGTGTGTTTTGCCTATGTTCTCCTCTAGGAGTTTTATAGTTTCTGGTCTTACGTTTAGATCTTTAATCCATTTTGAGTTTATTTTTGTGTGTGGTGTTAGAAAGTGATCTAGTTTCATTCTTTTACAAGTGGCTGACCAGTTTTCCCAGCACCACTTGTTAAAGAGATTGTCTTTACTCCATTATATATTCTTGCCTCCTTTGTCGAAGATAAGGTGTCCATAGGTGTGTGGATTTATCTCTGGGCTTTCTATTTTGTTCCATTGATCTATATGTCTGTCTTTGTGCCAGTACCATACTGTCTTGATGACTGTGGCTTTGTAGTAGAGCCTGAAGTCAGGCAAGTTGATTCCTCCAGTTCCATTCTTCTTTCTCAAGATTGCTTTGGCTATTCGAGGTTTTTTGTATTTCCATACAAATCTTGAAATTATTTGTTCTAGTTCTGTGAAAAATACCGCTGGTAGCTTGATAGGGATTGCATTGAATCTGTAGATTGCTTTGGGTAGTATACTCATTTTCACTATATTGATTCTTCCAATCCATGAACATGGTATATTTTTCCATCTATTCGTGTCCCCTTTGATTTCTTTCATCAGTGTTTTATAGTTTTTGATATATAGGTCTTTAGTTTCTTTAGGTAGGTATATTCCTAAGTATTTTATTCTTTTTGTTGCAATGGTGAATGGAATTGTTTCCTTAATTTCTTTTTCTACTTTCTCATTATTAGTGCATAGGAATGCAAGGGATTTCTGTGTGTTGATTTTATATCCTGCAACTTTACTATATCCATTGATTAGCTCTAGTAATTTTTTAGTGGAGTCTTTAGGGTTTTCTATGTAGAGGATCATGTCATCTGCAAATGGTGAGAGTTTTACTTCTTCTTTTCCAATTTGGATTCCTTTTATTTCTTTTTCTGCTCTGATTGCTGTGGCCAAAACTTCCAGAACTATGTTGAATAGTAGCGGTGAAAGTGGGCACCGTTGTCTTGTTCCTGACTTTAGGGGAAATGCTTTCAATTTTTCACCATTGAGGATAATGTTTGCTGTGGGTTTGTCATATATAGCTTTTATTATGTTGAGGTATGTTCCTTCTATTCCTGCTTTCTGGAGAGTTTTTATCATAAATGGATGTTGAAATTTGTCAAAGGCATTCTCTGCATCTATTGAGATAATCATATGGCTTTTATTTTTCAATTTGTTAATGTGGTGAATTACATTGATTGATTTGCGGATATTGAAGAATCCTTGCATCCCTGGGATAAAGCCCACTTGGTCATGGTGTGTGATCTTTTTAATGTGTTGTTGGATTCTGATTGCTAGAATTTTGTTGAGGATTTTTGCATCTATGTTCATCAGTGATATTGGCCTATAGTTTTCTTTTTTTGTGGCGTCTTTGTCAGGTTTTGGTATTAGGGTGATGGTGGCCTCATAGAATGAGTTTGGAAATTTACCCTCTTCTGCAATTTTCTGGAAGAGTTTCAGTAGGATAGGTGTTAGCTCTTCTCGAAATTTTTGGTAGAATTCAGCTGTGAAGCCGTCTGGACCTGGGCTTTTGTTTGCTGGAAGATTTCTGATTACAGTTTCAATTTCCATGCTTGTGATGGGTCTATTAAGATTTTCTATTTCTTCTTGGTTCATTTTTAGAAAGTTGTACTTTTCTAAGAATTTGTCCATTTCTTCCACATTGTCCATTTTATAGGCATATAATTGCAGATAGTAGTCTCTTACGATCCTTTGTATTTCTGTATTGTCTGTTGTGATCTCTCCATTTTCATTTCCAATTTTATTGATTTTATTCTTCTCCCTTTGTTTCTTGATGAGTCTAGCTAATGGTTTGTCAATTTTATTTATCCTTTCAAAGAACCAGCTTTTTGCTTTGTTGATTTTTGCTATGGTCTCTTTTGTTTCTTTTGCATTTATTTCTGCCCTAATTTTTTAAGATTTCTTTCCTTCTACTAACCCTGGGGTTCTCCATTTCTTCCTTTTCTAGTTGCTTTAGGTGCAGAGTTAGGTTATTTATTTGACTTTTTTCTAGTTTCTTGAGGTTTCCATAAGCTTCTTATCCTTGTCCATCAAAGGGCAGACAATCTGAAAACCATAGTCACAGAAAACTAACCAATCTAATCACATGGACCACAGCCTTGTCTAACTCAATGAAGCTATGAGCCATGCCATGTAGGGCCACACAAGAGGGATGGGTCATGGTGGAGAGTTCTGGAGGTCCACTGGAGAAGGGAATGGCAAACCACTTCAGTATTCTTGCCTTGAGAACCCCATGAACAGTTTTTGAAAAGGCAAAAAAGATAACAGGATAGCCAGAAAGTTTTCAGGAAGGAGAAACTGTCCTCAAGCAGGATAAATTGTTGTTATATAATCCTTAGTACAGAGTTTAAACTGTGTTGTTTGTTGTGTAATCATTGCTTTAAAAAAAAAAAAAGTGTTTTATGTGACTAAGACTAAGGAATGTAGAGAGAGAAATAAAAAAGATGTTTGTCCTTTCCTCCTCCTTGAGAATTCCAGACCCCTCTCTCCTTCCCTGACTTCTTATCAATCTACCTAGGAACTGACTGTCTCATTACTAACACTGTCTTTATTCCTCTGACAAAAATTCAATTACTTCCATAACTTCACCATTCTAACATGATTCTTATTTTTACCACAACCCCTATCAACATAACTAAGTCATAGCTATTTCCTCTCTTTTAAAATCAAACCAATCAGCATAGAGATCTCTCTCTGATTATAACTGTAGAGTTGATTTATTTTCATTACAGTCCCAGTCAGATTGTACATTTCAGTCATAGACAGCCTCCCATAGGTCCCCAAATGGCATCAAATGATGAATGATTAAGAACTTTTTAAAATATAAACCAATATTTCCTCTGCAAGTTATATACAACATAAAATACATCTTTAAAAGTGCATTATAGAAAGCATCAAATAAATCAACAAAATGTAAAAAGTAGGCTTTACAATCACTACTAGCATTTCCTTGCCAAATAACTAACAGTGCATATCATAAGCACACAGTGAATGCTGCAATAATTATAAAGAAGCCAAAAATAATAAATGGCCAAATAATATCTCATCCCAAATTTCTAAACTTCCTTTTGTAAGTACCATCACCTTCAAGGTAGACTAGGTCCTAGACCTCTTGGTCCCTCTTATGAAGCAATGATTCACATGGCTTAGTGTAGGATGTTGTACAGTTTAGAAGAACCTAGTCCAGTTTAGCAACAGTGACTTCCAAACTCATGTCCTCTACTGTATTTCTTCAACACCATAAAAAGGACTTGTAATTATAAGAAATTCTTAAAGAAACCTGTTCTTTTTAAAAATTACACTGAAACAATGTTTATCTCACTACCCACAAAAATCTCTTCCAAAACCACTTCAATGACTCCTCCTCTCCCTTAGCCCTCTATTTTACTAAACCCTTCTCTCATCACTACTCCTCCTGTCCACCACACCCCATGCTTCTCTCCAGTCTAATCCATTTTAATGAAAAGAACACATCTGGCAAAGCAAGATTCTTGAAGAATAGCTCAGTAAAACCAAATTGCTGCATCATGGGCGAAAAGATAACAAAGGAAAAAACTATATGTTCATTCATAAGGATTTTGTCTCATCATATTTGCAGATATTTACTAAAAATGCTTAAGTGAATAAATATTACCAAGTAAGAGGAAAGAATTAGCCGTGTTGTGAAAGAAAAGTTTCTGGTCATAGTTGGAAGACCCAGGCCCCTAGACAGAGCACTTCTCTTTTCACTCTGACCTAGTTTTACAAGATTACTCTTACAGGGATAAAATTTACAAACATATTTCATTAACATACCTTTTTCTGAATTAATATAAAGTATTAGTACTAGATATTAATAAGAGGCTTGGTGGCTCAGAAGTTAAAGCGTCTGCCTCTAATACGGGAGACCTGGGTTCGATCCCTGGGTTGGGAAGATCCCCTGGAGAAGGAAATGGCAACCGACTCCAATATTCTTGCCTGGAGAATCCCGTGGATGGAGAAGCCTGGTGGGCTACAGTCCATGGGGTCACAAAGAGTCAGACATGACTGAGCGACTTAACTTATCAGTAGTTCACTGTTGATATGGAATAAACTCATGGAATAGGCTTTAAATTTCCAACAGCTTAATCAGAAATCACTAAAGCAAATGGTCTGTGTTCTTGCGGGATTAATGTATTTATTTGTACAAATTTCTAGTCATAGAATGTAGTAAAACTTTACTAACCCAGGCTCCTTTAATTCAGAAATCATCACAGAGAAGGAGTAAGATAACTTACGAAGAAGTGCTGAGGCTGGAGATGAGAAACATAAAAATAAACTTGAAGCAGCATTGCAACCAGATTTTAGAAGGGTCCCTTAGTCTCTCTGGATTCTATTCACTTGTGTTTAAAGTGAGCTAAACTAGTCAGTCAATTCACCTCATCATCATATAATTCTATGGCTCTATGTGGTTCAGATAGATGCAGCTTTTTTATTTTATTCTTTCCATAAGCAATGTTTCTGGGAATGGGATTATTCTTGTCTGTATGTTTTTCTCAATCCTGAGCTCATGAATGGCCTTAAAGGATCACATGAATTCCCTGAATTTAAGCAACCATGTTTATGTGCATTTTTTTAGACAGAGGTTCACAGCTTTAATTCTCGAAAAGCTTTGTGAACCTCTCCAAAAAAAAAAAAAAAAAAAGATCAAGAATCACTTCCTTCATTAATAGACAAATTCTAAGTGATTCTCATCAACTTGTAAAAGCAGGCACACACACAAAAAATTGCTTAATAATCCTGTGTCGGTTCTATAGCATTATGTGTCTTACATCCATAAACACAACACATTCTGTTATAAGCTATCCCTCAAACTTTCACCAATGGCTCGCCCCTCATTTGGTGATGAGTTGTGCTCTTCATCTGTCTAGGTCACCTCATTATATCAAAGCTTTGAACAGTTCCTGGCTCTCAGTGAAGCAAGGGAAAAGAAGAGCTACCTGTCTATCTCTAGGGAAAGAAGGCAGCTGTGGAGTGATCATCATCTCATCTGAGCTTGGATTGTGACTCCAAAACTCTGTGAGATAATGGAAGAATCAGCAAGCAAGGATAGATAATCTTATCCAAAATCAAGCCTTGAAATTTGAGCAAAAGAAAATGTAAACCCAAAGTAAACAAGGGCTTTACCAAAAGTGGCAAGGTGAGGACCAGAATGCTTAGCCAATGGTCAGGGTTCCTACCATTTCACTACAATTGTCCAACTGGGAGAAGGCACAGAACCCAACATGGATTGCAAACGAACAAGTCACCTATTCCAGTTCCTCTTTTACATGAAATCCAGCAGCTAACAATCTCCTTCTTCATTATGGGTAGATATACCACAATCTGAGATTTTTGCCTAATTTATTAGCATATGACAAATAAAATAATACCATGTCTTATATGTAATAAAAGTTAGATCCAAATTCTTTGTCATTGTTATAGCTATAAAAGTTAGCCAGTGTTATAAATAAAATTGCTTTTATCATGCAAACTTAATTTTCAATAAAGCTTGTTTATTTGTCTTAACTGACAATTACAGGAAGAAAAAATCATCCATTTCCTAGTATCTTTTAAAATAGATGTATGTAAAATTGGATGATTGTTATTTCATTCCTATACACTTCTGGAAATTGACTTTTAAGAGCTTAATAACATTTGCATTTCTTTTATCTTTTCAGGAGCATTGTTTTAAACCCTGCCTATTTCCGAAATCATCTTCGTCAGGCAACAGTGTTTAGATGTCTGGAGAGATATTCAGAAGCTGCCCGGTATGTTTATTATAACTTTTGTGAAGATTTATTTCAAGTTAAATTAATTTCATTCTCAGCTTCTGGTAATAGCATAATAGAACTTTCCATTTCTCTCATGGAATATGATTTTACCAGAATTATTGTCTTATAAATGTCAAACCAACAATTATTGACTATCTTTTTCTTTAATTAAAGCCACTCAGTGTTCATAGCTCATGGGAAAATTCAAACTTTCCAGCCATGAGGTCACTGATAATGATGGGAAAACTTCCAGGGAAGATTAGAAATGAACTTGACCTCTTGCTCTCAAGTACATTCCTGATCCTAGTTGTAATGACACAATTTTGTGACTATCTCTTTCTTGAGTTCTAGAAATAAAACCCAACCACATGAAAAGGATCTCAGCAGCCCATTTCTAGAAAAGATGGTCTAAGTTATAACACCAAGCGTTTTAAGAGGTGTCCTAAAGTATTGTCTCTTGGACCTGCAATATGTTTCATAAAAACCTAGTGAAGCAGCTCCTGATATTCTCATCCCCAGAACCTAGACTTATAGCAAAGAATTACAAGACTTGTGTAGTAGCCTCCATGCTACACTCAGAATTTCTTTGCACCTGTGACAATGAAGGCTTTTTATTCCTGAGTTAAGATCATCATATTAGACTCCCCTTCCCTTTGATAAATTCTCTCAAAGACTTTTCTTCATCTCCTAATGTATAGGTATCTATTGTTTCTTACCCAGCCAATTTACCATCCAAGGATTTTATCAATAAAGTGTGAGTGGTTTCTACATACATTCCAAACATAACTCCTAGAGAGAAATCCATAGTAATAGGAAGGGGAGCCTAGGTTGCTGGTGGCTACTATCTCTATAACATTTATAAATAACACTTTCTTAGAAAATGAAAACTTTAAGAAATTTAAATGATAAATAATAAAAATAGTAATAAAATGATTTCATAAAATTGATACTATGAGTTTGACATGCATTCTATAAGACAGTCCTCGGTATTAAATGGAAACCCACTCCAGTGTTCTTGCCTGAAGAATCCCAAGGATGGAGGAGCCTGCTGGGCTGCCATCTATGGGGTCACACAGAGTCGGACACGACTGAAGCGACTTAGCAGCAACAGCAGGTATTTCTTGAACTCAATTAAATGATGAACATGGAAGACTGAATTAATCACAATACTCTATTCACAGTCAACCACAATAGATAAGCCACACTATCTATTTATCTATGTGGTAATGTCCTCTTTTAAAATTCAAAACATGTCTCTATCAATCTCATTTATACATTCTATTTTTCCTTATACTCATTTTCTAAATGTTTTGTCTTACATTACCCACATATAACTTCTTCTAATTTTATTTTGTTTACTGAGTTATCCCCACGGCTTATTTTCTGCCCACACATACTATGTGAATGAAAGGGTATTTAAGAGATGATAGTAAGCTTCCTTTTGTCTGTAAAAGTCATTAACTACAAACAAAGCTAATCAGTTTAGCATAAACAGATACAGTACAGTTGTCTGTAAATAATTTTCTTTAAGAGGTAGCTCATTAATGTGTTTTCTGAATCTAATCAAAAAATAACAGGCGAAAGCTAGATGCAACTTCAGAACTTCAGCTTGCAACTAGTTAAACCTGCTAGTAATACAGTTAGGTTAACTTGTACAGACTCTAGAGAGCCCATTGTTAAATATTCAGGAACATTAGGAGAGCCAGTTGTTTACTGTAAAAGAAATTAGCTTTGCTGGGAGAATGTATACTATGTAAATTTGCAAATGCTTCAAATCCGTGATTTTGGAGTTTGGGGGAGAGCCAGACACCAGTAGATCATTGACTATAACTTAATTGTATCAAAGCTAACCATTCGAGTTACACTAGTGATAAAAATTCTTTATGGTTCCTAAAACAAATGAACAAACAATGAGAACTAGAAAATTAGGAATTTGTCAGTACCTACATGCAATATTGGCGTGAAACATCCATTTCCCTTGACATGTATATCCCTGCAGTGTAATAAGTGCATCTGTTTCATATCATTTGATGGCTAACTTGACAATACTCCTTGAGAAGTTTCCTAATAACTGTTGGCTATACTGGTATGGACTTTCCAACAGAGAAGCAGATACAATTTATTTCAGATTCAAGTATTTTTCATCTTGGTTTCCTTGGCAATTATAGTCCTCAATACAGAGTATTGGTCATCCTTTTTTCCCCTCTAGGGAAAGAATAATATGACCCAAGAACATGAATATCTTAGTGTCTCTTAACTATTAGATTTCTAGTATAAAACAATAATACAAATCAATATACTAAGCATTCACACATATCGATTAATTGCTTGGATACTTAGGTAGTTTTGGTTCAGGGCTCTTACAAACACATTATATGAAAACCCATTGAAAAAGCCCACACATCAAGGTATTTTCTCTAAGGAGCCAAGTAGGCATGCTTCTGAGGTTGAAAGGCACCAAGCAAATACAAAAGAATGCCATTAGCATGTAACATAGTAAGTCTTAAAACCATGATTCCCAGTCAAGTAGGTCATCTCCCATCTGGTCCAAGATAGTGTATTTATAACTAGTCCCTAGGAAATGGAATATTTAAAATTTTCTAAGCCTAACCATTCAGGTATGACCTAAATCAAATACCTTGTGATTATACAGTGGAACTGACAAATAAATTCAAGGATTAGATCTGATACAGAGTGCCTGAAGAACTATGGACGGAGGTTATGATATTGTACAGGAGGCAGTGATCAAGATCATCTCCCCCCCAAAAAAGAGAAAGGCAAAAAGGCAAAATGGTTGTCTGAGGAGGGCTTACAATACCTGTGAAAAGACGAGAAGCAAAACACAAAGGAGAAAAGGAAAGATATAAGCATCTGAATGCAGAGTTCCAAAGAATAGCAAGAAGAGATAAGAAAGCCTTCTTTAGTGATCAATGCAAAGAAATAGAGGAAGACAATAGAATGGGAAAAATTAGAGATCTCTTCAAGAAAATTAGAGATACCAAGGGAACATTTCATGCAAAGATGGGCACAATAAAGGACAGAAATGGTTATGGACCTAACAGAAGCAGAAGATATTAAGATGAAGTGTCAAGATTACACAGAAGAACTGTACAAAAAAGATCATCAGAGCCAGATAATCACAATGGTGTAATCACTCACCTAAAGCCAAAAATCCTGGAATGAGAAGTCAAGTGGACCTTAGGAAGCATCACTATGAACAAAACTAGTGGAGGTGATGGAATTCCAGTTGAGCTATCTCAAATCCTAAAAGATGATGCTGTGAAAGTACTTCATGCAATATGCCAGCAAATTTGGAAAACTCAACAGTAGCCACAGGAACGGAAAAGGTCAGTTTTCATTCCAATCCCAAAGAAAAGCAATGCTAAAGAATGTTCAAACTATCATACAATTGCACTCATCTCACATGCTAGCAAAGTAATGCACAAATTCCTCCAAGCCAGGCTTCAACAATACATAAACCATGAACTTCCAGATGTTCAAGCTGGTTTTAGAAAAGGCAGAGGAACCAGAGATCAAATTGCCAACATCCACTGGATCACAGAAAAAGTGAGAGCATTCCAGAAAAACATCTATTTCTGCTTTATTGACAATGCCAAAGCCTTTGACTGTGTGGGTCACAACAAACTGTGGAAAATTCTTCAAGAGATGGGAGTACCAGACCAGCTGACCTGCCTCTTGAGAAATCTGTATGCAGGTCAGGAAGCAACAGTTAGAACTGGACATGGAACAACAGACTGGTTCCAGCTCAGGAAAGGAGTACATCAAGGCTGTATATTGTCACCCTGCTTATTAAACTTATATGCAGAGCACATCATGAGAAATGCTGGACTGGATGAAGCACAAGCTGGAATCAAAATTGCCGGGAGAATTATCAATAACCTCAGATATGCAGATGATACCACCCTTACGGCAGAAAGTTAAGAAGAACTAAAGAGCCTCTTGATGAA
Organism: Ovis aries; assembly: GCF_016772045.2. Taxonomy (NCBI): domain Eukaryota; kingdom Metazoa; phylum Chordata; class Mammalia; order Artiodactyla; family Bovidae; genus Ovis; species Ovis aries. The sequence goes on from NC_056054.1 coordinate 215,143,498, forward strand.
AGTGAAAGAGGAGAGTCAAAAAAAGTTGGCTTAAAGCTCAACATTCAGAAAACTGAGATCATAGAATCTGTTCCCATCACTTCATGGCAAATAGATGGGGAAACAATGGAAACAGTGACAGACTTTATTTTTCTGGGCTCCAAAATCACTGCAGATGGTGATTGCAGCCATGAAATTAAAAGATGCTTGATCCTTGGAAGAAAAGCTATGACCAGCCTAGACAGAACATTAAAAAGCAGAGACATTACTTTGCCAATAAAGGTCCATCTAGTCTAAGCTATGGTTTCTCCTGTAGTCGTGTACGGATGTGAGAGTTGGACTGTAAAGAAAGCTGAGTGCTGAAGAATTGATGCTTTTGAACTGTGGTGTTGGAGAAGACTCTTGAGAGTCCCTTGGACAGCAAGCAGATCCAACCAGTCCATCCTAAAGGAAATCAGTGCTGAATATTCATTGGAAGGACTGATGCTGAAGCTGAAACTCCAATACTTGGCCACCTGATGCAAAGAACTCACTCACTGGAAAAGACCTGATGCTGGGAATGATTGAAGGAGGGAGGAGAAGTGGACAACAGAGAATGAGATGGTTGGATGGCATCACCGACTCAATGGACATGAGTTTGAGTAAGCTCTGGGAGTTGGTGATGGACAGGGAAGCCTGGTGTAGTGCAGTCCATGGGGTCACAAAAAGTTGGATACGACTGAGCAACTGAACTGAACTGAACTAAGCTAAAGCCTAACCAGCTCTACTCAGGAAGGAATTCCTAATGAATAGACCAAAAAAGATATTTAAGACAGTTTCACAAAATCTCAGATTCTCAATTAGAGAGCCTATAGGAAATGTAACTGAATATAGGTTATCAGTCAGGCTTATGACAATGGGAAGGTCCTTTTATTTTATTGGTCAATATCTTTTCAGAAACATCCTACCAGGAGAAAGAGCTAGCATAGATAAGTGGTAGAAAGCAGAATAAAAATAAGGACATTTATTTTTGATTTAGGTTCTGTAGAAATGATAGTCACCCTTAAAAAGGTACCTTGTTGTTGTTTTTCAGTTGCTCAGTTGTTCTGACTCTTTGGGACCCTGTGGACTGTAAGACTCCAGGCCTCCCAGTCCTTCACTAACTCCCAGATTTAGATCAGACTCATATCCATTGGTTTGATGATGCCATCCAACCATCTCATCCATTGTCACCCCTTTCTCCTCCTGCCCTCAATCTTTCCCAGCATCAGGATCTTTTCCAATGAATTGGCTCTTCGGATCAGGTGGCCAAAGAAGATACTTGACACTAGTTAAATTGATGAAATCACATTTTTATACCATAAATCTAAATTGAGATTACTATAATTACCCAAGAAATAGTAAATCTGTGAGGCCTACTTGAAATAGTCAGCAGCTTAGCCCTTTTACATTTCTGTTTCTGTGCCTATAAAAGTGTGTGTTGAAGCAGAATGTCCTTGCTGAAATCTGTCCCTCCTCCAACACACACGCAATTTGACTTACCTTCATAAGAAAGATAAGACAAGAAACTACATATAGAGATGTGAAAAAGCAAACAAAAGTCAAGACTGACTATTTTATGTTGAGAACTAATGACTTTTTATAATATTAATTAGTACATCTCTATATATTCATCAGCTAGCATAGCACTTGGCACAAACCAAATTTGGGGTTTACAAATTAAATCAGCTAGTTTTTGAGTTTGTGGTTAATAACCACTTAGCTTCATCAGTAAGGCAATATTACATGAAATGGTTGGTACAACCCTGGTTGAAAAAGAGATACAAGAGTGTGTACTTAGTGGTAAAGTCATATGATAGAATCATGCCTCCTATAATGAAGATTTATGGGGCAAAAAACAGATGACATTGCACAGAATGTTGAAGACCATGTTGTGTAAGGGGCAGCAAACAGAAGGTAACAGTAAGGGAGAAAAACACAGCAAAGTCTGTTTATCCATCACTAAGGAAGAATTAGCTATGTGTTTCCTCATACATGAATTAGATCAGGGGAGACTAGAGCAGGAATAATACATTCAAATGCTTACAAAGCCCATGCAGATGATGTGTGAAGGGGACTAATTATAAGATAAAAGGATGTTATATAAAATACAGAAAACTGGAGCTCACTAACTAGAGTCACCATACAATTCATCTTTCAGACTGAACACTGTGATAGTGAAAGTGGGCACTTTTAAGAATTATAACAGGGAAACAGGCATAAATCAGGACTGTCAAGAGCACACTGGCCACACAGTCACCCTACCACCAGCCCTTCTGAAAGGAGTAAACTTATTCAAGTCCAGTTAATGTTGCTATATAGAAATACAGGATACAATAATCAAATGTTGCAGATTTTTGAGTCTCCAAGAAATAGTACAATATTTCAGAGCTTTCCAAGAAACTTCTTTAATGTTGGCAATTATTACTAGTTTTTCAAACACAGTGTCATCTTAAGAAAGTTTGAAGTGAAGTGAAGTTGCTCAGTCATGTCCGACTCTTTGCGACCCCGTGGACTGTAGCCTATCAGCCTCCTCCCTCCGTGGGATTCTCCAGGCAAGAGTACTGGAGTGGGTTGCCATTTCCTTCTCCAGGGGATCTTCCCAACCCATGGATCGAACCCGGGTTGCCAGCATTCCAGGCAGATGCTTTAACCTCTGAGCCACCAGGGAAGCCTGGTGGCTTCCTTAAACTTACTTAAGAAAGTTTAAGTAATCCCATTCATGAAAATGCAATTCACTGAAGAATCAACTGGCCAAGTGACCAATTTGCAGAATTCACCAAATTTAAAGTTTACTAAAACCTTACTCTAAGAAATAATCTTATTGACTAATTAATATTAATATGAATACATTTATATGTATATATTCCTCATGAATACATTTAGCAAACCTTTTTAATTTTTGAAAATTTTCAGTCCTTCAAAAACTAAGGTTATAGAATGATTGATTCTTAAAAATATATTCTTGTGTGTATGATATTACTCTACTATTCTTGAATACTCTATGACTGTTTATTCTAAGTAACATAACCAAAATTTTAATTTGGAAGTTTAACAATTTAAACTAATTTCTTTCTACTTTGAAAGTCATTTTTTAAAACATTTTATCATTTTTAGGATTCATTCCCCAATTTCTGAAGGGTGACCAAATCTGCGTGTGTGATAAAATGTACTTTTAAGTATTTATAGCATTTACAACAACTTGTATTTAATGAGGTGACCTTAACAGCTTTTTACTTTACCTCCTGCCTAGAAAAAGCCAAAATAGGGGAAATGGACAATGGGCAACACAGTACAATCTGGGTTGTGTATTTCACAGAGGGGAGACTGAGAACAGAAAAAAATCATAGGCCCCAGAATGGAGACCCGGCTCCTAAAGGATTATCATAAATTTTCTAAAAAGTTAAACTGTCTTAGGATACCAAATGACATCATTTATATGTGGAATCTTTAAAAAAAAAGTCTATAAATGAACTTATCTACCAAAATGAAACAGAATTAAAGATGTAGAAAATAAATTTATGATTACTGCAGGGTAAGAGGGTGGGGAATAAACTGGAAGCAAGGGATTGACCTATACACACTACTATATATAAAATAGACACCTAATAAGGACCTACTGTATAGCACAGAGAACTCTACTCAATACCTTGCAATGGCCTATATAGGAAAAGAATCTAAAAATGTGTGGGTAACTGTATCACAGATTGACTTTGCTGTATACCTGAAACTAACTGCTGCTGCTGCTAAGTCACTTCAGTCATGTCCGACTCTGTGTGACCCCATAGACGGCAGCCCACCAGGCTTGCCCATCCCTGGGATTCTCCAGGCAAGAACACTGGAGTGGGTTGCCATTTCCTTCTCCAATGCATGAAAGTGAAAAGTGAAAGTGAAGTTGCTCAGTCATGTCCGACTCTTTGCGACCCCATGGACCTCAGCCTACCAGGCTCCTCTGTCCATGGGATTTTCCAGGCAAGAGTACTGGAGTGAGGTGCCATCGCCTTTTCCGATACCTGAAACTAACACATCATCATAAATCAATTATACCCCAATAATTTTTTTAAAAAAATATGAACCAGAATACAGAGTTTTAAAAAGACTTTGTTTTCAAAAAATAAAATAAATAAGCCATCTTAATAAATAAGCATATTTATAAATTTAACAAATTAGTCATTTGACAACCTCATCATCTGATGAATTGATCAGGAGCCCAGAGAAGACTGTGGGCCATACCATCAGATTTAAAGCTCAGATTGAGTCCTCTCTCCAGCTCTAAATGGATACTAGAGTTTAATTTCTCAGCAATAAAGGCCGAGCTTCCTTCTACTAGCATAAGAACTCTGTCCCATACCAAATTTTGTGCAAGGCCAGTTGGGGTAAGATTTTAGTCCATTGTTAAACTATGTTAAACAGCAGACCACTGTTAGAAAACAATGTTATCTTAGAGAGTTCATTAGCTTTAGTTTACTTATCATCTACAACAAATCTGGTCTGCTCTATATTTTGAAATGTTATTTAGTGTCATGTTACTTTCTTAGGTCCCAAAATCAGTGCAGATGGTAACTGCAGCCATGAAATTAAAACATGCTTTCCCCTAGGAAGAAAAACTACTTAGACAGCGTATTTAAAAGCAGAGACATTACTTTGCCAACAAAGGTCCATACAGTCAAAGTTATGGTTTTCCCAGTAGTCATATACAGATGTGAGAAACCATAAAGAAGGCTGAGCATTGAAGAACTGATGCTTTTGAACTGTGGTGCTGAAGAAGACTCTTGATAGTACCCTGGAATGCAAGGAGATCAAATCAGTTAATCCTGGAGGAAATCAATGCTGAATATTCACTGGAAAGGCTGATGCGAAAGCTGAAACTCCAATACTTTGGCCACTTGATAGGGAGAGCCAACTCATTGGAAAAGACCTCAATGCTGGGAAGGACTGAAAAGCTAAAGGGGAAGATGGTGATAGAGGATGAGATGGTTAGATAGCATCACTGACTCAGTGCACATAAATTTGAGCAAACTCCAGGAGATAGTGAAGGACAGAGGAGCCTGGCATGCTTCAGTCCATGGGGTCACAAAGAGTTGGACATGACTTAGCAACTTAACAACACATGTAATATTGTGAGAAACAGATTAAATAACATAATATGTGCTCCAAATGTTTTCATCTTTGCTCTTAAAACACTGCACTAAATGACACATTAGATTTCAGAGCTATTGTGTATTACATATGCCTTTTAGGACTAAATAAAACAATTGGTTGTATCAGTCTGTTTATTGATACAATATGAATTTTCTCCCTCACAGCTGATTCTCAGCTTTGCCTCTCTCTTACTTAACCTCTGATAGTGTCTTTCAGTTCACTCCTATTTAGTCATTTTGGCCATTCTTATCCTCCTTCTCTGCATTCACCTTTTTTCTTGTTTTATTCCACTTATCTTTTTCTGGACACAATTTAGCAAATGAAACAATAATATTTTTTTCTGGGAAAAAGTCCCTTCCTTCTGTGCACCCCCTTGTTTCAATAAACCATTCTCAAAGCATCTCATTTGTTCTGTGAGACTTTGACTCTCCTTGGTAACTGTCATTGATTTAACCAATAAATGATTACATCTGCTTTTATTTTTGAAACTCTGAGACAAATTTGAATATTTGCATTTTCAGGAAATCTGCTCTATGGGTGAATATAAATGAAAATCTCAAACACTAAATTCCTTAAAACACAGAATCTTTTAGAACTGAATTGTCAGCTATGCCTAAGGTATAACACATTAGAGTATCAATGTTTGAGTTAATATAAACACTTAAGGTCTGGGCTCTGTATGAATATCAGGATGTTTCAAGGTCATTCCTTTGCCAAGCAGTATGTTACTGTTAAGCCAAATCAAGACATAAAATTTTAAGATGCATTAATTCATAGCTACTCTCACTGACAATTCAAATAGTAGAGGTTGGGAGAGGTGGCAGTAGGTAAGTTTCTTGAGATCCAGCAGAGGATTTGAGGTTTTGATTTTGTGGTGGTTGTTTTCTGATGAAGTTGATCATACTGGAAATTGGAAATAATGCATATGCTAATATAAATTACAATCTGTCAAAAGAAAAGAGTGATCTAAAACTAAACTGAAGTGTTTGTTTAGAAATCTGGTGACATAAAACAGTGGTGTTACTGTAGATAATCCCTTAGGAGTAGTAGTACAACAGCAAGCAGGAGGAAACTGTGTCAGCTTTTTTGGTGTCATGGGACTCTATGGTTTTAAATGGGATTATTACGTATCTTGCAAAGGAGGAGAATATACTGACAGGTAGACTCAAGACAAGCAATTCTGAAGAGATGATAGCAGTGCTGGGAGCTCATTTTAACAGTTCTGATTCAGTTGAAAGTGTAAAATCCATTCATTCACCAGGCAAGATGCTAAAAATACATCACAGGATTTTTTGGTTACAGTAAGTTCTCATTTATGCCCACAAATAGATTAAATGAAGACTACAGGCTGATTTTTATTCTTAAATTGGCTGCCTGCCAGCAGGGCTTTCTTTCTCTTTACAGGAGGCAGTTCACCACTGTGAGAACAGCTTGAGTGTGGTCTGGCATTAGTCAGTCACACGTAACATACAGTTAGGCATGATCATTCCACCACTAAACTGACTTTCCTCTTCCCTACATATGACAAAACTGCATGAACCCTAAACATCGTAAAAGTGTTGCTTAGGTGTGATTTCTAAAACTGAGATTATTAAAGAAATAATCATTTCACATGACTTAGGCTAAATATCTAACTATAAGACTCAGCCCACCCAGTTTTTATGTAGGTAAGGTGTTGTATTTGTTATTTCAAGGAAAAAGTAAGCTTGAAACATACTACAGCTTCAAGTTCTAGCCATTTATTATGTCTTAAGGATTTAAAATTGCAGATTTATAAATATCTAATTTTATAATAAAAACACTAAATATAAGGCTGTAATGACATCAGGTGGCTTAAAAAGCAATTCTGCTGCCTTAAGAAAAGTTTTGGACATGATCCAAATTATAAGTAAATTATTGCAAGGATACATAATCTTACATCAATATAGAAAAAAAAAATAACTCAGGCTGTTAAAAACAACATCTGAAAATCCATTAGGGAAAAACAAACATTGATTGACTTTGTAAATTCTCCATCTTACTGACGTTTATAATGGTAATTATTTCTGTCCCTTTTCTCTTTTGAATGATAGGCTACACATTTGCATTACCTTTAAGCATTTCTAAACTAATTTTAAAATGCACAGTTCGTGGACTGCGTGCACTTTCTGCAAATATCAGTCTAGAAAACATGTAGTACAGAGTACAGAGAAAGATTTATTTTCTTTGCTATAGATCCAACCCTGCATCTTTAAAAAAAAGTGAGTGGAGCAGTGAAGACAACATAAGAGAGAATCAGAAATCCACCCGATTCCCTATTTTCTACAACAGGATTAAACATTTATAAGTTTAATCCAAAGGCGCTGCAGTTGAACTCAGAGTTCTGTGCTGTTTTCTAATATCTAAGTATTGTCAAGTAAACTAGAGTTTAAAGTCTGTAAATGTTACAATTATGATAAATGGATCAAAACCCCCTATGTTTTCAGTCTGTAAATTGGAGATAATAGTAGTACCTGTGTCACAGAGGTTATTATGAGGATAAATGAAACAATTTTATTGTGCACTTAGCACAGTGCTTGGCACATCATAAACTCTCAATAAAAAAAATGAGGTATCATCATTTCTGTGGTTATTAACAATTATAGCTCTTAGAAGATAGATGAAGCTCCCTCCAAGAGAGTGAGTTTCTTAACATTGAAACCGGAATTTGTTGAGCCACCCTTTAGCTGAAATACTGCACTACAAGAGACAAGTTGGCATCCCAAGACCCTATCACACTCTGAGAGTCAGCACATCTGTGTTTTTGAAAACCACTGTTAACACACAGGTTGAAGGACAAGATTATGGATGCTTTAAGGCATTAAAAGAGGCAAGACTTTAAGTTTTTAAAAAATTGTGTATGTGTATGAATACACTGTAAATTCAAGCTTCCTGTTTCCGCCTGACTAATATTTCAATTATTCCCAAAGCAAATTACAATGTGGAGGTCTCTGAGGTTGTCAGGTATAATTTCAGTTGTTACACAGAGAAAGAAAAGTGTTCAGGTCACCTGGTTTTTACTCCCGTTCTCCCCTTTTTTTTTTTTCTTTTCCTTTCCATAATTCTGTCAAAAATAGCAATCATTTGACAAAAGATTTAAGCTAGAAATCCTAACATTGCCAGAAACTCCAACCAAAACTCTTCACCTTTTTTTTTTGGGGGGGGGGTAAATACTGGCATGGTTCATCATATTATTTTGCACAGAATTTAAGTTTGATGCCACTAATTGTGAAAAATGCTTATAAGTCAAAAGTTCTGATTTTGTTTCTGCCTGCTAAAGAGAAATTATCTACACTAGAAAATATAGTCAAGCCAGGAAAAATTGTGTTCCACTCCCTGGGCTGTATGTGACCCTGGGTAAGTAAATTAAGTAAACTCTTTGAGTTTCAATTTCCTCAACCATAAAATGAAGATAATAATACTACCTTACAAAGTAAGCATAAGGATTAAATAAAATAATGAATATAAAACATTAAACTCAGTGCCTGGCACATAGTAAGTCCTCAATGAATTATTGCTGCTGCTGCTACTGTTGTTACAAGCTTTGAAGATGAGGTTGAAAATTCTAATACCTTCACTCTGAATTAATTCTGTTGGGTGAAACTTTGGTATAAACATTATACTACTCTCGTATTACCCCAATTTATCTCAATTTTAGCAGCCATCATCTATGAACCCCTGTTCTTGCCAGAAGTGTCAAAGTCTGACAAATCAGATGCTTGTCTTGCATCATCTTTGTTTCTTTCAGCTCTGAAAGAAATTATATTCTGCATTTTGTAGGTGAAGAAATGTAAGTTAGAGCTTGAATGACTTGTCAAAGATCATACCATTGATAAGTAGCAAATTTGAAATTTGAGTTTAATCATATCATCAAATGCCTATTCCTGCACACACACAAAAAACTCACTTGGTATTGCCAGATTTTTAAATATTTGGACAAGTTTGAAATGGCATTGCATTGTGATTTACATTTTCTTCTTTTATTGTTATTACTAATGAGCCTGTGTATTTTTAGTATTTTTTGGTCAATCATGTTTCCTCATCAGTGATACGTGCTTTTATCTTTTGCTCATTTCTTATTAAATTATCTTTTTACCATTAAATTTATGGCCTTTTTATATATTCTAGGTACTAATCACCTTTGTTGCAAGTAATTTCTTCCAGCTTATGGCCTATATAATCATTCTCCTCATGGTATTTTTTAATTTAAAAAATAAGCCTAAGGACTTAACTAGTCTTAGTGTAGTCAAATGTGTAAAATTTCTTTATGATTTGCCTATTAGAAATTTTCTTTTATTCTAAACTCATTGAGATAGCCTCCTATATTGTCTTCAAAAATTTTTAAAGTGTTCTCTGCCTTTAAACCTTTCACTCAAGAACAATCAATTTTTATGTATGGTGTGAAGTAGGAATCTATTATCATATTTTTCCCTCAATGGACAGTCAATTATCTTGGCACTATCCTACTAAATCCTTTTGCTATTGATCTTCAGTGTTGGTTCTGTCTAGATCAGTACACATATGAATATGTTGATTTCTGGTTTGATTTCTAGTCATTCATCTATTTGTCTGTTATACTGCTAAAACCACACTATCCTACATAGAATGGATTTATAATATATCTTAATATATAGCAAAGAAAACTTCCCCCACTGATTCTTTTTCAAGAATGTTTTATCTCTTGTTGACCTTCTACTCTTCCACAAAAATTTTACAAAGAGTGAATTTGAATTCCAAACCAGGATACTGTTAAGTTCTGGCTAGGAATTTCCAAAGAAGACTTGCAAATTTTTCCTGTGCTCCACCAGGATTCAATGTCAAGACTGGCATGAAGTTTCACTATTTTGCTCTGTAAGAATTTCTTCTAGTTCTTTCATTGAACATATTATTTCATAAAGCAACCAGTATGCACATAGTCTTCTATTCGGTCTTCACTATTCTTAGACCTCAAACTATGTCTCCTACCCACCATGTACATGTCTTGTTAAAATACAGTTACTAAACCAGTAAATATTAACCACAAACCAAACCTGCTGTCCCCAAATAGGAGAAACAGACAAAGAGAATCAGAAGTTACTGGCGGTGAAATCTCTGAGCAGAATCCTCCATAAAAACCAAAGCTGGGATAGGAAAATCTGAACTGTAACTGACAAATTTCTGGAGGCTCAATAATGAAAACCCTCAGTTCAGTTCAGTCACTCAGTCGTGTCCGACTCTTTGCGACCCCATGGACTGAAGCACACCAGGCCTCCCTGTCCATCACCAACTCCTGGAGTTTACCCAAACTCATTTCCATTGAGTCGGTGATGCCTTCCAACCACCTTATACTCTGTTGCCCCCTTCTCCTCCTGACTTCAATCTTCCCCAGCATCAGGGTCTTTTCAAATGAGTCAGCTTTTCCCATCAGGTGGCCAAAGTATTGGAGTTTCAGCTTCAGCATCAGTCCTACCAATGAACACCCAGGACTGATTTCGTTTAGGATGGACTGGTTGGATCTTCTTGCAGTCCAAGGGACTCTCAAGAGTCTTCTCCAGCACCACAGTTCAAAAGCATCAATTCTTCGGTGCTCACCTTTCTTTATAGTCCAACTCTTACATCCATACATGACTACTGGAAAACCATAGCTTTGACTAGATGGACTTTGTTGGCAAAGTAATGTCTCTGCTTTTTAATATACTGTCTATGTTGGTCATAACTTTTCTTCCAAGGAGTAAGCATCGTTTCTTTCATGGCTGTAATCACCATCTGCAGTGATTTTGGAGTATCAAAAAACAAAATCTGCCACTGTTTCCACTGTTTTCCCATCCATTTGCCATGAAGTGATGGGACCCGATGCCATGATCTTAGTTTTCTGAACGTTGAGCTTTAAGCCAACTTTTTCACTCTCCTCTTTCACTTTCATCAAGAGGCTCTTGTTCTTCTTCACTTTCAGCCATAAGTGTGGTGTCATCTGCATATCTGAGGTTATTGATATTTCTCCTGGCAATCTTGATTCCAGCTTGTGCTTCATCCAGTCCAGCATTTCTCATGATGTACTCTGCATCTGTTGTTCCACGTCCAGTTTTAACTGTTGCTTCTCGACGTATGTACAGATTTCTCAAGAGGCTCAGGTTGAAAACCCTGAGAAACAAAATTTTCAGGGCGTGGGGGGCCTCAGTCATAGGGAAACCCCAACACTTTTGTGAGTTTTATCTCCAAGTGCTCCACCAGGTCCTCCCAGTGAATATAGAAGAAAAATTCCTTCATGTTTCCAGCAGAAGGAAAGGAAAAGAAACCATTTTGAAATATTCCAGAGAATTCTGCAGCACATCCTGCCTTCAAGTGAACATACTTTACCAGAACCTAACATACCTGGAGGAAGAGAAATACACAGTGCTAGTCCTTTCTAGCCATTCTGTCATGCCTAAAAAGTGGATGGGGATACAAACTGGCAAGTATTAGTGAGGCTCACAGTCCAAAAGCACAGGTTCACCTAATGTAAATCATCAGTTGAGAACTAATATTAGAACTTCAGAATGCTTCCCCTCCTCCAACACCTTACCACTACATACCAAAAGCCTATTTACTACAGTTTCTTCTACCCATTACATCATGTCCCCATTGTAACAGAAACTTATGATGTATACTAAAAAGCAAATAGACACAGTTTGATGAAACTGAACAAGCATCAGAATCAGAATCATATGTGACAAGAAAGTGGGAATCATCAGAATGGGAACTTTTAAAAAATACATAGTTAATGTACTAAGGACTTTTAAAAGAAAAAATAACATGCAAGAAAAGATGGATAATATAAGTAGAGAAATAAACATTCTAAGAAAGAAACAAATTCTAGAGATTAAAACACTAAGAGAAATTAAGAATGTTTTTGATCTCGTTAGTAGAGTATATATATAGCTGAATAAAGAATCTCTGAACTTGAGGATATAAAAATAAGAATTTTCAAAATGGTATACTGAAAAGAAAAGAGAAAAGGGATAGAAAAAAAATAACAGAATATCCAAGAACTGTGGGAAAACTGTAAAAGGTATTACAGACATGTAATGGGAATACACGGAGAAGAAAGGAACAGAAGCAATATGTGAAGCAATCACTGAGCATTTCCAAATATTACTGTCAGACACCAAAACACAGATCAAAGAAGCTTAGAGAACACAAAGCAGGACAAATGCCAAAAAAATACATCTCAGCATATAATTTTTAATCACAGAAATGAAAAGATGAAGAAAAATTCTGAAAAGAAGCCGCAAGAAAAAAAGTATCACAAATAGTGAAGCAAAGATAAGAATTACATCTGATTACTTCTCAGAAAGCAGCCATGAAATTAAAAGATGCTTGTTGCCCTGCAAGAAATGTTTTTTTAAAAAGAGTTCTTCAAAGAAGAAAATGATAAAGATCAGAAACTCAGATCTGCAAACAGGGACACCATGAAAGAATGAATAAGTGAAGGTAAAATAAAAACATGTACTGTCTGTTTTACTCTCAACTGAACTGACTGTAAGTTTATTGTAAAAATGATAGCAAAATATATTCAATTATGAAAGTTATGTTTATGTATAAAGGCACCTGTATATACTTAGATCAATGAAGTGAATGACACTAATGATACAAGAGATGGGAGATATGAATTAAGACTATTCTGCTGTTTTAAAGCCCTTGCACTATCTGTGGAATGGTATAGCTTTATTGAAAGTGTACTTGAATTAGCTGTAAATGTATAGTGGAAATTCTAGGGCAACCACTGAAAAAGTTTAAAAAAAAAAAAGTATAACTGAGATGGAGAAAAAATATGAATCCTATAAAATGCTTAACCAAAAACACAAAAGGCAAGAAAAGTGTGAAAGACAAAAATAGGAGTAATGACATTAGAAAACAGTAATAAATATGGTCAATATTAATCTAACTACATAATAATCATTATAAATGTCAATGTTATAAATATACCAATAAAAGACAGAGACTGTTAAAGTGGATCAGAAAATAATACCTAATCAAATACTATCCACAAGAGACTGAATTTAAATATAAAGGTGCCTATATATTAAAAGTAAATGTAGAGAGATATACCATGCTAACACCAATGAAAGGAAAGTGGGAGTATCCATATGAATTTTAGATAGAGCTGACTTCAGACCAAGGAAAGTTTTCATGGATAAAGAGATGCATTGTGCACATGTGCTAAGTCATTTCAGTCATGTCTGACTCTTTGTGACTCTATGGACTGTAGCCCACCAGGCTCCTCTCTCTACGGGTATTCTCCAGGCAAGAATACTGGAGTAGGTTGCCACAACCTCCTCCACGATCTTCTTTGGAAGGAAGATCCTGGAGGTATCAAACCTGCATATCCTATATCTCCTGCACTTGCAGGAGGGTTCTTTACCACTAGAACAACCTGGAAAGCCCCAAAGAGGAGCATTAAGTTCAGTTCAGTCACTCAGTCATGTCCGACTCTTTGTGACCCCATCAACCGCAGCACACCAGGCCTCTCTGTCCAACACCAACTCTTGGAGTTTACCCAAACCCATGTCCATTGAGTCGGTGATGCCATCCAACTATCTCATCCTCTGTTTTCCCTTTCTCCTCCTGCCCTCAATCTTTCCAGCATTAGGGTCTTTTGAAATGAGTCAGCTCTTTGCATCATGTGGCCAAAGTACTGGAGTTTCAGCTTCAACATTAGTCCTTCAACATACAGCCTTGAGGTACTCCTTTTCCTATTTGGAACCAGTCTGTTGTTCCATGTCCAGTTCTAACTGTTGCTTCCTGACCTGCATACAGGTTTCTCAAGAGCCAGGTCAGGTGATCTGGTATTCCCTTCTCTTTCAGAATTTTCCACAGTTTACTGTGATCCACACAGTCAAAGGCTTTGGCATAGTCAATAAAGCAGAAATCGATGTTTTTCTGGAACTCTCTTGCTTTTCCATGATCCAGCGGATGTTGGCAATTTGATCTCTGGTTCCTCTGCCTTTTCTAAAACCAGCTTGAACATCAGGAAGTTCACGGTTCACGTATTGCTGAAGCCTGGCTTGGAGAATTTTGAGCATTACTTTACTAGCATGTAAGATGAGTGCAATTGTGCGGGAGTATGAGCATTCTTTGGCATTGTGTTTCTTTGGGATTGTAATGAAAACTGACCTTTTCCAGTCTTGTGGCCACTGCTGAGTTTTCCAAATTTGCTGGCATATTGAGTGCAGCACTTTCATAGCATTATCTTTTAGGATTTGAAATAGCTCAAATTTCAAATTTGAGGAATTTGAAGGAATTCGTTCACCTCCACTAGCTTTGTTCATAGTGATGCTTCCTAAGGGCCACTTGACTTCACATTCCAGGATGTCTGGCTCTAGATGAATGATCACACCATCATGATTACCTGGCTCATGAAGATCTTTTTTGTACAATTCTTCTGTGTATTCTTGCCACCTCTTCTTAATATCTTGAGGAACATTACATAATGGTAAATGAATCAATACTTCAAAAATACATGACAATCTTTAATGTAGGTGTTGTATGTGCCTAACAACAGAGGATCAAAATATATGGGAAAAAAACTATAGAAATGCATGGAGAAATAGAAGAACCCACCATTATGGTTGGGGATTTTAACACCTTTTTATCAGAAATGAAGATATCCAACAGGCAAAAACAGTAAATACATAGTTGAATTCCAACATAGTTTTGGAAGTCTTAGCCACAGCAATCAGAGAATAAAAAGAAATAAAAGGAATCCAGATTGGAAAAGAAGAAGTAAAACTCTCACTGTATGCAGATGACATGATCCTCTACATAGAAAACCCTAGAGGCATACCAGAAAATTACTAGACCAGAAGGCAATGGCACCCCACTCCAGTACTCTTGCCTGGAAAATCCCATGGACGGAGGAGCCTGGTGGGCTGCAGTCCATAGGGTCGCTAAGAGTCGGACATGACTGAGCGACTTCACTTTCACTTTTCACTTTCATGCACTGGAGAAGGAAATGGCAACCCACTCCAGTGTTCTTGCCTGGAGAATCCCAGGGATCGGGGACCCTGGTGGGCTGCTGTCTATGGGGTTGCACAGAGTTGGACATGACTGAAGCGACTTAGCAGTAGCAATCAATATAGTAAAGTTGCAGGATGTAAAATTAATACACAGAAATTCCTTGCATTCCTATACACTAACAATGAAAAAACAGAAAGAGAAATTAAGGAAACAATCCCATTCACCATTGCAACGAAAAGAATAAAATACTTTGGAATTAATTTACCTAAATAAACAAAAGACCTATATATAGAGAACTATGAAACTATAAAACACTTTTGAAAGAAAACAACGATGACAGAAATAGATGGGGAAATATTCCATGTTCGTGAATTGGAAGAATCAATATAGTGAAATGAGTATACCACCCAAAGCAATCTATAGATTCAGCACAATCCCTTCAAACTACCAATGGTATCTGTCACAGAACTAGAATAAATACTTTCACAATTTGTATGGAAACACAAAAAACCTCGAATAGCCAAAGCAACCTTGAGAAAGAAGAATGGAACTGAAGGAATCAATCTTCCTGACTTCAGACTATACTACAAACCTACAGCCATCAAGAAAGTATGGTACTGGCACAAAAACAGAAATATAGATCAATGGAACAAAATAGAAAGCCCAGTGACAAATCCATGCACCTATGGATACCTTATCTTTGACAAAGGAGGCAAATATACAATAGAGAAAAGACAATCTCTTTAACAAGTAGTGCTAGAAAATTGGTCAATCATGTGTAAAAGAATGAAACTAGAATGCTTTCTAATACCATACACAAAAATGAACTCAAAATGGATTAAAAATCTAAATATAAGACCAGAAACTATAAAACTCTTAGAGGAAAACATAATCAGAACACTCTTTGACATAAATCACTGCAAGATCCTCTATGACCCACCTCCCAGAGTAATGAAAATAAAAACCAACAAATGGGACCTAAGTAAATTTAAAAGCTTTTGCACAATGAAGGAAACTATAAGCAAGGTGAAAAGACAGCCTTCAGAATGGGAGAAACTAAGAGCAAATGAAACAACTGACAAAGATTTTATCTCCAAAATATACAAGCAGCTCATGCAGCTCAGCACCAGAAAAATGAACAATCCAATCAAAAAGTGGGTCAAAGAACTAAACAGACATTTCTCCAAAGAAGACATATAGATGGCTAATAAACACATGAAAAGATCCTCAACATCACTATTAGATGAATTCAAATCAAAACCACATGAAGTATCATCTCACAGCTGCCAGAACTGTTGCCATCAAAAAATCTACAAACAATAAATGCTGGAGAGGGTATGGAGAAAAGGGAAACCTTTGCATTGCTAGTGGGAATGCAAACTGATACAGCCACTGTGAAACATGGTATGTAGATTCCTTAAAAAAAAAAAAACTGGAAATAGAACTGCCATACAACCCAGCAGTTCCAGTGCTGGGCCTACACACTGAGGAAACCAGAAATGAAAGAGACACATGTACCCCAATGTTCATTACAGCACTGTTTACAATAGCTAGGACATGGAAGCAACCTAGATGTCCATTGGCAGATGAACAGATAAGGAAGTTGTGGTATATAGACACAATGGAATATTACTCAGCCATAAAAGGAATACATTTGAGTCAGTTCTATTGAGGTGAATGAAACTGGAGCCTATTATAGAGAGTGAAGTAAGTCAGAAAGAGAAACATCAATACAGTATACTAACGCATATATATGAAATTTAGAAAGACGGTAATGACAATCCTATATGCAAGGCAGCAAAAGAGACACTGATGTCAAGAACAGACTTTTGGACTATGTGGGAGAGGGCAACGGTGGGATGATTTGACAGCATAGCATTGAAACATGTATATTACCATATGTGAAACAGATGACCAGTGCAAGTTCAATGCATGAAGCAGGGCACTCAAAGTCGGTGCTCTGGGACAATTCAGAGGGATGGAGTGAGGAGGGAGGTGGGAAGGAGTGTCAGGATAGTGGGACACATGTGTACTGGTGGCTGATTCATGTTGATGTATGGCAAAAAAACACCACAATATTGTAAAGTAATTATCCTCCAATTAAAATAAATTAATTAAAAAAGTTGAATTCAACAACACCATAAATCAACTATACAAAATTGACATCTATAGACTTTATCCAACAACAGCATATTATATAGTTTTTTCATGTACATAGGAAATATTCACCAAAACAGACCACGTCTAGTTTATAAAAAACACTTTGTTTTAAAAAAAAAAAATGGAAATCATACAGTATCTGCACTCAGACCACAGTAGAATTAAACTAGAAAAGAATACAAAAAAATAACTAGAAAAGCCCCCAGATACTTGCAGGTTAAACACAGTTCTAAATAACACGAGTCAAGTAAAAAGTTTTGAAAGAATTTGTTAAAATTTTCAACTAAAAGAAAATAAAATAAAACTTACCAAAATCTGTATGTGCAGCAAACCAGTGTTTAGAGAGAGCAAAATTTTTAGCCTTGAATGCATAGACTAGTAAAGAATGCAGATCTGAAATTAATAAACTAAGGTTCCACTTAGAACACTAGAAAAATTCAGTTCAGTTCAGTCGCTCAGTCATGTCTGAGTCTTTGCGACTGCATGAATTGCAGCACACCAGGCCTCCCTGTATATCATCAACTCTCGGACTCACTCAGACTCACGTCCAACAAGTCGGTGACGCCATCCAGCCATCTCATCCTCTGTCGTCCCCTTCTCCTCCTGCCCCCAAATCCCTCCCAGCATCAAAGTCTTTTCCAATGAGTCAACTCTTCGCATCAGGTGGCCAAAGTATTGGAGTTTGAATTTAGCATCAGTCCTTCCGAAGAACACCCAGGACTGATCTCCTTTAGAATGGACTGGTTGGATCTCCTTGCAGTTGAAGGAATTCTCAAGAGTCTTCTCCAACACCACAGTTCAAAAGCATCAATTCTTCGGTGCTCAGCTTTCTTCACAGTCCAACTCTCACATCCATACATGACCACAGGAAAAACCATAGCCTTGACTAGATGGACCTTTGTTGGCAAAGTAATGTCTCTGCTTTTGAATATGCTATCTCGGTTGGTTATAACTTTCCTTCCAAGGAGTAAGTGTCTTGTAATTTCATGGCTGCAGTCCCCATCTGCAGTGATTTTGGAGCCCAAAAAATAAAGTCTGACACTATTTCCACTGTTTCCCCATCTATTTCCCATGAAGTTATGGGACCGGATGCCATGATCTTCGTTTTCTGATGTTGAGCTTTAAGCAACTTTTTCACTCTCTTCTTTCACTTTCATCAAGAAGCTTTTTAGTTCCTCTACACTTTCTGCATTAAGGGTGGTGTCATCTGCATGTGTGAGGTTATTGATATTTCTCCCAGCAATCTTAATTCCAGCCTGTGCTTCTTCCAACCCAGCATTTCTCATGATGTACTCTGCATATAAGTTAAATAAGCAGGGTGACAATATACAGCCTTGACATATTCCTTACCTGATCCGGAACCAGTCTGTTGTTCCATGTCCAGTTCTAACTCTTGCTTCCTGACCTGCATACAGGTTTCTCAAGAGGCAGGTCAGATGGTCTCATATTCCCTTCTCTTTCAGAATTTTCCACAGTTTATTGTGACCCACACAGTCAAAGGCTTTGGCATAGTCAACAAAGCAGAAATAGATGTTTTTCTGGAACTCTGTTGCTTTTTCCATGATCCAGAAGATGTTGGCAATTTGATCTCTGGTTCCTCTGCCTTTTCTAAAACAAGCTTGAACATCTGGAAGTTCACGGTTCATGTATTGCTGAAGCCTGGCTTGCAGAATTTTGTGCATTACTAGTGTGTGAGAGGAGTGCAACTGTATGGTAGTTTGAGCATTCTTTGGCATTGCCTTTCTTTGGGATTGGAATGAAAACTGACCTTTTCCAGTCCTGTGGCCACTGCTGAGTTTTCCAAATTTGTTGGCATATTGAGTGCAGCACTTTCATGGCATCATCTTTCAGGATTTGAAACAGCTCAACTGGAATTCCATCATCTCCAGTAGCTTTGTTCGTAGTGATGCTTTCTAAGGCCCATTTGACTTGACATTCCAGGATGTCTGGCTCTATGTGAGTAATCACACCATCATGATGATGTGGGTCATGAAGATCTTTTTGTACAGTTCTTCTGTGTATTCTTGCCACCTCTTCTTAATATCTTCTGCTTCTGTTAGGTCCATACCATTTGTTTTTTATCAAGCCCATCTTTGCATGAAATGTTCCCTTGGTATCTCTAATTTTCTTGAAGAGATCTCTAGTCTTTCACATTCTGTTCTTTTCCTCTATTTCTTTGCATTAATTGCTGAAGAAGTCTTTCTCATCTCTCCTTGCTATTCTTTGGAACTCTGCATTCAAATGAGTATGTCTATCCCTTTCTCCTTTGCTTTTTGATTCTCTTCTTTTCACAGCTATTTGTAAGGCCTCCTCAGACAGCCATTTTGCTTTTTTGCATTTATTTTCCATGGGGATGGTCTTGATCCCTGTCTCCTGTACAGTGTCACGAACCTCATTCCATAGTTCATCAGGCATTCTATCTATCAGATCTAGTCCCTTAAATCTATTTCTCACTTCCACTGTATAATCATAATGGATTTGATTTAGGTCATACCTGAATGGTCTAGTGGTTTTCCATATTTTCTTCAATTTAAGTCCAAATTTGGCAATAAGGAATTCATGATCTGAGCCACAGTCAGCTCCCAGTCTTGTTTTTGTTGACTGTATAGAGCTTCTCCATCTTTGGCTGCAAAGAATACAATCAACCTGATTTCGGTGTTGACCATCTGGTGATGTCCATGTGTAGGGACTTCTTTCGTGTTGTTGGAAGAGGGTGTTTGCTATGACCAGTGCATTCTCTTGGCAAAACTATATTAGCCTTTGCCCTGCCTCATTCTGTATTCCAAGGCCAAATTTGCTTGTTACCCCAGGTGTTTCTTGACTTCCTACTTTTGCATTCCAGCCCCCTATAATGTAAAAGATATGTTTTTTGAGTGTTAGTTCTAAAAGGTCTTGTGGGTCTTCATAGAACCATTCACCTTCAGCTTCTTCAGCATTACTGGTTGGGGCATAGACTTGGATTACTGTGATATTGAAATGAATAACGTGATATCAGAAACGAACAGAGATCATTCTGTCATTTTTGAGATTGCATCCAAGTACTGCATTTCGGACTCTTTTGTTGACCATGCTGGCTACTCCATTTCTTCTAAGGTATTCCTGCACACAGTAGTAGATATAATGGTCATCTGAGTTAAATCCACCCATTCCAGTCCATTTTAGTTTGCTGATTCCTAGAATGTCGATGTTCACTCTTGCCATTTCCTGTTTGACCGCTTCCAATTTGCCTTGATTCATGTACCTAACATTCCAGGTTCTTTATGCAATATTGCTCTTTACTCATCGGACCTTGCTTCTATCACCAGTTCACATCCACAGCTGGGTATTGTTTTTGCTTTGGCTCCATCCGATCTTTCTTTCTGGAGTTATTTCTCCACTGATCTCCAGTAGCATATTGGGCACCTAATGACCTGGAGAGTTCCTCTTTCAGTATCCTATCATTTTGCCTTTTCCTACTGTTCATGGGGTTCTCAAGGCAAGAATACTGAAGTGGTTTGCCATTCCCTTCTCCAGTGGACCACATTCTGTCAGACCTCTCCACCATGACCCGCCCATCTTGGGTGGCCCCACACAGTATGGCTTAGTTTCATTGAGTTAGTCAAGGCTGTGGTCCATGTGATCAGATTGACTAGTTTTCTGTGATTATTTTCAGTGTGTCTGCCCTCTGATGCTCTCTCACAACACCTACCATCTTGGGTTTCTCTTACCTTGAATGTGGGGTATCTCTTCACGGCTGCTCCAGTAAAGCATAGCCCCTGCTCCTTAAC
Organism: Ovis aries; assembly: GCF_016772045.2. NCBI lineage: Eukaryota > Metazoa > Chordata > Mammalia > Artiodactyla > Bovidae > Ovis > Ovis aries. Next base: position 215,164,557 of record NC_056054.1, read on the forward strand.
TTGGACAAGGGGTATCTCCTCCCAACTGCCCCTCCTGACCTTGAACATGCAAACTAAATCCAAAGTAAGCAGAAGAAAAGGTATAATAAAAAAGAGTCAAAATCAGTGAAATTAAAAATAGAAAATCATTAGAAAACAACAAACAAAAAAACTGGTTCATTGAAAGTTTTAATAAAATCAACAAGCCACTAACTAGATTAAGGAAACTAGGACACAAAGTATACATCAGAAATGAAAAGGGGGAACATCACTACAGATTCCATAGACTTTGAAAGGATATTAAAGGAATATTATGAACAACTTTATATCCACAAATATGAATAAATTAAATGGAGCAATTCCTTTAAAGATATAATTTGCCAAAATCCATACAGAAGAGTTAGATGATCTAAAATGGACCATAGGTGTAGTCAATATCAAAGAAACTAAACCAATACTTGATAACCTTCCAGAACAAAACCAACCAGGCCCAGGCAGCAGGTTCCCTGGTGGATTCTGCCAAACACTTATGGAAAGGTTTATACCAATTCTCAACAATCTCTTCCAGAAGATACGATCAGGAAAAATACTTTTAAACTCATCTTATGAAGCAGGCATTACCCTAATTTCAAACTAAAACAAAGACATTACCAAAAAAAAAATCTCAAAACAACAAAAACTATAGACCAATCTCTCTCATGAACATAGATGTAAAATCCTCAAAATAATATTAACAAATTGAATCTAGCGATGTATTAAGAGACTAGTCAAGGCTTTGATTTTTCCAGTGGTCATGTATGGATGCTAGAGTTGGACTGTGAAGAAAGCTGAGCACCAAAGAATTTATGCTTCTGAACTTTGGTGCTGGAGAATACTCTTGAGAGTCCCTTGGACTGCAAGGAGATCCATTCTAAAGGAGATCAGTCCTGGGTTGATCAATCTTTGGAAGGACTGATGCTAAAGCTGAAACTCCAGTACTTTGGCCACCTGATGCAAAGAGTTGACTCATTGGAAAAGACTCTGATGCTGGGAGGGATTGGGGGCAGGAGGAGAAGGGGACGGCAGAGGATGAGATGGCTGGATGGCATCACTGACTCGATGGACGTGAGTTTGAGTGAACTCCGGGAGATGGTGATAGACAGGGAGGCCTGACATACGATTCATGGGGTTGCAAAGAGTTGGATTTGACTGAGCGACTGAACTGAACTGAATGATCAAATGGGATTTATTCTAAGTATTCCATGATTGCTCTAAATTTGAAAATCAATTAATGTAACCCATCATATCAACAGGCTAAAAAAAAAATTATATGATCAATGGATGCATAAAAATTCATGTGACAAAATCCAATCTCCACTCATGATAAAAAACAAAAAACACTCAGAAAACTAGGAATAAAAAAGAACTTCTTCACCTTGATAAATAATACTTATAATACAAACCTACAGGAAAAATCATATTTGATGAAAAACCTGACGCTTTCCCACTAAGATCAGGTTTAAGGTAAGGATGTCCCATTTCACAGCTCCTTTTCAACATTAAAATGGAAGTTCTAGCTAAGGCAATAAGAACACAAACAAAAAAAGCACGCAGCTTGGGAAGGAACAAACAAATTTGTCTTTTTCTCAGATAACATGATCACCTGGGTTAAAAAAAAAAAAAAGTCTTAAAGAACTGACAAAATCGCCTGCAAGTAATAAGTAGTTATAGCAAGATTTTCAGATAAAATTTGAATATACAAAAGTCAATTGCTTCCTACATACCAGCAATAAATAACTGGAATTTGAATTTTAAAACACATTACCATGTACATTAGCATCCAAAGAAATGAAATATTTGAGTTTATACTCAACAAAATATGTTATACTAACATATTGTTATATACTAACATATTGTTATATACTAACATTTTGTTATACTAACAAAATATGTATGAGTCCTATATGAGGAAAACTATTAAACTTAGATGAACTATACCAAAGAACTAAATAAATAGAGAGACAGTCTATATTCATGGATAGACAGACACAGAATTTTCAAGATGTCAACTCTTCCCTCCTTGATTTACAGATTGATTCCCAGTCAAAATCCCAGCAAATTACTTTAGTGATATCAACAAACTAATCCTAGGGTTTATATAGAGAGACAAAAGATCCAGAATATCAAACTCAGTCTTAAAAGAGAAGAGCAAAGCTGGAGGACTAACACTATCCAACTTCAAGATTTACTATAAAGCTATAGCACTCAAGTCAGTGTAGTATTGGGGAAAAAAAGAGACAAATAGATAAATAAAACAGAACAGAGAACCCAGAATAGACCCACATAAAAACAGTAAACTAATCTCTGACAAAGTAGCTAATCAACACAATAGAGCAAAGATAGTCTTTTCTCTAAATGGTATTGAAATAACTGGACACACACACACACACACACACAAATCTAGATACAGACCTAACACCATATACAAAATAATACACTCAAAATGGATAATAGACCTAGGTGTAAAACGAAAAGCTATAAAATCCTACAAGATAACAAACTATGTTGCTACAATGGTAGATTAATGTCACCAAATATTTGTCAAAACCCATAAGATATACTTGGATAGCAAGGAGATCAAACCAGTCAGTCCTAAAGGAAATCAATCATGAATGCTGAAGTTGAAGCTGCAAAACTTGGGCCACCTGATGCGAAGAGATGACTCATTGGAAAAGACCCTCATGCTGGGAAAGACTGACGGTAGGATAAGGGGTGACAGAGGATGCTATGTTTGTATGGCATCACGAACTCAATGGAGATGAGTTTGAGTAAATTCTGGAGATAGCGAAAAACAGGGAAGCCTAGTGTGCTGCAGTTGTGGAGTCACAAAGAGTTGGACATGACTTAGTGACTGAAAAACAATAAGATATACAACACTGAGAGAGGACTCTAATATAAACTGTGGACTTTGAATGATAATAACATGCCCTTGTAGTTCACTGATTGGATCATGTGGTGTTGGGATGTTGATGGTGGGGTAAAGTATGAATCTGTAGGGAAAGGGAGTATATGGGGTATCTCCATACTTCTCAGTTTTGCTGTGACCCTAAATCTGATTTTATAAAATAAAGTTTATTAATAAAAGAAAAAGTTTTAATTTATATAACTTTTTAAAAGATCCTCTAATGAATGTAACGTTAGTAGGCAAACTTTTGAGAAGAAATATGATATTGGCATAGAATCTCTCAGTTGAAAACCTAGTAACTTTCTGGTGAAGAAAAACAGCAAATTCTACCTTAATCAAATTATCAAGATTAGTATCATCAGCAATAAAACATCAACATTGTACCCCCTGATTGGATGAAATGAGAAAGACAACACATTACTTCTATAGTATGTTTGCTTAAATGCTTATAATTTCACTCTGATCTTGAGGAAACATCAAACAAACTCAATTTGGGACACATTCTATATAATAACCAGTCATTCCTCATTAAAAGTGTCAAGGCTATGAAAGAAAAGCAAAGAGAGAAAATATCAAAGAAAGCACAACTAAATGTGTCGTGGGATCCTTTACTGAATCCAGAAAAAGAGCATGAAGCGGGGTGAGGGGGGGCGGGGGGGGGGGGGTGGAACTGGTAAATGTTTGAAACGTCTATGGTTCATTTGTGCTTCCCTGGTGGTTCAGATGGTAAAGACTCTACCTGAAACGCAGGAGACCTGGGTTCAACCCCTGGGTCAGGAAGATCTGCTGGTGAAGGGAATGGTAATCCATTCCAGTATTCTTGCCTGGAGAATTCCATGGACAGAGGAGCCTGGCAGGCTTAGACCATGGGGTCGCAGAGTCAAACACGACTGAGCGATTAACACTACATAGTTCTGTTAACAGCAATGTGCGAATATTAATTTCCTGATTTTATTCCTTGTATTACCATTATGTAAGTTGTTAAAAGTAGAGAAAGCTAAGGGAAACTGGTTGGAAGGATATATGTTAACTCTCTGTTCTATTTTTGCAATCTTTCTGTAAATTTTAAATTCTTTCAAAATAAAAAAGAATTTTAAACACCTGTTTGTTATTGTTTGTTTTCAGTTTCTCTTGTTTAAGAGTATCAGCTGTTCTGGGTAGGGTTTCTCTGATCATCTCATCCACCATATTCCCAAATTTGAAAGCCAAGACTTAACATTTTAAAGACATATTTATCATCTTTCTCTCCCAAGCCTATTTTGGGATATCCTTTGCCTGCTATAATTTAAGAACACGTTCTTTTTCTACATTTTATATCTCCTACAGAATCCATCTTAATTTTAGCTTCTGAAGCTTATTCTGCTATTCTTTTATACATTATTTACCTGAATCACAGAATCAGGTGCTAACTTCATTAGAATCGGGGTTAGACAATCAGGACCAGCAATTCGGTTTGATTACTTAAACCTGTGTTGGCCTTAGCAAGACCCTTAGCCCCTATAAATGAAGATAATAATAATGCTAGTACCTGGACTCATATCTCTAAAATTATGAGAACCAGCTTTCTCTTTTCCCCCAGATTCCCTGACATCATTTTCTCTGCATTTTTGCCACTTCTCTAATTTTTCCCTCCCAATCTCTTGTTCCTCAGCCTACTACTTAAAAACCAGTCTTTTCGAAGGTTTCATCCCCTTTACTCTTAAAAAAATGTGCATTTTCTTTTCGTTGGCCATTAACTCCCTCTCCGGGCTTCAACTAATCAATTTACTAATGACTCCAAAATTCATGCCTACTTTCTTAGATCTTGCTCCCAGCCTTCACGTTTCTATATTCAAGCACCTTCTGGTTATCCCCATTTGGCTGTATCATAAGTGTTTCAATCAAAACATGTTCTAAACTGAACTTTTTATTGCTCTCAAAAATTTAACTCTCCAGTATCTTTACTGTTGAACATAAGGGACTGCTTAATTAAACAGTGAAAATATCCATAGAATACAATGCAACCATTTTAATTAATGAACAGATAAATATTTACTAATGTAGAAGATACCGTCACCATATTGTTCCTTTTTGAAAGCAAGCTAAAAAACAATATGTGTAATATGCTTTATTTACAGAACAAATTTGAACACATCTCTCTCCAGACTAATTACTTTAAATGACACTCTATAATCCACAAAATAAATCCTGACAAAAAATTAAAAGGTCTCATAATGAAGGCCCTATTTCTCCCTCTAGATTTCTCTACACACACACACACACACACACACACACACACACACACACACACACACACACACTTTTCAGTAGTGAAATATGACCCAAGAACAGTATGCTACTCATTCATATGCATATTTGCATACTCCATCTCAGAATAGTTTTTCTCTCTGGTAACCTCTGAAGCCTTCATTGGGTCCAACTCCCTGGGAAGGTTTCTTTGATACCTTTTTCTCCAAATAGGATTAACTATTTTTCTGTACTATTTTTGTGCCTTGTCTTTATAGCTACTAGTGCATCAGTTCAGTTCAGTCACTCAGACGTGTCTAACTCTTTATGACCCCATGGACTGCACTATGCCAGGCTTCCCTGTCCATCACCAACTCCCGGAGCTTACTCAAACTCATGTCCATCGAGTCAGTGATGCCATCCAACCATCTCATTCTCTGTCATCCCTTTCTCCTCTTGCCTTCAATCTTTCCCAGCATCAGGGTCTTTTCCAATGAGTCAGTTCTTCACATCAGGTGGCCAAAATATTGGAGCTTCGGCTTTAGCATCAATCCTTCCGATGAACATTCAAGACTGATTTCCTTTAGGATTGACTGGTTGGATCTCCTTGCAGTCCAAGGGATCTCAAGAGTCTTCTCCAACAGCAGAGTTCAAAAGCATCAATTATTTGGCACAAGCTTTCTTTATAGTCCTGCTCTCACATCTGTACATAACTATTGGAAAAACCATAGCTTTGACTAGGTGGACCTTTGTTGGCAAAGTAACGTCTCTACTTTTTAATATTTTGTCTAGGTTGGTCATAGCTTTTGTTCCAAGGATAAAGCATCTTTTAATTTCATGGCTGCAGTCACCATCTGCAGTAATTTTGGAGCCAGAGAAAAAAGTCTGTCAGTGTTTCCATTGTTTCCCCATCTATTTGCCATGAAGTGATGGGACCGGATGCCATGATCTTAGTTTTCTGAATGTTGAGCTTTAAGCCAACGTTTTCACTCTCCTCTTTCACTTTCACCAAGAGGCTCTTTAGTTCTTCTTCACTTTCTGCCATAAGGGTGGTGTCATCTGCATATCTGAGGTTATTGATATTTCTCCTGGCAATCTTAATTCCAGTTTATGCTTCATCCAGCCCAGCGTTTCTCATGATGTATTCTGCATAGAAGTTAAATAAGCCGGGTGACAATATATAGCCTTGACATACTCCTTTTCCTATTTGGAACCAGTCTGTTGTTCCCTGTCCAGTTCTAACTGTGGCTTCCTGACCTGCATATAGGTTTCTCAGGGGGCAGATCAGGTGGTCTGGTATTACCATCTCTTTCAGAATTTTCCACAGTTTGTTGTGATCTACACAATCAAAGGCTTTAGCATAGTCAATAAAGCAGAATTAGATGTTTTTCTGGAATCTTCTTGCTTTTTCTATGATCCAACGGATGTTGAAAATTTGATCTCTGGTTCCTCTGCCTTTTCTAAAACCAGCTTGAACATCTGGAAGTTCACAGTTCATGCACTGTTGAAGCCTGTCTTGATTTTGAGGATTTTGAGCATTACTTTGGTAGTGTGTGAGATGTGTGCAATTGTGTGGTAGTTCGAACATTCTTGGCATTGCCTTTCTTTGGGATTGGAATGAAAACTGACCTTTTCCAGTCCTGTGGCCACTGCTGAGTTTTCCAAATTTGTTGGCATATTGAGTGAAGCACTTTCACAGCATCATCTTTCAGGATTTGAAATAGCTCCACTGGAATTCCATCACCTCCACTAGCTTTATTCATAGTGATGCTTCCTAAGGCCCACTTGACTTCTCATTCCAGGATATCTGGCTCTAGGTGAGTGATCACACCATCATGGTTAATTGGGTCATGATGATCTTTTTTGTACAGTTCTTCTGTGTATTCTTGCCACCTCTTCTTAGTATCTTCTGCTTCTGTTAGGTCCATTCCATTTCTGTCATTTATTGTGCCCATCTTTACGTGAAATGTTCCCTTGGTATCTTTAATTTTCTTGAAGAGATCTCTAGTCTTTCCCATTCTATTGTTTTCCTTTATCTCTTTGCATTTATCACTGAGGAAGGCTTTCTTATCCCTCCTTGCTATTCTTTGGAACTCTGCATTCAAATGGATATATCTTTCCTTTTCTCCTTTGCCTTTCACTTCTCTTCTTTTCTCAGTCATGTAAGGCCTCCTCAGACAACCATTTTGCCTTTTTGCATTTCTTTTTCTTGCGGATGATCTTGATCACTGTCTCCTGTACACTGTCAGGAACCTCTGTCCATAGTTCTTCAGGCACTGTATCAGATCTAATCCCTTGAATCTATTTGTCACTAGTGCACAGTCTATGTCATAACTATTTCCTTAAATGTCAGTTCATCTTAAATGGCCATGGGCTTCTTGAAGATGGAGAACTGACCAATTCACCTTTTGTACCTCCTGTACCCATCCTCATGACCCAATCACCTTAGTCACAATGTAAATATTGTGAAACTGAAATTAGAATGCCTATGAAAGTACATAGCAAATCACAAGTAGAATGCTCTGAAATTAAAACATGGTATTACTGCTAAATTCACACTGTAACAGCTGACATTTTAATCAGATTACAAAGAACAAATTCTTCCAAAGAGGGCTTCTTACTTAGATCAGCAAAATTTAGATGTCCATATCTTGATCCTAATAGTAAAATATGTAAGATCCCCTTAGACCAGATGTTTATATATAAAAATGCAGAATAAAAGAGAGGCACCATCTTCCAAAACTTTATAAAATGCAACAAAATAATTTACTGGGAAATATTTGACCCAGACTCTGTAATGAAAATTTTATGGTTTTTACTCTACCCTCTTATATTTCTTGAGTTTCCCCAAGCCTTATCAACCTTTGAACACAAATCAAATCATAACAATAGAAGCAACTTAGTATACTGGCTTATATAACCACCTGCCTAAGACTTTCTCTCTCCCACAACTTACTTGGGATTCTTGTGAACTGACTCACATGCACTCCAGAAAAAGGATACAGTGGAAGAATGATATGAAGAGGTGAGTTTTTAAAGTCATTATCTAAGACCAAAAAAATAAGAAAAAAGAGGCAAAGTCAAATATCCTTAAAAGCCTATATGTATCACCCATTATTAGAGAAATGCAAATCAAAACTACAATGAAATATCACCTCACACCAGACAGAATGGCCATAATCAAAAATCCACAAACAACAAGTGCTGGAGAGGGTGTGGAGAAAAGGAAACCCTCCTGCATTGCTGGTAGGAATGTAAACTGATACAGTCACTATGGAAGACAGTATAGAGATTGCTTAAAATATTAGGAATAAAACCACCATACAACCCAGCAATTTCACTTCTAGGCATATACCCTGAAAAAACTGAAACTGAAAAAGCCACATTTACCCCAATGTTCGCTGCAGCACTATTTACAATAGCTAAGACACAGAAGCAACCCAGATTATTGACAAATGAATGGATAAAGAAGCTGTGGAACATATATACCATGGAATACTACTTAGCCATAAAAAGGAATGCATGTGAGTCAGTTCTAATGAGGTAGATGAACCTAGAGCCTATTATACCAAGTGAAGTAAGTCACAAAGAGAAAAACAAATATTGTATATTAACACATATATATGGAATCTAGAAGGATGGTACTGATGACCCTCTTCACAGAGCAGCAGTGGAGATGCAGACATAGAGAAGAGACAAACGAACAAGGGCAGGGGAGAAGAAGGAGAGGGTGAGATGAATGGAAAGTAAAATGGAAGCATATACATTAACATATGTGAATAGATAGCCAGTGGGAATTTGCTGTATGACTCACAGAACTCAAACTGGGACTCTTTAATAACCTAGAGGGGTGGGAATGGGCAGGATGTGGGTGGGAGATTCAAGAGGGAGAGGACATATGTATACCTATGGTTAATTCATGTTAATGTATGACAGAAATCAAACCATTATTGTAAAGGTGAAGGTGAAGTTGCTCAGTCGTGTCCAACTCTTTGCGACCCCGTGGGCTGTAGCCTACCAGGCTCTTCCATCCAGGGGATTCTCCAGGCAAGAATACTGGAGTGGATTGCCATTTCCTTCTTCAGGGGATCTTCCTGACCCAGGGATCGAACCCAGGTCTCCCGCATTGGAGGCAGATGCTTTTAACCTCTAAGCCACCAAGCAATCATAAATTTAAAATATATATATTTTAAAAGCCTATGTGTATTTTCCACTATCATCAAGTTTTGCATATATAACATATATACAAATATGCTCACACACAAAAAAAAATGTAATGTTTATTATAATGTTCAGTATATAATCCCAAAGAGATAATATATTCAGAAATCATCGCTCAAGGATATCTCTGCTTGGAATACTTCAACAAATTAATGAAGATTCTATTTTGTTGGCCCTCTTTGTTCATCCTCATCATTCCATCATTTTCCATAGATAACTTTATGAGTCCATCTTACTCTTCCTAAGCTTTTATCTAGATTTTTCCTGTAAGGCCTGGAGTATAGCCCAGTTGCCTGGCAGATGTTTGATTCCTTTGCCATTGATCAAGGAAACCCTTAAATCTTTCTCACATTTCTAAAATAGGTTTCAAACTTTCAGTGATTTGAAAGTGTGCTGATTTGACTGACTCCATTCACTGCCTGTGGGCTTAAGCTTATTAAGTAAAATGGCAAGCTTACACTGGGCACTATTTAAATCTCCATCTTCTGCTTTATCTTTTGATCAAAATTTTGAAATCCAACTAGGTTAAATACATTCATAATGTGACCTCGCTATTACTTGCTTTCATATCAGTCTTGAGTCTCTGGGCTCCTCAACAAGGAACTGGGAACAAGTTCCAACCCCAGGAGTTAAAGGAACTCTCTCTCTGCTGGCATAATGTGAATACCTCTTTAGTCAGTTGAGTCATTCAGTCGTGTCTGACACTTATGACTACTGGAAAAGCATAGCTTTGACTAGATGGATCTTTGTTGGCAAAGTAATGTCTCTGCTTTTTACTATGCTGTCTAGGTTGGTGATAGCTTTTGTTCCAAGGAGCAAGCGTCTTTTAATTTCATGGCTGCAGACACCATCTGCAGTAATTTTGGAGCCCAAGAAAATAAAGCCTGTCGCTGTTTCCATTGTTTCCCCATCTATTTGCCTTGAAGTGATGGGACCGGATGCTATGATCTTAGTGTTTTGAATGTTGAGTTTTAAGCCAGCTTTTTCACTCTCCTCTTCCACTTTTATCAAGAGGCTCTTTAGTTCTTTACTTTCTGCCATAAAGGTGGTGTGTCATCTGTATATCTGAGGTTATTGATATTTCTCCCAGCAATCTTGATTCCAGCTTGTGCTTCAGTGCTTCATCCAGCCTGGCATTTGACATATAGGTATAAGAATACTTCCTTAGGGATCCCAAAACACTCTTTTCCTAGGTTTGTTGTGTTCTAGTTGTAATTGCTCACAAGAGTATCTTTGAGTCATGGATCTCTTTAACAGGTGATTTCTGTGAAAGATTTTGCTTTCCTTAAATAAATTCTGCAAAGTCCTGACCATGACTAGATCCCTGCCTCTCCTGCACAAATTACTGCACTGTCTCTTCAGGGATGCAAGCCCAAACGCTTTGATGAGTAGAGTCCTTTCTTGAAATGGGAAGAGCTGAATTGGAATCCATTTGAACAGGGTCTTGAGACTTCCTGCATCTCACCTTTTGATGATCCCCAGGGGCTTCCTTTCCTTTATCACGCAAGGTGTGGTTTAGCAGGTGGCACTACTGGTAATGGAACAACAGACTGGTTCCAAATAGAAAAAGGAGTATGTCAAGGCTGTATATTGTCACCCTGCTTATTTAACTTATATGCAGAGTATATCATGAGAAACACTGGACTGGAAGAAACACAAGCCGGAATCAAGATTGCCAGGAGAAATATCAACAGCCTCAGATATGCAGATGATACCACCCTTATGGCAGAAAGTGAAGAGGAACTAAAAAGCCTCTTGATGAAAGTGAAAGAGCAGAGTGAAAAAGTTGGCTTAAAGCTCAACATTCAGAAAACGAAGATCATGGCATCCAGTCCCATCACTTCAAGGGAAATAGATGGGGAAACAGTGGAAACAGTGTCAGACTTTATTTTTGGGGGCTCCAAAATCACTGCAGATGGTGACTGCAGCCACGAAATTAAAAGACGCTTACTCCTTGGAAGAAAAGTTATGACCAACCTAGATAGTATATTCAAAAGCAGAGACGTTACTTTGCCGACTAAGGTCTGTCTAGTCAAGGCTATGGTTTTTCCTGTGGTCATGTATGGATGTGAGAGTTGGACTGTGAAGAAGGCTGAGTGCCGAAGAATTGATGCTTTTGAACTGTGGTGTTGGAGAAGACTCTTGAGAATTCCTTCAACTGCAAGGAGATCCAACCAGTCCATTCTGAAGGAGATCAACCCTGGGATTTCTTTGGAAGGAATGATGCTAAAGCTGAAACTCCAGTACTTTGGCCACCTCATGCGAAGAGTTGACTCATTGGAAAAGACTCTGATGCTGGGAGGGATTGGGGGCAGGAGAAGAAGGGGACGACCCAGGATGAGATGGCTGGATGGCATCACGGACTCGATGGATGTGAGTCTGAGTGAACTCCAGGAGATGGTGATGGACAGGAAGGCCTGGCGTGCTGTGATTCGTGGGGTCGCAAAGAGTCGGACACAACTGAGCAACTGAACTGAACTACTGGTAAAGAACCCACCTGCCAATGCAGGAGAGGTAAGAGACACCAGTTTGGTCCCTCAGTCTGGAAGGTCTCCTGGAGGAGGGCATGGCAACCCACTCTAGTATTCTTGCCTAGAAAATCCAGTGGACAGAGGAGCCTGGCAGGCTACAGTTCATGGGGTTGCAAAGAGTTGGGCACGACTGAAGCAACATGGCACATGTTCAGATCAGTAGTAGCAGCTGAGAAGTTCATTAACAGGCTTACTAGTTATTCTCTTCTACCCAGAACCAAGTAGATTATATGAGTGCAATACAGAGCAGGGTTTCTGCTTCAATCACTATGAATATTAGAAACTACAGTTCTTGTAGAACCACCAGAGCCCTCTCTCCTCCCTGCCAACCTAGACACAGCCTAGAGCACATCTTCCTTCAAGGCATACATTTATCCTCTTTAGGTTTTCATGAAAATTAGAATTTTAAGAAGTTTTTGCTGCATTCTACTCTTCTGTGAACTGGTATGATTTGTTTCTCCATGCCTATGAAACTGTTTCTTTCCTTAAAAACAATTCACATGAAAATATACTTACCAGCTTTTACTGCTTTCTGAAATTATTTATTTATATTTTAATTTATAAATATGCTACTGTTGCTTAATGCCTATGGGTACATTTGCAAAACTAAAAACATAACTTAAAAAATAAGATAAATATCATGCAACATGTGGTTTAGAATAAACAAGAGAGCATTGTTCCTGCCTCTGTTAAACCCCTGTCATGCAAACATCTAAAAAAAAACAAATGGATAGTATATGATGCCTCCAAAGAAATGTCAGTGTTTCCTCAAATCAATACCATGAACCAGTTCAAGGGTGCAAAACTCCTCCTACAAGTGTCAGGGTGATTACTTTGAAAACTCAACATTCGCAGTGCTAGAACCTAGACTTCTACAGTCTTCCATGTATTCTACCCCACAAAGCTTAATAATACAAATACTACTTGTAAATGACACATACACCAGTGCTCAATAAAGAAACAGTTGTTTGCTTTCAACATGCATATCATTTTAATTCCCATCTCTTTTGCTTTCCTTGTATTATTCACCATTCTTGGAATCTCTCTCTTTTTCCTTCATCCTTGCTTGTGTTTTCTTTCTATCTAAGGAAACATTGATAGAAATTTTACTTTATGTTACTCTAGATGTCTGTGTGTGTTGGATAATTTGCAAAGTAGTGAAAAATACACCTCAGTGTTTATTTGCCAACCTTTCTGATTCCAATGTACAAATTAAAAGCTATGAAATGAGCATTTGGAAAGCATAATTTTGTATAAATCAAAGTTCTACAGATTATATCTTCTAATAAATTCTATAAAGAAGTCATACAGACAGTTATCTGAAGATTAAATACATATAGCTCTAAGAAAATATACATCTAATAGAAAAAAATAGAATCCTAAGTTAAGGAAAAAGGTAAATAAAATTTACTAAGAATCTATTGCAGGCTACTACGTAATCAGCTATACCTGAAAGAAAGAACAGAACAAGTTGAAAATGAGATTCTCTTCCTTGAGGGCTTACAATTCTACTAGAGAAAAGGTAAACAATCCTCTCTGCTGCTGCTGCTGCTGCTAAGTCGCTTCAGTTGTGTCCGACTCTGTGCGACCCCAAAGACAGCAGCCCACCAGGCTCCCCTGTCCCTAGGACTCTCCAGACAAGAACACTGGAGTGGGTTGTTATTTCCTTGTCCTCTCTACAGAGTATTAAACAGGTATATTTAACCATGGAGGCTGGCATGCAGCAATGCATTCATGCTCTAAAACATTTCACTTGAGAGAATGGGAGACCTTATCATTTATCCTCTAAATTATGAAAATTTTAATAGTTAAAGGGGCGCTATTAATTACCCTAGAACAACAGGCATAGACTAGGACTGTCTTAGCAAAATCTAGGTGTACAGTCACCCTAAGCATGGAGTCAAGAATGTGGGCATCACAGTGCTGACCACTCTGCTGAGGTTTCCTCTTGAGCAAGCATACTGCTTCCAAGATGTTTATCCATCAAGGCAGCCTAAAGTGTAGAGGAAGATGAAGGACAAGAGACCTAGAAGGGGAGGAAAGCACTTTGTTTTCCTTCTCTACTCTCTTCCTTCTATTATTTCTCTTTTGAATAGCCTAGTTCTTATGTGTCTGTGATTGCTAGTCATACATGTTTCGGCCAGGATTTTTCAAAATTTTCTAGCTACTCAGACATAAACTTTGTGATCAACATCTTTGTGCATACTTCCTGCCTCGTGCCACCCATCACCAACCACAGTGCCTTTCACAGATCAAGCACTCAATAGCTTTTGTTTGAATGAATGAGTGGACAAATGAGGCAATAGCTAGGCCTACAGACAGGAGAACAGTGCTTATGGATAACAACTATTTCTATCCTCCTCTACCTGCAGAGGAATACCCAAAGGAGCAAGCAAATATCCTAGTATATGTGCCATTGTTGGCTTCCCCAACGCACATTTTGTTTTGAAGGAATAGATCTCGAAATATTTAATATAATTCAGTGGAAAATTTGGTTTCACACGTAGAATCCCATTTGTACTTCAACAGCATGTCTGTGCCTCCCTTCATTTAACAAAATCATTAGCAAATATTTATTGATCACGTACTATGTGCCAGTCGCTGTTTTAGATGCTTAGAGATACAGCAAACAGCAAGCTTTCAGAAGTCTCCTTGTGCATATCTCATTTCATTCATTTGATAATCACATAGCAAGTCTTTGGTGAATTCATAATGATGAATGAGATGTGATCTCTGCCCTCCTCAAAATTGTACTGTACCAGAGATACCTTTGAAGAATGCCAATAGCTAGTTCACAAGAGAGAGTTAAAGAGCTCTAAGAGAAGCAAAATCTAATGACAGGCTGGAAGACAAGAATATTTGAGTGCAATAAGGGTTAAAGCAGGCTGCAAGAGGAGAGTGGCATTCTCACTTCAAGCTCACGTAACTATACTACCTATATTAATTATAAGGTTCTCTTAGTTTTTCAAGTACAGGAAGAAACGTTAATAATAATAGAAAATTAATACACTTTTGAAGCAGTCTCAATAAGCCTGTGTGGGTATAAGCTCTTCAGTGAAGGAAGCAATGTCTATTTTATTTTCCTAAATACCAGTATTAGTGCCTGGGCAGAATAATCATCTGCAAATTGAATGCATATCAGGCACTGCTTGATGTGCATCACGTATAATAAATTATGTAATCCTCCTGACAATCCTGTGAGGTTGGCAACTATTAACATATGCATGGTAATATGAGGAAACTGAGGCACAAAGAGGCTAAGTCACTTGTCCAAAGTCATACAGAGAAGAGATGGCAGAGTTGAGATTCAAGCAAAGGCAGTCTAGCTCCTATATCTTTGTTCTCAATCCCTGTACTGTATTGCTTCTCTCTTAACCTGATGAAAATAATTTCTTCAAAGTTATTAATGAATGGTAATGCCATCATCTTCAGAAAAGACACAATTGTACAATACCATTTAAAACTGCAACCTAGAGAAGTGACTAATTTGTCATTTTGGGCCCTTTAAGTCATTGAGGGAAACATTTTAGGGGTATGAGATTTTTTCATGCTTCATAAATTATCTACTTATCCCTAGATGTACTGTTGCCTTGAAAAAATTATCTGTTTAAATGAAGAAAGGTACTAAGAAAGGCAAAAACTGAATGCTATAGTTCAGACCTGAGGCCA
This sequence comes from Ovis aries, assembly GCF_016772045.2. Classification (NCBI taxonomy): domain Eukaryota; kingdom Metazoa; phylum Chordata; class Mammalia; order Artiodactyla; family Bovidae; genus Ovis; species Ovis aries. The sequence continues at coordinate 215,180,127 of NC_056054.1, forward strand.
GGGGAAAGTGGGTTTTCACTGTTGGGGAGGGGGGTTTGTGACCAAAATACCCACAGAATATAGTGAAAAGAAAGAAGAGAGAAGCATGGACTATTTAAAGGGGTCTAGAAAAGTACGGAAAGCATATCTGAACACATCATAATTTTGCTTAATATCTACCCTGAATACATATCAGGCATAAAAATCAGCAAATGCTTATGTTACTTGCAGAGCCTCTGCTATCCTTGGAAGAGTGCATCAGTCTTCCACTAGTGAGCTGTTAACACTTGAAGAACAGATTCTATACTGTATCTTGGTGAGATTATCACAAATAAGTTTTGCTGTTGGTGGTGGTGTTTTGTTTAGTTCTTCTACTTAGGTTAAATGGAGAATGCTACACATAAATTGTCTTAAAGATCTGTTCTCCTTGGGTCACAAGTATCCCACGTAATAATTTTGACTATATTCACATAAAGATGTTCCGCAGGTATAAGCTATTTCTCTCCCAGCTCTACATTCGACTCATTCTCACTTTTCACACCAATCCTAGCCTTTCAGTACAGGAAACAAGCTTGCCTGAGTTGGGATCATTCGATTCAACTTGCAACCTTCACCATCACCACACTCACCTTCTGGTTGACAACACTAATACAAATAACAATGGTACCACCTTAAAATGTGTAGGTTTTATGTCATAGATTTCAAATAATTTTACATATATTATTACTTTTACAAATACACACACCCTTCCAGAATATAGGTATTATTAAAATCTTCATTCTAGAAATGGACCATAGAATTTTAAGAAGACTTGGTTTGAGTGATTTGCCCAAGGTCAAGCATGTTCTAAAACAGTAAGAGGCATGAGCCCATGACCTGGTCCAGCCTTCACAAAGGACCACACAAAAAACACTATAGGTGCTTAGGTTATTATATCCAGGGGTCCTTTTCCAAGACATACATACTCTTCCAGCAATGAGCAGTTTTCTTTTGGCTCATATTTTCTGTTTTGTTTTTGAGCCAAAAAATTATCCTGCTCAATACCAGTAAGAAAAAAAAAATGTTCTTGATAATGTAGTCTCAACTATGAAATGTTAAGTAAAAGACAACCTAAAAGAATTGAAAGCCTTTTCCATCAACCTTAAAAGTGCCTCTAATTCTTCACAAGCATCTTTGAGCAGTTCCCAGCCCCTCTCCATTCTGTGGGAAGTGAATGAGGGTGTCTGGGTTGTCAAAGTAACTGGCAAGCACTACTGCCTGTAGAATGGGGTTCCCAGAGCTGGTAAACCAGCGATGCACAAGCCAGTCCCACACAGCCTGAAATGCAACTGCCAAAAACTGACAAGAGTAGCCACTGCTGAGAACCATTGAACGTGAGACCTGCTTCTACCCAGTTAGATGTTCAGAAGTGTTAATTATCTTTATTCTCTTAGTTGGTTTCATTTTATTAGTAAACTACTACAAAACTGTAGAAATGCCTATTATTTCAGTAAGCTGTAGTTTAGATGGCAATCTGTAAGCTACCTTCAAAACCTCACCACATTCATGTATACAATGGAATATTACTCAGCCATAAAAAGGAATGAAGTTGGATCATTTGTAGAGATGGATGGACCTAGAGGCTGTCATGCAGAGTCAAGTAAGTCAGAAAGAGAAAACAACTACTGCATATTAACACATATATGTAGAATCTAGAAAAATGGTACTGCTAAGTCGCTTCGGTCGACTTCTGACTCTGTGAGACCCCATAGATGGTAGCCCACCAGGCTCCCCCATCCCTGGGATTCTCCAGGCAAGAACACTGGAGTGGGTTGCCATTTCCTTCTCCAATGCATGAAAGTGAAAAGTGAAAGTGAAGTCGCTCAGTCGTGTCCGACTCTTCGAGACCCCATGGACTGCAGCCTACCAGGCTCCTCTGCCCATGGGATTTCTCAGGCAGAAGTACTGGAGTGGGCGCCATTGCCTTCTCCAGAAAAATGGTGCAGATGAGCCTAATCGCAGGTTAGGAATAGAGACGTAGAGAGTGGACATGTGGACATGGGGTGGGAGGGGGAGGGATTAACTGAGAGATTGGGATCTACATATATACACCTCTATGTTTAAAATTGCTGGCTAGTGGCCCAGTGTAGTGCTCACACCAGAGGGGTGAGATGGAGGCTGAGTGAGAAGGAGGTCCAAGAGGGAAGGGATATATGTATAGGTATAGCTGATTCACTTCACTTTAGAGCAAAAACTAACATATCACAAAGCAACAATGGCCCAATGTTTAAAAATTTAAAAAAAAATTTTCACCACAGTGTGTGTATATTTTGGTTCTATTGGAAAATTGATTCCAAGCTCCAAAGAACCAGCTTACCATATTGGAGCTTGCCTATGCCAGCAAATCACTCTTTACATTACTCTCCCCCTCTTGCCCTGTAGGTCCCAGGCACTTGAGAAATGTGTAGCTGAGTTTATGAGGAGTGGTTCAGTGACACGGTACAATAGATATAAAGATGGTTTATCAGGCCGTATAATCTCTGTATATCTGGGATTTCTTTTTTCCTACCCAGAGAGAGATTAAGAGAGAGCACGGCAAGCTGTAAGACTATGCTTTTTCCTGACTCCTAAAGAGTTTTACCAGACAGCTCTGGCTACTTTTGCTGTAAGCTGTTCTGCTGCGAATGGATTTATTTTCTCCTCTGTATCCTCTTCTTTCCAACTGCTTTACATTTTATATTAGCTCTAGAAACTGCTGGCGTGAACTATCGAGAGCAAAATTAGACTCAGAATTGTCTGTTTTTGTACAGCCAGACTCTCCTGTAGATATTTTGTCCCTTTTCAGAAAGACCTAAGATGACATTCTTTGGGTTGTGGGGTGTTTTTTTTTTTTTTTTTCCATAATCTTTCCACAAGAAGCTGGATAAAACTTTATGATCCTGTTCTAGATTAGAGAAACAGATGTTCTGGATTTTGACACATACAGAAAGGGGAGGGTGCCCTCTGCTGGTGAATGTTCCAAGGACAGGGACTCAATTCTTGGTCAAGGGACACTAGTGGTTGGGAAGCAGACCAGATCACAGGTGGGAACGTTCCCAGAGGAATACTTCAAAAGGAAATCTTCAACAAAAAGTACTAACTAAGCAAGCTTCTCAGGTTTATCAGGCTCCATAAACACTCTTCAGATAGGGCAGTACATTACTCAATTTGATGCTGCTCTGTGACATATGCAGAGTACATCATGAGAAACACTGGGCTGGAGGAAGCACAAGCTGGAATCAAGATTGCCAGGAGAAATATCAATAACCTCAGATATGCAGATGACCACCCTTATGGCAGAAAGTGAAGAAGAACTAAAGAGCCTCTTAATGAAAGTGAAAGAAGAGAGTGAAAAAGTTGGCTTAAAGCTTAACATTCAGAAAACTAAGATCATGGCATCTGGGCCCATCACTTCATGGGAAATAGATGGTGAAACCATGGAAACAGTGTCAGACTTTATGTTTTGGGGCTCCAAAATCACTGCAGATGGTGATTGCAGCCATGAAATTAAAAGACGCTTGCTCCTTGGAAGAAAAGTTATGACCAGCCTAGACAGCATATTAAAAAGCAGAGACATCACTTTGCCAACAAAGGTCCATCTAGTCAAGGCTATGGTTTTTCTAGTGGTCATGTATAGATGTGAGAGTTGGACTATAAAGAAAGCTGAGCACCGAAGAATTTATGCTTTTGAACTGTGGTGTTGGAGAAGACTCTTGAGAGTCCCTTGGACTGCAAGGAGATCCAACCAGTCCATTCTAAAGGATATCAGTCCTGAGTGTTCATTGGAGGGACTGATGTTGAAGCTGAAACTCCAATACTTTGGCCACCTGATGTGGAGAGCTGACTCATTTGAAAAGACCCTGATTCTGAGAAAGATTGAGGGCAGGAGGAGAAGGGGACGACAGAGGATGAGATGGTTGGATGGCATCACCGACACAATGGATATGGGTTTGGGTGGACTCCGGGAGTTGGTGATGGACAGTGAGGCCTGGCGTGCTGTGGTTCATGGGGTCGCAAAGAGTCGGACACGACTGAGCAGCTGAACTGACTGAACTGTGACACGAGTCAGTCTCTACTCTAGAGGTATACTGTTGGTTTCAGGCTAAACTTGTTACAGTATTATTATTTATGATTTCCTTGAGACTCAGATATTAGTTCATTCATCTAGAAAAGGAAAGAATTCACTTTTAGGTTTTTCTTTTCTCAGAAGAATAGTAGAAAACGTCTTCTCACAAGAGTAGAAGGTAATGTTTTTAAACATCCCGAGTGTCTGATACTTGGAGAAGGCACTGGCGACCCACTCCAGTACTCTTGCCTGGAAAATCCCATGGATGGAGGAACCTGGTGGGCTGCAGTCCATGGGGTTGCAAAGACTCGGACACGACTGAGCAACTTCACTTTCACTTTTCACTTTCATGCATTGGAGAAGGAAATGGCAACCCACTCCAGTATTCTTGCCTGGAGAATCCCAGGGACGGGGGAGCCTGGTGGGCTGCCATCCATGGGGTCGCACAGTCAGACACGACTGACGTGACTTAGCAGCAGCAGCAGCAGCAGCAGTGTCTGATACTGGGTCACCCCAGGACCTGGAATGGACCATATTTAAGGACTCAAATGCCTTCATACATGCCTTTGTCTTTTGACTTTTTCCTTAGGAATGGTGCCAATGTCTAATTTTCTATTAGCCTACAGTCACTGCCTAGTTTAAGCTCATCCATTATCTCTCAGGAGAATTCCAGCAATGACCTCCCACTTGCAAGCTTCCCACCTTCAAATGCATTCTCTGAAGAGCTGCCAAAGGCAGCTTCCCTAGTGGTCCAGTGCTTAAGGCTCCACATTTCCACTGCAGGGGTACAGGTTTGGCTCGATCCCTGGTCAGGGAACTAAGATCCCATGTGTCTCACAGTGTGGTCTAAAAAATTTTTATTTTTAATTTTAAAAACAGTTGCCAAGGTTCTTTCTGTAAACCACAGAACTTCTAATGCCATTTAGTACTTTAAACCTGTAGGATAAAACTCAAGCTCCTTCATGCCTTCTCCCTGCTTTCCTTACCTGCTCTAGACTTGGCAAGAAGGTCCCACTGGGGTTTCCCACTCTTCCTTCTACTTTCAAGCTCTGCATCTATGTTCCAACTGTACCCTATGCCCTGAATGCCCTTCTCAGTCTTATTCTCGCTTTGCTTGACTAATACCTGCTCAACATTTTAGGTTGGACCAGGTTCTCATCTTCTGTAGGTCTCCTTCCCTGAATACACCAACCATCTCAGCTGCATGTGTGCATATATCAACTATCCCACTTTACTTGTTGAGATATAATTATCTCATGCATGTATGCCTCCCCACTAGACCTTGATGATAGGCATTAGCTTATTCATCTCAGAATCTCCATCTTTGTGGAATAAATGAATTCACAAAATATGCACATTTGAGTCTGATAAAAGCATGTATTACAAATCCATATGGCTCTAACAGGACCTCAGTTCCACATAAACCCATATCTAAAGAGCAAAGTAGAGACACCCCTGTATGTCTGGAGGCTGTCACTGTTCCTGCTAAACACAAGAGATCTTGACTGGGTAAGATCCCACATCACATTTCCTGCCAATAATCCTTCAGTTGTTCCCTAACTTCTGCAGGAAAAAAATCCAAACTCATCTGCTTGGAATCCAAGAATACCATAATCTGTCCTCGACATAATTTTCTGGCCCTCTCTTCTTTTACACAAACCTTCTGCCTCTCCTTAGATTCTGCATCAATACTTTCCACCTTCAATGCCCTTGTATGTAATATAAGGGCCAAAGGGGGCGGGGGAAGCTCCCTTTTCTTCATCACCACTTAAAAATAATGATAGTCATTCTTCAGGTCTTAGCACTGAATCACTCTATTACAGCCAAAAGTAATCATTTCCCCCTTTAAAATTCTATAGCACTTACGCTCTGCACTTCTTAGTTAACATTATGTACTTAACATTTGCATAGTTCTTTACAGCTATAAAACTGCCTCGTATTTTGATTACTCTTTTCAAATATGGCTGTTATACCAATACTCAAATTGGCAGCTCACAGAGGTCAGCATTGTGTCCTTATACTTTTGAATGTTGCCATGACTCTAAATCTTATTGTAATAAGCATTTACTGAAAATGTTGATAACCCTATTTGGGGGTTTCGCATAGAAAAATTAATCATCAAAAATAAAAGCAAGCTTATATATATAATCTGAAATGAGTTTATTCATTTAGACCTCTTCAACTAGACATATATTTCTCTATAGGAATAATAATACATTTCTTGATATGGCCAGGAAAGGAAAAGTTGACTGTGTCAGATTAACAAGCCAGAACCAAGGAGAAAGCATGTCTGCTGGTGAGACAAACAGGGGATAGGGACAGGAGAGGAGGACCAGACACCAGTAGGTGATAGTAACTACCCTCACTGTTTCATCAACCGCAGCAGTAGAGTCTTTAGAGAGTACCAGTAGTCAACAATTTGGCGAGAAATTAGCACCAAGGAATTCCAACAAAAGTTAACAAAGTCTTGTAAAAGCCACAAAAGAAAAGAATGGTTTTACATACTAACAAATAGTACTGTTAATAAAGAGTACAGTACCACAGTGAAGAGGCCAAATTTTGCTGTCAAATGTATTTTGTTCAATTCTGATCTTTTCACCACTTTTGGAAAACTAATATCCTCAATCTGAGGAACCTCAGTTTCCTCCTTTCATAGCTTGAGTGTAAGAATTACATGAGATGGAAAAATAATTACTGTATACTGTGCTGGCCAAAAAGTTCGGTTGAATTTTTTATAAAATGTTACAGAAAAACCCTAATGAAAATTTTTGCCAACCAGTACATGGTAGGCATTCAAGAAATATTAGTTGCTGTTACAAATAACAATACTATTATTGTTGTAGTGTGTGGTGGTTATCAATTGAGAATCTAGAGACAGACAATATTTGAAATTCCTGGCTAGCAGGCAGACAGTGAGCTTCAAGGAAAACTCTCATCCATTACTGGACAATCTTGCAAGAGCAGGTATGGCTAGGACTCCAGGATAACCACACCTGGAATCAAGTTAGGAACACATTGAACTAGGTTTGGTCTGCAAAAGGTAGAAGCTTGGTCTCAGGGACAAATTTGAGCTATTAGAATTAGGCAATTAGGCACAGTGGCCTGCTTGTTACAAAGATCCAAAGACTAAAATTAACTTACTCAGTGTCCATCAGCTACTGAAATGCATGAACCTTCAGCACTACAGGGGCTGAGCCTCCGGATGAACTAGGGGTAGTAGAGTAGGAAAGAGGATGACCAAGGCAAAGGGCAAACAAAAGCAGACATAAGTTACTGGGCACCATATTCATCAGGTTTTCCAGAGAAACAGAACCAGTAGGAAATAAATATACATGGAACTGGCTTATGTGATTATTGGGGGGCAAGGAGTCCTATGATCTGTAGCTAGCAAGCTGAAGACTCGGGATCTACCCGGGCTGCAGTTGCAGTCTGAGTTTAAAGACCTCAGAACCCAAAGTGCCAATGGGTTCCAAGCCAAGTCTGAATCCGAAGGTAGGAGAAGACTTGTCTCAACTCAGAGACAATCAAAGTGAATTTTCCCTTCAGTTCAGTTCAGTTCAGTCGCTCAGTCGTGTCCGACTCTTTGCAACCCCATGAATCGCAGCACACCAGGCCTCCCTGTCCATCACCAACTCCTGGAGTTCACTCGCCCCACGTCCATCGAGTTGATGATGCCATCCAGCCATCTCATCCTCGGTCGTCCCCTCTTCCTCCTGCCTCCAATCCCTCCCAGCATCAGAGTCTTTTCCAATGAGTCAACTCTTCACATGAGGTGGCCAAAGCACTGGAGTTTCAGCTTCAGCATCATTCCTTCCAAAAGAAATCCCAGGGCTGATCTCCTTCAGAATGGACTGGTTGGATCTCCTTGCAGTCCAAGGGACTCTCAAGAGTCTTTTCCAACAGCACAGTTCAAAAGCATCAATTCTTTGTTGCTCAGCTTTCTTCACAGTCCAACTCTCACATCTATACATGACCACTGGAAAAACCATAGCCTTGACTAGACGGACCAACCTTTTTTCTATTCAGGCCTTCAACAGGTTGGATAAACCACACCTACTTTGGAGAGCGCAATCTGCTTTACACAGTCTATGGATTTAATATTAATCTCATCCCAAAACACCCTTATAGACACACCTAGAAGAATATTTCATCAAATATCTGGGTACACCACAGTTCAGTCAGGTTGACACTTAAAATTATCCCCCACAAGCACCTACTACTTATCAGGTGTGGAAAGAGGCTCAAGAACAGTGCCTCCTGAGGTTTAGTCTAGAGCTACTTCTGGAGTTGATGGGGATGTTCTGTGTCACTCACTGTAGTAACCACTAGCTATTTGTGGCTATTGAGCACTTGAAATGTACCTCGTGTACCTGAGAAACTAAAGCTTAAATTTTAATTTTAATTCATTTAAATATTAAATATAAATAGCTACATATGTCCAGTGGCTACCATATCAGATAATACAGGTCCAGGGAAAGCAGGTAATACACAAGTAAATCAACAAGTAATCACACAATGTGAGACTTACACAGGAAAAGGATAAGATTCTGGTTGAGGTAGGGCAGAACTTATTTAGTTAAAATGGTCTGAGTAGACCTCGCTGAAGAGGTTATCAATGTTTAAGCTAAAGCCCAAAGGCCTAAATCTTGAGAAGGAGCAGCCAGATGAATAATTGAAGGAGTAGATAGATTCCAGGCAGGAGGAACCACATGCACAAATGCTCCAAGGTTGGAAACATCCTATTTGCATTGAGCAACTGAATAAGCCACACTGGATGGAAAAAGTGTTGAGGAGGAAAGAAAGGACAGCCTACTACAATAGTGGCAGGCCACCATAGGAGTTCGGGTTTTATTGAAGTAATTTACAGTTACATTTTTAAACATCATTGTGGCTAACTGCCATGTGGAAAATATATGAGCCTACAAAAAGATGCATTGTGTGTTTGTGTGTGTGTGCATGAACTTGAGTGAATGTGCTAGTTTGGCCCTCCTCCCAATCAAAATATAATCTCTTTAGTATTAGCATGTATTTGTATTCAGAAGGAATATGCACTTTGCATCCATATTAATTTATATAAAATTAATGGTGTGCATATACATATGCTCTTGAGCTTTCTTAAGTATAAGAAGAAGGAAACAACCTGTTAAATACAATGAAAATAAAGAAGAATTCTGCAGTGAAAATTATCTGATAGATACACATCTAAGAAGTACTTAAACCAGTTACACAAGTGAAATAGCTGCATACAAACTCTGAAAGATTATCTATAAACTCTTGAGAGAGGTCATTTTCTGGTTGCAGAAGAAAGGAAAGGAGTAGCAACTTAAAAAGGTTAAAAAGACAACCGTGAAACTGACTAATGTCAAGCAAAGGGGACCCACAGAGAAAGATTAAAGAAATTGGAGTTAATTAACTTAGGGAAGAGAAGATTAATAAACTATTGTGAGGATACGTAGACAGAGGATAAAGTCTAGTTGGGGCTGCAGCACCACTGGATAGATAACTGAAGCCCACAGAATAAAACTGCAGCAGGTGCTATTTATGACTGTGAAACTGGAATCAGTGAGGAAAGCAGAGCAATGTCCTTCCACGGAAGTCTTTAATATAGAATAGATTATCATCAGTCTCATTTGAAAGGTTTAAGTGTGATCCTGCCCAAAGGCAAGATGCTGAGCGGAATGACTTTTCAAGGTCCCAGTCAGTCAGCCCACCAAGACCACACAGTGGATGGTGTGATGCGATTTTCTTTTGTTTACCCATATCTTATTGTTTTACACCACCATGTGGCCACACTGAGTAGAAATGCTATAAATTTTGAATCTGAACATAGGCCTGGAAAAATGTCAATAATAGATTCTCATACTTTTAGAACTGCACAGTCTATTTAGAGATACTCAATGTGTAAAGTCACCTGGCATGAGTATCTTTATTCATCATGATTCTTTTTCAATATTAATTTGGAAAACAACACTGATATCTGTCTTATAAATAACAACATGTCAAATTCTTTTATTGTGCATTTGCTATTTGATAGAAATAGGATTTGATTTACAATAAGCTGAATTCATGACATAAAAATCTTTTATTTTAGATGCTATTTATTTGAAAGCCAGATTCTGACCCTGTTACATTTAACAGATATATTAAGTAAATGTGACTTCAGAAAGAATATTTTTTAAAGAATTCAAATACAGTATCAAAAGAATAGTTGATTTACTTGCAGAAAAAAATAGTAATTATCAACACATTTTTCAAGACATCATGTTAAAAATAAATTTAAATGCAACACATTAAGCCACTCTTTTTGGTACCTTTTTTCTTTCATTTATGTGGTAAATACATCAGCATCCATTAGCATTTGTTAAGCTCTCATATGAGCTAAATGTTGCATTGGATTCTATTTAACACATTGGAGAAATCGACAAAGCCCAGTCTGTCCCTTCATTTCCATGTCACCTCTACTAAAAAAGCTTTCTGTTAAACATGGATGGTGAGGTAGACCTAGAGCCAGGCTGCTTGTGTTACAGTCCTAGTAAACTATGTGTCATAGTTTAAGCTTTTTAGTTGAAGTAAATAATGTTTTGTCATTTAATCAACAAATATTTATTGTATGATGACCACACTATAGAGTACCTCATTCACAATGCCAGGCACTCCGTGGGCACTGCAGAGAGAAGAGTGAATCAAATACGCAACAGTTCTGGCCCTCAGGAAGCTTCCCTTCCAGTGATGACCCCACAGTAAATACTGGGGCTTTGGGGGCCTAAGGTCTGTGTTATAATTATTCAACTCTGCTACTATAGCACAAAAGCAGTCATAGACAAAACACAGTGCACAAATAGATGAGCATTGCTATGTTGTATTAAAACTCAATTAACAAACCCAAGTAACAGACCAGATTTGACCCACAGGCCTTGGCTGGCTGACCCCATAGTTGAAGAAGACAGTAATAAATACTACCAAAGTGAAAAATTATAAACACTATGTGAAATGGTGATAAGTACTGTGGAAAAAGTAAAAACAAGCAAGAGTATGAATAGGATTAGAGTGTATCAGGGTCGTCCTTTACTGAGAAAAATAACACCTGATTAAGACTTGAAGAAGCTGAGCAAAAGAGTCAGGGGTGTCTAGAGAAAGAATATTCTAGGACAGAGACTGTCAGGTGCAAAATCCCAGAGGCAAGAGTGTACCTGTTCTTTTTGAGGAAAGCAGGTGGACAGTTTGGAGCAACTAGGAAATGAGATCAGAGAAGTAATATGTGACCAGATGGCATGAGGCTCAAATTCCATTTTAAAGATGAGTTTTCACTCTGAGTGAGAATAGGAAGCCTTTGCAGTTTTAAGCACAGCAGTGACCTGCTCTGGTGCACTAATTTTAATGGGATCATTCTGGCTGCTGTATTGAGAATAGACGGAGGGAGAAGCGAGAAGCAGGGAGTCCAGTGTGGAGTCTGTTGCAATAATCCTGGTGAGACGTGATGGACCAGATGGCAATGCTGGAGGTGGTGAGAAGAGACAGGATTTGAAATAGGTTTAAGATAACCTGACCAGAATTTTATCTTGGATGGAATGTGAGACAAAGAGGGAAATCAGTGATGACACTAAGATTTTTGCCTAAGAAATTAGATAGATGGAGAAGACTGCTAGAGACAGGAAGAAAGGAAGATCAGGGTCTCAGGTATGGAGATAAGATTCGGTATCCCAGTAGAGATGTTGAGATGGCAGCTTTAACAAGAGCCTGCAGATCCAAGAAGAGGATTAAACTCGGTGTATAAATGAATGAGCTGTCAACCCATGGATAGTGTTTAAAACCATGACACTGATGAGATCACCAAGGGATTGAGTACAGAAAGAGAGAGAATGGGTACAAGCATTGTGCCCTGGGAACTCCAAGGCTAGGAGTCCAAGAAAATGAGGAGACGCCAGCAAAGGAGACTGGAAAGAGCACCCAGGAAGATAGGCGGGAAGTCATAAAGAGCAGAGCTGTGCAAGCCCAGTGGGAGGAGGATACTGGAGGAGAGAACAGTTGCATCAGTTATACTGGAGAGGATGTGTAAACTAAAGCCTGAGAAATAAGCCACTGCATTTAAGAGTGTGGAGCCCATTAGCAGCATCAATAGGAGCAGTTTCAGTGAAGTGGGAGGAATAAGAGCCTTGCTGAAGTGAGTTGCAGAGGGAAGTTTTTGTTCTTTCATTCATTTGCTTTTTTTTTTTAAGAGAAAGAATTAAGATGATAACTGGAAGGGAAGTGAATCAAGAGAGGTATTGGGGGTGTCTTGTTTTGTTTTAAGATGGTAGGAAGAACAGCACTTTTGTGTGTTAGTAGAAAACTCTGAGAAAAGGAGAAATTTAAAGAAAGAGCAGGAAAGTAAGAGAAAGAGCAAGAAAATTGCTGGAGCAGTTTCCATGGGTGGGCAGGACAGGATAAGATCTGGAGCAGAATTGTGGGTGGGCCGGATTCACATTCTGCATGTAAAGTGCTTCTCATGGTGCTCAGCACTTAGTATATCTCAAAACAGACATATTAAACTCCCAACTGTCAATTGAAAGGGTTTGGCTAAAGTGATCTTACAGTTCCAGTGTAGCTACAACATTCAGTAGATGAGTCAAAGAAAGTTGAATAGAATAAAGAAGATGAAAGGAAGACATTTAGAAGTAACACTGAGTCACATCAACTAGCATCTAGGATATTAGTATAAAGGTAAACAAAAGTCTAAAAGATCCCTGAAGGAATGTAGGAAGAGTGACGGGTTAGTGTTTCCTTCTGACTCATGATGTGAGTCAAGTCTCAGGATCCCACCAGGTACTTGACCCCTTGTAGATAATTAATCAATTATCTTTGCCCTTTATAAGTTCAGCATGATGGAAAACCACTATCTCTTGTCTCACAAGCACTGCATGGCACAATGTTATTTCCATGCCCTTTTCATGTTCTTCCACTGATGTTTACAATGTTTCATAAAGGCTAAGCTCTAGCGCAGCCAAGATAGGGCAACAGACAAAGGAAAGTAGGGGGTAAAAGCATCACTGCCATTTCCATTGAGAAGCAAACGGTGTCGGAGCAACTGCAACCCCATTGTGTTCCTAATATGAACACAGCTCTGTGCCAAGTACTGGGAGAAACACACTACACTTATGAAAAATAGCCCAGCAAACATGGAGCTCTATGAAACTATAGTTTGTTATCTTTTTATGGTTATAATAATTTTGCTTCACTGAGGGCAGGTAGTAAATTTCAATGAATCTTAATTCTTCACTTAATTTCAATATAGATTTGGAGATGTGTTGCCTTGGAAAAAGGACTTGAGCCCCCATGTGTCATAAAATCATACTTAAGAAAGCAGTAAACTTTGACCACACATTGTAATAGAAAAGCAACTTTTGGAAAACATTAATAAAAACAACAAAACTCCTCATTTTGCAACAATGAACTCAAAAACAACTCACCAAAAGGTTTACAAATGCAGGAAAGCTGAGAATCCCACTGTAGTAACCTACCTCCTCTTCTCTCACAATTGTTCCAATCCAAAGCGCCAAAGAATTGATGCTTTTGAACTGTGGTGTTGGAGAAGACTCTTGACAGTCCCTTGGCTCTCTCAAGGAGATCCAACTAGTCCATTCTAAAGGAGATCAGCCCTGGGACTTCTTTGGAAGGAATGATGCTAAAGCTGAAACTCCAGTACTTTGGCCACCTCATGTGAAGAGTTGACTCATTGGAAAAGACTCTGATGCTGGGAGGGATTGGAGGCAGGAGGAGAAGGGGACGACAGAGGATGAGATAGCTGGATGGCATCACGGACTCGATGGACGTGAGTTTGAATGAACTCCGGGAGTTGGTGATGGCAGGGAGGCCTGGCATGCTGAGATTCATGGGGTCGCAAAGAGTCGGACATGACTGAGTGACTGAACTGAACTGAACTGAACAGAAGGACAGCAATGACTAACATGAGAGAAACAATCGATTTAGATTTTACTTAACTTGAGCCACTGTGTCTATGATCCAGGGTTAACTGTTATAGTTCTTGCATGTCTCAAAACTGTGAAGTTTCTTTCCTGAACTCTGCTCAATATTTTTAGTACAATATGTATGTTGTCCCAGAAATATCTAAGGGGACCTGTGGCTAGAATGTGTAGAAGCTGGTGTCTGACTACTGACTGACACTTATATCTAGCTTGCCACCTGTTGCTCAGCTTAATACTCTGTTTATCTTAGAGTTAGGTAAACTATGCTACATCTGGCTCAGGATATGTGTTTTATAAATAAAATCTTACTGGAACACAGAAAGTCATCCTTATGTGTTTATTTATTGTTTACAGCTGCTTCTAAAGGCAAATATAAGTAGTGAGGGCCAACAAAGCTTAAAATATTTACTATTTGGCCTTTTACAGAAGGGGCTTCCCTGGGTGGCCCTAGTGGTAACGAACCTGCCTGCCAACATAGGAGACATAAGAGACATGGGTTCGATCTCTAGGTCAGGAAGATCCTCTAAAGGAGGGCATGGCAACCCATTCCAATATTCTTGCCTAGAGAATCCCATGGACAGAGGAGCTTGGTGGGCTACATACAGTCCATGGGGTTGCAAAGAGTCGGACATGACTGAAGCAACTTGGCAGGCACTCACGCCTTTACAGAAAGAGGCTTCCCATACCTTGTTTAATGGCTGGTGTCCTCATTAAGCAGTGTTTGTCTGCGCCGTATTACATATCCGCATGCTGACAAAAGGAGGAATCAGAGTGCAGATGAAGTCTTCACCTCTGAGGACCCAACTTCTATGAATCTAGAGTGTACTGCCCTCGGCAGTAAGATTTTACATTTTCCTTGATATCTTAAATTCAGAATTTATAAAATGGATTTCTGTTAGGTGACAAGTACCTACATGTCAAGTAGATTTCCTTTTTTGGTTATTAAAGGAAGAAAATTTTACAAGTGTTTCTGTGCTAAGTTGAAAAATATAAAAAGGTTTCTAAAAATTATTCTTAAATTATTGCCATTTATTTTGAAATGTCGATGGATAGATTCATTTCAATACCACATGTGTGAAAAGAGAAATATTGAGCTGAATAATCCTTCAAATGGTAGTACTTTTTCCCATTGTTAATCTTGAGAGGCCTAATTTTTTATCTGTCCTGAGCGAAAATCTAAGCATTCTAATTCTTCAACCCAGCACCATAGTAAGTTTATAGCTGCTTTGTCTTAAACAATATATATATTTAGGGAAGGAAAATTTCTAATTCAATTTACAGTTATGTCGAGAAACAACACATATCTGCAGACAAAGATAAGAAAAACATTCAGAGTACAAAGTGATAGGTCTGCTTAAGTAAATAAACTTTTGGTACTAGTGATTGGGCACACAGGATTATTATATGTTTAATTGGCCAATGTGACAATTTGGAATTACTTCTAGTCAGGTTTAATTGGATTTGGAATCTCTGGAGAAAAGAAATAGAGAAGCCCAGCAGAGGAAAAGTCATAAAAGTAAACTGTTTTTCCAAAGGGTGCTAAGCAATGAATTAATATCCACTGCACAATAGTTTTTAATATCCCCTCAGCTTAATAAGACTAATGTGGTGGTTATACACACTAGATTCCAAAACTAATTCAATTAAACACCAAGGCCAGGAAAGCAAAGTTTTTGTTGAGTTGGAAATTTTTTATTTTCAATTTTAAGATGACTAGTTAATCCCAAGGTGAATAATCTCTAATTTAGGTAAAGTCTGAGACATGCCTAAATACCAATATGACAGTTAGCTATATATGTTATGCTAGATTTGAAGATGTTCTAGAGTCCATAAAATAACTGTTACTCTATAAATGCTTTGAAGTTTATTAAGAGGTAACCAAAATGAAGCATTCTCTTTAAATATTCTTACACTATATAAACAGAAAAACCATGTAGAAGACAAATGGCATGTTGCTTCTCTTCTAGATTTAATTTCAGTACCAAAAAAAAAAAAAAAAAAAAAAAGACCTACTTTCTACATTCTAAAATGTGCTTTATGCTTTGCTTAATATTAGCCTAGTCAAATTTAAACAAGATCTTCTTTGGTATTTATATATACTGCCTGCTATAGTTTTTCCTTCTGTCCTACCTATAAATTTTTTTTTAATCTGTCCTTGTTCTTAGGAGTGCCATGATTGCTGACTACATGTTCTGGCTCTGTGGAGGAAGCGAACATGGTATAAGCAAGCTCATCAAACTGTATTGGCAGGTAAAAATTGATGTCCCAACCAGGGAGGAGGAACCCATTTCATTTTTAGAACCAAAATGAAGGACTGGTGCTTAAAAAACTGCTGGAAAAGGTAGCTCTGGGCATATCAACCAGAAGGACACTACTCAGTAGTAATGTATTTATAATTAAGTAGATTTTCTGAGACTAATTTTAAGGGCAAAATTCAAGGTTGTTAACCCTTGGCCCATACTTCAGTTTTACAACCCAATATAAATTTTAGACATCCCAGGAACTATGTTCCCAGACATGCTGCTATAATGACATGATCCTTTAAAATATGAACATTGTGTTTTCATAGATTCTTTTTGATCTGTGAACTGTAAAAGCAAATTCTAGAAGTAATACCAATTATATAATAAATAAAAATACAAACATCCATTGTATTTGTGGGGTAATGTAGCATCTGAAACATTTAATCCATTATAAACTACAGATCTTCTTTCTTATTTATTATTCAAAATAGCAAGAAGAAATCATACCAAAGGTCAACTAGATGTCAAGAAGGAAGTCACAATTTCTCAGAATTTTAAGAAGAATTTGTGGTTGTTCAGTTGCTATGTTGTGTTCTGACTCGTTGTGACCCCATGGACTGCAACACACCAGGCTTCCCTGTCCTTTACTATCTCCCAGAATTTGCTCAAACTCATGTCCATTGAGTCAGTGATGCCATCCAACTATCTCTAATTCAGTCTCCTTCACAACATACAAATCTGTTCTTATCCTATTCTCTCCCCACAAACTGTCAATGACTTTCTCCTGAAATACATTCAAGGTGAGGAACTCATTCCCAAAAAAATAACATCTAACTCCCTAATTACTAAACTACTGTCCTCATTAAAATGGATTTCTACTCCCTTAAAACTTTCATCAAGTGGTTCCCAGTGAGGCCACATGGACCAAATGGAAACCCACTTCCAAATGAAATGTTATCAAATATTTAAAAATCCAGTACAGAAGCCTCTTCCAAATCTCCTCTCCAAACTGTGTGTGGTCTTTTTTTCCTTTGTATTTCAAGATGGTTTAATGTAATTGAATATGAACCTTAGCAACCAACTAGAATAAGATCTGCTAAGACCTGACATTTAAGATAGAAATAATTGTCAACAGTCTCCTGATGCTTCCTGATATTTTCCCCACATTTTCAGTATTGTGTCTTGGTGCCTGGTTTTCTGTTTCTATATCACCTATCATCCCTGTTGAACAATAAAGTACTAGGTTTAACATATAAAATTCTTAGTAATTTATACGGTACCATCTGAATATTTGGAGCTCAATTCACCTGCTATAAAAAGCAAAGATTTAAATTAGCCCTAATATACTCAAAACCTGTAAACTGACCTTCAAAGTATGTAAAATTTAAGACTTTATTTATGTAAATGCAAGACTTTCCTAAGGAAATCTAGACCATGCAAAACAGTAGTTACTTGTATGTATGTAAGCAAATAGTTGTAAAGAATTGCCAGATGTGGAAAATAAGCAAATAATATCTACTATATAGCTATATTAAAAGAAAATGAAAGTGTTAGTTGCTCAGCCATGTCTGACTCTTTGAGACCCTATGGACTGTAGCCTGCCAGGCTCCTCTGTCCATGGTATTCTCCAGGCAAGAATACTGGAGTAGGTAGCCACTCCCTTCTCTAGGAGATCTTCCTGATCCAGGGATTGAACCCAGTTCTCTTGCACTGCAAGTAGATTCTTTACCATCTGAGCCACTGGGGAAACCCATAGTAAAAGAAAGGGGTTATTATTAAAGGATTTCAGAGGTTTTTGAAGAAAGCTGGGAAAGCGATCGAATCTTGAGGATTAGATGATATTCAGCAGACCTGACATTTACTAGGTTCCAAATGAATGCTTGACTCATTCATTCATTCATTAAACAAACACATATTGAGCATCCAATACTTTTTCTACATTGAACAAGGGAAAAATAGATCCAATATTGATATAGCCTAAGATAGGTTAAGCTTGAAATTTTTATAAATGAATTTTTGTCTGTCTTCTTCAGCTTTCAAAAAGTATTAATATCCCTATTTTACTTAACTCAAATTTTTAAAAATATCTCCACTTACCAAAAAGTACATGCTATACAAAAAAGGAATAAAACAAATGCTATTATTTTACTATTTTTCATTAATAAAATACAATAAAAAACATATTTGTCTTTGTATTCTTTTTCTCCTTTAATCTGAAGCAACTTGATATACTGAAAAATGGCCCTCATCTGGAAGTCAGATCTGACTCAGGTCAAGTTCTAACACCAACATCTAACCTAAAGCAGGCTAGACTCCAGAGGAGCTTCAGCTAGAAAATAAGAGGTGATGGTTGGATGGCATCACTGACAATGGACATGAGTTTGAGCAAGCTCTGGGAGTTGGTGATGGACAGGGAAGCCTGGCGTGTTACAGTCCATGGAGTCACAAAGAGTCGGATATGACTGAGCAACTCAACTGAGAACAAGGGATTTGAGTTTTATTCTTAAAGCCCATCTTAGCTCTAAAACCTCATATTTTCAGGGACATTCAAATATGATATCACACAACCTACTGATGATATGGCAAATGAGTGGTTAATATCCAAAATACATAAGCGGCTCATACAACTTAACATCAAAAGGAAAACAACCTGATTTAAAAATGGGCAGAAGACTTGAAAAGACATTTTTCCAAAGAGGACATGCAGATGGAAAACAGGTACCTGAAAAGACACTCAACATTGCTAACTGTCAGGGAAATCAAAACCACAATGAGCTATCACTTCATACCTGTTAGAATGGCTATCATCAAAAAGACCACAAATAAAAAAATGTTGCTGAGAATGTGGAGGAAAGAGAAACCTCCCATACTGTTAGTGGGGATATAAATTGGTATAGCCCCTGTGGAAAATAGTATGGAGTTTGCTCAAAAAACTAAACATAGAACTACCATATGATCTAGCAATTCCATTCCTGAATTTATATTCAAAAACAAAAACACTAATTCAAAAAGATACAGGCACACCAGTGTTCACAGAGGCATGATTTATAATCGTCAAGATATGGAAGCAACCTAAGTGTCCATCAATAGAGTGGTTAAAGAAGATGTAGCGTGTGTATATATACATATATATAATGAAATACTACTCAGCCATAAAGAAGAATGAAGCTTTGTCATTTACAACAACAATGAATGGACTTGGAGGATATAATGCTAAGCACAATAAGTCAGGCAGAGAAAGACAAATACCTTATGATGTCCCTTATATGTGGAATCTTAAAAATACAACCAACTAGTGAAGATAATGAAAAAGAAGCAGACTCACAGATATAGAGAACAAAGTAGTGGTTACCAGTGAAGATAGGGAAAGAGGGAGGAGGAATATAGGGCAAGGAGATTAAAATATGCAAACTACTATGTATAAAATAAGATACAATGATATACAATACAGGGAATGCGGTAAATATTTTATGGTAACGATAAATGGAGTGCAACCTTTAAATTTTTGAATCATTATATTGTGCACTTACAATTTACAAAAATTATATAACTATACTTCAATAAAAAACACATATAAGTTACAAAGTTTAAGGAAAAAAATAACATAACTAGAAAATATCCTGCAGATAAGTTCCACAAACAAAACCCCTCTAACCTGCTCCAACACGAGCACTCCACACCAGTGTCTCCATAGTTACGTAATTCCTTCTGCTCACCAGTCTCTTTCTGATCTTCATTCAAATGCATATATCTTTCCCCAAACCTTGGTCTGTTCTCAATCAAAAGGGGTTTGTGGAACACTGCCAGAGAGTATGCAATCCATGTTAACTTTAAAGAGAAGTCCGTCCCAAAGCACCATGGCAATCAAAGTGTTCAATGCAAGAATGCCCCAAACACCACAGACTAGAAATTATGTCTGCATGTATATTAGTAGCTGTCCATTAAGGCCAGAGACAGGGGCTATTTTTACTATTTCATAAATGAAGAAGTTATGATATATCTGCCTTTCAACCACATAGAATCTCTACCATTCTGGTCAGTTATTCTTTTAGAGATGTTCAACAGGAAATTGAAAATTTCAGAATGTAAAAACTTAAGAACAAGTCTAAACTTACTCTCACAGTCTGTCAACTTACAAACTCTCAGATGCAAACAAACACACCTTTGCTTTGCTGAGTTCAAGAACGGCTTTCAATTGGATTAGGAATATTTTTCATATCATCAGCCCAGCAGGAAAAAATGCATAAAGCTCTACACTATGTGACAGCTCATACTAGGATATGTTGCTTTCATTAAAAGTGTTTGCCCCCATTATTCTATAATAGTATCACCTCTTCATACTGTTCATGGGACTCTCAGTCCCATCATTTCATGGCAAACAGATGGAGAAAAAGTGGAAATGGTGAGAGACTTTATTTTCTTGGGCTCCAAAATCACTGCAGACAGTGACTGCAGCCACAAAATTGAAAGACACTTGCTCCTTGGAAGAAAAGCTATGACAAACCTAGACAGCAGTAGAAAGCAGAGACATCACTTTGCCAACAAAGGTCCATATATTCAAAGCTATGGTTTTTCCAGTAGTCATGTACAGATGTGAGAGTTGGACCATAAAGAAGGCTAAATGCCAAAGAATTGATGCTTTCAAATTGTAGTGATGTAGAACACTCTTGAGAGTCCCTTGGACAGCAAGGAGATCAAATTAGTCAATCCTAAAGGAAATCAACCCTGAATATTCATTGGATGCGACTGATGCTGAAGTTGAAAGTCCAATACTTTGGTCACCTGATGTGAAGAGCCAACTAATTGGAAAAATCCCTGATGCTGGCATAGATTGAGGACAGGAGGAGAAGGGGGCAACAGAGGAAGAGATGGTTGAATAGCATTACCGACCCAGGGGACATGAGTTTGAGCAAACTTCAGGAAACAATGAAGAACAGGGAACCTGGCATGCTGCCATCTCTGCAGTTGCAAAGAGTCAGACATGACTAAGTGTCTGAACAGTCACTTCAGAGGTGAAGAGGGCTGGAACTAATGGGTCACACTGTACCTGCATTCATTCTTCTACAACTTGATCCTCATCTTCTGTTATCAGTCAGTCTCCCCTTCTCAAACACCCCCAAACTTCACAACTTCACCATTGCAAACTAGTTAGCAAAATGGAAAGTCCCTAGTCCAGCCATTTTAAAGTAGTGACACATATGTATTTATATATTGCTCCTAAAGTCATAAAACTATTCCAAGAAGATCTTGAAGAGTAACTTCTAGTCTGTCTCCCAAGCCCCCTCCCTGTTAGATCCAGGGCTAAAGTGAATAGCATCTGAAGCAGAGCTAGATTTAATAGCATCAACAAATGTAAAACAAACAAGTGTTCCTCTTCCCCTCCTGTTTCCCTTTCCTGTTTTCTCACCTTTATTTTCAGCCATGCTCTCAAACACATGAGTTATCCTGTGTGCAGCTTTATCTCCTGCAATGTGAGGAACAGAGCCAACTCTGGTCTGCATCACTCAGCAAAGTGGAGTGAGAAAAGGCAGTAACAGCTAATATTGTTTCAGAACTCACATGAAACAAGTACAGAGAAATCCCACTAAATGGGGGCAAGCTGCCTGGTCAGCTCATTCCCCACCTTGACTGTTCTTTTTAAATTCTTTCTTTCTTTGAGCCACAAACCCCTTTGAGAATCTCATTCAATTAATGAGACTCCACCTAGAAACAATACTCAGAAACACATACACAGGGGAAAAAAATGTGCTTTTTTATCTCATTGCATTGGAAATTGATCTATACATAGTTCCTAAAACATCAATGACAGGGAATTATGGTTTTCTCACAGTTGTAAAAAGGTTGTACACTTTTGGGAATAAACCAATACATCATATTTGACATTGCAGCAATGTCCGTGTTTCTTCTTAATAGCAGTAAGAGGTAAGATCCTGATTCATGAAATCTCTGATAGCAAATGGAGTCTGAGCTCCTGTAGCTCACAGTATCTCATATGGAGCACGCATCAAGAAATACCAAAATTCATATTACATCATTGTCCTCAAGTCCATGAGATTATCTTTATTAACTTCATATTATCAAGGTTATCTACATCAGCAATTTGTTTCAATTTTAATTTCATCTAGACAAAGAGTGACCTTCATAATAAATAAGCCTTCTGCAGAGTTTCTGTAGATTTTTTGTCCCTAGAAACACTCAAGACTTTGTCAGTCTCACCTCCAGTATTAGAAAATTCAGATTTCTATCTAAATGAGCCACCTCATTTAGAATAACAGCTCGATAAAAAAACAAAACAAACAAACAAACAAACAAAACCACTGTTCTTCAATAGTATCTCTGATAGCAAATTCAACATTTCAATCAAAAGGTTTGCCTCATTTTTGTGATGAAGATATGAGACATTATAAAGCTAGTCCTGGAATGAACTTCTCATATCCAATTTGTTCTAAGAAGGGACTTTCTTTTCTCTTAAAAAATTTGAAAGAATGAACCAAATCAAATTTCTTCTCAATCTCTTCTCTGGATTGCCAACAAACTTCTCTAGTAGAAAAGAACCTCATGGTGTGCTCCTGTATCTTGACAAAGGTTTACTGAAAAGGCACTGATTCGAGTTCTTGGCTCTGAGGAAGTTTAAGACTTTCACAGCAGTGGGAAGACCTCTTTGGGGATTGCTGGAAAGGCTGTTGACACTAACACAAGCCCATGTAAAAAGGCTGACACGTGGAGCATCTTTCCTCAGTGAAGCAGCAGAAGCTGAGATAGTGCCAACATCTCGGGTCCTCCATCTGTGCAGAGAATACCAAGACTCCCCATCCAATCCAAGTTGTGCTTGGCATTGAAATGTGCACCATCTTAAAGATTTCAATGGCCTAAATGGTTTCCAAGGAGGGCTCACCAAAAAGGAATATTTCTTTGGTGTAATAAGTCTGCTTTCAAAAGACAAGATCAGGAGCTGGCTGCACCGAGAGACAAAAGATTTTCCCCAGGCACATGCTGGACGAAGACAGTGCACCATCTGTGATCCCCTAAGACCCTTCCATGGCTTTCAGGGGTCACAGACCACAGGACAAGACTCTTGCACTGCTCCTTCTCTTTGCAACAGCCCTATTTCTCTTTGGTATTGGGCCTAACAGGAGAAATTTACTGCTTCCAGCGCTCAAGGCAAAAAATAGCACCCAAAATGTTAGTGTCATATAGTGCCTCCTGAGACTGCACTGCAGCCATTCAAGCTTGAAATCTTTCCATTCCAGTGTCTCCAGACTCCTCCTAAGTTAGTGGGTAGCTTTCTTCTTTACTCTCAAATTGTATCTGTCATTCCTATTCAGTGAGTACCTATTTATCGAGCACTTATTAGCGACTGTATGTTAAATACCGTGCTAGGCATTGGATATACAACAGTGAGCAAAATAGACATCACCTTGTCTTCAAAAGTATATATTCTAGCACAAAATATTTACCAAAAAAAACCCCAGTACTTAAATTAGACATAATTTCTTAATCTATTTTTCTTCCACAATACCATCAAAGTTCCATTACAGTTTGACATGAAACTCAGACCAAAAAAAAGAGAATATTTTTGTACAGTTATTTTGTATGCAGTTTTAAAATTCAGTTGTTTATGATATTTCAACAAATGTGTGTGTGTGTGTGTGTGTGTGTGTGTGTGTTAAGTTCAGAACTGTAGACAACTTCTGTGCTATAGTTGAGTTTGGGATTCATCAGAATATTTTAAGAAGGTCGCAGTTTTCCAAGAGTCCTTTGTCTCATTGGTTTCTATGTTCACAGATGTCTTCATGCAGCTTCCAAGGTTTTAGCTATTAGCTTCTTCTTTCAAAAGTGGTGATCAGGGTAGCAACAATCTAATGGATTTCTCTGGCTAATCAGAGAATGATGTGGAATATCTTTACACTGAACAGAAGCTGATCTCTCAGAGTAATTTTTTCACTCCTGTTCTTTTTCTTCTTGATACTGCAAAATCATCCCAATATTAGTCATTCACGTAATAAAAACTTATGATTTCTCAACTTCAGAATAAAAATAAAATCTTCAACATGAAATTATAGGCAAAGTAATGTCAAGGAACCACAAAATTTTTTATTATCTTTAACAAAACACCTACATATTCTAGAGAAGGAAAAAAAAAAAACAAAACATGTGTTCTCTCCAAAGATGTGCTTCCCTGTGAAAAAATTTTCCACAGAAGGAACAAAATAGAAATACCACATGAGCATTTCTCTTAAGCCGCCTATATTTATAGTTTATTTATTTATTTATTTGACCTGTCAGGCAGAGTTTATAAAATATTTGAGCAAGGAACTTCTGAGTATAACCCAGGGTATACAGTATTTGGATTAGATATCATCTGAGAAACACCAAAGCAACTCACCTAAAAAATATTTTCCATATGAATTGCCATATATTATGCTTAAATTCCAACCACTTGGCATAAAGGCTCTAGTCATCCCCTAGTAATATGAAACAGAAATTTTATCTGGAAGTGTTTAACTCACTCAAGGGTGACACAAATGTGGGAATTAGTCTGAGACTTTCCTAGTCTCTTTGGAAACATGAAAACAGACAGAACCTTGAGGGAACAAGATGTGGAAGGGAAGGTAAGCTCTGACGAGGAAAGGTGACAATGTCCTGGAGTACAGGGAATGCAGACTGAGCAGGAGGACCTCACATGGCGCAGGATGTGTTGTACTTAACTCTGCGAAGGAAAGAAAGCAAAGGGAAGCAGGTAACACAGAGCAGTAGAACCAAGTCAAACCTCAGACTCACAAGATATAACTTCTAGGTCCAATGCTAGGATTCAACTTTGGATAAGTCACTTCATTGCTGTGTTAATCAGCTACTGCTACAACAATGCTGTGTAACAAATCACTCCACAGCTCTGACTTATAATAATAAGCAGGCCAGCTTGAGTTTGACTGATGTAGGCTGGGCTTGGCTATGCTTAGGTCTAAGCTGCAGAGAGGCCTAAGAATGATCCACGTGTCTCATCCTCCTTAGACCAATGGCTACCTGATGTTTCTTTCCTATGGCAAAATGCAGGATTCTAAGAGAGAAAGAAAAACCATATAAAAACGTTTCAAAGCTCTGCCCACACCTTGCTTGCTAACATCCCTTAAGTCAAAGAAAACCATGTGTTTAAGCCCAAGGACAAGGAGTTAGATTCTTCTGCTTACTCAAAAGTCATGACAACCCTGTTGATATGATATTGCTATAGCTGTGCTGTGCTTAGTTGTGTCTGACTCTCGGCGACCCCATGGACTATAGCCCGTCAAGCTCCTGGGATGAGAGCCTGTCTACGGGATCAGGGAAGCGCCATGATATTGCTATAGAGAGGGGAGAAATCAAGACCAGCAACTCTGTCTACCATAGCACTCTAGACTTTTAGTTTCCGCTACTATATGATAAGGAAGTTGGGTTAGGTCAGTGGTCTAGCGACCACTGCATTAGAGACACCTGGGAAAACATTCAAAGTATTAGATTCCCCAGAGTTGGGTGAGATCCTAAAAATCGTATTTTCCTACTGCCCCCTACTAGGTGATTCTACTGCACAACTGTGGGCTAGATGGTCTCCAAGACCATTAGTAACTTTTAAAGTTAATGACCAACTTAATTTACAATAAAGTTGATGTAGGGCTTACCTAGGTGCAAAGGTAGAATGGCAGATGACCTGCACAAGTGATGCTGCCTATCTGACAATGCAACTGATATAACCCACAAGCCCCAAATTTCTGCCCCCTTCAGTCTTTCCACTATGTACAATAGAAGCCTCCAGTAAGTGAGGCAAACTGTGCTTCCCATTTTTAAAGATCAACAACTGCTCTCCCCTTCTTGCCCCTTACTCACAGTGTAAGTCATTGTGAGTAATGCCCATTGTGAGTGATGCCCTCCTATCAAAAGCAGACTCCTTGGCTTCCTCAGGATCCTTTCCTGCACTCAGTGCTACATCGAGGCCACAATGGGACTGAAATATTTTTCAGTCACTTGCCTACAAAGAGATCTGTCCATTAAGCGAGGCAATATGGCAATTTTCATTTTATGAATTCTTGCATTTTTCAGTTAGATGACAGGCTAAAGAGGAAATGTCCAAATTGAGATGAGAGGTAAAAGAGAGCTTCTTTTCCTGGGTCTTGGAAAAAAGATAAATGTAGAAATGAATTTCTCATCTAATTATTCATTTCTGTTTATATATTCTTTAATGATATGTTTCTATGGTTACCAGCGTTGTTAAACGCTGCCTGTGTTTCATTTTGCTTTGATGCTATTTGAGGTAGTATGCCAGCAGAAGAGGTTCACTTGTAAATGAAAGATGTGATTTAGGCATGTATTTGATTCAAGGTTGCGTGTTCTCATGAAGGAGACAGTGACCGTGACATTATTTTATGTTTATATAGTTCTGTGTAGTTTTTCTATTAATGTTCTGTGAGTATCCCAGGGACTAAGAAGGAAGAAAGAAAGTAAAGAAAGAAAGGAAGAAGGAAGAGAGGGAAGGAGGGAGGGATGGAGGAAGGAATCTGAACCATATATGTATTAAATTCATGCATACATATCAGAACTATATATACATATACACACATATATATAGTACATATCTATCTGGCAACCCACTCCAGTATTCTTGCCTGGAAAATCCCATGGACAGAGGAGCCTGGTTGGCTACTGTTCATGGGGTCGCAAAGAGTCGGACACGACTGAGCAACTTCACTACTATTACTATCCGTATATATAGTACACATCGGTACTATATGTGTGTGTGTGTGTGTGTGTATATACTGGCATTGATTTGGCAAGACTGCCAAGTAGGTGAGGTTGTTTTTCACCTGCCCCATCCTTCCTTTCTCCCCACACCATCCCCCCTCCTCTATCCCACATGTACATGTCAAAAGCCAAAGCTTTCTTTGAAAAAATGAGTCAAACACTCAATTACTTTACCTCGGTGTGAAATCTACTCAGAGTGTCACCTTTTAGTAGTTTCCCTGCCTTTGGAATCCTAGTTCTCACTGAGAAATAAACAGCTTTGTCTCCTGCCAAAACAATGTCAGGCATCCAGATCATGCAAGAATGGGTGGACATAGCCTCAGAAAGTGGCCTCCAGAGGGCTGCACACTTGTACCTCAGCCCTATCTATCTGCAAGTTGATATTTCAACCTTCATAGAAAAGAGTGGCATCAGAGGAGATGGAGCATGTTCAGGTGATAAGATGGAAGGAACCCAAACCTTGTGCTCTGTGAAAACCTAGAAGGGTGGTAGGAAGGGGTGGGAGATGGGAGGGAGATTCAAGAGGGAGGAGACATATATATACCTATGACTGATTCGTGTTGATGTATAGCAGAAACCAACACATATTGTAAAGTAATTATCGTCCAACTAAAAATAAAACGAAAATGAGTGGCATCATATCAAACAAGAAAATAATCCTCAGCCACTCCTGAGAAATATTTATTTAAGCACTCTTCTTCAGAACTATATACATACATATAATATTTTTTTTCATGGTGCTGGTTTGGTTTTGCAGTAATATCCATAGATGATAAAATAGAGTCAGCTTTTCCTTTTCTTTTTTCTCTCCTAAAAAGCTTTTTGGGTTTCCGACAGTTCTTAGGGGAGAAAAAAGTGACCTCTAAATTTCTTTTCATTTTCCTTCATTTGAGAATGATGTGAGTTTCAGAGATCTAAGGCAATTTGAGCCTTCTTTTACTTGAACAAATTCAGGTATAACTATTTAATTCCTCCAAATCCTGTGGCTATTCTGCTAGATGGCCATGAGGTTATTTTATTTACATAGAGGCTTTGCCTTCCAGTTCAAATCTGTGAACATGTGGATTCCTTCTTTGTTTTTGTTTGCATCTGAAAATCAAAAATTGCTATGAGCAAAACCAATTTTAGAGGAGTTTATGGTTATTTTTTATATTTCCCATAGATTTTATGGGTTATTGATTTATAAGCTTGCAGAGAAATTGAGGTCACTGGTTTTTTTAGCAGTTGGAAATGTGGAATAACTATTCCATGAAATCATGAAATTTTTTAAGCTATGTTCACCCAGGTATGAGATAATCTGTAAAATGCAAAGCTTTTAATGTTTTTATTTATATTCAGCCATCCTTCTGATGGTATTGCACAGCAATTAAAAATAGATTCTCCCCTTTTCTTGAATTCATCTGATTGTACTTTCTTCACTAATTTGTGAAGATTGCCTTTTCTACTTGGGTACAGTTCCTGGTGGAATTATTTTCTTTTTCATAATTTCCCCTCTTCCAAATAATGAGACCTTGGCATTTCAAATGTCAGCCTTTAACGTGTGGCATGATATACTTTTTCTCAGGATCACAAAGTAACTGTTAAACGAATCTATTTTTATCCAAGAAAAGCACAGGTGCTATTTCATACATCACAGTCTCAACTAGGAGTCAACAGCCTATGAGAGACAAAAACCTCCAGAAGACCTTAGGAGAATTATTTCAAGCCCAACCCTAAAGGGATGGAAAACATCATAACTAACATGGCAAGTCTTCATTTCATTTATCTTTCATTAGGTAGAGGTTGGCCCGCTTTAAGATTAGCATATGACACGAAGCAGAGAGAAATCTTTTGACTGGACACAGGTAACCTGGAATACAGTGGCAGCCCTCTTGAAGATAGCATTGCATTTCTTTCCCCATCACTGGAAGCTGGATTTTGTTACTGTAGTCACAGAGTGTGTGTGGGTATACATATATTCTCGGAAGTGTCTATGTATGTGTATGTCATACACTGTGACAGTTCTGTTGCATTTCTCAGATGTAATTATCCCCTTCCTGAGATTTCCCGATGATGAGAAGTCATATATAGGAGGACTCTATGGACTATAACCCTCCAGGCTCCTCTGTCCATGGGATTCTCCAGGCAAGAATATTGGAGTGGGCAGCCATATCCTTCTCCAGGGGATCTTCCCGACCCAGGGATCAAAACTGCATTGCAGGCAGATTCTTTACCATCTGAGCCACCTGGGAAGCCCATATGGAAGGACACTTGCCCCATATTAATCATCTTCCTGCACCCTGTTTTCTTCTAAACTATAAGGCCCTCTGTGAGGAGCTACAGCCCAGAAAAGATTAATGAAAGGCAAATTAAAGATATAAGAATGAAAAAGAATAGGTGTATGGTACCCAGGCAAGGGTGAAACTTGAGGGAGAAAAGAAATTACCAGGATGAGGAGTCCACCCAAAGTCTACTACTTTGAGTACTAGACTCCAGCACAATAAAGACGCATCTCTACTTGACACTGTGATCCCTATTACTGGATTCCAACATCAAAATCCCTCCTAAGTCCTCCAGGGCCATGGAGCTATTAGCTCCCAAGACAAGTAGTTCTTTCATTGGAAGGCTCTGCTAAAACATTTTTCCCTTCTACTAAGGGTTCTCATATTTATAATCCTATCTTAATGCCAAATGGGGCTACAGACTTCATTGATGAGCCCATATGGCACAGATGGCTCAGAACACAAGCTCTGACTGATACACAACTGGCTTGAATCCCAGCTCTGTCACAAAGTAGCCGTGTGAACTACTGCATGTTATAACAGATAAAGAGTGAGGTTTTCTCATCTGTAAAGTGGGACGATAATGCTTATTTTTCAGTGCTGACTCAACAAATAGAATAATTTATCTACAGCACTCAGCCAAGGTACAGTGAACATATTCAAATAATAAAAATGTGTTTTCCATATTTATCAACGAATTAAACAAAAATCTACACAGGCAGAGTCCAAGAGCAGGTTGCACTCTGGTGGCAGAGTCAGTTCATATAACTGACATTTTGTCTCCAAATTAAACATCTTTGGATTCTTTCAACTTCGTCTACAATATACCTTTTTTTCAAGGGTGTCCTTGATTTTTCCACTGAAAGTTATCTTTCATAGTGGCCCAAGAGACAAATATACACACACACACACACACACACACACACACACATATATATATATACACATATATGTAAAAAGCAGTACAAGTCTGGAAACCCCGTTACCAAGTTCTTGTCCCCATATCACCATTACTCAGCTGTGAAACACCAGTCAAGAAATATAATCAAAAAACCACATACATAGAATAGGGAAAGGAATACCTACTTTCATACAACTAAACGAAGCATAGAGATGAAACACACAACAACAAAAAGGGTTCCAAACCATGCTGGCATCCACCACTGAACACAGGAGCTAAAGCTCATTAGTAATACCCAGTAATGAAATAATTACCTGTAATACAGCTATGTATTCATGTGATACCTTTTGGTGATTCATTTTAAGTCATCAAGAATAAAAGCTCTGTGGCATCCTAAACAGTCTGGAGGCTGCTGAAACCCACACTTGTAGCTCTAAGTTTTTATCAGCTGGTGTTTCTCTAATGTGCATGTAGAAAATTATTCAGGGTCTTTAGTACAAGAACATACTTTATATTCTATTTACAAAATATTTGTGCTTTGCCATTAAATAAGTTAGACCAACCCAAGCACATTATTGACTTCCCCATTAAGAAGCCTTTCATTTAATTTCTGTAAATGTTTCTCTTTGAGAAAGGCATGCTAATTGATAGCATATCCTAAATCTAATCAGCAGCCTGTAGACAAAACACTCTTACTGTGGCCAGTAGGAGTGAAGGATGAATACCCTATGCTAGGATTATTGTTGTGAAGAGGAACTTGACCTGGTTTAGTCTTAATGTGGTCCATTTATTTCTTTGTTAGCATCAGCGTCAAATTATCCTTGTCTTTGATGACAGGAATAAAACAGTCATGAAAAAAGGAAATGAAAGCAATACTTGACCTTATAATTCTAGGAAATAATCTATTTACAAAGATAAAAATTCTCTCAGTGTAAGAGAAAGCACTGGTTTCAGAGACTTGTGTTCTTGTCTCACTTCCATCTCTAATTTTGTGGCTGCAAGTCAGTCACCAGAACTAACAAGAGCCTCAGTTTCCTTGGTTATAAAGTTGAATGATCTTAAAATAATATCTTACATCCCTTCCATCTCTTTTGTTTCATGCTGAAGAGGCATGGAAATAAAATTTTATTATGAAATATAAATGATTAAAAACAAATACAGGGTACATTTTGGACACTAAGTGCTCAAGTTATTCAGCTAATGGAGGCATATATATATAGTCAAAATCTTAACCCTAACCAGACTGGACAGTGAACAGTGGAATACATTTACACACAAAATATGTGAATATATATACATATATAGTTATATGTTCTAAAATCCTATAACACTCACATACACTGCAAAACTAAGGAAATATTTCATAATTTAAATGGTAGTTCTTGTGACTGTTTTAAACAAGACAGGTTGCAAAGTAGAGAATTCAAAATTGCTATATAAAAATGTGCTTTCCTTGGTACAAGTAACCTGTTCATACAATGTTTGGTAATTTCCAGAAAACACAAATAAAACTTTAAATACTTATATTTAAACTGCATGAAGATATTTTCAATGTTCATATCACTGAGCTAATAAATGTAATGGAAAAACTGCCAAATATTCCTTTATACTAGAAAAATATACAACTTAAAATGAAGGTTGCTTAATAAAAGAACTCTCATAAAATCCAAGGCAGTATTTCTGCATTAAAATGTTGATTATCAGGGCAGGGAAAACTATTATATATTTTATTCTGACATATCATTATATTAATAAAATTATCATTAAAATCTCAATCCTGGCTAGTTTCTAAATGATACTATGAAGCAGTTTATAGGTAAGTCTCAAGGCAAGATATTCTGCTCCTTAAGAAAATCTACTCTTTAGATTGAATCTAAATTTCAAAAAAGTTGAAGTCTTTCGAATTAAATTCTTATATATTTAAAAAGGATTAAGTTTGAAAAATATTGCTCAACAATTTTATTTTTCTGTTCTCTAGAAAATCCTAGGTATCATTCCAAATTTCATCATTATTAAAATAATGACAAAGAGCCATATTAACCACTAAGGACTAAAGGTTTCCATCTCAATCATTTATAGCTTTCAAATATAGCATTGGTTCCTTTGAATCTAATAGTGTCAAGATAAAACAATACAATCATAATATTCATCCACTAGGATGAATCCACTTACTTAGATGGACTTTAGGAAAATTAAAGCATAAGATATATAAAAACATTTATCACACTGCTAACTGAGAAGTTATTTCATCTTAAAATATCTTTTTTCTTTACTTTTTTAAAATAATACATAAGACTTAGTAGAAAAAATGGATTATGAGAGAGATTCCGATTTTCCTTTAATAGTGTTTGTGTATTAAGGTAGACTAACTACTACCACAAACAACTCCAGGGCATCCCTGGTGGATCCATGGTAGAGAATCCACCTGCCAAAGCAGGAGACACGGGTTCCTTCCCTGGTCCGGTAAGATCCCACACGCCACGGAGCAACTAAGCCCATGCGCCACAACTATTGAGCCTGGATGACTCCTCCACTGAGCCCATGCACCCTAGAGCCTGTGCTCCTCAACAAGAGAAGCCCGCACGGTGATAAGCCGGCAGGCACCTCGCGACTAGAGAGTATCCCCGCACGCTGCAACTAGACAAAAGCCCCCGCAGCAGCAAAGACCCAGCACAGCCCCAAAACAAAATAAATACATACATTAAATTATTTTTTAAAAACCTCCAAAATTCTAGTAACTTAATAAATATTGATTTCTCACTTACAGTACAGTCCGATGTGGGTGTTCCTGGCTGATTGTCCGTCCTCCAGTCAGCAACGGGAGAACCTGTACTCATTCCATCCTGTAACTCCATCTTCATCCACATCCTGGGACTCTTCCTCTCTAGGTAGCTGATAAGGAAAGAAAATAGAAGATCATACTAGGCAAGTTTTATGGGCTGAATTTGGAAAGAATATCATTCCTGCCTACATTCCATTGGCCCTCACTCAGCCACATGGCCACACCTAACTACAAGGGAAAATGCCTAACCAGGTGTCTAGGAGATGGGTAGGTAGATAGATAAATAGATCTATATATGTTCTAAAGTTCTGCAGCACTCACATATACTGCAAAATTAAATTAAATACTTCAGAATTTAAGATGATATGTCTATTATGGCTGTTGTAAACACAAGGATAAAGCTGAGGAAATAAAAACATAATTTTCCAAAAAGAATGTGATATTTGATATCACATTGAAAATATGTAATATTTTCAATGTAATATTTGAAAACCTAATTCTAAATTCTATAAAATTAAAAAGCTGTTAATCCTTAGAAAAGTCACTTATGCCTCTCCAAGTCACTTAAGCCATCTGCAATTCAGTGAATTGAACTGGAAAATTCCCAAGA
Organism: Ovis aries; assembly: GCF_016772045.2. Lineage (NCBI taxonomy): Eukaryota > Metazoa > Chordata > Mammalia > Artiodactyla > Bovidae > Ovis > Ovis aries. The sequence continues at coordinate 215,213,719 of NC_056054.1, forward strand.
TTCCTTCCAGATTTAATCCTGTAAGTAAAGCAATTCACTGCAATTATGGGCAACCCCAATAAAGGGAACATTAAAGGAATAATTTGATAATAATCTATAATAACTTTATCACATTTTCTAATTAGCAGTGACAGGAATTCTACTCACTGAACCACCATCATTGGACACAATTAAAAGGTTATAATTTATCCAAATCCTCCAGCAAAAAAAAAGGGGGAAAATTTTATAATCCCATCATCCTGGAAATGTCTGAGGTTTATGGTTACTGCAAGATTTATCCTGGGCACTTTAAGTCCTCTTAAAAATTTACCAGGAAGAATCAACCCACTTGGATTTAGAAGAAGGAGATAAATTTTGTTTCTTTTCTTTTTCGCTAGTCATCTTTTTCCACTACTTTGATTGCTTTTCCTTTATTCTTAATAGAGTATCTCTCTTCCTTATCTCTCCTGGTCTTTCTTGGTTTACAATTATCCTGGGCAAGTTGATTTCTGAAGTAGCAAACGCTCTTTTTTGCTTAGCTAAAGTATAAGGAGAAATTATTATGTTACTGTTTGTAGAGGAAGTGAGCTGCCCACACACACTCTTGGTTTGTATAACTATAATCTTTAAAACTTGATAACATGAGGATAACAATAGAGAATTATTAGGGCTCCCAAACGTGAACACCTAATTTCAAAGCTTCTTTTTGTGTAGCAGCAAAGAAAGCAAAATTAATAGCAATGCACACAACAGCAGGTCATGCAAACAATCCCCATTGCAAACTGCTCCCCATGCAAACAATCCCCATGACTGCGCTCCCCATTCTCTGCATACGTGAGACATTTATTGACATCAGAAAACCTCACACATTGGGAAAGAATGACACAACTGCAGAAAATTCTTGTCAAGTGAAAAACGACCATTTGAAATCTGCCTTCATTTTCAGGGCACTTACTTTTTTTTTTTTTTACAAACTTCAATTTCTCATCTCTATTTTCAAAACCAAGGAAAATCTTTGACTGGTGGTAAAAAGTAAATCAAAATTTATATTTTAGTATCTATCCTTACTATAAAATATCCCAGTTTAAAAAAATCTTTGCCTTTAAAATCTTCAGTTTGCCCACATTAGATTATTCATTAAAATCTACAAACAATAAATACTGATGAAGTTATGGAGAAGGGAAAACTCTTCTTCACTGCTAGTGAAAATGTAAATTGGTGCAGCCACCATGGAGAAAACTAAAAGTTGCCATATGATTTAGCAATCCCACTCCTGGGCATATATCCAAGCAAAGGTACAATTCAAAAAGATACATCCACCCCTATGCTCATAGCAGCATTATTCACAACAGCCACAACATGGAAGTAAACTAAATGTCCATCATCAGATGAATGGATAAAGATGTGGTACATATATACAATGGAATACTACATGGCCATAAAAAATAATGAAATAATGCCGTTTGCAGCAATATCAGTGGACCTAGAGATTGTAATATTAAGTGAAGTAAGTCAGAAAGAGAAAGCAAATACCATATGATATCACTACTATCTGGAATCTAAAATATGACACAGGACTTCCCTGGTGGCTCAGTGGTGAAAAATCCACCTGTCAATGCCGGAGACATGAGTTCAATCCCTGGTCCAGGAAGATCCCACAAGCTATGGAGGAACGAAGCCCATGTGCCAAAACTATTGAACCTGTGCTCCAGAGCCCAGGAGGCAAAAATACTGAGCCCACACGCCACAACTATTGAAGTCCATCAACCCTGGAGCCCATGCTTTGCAACAAGAGAAGTCACCACAGTGAGAAGCCTGTACCCAGCAACCACGATACCCTCTACTCTCCACAACCAGAGAAAATGGAGACAGCTGTCTTCATGCAGCAATAAAGACACAGCACAGCCAAAATTAAATAAATAAATTATTTATTACTGCTAAGTCACTTCAGTCGTGTCCGACTCTGTGTGATGGCATAGACGGCAGCCCACCAGGCTCCCCCGTCCCTGAGATTCTCCAGGCAAGAACGCTGGAGTGGGTTGCCATTGCCTTCACCAAAGCATGAAAGTAAAAAGTGAAAGTGAAGTCTCTTAGTCATGTCCGACCCTCAGCGACCCCATGGACTGAAGCCTTCCAGGCTCCTCCGTCCATGGGATTTTCCAGGCAGGAGTACTGGGGTTGGGTGCCATTGCCTTTTCATATATATATATGACACAAATGAACTTGTCTATGAAACAGAAACAGACTCACATAGAGAACAGACCTGTGATTGCTGGGGGAGGAAGGTGCAGGGAGGAATGGATTGGGAGTTTGGGATCAGCAGATGTGAACTATTATAATAGTGAATGGATAAACAGCAAGGTCCTACTGTATAACACAGGGAGCTATATTCAATATCCTGTGATAAACCACAGTGGAAAAGAAAATGGAAAAAATGTATATGTACATATACATATATAAGTGAATCACTTTACTGTACAGCAGAAATACAGCATTGTAAATCAACTACGTGCTTACTCACTAAGCCATTGCTCACTCTTTGCAACTCCATGGACTATAACCCGCCAGGCTCCTCTGTCCCTGGAATTTTCCAGGAAAGAATACTGGAGTAGTTGCCATTTCCTTTTCCAGGGGATCTTCCCCACCCAGGGATCAAACTCACATCTCCTACAGCTCCTGCACTGTAGGCAGATTCTTTACCACCAGTGTCACCTACTTCAATAAAATAATTTTTTTTAATGGACATAGATTGCTCATGAAAAACAAGCCCAATTCTAAGTTATTATTGCCATCACAAAATGAAAACCTGATATTTTGGTGACCAACCAAAAACAATAAAAAATTCCCACTATTTTAAATAATAATAATTATAGTAATAACAAGTATTTTAAAGCTAAATTTTTCTAGACTACTTCACAAATAAATTAGTTAACAATATAGCAGGAATGTTACATTTGTGTGTGCACATTTATATTTTAAATATATGTTTTTAAAACTTTATATGTAAATGTATATTTAAAATTACACTGTAATATTTCTTCTTGGGGCTGTAGTAGTTTCATCTGAAAAAGTGTCTCCATTGAAAATTCAATTTTATTCTTACGCACTCTGCTTGCTCACTCACTTCTTTACTCATCTTCAAGATGGAGAGCAGAAGCCTCAAAAGAACCCCAATTCTATTGACTCTGAGTGAAGAGAGGGAGGGTATATACTCCAGCATATACCCTCCTGAGTGGAAAACACCGTGAAAGCCTGCATGCCATGTCTTGAGCATTAAGCCAAGAGCACAATGCCTTAAACAAGCAGATCAAACTGTCATGAAAACCACTCTTCTGCCACTTGCAAAAAAAAAAGCTGGTGTAGGCGCTTGGGCACGAGTCTTTCTGTCCTGCTGTTCGATGGCTTAAAGGCAAAGCTATTCTGCCAGCATCACTTAAGCTGCCAGCAATTGGAAGAGAAATGGGATGGAGAGAATGTTTTCTTCTGTCTTGGTCTTACTGGGATACTGTTAATACCTTTCTGGGAGCAAAGTAGAAGATTAAATACCTTCACTAAAATTATTTGATTCAGAATTTAAAGCAACATATCCTTCACCAAGATATTCAGAGAGACCGCCAGAAAGGCTATTTGGATGTCAGGAAGTGTTATGAGCTGAACCATGTCCCCTGCAAAATTCATATGCCAGTCCTAACCCCAAGCTGTAGATGGTGATTGTATTTGCAAATAGGGTCTTTAAAAAGGTAATTAAGTTAAAATGAGGTATTTAAATGGGATTTAATTCAATATAAAGCCTTTGACTGTGTGGATCACAACAAACTGTGGAAAGCTCTTAAAGAGATGGGAATACCAGACCATCTTACCTATCTCCTGAGAAACCTGTTGGCTGTTCAAAAAGCAACAGTTAAAACCGGACTGGTTCAAAATTGGGAAAGGAGTACGACAGGGCTGTCTGTTGTCTCCCTGTTTGTTTAACTCATATGCTGAGCACATTATGAGAAATGCCCAGCTGGATGAGTTATAAGCTGGAATCAAGATAGGTGGGAGAAACATCAACAACCTCAGATATGCAGATGATACCACTCTAGTGGCAGAAAGTGAAGAGAAACTAAAAAGCCTCTTGATGAGGATGAAAGAGGAGAGTGAAAAGACTGGCTTAAACCTCAACATTCAAAAAGCTAAGATCATGGCATCCAGTCCCACCACTTCATGGCAAATAGACAGGGAATTAGACTCCTAAATCATTGCAGAAGGTGACTTCAGCCATGAAATTAAAAGATACTAGCTCCTTGGAAGAAAAGCTATGATAAACCTAGACAGCATATTAAAAAGCAGAAACATCACTTTGCCAACAAAGGTCCATATAGTCAAAGCTACGGTTTTTCTAGTAGTCATGTACAGATGTGAGAGTTGGTTCATAAAGAAGGCTAAGTGCCAAAAATTGATGCCTTTGAACTGTCGGGCTGGGGAAGACTCCTGAGAGTTCCTTGGACAGCAAGATCAAACCAGTCAACCTTAAAGGAAATCAACCCTGAATACTCATTGGAAGGGCTAATGCTGAAGTGGAAGTTCCAGTATTTTGGACATCTGATGCAAACAGCCAACTCTCTGGAAAAATCCCTGATGTTGGGAAAAGAAGGAGAAGAGGGTGTCAGAGGATGAGATGGCTGGATGGCATCACTATGCAATTAATATGAATTTGGGCAAACTCCAGAAAGTGGTGAGAGACAGGGAGGCCTGGCATGCTGCAGCCCATGGGGTTACAAAGGGTCAGACACAACTGGGTGACTGAACACCAACAATCCAATATGACAGGTTTAAGAGGAGATTAGAATACAGACATACACAGAGGGAAAAACATGTGAAGTCACAGGGGAAGGAAGGTACCTGGCCATCTACTAGCCAAAGAGAGAGGTCTAAAAAGAAATCAAACCTGCAGACACCTGGATCTCAGACTTTTAGCCACTGGAACGGAAACTATGATAAAATAAATTTATGTTGTTTCAGCCACCTAGTCTGTGAAACTTTGTTATGGCAGCCCTAGCAAACTCACACAGGAACTAGGAGCCTACAAAAGGCAGTGAAGGCAGATCACCACCTTGGAACTGAGATCTAGAACAGCTTCCTTCTTGAGCACCTCACTCCGCACAAATCCAGGTACAACTACTTACCTTCTTGGTCTGGACAGGCTATCCCAGAATTAGTTGCACCAATAAATATATTCCAGCATATTCCATGTTCCAGCAATGAACAATGAAGCACGAAGCTGGAGAAAATATTCTCCGACCCAATATAAAGGATATTTATTTTTGTTGGAAGACCAGAACCTGATACCTAAACAGCTTGAGTCCTTAATCCACATTTCTGAATTCCAGATCTGCTGCCTGCATTGCCCTTTGTAAGCCTTCCATCGTCGCATCCAGGCCTCAGCATCCCAACCTGCTGCACTCTCAGAATCCACTGCTTCATAATCCATGGCTACCTCCATCTAATTGCTGGCTCTGGATTAGGCATCACAATCGTATTCTTTGTTCCCCTTCCAGTTCTTCAAACCTGTAAAGGACAGTCTTGTGGACAAGTTCTTTCCTTCAGCCATTCAGAAATTTGCCCCACAACAAATTTAAGTTGTAAGTTAGAAAACTGATCATAGAGGCCATTTGGAGTCACTGAGGAATGAAGTAGGATATCAACAAGTTAAATTCAGTCTCTCAGTTTAAAATCAACTCCTTACTGAGTTTAATATTAGCCTAAAACTTGTTTAACAATACACCATCCCGGTAATACGGAGAAGGTGATGGCACCCCACTCCAGTACTCTCGCCTGGAAAATCCCATGGACGAAGGAGCCTGGTAGGCTGCAGTCCATGGCGTCTCGAAGAGTCGGACATGACTGAGTGACTTCACTTTCACTTTTCACTTTCATGCATTGGAGAAGGAAATGGCAGCCTACTCCAGTGTTCTTGCCTGGAGAATCCCAAGGACAGGGGAGCCTGATGGGCTGCCGTCTATGGGGTCACATAGAGTCAGACATGACTGAAGCGACTTAGCAGCAGCAGCAGCGGCAGCATGCTGGTAATAATAAAGTTTCTGTTTGTTAAATGATTTTCTTTGTTGGAAACTTCAAATCTATTATTTTTCCTTATTGGTTGTTGACACTCTGAGTTCTTAGGGGAAAAACTATTCCTATAAGTATATATGAATTTTTATAATATTTTTATGCTATTTTCAGAAAAATGAGATAACTATAGACAGTTCCACTTTTTATTCAATTGTTAAAGCTTGTTAGAAGGAAAAGTTGTAGGAAAGGAATAAATTCCTTTTTAAAACTTCACATAACTTCCCTTTTGGTCTGTTTCAAATAATAATGGACCTTGTTAAAACAGGAAACTCTGGGTGATGACAAGTTTTATCAAGAATGGTACCATACATGAACAAAGAAAATTTAAAGAAATTCTTAAATAGCTGAATCCATCTCAAATGGCTCAACCATTGTGATCTGCAGGGAAGGAAAGCTTTACTAGGAGGGAAATGAGAAGGTTTTCTTTATACCTCCAAAAGACTTTGCCACGTATTGGAAGAAGAAAAATATAGTTTGTCTAGCTTGTCAGGTTATTTATAGACAATACTTAAATCTAGATATTTTAATTACTTTTTTAAAGAACAAATTGCTCATCAGTGTCTGTTCATAAGATAATTATATTAGATTTAAGAATTTGATGTTTCAGACCAAGTTAAAAATGACACCTCAGAAAATAGAATTTTTATTTTTATCTTAAAGCAAGCTCAGTTTAGAGGTGTCTGTTTACAAACTTTCTCCATTTAATTGGTTTTCCTAATATGAAAGAGTATTTCCAGAACTAATTAAAAGTTCACTCTAATGAATATTCAAGACCAAAATGTTATCTCTGCAGTACAGTATATAGATTTTTAAATCATCCATAAAGGTAATTATATTTTTTTTACATTCTTAAAAAGTCATATATTGTTATTGATGCCAAATGGGTTATTTGCTTTCTCTTAGGCCATGATTGAGGAAGCCATCACCAGAGCGGAATCTTTCTCAGTTATGTACACACCATTTGCAACAAAAATCAGAGCTGATAAAATAGAAAAAGTAAAAGAAGTTTTCACAAAAATTCATCCTGCATACGTGGAGTATATTTACACAGGTAAGAATCAGTATCTTCAAAGTATCAGCTGACACTTTATTTTCATAAAAAAAAAAAAAAAAACAAATACAGGGATGTTTCTGACTTTTGTTATTTCAGTTTTAAGGATTTTTTTTTTAATTAATCTGTTGAGTTGAAAGGCTATGGTTTTTCCAGTGGTCATGTATGGATGTGAGAGTTGGACTGTGAAGAAAGCTGCATGCTGAACAATTGATGCTTTTGAAGTGTGGTGTTGGAGAAGACTCTTGAGAGTCCCTTGGACTGCAAGGAGATCCAACCAGTCCATCCTAACAGAGATCAGTCCTGGGTGCTACGGTCCAAAGAATCGGATATGACTGAGAGACTGAATTAACTGACTGACTGACTGACCATCAGTGTGATATGGAGGAACTAGTTTTCAAAATTCTGAATTCTTGTGTAGGTAACAAAATGGTTATATGCAATTGCCCAATATATGAAATAGAGAAAGCACCATGTTTACTAAAATTTTGGTACTCATTTGAAGCAAGAAAGTCAGTGCAACCTTCAATTAGATATCAAGACACCACCCAAAAAAAGGCCCTTTAAAAAGACACTAGCCTAATAAGAATTGATGCTTTTGAACTGTGGTGTTGGAGAAGACTCTTGAGAGTCCCTTGGACTGCGAGGAGATCCAGCCAGTCCATCCTAAAGGAGATCAGTCCTGTGTGTTCAATGGAAGGAGTGATGCTGAGGCTGAAACTCCAACACTTTGGCTACCTCATGCGAAGAGTTGACTCACTGGAAAAGACCCTGATGCTGGGAGGGATTGGGGGGCAGGAGGAGAAGGGGCGACAGAGGATGAGGTGGCTGGATGGCATCACTGACTCGATGCACATGAGTTTGGGTGAACTCCGGGGGTTGGTGATAAACAGTGAGGCCTGGCATGCTGCGATTCATGGGGTCACAAAGAGTCTGACATGACTGAGCGACTGAACTGAACTGAACTGAGTTGAAATAGAAAGTTATTTCTAGGTTTTATGTAGAGCTAGCCTTATAGGTCTAGTGTAATATCCCTTGTGTCATCGGTCATGTTTCTTTTTTTAAGAGGAGAGGTAACACTTAGAAACTCGAAGATTTTTTAAAAAATGAAGGAGTAACTTGTGTAAAATGTCACCTTTTTTCATATCCTTCATCAGTAGACTAGGTGATTCCAGTATTTTCCTGAAGATGAAATTTTTTCTCTAGTCCCTTCTTTTTTTATTTTCCTTGCTCCATTTATCTCATACCTCAAATGCCCCTCTTTTTTTTTTTTTTTTTTTAATGTTCTTCAGCCACTGGTATCCAAAGGAGACCTGGATAGTCAAGTATATACAAAGAACATGACAACTTGTGGTGTTCTTTTTTGCTCTTTTTGTCTCTGGAAGCCAATTGCTTTTATTCATTCAATACTTTCTACTGTGTTCCAAATGTTATTCTAAATTAAGAATTTTCTTGTATTAAATTAAGAGCCAATCCCTAACGGAGATAGAAATATCTGGTTATCTAAGATACTAAGAGTTGTCAAAAGCTTTTGTTATTGCTATTTTACTGTCTTTAAATCATTGACTCAAAATAATATTAAAGACCATTTTGTTACTTTCAAAATTAAAAACCCATCAACAATGACTACCATGTTAAGCAAAATCTCTCAGTACATACGCCTAATATTGTATCTTCCTGTTAAGCCCCCTACATTCCTTTTGTTAGGGTTTTAGAGTCAAATCACTGATTTATATGATTAATAACATACTCCATTAATGATCAGTTTTAAGGTGCCAGCTACTCAACATTCATTATCTCTTGTTACTCTCATAACTCAAGTGACTAAGATGATTCTCATGTAGAAATGAGAATGGTAACCAGAAGAAACAGTTTTTCCAAAGATACACAGAAAACCACCACATCAGTGGCAGCGAGCCTTGGATTTGAATCCGTGTCGTCGCATTGGGGTACCTTATTTCCATCTGATAGAAGCCAAGATGGGACGAAAGCATTAACTTTAGGTCCTATGGAATCTGTTTCTTCCACAATGCCCCAAGCTCTTCAGAAAAAAAAGATAACAGTAAAACCATAAGGAACAATGAAAATTTGAAGGCACAGAAAGAGAAGAAATCACATGCTCTAATGACTACTCATGCTGATTTACTTAATTTGAGCATTCTGAGGAGAGTAGATAAAAATATTTCAGAACTCACAATTTTTGCTAATTGTTATAAATCACTTATCATTTTGTTATGGATATCTTCAGAGGGTTTTGGGGAAGGAAAAGAGTGAAATCAATTATGTCAATCTAGAATCATGGAAAATTAATAAGATTCAGTTATTTCCACATCTGCTCTCAGATCCATTGGTAATGAAGAGGGATTCATTGAGGAGATCACCAATTGGCCAATTTCTCTACTGATAGAATAAATTTAGTTATATTTAACCTACTTCACCAAAAAGTTATGAAGATTAATTAATACTTAGGAAGCAGTGTTGCCACTGAGGATTTAAAAACAATAAAAACATTAGTGAGCCAGATTCATGTCTCATGTGACTCCATCAAACTTGTTATCAAGATGAATTATGATTTGTTGGCAAGGCGATTCATGCTAAAGAATCTTATACTGTGAAAGAGAAGATAATTATAAGTTACTGATGATTGTTTCCATTATTTTATAATTACTAATTGCTGGATTGTGACAGTGCTGTGTGAGAACAGAGAGAAAAAGATGCAGTCTCTGAAGGAGAAGGGGAGGTAGAGAAGGCAATCTTGAATTTTTAATTTCACAAGGACTGGTTGGGTTCTTTGCTCTGTATGATGGGTACTTTGGGTTAACAGACTATTACGATGATGACATGCATTATTTGCCTCTGTTGCACTGATTAAAGGGTCTCTCCAAAGCTATTGCTGGAATAATAGTGAAACCATTATTACTAACCGTATGTGCAAGTCTTAGTGGCATCTCTTCTTTTCCCCTCAAGTAATTCCAGGTGAGGAAGAGAGGAGGTCAAATGTGGTCTTTAGCTTCTGTATATTTCTCACAAGAGGTGCAGAGTGATGATTTGGGCAGGTATCAGTAGCCAAAGGCAGTAGCTAGGCAGTGAGTCATACAAAGAAAGATAGGGCCTAGAAGAACAGTGTTTTGTTGTGGCAAGCATGCTCGGTTGCGACTGACTCTTTGCAACCCTATGGACTGTAGCCCACCAGGCTCCTCTGTCCATGGAATTTTCCAGGCAAGAATAGTCAAGTGGACTGTGATTTCCTCCTCCTCCGAAGATCTTGCCAACCCAGGGATCAAACCCTCACCTTGTGTCTCCTACATTGGCATGAGGATTTCTTTACCACTGATCCACCTGGGAAGCCCGGAGATTCTCCTTTTATCTGCTTTGATAGAATTTAAGAAGCTTCTATGTTGCCAAAAATGTATTCAGTTACTTATTTCAACAAATAGTCATACAGTGTAACTGGACAGTTACACAGCAAATATATACAAACATAAGAATTTTTTTTAACCTACACATGTTTGCCTTTGATCTGCCCAGAGCCAAAAATGTATTCTCTCCCACCCTATGGGACACAATCCCATCCAATCATTTCTAAAATTTAGATTCTCCTCAGTAATTATCTGATCCAGTTCACCACTTTTTCCCGCTTTCCATGGGACTTTCTTCTCCTTCTCCTCTGGTTTCAACACTCTTGCTTGTACGTGCGTGCTCAGTCACCTCAGTCGTATCTAACTCATGTGACCCCCTGCACTGTAGCCCGCCAGGCTCCTCTGTCCACGAGATTCTTCAGGCTAAAATACTGGAACGGGTTGCCATGCCCTCCTTCAGAGGATCTTCCCAACCCAGGGATCTAATCTTCGTCTCCTGTATTGCAGGTGGATTCTTTACCTGCTGAGCCATCAGGGAAGCCCAGAAGCCTGAGGGCATGTGAGGAAAGGGTCCTCTTCCAAAGTCTGGTGCAGGCTGGCACAGCTGCTGATTACACGGCTAGTGCAACCTGAGACAGTTCTGTTAGTTTGAGCAGAACCCAAGGGCACCTATATGAGTCCCCATACTGCTTCCTGGTGCAGATTCTTTTTATATGTACACCAGCCACCCTATCACACAAATTGGCCCAGACAAGAGCTACTTTCTAAGATCCCCTCTCCCTGCCAAAATGCTAATTCTAGATCTCACTCTAGAGATTTCCTCTTCTCCCCCGGAGACTGGAAGTCACTTTAGTCCTCTCTCCAACTTGCTGTGTTATTCTGCCATTTCTCTTATCCTTTTTTCCATGCTCCAGAATCCCAAGATCCTCAGGACAAGAAGAAGATCTACAATGGCAATGAGTTGTATATTCAGCTACTTATTTATTCATCAAATATTTATTAAATACATATATTCCAGACAATGTACTAGGTAATGCTACAATATACCTGACTTTAGTCATTTATACTTCAGGGTGAAATTTGGACTGTATTTTTCCTCTCTTCTAAAGAATATTTCAATTAAAACCGAAGTGCAAATTGTGGAATGGAAGGCTGATTCTAATTAAAAGAATGGTGGAGGAGAAAACAGATGAAAGAGCAGTTTGGGAATAGAAGTCCTTGCCACCAAAAGTGGCAAAGACTAGCTAGTTATTTACCAAACTATTTTCTTTTCCCCCTCCATGCATAACCAGAAGACATTTCCAGCTTTCTTTACACTTCAGTGAGGTTGGTGACTCAATAACAGACAGTGTTTGAATGTGGATAGAAATAATATATGCCACTCGCAGGCCTGACCCATAAACTTCTGCCATATAGAATTCTCTTTCCCTTGCTACTGACTGAGTGGGTAGAACTGCAGAACTAAAGAAGCTACAAGGCAAAAGAAGCTTGGGCCCCTGAATGACCATATGGAAGGCAACCCACTGAATACCTATACAAATTTTAAAAAAAAAATTCTCTTGTCTCAGATCATTGAGATTTGGAGGTTCTCTGTTAAATCAGGTGATTAACTCTAACAAACTACCTTACATCATAACTAGTAGATGCTTTCCTACCCCATCTACAGTGTACACAAAAAATTCATGTGAACTCCATTAGTTCCATGTGAATCCTATCCATTAGAAAGGATAAACATCCCCCCATGTGCAGTCAAACTCACCCTCAGAAACACTCAGTTTGTGTACATTCCCTTCTACCTCCCACTCACTCTCCCTTCCTTGAACAACTACAGGTGGATGTTCTCATACATATGTGTTTGTACCCACTCAAAGAAAGGGAACATCTCAGGAGAGACACAGATGCCCCACAGGAGACAGAACACAACTATGCAGTTTGCATTGCAGCGGGAAAAACTGAGGTCACAGGTAGGAGTTTTAGAAGTCATCTAAATCAACAGTCAACAGATGAAGGTCATAAAATCTGTACCTTGAAGATCTTGGATGAAAAGTCTACCAATCAAAGTTCTACAGGATAAGTAGGTATTATCATTAAAACTTGGAGACTAGTACATTTAGCTCTCCCAGCAGAGGCTGGCAGACAAACCTCCAGCTCAGAAACTCTGCCCAACTCCAGGTCACCTTCAGCAAGCGTACACAGTATTGAGTTCATTACTCTTTGGTCATGTGACAATGCTGTGAGCCCAGTATTAGCTGGCAGAGGTGATGGTGATAAGCAAGAAGAGTATTCGTGATAGAGATCCCCCAGGCAGTGTGCTCTTTCTAGCTAACCCCTAATTCACAGCCACCCTTATCAGGGATTTTCACATGAAAAATAAATTCCAAAGGGAAAAAACTGTAAAAAACTCATTTTGAAATTCATAGAGGTCTAAATAGTTTTAATTTTTTATTAAATAGACCAACTAAATTAGTGATTTATTATGAGAAAAACTCACTTCACCCTCAGTGCTGTGCTTAGTCGCTCAGTTATGTCGACTCTTTGCAATCCCATGGCTTGTGGCCCACCAGGCTCCCCTGTCCTTGGAATTCTCCAGGCAAGAATACTCAAGTGGGATGCCATGTCCTTCTGCAGGGGATCTTCCCAACCCAAAGATTGAACGCAGGTCTCCCACATTGCAGGAGGATTCTTTACTGACTGAACCCCCAGGGAAGCCTCCCTCAGTGGCAGGCACTAAGACCATGTTTATACTGCCCTTATAACCTCTACAAGACTGATAAGGGAGGGTCCAAATTCAAATCTGCCTCGTTGGATGAACAGGCTTCTATATCCTCAGGAATTCACTGTGCATTCTTTGCTATGTGGGGAATGTGGTAAGACCCACCAAAATCTTAGAGCTATATTATAATAGAGCTATATTGTACTACATCTCATGGAGAAAAGAAATTACTGAATTTTAGCAGTGTAGCTATCCATTTTTCTTATTTAAGGAAAAATCTAGTTTGATTCATGCAGAGTAGTCAGCATATATAAAACAAATAATAATTCAGTAACCCTAGAATTATTATGTTTTCATTTATAAAGATTTTGCTTGAGATTTTTATTCATATATTTCAATGAAATAATGCAATTCTCTATAGTTCTTATTCTTGCATGGTTGTATTTTAATAATAATAAAGTAATACAATAAGCATATCCTGTCTCCACTTGATGAAAACATCAAGATTTATTTGCTAAATAAATAAATATTCAGTAATGGATCTGTGCTTAGTAATGTTTAATGGAAAAGTTTTCTGGATCAGATATCAATTACTTTAACACTTAGGTGGATAGAGTCATATTCCCAAGAGTAAATATGTATGTTCAGAGGAATAATATATTGTTTTAAAATAGACCTTTAAAAATTGCTTTTCACTGAAATTTATAACCTTGTTCTTGTTCAGTCATCATTTACCAGTAAGGATAATGCAGTCTTATGCTCTCTAAAATGGGAAGTTAAAATTCCTTATTTTATTCTTCCTTCTTCAAAATATTATAATTTTATCATGATCAAGAACTTCCAAGATTAAACTATTTTCCTCCTCTTTCTAACTCACTTAATCAAAATTTTTTTATAGAATTAAAGAGTCTACATCTCCAATATCATTATGAAAGTGTTACAGCCAGGTTGGTTATAAAGATAGATAATCTCATGTTTGTACCGCAAGAATTCTTTGTAGAAATAGAGAATTATTCCCAAAGTAAAGAAATTCCTCAAATACGGGGCTAAAGTCTCTGTTTTTAAAACATTAAACTGTTGGTCTTCCCAATGGGAAGAGTGGTGTTCTGGCACTATCCTATCTAGTGAAAGTAAACACTTCTCAGTGAGCAGCCCACTTATCCTTTACAGTAGCAGCTTACAACATTGCTCGCCTCTGGTCTCCATCATCTACTGTCTCTTGCCTTCTATGATTGCATTTCTCCTGGACCTCTCTGAAAGTGTAACGCATCCTGCTTAATGTGTTTTCTTATGGGACCTGACCGAAGACAAACAATGTTTCATTTAAAGAAATACCAGTCAGTAATTCAAAAATAAATGGAAGTAATGTAAGTTTTTACTCTAGCCTCCTAAGAAAAACCAATGTGTTGGGGCAAGGTGGTGTGGTTGGAATGAGATACATGGCAGAAAGAGATGTCAGGTATTTTATCCATCATGCTCAGAGAAACCTTGTAATGCACACACGCACAACTTACAGGGCAGCCTCCCGCCAAGGCTCTTTTCCCACTCTAAGCTCTCCAAATACACTCCCCAAGTTTATTCCTTCATGAGCAGAGTAATCCCTTTCTGCTGTCTATCTTGGCAGCCTTAACAGTTTCTCAGGCTCTTATCCACCACCTGTTACCTCAGTCTACATTTAAAAAAAAAAAAAAAAAAAAAACCTCCATAATAATTTCAGAATTAACTGAGCTCATTTCGGCAGGTAAAGGAGCAGTGAGGTAAATATTCATGTTAAGATTTTACTTTTCCTGAAACACTTACTTATGTTGTCTAATCTAGCCACTCTGTAATATAGTTAATCACTAGGCACTGCTGTCTAATGAATCATGCAGCTGAGCATTAAAATCCCTAAAGACTGAACTCTCAATTATGTAAAACAATGTCTCTGTGTTCTTAATTTTAAACTCTACAAATCGGTTGTGTACAGAATTGGAAATTTCTATTTTGCAGTATTATCCTTTTTTTTATTCTTCAGTTTTACATATTTGGCATTCAGGTCTTATTTACTTATGCTTTAATACTTGGCTCAGTTACCTTACACCTTTTAAGCAGGAGCTTTTCTTGATGATCTTGTGGTCCAGAGATAATCACTGCTTTTCACACCTAAAATAGAGCCCCATCCAAGTTATTTGTTATTCTTTTTTTTTTTTAATTTACTTTTTGGCCACACCATATTGGCATGTGGGATCTTAGTTACCAGACAAGGGACTGAACCCTGGCCCTCCGCATTGGAAGCACAGTTTTTTAACCAGTGGACCACTATGAAAGTTCCCTCAGCCAAGTTATTCATCTTTTCTCATTTATTCTTTAAATTATTTTTATTATGAATATCACAGACATTTAAATTCACACAAAACAAATGCTCAGCTAAACTAATTATTACAGAATAAATAATATTAAAAAAAAAAACATTGCTAGCTCTCCAGGTAACCTCTACTGGCCTCTGAAAAATCCCCAACCATTCCCTACCTCCTACCAACATAAACACTGTCCTCACCTGGAAGTCGTCACCGTGCTCCATAATCTAAAGAATCATGTATTCATATATTCTGAAAAATTGTCAACATTAAAAAAAAATGCTAATCTTTACTCCTTGCTATTCTTTCATTGAAGAATTTTAGCTGGACATTTGTTACCTCTGTTCATCCAATTTTCTGTTATCACTGAAACTGTTCCTTATATTTTCTATTTCTTTGTCTCTCTGTGCCATCCATTTTGAATCTGAATGAGTGTCAGTCACTCAGTCATGTCCCATTCTTTGGAACCCCATGAATTGTAAATATTAATCCAATTCAAACTCTCTTCTCTCTTTTAATTTCATTTTAGCTGTAACAGGTAATGATAATCAAGATTATATATTTTGCTTTTCTCTTGTTAGTTTGTATTTCTTAATGCATTCAGCGAATCAGCTTCCCAGGCATTGGATTCATCTCTACAATGGGTAAATCTTATCTTTAGTAATTAATCACAGCACAACTGCAGTTTCACACCACGAGTGGCCACCCATCAAAGATTTCTCACCCTCCACTCTTTTATCCTTTTTCTTCCCAAACCACATGTTTCCATGAGCCAAAACCATTTTAGCAAATCTCACTTCTGACCCCAAATATAGGATTGCCTTTTCCTCACACACTTTCAACACCAAATATGTGGGTGTTTTCTGTACCACTGCTCTAACTCTCAGCCACCAATTGGGCTTTTAATAATTCAACTTTGGTACTAACTATCCAGAGTTAATACAGACCTCATAGATTAAGGGATCTATCCTACAAGACTGCCCGCCCCCGCTTCAGATGGCAGTCACAAGCCCCAGGTCTCCTATACTTCCAATCAAGAAGTTATAAACTGGGGGTTCCCATCACCCCCAATTTAGGTTTTATAATTTTCCAGGATGACTCATAGTACTCAGGAAGTGCTTTACTTCCTATTACTAGTTTATCATAGAGGATACAACTCAAGAACAGCCAAACTGAAGAGATATTGGGTTTGCCAAAAAGTTCATTTGGGTTTTTTTTGGTAACATCTTATGGAAAAACATAGGGCAAAGTAAGGTATATAGAGGTGTGCGTGTGTGTGTGTTCAGGGAGCCCCCAAGCTCTCTCTGGGTGCATCGCTCTCCCAGTACCTCACTGAACTTCACTAACACAGAAGCTCTCCAAACCCCATCATCTGGGGGGTTTATGGAGATTTCATCATGATTGGTTTAATCATCGGCCACTGGTGATTAACTCAATCTCCAGCCTGTTTCCCCAGAGCATGAAGAATGAGGCTGAAAGTTCCATGTTTCCAATCAAGGCTTGGTCTTTCTTGAGACTAGCCCCTATCCTGGCACAAGCTCTCTGGGGGACTGCCAAGAGTCACCTCATCAGAACAAAAGACATTCCTATTATCCGTTACCACTCAGGAAATTCCAAGCATCATAGAAGCTCTATGCCAGAAACTGGGACAAAGACCAACTATTTTTCTATGATACCACACCATCTCTCACTCACTGTAGATAGTAACATGTGTATGTTATTTACTCTTGGGTGCAAGCCACTATTCGGTGTGGCTTTACCTGTGAGAATCCAATAAAGTTTGGGTTGGCTTTGTTTCCTCCCAGGGATTTCTTTTGATTTTCCAAACACTATAGAGTCCTACCAATGAGAGAGCCTTTGTTTCTGGAGCTGAGATTTCCTGGGCATCTAGGTCTAGTATAAATTCAAACCTTATCCCATGGCTAGAGTTAAAATTCTCAAAGAGGGGGAAAAATAATCCTACTCCAGGCCCCCAAAATTCAGGGCATTATAGCGACAATATGTTATTTCACTAACTGTAAATCTAATAAATATTGAAGAAAATAGTATATTTCCTGTTTATCTCAAATCTACTTTGTTAGGGATGCAATTAAGGAACTTCCCCAGAATAAATACAATACAGCTGATTAAACATAAAACTTCAGAAACAATAAGAATTTCAAGTGAAATGGGGTGCCATTGCCTTCTCCGGAAATAAAAATAAACTACATATAAAAATCTTATGTAGTTATTAATTTTTTCACACTTTACAAATGGGTTATGAGAGGAAACATATACAAAGATTGGTTTTGGAGAAGTAACCCAGCAGCCTAAAGGGAAAATTAGGAATGAAAACCAATTTTTTTCACTTGCATCTACAGCTCTGACATTATAACGAAGGTCAACAGGAAAATACAATTTTTTATACAAAGATTCATTATACATATAGCTTTCTCACACATCAAATGCAAAAATCAAAATACACTATGCTTTTAAAAGTGGAAACTTTTATTATTTATGGGGGCCAATAATGATAGGTTAGCTGCAAAAGCTGCTGCCTTTTGCTATTTTCTTGCTGATGTGAATTTGTGGATAACTTCCAAGACAGAGGTATCGGTATTAAAAGAAGTACAAGATAAAGCTCAGAAAATGATTGGGAAAGAAGGAGTGACAAAGTGCTGGCATTATGAAGGGACTGGAGAAACTAAACTCTGAAACTGAGCACTAAAAGGAAGTCATATAAAACTGACATGGTCCCATCTCACAGTGAACAACTGGGACCTTTAGAAATGAGATTTTGCTCTAACCCAAAATGTCAGAACATTTTGTTATGGACAAAGGGCAGAGAAATGACATAGACACTGGAAAATAGAGAAGGAAATGAAACTCAGAGAAAGGTGATAAGAGAACCTTGGCAAATTTGCATACTTCTTAAAAAGTTTTAAAATCTCTATGACTTTTCTTTTTTTTCAAATTGCTTAGAAATATTCATCCACAGTCTGTTGACTGTGGCTATGTTGAGGGGTCCAACGGAAAATATTGATGATGGTGGTATCTGTGCTTTCTACTTTATGTCCAGAGAGCTCAAATTTTATTTTACAGATATGTAGCCTCATGAAAATATGCAGTCCCTCATACATAGAGATGAGTCAGCTGATCTATACTCAATAGTTCATATTTTTGCAGCTGCTTTTCTGGTGCTTCTGACAGTTTCACTAAGCCGGATTCTCCATTCATCCCATCTTCTTAGTGACTAAGAGTCCACGTTTCCCAGAGAACAAGCTGCATCAAGAGCACAACCTGAATACGAAACTCATTGTTTCGTCTCAGCAGAGCTGGTCTGTTCATTCGAGCACCAACTGCCCTGAGTTATCTAATACAGATTATTTTACCTCACTCACCCTTTGTAAACTGACCAGAAACCACTTAATGCTTAGGGAAAATGAAAAACAAAGATTGTGTGATATACTTTTCTAAATTTCAGTTAAGTTTGGTTCAGTCACTCAGTCAGGTCCAACTCTTTGTGACCCCATGGACTGCAGCACGCCAGGCCTCCCTGTCCATCACCAACTCCCGGAGTTTACCCAAACTCATGTCCATTGAGTCAATGATACCATAATACCATTTCATCCTCTGGCATCCCCTTCTCCTGCCTTCAATCTTTCCCACCATCAGGGTCTTTTCTAATGAGTCACTTCTTTGCATCAGGTGGCCCAAATATTGGAGCTTCAGCTTCAGCATCAGTCCTTCCAATGAATATTCAGAACTGATTTCCCTTAGGATGGACTGGTTTGATCTTCTTGCAGTCCAACGGACTCTCAGGAGTCTTCTCCAACTCTACAATTCAAAAGCATTATTTCTTCAGTGCTCAGCTTTCTTTATGGTCCAACTCTCACATCCATACATGACTACTGGAAAAACCACAGCTTTGACTAGATGGATCTTTGTTGGCAAAGTAATGTCTCTGCTTTTTAATATGCTGTCTAGGTTTGTCATCCAGCTTTTCTTCCAAGGAGTAAGCATCTTTTAATTTCATGGCTGCAGTCACAGTTCGAAGTTTGGAGCCCAAGAAAAATGTTCGTCACTATTTCCATTGTTTCCCCATCTATTTGCCATGAAGTGATGGGACTAGATGCCATGATCTTCGTTTTTTGAATACTGAGTTTTAAGCCAGCTTTTTAACTCTCCTCTTTCACTTTCATCAAGAGGCTTTTAGTTCCTCTTCACTGTCTGCCATAAGGGTGGTGTCATCTGCATATCCGATATTTCTCCTGGCAATCTTGATTCCAGCTTGTGTTTCATCCAGCCGGGCATTTTGCATGATGTACTCTGCATAGAAGTTAAGTAAGCAGGGTGACAATATACAGCCTTGATGTACTTCTTTTCTGATCTGGAACCAGTCTGTTGTTCCATGTCTGGTTCTAACTGTTGCTTCTTGACCTGCCTACAGATTTCTCACGAGGCAGGACAGGTGGTCTGGTATTCCCAACTCAAAGAATTTTCCATAGTTTGTTGTGATCCACACAGTCAAAGGCTTTGGCATAGTCAATGAAGCAGAAATAGATGTTTTCTGGAACTCTATTGTTTTTTCTATGATCCAACGGATGTTGGCAATTTGATCTCTGGTTCCTCTGCCTTTTCTAAATCCAGCTTGAATATCTGGAATTTCTCAGTTCACGTTTTGTTGAAGCTTAGCTTGGAGAATTTTGAGCATTATTTTGTTGATGTATGAGATGAGTGCAACTGTGTAGCAGTTTGAACATTCTTTGGCATTGCCTTTCTTTGGGACTGGAATGAAAACTGACCTTTTCCAGTCCTGTGGCCACCACTGAGTTTTCCAAATTTGCTGGCATATTGAGTGCAACACTTTAACAGCATCATCTTTAGGATTTGGAATAGCTCATCTGGAATTCCATAACCTCCACTAGCTTTGTTCGTAGGGATGCTTCCTAAAGCCCATTTGACTTTGCATTCCAGGATGTCTGGCTCTAGGTGAGTGATCACACCATTGTAACAGAGAAATAAATCCTATATCAGAAGCTCTGAACATTTAATTAGCTTTGAACTTTTTGAAGTTCTATTCTTACTTGGACCATTAAAAATACTGGACTGAGAAAAGGTTTTTTTGTTTGTTTGTTTTTTTAGATTCAAGTACTGACTGAGCACCTACTAGGTGCTTAGGGCATGAAGATAACTTGCAAGATAACCTGCATTTGCAGATGTTATCTTCAAAAGGATTAAAACTTATTGGAGTGATGAGACATAGCCCCATTAAACATGAGGAGATGTACTCTGGAATGAATGGTCTAGGTGTTCTTTAAGAGTTTGGGAAGAGGTTCTGAAGTACTTGTGGCTCAGAGGGTAAAGCGTCTGCCTGCAGTGCAGGAGACTTAGATTCGATCCCTGGGTCAGGAAGATCCCCTGGAGAAGGAAATGGCAACCCACTCCAGTACTCTTGCCTGGAGAATCCCATGGACAAAGGAACCTTATAGGCTACAGTCCATGGGGTTGCAAAGAGTCGGACACGACTGAGCAACTTCACTCACTCACTCACTCTGAAGTACTTAGAAAGCCCTTTATGGACTGTTGTTTTACTTGCTACGTGGTGTCTGACTCTTTTGCAGCCCCATGGACTGTAGTCTACCAGACTTCTCTGTCCACAGAATTTCCCAGGTGAGAATATTAGAGTGGGTTGCTAATTCCCTCTCCAGAGGATCTTCCCAACCCAGGGATCAAACCCACGTCTCCTGCATTGGCAGGCAGGTTCTTTACCACTGAGCCACCAGGGAAGCCCCTTTATGAACTAGGTGGGACTTAAATTAGGCACAGTCTGGAAGAATAGTGATCGATTGAATAAAAGAAATATTGAGAGAAAAGGAAGTTGTTTCAGGTGTTAAAGCACAAAGAAAAATTCAAAGGCAGGATGACCACAGGCTGCTACAAATTAGTAAAATCAGCAGAGTTGATGAGAAAGATTTATATTGGAGAAAACATAGGAATGAAGTATAGATTGCGAAACACATGCACACAATTGAGAGCCTTGAATACCGGGAAAGAAGCACCGAAATTCCTGAGGAAGGATGTGACAGCAACAAAGGTAATACTGGTGATAGTTCAGGAGTATTCACTGGTTGGCGTTGTGGAGCTATATCGGTGTGAAATGTTACTGGTGGTAGCAAGGCTTGTTGGGAAACGTTTTCTATAATCCGGGTGCTATGTGATCAGAAATTTAACCAGTGTGCTAGCACTGATAATGCAAAGAAAGGGGTTAATATGAGTTGTATTACAGTGGGCAGATTTAATGAGATTCCCTAAACGTCAGAGAACAAGAGGAAAGAAAAGTCAACACTGGTTTCAAAATTTTCAGCCAAAACAATTGGGTGAACAATGGCCATTCCTACAATATACCGGTGAAAAGAAGGTGAGAGGCATGTTGTGGAGATTTCAAAAATCACTTTTAAGGTATAGACTTGCTGTTTGTGAGGTAACGTTTGTAATGGTGAGCAAATGGCGATGTCCCAGTAGGCACCAGGAAATGTGATGCATGAAATTTTGCAGATGAGACTATGGCTTTGGATCCCCCCGTCTTTTGATTAGAAGTAGTAGCTAATGCCACAAGAATAGAGAAATTTCCACAAGAGTGTTCATATGAAGAAAATAACAGTAAGCCAGAGACCACACAGAAGAGAGAGGGAGAAAGAGGAAGCAGTAGGCGTGTGGGTAGGAGAGAAAGGGAGACACAGACAGACAGAAAGGCAAAGAGAGGGACAGAGAGACAGAAACTGTCACTGAGCTTCAGGAAGGTGACTTCAAGGAGAGAGGAGGGGACATACAGAAGGTCAAGAACAAGAATGACTTGAGTACCTGCCAGTCAGCTCCAGCCTCCTGAGGTACAATGAAAGGTTCTTGATAAAGGGCAAACGTGACCCTCTTTTGCTGAGAGTTGGACGTCTTTCACTTGGAGGCCAAAGAATTGAAAGATCGTGTTTCTACAAGAAACTAAGTTTGTATCATCTATCTTCAGTATTTTTTAAAAAACATTTGCTTCCTTAATGGTAAAAATTTAGAACTGTGTCATACCTGCAAACTGATTTTTTAATAATAGTTTTGGTCCTAGTCATCTAAATTTCATCTGCAATTGTGATAAATTGTGAACAAATGCCTTAAGGGACTTATTTCTCCCAAGTTTTCTTCTGACATGACAGGAGCAAAGAAGACATCTTTAATCAATTCAACTTTCCTACCAAAGGACAATATAGTCTAGTTAATTTTCATACCCATCAGAGGCTCAGGGCTTTTTGGACGTAGGTAGAGGTTAATGAGCATAAAACTGAGAACAGTTAGCGCTCAAATTAATGTTACATAAGATTCAACATCTGGTAGTATGTCATCATTTTGGGTCATAGACCACCTGCTAGGCTAAATGTTCACACAACTGCAATTTATTTGGCATACAAATGGAATAAAAATGATACTTTAAAAATAGTTTTTAATTTAGCAGTATGTTTATAGAGGCCTCTCACATTTCAAAACTTCAGCTAGAATTGAACAATGGATTGAACAAGATGAAATATACAGCACCAAAAGGAATAGAAAATACCTTTTTGAAAATATATTTCATAATAAATTAGCTATAGTGCTAATATTAGTTTCTCTAGTTGGTCTAACCACTGTCATTCTTTAGCCATCAAACATTTAAGAACAAGAAGAGATCAACCTGTCATTCTTTATTCTTTTAATGTAACAGACCCTGCAAACATTGGCTGTTTCTGGCAATAGAAACATATCAGAAAATGCCAAATTTCAAGATGCCTCCTGCAACTCACCTCAAATACCGGCCCATGCACAGCACACCCTAAACATACTCAATCAGGGGGTCTCTGGAGTTACCTAGAAAGCCAAGGCTCTCTCCAAAGGGTGGCCCCAGACTTCATCACCAGCCTGACCAGAAAGCCCTGGAGCCTTCTGAATGAGGAAGCAAAATCAGATAAAAGGGCAAACCATCGCTAGGGAACACACACCTTCTCTTACCCTCCACCTCTAGAGTATGCTAATTCCTGGAAATGGCAGCAATTTAGAAATGCCAGCTCCTAGAGAGTACAAAAGAATAATAGCAATCCAGGAAAACAAGTTATGACCATTAATCAGAATGATGAGGAAATGGCAACCCACTCCAGTATTCTTGCCTGGAAGATTCCATGGGCAGAGGAGCCTGACAGGCTACAGTCCATGAGCCTACAGTCCATGAGCCTATAGTCCATGAAGCTGCAAAAAGTCGGACATGGCTGAGCACACAGCTCAAAATAGTATCCATTTTTATTTTTATTTTTATTTAGCTGCCTTTTCACATGATTGGGTGATTGGCAACTTCAGCAAAACAGGTACTTGGTTGGGTATGTCTGTGAATATCTGCAGGAGATTTCAAAGGCAAAGAAGTTTTCTGCAAATGCAGAAATCACATTTTACCTCATTTACAAAAATGAGCCATCATTTTAAAAAGAGTTTGGAATTCAAACACCAACTAAAGAAGCATCTTATATTGCAATCTGCATTTAAAGCGCCTAAAAAATTATGAACACTTGAGCCTTTGTTGTACTTTTCTAGATAGAGTAAGGAAGTGTCCAATCTAGAATTGGGTCTGCTAAAGCCATCTACATATTGGCATTGCCCTGCTTCTGTAACTCACTTCCCATGGATTGTCAAAGCGATGATAATTATCAGTGGGTCATTTTGAGGGTTAAGCCCTGTGCTCTGATGTCCAGCTGCCTGACTCTCAATTCCTGGCCCTCCATTTGTTGTATGGCCTTGGATAAGTTTGTAACTTCTTGAAGCTCCAGTTTGGTCACTTTTAAGGTGGGCATAATATGTCCTGCTCTATGTGGTTATTGAGCGAGAAGGATAATCTGGGTATTGTGTAGGACACAGAAGAAGGGCCATGTAATTGTCAGTCTTCAATATTACTGAGTGGTTATCAGATCCTGAGTCACCAAAGACTAAATCATGTTTAATATCTTTTTCTTCTGGGCTTGTGTTTACAAGATATTTTGTAATATTTTCTTTTAATTATCAGCCTACATGTTAACTCTATTTGACAGCCATATGCTATTTACTTAACCAAAATGTGCCACATAGCTTACGGCAGTGTTTTCCAAACTGTGCTTTAAAAAACTGGGCCTCTGGTGGTGGGGAAGGGGAGGTTTCAAGTCGGCTTCCATGTGAGGGATAATAAATGGGGCCAAGCAATGAGGGTCAGAGGTCACTGATTCAGGCTTCTAACAGAAAACCTCTGCCTTTACTGACTTTAAATAGTGGGCTTCTCAGTTAAATTTTAGCTTGAACAAAGTGTTTTGTGGCTCAAAATGTGGGTGGAGGAGTCAGAAAATGCAGATAAAAACACTAATGGTTTACTGTGTATTATTTTTAAAAGAAATACTACAGATAGCAAAGACTATATTCGAACAGTTGCCATTTGAGTTCTGATTCTAGATTAAAAATTTTCATCTAAATCATAATTCAAGGATATTTGGAATTTCATCTTTTTCCCTCCCTGGCAGTGTTAAGTAGGGAGGGCTCATTAAACTCTGTTCATTATCCTTTTTTGAGAAGTCTATTGTATAAAGCATTATTACTCAGAATGGAAATGAATGAGGTAAATCTGGCCTCCAAGACCCCATGGCTAATATTTGTCCCTGTCCCAAAAGTAACCCAAAGCCAAGCAAGTCAAAAGCAGAGTACAGTGGTTAGGTCCATGGTCTCCACAGTCAGACTGCCCAGTATGAATCTTGCTTTGTCCACTTACAGGCTGTGTTTCCAGACATTTCACTTCCTATCTGTGTACCTCAGCCTCCTGTTTGTAACATGAGGATAACAGTACCAATGGTGTAAAGTTATCTTGAGGATTTAGAGAATACACACAAAACAAGGGCTTCTCAGGTGGCATGTGGTAAGGAATCTGCCTGCCAATGCAGGAGACGCAAGAGACATGGGTTCAATCCCTGGGTCGGGAGCATGCCCGAGAGCAGGAAATGGTAACCTGCCCTAGTATTCTTGCCTAGGAAATCCCATGGAGAGAGGAGCCTGGTGGGCTACAGCCTACTGGGTCTCAAAGAGACATGACTGAACATGTATACACAAAACAAACATGATTACCAAAGTGGAAAGGGAAGGAAGGGAGGGATAAATTGGAGTATGGGATTAACAAACTATTACATATAAAATAGATAGGCAACAAGGATTTACTGTACAGCACAAAGAACTATTTTCAATATCTTTTAATAACCTATGATGGAAAAGAATCTGAAAAAATATGTATACATATATATAACTGAATCACTTGTCTATACACCTGAAACTAACACAATATTAGCCGAATGAACACCAAATATTTAGAACAAGGGAAGGTAGAAAATAATTACTAAGTAAATATTAGTTCTTGTGGTCATTAAGAACAGAGTTTGTTTTAGAACCATTTTTTTGACACTTGAATTATTTCTAAGTCTAATTACAAAAGTAATTACACAAATTAAGTCTAATTACACAAATTAAGTCTAATTACAAAAGTCAGTACATTTATCATTTTAAATTTCCTTCAGCTATAGGAGGAATGCTGCTGCTGCTGCTGCTGCTAATAGCAACTAAATTAATTAGCTTTATCATTAATTATTTATTTTAATTCTTGGCAATTTTTCTCTTTCCTTTCATATAATATTATTTTCTTAAACTGTGAACAGAAAAAACAAATTCTCTTGCAAAGTGTCACACAGAAAAATATCAAGCCTGCTAGCCTGTGGTCCTGAGTTTTGTATTATGTTGAATATGGCAAATGAGGACCAAGTAACCTAGCTGTATTTTATTGCTATCCCTTGTGTTTGCTCATATTTTAAGAAAAATATGAATAATAAAGTATGATTTTGACATATCATCTATTTGACCTTTTGATGCACGTACTTTTACTTTGTATCTTTAATTTTTGTATTTATCCCTTTTTCCAAGTATAATTCTTGGAATCTAGGGGGGAAAATACCCTGAAAACAATAAAATGATAAATCTTTTGTTCTTTGTCTTTTTTTAGACTTTCAAGGACTCCACGTGTTGCCTCAGACAGTTGACTGGTCATCTTTTCCTCCTCAACAGTATCTCTTGACTCTCGGGTTCAAAAACAAAGAAGATGGAAAGTTTTTGGAAAAAATGTCAAGTAGGAAGTTACCAACATTTACAGGTAATTCACCTGGACTTGTTATCTTTCAGTACCGTTTTAAGGCACAATTAATTATTCATTAATGAATAATGTGCATTACTCATTAAGCTTTATTCATTTCAAGCCTAGCATATAGTAGAGCCTGGGCCCCAAAAAGTTTGTTGGGTCATTCTTAACTCCTTCCAGTCTTCTTTGTGGGTTAGTCAACAATACCTGGAATTCTGGTTCCCTAAGAGCACCCACCTCCCTCACACCAAACATCTCACCCCAATCACACTATCACCAATGCCTAATCATGGGGCACTTAAAGAATACAAGCAAATACAAGCTTTTGTCACCATCAATTAGCAAACATAGAAGAAAATTATGCAACAAAACTACCGTATGAAATCAAAAGTATAGACAATGACCCCCCCTTAAATCATGTGGATTATCTGCCATTGTATTAATATCTGTTCCACTCTTTTCTTATGTAATTAACCAAGACCTCTACTCTCCTAAAGAGTATTCTAGTTAAGTGGTGCTCAGTAATTCTAGTTGAAAACTTTCAAAAATCAAGAAAATATTCATGGAGAATTGAAGTCTCAGACTTGCAGGCTGAATTCATGACCAGGCTGAATTTATCCCTTCAACTCTACTCACATAATTAAGGATTTGTGTTTTGTCTGGCACTCCATCCTCCGAGGCTTATCTCAACTTCAAGCTACATTCAAAGTCAATGGGATTTGCACACTTGAATAATACCTGGGAGAAATAAGACAAGAATCAGACACATTTATGACAACCTTATTTTCACAACTCAGGAAAAGCATACTTTGCAGAGAGAGGTGAATTGTTATAGGCTGTGCCTTAGATCTCAATCAGGAAACACAGCAAAAGGAATAAATGATGGTCTCCAAAGGGCAATGTCTCCTCTGCCTTTCTTCTCATAGATCTTTCATTGTGATACTTGTAGTCTTTGAGATGGGACTCGTTGCTGTACTAAAGATTTCATATCTATTAATATTGAGATGTCTGTTTATAGCTTGCTAAGAAAAGCATTTTGAAATGGATGTCTAGCAAAAAATAGTATAAAAGTTTATTGTTACAATTTTTAGAACATAAAACTCCCTTCGGTCTGCTGACCAGAGAAGACACAGTGAGGCACATGGAGACAATGGGGAAGCGAATCTTGCCAATATTGGACTTTATTAGAGGCACCCAACTGAATGTAGGTATATGAGTCTTTTATATTTGTTCAGCATACAAATATCAAGCAATTCTAGAACTATACAAAGTCTACATGTAAATATTACAAATACTGGAAGATTTGAGAAACTTCCACAGTGAATCTCATTTGCAAAACCAACCAAAGTTTAGCTAATGATTTTAGTCCTTTTATATTTCAAAACATTAATAATAATGTTATACTTTGCAATTGCCAGCATTTATTGGGCTAGTGTCTTTTTAAAGGGTCTTTTTGTCTTGATATCTGATTGAAGGTTGCACTGAGTTTCTTGCTTCAAATGAGTAACAGAATTTTAGTAAACACGATGCTTTCTCTATTTCATATATTGGGCAATTGCATATAACTATTTTGTTACCTAAACGAGAATTCAGAATTTTGAAAGATAGTTTCTCCACATCATAATGATAGTCAGTCAGTCAGTTCAGTGTCTCTGTCATGTCCAACTCTTTGTGACCCCATGGACCACAGCACGCCAGGCCTCCCTGTCCATCACAACTCCCAGAGTCCACCCAAACCCATGTCCATTGAGTCAGTGATGCCATCCAATCATCTCATCCTCTGTTGTCCCCTTCTCCTCCTGCCGTCAATCCTTCCCAGCATCAGGGTCTTTTCAAATGAGTCAGCTCTCCACATCAGGTGGCCTAATTATTGGAGTTTCAGCTTCAACATCAGTCCCTCCAATGAACACTCAGGACTGATCTCCTTTAGGATGGACTAGTTGGATCTTCTTGCAGTCCAAGGGACTCTCAAGAGTTTTCTCCAACACCACAGTTCAAAAACTTCAATTCTTCGGTGCTCAGCTTTCTTCACAGTCCAACTCTCACATCCATACATACTGGAAAAACCATAGCCTTGACTAGACCAACCTTTGTTGGCAAAGTAATGTCTCTGCTTTTTAATATGCTGTCTAGGTTGATCATAACTTTCCTTCCAAGGAGTAAGTGCCTTTTAATTTCATGGCTGCAGTCACCATCTGCAGTGATTTTGGAGCCCAGAAAAATAAAGTCAGCCACTGTTTCCACTGTTTCCCCATCTATTTGCCATGAAGTGATGAGACCAGATGCCAGGATCTTGGTTTTGAATGTTTAGCTTTAAGCCAACTTTTTGACTCTCCCCTTTCACTTTCATCAAGAAGCTCTTTAATTCTTCTTCACTTTCTGCCATAAGGGTGGTGTCATCTGCATATCTGAGGTTATTGATATTTCTCCCAACATTCTTGATTCCAGCTTGGGCTTCCTCCAGCCCAGCATTTCTCACGATGTACTCTGCATAGAAGTTAAATAAGCAGGGTAACAATATATAGCCTTGACATACTCCTTTTCCTATTTGGAACCAGTCTGTTGTTCCATGTCCTGTTCTAACTGTTGCTTCCTGACCTGCATACAGATTTCTCAAGAGGCACGTCAGGTGGTCTGGTATTCCCATCTCTTTCAGAATTTTCCATAGTTGATTGTGATCCACACAGTCAAAGGCTCTGGCATAGTCAATAAAGAAGAAATAGATGTTTTTCTGGAACTCTCTTGCTTTTTCCATGATCCAGTGGATGCTGGCAATTTGATCTCTGGTTCCTCTGCCTTTGTAAAACCTGCTGGAACATCTGGAAGTTCATGGTTCATGTATTGCTGAAGCCTGGCTTGGAGAATTTTCAGCATTACTTTACTAGCATGTGAGATGAGTGCAATTGTGCAATATTCGAGCATTCTTTGGCATTGCCTTTCTTTGGGATTCGAATGAAAACTGACCTTTTCCAGTCCTGTGGCCACCACTGAGTTTTCCAAATTTGCTGACATATTGAGTGCAGCACTTTCATGGCATCATCTTTCAGGATTTGAATTAGCTCAACTGGAATTCCATTACCTCCACTAGCTTTGTTCATAGTGATGCTTCCTAAGGCCCACCTGACTTCACATTCCAGGATGTTTGGCTCTAGGTGAGTGTGAATGATCACACCTTCATAATCATGTGGGTCATGAAGATCTTTTTTGAACAGTTCTTCTGTGTATTCTTGCCACCTCTTCTTAATATCTTCTGCTTTTATTAGGTCCATACCATTCTTTCCTTTATTGAGCCCATCTTTGCATGAAATGTTCCCTTGGTATCTCTAATTTTCTTGAAGAGGTCTTTAGTAAATTGGATGCTAATCTAAACATTGGCACTTGATCTTTATTTACCCTTAAGGTAAATGATCAAATTCCTTTTTCCAACCGAGGGAAAATATGCCCTTTCTACTTTTCAGTCTTTAAAAAAAAAAAAGCCCAAAATAAGACCTGAATTAATCTGTGCTATTTTACAAAATTTAAGCCCCTTTACTGAAAGTACATAAAGGAAACTTCTCATTAACAGGCTATAAAGGTTGCAGATTTCCCCTCTTAAAATATTTTTCAAAAGATCTTTAAGCTGGAAATTTTAAAAATTTCACCATTTGTGGCTTTTGTATTCCATCATTGATCTGATGTTCTTACCTTACAAGAGGAACCAAGGGGGTCATCACCAACAGCTACTTAACATCTGTTCAGCAGTTTATCTGCTCAGTAACATTATTCAGCATTTTAGAAAAGCTATAAAACCCCTCATCTATTTGCATGATCTGTAATTAATTCTATGCATTATAAATCCTAAAGCACACTTTCACTGATTTTCCTACCACGTAACTTCCCCTTCCTCACAACTGTGTTCCACTCAATCATCTCCCCTATACTTCTATTAACAAAAATTTATTTCTGTCTTAGTCATCTTGGGCTGTCACTCAAAATACCATAGATCAGATGACCCGAACAACAGAAGCTTATTTTCTCACAGTTCTAGAGGCTAGAAGTCTGGGGTTAGGTCAGGTTCTGACAAAGACCAGCTTCTTGGCTTGCAGTTAGCTACTTTCTCTGCATCCTAACATGGCACAGAGCAAGCTCTGTGAGGTCTCTTCTCAAAAGAGCATGAATCCCATCATCAGGGCCCTACCAACTCTTATGATCTTGTGTGCATGCTTCATTGCTCAGTTGTGTCCAACTCTTTGCAACCTCATTGACTGTAGTCTGCCAGGCTCCTCTGTCCATGGAATTTTCCAGGCAAGAATACTGGAGTGGGTTGCCATTTCCTTCTCTAGGGGATCTTTCTCCCACATTGGCAGGCAGGTTCTTTACCCTTGGCCACCTGGGAAGCTCTCATTTCATCTAACCCTAATTACCTCCCAAAGGCCCCATTTCCACATTGGCCTCTAGGGCTTCAACCTAGAAATTTTAAGTGGACACAAAGATTTAGTTTATAGTAATCTCACTGACTCTGCTGCAAATCTGGGGTCCTTTTCTCCAATTCACCCTCTACTGCAACCTCCTTCAGACACACACACACACACACACACACACACACGGCTGCACCACCCCATCTTAATTAGATGCACAAACACATATCATCATTGTCATCATTAGACCTTTGTGCAGAGAAGGCAATGGCACCCCACTCCAGTACTCTTGCCTGGAAAATCCAATGGATGGAGGAGGCCGGTGGGCTGCAGTCCATGGGGTCACTAAGAGTCAGACACAACTGAGCGACTTCACTTTCACTTTTCACTTTCCTGCATTGGAGAAGGAAATGGCAACACACTCCAGTGTTCTTGCCTGGAGAATCCCAGGGATGGGGGAGCCTGGTGGGCTGCCGTCTATGGGGTCACACAGAGTCGGACATGACTGACACGACTTAGCAGCAGCAGCAGCAGCAGACCCTTGCAAGAAGTGGAAAGAAAGCAAAGTGTTAGTTACTCAGTCATGTCCAACTCTTTGCAACCCCATGGACTGTACCCTGCCAGCCTCCTCTGTTCATAGCATTCTTCAGGCAAGAATAATGGGTGGGTAGCCATTTCTTTCTCCAGGCAGTTTTCCCAACCCAGGGCTTGAATCCAGGTCTCCTGCATTGTAGGCAGATTTTTAGCATCTCAGCCACCAGGGAAGCCCACAAGAATTCTTGTGGAAGCCTTGCTGATAAGAACCATCACCATGTAGTATCATTTCACTTCATCTGCACATGGTTAACCTTGCAGCATCAGTGTCCGGGATACTGGGGAGGTGATCTGTCTGTGCCATGGTTCTTTGGGGAAATACCCACCATAACTTGCTACTTTTCAGAAACCTGCCGCATCAAATCTGTTGCCAGTTCAGATCTCCCAATGTGTTGTGAATAAAGGTTAGGCCAATCTAGGCATCATCAGACATTTTTTAAACACTTTTAACTCATTTTCCTCTCACATTACAAAGGCCATTTTGGCCACTTTGAAATGTGTACACACATGGATATTTATGTGTCTATAAAGAGAATTTAAAAATCATAATGAATAAGATTTTTAGCATCTTATGAATAACTCAGTCTTATTTAGAATAAGTCAGTTGTTTAGTTGCTAAGTCATGTCCTACTCTTTGCAACCCCATGAACTGTAGCTAACTGACTCCTCTGTCCATGGGATTTCCCAGGGAAATATACTGGAATAGGTTGCCATTTCCTGCTCCAGGGGATCTTTCTGACCCAGGGATCAAACCTCCCGAGTATCCTGCATTAACTTGCTTATTCTTTATCACTGAGCTACCAGGAAAGCCCCAGAATGAGTTGATAACACTTTGCTACTTCAAGAGATTTCATCAACTTTCTTACTTTTGTGTCTATGGAAAATAATAGTGGTTGGAAAATTGTCTCTAAGAGCTTGAATGAAATTGAAGTGAATGAGTCCAAAGGTACCCAGGGACCAAAAGTATATCCAAATACTGACCTCTAGGTTTCTTATTATATATCCAACCACAGCTTCATAAAGCAGGATTGAATCAAACAAGCTGCAAAAGTAACCTCGGTTAAGGAAACAAGTAATGAGTTGCTGAGCAGAAATTATTCCTACATGGTACAATTAACTATGACCCAGGGATCCCTCAGCAGTGTTTTTAGGATCCGCTGAGGTGTGTTTTTTCTTATCAGATGTCAAATGCCATCTGTTTGAATGTTTAGACACTTCAGTGTCCTTGTTAGTTGTGACCCTACCCCGTGACACCTGTAGAAAAAGACTTTTGTCTAAGACCAGCTGTGTAACCCCTAGGATGTCACTTAACCTCTGAGCTTTTTTCTCATTTATCAAATAAGCTGATATATGCCAGGCTCACCTCACACAGTTATGAGACCAAGAGTATACAATCCACAGTGATTCACTTTGTAAAGTATCAAAATTTAAAAAAATTTTAATTATTTTTATTGGTTTTCATTTGCTTTGACAGAAGGGTTGTTTTGGAGATCCTTCTTTTTCTTTATAAAAGCCATGTAATTTGAAATTGTGTATTCTTCTAAAATGAAGACTGTGCAAGTGTCCTGCGGATTTTGAATGATTTTCCTTAGGTCACTGATGCACTTAAATCTCCTTAAAAAGGCAGGATTAAGGGTGTCATCTCCCTTCATGCCCACAGTAAGACTTCCCAGAGAACATGAATTTTCACCTCTTGGCACAGGTGGCAGAAAGAGTTGGCGAAGGCGACAAAGACATTCCTGGTATAAGGTTTCTATGTCTCAGAAAATAATCCTCCTTACACTCTGACACCAGTTTCCTTCCCTTTATAGATTCCTTTGCTAAGTATACAATGCATGGCCAAATAAGAATGATTCTGGCATTTTAAGAGTTATTGTCTAAAAGATTCTTCCAGTTTCCTATCTGGTGGCTTTGAATCCCACTGAACATCAATTCCATTCAACCAGCTGCTCTGCTCTACCAGTATTTTCTCTTCTCTGGATCTTTGTCCTAATTATCTCACAAGCTACTGAATGCTACTATGCTTTTCCATTCATTAACTTTATTGGCTGCTGTCAGTTTAAAACCTTATGTACTGTGCTTCCTGGGGTAAATGTTAAAGAGTTAAAATAATAAAATCTCTCGCCGTGCATGAAGCTTCTTTCACAGGCTGACTTGCCAAAACAAATGACCTAACTAACCAGATTTTAAATACCTCGTTAATTTCACTTTTAATTTCTTCCAAGTGAAGCATAAAAGATGTTTACACATGCACATTCAAAATGAACAATAATATGTGTTTCCTACCCCCTTTCCTTTGCAATGAATGTTTCTATGTATTATGTCAAATAGAAATACATTCCCAATACTTGGGCTCTGCTTTTCAGCAGTATTAGATTAGCAGTGCCACTTATCTTCCAAACATTTATCCATACCTGCTATTAAATCTAGACAAGTATCTGGAGGAAGCCTTCATTTGAACTTGCTATTTACCTAAACTTCATTGTAGCTAGGTGCAGTTTCAGCTTCAGTCTTGGCCACTTTATTATACCCTCGCCAGGAGCTAAGCATCTTTTGATCACTCCTAAAGTCTCACTGGGAGGGCTACTTCCCTTTAGATTTAGCCCTTGTGAGCTAATTCCTTCATTTTTCATTGTTTCCTTTATTTTCTTAAAGCAACAGCATTAAAGCCTTCCTGCTGGCATCTATTCATTTTTATTTTTGCTTCATTTTATCGCTCAAAAGTCCCAAACTTGTAGAGGTAAAATATTAATCTATCATTTCCTAATAACCAAAGCTGCAATTGGTCTGGGGTGGGCAAAGGGGAAGTGGGGGAGGGCTATTAGCCTTCAACTATATTCTTTCTCTAGCATCCTATTGGTAAGGAGCACTTCCTGTTTTGTTATGTATCCAACAATCAAGCTAACAAAGCACCATTGCCTTCCACTATTTTTATTTTCCCGATGTTTTGGAAAATTACACTGATAGATTATGTTCCTGAGCAGGCCGTAGTTGTTTCTGTTCTTTGGAGTTGAGTCACTACACCACTTTCCTACAACCAGCCTTATTGTTTATTTTAAAGAAGGACAAAGAAAGCAATTTTTCTTCAGAAAGAAAACTATGTCTCCTGCAACTCGCTTTCCTCTGTTTGACAGTATCCCATTGTTTAGCTACATGTTTAAACTCAATGGGTAGGCTGGCTATTTCGTCAATTCTAAGAAAGGATCTCAAATCCACAATTTGCAATCATTGCTCCCATAGGTTTACAGGTTTTCAGATAAATGATTAATTGGAAATAGCAAATTAGTGGGGATTGACAGACATTAGTAAAATGGCTGAGATAGCTGTAAGGGAGAAATACAGCAAATACAAGGCAATGATGCTCAACTTTGCTATATTACCAAGATTCTAAGAAAGTGCCAGAGAGGTTGGTGTCAATCAAGATGTGTATGACATTTCAGAAAGGACTGCCTTCCAAATTCAAGTTAAAATTTCGATGTTCTTTAGTAATACTGGTTTCTAATAATTTTTCTCCTTAAAAGAAAT
The DNA here is from genome assembly GCF_016772045.2 of Ovis aries. NCBI lineage: Eukaryota > Metazoa > Chordata > Mammalia > Artiodactyla > Bovidae > Ovis > Ovis aries. The sequence continues at coordinate 215,248,969 of NC_056054.1, forward strand.
TCTATTTTAAGAAGAAAAAGTCATGTCTGCCTTCTCTAATTTCTGGGTGGGGGGGTGGGGGATCTGGCTTTCTGAGCATGCACAGATTAAAATAGTCCATGTGCAGATACTAAGTTTTACGGTTTGTTCTCCAATTTCTGTTTGAGGTTATCTGAATACTCAGGAGGGCACTTTGCTAAAATTCCTATTTCCGGGGCCACATATCACAAGATTGTGAACCCAAGACTTTTTTCTAACCCTTATATACCCCCTTATGTCAGACGTGAAAGTGAAAGTGTTAGTCACTCAATCATGTCTGATACTTGGAGACCCCATGGACCATAGCCTGCCAGGCTCCTCTATCCATGGATTCTCCAGAGAAGAATACTGGAGGGGGTTGCCATTCCCTTCTCCAGGGGATCTTCCCAACCCAGGAATTGAACCCAGGTTTCCTGCATTGCAGGCAGATTCCTTACTATCTGAGCCACCAAGGAAGCCCATACTTCTTTCTACATAAAAAATGTGAGAATTTTATGATAAACTATGTCTCCATCAAGTAGTACAATTTGAATAAACTTCTTAGAGAAGGTAAAACATCCTCTTTTATGGATGGCAGTAGCAAACACAGAGGTGGGCTGCTTTAATTATGTGTGCCCAGTTTTAAGAAAGTCTCAAATACCAGTATATTCACGGGAGTTGGTGGTCCTTACAAGTGCACCTTATTCTATTTCAAAATGGATTGCAATTGCTCGAATGGTCCTAGGAGTCAGAATAAACACTACACTACCACAAGGAGAGAAGCCAGAGTCCATGGTCATCCAATAAGAACTAAAGACAAAATCAGAGCTGGAGATTTAATGTAAGTCACCAGGGTAGGACAGATTCCACTTGCATAATATTTTTCAGGATTCAACTTGTATAAGATATCATCCTTCGTATAAACCAAATAGTGGGCAACTATTAATTCTTATCATGCGTTGGTGACATAGACAAAGTCACCCCCTTTTAAATGGACACAGCTCTGTGGGATTCCCACTGCAAGAGCAGAGTTCACGTTCAATTTAATCCCTCTTTTTCCCCCTCATCCTGGCTTCCTTAGGCAGGGCCATCTCTAAACCTTTATCAACAGTCCTGCAAAGTGTTCTCTTTTCTATACATTTGCCTATTTGAAGGAAGGGTACAGACAATCCTCTAAAATAACAGAAGAAAATATTTATTTGCACTAGATGCTATTAATTCCGAGGCACTAAATATATTACAACGAGCCCTGACGTTATTCCTCAGGGAGAGGTTATTTCTGTGTTTTTGTTCTAAACCATTTCCTTCTCTCCTGGGAGACTAGGGGAGTTTTCGTGCGTGCTCAGGTGTGATGGAGAAGTTGCAATATGCCAGCCTTCTCAGCCGGCTGCAGAGAGTAAAGGAACAGTCCCAGGTGATCAATCAAGCAATGGCCGAGCTAGCAACCATTCCCTATCTACAGGACATCAGTCAACAGGAGGCGGAATTAGTAAGCATCTGTTTTTCTTTGTTCACAAGCCCTGAACCGACAGAAGAGTGATATGGTCTGAAAAAGAATGTAACAATAAATGGCAGTCCAAGGGCAAACTCTCCAACTCTCATGAAGCATTCTAATGAAGAAACTAGAAATTATAGAAAGGTGTATATGTGTGTTTCATTTGCTCACCCTGACTAGCTAGCTCCGCTTTATTTTATAGCAAGACTTTTGTAATGTATGAAAATACAGAAAAGGGGTGATTATTCATATTCTGAGTCAGGCTTTTTTGTTTCAAGTAAAGGGAAATTTTAATAAATTTTTTGTTTTTTCATTCCAAGACATGTTAATATATGATTCTCTTTGATGGAAAAGTAAGAGGAAAAAAAAAGTAATTGCTGGATAGAAAACTGACTCTACAAAACTATCTTTAGAGTTTTCTTATTCACTTTGAGTGTCACATATATGTTTGCAATACCAACATGCACGCATGCACACACACACACACACACACATTAAGAGCATTGTCTTATTTGAGGGGAAATGTAGTCAAATGGTGGGTGGTTTCTTTTTTTAACTGAACTGACCAGTTAATTTAGAAAACACAAAGCCTGTCAAAAACTAGTTGGAATACCTAGGAATAACTACTCTGCTACCTAGAGTTTTATACAGAAGACAAAAGAATTTTATACAGAAAATTGTAAGACACTGATGAAAGAAATCAGAGACAACATAAACAGATGGCAAGATATCCCATGTTCCTGAGCTGGAAGAATCAATATTGTGAAAATGACTATACTACCAAATGTAATCTACAGATTCAATGAAACCCCTATCAAATTACCAATGGCATTTTTCACAGAACTACCACAAAAAAATCTCACAATTCATATAGAAATACAAAAGACCCCAAATAGCCAAAGCAATCTTGAGAAAGAAGAATGGAGTTGGAGGAATCAACCTTCCTAACTTTAGACTATACTACAAAGCTATAGTCATCAAGACAGTATGGTACTGGCACAAAAACAGAAATAAATAGAACAATGGAACAACATAGAAAGCTCAGAGATAAAGCCATGCACCTATGCATACCTTGTTTTGACAAAGGAGGCAAGAATATACAATGGGGCAAAGATGGTCTCTTCAATAAGTACTACTGGAAAAATTGGACAGACATGTAAAGAATGAAACTAGAACACTTCCTAACACCCTACACAAAGATAAACTCAAAATGGATTAAAGGTGTAAATGTAAGACCAGAAACTATAAAGCTCCTAGAGAAAAACATAGGCAGAACACTCTATGACATAAGTCACAGCAAGATCCTCTATTACCCACCTGCTAGAGTAATGGAAATAAAAACAAAAATAAACAAGTGGGACCAAATGAAACTTAAAAGCTTTTGTGCAGCAAAGGAAACTATAAACAAGGTGAAAAGACAACCCTCAGAATGGGAGAAAGTAATAGCAAATGAAACAACTGATGAAAGATTAACTTCAAAATATACAAGGAGCTCATACAACTCAATATCAGAAAAACAAACAATCCAATAAAAAAAAGAGCTAAAGATCTAAACAGATATTTCTCCAAAGAAGACATACAGATGGCTAATAAACACATGAAAAGATGCTCAACATCGCTCACTATTAGAGAAATATAAATCACAACTACAATGAGGAGTCACTTCACATTGGTCAGAAAGGCCATCATCAAAAAGTCTACAAACAATAAATACTGGGAAGGGTGTGGAGTAAAGGAAACCCTCTTGCACTGTTGGTGGGAATGCAAATTGATACAGCCACTATGGATAACAGTGTGGAGATTCCTTAGAAAACTAGGAATAAAACCACCATCAGTTCAGTTGCTCAGTCGTGTCCGACTCTTTGCGACCCCATGAATCGCAGCACGCCAAGCCTCACTGTCCATCACCAACTCCTGGAGTTCACTCAGACTTGCATACATAGAGTCAGTGATGCCATCCAGCCATCCCATCCTCAGTTGTCCCCTTCTTCTCCTGCCCCCAATCCCTCCCAGCATCAAAGTCTTTTCCAGTGAGTCAACACTTCACATGAGGTGGCCAAAGTACTGGAGTTTCAGCTTTAGCATCATTCCTTCCAAAAAATCCCAGGGTTGATCTCCTTCAGAATGGACTGGTTGGATGTCTTTGCAGTCCAAGGGACTCTCAAGAGTCTTCTCCAACACCACAGTTCAAAAGCATCAATTCTTCAGCTCTCAGCTTTCTTCACAGTCCAACTCTCACATCCATACATGACCACAGGAAAAACCATAGCCTTGACTAGATGGACCTTAGTTGGCAAAGTAACGTCTCTGCTTTTGAATATGCTGTCTAGGTTGGTCATAACTTTTCTTCCAAGGAGTAAGCGTCTTTTAATTTCATGGCTGCAATCACCATCTGCAGTGATGTTGGAGCCCCAAAAAATAAAGTCTGACACTGTTTCTACTGTTTCCCCATCTATTTGCCATGGAGTGATGGGACTGGATGCCATGATCTTCGTTTTCTGAATGTTGAGCTTTAAGCCAACTTTTTCACTCTCCTCTTTCACTTTCATCAAGGGGCTTTTTAGTTCCTCTTCACTTTCTGCCATAAGGGTGGTGTCATCTGCATATCTGAGGTTATTGATATTTCTCCAGGCAATCTTGATTCCAGCTTGTGTTTCTTCCAGTCCAGCGTTTCTCATGATGTACTCTGCCTAGAAGTTAAATAAGCAGGGTGACAATATACAGCCTTGACGTACTCCTTTTCCTATTTGGAACCAGTCTGTTGTTCCATGTCCAGTTCTAACTGTCGCTTCCTGGCCTGCATACAGATTTCTCAAGAGGCAGGTCAGGTGGTCTGTATTCCCATCTCTTTCAGAATTTTCCACAGTTGATTGTGATCCACACAGTCAAAGGCTTTGGCATAGTCAATAAAGCAGAAATAAATGTTTTTCTGGAACTCTCTTGCTTTTTCCATGATCCAGCAGATGTTGGCAATTTGATCTCTGGTTCCTCTGCCTTTTCTAAAACCAGCTTGAACATCAGGAAGTTCACGGTTCACATATTGCTGAAGCCTGGCTTGAAGAATTTTGAGCATTACTTTACTAGCATGTGAGATGAGTGCAACTGTGTGGTAGTTTGAGCATTCTTATATGTCCCAGCAATCCTACTTCTAGGCATATACCCTCAGGAAATCAAATTGAAAAAGACATATGTAACCCAATGTTCACTGCCGCTCTATTTCCAAAAGCTAGGACATGGAAGCAATCTAGATGTCTATCATCAGAGGAATGGATAAAGAAGTTGTGGTATATATATAAAATGGAATATTATTCAATCATAAAAAGAAACACATTTGAGTCAGTCCTAATGAGGTGGATGGACCTAGAGCCTATTATGCAGAGTGAAGTAAGTCAGAAAGAGAAAAACAATTATCGTGTACATCAAGGCTGTATCGGGGAAGGCAATGGCACCCCACCCCAGTACTCTTGCCGGGAAAATCCAGTGGATGGAGGAGCCTGGTGGGCTGCAGTCCGTGGGGTCACGACAAGTCTGACACAACTGAGCGACTTCACTTTCACTTTTCACTTTCATGCATTGGAGAAGGAAATGGCAACCCACTCCAGTATTCTTGCCTGGAGAATCCCAGGGATGGGGGAGCCCAGTGGGCTGCCGTCTATGGGGTTGCACAGAGTCGGACACAACTGAAGCGACTTAGCAGCAGCAGCAAGGCTGTATATTGTCACCCTGCTTATTTAACGTCTATGCAGAGTACATCATGAGAAACGCTGGAAGAAGCACAAGCTGGTATCAAGATTGCCAGGAGAAATATCAATAACCTCAAATATGTAGATGACACCACCCTTATGGCAGAAAGTAAAGAGGAAATAAAAAGCCTCTTAATGAAAGTGAAAGTGGAGAGTGAAAAAGTTGGCTTAAAGCTCAACATTCAGAAAACGAAGATCATGGCATCTGGTCCCATCACTTCATGGGAAATAGATGGGGAAACAGTGGAAACAGTGTCAGACTTTATTTTGGGGGGCTCCAAAATCACTGCAGATGGTGATTGCAGCCATGAAATTAAAAGACACTTACTCCTTGGAAAGCAAGTTATGACCAACCTAGATAGCATATTAAAGAGCAGAGACGTAATTTTGCCAACAAAAGTTCTGTCTAGTCAAGGCTATGGTTTTTCCAGGAGTCATGTATCAATGTGAGAGTTGGACTGTGAAGAAAGCTGAGAGCTGAAGAATTGATGCTTTTGAACTGTGGTGTTGGAGAAGACTCTTGAGAGTCCCTTGGACTGCAAGGAGATCCAACCAGTCCATCCTAAAGGAGATCAGTCCTGGGATTTCTTTGGAAGGACTGATACTAAAGCTGCAACTCCAGTACTTTGTCCACCTCATGCAAAGTGTTGACTCATTAGAAAAGACTCTGATGCTGGGAGGGATTGGGGGCAGGGGGAAAAGGGGACGACAGAGGATGAGATGGCTGGATGGCATCACCGACTCAATGGACGTGAGTTTGAGTGAACTCTGGGTGTTGGTGATGGACAGGGAGGCCTGGCATGCTGCGATTCATGGGGTCACAAAAATCAGACACGACTGAGCGACTGAACTGAACTGAATGTACATATACATATGGAATCTAGAAAGATGGTACTGATGAACCTATCTGCAGAGCAGTAAAGGAGACACAGACATTGAGAACAGAATTATGGACATGGCTGGGAAAGGAAGAAGGAGTGGGTGGAAGGTATGGAGAGAGGGAGAGAGTAACATGGAAGCATACATTACCGTATATAAAATAGATAGCCATTCGCAATTTGCTACATGACTCAGGGAACTCAAACCAGGGCTTGTTGATAACTTAGATGGGCAGGATGGGGAGAGAGGAGGGAGGGATACTCAAGTAGGAGGGGACATGGGTAAGCCTATGGCTGTTTCTACTGGTTTGTGGTAGAAACCACTGTAGTACTATAAAGTAATTATCCTTCAATTAAAAAGAAACAAAATTTCTAAAATGTAGTTGGAGAAATACCTCACAGAAAAAAATCTTCAAGTAGACATGTGTATTATAACCATAATATTAGAAACTATAGCACCTCATTTGGAAAACAATTACTAATCAGTGTGCTGGCCATTCAGAGAAAGGTAAAATTTATGCCATATAAGGCTGATGTGTTGTTGGGAAGGGCTTTTTACTCTAAGCCTCTAATTGAAGGTAGTGAAAACTAATTACAGACCTGACCGAATTCACATAGCAAGGATAAGAACAACCCAAAATTATCACCTGTAATTTTCAGATAACTAAAGGAATCCTCCCTCTTTGAGCTTTGAAAGTTGTAACAAATTAATCAAGAAATGAACTGCCAACATTTATAATGTTCATCTGAATCTGCAAAAGCATATTAAATAAATATTGATATTCAAAGTAACCATTTAAAACTGTTGGAGTAGCCAAATAATAAAATTCTGCATACCAAACATTAAAACTATGAGGGATATAAAGTCTATTAGTCAGGTAATTATTAAGTCACAACTGGAAATAATACTTTCTAAATCTGTATGGTTTTATACACAGAATGCCTTCTAAAAGGCTAAGTGTTTATCCTACCATTCATAAGGCATTCAGGAGTATAGCAACTGTGGAGCTTTCAAAGTGCATATTATAGCCAATTTTAGATGATTAATGCTCCTCTGAGATAAGAGAAAGCAAAGAAAATGTTAATTTAAGAAGCTGGCACAATGTTGATCCTGTCTTCCTGAAAAGCACACTCAAGATTTAAATGAAAAATACAGGGGAGTTTTCTGCACTTAGGTCTTCTTAACCACACATCTGCAGCTTTCTTTTTTCTGAAAATTCTTATATTTTTAAATATACAAAAAGAGCAAGAAACTAGCATTACTGACATCCCTAACTAACATATCTATGCAATACTCTACTACCTGAAACCTTGAAAAATAAGATTTCATGGGACATTTTCATAATTTATATACCTACTAGGAAAAAAAATAAATGTAAAGGGATGTATATGTGCAAACCAAATATTTTTTTAATTCATGTATCTTTCAAGATTTCATCATCTTAATAGATTTTACTTTCCAAGTTCCAAGCATGGGTTAACCTAGATAATATATCCTTGAAATCCCTTTTGTGATGCTACACAAACAGTGACTACTCAGTAGAAGAGTTCCGAGTGACTCAACTCCCTACCTAAAATATCTAAAGAACAGAAAGATTATCTAAGATTATCATAATGTTTGACACCACAGTGAACTGAACTGGCATTTGTTCTTTAGAGAACTTTTTTTTTCCAGCTTCGAATGTCACATGGCTTGATGTGGCCTCATTACTTTGCAGGCACATATATCGTCTGTGTGCAGCTGTTGCTGTTTAGTTGCTCAGTTGTGTCCACTTCTTTGCGACCCCATGAACTATAGCCCGCCAGGCCTCTCTGTCCATGAGATTTCCCAGGCAAGAATACCAGAGTGGGTCACCATTTCCTTATCCAAGGGATCTTCCCAGCACAGAGATTGAACCCATGTCTCCTGCTTGGCAGGCAGATTCTTTACCAGTGAGCCACCTGGAAAGCCCCAGTGTGTGTGTAGAATTATTTTAAATTGGAATATGGCAGTTTGGGGCAAAGGGTGGAATTTTAAAACTTGCCTCTGAAATGGAACCTAAAGAGAAATCTTGGTTATTTTGAAATTTTAGAAAAGAATAGTAAAAGAACTTCAATGGGCTAGATCCTTTAAGAGGTAATGAAACAACACAATTCTAGTATGGTCCTCTGGTGAGTTTTTGCATGATGCCTAGGATTATGATGCATTAGCCTCAGGAGAAAACACTAAAACGCGTTCATGTACTACAAGCCATTTCCCAAGAGAATTAACTACTGCCTTCATTCTTTACAACCCAAATCTGTTTTCATAAAAACATCAACACCCACTGCATTAAAACCTATATGTTTTCTACAAATTTTCAAGAAGAATCTTTCCATTGTTTCAATATTTTATATCTGCAATAATACTTGGTAATGACTGAAGCAGCAATGAGGTGGCAGTGTTCGTTGTCGGAAAGATGAGTAATAAAATCATCAGCGTACAAATGATTTTTTAATTAGGTTTTAATCTGTGTATTTAGAGAAGTTATTTCTGTGTGAATTCCACACTGATAATTTTTATCTTGGTGCCACAGCTGCAGTCACTAATGGCAGACGCCATGGACACCCTTGAAGGAAGAAGAAACGATGAAGAACGTGTGTGGAATACAATTCAAAAGGTAACACTTTCAGCTGAAGGAAAGAAGATATGTTATTCTCAAAGAAAATATCCATTTGGGGTCAACTCTGTTTAAAGGTGAAAAGAAAAGGAAGTTCCTCGGCTTTTCTTTTTTTGTTTTTTTCACTTTACAATACTGTATTGGTTTTGCCATACATTGACACGAATCCACCACGTGGTTCTCTTTTTAAAACAAATGCAGCTGTCTCTGGAAGTATAACCAAGATGAAATGTGGACATTTATTTAACTTGGTCCTTCAGGTCTGCTGCATTTCTGGCTGTGGTCCTGTACTTTTGGGGTCTCTTATCATGCTCGTTTTCATGTTATATTTTCATTATCTGCTCCTTCATTATTGGTTATTATATATATATGTAAAGCCCCTTCCTCAATGTTTCAATTTGCTCCCCAACCCTTTCTCCTGTAATTGGCACTTAAGGAATAATGGCTACATTTCAGGGAACTAGAAGAAAACTAGCACATTGATGTTTGGGGTGAAGAAATGACATACTGGTTGTTAGAAGTCGGAGAACATCTCTTCGTTGGTTACCTGAGTTACACAAAACAAGCCCTGAGATGCACCTGGCCCCAGGTACTCAGGAGACTTGTGTGATACCACAAGACCTTCTGACAGTGTAGGAAGGAGGAGTGTTGGTTTACAGTCCAGATAAAAGTGATAAATTCCGATCAATGTACTCCCCACGCAGTCTCTTCCAATCATGGTAAGAACCCGCAGAGGGAAAACTGGTGTCAGGAGACGTGAGAAGAAAACACTGTTCCATTTAAGAGGTAAAGTCAGCCATGAGGGATTTTGATGCATTTGCAGAAATGTGCCTCTTCTGTAATCAATTCAGAGAACCTAGGGTGAATGTATATAACAGAAATCAACAGAACTCATCTAATATTTGTTGACTATCTACTATGCCTGAATATCTACTATGCCTGCGTTATGGACCTTTTGCTGGGCAAGACAAACACAGCCCCTACCTATATGGGCCCTACCACCTAGGAAAGAAGCAGCTACTTAAACATTTATAAATATTATATTTTAAAAGTGGATGTTCAGTGATTATGGGAACAAATAGAGGAATATAATCTGGTCTGAGAGGTCAGAAAATCCATCTCTGAGACAGCGATATTTATAAAACATTCAAAAGATAGTAGCAGCTATCTAGATGAAAAGGGAGATTTTTACACAGAGGGAAAAGCTTGTACCAAGAATGCTAAGAAAGCATGGTGAAATTGACAAAGCAACAAGGAACCTGTTTTAAAATGATGTGCAAAGGCAGGAGAAATCAAATCACAGGTCTTATAAATTATGTTCAGGATTTAGAATGTTTCAGCAAGTATTTATGTGGTAAATATTTTTGAGACATTTCTAGCACTGTAGTGGGATAACAAACTGAGGCTACAGAAATCTGGGGAGGTCAGTTATAAGGTGGTAGCATGATCTACTTTGGTGGGCACAGAGATGGAAAGAAGCAGACAGATATAAGAAATATTCAGGAAGCAAATCCACAGGCTTTATTTCCTGATTGCATATGGGAGTTTAGAGGACAGAAAAAGTTAGAACAATGCTCAGACTTCGGGCTTAAGCCACCAGGTGGGGAATAGGGAGAGGTTTGCTAGTGCAAAGGAAGGAAGGAAACACTTCAAAGCAGCAGCTTTGGGCTGAGAACATAAACACTTTCAGAGTCCACAGAAAGCATACCAGGCATTTGAAAGGGAAGTTAATATACAGGGTGGTTAACTGGTTATGAAAATTTAGGTAACTGAAAAGGAAAACAGTTTATCACAATGGAACCATTAAAAGAAACAGCTACTATTCCTTAAGGGCTGGAGAATCAAAGGGAAGAGATTGCAATTATTGAAACTCAGAGTTGGGACCTGACTGGGCCACAACTCAGATCTCCTACTAGGAGGTGCTGTTTAGCTGGTGCCAGTGTCCCGGAGCTTGGAGGAGGGGTCGTGAAAGACTTCTGAGGAGGGAGCACTAACCCACTGTTGCTGATGGGGAGGGAAGGAAAGCAGTTTTAATGGAGGTTATTTGGCAACTTTTGGAAAAACTAGACTTCACAGCCACTACAGAAAAGAATGTATATTTCTAGAGCAAAGAACCTTTACTGAATAGATGCTCACAGGAACCCCAAGCAGACCGGAAGTCCTCAGTAAATAAGCAAGAACAGCAAGTCCCTCCTTTCTCCCTTGATTTTACAGTGCCCCTCTATCGCCCCCTGTTGATGGAGACAAAAAGAGGGAAAAACAGAAATGGAGTTTACAGAGTTCCAGCCCCAGCATCAAAGAGTGAAAGTGAAAGTGAAAGTCACTCAGTCGTGTCCGACTTGTGATCCCATGAACTATACAGTCCATGGAATTCTCCAGGCCAGAATACTGGAGTGGGTAGCCTTTTCCCTTCTCCAGGGGATCTTCCCAACTCCGGAATTGAACCAGAGTCTCCTGCATTGCAGGTGGATTCTTTACCAAGTGAGCAATCAGGGAAGCCCCACTGGGGTTAAGGGACAAAAGGCCAATAACTGGATTTCCTTGGTGGCTCAGACAGTAAAGAATCTGCCTACAGTGTGAGAGACCTGGGTTTGATCCCTGAGTCAGGAAGATACCCTGGAGAATGGAATGACTACCCACTCTAGTATTCCTGCCTGGAGAATTCCATGGACAGAGGAGACTGGTGGGCTACAGTCCATGGGGTCGCTGGCACGAAAGTGCATTGAAGTTAGGGTATTGAAACTAGGGCAAGATATCCAAGATGAAATACAGGAGTCTGGAGTGCTGAATAGAGATAGAGATTTCTAAATCATTGGCAAAGTGGTGATAACTGAAATCACTTGAGTGAGTGGCATGGCAGAGAAAGAGCAAACAATGAGAAAACAGCTTTGAGGAGCACATTTAAAATTTAGGAGGAAAACTCTACAAAGGAGACTAAGAAGGGATGATAGGGCAAACCAAAGCTAGAAGTAAACCAAACCTAAGGCTCATGGGAGCCAAGCAATATAATTAAATATTTGTGCTTACTGCAGAAAGAATTGTTAGCACAGAGGGTAGCAAACTAGAGCCCATAGGTCCAAAACCAACCATGTACTTATTTTTGTAAATAGAGTTTACTACACATAGCCATGCCATTCATTTAAGTATTATGTATGTCACCTTGGCCAAGTTGAATAGTTGCCATGAAGACCATATAGCTCACAAAGCCTAAAATATTTGCTATCTGAAAAATGAAGTGAAAGTGTTAGTCGCTCAATTTGTGTCTGACTCTTTGTGGTCCCATGGACTGTAGCCCGCCAGGCTCCTCTGTCCATGGTATTCTCCAGGCAAGAATACTAGAGTGGGTTGCCGTTCCCTTCTTCAGGAGATCTTCCTGACCCAGGGATCAAACCCAGGTCTCTCACACTGTAGGCAGATTCTTTACTGTCTGAGCCACCAGGGAAATCGAGTTACTGACCTTCTGTCCCTTAAGCCCAGTGGGGCTTCCCTGATCAGGTTCAGGGATTGAACCTGCATCTCCTGCATTGCAGACAGTGTCTTTAGTATCCAAGCCATCAGGGAAGCCCCCTACACAAAAAAAAGTTTGCTGTACCCTTGTACCCTGGTTTAAACAAGTATCCCTCCAAGAAATATTTGCATTTGTACAGTAAACATATATATTTACAAATTCAAGAGATATCAGAATTTTCCAATTATGAAGTTCCAGCCAAAAAGGTGGAAGAGGGACTGACATTTGTCTATACCTGCCTGCAGTTTGTAGGCAAAGTCTCACTCAACCCTAAGCTGGTGATGTGATGTCCACGTTCACAGCAGAGCTTAGCCAGCAGCTTCACACTTTGTCCTCACTGCCGTTACTCTACTGCTGTGTTAAATATCATCCCAAATATAGTGGTTTAGAACAAAATTATCTCCCACAGGTCCATGGGTTGACTAGACTCAGCCAGGTGGTTCTTGCTTGCTATCTCTCCTGCAGTTCAATCAGATGACATCTGCGCCTTTTGCTGGAGTCACCTGACTGCTGAAATGTTCTGGACTCTAGGATGGCTCCCTCATATGGTTGATATCTGATATTAGTCAGCTGAGACATTGACTGGAGTGCCTAAGTATGCCCTCTTCATGTGAATTAGGCTTTAAATAGCACAAGAGCTGAGCTCCAAGAGGAAGTATCTCAAGAAAAAGGAAGTAAAAACCATCAGTCTTCTAAAAGACTAAGTCCAGATCTAGGATAGCAACTGTCACCACATTCTATCGATCAAAGCAGTCATAGGCCAGCCCTGAATCACAGGAATGGAGAAACAGATTGCAGTTTTTCCAAGTGGAGTGATATGTACATTTGTGGAGAGAATGAGTTGATAAGCTCTAGCAGTGGAGCTGTGGATCGGGGCCCCAGACTGGAAAATATATCTGCAAGCAAGCAGGAGTCAGGAGAATAGTCAAGTTCAAGGCCTCCGAGATTGCAACACCTCAGAACCCCTCCACCCAACCACCAGGTAACTAGAAAGACTCACTGGTGAGCAGCCAATCTTTCCAAATTAAAAGCCCTGGTAATAATCCCAGCTTTCTAAATGGAAGCTCCTGAGAGGTCTTTAGGAAGATGTGAATGGGAAGGAAAAGGGTGCCAAATTTTTCCCAAGGGCTTTCAATTTGGTTAATGTGACGCTACAAAGCATGATTGTATCACTTTCAGACGATTCCGGTAGCAAGTAAGTAATTTCCTTTTACTGCTACAGAGTTAATTTGCATGTGCAGAAAAAAAAATAATTAAAAAAAAGCTAATTGTACAAGCTACACTGTGTTCTGAGCCCACTAGAAGTTGATATCAGCATCACCACCTCTGAGATCTGTTATCTGTAATAGAAACAGCTGTTGTACCTAATGAAAACACTTGAAATTTTCATCTGAAGCAGCAGAATTATAGCAGCACCTCCCAGTTCCATGGAGTTAAAGGGTCTGTCAGAATCCCTATTACCTAACACAATTTTCAGAGCTCCACTTTGTTATAGGTCTATAAAAAGACTATCAAGATGAAATCTGATTCATGAGTGCTGACCTCCTGTCTATATTTTGTTATCTTTGAGATTTCTCTAAGGACCCAGAAAGAGAAAGAGCATAACAATTGTGTTTATTTTCCAATTCACCAGAACTAAACACTGTATATTCTTTACAGAGTTTAGGAAAGTGACTCCTGTTTTGGTTTGGCTTTACAGAATATTTCCTTTCCAGTAATTAACTCCAGAAAGATATATGTATGTTGGTTTTGCTGTACAAATACAAAAATAAGCAGATTATGTTTTTTTAAAAGGTGAGGTAAATTTTCTCATGTTGGAAAGTCCCTTGCCACAATAGGATTCTTTAAATAAGAGTATCACACTTTGCTTAACTTTAGTCTGTAACAAAAATATCTGAGAAAATACACCCTTTGAATAACAGGTCCTGTTACCACACTGCTCATTCCTGCAATCAGTGTCTGGGGCAGACACTGTTCCTGACATTGGAGATACAGCCATGAAAAAGCAGTGCCCTCATGATATTTGCATTCTGCTAGAGAAAAGTAGGCAATAAACTTCTAAAGAAATATGGAATACAAGTAACACATGCCAGGAAAGGAAAATGGAGAGTAGCAGATGATTGCAACTGCGATAGAATAGTCAGGGCAGGATTCACTGAGGTGATGACTGAATGAATATCTGAAAAAAAGGCAAACCATGCAAATGTCTCGTGAGAAGCATTCCAAGTAAAGGAAACAGCACATGTGAGACCCTGAGACTGGAGAGTGCCTACCAGGTACAAGGATCCGCAAGGAGAGCAAGGTGACTGGAGTAGAATGACAAGGGTAATAGGAGATGGAACGAGAGAAGAGAGGATGGCATGCCTTATCAAACAAAAACAAAAACTACTTTAAGCTGCTGAATTGAGACTACATTGAAGAGGGCAAGGGCAGAGTCAGGGAGTCTAGTTAGGAGGTAACTGCAGTGATAAGGGAGAGAAATACTGGTGGCTTGAACCCTGAACTCAGTGGCTATAAGAAGCGGTCAGATTCCATCTTCTATCCACAAGAACAAAAGCTTATTTACAGGGAGGCTAATACAGTAAAATACATCCTGAACTAACATTCAGAGACCTGGGTCTGTCACAAATTAGCTCAAATCCATGTCTCTTCTCAAGGACTCAGTTTTCTCATCTGTAAAATAAGGATAATGAACTAAGATTGAAAATACCCTCTCTGCTCTGAAAAATTGGGTCTTTTGAAATTCAGACCATCAAAATGAAAGAAGAATTGATGTTTACTGAGCTCTTAATACAAGCCAACACTCTTATTCACTTTATATACACCAACTCACTAACCCTCACATAGGGTAAAAGGCATAATTTATTGTAAACAGAGACGTTTAGCAATTTTCCTAAAATCCCACTGTCAGTAAGTGGTGGGATCAGGATTTGATCTGACCTTAGAGCCTAATCTTTTTCTTGAGAGAAGCCCAAGCTTTGTGTAACTGAAAAAGCCCAACCAAGCAGCATTATTTTATGTGTGGCTGAGCATTCAGGTATGAGGTCAAAAGGGGAATTATGGTGACCCCTAATCAAAGTAAAATCTGTCCCGTTTGTCTGTCTTCAGTTCTCAAAATAAAGTTCTTTCAATCTGAGCCAAAGAGGTCACTAAGGAATTTTTGGTTTCATCTCCCTCTGTAATCCACGGGTATAGGCTCCTCCTCCTCTGTTCCTTAGTTCTCCATCTAGAACCAGAAACTATACAAAGCCTCAGTCTACAAACTCTTGACCATGAATTCAGGCCCCACTTGTGGGACCTTGGACAAATCACAGCCTACCGAGAAATACAGTGTCTTCACATACTTAGTAACTTCAGGGTCTGTGATTTTGTGTTACTGTGTGTTGAATCCTCAGACCCATAATGCACTAGACCTGAAGGAAATAGAAAAAGGAATCTGTAGAAAAAGGAGTCTTTTTAAAGAAAAAAAGATGCCAACTGTTGAGTTGGAACATTCTTATTTCTTCTCACCAGAGACTCAGTTTAGAGAAACATTTAAGCAACACTGTCTACAATTCAGAAGACAAAGTTATTGGCTCTTCATTTACAAAGTCTAAATTTCGCACTGCAAAGATCAAAATTTAATCTGGTATGACATAAAATATTGTCTTATTCTGATATGCCTCTAGATCTGACTTGAGACTAAATAAAGAGAAATAAAACTTTGTTACTTTAAAAGTAATGAGAGCTACTTCAACATATAATCATAATCCTATGAATTTTCATGAGAAAAAATGCTACCTTAAAATTTCAAATAATAAAATATAACACAGTACATCATAATCCTTCGTGAATCCAACAAATGGAGTTTAGGTGGATATCTTTAAACTTTAAAGCTTAAAGCATCCATGTGAATTTATTATAAAATATTTAGCTTTGGGGGTTCCTTTTTATCTCAAAATCTTAACTTATAAATCATGCTCACTGTCAAACAGAAATGATATTCATTGATTCACTCATTTGCTTTTTAAGATAAAAGGGGGATAGAATTGTATATCACTTAGCAACTCTGTTTTATGCAAGGCTGCTGACATGGGCAGACCATGCAGGGGAGAGCACAAATTGGTGAGATGGGCTCGGGCAGTTAACCAACCAAGAGGGAGAGAAAAGAACAAATCGGAGCATTTTGTTTACTTTCCACATCAGCATTCAAACCTGAGTATTTCCAGAAACTCTGCTGAGAGAGACTGCACGTGTGGCACTATCATTCATTGGCCGGGCATCTGAGCTGACTAATACGCAGTTGGGGCCTGCCATTGTGTCTGTCTGACAGGACTGCCATCTTGTCAAAGATTCAGCAACCATACCACTCATTTGCAAAGCAGTTTTTCCGGCAATCAGGCTTTTCCTGTGTGTCTTGTTCTTTAGGGAGTCTCCACAGATTTACTGCAACTTGACTATGAATCTTTTCTGCTTCTGGTTATGGGCTTCTTCATTAGCATATCCCCAAATTCCTTTACGGTGTGTGCTCTGAGCACTGCTAAGCAGTTCCGTCCGTGGCATAATGCAGATCATGCACAGAAACTCAAGCGCTCTTTTGCTGACCATGCTGAGGGGAAGGAGGCAGGGAGGCAAGGCCCAAGGGGCTGAAGAGGCCAGGTGCCTGGAATAAATAAATCATTGCAATTCCTGGGACGATGAGTCTGTGCCAGTAAGCGTCTAAACTGGCAACTGTAGTGGAGGAGCCTTTGCCAAAGCCCTGGCAGACCCTCCTGACTGTGGTCAGAGGCTGAGCCCTGCAACTGTCAGACCTGGAGGGAGGACCTTCCTCAAACAAACAGCAAAGCCATGTCTAGCCTGGCAAGCAGAGGAAGCCGAGAGCCTCAGTTCTGGACATCTCCCCTGGCCACTGTGCAACACTCCAAATATTGATATATGGTGAATTTCAATCACCACTTAAATTGAACAAAATCTTTATCCTCTGACTTATAGGAAAAAGTATGTGGTTAATTTGTTAAACATTTTCGATAGCTGCATTTGCTAGTCACTCGCTTTCCACCTGTATTCGGCCTTTCCTCCAAAACTGAAAATATCTCCCATATACTTTGTTGGCTAAAAGTATTCTGAAACTTTGATGATTTGGCAAGAAATTTCTGCAACAGAAACATTTCTGTGTAGGAGTCGGATCTATCATGGCTCTCATCTAGGGAGCATGAATCTAGAAACTGTGCCTTTTTAACCAGGAGTTTATCAAGGGTTAGACAAAACTAATCAGCCATTGATTAGGTCCTCACATACTTAATAAAATACTGTGATATCCAACAAATTCTTAAACTATGTTAGTCTGTTTAAAGTTTGCTTTTGAATAACTATTACAATGAAAACAGGCTATAGAAAAAATTATTTCAGGTAAATAAACAATGTGATAAAAAATGAGTAATGTGATGACAAATATCATCAATGATGAATACTGATCTCTTAGTCTGTGTGAAGCACTTCAAGAAGTTATCATATTTAATGACTGCAACAGTCCTATGAGAGATGTCATTATCTCTCCTTTGGAAAATGAGGGAAAGAGCTTTGTAGAATTAACAAGGAAACAATCCTACGCTGAAGGGACAGTGTTTGGTTTTGAATCAAGTTTGTTTGGGTCAAAGGCTCTGTTCCTAGTCATTAACTAGAACACTTATGTTAAACCAAATGCAGCTACTAACATTTAATGGTACAAAGAACATGGCCTGATTCCGTAAGACAACCAAGAAGACAATCTTTGAATCTGCTTTTCAGCAGTGAGTGGCGATAGGAGAATTGCAAGCCATCCTATTCTACATCACAGCTCACAGAACCAGATGGTAACTTATCCAGACTGCTTTGCAGCAGATGCATGACCAAAGCTGAAGCGTGGTACCCACTAGCCCCTGGAACATGGTACTTTTATTGTCCTCCTTCACCATGTCTCCCGTTATAGACCTATCTGTCTAGGTTGTTTTGGGAGCTCTCCATTTTCCTTCTTCCTGCAACAGCAGAACCCCACGAGAACAGCTTGGAAGTCTGGTCATTCCTGTTGTATTTCTACTATGGCTTACACTTTTTGGTGCATTAACTAAGCACTTTGAAATGCACCAGGATCTCCATGAAAACATAATTTCAGAAGCACATATTCCTGTAACCCCTGCAAACCTTACCTCACAGCACAGAGGCATATGTTGGAGATTGGACAGCACATTGTTTACTCTTCCACTTCCAGGAATCCCTCCCTGCCTGTCCCATTAGTGAGCTAATAATATAAGGAAGTGACTGAAACAGAAATTGGAAATACTCATATTACTCCAAACCTACTAGTATCTCTATCTCTGTAAAAACTTTTCTAAATGCATCTCTCAGAAGTTCAGTGAAATATTCTGGGGCAAGGGAG
Source organism: Ovis aries (assembly GCF_016772045.2). NCBI lineage: Eukaryota > Metazoa > Chordata > Mammalia > Artiodactyla > Bovidae > Ovis > Ovis aries. Next base: position 215,267,623 of record NC_056054.1, read on the forward strand.
GGGAGCATATATCTCAATTTCATTTGAACTGAAGAGTGAGTTTGCCATTCATTCTAAAAGTTACTGTCTCTAAATTACCTACGTATTTCCTTTGCTTGGCAGCCAGCAATATATTTATAGGTTAAGTTGCAATCCTTTGTAATTCCGAAGAATAACAAAATATTCAGCTTACACCACTTGGTACCTAAATGAACCATAGGACATCTTCCATTCTGTATTGAAAGTAGGATTAACAAGTTCAGAGCAATTGACTTGTGGCTCATTCAGTCATTTATAGTGGACTCATTTTACCTTTCGTCTTTTGGAGAAGGGCAAAATAAAACTGCCTTTACATGCAGCCCTAAAGGAAGGTATGGATCATTTATCATTCTTATTATAACTTTCTTAAAGTATACATGTGGAGGAAGAAACAAGACCATAATCTAAAACACACACAAATGCCACAAGCACCAACACACCCATATCTCTCAGCATCATCAAAACTGTGTGTGTAAAACATATGTGTACCCTGCTTAAACAGCTTTTTGCTGGATAAGAGATTCTAGAGAACATGAGGTGGCTAAGTGAAATTTGGACCTAAATTAGAGAGCCTAACCCAGAGACAGGATAAAGTTAGTCTTTCTTATTGAATTGAAAGATAATTGAGAAGCTTTTAACTTCCTTTACCTCTGATGGAGAGGAGACCCCCTTCAACCTCAGTTATTCACTTCATCATACTGATAAAAATCTTTAGAAGCAATGGGGAAAACAGATTCAAGAAATAAAAATACATCTTCCTGAGGAATAAAGGTCAGAAATCATTTTTTTAAAGCCATGATGGAGGACTTCCACTTACAGGAATATGGAGGAGACATGCTTTTCCCTATTCCTCACATTCAGAGCAACTTTGGACATTATATGTAAAACAAATTTAAGACACTGAAAGGTGGAATGAAAAGAGAAATGACCTAGAGTCCTGAGCAATAACATGGTGATGAGTTCACTGAATTTTCTTTTATTTACTAATTTTTTTGCTTCAGACATTTCACACTTGATGATGAAACCTAGTAACACAGAAACAAACAAAACAAAAACCCCAACAAGATCCTGCTCCCTCCAGCCAAAGGACAAGGGAAAAGGCAGCCTGTGCTCAGTACTCAGTCGTAACTAACTGTTTGCAACACCACAGACTATAGCCTGCCAGGTTCCTCTGTCCATGAGATTGTCCCAATAAGAATACTGAAATGGGTTGCCATTTCCTCCTCCAGGGAATCTTCCCAAACCAGTGATTCAACCCAGGTGCCCTGCATTACAGGCAGATTCTTAACCTCTAAACCACTGAAGAGTATACTAACACATATATATGGAATTTAGGAAGATGGCAGATGTGCGGACTTTTGGACTCAGAATCTGAAAAGTCTGTTTAAAACAAATGCCCCCAAACCAATAAACAACATTTTTCTTCTGCCTCCAAAAAAAAAAAAAAAAAAAACCACTGAAGATGGAAAGCTGTTAGACAAATAATCATTCTATTCCAGCCAACCACCACAGGAGGGAAAATTAAAAAAGGAAATCCAAACCCCCATCCACATCAGCAAAGCCCACATGAGGAGTTAGAATTCTACCTTCATTGGGCTATAATAAGGTGTCTCAGCCTTCCCACCCTAAAAGGTTGGTGTCAAAGAAACCAAATAGGGAGGCTAAATGTTCATCCCTACTAGGTATGGTGTCAGAGGAGGCCTAGTAGATGGTCATGGTTTTCACCAGCCCCCAACAATCATGAGTTTCCCTTCTCAATGTGATGTCAGTGGAGGCCACATGAGGAGTAGTGATGAGGTACTGCTAGACAGTTATCGGTGCAAACATAGTGAGGAGCTTGAATGTTTGAATGCTCATCCCTATCCAAAAGTAATGAGGAACCCCTTCCTCAAGTCAATGGAGATTGAGAGTAGAACTTGAACTTCTATCCCCACCTGTCAGTAATGAGGCAATGCCCCTCCCATCTTTTGCCATAGCATCGTCAGAAAAATTCAGCTTAAGCAGAAGACTTAAATAAGATCCAGATCTCATAATATTAGTACCCTAAGTGTCCAGATTTCAACTGAATATGATGCATCATACCAAGAAACAGGAAGATCTCAAATTAAATGATAAAAGACAATCAACTGATGCTAACATAAAGATATTAGAGCTATTATAATTATTCTGACAAAGATTTTAAAGAGGCTGTCATAAAAATGTCTAAGCTGTTAGAAACATCTTAAAACAAACTGTAAAATGTCATCAGACTATACTACAAGGCTACAGTAATCACAACAGTATGATACTAGCACAAAAATCTAGCACATAGATCAATGGAACAGAATAGAAAGTCCAGAAATAAACTCACAAATTTATGGCCAATTTATGTACAACAAAGGAGGCAAGAATATGCATGGGGAATTCACCAAGTGGTGGTGGGAAAACTGGACAGCTACATGTGAAAGAATGAACTTAGAACATTTTCTCACACCATATACAAAAATAGACTCAAAATGGATTAAAGACCTAAATGGAAGACTAGAAAGCAAAAACTTCTAGAAAAAAACATAGGCATAACATTTTTTGACATAAATTGTAGCAATATTTTGGGATCTGTTTCCTAATACAAAGGAAACAAAAGCAAAAATAAATAAATGGTGCACATGTTATGGGGAGGGAGGTGGGAGGGGGGTTCATGTTTGGGAACACATGTACACCCATGGTGGATTCATGTCAGTGTATGGCAAAACCAATGCAGTATTGTAAAGTAAAATAAAGTAAAAATAAAAATTAAAAAAAAATAAAAATAAACCATAAAATAAATAAATAAATAAATGGGACTCAATTAAACTTATAACCTTCTGCACAGCAAAGTAAAATGTACAACAAAACAAAAAAGACAGCCTACTTAATGGAAGAAAAGTATTTGAAAATAATATGACTGATAACAGGTTAACATCCCAAATATGTAAACAGCTCATACAACTCAATATCAAAAAAATAAACAGCCCAATTTAAACTTAGGCAGAAGACTAGAATAAACGTCTTCCAAAGAATACAAATAGATGGCTAATGGGCACATGAAAAATGGTCAATCATGGTTAATCAACATGGTTAATCATCAGGGACATGCAAGTCAAAGCCACAACGAGATCACCTGTCAGAATGACTATCATAAAAGGAACACAAATAACAGATATTGGTGAGGGTACGGAGAAAAGAAAACACCTATACACTTTTGGTGGAAATGTAAATTGCTGCAACCACTATGGAAAACTGTATGGAGGTTCCTCAAAAAACTAAAAGTAGAACTACCATATGATCCAACAATTCCTCTTCTGGGTATATATCCAAAAAACCCCATAAGCATTCATTTGAAAAGATGCTCATAGCAACCCCAATGATCATAGCAACATTATTTACAATAGCCAAGATATGGAAACAACCAAAGTACCCATCAACAAATGAATACATGAGATGTGGCATATATATACATATATTCCATTGTGTGTACATATATATATGTATATTGATACACACTCAGCCATAAAAAGAATAAAATTTTGCTACTTGCAACAGTGTGGATGGACCTAGAGAGTATATGCTTAGTAAAATAAGTCAGAGGAAGAAAAATACTCTATCATATATATATCTAAATATATATGGAATCTAAAAAATAAAACAAATATAACAAAAAAGAGAATCACAGATATAGAAAATAAACTAGAGGGAAGGGGATCAGCAAGACAGAGGTAGGGGATTAAGAGGTACAATCCAATCTACCATTTATAAAATAAACTGCAGGGATATATTGCACAGCATAGTTCAGTTCAGTTCAGTCGCTCAGTCGTGTCCGACTCTTTGCGACCCCATGAATCGCAGCACGCCAGGCCTCCCTGTCCATCACCAACTCCCAGAGTTCACTCAGACTCATGTCCAATGAGTCGGTGATGCCATCCAGCCATCTCATCCTCTGTCGTCCCCTTTTCCTCCTGCCCCCAATCCCTCCCAGCATCAGAGTCTTTTCCAATGAGTCAACTCTCCATATGAGATGGCCAAAGTACTGGAGTTTCAGCTTTAGCATCAGTCCTTCCAAAGAAATCCCAGGGCTAATCTCCTTCAGAATGGACTGGTTGGATCTCTTTGCAGTCCAAGGGACTCTCAAGAGTCTTCTCCAACAGCACAGTTCGAAAGCATCAATTCTTTGGTGCTCAGCTTTCTTCACAGTCCAGCTCTCACATCCATATATAGCTAATACGTCATACTATAAATGAAGTATAATCTATAAAAACTTTAAGTCACTATGTTGTACACATGTGACTAATATTGTATATCAATTATACTTCAATTTAAAAAAAAAAAGTAGAGAGAGACGACATCCCTGGTGGACCAATGGTTAAGAATCACCTTCCAAGGCAGAGGACACAGGTTCAATCCCTGGTCTAGGAACCAAGGCCCCACATGCCATGGGGCAGCTAAGCTCACACGTTGCAACTACTAAGCCTAAGCACTAGAACTGAGAGCCTGCCTACCGCAACTAAGACCCAACACAGCCAAAAATAAATAAATATCTTTTAAAAAGAGACAGAAACTCAGCAAAGAAATGGAAGACATAAGAAGAACCAAGTAGAAATTTTAGAATTGCAAATACAATAACCAAAATGAAAAACTCAGTGGAGGGGCTCAACAGCCTAATGAAGAGGAAATAATAAATGAAATGAAGATTGTTGTTTAGTCACTAAGTTGTGTCTGATTCTGTTCCTCTGTCCATGGGATTTCCCAGGCAAGAATACTAGAGTGGGCTGCCATTTCCTTCTCCGGGGCTCTTCCCAATCCAGAGGTAGAACCCACATCTCCTGCATTGGCAGGAGGTTTCTTTACCACTGAGACAGCAGGGAAGTCTGAAATGAAGATAAAACAATACAAATTACCCAACTGGAACAACAGAGAAAATAGATCAGAAAATAAAATGAAAAGAACCTCAAGGAGCTGTGAGTCTATAACATCATATCTAACATTCATGTTATCAGAATCCCAGAAAGATAGGAGAAAAGGGATAGGAATGAAAAAGTACCTAAAGAAATAATAGCTGAAAATTTCCATAATTTGGCAAAAGACAGAAACTACAGACTGAAAAATTTCAATGAATTCCAAATTAGATAAACTCACTTTCACACCAGGATGCAGCATGGTCAAACTTCTAAAAACTAAAGACAAAGACAGATCTTGAAAGCAGCAAAAAAAAAAAAAATGATTGACTAACTATTAGGGGGAAAACAATTTGAATGACAGTGGATTTTTCAGTTAACAAAACTGGGGCCAGAAGTAAGTGGTACATTTTTCAAATACTGAAAGGAAAGAATTGTCAACACTGAATGCTACACCCAATGAAAATAGCTTTCAGGAGTTAAGGGGAAATCAAGACATTCTCGGATGAAGGAAAACTAAGAGAATTTGTCATCAGCCAACTCACTCAAAAAAAAGGGGGGGGGGGGCCTGAAGAAAATTTCCTAAATAGAAAGGAAACAATAAAAGAAAGAACTTTAAAATATCAAGAAAAGTGAAAGAACACAAGCAAAAATATGAGTAAAAACAGCAGACTGTCCTCTTCATTATGTTTGATGATTCAAGCAAAAATAACAACATCATTTAATATGATTCTAAATATACATGGAGTTCTGTGTTTGGTTCTACATATAAGGAGCTGGGAAGTCACCTCTCTATCCTAAAAGTCAGTAATTTTTCTTGGATCTGTGAGTCAGTGGACGACACAAGACAAAACACTGCTCCAAAGACGGAAGAGACTAACAGATTAATACAGGGAGATATGGCTTTCTGGAGCAGAGACTTATGAGCAAAAACTGCTATGGGAACCAGTACTGGCTTTGTGAACCTGGAATTATAATTCACAAATTGCTGGACATTCAGTGCAGACAACTCTGAGTTATTACAAACTCTAAGGGGACCCAGTCTAGGAGTTATGCAATATTATGCAATTTACCTCCAGAAGTTAATGCTAAGTATCAGAGAAAAATCCCCTTAGGCCTCTGGAAGGAACCACTCTGAAATATACTAAAACACTCTTTCCTTCTTAGCAAGGCTTGCCCTCAGAAGAAACCAGTTAAACAGAGCATACCTTTTGGTGTATTATCAGGGCCTAAGTGACCTAGGAGAGGAAAATACCCAACTGCAGCCCACTTTAGCCATCCTGTCCCACGTAAGGAGGAGTAGGTGGGGAACTGAGGAAAACACTTGTGAAGTTCACAGTCCAAGGCATGGGTTCAGTAAAAGACTGAAATCTGATCTTAGAACTGTAGAATGCTTCCCCTCCCCTCACATTGTGTGGTTTAGTCGCTAAGTCCTGTCCGCCTCTTGCAACCCCATGGGCTGTAGCCCACCAAGCTCCTTTGTCCATGGAATTTCCCTGACAAGAATACTGGAGTGGGTTGCCATTTCCTTCTCAAGGGGATCTTCCCAACCCAGGAATCGAAACAATGTCGCCTGCATTGCAGGCAGACTCTTGCATCACAGGTGAATTCTTTACCAACTGAGCCACAAGGGAAGCCTTCTCCTCACATTACTAAAGGTCTATTTATAGCAGTTCCTTTTACCCAGTACATCGTGTCCAGCTATCAAGAAAATAATTACAAGACAAACCAAAAGGTGAAAAACACAATTTGAAGTGACAAAGCAATCATCAGAAGCAGATATGGCAGAGATGTTGTAATTGTCAGACTAGAAATTTAACACAACAATGATTACTATGCTAAGGGCTCTAATGGATAAAGTGGACAGCATAAAAGAAGAGATGCAATAATAATGGCAACAATATATCCAACTACGCATATATCTTAAGTATGTATGTATATATAATACCTTTTTAAACTGAAAAAATTATAGAAATGGACAACAAATTAGTGGTTGCCAAGGGTTAAGGAGGTGGGCAGGAGGAAAGTGGGTGTGACTATAAAAGAGCAGCGCAAGAGATCCTGTAGTAGTGGAACTGCTCTGTATCTTGACCGTATCAGTGTCAATATCCTAGCTGTAATATTCTACCAAAGTTTTATAAGATGTTACCATGGGGATAAACTGCATAAAGAATACACAGATTCTTCCTGTATTACTTCTTACTGATGCATATGATGCCTGTGAACCCACAATTATCTCAAAAGAAAAAGTTTAAAATATATGTACTCCAACTTTCAGATAAATTATGCCATTAAGTGTTGAAAATAAATCTTAAAAAGCCATGATACATTAAGAACAAAGTGATAGCAAGATTTCATAATTGTACTCTAACTCTACACTAAATTTGTTTTACAAGTGCTATTATTACAGGGATTTTCAATTAGAAATTGGTAATATAGTTTAACAGAAGTTTTTTTGCATATTTTGTAATGTATCACAGGCATCCAATGCCTTACATTTCCACGTTGTGCTTTTATGACTATCATACCAACATACAGAATTCACTAAATTAAAATGGAGAAATATGAGGCTATTTGTTTGAATGCTAGCCAAAAGCTAAAGGAAACTGCTGTATTATGAACAGCAGAAACAACTTTGTTTCAGAAATTAAAGTTTATTTTAGAAATTAATTTCAAGCCTGTTTGAAAACAATTGTCATTCTAATAAGAATTAAAATTCAAACCATTTTGGATGATAAATATTTAAAAGCATTTGGTCTGGAAACTAAACTGGAAGACAGCAAGAAAACTAATGTTATGAAATCCACTGTGGTGGATTAAATGGCTGTTTTGCCAAGAGGATTTTGATCCACATTGCAAATTGCTGGAAATACATCCTCCTTCTATAACCACCACTACAGTTGTAGAAACATGATATTTATTCCCAAGGATCCAGTTATTATTTTATCTATTTTTTGTCTTCTTACAAGGCTTCTTTAAAAGCTTTATAAAAAATCCTTTGAGCACCCAATCCCTGAAGCATGAACATATACAAACCCCTATAAACATATTTGTCTCTCCTTAATCCAGACTACATGAAATCCAATAGGAAATCCTATTTCAAGCACAGTGTCTTCCTTCTTGCTGTAATTTACCCATGCGTTTATGTTTGAGATCACATTCCTCTCACTGCCATTACTAGACAGAAACACACACTGCTTCCCAAGGTACATGCTAAGCATATGCAGGGGGCACCAACGAAGTAGGCAACATCAACCAGCAGGAAAAGTAAAAGGCAGAAAACATCAAAGTCACGTTTGAGGAGATAATCAGAACCTAATTGAGCTTCATGGCTTAGTACAGATCTCCTCAACTTACAATAGGGTTACATCTCTATAAACCCAACATAAGCTGAAAATACCATCAGTTGGAAATTATTTAATACACCTAACTTCTGGACATCACAGCTTAGCCTGGCCTACCTTAAATTGCTCAGAACACTTACATCAGCCTATAGTTGAGCAGGATCATCTAACACAAAGCCTATTTAAAATGTGTTGAGTAGTTCCTGTAATTCATTGAATACTATACTGAGAGTGAACACTAGAATGACTGTCTGGGGACAGGATAATTCTAAGTGTATGGGTAGGGACTTCTCTGGTAGCCCAGTAGTTAAGACTCCATGTTCCTAATCTAGGAGCCCAAGGTTCCACCCCTGGACAGAGAAATAAGATCCCACATGCTGCACAGTAGTGTAGCCTAAAAAGTAAATAAACATCTCAGTGTTGATCCTCGGGATCCTGTGACTCACGGGGAGCTGCAACTCACTGCTACCACCCAGCACTCTGAGGGTATCAGACCCTATACTGCTAGCCCAGGAAAAGATCAAAATCCAAAAGTCATAGTATGGTTTCTAGTGAATGTATATCATTTCTGCACCACCAAGAAGTCAAAAAATTATGTCAACAAATTATGTCGACACATCATAAATCAGGGATTGTCTATAGTTGCATTAATTTGCTAAGACTGCTATAACAAACTATCACAAACTGAGTGGCTTGATCATCATCAAGTTTATCATCACCGTTCTGGAGGCTGGGAGTCCAGACGCAAAGTGTCATCAGGGCTGGTACCTCCTGAGGGCTGTGAGGAAGAACCAGTGCATGCCTCTCCCCTTGTTCCTGGTGGTTTGCTTAACCTTGGTGGTTACCACACCTTGGCTGTAGGACCATCAGCCCATCCCCTGCTTCATCTTCACAAGTTATTCTCCTTGTGTGAGGGACTGTCTCCAAATATCCCCTTTCTGTAAGGACACCAGTCATTTTAGATAAGGCCCACCCCAAAGACCTCATTTCAACTTGATGATCTCTATAAAAACCCTGTCTCCAAATAAGGGTACCTCCTGAAGTACTGGGGCTTAAGACCCTAACACAGGAATTTTGAGGGAATGAAATTCAGCGCATTACAGTAGTATTTGATTTTAAATGACTGTGGGAGGGAAAGGGACACCCAGGTCTTCACAGTGATTCTCCTTCCCCTCTATCACATCTGAATGACTCCCTTTTCATAGCTCCATTATGCTGAGGCTGTGTGTCCCTTTCTGTTACCATCTCTCACCAGCTTCGCTCATTTTGAGCTTCTTGTCATTTTTCCTTAGTTTGTCCCCATTCCTAACTCTCTACGCCCTAAATCTCAGTTTCTTCCCCAGCAATGCCTCTGGTCTCATGGCCAGCCATTACATAAGAAATGGAAAGTGGTGCTATTGCTTTCACCTCTGGCTCACAGGCCTTCAATTACCAAATAAAAATAGGTTGGATCTCTGTGCAAATGAAACCATAGTCAGCCCCACAAAATCATAGTGAGTCAGCAACAACTCTCCTTCACAAGAAAACTCTCAAGTGCATAGAAGCTCTCCTGACTTCAGGCTATCCCCATACTTTCCCCCTACACATAAGGTACAAACCAATTTTACAGTAAAAGATTATCAGAGAAAATATCCAAATACTTTTCATTATGCCTGTACTGAAAGTTACTCTGAAGTGGCTTTATGAGGGAGAACATTTTAATCTGTAAAAATGTTGCATTCTATCCTAGAACTAGTAGAATAATCTTAAATTTTGATATGATAAAAAAATCATTAACTGAGAAGAATAATCTAATGACTGAATAATCTGATCCAGTTATAGAGTGAGAAATAAAGTGTGCTATAAACTACACTTAAGCTAATCCATAATAGGGGTCCTTTGGATGCAAGATAAAATGTTGATACATCTAGAGAAGTTATAGGTCTTATGGATATGCTTTTATAAGTGAAATATAATGAAGTACTGAGAACCCTAATATCTATGGATGTTTATATCAACCAGTTCGATACCTTGAATTACTAATACAGCAGAAATGATTGGCTCCCTCTCATTTCCATAGTGCTCTTTCAATGTGATACAAGGCAAATGGCAATGTATTCTGCTTCCACTGAGCACATTTCTGTACAGTGAATCCCAGCTAAAATAACATCATTAAAGTAGTACTTTAAAGTTTATTTAATCCAACCCCTGGGTCACACATGACCCGAATAATTCACACTTGCCAAAAATGTCATCTAGTGTTTGATTTCCAGTGTCTGGTGATGAGGGTCTCCATACCTTACCCCAAAACACCTTCCACTTTTACACAGTTGTGAAAATATCAATATAATATCTATTTTTTTACTCACTGAAGGACTCATTCAGCTGTTCACCAGTTCAACAAATATTTATTGAGACCCTATTATGAAACCACCAGACATTACACAATGTGCTATTATAATCTTTGTGGAGGACTTAGACATTTATGAAGAGCTTTCCACAAACATCAAGCCATTTAATCCTCACTAAAACCCTGTAAATAAAGTCTGATTATAATTAATTCATGATTTACACTAGAGAAGAGAAAATTAAAGTTCAGTAGTTAAGTTACATCACCAGTGAAAGCAATGAGACTCAAACTCATATTGTAATTCTAAATGGTACTCTCTTTCAAATACGTAAGCTAACACAGAACAAATTCATCACCCTTTCACATATCACCTAAAGATACCACAGGTTCCTGTTATGTTTTCTCTCTTCCCAGTAAACATCTCCAGGTCCTCCAACTTTTCTTCCTAAAGTTTGGAGTTAAGAGCTGGACATACCCAGCACCAAGCATCATAGCCCAGATGAGACAGGGCATGGCCAAAAAAGGGAGAGAACTATTACTCCCATTGAGACACATTTTAAACATTGTAGTTTATAATCAGATCAGTTTTGGGTAACCAGGAAATACAGTTGAAGTATTTTGAGCTTGCAGCCAAATATGCACTATCAGAAACTCATATCTTCACACTCCTTTCTCTTTCCCCTCCTAATTCCACCCTTTATATAGTTGAATTTTGAGACTTAATCACAAGACTTGAAAGCATATCAAATACCTACACCTAGCACAGTTACTGAGGCAGCATCCTTAAAGAGTGGAGGTCAAAAACACAGGGACTGTTAAAGTTCTTTGGCTTTTCATTTTATTTCACTTTTATATGTATTTTTAAATTTATTTTTCTATTTAATGGGCATATATTCCAGATTCAAGCACTAATACTACTAGTAAATAATAACAATTCAGAGCTATACAATACTTCACATAAACTGTTTAATTTCATTAGGACCCTGTGAAGCCACTGACAGATGAAGAAACTTGGGTTCCAAGAAATTAAATGTTTGCCCCAAAGTCACACACCAAGAACATGCTGGAGATCTGACTTTGACCCAACAGGCTCTCTCTCTACCATAACCACTTTTTTGTTCTCAATAACCAACAGCATCACTTTTTGTTTCTTTTTCTTATGACTTTTTAACTGCTAGAATGCTTTTCACACAGTAGACCACAAAATAGTGGACTGTTTTTTTCTTTCCAATTAGGAGTTTTGCATCATTCTGGCTTTTAGCCTAGTATTAGGCTATTATTACAGGTCCATTTTTTAAAACACATTTCTGATTTTGTGGCCTTTTTCTACCTCTTACATTTGTCACTAATCAAACTCATTCTTTTCCCCTAAAATTATTCATTGAATTTTATTCTTTACCTCATTAAGATACCATTATTGTCTCAAATGAGAAACTTCACAGTCATTACTAGTTCTACCTGCCTTCTAACCCCAACATAGAATTTTTCATCAAGACTACAATTCTTACTTCCCAAATGTCTCTTAAACTCTTGATGCAGGCCCCCATAGTATTTTTCATATCTTGGTGCACTGGGCCCTAATTGATCTACCTGCTTCTAGTCTCCCTAGCTGCATTCCACCCCACACAATGGCACCAGATTTATCTTTTTTAACCACATAGCTAAATATTTTTCAACTTTTTATAAGCTGATCCCAATCTACATTTCCTGCTATGTAGATCTCTACTCCCAGTCCCCTCATGCCTACATCTAGGCTATGTGACTCACCCCTATCAAATAGCCCATGTTCTTTCACAACTTCCTTTTATGAATGCCCTTCCCTCTGTCTGGAATGAGTTTCTTGTCCTGACAAAGACCCATCACCTATCACCTCCCATACTCCTCCACATTTCCTTCAGAGAGAATTCACTGTTCTGACATTTTTGCTAACATGACATTTTTGTGCATAATTCTTAGATAAACAGTTATGCTTTGTTGCAGTCACTTTTTCATTAACTGTCTCTCCTATGTGAATATGAGTTCCTCAGAAACAAGCATCTTGATATTTTTGCATATTACCTTAGTAAAGTACCAAATACCTAGTAGATGTTCAATAAATATGTGCATGAAAGAACAAGAGTATTTCCTCTGAGATCTGAGCTGTCATATACACTAGTCTATTTAGTTACCGCCACATTTCTTCCTAATTGGTATTGTTTGGTTTTGTACTGTTAGAATTTCAGCTTTGATATCTCCTGTGCTTCTCACGCTGTCTGCTCTTTCACGGTTTCAAAATCATCTTTTTTCTGAACTTTTTGACTCCACACTAAGTCATGACAGGTAGACTTTTGTCTATAAGAATTAAAAGTCCTCAGATACTAGTTGATAACAATTTCCTAACTCTTTGATGTGGATTTTGATTGATAACCATATGATAGGTGAGAATGTGCCCTTGGACTGAATTCTTCAGTTCCTTTCAATCATCTGGCATCCCAAATTCTCTGCAAGCACATTTGGGCTGATGCCCATATCTCAGTAATGCCACGTCAGCATTGGCACACAGATACACAAGAGAATGTTATCTGCCCATTTTGCAAATGGGAAAATTAGACCCAGAATGACCAAGGACACTATCTGATATAATTAAGCAAGTGGATCCTCTCCCAAAAAGAAGGTCTAATAAGGCCTCTGCTCCCCAAACTGGTTTGTTTCCTTCCTTACATGCCTACATATTTGTGTTTTATTCCCCTAAGGGCTTTATAGAAATTTCTATCATTTGCAATCTGTTCTTCTTAGTTATATGAATCTATTTTCTCTTCAACCAGCACTTTTCTTTCCTTGACTTAAAAAAAGAAAATAAAGAACCAGCTTTACTAAAAACACGTTGCAGCTCTCCTACACTTCAGTAAGCACAGAGGCTAAAACTGGCTCACTTTGCTGCATGTTGTGTCATTCCCCTATTGGTATAATCTAAGAGAATAACCTCTGATTTGAAAACTGTGAAGGCACATCTTAAGACTGGACAAACCTAAATCTGGTGTGAGTACAAGTCATGGAATTTTTTTACTTAGTGTGTCCTTGGAAATTGTCTGCTTCCCTGGTGGCTCAGATGGTAAAGCGTCTGCCTGCAATGAGGGAGACTCGGGTTCAATCCCTGGGTCAGAAAGGTCCCCTGGAGAAGGAGATGGCTACCCACTCAAGTACTTTTGCCTGGAAAATTCCACGGACTGAGGAGCCTGGTTGGCTACAGTCCATGGGATTGAAAAGAGTTGGACATGACTGAGCAACTTCACTTTCACTTGGAAATTATCCAGGCTAACCTTTTTCTTCACTAAAGGCTAGCCCCTAATTGATCCACCTGCTGGATCCACCATTCTGAAAACTGAAGCTCAGAAAGGCCAAGTGACTTCTCTGGGGGTAATTGAAGATTATAAACCAGGGCAAGAGCAGAACTCAACACTTCTGACTCCTTAACCAGTCAGTGCCCTTTCTACTTTTGGCCGTTTCAAGCATGGAGACCACACCTTGTTATTACCATGCTTAAACTCAAATGGTAATAGAATGATGGCATATGAAAGCGATTATTTAATCTGTGAAAGTTTCTCAGTCATCTCTGACTCTGTGCGACCCCACGAACTGTAGTCAGCCAGGCTCCTCTGTCCATGGAATTCTCCAGGCCAGAATGCCAGAGCTGTTCCCTTCTCCAGATGATCTTCCCAACCCAGGAATTGAACCCATGTCTCCAGCATTGTAGGTGGATTCTTTACCAACTGAGTTACCAGGGAAGCCCATAAATATTGGACTGAGTTGCCATGCCCTCCTCAAGGGAATCTTCCCAACCCAGGGATCAAACCCAGGTCTCCCACATTATAGGCAGATTCTTTATAGTCTGAGCCACCAGGGAAGCCCAAGAATACTGGAGTGGGTAGCCTATCCCTTCTCCAGTGGATCTTCCCAACCCAGGAACTGAACCAGGGTCTCCTGCATTGCACGTGGATTTTTTACCACCTGAGCTACCAGGGAAGTCCCTCTTTCTTATTTAATTTGTAAGAGAAAAGAAAGCCTTCTGATATGTTTCATACCAGTCACCACTTTGAGTATGGAAAAATACATCGGTTTCTGAACACACTGACGTCTTCAGATCTATTATCAAGAAGCAAAATTACTGAGGGTCTACCATATCCTGGGTATTGGGACTAAGGAACACCATGGACCTAGCTGCCTGCCTTACTGCAGCAAGCCCAGACAGGAAGGTGGATACTATATAAATCATTATAAACAATTAAGAATTAAAATAGGAAAAGAGGTGAATGGACTGCTGTGGGAATATGTTACTAAGAACCCCAACCTAACTTGAGTCATCAAGGAATATGTCCCAGAGACACTGATATTGAACCTGAAATCCAGAGGATATGTAAGCGTTCCAATGAGAGTATTCCATCAGAGGGCATAGCATTAGGAAAATCAAGAGTGCATAGAATGCTGCATGGTTGAGCTTAGAAAACTGAGAGATATACCACAGGGCTAAGGCAAATGGAATTACAGGAGACAGAATTAGAAACACAAGTGTAGTGTAACCAGATCACCTAGAGATGTGTAGCTCATGTTAAGGACTTGGGAATCCATTTAGGCCGTTAAGCAGGGCAAACTGTGATCAGATACACATTTTTAAAAGATCATTTGAGTATTATTGGGATAATGGGTTGAAAGGATAACATGTAGACAGACCAGGCAGGAGGCGAACACCTAGGCCAGGAGGAGCATGCATAGAGTCTGCACCCTAGACCTCCCAGGGTAATTCAGTGGTACTCTCTATTCAATTAACATATCTTGTGTTTCTTCTTTGTCTTTTCTAATGAAAAGCAACCCAGTTAGTCAACACTGCTCTTAATAAACACAATTTTCAAAAAAGATAGCAGCCACCCAAAAGATATTTTAAAACTATTATTTTTCTGTAGGACATGTTTTTTGTTGCATTGGGTTATAATTTTAATTGTATTGGGGCTAATTGCAATCATTATCATTATAAAGAGCTTCAATTTAGATGATACATTTTCAGTGCAAATAACTTGAGTGAGCCATCAACTCAACTATAAAAGTAACAGTAACGTGCCATCTATTGTGTTTGTTTTGATTATGCTCTATGTTAATTTTTTACCTATGATTTTGGTATAAGTTGGATAGTATAAATGGATGGAATACATAAAATCATGCACTGACTTCATGATAAGATTAAAAATATTCTGTCAAATCATTTTGAGGATTGCTGCAATAATCAGATATCATAAATTACACAAACTTTTGGAAAAAATTTACCTGAAGTAATTTTAGGTTTTCAAAAATAATTGTTTTCACATAAATAAGCTATGTTATTTTCTTATGGAAACCAACGGATTATATGCATCACCTTGTGTGATATAAGACCTAACTATAACATATAGATGAATGCGACTATGTATTATTCTCTTTTTGACAACCTGAATTATCTTTTGGATATTACTCTGAATGATAAATCAAGTGATTTAAAAGTAGAGCTCAAAATTGGAAAATTGAACTTGTAAGTGCTTTTATCTTAAGTAGATGATATGTTCATGCACCTTGAAGAGTAAGTGCTCTAGCTTTGAGCTAACTTTATGACAATAGGCTCTTCAGTGAGTGACTTTAGATTAATAGAATATGCAGGTCCTGGGAATCAGGGTTAAGTATGAATTGTTATTCATCATGAAAGCCCAACTCAACATATATGTAAACTGTTTTACTCTGACAAACAGCGCAATGCATTCAACTGTCATTGAATAATTTTAAGTTTGCTTAGAAGAAAGACTAATAATTTATTTTTCATCACTATTTTCTATATATTATTTTATCTTATTTTTTTTCAACTTTTCCTTTTTATTTAAAAGAGAAATGGCTCCTGCTAAAACAATATGGAAAATTCATTTTTCTCCCAAGTGGCCTAAGTGAAGTGAAAGTCACTTAGTGGTGTCCGACTCTTTGCTACCCTACTACTATACAGTCCATGGAATTCTCCAGGCCAAAATACTGGAGTGGGTACCCTTTCCCTTCTGCAGAGGATCTTCCCAATCCAGGGATTGAACCCAGGTCTCCCACACTGTGGGCAGATTTTTTACCAGCTGAGCCGCAAGGGAAGCCCAAGAATATTGGAGTGGGTAGCCTATTCCTTCTTCAGGAGATCTTCCTGACCCAGGAATTGAACCAGGGTCTCTTGTGTTGCCGGCAGATTCTTTACTAACTGAGCTATCAGACAAGTGGCCTAAGGGGCATACTAATTAATGTAGAATTACTGGTTTTGAGGGGGGTAGATTTTGTTTCATTCTTCTTTTAGATAATGGAACAATTTTTTACCAGTTATTTCTTTCTGAAATCCCTGGTTTCACTGACAATTAAAGACAGCAGGTAATGATACTCCCAAGTTCCATTCTCCAACATATAGGACCTAGTAGTAAATTCCTGCATGTCTTCTTCATGTTCCTAAAACAAAGGACGCTGAAATGGAAATCAAAAGGGGACTTTTATGTTTAATTGTATCTGTCACTGCCAGTTCTGTTCCAACCTTGGACCTGCATGTGCCATTTACTTTTAAATTCCTCAGCATTTTCCTATATACACAAAACCTGGGGAAACAACAAACACTGCTGTATCTGTTTATTTCTTTCAGGTTGGACGAATTGAAGATTTTCTATACCAATTAGAGGATAGTTTCTTAAAAACTAAAAAACTGAGAACTGCTCGAAGGCAAAAAACAAAGATGAAGCGGCTTCAAACTGCACAGCAAAGCTAGTCACTGGGGAGCAGGCGCCACCACAGACATCCCAGAGAAAGGGGCCGTGGCATCCCACCAGCCTGCCTGTGACAACCAGTGTCAGAGGCCTAATGCCACAAGGATGAGGTGGTGCTCCTCTTGGCAAAGATGTTCCACACTTCATTAATCTCAACCGGAAGCAATAAATGTTCTCAGCAAGTTTCACCTGACTTTTGTTCAAATTCATCTTAGCTTATCAAATAGCTTATCAAATAGCTTATCAAATAACCATTGCTGCCTCTCTCACCTGTCTTGTCCTTTCAGCACTGACTAAAGTGCACCAGGTCTACCCAAGTACATTTTAGTATGTGTGCCTGTTCATTACCAATCAGTCACATACAGATACAAATGCAGAAATTAAGAATTACAAAACTGATAACATACTTTCTTGCTTTTTATAGAGATTGCCAATGTAGTATGGTTAATATCAGTTATATCATTAAAATCTGTACTTTTTCCCTCTGGATCCTTCATATCCCCTGGCCCTTAAATCACTCAACTCATACGCACAAATTGGACAAAGTAATGAGTCAAGAATCATTACTGAAGACCTCAGTTAACACCAAAAAGGAGGTTTGAGAATAGAGTAAGAAGGTGGAACCCAGATTCAGAGTAAAATAAATAAGAAAATGTAAATTTTAAAAAGAATGGAGAAAATTAATAATATCTCAGAGTACATTAATAACATGAAAAGGGAAAAGGGTAATAAAATACTTAGTGCTGAATTTTTCATTATATGGTGAGATTGTAAGGAAATCAATAATTCAGGCTTAAGTGTATTTTAGATTTGTATAGTCATAATTATGTGAGATATAAATATTTTGAAAGTTTGAAACAAATTATGACCTTGATTTCCCTGTAGACCATTTGCTTAATTCTTACCTTTAACAAAGAGTTTTTCTCTTTTCTCCCCCACTCCACCCAGAGATCATCATTGCCATCACATTCCCTCAGGTTAGATATTAATGGTAGTCAGTTAAAGATAGGGGTATTTAAGAAACTCCTTTTGGTTTCTAGACTCAGACCAGCACAGCATCTCAGTTCTATTCTTGTAAGTAGCAGAAAATAATTTCTTTCCATGGGCACTTGAGTCTGTAGCCTGATGTGGGAGTCTAAGACAAATGCCTCAGCCTCCCATTCAGCCACTTCTGCTGTTATCTCTCTTGATCACCGTCTGTCCAGGAATTTTCTTTTATTAAAAAAATTATATATATATATATATATATATATATATATATACACATACATATATATATAGGCATCCCTGGTGGTTCAGTGGTAAAGAATCCACCAGCCAATGCCGGAGATGCAGGAGACACAGGTCAGGAAGATCCCCTGGAGAAGGAAATGGCAACCCACTCCAGCATTCCTGCCTGGGAAATCCTATGGACAGAGGAACCTGGTGGGTTACAGTCCATGGGGTCACAAAAGAGTCGGACACAACTTAGCGACTAAACAACAAAACAATACACACACACACACACACACACACACACACACACACACACATCTGTACATCTCTAGGAGACAGTTTGCTGAGCTTTCAATTTTAACTTCAGCATTAGGATTTTATTCTCCCAAAGAATGTCTCTATTCTCTAACAGTTTTTGTTTTGTTTTGTTTTTCAATGTCTCAAAATCTTAGCATTGGCTATTCTGAATGGCCTATTGACATTCTCATTCTGTAGGTGTTCAATTGCTTTATTTTTGTTCTTCAAAAATTAGTGTCCTCTCATTCCACAGTGCTGAAAGATTATATTTGAAAATAATACAGTTAAAATTATTAGATTATGATGACTCTGTGACCATTTCCCCCAAATCCAATACTAAATATACACTGGTTGTTTTAGGCTTGGACTTGAATAGGGAAACAAAGGCAGTTCTAATTGGTCTTAGAAAGGATGACTTTAAATGGGAATCAAAAAAATAAAAAAGAAACGTTTTTTGAGAAAAAAATTAACATTCATGGCTCTTCAAAAGGGTATCAAATGTTTAGAATTTATAATACATATAATAGCAAAGTCCACAGAAATGAATTTTGCTCCTGGTTTCAATATTAATGTCAAGAACCTTGAATAGCAAAAATGTAGTATAATTCACCACACTTGGCCTCCCATTCCTTGTTTTTGCCTTCAGATGAAGGATTTGTAAAGCAGTATGGTATTAGTTTAAAAATTAATACCAGAGAAAGCAAAGTTTTCAAAGTACTTTCAGAATACTTATATCAACTTCCTAAGAATTTCATTGTGTGTGCATTTTCTCCTTTCATAATTGAGGAAATCAACCCAAAGAGGTTAATGCTTGCTTGATTCCAAAGACCTGTTTTGTCCCACACTTGCTATTTGAAATGTGGTCCATTGACCAGCAGCACAAGCATCACCAGGGAATTCATGAGGAATGCAGAATTTTAAACTCATCCCCAAATATACTCTATTAAAATCTGCATTTTTAACAAGCTGAGTACTTTATATATGCCCAATAAAGTTTGAGATTTGCTCTTTTATCATATTGGAAAATACTTTCCTGTCAGTTCAAAATTAACACAGAACATGATGATTTAGCCACTCTTAGATTTTGGCCCTCAAATATTTCCTAATATAATCATTTCTGCAAAGGATCATACACCAAAAGAACCAGAAAGTTAAAGTTCAGTAATAAGAGGATATACGTTCTTTCTCTACCGTTTTACTCTAAGATTTTTATCCTGTAACTTTTCAAAAACATGAAGTGAAACAAAAGAAACACATAATGGCTGAAAAGAAGTGGTATACACTTTATGATCAGACCAACTCAAATATTATTAATTGTGTAGCTAGTCCATGCTCTAAATACATCAACGGTTTCCTTTGTCTTCTCCTATTATTTCTTCTGTGTCCCTCCAACATTTGCTGACATGCATCTAGATGAGAAGCAGAATTCTGCTGATCTCTAGAGCTAGGGGCAACTTATCTTTCAAAATACCTTAACAGATTCTTCCCAGCTTGTCTACATTAAGGTGATTAATTCTGTACATAGGATATATTGGGGAGACTGCCACTGCGTATTCTTCTATAAGAAATAGTTCAGAAGTCCCATTGCCAAAAGGAAAAACCCCAAAGGCGGCCACCCATGATCACATGAAAATCCTCTGTATTCTGACCCTTGTATTCCTGAATGTCAAGTACTTGATCATTCTCAACCATTCCTTCATCATCCTTCAGGGCACTTTGGTATTGTTTGTATGTGTAGGGTTCAGAATATATAACCCTGAAATAGGGTACATTGGCATGTTTATTATTTTGAATTAAAGGTACTTGAGAAACTGCCAAATGCAAGAAGAACATTCTGAACTTCCTTTGTTCTCCCAAAAGTAAGAAATAAATTTCCCATATATGAAAGATTCTCTCTCTGTACCAGGAGATGAAAGACATCTTAAGGCATCCTTATCTTCAGAGTCTGAAATCAGGTCCAAGAAGGCAGTATTAAACAAACCTTGTTACTTCGCCATTTACTAACCCCAGCCCAAACCCTTCAGTCTTGTCAATTCTAAACAAATTTATCGTTTCTTAGCCTAAAAGGTACAAAAGCTTCCTGCTTTGGTCACTTCTTTCAGTCTCATATCTTTGTGAGGCTCCAGCATGCACAGATGTAAGTTAAATTTGTTTTTCTCCTGCTAACCTTTTTATTACAGGTGGATCTGAGTCAGCAATGGAGAAGAAGGAAGTTATTTTTCCTCCCCTATAGATGTTTTCTTCAGCTTTTCTGTTCAAACTTTTCAAACCTAGGGAAGTGGTGAGAATAGTACAATATGTACTCAGCCATAAAAAGGAACAAAATTGTGCCATTTGCAGAGACATGGATGGACCTTAAGATTGTCATACAGAAAGAAGTAAGTCAGAAAGGAAAACAAATATTATAATATTGTTTATATGTGGCATCTAGAAAAATGGTACAGATAACCTACTTGCAAAGCAGAAATGAGAGTCACAGATGTAGAGAACAAACATAGCTACCAAGCTGGGGAAAGGTGGGATGAATTGGCAGATTGGGCTTTATACTGTGTATAAGATAGATAACTAATGAGAACACATTGTATAGCACAGGGTACTCTACTCAATGATGTGTGGTGATCCACATGTGAAGGAAATCCAAAAAAGAGTGAATTTATGTATACATATAACTGATTCACTTTGCTGCACAGCAGAAACCAACACAATATTGTAAAGTAACTATACATCAATAAAAAATTTTAAAAGAATAGTACAATATAATGTGCACCCTTCACATAGATTTCCCCAATCACTAACATTTTGCTTCAGTGTTCATTCTCTGTGCTCTTCTCTCCCTCCTTCCCTTCAAGTAAAATACATTCCACAGAAAAACCAAATTGTTTCTTTTAATAGAATTACCTTATTGTGAATGCACTATGCTAATTCCCCCATGCGCAGATCTACACTTGTTCTCTGCATCAAATTAACCAAGTTAGCAGAGCTACTTATAAAGTGTTGGGGGAATGGCTATGGACAGCACACGCCACTCAGTCCCTGCCCTCCTCCTCACTGCCAGTCTTTCTGGAGCCTTGCTTTGATGACCACAACAGCATTAACCAGGGACAGGGTCATTGAAGAAGGAAAAGTAAGTCACAAATGCTGTTTGTTACTTGCTAACAGAGTGTTAGTCGCTTAGTCATGTCAGACTCTTTAAGAACCCATGGACTGTAGCCCACCTGGCTCCTCTGTCTTTAGGGATTCTCCAGGCAAGAATACTGGAGAGGGTTGCCATTTCCTTCTCCAGGGGAATCTTCCCAACCCAGAGATCAAACCTGGGTCTCCTGCATTACAGGCAGATTCTGTACTATCTGAGCCACCAGGGAAACCCAAGGTACGGCCTCAGAACTGGTAATTCATACTTTTTTATATCTTCAAGTGTGGCCAATCTTTACTTCTTGAAATCAGATGTTGCAGTTTTTGAAAACAGCCAGATATTACTAAGAACCCAAATTGGTGACTAAAGAAAACCTTCAGCTGTAATGTTACTCTGCGCCCCTGCACATCTCTGAGGTAATGACAGGCACAAAGCAACCACATTGAAATAAGAGGAGGTTTCCACGTGACTCCTCTGAAGAGAACCGTGTGTACCTTGATATCTACATGCTAGTATGTTTGTTTGTTTCTATATGCTTCTGATGGAACAAAAAATTGGATAAACTTTAAAACCTCTCTAGAAAGTGATTTGGCAGTGTGTATCATGAGCCCTAAAGATATTTATACCCTTTGCTCCAGTAATTCTACTTTTAGAAAACTACACTAGAGTTTAGTTTAGAACAAACTTTTATCTTATACAGGTTATAAGAGAAAAGTAGAAAGGTATTCATCATAGGGCTTTTTGTTTTAATGGAAAAATAAAATGAACTCCACTGAAATTTTAGATTATAGAATAAATGATTGATGACAGTCTATCCAATGCTTAAACTAATAATAGATAAAAATTTCATAATATTAAAATAAAAAAGATATAAAACTATATAAGCACAACTATAACTAGGTTTGGAGAAGGCAATGGCACCCCACTCCAGTACTCTTGCCTGCAGAATCCCATGGACGGAGCCTGGTGGGCTGCCGTCTATGGGGTCACAGAGTCAGACACGACTGAAGCAACTTAGCAGCAGCAGCAGCAGCAGCATAACTAGGTTATAAAATATATACATATAAAAGACAGGCAGGAAATACAAGAAGATTTAACAATGGTTATCTTTGGTGGAGACAGTTATGGGTGATTTTATTACCTTTTCCTTAATATTATACAATAAGTATATGTTCCTTGATGATAAGGAAAAATCTGTAAAATTATTATTATTTTGTATCATTCTGCAGAGAAAGTCCAATTGGTATCACCTTTTCTTTGCCTGTTTACAATAAAAAATTATATATTCTGAAATTTGCATCACAGATAATTGCTGTTGCAGAGACAGAAATCAGTAGAAACACTTTATTTGCAGAATTCTTTGGGGCATAAAAATTTTTATGACTACCTCCAAACATTTCTGGGACACACAGTTCAGAAGGTCACAGAAGTAACTATTACCCAGAGTACCAATTATGGTGTTTTACCACCCTGTAAAAATAAACTGATACCACCTGTGAGTTGTCCCTATCTCCCTTGCTTGTCCTTTTCTCATAACTTTCTCCTCTGATTGTTTTGTTTCATTCTTTCCCTGTACTCACAGGATATCATCTTATAAAATATGAGATGATCACAGACAAAAGTCCTTTAAATCAAAATGTATTGAAAGCTGAGAGACCACTGGCAGAGCAAAGCTTTGATTTACAGTGACTTGATTCACTGAGATGGGGTGATGGAGTCCAAGTTCAATCAGATATTTCACAAAGTTGCCTGATCTACTCAGCAGTTCCTGGGCTCTCGGGACACGGATACAAAGGACTATTGTGCAGCCTTGACAAGCAGTAGATTGTCAAGATGTAATAGAATGTAATGACACACCTGGGGCAAGCACCTATTTTTGACAAGTTATCAAAGGGAGGGAAAAATCGGAAAACAGACCCAAAGAGCGGTCCCAAAGTTATAAATGTAAGCATAGACTGCATGTGCCTCAATGAAAAGAAGCCAGAAACACTAAGACTGCATGAAATAGGAGATTAAAATTATTCTCCATGTACATTATTTAATAAATGGTATGGAAACTTGAAAATTAAATATTGGATATGCTCTTTTGTTGTGACCTTCTATTGATCCAAGGCAATGTATAGAACTAATACATATTAACAGTCAAGACTTTAACTTTTTTCTTTAAAAAGTGTTTAGGGAAATGGAAAGGCAAATATTCATTGAGAAATGGGAAGACTAAACCCTTGACATTGATAACAAGACAGTCTTTCTCTAAGTCTTGTTCATTAGCTTTACAGATATGAATAGATGTATCAGGTTATTTCTTAAAACCAGAAGAGGAAATTGGTGTAGGACAGCTGCTAGATGTAAAGCCCTAAGAAGAGTACCTCGCACAGGTACTGCTCTGTTGAAGTTAGCTGTCAATGGCTGTAATCATGATACAGAAAGCAAAATGGGTTTTGACTTTGAAAAACTGGGTTTCAGTCCTAGCTGTGTTGCAATGAGGGATAATCATTTTTTCCCTACCTAATGAGTTTTCGGTAAGGAGCAAATAAGACAATGAAATAATAACTGAGTTTTAAACACTGAAGCATTAATGCCTTTATTGACAACTCATGGTCAGCTAAGCATTACCCTCTTTAGTCCTCACTACAATGCTGAGAGAGGAAATGATATTATGCCCTTTTACAGATAAGTAACCTGAGGACCAGGAGATGAAGTAATTCCTTAGAGCTAGAAAGTGGGAAAGCTCAAGGTCAAACCCAGACAGCTATACTCCAGAGGTGAGAGTTGATACATAGGGCACCTCTTTTTATCGCGCTTCGCTTTACTACACTTTATAGATACTGTGATTTTTAATAATTGAAGGTTTGCAGCAACCTTGTATTGAGCAAGTCTATCAGCACCATTTTTCCAAAGCATTTGCACACTTTGTTTCTCCGTGTCACATTTCAGTAATTCAAAATATTTCATACTTTCTCAATATTGTGCTGAGAAGGCAATGGCAGTCCACTCCAGTACTCTTGCCTGGAAAATCCCATGGACGGAGGAGCCTGGTAGGCTACAGTCCATGGGGTCGCGAAGAGTTGGACACAACTGAGTGACTTCACTTTCACTTTCCACTTTCATGCACTGGAGAATGCAATGGCAACCCACCCCAGAATCCCAGGGACGGGGGAGCCTGGTGGGCTGCCGTCTATGGGGTCGCACAGAGTCGGATACAACTGAAGCAACTTAGCAGCTGCAGCAGGAGCAACGTTGTGATATTTTTATGGTGGTCTGTGATTGGTGAGTGATTTTTATGTGACTATTGCAAAAAGATGACTCACTGAAGGTTCAAATGACGGTTACCAATTTTTAGCAAAAAGTATTTTTTCAATTAAGGGTATTTTGTTTATATAATGCTATTACAGACTACAGTATAAAGGTAACTTTTGTATGCACTGGAAAAGCAAAAACTTTGTGTAACTCACTTTATTACAATACTCACTTTACTGCAGTGGTCCAGAACTGAACCCAGGGTATCTATGAAGTGCGTTTGTATCACTTCTCTGCTTTATTCTTATATTTGTTTTTAAAGACTTGGTATTCCCTAGTAACATTTGCATTATGCACACCTGTGATTACCCCCAAAGTGACCCCAGGAGCTCCACTGTGTCCAACACAGTAGCGCTGGTCACAAAGCACCATCAAGCCTGGAATGTGCCTAATGCAACCAGATAACTAATTTTAATTTAAACTTTTTAAAGTTAAGTTTAAAAATGGACACAATTTAAATTTTGGAAAACTTGGAAATATATTTGGAACAACTGAGGTATGCAAATCTACTTTTAAACTGTAAATTTTATGAAAACTAAACACTGATCAAGTATGTCCAAAGAAAATTTAGCATCTGGATTGAGAGATTCTGTAAGTGTGAAATAACACACCTGATTTCAAAGAGCTGCTATTAAAGAATGTAAAATGTCTCAATAGTAAATGTTCTATTAATTACATGTTGACCTGATATTTTGGGTAAAGTGATTCAAAGAAAATATATTATTAAAAATTCATTTCATCTGTTTCTTGTTGTTGTTTTCTTTTCTTTTTTTTTTTTTTTTTTACTGTAGCTACTAAGACCCTCAAAATTGCATGTATGGCTCACATCATATTTCTGTTGACCACCACTGGCCTGAACAATAAATCAGCTGGAGTGGGGAGTTCTCCCCTCTTCCTAGTGAGAGAGTCATTTCCTACGCAGGTTGATAAGAAGTCTAGGGGTCCCCAAGGAAAGAGGGGTCTGGAATTCTCAAGGAGGAAGAAAGGACAAACTTTTTTCCTTCTCTACATTCTTTAGGATTATATAACAACAATGTATTATGCCTGAGGACAGTCTCTGGATTAAATCTTCTGGCTAATTCTGTTATCTTAAAATGTAAATTATGGGAGTAGGTCTGGTGAGGTCTTTACAACCTCCAGACATTCTTTGGATTTACTGGAGAGTATATAACTCCATTGCTAACACTAACAAGCGGGTACTCTTTCTACCCCCTTCTGATGCCTGTGTCAGAAGCTTTCTCTATCTCCTTTATACTTTAATAAAACTTTATTACACAAAAGCTCTGAGCTATCAAGCCTCGTCT
Organism: Ovis aries; assembly: GCF_016772045.2. NCBI lineage: Eukaryota > Metazoa > Chordata > Mammalia > Artiodactyla > Bovidae > Ovis > Ovis aries. Next base: position 215,294,252 of record NC_056054.1, read on the forward strand.
CTGGCCCCGGATTGAATTCTTCTCCTCCGGGGGCCAAGAATCCCGGAGTCGTGATTCAACAACAACCTTTCACTAGCATGATAGGATAAAGATGATCTTGACCTTCCTGGGTACAGACTTACCCAGGTTGTAAGTTACCAGTCCCAAGGTTCCCAGAAGCAGACCAAATGGCTTTCCCAGACAACTGGCCAGGAAAGCCCTGGAGTCGATCAGTTTGTTCCCCTATGAGAATCAGTAAGCAGACAGGTCCTGCTCCTGGAATGGACAACCCCGCTCTGTCCAGCACAATGTCCTGCACCCCAGCACCCCTTTCTGTGCACATCATGTATACCACATCTTGTGGAATCTTGCTCTCAGTTTCCCCAAGCCTTTCTGACTCAGAGTTGTACAGTTTGCCTTGGCTCCTGACAAATGGTAACCACAAAGGGACCCACCTTGCCCAACAGGGACTCCTGGGATCCTAGGAAAAGACTGAATTCCCTGCTAACAGGAAAGTAGATACTCAAACAGCAGGGAAATTTGTGATCTTATTGTAAATGTGACACCTGTGGACTTATCACAGGAGAAGCCAAGGACATGCTGGTTACATTTGTAACCAGTGTTAGTCCCCTGAGTCACATTATCCCATAAAGACAAGTGGCAGCAAAGAGAAATTTCTGTACTAAGACACAATATGCATTTAACCCAGAAGAAAGCTAAAACACAACACAATCTCTATACTCCAGGGACAACGGTATCCCTATCCATTAGCAAGTATGACAGAGGACTGCCTAATGATAAGAATACCTACCTCAGTTTAAATGCTAATTACACACCTACAGAGAGCATCTGAGTATATGCCCGGGAGTGGGGTAGACAGTAGGATGTTAGTCGTTCAGTTGTGGCCGACTCTTTGTGATTCCGTGGACTGTAGCCCACAAGGCTGCGCTGTCCATAGAATTCTCCAGGCAAGAATGCTGGAGTGGGGAACCATTCCCTTCTCCAGGAGATCTTCCCCACCCAAGGATCAACACGGGTCTGCTGCATTGCAGGTAGATTCTTTACCATCTAAGGCACCAGAGAAGTAGGACAGTAACATGAAATAATATAAAAAGCATTGGCTTTCTCATTATGAGATCTGGGTCTCAGTCTCCTAATCTATGGAACAATGATAACAGTCCTTTTATGGATATAAGTAAGTGAAAGTCACTGAGTCATGTCTGACTCTTTGCAACCTCATAGACTATAGAGTTCATGGACTTCTCTAGGCCAGAATACTGGAGTGGGTAGCTATTCCCTTCTCTAGGGGATCTTCCCAACGCAGGGATTGAACCTAGGTCTCCAGCATTGCAGGCGGATTCTTTACCAGCTGAGCCACCAGGAAAGCCCTATATGGGTTCAGAGAGCCTTAAAGCTGAGCATATATTTTAATTGCCAGGACAGTGTCTAACATACAGTAAGGACTCTAAGTTTCAGTGTCCTGTGTCTGAGAGATAAAAGAGCCAAAAAAAGGCCCTGTCCTGAAAGAGTTGAAACTCTAGCCAGATGGGGTAGCAGACCAGCACAGCAATTATCCTAAGGCTCCCACAGTTACACCTGCTGTAGCCCAGAGCACCTTCACAGGGGCAGGAAGGAAGGAGGGGCTATTACCGGCTGTGCCTGTGAATCTGGGCAACCAGAAAGTAGATGTTCAGAGGCAAGAGGAGGCAGGAATGTGACACAGAAGATGGATGAAACTGAACTGATACTGAGAGAGTCAATTCCTAGGCAGGTTGATGAAAAGTCCGGGAGTCTCAAAGGAGAGAAGGGTCTGGGGTTCTCAAGGAGGAGACAGGGGTCTGGAATTCTCAAGGAGGAGGAAAGGACAAACTTTTTCTTCCTCTACATTCCTTAGGATTATATAACAATAATGCAACCTGCTTGAGGACAGTTTCTGGAAAACACCTTCTGGCTAATCACCATACTCACAGAACACTAATCAATCTAATCACACTAGGACCACAGCCTTGTCTAACTCAATGAAACCAAGCCATGCCTGTGGGGCAACCCAAGACGGGTGGGTCATGGTGGAGAGGTCTGAAAGAATGCGGTCCACTGGAGAAGGGAATGGCAAGCCACTTCAGTATTCTTGCCTTGAGAACCCCATGAACAGTATGAAAAGGAAAAATGATAGGATACTGAAAGAGGAACTCCCCAGGTCATTAGGTGCCCAATATGCTACTGAAGATCAGTGGAGAAATAACTCCAGAAAGAATGAAGGAATGAAGCCAAAGAAAAAACAATACCCAGCTGTGGATGTGAATGGTGATAGAAGCAAGATCCGATGCTGTAAAGAGCAATATTGCATAGGAACCTGGAATGTCAGGTCATGAATCAAGACAAATTGGAAGTGGTCAAACAAGAGATGGCAAGAGTGAACGTCGACATTCTAGGAATCAGCGAACTAAAATGGACTGAAATGGGTGAATTTAACTCAGATGATCATTATATCTACTACTGCGGGCAGGAATCCTCAGAAGAAATGGAGTAGCCATCATGATCAACAAAAGAGTCCGAAATGCAGTACTTGGATGCAATCTCAAAACGACAGAATGATCTCTGTTCGTCTCCAAGGCAAACCACTCACTATCACAGTTATCCAAGTCTATGCCCCAACCAGTAATGCTGAAGAAACTAAAGTTGAGCGGTTCTATGAAGACCTACAAGACCTTTTAGAACTAACACCCCAAAAAGATGTCCTTTTCATTATAGGGGAATGGAATGCAAAAGTACGAAGTCAAGAAACACCTAGAGTAACAGGTAAATTTGGCCTTGGAATGCAGAATGAACCAGGACGAAGACTAATACAGTTTTGCCAAGAAAATGCACTGGTCATAGCAAACACCCACCACCAACAACACAAGAGAAGACTCCACACAGGGACATCACCAGATGGTCAACACCAAAATCAGATTGATTATATTCTTTGCAGCCAAAGATGAAGAAGCTCTATACAGTCAACAAAAACAAGACCAGGAGCTGACTGTGGCTCAGATCATGAACTCCTTATTACCAAATTCAGACTCAAATTGAAGAAAGTAGGGAAAACCGCTAGACCATTCAGGTATGACCTAAATCAAATCCCTTATGATTATACAGTGGAAGTGAGAAACAGATTTAAGGGCCTAGATCTGATAGATAGAGTGCCTGATGAACTACGGAATGAGGTTCGTGACATTGTACAGGAGACAGGGATCAAGACCATCCCCCTGGAAAACAAATGCAAAAAAGGAAAATGGCTGTCTGGGGAGGCCTTACAAATAGCTGTGAAAAGAAGAGAAGTGAAAAGCAAAGGAGAAAAGGAAAGATATAGGCATCTGAATGCAGAGTTTCAAAGAACAGCAAGAAGAGATAAGAAAGCCTTCTTCAGCAATCAATGCAAAGAAATAGAGGAAAACAACAGAATGGGAAAGACTAGAGATCTCTTCAAGAAAATTAGAGATACCAAGGGAACATTCATGCAAAATGGGCTTGAGAAAGGACAGAAATGATATGGACCTAATAGAAGCAGAAGATATTAAGAAGAGGTGGCAAGAATACACAGAAGAACTGTACAGTAAAGACCTTCACGACCCAGATAATCATGATGGTGTGATCACTCACCTACAGCCAGACATCCTGGAATGTGAAGTCAAGTGGGCCTTAGGAAGCATCACTATGAAAAATGCTAGTGGAAGTGATGCAATTCCAGTTGAGCTGTTTCAAATCCTGAAAGATGATGCTGTGCAAGTGCTGCACTCAATATGCCAGCAAATTGGGAAAACTCAGCAGTGGCCACAGGACTGGAAAAGGTCAGTTTTCATTCCAATCCCAAAGAAAGGCAATGCTAAAGAATGTTCAAACAACCGCACAATTGCACTCATCTCACATGCTAGTAAAGTAATGCTCAGAATTCTCCAAGCCAGGCTTCAGCAATACGTGAACCATGAACTTCCTGATATTCAAGCTGGATTTAGAAAAGGCAGAGGAACCAGAGATCAAATTGCCAACATCCGTTGGATCACAGAAAAAGCAGGAGAGCTCCAGAAAAACATCTATTTCTGCTTTATTGACTATACCAAAGCCTTTGACTGTGTGGATCACAATAAACTGTGGAAAATTCTTCAGGGGATGGGAATACCAGACCACCTGACCTGCCTCTTGAGAAATCTGTATGCAGATCAGGAAGCAACAGTTAGAACTGGACATGGAACAACAGACTGGTTCCAAATAGGAAAAGGAGTACGTCAGGCTGTATATTATCACCCTGCTTATTTAACTTATATGCAGAGTATATCATGAGAAACGCTGGACTGGAAGAAACACAAGCTGGAATCAAGATTGCTGGGAGAAATATCAATAACCACAGATATGCAGATGATACCACCCTTATGGAAGAAAGTGAAGAGGAACTGAAGAGCCTCTTGATGAAAGTGAAAGAGGAGAGTGAAAAAGTTGGCTTAAATTTCAACATTCAGAAAACGAAGATCATGGCATCTGGTCCCATCACTTCATGGGAAATAGATGGGGAAACAGTGGAAACAGTGTCAGACTTTATTTTGGGGGGCTCCAAAATCACTGCAGATGGTGACTGCAGCCATGAAATTAAAAAACACTTACTCCTTGAAAGAAAAGTTATGGCCAACCTAGATAGCATATTCAAAAGCAGAGACATTACCTCACTGATTAAGGTCTGTCTAGTCAGGGCTATGGTTTTTTCTGTGGTCATGTATGGATGTGAGAGTTGGACTGTGAAGAAGGCTGAGCGCAGAAGAATTGATGCTTTTGAACTGTGGTGTTGGAGAAGACTCTTGAGAGTCCCTTGGACTGAAAGCAGATCCAACCAATCCATCCTAAAGATCAGTCCTGGGTGTTCTTTGGAAGGAATGATGCTAAAACTGAAACTCCAGTACTTTGGCCACCTCATGCGAAGAGTTGACTCATTGGAAAAGACTCTGATGCTAGGAGGGATTGGGGGCAGGAGGAGAAGGGGCCGACAGAGGATGAGATGGCTGGATGGCATCACGGACTCATTGGATGTGAGTCTGAGTGAACTCCGGGAGGTGGTGATGGACAGGGATGCCTGACATGGTTCGATTCATGGTGTCGCAAAGAGTCAGACACGACTCAGTGACTGAACTGAACTGAACAACTTTCATTTTCACTTTTCCAATACATTGTCCACACTAAACCCAGAACAATCTTTCAGAATCCCACAGTATCCATCACTGCACTGCCTCTCCTACCATCCCCAGTTCCCCGTTTCTATAAATGAAGCCAGGTCATTTAGATTCCAGAGAGACTTCAAGATCCAGTCCTGCCTCCTCCCCTGCCCTTCTCTTGAGCAGTCCTACCCTGCACCACCCCATATTCAAAGATTCTGGGCACCACACCCTGACAATCTCTTGGCTTCGTTACCTTGCTCTCACTCTTCCCTATGCCGTTTCCCTTCTTATCTAGCTGGCTCTCAAGGCCTCAGCTGAAAATGTCACTTATTTTTTCAAACCTTCATCTGTTCACTTCTCTCATCTCCAATCCCAAATGGACCATTATGCTTTTCTCAAAATTCACATATCACTATACGTATCACTAGCAATGCTCTAGTCACATCATAAGTGTATACACATTATTTTTCTCAATTACACCATACACTTTGAAAGGAAAGGAGATCCTTTTTATCCCTAATTTATTGATAGGATTGGGCAAGGTACCACTTTATAAAACCAGGGCAGCTAGTCAGTAGCCCTTCAAAGTGTCTAGGAAAGAGTGAATTCTCCAAAAACATTATTAAAAAAAGAGAGATGGGGATGATGAAAGAGAAGGGAGATGTTAAGCAACTGAGTTCAGAATTGAATATATTGGGGTTTTATTCTTCTCTAGTCCTTAGAGAAGAAGTTGCTGTGCTGGGACCAAGGACAACCTACATCGTTTCTCTGAATGTCACCCATCTAATCTGCAAAAGAGAAACAGAAATATTGACAATAGATCTTACCTTCCTGGTACAGCTCTGGGAACAAATAAGTTGAAAGAGTGGCTATAAAATTCTGACTTTGAATTGAGTTTAAGGTCAGCCTGTTTTTTAAAATGTATTTTTCAGAAAAGGAAAATCAGAACTTTGCTCTAAAATTTTTATTGAAAAAATGTTCTCTTTTGTTGAATAGTGATAGGAGATAAAACATGCCACAGTTCCAACTCATCCTCCTTATTAATGAATTAAGCCACATCAAAATGCAATAAAAAGAGTATAAGAGACTCCTAAGAATCATTCAAATTTTTATCAGTCATTTTCTCTCCATAAAATGAGCATTTCTATTAAAATGATATTGCATAAAAATGGGATTTTAATGTGTGAAGATTCCTTAAAATCATGAGACCACCTGGTAAATCAGAGGTTTAAAACTATTTTTCCCTCCATAGAAATCAGAAATGAATTAAATTAGAAAATGCAAAACCAACATAGTCGCAAAATATTGAAGCATCAGGATATTCAACTTAAAGATCCCCACAGGTAAGAGTATTGGTCTCTTGGTCAGCAGGGACCATGAGAAATGAGAAGTTCTCATGGAGGAGTGGGTAACCTCATTGGTTATATAAGAAAGAACAGTTCAAGGGAAGAAACAAAGTGCATAGGAAACAGAAATTGTGACATCATAGCACAGTTGAAACCCTGAATTACTTACAAAAAGTTACATGCCATGAAAAAGTGTCACAGTAGATAATAAAATTGAAAGAATGGCCACTTCATAGAGAAATGGGCTCCTCAAAGAATAGGAAAAGTATGCTTTTGATAAACCTCTATTAATAGGCAAGCCTTGATATCTTATTCAAGATGAGACTAGAGTGATGAACAGAAAGCATTTCAAATCGACAAGTATTACAACAATAACCATTAAACTTCATATATTATACCTGTAAATATTGGAGGGATGTGAATATATATCTTGGTCATCCCTAAAGAACTTCAATTTGAAAAAAAAATAAAAAATGTACATAAGAACAAAAGACTCAATAAACAAGATTCTTCCAGGATATAAACTGAGCACCTTGGAGAGTATACCACCTCTGCTGTCCCCTAGGACACAACTAAGGAAATATCTTTTCTTATACCCAATATCACCGAGCATTTCTCATGATGTACTCTGCATATAAGTTAAATAGGCAGCATAACAATATACAGCCTTGACGTATGCCTTTCCTGATTTAGAACCAGTCGGTTGTTCCATGTCCAGTTCTAACTGTTCCTTCTTGACCTGTATACAGATTTCTCATGAGGCAGGTCAGGTGGTCTGGTATTCCCATCCCCTGAAGAATTTTCCACAGTTGGTCATGATCCACACAGGCAAAGGCTTTGGCATAGCCAATAAAGCAGAAGTAAATGTTTTTCTGGGACTCTCTTGCTTTTGCAATGATCCAGCAGATGTTAGCAATTTGATCTCTAATTCCTCTGCCTTTTCTAAATCCAGCTTGAACATCTGAAAGTTCACAGTTCACATACTATTAAAGCACGGCTTGGAGAATTTTGAGTATTACTTTGCTAGCATGTGAGATGAGTGCAATTGTGCGGTAGTTTGAGCATTCTTTGGCATTGCCTTTCTTTGGGATTGGTATGAAAACTGACCTTTTCCAGTCCTGTGGCCACTGCTGTGTTTTCCAAATTTGCTGGCATATTGAGTGCAGCACTTGCGCAGCATCATCTTCTAGGACTTGAAATAGCTCAACTGGGATTGCATCACCTCCACTAGCTTTATTCACAGTAGTGCTTCCTAAAGCCCACTTGACTTTGCATTCCAGAATGTCTGGCTCTAAGTGAGTGATCACACCATCATGATTGTCTGGGTCATGAAGATCTTTTTTGTATAGTTCTTCTGTGTATTCTTGCCAGCTCTCCTGAATATCTTCTGCTTCAGTTAGGTCCATACCATTTCTGTCCTTTATTGTGTCCTTATTTGACTTATATGCAGAGTACATCATGAGACATGCTGGACTGGATGAAGCACAAGCTGGAATCAAGATTGCTGGGAGAAATATCAATAACCTCAGATATGCAGATGACACCAGCCTTATGGCAAAAAGTAAAGAAGAACTAAAGAGCCTCTTGATGAAAGTGAAAGAGGAGTATGGAAAAGTTGGCTTAAAACTCAACATTAAGAAAATTAAGATCATGGCATTGGGTCACATCACTTCATGGCAAATAGATTGGAGAAACAATGGAAACAGTTACAGACTTTATTTTTGGGGGCTCCAAAATCACTGCAAATGATGACTGCAGCCATGAAATTAAAAGACGCTTGCTCCTTGGAAGAAAAGTTATGACCAACCTAGACAGCATATTAAAAAGCAGAGACATTACTTTGCCAACAAAGGTTTGTCTAGTAAAATCTATGGTCTTCCAAGTAGTCATGTATGGATGTGAGAGTTGGACTATAAGGAAAGCTGACCACCCAAGAATTGATGCTTTGAACTGTGGTGTTGGAGAAGACTTTTGAGAGTCCCTTGGACTGCAAGGAGATCCAACCAGTCCATCCTAAAGGAGATCAGTCCTGAATATTTGTTGGAAGGACTGATGTTGAAGCTGAAACTTCAATACTTTGGCCACCTGATGAGAAGAGCTGACTCATTGGAAAAGACCCTGATGCTGGGAAAGATTGAGGATGAGAGGAGAAGGGGACAACAGAGGATGAGATGATTGGATGGCATCACTGACTCAATGGACATGAGTTTGAGTAAACTCCAGTAGTTGGTGATGGACAGGGAAGCTTGATATGCTGCAGTCTATGAGGTTGCAAAGAGTCGGACACAGCTGAGTCACTGAACTGAACTGAACTGAATATCACCCAAGTGCAATAGAAGAATTGGGTCTTCCAAGGGACTTCATTCACTGTTAAAAGCTTTCATAAACAGGAAAAATCCAACTCAAAGTAGTCCATATATTTAAGAAATCTACAGGGTCAAAAATCACTGTACCTATTATCTCCCTTTTGTTTTTTCCACCTTACTGCCAACATAAATACTAACGTTTTACTTTTGTGAAATTGTGATTCATAAGAAACCTTGTGTTTCGTCTGCATCCACATTTCCTAGCTCACAGCTTCCAAAACCCTTGAAATTTCCTAAGTGTGGAGAGTAATAAAGGTGTTTTTTGGTATATTAATGAGGTGACTTAGGAAATGGACTGTAAGGACAGGAGTGGGTTGCCAATGGAACCTACTAAGTGATAAGACAGTTGGAGCTTTCAGTCCTAGCCCTGACTTTCTGGGAGGGAGAAGAGACTAGAGGTTGATTCAAAGGCCAGTGGCCAATGTTTCAATCAATCATGCCTATATAATGAAACCTCCAAAAAACCCCAAATAGATGTGGTTAAAAGAGCTCTGGGGTTGATGTGCATGTGGAGGTCAGGGCGAGTGTTGAGTACGGAGAGGGTATAGGAGCTCTGCACCCTTTCCCCATAGCTTGCCCTAAGCATCTCTTCCATTTGGCTCTTCCTGAGTCACAGCCTTTTGTACTAAACTGATAAGCTAGTCAATTCTGTAAGCCACTCTAGCAAACTAAACAAATGCAAGGAGGGAATATTGGGAAACACTGACTTATAACCAGTTGGTCTGAAATACAGGTAACAACCCAGCCTTACCACTGGCATCTGAAGATGTGGGGGCAGTCTTATAGGACTGAATGCTTCACCTGTGTTATCTGATTTCATCTCCAGGTAGATGGTGTCAGAATTTAGTTAAATTGGAAGACACCCCCCCCCCACCCTGGTGTCTGGAGCACTGTTTGTTGATGTGGGATGCACACACACACACACACACACACACACACACACACACACGTCAAAATTGGTCTCAGAACACCATTTTAGCAAATATTAGATTTTCAAATAAAAGCTGGTCATAGCTCCCAAAGCACTTTCAAACACATTAGCTCCTTGATCTTCCTCATAGCCCTGTGCAATAGGTACTGCAGTTATTTTCTAGATGAGAAAACAAAGTCTCGGAGGAGGAAGGTCACACTCCTAGAATGAGGCACACTGAAAATAAAAATTCAAGCCTTCTGGGTCCAAACCGACTGCATCTCCCACTTCCATTTTCAAGTGCATAACAATCATGAGAATGATTCAGTTTTCTGAGAAAAGAGCAAAACCCTTGGCGAATGCTCCTAAATTTTTTCATAGCCCCTTGGAGGACTCAGAGCTGTGTTTTAATCCCTGGGAGGGGAAGAGACCTTGGTGGGCTGAACTTTTGCATGAGGCTTCAGCAGCAGGCTCAGGCTGCAGATGGGCAAAGGGAGGGGAGACCAGGGTGCAATGCTCCAAGCTCGGATTAAGCATCCAAATCGGAAAGAGAACAGCTGTAGCCCCTTTACATTACGGTTTTAAAATTCTGAGCATGCAAAGAACTATAAAAATCACAAGTAGGCCCTGGATCATAACAGATGAATAAGGGATTTATAATCTTTAAACTGCAAGGAGAATGGCTTACATTTGTACCATTTCCTATTTTGATTACAATCATTGTCCTGAGAGCAGATTCATGTTGTGCCTTTTCTGATTCTTTTTGCAATCCATCACGAGGAGACAACAGGCCGGTGATGCCACTGTACATTCTTTGAAAGACAATAAAAGCCTGTGTAACTTGAGACCTCTCTTTTTTGTCTTGTTTGTCATAATTTGATTGGGCAATTGTTTTCTATTGTGGCCTGTTAGCCACCTCATTAACCTAGAAGGGTGAGACGGGCTGGACAATGCACTTCTGGAAAATTTAAAAGGTTAAAGCAAAAAGCCTGCTACTCAATGCTTTTCATAAACTAGCTAGGATGTTAAATTCTAATATCTTTTTCCAGGGACCCAGACTGTCATCATAAGAAATGGTACAAAGCAAGGCTTTTCCTGAACTGTTTGAAATGGCATTCTTCTTCTAATGTTTTCTGCCCCTGTGTGGTCTCTATGTCAGTAAACCTAGTGGAAATGTCTACCCTCCTTTCCCCACAACACCCTCCTACAAAAGAATGTCCTTTATTCCTTAGGAGGGACTTTTTTCCAGCTCAATCTGTTTTCCTATGTATTATAGAAACTTCTATAAAATTGATAAGAACCTCTATAGCTACCAAATTCTCTATTTTTCTAGAAATTCACGAAATGTGGTGTGACAATATTGATGCTCATATGCAAAGAAACAAATACTAAAGTTTAGAACCAGTGCCTCTGGGCTCTAGCCTGACTATTAACTATTATGGCCTATAGTAGAGCCATCACAGTGCACACCTACCTGTATTATTGTGCTATATGTGCAACCATCTGGAAAACTATAGCTGCACCAATGCAAAAAAAAAAAAAGTGAAAAAGGAAGACATAGATTATGTTGCAATTTTTCAAATGGTACTCAAGTCACGCAGTTGGTTTAACACAAGAAGGACATAAAAATCCAGTAATTTCTAAATTAAAAATATTCATTTTTCTTCTGTGTTGATTTTTTTTCCCCCTTTTACTCCTGATCCAGCTAGACTGCCTGGCCTTTTATAGCAAAGAAAATCTACGGAGCATAAGAAACTGGTAGCATGCCCATAGCTGACCTAACTTTATGGAATTGCGCTCCTATCCCTATCACATATATTTATACACTCCAACTTCTCTTGGGTGGCTTTATACCCAGGTGACAGTTGGGATCTGTGGGGATGTTCCCCTGGAAAGCTGGAAAGCTCAGGGTAAATTATACCACCTGTGACTAATCTAAGAGCTCATTAAAGCATTTCCATACACTGCCTTCTGATGGATATGGCAGCCTCAGGAATTCCAGTTGGATATATAAACAGCCTCTTGTTTTTTATCCTAATTGTGGTTATTATACAAATGTAAATGAAATGTACACTCTGCTCTTCATTTGCATGTAAAGTTGGCAAGCAGTATTTGAAAAGTCTTGTCACCCACTTCTTTTACCAATCACTCTCTGCTCAGACAACAGATTAACTCATTCATTCATCCACTCATTTACCCCACAGACATTTCCTCTACTATGTACTCTACAGTATGAGAGGGTAGCAGGCACAGAATATACAAAAATGACCAAGAGATAATCCCTTCCCTCAAGGAGCTTATGTCTAGTGGGGAGAGAAGTAGACAAATTACAAGCGCTACTTGTTAAGTGGTAGAATCTGGGTCACGAGACCCAAGTAGACAGGTTTAACAGAGATGTTATTTGAGTTGAATTTTAAGGAATTAGTAGGACATTTTCAAATGGAGACAGCTCAAAGGACATACTTGAAAGAAAAAACAAAGACAGAGAAAAAATGTATGTCAAGGGAGTGTAATTTTAGTTCTAGTCTCAGCAAAATAGAATTAAGTAAAGGCAATCCACTTTCCACTGATGCCCATTCCCCTTCCATAAATTACATGATACAGGCAAATTCCAACACAAATAATTTGGGACTTTGCTTCTGCTCATCTCCATTCTTATGAACAAAGACAAGACCGTTACTGACAACCACAAAGACAGCGACTACCTTGGGTCCCCTGCTCTGCCGCATCACTATCTCCCTTGATCTCATGGGTCTTGGGAAATAATCAGTGCAGCCTTGTTGAGAATCCCCAGCTCTCTAAGGCCTACTTGGAATTAGTAATTCAATGTTCGTGCCACGGCATGAGGGGTTTTCAAGAAGTTCAGTCAAGATTTCAAACCACAGTGCCTCCAGCTATGCAGTTTTGTTGCAGAGACTGGCTGAGCACACAGCTCCTGCCTTCTCAGGTCTTACTAGTCATCTCCAGCAGGGTTGAACCATGAGGTGGTAGATGAGAGCACTTCTGAAGGAGCTGGCCATTGCCCCAGCAATGAAGTGGTACAGGGACCATATTTTCTGAAGACAAAATGAAAACACATGGTCTGGTAACAGAACCAAGTATCTGAAGGCAAGGCCACCTTGAAAACCTGCCAAGATGGAAGGGTGCAGCAACCATTTCTTTGAGGACAAGCTGCTCTCTATACTATCGCTGTTCCATAAAAATATGAGTCACAAATGTGAAGCATACATATGATTTTAAACTTTTTTCTAGCATTAAAGAACTAAAAAAAGTACAATTCATTTTAATAATTTTTATTTAGTCTAATCTGTCACAAAATATAATTCTAAAATGTAAATAATACTTTTCAAGTATTAAGATATTTTACTTTTTATGTTCATTCTTTTTTGTGCATAAGTCTTTGCCATCCAGTATGTATTTTCCACTGATAGCTCATCTCAATTTGGCATTGGTATCAGACAGCATATCACCACAGCAAAGGAGCTGTCTGTGGTCCTCCCCTCCCTGTATACTCTGTACTGATAGTAAGACCCAACTAACCGAAGCATTAGCCAGGGTTATTCAAGACTCTGGCTAAGGACATACGGTAACCATCCTTAGCTCTTTCATTCTTCCATTCATTTATTCACTTAGCAAATATTGTTTCAGCAACTATGACTGTATCGCAAAATGAAGTGCGACTAGGTCTCCACTTTCAGAGTCTACATGAGAAGAAACAAGTAAAACAGTAATGGCGCAATGCTTTGAATGCTTTGCCAGTGTGTACACAGGGAGCCTTGGGAGCCCAGAGGCAAGTCAGGGAATGAGCAAGGAAGAGAGGAGAGCTGAGGAATCATTCAGAGCACTCAGCACTAGTGCAAGTTTAGCTAGACAGTTGTAAAGTGGAAGGAAAAACATTCCTTGGAAGAGAAAGGGAAGAGGTGCAAAGACCTAAGGCACCATTCCACAGAAATCAAAAGTAAAATTTGTAATAAGGAGTTTCCAAAGATGTCAGAGAATGTGTTAGGAAACCTAGTGTGTCTGCTACAGTTGGCACAGCATGGAATCAAAGAACCTGCAATCGTTTGACAGAGTCTTCTAAGTTCCAGGCAACTCCCTGCAGTAGGTGTCTGTTATCAGCATTCCAGAACCCAACTAAAAGTCCAGCAGATTATGCTGCAAATGTACATGCTGGATACAAATGTAAGGTTCTACCACAGTTATTCAAACTTAACAGTATTTTCAAAGCAAAGGCTTGGTGCTTAACATCATGATGTCTTGCTTACCAAATAGAAATTTTCGTACCAAGTTCAGAGAACCTTTTGCTAAAATTCTTTTGGCAACAGTAGCAGGATTACAGTTACCTAGGCTGACTCCCTTTAAGATGGCAGGCAAGGTTCCTCCCTTGCTTTCATGCTACCTTCAACCCCACCCTAACACTCACGCTCAATCCACTGCACTCCAATCATGGGAAATGACTTGTCATTTTCAAAACACAGAGCTGCAGTCACTCTCAGTTGCATACCTTTGCACCTATGATTCCCAGGATACACTAATTTCTGCCTAACTGACTGCTTAAAACTCAGCTCAAGTGTGACTTCCCTGGGAAACCCTCCTAATCGTGACCCCCCTCCATCCATGTGGGTGCTATGTGCTTAGCGCTCTTGCAGACCTCAGTGAATATCTCTTCCATTGCTTTTTGTGCCATTTACTTGTTACCTTTTCCTACAGGAGTATTTATTCCTAGTGAACAAACCTGTTTTCCTTTTCTTAATTTCTGTATCTTCCACCCTCACTCAAATGCTCTATAAGTGATTGATAAATAGATAAATGAATGACTGAATAAACTATACCATGTTTAGAACAAAATTATTCAGGTTGGGAAAATTATATCTTCAGTTCAGTTCAGTTCAGTCATTCAGTCGTGTCCGACTCTTTGCGACCCCATGAATCGCAACATGCCAGGCCTCCCTGTCCATCACCAACACCAAGAGTTTACCCAGACTCACGTCCATCAAGTCAGTGATGCCATCCAGCCATCTCATCCTCTGTCATCCCCTTCTCCTCCTGCCCCCAATCCCTTCCAGCATTAGAGTCTTTTCCAGTGAGTCAACACTTCGCATGAGGTGGCCAAAGCACTGGAGTTTGTTTTAGCATCATTTCTTCCAAAGAAATCCCAGGGCTGATCTCCTTCAGAATGGACTGGCTGGATCTCCTTGCAGTCCAAGGGACTCTCAAGAGTCTTCTCCAACACCACAGTTCAAAAGCATCAATTTGTCGGCAGTCAGCTTTCTTCACAGTCCAACTCTCACATCCATACATGACCACAGGAAAAACCATAGCCTTGACTAGACGGATCTTTGTTGGCAAAATAATGTCTCTGCTTTTGAATATGCTGTCTAGGTTGGTCATAACTTTCCTTCCAAGGAGTAAGTGTCTTTTAATTTCATGGCTGTAACCACTATCTGCAGTGATTTTGGAGCCCAAATAAATAAAGTCTGATGCTATTTCTCCATCTATTTCCCATGAAGTGATGGGACCGGGTGCCATGATCTTAGTTTTCTGAATGGTGAACTTTAAGCCAACTTTTTCACTCTCCTATTTCACTTTCATCAAGAGGCTCTTTGGCTCCTCTTCACTTTCTGCCATAATGGTGGAGTTATGTGCATATCTGAGGTTATTGATATTTCTCCTGGCAATCTTGATTCCAGCTTGTGCTTCTTCCAGCCCAGCGTTTCTCATGATGTACTCTGCATATAAGTTAAATAAGCAGGGTGACAATACAAATCATTTAAATACAGAGAGAAGAATTATAGCTAATCAATCAACTATTTTTAAAACAGAGCAATGAATGGTAAAGGTTATGAAGGGTTGTGACTAATTTAAAGGGAGGCAGATTTTGTCTCAGGGTAGAACTTTCAAACACCTAGGGCTGTCCCACACACACAAAAAAAATGTTCTATCTAGGGGTAGGCAAATTATGTCTTTGGGCCGAATTTAGCCCACCATCTATCTGCTTTTATAAATAAAGTTTTACTGTCGCACATCCATTTGTTTACATATTGTCCATAGCTGCTTTCACAGGCAAAGGCAGAGCTGAATAGTTGCAAACCAAAAATCTAACCCTAGAACTTTCAAGGCCTAGAATATTTACTATCTGGTCCTTTATAGAAAAAGTTTTCTGGCCTCTAATCTAGTAATGAGGTTGTGAGATTTCCACTGCAGCAAATGTTCAAGTAGAGGATGGGTCTGTCCAGGATGTAGAAGGAATACATTCTTTAAAAGGGAGAATGGTACCCTTAAAATGTCCTCCCCTCTGGGCAAGACTATGATTATATGCCTACATTTCTATGACAAAAACACTTCATATTTTGTCTTTGGCTGACAATCCTGTAATGGGCTGTATTGCTAGCGAAATGGAGCAGGACCCTGTGGGGTCCTCCCAGGCTCAAATCCTTTCAGTCTCCCACCCAAGTAGGGGATGGTAACTTCAGGCTGAGCACAAAACTCCTGCTACTTCACCACCAACCAATCAAAGGAAAGTCTGCACACAGTGAAGATAATGAAGACAGACTCTGACTCCTTCCCTAAACAACTCTCCCTTAAAAATTTTTCATGGTTGAGCAGAAACTTTAGCATTGGTTTCTGGACACAAGTCTGCCTTCTCATGGGGTTGCAGCTGCCTGAACTAAGCAAACTTTCCCTTCCAGCTGGGCTTCCCAGGTGGCACAGTGGTAAAGAACCAATGCAGGAGACATAGGAAACTTGAGTTCTATCCCTGGATAGAGAAGATCCCCTGGAGGAGGAAATGGAACCCATCCCAGTGTTCTTGCCTGGAAAATTCCATGGACAGAGAAGCCTGGAAGGGTATAGTCCATGGAGTCACAAAGTCAGACATGAATGAGCATACACACACATACACATACACACACATACATACACACACACACACGCATCCCTTCCAACTAACACTTGTCTCTTTCAAGCAGCAGGCAGCCGAACCTTAGCTCAGTACTACTAGTTGTAGAAAAGGAAATCATCATCTATACAGCCATGGTTTCAGTAATGCACTTGACTTCCTAAATATAGTCTATACTCTAAATAATGAAGGAAATACATTTTTGATCCCAGGCATCACCAGGACACTATCATAGAAAGCAGTCAAGAAAGATTCAAAGGAAGCCAAGGGGACAGTAACCTAACCCGTCGCTGATTCTGCATTTCCCAACAGATTTAAAATGAAGCTCTTCCTCTAGATCACAGGTATTAATCATGGGTCAGCCCTTCAACCTTTGCTATTCTTTACGAGGCTATGTGGGGAGGGAGCCACCTATGAGACTACTTCTGCTTGCTTTGTGCTTATTGACTCACCTCAGCATTGCTGGAGGTCAAGTTTCCAAGGCTGCTTTTTCATCCTTTAGCAGGTTTATTCACTAGGAGTGAAAAATTCTCAAAACTGAAGCACTCTGGATGAAAAAGAATCCCTTTTCAAAAATCTTCCCATTTTCACATATTATAATGACACATCATGAAATGGTTTTAATTTTGGAATAAAGCCACGTGCATACATCTATTTGGTGTTTACTAGGAGGGTTGAAATATCTGCATGCTTCCATACTTTCAATTCTAGAGGATATACCTTTGGGTAGATTAAAAAAGGCCTTCCTGCATCCCATTTTTCTGGAGAAGGTGATGATGCAGGAAACTGGCCAAGGAAGGCAGGTCTGGGGACAAGGTGCTCCCACCACCACATCGGCCAAGCTCAGCTGTCATCTCTGCACATTGCCCACATCACCAGGTATATTGTTCTACAAATAAAGGAGGGACCACTGCAAGTCCTAAAAACCCCTCATTTTAAAGTGGTTCCACAGGCTATCCCCAAAGACACTTACTATCCCCTCTTCCATGATCTCCTCACCAACTATATCAAGACTCAAAGATGCTCAAAGATGAAGGCAGCTGAAAAACCCCAAAACATCTGTGGTGGAAGTTACTTATAGCTGCCGTTTACTTTCTAGTGGTCTCATATACAGGTTTCTAGTATATTCTCCATCTTTCCTCTTGCTTCTCCATGAAATGAATCTATCTCCTTGTTTACCATGGTTGCTGTGCCAGTGAGCTGCACTCTTGCTCGTAGATTTCTGCCGACTCCTATTATCACTCTGAAGAAACTGGCTGCTTTAGGAGAAAAGGAAAGAAATCTCTCCACTACTATGTATCTCTAGCAGTAGTACAAGGGGAGGGTCATGTAAGTTATAGCTGTCTGGGGCCAACTGTGCAGACACTTAGCATTTATTCTTTCCTTCGTCTTCCCCACCCATCCCTGCTTTGCTGGAAGATACCTGCTGTAATAAAAAATAATAGAGAAAACTTGCTTCCATGAAGCCTTATTGAAATGCTCCACTGGATGGAGTGAAAGTAGGTCAGGAGGGGAAACATTCGGTCAATGGATTTCAGAGTGATGCTCCCTCATCTTGAACTCCCATGGCACCAATTGGCTGAACCAGTCATTGTCATTTATCAAATCCTGTTCTGCTCTGTTCTGTGTGTGTGTGTGATTCATTCAAAGAGGGTATAAAATTCCTTAAAGGCAGTCTAATTCCACGAGCTCTCCTTTGGACCTCCAATGGCTCCTAGCACAGGGTCTTCTATCCTGAAGTCATTTGAAAAAAAAATTTGTTGCAGCGCTATTTTGAAGCCTGTGAACTAGTCTTGAATGCATTTTAAGAACTATAAAAACTTTTCATAGTAACACAACAGAGAGGGGGGCAGATTTTAAAATCCTTCTTTACTGGGACAGTATGATATTACTCCCAAAGATGACCAAGTGAATATGTTGGGGAATTAAAGTTGAAGATGGAGTTAAGGTTGCTAATCAGCTGACCTTAAAAGAGGGAGATTTTCCTGGATTATCTAGGTGGTCCCAATATAATCACAAAGATCCTTGAAAATGGAAGCAGGAAGCAAAAGAGTTAGTGTCAGAGTGATGTTATGCGAGACTCTGCTAGCCATTGCTGGCTCCATAGATGGAAGGAGACACAAGCTGAGCAATGTGGGAAGCCTGTAGAAGCTGGAAAAGACAAGAAAACAAATATTCTACAGGGCCTCCAGAAAGAAATGCAGCCCTGCAGACTCCTTGCTTTTACCTCAGTTCTGAAATTCAATAAGTGTGTGCTGTTTTAAGCCACAAAATTTATGAAAATTTGTTATAGAAGCCTTAAAAAAAAAAAACTAACAGATTCAACTCTCCTTAGCTTATGCAAAATGAAGGGAATATTGAGGCATTTTCTTCCTAAGAGCTTCTGCCTTGAAGAGGACCTTCAGTCCTGGTTGATCAGAACGTTTCTAAGTGATAGAGACTAAGAAGGATTCAAGTGATTATCAGGCAAAATCTTTGGCCTCCAAGGCCCTTGCATGTTTCAGGTAATGCCTCTTGTGGAAGGAAAGGCTAGCCCTGCTCTTATGTGAAATGAGCACTTGCCTCTGTAGTGCTATTTCATGGGGAAGGATAAGATTTCCCACCCTACTTCCTAAAAGAATCCCTCTCGCTTCCCCACAGGGCCCTGAGAATGGGAAAGTAATATCGTAGCCAGCTGAATAGGGAAAAGAACAGCCATTCTTTGCTTTCTGTAAGGAAATCTTATATCTATGGATATCAAGGGTTTAGTTTTCACAGTGGAAAACCACTTTCTGTAGTGCCTGCACAACAAATGTCACTTGATACTGGTGTCTCCAAACCTGATAAACAGCAGACATTGACAATGAGATAGGCTCACAGCCAGTGATACTGGCTGGAAACACAAAGGGATGTATGAAGACGTAGGTATTTTCCAACCAGGGAGGAAAATAGAGAGAATTGGGCTCCAAGACAATCTTTGCTAATATCACAATTTTGCTTACTTTCCACACTTAAAGGGGCAGGCTCCCCAATTCAGTCTTTATCAACTTGATGAGCCTGGAAGGGCTGCAAAGGCTGCCCCTATTACATCCTCTGAGTGAAATAGGAACCTCCAGGGTTCTTATAATTGTTCAGCACTGAGGTTCAAGTGATCACATTTATGGGACTTGGCCTCCAGCCCACTTCTTATGAATACACATAAACACATCTTTTATTGCTCAATAATGTTTTCCCTTTTGGAATTTTTTATGAAACACTAAAAAAAAAGATGGGGCTTGTATTTTAATTTTTTAACAGAAGAAACCAGAGAAATACCAAAATCTTCCAAATGGGAAATTTTCTTGCCTGCTACCCCTATCAAAAGTGATTTGTCAAGGGACTGGTCGAAGCTTCAATATCAACAACTCAAGATATTAATTTGGTCCAAATCCAACTAATTGACTTGCTCTCTAGACTGAGTTTCTGCATCCCTCTGTACGAGCCCAACCTCCTTCTCTGGGGTGCTTCAGGTGCAATGCAGAATTCATCAGCTCTAGATGCCTGTGGGATGTGCTCCCCATCGGCTCTGTTACAAACCAGTATTCTCTCGTCTTGGCACCTGTCCAAAGAACAAGAAGTTCTTTGATACACGCACAGCATTGCCTTGCTTCCTGCAATCCATGAGTCCAAGAACTTTGTGACCCCTACCTGGACCACTGCAAAAGCTTCCTACCCAGCCTCCAATATCTACATTATCCAATTTATATAAGCACACTGCTGTCATACTAATCTTGAAGGAGAGATGCAATCATATTGCTCCAGCTTAGATGCTCCAATAGTTTCCATTTTTCACCAGTATCCTCCACCTGGCATTCAACCTCATACAACCAGGCTCAGAATCCCCTTTCCAGATGTAGCGGTCACTAGTCTCTTTCATGCATTCTGTACTGCTGACAATCTGGATAATCTGGCACTCTGCAGTGTACTCTACACATGCCTTTATTCTTGCCACTGTGAGTTCTTTGCTGCAAGCCACACACACTGACTTTGGTTACCTTGGGAGCAAATGGATGCGCTGGAAAGATGTGTGGAAGTTAAGACTCTGAAGAGCAAGGCACAGAACGGACAAGAACCAGAGTGGGTCAATGGGGTGCTCTATAGCAGGAACTGTTGGACAATCTCTTAGGGCACAGCCAAAGTGAATAAGTGAGCCCCAGATCTTTGAGTTGTTTTTTGTTTGTTTGTTTTTGCTGTTCCATTCACATTACAGCTTCAGAGAACATCAAATTGACCTGGCTTTAGCTGTAGGCAATCAGAGCACCTTGATAGATCATTTTACAATCACTATCCATTGGGAGAAGAGAATTCTTCAAAAGTAAATTAAAGCATTAGTACCAAACAAACACATAATAGAGGCCTGAAAGCCAAAAGCAACAAATACCTACGATATATTATCTCCACTTGGAATCTCCACTTGGAATGTTTTCTCCACTTGGAATTTTCTACCCACCATTCTCTGCCCATCCTCCAAGACCCAGTGAGACATAATTTTGAAGCCAAAACACATCTCTCTTGTTGTGAATTTCCAGTTCAGAATGTGATCCTTTCAGTCTTCCTTACTTTCTTCCTTCTTTCATAGTTTTTATGTTACAACTGCTTCCTCACTAGCTCTGTAATGAGAAAAGTCACATCCCCTCTCTATGCTCCAGTTTCCAGATCTATAAAAAGTCAAAGTGTTAGTAGTTCAGTCATGTCTGACTCTGTGCGACCCCACCCTCCTCTGTTCATGGGATTCTCCAGGCAAGAATACTGGAGTGGGTGGCCATTCACTCCTCCAGGAGCTCTTCCTGACCCAGGGATCAAACCTGGGTCTCCTGTATTGCAAGTAGATTCTTTACTATCTGAGTCACCAGGGAAGCCTGGATCTACAAAGAGGATATAATAATAACCATTTCAAATAATTTGTGAGTAGGATTAATATCCATATGCAATGAGATCAGTTTAGTACCTGAAATGTTGTGGTTGTTATTTTTATTAGCCTGCCATCATCATCATTATTACCAATATTAACACTTTTAGACTGGGAGCCATGATTTCTTCATCTTTATGAACACTTGTCAAATATTTTACAACAAGCTATTTGCTACTTCTGATGAATGAATAAGTCAATCAATAAAGTAATCAATCAATGAAGGAAGAAAACTCTGGAAGATGAAATTGAAACTAGGATTTCTGTAGGTCTGCCCACATTTCCCATCCAATTAGGAGACCCCATATACTCATCTGAATGCAGAGTTCCAAAGAATAGCAAGGAGAGATAAGAAAGCCTTAAGTGAATAATGCAAAGAAACAGAGGAAAAAATTGAATGGGAAAGACTAGAGATCTCTTCAAGAAAATTAGAGATACCAAGAGACCATTTCATGCAGGGACACAATAAAGAACAGAGACAGTATGGACCTAACAGAAGCAGAGATATTAAGAAGAGGTGGCAAGAATACACAGAAAAACTATATAAAAAAGATCTCCATGACCAAGATGATATGATCACTCACTGAGAGCCAGACATCCTGGAATGCAAAGTCAAGTGGGCTTTAGAAGCATCACTATGAACAAAGCTAGTGGAAGTGATGAAATTCCAGCTAGCTATTTCAAATCCTAAAAGATGATGCCATTAAAGTGTTACACTCAATATGCCAGCAAATATGGAAAACTCAGCAGTGGCCACAGGACTGGAAAAGTCAGATTTCATTCCAGTCAAGAATGGTCAAACTACCGCACAATTGTACCCATCCATCTCATATGCTTGTAATGCTCAAAATTCTCCAAGCTAGGCTTCAACAGTACATAAACCGAGAAATTCCAGATGTTCAAGCTGGATTTAGAAAATGCAGAGGAACCAGAGATCAAATTGCCAACATCCACTGGATCATTGAAAAAGCAAGAGAGTTCCAGAAAAACATCTACTTCTGCTTTATTGACTAAGCCAAAGCCTTTGATTCTGTGGATCATGACAAACTGTGGAAAATTCTTCAAGAGATGGGAATACAAGACCACCTGACCTGTCTCCTGAGAAACTTGTATGCAGCTCAAAAAGCAACAGTTAATACTGGACATGGAAAAAAGGGCTGGTTCCAAATCGGGAAAGGAGTACAAGGCTGCATATTGTCACCCTGCTTATTTAACTTATATGCAGAGTACATCATGAGAAATACTGGGCTGGAAGAAGCACAAGCTGGAATCAAGATTGCCGGGAGAAATATCAATAATCTCAGATATGCAGATGACACCAACTCTAATGTCAGAGAGCAAAGAGGAACTAAAGATCTTCTTGATGAAGGTGAAAAAGGAGAGTGAAATGTTGACTTAAAACTCAACATTCAGAAAACGAAGATAATGGCATCCGGTCCCACCACATCATAGCAACTAGATGGGAAAAGAGTGGAAACAGTGACAGATTTTATTTTCTTGGGCTCCCAAAATCACTGCAGATGGTGACTGCAGCCATGAAATTAAAAGACGCTTACTCCTTGGAAGAAAAGCTATGACCAACCTAGACAGCATATTAAAAAGCAGGAATATTACTTTACCAACAAAGGTCTGCTTAGTCAAAGCTATGTATTTTCCTGTGGTCATCTATGGATGTGAGGGTTGGATGATAAAGAAAGCTGAGTGCCAAAAAATTGACGCTTTTGAACTGTGGTGTTGGAGAAGACTCTTGAGAGTCCCTTGGACTACAAGGAGATCCAACCAGTCCATCCAAAAGGAAATCAACCCTGAATATTCTTTGGAAGAACTGATGCTGAAGCTCCAATATTTGGCCACCTGATGTGAAGAACTGACTCACTGGAAAAGACCCTGATGCTGGGAAAGATTGAAGACAGAAGAAGGGGATGACAGAGGATGAGATGGTAGGATGGAATCACTGACTCAAGGGACATGAGTTTGAGAAAGCTCTGGGAGTTGGTGAAGGATAGAGAAGCCTGCGTTCTGCAGTCCATAGGGTCGCAAAGAGTTGGATATGACTGGGCTACTGAAAAACAAATGTAGGAGCAAGGATTATCATAGATCTTCCATGAAACAGGAAAAGAGCTTTCCTTGAACATTCTGTGGTTCTGACACAGTTGGAAATACAGCTCCAGTTCTCTTCTTTTGTTGTAACAGCCTGTGTCTACAGGAGGTTTTAAAATGTGTAATGAAAAGGAAGGAAGAAAGGCAGTGTACAAACATTTGGAAATTTAGGGTGACCCATATGATAGAAAATGGATATCCCCACCCTTGACCTAGTTGACCAGTTCTGTCAGTGGCCCCCTTAGAAGCCTTTCTTGGTGATACTTTGTGCAATAGTTAGGGATGTTCCTTAGGCAAATTCATCTGCCTTGGTTACTACTAAGGGTCTGTCATCTATGAATTTATCTAAATCATATTCAAATCTATCTGTATGTTTAATCTATGCCACTTTCCTCTTGTATTAAAGCTTTGCTTTAAATCATACCTAAAATGCTAGGGAAGAATGAGAAAAAACTCATCCTTCCAAAAGAGAACTAGAGTAAGTTCCATTTAAACTATACCTGTGCCAACCACCAACAGCTTCGGCCAGGCATTTGCCCTCCCTGTCTCACCCTGATCCACTTAAAACTGATAGAATAATCTTCAGATTAAAGGTTAATTAGATTTTTAACTTTTTCATGTCACTCGGAACATAAAGATTATATAAATATTTCATCTTATTATAGATTCTAGATAAGACTCTTTTCTTCATTTGACTAAACTTGTATCCCTCCCTGACCCATCCTTTGTCTTAAACACCATAATATTTTTTTTTTACGCACTTTGGATAATCCCTGTATTACCACAATGTACAATGTGTATGTAGAAGAGGTGCATTACACTGCTCCAGGGCTGAGGTTCATATCCTATTTAGCATATGTATGTCTATTCATTTTGAAAATTTCCGCACAAAATGTCCATAAAGTATCTCAGGGAAAGACTACCTTTTCTACTTTATACAAAGATATTTAGAAGATATGGCTGGCTGGATCCAAGATATCTCTTTGTCTCTTCCAGCTTTATCCTTGAGTCTTTTAATTAAGTTCCATTAGGTAGATTCAGGAAAGCTCAATGATATTTCAACTATAATATACATGTAGTAGTTACCTCCTGCATCAGACTTCCTGCTCAGAGTAGCATTCTTCCTGGAGCTGGTTTCTTAGGCCCAGCACTTTCTCTTCTAGACCTGGTTCTGGGTCCAAAAGATACATATCTTAAGGCAGATCTGTAAATTAATCAGGCTTCAATGTCTTCACTCCAGATCCCTCATCTCTGGCATAGAAATCTGTCTCAGACTGAGTGTGAAGATACCAGGTAAATCCTTAGAGTAGCAATTAACAATATCTTTTGTTTTCTCCTCAAAATGAGATCACCCTCAGAATTGACTCCTTCAGGGCACTGAAGAGTATGTTTTTAACCCTAAGAGTAGAGACAAAAAAAAACCATCTCTTGTTCTGTGTTTAGATTTAATATTTCCCAGTGGATTTAAGAAAACCACTATTATTTTGCTCCATGTATGTATATATGTGTGCACACACAAGTTCAGATCATCAATAAAAAACAAGACAAAAATTTTAATAGGAATGGTCATCATTTCACAAATTTGGGAGTCATAATTCTCAGGATGATACAAGCAATCATCCATCAAGTATTTATGTTACCCAGAACTCTGATTTTGTTGAAACCAGAGGGGAGACAAAATCCTTACTCCAGGATTAGAATGGAAAGATGTCAAGTTATTTTACCAAACCTTATTTTTCTAATCTTCAAAATGACAGTAATACCTACCCCACTGGTCATTTCTAAGTGCATGCATGCTCAGCCACATTGGATTCTTTGTGACGCCATGCACTGTAGTCCACCAGGCTCCTTGGTCCATGGAATTTTCCAGGCAAGAATTCTGGAGCAGTTTGCCATTTCCTACTCCAGGGGATCTGCCCAACTCAGGGATTAAACCAAAGTCATTTGTGTCTCCTGCATTGACAGGCAGATTCTTTACCACTGAGCCACCTGGGAAGTCCATGATCATTAGCTGAAGACCAGATTACTAGCTGAAATATAAACACGAAATCTTCTAAGCAGCTAATGTTCAACAAATGCTTATGGAAAGCCTACTGCACTAATTTAAAAGAGAAGCACTGTTCCTGTCTTCACAGAGTTCTACTTTTTATAGTCTTTTTTTCCTCAAGAGGTTTTTGAGCAAGAGAACAACCACTGGTGCACCAGAGGCAGTGTATATTGACTTGCAAGAGCCAATTATTAAAATACTCAGAACTAGTTGCTAAACCATTGATAGTTTAAAGTGTGAAAGTGAAAGTGTTAGTCCCTCAGTCATGTCCAACTCTTTGCAACCCCATGGACTATAATCCATCAGGCTCCACTGTCCATGGGATTCTCCAGGAAAGAATACTAGAGTGGGTTGCCATTTCCTTCTCCAGGGGATCTTCCCTACCCAGGGATCAAATCTGGGTCTCCTGCATTGCAGGCAGATTCTTTACCATTTGAGCTACCAGGAAAGTCAGTCTTGAAATGTGAACTGGTTGTTAAACCATTGGTAGCTTGAAATATGAATGTATTTACACCACAGAAATTGCCAAGCACTATAAATCAGCCTTTCTATCCCCCTCAACACCAACTCAGAGGGCCAGCTCTCTAGCACACCTTTAAAAAATATGAAAGCATGAAGAATATGGCATAGTAGTTAGAAAGAGGATCTTGATTTGGAGAGAGATGGATCAAAATCCAAACTTTACAATCTACAGTCTGTAAGTCATTTAGCTATCCTAAAAAGCTTCATTATCCTCATTAATAAACAAGGAAAATGGATTAATATTATAATCTACATATGTTGGCCTGCTCAGGTTGCCATTAACAAATATAGACTGGGTGGCTTAACAACAGTTTTCCTACAGTTCTGAAGGCTAGAAGTCCAAGATCAAGGTGCTAGCATAGTCAGTCTCCA
Source organism: Ovis aries (assembly GCF_016772045.2). Classification (NCBI taxonomy): domain Eukaryota; kingdom Metazoa; phylum Chordata; class Mammalia; order Artiodactyla; family Bovidae; genus Ovis; species Ovis aries. The sequence continues at coordinate 215,320,902 of NC_056054.1, forward strand.
GTGAAGGCTCTTTCTCCAGCTTGCAGATGGTCATGTTCTCATTGCATCTTCACATCACCTTTCCTCCGTGTGTGCAAGGAGACAGAGAAAGCAAGCGCTCTAATGTTTCTTCTTCTTTTTTTTTTTTAATTGAAGGATAATTGCTTTACAGAAGGATAACTGCTTTACAGAATTTTCTGTAAAACCTCAACATGAATCAGTCATAGGTATACATATATCCCCTCCCTTTTGAACCTCCCTCCCCCCTCCCTCCCCATCCCACCCCTCTAGGTTGATACAGAGCCCCTCTTTGAGTTTCCTGAGCCATACAGCAAATTCCCATTGGCTATATATTTTACATATGGTAATATAAGTTTCCATGTTACTCTTTCCATACATCTTACCGTCTCCTCCCCACTCCCCATGTCTATAAGTATATTCTCTATGTCTGTTTCTCCATTGCTGCCCTGTATATAAATTCTTCAGTACCATTTTTCTAGATTCTGTATATGTGTGTTAGAATACGATACTTATTTTTCTCTTTCTGACTCACTTCACTCTGTACAATAGGTTCTAGGTTCATCTATCTCATTGGAACTGACTCAAATGTGTTCCCTTTATGGCTGAGTAATATTCTATTGTGTATATGTACCGCAACTTCGTCAGCCATTCTTCTGTCAATGGACGTCTAGGTTGCTTCCATGTTCTAGCTATTGTAAATAGTGTTGCAGTGAAAAATGGGATACATGTGTATCCCATTTTCAATTTTGGTTTTCTCATGGTATATGCCTAGGAGTGGGATTGCTGGGTCATATGATGGTTCTACTCCTAGTCTTTTAAGGACTCTCCATACCATCTTTCATAGTGGTTGTGTCAATTTACATTCCCACCAACAGTGCAAGAGCATTCCCTATTCTCCACACCCTCTCCAGAATTTATTGTTTGCAGACTTTTTGAGGATAGCCATTCTGACCAGTGTAAGGTGATATATCATTGCGGTTTTGATTTGATGAGATGGCTGGATGGCATCACTGACTCGATGGATATGAGTTCGGGTAAACTCCAGGAGTTGGTGATGGACAGGGAGGCCTGGTGTGCTGCGATTCAAGGGGTCGCAGAGAGTCAGACACAACTGAGGGACTGAAATGAACTGAACTGAACGGAATAATGAGCAATGCTGAGCATTTTTCATGTGTTTGTTAGCCATCTGTATGTCTTCTTTGGAGAAATGTCTGTTTAGGTCTTTTTCTCACTTTTTGACTGGGTTGTTTGTTTTTCTAGCATTAAGTTGTATGAGCTGCTTGTATATTTTGGAAATTAATCGTTTGTCAAGTGTTTCATTTGCTATTATTTTCTCCCATTCTGAGGGCTGTCTTTTCACCTTGCTTATAGTTTCCTTTGCTGTGCAAAAGCTTTTAAGTTTAATCAGGTCCCATTTGTTTACTTTTGTTTTTATTTCCATTACTCTAGGAGATGGGTCATAGAGAATCTTGCTTTATGTCATCGAGTGTTCAGCATATGTTTTTCTCTAAGAGTTTTATAGTTTATTATCTTACATTTAGGTCTTTAATCCATTTTGACTCGTATGGCATCACCGACTTGATGGACATGTTTGAGTAAACTCCAGGAGCTGGTGATGGATAGGGAGGCCTGGTGTCCTGCCGTCCATGGGGTCACAAAGAGTCAGACATGACTGAGTGACTGAACTAAACTGAATAGTGTTAGGAAGTGTTCTAATTTCATTCTTTTACATGTAACTGTCCAGTTTTCCCAGCACCATTTATTGAAGAGGCTGTCTTTGCCCCATTGTGTTCTTTCCTCCTTTGTCAAAAATAAGGTACTCATAGGTGCATGGGTTTATTTCTGGGCTTTCTATCTTGTTCCATTGGTTTATATTTCTGTTTTTGTGCCAGTACCATACTGTCTTGATGACTGTAGCTTTGCAATATAATCTGAAGTCAAGAAGGTTGATTCTTCCAGCTCCATTCTTCTTTCCCATGACTGCTTTGGCTTTTGGGGTCTTTTGTGTTTCCATATGAATTGTGAAATTTTTTGTTCCAGTTCTGTGAAAAATGCCATTGGTAATTTGATAGGGATTGCACTGAATCTGTAGATTGCATTTCGTAGTATAGTCATTTTCACCATATTGATTCTTCCTGCCCAGGAACATGGAATATTTCTCCATCTGTTTATGGCATCTTTGATTTCTTTCCTTAGTGTCTTATAATTTTCTGTGTACACTTCTTTTGTCTCCTTAGGTAAGTTTATTCCTAGATATTTAATTCTTTTTTGTTGCAGTGGTGAATGGGATTGATTCCTTACTTTCTCTTTCTGATATTTCATTGTTAGTATATAGAAATGCAAGTGATTTCTGTGTATTGATTTTGTATCCTGAAACTTTGCTAAATTCACTGATTAGCTCTAGTAATTTTCTGATACTATCTTTAGGGTTTTTTATGTACAGTATCAGGTCATCTGCAAACAGTGAGGGCTTTACTTCTTCTTTTCCAATCTGGATTCCTTTTATTTCTTTTTCTTTTCTGATTTCTGTAGCTAGGACTTCCAGAAATATGTTGAATAATAGTGGTGAAAGTGGACACCCTTGTCTTGGCCCTAATCTTAGGGGGAATGCTTTCAGGTTTTCACCATTGAGAATAATGTTTCCTGTAGGCTTATCATATATGACCTTTATTATGCAGAGGCAGGTTTCTTCTATGCCCATTTTTTGAAGAGTTTTAATCATAAACGGGTGCTAAATTTTGTCAAAGGCTTTTTCTGCATCTATTGAGAGTATCATATGGTTTTCACCTTTTAATTTGTTAATATAGTGTATCACATTGACTGATTGCATATATTGAAGAATCCTTGCATTCCTGGAATAAACCCAACTTGATCATGGTGTATGAGCTTTTTGATGTGTTGCTGAATTCTGTTTGCTAAAATTTTGTTGAGGATTTTTGCATCCAAGTCCATCAGTGGTATTGGCCTGTAGTTTTCTTTTTTTGTGTTGTCTTTGTCTGGTTTTGGTATCAGGGTGATGGTGGCCTCATAGAATGAGTTTGGGTGTTTCTTCCTCTGCAATTTTTTGAAAGAGCTTTAGAAGAATATGCATTAGCTCTTCTCTAAATGTTTGCTAGAATTCTGTGAAGCCATCTGATCCTGGGCTTTTGTTTTGGGGGAGATTTTTGATCACATCTCAATTTCAGTGCTTGTAATTGGGTCATAATTTCTATTTCTTCACGGTTCAGTCTTGGAAGATTGAACTTTTCTAAGAATCTGTCCATTTCTTGCAGGTTATCTATTTGATTGTCATATAGTTGTTCATAATAGTCTCTTATATCCTTTGTATTTCTTCATTTTCTCTTGTAACCCCTCCTTTTTCATTTCTAATTTTGTTGACTTGATTCTTTCTCTTTTTGTCTTGATGAGTCTGGCTAAAGTTTTGTCAATTTTCTTCTCTTCTCAAAGAACAAGATTTTAGTTTTATTAATCTTTACTATTGTTTTTTTTTTTCATTTCTTTTTCATTTATTTCTGCTTAGATCTTTTTTGTTTCTTTCCTTCTACTAATTTTGGGTGGTTTTTATTCTTCTTTTTCCAGTTGCTTTAGAAGTAAAGTTAGGTTGTCCATTTGATGTGTTTCTTGTTTCTTGAGGTGGGATCGTATTGCTATAAACTTCCCTCTTAGGACTGCTTCTGGTGCATCCAATAAACTGTGGGAAATTCTGAAAGAGATGGGAATACCAGACCACTTGACCTGCCTCTTGAGAAACCTGTATGCAGGTCAGGAAGCAACAGTTAGAACTGGACATGGAACAACAGACTGGTTCCAAATAGGAAAAGGAGTATACCAAGGCTGTATATTGTCACCCTGGTTATTTAACTTATATGCAGAGTACATCATGAGAAACACTGGGCTGGATAAAGCACACCCTAGAATCAAGATTGCCAGGAAAAATATCAATAACCTCAGATCTGCAGATGACACCAGCCTTATGGCAGAAAGTGAAGAAGAACTAAAGAGCCTCTTGATGAAAGTGAAAGTGGAGAGTGAAAAAGTTGGCTTAAAGCTCAACATTCAGAAAACTAAGATCATGGCATCCGGTCCCATCACTTCATGGGAAATAGATGGGGAAACAGTGGACACAGTAGCTGACTATTTTTCTGGGCTCCAAAATCACTGCAGATAGTGATTGCAGCCATGAAATTAAAAGATGATTGTTCCTTGGAAGGAAAGTTATGACCAACCTAGACAGCATTTTCAAAAGCAGAGACATTACTTTGCCAACAAAGGTCCGTCTAGTCAAGGCTATGGTTTTTCCAGTGGTTATGTATGGATGTGACAGTTGGACTATAAAGAAGGCTGAGTGCCAAAGAATTGATGCTTTTGAACTGTGGTGTTGGAGAAGACTCTTGAGAGTCCCTTGGACTGTAAGGAGATCCAACGAGTCCATCCTAAAGGAGACCAGTCCTGGGTGTTCATTGGAAGGACTGATGTTGAAGCTGAAATTCCAATACTTTGGCCACCTGATGTGAAGAGCTGACTCATTTGTAAAGACCCTGATGCTTGGAAAGTTTGAAGGCAGGAGGAGAAGGGGATGATGGAGGATGAGATGCTTGGATGGCATCACCAACTCAATGGACATGGGTTTGGGTGGACTCTGGTAGTTGGTGATGGGCATGGAGGCCTGGCATGCTGTAGTTCATGGGGTCACAAAGAGTCAGACATGACTGAGAGACTGAACTGAACTGATAGGATTTGAGTTGTCATGCTTTCATCGTCATTTGTTTCTAGATTTTTTTTTAATTCTTCAGTAACCTGTTGGTTATTTAGAAATGTGCTGTTTAAGATTCATGTGTTTGTGTTTCTTAAAGTTTTTTTCTTGTAATTTATATCTAGTCTCATAGCATTGTGGTCGGAGAAGATGCTTGATAAGATTTCAATTTTCCTAAATTTACTGGGGTTGATTTGTGACCCAAGATGTGGTCTATCCTGGAGAATGTTCCGTGTGCACTTGAGAAGGTGTATTCTTCTGCATTTGGATGGAATGTACTGAAGATATCAATGAGATCCATCTCATCTAGTGTAGCAGTGAAGACTTGGGTTTCCTTATTAATTTTTTGTTTTGATGACCTGTCCATTGGTGTGAGTGGAGTATTAATGTCTCCTACTATTATTGTGCTACTGTCAATTTCTTCTTTTATGTCTGTTAGTATTTGTCTTATGCATATATATGGCATATATATGGGTCTTGTTTTTGCAATCATTCAGCCAGTCTGTGTCTTTTGGTTGGAGCATTTATTCCATTTACCTTTAAAGTAATTATTGATATATATATTCCTATTGCCATTTTCTTAATTGTTTGGGGTTGATTTTTAGATCTTTTTTCTTCTCTTGTATTTTTTGACTATATAAGTCCCTTTAACATTTGTTGTAAAGCTGGTTTGGTAGTACTGAATTCTCCTAATTTTTACTTGTCTGAAAAGATTTTTATTTCTCCATCAATTCTGAATGAGATCCTTTTTGGATACAGTAATCTTGGTTGTAGATTTTTCCATTTCAGGACTTTTAAATATATAAATATAAATATAGTCTGCCATTCCCTTCTGTCCTGCAGAGTTTCTGCTGAAAGTTCAACTGTTAAGTGTATGGGGTTTCCCTTGTATGTTACTTGTAGCTTCTCCCTTGCTGCTTTTAATAGTGTTTCTTTGTGTTTAGTCTTTGTTAGTTTGATTAGTATGTGTCTTGGCATGTTTCTCCTTGGGTTTATCCTGTATGGGACTCTTTGTACCTCTTGGACTTGATTGACTATTTACTTTTACATGTTGGGGAAATTTTCAACTATAATCTCTTCAAAAATTTTGTCATACCCTTTCTTTTTCTCTTCTTCTGGGACACCTATAATTCAAATGTTGGTGCATTTGATGTGGCCCCAGAGGTCTCTGAGACTATCCTCAGTTCTTTTCATTCTTTTTACTTTATTTGGCTCTTCAGAAGTTATTTCCACCATTCTAAGTTCCAGCTCACTGATTAGTTCTTCTGCTTCAGAAACTCTGCTATTGATTCCTTCTAGAGTATTTTTAATTTCAGTAATTGTGTTGTCTCTGCATGCTTATTCTTTAATTCTTCTAAGTCTTTGTTAATTGATTCTCGCATTTTCTCCATTTTGTTTTACAGGGTTTTAATCATCTTTACTATCATTATTCTGAATTCTTTTTCAGGTAGTTTGCTTATTTCCTCTTCATTTATTTGGGCTTCTGTGTTTCTAGTTTGTTCCTTCATTTGTGTTGTATTTCTCTGCCTTTTCATTTTTTTTTTTTTAACTTTTTTGTGTTTGAGGTCTCCTTTCCCCAGGCTTCAAAGTTGAATTCTTTCTTCCTTTTGGTTTCTGCCCTCATAAGGTTGGTCCAATTGTTTGTCTAAGTTCCGTATAGGGTGAGATTTGTGCTGAGTTTTTATTTTGTTTGTTTGTTTTTCCTCTGATGGGCAATGCTGAGTGAGGTGATAATCCTGTCTACTGATGATTAGGTTTGTATTTTTGTTTTTTTGTTGTTGTTTAGATGAGGCATCCTGCATAGGGTGCTACTGGTGGTTGGGTGATGTTGGGTCTTGTATTCCAGTGGTTTTCTTTATGTGAATTCTATTTGATAACCCCAGTGTTAGTTCTCCAGAGAAGGCAATGACACCTCACTCCAGTACTCTTGCCTGGAAAATCCCATGGATGGAGGAGCCTGATGGGCTACAGTCTATGGGGTCGCTAAGAGTTGGACATGACTGAGCGACTTCACTTTCACTTTTCACTTTCATGCACTGGAGAAGAAAATGGCAACCCACTCCAGTGTTCTTGCCTGGAGAATCCCAGGGATGGGGGAGCCTGGTGGGCTGCTGTCTATGGGGTCTCACAGAGTCGGACACAACTGAAGTGACTTAGCTTAGCTTAGCTTAGGGTTAGTTCTCTGGTAGTCTAGGGTCTTAGAGTCTGTGCTCTCACTCCAAAGGCTCAGGGCTTGATCTCTGTGAAGCCTGCTGCTGCTGCTGCTAGGGGAAGGTTTTGATGACAGATCCCTGGGATCCTGGTTCTGTCCTCCAATGAGGTACAGAGACCTGTCCCCTTTCGACAGTTGTGGGAGACCCTCAGCAAAGTCAAGGACTTCTAGTTCCTCCTCAAGGACTATAGAATATTCTGAGCCATGTCTTGTGAGTTTTCTTATAGCTACTGAAACCCCTACTAGGTGGAGAAGTTAGCTACATGATGAGCAGACTGCAGCCATGACGTAAGACTAATGTTTCTTCTTATAGACACGAATGCTACCAGATCAAGGCCCTGGAACCCTTAAGACTACATTTAACCTTAATTACCTCCTTAAAGCCTCTATATCCAAATAAAGTCACATTGGGAATAGAACATATGAATTTGGAAGGGACAAACATTCAATCCATAACATTATCTCACTGAAAATTAAAATGAGACATACTATGTTGATGCAATGTCTAGTACTTCAAGTGCTCAAAAATATTAGCTATTAAAAACAATTAGCTATCATTGCCATTTCTCATTAGAAGAGTAAGTCTGGTTTTATGTCTTGGTGGAAAGGGAGACTTGAGAGTGAAAGCCTACAATCAAGAGGATCATTAAGCAAATTGTTGGAAAACATCAGATAAAGACAGATTCCATTAAATGAAAAATTAACAAGATATAGAAATCAGCTAGACACGGAGATAAGAAAAAATGGTCAGAGTCAGCACCAAGCATCCTAGGTGGGAAGGAACTGGTGGGAAAAAGACATCAGAAGATGAGAATCAGTTTTAGCAGATGAAAATAATTGAGAATTTAAGGTAATGGCTAAAATTATCCAAAATTCCATTTCAAGTTTTGAGAACACACATTTATTAACCAAATATTTCTTGAGTTTTTGCCGCAAGACACTGTAAGCGATACAAAGATGGTGAGGATATGGTCACTGTTTTTATCAGCCTAGGTCCATTACTGAAAAGGACATAAAGAGAAAATTGTCACTCATGCTTGAAAGATTTAAATTAGGTGCAGTAAATTTAAAAAAAAATAGGAGATAACTTTTTCTGAGGATATGTTAGGATAGGATTTCATAGAGGCAAAGCGATAGAAGATGAAAGACAGATAAATAAGATGATGTGAATGAGGGCAGAGAAAGGCTTCCTCACAGAGATTTTCCTCTAGCATAAGAAAAAGCATTGAGCTGAGAAAACATAATCAGGGGCAATTCAGTTAGCCGAAGCATAGGTAGCCAATTAGAGAATAGTAGGAAAATAAGCTAGAGAGGTTGTCAAAGACCAAGCCACAGAGGATCTTAAAATCTAGGTTAAGAATTTGAACTTGATGAAACACTGATGAAGGAAATTAAAGAAACACAGATAAGTGTAAAAACATGCTCTTTTATTGCATTGGAAGGATTAATATTGTAAAAAATGGTCCATTACCCAAAGTGATTCACAGAGTCGATGCAATCCCCATTAAAACCCCAATCTCGTTCTCTGTAGAAATAGAAAAAATTCCTAAACTATGTATGGAACCATAAAAGACCCCAAAGGGTCAAAGCATCTTTGGGCAAGAAAGCAAAGCTGGAGCCATTTCAAAATATTTTGCAAAGCTACAGCAATTGAAAGAGTACAGTTCTGGCAGAAAAACACATGTATAGACCAGTGGAATAGAATAGAAAGCTCAGAAATAAACCTTACAGTCAACTGATTCTCAACAAGTGTCTCAAGAACACACTATGAGGAAAGGATAGTCTCTTCAATAAACAGTGCTAGAAAAACTGTATATCCACATGCAAAAATTTTATTTGGTTTTTATCTTATAATAGATTTTAAAAACCAACCTAAAATGGATTAAAGACTTTAAAGCAAGACATGAAACCATAAAACTCATAGAAGAAAACAGGGGGGAAATGTTTGACCTTGGTTGAGGAAATAAGTTCCTGGATATGACACCAAAAGCCCAAGTAACAAAAATAAAAAGAGGTAAATGGAATTTCATTAAAAAGCACTTCTGTACAGCAAAGGAACTGGCCAAAAGAGTGAAAAGTCAACTTACAGAATAGAAGGAAATAATTAAAAGTCATATATCTGATAAGGGGTTAATATCTACAACATATTGGAAATTCATACATCTCAAAGCAAAAAAAAAAAACAACAGTTTTTAAGATGGACAAACTATTGAGTATAAAATAAGCTACAAGGATATATTGTACAACATGGGGAATGTGACCAGCATTTTATAACTTTAAATGAAGTATAACCTTTAAAAATTATGAATCACTATATTATATACTTGTAATTTATATAACACTGTACAGCAATTATACTTCAATTTTTTTAAATGGACAGAGGACCAGAATAGATGCTTCTCAGAAGACATCCATATGACAAACAGATATGAAAAGGCACTCAACTTCACTAAATACCAGAGAAATGCAATCAAAACCACAATGAGATATCACCTCCAACTCATTAGAATTGTTATTATCAGAAAGATAAAATATAACAAGAACTGGAAAGCATATGGAAAAATGGAAACCCCTGCACCATTAGCGGGAATGTGAATTGATACATCCATTAAACAGAACAATATAGAGGTTTCTCAAAGAATTAACAGAACTACCATATGATCCAGGAAGCCTAGCACTGGGATATATCCAAACAAATGAAATCAGTATCTTGGAAAAGTACCTGCGCTTTTCATGTTCATTATAGCATTATCACCACAGTCAAAATGTGGAAACAACCTAAGTGTTCATTAACAGATGAGTGGATACAAAAATGTAGCCTACATTTTCATACAAGGGAATATTGTATAATTATATTGTATTATGAATAAACCATATAAAATGAAATCCTGCCACCTGCAACAATATGGATGAACCTGGATGACACGATGTTAAGTGAAATGAACCAGACACATAAAGACAAATACTGTATGATCTTGCTTACATGTGGAATATAAAATACTCAAAGGAGCATAGAGTATAATGATGTTTATGGGGGCTGAGGGGAGTGAGGAATGGGGAAATGTTGATCCGGGGTTGCAAAGTTTCAGTTGTGCTTGATGAATAAGTTCTGGAGACCTGATGTACCACAATGTGACTCTATTAACAATTCTGTACTGAATACTTGAAATTTGCTATGAGAGTAGATCTTAAGTACTCTCACCAGAAAAAAAAAGTAACTACATGAGATGATGGATATGTTAATTAACTTGATTGCGGTGATTCTTCCACAGTGTATATGTGTATCACATCAAGTTGTACACATTAAATATACACAAATTTTAATTGTCAATTACACCTCAATAAAGCTGGAAAAAAACTTAAGTAAAAACTGCCCCCACAAAAAAAGAAATGAACTTAATTTAGTAGGAAGTGGTGAATCACTACCACATGGTTCAAAGAGAAGCATCTTTCACCTCACCCACAACTGATTTACACAGACCCTTTCATTCTCCAAGTCTCCAAGTAAACCTATCATCAGCTGTGCTAACTTTTAAGGTGCCTAGTTCCTGGCATCAGAGAAGGCAATGGCACCCCACTCCAGTACACTTGCCAGGAAAATCCCGTGGATAGAGGAGCCTGGTAGGCTGCAGTCCACGGGATCTCGAAGAGTCGGACACGACTGAGCAACTTCACTTTCACTTTTCACTTTCATGCATTGGAGAAGGAAATGACAACCCACTCCAGTGTTCTTGCCTGGAGAATCCCAGGGACGGGGGAACCTGGTGGGCTGCCGTCTATGGTGTCACACAGAGTCGGACACGACTGAAGCGACTTAGCAGCAGCAGCAGCAGCAGTTCCTGGCATTAACCTTCTCACAATTCCTTCAGCAACCAGGCTGTCCAAGACCCTGGAACTCTTCCTGATCCCTGGAAAACTAAACCATCTCCTGCCTTTAAGTACCTTAGCTTTCAATCTCAGAATTTCCTCAAAAAGATTAAGTAGAAAAGTCTGCTGTTCTCATTTCTGTGCATACTCCTTTGTGCAATATAGTCTCTGAGAGTACTCAATATACAGTCCCTAACAGTTACTAAGCGAAGGAAAGAGAGGCTAAAAATATCCAAGTGACTTACCAAGAACCTTTAGAAGGTCTCTGGGAAGAGGAATCAGAGGAAGAGTGTGGAGGCTGAAGTTCATGAGGCTCCAGACCACAAACAGGGCTTCTCCCATGGCTCAGCTAATGCGGGAGAGGCAAGAGATGGTGGTTCCATCCCTAGGTCAGGAAGATCTTCTGGAGGAGGAAATGCAACCCACTCCAGTATTCTTGCTGGGAAAATCCCATGGACAGAGGAACCTGGTGGGCTACAGTCTGACCATAGGGTCACAAAGAGTTGGACAAGACTAAGCACACACACAGACCACAAACATGTACACACCTACTGTCTCCCTCACCAGCATTTGCACCTCTGCCTCTGGCTTCAATTTGAGCATGAGCATCTCTGCAGAGCAAGCCAAGTTCCTTGTTTAGATGAGAGCCCAGAGTGGCAGAGGTTATGCAGAGGATGTGACCTATGAGCTGAAACTAAAGCTTCTGAGGTTCCACAGCCCCCCTCCCTGTTCTTGGAATCTACCTTTGGCCCACTCTTCCCACAGCCAGAGCCAAGCTTAAGAGGACTTAAGCTTGAAAGAGCGCTCTGGTGTTGAGACCATCTGGACGGCATAAGTGACTGAATCCAGTTAAGGCCTCTACATAAACTTTCAAAATTTGACGGGCAGGTGGGGCAATCTATTGATACTTGCAGCAGAGGAGACTACTGTCCTATGTAAGTTTCCTTGCTTGTTAATCCTACTACCTACTGATTTCAAGTGATCTCTTTCTTCAGTGTTTCCTGCCCTCCGTGTATGGGGCGAGTTTCACATTTCACCCAGGATATTTCTAGGTTGTTAATCAACAATTAGCGAGGCAGCCAGGGCACCGGAGAAATGGGAAAGCGGCCTCCTGGGGACGTGGCGGGCAGGAGGGCTGAGTTGGCCACTGACTTCTATGTAGACAAGAGTGGCCCTTATGCTAGATGTTTGTGGGCCACCGAGTGAGTCTGAGAATGCCCAGAAATGTTTGAGGAACTGCGCAGGGCCGCACTGCAGCCAAGAGGGAAATAAACAGCTGCTGCAGTGGGCTGATCTCTACTGTGGGCAGAGCTGAGCCCCGACGCCCAGCTGGAGGCTGAAGCGCAGCTTACAAAATCGGAAGAAGAGCTGAGGATATAAAAGGGTGTGCAGTGGCCCTGGCTCTGCTAGCTTCAGGGCTGGCAGAGGAGGTGGAAAAGCCAGGTAATAATTTGGAGACCTTAGTAACTCATCTTGTGAAGTAAGGAGGGCACAAGCTGTGGGGAATTAAGGTCTGAGTGCTCCTAACAAGGCATGCCTATGTGGGTGCTCTGTCGTGTCCCACTCTTTTGGGACCCCATGGACTGTATCCTGCCAGGCACCTCTGTCCATGGGATTTCCCAGGCAAGAATACTGGAGTAGGTTGTCATTTTCTCCTCCAGGAGATCCTTCTCACCCAGGAATCAAGCCTGCCTATTCTTTTCCTACTGAACCACCTGGGAAGCCCTAACAAAGCCTGATGGGGACGCTAAGATCAAATCCCTGAGAAAGTGAGGAGAGCAAAAGAAGAATGTTGCAGTAATTGACTGTGAAATGGACAAAACACCTCCTTCGGTACAACTCGTAAAACAGAGGAGACCAAAAGCATAACAAAACAATGCCAGCCAGCAGCCCCCAGTTCAGGAAACATTCTTGAGGAGAACATGGACTCCCATTGAGCCTCCTGATACAGCTACCAAGTTCTAGCAAAAGGCCAGGGAAGATCCCCAGCGTGGTTCATGGGGCTGTGCTATACAGGGGCGATGGCATTTATCTAACAGGACAGGAGGCAGAGAAAAATAAGCAACATCACCACACAGCCTGCCATCTGGCAGCGCCTGCATGAGGTTGGGGGGAGGGGGCTGTTCAAAGAACTCACCACCTTATAGAATGGATTGTTCTGGCCCTCTTCCAACAACTCAATAGAAGACTCTACACATGGACACTACCAGATGGTCAATACCGAAGTCAGATTGATTATATTCTTTGCAGCCAAAGATGGAGAAGCTCTATACAGTCAGCAAAAACAAGATTAGAAGCTGACTGTGGCTCAGATCATGAACTCCTTATTGCAAAATTCAGATTTAAATTGAAGAAAGTAGGGAAAACCCTAGACCTTTCAGATATGACCAAAATCAAGTCCCTACAATTATCCAGTGGAAGTGAGAAATAGATTCAAGGGATTAGATCTGATAGAGTGCCCAAAGAACTATGGACAGAGGTTCGTGACATTGTACAGGAGGCAGGGATCAAGACCATCCCCAAGAAAAAGAAATGCAGAAAAGCAAAAACAGCTGTCTGAGGAAGCCATACAGACAACTGTGAAAAGAAGAGAAGCAAAAAGCGAAGGAGAAAAGGAAAGATACACCCATTTGAATGCAGAGTTCCAAAGAAATGCAAGGAGAGGTAAGAAAGCCTTCCTCAGTGATCAGTGAAAAAGAAATAGAGGAAAAAATTGAATGGGAAAGACTACAGACCTCTTCAAGAAAATTAGAGATACCAAGGGAATATTTCATGCAAAGACAGGCACAATAAGGTATAGAAACAGTGTAGACCCAATGGAAGCAGAAGATATTAAGAAAAGGTGGCAAGAATACACAGAAGAACTGTATGAAAAAGAGCTTCATGACCCAGATAATCATGATGGTGTGATCACTCACCTAGAGCCAGACAGCCTGGAATGAGAAGTCAAGTGGGCCTTAGGAAAGATCACTATGAACAAAGCTAGTGGAAGTGATGGAATTCCACTGGAGCTATTTCAAATCCTAAAAGATGATGCTGTGGAAGTGCTGCACTCAATATGCCAGCAAATTTGGAGAACTCAGCAGTGGCCCCAGGACTGGAAAAGGTCAGTTTTCATTCCAATCCCAAAGAAAGGCAATGCCAAAGAATGTTCAAACTACCACACAAATGCACTCATCTCACATGCTAGTAAAGTAATGCTCAAAATTCTCCAAGCCAGGCTTCAGCATTAGGTGAACCGTGATGTTCACCTAATGAACTTCCTGATGTTCAAGCTGGTTTTAGAAAAGGCGGAGGAACCAGAGAGCAAATTGCCAACATCCACTGGACCATGGAAAAAGCAAGAGAGTTCCAAAAACATCTATTTCTGCTTTATTGACTAAGCAAAATCCTTTGACTCTGTGGATCACGACAAACTGTGGAAAATTCAAGAGATGGGAATACCAGACCACCCGACCTGCCTCCTGAGAAACCTATATGCAGGTCAGGAAGCAACAGTTAGAACTGGACATGGAACAACAGACTGGTTCCAAATCAGGAAAGGAGTACGTCAAGGCTATATATTGTCATCCTGCTTATTTAACTTGTATGAGAGTACATCATACAAAATGCTGGGCTCAATGAAGCACAATCTGGAATCAAGATTGCCAGGAGAAATAACAATAACCTCAGATATGCAGATGACACTCCATTTATGGCAAAAAGTGAAGAAGAACTAAAGAGCCTCTTGATGAAAGTGAAAGAGGAGAGTGAAAAAGTTGGCTTAAAACTCAACATTCACTAAACTAAGATCATGGCATCTGGGCCCATCACTTCATGGCCAATAGATTGGAGAAACAATAGAAACAGTGACAGACTTTATTTTGGGGAGCTCCAAAATCACTGCAGATGGTGACTGCAGCCATGAAATTAAAAGATGCTTGCTCCTTGGAAGAAAAACTATAACCAACCTAGACAGCATACTAAAAAGCAAGACATTGCTTTACCAACGAAGGTCTGTCTAGTCAAAACTATGGTTTTTCCAGTGGTCATGCATGGGTGTGAGAGTTGGACTATAAAGAAAGCTGAGCGCTGAAGAACTGATGCTTTTGAACTGTGGTGTTGGAGAAGACTCTTGAGAGCCCCTTGGATGGCAAGGAGATCCAACCAGTCCATCCTAAAGAAAATCAATCCTGAATATTCATTGGAAGGACTGATACTAAAGCTGAAACTCTAATACTTTGTCTGCTTGATATGAAGAACTGACTCATTGGAAAAGCCCCTGCTGTTGGGAAAGATTGAAGGTGAGAGGAGAGTGGGATGACAGAGGATGAGATGGTTGGATGGCATCACTGACTCAGTGGACGTGAGTTTGAGTAAGCTCTATGATGGACAGGGAAGCCTGGCATGCTGCAGTCCATAAGGTACAAAGAGTCAGACATGACTGAGCAGCTGAGCTGAATTGATTCTGACCTATAGGGAGCATTGGCCCAATGAGGGGGTCCTCCCTGAGCCTGTGTGACCCTGGAAATCTATAGAGGAAGCACAATAAACTAAGGCATTTGGGAATGAGACAGACCATCTCCACCCCTGTCTCTGAAGATTCCAATTTGGCCACATTCACTGCAGGAATAGGAGTCAAGATACTCTAGTCCACCCCTCAGTACCTAGTAAGGGACGCTGATATCCATGCCAAGCCCAGTTGAGGGAGAAGACACATATGGTGTTGGGCAATCCATCACTGGCTGGGGGAAACTGACAAAACCCAGGAACAGGTCCATGCTATGGGCAAGACCCAAGACAGAGGGAACTCAAAAAGCCAAAAGGCTATCCCAAGCACTTGTGAAGGACTGGGTAAAAGTAACCCAGAGGCATATGTGGTTTGACCTCTTTGATGCATGGGCCCCACCGGAAAGACAGAGAGGCAACCCAATGCTGTCTTGTTAAGCCTGTGGAAAGCCTTAAAACCTGAGCAGTAATTCAGATCTGCTTCACCTGCCCCTACTATCCCTGATGCCCTGTCCGCTCCCACAGAGTCTTCAAGGACTCACACCCTGGATATAGAATACAAGCCAAGGTCACCTCCAGGTGGAGGCCTCATGTTGAGCTCCTATTCACAGTTCCCTAGTAATAAACAAAAGGTGATGGTTCTGGGCCGCTCACGCCTTCTGAGATGGCCCACACTCCATGAAGTATGTTTCTCTCTAAATAAGTCTACTTCTTTACCTATGACTTTGAAAAAAAATGAAAGTGATGGCTCTGGTTGATGTTAGTACCAAATGAACTCTAATTACGGTAACCTCCAGAAGCAGTGATTGATGGTTTTGGAGGTCAAATGGTTATGGTCAGAAAGGTCCTTTTGCATTGGATATCAGGTGTTTGCTTGCACCAGAATATGAGGTTTTTATCATGCTGGGCTTTGATATTATACAAGGTCAAATTTTGTAAACCTCTAATTACACCTACAGGTTATGAATTCCACCTACAGGTTAAAGTAATCAAACCAGTGTTGAGGGGAAACAACAGCTGACAAGCAGTTAGTCTACCGCCTCCTCAAAGAGTTGTTGTTGTTCGGTGTCTTAAGTTGTGTCTGACCCTTTGTGAATCTGCAGACTGTAGCACATCAGGCTCTGCTGTCCTCTGCTGTCTCCCAGAGTTTGCTCAGATTCATGTCCATTGAGTGTATGATGCTATCTAATCACCCCATCCTCTGCTGTCCTCTTTCTGTTTTGCCTTCAATTTTTCCCAGTACCAGGGTCTTTTCCAATGAGTCTGCTCTCACATCAGGGGGCCAAAGTATAGCAGCTTCAGCATCAGTCCTTTCAGTGAATATTTAGGGTTTATTTCCTTTAGGATTGGCTGATTTGAGCTTGCAGTCCCAGGGACTCTCTTGAGTCTTCTCCAGCAGCACAATTCAAAGGCATCAAAGAATGGCAACTGTTAAACAATATAAATTGCTGAGGATGGAGCATCATAAGAGAAACTATCTGAGAACTGTACTGAGTGGGTATTGTACATCCTGCCTGCAGTGCTTTCAACAGCCCAGCTGCTGCTGCTGCTGAGTCGCTTCAGTCGTGTCTGACTCTGTGCGACCCCATAGACGGCAGCCCACCAGGCTCCCCCGTCCGTGGGATTCTCCAGGCAAGAACACTGGAGTGGGTTGCCATTTCCTTCTCCAATGCATGAAAGTGAAAAGTGAAAGTGAAGTCGCTCAGTCGTGTCCGACTCTTCGTGACCCCATAAACTGCAGCCTACCAGGCTCCTTTGCCCATGGGATTTTCCAGGCAAGGGTACTGGAGTGGGGTGCCATTGCCTTCTCCGCAACAGCCCAGGGTAGCCAGTGAAAAAAAAAAAGAGCCAAATGGCTCCTGGAGGATGACCATGGACTGCAAAAGATTGAGCAAGTCCCTCAAGAATTGAACAAGTCATCCATGTGGCTGTGCCCAGCACTGCGCTGTCTTAGGAGTGGACCATGCTGTACTGGACTCAGCAAATGCTTTTTTCAGTATAACCCTGGCCTCTGAGTCACAAGATCATTTTGCCTTCACATAGAGGGTCAACAAGGGCCCTTTAAGGAGCTTCCCCAATATTACCAGCCCAGCCCCACCAAATGGCATGGGATGGCAGTGTGAGCTTTGTCCCTGTCCTCTTTCCCACATCAATAAAGTGAGCCCATGACCTTGATGGTAAAATGTTAACATGAAGGCTTGCTTCTGCTGCAGAACACTCTGCAGACCTCCCTGGAACATCTGTGAGCAAGAAGAGGGGCAGTGACGCCACAGAAAACTCAAGGCACAGACGCCACCGCAAAGTTTGAGGGAGTTATTTGTGTCAGGTGAGATGTGTATTGTCCCAGAAGGTGTGATTGATATGGTGCAAGCCTGTCGAGTCCCTAAGGACGTGAGAAGTGCAAGCTTTCATTCGAGTTTAGGCGTTTGGGAGGACTTTGATTTCCCACCTGGGACAGTGCCTTCATCCCTTCTACTTCCTGGTAAGGAAAGGGCATGTGAGAAACTGAGGTTCAGAGCAGCAATCTGCCTATGAGGAAGGAAAAATTACTCGTGAAACAGATGTGGACATCATCTCCCAAGCAGGGCCACCATTTGAGTTAGATGGGTCTGTGACTCTGGCAGGTATGGGTTGGGCACTACAGCAGAGACAACAAAAGGAGAGGAACCCAGGTTTGGAAGAGGGCAGGAACTGGGAAAAAAAAAAAACAACAGAGAGCAACAGCTCCTGGCAGCATACACAGTGCCCCTCCAACTAGAGCTTCTCAGAAAGGAACAGCATGTCATATGTAAGGACATCCCTCCCTAGCAAGGAGTTGAGAACGTGTTCCAGTGAGCCACCTCTGCCATGGCTCAGGCTCCCAGTTTGCCTAATCTGCCTGTAGTGCAGGAGACACAGGAGATGTGGGTTCGATCCCTGGGTCACAGACTCAGGTTCAATCCCTGGAGGAGGAAATGGCAACCCACTCCAGAATTCTTGCCTGGAAAATTCCATGAACAGAGGAGCCTGGCGGGCTACAGTCTATGGGACCACAAAGATTCAGACGTGACTGAGCACACCACAGCACCATTTGCAACAGTAGAATATCCTGTCTGCCAGCCCCCTGTCTCTAGAAATAAAGGGGGCTACTTGGCCCTGCAGTGTATGTTGATTCTCAAAATGCCTCCACCCCTATCCTGGTGGCAGCCCCTGCAGCCTGTAGGGAGGGGGGGGGGGGGAAATTCCTTCTGACACCCACTACACTACACAGGTGGGTCTAGTAGGGCAAACAACTCCTGCACGTGGACTGTGCTCTCTCTTCAGCCCAACACTGACACCATCTGGATGAAAACGGGAATAAACTGCAGCAGCCAGTGAACTGAACTCAGCAAGAGCCCTGACTTTCAACTCTGCACTGATGGCTGGGCTGTTCCAAAGGGATTAACCCTAATGGCTTGCAGAATGGAAAACCGAGGGGTAATAGTCATGAATAAGCCCTTGTGAGGTTGAGACATGCGGGAAGACGTTTGGGTTCACCTTCAAGGGCCTCAGCTTTCCTCACTGTCTTCCACGTCCCCACTCATAAGGTGCTGACACCCCCCCGGCAATCAGAAAGCGGATGTCCTTTCTCAGGTGCAAGCCCTAGCAACTGATCTTTCAGTAGATACAGCAGATTGGGTGGGATGCACATTGCCAAGGATGCTGTATTGCCCTTGAAATATAGCAACTTGATTAATGCATGAACACCATGTCCTGTGTGTTCTAAACAAGGTCCTAGGCAACTGCCAAAAGAAACTGGGGCCATCCACTGGAGTTCCTAACTGGAGAGGGATTGGCAGACTGATTATCTTGACCCTGTCCCTCTGGGAAAGAGTTCTAAATATGCCTGGATCTGTGTGGACACTGTGTCTGGCCTAACCCAAGCTTTCCCCTGTCTCTGTGCAAACCCAGGTTAGTGGGAAGGAAGAATGGAATATTAAAGCAGCAGATTAGAATACAGGTAAAGCCACCTTGGCCAGGGGGACTACAGCACCATCTCAGGCTTTAATACATGTGAATGACTAGCCAGGAGGACCTGCTACCTCATGTGCCAGACTGGGAAGTTGTTGGAAACAGCCACTGCCCTGATTCTCATCATGAATGTTCTATGCTGCTTGAGAACACCAAGCCCCATCACGACTGGGAAAGGCGTTATCTACCAAAATTTGTAATGGGATGGGGGACTTATTTCATACTCCTGGGTGAAGGAGACCTACTCAGTCTCGACTGGGTTCCTGTTGTCCAACGCAGACCAGACCTGCTGAAATGCACTGTACCTGGAATGGAACATGTATCACTGGGTGTCCTGGTCTGGCATATCCCATCCCTATTCATCTCTTCAAAGCTGACAGTGCTGCTTCCCTTGGCCAACATGTAAGGCGTACACAAGCAGGTCAAATTCCTAAAACTGCACCACACTGATATCCAAGGATCAGGTCATGGTGTAATTCTTACAGAAAGGAAAGAGGCTCCCATCCAAGTTCCTACTGAATATCTGACCTTGGACCTCTGCTACTCCTGTGGTGTTGGGTAATGCGCCTGATGACTGGTTTGGTACTGACTGGTCATTCTGCCCAAGTATTTATTGGATAGCCACACATGTGTGCCACAAACCTTTAGCTGTGATTCCCACCTGGGTGGTTGGACCACTGTACCCTGGGTTTTCCCTGGGCACAGGGAAGAATTCACTCCATAGTGATAAAAATGCCCAGCCTCCCTCTCCTCAGGGCTAAATGGGTATATTCTGTTTTCCACCGGTGCAATCATTTGGCCACCATCTTTATTCCTTCCATTGGCCTGGACGTCCCTGGTGGTCCAGTGGTTAAGAATACACACTTCCATTGCAGAGAGCAGAGGTTCGATCCCTGGTCAGGGAACTAAGTTCTCATATGCTACGTACAGTGGCCAAAAAAATAAATACATTAAAAAAAAAAAAAGAATCAAACACAAAGATTTGCTTAACTGAATATTTTCAGTGAAGTGAGTCTGCTTTCTTCTTTCACTTTTAGGGAGGCTGATATGATATGTAGCCATACTTTTTAAAATCCACAGATTTTTGTAGATAGGTAACCTAAAGTCAAAATTATAGTGGGTTTATTAGTGGCAACAGCATTACTATTACTATTACTGCAACTACTGCTGCTATTTCTACCTCTTGAGCCCGGGAGTACTTAAAGATTCCCAAAGGTAATGAAGACTGGAGTTCTTTGAAGACTCAAAACTATAAAGCAACCAGCCTTCACCTTCTCTCTGGAATACCAGCAAGAATTAATTACTTACCTGGGGGGAATGAACAGAAGCGTTATCCCGTCTAGAATGGGAAAACCAAGCCCTCGGGACTCAGAGGGCTTCAAAGCTGAGCCTGCTAAGCTGCATCAGTTTAAGGGAGATTTAAATGCTGTGTCCTTCTCTCTCTGTGTCAGAGATGAATCACTTTGCCATGAGAAGAAAGCCCAGCAATGATAGCAAGCCTCTGGCCTGAGGTCAGTTGGCACAGTCTATCCCTGATACATGAAGGTGAAGATGGCAGCTGGATCTCTGGAGTCAGCACACCTTTGAGTTATTAAGAACAGGGATTTGAGATTAAAAAGAAGCCTTGCAATACATGTATAAGCATGGCGAGTCCCCTTCGCTGTTCACCTGAAACTATCACAATATTGTTAATCGGCTATACCTCAATACAAAATAAAAAGTTTTTTAAAAAAGAATAGCCTTGTGTTTAAAAACAAATGGGTTTCTCTTAATTTCTAGGGAAATTAGAAATGCCCAGCTGCTGCTGCTGATAGAATCAACTTCTATTAGCGGACCACAAGGTTGATGCTGTGTTGTTTGGGCTTCATAAAAATCCAAAATCCTTAAGTGTTCTGATCCTTAACAGTCCTAGTAAACTGGAACTGAAGGAGCACCTTTGTTCACATATCTCACCGTCTTCTACTTCCCCTCTTCTGCTCCTCACTGGGCGTTTTGTGATTGAAAGGCCGTTACCCATAAAAAGAGTGCAGAAGCCCAACACAAGCAGTGTCTTCTTTCCCTCTAAAATGAATGGAATCTCAAGTTGTTACCCAGTCTAGCAGTAACCAGTTTCAAAGACCTTCAGCAAGCTTCCTTGGTGGCGTGTGCATCCATGCTCACTCGTGTCTGACTCTTTGCGACCGCATGGACCGTAGCCTGCCAGGCTCCTCTGTCTATGCGATTTCCCAGGCAAGAATAGTAGAGTGGGTTGCCATTTCCTCCTCCAGAGATCGTCCTGACCCAGGGATCGAACCCTTGCTGCTTATGTCTCCTGCAATGACAGGTAGATTCTTTACCACTGACGCTATCTGGGAAACAATCAGTGCAAAAGAATTCACTGATTAATTTAGCTAACTTTTCTTAAGCATCTATGTTATGCCAGGGATTGAGGTTTCAGACGTGCTGGACAAAGCCCATTTCCAAGAGTTGATGGCAAAACTCCAAAACTCACATGCTCTAAGGCCAGTGTAGTCCAGACAAATATAGGCTGCGGTATCTTCCCAAGGATACACTGGCAAGACTGAAGACTGTTCTTCATAGTGCCTTGTAGTGGACTTTGAAATAAGTTTCTAAATCCTGTGACTATGTTATGAAAGGGGGCTTCCCTTGTAGTTCAGTCAGTAAAGAATCTGCACTGCATCTTATGAAAAGCCTATTTATATTGCACTGTATTTTTGTTTTAAAACAATTGGTAAAAGATATACACATATTGTTAATGCTCTACGATTTCTAGCATTATTCTAGTATTTCTCCATTTGCACATATACTGAGTGCCTCAAAGTGTGGAAGTGACACAGACATCTCTGAGAATATAAAATAATAAGGATAGCATGAAACCATGGAAATGACATCATCTTTTTCTAGCACTTAAATCATCTCAAAGTAACTACGCTTTTCTTTTTAATCTGCACTAAAGGTTTCTTATTGACTCTCTTTATAATGGCATGATGGCATTTCACTGTGGTTTGAAATTGTATTCTGCTGCACTTTAATCTAAAACCCTCCTGCATCAATTTCACTTCATTCTTTCTTGACCTATTGGTGTAAATAGAAAAAAAAAAAAGTCATTTACCATCTTTCATACTGGCTTTGCCTTACCTCTTTGCAATATATGTGGACAGAGTACATTGCTTATCATGCTGAACAAATGTTCAAATATAACCAATCAAGTCAAGTAGATTTATATACCAACTACACACACACACACATACACACATATACTGGTTATTGAGCAAACTACTTCCAAAACACTATACATATATTATCTTATAACATTTCTGTAAAGTTGTTTTTGTTATCCCCGATTATGCAGCTGAGGAAATTGAATCTCAGAGAAGCTAAGTAACTTGCCCTAGGTCACACAGCTAATGAATTTTAGAGTTGGGACTTATGCCCAAGCCTATCTGACCTCAAAGTCCTGTTTCTGGCTCCAGATTGATGGGTGGTGTCTCATTTCTGGTTCTGGCATTAGATTCTACAGCTTTTAATTGCCAATAGACTCCACAAGTACTTTCTAAAGAAAACAATTCTCAGCTTTGAACAACTCTACAGAGAATTTGAAAAAATGAAGAAGAAATCTGGAGAGGTCAGAGCCTTGAAATTTTTTCCCATCATATTTCTTAAAAGTAATAACTCAGAAAGATAAGGTGGTACTTACTTCCAGTAAAACTGGGACAGTCCCAGAAATGCTGACTCACTTGTAATGGAACATCATTCCTGGAATCATGTCCCATATAAAGTGGCCTGTCAGAATGCTAGCAGACACAAAGAGGCCTCTGTGATCATGGCACCTCTTCCCCTTCATTCCATCCAGAGTGTTCACGAGATATCTTCTGTCTGCTTGATGCTCACATGATAGGTTTGTGCTAGAGGCAGTGTTTCTCAGGTTTTCCTAAACTATGTAGCTACCAGGGCATTTAGTTTCTTCAAAATGAACAAAGTTTGAAATTAGTCCTTTATTTCCTCTCCTTTACTAACTTCAGCATTTCATTTTGGGTTGTGGTTTTGTTTTTTTGTTTTGTTTTGTTTTTACCCTACTTCATTTCTGTGCAAGTCATTTTTTTTTTTTTTTTTTTTTTGGCTGCACTGGGCTGCATGGGGAATCTTAGTCCCCCAGTCAGGGATAGAATTCTGGCCTTCAGCAGTGAAATTTTGGAGTCTTAACCACTGGACCACCAGAGAATTCCCATGCTTGCAAGTCATTTTTATAGAGTTCTGTTCTATATTAGAGCAGGAAGCAGAGCTCTGGCTCACTGTCTTGCTCCAAAACCCCCAGCCCAATCATTTCTAATACCCATCTCTGGCCCATCTTTTTCAAGATCCTTTTCTACTCTACCACTTCTCATTCCCTTCAGTACTCAGCCTTCAACCACCAGTTCCCTTTACTACAGGAAAATGATCTCACTTATGCACCTCCAAAGAGTCACATTGCATGGATGTTTCCACTCCTTATTTATTTACTCCCTGCAGTATGGGATACTGTTCACCATTCCCTCCTTGAAACTTTTACCTCCCTTATTTTACATCCCATTTTCCTCCTGTTTGGCCAATCTTCCTCATTTTTACTCATATAAAATCTTTCATTCATCCTTCTTTCTCCATCTTAAATATTAATGATTCCTGGGATTCTGCTTCTGCACTTTTAACTATGCTCTTCCTAGGTGACCTCACCCTCAAGATGTCAAATAGGTCCTTTATACTGTGTCTGCCAATCTGTCTCCTCTAATCATAATGAAAGCAAGGATCCCAGCAATCTTGCCTGAGGTATAGAAAGTAATTAATAGATGTTTGTTCAATGCATCAAATATCCATCTCCAACTCAGGTTTCTCTCCTGAGCCCCAGACAATAAATATGTATATATGTATATGGAGGTATATATATTATATATCTACCTATTGGACTACTCCATCTGAATGTCCTTCAGGCATCTCACATTTATCTTGTTCAAAAATGGCCTATTCTCTACTGGCCCCCAACCTCTTCCTTACCTTTGATTCTCTATTTCAGTAAATGACACCATGCAAATCAAACACACTGGAGGGTAGTCCTTATGACTCCTTTACTCACATGCCCTCTCCCCACATCCAATTATTTATCATATTCCTTTGTCTTTCTCTTATAACTTTTCAAGTCTGTCTTCTCTATTCCCTCCACTCACACAGCCACAACCTTAGTTCAGGCCTTCATCCTGTATAACTACCATGGCCCCCATCTCTCACTGTCTCTCTCTAGCTCCTGATCACCCACTGCAGCTTCTACACCTCTGTCAGAATGTTGTTTTCTGAAAACAAACCTCTCACATAAAGTTGTATGTCCAGCATCAAAGTCCATGAATTTCCTCTTTCTCTGTTTTAAAAAACACTGGAACAGGTGCCTTTTATGAAAGAGTCAGTCAAGGCAAACACAACCATACCCCATAACAGGATTCAGCCAATATTCTCTAATGGGAGTCAGAGCCCTAGGTCAAGAGGACCCTAGATTCTTATGCTTTGTTCATGCAAGAGCAGTGACGCTTGTGCCACATTCCTAGCCAATAGTTTATCTTGTATAGTACTTCCTTATAGTGAAATACTCCTTTACAATTATTGCTAGCATCCTCAGGCTACCTAGTAAACCCTCTAGTGCCAAATGAATTGATGGAGACTTAAACATTTACAGTAGATACCTGAATAGAGTCTTTCAAATGCTAACTAACCTCCCTTGGAGTGTGTATTTCTGATTAAAGCACTTCAAATATTAGCAATCTGCCCCTAGAGGTTGGTTAAATGAAGTAAATGCATACATATGTATTACATTTTCTATGTTAAATAATTTTAAACTGAAACACAGACAATATAATGCCCCATTTTGCGAGGCCTTATGCATATGCCTAATTTGCCTTCTGGGTAATGAAACAGAATCAATACATACCCAGCACTTGGCATTCTTGTCTCAATGCTCAAGACAAGAAAAGATAAGCAACAGATGTCTTGTTAATGAATAAATGAGTGACTTGATGAATCCACTAGTTATAAGGGCATGAGTTCTGGATGGGAACTCAGGATTCATTGCATTTATCTGGACTTCAGTCGTCCATTTGCTCTGACAGTAGTTAATGTTAAACTGAACCGTATGAAAATGCCATCTTCAAAGTTGAAAAACACACAAATATTGGCACTTTTATATGATTCTTTCTTCACAATGCTTCCAAGCCACCTTCAGACACACAAAGAGAAGCCAGTTTAAAGCAAGATCTATTCAAATGCTTAGTGACGAGGTCCCAGGAGGAGAAGGGGACCCTTCCCTCTCAGTGTAGATAGTGTCTCCAGCCTCCTTAATATTTTTAATCATTCAACAGGGCTTCGAGGTTGCCACGAAGTCATCACAGATCAATTAAATCCTGGGCGCTTCTGAGGTGACATTCAGATTAGTGGGAGGATAAAAGGAAATCAATTCTTCCTTTTCAGCTGCAGGTGCCCACTGACTTCCCGGTGTGCACCGTGAACTCTCATTTCAAACACAAAGGCAAAGATGGCCTCTCCTTTCAGGGCCGCTAGTTGATTGCAGAAGTGATGCTGGGAAGAATAGAAACCCCAGGGGTCTTGCCTTGCCATTAAGGGCACTGACACAAAAAGACCTCTTTATATCGGGAGTTAAGAAAGAGGAGAGGACAGAATTCCTATTTCACCAACCCTTGAAGTAAAATTACCTTGAGAATTTGGGCTTCAAACAGGGATAAGAGCACCAGCTTTCATTTTCTGGCCTACACGTGGATGGAAGAAATGCTTTTTGAGGAAGAGTGTCACTGCGGAGTGGGGAGGGGGAAGAAAGACAGTCAAGGTGAGGCAAAGTGAATTCCACCATTTAATTAGCAATCACCCCTGACCTGCCAGACACTGCCAATGTGATTCCTGAATGGAGTCAAAGCAAAAGAGCAGGTAATTAGACGGCGCGCACTAGAGCACTAGAGCATCACATTTCCAGAGCTTGCACTGAAAACAAACTGGATATATGTGCTGTGCTTTTAATATATTCTGCTTTCCAATTAGCAGTCAGAGTTGGTTTGTCAGTCACTCCACCTACAATGCATAAAGCACTGGAACACAGAGCGGGGAAAAGCCAGTTCAGAAAATCAATTACGCTTATATTTATATTCCCTCAAGGCTGAGGTGTCGCAAAAACTGCCGAAATATTATCTTTCTCTTTACAAAGGAGCAGAAAGAAAGGGTGAGATTGCAATTCAATATAATGAATGAATCTCTGCCTGTTTGGGGAATGGTACAATAGCTGAATATTTACGAAACTGATGAAGGTAAATGCATTTCATATGGTCAGCAATTGTGAAAATATTCTACCATTTCTAAAGAACATAGGAACAAGCATGTGTTCAAGAAATAGAGTCATCTTTTAAATGTAAGATGTTAAAAGACAATGTTTTAAAATCTAGCTTTTTACTGGATGGTGATTAGCAGAAGGAGTATATCTTGTCTCTCTCATAGTCACGTGAGTGTAACGCACTCACACAAGAAGTGAAATTGAGTGTGTTTCACTCAGTTTGTGGTTTGCCCAAAACCAAGCGCCCTTCCCCAAAACCAAGTTCCCCTGCTGAATTTATGGTTAGCCTCTCTATCCAAAACTTTATTTATTCTCTTTCTTGCCCTACTCCCCTCAGGACTGGAGAGTCTCAAAGGAAAGAGGGATTGAAACCAAGCAGGACTCTGCAGGTTCTCCCAGGTAGAAAAGCCCTTCTCTGTCCCCCATTTTTTGTTTGTAGAAAAAGGCTTTTAATCTTCTAGGGCTTCTGAGTCCCAAAGAGTGGATTCAAGCAGTTACTAATTAAGGAAGTGAGGAAACACAGAAACAAGGAAAAGCAGTCGAGCAAGAAAAGTAATGATCACTTAAACAATAGCTCAGGAATAAAACAGAGTCTTAGTTCATCCTCAATCTGATGCATATCTTTGAGTTGTTCTGCAGAACCTAAGACACCCCCCACTTCCCATACCCAGGTGAAAGATGTTGACTCCATGCTGACCATGGGCAGGTAGACCCAGACTGGTTGGAATCAGAAGGTTGATGATTAAAGTTTCAAAACATCACTGTTACATAACAGCCAGTAAGTCAGAAGAGCTTTTTATTTTTCTTCTTCTGACTTACTGGTGGTATTTTTTTGGGCTCCAAAATCACTGTAGATGGTGAATGCAGCCATGAAATTAAAAGACGCTTACTCCTTGGAAGGAAAGTTATGACCAACCTAGATAGCATATTCAAAAGCAGAGACATTACTTTGCCAACAAAGGTCCATCTAGTCAAGGCTATGGTTTTCCAGTGGTCGTGTATGGATGTGAGGGTTGGATGACAAAGAAAGCTGAGTGCCAAAGAATTGATGCTTTTGAACTGTGGTGTTGGAGAAGACTCTTGAGAGTCTCTTGGACTGCAAGGAGATCCAACCAGTCCATTCTGAAGGAGATCAGTCATGGGTGTTCTTTGGAAGAACTGATGCTAAAGCTGAAACTCCAGTACTTTGGCCATCTCATGTGAAGAGCTGACTCACTGGAAAAGCCTCTGATGCTGGGAGGGATTTGGGGCAGGAGGAGAAGGGGACGACAGAAGATGAGATGGCTGGATGGCATCACCTACTCGATGGACGGGAGTCTGAGTGAACTCCGGGAGTTGGTGATGGACAGGGAGGCCTGGCGTGCTGTGATTCATGGGGTCGCAAAGAGTCGGATATGACTGAGCGACTGAACTGAACTGAACTGAAATCAGAAGAAAGTCCACAAGCTGCAACCCTCACCCCAAATATTGCTTTTAAAAGCCCTTTCTAGAAAGCCATTGGACAGTTTGGGTCTTTTGAGCACCAACTGCCCCCTGCAGTGCGAGCCTGAAGCCCTAACCACTGGACAACCAGGGAATTCCCTCAAATTTTGCCCAAAGATTTTAGCATCTGTCTTACTTAGTGACTCTTTCTACTGGATTTTCACAGTAAGAATTCTATATTTCCTTCAACTGTATAAGGAAGAGTTGTCCCTTCTCCTCATTTATTTATTTCATCATGTATTTATATTTGTACTGACTCAAGGATACTTATTTTATTCTACTGGTCATAATCCCAACATTATAGTTACTTATTTTATTGTTCGGATCATTCCATTATGGCCTTTGGGAGTTCCAACATACCTCCCGTGTCCTTGCCGCTGCTGCTGCTAAGTCACTTCAGTCGTGTCCAACTCTGTGCAACCCCATAGACGGCAGCCCACTAGGCTCCCCCGTCCCTGGGATTCTCCAGGCAAGAACACTGGAGTGGGTTGCCATTTCCTTCTCCAATGCATGAAAGTGAAAAGTGAAAGGGAAGTTGCTCAGTCGTGTCCGACTCTTCGCGACCCCATGGACTGCAGCCCACCAGGCTCCTCCGTCCATGGGATTTTCCTGGCAAGAGTACTGGAGTGGGGTGCCATCGCCTTCTCCCATGTCCTTATGATACATCCTTTTTGCATATTTTGTTTAGCTGTGCCAAGTCTTAGTTGCAGCACACGAGATCTTTAGTTGTGGCATGTGAGCTCTAGTTCCCTGATCAGGGATCGAAACTGGGCGCCCTACATTGGGAGCACCGAGTCTTAGCCAGTGGACCACCAGGGAAGTCTCTGTCATCCTTTTTTTGAGTATATCTTTTTTTTTTTTTGACATTGCAAGATGTTCCAGTCTCAACTCTTTTTTTTTTTTTTTTTTGTCCACCCCATCTTTTCCAAAGAGGTCTGGTTTCTTTCACAGAAGAAGCAAAATTATAAACCAAGATTTTGCCACTAGGTGTGCTCATGCCTACTAGGTTATCATTACTTCTAGGCTCAGTGAGCAAGGATGGGAAATATCTATATGAATACTAACCTACATATAAACATCTACATTTATTTCTACATATATCTGTCTCTATGTATATATGTAAATCTGTAAATTCATATTCATGAATCATGCCTATGATTCCAATCCAACACCATGAGGCTCATTTCAGCCTTCTTGCTTTATTTATCTCCTTTAAGCCAATAGTGAGAGAACCAGCTCTCACTTTCTATGGTATATTCGTTTGTTTGTTGAATACTAGCACACATGTAACATAGTTACACAATTGCTCATCTATACCCTAAGAGAAACAGATTTACTAACTAGATAACAGTATTTGTATATATTTCTTTTAATCATTTCCTCCCAGTATCCAGCTGTGAGGATATTCTTTTCCAACCTTATTTAGGTTGAAGTGAAATGAAGTGAAGTGAAGTCGCTCAGTCGTGTCCGACTCTTTCTGACCCTGTGGACTGCAGCCCACCAGGCTCCTCCGTCCATGGGATTCACCAGGCAAGAATACTGGAGTGGGTTGCCATTTCCTTCTCCAGGGGATCTTCCCAACCCAGGGATCGAACCCAGGTCTCCCACATTGCAGGCAGATGCTTTAACCTCTGAGCCACAGCTTCAGTGCAGTAATGTTACTCATTCGTAATACAATTAGGTACATTCCATTTTGGATTTTCTCCACTTCCTAGTTGATTTAATTATTAACTGGGGAGAAGGTATATATGTGAAATATTATTATGGCTCTAAAAGTCAAACCTATAAAAAAAAATACTCAGAAAAATATTTCTCCCTTTTCATCCCTCCCAACCTATTCCCATTCATTCTTTTTTCTTCAGCTGTCATACCAAACTCAGTAGATAACCAATCTCTTTAGCTTCTTATTTATCTTTCCTGTATTTCTTTTGCACACATGTGCAGATATGTATGTAAATCCTTATACCTCTTCTTTCTCACACAAAGCGTAGCATTACTATATATTTTTTTATACTTTTCCTTTTTAAAAAATTTGTATTGGAGTATAGTTGATTCACAATGTTGTGTTAGTTTTAGGTGTACAGCAAACGTATACAAATATCCACTCTTTTTCTTTAGATTCTTTTCTCACATAGGCCATTATGTACATTTCCTCTTCCCTTACTAGTAAATATGCCCTGTAAATCACTCCATATCAGCTCATAGAGATCTTTCT
Organism: Ovis aries; assembly: GCF_016772045.2. Classification (NCBI taxonomy): domain Eukaryota; kingdom Metazoa; phylum Chordata; class Mammalia; order Artiodactyla; family Bovidae; genus Ovis; species Ovis aries. Next base: position 215,351,263 of record NC_056054.1, read on the forward strand.
CTCCTTTTTTTCATAGTGGCAGAGTACTCCATTGTCTAGGTGTACTATAATTTATCCAGTGATTTCCCAGTGTGTTGTAATTTAGGTGACAACCTAAAAAATATCAACATTTTGTAATTACAAGCAATACTGTCTTAAATAACCTTGGCATATGTATTTTGTATATATTGGAAGTATGCCTTTTTGGTAGATTCCTAGAAGTGTGATTTCTGGGTCAAAACCCAAATGCATGTGTAGTTCTATTAGGCATTACCAACTTCCACTCCAGAAGAGAGTTGTAGTCATGCAGATTCTCATCAGGTGCTTATTAGGGAGTGTCTGTGTCCTCACAGACTCGCCAGCAAGACATGTTGACACGCTTTTTTATTTTTGCCAGTTTGACAGTGAGAAATTATATTTCAGCATTGTTTTAATGTACATGTATCTAATTATAAGTGAATCTGAACATCTTTTCATTGTGTTTAAATGTTCCTTATATATTTTTGTGTCTAGTCATGATTTTTTCCCATTTTTCTAATAGGTTTGGCCCTTTGCCTCTCAATGCCTACAATCTCCCTCTCTCTCTGTTATATATATGTGTATATGGGCTTCCTAGGTGGCAAATTGATAAAGAACCAACTGCCAATGCAGGAGACGAAAGAGACGGGGGTTTGGTCACTGGGTCAGGAAGATCTGCTGAAGTAGGATATGGCAACTCACTCCAGTATTTCTGCCTGGAGAATACCATGGACGAAGGAGACTGGCAGGCTACAGTCCATGAGGTCACAAAGAGTTGGACACGACTGAGCAACTGAGCATACACACACGCACGCACACACACACACACACATATATGTATTTGTCTGTGGTATATGTTACAGAGATTTTCTCCTCATTTTCCCTTTGGTTTTGTGTATATGTGGCTCCTCCCTGTTGGCTCAGTGGTAAAGAATCCACCTGCCAAGCAAAAAGACATAGGTTTGATCCCTGGGTCAGGAAGATTCCCTAGAGAAGGAAATGGCAACCCACACCAGTATTCTTGCCTAGGAAACCCCATAGACGGAGAAGCCTGGTGGGCTATAGTTCATGGGATCCCAGAGTCAGACACGACTTAGCAGCTAAACCACCCATAATATGTGGAGGGTTTTATCACAATGTTAGGGGAAGCACACTGATTGAAACCGCTCACCCTGGCCAGGTACCATAGTAACCATTTGCATGAGTTGTTTTATGACAGGAGATCCTGATAAGGAATACAGAACTAATAAGCCACCACCAACTGGAAGAGTTTGGGAAAGGTCTAAAGGAGACACTGCGTGTCCATCCACTTCCCAGAATCCCTCTCGCTAGCACTCATCTTGGCTGAGCCATGTGTGCGCCACCAGAAAAGACTCTGAATTAGAATGATTGGTCAAAGACCACCCAGAAACTAATCCCATCACCATAAAACCCGACATTGTGAGCTACGTGGCAGAGTAGTTCTCCTGGGTTTCCTTACTATACTGCTCTCCACCCGGGTGCCCTTTCCCAATAAAATCTCTTGCTTTGTCAGCACATGTGTCTCCTCGGACAATTCATTTCCAAGTGTTAGACAAGAGCCCAGTTTCGGGCCCTAGAAGGGGTCCGCCTTCCTGCAACAACAAAAGCTTTTTTTTGTTAAATTTTTATATGGTCAGATTTCTTCATCTTTACTTTTATTGACCCTGGGTTTTGAGTCACAGAGAGTCTTTCCCTGCACCTTTAATAATGTTAAAGAGGAATGTATCCATGTTTTCTTCACATACTTATATGATAGTATTTTTTACATTTAGATCCCTAATGCCTTTGGAGTTTCTCCTTGTGTATAACATGAGAAATGGGTCCAATTTTATCTTCTTCCAAATGGCCCAGTTGTCCAGCACCATTAAAAAGTTCAGCTTTACTCCAGTGATTGGAGATGCCATCGAATAATTTCTAAATCTGCAACAACGAAGAGAGGAAAACCAGCAACAGACAAGACATTTCCAAAATTGTTACACGAAGCAGACAGAAGAGCATTGACAAATGAAGTCGAGCTAAGGAAATTCATATGGAAGGGACATTTTATGATGATTTTTTAAAGTCAATTCATCAAGAATATATAACAATCTTAAATGTGCATGACTATACTGTGTCTCCTGAGTGATTTTCTAATCTAACAAAATGCTATGGCCCTCATTTAACTCAAAAGTTGGGTTGGAAAATCATTTCTTTATTTGTTCTTCTGAAATTTTTTCCATTTCACCCTACAGAGCCAGAGGCATAATGAGGAGCTTCTAGCCACATCTACAATAACATCTTGACATTCCTGACATATTTTAGGTCCTTGGAAAACAGCTGGATATAGTACTCATTCAATTCTTCCAGCTGTGAGTTTTTACCTTTTGCTTTTGCTTTTTAAATTTTACCAATTCATTTCTACTCTCCTAGAAAAGCTTCAGGTAATAAAAGAAACGTCCATTTGTTTTAACAGTAGTGGTTCTGAGATAGCACTTTTTATCCTAAAAGACCATGAACAGCCAAGCAGAGCAGCTTTGGCTATGTTACATGGGCCTTCCAACTCCATGCTAGACCTAGATCAGCTTCACACTCTGCAAAAGCACTGAGAGACAAATCAGTTACTTTCATAAATACTTGGTGTTAATTACAAATTCGATGGTGAATTTTGTTGTAAGTAGGATCAGTTTGACATTTTGGAAACTCTCCAGAATCCAAGTTTAAGGTGTGCATGAGGTGGCTAGACTAAGCATCTAGGTTTCATACCGAAAGGTTTTATCCCTATCTCTGAGCTGTTAGAATGTGTGTGTCAGCCAAAGTCTTTACTTCTTGTTTATAAACGTCTTTCCTCCAGGGAGTTCTCCTCACATTTGTTATCTTTTCAGTCATCCACCTATTCCCTCAGAGAAAGCAAAGTGGGGAAACATGGGTTATATGGACTCTTTCATTCCTGGGTAGGACTATGAGTTTCAGAGAGAACAAATAAGTAAGTTGAACCTGATTTTTTTTTAATGCTGTCATAAGACATTTGTGGCGTAATCATGTAAATTTTATTGTTTTAATCCCTGAAGTGTCTACTGAGAGTAAGAGGTGAAGTCTTCCTCATGAGGATCCTTAGTGTTAATCAATTCACAATTTAATGTGGAAAAAAGCTTTACAGCATGGTAGCAATAATGTTGGAGAAGGCGATGGCACCCCACTCCAGTACTCTTGCCTGGAAAATCCCATGAACCGAGGAGCCTGGTAGGCTGCAGTCCATGGGGTCGCGAAGAGTTGGACACGACTGAGCGACTTCACTTTCACTTTTCACTTTCACGCATTGGAGAAGGAAGTGGCAACCCACTCCAGTGTTCTTGCCTGGAGAATCCCAGGGACGGGGGAGCCTGGTGGGCTGCCGTCTATGGGGTCGCACAGAGTCGGACATGACTGAAGGGACTTAGCAGCAGCAGCAGCAATAATGTTGGTCAAATTTTTCACACATAATACACAAACCCATCAGATTCTCTTCTCGTCAAGACCTATTCCCTTGCCTGCACTATAAGGATTTATGAGATCTGTCATAGTTAGGAATAAATCACTGAATTTCTTCATCTGTAAAATGAGGCCTCTGGCCTAGCCCATGTCTTATGCTCCAGGTACTTGGTAAGAATGAAAGATGTGAAAAGTTCCTTGAAAGTGAAAGTAAAAGTCACTCTGTCATGTCTGGCTCTTTGCAACCCCATGGACTATACAATTCTCCAGGCCAGAATACTGGAGTGGATAGCCTATCCCTTCTCCAGGGGATCTTTCCGACCCAGGAGCCAAACTGGGATCTCCTGCATTGCAGGCGGATTCTTTACCAGCTAAGCTATGAGGGAAAATTTCCTTACTTGTGTGGTCCACTAGAGAAGGGAATGGCAAACCACTTCAGTATTCTTGCCTTGAGAACCCCATGAACAGTATGAAAAAGCAAAATGATAAGATACTGAAAGAGGAACTCCCCAGGTCGGTAAGTGCCCAATACGCTACTGGAGATCAGTGGAGAAATAACTACAGAAAGAGAGAAGGGATGGAACCAAAGCAGAAACAATACCCAGTTGTGGATGTGACTGATGATAGAAGCAAGGTCCGATGCTGTAAAGAGCAATATTGCATAGGAACCTGGAATGTCAGGTCCATGAATCAAGGCAAACTGGAAGTGGTCAAACAGGAGATGGCAAGAGTGAAAGTAGACATTCTAGGAATCTGCGAACTAAAATGGACTGGAATGGGTGAATTTAACTCAGATGACCATTATATCTACTACTGCGGGCAGGAATCCCTCAGAAGAAATGGAGTAGCCATCATGATCAACAAAAGAGTCCAAAATGAAGTACTTGGATGCAATCTCAAAAACAACAGAATGATCTCTGTTCGTTTCCAAGGCAAACCATTCAATATCACGGTAATCCAAGTCTATGCCCCAACCAGTAATGCTGAAGAAGCTGAAGTTGAACGGTTCTATGAAGACCTACAAGACCTTTTAGAACTAACACCCAAAAAAGATGTCCTTTTCATTATAGAGAAATGGAATGCAAAAGTAGGAAATCAAAAAACATCTGGGGTAACAGGCAAATTTGACATTGGAATACGGAATGAAGCAGGGCAAAAGCTAATAGAGTTTTGCTAAAAGAATGCACTGGTCATAGCAAACACCCTCTTCCAACAACACAAGAGAAGACTCTACACATGGGCATCACCAGATGGTCAACACGGAAATCAGATTGATTATATTCTTTGCAGCCAAAGATGGAGAAGCTCTATACAGTCAACAAAAACAAGACTGGGAGCCGACTGTGGCTCAGATCATGAACTCCTTATTGCCAAATTTGGACTTAAATTGAAGAAAAGAGGGAAAACGACTAGACCATTCAGGTATGACCTAAATCAAATCCCTTATGATTATATAGTGGAGGTGAGAAATAGATTTAAGGGACTACATCTGTTAGATAGAGTGCCTGATGAACTATGGATGGAGGTTCATGGCATTGTATAGGAGACAGGGATCAAGACCATCCCCATGGAAAACAAATGCAAAAAAGGAAAATGGCTGTCTGGGGAGGCCTTACAAATAGCTGTGAAAAGAAGAAAGGTGAAAAGCAAAGGAGAAAAGGAAAGATATAAGTACCTGAATGCAGAGTTCCAAAGAATAGCCAGGAGAGATAAGAAAGACTTCCTTAGCAATCAGTGCAAAGAAATAGAGGAAAACAACAGATTGGGAAAGACTAGAGATCTCTTCAAAAAAATAGGAGATACCAAGGGAACATTTCATGCTAAAATGGGCTCGATAAAGGACAGAAATGGCATGGACCTAATAGAAGTAGAAGATATTAAGAAGAGGTGGCAAGAATACACAGAAGAACTATATAAAAAATATGTTGATGACCCAGAAAATCACGATGGTGTGATCACTCACCTAGAGCCAGACATCCTGGAATGTGAAGGCAAGTGAGTCTTAGAGAGCATCACTACGAACAAAGCTAGTGGAGGTGATGGAATTCCAGTTGAGCTGTTTCAAATCCTGAAAGATGATGTTGTGCAAGTGCTGCACTCAATATGCCAGCAAATTTGGAAAGCTCAGCAGTGGCTACAGGACTGGAAAATATCAGTTTTCATTCCAATCCCAAAGAAAGGCAATGCCAAAGAATGTTCAAAGTACTGCGCAATTGCACTCATCTCACACGAATCTCCAAGCCAGGCTTCAGCATTACGTGAACCATGAACTTCCAGATGTTCAAGCTGGTTTTAGAAAAGGCAGAGGAACCAGAGATCAAATTGCCAACATCCGCTGGATCATGGAAAAAGCAAGAGAGTTCCAGAAAAACATCTATTTCTGCTTTATTGACTATGCCAAAGCCTTTGACTGTGTGGATCACAATCAACTGTAGAAAATTCTGAAAGAGGTGGGAATACCAGACCACCTGACCTGCCTCTTGAGAAACCTATATGCAGGTCAGGAAGCAACAGTTAGAACTGGACATGGAACAACAGGTTGGTTCCAAACCAGGAAATAAGTATTTCAAGGCTGTATATTGTCACCCTGCTTATTTAACTTATATGCAGAGTACATCATGAGAAACACTGGGCTAGAAGAAGCACAAGTTGGAATCAAGATTGCCGGGAGAAATATCAATAACCTCAGATATGCAGATGACACCACCCTTATGGCAGAAAGTGAAGAGGAACTAAAGAGGCTCTTGATGAAAGTGAAAGAGGAGAGTGAAAACGTTGGCTTAAAGAAAATGAAGATCATGGCATCTGGTCCCATCACTTCATGGGAAATAGACGGGGAAACAATGGAAACAGTGTCAGACTTTATTTTGGGGGGCTCCAAAATCACTGCAGATAGTGCCTGCAGCCATGAAATTACAAGACACTTACTCCTGGAAGGAAAGTTATGACCAACCTAGAGAGCATATTCAAAAGCAGAAACACTACTTTGCCAACAAAGTTCCATCTAGTCAAAGCTGTGGTTTTTCCAGTGGTCATGTCTGGATGTGAGAGTTGGACTGTGAAGAAGGCTGAGCGCCGAAGAATTGATGCTTTTGAACTGTCGTGTTGGAGAAGACTCTTGAGAGTCCCTTTGACTGCAAGGAGATCCAACCAGATCTCCTAAAGGAGATCAGCCCTGGGATTTCTTTGGAAGGAATGATGCTAAAGGTGAAACTCCAGTACTTTGGCCACCTCATGCGAAGAGTTGACTCATTGGAAAAGACTCTGATGCTGGAAGGGATTGGGGGCAGGAGGAGAAGGGGACGACAGAGGATGAGATGGGTGGATGGCATCACCGACTCGATGGACGTGAGTTTGAGTGAACTCCAGGAGATGGTGATGAACAGGGAGGCCTGGTGTGCTGTGATTCATGGGGTTGGAGAGTCAGACACGACTGAGCAACTGAACTGAACTTGGAAAAAGGCAATTACATCTGGCTAGTCTGGCAGATTATTACAGATCAAATGTCATTTAAGGGAAATACGAAGACTTTATACTATGATCTGAGTGAGAATAAAAATAAAAAAGAATAAATGTAGGACTTCCCTTGTGGTCTGTGGTTAAGATTCTGTGCTTCCAGTGCAGGCGGCATGGGTTTGATCCCTGTTGGGGGAACTAATATTCCACATGCTGTGCAGTATGGCCAAGTGAAAAAAATTACATAATTACCTGTTACTGTTTTATGTCTTCCAATATGTATATCTAATGGATCATGGTTATGATCTTAATCAATGAGGCTTTCCTAGGGTGGTCACCATTTGGAGGTATTTATATGGTTTTTACATTTTATTATGTTTATTATGGAATTCCCTGGTGGCTCAGAGGTTAAAGCGTCCACCTGTAAAGCGGGAGACCTGGGTTTGATCCCTGGGTAGGGAAGATCCCCTGGAGAAGGAAATGACAACTCACACCAGTATTCTTGCCTGGAGAGTCCCATGGATGGAGCAGCCTGGTGGGCTACAGTTTTCGGGGTCGCAAAGAGTCGGACATGACTGAGCAACTTCATTAACTCATGAAATTATTAATGTTTTGGGGATACTGTCTTTGCATGCATAATTTTAATTACTCCTGACAACAGTCAAAGAAGAAAACATTATTATCCTTATTTTACAAATTAAATGCGATACAGAAAAAAATTACAAAAGAAACTTACTTGGGATATTATAGACAGTGGGTGGTACAGCTGAGATTTGAATTCAGGTCTTTAATTTTTAAATATTAATACATATTTGTTCCAATACATGGGACATTTGCCACCAATGACACTTTTCATCTTAATTTGAATTATTCTAATAGTTTGAATTATGTAATTCACAAAATGGAATGTATCTGTATTGGTTATTTTGGAAATACTGGGTTTTTGGACAAATTGGGGCTGTCATGAGTAGAAGATTGATACATGCTGTCCCTTGCTGGAAGAGGCATCCCTGGGGAGTTTGTTGCATGTGTGGACTCTAAAGGGTGTTTCGTGATTGCTCTTTGCTCTGCACACGTGTGCATGCTAAGTCGCTTCATTCATGTCTGACTCTTTGGGACCTTATGGACCACAGCCCACCAGGCTCCTCTATCTGCGGGAATCTCCAGGCAAGAATAATGGAGTGGGTCACTGTGCCTCCTCCGGGTGATCCTCCCAATGCAGGGAACAAACTCATGCCTCTTACATCTCCTGCAGCGGCAGGTGAGTTCTCTCTTTTTTTAAATATACATTTATTTATTTTAATTGGAGGCTAATTACTTTACAATATTGTATTGGTTTTGCCATACATCAACATGAATCCGCCATGGGTATACACATGTTCCCCATCCTGAACCCCACTCCGACCTCCTTCCCCATACCATCCCTCTGGGTCATCCCAGTGCACCAGCCCCAAGCAGCCTGTATCATGCATCCAACCTGGACTGGCGATTCATTTCATATATCATATTATACATGTTTCGATGCCATTCTCCCAAATCATCCCACACTCTCCCTCTCCCACAGAGTCCAAAAAACTGTTCTATACATCTCTTTTGCTGTCTCGCAGACAGGGTTACCACTAGCGCCATCTGGGAAACCCCCATGATTGTTCTGCAGCTGCTGCTAAGTCACATCAGTCATGTTCGACTCTGTGTGACCCCATAGATGGCAGCCCACCAGGCTCTTGTCCCTGGGATTCTCCAGGCAAGAATACTGGAGGGGGTTGCCATTTCCTTCTCCAGTGTATGAAAGTGGAAAGTGAAAGTGAAGTTGCTCAGTCGTGTCCGACTCTTCGCAACCCCACGGACTGCAGCCCACCAGGCTCCTCCATCCATGGGATCTTCCAGGCAGGTACTGGAGTGGGTTGCCATTGCCTTCTCCATGATTGTTCTATGATCTGGTAAATCTGGGGAAGGAGGTTTTGTGGGTGTTTTCTAAAAGATATTTGACAAAAGAACAATGTTGAAGGCTAAGATTATTACTGCCATATATGATGGCACTAGTTTTCAACTTGTATTTCGTCCCAACATTCCTGTGGGATGCAATACACTGATATCGGTGATAGTGTGTGGTTCTCTCCTCCACCAACTCATAGCCACGTGGACACAGGCCCTAAGCCTGTCTGAGTAAGCTTAGGGTAGGGTGGTGAGGTCTCTGTAGAAATCTGGAAAAGTCCCCTTTCTCAGAAGACTCAGCTATGGGTGGTGGAAGAGGTAAGGAGAACAGTATTCCTACTAAATAAACTCAGTCCGTATTAGCACAAAACATGCCTTTCAGCAAATTGTTAGAAATACAGCCTAAAAAAGTTCCAAACAAGTTCCCCTTCCTCTAGCCTGGTGTAGCTCCATGTCCTTGGTAAGTATAGGCTGTTCTTCAGTCTTGACTCTCCTCTTGGGGACTCTCCTCTTGGGGCCAGCTGGAACACAATCTCCACAACCATCGGCAGTGACCCTTCTTAGCTCGAGTCTCCACGTTTCACTAGAAACACAGAATGGCTCTAAGTACCTGTTAGAAGATTAAAAGCTCAATCTCTTTGCCCTTTGATAATTATCAACAGCTCAGTTTATTTACTTAAAAAAAAAAAAGAAGAAGAAGAAGAAGAAAAAGAAGAGGAAAAGAAAGAAAAACATACATAACAAAAAGTTTAGCCTTACCAGAAATTAATGAAACTCAAATTAAAATCATTTTTCACTGTAAGGAATGTCATCTAAAATCTGAATTTTTAGCTTTTCTTGAAAAGCTAAAGATCTGGGCTATCCTTAGTCCTCATTCCTGGATGACAACAGTTGGCAAAATCTGTGTCAGCATCCCCATGAAAATGGGACGTGCCATCTCCAGTTCTTTCCTGTCTCCAGTGTATTCTCCCTATTGTCTCATACATCTTCCTGCTCATTTGCCTGGCCTCTGTTGGCTTTTGAGTTTGAAAACCCTGAGGAAGTACCCTTCTCTGCTCCAATCATTTGTGGCCAGAGGGGTGGAGTCAGGTGACAAGAAACAAGCCCCTATTGGTAAGAAATGATATGGTCCTGCTCCCTCAGCAGAGGGCCATGAATATAGATAGAATATCTTCAGAAGGGAGCAAAGGGCATGGCAGACATTCTTGGCTTCCCTTATCCATTACACAAACAGGGCAAATGATCTATTTTTGTAAATTTAAACATGTACTGTTAAATTGCATAGAGATATGGTTACAGTATATTATGAGAAAGCAGGTTCAAATCAATAAGATAGTATCCCACTTTCATAATAAATGAATAAATTTATATGCAGGCATTGCTTGTTACCTGAATCGAATCATTTCTTGGTTTGATATGATGGATATCAAATTTGCAAGTAGTGGGGAATGGGTCTTATACCTGTTTCAAGCCCATCCAGAAACCCTAAGCAATTTTCCAACATTTAACTAGATACTCTTAAACACCTATATAGGGAGATAAGATGGCTAAGCAGAAAGACCTTGAGTTCCTCTCAGGAAAACACCAAAGTCACAACTAATTGGTTAACAACTATTCAAAAAAAGGAAAAGAAAAACTGGAACCTACCAAAAAGTACTCTACATCCAAAGACATAAAGTAGAAATCGAAACTTTAGATGGGGCACACTCATGATATAAACACCTGTATAACTCCAAGGATTTCTGCATAAATCTATTAGGTAAAATGTCAATCACATAATTATTTAATGGGTTTTTAGTAGATGTATTTTCATGTATAATAATATGCAACAATAAGTAGAAGTTTGTTTTTCTTCTGGGCAAGCATATGCTGTAATGCAAACAAAAACTATATATTTAAAGTTATGAAGTGAATGTAGACAGAACTTGGTTAAATAATCAAACATGAAAAATTTTTAAATGATTATTTACCCAGTAAGGAGTGAGTTCTATAGAGGAAGATGGAACCTCAGTTCTGTAGACAGTGATGGCTCTCAGGGATGGATGCGGTGTGGGAGTGGGCTCACACTGAGCAAGTGAAACAGCACACACCCTCAGTGCATCTGTGTTCAAGCATCTCGTGGCCCTTGAGTCTCCAGAAGCGGATGGCCATGAACCATTATCTGAAATGGTAGATAACCAAGGACCAAAAGAAGTAAACAAAAGATCTGCAAAAACAAATATTTTATCTGCATAATTCCACTTTTCCTAAAGATCCAGCTACAGATATTTCTGGCTCCTTTCTGTCTCTTCCTTTGACCTAGAATGAACGTCCGGTTAAGCAAGTTTCTTGGTTGTAAGTTTTTTGTACCATCTGCTTCACTAAATCTAACCTCCTGCCTAAGATTTAGGATTTTTGTTTTGCGTTAATCACTTCCTTGAAACCTTGGAAGTCAGCAACAATTGTGGGACCAGTTTTTCTCCATATTCCATTCACTGTTTGTTATGATACATGCCAAACCCAGTTGATAAATCTGAAGACCTTCTGAATGTCAAAACTCTTCCATAAATCCTGAATCGAAGCAGTGTTGCCGGCAACACCAGACCATATATCAGCATATAAGCACCACGTAGTACATCACCATCTGTAAACAATGTGCCTTGAAGGCTGCAGGACTCTCAGAGGCTACAAGAAGACATAACGCTGGGAGGCGTAAAGACCACTGCGACATTATCTCCATAATCGTCAACACTAGAAGGACATCTGGGAGCATTGTCTATTATCAAAAAAGCATTGTTTGCAAGTTTTCCATCTTTTTGTACCCATTGATGAATGGAAACATTTAGTTCCTCGTGTAATCACTGAACGCTGCCCTGGTCCCCCAGTCTTTACAAACTGAATATCACACAACAGACAATTTATTTTTCAACAGTCTCTAAAAGGCAACGGGGGTTCTGAAGTGATACACCAGCAGAGCTGTTAGCTTAGAATCACATTCACTTCTGAACAGTCTTAGCCTGTTTGGGATGGTTTATGTTCTGGCACTTTTATCTCCTTTTTTCTGAAATGAACGAACGAGATAGCATTTGTTTTCAAAATAACCCAATTTCATCAACATTAAAATTTTATTTTGCAGTTCAGTCACCTTTGTCAATAGTTTTCTACGATTCATGGGCTCATCTACTTTCTTAACAGGCTTTTTGGCATTCTTAGAAGACATTTTCATGTCATAATGTGGAAAAGGTGATGAGATAATGTACAACATGTTTAAAGTGTGCAAGCACAGGATTCAGTCTTGCCAAAAGAGCTGAAAGCCTCCGCCAGCACGCTCTTTTCTCTCCTGAATCTGTACACAGATCAAACAGCATTGCTGCTGTAACAATGTGGATTTGTTATAACAAGTCTTCCTTTCAGATGTTGTGTTTTGGTAAAAAAAAGTTACAAGTCATTTATAAGTCATTTAAACAAAGATTTGGATAGTGAGATTAAGGTGGCAAGAATTACCATTCACATAAAAGGATACTAACCAAGGTTAATAGTAACTATCCCTGAAAGATGGAACAAAGTAATTTTAAAAAAATTTCTTTTTATCAAGTCTTATAATCTATTGAAAATGAGTATGTATCAGTTTTACAGTTAAATGGAGAAAATAGATAGTAGAATACAATGCCATCTACCTGGACTAGCAGAGTATTTCTTGGCTGAAACACAGTTTTGGTCCTCCAAGCATAAAGGCACTTTAACAATATTTTCCATCCACTTATGCTGCATAACTTTATTTAAAATGTAGCAAGATATTGGACTTCCCTGGTGGTAAATCCACCTGCCAGTGCAGGGGACACAGATTCAATCCCTGATCCAGGAAGATTCCACAGGCCATGGAGCAATTAAGCCTGTGTGCCACAGCTACTGAAGCCTGTGATCCATAGCCCTCCTGCCACAAATGCTCATGTGTCCTAGAGCTCGAGCTCTGCAACAAAATAAGCCACCACAGTGAGCAGCCCACCACAGCTAGAGAGTAGCCCCAGTCGTCACAACTAGAGAAGAGCCTGAGAAGCAATGAAGACGCAGCAATGCCAAAAAAAAAAAAAAAAAAAGTAGCAAGATATTGAAATAGGACTCTGTTTTGAGTCAGTTTCAGCAAAGGCCACCAAGAAGCTCAGAGTCAAACAAAAGATGACAAAGGGCGTGAGACAACAGTTTTAAACCTTTAGTGGAACCTTCTGTCAAAGGTACAAAAAGGCTTTGTAGAAGAGGTGGGACAAAAAACTTGCGGTGCTGTGACATTTTCCCTCACCCCTTCCCTTGGGAAGAAAAAGGACGTTTCCTTCAGTTTTACCTCAGCTTGGAGAAAGGGGCTTTAAGGAGCACATTGCAAGAACTGGATATGTGTTTTCTGGAATGTGGAAGGGCGCAGGGGACTGATCTCTGGCATCCCTCCCCACCCTGACCCCCTACCTCCTGCCCCTGGAACAGCCTCAGTGATCCACCACCTGAGGAAGAAGAGCCTGGAAAGAGCCCAGGCAGCAGGGGCAGTAGCCACACTTGCCCCACTAGTGAGGACACAGCACCACCTGCCCAGTAAGATGCTCCCTGACATGGACTTCTCCACTCTTCTTCAGAGTGGAGGAATCTGGGACAACTTAGTCATGGTGCTAACAAGTGGGCGGGGCGGGCAGGGGTGGTACTGTGTAGTAAGGAAGGAGAGAAGCAAAATTTCAAAACTTAGAAGTGAGATGCAAGACTTTGCCCTCTTTTATCACCACAGACTTCCAGCCCAGCCTGGAAAGAAAAGTTCAGCTTTCAAATGAAGTTCAGAGTTTTATTTTCATGGGTTAAACATTAAAAAAAAACCTAAAAGGAGACTATTCTGATGACTAAAAATGAGTGGAAACATTTCATCTTCTGAGAATGATAAAAGAACCTGAGGGACCTGTCCTAAATTTCACAAAAATCAGCAGGCATTAAATAATGATAGTGTGGGAGTGGGAGGAGAACGTTGCTTATGATTGCACCTTATCAAGTTGTTTGTTCGCATTTACTAACGCTCCCATGTGTGCCATATTGTTACCATTTCTAGGAAGAAGTTATGGGGTACGCCATATCCGACACTGAGCACAGCTTCTCTGCCAGAGCCCACAGGAAGTAATTCACCCCAGCTTTGTTTCAACATAGCTCTCCTCCACAGCAAAGTGTCTGTTTTTGTATTATACTTACAGGAAATCCAGGAACTGGTGCTGCCGACAGTGGAACTGGGTTTTGTTCAGCTGTTCAAGCATCCAGAGCAAAATGTGTAGTGCATGTCTAACAATAGGCCAGACACTCTGCAAGCATTTTGAGTGCTAACATCAATCCCAGCTCTCACTTATCATTCCTATTCTTTTCCCCCACGGCTTTCTTTTATCTTTTTGTGTAGCATGCTTTTATGCAAACCACTTCAAATTCTTTCTAAAATACGGTACAGCAATTAATATATTTATCACAAATAATAAAACTGACTTGCACTAAAATTAATCTTGAACATAACTTAACTTTGTTCTGATAATTGTGAAGGTATTTAGCATCTAGCATTGCCTTAAGGACATCAATATGAACATCAAATATTATTGTGCTATATGCGTGATTAAGCTAATACGGAGTCTTATTAATGGTAGATCCAATAAAGAAGCTTTCTCTGTATTACTAGCCTGGGGTAGGTGGGGAATGAAGAATAATACTCTGAAATCATTTTCTTTAATTCTGAGATATTTCTAAGTAAACATTCATCTATATCAAAGGCATTTAGTTTTAAGAAACGATACTGTGCTTGTCTAACAATGCTATTTGTACACATGCAAGATTTTATATATATATATATATACATATGTATGTATATATGTGTATATACATGATATATATGTGAATATATATCATTGTTTATTTGTGTGTGTATATATGTATATATTGACTACTACATTTATAATGTGGACCAACTAGGATTTCTCACTCAAAATGCAGCTTGCTGCTGCTGCTAAGTCGCCTCAGTCGTGTCCAACTCTGTGTGACCCCATAGACGGCAGCCCACCAGGCTCCTCTGTCCCTGGGATTCTCCAGGCAAGAACACTGGAGTGGGTTGCCACTTCCTTCTCCAATGCATGAAAGTGAAAAGTGAAAGTGAAGTCGCTCAGTCATGTCTGACTCTTAGCAACCCCATGGACTGCAGCCCACCAGGCTCCTCCGTCCATGGGATTTTCCAGGCAAGAGTACTGGAGTGGGGTGCCAATGCAGCTTAGTCACAAATAATTACCCAATAAAGACTTCAATAAGAAAGAGCGAAGAAATACTGTAATAAAAGTGGACAAGCAGAAGGGAAAACATCAATAGAGGAAAGGTTTGAACACATTTCTAAAAGACTGGAAGATGACAGAAACCTGTTGAATAATAAAATCAACTGAGGAAGCAGAGATCTAGAATTCACAGGAGGAAAAGCAGCAAAAGAGACTGTTAATCATGATGCAGAATGCCTGAGAGATAATGAATTCAAGGTCAGAGGTAAGGAGGAGGACAAGAAGATAGGGGGCCGAAAAGAGATTAAAAATCCTCTGTAAACAACACTCTGGGAGATGGTTGTAGGGACAGGTGAAGGGAAAGAACCTTACAAGAAAGGCTGGGGAGAAAGAGCAACAAGAAGGGGACAGATTTGCAGAGCGAGGGAGGATAGATGTGAGGCAGAAGGAGAAGGGCAGGAAGAGCCAGAGAGAGGAGGCGGGGAAAAGAGAGAGAGAGAGAGAGAGAAATAGGGAGCGAGGTGCACAGAATGAGAGGCAGAGATGCAAAGAAGTGAAAACGGTGAGGGGGAGTCCAGACACATGGTGAGTTCTTTGGCTATGGGTTACTAAGCTGTGATGGATTGATTTGTGGTTTTATAAGTTTGTAAACTCGAAATTTGTTTTTATTATACAGATGAGAATGAAAATTGCAAAATTCCTCTCTAGAAAGTGTGTGCATTTTGTGACTATTTATGTCAGCAGATAACTTGTTTGTGATCCCTATTCAGCCAAGGGACAGTGTCTTGATTCAGTCATCTGTGGGTCACCCTCTTCCCTTTTCCTGGGATGGCGTAGCGGAAGAAGGGAGAAATGGGGCAAGAAATGACTCTCACCTATGGTGCTTTTTTAAAGGAACATTTAAAGTGTTTGGTGGTTTTTTGTTTGTTTGTTTGTTTGTTTGTTTGTTTGTTTTTTTAAGCTATAAAGAGGAAGGAAAGGAGGGAGGGTGGAGCTGAGAGAGAGAGGAAAGAAGTAAAGAATGTCCTTGGAGCCATGTAAACTAAAGTGTGACATGCTTTTGAGCAGCTGGAAGAGAGCTTCTTGATAAGAACTGGAAATCCACTTGAACCAGATGCAAGGATCATTTGGCTTTGGTCGGTACCAAAGTCGAAACATGGAGTTTTTAATCCTAACACATGATATACTTGTCTCCACACTGGATGATGTTCACTTGGTCATGATAATATAAATGTTGCTTATTAATGTTCAGTATTTGAATTAATCTATAAACTGAACATGTAACACTTTAAAATGTTACATAACAGAATGTAAACATTATCAATTTCGACAATATAAAATTAAGAGATTCTGCCCACATGACCTCCATGCAGCCCCCTTCCTCAGCACACTCATCACACTGAAGTCTGGACAGCGCATAATTCTGGACAGAGCACACCCGCCATTGGTACCACCTCTCCCTCCCACACTGCCCAGGATTCTGGAACCTACAGGCAAACAGAAGAGAGGGCGTGCTCTGGGGGAGAAGAGCCAGAGAGTGAAGGGAAGGAAGAATGAAACTCCCAATGTAGAAGGTGAGCAGGATGTGTGTGGGGAGTGAAAAGGGAAATAGATCTGTTAGATGCAGGGAGTCAGTAGACACATGATTTCTGGTGCACACATACTTAGATGCTTACACAGGACAAGTGCTTACTCATGTCTGACTCTCTGTGACCTATGCACTGTAGCCACCAGGCTCCTCTATCCATGGGATTTTTCAGGCAAGATACTAGAGTGGGTTGTTAGTCCCTTCTCCAAGGGATCTTCCTGACCCTCCTGCATTGGCAAGCAGATTCTTTCCCACTGAGCATCCTAGGAGGCCCTGATTTCTAATAGTTTCCTCCAAAGGAAACTGTTGTTGTTTAGTCACTAAGTTGAGTCTGAATCTTTCCTAAACCCAAGGACTGTAGCCCCCCAGTCTTCTCAGTCCATGGGAAACTGTTTAGTTCAGTTCAGTTCAGATGCTCAGTCATGTGCGACTCTTTGTGACCCCATGAATCACAGCACGCCAGGCCTCCCTGTCCATCACCAACTCCCAGAGTCCACTCAAACTCATGTCCATTGAGTTGGTGATGTCATCCAGCCATCTCATCCTCTGTCATCCCCTTCTCCTGCCCCCAATCCCTCCCAGCATCAGGGTCTTTTTCAATGAGTCAACTCTTCACATGAGGTGGCCAAAGTACTGGAGTTTCAGCTTTAGCGTCAGTCCTTCCAATGAACACCCTGGTCTGATCTTCTTTAGGTTGGACTGGTTGAGACTTCTTGCAGTCCAAGGGACTCTCAAGAGTCTTCTCCAACACCACAGTTCAAAAGCATCAATTCTTTGGCACTCAGCTTTCTTCACAGTCTAACTCTCACATCCATACATGACCACTGGAAAAACCATAGCCTTGACTAGACAGACCTTTGTTGGAGAAGTAATATCTCTGCTTATTAATATACTATCTAGGTTGGTCATAACTTTCCTTCCAAGGAGTAAGTGTCTTTTAATTTCATGGCTGCAGTCACCATCTGCAGTGATTTTGGAGCCTCCAAAAATAAACTCTGATACTGTCTCCACTGTTTCCCCACCTATTTCCCATGAAGTGATGGACCAGATGCCATGATCTTCGTTTTCTGAATGTTGAGCTTTAAGCGAACTTTTTCACTCTCCTCTTTCACTTTCATCAAGAGGCTCTTCAGTTCCTCTTCACTTTCTACCATAAGGGTGGTGTCATCTGCATATCTGAGGTTATTGATATTTCTCCTGGCAATCTTGATTCCAGCTTGTGCTTCTTCCAGCCCAGCATTTCTCATGATGTACCCTGCATATAAGTTAAATAAGCAGGGTGACAATATACAGCCTTGAGGTACTCTTTTTCCTATTTGGAACCAGTCTGTTGTTCCATGTCCAGTTCTAACTCTTGCTTCCTGACCTGCATACAGGTTTCTCAAGAGGCAGGTCAGGTGGTCTGGTATTCCCATCTCTTTCAGAATTTTCCACAGTTTATTGCGATCCACATAGTCAAAGGCTTTGGCATAGTCAATAAAGCAGAAATAGATGTTTTCTGGAACTCTCTTGCTTTTTCCATGATCCAGCGGATGTTGGCAATTTGATCTCTGGTTCCTCTGCCTTTTCTAAAACCAGCTTGAACATCTGGAAGTTCACAGTTCACCTAATGCTGAAGCCTGGCTTGGAGAATTTTGAGCATTACTTTACTAGTGTGTGAGATGAGTGCAATTGTGCGGTAGTTTGAGCATCCTTTGGCATTGCCTTTCTTTGGGATTGCAATGAAAACTGACCTTTTCCAGTCCTGTGGCCACTGCTGAGTTGTCCAAATTTGCTGGCATATTGAGTGCAGCACTTTCACAGCATCATCTTTCAGGATTTGAAATAGCTCCACTGGAATTCCATCACCTCCCCTAGCTTTATCTGTAGTGATGCTTTCTAAGGCCCACTTGACTTCACATTCCGGGATGTCTGGCTCTGGATGAGTGATCACACCATCATGATTATCTTGGTCATGAAGCTCTATTTTGTACAGTTCTTCTGTGTATTCTTGCCACCTCTTTTAATATCTTCTGCTTCTATTAGGTCCATAACATTTCTGTCCTTTATCGAGCCCATTTTTGCATGAAATGTTCCCTTGGTATCTCCTATTTTCTTGAAGAAATCTCTAGTCTTTCCCATTCTGTTGTTTTCCTCTATTTCTTTGCATTGATTGCTGAAGAAGGCTTTCTTATGTCTCCTGGCTATTCTTTAGAACTCTGCATTCAGATACTTATATCTTTCCTTTTCTCCTTTGCTTTTCGCTTCTCTTCTTTCACAGCTATTTGTAAGGCCTCCTTAGACAGCCATTTTGCTTTTTTGCATTTCTTTTCCATGGGCATGGTCTTGATGCCTGTCTCCTGTACAATGTCATGAACTTCTGTCCATAGTTCATCAGGCACTCTGTCTATCAGATCTAGTCCCTTAAATCTGTTTCTCACTTCCACTGTATAATCATAAGGGATTTGATTTAGGTCATACCTGAATGGTCTAGTGGTTTTCCCTACTTTCTTCAATTTAACTCTGAATTTGGAAATAAGGAGTTCATGATCTGAGCCACAGTCAGCTCCCGGTCTTGTTTTTGCTGATTGTATAGAGCTTCTCCATCTTTGGCCGCAAAGAATATAATCAATCTGATTTCTGTCTTGGCCATCTGGTGATGTTCATGTGTAGAGTCTTCTTTGTGTTGTTGTAAGAGAGTATTTGTTATGACCAGTGCGTTCTCTTGGCAAAACTCTATTAGCCTTTGCCCTGCTTCATTCCGTACTCCAAGGCCAAATTTGCCTGTTACTGTTAGATCATAATAATTAATATCACAGGTAATATTGCCATCCCAGTCCTACCACTTCTCAACTGGTAACCTTGCACAAGTTGTGCAACTGCTCTGTGCCTCAGTTTCCACTCTGAAAAATGGGGATAATAATCTTTATTGCATAGAGCCAATTTAGGAAAAATGAGTTCATATATATTACCAAATACCAGGATCAGTTATATAAAGCATTAAGACAGATCCTGGTATTTAGTAAGCACAAAATAAAAGTTTCAGTTCAGTTCAATTGCTCAGTCATGTCCGACTCTTTGCAACCCCATGGACTGCAGCACACCAGGCTTCCCTTTCATCACCAACTTCTGGAACTTACTCAGACTCATCTCCATCGAGCTGGTAATGCCATCCAGCCATCTCATCCTCTGTCATCCCCTTTTCCTCCCGCCCTCAATCTTTCCCAGCATCAGGGTCTTTTCAAATGAGTCAGTTCTTTGCATCAAGTAGCCAAAGTATTGGAGTTTCAGCTTTCGCATCAATCCTTGCAATAAATATTCAGGATTGATTTTCTTTAGGATGGACTGGTTGGATCTCCTTGCAGTCCAAGGGACTCTCAAGAGTCTTCTCCAACACCACAGTTCAAACGCATCAATTCTTCAATGCTCAGCTTTCTTTTTAGTCCAACTCTCACATCTGTACATGACTATTGGAAAAACCATAGCTTTGACTAGACAGACCTTTGTTGGCAAAGCAACATCTCTGCTTTTTAATATGCTGTTTGGGTTTGTCATAGCTTTTCTTCCAAGGAGCAAGCATCTTTTAATTTCACAGCTGCAGTAACCATCTACAGTGATTTTGGAGCCCAAGAAACTAAAGTCTGTCACTGTTCCCCTTGTTTCTCCATCTATTTGCCCTGAAGTGATGGGACCAGATGCCATGATCTTAGTTTTCTAAATGTTGAGCTTTAAGTGAAATTTTTCACTCTCCTCTTTCACTTTCACCAAGAGGCTCTTTAGTTCTTGGCTTTCTGCCATAAAGATGGTATCATCTGGATATATGAGGTTATTGCTATTTCTCCCAGCAATCTTGATTCCAGCTTGTGCTTCATCCAGCTCAGCATTTCTCATGATGTACTCTCCATATAAGTTAAATAAGCAGGGTGACAATACACAGCCTTGACGTACTCCTTTCCTGATTTGGAACCAGTCTGTTGTTCCATGTCCAGTTCTAACTGTTGCTTCCTGACCTGCATGCAGATTTCTTAGGAGGCAGGTCGGGTGGTTTTGTATTCCCAATTCTTTAAGAATTTTCCATGATTTGTTGTGATCCACATAATCAAAGGCTTTGGTGTAGTCAATAAAGCAGAAATAGATTTTTTTTTTTTTTTTTTGGAACTCTCTTGCTTTTTTGATGATCCAACGGATGTCAGCAATTTGATCTCTGGTTCCTCTGCCTTTTCTAAATCCAGCTTGAACATCTGGAAGTTCATGGTTCATGTATTGCTGAAGCCTGGCTTGGAGAATTTTGAGCATTACTTTGCTAGCATGTGGGATGAGTGCAATTGTGTGGTAGTTTGAATATTCTTTGGCATTGCCTTTCTTTGGATTGGAATGAAAACTGATCTTTTCCAGTCCAGTGGCCACTGCTGAGTTTTCCAAATTTGCTGTCATATTGAATGCAGCACTTTTACAGCATCATCTTTCAGGATTTGAAGTAGCTCAACTGGAATCCCATCACCTCCACTAGCTTTGTTTGTAGTGATGCTTCCTAAGGCCCACTTGACTTCACATTCCAGGATGTCTGGCTCTAGATGAGTGTTCACACCACTGTGACTATCTAGGTCGTGAAGATCTTTACTGTATAGTTCCTCTGTGTATTCTTGCCACTTCTTCTTAATATCTTCTGCTTCTATTAGGTCCATACCATTTCTGTCCTTTATTGTGCCTATCTTTGCATGAAACATTCCCTTGGTATCTCTAATTTTCTTGAAGAGATCTTTAGTCTTTCCTGTTCTATGATTTCCCTCTATTTCTTTGCATTGATCACTGAGGAAAGCTTTCTTATCCCTCCTTGCTTTTCTTTGGAAATCTGTATTCAAATGGGTATATCTTTCCTTTTCTCTTTTGCCTTTTCGTTCTCTTCTTTTCTGAGCTATTTGTAAAGCCTCCTCAGACAACCATTTTGCCTTTTTGCATTTCTTTTTCTTGGGGATGGTCTTGATTCCTGCCTCCTGTAGAGTGTCATGAACCTGTGTCCATAGTTCTTCAGGCACTCTGTCTATCAGATCTAATTCCTTGAATCTAGTTGTCACTTCCATTGTATAATTACAAAGGATTTTATTTAGGTCATACCTGAATGGTCTAGTGGTTTTCCTTGCTTTCTTTAAGTCTGAATTTTACAATAAGGAGTTCATGATCTGAGCCACAGGCAGCTCCTGGTCTTGTTTTTTAATCACTGTATAGAGCTTCTGCATCTTTGGCTTCAAAGAATATAATCTATCTGATTTTAGTTTTATGTGCCAGAGATGCTCAGAGGGCTCAAACAAACCTTGTGTGCACCAGGACCAAGAGACCCCACAGAGAAGACTGAGCCAGAACTGCGTTTGAATGTCTCCTGAGGAGGTACTGGTCAGCAGTGGCCTGCTGCAGGGGCAGGGGGTCTGGGTGCAGCAGACCTGGATATGGCATAAATCTTCTTTGAGGAGGTTGCCATTAACCCCACCATAGAGCTGCCACAACTTACATGGGACTGGGGAAACAGACTCTTGGAGGGCACAAACAGAACCTTATGTGCACCAGGACCCAGGAGAAAGGATCAGTGACCCCACAAGGGACTGACCCAGACTTGCCTGTGAATGTACAGGAGTCTCTGGTGGAGGAGTAGATCGACGGTGGCCTGCTGCAGGGTCAGGGGCACTGAGTGCAGCAGTGCGTGCGTGGGACATTTTGAAGGATGTGCCATTATCTTCATTACCTCCACCATAGTTTCACCTCAGGTCAAACAACAGGGAGAGAACACAGCCCAGCCCATCAACAGAAAATTGGACTAAAGATTTATTGACCATGGCCCCGCCCATCAGAATAAGACCCAGTTTCCCCTTCCATCAGTCTCTCCCATCAGGAAGCTTCCATAGTCCTCTTATCCTTATCCATCAGAGGGCAGACAGAATGAAAACCATAATCACAGAAAATTAACCAATCTGATCACATGGACCACAGCCTTGTCTAACTCAATGAAACTATGAGCCATGCCATGTAGGGCCACCCAAGATGGATGGGTCATGGTGGAGAGTTCTGACAAAATGTGGTCCACTGTAGAAGGGAATGGCAAACGACTTCCGTATTCTTTTCTTGCTAACCCCATGAACAGTATGAAAAGGCAAAAGATAGGATACTGAAAGATGAACTCCCCATGTCGATAGGTGTCCAATATGCTACAAGAGATGAATGGAGAAATAACTCTAGAAAGAATGAAGAGATGGAGCCAAAGCAAAAACAACACCCAGTTGTGGATGTGACTGGTGATGGTAATAATGTTCCATGGTGTAAAAAGCAATATTGCATAGGAACCTGGAATGTCAGGTCCATGAATCAAGGCAAATTGGAACTGGTGAAACGGGAGATGGCAAAAGTGAACACAGACATTTTAGGAATCAGTGAACTAAAATGGACTGGAATGGGTGAATTTAACTCAGATGACCATGTATCTACTACTGTGGGCAAGAGTCCCTCAGAACAAATGAAATAGCCATCATAGTAAACAAAAGAGTCTGAAATGCAGTACTTGGATGCAAACTCAAAAACGAGAGAATGATCTCTGTTCATTTCCAAGGCAAACCTTGGAGATATCACAGTAATATTTATATCACAGTATCATATCACAGCAATCCAAGTCTATACCCCAGCCAGTAATGCTGAAAAAGCTGAAGTTGAATGGTTCTATGAATACCTACAAGATATTCTAGAACTAGCACTCAGAAAAGTTGTCCTTTTCATTATAGGGGACTGGAATGCAAAAGTAGGAAGTCAAGAGATACCGGGAGTAACAGGCAAATTTGGCCTTGGAGTACAAAATGAAGCAGGGCAAAGGCTAACAGAGTTTTGCCAGAGAATGCTCTGGTCATAGCAAACACCCTCTTCCAAATAAATGTTTAACATTATCTAACATCATTGAGAGTCATGAGATGCTGTCTCTGCAAAATTAAAATAGTAACAATTGTTTTAAGTTGGAGGTGGAAGGGGAGGAGAGAAAGTACAGTTTAAGTAGACACAATACCTCCCAGCTTCTCAAAAGTTCAGCTAATAAATAATGCCTGAAGTTGACAGCTGAAGAAACAACACTGTTTGGTATTATTTATAAAAGACAGAGAGGCAACCATTAGAAACACGAAAACTGGAAATAGTTTATATATCCATACTTATTATTTTTCTAATCAAGTAAAGAATTATGCAATTATTCATTTAAAAAATGGAGTTATATTTGGCACAAATTAATTCTATGAAAACAGAACCACAAAAGCCAAATGAATCAAGCCAAATCGATTCTTTTACAAATGGATTCAGCCAGGCAGATTTATTTGGAAGTGAAAAATAATCTCTCCACCTACAATATTTTCCCAAGTCTTTGCCACACTCTCTGGGGTTATAGAAGTACCACACTTTCTGAAGAAAAGACTCAGTTCTTGGGAAGGTACAATATTAGTGTCTGATGTCATATTTTCAAAATCAACAGAAATTATGCTGGCCCAGAGCCCAATTTCATCCAGACTCATGACAGCTTTGCCAGCTCCAGTGTGTGCATGTAACTTATCTGTGGGTCTGAAATACTTCCTCTAGCAAATTGTTACACCAGTTATCAGTTTTCACACCTCTTGTAGGCAGGTGATCTGAGAGGTGGTGTTTCCATCAATAATACAAGACTGCTCTTTGAACCATTCTAGCATGTCAGAGCGATCACCTCTCTCATCTCTTCACCTACCACACCTCATGCAATGCTTAAAATATGCATTCTCCCTAAGGTACATCTAGTAGACATGTGTTAGGTTAACACCTTCTGAGAGGAACTAAAACATCAAAGGTATTAAGATATACATTGGATATGGTTATTCTTCATTTCAGTAATACAGTTGGTTGATCTTGCCTGATAGGCAGCTTTCCCATAGACTTTGGAACAATTTTAGCAGCTATTGAGCACTTATTATGTTCTAGGAATTGACAATCTAGTTTAACAGATAAATTAGACATCCCCAAAATGTAACAGAATATAGTAAATTTTATGACGAAGGTAAACACAGGTGCTGCTGAACAGTTAGAAAGGGCACTAACCCAGCCTGGGAAGGATAGACTGTCAAGTAGGGTTTTTTGAAGGAGAGAATTTTTGTTGTTCAGTCACTAAGTTGTGTCTGACTCTTTGCCACCCTATGGACTACAGCATGCCAGACTCCTCTATCTTCCACTATCTCCCAGAGTTTTCTCAAACTCATGTCCATTGAGTCAGTAATGCTACCTAATCATCTCACCCTCTGTCACCCTCTTATCTTTTTGCTTTCAATCTTATGCAGCATCAGGGTCTTTTTCAATGAGTTAGTTCTTTGCATCAGGTGGCCTAAGTATTGGAGTTTCAGCTTCAGCATCTGTCCTTCCAGTGAATACTCAGGGTTGATTTTCTTTAGGATTAACTGGTTTGATCTTCTTGAGTTAAGCTAAAAAGGAAAAGAAAGTCATTCTCAGGAGAGGGTACAGGATAGAAAAGGAGCATGTCAGGGAAGTCAGGCATGTTCTGGGAAGGATTTATTTGGAGAAGTGGTGAGTGATGGCTCCAAGGAAGTGAGAAGGAGCCAGATCATAAAGGGAGGGCCTTTCACACTTTATAATATGCTAAGGAGCATATATTTCTCTGGAATTCTCTAGGAGAGATATTGAACCATTTTAAGCAGGACAATAATGTAATAATTTTGTTTTAGGGAGGCTACTCTCACTCTAAAGGATGGATTTCAGAAGGACAAGCATATCAGTTAGAAGGCAAATCAGATACTTCCTCTGGGTTATTTCAAACTCTCTCACCCCACCTCTTTTTACAGAAGCCATTGTTGGAGTATGTGCTACCTACCTGTCACTTCCTGCACCAGAGATCCCTGAAGCTTTGTGGGGTAGGGGGTGTCAAGACCACTGCTTGGCATTCATGCCAATTGCAGCCTGGAATTGCTAGGGACCACCCTATATCCATGGTGCCACCTTTAAACAGCCAGAATGGGAACTGAGAAATCAACACTTCCCCCTTTCACATAACAGATCTGAGCAAGAGTGGTTGTGGTGGTGGCCAGCTTGGTAGAGCAGACTGTTGGCTTTTCCCTTTCTCAGTTTCTTCATTCCTTCTCCCCAGGATGAACTACCCAAATAAACCTTAACACAAGCCCCTGTTTTAGATTCTGCTTCTGTGGAACCCTGAAGATTAGAGACTATCACATAAATCCCAGAAAAAGCCACGTGTGCCTGAAATACAGCCTGGCAGCGGGAATGGAGACGAGGAAATGAACTCATTCATACGATCTTAAGGATGTGGGATCAGGAGCCTGGCTATGAGGAATGATGAGGAGACAAGCCTAGGCCCAGGAGGTTTTCAGGTGTCTGATTCAGGTGGTAGGATGGATGGTGATGCCATTTCCAGAAAGCTGTGAAGAAAAAAGAAACAATACTGGAGGAGTGAAGGAAGAAGAGACTTCGGATGTGACTATATATAAAATGTGAGATGGTTTTAAATGATCCAGGGGATGATGTCCTGTGGGAAATTTTATCAAAAGCTGTACATATATATATATATATATATATATATATATATATATACACACACACACACACACAGACATACATATATATATGATAGATATAGAGCTATACATACATGCATAAAATAGTATACCAAGAGTACATAAAATACAAAGAACTGAGGAACAAAGATGAACATGTAGGGAACATCTACTGGGGGCATCTATATAATTCAATGAACTATACTGAGATCTAGCTCAAGAAGAAGGGGAAAAAAAGAAGTGACGCATTTCAAAGGAGGAAAATGTTTTTAAAAGGAAGAGATAGTTTATGAGAACAGAACCAGAGGTACAATTGATAAGAACCAAAAAGTATACATTAGATTTGACAAGTGGAAAGTCACAGGTGACACTGGCAAACAAGTTTCAGTGGAGGTAAGTGCTAAAGCCAAATAGCAGTGGGTTACAGAGTAAATGGAAGAGCAATAAGAAAGTTAGAAAAAAAAAACAACAACATAGAATTTTCTCTACCCACCCCCTGACCAGAGATATAGATAGATGATAGATGGTTGGACAGATCTGTTCTACCTTAATGAGAGATAGATCATCTGTTCATTATTTAAAAATTCAGACAATTTAAAAATCACTTTTAGTTCCATTCATAGACACTACTATCATTTTGGTATGTCTCTTTCTAGACTTTTTCCTATTCATATGTAATACTTTCAGCAAAATATAATCATATTCTACATACTATTTTATAACCTATTTTTTCATATAATAATAGGTAGTGAACATCTTTCCATGTCCATACATCTATATTTTTAAAAAAGTCATTTTTAATGACTGTGTAGTATTCCATTGCATGAATGTATCACAATTTACATATCCAATTTCTTATTAAAGAACATAAAACATTTTTATACTGACAATCCTGTAATACAGCTATACATACCTGTCTATTTGCCTATGATCAATTTTGTGGAAGGAGTTTGACTCTATAAAAAAATACATTTGATATATATATATGTATTTTTTTGATACAGGCCTACCTTTATTACATTTGGCTTTATTGTACTTTGCAGACACTGCATTTTTTACAAATTGAATGATTGTGACAACTTTCCTCCAGCAATTCTACTGTCACCATTTCCCCAATAGTATCTGTTCACTCATTTCTCTGTGTTACATTTTGATAATTCTTACCACGTTTCACACATTCTTCTTCATACTACTATACTTGTTATGACGATCTGTGATCAGTGATCTTTGATGTTACCATTGTATGGGGGCACCACAATTCATGCCCATATAAGACAGTGAAATTTCTATAAATGTTGTGTGAGTCCAGACTGCTTCACTGACCAGCTCCCTGACCTCTCTCCCTTTCCTCAGTCATCTATCCTTTGAGACACAAGAGTATTGACAGTGTGCTCTGCTTAGTCACTCAGTCGTGTCCACTCCTTGCAACCCCATGGAGTGTAGCCCGCTAGGCTCCTCTGTCCATGGGATTCTTTAGGCAAGAACACTAGAGTGGGTTTCCATGCCCTCCTCCAGAGGATCTTCCCAACCAAGGGATCAAACCCAGGTCTCCCACATTGCAGGTGGATTCTTTACTGTCTGAGCCAACAGGGAAGCCCCAAAATATTGACATTAGGCCAATAACCCTGCAATGGCCTCTAAGTACACAGTGAAAGGAAGATTGCATGTCTCTCATTTAAATCAAAAGCTAGACATGGTTAAGCTAACCGAGGGAGGCATGTCAAAAACTGAGATAGGCTAAAAGATAAGCCTCTTGAGCCAAACAGTTAGCAAAGTTGTGAGTGAAAAGGAGAAGTTCTTGACAGAAAATGAAGCGCTACTCCAGTGAAAATGAAAAGAAAGTGAAACAGCCTCACTGATGATATGGAGAAAGTTTTAATGGTCTGGATAAAAAATGAAACCAGCCACATTATCTTAAGCCAAAGCCTAACCCAGAACAACGCCCCAAATCTCTTCAATTCTGTGAAGTCCGAGAGCAGTAAAGAAGCTACAGAAGAAAAGTCTGAAACTGGCAGAGGTTAGTTAATGATGTTTATGGAAAGAAGTCATCTCCAAAACAAAGAAGTGCAAGGTGAAGCAGCAAGTTCTGATGTAGAAGCCGCAGCAAGTTGTCCAGAAGAACCAGACAATTAATGAAGGTGACTTCACCAAACAACAGATTTTCAGTGTAGATAAAATAGCCTTATATTGGAAGGAGATCCCATCTAGGGTTTTTGTAGCAAGTCAATGCCTCACTTCCAAGCATCAAAAGACAGGCTGACTCTCTTGCAAAGGGGCTAAGTAAAGGACTCTCTTGTAAGGGACAGGCTGACTCTTGTAAAAGCTGTAAGCTGATGACTTTAAGTTGAAGCCATTGCTCATTTACCATTCCAAGAATTCTAGGACTCTTAAGGATTATGCTAAGTAACTCTGCCTGTGTTCTATAAATGGAACAAAGCCTGGATGACAGCATGTCTGTTCACTGGACAATTTAAGCCCATTGTTGAGACCTGCTTCCCAGAAAAAAAAGCTTTCTTTCAAAATATCACTGTTCATTGACAATGAACCTGGTCACCCAAGAGCTCTGATGGAGATGTACAGTGAGATGAATGTTGTTTTCATGCCTCCTAATACAGTATTCATTCTGCAGCCCATGGATCAAGGAGTAATTTTCACTTTGAAGTATTATTATTTAAAAAGTACATTCTGTAAGGCTATACTTGCCAAAGATGGTGATTCCTCTTATGGATCTTGGTAAAGTTAGTTGAAAACCTCCTGGAAATGATTCACCATTCTAGATGCCATTAAGAACATGCACGACTCATAGGAAAAGGACAAAATATCAATTTTAACAGGAATTTGGAAACAGTTGACTCCAACCATCATGGATGACTTTAAGGCATTCAAGACTTCAGCAGTGGAATTAATTTCAAATATAGTAGAAATAGCAAGCATCATTAACTATGCTAAAGCATTTGACTGTGTGGATCACAACAACCTGGAAAATTCTTAAAGAGATGGAATACCAGATCACCTTACCTGCTCCTGAGAAACCTGTATGCAGGTCAAGAAGCAACAGTTAGAACTAGACATGGAAAAATGGACTGATTTCAAATTAGGAAAGGAGTACATCAAGGCTGTATAGTTGCCCTGCTTATTTAACTTTATATACAGGCTACATCATGTGAAATGACAGACTGGATGAAGCACAGGCTGGAATCAAGATTTCTGGGAGAAATATCAATAACCTCAGATATGCAGATAACACCTCCCTATGGCAGAAGGCGAAGAAGTAAAGAGCCTCTTGGAGAAGTGAAAAAGAAAAGTTAAAAAGCTGGCTTAAAACTCAACATTCAGAAAACTAAGATCATGGCATCTGGTCCCATCACTTCAGGGCAAATAGATGGGGAAACAATGGAAACAGTGACAGACTTTATTTTCTTGGGCTCCAAAATCACTGTAGATGGTTACTGCACCTGTGAAATTAAAAGACACTTGCTCCCTGGAAGAAAAGCTATGACCAATCTAGACAGCATATTAAAAAGCAGAGACATTACTCTGCAGACAAATGTCCATCTAGTCAAAGCTATGGCTTTTCCAGCAGCTGTGTATGAATGTGAGAGCAGGAGCATAAAGAAAGCTGAGCACCGAAGAATTGATGCTTTTGAACTGTGGTTTTGGAGAAGACTCTTGAGAGTCCCTTGGACTGCAAGGAGATCCAACCAGTCCATCCTAAAGGAAATCAGTCCTGAGTATTCATTGGAAGGACTGATGATGAAGCTAAAACTCCTATACTTTGGCTACTTGATGCAAAGAACTGATTCATTTGAAAAGACCCTGATGCTGGGAAAGATTGAAGGCAGGAGGAGAAGGGGACAAAAGAGGATGAGATGGCTGGATGGTATCACCAACTTGATAGACATGAATTTCAACGAACTCCAGGAGTTGGCGATGAACAAGGGAGCCTGGTGTGCTGCAGTCGATAGGGTTGCAAAGAGCTGGACATAACTGAGTAACTGAACTGAACTGAGAAATAGCAAGAGAAACAGAATTAGAAAGGGAGCCTTAAGATGTGACTGAATTGCTGTAGTCTCATGATAAAGCTTTAACAGTATAAGAGTTGCTCCTTATGGATAAGCAGAGTGTTGTGTGTGCGTGTGTGTGTGCATGTGTTTGTGGTGGAATCTACTCCTGGTAAAGATGCTGTGAAGACTGTAGAAATGACAACAGAGGATTTACATAAACTTAGTTGATAAGGCTTCCCTGGTGGTTAGATGGTCAAGAATTCACCTGCAGTGTAGGAGATCTTGGTTCAATCCGTGGGTTGGGAAGATCCCCTGGAGAAGGGAATGGCAACCCACCCCAGTATTCTTGCCTGGAGAATTCCATGGATGGAGAAGCCTGGCAGGCTTTGTTTGTTTGTGGTCACAAACAATAGGATACAAAACAATAGGATACAACTGAGTAACACAGAGACGTTCAGTTGATAAGGCAGAAGAGGGTTTGAGAGGACTGACTTCAATTTTCATTTTACTTATTCCAGGATTCTGGCCTCAAGAATTCCATGGGCTGTACAGTCCATGGGGTCACAAAGAGTCAGTCACACTGAGCAACTGTCACTTTCACCCCAGCCTTCAGTAAAGACAATTCTGAACAGTTAGCAGCCATCAACTCCCTGCCAGCACAAAATTATAATTTGCTGAAGGCTCAGATGATCGTCACAAAGAGTCGAACACCACTTACAGATTGAACACCAGATGGTGGTGAGCATTTTTTAGCAATTAAGTATTATTTAAGGTATACCCAGCTGTGGATGTGACTGTGATAGAAGCAAGGTCCGATGCAGTAAAAAGCAATACTGCATAGGAACCTGGAATGTCAGGTCCATGAATCTAGGCAAATTGGAAGTGGTCAAACAGGAGATGGCAAGAGTGAACGTCGACATTCTAGGAACCAGTGAACTAATATGGACTGGAATGGGTGAATTTAACTCAGATGACCATTATATCTACTACTGCGGGCAGGAATCCTCAGAAGAAATGGAGTAGCCATCATGGTCAACAAAAGAGTCTGAAATGCAGTACTTAGATGCAGTATCAAAAACGACAGAATGATCTCTGTTCGTTTCCAAGGCAAACCATTCAATATCACAGTAATCCAAGTCTATGCCCCAACCAGTAATGCTGAAGAAGCTGAAGTTGAACGGTTTTATGAAGACCTACAAGACTTTTTAGAACTAACACCCAAAAAAGATGTCCTTTTCATTATAGGGGACTGGAATGCAAGAGTAGAAAGTCAAGAAACACCTGAGGTAACAGGAAAATTTGGCCTTGGAATGCGGAATGAAGCAGGGCAAAGGCTAATAGAGTTTTGCCAAGAAAATGCACTGGTCATAGCAAACACCCTCCTCCAACAACACAAGAGAAGACTCTACACATGGGCATCACCAGATGGTCAACACCGAAATCAGATTGATTTTATTCTTTGCAGCCGAAGATGGAGAAGCTATATACAGTCAACAAAAACAAGACCAGGAGCTGACTGTGGCTCAGATCATGAACTCCTTATTACCAAATTCAGACTCAAATTGAAGAAAGTAGGGAAAACCACTAGACCATTCAGGTATGACCTAAATCAAATCCCTTATGATTATACAGTGGAAGTGAGAAATAGATTTAAGGGCCTAGATCTGATAGATAGAGTGCCTGATGAACTATGGAATGAGGTTCGTGACATTGTACAGGAGACAGGGATCAAGACCATCCCCATGGAAAAGAAATGCAAAAAAGAAAAATGGCTATCTGGGGAGGCCTTACAAATAGCTGTGAAAATAAGAAAAGCAAAAATCAAAGGAGAAAAGAAAAGATATAAGCATCTGAATGCAGAGTTCCAGAGAAGAGCAAGAAGAGATAAGAAAGCCTTCTTCAGCAATCAATGCAAAGAAATAGAGGAAAACAACAGAATGGGAAAGACTGGAGATCTCTTCAAGAAAATTAGAGATACTGAGGGAATATTTCATGCAAAGATGGGCTTGAGAAAGGACAGAAATGATATGGACCTTACAGAAGCAGAAAATATTAAGAAGAGGTGGCAAGAATACACAGAAGAACTGTACAAAAAAGATCTTCATGACCTGGACAATCACAATGGTGTGATCACTCATCTAGAGCCAGACATCCTGGAATGTGAAGTCAAATGGGCCTTAGAAAGCATCACTACAAACAAAGATAGTGGAGGTGATGGAATTCCAGTGGAGCTATTTCAAATCCTGAAAGATGATGCTGTGAAAGTGCTACACTCAATATGCCAGCAAATTTGGAAAACTCAGCAGTGGCCACAGGACTGGAAAAGGTTGTTTTCATTCCAATCCAAAGAAAGGCAATGCCAAAGAATGCTCAAACTACCGCACATTGCACTCATCTCACATGCTGGTAAAGTAATGCTCAAAATTCTCCAAGCCAGGCTTCAGCATTAGGTGAACCGTGATGTTCTCCTAATGAACTTCCTGATGTTCAAGCTGGTTTTAGAAAAGGCAGAGGAACCAGAGATCAAATTGCCAACATCGTCTGGATCATGGAAAAAGCAAGAGAGTTCCAGAAAGACATCTATTTCTGCTTTATTGACTATGCCAAAGCCTTTGACTGTGTGGATCACAATAAACTGTGGAAAATTCTGAGAGAGATGGGAATACCAGACCACATGATCTGCCTCTTGAGAACCTGTATCCAGGTCAGGAAGCAACAGTTAGAACTGGGCATGGAACAACAGACTGGTTCCAAATAGGAAAAGGGGTACGTCAAGGCTGTATATTGTCACCCTGCTTATTTATTGCTTATTGTATTTTTTTTAATTTTTATTTTTACTTTATTTTACTTTACAATACTGTATTGGTTTTGGCATACATTGATATGAATCCACCACGTGTGTACATGAGCTCCCAAACATGAACCCCCTCCCACCCCCCACCCCACACCATCCCTCCGGATCATCCCCGTGCACCAGCCCCAAGCATCCTGCATCCTGTATCGAACATAGACTGGTGATTCGTTTCTTACATGATAGTATACATGTTTCAATGCCATTCTCCCAAATCATCCCACCCTCTCCCTCTCCCTCAGAGTCCAAAAGTCCACTCTACACATCTGTGTCTCTTTTGCTGTCTTTCATACAGGGTCATCATTACCGTCTTTCTAAATTCCATATATATGTGTCAGTATACTGTATTTGCTTATTTAACTTCTATGCAGAGTACATCATGAGAACCCTGGACTGGAAGAAACACAAGCTGGAATCAAGATTGCTGGGAGAAATATCAATAACCTCAGATATGCAGATGACACCACCCTTATGGCCAAAGTGAAGAGGAACTCAAAAGCCTCTTGATGAAAGTGAAAGTGGAGAGTGAAAAAGTTGGGCTAAAGCTCAACATTCAGAAAATGAAGATCATGGCATCCGGTCCCATCACTTCATGGGAAATAGATGGGGAAACAGAGGAAGCAGTGTCAGACTTTATTATTGGGGGCTCCAAAATCACTGCAGATGGTGACTGCAGCCATGAAATTAAATGACGCTTACTCCTTGGAAGAAAAGTTATGACCAACCTAGACAGCATATTCAAAAGCAGAGACATTACTTTGCTGACTAAGGTCCATCTAGTCAAGGCTATTGTTTTTCCAGTAGTCAGGTATGGATGTGAGAGTTGGACTATGAAGAAGGCTGAGCACCGAAGAATTGATGCTTTTGAACTGTGGTGTTGGAGAAGACTCTTGAGAGTCCCTTGGACTGCAAGGAGATCCAACCAGTCCATTCTGAAGGAGATCAACACTGGGATTTCTTTGGAAGGAATGATGCTAAAGCTGAAACTCCAGTACTTTGGCCACCTTATGTGAAGAGCTGACTCATTGGAAAAGACTCTGATGCTGGGAGGGATTGGGGGGAGGAGGAGAAGGGGACGACAGAGGATGAAATGGCTGGATGGCATCACCGACTTGATGGATGTGAGTCTGAGTGAACTCCAGGAGTTGGTGATGGACAGGGAGGCCTGGTGTGCTGCGATTCATGAGGATGCAGAGTCGGACACAACTGAGCTACTGAACTGAACTGATAGTGGCTTTCTTTAGACACAATGATATTGCAAACTTAACAGACTCCTGAGTAAATACAACTTTTATATACACCAGGAAACCAAAAAACTTGTGACTTATTTCAATACTCACTTCACTGCAATGGTCTGGAACTGAACTTGCAAAACCTCCAAGGTATGCCCTAATGAAAATTTTCACATACACAAACAAGTTATTAATCTTTATGAAGTAAAACATGTCTATCTTGACATTTCTTCTTTTCCCCAGATACAGAGGTTACGAAGCTCCTTTCCTAAATTTTATTCTATATTTTATTGCATTTATATTTTAAAACTGAACTTATTTACAAAATGATATAAGCGGTAAACAAAACTTTATTTTCTTCAAGATGGATAGCGCATTATGCCAACATATCCTCATAAATAAACCACCCTTTATGTCCAAATTGAAATGACCCTGTTATCATTAATTAGTTTCTCTGATCCATATACTCTGATCTTTTTTATTGAATCTTCTATATTATGTACTAACCTAGCATCATTCCAGTACAAAGTGAGTTTAATTATAGAAATTTGGGGGCTAAGTATCAATGCAAATCCTCCTTCACTAACCTGCAAAAGAATTTTGGCTACTCTCAGATGTCTATTCTGTCCTACAGACATTATTACTAGAATCATTCGTACTATTCTTTAAAAAGATGCAAAAAAAAAAAACAAACCCTACTTTAAAAAAAAAAGTAGGACTATATCAAATTCAAAAGCTCTGCACAGCAGAAGAAACTATTGAAATGTTGTTGCTGAACCAACCAAAGATACCGGGATTCTTGGCCTCTGGAAGAGAATAATTCAATCCAGGGTGAGAAACAAGGCTTGATCGCTCAAGCTTTCTGTAATAAAGTTGTATTAAAGTATAAAGGAGATAAGAGAAAGCTACTGAAATAGGCATCAGAAGGGGGCAGAAAGAGTACTCCCTTGCTAGTGTTAGCAATGGAGTTATATACTCTCCAGTGATTCAAAAGAATGTCTGGAGGTTGTAAAGACCTGACCAGTTTAGTTCAGTTAAATTCAGTCGCTCAGTCGTGTCTGACTTTTTGCAGCCCCATGAATCGCAGCACCCCAGGCCTCCCTGTCCATCACCAACTCCTGGTTTCACTCAGACTCACGTCCACCGAGTCAGTGATGCCATCCAGCCATCTCATCCTCTGTCGTCCCCTTCTCCTCCTGCCCTCAATCCCTTCCAGCATCAGAGTCTTTTCCAATGAGTCAACTCTTCGCATGAGGTGGCCAAAGTACTGGAGTTTCAGCTTTAGCATCATTCCTTCCAAAGAAATCCCAGGGCTGATCTCCTTCAGAATGGACTGGTTGGATCTCCTTGCAGTCCAAGGGACTCTCAAGAGTCTTCCCCAACACCACACTTCAAAAGCATCAATTCTTCAGCACTCAGCTTTCTTCACAATCCAACTCTCACACCCATACATGACCACAGGAAAAACCATAGCCTTGACTAGATGGACCTTTGTTGGCAAAGTAATGTTTCTGCTTTTGAATATGATATCTAGGTTGGCCATAACTTTCCTTCTAAGGAGCAAGCGTCTTTTAATTTCATGGCTGCAGTCACCATCTGCAGTGATTTTGGAGCACCCTCCCCAAAGAAAGTCTAACATTGTTTCCACTGTTTTCCCATCCATTTGCCATGAAATAAAGGGACCAGATGCTATGACCTTCGTTTTCTGAACTTTAAGCCAACTTTCTCACTCTCCTCTTTCACTTTCATCAAGAGGCTTTTGAGTTCCTCTTCACTTTCTGCCATGAGGGTGGTGTCATCTGCATATCTGAGGTTATTGATATTTCTCCCGGCAATCTTGATTCCAGCTTGTGCTTCTTCCAGCCCCGTGTTGCTCATGATGTACTCTGCATATAAGCTAAATAAGTAGGGTGACAATATACAGCCTTGATGTACTCCTTTTCCTATTTGGAACCAGTCTGTTGATCCATGTCCCGTTCTAACTGTTGCTTCCTGACCTGCATATAGGTTTCTCAAGAGGCAGGTCAGGTGGTCTGTATTCCCATCTCTTTCAGAATTTTCCACAGTGTATTGTGATCCACACAGTTAAAGGCTTTGGCATAGTCATTAAAGCAGAAATAGATGTTTTTCTGGAACTCTCTTGCTTTTTCCATGATCCAGAGGATGTTGGCAATTTGATCTCTGGTTCCTCTGCCTTTTCTAAAACCAGCTTGAACATCAGAAAGTTCACAGTTCACCTAATGCTGAAGCCTGGCTTGGAGAATTTTGACCATTACTTTACTAGTGTGTGAGATGAATGCAATTTTGTGGTAGTTTGAGTATTCTTTAGCATTGCCTTTCTTTGGGATTGGAATGAAAACGGACCTTTTCCAGTCCTGTGGTCACTGTCGAGTTTTCCAAATTTGCTGGCATATTGAGTGCAACACTTGCACAGCATCATCTTTCAGGATTTGAAATAGCTCCACAGGAATTCCATCACCTCCACTAGCTTTGTTCATAGTGACGCTTTCTAAGGCCCATTTGACTTCACATTCAAGGATGTCTGGCTCTAGATGAGTGGTCACACCTTCGTGATTATCTTGGTCATGAAGGTCTTTTTTGTACAGTTCTTCTGTGTATTCTTGCCCCCTCTTCTTAATATCTTCTACTTCTGTTAGTTCCATACAATTTCTCTCCTTTATCGAGTCCATCTTTGCATGAAATTTTCCCTTGGTATCTCTAATTTTCCTGAAGTGATCTCTAGTCTTTCCCATTCTGTTCTTTTCCTCTATTTCTTTGCATTAATTGCTGAAGAAGGCTTTCTTATCTCTTCTTGCTCTTCTCTGGAACTCTGCATTCAGATGCTTATATCTTTCCTTTTCTCCTTTGATTTTTGCTTTTCTTATTTTCACAGCTATTTGTAAGGCCTCCCCAGACAGCCATTTTTCTTTTTTGCATTTCTTTTCCATGGGGATGATCTTGATCCCTTTCTCCTGTACAATGTCACATACTTCCGTTCATAGTTCACCAGGCACTCTATCAGATCTAGGCCCTTAAATCTATTTCTCACTTCCACTGTATAATCGTAAGGGATTTGATTTAGGTCATAGCTGAATGGTCTGCATATAAGTTAAATAAGCAGGGTGACAATATACAGCCTTGACGTACTCTTTCTCCTATTTGGAACACAAGCTGGGATCAAGATTGCCGGGAGAAATATCAAGAACCTCAGATATGCAGATAACACCACCCTCATGGCAGAAAGTGAAGAAGAACTCAAAAGCCTCTTGATGAAAGTGAAAGAGAAGAGTGAAAAAGTTGGCTTAAAGCTCAACATTCAGAAAACGAAGATCATGGCATCTGGTCCCATCACTTCATGGGAAATAGATGGGGAAACAGTGGAAACAGTGTCAGACTTTATTTTGGGGGGCTCCAAAATCACTGCAGATGGTGACTGCAGCCATGAAATTAAATGACGCTTACTCCTTGGAAGAAAAGTTATGACCAACCTAGATAGCATATTCAAAAGCAGAGACATTACTTTGCCGACTAAAGTCCGTCTAGTCAAGGCTATGGTTTTTCCTGTGGTCATGTATGGATGTGAGAGTTGGACTGTGAAGAAGGCTGAGCACCAAAGAATTGATGCTTTTGAAGTGTGGTGTTGGGGAAGACTCTTGAGAGTCCCTTGGACTGCAAGGAGATCCAACCAGTCTATTCTGAAGGAGATCAATCCTGGGATTTCTTTGGAAGGAATGATGCTAAAGCTGAAGCTCCAATGCTTTGGCCACCTCATGCAAAGAGTTGACTCATTGGAAAAGACTCTGATGCTGGGAGGGATTGAGGGCAGGAGGAGAAGGGGATGACAGAGGATGAGATGGCTGGATGGCATCACAGACTCGATGGACATGAGTCTGAGTGAACTCTGGGAGAGAGCAATGGACAGGGAGGCCTGGCGTGCTGCGATTCATGGGGTCATAAAGAGTCGGACACGACTGAGTGACTGAACTGACTGAACTGAACTGAATGGTCTAGTGGTTTTCCCCATTGTCATCAATTTAAGTCTGAATTTGGCAATAAGGAGTTCATGATCTGAGCCACAGTCAGCCTCCAGTCTTGTTTTTGCTGACTGTATAGAGTTTCTCCATTTTTTGCTGCAAAGAATATAATCAGTCTGATTTCGGTGTTGACCATCTAAAAGTTTGTCTTTTCTTCCTCCTTGAGAATTCTAGACCGCTCTCTCCTTGGGGATCCCTAGACTTTTTATCAACCTGCCTCAGAAATGACTCTCTCCCTATCAACAAAATGAAAAGGCAACCTATTAAATCGGAGAAAATGTTTGCAAATCATATATATAAGGGGCTAATATCCAAACATAAAGCACTCATTCAAGAATCCCCTCCCACTGAAAAATCCAATTTAAAAATGGGCTAAAGGTCTGAATAGCCATTTTACTAAAGAAGACACACAGATGGCCAACAAGAAAAAGTGCTAGATATCCCTAATCATCAGGGAAATGCAAATCTAAACCACAATGAAATATGACCTCACACCTGTTTACAAAGGCCATCACGAGAAAGATAAAAGACCTGGTGAGGTTGTGGGGAAAATGGAACACATCTACACTTGTTGGGAATATAAACTGGGGCAACCATGTGGAAAACATTATGAAGGTTCCTCAAAAAATTAAACATAGAACTACCATACGACCCACTTGGTGTATTTATCAAAGACAGAGAAAACACTAACTTGAAAAGATATATGACTCCCATCTTCATTGTAACATTATTTACCACAGCCAAGACATGGAAACAAACTAAGTGTCCATTGGTTGGATGAATGGATAAGAAAAATGGAATATTATTCACCTATTTTATTTAAAAAAGGAAATCTTACCATTTCAGTTAACATGGAGAGACCTACTTGAGGATTAAGTTAGAGAGAGAAGGACAAATACTTTATGGTCTTCTTATATGTGGAACCATAAAAAAAAAAAAAATACACAACAACATACACACAAAAAAAACCCCAAAACACAAGTACATGGACACAGAGAACAGATTGGTGGTTGCCAGAGGTGAGGAATATGAGTAGGGTGGGCAAACTGGGTCAAAAGGTACAGACTTCCAGTATTAAATAAGTCATAGGGATGTAATATAGAGCATGATGACTATAATGAGGAATATTGTATTGTGTATTTGAAAATTGCTATCAGTTAAAATACTCCAAGCCAGGTTTCAGCAGTATGTGAACCATAAACTTCCAGATGTTCAAGCTGGTTTTAGAAAAAGCAGAGGAACCAGAGATCAAATTGCCAACATCCGCTGGATCATGGAAAAGCAAGAGTTCCAGAAAAACATCTATTTCTGCTTTATTGACTATGCCAAAGCCTTTGACTGTGTGGATCACAAGAAACTGTGGAAAATTCTGAAAGAGATGGGAATACAGACCACCTGACCTGCCTCTTGAGAAACCTATATGCAGGTCAGGAAGCAACAGTTAGAACTGGACATGGAACAGACTGGTTCCAAATAGGAAAAGGAGTACCTCAAGGTTGTATATTGTCATCCTGCTTATTTATTTATTTTTTATAAATTCTAGTATTTATTAAATTATAAAGTCTGAAATCAAAAAAAAAATGTGGATCAAGAGAAACTTCTAACTACAAGGACTAGATAGCAAAGCCTATGAGCATGCCATGAAGTGTGTTACAGACAAGATTCTGAAACATAAGTTATAAGCTGTTTTCTTTACATTTCCATTTCAGTAACTTTACTATTAAGTAGTTGTTGTTATTCTATTTTAAAACCCCAAATTCACATTTGTTCTCACGTTATTTAAGCTTTCTGTTCGTACTGATACCAGATATCTCATAGGTGCCAACTTTTAGTAATGGTTTTATGTCAATCCATGCAGAAAAACATGAACCAATGCAGTAGTCAGATGAGGACCATCAATGCACAGATAATACACACACGCTGGCCGAAAGAACTGAAGGTATTTTTAAAAAAACTATAAAATAAACAGACCTCAAGAAAACTGCATTATTACTAAACAGCTCTCAACTATTAACATCCAAGTTCTTTATATTAAATAAATTTCTCAACAGAGATGTGTTAGACATTTTAATTACAGGGCTATCCTTCCCATACCCCTTCCCACCCCAACTCCCAAAGTGCACTACTAGGGATGAGCATAATGTTACGTGGGCAGAAATTTACAGATAACCATTTTCATCTTGAGCATGGATCTGAAAACTTTTATTTAAACTTCCGTTCCTGTGCACTGTCCATCAGGCCTTCGAGATCTGACACTCACTGTTCCACCCGCTGCCACTGATCGATCAGTTTCTGATCGATCAGATACTGTCTGATTTGGATTAGGAACCAAAAGTCTCTGTTGGGTCAAGGAATGTTGTGCAACAAGCGCAGATACATCCTCACTGTCACTACTGGCATCGGATTCGGTTTCTTCAATCGAAGTGTCTGGTGCTGGTACCCTGCCTGAAGATGGTGATTCATGCTCTTCTTCTCCCTCCCC
Organism: Ovis aries; assembly: GCF_016772045.2. Lineage (NCBI taxonomy): Eukaryota > Metazoa > Chordata > Mammalia > Artiodactyla > Bovidae > Ovis > Ovis aries. The sequence goes on from NC_056054.1 coordinate 215,392,103, forward strand.
TCTATGACTCCTTTCCGCTATGCTTTCTCCACCAAGTTGTAAATGTGCAAAAGAGTCTTCCAGAGAAGCGCTTGCATCAGGGGATGGCGTGGTGGGGCTTGTTAGCTGACCATCTACTGACGTCAGGGGCCTCACAGACGATGACTGAACAGAAGCTCCACTCTGAGCCGGTACACTGTCTGCTCCGTCAGCAGAGCTCTCTCTCGCTAGGTTTACTTAGGCACAGTCCAGCCTAAGTCCGGCTACTCCTTTCTTTGGTATATCTATTATATCCCGCTTGATCTTCCTGCGACGTCCATGTTCGTTTCTCCTATACTGTACCATATTTTCAAGATCGGCAACATACAGAAACCCGGCAATCAACATTTCAGTGCTCTTTTTACCTTTGGAAAAAGCATCTTCCAGCTCTCTGCTTGTGCGCTCGTCATTCTGCCACCACCCATTCCTTCCTTCATAATACCAAGCATAGTCACCGTTTCCTCCACTTGCTGCCTTGAGTTCTCCTGGTGACAACGTTGGCTTATCAAGGAAATCTTCGGGAATTTCTTGTCGACAGAGGGCACATCGCTTTCCAAGCCATGAAGCTCCCTTCACACACAGATAGCAGAAAACATGCTTACAAGGCAGACTGACTGGGTGAACACGTTTGCAGACAAATGGCACATTCAGGGACAGTTAGAGAAGGTGCAGTATTAGAACAGGACTCATTCGCTTTCCTGTTCGTAGGAAGCATGTTTATAGAGTGATCAATTTCTCCACAGCCAGCCATCATTTCTATTACAGACCCCACAGATGCCTGCCACAAAAATAAAATCTCATCTTCATGAGTAATCAGCCAGTTTGCAGAATTTTCTCCTCCATTGCTGGATCATCCTGTGCTCTGTGGCCACAGCCAAAGCCGCCTAGCCGTCTTTTCTCCTCGGCCTCCTAGCCTGCAGCGGCCAGGAAAGCGCGTGCGCGGCCGTCACGTGACCGCCAGTTGCGTCGCGGGGGCGGGGCCGCCCACCCTGCTTATTTAACTTATATGCAGAGAACATCATGAGAAACACAGAGCTGGAAGAAGCACAAGCTAGAATCAAGATTTCTTTGATGGAGAGGTTGGATATCCCTGCAGTCGAAGGTACTCTCAAGAGTCTTCTCCAACAACACAGTTCAAAAGCATCAGCACTCAGCTTTCTTTATACTCCAACTGGTACGTCCATACATGACTACTGGAAAAACTATAGCTTTGACTAGATGAATTTTTGTTGGCAAAGTCGTCTCTGCTTTTTAATATGCTGTCTAGGTTGGTAATAGTTTTTCTTCCAAGGAGCCAAGCATCTCATGGCTGCAGTCACCATCTGCAGTGATTTTGCAGTCTCTGAAAATAAAGTCTGTCACTGTTTCCATTGTTGCCCCATCTATTTGCCATGAAATGAAAGGAGTGGATGCCATGATGTTAGTTTTCTGAATGTTGAATTTTAAGTCAACTTTTTCACTCTCCTCTTTCACTTTCATCAGAAGGCTCTTTAGTTCTTTCCTTTCTGCCATAAGGGTGGTGTCAAGTGCTTATCTGAGGTTACTGGTATCTCTACTGGCAATCTTGATTCCAGCTTATGCTTCATCCAGCCCCATATTTCGCATGATGTACTTTGCATATAAGTTAAATAAGCAGGGTGACAACATACCACCTTGACGTACCTTCTCCTATTTGGAATCAGTTGCTGTTCCGTGTCTAGTTCTAACTGTTGCTTCCTGACCTGCATACAGATATCTCAAGAGGCAGGTCAGGTGATCTGGTATTTCCATCTCTTTAAGAATTTTCCACAGTTCGTTATGTTCCCAAAGACTTTGGAGTAGTGAATAAAGCAGATGTTTTTCTGGAACTCTCTTGCTTTTGCGATGATCCAGCAGATGTTGGCAGTTTGATCTCTGATTCCAACGCCTTTTCGAAATCCAGCTTGAACATCTGGAAGTTCACGGTTCATGTACTATTGAAGCCTGGCTTGCAGAATTTTGAGCATTACTTTATTAGCATGTGAGATGAGTGCAATTGTGCGGCAGTTTGAACATTCTTTGGCATTGCCTTTCTTTGGGATTGGAATGAAAACTGACGTTTTCCAGTCCTGTGGCCACTGCTGAGTTTTCCAAATTTGATGGCATATTGAGTGCAGCTCTTTCAAAGCATCATCTTCCAGGATTTGAAATAGCTCAACTGGCATTCCATCACCTCCACTAGCTTTGTTCATAGTGATGCTTCCTAGGCCCACTTGACTTCACATTTCAGGTTGGCTGGCTCTAGGTGAGTGATCACACCATCATGGCTATCTGGGTCACGAAGACCTTTATTGTATAGCTCTTCTGTGTATTCACAGAAGAGCTCTTCTTAATGTCTTCCTTTTCTGTTAGGTCCATACCATTTCTGTCCTTTATTGTGTTGATCTTTGCATGAAACATTGCTCCAGTTCAGTTCAGATCAGTCGCTCAGTCGTGTCCGACTCTTTGCGACCCCATGAATTACAGACACCATGCCTCCCTGTCCATCACCAACTCCTGGTGTTCACTCAAACTTATGTCCATCGAGTCGGTGATGCCATCCAGCCATCTCATCTTCTGTCGGCCCCTTCTCCTCCTCCCCCCAACACCTCCCAGCATCAGAGTCTTTTCCAATGAGTCAACTCTTCACATGAGGTGGCCCGAGTACTGGAGTTTCAGCTTTAGCATCATTCCTTCCAAGGAAATCCCAGGGCTGATCTCCTTCAGAATGGACTGGTTGGATCTCCTTGCAGTCCAAGGGACTATCAAGAGTCTTCTCCAACACCACAGTTCAAAAGCATCAATTCGTCGGCAGTCAGCTTTCTTCACAGTCCAAATCTCACATCCATACATGACCACTGGAAAAACCATAGCCTTGACTAGATGGACGTTTGTTGGCAAACTAATATCTCTGCTTTTCAATATACTATCTAGGTTGGCCATAACTTTCCTTCCAAGGAGTAAGTCTTTTGATTTCATGGCTGCAGTCACCATCTGCAGTGATTTTGGAGCCCAAAAAACAAAGTCTGACACTGTTTTCACTGTTTCCCCATCAATTTCCCATGAAGTGATAGACCAGATGCCATGATCTTTGTTTTTGAATGTTGAGTTTAAGCCAACTTTCTCACTCTCCTCTTTCACTTTCATCACGAGGCTTTTTAGTTCCTCTTCAGTGTCTGCCATGAGGGTGGTATCATCTGCATATCTGAGGTTATTGATATTTCTCCTGGCAATCTTGATTCCAGCTTGTGCTTCTTCCAGCCCAGCATTTCTCATGATGTACTCCGCATATAAGTTAAATAAGCAGGGTGACAATATACAGCCTTGACGTACTCCTTTTCCTATTTGGAACCAGTCTGTTGTTCCATGTCCAGTTCTAACTGTTGCTTCCTGACCTGCATACAGGTTTCTCAAGAGGCAGGTCAGGTGGTCTGATATTCCCATCTCTTTCAGAATTTTCCACAGTTTATTGTGATCCACACAGTCAAAGGCTTTGGCATAGTCAATAAAGCAGAAATAGATGTTTTTCTGGAACTCTCTTGCTTTTTCCCTGATACAGCAGATGTTGGCAATTTGATCTCTGGTTCCTCTGCCTTTTCTAAAACCAACTTGAACATTTGGAAGTTCACAGTTCACGTATTGCTGAAGCCTGGCTTGGAGAATTTTGAGCATTACTTTACTAGTGTGTGAGATGAGTGCAATTGTGCGGTAGTTTGAACATTCTTTGGCATTGCCTTTCTTTGGGATTGGAATGAAAACTGACTTTTTCCAGTCCTGTGGCCACTGCTGAGTTTTCCAAATTGCCTGTCAGGTTGAGTGCAGCACTTTCACAGCATCATCTTTCAGGATTTGAAATAGCTCAACTGGAATTCCATCACCTCCAACTGCTTTGTTTGTAGCGATGCTCCCTAAGGCCCACTTGACTTCATATTCCAGGATGTCTGGCTCTAGGTGAGTGATCACACCATCGTGATTTTCTTGTTCGTGAAGATTTTTGTACAGTTCTTCTGTGTATTCTTGCCACCTCCTCTTAATATCTTCTGCTTGTTAGATCCATACCATTTCTGCTCTTTATCGAGCCCATCTTTGCATGAAATGTTCCCTTGGTATCTCCTAATTTTCTTGAAGAGATCTCTAGTCTTTCACATTCTGTTGTTTTCCTCTATTTCTTTGCATTGATCACTGAGGAAGGCTTTCTTATCTCTCCTTGCTATTCTTTGAACTCTGCATTCATATGCTTATATCTTTCCTTTTCTCCTTTGCTTTTCGTTTCTTTTCACAGCTATTTGTAACGGCTCCCCAGACAGCCATTTTCCTTTTTTTTTGCATTTCTTTTCCTTGGGGATGGTCTTGATCCCTGTCTCCTGTACAATGTCATGAACTTCCATCCATAGTTCTTCAGGCAGTCTATCAGATCTAGTCCGTTAAATCTATTTTTCACTTCCACTGTATAATCATAAGGGATTTGATTTAGGTCATACCTGAATGGTCTAGTGGTTTTCCCTAGTTTCTTCAATTTAAGTCTGAATGTTCCCTTGGTATCTCTAATTTTCTTAAAGAGATCTCTACTCTTTCTCATTCTATTGTTTTCTTCTATTTCTTTGCATTGACCACTGAGGAAGGCTTTATCTCTCCTTGCTGTTCTTTAGAACTCTTCATTAAAATGAGTATATCTTTTATTTTCTCCATTGCCTTTAGCTTCTCTTCCTTTCTGAACTATTTGTAAGAACTCCTCAGACCATTTTGCCTTTTTGCATTTCTTTTTCTTGGGAATAGTCTTGGTCAGTGCCTCCTGTACAATGTCACGAACTTCCATCCATAGTTCTTCAGGCACTCTAGGAAATCTAATTCCTTGAATCTATTTGTCACTTCCACTGTATAATCGTAAGGGATTTGATTCAGGTCAAACCTGAATGATCTAGTGGTTTTCCCTACTTTCATTAAGTCTGAATTTTGCAATAAGGATTTCATGATCTGAGCCACATTCAGCTCCTGGTCTTGTTTTTCCTGACTGTATAGATCTTCTCCATCTTTGGCTGTAAATAATATAATCAATCTGATTTTGATATTGATCATCTTTTGATTTTCATGTGTAGAGTCTTGTCTTGTGTTGTTGGAAGAGAGTGTTTGCTATGACCAGTGTGTTCTCTTGGCAAAACTGTTGGCCTTTGCCCTGCTTCATTTTGTTCTCCAAGGCCAAATTTGCTTGTCACTCCAGGTATCTCTTGACTTCCTACTTTTGTATTCCAGTCCCCTATAATGAAAAGGACATCTTTTTTAGGTGTTAGTTCTAGAAGGTCTTGTAGGTCTTCACAGAACCGTTCAACTTCAGCTTCTTAATCATTGGTTATGCCAAGTATAGCTCACAATATTTATAAATAAATAAGATTCTAAAGGAAATGTAGTGAATTTATGTATTAATTATATTTAATATTATGTATTCCCATTTAGGAAAAAAAATCTTTTTAATCATTCAGGGTTGCATTATGCCCTTTATTTAATAAGGGTTCGTATTTACACAGGGCCTATTCCTTTATTAAATTTATTCCAAGTGTTTTTATAAACTGTCATTATTGTAGGGAAATTATTTTATTTGGTGTATCAACAAGTTGGCTATAACCAACTTGAAGGAAAGCTTTTGATTTCTGTATTACAAATCATGTAAGCAGCCAAATATTAATTGTAAGATTTTTTAAAGGAAGTTTTGGAATATACAGCCACATTATTAATAACTTGCCTATTCTTTTAATGTATAACATTACTTAATTTTTTGTTTTATTCAACTAGCTAAAGGCTTTAAAAACAGAGTAAATAGCTATGGTGATGGAGGGTGAATCCTTCTTTTCCAATTTAATGCAATTCTGTTCATATTGCATGTAACATGATTATTTGCCATCACTTGTTACCAAGTATTATGTTTAGGTGATGTCTATTAATTGAGGATTTTTTTCTCTTTAAAAAACTTTACTGTGAAATATAACTTTAATGTGAAATACAAATTTTAAATGAATGTTATGGAAATAATACCCACACATACACTATCCTGCATTGTCAGCAATACCTTAGATTCTTCCTCTGTGCTCCTCTCCTACCACATCTCTCACCCTAAGCAAACACTTTCAAGAGGTAACTGTTACCCATGATTTTGTGCTAGTTATGCCCAGTGCTTTTCCTTAAAATGTTACCAGATGCTGCTGCTAAGTCGCTTTAGTCATCTCTGACTCTGTGTGACCCCATAGATGGCAGCCCACCAGGCTCCATCCCTGGGATTCTCCAGGCAAGAACACTCGAGTGGGTTGCCATTTCCTTCTCCATCTACCTGTCCCTAAATAACTGTCCTTTTTGTTTTTAAACTTTATACAGATAGATTATTGCTGTATCTATTTTTTGGACTTGCTTTTTCACTGTTTCTGAAATTAATGCTACTGGATGTAGATAAAACACATTCATTTTACCACTGTATGTCATAAAATTGTATGAAGTGAAGTCGCTCAGTCATGTCCAACTCTTTGCGACCCTGTGGACTATAGACTACCAAGGTCCTCTGTCCATGGGATTCTCCAGGCAAGAGGCAAGAGTACTGGAGCAGGTTGCCATTTCCTTCTCCAGAGGATCTTCCCGACCCGGGGATCGAACCTGGGTCTCCTGTGTGGCAGGCAGACGCTTTACCCTCTGAGTCACCAGGGAAGCCCCCCAAAATTGTATGGATAGTCTATAATTATCCATTCTACTGCTGGTAAACATTTGGGTTGTTTCTAATTTGTGAATACTGTAAGCAATGCTGCTGTGGACATTCTTATACCTGGACACCAACAGATACATGTGTGCAAGAGCTTCCCTAAGGAAGAATGGATATACTATCTGCTTTAGTCATGTACAACTTTACCACATGATGACAAACTGATTTCTGTGCGATAAACCAATTCATCAGTACATCAATTTACCTATCTTTGCATCAAATATCATATTGTTTGTAAGTCCTGCTATCTTATAAATCAAATGCTATCACCTTGTCCCTCCTTACAAGTATCTTAACTTTATTAGCTACTTGTTCTACCAAGTCTATTTTAGAATTAGCCAGTTTAATAAATTAAAAATTCTCATTGAGGATGGGCAATCAACTTAGGGAATTTATATCAAAGAATACACTCTGTATTGTTAAATTAATGACTTCCAATAAAGTTTCAATTTTCTCCATAAAAAACTTTTGCAAATCTTCTGTTGGAATGAATTCCATTTTATTTTTGTTGACACTATAATTGTTATTTTTTAAAATTATAGCTTTTGATTTTTGTCTGTATAAAGAAATAAAATTGATTTTTATTTGTTTCCAGAACTTTATTACTCTTACTAACTCTAACAATGTATCTGCACGTTCTTTGTGGAGGAGGGGAGAGACGATAGGGCTATGCAGACAATAATACCCCTGTGAATAATTATTTTCCTCATGAATTTGTGTACTTTCTTTTTTTAAAAAATTGTCACTGCACTGGCTAGTACCTCCAATATAATGACTCCTTGTATTCTGATCTTGAAGGAAACGCTTTTAAAGTTTCATCATTAAGTAAGATGTCTGCTGTTGTTTTTCTTGGTGGAAGTCCTTTATTACCTTAAGGAAATACTTTTTTATGCATTATTTTTCAAATGCATTTTATTTATTGGTTTTCCCGTTCATCTGTTGATGTGGTTATTTACACTGATTTTGTATTGTTAAAAGCAACCCTGCATTCCAAAGATAAACTCAGTAATGATGCATAATCTTTTTTATTCAATGCTGAACTGAATTTGCTAACAGAATATTAGCAATTTAGAATTTTTCCATTGACAGTCATTCTTTTCTGTTTTGATATCAAGGTTATGCTAAACTCATTAAAAATGGAAAATATTCTCTCTTCATTCTGTTTCTCAAATTTGGGGTATACTTACCCTAAAACTATTGAGACCAAGTACTTTCTTTGTAAGAAAGAATTTTAACTTTGGAGTCTATTCTTTAATAACAGAACCAACCAGATTTTTTTCCCCCTTATTCAGTCAGTTTTATTTGTATTTTCCTCAAAATTGATCAATTTCAACTGTTTTCAATTTGGGAGAAAGTTGTTCATAATATCATATGAATGTGTCAATACATCACATCGAATGTTTTATATTTGCTCTTTCAACCTTGACAGATGTTTGTCAATGTCATTGGTCTCAAAAAACTAAATAAAGCAAGAAGTTACTATGAAGTGAACAACCGTATAACATACAGGTTAAGAAATATCAAGAGAATGTTGCCAGCAGTACATATAAGGTCTCATGTGCCCCTTCTCATTTTACCCCAGGGAGGTTAGACTATTTTGGCTTTTAGAGTAGTGATTTTCTTGCTTGCCTAAACTTTTATCAGATAACTCTGCAACCTTACACAATAAAGTAATACTTTGTCAATTTTTAAACTTTACATAAATAGAATAAAAAATTATTTTTATATCTATTTTCTTTCACTTAATATTTTCAAACTTTATCCAGGCCATTTCATGTTCAGTTCATTCAATGCATGACTATAACATAGTATATTCATTCATTATAATACTGATAAAAATTTCTACCTTTTCATTTTCAACCTATTATGTATGATGCAGCTAAGAACATTCTTTTGTACATGGATTCTGGTATTTGTGTACCTATTTTTTTTTTTTAATAAATATCTGGGATTGCAGTTGTTTGGTATCAAGGTATGCATATTTTAAACCTTATAGTTTAATGCCCAAGCATTTTGTAAAGTGATTATACAATTTACACTCCAAAGAGCAGTGAAAGGACTTCTCTGCTTCCTATTTGTGCTAAGCAAATATGCATGTACAATGGTGCCTTATTAGCATTTTCTGCATTATGGATGAGGAACATTTCTTAATAAGGTTATTGGCCATTTGGATTTCTTCACTTGTAAAATGCCATTTTTTTCTATAGAGATCTCTGATTTTTCAGACTTTTAATTAAGTATATATTCTGGATATGAGTCATTTATCAGTTATATAAATTGCAAACCTCTACTCTGTGACTTTCACTCTCTTAATGATGTCTTTTCATGACCAGAAGTTCTTAATTTTAATGTAGATTTATCAACCTCTCCCACTATAATTAGCTTAAACAAGGTAACATGTTTAAGCAATCTTTTCCAACCCTCAGATTAAAGATACTCTCCTATATTGTCTAATAAAATCTTTATAGTTTTACCTTTCATATTTAAGTCTATAATTCCCTTGAAATTAATTTTTGTATAGTATGTGAAGAAACTAATTTCCTTCTCTTCTGGTTTTAAAATAAAGATACCCATTTTTCTCTGCACTATTTATTGAACAGACTATCTTTTCTCCAAAGTTTTAAAGTGCCATTTTGTCTGTTTATAGATTTTCAATTACAACCCATTATTTTTATATGAATACACCAATATTCCAACACCTCAATGTCCTGATGACTACAACTTTATAACCTTGTTTCTAATAAAGCCAGTCCTCTCACTTCCTCAACTGAGTGATTATTCATAACTCATGTATTTCCATATAAAATTGGAAAACAATCCATCATGGTACACACAATCAAACACATACTTTGTCCTTTGACTGGCTTTGTTTGAATCAATTCGAGGGAAACACTGTTCAAAAGCAAAGGAACTAATCCATGACTATGATATAATATCTCCATTAAGGTTTTTAATTAAAGTAAATACATTCCCATACCTGCCTCCTGACAAATCTGTATGCAGGTCAAGAAGCAACAGTTAGAACTGGACATGGAACAACAGACTGGTTCCTAATAGAGAAAGGAGTATATCAAGGCTGTATATTGTCACCCTGCTTATTTAACTTCTATGCAGAGTACATCATGGGAAATGCTGGGCTGGATGAAGCACAAGCTGGAATCAAGATTGCTGGGAGAAATATCAAAAACCTCAGATACGCAGATAACACCACCGTTATGACAGAAAGCAAAGAACTGAAGAGCCTCTTGATGAAAGTGAAACAGCAGAGTGAAAATGTTGGTTTAAAACTCAACATTCAGAAAACTAAGATCATGGCATCTGGTCCCATCACTTCATGGCAAATAGATGGGGAAACAATGGAAACAGTGACAGACTTATTGATGCTTTTGAACTGTGGTGTTGGAGAAGACTCTTGAGAGTCCCTTGGACTGCAAGGAGATCCAACCAGTCAATTATAAAGGAAATCAGTCCTGAATGTTCATTGGAAGGACTGATGCTGAAGCTAAAACTCCAATACTTTGGCCACTTGATGCGAAAAACTGACTCATTTGAAAAGACCCTGATGCTGGGAAAGATTGCAGGCAGGAGGAGGAGATGACACAGGATGAGATGATGGCATCACCAACTCAATGGACAGAATCTGAGCAAGTTTGGGAGTTTGTGGACAGGGAAGCCTGGCGTGCTGCATGCAGTCCATGGGGTCACAAAGAGTTGGACATGGCTGAGCGACTGAACTGACTGAAGATCTTTTACATCTTTTATTAGACTTATAATTAAGTATTTCAGTAGGTACTCTTCTTTCTGATCACAAAGAAGATGTTGCCAAGGCTTCATCATTAAGTAGGACATTCATTATAGTATTTTAGTAGATAACCTTTATCAGTTTTAGGATGTTCCATTCTACACCTAATCTGCAAGAAGTTTGATCACAGCAGACAAATTTATCAGATGTTTTTCTGCAACTACAGAGGTAATATAATTTTTCTCCCTTAGCCTGTTAGGAAAATATACTGATAAATTATCTAAAATTAAAATAACCTCGTATGCCTTGCATAAACCCAACTTAGTTATATTATTCTTTTAATATATTACAATATCTCATTTGTTAAAATTTTGCAATATTACAAGTATTTTCACAAATAAGACTCTTTACCACTCCATGGACTGTAGCCACCAGGTTCCTCTATATATGGGATTTCCCAGGCAAGAATACTGGAGTCGGCTACCATTTCCTTCTCCTAGGGATCTTCCTGACCCAGGGATCAAACCCGGGCCTCCCGCATTGCAACCAGATTCTTCACTGTTTACAGATTTCTACCAGGAAAGCCCCAGATAAGATCAATGTTTCTTAAAATGTCCAAGGTTGTCCAGAACTCATAAAATAAGTTGGGAAGATTCCTTCCTCGATTCTCTTTAAGAATTGGTGATTGGTATTAGTTCTCCATTAAATATTAAATAGCATTATCCAGTGAAGCCATCTGGGCTTTCCAGGAATAATTTTAAACATGAATCCATTTCTTTAGTGTTTATAGGAATATTTATATGTGTTCTATTTCTTCCTGTATCAGTATTAATAAGTTATATTTTTCTAGAAATATGTGTATGAGAATTATGGTATTCTGCTGTGGTAATGAGTTCCAGTTTGCTCACATCTCCCTGCATCCACACTCCTGGGTAATAGTACCTTTTCACACTGACTCTAAAGCTCCCTTTAAAGTTAAAACTAACTACCTGCTATATTTTGCCAATGAACAAACGTCCAACTTCATGCCTCATCTCACGTCATTTCCTCTCCCTGGAAAACCCACATATTTGGAGGTAATCAAGTTGTTGTTTAGTCACTAAGTTGTGTCCGACTCTATGTGACCCCATGGACTGTAGCCTGCCAGGCTCTTCTGTCCATGGAATCCTCCAGGCAGAAATACTGGAGTGGGTTGCCATTTCCTTCTCCAGGGGATCTTCCTGACCCAGGGACTGAACCTGTGTCTCCTGCATTGGCAGGCATATTCCTTACACTGAGTCACCCCAGGAAAGCCCAGAAAAAAATGCATAGATGCTTATAAACACATTATTTTATATAAACTATCATAGCATTCACTACCTACATTCTGCAAAGTAGATTCCAGATTAAAGACACCTAAAACTTACATACTGCCCAATATTAATAGAGGGAGGAATAAGCAAATAAATATGGAAACAAATACACAACAGAGCAAAGGTTGATAAAAGCATTCATACTGGCCTATGAAAATTTGTATAAAAGAACTGTTTAAAATATGAAACATAAAATATACTTGAGTTTTAGACATTTATTTACAAAGTTCTTCCTAATACAACTGCTTTTAAAATATAGCAATAAAAGATCATTCACTATTTAAAAGTGGTACATATGTGGCATAGAAAAAAATCTATACAGTCAGTCAAAGTATTATAACAGATAATTGAAAATTGTTAAATGACAAACATTTGCAGTACTCCCTAAACAAGTAGGAAATAACAATGCATTTATTCATAGGAACTTGATTATTTTGTACTCTTAAAAAAACACCCTATTATGAAAGACAAAGTCAGAGTTTGAAAAATATTTTACAACAGCAAGTAAGTGTATTTCAATTTTACATTTAATTATGAGGCCACAATAAAAATTTAACCATACACATATCTATGCATTTTACAGCAGATTAGCCAACTTAGGAATTATTTCATAAAGAGTATAAACCACAATGTCCCCATGGTCTTATCTTTCCAAATAAAATTCCACACACTATCAAACTAAATCAAGTGAACTGTGGCTAAAATCACCATAAGTACACTGGCCCTTAAACAAGTATACATCAGTATCATGTTTGTGCAAAATATACATGATTTTTTAATCCTTCTGTCCTTATCTCAATTTGCAAGTATATTCTGAAACCACCTCCTTTAATTGTTATTCTTGTCAATAGTGGCAAATCTTTCAAAATCCACATGCGATATCTTTATTTATAAAATAAACTGCAAAAGGAGCAGTTAAATAACTGAACAGAGTATGTGAACCAAGAACCCACTATTCAGAGATCTATGCATGTTTTCCTTTGTGATATCACTTAATTTCTGAACAAATTGAGATACATATTTATTTCTAAAAATTCATTCACGGGCACTATACAAAGAGATTTACAGCAGTATTTGGCATCAAACAATAAAATTTATTTACTGTATCATGTGGCAAAGTTATTAATATCATGAATAACTTAAATGACTGGTCTTCAACTGGATTCAACAAAGAGAAAAATTACACCAAAATCAATAACTTTTTACATGAATTAACTCAAAAAATGTCAGAGGTTAACCTCACTCTTTAAAGAGAAAAATAAAATGGCGTAGTGTAGTGTTACCTTCTTTCCAGCTTTCACTAAGTGCTAACAGTAAGTACCATTTAAGTCAGTTTCTTATTTGAGAATGAGGTGTTTATAACTTCATACAAATTAAGATTTTTTTTAAAGCTTCATATCAAATGAGTTGTAGATCTACTTAAAGTATGACTTCTCCTTTCAAAGAAGGCAGGAAGACTGACAAGGGAGGGAGATGGGATGCCCTGTAAAGACAAATATTTTATACTTAAGTATTTTTTCTTTTAAGTAAGATATAGCTTAGTATCATACATACTACTTTTGCATTTTACAAATTATCATAACAAGTAAGACACCTGAAAATCGAAACTCTTAAAAGAAACAAAAACTTAAAATTAGGAGGGAAGGGTTGGGAGAACACATAGAACTATTTTAGCATTCTGAAAACAAGAAAAATGGATAGACTAGTTTCCTGCATATTAACTTAAATGAAAGAGATATATACTTACTGCTAGTAGTGGTACTTCTGTGAGATATACATGATTTAGTGTTTCAGGGGTCTTTTTAAAATTATAAATTAGAAGACAAATTTTCAAGGTTAAAAAGACAAACCACAGCGGTTTCCTCTTAATCATAAGCAGAATTAAGAAGAGTAAAATTACTTCATGTGAAATAATTTTCTAAATTAAAAGCCATATACTCTGAAAAAGTTTTTATATTATGTATTCAACCCATGTTTAATATGTGTGTATGTATGATTTTGCTTCAAATAAAACTAAGCAAAACAGCAGTGCTTCTGATAATAGAGATTATAATAGAGAATATACTAAGCTGTCTAAACTTTACTATTTCAGAGTGTCAAAGTTAAATATTATCAGAATTTTTAATAACAAAGAAACAATACCAAAAAGTTAAGAGGGGATATAAATCAAAACAAATTATGAAAAGTACTATTTTAACAGACACGCTGCTGCTGCTAAGTCGCTTCAGTCATGTCCAACTCTGCGACCCCATAGACGGCAGCCCACCAGGCTCCCCCGTCCCTGGGATTCTCCAGGCAAGAACACTGGAGTCAGTTGCCATTTCCTTCTCCAATGCATAAAAGTGAAAGTGAAGCCGTTCAGTCATGTCTGACTCTTAGCAACCCCATGGACTGTAGCCTACCAGGCTCCTCCGTCCATGGGATTTCCCAGGCAAGAGTACTGGAGTGGGGTGCCACTGCCTTCTCCATTAACAGACATGAATGGTTAACTATTCCTTGGAGAAGGGAATGGCAACCCACTCTAGTATTCTTGCCTGGAGAATTCCATGGACAGAGAGGAGTCTGGTCGGCTACAGTCCATGGCATCACAAAGAGCAGGACACGACTAAGCGACTAACACACACAAACTTAGAGCCAACAAGGCAGCTAGCTGTAAGTTCTCATCAACAAGGTTTGAAGAGTTTAAAGAGCTGAGTTAGTATAAAGTATTAACATTCAAGTGACAGCAAAGCAATGATTTAAGTAGATTGTATAAAAGTTTACATTTTCCTCAGGTAAAACCTTTATCACTTGCCATATTAAAAGCACAAATTTTACACAAATGTCATAATTCTAAGATTAAGAATCATATTTGGAATATAAATCCTCTTCATAGGACAATTACTACTATTTTTAAGTAATTACTTCCATAAATAAGAAAATCTCTAATGGGACTGATTTTTTCAGGCTTTATGAGTAAATTATCTTGCAAAATAGTTTTATGTGCCAATAAACAGAGAAACTCCATTAAGCCTAAGTTGTTGTGATTTCAAAGCAGTTATAAAATTGTGAATTCAAAAGCCCTCACACCTAATAAGTGATTCAGTGGAGAAAAATATTCTCTTTTTTTCATAATAAATACAAATTTCAAATAGCTAATAAGCTCACATTAGACTTCACAAGGCTTGTTTCCATTACTGGTTGACATATCTCCTAATTCTTCACAAATATCAAAGCTTGCTTGGATAGAACTTTTCTGAAATTTGAAAACTCAGAATTTCCTTCTAGCATCTCTGAAAAACTAGCTCATGAGGCAGAATGAAGTACAGATCAAAACCAGGAGTTTTGACAGTGCGCACCAGTAGACTTTGAGAGCTGAACATAACCATGCTTAGTAAATCCAATTACATTGCTTGTGGAAACAGAACGGGTAATCTGTTAGAACAGAATAGGCAATTGAGAAGAGGACAGGAATGTCTTAAAGATACTTTAGGTACTTATTTATATTATTTACATAAAACTGGTAAGTTCAGTTCAGTTCAGTTGCTCAGTCGTGTCCGACTCTTTGCGACCCCATGAGTCGCAGCATGCCAGGCCTCCCTGTCCATCACCATCTCCGGGAATTCACTCAGACTCACGTCCATCGAGTCCGTGATGCCATCCAGACATCTCATCCTCGGTCGTCCCCTTCTCCTCCTGCCCCCAATCCCTCCCAGCATCAGAGTCTTTTCCAATGAGTCAACTCTTCGCATGAGGTGGCCAAAGTACTGGAGTTTCAGCTTTAGCATCATTCCTTCCAAAGAAATCCCAGGGTTGATCTTCAGAATAAACTGGTTGGATCTCCTTGCAGTCCAAGGGACTCTCAAGAGTCTTTTCCAACACCACACTTCAAAAGCATCAATTCTTCGGTGCTCTGCCTTCTTCACAGTCCAACTCTCACATCCATATATGACCACAGGAAAAACCATAGCCCTGACTAGACAGACCCTAGCTGGCAAAGTAATGTCTCTGCTTTTGAATATGCTATTTAGGTTGGTCATAACTTTTCTTCCAAGGAGTAAGCATCTTTTAATTTCATGGCTGCAGTCACCATCTGCAGTGACTTTGGAGCCCCCCCAAATAAAGTCTGACACTGTTTCCACTGTTTCCCCATCTATTTCCCATGAAGTGATGGGACCAGATGCCATGATCTTCATTTTCTGAATGTTGAGCTTTAAGCCAACTTTTTCACTCTCCTCTTTCACTTTCATCAAGAGGCTTTTTAGTTCCTCTTCACTTTCTGCCATAAGGGTGGTGTCATCTGCATATCTGAGGTTACTGATACTTCTCCCAGCAATCTTGATTCCAGCTTATGTTTCTTCCAGTCCAGCCATAAGTAATATATATTAATTTCCCAAATTTTTTCTATAAAATCCAATTATCTTCATTTGAAAAGCAGTAATATTTATAATAGCTACAACAGATGCAGGAAATAAAAAAGGGATAGTGCACTGGGCTTCAGAAAGCTTACAATCTAATTTTAGTAAATGAATGTTTACTGTATTTTGTCAATTTCAATACTTTTTTTCATTAACTAACATCTTTGCAAAGAATTTATATTGTCAACCAAGTATGATTTCTCTTCCATTGGAAGGTTAATCTTGATTACAAATCTATATAAACATACTCATAATAAGCTATAACTTTTGATGTATATTAACTAAAGACTTAACTAGCTTTATAACAAATAAGCTATTGAGCATTATATATCTTTTTGTATACATTTTATATAATTAAAGGTAACCATTTATAAAACACCAAGGTATTACCCCTGTGCACTTTCTGTATACTACCTTACTTAATCCTTACAACTACTACTTTATATTCATTTTATAAACAGTGAAATTGAAACAGAAAGATCTTTAATAAGTTGACAAAAGTCATACAGCTAGTGAACAGCAGAACTGGGATCTGAACTTAAGAGTTTCAGAGTTCCTGCTCTTAACTACTACTCAAACTGCCTCTGAGAAAATAATCACATCATATATGTGAGATAGTCTGTGTAATTACCCTTTACAATAACAACACAGGGTAAGTACTCCTTTCTTTCATCTGCAAATTGGGGATAAGAGACAATAGGAAACTTGCTGAAGAACATATAGCTAAGAAATGACAGTCACTTGCGTTTTTTAACCATAGTAAGTTATATTAAAAATAATTTTTACAAAGGATAGATACATCACTATTTAGTAACAGTAATATATGTTAGAAATGCCCTTCAGTTCAGTTTAGTCGCTCAGTCGTGTCCAACTCTTCGAGACCCCATGAATCGCAGCACACCAGGCCTCCCTGTCCATCACCAACTCCCGGAGTTCACTCAGACTCACGTCCATCGAGTCAGTGATGCCATCCAGCCATCTCATCCTCTGTCGTCCCCTTCTCCTCCTGCCCCCAATCCCTCCCAGCATCAGAGTCTTTTCCAATGAGTCAACTCTTCACATGAGGTGGCCAGAGTACTGGAGTTTCAGCTTTAGCATCATTCCTTCCAAGGAAATCCCAGGGCTGATCTCCTTCAGAATGGACTGGTTGGATCTCCTTGCAGTCCAAGGGACTCTCAAGAGTCTTTTCCAACACCACAGTTCAAAAGCATTGATTCTTCGGCACTCAGCCTTGTTCACAGTCCAACTCCCACATCCATACATGACCACAGGAAAAACCATAGCCTTGACTAGACAGACCTTAGTCAGCAAAGTAATGTCTCTGCTTTTGAATATACTATCGTTTATATTTATAACTACTCTTATAACTTTTCTTCCAAGGAGTAAGCATCTTTTAATTTCATGGCTGCAGTCACCATCTGCAGTGATTTTGGAGCCCCCCCAAAAAAAACTCTGACACTGTCTCCACTGTTTCCCCATCTATTTCCCATGAAGTGATGGGACCGGATGCCATGATCTTCGTTTTCTGAATGTTGAGCTTTAAGCCAACTTTTTCACTCTCCTCTTTCACTTTCATCAAGAGGCTTTTTAGTTCCTCTTCACTTGCTGCCATAAGGGTGGTATCATCTGCATATCTGAGGTTATTGATATTTCACTCGGCAATCTTGATTCCAGCTTGTGTTTCTTCCAGTCCAGCGTTTGTCATGATGTACTCTGCATATAAGTTAAATAAGCAGGGTGACAATATACAGCCTTGACGTACTCCTTTTCCTGATTTGGAACCAGTCTGTTGTTCCATGTCCAGTTCTAATTGTTGCTTCCTGACCTGCATACAGATTTCTCAAGAGGCAGGTCAGATGGTCTGGTATTCCCATCTCTTTCAGAATTTTCCACAGTTGATTGTGATCCACACAGTCAAAGGCTGTGGCATAGTCAATAAAGCAGAAATAGATGTTTTTCTGGAACTCTCTTGCTTTTTCCATGATCCAGCGGTTGTTGGCAATTTGATCTCTAGTTCCTCTGCCTTTTCTAAAACCATCTTGAACATCAGGAAGTTCACGGTTCACATATTGCTGAAGCCTGGCTTGGAGAATTTTGAGCATGACTTTACTAGCATGTGAGATGAGTGCAATTGTGCGGTAGTTTGAGCATTCTTTGGCATTGCCTTTCTTTGGAATTGGAATGAAAACTGACCTTTTCCAGAAATGCCCTTAATATTAATTAAATGTCTAATAATTCTGACACCATTGGGAATTTGGGTTGTTCAGGAAGCATTTAAAAATAAACACATGAATTTAGAACCCATAACACCTTTTGATACTCACTTCAGTGATGATCTATTCACAGAAATAATAAAGGAAATAAAACTCAGTCTCTGCTATATTATTGGAGCCAATCTATAAATAGAACTATCATTCTGTACCTCAGTAAAGTGATAGGCTAGACTGAAAAACATTTCTTTCTCAGAGATTAACATCTCAATCCCAATAAAATTTCATATCAAATAAAGTACACTTTAAGTAAGTCTCTAATTCACTAAGTGAGGTTTTCTAAATTATCTTAACCCAACAATGAGGTTAGATATATCAAAAAAATTGATGGAAATTTAAGAATTCCACCTTTAAAAAGTCAACAAATTTTATACCAACTTGATAAATTTGAAGTTATTTAGCCTGTTAAATCAAAATCACTTACTGCTAATGATGATGTGCTAGCCAGACGACTCATTACATGCTTCTCATTGCTAGAAGGACTTCTTCCCTCTGCTGAACTTTGGGATGTCATAAGAGCCCTTCGGAGAGCTCTTTTTGGAGTTTTGGAGAAAGAGAATGCTCTTGTAACCTAGAATTAAAACAAGATACAATCAATTTAAAAACCTAGATAAATCTAATATATAATTGACTAGAACAATTATATGTAAAACAAAGCCAAATTCACATTAAAAGTTTTTCTATAAAAAATATGGAGGAATTCTGCCATATACTTTTTTCTATAAAAAGTGTATGACAGAATGAGAATCTCTGGACAAAGCAGTGAAAATGTAGTATATTGTGGATTATTCCATCTTGCATTCATAGAACACTAGTCCAGCAGGAGAAAGTAGGAGGGAAAATTTGGCATGAGAAGAAACCTTGCTATTGTCTAATTCTGCTATAATTCAGTTGTGAGATCGTTGATCCAAAGCCACTTAAACCTCAATTTAATTGAAAAAGGGTAGGACTTCATTTGAATCACCATTGTTAATGTTTATCTACTATATATCATTCATGTTAAATGCAGAGATACAATGATGATTAAAGTAGGCAAAGAAAACAACAATCAAAAACTTATAAACTGAACAATAGACTCTGGCTATTAATTTACCTATAAAATTAAAACTCTAATTCTACTTTTAAAAAACCTATTACCAACTTATATAGTCCTTGTATAGTCCTCTTGTATAGTCCTGAACAACCTCGATAAGGTAAGGTAAGGTAAGTAGGAAAGTTATCTTCATCATTAGAAGTCTGAAACTTACTATGGTAAGGAACAGATCCCAGGTTTCCTGACTCTATGGTGTGCCCTTTGCTGAAAAATATCTAAGGCAATTTCTAACATGAATGCACATATACTTAAAACACCATCAGAAATATCACAGTTAACTAGAATGGGAAGGGTTACAAAAGCTGTTACAATTACTGTGCCAAGGAATTTGCTAAGTTTAACTATTATCTCTGCAGGCCATTTCCTAAAACCAAAAAACAACTTTGTTTTATGTATTACCTTCACACTGACATCTATGGCTATATTATTTTAATATACTCTGAAAAATACATTTTGGAGACACGGTGAATAATAAT
Organism: Ovis aries; assembly: GCF_016772045.2. NCBI lineage: Eukaryota > Metazoa > Chordata > Mammalia > Artiodactyla > Bovidae > Ovis > Ovis aries. Next base: position 215,412,187 of record NC_056054.1, read on the forward strand.
GTCACTGAGATTTACCTTTTTTGAAGTCTTTTTTATTGCTCTAGATGCTCTACTCAATGTACTGTCCATATCTTTTGTATTTACTTCAAAGGATTCTGGATCAGCAGTGTAAATAAGATTCTCCTGTTGAAAATTAATATTAATTTTTAAAATAATAAAATAAAAATACACAGCTGTTCCTAAAATCAAACCTGTAAGAACTAACATGCACACACAGGTGCTTATATAAATCAAACTACTCAAAATTTTTGCTGTTTTTTACAGTGCATATGTGAGTATACAAATATTTTCTCTTCAACACAGCAAAAGTTCTCAAAAGAAAAGACACCAAATCAGGGCATTTTAAAATATACTATTTGAAATGTAAGAGAGAGTTCAACTGAAGTCCCCAAATATCTGAATTTATAAACATTTTTTAGTAACAAAATTTTATAACTGGGAAGAATTTTGTGGCTTAAAATAGTATAAATTAGGATATAGGTTTAATGTTTGCTGCCACCTTGTGGTTAATCTTACTTTATGAAATACTTTAATTGTTTATATTCCCATTCTAGAATTACTAGCCATTCTGCGGCTAGTAATTCAATAGATTTTATTTTCAGCATTTTTCCATTACTGTTTACACTTCAGATCATAGTTATAAATTTATAAAAGACTGCAAAAGCCATCTAGTTGGACATTGTGATAAATTTAGGAATAATCTCTATAGTAGGAAATCACTATACTGCAGAGATCCATTTTATATATGGCTACCTAGCACTATGAGAAAAAATTCTTCCCTATAATGAACAGTTTTTTGGCTTTACAAAAAGCTGTCTCCATTATTTTCCTAGCCAGCATTCTGTTGTATGCACTAGTACTGTATTTCTTTCAATGAACCTTCGTGTGGAGCAATCCTTTATTTATAACAATATATTGTTGGCCCACAGAAATTAGAAAAAAAAAACAAAACAAAACAAATCAAGGACCAGAGCAAGATGGTGCAATAGAAAGACATGGAACTCACCTCCTTCCACAGACATATGTGTATGTAGAATAAAGCTCACAGAATACCTGCTAAATGTTGGCAGAAGAGCTCATAAAACCAAAATGCAAGAAAGATCACCAAATAACAGGGTAGGAGAAAAGAAAGAAAAGGGGAATTGGGATAGGATCTGTACCCCTGGGAGGGAGCTATGAAAGAGGAAATGTTCCTTGACACAGGAAAACGCTTCACCAGCAGGGGAGATCAGTGTGGAGAGAAAGAGAGCTTCAGAGGCTTGAGAGAGAATACAGCAACTGGTCTGCAACAAGTAGAACAGAGGGAGACCTGCAAAGAAGGCCCAGGCCATCTCACTGCAATCCTCAGCCTGAGAGGTATGTCTGCTGGTGGACACAGGTGCTCAGCTGTGTCCAACTCTTCGCAACCCTTTGGACTATAGCTTGCCAGGCTCCTTTGTCCATGGGATTTTCCAGGCAAGAATACTGGAGTGGGTTGTCATTTCCTTCTTGAGCAGATTTTCCTGAACAGGGATTTAACCCAGGTCTCTTGTGTCTCCTGCATTGTAGGTGGATCCTTTACCTTCTGAGCCATCTGAGAAGGTTGGCTGCTAAAATCTGGGCTTCAAAGGTCAGACCTGGGGTGAAGACTGGAGTTGCCTGCACGAAGACTGTCTGAAGGGGCTTGGAGTGTGATCCAAGCTACAATCTGGTGCATGTGCAAAAAGGAGACTGGATCTGCCACTGAACCCCCACTGTTAACTTGCAAGCTCAAAGAAAGGGTAGGGCACAGAATAGCAGCCTCATTCTCAGTGTGCTCACAACAGGCCCAGCTGCTCATTCACAGAGGCAAGGATGCAATCCTAGCCAATTGCCAGTGGCCTTACAACTTAGAAAGCAGGGCTGAAACCTTAATGTTCCCATGGCTCATGAATTTATGTGCCTGAGATGGCTTGGTAAACTCAGTGCCTGTAGGACACTGGTGTAGATTACTGTGCTCCTGTGGCTGGAGCAGGTCTAGAGATAATAGGCTCTGCTAGCACTCACACAGAGAGGTAGGCCGAGGGTCTGAGCTGACTCAGTAGCTCCTACAGCTACGGCGGGTCCAGGTGCTCAACCCAGCCATGTTTGTCCCAGTGCCTGACCTCAGTAGTTCTGTGTCAACAGATCTGTGCTATTAGCTTTGTGAGTAGAAGACCTGAGGGTTACCAGAGCTAACTATCTAAATCTCCACAGCTGAGGTGGGACCAAGGGGTATGCTAAAGACTGTACTCTGTGAACCAGCACAATAGTGACAGGCAAAATCACAGAGTGCACTTTCCCGTGGACAAGTCCTTCCCCAATATTCATTGGGTAGCATCTCTCCCAGTGGGAGCATTCCAGTCCTATTTACCTCACACTGGAGTTCAGAAACAGACCTGGGGCATCTATCCAAAAGGTGGGCAGACCCTGCCCCAGACAGAGCTGTAACAACCACAGGGCAAAGAGGAGGCCACACTCAACATCCAGTGCAGGCTCTGGGCATCATGATAACAATCTAATGAGTAACACACAGAGAGGAAAACTATGGCAGGCACCCATACTAGAAACACTCTTTGCTCAAAAATATTACACTCACAAAGGCTACACAGGGACACTCCCTCATAAAAACTGCCCTTCTAGACCACGGTAGATAACTGTTTCTCCTTAATTCAGAGTCAGAGAAATAAAAGTAAAATGAAGAAGAGGAACCACACAATTAAAAGACCAAGAGAATTCCCCTGAAAGAACAAACAATAAAACAGATATCTCCAGTCTACCACATCCTGAGTCCAAAAAGGAGATAATGAAAATACCGAAGGAGTTAAGAAATGATATGGATAGAAATAGAGATTATTGTAAAATAAAAAAGAATATATGTATATATATATATAAAGAGGAGTCAATCAAAAGTAGAAAACTCATTTGCTGAGACAAAAGCTGAACTAAAGGCAATCAACAGCAAGCTGGATAATGAAGAACTAATAAGTGATCTGGAAGACAGAATAGTGGAAATTATCAGACTAAAAGAGCAGACAGAAATACAAAATATATATATACATACATACATATATATATATATATATATATGACCTATGGAATAATATAAAGTATCCAGATCTGTGCATAATAGGAATCCCAGAAGGAAAACAAAAGAGAACAGGAATTTTAAAATATATTTGAAGAAATTATGGCTGAAAATGTCCCAAATTTAAGGAAGGAAACGGAAACCCATGTATAGGAAGGACAGAGGGTCCCAAACAAGATGAAGCCAAACAGACCTACACCAAGATATACTATAACTAAAACAATAAAATTTAAAGTTATAAAGAGGATTCTAAAGGCAGAAGAGAAAAACAGTTAATTACAAAGAATACCTCCCTCCACAAGGCTGTCAACTGATATCTCTACCTACAGAAACTGAAGGCCAGAAGGGAGTGGCAGGATATATTTATTCAAAGTCTTACAAAGGAAAAGCCTGCAACCCAGGACACTCTATACAGCAAGATTATCACTTAGAATAGGGAGAGACAAAGAACTTCTCAGATAAGCAAATACTAAAAAGAATACAGCAACATTAAACTTATCCTAAAAGAAATATTCAAAGGTTTCTCTAAGTAGAATAAAGAAAAAAAATATCTGCATGAAAGAGAAAATCACAACTGAAAAGAAAATCAAGAGAAAAATCACAATTGGAAAGAAAATCACTTACATAAACTAGTACGCAAATTTAAAAAATAAAATAATTTTTTCTGAAAGTAATGATAACTACCACTAACACCAAAAGAGTAAATACAAAGATGTAAAAGAGGACATCAAAATCATAAAATGTGGGGAAAGAGAGTATAAAAATGTAGTTTTTTAAAGAATGTGTTTGAGCCTATATGACTATCAGTCTACAGCAAGTCAATATAGTTGTGGGTTAACACACTTGATAGCCAGGGTAACCACAAATCAAAACCATGTAACAGGTTCACAAAAAGTAAAAGAAAAGAAAAAAGCATACAAAAGAAAACCATCATACCAAAACAGGGAAAACAGAAAGGAACAAAGAAGAAGTATAAACTCAGCTGGAAAATAAGGCTTAAAATGGAATAAATACATATCTATCAATAATTACCTTAAATGTCAATGGACTAAACACTCTAATAAAAAGACAATGGCAGACTGGATTAAAAAAAAAAAGAGCCTACAACCTGCTGCCTATAAGAAACACACCTTAGGGCCAATGACACATGGATTGAAAGTGATGAGACTGAAAAAGATATTTCATGCAAATGGAAATGACAACAAAGCAGATCTAGCAACCCTCATTCCAGACAAAACAGACTGTAAAACAAAAGTCATAAAGATAAAAAAGGACACTCTGTAATGATACAAGGGTCAATACAAGACGAAGACATTACATGCATTTAATACTTGTTAACATATGCAATATCAGTTCAGTTCAGTCGCTCAGTCGTGTCCGACTCTTTGCAACCCCATGAATCGCAGCACACCAGGCCTCCCTGTCCATCACCATCTCCTAAATACAAAAAGCAAGTATCAACAGACATAAAGGAAGAAACTGACAGGAATACAACAGCAAAAGACTTTAACATCTCATTCACATCAACAGATATATCTTCCAGACAAAATGAAAAAGGCAACAGAGATCTTAAATGAAATAAATTTCATTAAATGAAATAAATGATCTTAAATTAAATAAAAAGGTAGGCTTAATTGATATTTTCAGGACATTACATCTGAAAAATCAGAATACATTCTTTATAAGTGCAAATAGATCAATCTCTAGGATTGACCACATACTAGGACACAAAACAAGACTGAACAAATTTAAGAGGACAGAAATTATTTCAAGCGTCTTTTCTGAACATAATAGCATGAAACTAGAAGTCAACCTTAGAGAAGAAAAAAAAAATTTATATGGAAACTAAAAAGCATGCTACTAAAAAAAAAAAATATATATATATATATATATATATATCAAAGAGTCAATGATGGAATCAAAGAGGAAATCAGAAGATACCTTGAAACTACTATATACTCTTGACAAAGGAGGCATGAGTACAGAATTGAGGGGGGAAAAAAAAAGGTCTCTTCAATGTGGTGTTGGAAAAGCTGGACAGATGCATATAAATCAAGGAAGTCAGAACAGTCTCTCACACCATACATAAACTCAATAAACACCATTCTCTTCTCCAGGAGATCATTCAGATCCAGCAATTGAACCTGGGTCTCCTGCACTGCAGACAGATTCTTCACCATCTGAACCACCAGGGAAGCCCCAAATATATGACATAACACGATGAAACTCCTAGAAGAGAACATCAGCAAAACATTCTCTGACATAAAAGTCCAATTGTTTTCTTAGATCAGTCTCCCAAGGCTACAGAAAAAAGAGTGAAAACAAGCAAATGGGACCTAATAAACTTAAAAGCTTTTCCACAGTAAAGGAAACCATACAAAGAAAAGACAATCTACAGAATGGGAGAAACATTTGCAAACAATGTGCCCAACAAGGGATTAATTTCCAAAATATAGAAGCAGCTCATACAACTTAATAACAAGAGAATAACTCAATCAATAACTAGACAAAGACCTAAATAAACACTTCTCCAAAAACATACAGATGGACACCAGAACATGAAAAAATGTTCAACATAACTAATTATTAGAAAAATGAAAATCAAAACTACAAAAAGGTACTGCCTCACACCAGAACGAAAGGCCATCATTAAAAAGTCTACAAATAACAAAGGCAGAGAGGGTAACAGTACTGAGGTTCCTTAAAACCTGAAAATAAACAATAAAAACAAACAAACAAAACCAAAAAACCTTAACATAGAGTTGCCATATGACCCAACAATCCCACTCCCAGGCATATATCCAATGAAAACTATAATTCAAAAACATACAGGTACCCCAATGTTTATAGCAGCACAATTTACAAATTACAATAAATTTTACAGCAGCACAACTTACAATTTCCAAATCATGGAAGCAACATGATAGCTGAATGGATAAACAAGATGTGGAATAGATACACAATGGAATACTACTCGGCCATAAAAAATAGTTTAAGAATGCCATGAAGTAACATGGATGGGACCTGAGATTATCGTGGGCTTCCTAGGTGGAACTAATGGTAAAGAATCCACCTACCAATGCCGGAGATGCAAGTTTGATCCCTGGGTTGGGAAGAGCTCCTGGGGTACAAAATGGCACCCCACTCCAGTATTCTGGCTTGGGAAACCTCCTGATGGGCTACAGTCCATGAGGCCACTAAGAGTTGGACATGACTGAGCACACACGTGCCCACACACACAAAGATTATATCATTTTAAGTGAAGTAAATCACAAAGACAAATACTATATAATATCACTTATATGTGGAATCTAAAATATGACACAAATTAAATTATTTATAAAACAGAAACAGACTCAAAGACATATGTTTTCTATCATTACCGAAGCAGAAAAGGCGTGGGGGAGGAATACATTAGGATTAGCAGATACAAACTACTATATATAAAATGGATAAACAACAAGGTCCTACTGTACAGCACAGGGAACTATATTCAGTATCCTATAATAAACCATAATGGAAAAGAATATAAATATTTATGTATAACTGAATCACTTTGCTATATACCAGAAACTAACACAACACTGTAAATAAACTAGACTTCAATTGAAAAAATTTCTTTAAAGTCTCTTAATTTTTCTAAACAGTTATGTAACTATCCTTAATCAAGTATTTATAAATAATAATAATCATACTTCAATGTCTTTGAAGATCATATTTAACTATAATACACATTTTATTCCCACAGGAAATGTCCAAGGCAATCTACTATACTGAAAAGGGTCATCTATTTATACATTCTCCTCCATCTAATATATCATTTGTGCAAATATGAAGGGATCAATATCTATCACATATCCTTCCCATATATGATGATGAAATCAAATTATCTTTAAATGGACCTAGACTTCATCCAAGATCTATCACAAGCTACCTGATTTTGATTTTCTCATATATCTTTACTTTAATCTGTACAGGATAAAAGGGATTATACATTTATAATGGCTTTTGATTTTAAGAGACTGCACTGATAAAACTGGATTGGCAACTTGCCTGACAGGAAAAGCAACTCACCATATTACTCTCAATAAGATAAAAGAATAACAGAACAAAATATCCTCCCACAAATAGTAAAGTCAAAGAGCATAAATGAAAATGCAAGTTCCAAAAGCTTCACTAAAGCAGAGCCACAGAAGTTCTAAGGCTATGAGGGCCTATCTGTAAGCTAGGGATTCAAAAAATGTTGCATGTGTCTATACTTTTAACCATCTTTTCCAAAACAACTTTTTCCTCAATAAACACAAAACTAAAACTCTCTTGTATTCATAATTAACAAGTCATTAGAAACATACAGGTTTAGTATGTACATTACCATGGAGTTTAAACCTTCATTACAATAGTAGCTTAAGAACTTACAGCATCTGCTTTACAAATGGTGTTGGCTACATGTCGACATAGCATCTTTAGCCAGTTTTCTTTTGGAAGTTCCTCTGATGTCATCTGGAAACTGAGCAGCACATTTGCTTGCTCTGTTGGTGGCCTCACAAGCAATGCAAAAGCATTATGGCAATCTAGGGTTCCAGAATAATCACAAACACTACAAGTTACTCCTTGGAAAATGACAGATTTAACACAAGTTTAGTTCCCTCAGAGCAAGAAAACTCCACTGAATTCTCTCTTCTCTACCCAGTAAATTATCTCTATCTTTCCTGTTCCCTTAGTTTTTAATTGGACAAAGAGCAGCATCATATTATGTTGAAACATTGGAAATAATAGGACATACCATGTGAGGAATCAACAATAATAACTTAATGTTGTTAGGTAAGCAGTACTTTCCATAACATTTAATATTTTCTTTAATGAAGCTTTAAAAAATTAGATCATTTCTTAGAATTCTAGAATTTACATTTTTAAAGTGACACTGTAAGAATAATTCAATAATTCAACCTACTTAAACTGAAAGAAATACTCAAATATTAAACTGTTACAAAAGGTTTTGTGATCAAGATGCTAAAACAGAACCTATTTTAAACAATGAAGTCTTCCAAAATTATAATCTAAAAAATATAGACGATTTAAGTAAATGCTCTATGTAGCCCTTAATAAATCCAGAATTTGACAACTGAGTAAAGAGAGCAATATAAATTGCTATTCAAGTTTTCTTTGTTTCTCATAAATTGAAAGCTTTCCTTCATTAGAGGATAGGATCAGTGCTAAAACCAGCTTCCATGGTAAAAATATATGCTTAAACAAGCAAAATATTGCCGAGCATACATATCATTAGTTACTATTTTAAAAAATGATATTGCTTATGGTAGGTATAAACTTTTGCCAATTTCAAGCCTTCAAAGAACCCTTTCTTAACATTCCCAAAGTTTAGAGTAAAAGCTTTCCTTAATACACATATGAGCCCACGTTGAGTCTACCATAGTTACTCATGCATATCTATTTCTGGTAATATCCTAAATGCATCCCTCACAATGCAGGCTCTGGTAACAGGGAATGTTGTAAGATGTGGAAGCACAGGTAATAGACTACAACTGCTTTTGGATTCTGAAGGAATAAGTTTTGGTGTGGTAATGGGGAGGATGGGCACTATTTTAACCCATGTAACCATTTAAAAGCTCTTTGTATCTTAAGAGATGAAGATATTCTACAGAATGAAATAGTACTTTCATTTGAAAAAAATTAAAAATCAAATCAGTTCCTAGAAATGTAGTGGGATAAAAGTAAAGAACAACTACTTTGCCAGAACTAATCAACAATATTGAAAAATAATTTACCAGTTTAAAAATATACATATAAGGGAATTAAACCTTCAATGAATATTCACTATTTTTATTTAGCCAATAGTTTATCCAATGACCATACCTTCTGTCTCTCGTATGTCTAGCACCTTCTTAATCTGAGAAAGAGGCATTAGATGAATATGCTTAAGAGAAGCTGGGGGTCGGGTATGGCCTGGAGGACTCCTAAAAGTACCAATAACCTTGTGTCGTTTTCTTGCTATCTGATTATTGGGGGGGAAAAAAAAGTTGATGTCAGTAACAAAAACAAAGACCAAATGCTTAAAAATAAAATGGCAGTAGTCACATAAATCAATATGCAGCTCATTAAGTATCAGTCATTCTAAAATTATCTGTAAGTAGCACAGTTACTCAGAGAAGGCAATGGCACCCCACTCCAGTACTCTTGCCTGGAAAATCCCATGGACGGAGGAGCCTGGTGGGCTGCAGTCCATGGGGTTGCTAAGAGCTGGACACAACTGGGCGACTTCACTTTCACTTTTCACTTTCATGCATTGGAGAAGGACATGGCAACCCACTCCAGTATTCTTAACTGGAGAATCCCAGGGATGGGGGAGCCTGGTGGGCTGCCGTCTCTGGGGTTGCACAGAGTTGAACACGACTCAAGTGACTTAGGAGGAGCAGCAGCAGCAGCATAGTTACTATGTGACCAATTCATACATGTAACTATGTAACAGAAATGTTCACATTAATATGAAAAGAGCTCAAAAGTCAGGAAAACAGGATCTATGGAAAAGATTACAGAGGTGTGAAAGAACTTAGAAGAATTGTTGTGAGAAATAATGGGATCAAAGGATGAAGGAATCTTCAATAAATGGCCTTGAATTCGGAAAGGGGAATAGTTGCTCTGGGATCACTTCCTTGGGTTCAAAAAAATAACTGACTTCAGTTTAAAAACAGAATTCACAGTTATCTTAGATCCCATGCAAGGAACTGAGGATAAAGGAGCAAATAATATAGAAATGGTTCTGGGTCTCATGACACTTACATACTATTGAGAAATATGAAAATCAAAGTAACAATACATTACAAACTGATGCAAATTATAAAGTCAATGTGCTGATATAACTTTAATTAAACTGGGAACTCACCAAAAGGAGAGACAGATAAAGTATTGCTGGAGAAGACAGGAGCAAAATCAGAAAGGATCCTGTGACTTATGATGTATATAAATTCTGAGAATTTTATAAGGTCTTTAAATTTTTCATTTCTATGAAATCATAGTATATTATTTTGTCTTTTTAAAAGAACATCTCTTTCGGGCTTATGAAAGTGAAAGTCACTCAGTCATGTCTGACTCTGTGACCCCTTGGACTATAAAAAGTCCATGGAATTCTCCAGGCCAGAATACTGGAGTGGGTAGCCTTTCCCTTCTCCAGGGAATCTTCCCAACCCAGGGATCAAACCTAGGTCTCTTGCATTGCATGTGGATTCTTGACCATTTGAGCTTATTTACTAAAAGACACTAACACAAAATAATTTAGATTAAGTTGCTTAATGAATTGAGATTGATTGGTCATATTCATCATGATGAATATGACAAAGTAAGGCTGAAATCTGTGTTGGTTAATGAGAAAAGATCAAAAGGCAGTCAGTATCACATTCACATTGATGCAGAAATATGACACAGATCTATGATACATACCAAATATTAAAAACCCATTTATATTAATGTGGCAAAAAAAAGTAATTCTTTAACTTCCACTGTAATATTTGAATGTACTTTTAATTTAGCTAAGTAAAATAAATAATTTTAAGGCTCATTTTTAAAAAGGAAAAACAATGACAAGTATTAATACTGATGAAACAAATGCTAGTCCATCAAGGTAAGAACTCAAAATACAGATACATCACCTGTCATATCTAAGTGATGTCAGTTCAGATGTTATTCATTTTAAATGTTTCTAACATTTACCATTCTCTTCATTCCAAATTTGCTCTGAGTTTTGGTGTTAAAAAAAAAAAAAAACAAGCTAAAGAATAAGAGCTTATAAATCTAAAGGTCCAAAATTTGGGCTCCAAATTGAATGTTAGAAATAGAACTGTTATAGTTAATGTGATTTTGACATGGAGACTAAGAGAGAGTAGAAAAAAAGTCAGTGAATTCAGGAAAGATGAAGGAAGTAAGAGGCCAAGCTATGAGATAACAGACTTGGAGGCTACAAGGAATGACCAATGGCACGAATTAGAGTGCAAGGTAAGTCAATGAGCCAGTTGTAGAAGACATCACAAAAACTGAAGGGGAAGTAAAATAAAAAAATTTAAAGCAAGCCACAACTCTCCAAAGATTCAAGAGGATAAAGACCTGGGTTCCATCCCTGGGTTGGGAAGATTCCCTGGAGAACAGGATGGCTACCCACTCCAGTATTCTTGCCTGGAGAATTCTATAGACGGGGAGCCCGGTGGGCTATAGTTTCATCAGCAGGGGATTGTAATTCATTATATTAAATAATCAAGTTATGTCCATCTTCAACAAAATACAGATTTCTCTGCTGGGAAAATGTACTTAATTTTAAAAAGAAGTCATAATTATTTTGTAAATCTTGAAGGAATATACATATATACAAGAAGTTCCTAAAATTCTTAATCTAGGCATTTATTTGCAAGGAAATAAACTAAATTTTCATTTTGACATGGATTTGAAGTTATGAAAAAATATCATATTTCTTAATGTTAGGTCCTCTCCTAAAAGCATTCAATTAATAGCATTAAATCAACAATTGGTCTCATCAAAAAAGTGATTAAACTTTACTTTAAACTTCTTTAATCAATTAATTTAATTAAAACTTATTGTTTCAATCAAAGCTTAGTTTTAAAGATTCAATGAAGTCAAACAGCAGTGTTATTACACTGTATTAAGGACAACTTTACCTCTAGGCAGTCATTGAAGAGGAAGAGAGTTACTTGTTCTCCTCTGTCACAGGGGAGCTCACCTAGAGAAATTGTTTCAACTCGCTGAACTAAGCTTCGGTGAGAAGATAAAAGATTAGCCTGAATAGATTGAAAATATTAATAAAAGAGATTACTTCATGGTAAATACTTTTTTAAAGTTATAATTAAAAAGAAAGTTGTGCCAAGATTCTGTTTATATTATAACTGGCAGAATCTAAATACAGCTGACCCTGAACAACACAGGTTTGAGCTGCACTAGTCTACTTACACAGGTTTTCGTTTTTAGTAAATAAGTACTACAGTATTACATGACCCATGATTGGTTGAATCCATGAATACACAAGCACAGAAACAGAGTGCCAACTATCAAGTTATATGCAGATTTTCTTTTACTCTGGCCAGGGGGTTGGTGCCCTTAACTCCCAGTAGTTCAAGGGTCAACTATAACAAAAACAAAAAGAACAAAAAGAATAAGTCGACAATCATCAAAAATGAATACTTACTGGACATCCATCGACCTCATAAACAACATCGAAAATTTGCTTTTGAGCTTCTGTTTTTCTCTTATCCTCATTAATATGGCTGAAAATTAATAAAGTTATTTTTAAAACAACAGACCATAAAAACTGTATATATACACATCTTGTGTCACACACACACACAAAAATCCCTCCATGTGAATATGTCTTAATTTTGATAACCATATCAGTTAATATATTCCCTAAAAGTATCCCACTACATTAAAAATTTCTTCATAGAATCCTTCAGAAAAGTAAGTTTTGCTTTATACTCCTTACTATATTCTCTCTCTCTCACTTTAAACTATATTCATCATACACTTCCTAAAATACATTACACTGGTATAAACTGCAAGTTCAGAAGTTTTAAGTTCAGGTAAGGTTTTATGCAAATCATTCCCAAATTATATGCTAATCATTTCACTGAAATAAAAATTAAGACTATTGCTTCCAGACAAGATGGAATAAGAGGAAAAATACATACTTTGCCCGAAATAACTAAAAAAAAAACCCAGCAAAGTATAAAGAAAGAGGTTTTTCAAGTCACTGTCTCAAACAATGCAAGCCTAATTATATCTCATCTACAAAAGATACATTTTACACCAAAGACATGAATAGTCTAAAAGTAAAATAATGAAAATATCCAGTAAGAGCACAATATATTCCTCTCAAGTGTACATGGTACCTTCACCAGGTTAAGCCATAAAATAAGCCTCAGGAAGTTTAAAAGGATTGAAATAATATAAAGCATATTTTCTATAAATGGTGAAGTAAAATTAGAAAATTAGTATCAAAAGGAAACTTCAAAAATTCACAAATATGTGGTAATTAAATAGCAAACTCCTGAACCAATAAGTCAAGACATAATCACAAGGGAAATCAGAAAATAGTTTCAGCTAAAAACAAAAACCAAGAACATGACTAAAGTAGTGTTTAAAGGGAAATTTATAGCTAGTAAACAATTAAAAAAATAAGCTCAAATCAATATCCTAATCTTCTACTTTAAGACACATGGAGGGGGGAGGCGGGAAGAGCAAGCTAAATCTAAAGCATGCAGAAAAAAGGAAATCAAAAGATATGAGCTAGTGACTATAAAAATAATAGAAAAAAAAATCAACAAAATTAAAAGCGTCTTTTATGAAAATATGTTAACACTGACTGCATAATTCACAGTTTGTAGAAAGGATCAAGGTAAAGAATGTGTATGTTAAACTACAAAGTATTGAAAAACACTACTATCCTGATCCCAAAATAAAAAACCAAAGGCATGACAGTTGGCTGATCAACATATAAAATACAAGTATAAGCAAAAACCAAAATATGCATAATGCTTTCAGTAGCAACAGAAGCTCATATCCATTAATTTGAGCATTATTCTACTGCTAGATCCTTTCACTACAGCTGGTAGTTTCTACACAGGAGCTCCTTACAAGTATTTTAAGAAACTCTATTTCAGGACTTCCATGGAAGCAGTGGTTGAGGATCTGCCTGTCAATGCAGGGACCACAGGTTTGATCCCTGTTTTGGGAAGATTCCACATGCCGAGGAGCAACTAAGCCTGAGTGCCACAACTGTTGAGCCCACACACTGAAACTACTGACGCCTGCATGCCTAGAGCCAACAAGAGAAGCCACTGCAATAAGGAGCCTGCACACTGCAACAAAAGTAGCCCCTGCTCTCTGCAACTAGATAAAGCTTGCATGCAGCAACTAAGACCTAGTGCAGCCAAATAAAGAATCCAGGTGCTAGGTTTTATAAGATTAAAAAAAAAAAAAAAAGAAACTCTATATCATACAGAAGCACCTCATAGAATCTCAGAAGCTATTTAATTAAATCAACTGAATATGCTTATATGTAAGTTCAAAAAGGTGCTATATCCTCATCCTTCAGGAAGCAAAACAACAGCAATAGAGCTTTTAATTCTGATCATATTAGTAAAAAAAAAAAATCACTTCTGATCAATGCGGTCTCCAAGTTAGCCCTGCAGTAGCAGCTTAAGTTTAATAATCAATTCCCCTAGTAAATTTCACTGAGTTCGTACTTTGAATACATCTCCAACAAACCCTATCAATTTAAGTCCACAGAATTCAAAGTAAGAAAAAAAAGTCAAAGCTAATGTGAAAAACGTATTAACCTTTTCATTTCATCATGGTCAAATTCCCAAATTCCATTTGGGTAGTTAATAAGAATATGAAGACAAAAACAAGCTAAGACTGGAATATATGAAGAAAATGTCTATTGATGCATTTATAACATTTTCAAATTTCTAAACCACTGTTACCCTCTCTACATGCATACGTTCACAAGTATGTTTTTGATTAATCATATTTTTACAATATTTCTAACATTTTAATATGTGATTACACTACTAAAAATAATTTAGATACTATTTTACAGAATTTTGTTATTGATCTTTTTCTATTTACGATTCTAATTGTTCCACCAATTCCACTATAAATCTAAGGAATAACAAAAAAATTGAAATAATGTACTCACGTCATTACTTCCTTTAGTGATCCAATAGCTTTTTCTAGAGTGCTTTTGTCAGGATTTTCTTCAGATGTGTGCTTCTTAAGATCTGTAATATTTTATCAAATATTTTTTCTATGATTAAAAGAAATTCAATGGTTTTCCCATTATGACTTAAAAATGCTGTCCACTGTGACAGACACAGGTTAATTTAAAAAAATAGTATCTAACTTTTCCTTTAAAAAAAAAAGGTTTTATACAATGTTCCCTTAAGAATGAGTTTCCAAGGTGGTGCTAGTGGTAAACAACCCACTTGCCAATATAAGAGACATTAAGAGATATGGGTTCAACCCCTGGGTCGGAAAGATTCCCTGAAGGAGGAAATGGCACCCCATTCCAGTATTACTGCTGGGAGAATCCCATGGACAAAGGAGCCTGGTGGGCTACAGGCCACAGGGCTGCAAAGAGTCAGACACGACTGAGTATCTGAGCACCCTTAAGAGCTCTCTTCTTTAATGTATTAAATAAGTTTCCACATTTTTTCACTGAATACATTTTCAGAATATGTACCAGATTTTCTTTCACTATTTCAATTCCCTTCTAGTAAAGTTTGATGACTCCTAAATTTTTCAAACTCTCTCTGAATTCATGATCCTCAATTAACTAAGAAGTCATTATACATGCTATACTTCATAGTGGGCCCCATGGCTCCATCACACAGAGCAGATGGTGTGAAGAGAAGATTTTGTTTAGTTTATAGTTTTAATGAGGTGCTTAGACTTTGACTCTTCTTACCCAAGTTGCTTATAATGTTCTACCCAACGGTTCCCTATATCTCCCCCCGCCCTGACCTAATCTTTTAAGTGGAATAATAGAAGAAAGGCTTTAGATATCAAGTTCATTTTAGTCATGATAACATTTGATGGATTCCTATAAGTACTTAATAAAACAATAATGAAGATAAATAAGAAATAGCCTATTTTGTAAAGTTAAAAAGGTTGCATATTCATATATTTTCCTTATCTGTAAAATAGAATAGTTTTTAAAGACTGTGGAAATCATTTTATATGCTAATAATTCTAAAGTATATTAGATAACCTAAAAGAGAATAAAAATTACCAATTTTTGTAGTTCCTACCACAATTCATAGTTTAACCAATATATTTCAAAGACAATAATAGATAAAAAGAGTCAGAAACTTAGCCTCCTTAACTGCTACACACACTATTGTAGTTAAGGTCTGGAGGTCAAATTGCTTTGTTATACTTATTCCTGTTTTATGCAATTTAGTTCTCATACTTAAATTTAAAAGTATAAAATATAAATTTAAAAATTAAAAAACTGACACTGTTCTAGACCTATTCACTACTTTAGTCAGGTAAATATAAAAGCATATAAATACACCTTTCTTTTCATGCAGGTATAATTTATTTATAAAAATTAACTCTGCTATAGATGTCCTTTTCATTGAAATCTATAATTTAAGTTTTAGAATATATGGATGGATGTCTCAAGAGTATTCTACAAACTATAAGTAAAAAAACATTAAGATCAAGCAGAAAGAATTTTACTAAGAGTCAGAAAAAGACTAAATAACTTCAGACATAGTAATCATCTCTCATCTTGTGATTTTGTGGGTGAATTTTATGTGGATGTAAACTCTTTGGGAGTTAGTGACATATCATGAAATATAAGAAGACTTTTAGGAGAGAGGCAGAAAGTTCAATACTAGTCAGCAAAACTGATTTCACAACAAATAAAGCATTTCTAGGTCAGAGTGAATTTTTGTAGCACCAGTGATTATTCAGATTATCCATAAAGATATTTTCTACATAAAAGAGACAAACTTTAAAACTGAAACCTAAAAGCACTTTGAAAATGAGAAATTTTGCCAATTTTTTAGAATAAAACAATTACATAAAAACATCCAAAATTGTCTGGAAAGATATCAGACAAGTACCATTTAAAAGTAATGCAACGCTGGGTAACCTCTGTACTGGTCGGATGAGAAGTTCAACAAGGCTTTGCCGTCCACATTCTGGCTTAGCTTGGTTTATCTGGAAAGAATTAATTTATTCAAAATTTATTTTGAATGTTTTCTGCAAAGATTATTATATATTACATTTATTAGATTACACCTTATCATTTGTGCCCTGATAAGAATGGGAGAAGCAGGGTGGTAGTTGTTCTCTGGCAGATTATTGTGGTTTAGTAATCCCCCAAGGCCTGAAGTAGCCTCCTGGCAAGCCGAGGATTAACACCTTAAATAGACAGTGAGTTCCTCTAAGCACTCTTACACATTTCATTTCAGTTTTTCTTAAATCTATATCATTAAAAAGGAAAAAAAAAATATTAATTATGCTGATACCATTTGGATAAACAAAGTAAGCCACCAATAAGAAAATCACTAAAAGCAAAGCAAAATCTCATTGGCAAATTTTTAGAAGTGTTTGAGAATATGCCTAACTTAAAAAACATATACACACAACATTCATATTCACTCAGCTGCCTCTTGGATCCTGCTTGTGGCATATCAAACCTTGTGATGCTAAATATCACTGCACTTTCAAGTAAAACTAAACACATAACATTAAGGTATTCTGACGTGGATATATCTTTACTAAAAGATACATCTTTACTATTAAAATTTAATTTTAATAAATTCCTTCAGAAAATAATTCTCTGATTTTTATTTGAAAGAAATATACATTACCTTCAGAAAAGCATGAAATCTTGGTTTCTGTTTTTCACATTTAATAATAGTTTCCTTGCTCATTTCAAAGAAGTTCACAAAGGGAGGATAGATTTTTACCAAATCTTTGGACTAGTAACAAACAAACAAAAAGAGCCAAACCCATTAATTCGCGATGGCTGTTACCCTTAGTCAATGAAACTTAAAGTTCAATAACCAGTAGTCAAAATCTGACATATCAGATGCAAAAGAAAAGTTCAAAATACATTCCTTCTCAAGGTAAATACAGGAAGTTTATTTCATAAACTTCACACTAACTAGTGAGTTAATTGCTAAAGAAAATGCATCAATTGTTAAACAGAGCCTAAAACCTGAAAAGCAAATAAATACTCAGAAACAAACAAAAGCTGACATACTTTTAACTTCAATATAAGCTTATTATATTGATAAACATGACAAAGTTTTAAAACTTTTATTAATTTAGAATATAGTAGCAATTATAACTGATCTGTGAAGAACCCAAGAACACGCTGTTATCTTTTGAAGGATCCAAACAACCATTAAAAGATCTACTGTACTGGGCAATTTTGAAATACAAGGAAAATGTCTTGACAAATTGAGACCAACAGATACCAAAAAGATCTGGGACAATAATTTGCATATCTGAAAGTCTCAGTTAACCAGAAAGAACATCTAATGGCTATACAGTAAGGATTAAAGTTAGGAGACCTTAGAAATCAAAACTAAATAAGAATCCAAGGGACTGAAACTTATGGGGTTGGAATGAATCATATCCAAAGAGACTGAAGGAAATTTATAAATTCTGTTTGTGGCACCTCATTCAAAATTAATATACTTTATTTAATAAACTTAACCTATGTTTCTTAGACAAGAAACAGTTCATTGGAAGGTTTTACGCAGACACAAAGACAGTACAAAGTGCTATCAACTAAAGAAAGAAAAAAATAAAACTCAACTGTAGAAAACTAAAAAATCATTAACCTATGGCTGTTTATGATAGGCAAATAACATGATATATGGTAAAATGACTGTAACACAACAGTTAATAATAAAGATGAGCTATCAGGAAAGTGTTGGATTGTCTATAGAAGGCATGTTTCAGAAGACAAGAACACTTTCAAAATATTTTACAAACACAACAATGCCTAAGTTTTTTAAAAAGTTCTCACATTTAAACAGGTAACTTTCATTCCCTGCCATTTCTTGATGAGATGATACTTTAATCTGAATACTTAAAAAAATAAATAAAACTCTTACATATTTAAGAAAGATATCACCAATGCTTTTGCTCTCATCCCAATTAACAATAAGGTCTTCAAGATCATCCTGAAAAAACACAAAATGAGACAATAAGTGATTCTGGCAATCACTTTAGCATCTCTTAAAATCTGAATATTCATTTAAAAGACATAATTTACAGAGTACCTTAATTTAGCATATATAACAATAACATTCTTTCTCAATAGGAAATTAACTTTTTGACTACAAGAAAAATATCCTTTGAAAAATAATTAAGAAAACATAAAGAATGTCAAATCAATAAGACTAAGTCTAATTTCCCAGTATGATGTGGAAGTATAATTAATTTTACTGTACAGCTGATTGGCTCACTAAAGAATTAATTAATTATAGAAAAGCACCCTTGATCTTGGCTGCTGAAGCATCAGCCATTAGAAACTGTAATCTATAAAGAGGTCAGCTAACGTTACTTAAAGGGCCAAATGGTAAATATTTTAAGGCTTACAGGCCATATGGTTTCTGTCATAAGTCCTCAATTCTGTATTTGTAGAATGGAATCATAAACAATATACAAATAATTGTGAGTGGCTTTGTACCAATAAACTCTCTTTATGAAAGTAAGCGAAACTTTACCAAAATGCTAAACTGGCTGGATTTGGTCCATTGATCTTTCCTAGGCAGTAAAATTTCTCAATCAGCATCCTAAAATATTACTTATTTGTAAAAATTTAGAAGATATTTAAAAGCTTTCTGAGATAATAAAACCAGATGATAAAATGAGTTGGCAAGAAATGACTAACTGAAATTCTAAAAGTAACTTTAAAGTAGAAATTAATCAATAAACTTATACAAGAGATTCTCAAACTGTTACATACAGACACTCTCCCAACAGATATTTTTAGTGGGATCCATAAGATCAAACTATTTTCATTACAATATCAAGGCATTATTTGACTCCTTGATTCTCTCATAAGGATACAACATGGAGGTGACATGATGTATGATACCGCAATAGAATGAATTGAGTAGACAGGAGAAACAAGTTTTTCTATTGAGCCAGACAAAAAAAAAAAAGCAAAACAAATCAACATCACTCTTCACTGTTTCTGTTTTGGAAATTACTTATTTTCAAAAAGAACATGTTATTTATGCTACCACATAAGGAGTCATTATTATTAACATATATTTTTAAAATTGCATGAATTCAGTTCAGTTCAGTTGAGTCGCTCAGTCATGTCTAACTCTTTGCAACCCCATGGACTGTAGCACATCAGGCCTCCCTGTCCACCACCAGTTCCTGGAGCTTGCTCAAACTCATGTCGATTGAGTTGGTGATGCCATCCAAATCATCTCATCCTCTGTCATCCCCTACCTCTCCCACCTTAATCTTTCCCAGCATCAGGGTCTTTTCAAATAAGTCTGTTCTTTACCTCAGGTGGCCAAAGTATTGGAGCTTCAGCATCGGTCCTTCCAATGAACACCCAGGACTGATCTCCTTTAGGATGGACTGGTTGGATCTCCTTGCAGTCCAAGGGACTCTCAAGAGTCTTCTCCAACACCACACTTCAAAAGCATCAATTCTTTGGAACTCAGCTTTCTTTATATTCCAACTCTCACATCCATACTTGACTACTGGAAAAAACATAGCTTTGACTATAGATACCTTTGTTGGCTAACTAATGTCTCTGCTTTTTAATAGGTTGTCTAGATCGGTCATAGCTTTTCTTCTAAAGAGCAACCATCTTTTAATTTCATGGCTGCAATCACCATCTGCAGTGATTTTGGAGCCCCCCAAAGTAAAGTCTGTCACTGCTTCCATTGTTTCCCATCTAACTGCCATAAGTGGTGGGACAGGATACCATGATTTTAGTTTTCTGAATGCTGAGTTTTAAGCCAGCTTTTTCATTCTCCTCTTTTACTTTCATCAAGAAGCTCTTTCATTCCTCTTCGCTTTCTGCCATTAGGATAGTGTCATCTGCATACCTAGGGTTATTGATATTTCTCTCCTGGCAATCTTGATTCCAGCTTGTGCTTCATCTAGCCCAGAATTTCTCATGATGTACTCTGCCTATAAGTTAAATAAGCAGAGTGACAATATAGCCTTGACATACTTCTTCCCAATTTGGAACCAGTCCACTGTTCCATGTCTGGTTCTAACTGTTGCTTCTTGACCTGTATACAGATTTCTCAGGAGGCAGGTCAGGCGGTCTGGTATTCCCACCTCTTTCAGAATTTTCCACAGGTTATTGTGATCCTCATAGTCAAAGGCTTTAGTGTAGTCAATGAAGCAGAAGTAGATGTTTTTCTGGAACTCTCTTGCTTTTTCCATGATCCAGCAGGTGTTGGCAATTTGATCTCTGGTTCCTCTGCCTTTTCTAAAACCAGCTTGAACATCAGGAAGTTCACGGTTCACGTATTCCTGAAGCCTGGCTTGGAGAATTTTGAGCATTACTTTGCTAGCATGCGAGATGAGTACAATTGTGCGGTAGTTTGAGCATTCTTTTGCATTGCCTTTCTTTGGGATTGGAATGAAAACTGACCTTTTCCAGTCCTGTGGCCACTGCTGAGTTTTCCAAATTTGCTGGCATACTGAGTGCAGCACTTTCACAGCATCATCTTTTAGGATTTGAAATAGCTCAACTAAAATCCCATCACCTCCACTAGCTTTGTTCGTAGTGATGCTTCCTAAGGTCTACCTGACTTTGCATTCCAGGCTGTCTGGCTCTAGGTGAGTGATCACAGCATCACGGTCATCTGGGTCATGAAGATCTCTTTTGTATTCTTGCCACCTCCTCTCAATATTGTATATCCACATACAAAAAGATGATCTTTAAACCTTCACCTTAGCCAAAAATGAACTCAAGATAAGTTATAGATCTAACTGTAAGAGCTAAAACAATACAACTTCTAGAAGAAAACATAGGAGAAAATCTTCAAAATCTTGGGTTAGGCAAAAATTTCTTAGACATAACAGCAAAAGCACATTACATTTAAAAAAATGGATAAACAGGACTTCATCAAAATTAAAAATTTTGGTACTTCAAAAGACACCATTAAAAAAATGAAATATGCAACAATAGGCTGGGAGGAAATATCTGCAAAACACATAGCTGATAAAGGACTTGTACCAAGAATTTACAGAGAACCTTTACAACTTGGTAAGCCAACACACAACCCAACCAAAAAATGGGCACCACATCTAAGCACACATTTCACAAGGATAATATACAAATGAAAAAGAAGCAGATGAAAAGATGCTCAACATCATTAATCATTAGGGAAATGCAAATAAAATCATTTTATATCCTAGAATGGTTATAAAGGAAAACGTGTAAGTACCGGCAAGAATGGACAGAAATTTGAATGCTGATACATTACTATTAAGAATATAAAATGATGGAAAAACCTGATAGTTTCTCAAAATTTTTAAATGAAGACTGCCAATATAACCCAGCAATTCTACTCGTAAGTATCTATAGAAGAGAATGAAAACACACCCAAACAAAGATCTGCAAACAATGTTCATATTAGCATGATTCATAACTGCCAAAAACTGGAAACAACGTAAGTTTCTATCAACTGGTGAATGGATAAAGAAATGCAGCATATCCTTATAATGGACTACTACCTGGCCACACAAAGGAACAAACTACTAACGTGCTAAATCATAGATGAAATTCAAAAATATACTAAGTTAAAGAAGCCAGACATAAGACAGTATCTATTATATATTTATGTTTATATGGGATGTCTAGAAAAGGCAAATTTCTAAGACAGAAAGTAGATTAGTGGTTTCCTGGACCAGGGCTAGGAATGGGCATGAAGGATCTTAGTGGGTAAGATGAAGATGTCCTAAAATGTACATGGTGACGGCTGCCTGATTTGGTGACTTATTAAAATCACTGAATCATATATTTTTAAAAGTATTTTTAAACTTTCTGTTTCAATTTCAAAAACAATTAATACGAATAAATAAAACCCACATAAACCACAGCAATCCACTCCAGTACTCTTGCCTTGAAAATCTCATGGATGCAGGAGCCTAGGGTCACTAGGAGTCAGACACGACTAAGCGACTTCACTTTCACTTTTCACTTTCATTCGTTAGAGAAGGAAATGGCAACCCACTCCAGTGTTCTTGCCTTAAGAATTCCAGGGACAGGGGAGCCTGGTGGGCTACCGTCTATGGGGTCGCACAGAGTCAGACACGACTGAAGCGACTTAGCAACAGCAGCAAATACAAGTTCCTCAATCATTTTTTAAGAATGAAAAGGGATCCTGAAACCAAATAATTTAAGAACCATTATCCTATACTCTGGGCTTCCTTTGTGGCTCAGCTGGTAAAGAATTCGCCTGCAGTGCGGGAAACCTGGGTTAGATACCTGGGTTGGGAAGATCCCCTGGAGAAGGGAAAGGCTACCCACTCCAGTATTCTGGCCTGGAGAATTCCATGGACTGTAGAGCCCATGGGATCGCAAAGAGTCGGACACGACTGAGCAACTTTCACTTCACTTCACTTCACATCCTATACTCTGCAAATTCAGAAAAGTCAAATGGGAAAAAATTTACTTTCAGTAGCATTAAGGTGAACTCAAGCAAAAATAATTAAACAGCCTACAGAGTCAAGAATTAAGATTTAACTATTTAAAACTGCACTTGAATGAAACAAGAGAATAAAAGGATTATACATAAGAATAATCTTGGAACAATATAATGCAGTGAATTCTAGCACTGACTAGTCTGTTTTAAATACTGGCTCTAGAGCCTGTTAAGTGTTGTGCCCTTGGGCAAATTACTTAACCTATAAGTGCCTCAATTTTTTATTCTGAGAAATAAGTATATAAATGACTCCTATCTTATAAAGGATTAAATTAGCTAATATTTGTATAGCACTTAGAAGAAACCCTAACAGAGAGTAGTGCTCAGTAAGTTACTAGTAACTATCTTTTCCTATGTATTTAATATAAATATGGGAGATATTTAGAAAACTGTGATGTAAAAGAGAAAAACCTATAGCTCTGCAAATATAATCTAGTGGTACATTTTTAATGTGTAAACAATTACAGGATGGCGATATATAGTTATATGAGACCACTGCAATCAGAAAGCAAAATAATCTCTAGGCCACCTGAAAAAGTCTACTGTTTCTGGTTAACCTTTAAATCCTTAAGCCTGTTGATTAAATAAAGATCTCTGCCCTAATCACTTGGTCAGCTCAGAGACTAAGTAATAAAGAAACTAAGGCTTAGAGAAATTAACTTGCCCCAAATCACACAGTTGTGAACCAGTATTCACACTCATGCTTGTCTGACTCCAGATTCCACGTTATTCTACTAGACCTATAGCACAGCTATCACCATTAGAAATGGGGAGTCAGGTGGGCAGGTGAGCCCCCAAGAGCATTAGTCATACTGCCGTCATTTCTTACGATGTTTCTGTGGGAATATGCTTGACTCAGTTTAGTACAGACCCTGGGACATGTCTCCTCCTTGTCCATATACAATTCTCCATAGGATGCTCCTAACATTACCTCCTGGCAGTAAGAAAGGAAAACTCTATAGTTCTAAGACATTGAGCATAGAGCTCCCAAAGCCTATTTAAAAAGTAGAGAAAGCTGTAAACAGATTGGCCTAAAAAAGTTAAGCTCTTTCTTTTCTTCCTTGCTAAGATTTCTTCTATACCATTACCATCTACTTTTACACAAAATGGGTTTCTCTTTTACTTAGCTCACTGCACAAGACACCAAATCAGCAGATTACCCAATACAAACCTGTTCCTGAAACAAGTTCAAAGTACCCTGAGACTTAACACTAAATTAACAAATAACAAAGCATAAACATAGAAAGAAAAGGTCCTCCCTCAACTCCTCTTTCTCTTTTGTTTCTTCATGCTGCTGCTGCTAAGTCACTTCAGTAGTTCCATATAAAAGCAGGCATCTGCGCATCAAGAACCAATGCTGATTAGCACTGAAAAGGAAAAATTCACACACAGAAAAAGATGCTGATAACAATCTCAGACATCCTCATCTTAAGCTAACTATTAGCATGCTATAAGTTGCAGACAAATGAAGAATGAGGCTAAAGATGACAAAATAAATTTAACTTCCAGTCCTGATTTGGACATTTAAAAAGTAGCATGACCAATATTCAGTCAATATCTACTGACACAAATCTAACTGCCAGAGAGTGGTTGTAAACACAGTGGGTGAAAAATGATTCTAATCCTTCACAAAACAACCACTCATGATTCAGACACTACTATCCCCATTTGACAGAGAAGAAAACTGAAGCAATTAAATAAAGTTAACTTACTTTGAACCCAAATCTTCTTTATTCCACAGTCCAAATTTGTAACAAGTATGCAATGTTATAAAATACAAATACCAGTGCTTCTTAGGAATACCATACCAATGTGATATGAAAAACTGTACAAGTTTAAGCCATATTTACATGATTTACTCATTTACATACTAAAAGAATGTATCTACAGCATGATAATCAAGAAGCAATATAGCAGTAGTAAATTAGGACATGGAAAGAACCGAAACGTCCATGAATTAATGAATGGATAAAGAAACTGTGGTATATACAATGAAATATTAATTAGCCATGAAAAAGCCATTATGCCTTCTGTAATAGCATGTATAGTCCTTGAGGGCATTATGACACATGAGATAAGTCAGAGAAAAATAAGTACTATATAATCTCACTTACATGTGGAATCTAAAAAAATCCCACAAAAAACAAACACAGAAATCTCATAGGTACAGACTGGCAGTTGCCAGAGACGGGGGAAGGAGGGTGGGTAAAATGGGTAAAGGTGGTCAAAAGGCAAATTTCCAGTTATTTTACTTACTCCAGCCTGAAGATGTAATGTAGAGTATGGTGACTACAGTTAACAATGCTAATTTGTGTATCTGAAAGTTGCCAAGAAAGCAGAACTAGAAAGTTCTTATCATAAAAAAAAAACTGTGTGGTGATAGATCTTAACTCAACACTGTGGTGTTCATTTTGCAATACATACCCATATGAATCCATTATTGCTGTATACCTAAAACTAACACAATGTTACATGTTAATTTTATCTCAATAAAAAGGGGGTTGGGAGCAAGAAAACATAAGGGTTTAGGAGAACAGACTTTGAAGTCAGACAAAAAAGGGTTCAAAGTCAATGCCCAGCATTCATTAGATGATTGACTTTAGAAAAATAATTTAATCTCTGTACATAGCAGTTTCACATCTGTAAAATGTAGACAATTATAGTATCAACTTCTTGGTAATGTTCAGTGGATGTGGCAGTACCTGACAAAGGGCAGGCTACATTTAAAAGGAGGAAAAGGAAAAAAAAAAAATGCTATGCAAAAGAAGACAAAGAAAATACAGCATAATTTTGGGACTATTTGGGTTATGAAATTATAGGTATTTTCTACTTGTTCCTTTTCTCCTTTACTTTACAAATAAATGTTTGACAGCACATATTGGTTTCGTGGTAGGAAAAAACCACAGGCTTTAATATTTTAAATGCATGAGAAACCTGAAATTAGCTAAAAAACCACTACTACTTGAAATATTGGTACTCCAAGTTTGTAGAAGAAGCTTAAAAATTTGGGTTACACATTAGAAAACTAAAGTGTAACAATCGTTTTCAAAGCTCCAGTGACTCACTAGTGAAGGAAACATAAAAGGAGACACAGATACAGAGTACAACTAATGGCTACCCTTGGGGAGACAGAAGTGAGAAGGGCATACAGCGACAGTGAGGGCACACAGGGTTATTATGAGATTATATGAAATCATGTACGCAAACTTTTCAAAACTGTAAAGCAACATAGAATTTAAATAACCGTTTATTCAGTTAAAAGAAAGAAATTATTATCAACAAAAAAGGTCCAGTGAATCAAAGAACAAAATTTGCCAAACTGAGATTATGATTCTGTACACATAGAAAGTTTATAACATTTTACATTAGGTGGGCATTTGCATGCCCAGAATGGCTACATGACTGACACCAAGTGATCTACAAATTAGCAAGTAAAACACCAAGATGAAAATCTGCTTTCCATTCTACTCTATCTTTATACCTCTCAATGTTTCTCATGAGGGGAAAAAAAAAAAAAGACCATTCCAAGAAGACTTTACTCTTCAAATATTCAGAATCCTAATTGGAAATAGGGATAAACTAGCTTGAGATTCCATAGCTTTTTAATCTTTTAAGAAAAGACTCCTTCAAACTTACTTGTAAATCTAGAAACAGGTGAAATATGGTCAAGGATTTTGAAAAAATACAAAATATAAGCATTAGATAAACTGCATTTTTATTAACTTACAGATCTTTCATATTTTTGTCTACAACATGCACTAGAATAAAAAGTAAGTTAATGTATTTGTTTGAAAACATTCTATAACTCAGACTGATCCTTTTATTGTAACACGGAGTAAACATCAGAGAAAAGATAAGTTAGCAATAATACTGTGCCTCAAATAAACCTCACTGGCTATGATACTGCCGCAAAGCTGTTATAAACATCAAAGCAGGTTGTTCTGAGAAGAAAACTGATCAGTTGTGCTCAGGCATCATATATGAAGAGGAAATAAAGCTAAATTACTTTTAAGAGTTCATCTAAATCTTTCCCCAAATTACTTTACTATGAAAGATTGATACCTGGAATCCAGGGATCCTTCAACAAAGGAAAATTATTATTAAAAAAATAGACAGCATTGTCTTTTACAGTTTTGGCATTTATCTGACTATATACATAGAGAGAGAGAGAGGAATGAATGAAATGATCTCTAACCCTTTCCAACTTCCATTTTTTAAACAAACCAAACAAAAACATACAACCCAAGATGAATAGCAGTAGAAAAACAAGAAAAATAGTACTAGCAAACACATTATCTTAATAGAAAAGACTTTATAAGGTCTAAAGTCTTCGTTTTCAAATTAATCGAAGTAAAAACACAGGTAGCAGGAAAGAAACATTAATAAGGTGCTAGAGCAAAGAGGCAAATGATTCAAAGGAATAAATGAGGGTTAAAAAGTTTTAAATACAAAATTTATTTAGCTAACTAGAAGTACATGAAAAATCACAGGAAATATACATAATCTAAAAAGAATTACTACCACACTAACATATACAAATTTACCTTTATCTTAGTGTGCACATCAAGGATATCTGGAATACTACCAAAAATAGTCTTAATTTCTTCTGGTGCAAGGATAGGCCCACCTCGTTGTCCTTCCTCTTCCAATGGCACTTGAAATAACTAAAGGGAAAAACAAGACTAGATTAGGTAAACTAGAAGAAGAAAAGAATTTTTAAAAATCTAATATACATACAGTGATAAAGGAGAGATAAGATATTAATGGAAAAGAAAAATACTTCTTCCTAACCTAAATTTGAGACCTTTTCTCATAACATTTTCTAGTCTATTTTATCCTATTGATTTACACATCTGTGTGTGTGTGTGTATATATACATAATCTGGCAACAAAATATTAATTGGAATCTAGTAAAAGCTTATCACAGTCCTACAAATCATTAAAATTGTTAGTGTGATACAGAGTAATTTCTACTTTTTTAATTCAAGTTACTAAGGAAGAAAGCAATAAGGAATCATACTCTTAATATAGGTACTAAATATTTTGAACTGATAGCAAAAAAAACTTGGTTTAGGGGAAAAAGACTGGTTTTGAAGCTAGAAGACCTGTCTGTATCCATGCTGCTGCTTCTATCAATCTTAAAAAAATGCTCCTACAACTAGGAAGTGAATTTAGCAAGGTCTTAGGATACAAGGTCAGCAGGCACATGCATGCATGCACACACACATGCATGCAGGCACGCTGAAAAAAAATCATATTTCTATAAACCAGTATTGTACAAACTGAAACCGAAAGTTAAAAAGCAGTATCATTTACAATAAAAAACTAAAATGCTGAAGTATAAATAGAATAAATCACGTACATGATGCCGAAAACTACAGAATGTTGATGAAAGAAATCAAAGAAGACCTAGATAAATGAAGACATATGGTCATGGATTGAAAGATTCAACACAGTAAAAATGTCAACTGTTTCCCACCCCCGAATTGACATAAGGATTTACCCTAATGCCTATCAAAAATGCCAGGACTTTTCATAGATAAAGAAAATCTGATTCTAAAGATTCATATGGAAGGGCAAACAGCTTCTTACTATCAAGCTCCAGTATTCAAGATTGCACAACACTGGTGAAGAGAGAAACATTCAAGATCAACAGAACAGAATACAGACTCTAGAAACAAATCCATGCAAATTTTTTGACAAAGGTGAAAAAGCAATTTAGTGCAGGAAGGCTAGTTGTCCAACACATGGTACTAAAACACCATTTGCCATAGGCAAAACAAATGAACCTCAGCCTAAATATAATCTTTATACAAAAATTAACTCAAAATTAATCATAGACCTAAAGAAAAAACCCACAACTATGAAATATTTAGAAGAAAACTTAGGAGAAAACCTTGTGACTTAGGCTCATGTAAAGAGAATTTAAATATGAAATCAAAAGCATGATGTATAAAAGGAAAAACCTGATAAACTAGACTTTATCAAAACTAAAAACAACTCAGCAAAAAACTTACAAGAAAACATGTTATAGAATAGGAAAAAAATGTCTGCAAATCACATTATCTAACAAAGAACTATATTCAAAATATATAAAGAATTCTCAAAACTCTGAAAAGAAAACAGTCCAATTAAAAACAAGTAAAATCTTTAGTTATTTCAATTAAAACAAGATATACAGATATTAAATAAGGACAAAGATGTTCAGTATCACTAGTCTTTTTGAAATGTAAATTAAAGCCAGGATGAGATAATACTACACACATGTTTGAATGGCTAAAATAAAAAACACTGATAACATAAAGCAATGGTGAGGACGTGAGCAACTGGAACTTTTACATGTTGCTGGTTGAAGAGCAAAATTGTACAGCCTCTCTGCAAAAACGCTTGATGGTAAATGGCAATCCATTCCAGTATTCTTGCCCGGAAAATCCCATGGACGGCGGAGCCTGGTAGGCTACCGTCCCTGGAGTCGCAAAGAGTCAGGCACGACTGAGAGACTTCAGTTTCACTTTCACTTTGAAATCAAGCATTACTTACCATATGATCCAGCAGTATCACTCCTAGGTGTTTACCCAAGAGAAATGAAAATTTATGTCCATATAAAACTTGTACACAAATGTCTGTAACAGCTCTGTTGATAACCACTCAAAACTGGAAACAACCCAAATGTCCTCCTTTTAATAAGCCAATAGATAAACTGTGGTACATCCATACAGTGGTATACTAGTCACCAAAAGGATCAAACTATTTATACACACAAGTTAGATAAAACCCAAAGGAACAGGTTGTATACTATGACTCTATTTTATGACATTAAAAAAAAAAATTATAGTAACAAAGAAGAGATTAGTGATTACCAGGAGTTGGAATGAGAAAAAGGTATGACTTAAAGGAATAGTAACAGAGGTTTGGGGGAGAGATAGAAATGTTAAATGTATCAAAGAGTCAATTTTACTTCATAATTAAAATTCTAGTAAAAATAATAATGTATTATTGAGTTAACATATGTAGAAGTAAAATGAAAATGGCACAAAGGCCAGGATGGGATTAATGAAAGGAAGGAGGGAGGGTGAGAGAGAGGAGGAAAATAAAGAACATTGTAAATAGTAAGAAACTTCATAAAGATGATGAATTGTTCTTACAACAAAAAACACATATGTATATTCACGCCTTCCATTTTTGCAAGTATGGTGAGCACCTACTTGCTGAAAACAAAATAATGAAGTAAGAAAAACTTCTGCCTAAATACATCAACAAGCTGACAAGAAAGTGACGTATCTTCAGAGGCCAAAATCTAAGTGAAAGTAGAAAGCTGAGTACTAAACCAACCTTTTTCCCAAAGACATTTGCCTAAATCAATTAAAGTTAAGCATCACCTATAAAAGCCTCAGTGAGAACAGAAGACCCACATAAAACCTAGATTCCAACATATTAATAACTTCCAGTAAAGTTAGAAGTATGTTTAACCAATGACCCAGAAATTCCAGATTTCTGCCCACAATATGTTCTTAAGCAGCCATGAGTAAGAACACTCACAGAAGCACTACTAGTAACGGTAAAAACAAACAGCAATGAAAACACCAAAACAAATTCCAATGTCTACTAAAAATAAAAGTTAATTAGGTGGGTATAATCATACAGGAAAATGAACTACTGCCACATGCAATGACACAGATGTATCTTAAGAACATTTCCATCAAGTAAAAAAAGCAATTCACTAAAAAATATATACTGTTACATTTAGACAGTTTGATTTTATACATATATATGATAGATCTATCAGGGAAATGGTAAGCACAAAACTCCAGGGAATGGTTATCTATGAGAGAGGGAAAAGAAACTAGATTGGGGAAAAATGTAATAGAAGATGCAAAGATATCTATAACCATTTATAAGCATTCCTTTATATAGTCAACATTTCATTAAATAGCCTAAACAAAAATATTCAGACCATCAAAACACATCAAGATTAAAACTTCTCATACTCTTAAGACACAATATCTTAAAATATTTTTACTGTTTTAATCCCACATATAAAATTAGTTAGCTAAAAACTCTGATTCTACCTTTCCAATATATCTCAAATCTATCCTCTTTTCATTCTCACTGATACTATCCTAAGAAGTTTAGTTTATTAAAATCTCTAACCAAGAGTGCTGAAATAATCTTCAAATTGATCTCGCCTCCACGATTTCTTTCTCCTTCTTCAATACCTCCTTCAAAGTGAACCAAATGACTTTCTAAAATACAAGTCAAATGTTACCATCTTTCCCTTCCTATCAAAAATTCTTTAACAACAAATGACCTAGCACACTGTACAAAGGCCTTCCCCAGTCTGGAGTAAGATATCTTACCTCAACTCTTACTATATTCACACCCTAAACTCTACCCTTAGTTCAGTTCAGTTGAGTAGGTCACCTGTGTCCAGCTCTTTGCAACCCCATGGACTGCAGCACGCCAGGCTTCCCTGTCCATGACCAACACCCAGAGCTTGCTCATATTCACGTCCATTGAGTCGGTGATGCCATCCAACCATCTCATCCTGTGTCACCCCTCTCCTGCCTTCAATCTTTCCCAGCATCAGGGTCTTTCCTAATGAGTCAGCTCTTCACACTGGGTGGCCAAAGTATTGGTGTTTCAGCTCCTCCCTACCCTTAACCCACCCTCAACTCAAAATCCCCTGGACTATTCAGTAATACCAGGAAGGATTAGTCTTTCTAATGTTGGAATAATCTCAAATACACTTCCCACCCATATTCTTTGCATGCACTAATCATAATCATGCTTTAAAACTCATTTTAATTTGCATCTTCTGTATACTTTTTCAGTGTTCAACCATTGAAAATTCCAGCCCAACACTTCCCTAAACTGGAAGAGGAGCAAAATTCTCACCCCACATATCGCCAAATACCGTAACTAAACCTCTCTCATGAGGTTCAAAACCTTCCATTTAGTTATAATTAGGTGTGTATGTTTTAACTCTTATTCCAGTCTAAGTTCCTTTAAAACAGGAATCCTCTTTAACACCTTATATTAATAGGCACCTAAGTATTAAATGGAAAAAAATCAAGAAGCTACACTTAATTTTGGAAGTTAAGTAAAAATTAAGCTATTCCAAATTCAAATTTAAAAAAAAATTTGTAGGACACATTAGTAGGACACATTAGTCCTACAACAAGCTTGAAGAGAACACTATAATGAACGTGGCCCATGGAGGTTTAAGTAAACTTAGGTGAATTTATACTAAGCACAGTAGTGTGGAAGTTTGTCTACAGTGTAATAATTACAAGTGCTTTTTAAAAAGAAGTTTTAGTGCATGTAATTGATATGCAGGTTAAAATTTGAAACTCCAGGGCATTTACCATGGCCTGAAAGGATTTACATTTCTAGGTTATAAATGCTACCAAAGTACATGAACAGTACATGCCAAAGGGATTTTCTGCTCCTCAGCCACATTTTGGCTGACTATAAACACTTCAACAGGAAACTCCTCTAGGATGGCTTCCCTTGAGGAAGAGCAGAACTGACTTAAAACAAGTTTAGTTTAGTATAGCAGAGGGCCTCATAAAACCCTGACTACTGCTAAACAAATCAACTATGAAGAATAACCTTTCCATGAATACCAAGAAAAAAGTTTTTCATTTCTTATTCATGCATCTTATCAATGGTACAAGCAACTAAAGGCCATTATACTGGACCTTAATGAACAATATTAATAATTAAAATAGAATTAAAAATTAAACCCAAATAAGAAACTCCCTATCATTTTCTCTTCAAAGTTAAGCTAGGTGGTATCAACTTTATTTTCCTGACAAATTATCTTCTTCATTACCACAAACAAATTTATTCCTTCTTTCTACAGATTCCAAAATAATGTCCTATTATTATGCTTTTCAGAACCTTGAATTTTTATTTATTCCTTACTATCTTCCTTGCTCTCATCCTACAAGGATTTCTTAGAATTGTTTTTCTTCAGAAATAACTTCATAGTACATTTTAATAGTAGTAAGCAATGAGTCAACATTTGACTACTGCAAAATTTTAGAAAATGACACATTAAAGGATAACTTTTAAAAAATTACTATGGCAGAAACCAACACAATATAGCAAAGCAATTAACCTCCAATTAAAAATAAACTTAAAAAAATAAAAATTTACTGACAAATATGTTGTTATGCTTCATCGCTGTTTTTCCATATATCAGTTCAGTTCAATTCAGTTGCTCAGTTGTGTCTGACTCTTTGCGACCCCATGAATCGCAGCACGCCAGGCCTCCCTGTCCATCACCAACTCCCGGAGTTCACTCAAACTCATATCCATTGAGTCGGTGATGCCTTCCAGCCATCTCATCCTCTGTTGTCCCCTTCTCCTCCTGCCCCCCCAGTCCCTCCCAGCATCAGGGTCTTTTCCAATGAGTCATATATAAACAGTACTAAATAAAGAAATGACTCTTGAATACACAATATCATAAAAAGCTACCACTTCCAAATGTAAATGCAGTATCCTGACATGGAAGCTGCAAAATTGTGAATTAAATTCAGTCTCCTCTAAGACTGTCTATTGAGGATCCTTCTCTTTTTAAAGTCACTATTAAAAAAAAAAAAAAAAAGCTATTTCTGCATGAAAAAAAAAGCTACTTTTAAATGGCATTTCCCTAACAGCAGTTTCTGTCATAGATTTTCAGTATCTATGTTTAAATTCTATACTTATACAATTCTCTTACAAAAAATAACACATTTCTTTGTTTTTACTTATGAATGGTGAAACAGATCATTTTTCCAAATTCTTACCTGAATAATTGTGGCCAATATGTTTACATAATTACTTTCAGTCTGATAGAGCTCTTTTGCAACTTGCCACCTGGCTGACTGCTTTGAAGGAACTGGAGTAGAATTCTTAGTAGACTTAGTACAAGACTTTGGTGTTTCTAAAGGAAAAAGGAGGAAAGATTTAAAATGGAAGCCAGATATAAGCACCAAACACTGTACAGATTTAACAAAAAAAAAAAAGAGAGAGAGCGAAGGGTATCTATTCTTATAAATATACCACCATATATATTTTCATTAAAGTAGAGTTTCATCCTAAAATAAGGCCAGAAAGGAATAATTGTCATGTACTCTTCAAAAACGTCAAGATCATTAAGAAACAAAGAAATACCGAAAAGAAGAACTGTTCCAGATAAGAAGAGACTAAAGAAAGATAACACAATTTATAATCCTGGATTGAATTTTAACTCAGAAAAACCTTTTTGCTTTTGCCAAATAGCATGGTAGGATATTAGTGGAACAACTAGTAAGATCTGAAGGTCTATAGAGTAGATCAATGTTAAATGTTAATTTCCTAATTACAATTAACCTAATTAGACTCACTCCTCCATATTCAAAGCAAACTATTTCCTAAAAACTCATTCTGTATGCTGTTACAAGTATTCTTGCTCCTCTTGTAATAAATCTCAAATCCAGCTCAGCTTTCTACACCTATCTAAAACTGACTTTTAATTCCTTCCATGAATATTTAGTGACTACCTGTTCTATACTAAGGGTTTGCCTGGTGGCTCAGTGATAAAGAACCCAGCTGCCAGAGCAGGAGATTCAGGTTCAATCCCTGGGTTGAGAAGATCCCCTGGAGAGGGAAATGGCAACCCACTCCAGTATTCTTGCCTAGGAGGTCCCATGGACAGAGGAGCCTGGTGGGCTATAATACATGGGGTCCCAAGAGTCACACATGACTTTGGGACTAAACAACAACTCTATTCCAGGCACTGGGAATAAAGCAGAGAAGACAGACAAGGTACTTATTCTCTTCAAGTTTACATGCTAGTGAAGAGAATAAAACAATAAAGGAGTAAACAAACAATTTCTAACAGTGGTAACTACTACTGAAGATGACAACCCACAGTCAGGTTGGTAGGAAGGAGTAGTGGGACAGGGCCTTACCTTTACAGAGAACCCGGTAAGATTTCTTTAAAATAGGGAGAGCAAGTATAAAGTTCCCGAGGTATGGTTTTAACAGTAGAAAAATCTGAAGAATAACAGACACTGTGACTAATACCCAGAGAGCATTAGTGGAGGACAGTAGCACATGACAGGAGAAACAACTGAGGAAGGGTTACCCAGGAACCTGAAGCTGTGGCAATACAGAGCTTACTGTCTGTGCAGAGAACAGTATGTGCTAATTTACATGTTTTTAGAGACCTCTCTAAGTGCTGAATGTAGAAAG
This sequence comes from Ovis aries, assembly GCF_016772045.2. NCBI lineage: Eukaryota > Metazoa > Chordata > Mammalia > Artiodactyla > Bovidae > Ovis > Ovis aries. The sequence continues at coordinate 215,447,731 of NC_056054.1, forward strand.
GCAAAGATGAATATAGGGAGACCATCTAAAGGACCATTGCAATTATCTAAGAGAGACTATTTACAAAGAAAAGGTTGATAAAGGAAGGGTAACAAAGGAATAGAGATTGAATCAAGATTTCTAATGTGATTATGTGAAGAACAGCTTGTGTATTAGACATGAACAAGGAGGTGTGAAGAATACAGTTGAACAGGAAAAACCTCAAATTTGGGCATCATCAGCTATAGAAAGAAAAGCCATAGAATTAAATGAGATCACTTAGGAAGAATTCAATGGAAAAGAAATGACTCAGGAATAACATTCCACATTTAGAGTTGGAAAGGTAAGTTAGGCCAAGGAGAAAGACAAATGAGTGATATACAAAAGCCAAAATTTAAAAATGTGTCCAGGAAGGAATAGCTGCTCATGTGCTGAAAGCTGTTGACTATACAAAAACTGTCAGGCTCCCCAGCAAGAGCACTGAAATTCAATTGGAATGAACTGAAGACAGTAAAAAGAAAGGAAATGAGACAATGGGTCAAGATAAATCCTTCAAGAGTAGTTATATGAAAGGGAAGAGAGAAATAGGATAGTCAGTGGAGAGTATTATGAAGTCAAGGGAAGGTTTTGATTATTCCATAAATTAGAAAACAACATACTTGTGTGCAGACTGAAAAAAAAAAAAAGAGGGGAAAAAACTGAAGATCAAGGTACAAGAACTAATTATATGCAGCTTCCTATATCAGCTGATAAACAAAGTAAGTTCACCTTTTTCTGACTTCATTGTACCTATTTTCTCCATTATTCATGTGACATCTCCTGTGATTCTTTGTGTTAACAATCTGCTCTCTGAACAGCTCTATCACTTTCTAGCTGTGTGACTCTAGACAAGTTTTACTTCTCTAATCTCAGTACAGTCATCTGTAAAACAGGAGCAATAAAACTTATCTTATAAACACACAAAACATACAACACTTAGCATGCAACTGTTAAATCTAAGCATTTCCACGTGCCTCTTCTCCTCAGCTAGAACAAAGGCCAGTCACTATCGTATGGATTTATCTACATTCTAATAATTATTCTATTCCACTAAATTTAAAGATTTAAAAATGTGAATTACCTCCATAGTTAATGCTAGATTCTGGTGTGTTGGAGATATCTAGGAGTGACCCTATAGAAAGGGAATGTTCAGCTGATGGGCGCTTACGGGGAGGGAAAGGTGACGAGTCTGCCTCTCTTGAAAGCTGAGCAAGTGTCTCTTTTAAACGACGTCTTTTGCGATTGCTGTTTGGGGTATTTAGAGAAAGCAGTGACACTGATTTCTTGAGCTCAGGTGTATTAGCCTGTAATCAAAAGCACAAAAGCTCAATTTTACTTCTGTGGTTCTTTAGTGAGACAAGAACAAAAGAAAAACACACTTAAGAATCTGATAAAATCTGGGTTTTGCACAATAATTTTACAACTACACATTTTTCCACATAATTCGGCTGCTTCATAAAACATAATAATCAAAGGACTATTGTAATTGTCTAACCACTAACACCTAATTCTTTTTCTCCACAGTAATATTACCATTACATATTTGCCTATAAGCTTGTTTATAATCTACTCTCCATTAGACCATAAATTCCGGGGAGGCAGGGACCATTCATTCATATTTTGTTCACTGTATCTCTGGCAGTTAGCACAGTGCCTGGATACAGTGCTCTTCAATATTTCTCAAATACCACTTGATTTTTTTTTAAACTGTACTGTCTTTAAAAATGCATTGACAAAAAAAAAAAAAAGGAAAAAAAAATGCATTGATGATGTTGCACAAGGGCTTTCACGAATTGAGGTGAGCACGGGCTCTAGGCTTGTGGGATTCAGTAGTTGTAGCACATGAGCTTAGCTCCCCCACAGCATGTGGAATCCTTCCGGACCAGAGATCAAATCCCTGAATTGGCAGGCAGGTTCTTAAGCACTGGACTGCCAGGGAAGTCCTACCATTAGATTTTTTTCAGAGTTCTCTCTTGCAATCTGAGGCATATTTTTTAAACTTTAGGCTCAGAAACTTGTATTGAGAATAAGAGCCCAAAGAGAACATAACAGAGTATATATTTAGATTTTATACTTCACCTTCAACATTCCATTCAAAATTATTAAATCCCAAACTGAAGTAAATTTTCCCTTGAAGCCTGCTTCTATATCTTTCTGTCACATTCTGGTGAACGACACCATTTTCACCAAGATCCAGCAATGAAGGCTGGATTTTCCTTGCCTATAATTCCTTCTACTACAGTCATTTTTTTAAATGACATCTCTCCCTATTCTTCAGTTGCTCCAATACTTACAGGACAAATCAAAACGCTTTAACATACTAAAAACTTGATTCTGCCTATTTAGTCAGCTTTATCTGTTGGCCACCTTTCCCACACTCTTTTCTGAAGCCATACTTTTAATGCACTTTTAAGCTTTCATACCCTCTCCCACCTGCTGTCTAACATGAATTTCCTTACTAAGTTAGCCAAGGAAGATGGCTCAGCATTTATTTGCTCTTTTCAATCCTTCCTGAGTCTGAGTTAGTGGCTAGAATACATACATTGCTCAATTATGGCACATTTCATCGTGTACTGTAATTGTATGCACATCTCTCGTTCCTTTAAGGTTCTAAGTTTTTTAAGATAGGGATGTTACGGTTTATAACAGTATCACCAAGAATTAGCACAGAATGACACAGATTAAAATAAGATTCAATACATTAAATCTCCATAGACTATCCCTCAATATCCAACTGTTTAATTATTCTGACATTCCTAAACATGACAAAAAAACATGATCTATGTGCTAATTATCCCAGGTTCTTTTGGAATAAAAAAGTGTCGTCTTCATACAATCAAGCTCACAGAACAAATGAAAAAAGGGACAAACAGCATACCTTTTCATATAAATACATAGTTTCTCCAGCTCGGGCATCCATTTGAATGCTTCCCCAGAACCACTAGTGGAAAGAAGACTTTAATTAATTTATCTCATCAGAAAAGCTATTACTAATGTTTTTTAAAAATCACTCTTATTTTACAATTACTTGCCTCTTGTTTCACAACATAAAGTTTCTTTGAAGGTTCAAATGGAAGTTCTTTTACTATATTCTCTTCAACTATAAGGTGAGTGCATCTTTCATCTCCAACTGGTAAATAGTTTCCTCCTAAAGAGGAAAGCATACAAGCATACATAAGACCAGCTGTTTATCCCCAGGCCCAAATTTTTTAAAGAGACATATTCTCGAGGAAGTGATTAGCATGAGTAGGGAATAAAATATGTTAGCTTTTAAATTATGCTGAATTCTACCTTGCATTTTAGTCATTTCTTCCATATTGGTTTTCTCTTCATCCGAAAATCCCAGGAAACTTAAAATGCAATCTTGAAATGGAGGAACTTTAAATTCATTTCTAAAGTCATCAACTGATGCACAGAAGTCCCTAAAAACAAAGTACACTCTTCTAAAACCAGCTTAACTGAAATTCAATATAAGTGAAGCAGATCAATTTATAAATCTACAGTAACTTTCAAGGTTTTAGCATAATCCATTTATTGAAAATATTTTACATTAGGTCCTGAAATGTTCATAAAAACTATAGCTAAAAAATAACTGATGTGTCCTCAGTCATCCCAGAAGTAACTTCCCACACAGTTTAATCACAGGTAATTGTTAAAGATGCAAATATCTGCTCTGTACATGAAATTTTATATGTATTACAGGGGTTCTACAGTTTCATAAAATCTTAAGTAATAATCAAGTACATGAGCAAGGAATTGTGAGACTGGAAAGCTTAACAAGGTTATGAAATGCAATTACCACTTAAAATGTAACCAGACAAACGTAAGAAAAAATATAGCACAACCCAAACATCCAGATGCAGTAAGCTATTACCTGATAATTTTAGAATGCTTTTATTGGTTATTAAATTATTTTATAAAATAAAGTTCAAAGATATCATAGATGTCTTTCCATTTTCAATAACTATAATAATAATAAAAAAATTTTTGTTCCTCCTATACTTTATTCCCTACGCTTCACGAAGATGGAATTAACTTTTCATATATTAATTTATGAATTTTGGGCACATGGGTTTCCTTATGACATGTGACTGATTCACATAATTAACAACTGAATTTCTAAATACTTACTGTTCATCCCGCCTTTCCCAAGCTTTATAAATCCATTCTGGTTTCATAATTGGAGTACCCAGGCTCACAGCTACCTAAAAACACAAACATTAATTATGATGCATTTTTACCTTAAATAACTGCATTCTTATAAAATATGAACAATTATAATTACATTCTTAGATCACTGCCCATCTGCTTTGTAACAAAATATAAAGAAAAATTAAAGAAAAAACTATCTTTCCATCATACAATCCAGGTTAAAATAACTTCCAAAACAAGTTCCACAAGGTCCAAGCTGTTTCATTTTATTTTAAATAAATACATCTCCCAAGTTGATTCAGTTCATCTTTATTACATTTCTATTTCTGTGTCTACTTAGAAGTATTAACCCCCATGATAGCACTAAGAGTTTAAGAGAATATATCTGATTAGGTCACCAAATCTTAGATATGAATTCTAAGTATACCTTCCAGGAATTCAAGATTACCCTAAACTTACCATTTGCTACATATATACACTGATGGAGGATGAGAACAAAGTGATAAACTCTTCAAGTGCGATCTTGAACTAAGACTTTAATCCCAATAAAAGTATTTTCTCCTGTTCTATAATTTTCACAAGTTAAATCTTGGAACTATTTTATAAGAACAAAGTTCTGCTCTAGATAAGAGAAAAATACCTACCTTCATCACCTTCTGACCCCCTTACTCACCAACGCTCATAGTAATTCTTTCCTAATATTACTCATCTAAAATGTTATTTACTTACCAACCTCCACTATCCTAATCATCTTTCAAGACCTAACTCAAGCTCCACTGCCTCCTTCAAACCTCAGGGGCCACACTCCTATGATTTAAAATTTTTTACTAAACACACATATAGCAAAAACTGAATTTCTGATCCTCAATAAATTGTGAGAGAAATAGACAAAATGAGAACACTTTCATTAAATCCATTACCAAACAGTGCTATATTGAAATACACAAAAATACTAAAATTTACATACCCTGAATTTTTCTCCTTGTGTACAATTTGCCACCAAATGTGTAACTTTTGAATTAAAGTCTTTTCTAATAACTCCACCCATGTGATGAACCAATGTCACCAATCTGACCTCAAAAGAAAAAGTAAACATTGGTTTTTTTTGATTAATATAAACAAAATTTTAAATGATGTTTATAGTTCATTTAGCATATACTGATTTCTATTTATCAGGTACATGAAAGAATTTTTATAAAGTTTATGTTAAAAAAATTAAAAGATTCATTTGCCTTACTGGCATAGGCAAAATCATACAGAGATAAGGTAGTTAAGATTAACATACAAAACTAAGTTAATTAAAGACTGGCTTTCACACAAGTGAAAAAGTAAAGATATTACTTCTTAGAGGTGGGTGGTGAAGTAAAAAAGCTTGTTGCTTTGCCAGGCAAAGGGGGACACAACAGGCTTGTGTCCCAAAAAAATGTATGTCCTCAATTTATTACTTTTTAAAAGCCAGGTTGTCATCACATCAAGATTCTTCCCACTGAATTCTATTAATACCCCATTCAGTCAGTTCAGTTCAGTCACTCAGTCGTGTCTGACTCTTTGCGACCCCATAAATTGCAGCATGCCAGGCATTAGCTCCAACATAAATAATTTTACAGATCAAAGAAAGAAATTTCTATGAATTCTCTAGAGCAATGAGAATACTTTAAGACTAGATATATATAATAAAAAATGGCAATGCATAAACAAAAACTTCAAATAATATGCTAATAAAATACTTAAAAAGACAATTTAAACAGACAGCTACGAAGTTTTCCTAATTCACAGACCAGCCACCCTAGACAAAACATTTGTTTGTTCACAAGGCTCTTCAGAGTGTTTCTTCACAAAGTTTAAGACCCCTTTCATACTCATAGTGGGCTTCCTGGTGGCTCAGACGGTAATACGTCTGTCTGTAATGCAGGAGACCCAGGTTTGATCCCTGAGTCAAGAAGATCCCCTGGAGAAGGAAACGGCAACCCACTCCAGTACTGTTGTCTGGAAAATTCCATGGATGGAGGAACCGGGTGGGCTACAGTCCATGGGGTTGCACAGTCGGACACAACTGAGCGACTTCACTTCACTTCACGTTCACAGTAATTTCTCCTTCAATATTTTAAAAATAAAATCATGATACAACTACCAAAAAAAGGCAAATTTATTTTTCTAGAGGAAATATTCTTTGACTAGAATGTTTTAAAATACTTACTAGTTCTTCTTTCTTCCTGAATCCAGTAAAACATATTACTAGATTCATCATGCTGGTACAATAGAGTGGGCGACATGCAAATGGCAGGGGCTGAAGGATACAATTTTAAATCTGTGAGACTCTCTACAGCAAAAATAGAACACATCTTTCTAAACTAAACATATTTCCCTCTCTTGCCATTTAACACTCCAAACCCCAAAATATACTTGCATCTTTCAACATGCAAGAAATCGCAAGGATCAATTTCACAATAAAAGTTCCCATGATTTCCCATATCATATTTGATACACATAATCTAAACACACTTTACTACTGCCAAATAAAACATAAATATCCATACCCACACCTTTGTTTCCAAAATGTACTTTGATACATGAGGTATTGTCTATAATAAAAGATTTCCATATACTACTGTAAATGCTTCAAATTAAAGTTAAAAGAGGTCAAAAATATTTTTCTAATAAATACTGATCATACATATACTTGAACCAAATATGATTCTAACTTTTCAGCTAAAAAATGGAGATAGTAAATAATTTAACAAATGATTTTATCTATCTATATATGAAAGAGAATGCTTAAAAACAGATATAAATTTAATTCCCACTATTGGGCAGAAATATACTTTTCCATAATCTTGGCCTTTAAAATGTTTATGTGTTTTTTAAAAACAAGACTTCTGAATCAAAACAGAAAACTAAAAGATTATAATGTGCTCATCATTAGTATCTATAATAAAAGAAGCACAAAGATCTAAGCAGTTTAAAGTTACTAAGGCAAGCTTAAGAATGCCAAAACAGAGCAATAAAATATGTATCACCTCTGCTACAACTTGAATGAAATGCTATTCAAAAACAAAAAGCTAAAGTAATTTCCCTAATTTATCAGTAGAAACTGATAAAAATGCAATTGTGGTAGCAGTTCTATGTGGAAGAAAATTAAAGTTTATGTACTTATATATACATATCTTTGGTACTCAGGTTTAAAGCAAATTATTTCTTCCCAAGATACTGCAGGTATTAAGATTTTGTATATACATATGATATTCTTCGGGCTTCCCAGGTGGCGCTAGTGGTGAAGAACCTGCCTGCCAATGCAGGAGATGTAAGAGACGGGAGTTTGATCCCTGGGTCAGGTTCGTTCCCTGGGTTGGGAAGATCCCCTGAAGGAGGGAGGGCAGAGAATCCCATGGCCTGGCGGGCCAAAGTCCATAGGGTTGCAAACGGTCGGACACAACTGAAGCGACTTAACACGCACGCACACACATATTATTTATGATTAAAGGACTTCTGAGTTCTACAGAAGGTAGTACTATAGAGTAGCCACTACTATTCCTATTTTAAATATTTCATATTCTCAACAATTAATGAGATTTTTTTGCAAAAAATTCATTAATAAAATTTTATTAACCTTGAAAAGTTATAATAAGCATATATTCCTTCTTACCTCTCCTTTTTCTGCACAGTTTAATACAACTGGTGGTCCAATAACTCTACAATCAGCCTTGTATAACTCATTAAAGACAGAATCCTGGAAGTCCATGACTATGAATACATTTTCAAATTCTGGAGAATCCAAACTTTTAACTTCTTCAACTGATTCCATCTTTACAAATGGCAGTTTAATTTCCTTGATTTTTTTCCATGGCATTATTAAGAAATAAAATTTATATATTATAAAATCAATTATAAATCTCTCTAAATAAGACCCCCAAATCAACTCAGTATCAACATTTTTATTTGTATATTTGTAGAAATGTAGAAACTTAAGTTTTAAACCATACAATGAGCATTATACTTAATAGTGAAGTCATATTTCTTTACTTATTTATATAAATATATCTCTACATTAAGATTTTAAATTTTGAAAATTATTATAAAGGCGTAAGTTTCTGACATGACTTGGTAGCCATTATAAAGCATCTAGTATGGATATAAAAATAGGGATGATGAATTTTTTAAGTACACATATTTTGATAGTAGGATGCCTTAGAAAGATATCCAGAGTTGCTTTTTATTCTGACTGAGAAAATGATGCCATACACATAGTTCTTCCTGCACAAATTATAGTCAGAAAAAAAGAAAAAAATACTATGACATGCAACATCTACAGAAAGTTCAGTATATATGAGGGAAATAAGAGGAACATAAGAAAATATGGAGGCAACTACAACTTTGTATACACAGGATTTAAAAAGACAACTTTGTAATGTACATCCCTGACAAAGAATGAAGATAGTTAAGGATCTACATGACTTGTATAAAAAGAACAGAACCATTTAAAAGAAAATTCAAATGGGGGAGTCAATATTTGGGCTTTACTTCCCAGGCTGATGTGAAGGGATGAATTGTGTATCCCAAAACTCATGTTGAAGTTCTAATCCCCTGTACCTCAGAATGTAACTATTTCAAGATATGGCCTTTCAAGATGTAATAAAGGTTAAATGAAGTCACATAGGTGGATTCTAGTCAGACTGTATTAGAGGTGGATAGGTGTCCTTGTAAGAGAGGACATCTGGACATACAAGAGAGATATGCATGCACAGAAGATGAGCCACATGAGGATAAAGCAAGAAGGTGGCAGTCATCGACAAGCCAAGGAAAAAGGCCTCAACAGAAACCAAACCTGCTGACACCTTGATCATGGACTTTAGCCTCCCGGAAAGTGAGAAAACATATTTCTATTGTTTGAGCCGCCCAGCATATGTTATTATGGAAACCCTCACAATCTAGTATTAGCTGGTATAGGGAATTAGAGATATTTCATACAGTGAGGTAAATTCCCTGATGACTGTCAAGTATTGACTTGCAATTGTAGAAGTAATGCAAGAATTTGGAATAAAATAAAATTATTGAGGAAAAAGTAGAGTTTAAAGTATTAGATCTTCACAAATACATAAGTGAAATGTCATTTAAATTTAACAATGCCAAATTACTCTATAAGGATTTCATTATTTATAAAACATTATAGTTTGAGGTTTCAGAAACATCCAAATTTTAAAATAAATGTCATAGTTTTCATTAATCTAGTTTCAGAGTGTTCAAAGTATACCTCACGTCTACTTTAGGCCCAATCACCATTAAGTGGACTATAGAATACAATCAAAGGAAGTGCAGCATGCCACATGCAACGAAAAGCTCGACCTACCATATTAACAATACTTTTTATTAATTTTTCATCCGATTTTCCAGGACAACTTTCTTTTATCTTTATAACAGGGACTTCCATTATGTTAATAGTCTGTGGAAAAGAGACTTAATTATGAGATTAAGAAAACTATAATTTATGCACTGATGGAAGGAAAATAGTCTCTTTAAAAATAAAAATAAAAAGTTCAATCTCCATACCTTTAAGGCTTTTATAAGTTCTTCTTGTTTTCCAGATTCTTGAACCAGTATGACTCTGGTTTCAATCTGAGGCATTTCTTCTATTAAAATTAAAAACGTTTAAGCAAAACACTTTTATTATTCACTAACATCGAAATCAGTAGTCTCCAACCCCTTTTTGGCTAGATCTATAATGTTTTCCATCTTTGAGATAATAACATTCCCTGAAATTAAAATGACTTAATTCCTGGCTTTTTAAAAAAATCTCATCAGGTATCATTTCAGAAGAGAAACATACTGTATTATAAACAAAGTATTCAAACATTAGCACTCTTCATAACCAAAGAAAGCATTCACCAACTTGCAGTCATCCTCTTAAATAGTGCATACAACTCTATGAAAGATACGTTAACACAGTGGAAAGGGAAGAAGTGGCTCTTCACCTACCAGTCCTAAATGAATATATTCTAGCTAACAATATTGCAGCTAGATTGCCCTCACATACAGCAAAAGCAATATCCAACAAGACACCCTCTCCTTCGAAGTTGGAAAATGCCAAACAATAATAAAAAAAATCTACTGCAACGGGTTTTTGTTAACAAATTTCTACGGAATGCCTGTACCCTAACTTAACAATATTACAGTCAAATCATAAGAAAATCGCTAGTCAGTGAGTTTAGGATTAAAAGAGTGATTCGGCATTTTAAAGCAGATAACATGTTTACCTTCAACACATGAGGCAGATCTAATACATAAGTTTTCCTTAGAAGTTTCGACAACTTTCGAATCAAAAATGGAAGAGTCTGCCAAGCCTGTACTGCCAGTAGTGGATGCTAATGTACTATTATCAGCCATTGTTTGTTCTCTTCTATGATGGCTGAAAAAAAAATGTAAATAAAATTACAAAAACCGAACATAATTGTTAGGCAAAAACAAGCATTAACACCTACAACTTACAAGAAATATCATTACCCGTTTTTTAAAAATACTGAACTGAAGGAAGTCAATCAACTTCTGAGGCTCAGTTTGCTCTTTATCTATAAAATAAAGATACTCTTACCTGACTCATAGAGATACAGTAAACTAACAATGTAACAAAATTACATTATATGTATAAAAGTACAAAAGTACAGGATATTACCAGACAGTCAAAAAGTACTCAAAATGTACTCATAAATACTACGATACCTCCCCCTCCATACCTTTGCCCTCATCCAAACTATTTCTCTTCCTATCTTCATTTATCATGTCACCATCATCCCCTAAATAATCCCAGTCAAAAACCTGATCCATCCTTACTCTTTCATCTACCTCATTTGCCCTCCCCCAAATTGCTATCAATCCCTCAAGCATCTCTGTATCTCTGGGATCCAGCCAGTCTTTTTGTGGCCAATGCCACAATGCCCACTTGGTGAAAAACAACAGTTCCAGACAACTGTCTCTATCACCAGTTTCTTCAGAGGTCACGATCCACATGGTTTTCAGGGTATGGTTCTAAAAATAAATGTGACCATGTTACTTCCCTCCTTCAAACTTGCATGAGAAGGGCTTCTTAGACAATCAAGTTCAAATTCACCATCCAGTTTACACTTTCATCCTAGCCCACTTATTTAACCTCACCTCCTCTGTTTCCCAAAGTCCATATGGACTGTACTGCTCCGGCCACAAAGAATTTCCCAGATTTTTGCAAACAACTTACTCCACACCTACTTGCATTTAATAGGGCTCAATTCTCCACCTAGCATGTCTTGACTTATCTTCTTGCATCACACCACTTGACTTATCTTCTGTAGATTTCTCCAAACTTCTCATATATAACTGGACTGCTCCCTTATCTGTATTTTCATATTACCTTACAAAAGTTTCTCCTCTAAAAGATTTCATGAGACAGTTAACAAGTGTCATTATGATCCTGGACTATGAAAGAAAATCTTTCTTTTTTAAATTTCTAGGACTTAGGAGTTGAAACGTTAAGCAAACAGGGAATAAAGAAAAAGCTGAATAGACCTTTATCAATTCAAACCGGAGTTTTTAATGTAAGTTTATCTTGAGGTAAATTTCCAGAATACTGGGCAAATACAAAGAAGAGGCCATATCTTATTTAAAGGTGCATACCTGATCTAATTTACCTTTTCCTACATTTTCAGAATAACAAAATACACAACTAACTTTCACTAGATTTTTAACAAAGTAATGTTTAAAGTATTATTAGCCTCATTTCTGCAAAGTGATATCAAACAGTGTGACAAGGTACACACTAATAATAGTAGACTTAAGCCTGATTATTAAGTGCACTAACTTATACTAGTTGCTTCAAAGTCAAGCAACTCAGCTTCCAGTCTCAACTCTGCACTTAGTAGGTTATATCTCAGTTTCCACACCAGGACTCAAATCCAATTGTGATAAACTTATTAGATGATGTCTTTACATGAGTGACAATTATTCATTCTCATGATGCAGGGAAACATTGAAGGCAGAAGGGGACAACAGAGGATGAGATGGTTGGATGGCATCACTGACTCAATGGACATGAGTTTGAGCAAGCTCTGGGAGTTGGTGATGTACAGGGAAGCCTGGTGTGCTGCAGTCTGTGAAGTTGCAAAGAGTTGGACATGACTGTGTGACTGAACTGAACTGATAATATTCACAATGTGAACATTTCCCATTGTTTTACCATACATCCACATCAATCATTATTTAAAGGCTCCCCAAAGGAGAGCTCCAATAGTTGTTAGTAAGAGTCTTAGAATAATAATAAATTCTATCTAGCCCTTATTTTTCTGTTACCTCTCACACTTAAATGTTTCCAGTGAAAAAGAAAGGCTCTAAACAGGCTTTCATTTCAAGTCCCCTTAAAAGGATGTTAAAAAGAAAAATCCACCACAACTACTAACCTATATGCTGCAACTACTGAAGCCAGGGCCCAACTACTGAATTTTTGTGCTTGGCAACAGAAGCCACCACAATGAGAAGCCACAAGAAATGAAGAGCGTAGCCCCAGATCGCTCACCACAACTCGAGAAAGACCCCATGCAGCAACAAAGACCCAGCGCAACCAAAAATAAAATTTTAACAAAAGAAAAATCAAGACATGATTGCTGCTTTAAGGAACATAAGAGCGAGTCTTTAATAAATCAAAAATACCATGAGTTCACATTTTTTCACTTATGCCTCTCTGTTTAAAGACCATCAAAATAGGGAAGTAACTAAAAAGTAAAATTGTCACTGATGATACTATGTATGATCAGTTTATTGCCAAAATAGCTTTTAGTCAGTTCAGTCGCTCAGTCGTGTCTGACTCTTTGTGACCCCATGAACCGCAGCATGCCAGGCCTCCCTGTCCATCACCGGAGTCTACCCAAACCCATGTCCATTGAGTCGGTCATGCCATCCAACCATCTCATCCTCTGTCGTCCCCTTCTTCTCCTGCCCTCAATCTTTCCCAGCATCAGGGTCTTTTCAAATGAGTCAGCTCTTTGCATCAGGTGGCCAAAGTATTGGAGTTTCAGCTTCAGCATCAGTCCTTCCAATGAACACCCAGGACTGATCTGCTTTAGGATGGACTAGTTGGATCTCCTTGCAGTTCAAGGGACTCTCAAGAGTCTTCTCCAACACCACAGTTCAAAAACATCAATTCTTCGGCGCTTAGCTTCCTTCACAGTCCAACTCTCACATCCATACATGACCACTGGAAAAACCATAGCCTTGACTAGATGGACCTTTGTTGACAAAGTGATGTCTCTGCTTTTTAGTACGCTATCTAGGTTGGTCATAACTTTCCTTGAAAAGAGTAAACGTCTTTTAATTTTATGGCTGCAGTCACCATCTGCAGTGATTTTTGAGCCCAGAAAAATAAAGTCAGCCACTGTTTCCACTGTTTCCCCATCTATTTGCCATGAAGTGACTATGCCAAAGTCTTTGACTGTGTGGATCACAATATACTGTGGAAAATTCTGAAAGAGATGGGAATACAGACCACCTGACCTGCCTCTTCAGAAACCTGTATGCAGATCAGGAAGCAACAGTTAGAACTGGACATGGAACAACAGACTGGTTCCAAATTGGGAAAGGAGTATGTCAAGGCTGTATATTGTCACCCTGCTTACTTAACTTATATGCAGAGTACATCATGAGAAATGCTGGGCTGGATGAAGCACAAGCTGGAATCAAGATTGCCAGGAGAAATATCAATAACCTCAGATATGCAGATAACACCACCCTTATGGCAGAAAGTGAAGAAGAACTAAAAGGCCTCTTGATGAAAGTGAAAGAGAATGAAAAAGTTGGCTTAAAGCTCAACATTCAGAAAACTAAGATCAAGGCATTCGGTCCCATTACTTCATGGCAAATAGATGGGGAAACAGTGGAAAACAGCTTTAACATTTAGAAAAAAGATGCATGCTAAAGTTACCGTGTATCAACAGTCTGATTACAAACTGAAAAGCACTAATAATTTTTTCACATTCATGTATTCTGTAAGCTTTTAAGATAAACACACACAAAAATTCAGTGTTCATAAACCCATACAGATTACTTTTCATCTGAGAACATACTCAAGGAGTTTTTAACTAAATACAACATATGCCTCTTTCCATAACAAAGATAAAAATCTGTCATTTAAACAAGTTTCCTTTTATTTTTTTAGGCAATCATCTTTCAGGGTGGAGGAGCTAAACGCCATACTGGACATGTTGGTGGTGTGATTGACAATAACACTGTTCACGTTACCTAATACTGTCATTAACAAAGAACTTTTATTTAACCAATTTATGGCACTGTTCTAAACCTTTTACTTGCATTCATTTAATCTTTGCAACAATCCTAAAGGGCAGGTACTGTTATTATACTCATTTTACAGATAAGAAACCTAGAGCAGAGAGATAAACTTCCCCCAGGTCATACTGTTGGTGGCAAAACATTCCATTCCGAGCCGCTTTCAGAGGCTGCGCTTTTAACCCTTAAACCCATACCCATCTGTACGCGGGGTGGAGAGCCGCAAAGTGCTGGCATTTTACATTAAATACTAAAAACTAAAGATGCCAGGAAGAATCCAAGACTGAAACCACTAAGTAATCTGAGATAAGCCCTCAAAGGCCACAGCTGCCGGCCCCCAGATCCGCAGAGCCCATTGTGGCTTGCCAAGACCCCCTTTCCGACAACTCCCCCCTTTGCCCAGAAACTCTTTCGGAAAAAATATCCAACCCGGCAAGAGATGACGAAGCATAGCAGCCAGGATGACCTCCAGCCCCCGGCCGCAACCCGGCCCCGCTGTTGGGAAGACGGCGGGGTGGTTTCCAGAGCCGGGAAGCCAGGGCTGGGTGCTCCGGAATTCGCGGTCACCGGGGCGGGGCCGTGGGGCACAAGCACAGCGGCCCACTGCTCTGGGGACGCCGGCCCACTCCCCCCTCCGCCACGCGCACCCACAGAGCCCTCACCACTCTCAAAGGACGCCCTGGAAGTTCCACCTTTTCAAGCACAGGTCCTTCTCACTGTTACCGCCATTCCTCGCCGGCCGCGGCCACAGCCAATTCAAAAAGTGAGTCGCTCTCTCTAAAAGGCATGCCGATTGGCGCGTGATGTCAACCTCTTTCCCATTTGCTGGAGTCTCCAGAGGGGCGGTGATTGGCCGCTGCGCACCTCCCCGGAGACGCTGACGGATTGGTCGAGCGTGTGTTTCAAATAAACCCAACGGCTCCGACGTCAGAACGTCACGAATTTGTAGAGAAGCGCCGGGATGCGACCGGTAGGTGGCGATAGAGGCTCCTGGGTTTCTGTGGGAGTGATTAGCAGGTGTGTCTGAGGCTACCGCTTGTTTACTCAGTAAACATCCCATTTCTAGGGAGAGGTTGAGTGGATTTTCGGTCCCCTCAGCTTTTCTTTTCTTTTTTTTTTTTAATGGATTAGACTCTGCCAGATCCCTTAAATGTAATCTGTGCCTTGACAGATGAATTTTTCCTCAGTGGTTCCTGTGAGTTGTAAGATTTTTCTGCCTGTATGCTTCCGGCTTCAGGAATTTAAACGTGTGTTAAGGGGCTTAGAGTTTGGTAGTTGTCTTGGTGTCCAACACATGGGAACTTGGGGTCTCGACAGCTGGACTTTCAGAAGCCACCTATTTATATCCTGACGTACGTAAAGCACTGTACTCTAGGGAATTTCACGCATGATTACAATAAATTCTTAGTGTTTCTAGCACTTTTTAAAATATATAAACTTGCATTTGAACAAATGTAAAACTATGGCACTAGATTCTAGAATTTTCTGAAGCCAAAGTAAATTGTTTCCTGCTGCACCCTCTCTTCCTCGAGGTCTTTTGCTGCTTTCCTCTGACGTCTAGCCAAGTTTATCATCTTTCCTATAATTCCTATTGCTATAATGAAAATCTTTTCTTTGTTTCCTATTAATAAATATAATGCTCTGTGCCACCGTCTCTTAAAAAAACACACCTCCCAAAGGTGAGTTCTGCATAGTTTCTAACTATTTGCTGGTTAAATAAAGGCAGAAAGGAGAACCCATTGCTAGAACATTAAATTTGGACAAGAGAAGGAAAACATACTTTGTAATGGAACACTTCCTAACATCTCAAACAGATCCTCAGTATTTAGAATTTTTCCCAATTTTGTCAGGCCACTTTAGAATGCCTGAAAAGCATATAATGCATTCCACAGAATGAGTGAAGCAGTGTGGTAATTACTGGTTTCCTTCTTCATAACTGAAGAATATTTACCTTCAGCCCTCCACTTAATGCCATAATAACTGTTACAGCAAGGACTTCCCTGGCAGCTCAGTGGTAAAGCCTCTGCCTGCAGTATAGGAGACACAGGAGACACAAGTCCAGTCCCTGGTCCGGAAGATTCCCTGGAGAAGGAAATGGCAACCCCTGGAGAATCCCATAAACAGAGGAACTTGGGGGGCTATAGTCCTTGGGGTTGCAGAGCTGGGCTCCATTTGAGCATGCACGTGAAGGTTACAGCAAAAGCAAAGAAAAACAGTCACTGAAATTTCACACACACACACAGTTATTTCACTGTGGAATGTGCTTTTGTATTTAAACAGGTGTGGAAAAACAGTTACTGAAATTTCAGGCACACAGCTATTTCACTGTGGAATGTACTTTTGTATTTAAACTAGGGTGTGCCCAGCATTCCAGAAAGCCTCCAGACTGAAAAGATATTAACCTAGTGAGGAAAGAGTCAAACACAACTGAGCATACACACAGTGAAGAAAGCAACTTATTTCCTCTGTGTATTGCTTCCTGTTAAGCTTTGTACACAAATTTATTGATTTCCTACAATGAATCACCACACAAATTGTATGATAGCCTACGAAAAGTTATAGTTTATTTTCTTGGCCCCACAACATGTGGGATCTTTGTTCCCCGGCCAGGGACTGAACCCATGCCTCTTGTATTGGAAGTACAGTCTTAACCACTAGACTGCCGGAGAAATCCCTATATTTAATTCCTTTTAAGGGATATATGGCAGTTTGACTAGCAAATAAACAGGCACTATGATGACTCGATGGACGTGAATCTCAGTGAACTCCAGGAGTTGGTAATGGACAGGGAGGCCTGGCATGCCACGATTCATGGAGTCCCAAAGAGTCAGACACAACTGAGCGACTGAACTGAACTGCACTGATGATGTTCTAATATTTCCTAATCTTGTGACATCCTTTTCATCTCCTAGGCACATAACTGCAGGCAAATAACTAAACTTTCTATGCCTCAGTTTGAGTTTTTATAAAAGGGCACTTACCTCATTACTGTTGTTGTGAGGATTAAAATTTGATATGTATAATTAAAACTTAGCAACTAAACAACAACAACAACAAAGCATATAATAAACATTCAATAGATGTTAACTGTTACTGTTATTTTTACCATTACTCTGGCTGCTGCTGCTGCTGCTGCTATTACCAACTCAGCTGCGGCCCTATAATTACCTGATGGGACTGATGTTTTCTACACTACCTTCTCAACTCTGACCATAGGAGCAAGGCTCCTATGTTTCTGTTCCCTTTGCCCCATCATTTCCCCAGCCACAAATCCTGCCAGACCAAGCTTGTTGTAGCAAAGACCTTCATCATGTTATTCTCCTACCAGAGAGAGGACAGTCCTTCTTCCACACCAAACCTGATCTCTCTTCTCTTTTAAGGGAAAGCTTGCAATGCTCATGATGTCTCCTCTTGTCTGGAAGATAAGGCCATCTTGTTGGTGGCCTTGGCCAGGTTTCTGTCCCCTCCCAAGGCAGGTCCCAGCCAAGATTTTTTATGTGATATGTGAATCTCTTCCTTCAGGTACCTTCACTGGAAATGTAGTTATTGAATGCATATATCAAGGGGACAAAACTGTTCACAGTACAGGATAGATAGATCAAAAATGAGAACTTCCTTGAAAGAATAGACCATTTAAAAATTCTTATGTCATTCATGACTCCTAAGATGCTGAATGAACAGGTTTCAAACAAAAAATACTGCAGAAATTGAATTAAATTTAAGTACTTAATATATTAAAGTGAGTGACATTTTCATCAAGCAATAAGATAACTTCTGAGGTGGGGAAATGAAATGTAGAAGATAGAACTACTGAAATTCTTCCTTTGAGGATCAACTTCCCTCCCTTCATCTCTGAATTGAGTGACACACTGGACCATCTTTCCTGACTCTAAACTTGTAGGTTTCTACTTCAGTTTATCCCCTCCTCTTTGTGTATAGTTTCTTCTTTTCCTTACTCCCTCCCCTGTCCATCTCCGTCTTCTTTTTTCATCAGTACTCCTTCAGGGCAGCAGAGAATGGGGAGTTAGAAAAGTTAGTTTAGAATTATGGAATATCTTTCTCCACCCTATACCCCCCACACGCACATTCACAAATATGCACATTGCCCATGCCATCACTCTTCAAATCAGAATGAACAAGATTTCTCATAGCTTTGCGATTTGTTCTGATCTGCTAATGAGAACTAGTATATCTAAAAGAATTATTAAATTTGTTGCAATAAATGGGCAATATTCATTGTGATGAACTTTGTTTCTATTACCTAAAGGTGTGATGAAATATGTTACAATTTCTAGGTTTTATTTTTAAGTATGAAATGTCATCAACCAATAATACTATTTTATAGTAAATTTTAATATTTCATTATAGGATTAAATGTTTTACCATAACTAGATATTGTAATGGCACACAGAACTCATGTAATTGTTTTTCTCCTATATTGTCATACTTTTCCCCTCAAAGCATTTATGACATACATAGCTATATATAAAGCCACACCGGGTACAGATACAAAGATTCATTTTATCCAAGAATTTATCATTTAAGAGTTTTGTTTCAAAATCTTTAATGAGTAGCCATGGAATTCTGTACTTTCTTGAAGTACAGTCATTAACATTTTCCAATTAAAATGTCATATTTCCAAGTTGGTTTTAATATAACATCTTCTAACCTGTCATCTCTGCCTGTGAAACAAGCTTTAGAGATTATAATCACTGTGATACAGAAGAAGTTATTTTATATACCTCAATAGTCAGTAATTAGGATATGAATCATTGCTTTATTTTTATGAATCATTAGGCTATAAATCACTTGAATAGATTTGCAAGACTATACAGATTTACCACTTAAAGTTTCACTTGAACAAATAGAATTAGCTTTCCTTGATGAAGCAAGAGGTTTCTAAATATGATGAGGCCATTTTTTCAATTATGTTATTTGATTAGTAAAATTTTAGTGGAAAAAGAAATCTCAGTTCACTAGTCTCATTCTTTCTTTTACAAATGAATATTACGACGGCCTACAACATAAAGCTTATATTCCTTTACCAAGGTCAGGTAACTAGTTAATGCCAAAACCAATATCAAAAATTATTTCTATTAAGCTATTTTGTCCTTTAATAAAGATAATAATAATACTAATTTATATTTCACATTAAACTTAAAAGTTGTTCTTGTTTAGTTGCTAAGTTGTGTCTAACTGTTTCGTGACCCTGTGGATTATAGCTCACCACGCTCCTCTGTCCATGGGATTTCCCAAGCAGGAGTACTGGAGTGGGTTGCCATTTCCTACTCCAGGGGATCTTCCCGACCCAGGGATCAAACCTGCATCTCCCGCACTGGCAGGTGGATTCTTTACCACTGAGCCACCTGGGTAGCCCAAACTTAAAAGTACCAATATCTTTATTCATACTGCTTATATTTTATTTTTGTATACATTAAGATACTCTCAGTCCCATAAGAGCCTTGTTAGTCATGTTCACCAATGTATTGATCTGTAGCATCTAGCAACGGTTCCTGGCACATAGGATGTTCTCAAAAGTTATTGCATGAATAGCATTGTAATTGATCTCCAAGAATCCATATTGCCTTCCTCTAATTAATTATCCAGTCTGCATTCAGAATGACATTATGCAAATCCAAACTCATCAGATCCCTATCTCCTTAAAACCCTTCAATCCTACTAGGCCTACATGACCTGACCTCTACTCATTTCCATGCTCACTTTCTTCCTCTTGAGTTCTTTTCTCGCCTTTCTTCTAAAGGATTTTTGCATATACTCTTCTCTCTACCAATTCCTTTAATCCTCTTTCTTTTAACTTAGAGTTCAGTTCAGTTCAGTTCAGTCACTCAGTTGTGTCCGACTCTTTGCGACCCCATGAACTGCAGCACACCGGGCCTCCCTGTCCATCACCAACTCCTGGAGTTCACTCAAACTCATGTCCATTGAGTTGGTGATGCCATCCAGCCATCTCAACCTCTGACATCCCTTTCTCCTCCTGCCCCCAGTCCCTCCCAGCATCAGAGTCTTTTCCAATGAGTAAACTCTTCGCATGAGGTGGCCAAAGTATTGGAGTTTGAGCTTTAGCATCAGTCCTTCCAGTGAATACCCAGGACTGATCTCCTTTAGAATGGACTGGTTGGATCTCCTTGCAGTCCAAGGGACTCTCAAGAGTCTTCTCCAACACCACAATTCAAAAGCATCAATTCTTCGGTGCTCAGCTTTCTTCACAGTCCAACTCTCACATCCACACATGACCACTGGAAAAATTACAGCCTTGACTAGATGGACCTTTGTTGGCAAAGTAATGTCTCTGCTTTTGAATATGCTAAGTTGGTCATAACTTTCATTCCAAGGAGTAAGCGTCTTTTAATATCATGGCTGCAATCACCATCTGCAGTGATTTTGGAGCCCAAAAAAATAGTCTGACACTGTTTCCACTGTTTCCCCATCTATTTCCCATGAAGTGATGGGACCAGATGCCATAATCTTTGTTTTCTGAATGTTGAGCTTTAAGTCAACTTTTTTACTCTCCACTTTCACAGTCAAGGGTTTGGCATAATCAATAAAGCAGAAGTAGATGTTTTTCTGGAACTCTCTTGCTTTTTCAGTGATCCAACAGATATTGGCAATTTGATCTCTGGTTACTCTGCCTTTTCTAAATCCAGTTTGAACATCTGGAAGTTCATGGTTCATGTACTGTTGAAGCCTGGCTGGGAGAATTTTGAACATTACTTTACTAGCACGTGAGATGAGTACAATTGCAGTAGTTTGAGCATTCTTTGCCATTGCCTTTCTTTGGGATTGGAATGAAAACTGACCTTTTCCAGTCCTGTGGTCACTGCTGAGTTTTCCAAATGTGCTGGCATATTGAGTGCAGCACTTGCACAACATCATCTTAAAATAACTCAACTGGAATTCCATCCCCTCCACTAGATTTGTTCCTAAGGCCCACTTGACTTCACATTCCAGGATGTCTGGCTCTAGGTGAGTGATCATAGGTGAGTGACCACTCCCCTAAAAAAGGTTTCTATTATTTTTTCTTTAATTCATATATATGACAATTTTTCAGGGAAAATTAAGCAGTATATTTCCATAATTAATAAATTTACAAAAGGATAAAATAATTTACATCTTTAATTGACAGTTGAGTAAATTACCAAAGAACAGAATGGTTTTTATACCATATTTAGTCCAGCTATGAATGGATAAGAGTTAATATTAATGGTACAAAACTGATGAGATAAAATGTGCCATTGTTTATGAACATAGGCAATTTTCCATTTCAAAAATTCAATTTTCCTGCAACCTACACTTTCATTCATTATACACTAATACTTATAAACTGCCTCTTCCATGCTATCAACTGACTTGTAAACATCCAAGTTATCCTAAAGTGATTCTATCTTCATTTTAGTTTGACAGTAACTCCATCTCTGTAGGGTAGTATTTACTATGACAACAGTTTGAATACTTTGATTATACTTAGATATTTTGTTGCTGCTATTTAAATGAATGGAAAAAATGTAATTGTGATTCAGTTGAAATAAAAATGGAACCTAGGCCATCAAAAAATTGTGGATATTTGGCCTCAGTTGGCATAAACATTTAGCATAAGCAGATTTACTGTGGGCTTAATAATAGAGGAAAAATTACATGTAAGAAATAATAGAAATGCATTGGAAATATTTTAAAGGTGAGATAGTTTTGTGATATTCAAGTGCATAGTTCAACTATATATAAATCCCATGCCTAGAAAAAAATTAACATAAATGAAATATACAAAATGTTGTTAGTGTTTGTATCTTGACTGCTGTATTTAGAGAGATTATTTCTTTCTCTCCTTTCCTTTTGTGTGTGTGTGTGTGTGTGTGTGTACTTTTCAAATTTTCTATCATGAGTGTTTTAGTAGACAGTTGTTTTCCTGGCTGTTAAACCGTTCCTTCTAAAAACAGTGATTTCCCTTTTGAGGAATTCCTCATTGAATATGGTTTTAATGGGAGGTAGTATTTGTCTATTACCATAGATTTGAGTGGAGCCATCCTCTTCCCATGATTAGAGCTCAGTCAATCTTATGCTTTCTCAGAGGACTTTGAATTTTTAGCATGTGCAAAAGATATGGAAGGGCTTCCCTTGTGGCTCAGATGGTAAAGAATCTGCCTGCAATGCAGAAGACCTAGGTTAGATCCCTGGATCGGGAAGATCTGCTGGAGAAGGGAATGGCTACCCAGGCCAGTATTCTTGCCTGGAGAATTCCATGAACAGAGAAACCTGGTGAGCTACAGTCTATGGGGTCGCAGAGTTGGACACGACTGAGAGACTAACACACACGTACAAACATGTGGAAAGAGTTAAGGATCATATACATTCTAATAGCTTCAACAGCGTGCAGAGCAGATTCTTTGGGTACAGTAATCTTGGCTTATGTTTCCACTGCCTATATCTCTGGAGCTCTCTAGCTTCTGCCCATTTCTCAAGGTTGACTATTATACTGATTCTGTGAATTTGCAAAGTAAATTAAATCCTTTTTTCACTTCAAGATAGATTTGGTACCAAGTTCCAGTGAGGATGTGTAGTAACATGACCTCTTATACATTGCTAGTGTGGATGTTTCTTACAAAATTGAACACAATTTCCAAAAGACCCAGCAATACCATTCTTATGTACGAGTCTTTTTCTTTTTCCCCACTCTCAAGATCATAGCTCATGTATTAGTTCAGATAAAAAAATAGTATGCATATTAGTGAATCTTAAAATTCAACTCTGGAGTTATACACCATCTAGTTCTTTTGCATTGAATATTAACCCCCCAAAAAAAATCTCTAAACACTTGAAGGTCCCACTAGTAACATGAACTAAGGTAATTAAAAAATTGACACTTAATTTATTCTATATTTAGTATTTACATAATGAAGCCAATGGTGATAAAGAAATAGTAAACAATAAACTTTAAAAAGCAAAGATTTATATTCTTACAGTGTGCTAATTATCATAATTGTATGTAAAAATTAAGATTTAGTAGAACTTTCTGTTACAAAATTCTTAATCATATGAGTTGTAGTCATTACTTGCTAACAATTTACATGCAACGTCTATTAGTACTGATACTGGATTTTTTCCCCCAAAATAGTGTGAGTAGATATTTAAGAGCAGACATTAATTTACTTGTGGACAGAAAAAAATAAAACTGTATTTAAGATTAGTATTGGGGACTTTTCTGTTGGTCCAGCATATAAGACTCTGCACTCACAATGCAGGGGACCCAGGTTCAATCCCTGGTCAGGGAACTAGATCCTGCATGCTGGCACAACTAAGAGCCCAAATGCTGAAATTAAAGGTCCCACATCCCACAACTAAGACCCAGCCCAGTCAAATAATAATGGATTTTTAAAATAATCTTAAAAAAAGACTAGTACTCATCACTAGCCTCTTCTCTATAGAGTGATTAAAATTGTAAGACCAAAAAAAATCCCAAGATGGAGTTGCCTAGGCAGAGAGAATCATGCATGGCACAGCTCAAAAAATTCCTGGGATTAATCAGACACACATCTTTTCTCTCTCCTTCAATGATGAGGAGTGGGTTTGCCATCAAAATATAACAAGTGTAGCAAGTAAGTGGCAACAGATGTACAACTAATTAAATCTTGCAAAATACTGAGATGGGAAGGGGTGGTCAAGAGGAGGAACAAGTTATATATTATTCAAAGTATATATACCATAGGGCTTCCTGGTGGCTCAGACGGTGAAGTATTCACCTGCAATGTGGGAGACCTGGGTTCAATCCCTGGGTTGGGAAGATCCCCTGGAGAAGGGAACAGCTACCAACTCTAGCATTCTTGCCTGGAGAATTCCATGGGAAAAGGAGCCTGGCAGACTACAGTCCATGGGGTCACAAAGAATCAGACACAACTGAGTGACTTTCATTTTCATATACAGCATAACTGGAATGAATGAAGCTCATCCCAGACTGGCTGTGAAACAATTAGACCTTTATGATTTAATAGTTAAAATTATAACAAGTGTAATAATACAATAGATTTATACAGGAGGCAACATCCAAGCAACCTTATATTATTTACTGTGTTGTTTCAACTTAAAAATAATTTTGCTAAATATATATCTCAACTGAACACTATATATAAAATATCGTAACAAATACAGATATTTACCTTTCGTGAGTTAAAGACCTTTTGGTGACTTCTGTCTGAATTGTAGGCAGAATGCTACTTGTACACACACATGTGGAAAAACTCAACCTGAGGTAATCCAAAAGATGTGCATGGGAGGAGACTTTGAGGAAATTTTATTCAAAATTGCTAAAAACTAGGAAAAACCCACATGTATATCCTTAGTGAATGCATAAAAAGGAAATACAAAACCTGGGAAAATAATCAGCAGTTTACATGCAACAAAATGGATAACTCTTATTAAGTGAAAAAAAGCATCATATTAAGTGAAAAAAAAAACAGAAACAAAAAAACTACATGTTGTATAACTCCATTGATGTAGCATTCTGGAAAAGACAAGGATAAAGGGGCAAAAAATATAACAATGGTTGACAGGGCAAAGGGGTAGGAGTCAGTCTATGCAAAATGGCACAAGAGAACTCTTTGGGATGATAAATGGAAGTACTCATGTCTTGATTTGGTAGTAGTTACACAAATGTACATCTTTGCCAAAAGTCATGAATTTTACTGTACTGAGTAATATTCTAATAAACATGACTTTTAAAAAGAACCAAGTGGAAATTTTTGACGTGGAAAATATAATACCTAAACTAAAAAATTAACTGGGTGGGCTAAATAGTAGATTATGATTAATAATAATAATAATGGGCTAAATAGTAGATTACCCCTACTGCACTAAGGAGAAGGATGAGCTTAATAATATAATGGAGTCAGTCAATTTGAAAATAAATCAATAAAAGGTATCCAATTATAAGAACAAAGAGAAAATTTTGGGGTAAACAATGAGAGCTTTTGGAACCTGTGGGAAAGTATAACATATAATTGGAATCCCAAAAGGAGACAGAGAAAGGAGGAAAATAATTTTAAGAAACAATGACCAAAATGTTCTCAAATTTGGCAAAAGACATAGCTTTTGCCAGAAGAAAAAGTTTCTATTTCAAGACGAATTAAGATAAATACAAAGAATGGCTTGCATATCATGGTCAAATTGTTGAAATCCAGAGAAAAGGCAACATCTTAAAAGCAGCCATGGGGAAAAAAAGACACATTACAAATAGGAGGACAACAATTTGCAAATAATACTGACTTCTCTTTAGAAACTGTGGAGACCAGGAGACCAGTGTTAAACAAATACTGAAAGAAAAAACTTAGTAGTGATGAGTCAGACACGACTGAGCGACTTCACTTTCACTTTTCACTTTCATGCATTGGAGAAGGAAATGGCAACCCACTCCAGTGTTCTTGCCTGGAGAATCCCAGGGATGGGGGAGCCTGGTGGGCTGCCATCTATGGGGTCGCACAGAGTCAGACATGACTGAAGCGACTTAGCAGCAGCAGCAGCAGCAGCAGTTTTTAGTTTTAGTTTTTTCAGTTAGTACCCAAATTTTATATCCAGTGATGATATCCTCCCAGAATGAAGGCAAAATAAAGACATTTTCAAATAAAGGAAAACTAAGAATTAATTGCTAGCACACTGACATTACAAGAAATGCTAAAGAAAGTTTTTCAGGTTGATGATTCTACCTGGAAACTTTAATCCTCAGGAGGAAATGAAGAACTTTAAGAAATGGTAGATAACTGCATACATGTAATTGAACTCTATTGATTTCTTTAAAACACATATAACTGCTTAAAACAAAAATTATAGCCTTTTATATGGGGGTGAAATAGAAATGAAATATACATATAACAACTACAGCATAAGGTAAGGCAGGAGATAGTGGACTTTCTTGGTGGTAGGGTGGATAATGATCTTCCTGCCAAAGCAGAGGACTCAGATTTGATTCCTGGTCTGGGAAAATTCCACATGGCACAGAGCAACTAAGCCTGCGGACCACAACTACTGAAGCTGGTGCACCTAGAGCTTATACTCCTCAACAAGAGAAGACAAAACAATGAGGAGCCTGCACACCACCATAAAGGGTATTTCTCTGTCCACAACTAGAGAATGCTCACTTACGGCGTATTAAAAAGCAGAGACAATTACTCTGCCGACAAGGTCTGTTTAGTCAAAGCTATGGTTTTACCAGTAATCATTTATGTATGTATGTATGTGAGAGTTGGACCATAAAGAAGGCTGAATGCCAAAGAATTGATGCTTTTGAACTATCGTGTTGGAGAAGACTCTTGAGAGTTCCTTGGACTGCAAGGAAATCCAACCAGTCCATCCTAAAGGAAATCAGTCCTGAATATTCATTGGAGGGACTGATGCTGAAGCTGAAACTCCAATACTTTGGCTAACTGATGCTAAGAGCTGACTCATTTGAAAAGACCGTGATACCGGGAAAGATAGAAGTCAGGAGGAGAAGGGGATTACAGAGGGTGAGATGGTTGGATGGTATCACCAACTCAATGGACATGAGTTTGAGCAAGCTCTGGGAGATGGTGATGGGCAGGGAGGCCTTGTGTGCTGCAGTCCATGAGGTCACAAAGTGTTGGACGACTGAGAGACCAAACAACAAAAATATGCACAGCAATGAAGACCCAGCACAACCAAAAAAAAAATTTTTTTTTTAAAAGAAAGACAGGAGATGGTAAATGAACTCAAATGGTTGCAAAGTTTGCACATGTTGTTTTAATCTGTTTAGGCTGTTAGAACAAAAGTAACAGAGACTGGGTGGTATCTAAATGGCAGTAATTTATTGCTCACAGCTCTGTAGGCTGAAAGTCCAAAATCTGGGTTACAGCATGGTGAGGTTCTGGTGAAGACCTTCTTCCAGGTTGCAGACCTCTGATTTCTGACTGTATCCTCACATGGTAGAAGGGGTAAGAGATCTTTGTGTATTCTCTTTTATAGGAAAAACAATCCCATTCTTGAGGGCTTCACCCTCGTGACATAAGCACCTTCCAGAGGCCCTACATTCTAACACTATTACACTGGGCACTGAGATTTTTACATATGAATTTTGCAAGGATGCAAACATTGAGAATATAGCAAATGTTATGTGAAGTGGAGTATGAAAGTTGACTATATACTGTAATCCCTAGAGAAAACACTAAATTAAGAATTCAAATAAAAATGCAAAGAGGCAAAGAAAAATTGGGAAATCCCATGGACAGAGCGGCCTCGTGGGCTACAGTCCATGGGGTCACACAGTGAGTCGGACATGACTGAGCAACTAAAACAACAAAATTCAAAAACATTTAAACCAGAAGGCAGGAAAAGGGAAAAGAAAGAACAAAAAACTGACAATCAAAAAAAAAGTAATAAATGATATATCTAAATCTGGAAGATTTAAACAGACACTTCACAAAATTATACAAACTAATGGTAATGACCAAGATGCACATAAAAAAAAAGTGCTCCATGTCATTAGTCATCACAGATATGCAAATAAACAGCAAAATGAAATAACACTATACACTCATTAGAATGTAAAAAGACTGGTAAATAAAAAAGACCCAGATTCCCCCACAGTCTGTCTCTCCTATCAGGAAGCTTCCACAAGCCTCTTATCCTTATCCATCAGAGGGCAGACAGAATGAAAACCATAGTCACAGAAAACTAACCATACGGATCACATGGGTCACATCCTTGGCTAACTCAATGAAATTATGAGTCGTAGTGTGTAGAGCCACCCAAGACAGACAGGTCATGGTGGAGAGTTCTGACAAAATGTGGTCCACTGGAGAAGGGAATGGCAAGCCACTTAGTATTCTTGCCTTGAGAACCCCATGGAAAGTATTAAAATAGGCAAAAAGATATGACACTGAATGATGAACTCTCCAGGTTGGTAAGTGCCCTATACGCTACTGGAGAAGAGTGGAGAAATAACTCCAGAAAGAATGAAGAGATGGAGCCAAAGCAAAAACACCACCCAGTTGTAGATGTGACTAGTTATGGAAGTAAAGTCCAATGCTGTTAAGAACAATATTTGCATAGGAACCTGGAATGTTATGTCCATGAATCAAGGTAAATTAGAAGTGGTCAAACAGGAGATGGCAAAAGTGAACATCAACATTTTAGGAATCAGTGAATGAAAATGGACCAGAATGGGTGAATTTAATTCAGATGACCATTATTATATCTACTACTATTATTATATCTATTATTATTCCTACTGTGGGCAAGAATCCCTTAGAAGAAATGGAGTAGGCTTCATAGTCAACAAAAGAGTCCAGAATACAGTACTTGGGTGCAATCTCAAAAACAACAGAATGATCTCTGTTCATTTCCAGAGCAGACCATTCAATATAAGAGTAATCCAAGACTATGCCCCAACCACTAATGCCAAAGAAGCTGAAGTTGAATGGTTCTGTGATGACCTACAAGACCTTTTAGAACTAACACCTAAAAAAGATGTCTTTTTCATCATAGGGGACTGGGATGCAAAAGTAGGAAGTCAAGAGATACCTGGAGTAACAGGCAAGTTTGGCCTTGGAGTACAAAATGAAGCAGGGCAAAGGCTAACAGAATTTTGCCAAGGGAACACATTAGTCATAGCAAACACCCTCTTCCAACAACACAAGCTTATATACATGGACATCACCAGATGGTCAGTACTGAAATCAGGTTGATTATATTCTTTGCAGCCAAAGATGGAGAAGCTCTATACAGTCAGCAAAAACAAGACCAGGAGCTGACTGTGGCTCAGATGATGAGCTCCTTATTGTTAAATTCAGACTTAAATTGAAGAAAGTAGGGAAAACCACTAGACCATTCAGGTTTAACCTAAATCAAATCCCTTACGATTATACAGTGGAAGAAAGAAATAGATTCAAGGGATTAGATCTGATAGATAGATTGTTGGATGGCATCACCAACTCAATGGACATGAGCAAGCTCCAGGAGTTGGTGGTGGACAGGGAAGCCTGGTGTGCTGCAGTCCATGTGACCGCAAAGAGTTGGACATGACTGAGTGACTGAACTGAACTGAAATAAAAAAAGACTGATAATACCAAATTTTGGTGATGTGAGAAAATCACACCAACCATTATTGGTGGATGTAAAAAGCTCCAAGCTCTTTGGAAAAAGATCTGACAGTTTTCTACCAAATTAAGTATGTACCTACCCTATGACATTAATACTTAGGAAAAATCAGTACATCTGACCACAATAAAAGATTTGTATAAGATTTTTTATAGCTTTATTCATAATATCCCCAAACTGGAAACAGCCCAGGTGTCCATCAGAGACTGTATAAACAAACTGTGGTATATTCATACAAGGTAATATTATTCAGTAGGTTAAAAGGAGTGAATTGCTGAATCCCACAACAATATGGATGTCTGACACTCAAAAACATTATGATGAGTATAAAAAAGCCTCACACAAAAGAGGAAGGCTGTTTATATAAGGTTTAAGAACAGTCAAATCTAATCTATTCTGGGAAAAAAAAAATCAGAACGGTGGTTATCTCTTAGGGAATGGCTGCTGCTGCTGCTGCTGCTGCTGCTGCTAAGTCACCTCAGTTGTGTCCAACTCTGTGTGACCCCATAGACAGCAGCCTACCAGGCTCCCCCATCCCTGGGATTCTCCAGGCAAGAACACTGGAGTGGGTTGCCATTTCCTTCTCCAAAGCATGGAAGTGAAAAGTGAAAGTGAAGTCGCTCAGTCATGTCCGACTCTTCACGACCCCATGGACTGCAGCCCACCAGGCTCCTCCATCCATGGGATTTTCCAGTCAAGAGTACTGGAATGGGGTCCCATTGCCTTCTCCATTAGGGAATGGAGATAGGGAATAATTGGGAAGGGGCATGATGGCAGTGACAATATTCTATATCTTGATAGCAGTTTGAGTTTCAGATATGTTTGTTAAACTCAATATATACTTGAGATTTGTTCATTTGTACTGATGTCTGTAATTCACTTTTTTTTTTAATTGACTTATTTATAGTGAAAAAGTTGGCTTAAAGCTCAACATCCAGAAAACTAAGATCATGGCATCTGGTCCCATCCCTTCATGGGAAATAGATGGGAAACAGTGGAAACAGTGTCAGACTTTATTTTTCTGGGCTCCAAAATCACTGCAGATGGTGATTGCAGCCTTGAAATTAAAAGACGCTTACTCCTTGGAAGAAAAGTTATGACCAACCTAAACAGCATATTCAAAAGCAGAGACATTACTTTGCCAGCAAAGGTCCGTCTAGTCAAGGCTATAGTTTTCCAGTGGTCATGTGTGGATGTGAGAGTTGGACTGTGAAGAAGGCTGAGCGCCGAAGAATTGATACTTTTGAACTGTGGTGTTGGAGAAGACTCTTGAGAGTCCCTTGGACTGCCAGGAGATCCAACTAGTCCATCCTAAAGGAGATCAGTCCTGGGTGTTCATTGGAAGGACTGATGATGAAGCTGAAACTCCAATACTTTGGCCAGCGGATGCGAAGAGCTAACTCATTGGAAAAGACCCTGATGCTGGGAAAGATTGAGGGCAGGAGGAGAAAGGGACGACAGAGGGTGAGATGGCTGGATGGCATCACCAACTCAATGGACATGGGTTTGGGTGAACTCTGGGAGTTGGTGATGGACAGGGAGGCCTGGCATGCTGCGGTTCATGGGGTCACAAAGAGTCAGACACAACTGAGCAACTGAATTGAACTGAACTTATTTATTTGACTGCAGCATGTTTTACTTGTGGCACATGGGATCTTTATTGTAGCTTGGGCTCTCAAGTGACTGTGAGGGCCCAGTTGCCCAGAGGCATGTTGGATCCTAGTTCCCTGACCAGGGATCAAACTCATGTCCGCTGCATTGGAAGGTAGATTCTTAACCTCTGCACCACCAGAGTAGTCCTGTAATTTATGTTAAAAATGTGTAAACAAACAAAAAAACAGATGAACTAATGTATATACACAGATATATATAGATATGATAAAACCAGAAATAGTAAAACATTAATGGTATCATCTAGATGATCTGAAAATAGGTGTTCACTGTAAAATTATTTTGACTTTGTGGTATGAAAATTTTCACAATAAAATTTTGAGGAAAAAACTTAATAAAAATGTATTTAAAATAAGGGGATAGCAATGAAATATGAATGCAGATTAGATATTTGATAGTATTAGGGAATTATTTTCCTGTGTGTGATAATGGTATTATGGTGATAGTCTTTTAAAATATCTTATCTTTTAAAGACACATTCTAAAATAAGAAAATCAGATTTTTGAGATCCTTGCAAGTTTTTCTTTGTTTGTTCCCCAAAGTTATATTTTTTTATCCATGTAAATTGCCCTTATGAATTTACCATGGGGTCGCAAAGAGTCGGACACAACTGAGCGACTTCCCTCCCTTTCCCTTTTTTCCTATGGTTGTGATATATAAGTTCCGGAGCAGAAACAGAACAAAAGAACGACCCAGTGCAGGAATTCACAATTTATGGGATATGAACTCAAAGGTGCTGGGACTCAAGAAGTTTTAAACAGACAATGACTGAGCTCCTGAAATTCTAGCAAGCATTAGGGATTAAGTAGTGTGTAAGATGCTAAAGACCAGAGAGCCACTCACAGGAAAAGAAATTCCATATTTTGGACAACAAAGGTGAATCACAGGAAACCTAAAATTCAGGTATTTGGGTAATTCTGGAAGTGCTTAACTTTTGCCCTATGGTGAAAAAACTAATTCATGAAGTAGTCTGTGAGTTTTTTTTTCAAGATTTGTGTAAAATGATGTCAGTGCTTAAAGTAATAACACATAGCAATCAATGTTAGACATTACCATTACTAAGTATTTGACAATTTTTTTAGGTACTTATTATACACTGGACACTGTGCTAGGCACTGAGGACAAAACTGTCAACTTGGTGGTGTGGCCTTTGCTACCACTAGCCTCAGAGTTTAGTGAGCTCTGTTTTGACAACCTCCATTTCATCACAGTGCTTTCCTTTTCTTACAGCTGGAGTCCACAAGGCAAAATTGCATGCTCACCATCCATAATAGGTAATTTTACATTAATATATATAAAATAAAAAATGTTTTCCTAATGCATACTAGCATGAAAGTTGTGATGCTTGATATAGTCACAGACGTGAAAAAAAAATCAAACACTAATGCTTTGTCTCTCATTATTTTTACCTACTCTTTCACACACAGTTGAACTTATTTTATAGAGCCTATTAAAATATTAGGCTATTTTCTCCTTCATTAGGCATAATTCCTTTAATTTTTCATTAACATTTTGCATGCTTTTCTTTTTGAAGATTAAATGGAGCTATTATGTATAATATCATAGACTTGAAATGTTTATCAATATTTTCAAATTACATTGTTTCATTTCCTAATTAGAATCCTTTCTTTGTTATCTTTTTTTGCATGAATGTGACTGACCACAGAATTGGTATATATTAAATCACTACTCTTGGGAACACCAATGTGAAATTAAAAGCCTATATCTTATCATATAGTAAATAATTTTAGACAGCACTCCTGTACTGTTTGATTTTTTAAAATTGTAAACCTGGATTACTTTTATAATTTAAAACTTGGGAAAACAAAACAGCCCTAATTGTGCCATTTTCCTTACCAAACCTTTGACTTCCTGCTACCAATAGTATACATCCTGGCACTTTCCCATGAACATCCAAGGTCTTTTACCAACTCTCTCCCAAGTAACAAGTACAAATATTTTCTCATGCTTTAAAAATAAGGAACATAAGTTAAAAGACCCATTTCCTGGAGACTCTTGAAATACCTTAAGGTAGAAACCACAATTTATATATTTATGAATTTAAGTTTTAATAATATTTAATTAGATATTAACTCATTTATCCATAAACTATACAAGTAATAGTATAAATCAAAACAAAAATAGACAAGTTTTAAGTCTATTAGTCTACTACATTATCTTGTTAGAACTGTAATGAATATATTTACTATCTTAGTTTTCTAAAGAAAAACCAAATATATGTTTGATTATCAAAAGATTATTATAGGGAAAAGAATTTCTAGTAAAGCAGACTTTGTTACTGTCTTAAGCAAGGTCTGACTTGATTTCCAGAATGTACTTTAGGCCTCAAAACAGAAAAAAGTTTTCTTACTGTGGCACAGTTCCTTTTCTTGAAGCAGGAGAAGTTGATTTAAGGATAGGCTTTGTTTCCTAGACCATAGGAATAAAGGACTAGGTTCCAGTTTATCATCTTTGGCTTACATCACATTTTTGGGCTTTACCTCTACCTGTTTCACTTGGTGGTCCTTTTCTGTGTCTCCTCTCAAATGTGGACACACTCTGTCAGGAACCAGTAATCCCATAGTGGCCTTCCTTTTCAGTAGGTCCTAAATATTAATAGTTCAGACTGAGTCAGAGTACACTGGGCTCCACTATATTTGTAAAGGATGTGAATCTGCTTCACAATCCTGGGTTCAAAAAAAACTTCATTTTCTATATTGTTCTTAATTAGGGATGCCTGCCTAAGCTTTCTACTCAAAAGAATTGGTGGGAAGTTTAGCTGATTATATGGGAGAATTCATGTAAGGCAGACAGGCTCCACCTCTCTCTACGATCATAAACAATCTGGGTCCCATCAGAAAATTTGGAGGAAAGGATTTGGGTCTTCAGTCCAAACCCTCTGATCACCTCTGAGATGTTAATTATTGACGCCTACACAACTTATTTACAGGCAGTCACCTCTGCTCTTTTCATGTTGTTGTTTAATTGCTAAAACATGTCTGACTCTTTGCAACGCAATGGATTTTAGCCTGCCAGGCTCCTGTGTCCATAGGATTTTCCAGGCAAGAATACTGGAGTGGGTTGCCATTTCCTTGATGTAGGGGATCTTCCCCACCCAGGGATATATCCAGCATCTCTTGAGTCTCCTGCATTGGCAGGCGGATTCTTTACCACTGAGCCACCAGGGAAGTACACCTACTCTTTTAATACCATGCTTGAAAAAGAGTAGCATCTATTCTACAAATCAAGACTTGGTTTCAATCCCCAGTCCTCTCCAAACTGCTCCAATTCAGCAGCTGCCCCATTTCTTTGGTCTCCTGGGGAGCTGCATGTGTCTGAGATCTTCCTCACTCTCAGGACTGCCTCCATCATATTTCAGGAAAAATGCCGCCAAAGCCAGACTTGAATCCATCTTCACCTCAGGGAACTGATCTCTGTCTTCTCCTTCTTCCTTCCAATCTTCTGAAACACAAAATGGCCTACTTCCTTAAGGGCAACGGTGAGAGTGCTGATGGGATCTTCAACATCATGGAGCATTTTACAGAAAGGAACTCTCGCTCCTATAGGTACTTTGTTCAATGCTAACTTACTGCACTAATTATTTAAGCATGAATTATTATGAGATACTAAATCCAAATAAATTATATTTAAACATTGATTATTACTCAAACATTCAGTTCAGTTCAGTTCAGTCACTCAGTCATGTCCGACTATTTGTGACCCCATGAATTGCAGCACATCAGGCCTCCCTGTCCATCACCAACTCCCGGAGTTCACTCAGACTCATGTCCATCGAGTCAGTGATGCCATCCAGCCATCTCATCCTCTGTCGTCCCCTTCTCCTGCCCCCAATCCCTCCCAGCATCAAAGTCTTTTCCAGTGAGTCAATTCTTCGCATGAGGTGGCCAAAGTACTGGAGTTTCAGCTTTAGCATCATTCCTTCCAAAGAAATCCCAGGGCTGATCTCCTTCAGAATGGACTGGTAGGATCTCCTTGCAGTCCAAGGGACTCTCAAGAGTCTTCTCCGACACCACAGTTCAAAAGCATCAATTCTTCAGCGCTCAGCTTTCTTCACAGTCCAACTCTCACATCCATACATGACCACAGGAAAAACCATAGCCTAGACTAGATGGACCTTTGTTGACAAAGGAATGTCTCTGCTTTTGAATATGCTGTCTAGGTTGGTCATAACTTTCCTTGAGAGGAGTAAACGTCTTTTAATTTCATGGCTCCAGTCACCATCTTCAGTGGTTTTGGAGCCCCCCCAAAATAAAGCCAGCCACTGTTTCCACTGTTTCCCCGTATATTTTCCATGAAGTAATGGTACCAGATGCCATGATCTTAGTTTTCTCAATGTTGAGCTTTAAGCCAACTTCTTCACTCTTCTCTTTCACTTTCCTCAAGAGGCTCTTTAGTTCTTCACTTTCTGCCATAAGGGTGGTGTCATCTGCATATCTGAGGTTACTGATATTTCTTCCGGCAATCTTGATTCCAGCTTGTGCTTCTTCCAGCCCAGCGTTTCTCATGATGTACTCTGCATAGAAGTTAAATAAACAGGGTGGCAATATACAGCCTTGATGTACTCCTTTTCCTATTTGGAACCAGTCTGTTGTTCCAAGTCCAGTTCTGACTGTTGCTTCCTGACCTGCATACAGGTTTCTCAAGAGGCAGGTCAGATGGTCTGGTATTCCCATCTCTTTCAGAATTTTCCACGGTTTATTGTGATCCACACAGTCAAAGGCTTTGGCATAGTCAATAAAGCAGAAATAGATGTTTTTCTGGAGCTCTCTTGCTTTTTCCATGATCCAATGGATGTTGGCAATTTGATCTCTGGTTCCTCTGCCTTTTCTAAAACCAGCTTGAACATCTGGAAGTTCATAGTTCACGTATTGCTAAAGCCTGGCTTGGAGAATTTTGAGCATTACTTTACTAGCATGTGAGATGAGTGCAATTGTGCAATAGTTTGAGCATTCTTTGGCATTGCCTTTCTTTGAGATTGGAATGAAAACTGATCTTTTCCAGTCCTGTGACCACTGCTGAATTTTCCAAATTTGCTGACATATTGAGTGCAGCACTTTCACAGCATTATCTTTTAGGATTTGAAATAGCTCAACTGGAATTCCATCACCTCCATTAGCTTTGTTCGTAGTGATGCTTCCTAAGGCCCACTTGACCTCACATTCTAGATATCAGATCTTCTTAAATATTATATACATTTATCAAACTAAAAAACAGATTATATTGATTATAAAACTTATTACTACTTTTATATTTCAAGCAATTAAAAAGTACTAATACTGTGGATTTAAATTTGTGTTTCGTTATTTCTATATGATTCCTATTATTCTCATTGCCCTTAGAGGTTACCTTCCTAGAACTACAGAAATATTAATTACCTTGAGTACTGTAGTGCCAAATTAAACAGCAGAAAACATCAATGCAGAGTAGCCAAGGTACAATTTCTCAATTGTCAGTATATTCAGCCTGGTTTCAAATCTCAGTTGCTGATCTCCAGGTTGTACTTCCTTTCAAAATTATGTTTGGAGCAAAGACTCTAATGGAAAATTTAGGATATACTATTTTGGGCAGAAACGAAGCCAGTGTTGATAAGAACTGCAGGGGATAAATGATGGCTATTAAAGCTAGAGAACACCTTAAAATCAGTCTCTGCTCACTTCATTTTTCAAATGAAAAGATGCTGGTGGCAAAGAGACAATTAAGACAGCCTTTAAAATAGTCCAGGAATTGTGATTCTATGGTCTCCAACAGGATGATGGCAGTAAAAAAGAAGGCAAATGTCAGAGGTAGGGTAAACAAAACTGAAGACTTAACTGCTAACTGATTAAGTTGAAATGTAAGTTTTTGTCATTGGTATCATGCTATGGGGAGTCGATTTTATTACAAAGGTGTAGCATATTGACAACAAAGGCCTTGTTTCTCAAAGCAATAAAATTATTAGAGCCACTCAATGGAGTGATTGCTGTGGAACAGTGCTTTCTTATATCCCCAACTGGACTGGTTATCAAATTGGGTTTCCTTCATACTATGCAATAATTTTAGGGGCTTCAAAACAGTGCTACCTAAAGTGTGATCTGTATGTTAGAACCAGTCAATACACTGTTATCAATTCACAGTGAGATAAATACAGAAATTGTGAGTAAGCATTTATAAACTTTAATACCATTTTAACATTGCTGTGATGTTCAAGAGCATGAGCAGAGTCACTTAACAACATATTGGTCTGAAAGGTTTGGGAAGGACCCTGGTCCTTCACAGACAATTTGAAAAACTCTGTTTTCAAAGACAGGGGAAGGTATTCAAGTATATGAAATTACAAAAGCAGGTGACAAAAATTTAATATTATAAATTTTATATTTTTATAAATATATTCATTTATCCATAGTAAAATTAGAACTATATTAACCAAAAAAGATTAAATAAAATAGTGTACATAAAATAGTTAGAACATGGCCTGGTACATAAAAATACTCCACAGTTGTTTCTGATGCTGCTGGTGATGTTGCTGGGACCTCTCTGCAGTCGCCAGTCCTGTTCCTGCTGTTCTATAACCATAGGGATTTTAATTCTATTCCATAGCTCTGCTACCGCCACCTTGTGCTTAGTGTTCCCTCACTGCTGGCGCAGACCCTACCCCAGGGTCTCTGCCTTATCGCTACGCTGTTCTAAACATGTTCACTGTTAATCAGATTCTTCCCTTAGCAGCTAAGTCTCTTGACTCGTTTTCTTAGTCAGTTTCAACAGGCGTTAACAGGATGTTAAGCCTAACAAGAACCTAAAAATACCTTAGGCTGTTTAAAAATCAAAATGCATAGTGTTGCTTATGAAAGTCAACTTACATCTTCCTTGCAGTTCTTGATTTAAAAAAGAACACATATTTATTTAGAGGGGTATAGCTGAAAGAAAGTAAGAGATCACCTAAGGAAGGTTAAGGAGTAAAACTTTGGTGACTATGTATCAAAGTCCATCATACATGGAACTCTGAGCAATTTTCTTAACCTTTCTTATCTTCTCTCTTACCCTGAGGTAGTAATTTTGCTTATCACCCCTTCAGCAGTGACTAGCAAAAGTATGTGGTCAAGAAATAATAGCTATTGTTATTAACACAACCCTACATTTACAGAGGGGGGAAACTAGATCAAAGAAGCCCAAGATCACAGGATTGGTTAATAATTAACTAGAACTAGATGTCAGTGCTCTTCCTCATACCCCTCACTGATTTTATAACTCTATTCTGAAATTCTATAAATTCTTAGAGATGCCTCAGCATTGCGTTTATTTGTGTCTTGGAAAAAATAGGCAACTATATATGTATATCAGGTTCAGCATATGTTTTTATCCTGTGCATTCATTAATTTAATTCTGGAAATGCGGTGGTATAGACCTGTAAATGGGCTTCCCTGGTGGCTTAGCAGTAAAGAATCTGCCTGCAATGCAGGAGTCACAGGAGACACAGATTCAATCCCTGGGTGGTGAAGATCCTCTAGAGGAGGACATGGCAACTCACTCCAGTATTTTTGCCTGGAAAAAACCATGGACAGAGGAGCCTGGTGGGCTACAGTCCATAGGGCTGCAAAGAGTCGAACAGGACTGAAGCGACTTAGCATGCACATAGCACAGACCTGTAGAAGGATAGAAAAAAGGAAAAAGAATAAAGCAACTAAGTTGTATTTCCTCTATTTCCTATGTATGTGCCACCACTGGCTAGTGTCTGCCTTCAGGAATTCTCATGTATTAATGAGCTGTGTTTAGAAAATAATAAAAATCATCATCATTGTGAATTTATTCTATAAATGGTTATATCTGGGCTTTCTTTCTCTTCTAAACAACAGAACCAACTCAGTCTAGCTAGTTTTAACAGAGAAGGGCCAATCATTCTCAGAGGTTTAAGCTTCTTGGTGCGTACATGCTAAGTCCCTTCAGTTGTGTCTACTCTTTGCGACCCCAGGGACTGTAGCCCCCCAGGCTCCTCTAGCCATGGGATTTCCCAAGCAAGAATACTGGAGTGGGTTGCCATTTCCTCCTCCAGGAGATCTTCCCAACCCAGGGATGGAACCCACAGCTCCTGCACTTCCTGCATTGCAGGTGGATTCTTTACTACTGAACCACCAGGGAAGCCCAAAGCTTCTTGGAGCTGTAACCAAAGCCATGAGACTGTCCACAGTGCCTCTGGGAACAATGAGCACAGATAGTATCACCAGCCTTCACCTCTGACGCCACTGAGAGCTCTGTGCCTCAGCCAGACTCTTCATAATGCTCTTATGAGTCAAAGGCATTCCATGAATGCCACTGACGGCAGAACCTAGAACATACGCTGGGTGTCTGAGATGAGAGAGAGATTGGAGAGGTAACAAGCATAGTTTCTAGCTTGCAGACCTGGTATTCACAGTGTGGGAAATTGTGAACAGTTAGAATGCTCAAAAGATTCCGAGAGGCCACAGACTTACAAGGTGCCCACTATGGTTCTCATGCAAGTTTTCTTTGGAATAATGTCCCATTCACATACTCCCAAACATATTCAATATAAGGTATATGAAGGATCAGATGATTCACTCTTTAACATGGAATAAAATGAGTAGTTTCAAGGAGATAAGTACAACTTTTTGTTCTCTTTCCCTCCAACACTTCCTCTTTATCCCTTACTTTCCATCCTACTCTTCCTCCTTTTCCCTCATCCTTTTTTTTTTTTTTTTTTTGTATCTATGATTTCTCTACAGGGGTTTCCTAGGTGACTCAGTGGTAAAGAATCTGCCTGCCAGTGTAGGAGATGTAGGAGACATGGGTTCAATCTCTGGGTCAGGAAGATCCCCTGGAGTAAGAAGTGGCAACCTGCTCCAGTATTCTTGCCTGGAGAATTCCATGGACAGAAGAGCCTGGTGGGCTACAGTCTATGGGGTTGCAAAGAATCAGACATGACTGAGCAACTGAGCATGCGTACACACGTACATGATTTCTCTAAATGTTTTTCAATAATCTGTATAAGTGACAACTGCATTAAATTTTAAGAAAGTATTGAGTGAATTACCAAGCTTTTTCATACCGTTAATGTTTTAGGTATTCATATCTACATTTCACTAAAATCTCTCTCCTGAGGTCCACAACTATATGTTGAACTGCCTACCAGAATCTCACTTTGGAAGTCTCACAATTTCTCAATCTTTAGTAATCCCCAAACTGAACTCAATATTATACAAACCTCCTTCTGCTATATGTTCTAAGTGAATGTGCCACCTACCCAATTGCCCATGTCTTTAAAAACTCTGGAGTCATCTTTAACTCCTCCCTTTTGCGAAGTTGGAAAAGTCCAGCAGTCCTGTGTATTATGCCCCTCTAAAATCCATCCAGTTATTCCCACCCCTCCTGCTACTATCTTATTCAGGTTTCAGCTCTTTTCACACAGACCTTGGAAGTAATACTTCCAGGCTAACATCCTTACTTTCATCTTACCCTACCCACTACAGGCATATATTATCAGAATGATTTTTTTTAATGTTGATCTGATAATGTCAATTACCTTCCATTCAGTTCAGTTCAGTCGCTCAGTCGTGTCCAACTCTTTGTGACCCCATGGACTGCAGAACGCCAGGCTTCCCTGTCCACCATCACCAACTCCCGGAGTTTACTCAAACTTCACGTCCATCAAGTTGGTGATGCCATCCAACCATCTCATCCTCTGTCATCCCCTTCTCCTCCTGCCTTCAATCTTTCCCAGCACAGGGCCTTTTCCAAGGGGTCAGTTCTTTGTATCAGGTGGCCAAAGTATTGGAGTTTCAGCTTCAGCATTAGTCCTTCCAATGAATATTCAGGACTGATTTCCTTTAGGATG
The DNA here is from genome assembly GCF_016772045.2 of Ovis aries. Classification (NCBI taxonomy): domain Eukaryota; kingdom Metazoa; phylum Chordata; class Mammalia; order Artiodactyla; family Bovidae; genus Ovis; species Ovis aries. The sequence continues at coordinate 215,488,826 of NC_056054.1, forward strand.
GACTGGTTGGATCTCCTGGCAGTCCAAGGGACTCTCAAGAGTCTTCTCCAACACCACAGTTCAAAAGCATCAATTCTTCAGCGCTCAACTTTTTTTATAGTTCAACTCCCACATCCATACATGACTACTAGAAAAACCATAGCTTTGACTAGACAGACCTTTGTTGACAAAGGAATGTCTCTACTTTTGAATATGCTGTCTAGGTTGGTCATAACTTTTCTTCCAAGGAGCAAGTGTCTTCTAATTTCATGGCTGCAGTCAACATCTGCAGTGATTTTGGAGCCCCCAAAATAAAGTCTACCACTGTTTCCATTGTTTCCCCATCTATTAGCCTGAAGTAATGGGACTAGATGCCATGATCTTAGTTTTCTGAATGTTGAGCTTTAAGCCAACTTCTTCACTCTCCTTTTTCAGTTTCATCAAGAGGCTCTTTAGTTCTTCTTCACTTTCTGCCATAAGGGTGGTGTCATCTGCATATCTGAGGTTACTGATATTTCTCCTGGCAATCTTGATTCCTGCTTGTGCTTCATCCAGCCCAGCATTTCTCATGATGTACTCTGCATATAAGTTAAATAAGCAGGGTGACAATATACAGCCTTGAAATACTTATTTCCTGGTTTGGAACCAATCTGTTGTTCCATGTCCAGTTCTAACTGTTGTTTCCTGACCTGCATACAGATTTCTCACGAGGCAGGTCAGGTGGTCTGGTATTCCCATCTCTTTCAGAATTTTCCATAGTTTGTTGTGATCCACACAGTCGAAGGCTTTGGCATAGTCAATAAAGCAAAAGTAGATGTTTTTCTGGAACTTTCTTGCTTTTTTCGATGATCCAACGGATGTTGGCAATTTGATCTCTGGGTTCCTCTGCCTTTTCTAAATCCAGCTTGAACATCTGGAAGTTCACAGTTCATGTACTGCTGAAGCCTGGCTTGGAGAATTTTGAGCATTTCTTTGCTAGTGTGTGAGATGAGTGCAATTGTGCGATAGTTTGAGCATTCTTTGGCATTACCTTTTCAGTCAAGGTCACAAGTCAGCAGGGAGCTTCCTGTCTTCTGACTCTAGGCTAGTGCGCAGTACCTCCATTCCTTTCAGAATAAAATGACGCCAGAGTATCTGACTGTCTTTGAACAGCTTGACAGAGCTTGTATGCCTCCTCTGGTCTCTGGTTGAAGAGACAAGAGTCATTCATATCTTCCTGGACTCCCACAGGGCACAGGCCCCACTTACTTCAGAAGAGGAAGGTGCCCATTTGTACAGATTCTCCTTCCATTTCCCATAGTCCACCGCTGCAGTGTCAGTGAAAGGGGTGGTAATAGAGGTAGGTGCTTGCAGTGCCCACCTTCCTCCCCTCCCTGAGGCCCAGCCTAGACAAGTTCAGGGGCCCAGCAAATCTGCAGGAAGGAGAGGCACATTTGGTCTCTAACCCCAAAGAGGCGGAGTTTGGACTCCTTCCTATCCCTGCTACTGCTACTGCTAAGTCGCTTCAGTCCTGTCCGACTCTGTGCGACCCCATAGATGGCAGCCCACCAGGATCCCCCGTCCTTGGGATTCTCCAGGCAAGAACACTGGAGTGAGTTGCCATTTCCTTCTCCATTCCTATCCTTACTAATGATAAATGTGTCTAGTTAAAACTCTGCTACCCTGACTTGTCAGCTGTGGAAAAGGCCTGGGCTGGATGAACTTAGAAAGTCTACATGGACTTGGAAAGACTGGAAAGAATAACATTTCAAAACAACAAAAGTAAAAGAGTTAGCATAAAAGATAATTTAAAAACTAGAGAGATGCAGTTATTAAGTAGGTGATCAAAGAATTTCTAAAATTAATGAGACCTTCATTTACTAGAAATAAGCCAATTATACAATAAAAAGCTCATTATATGTATGTTTTTCAGAATAGCTAGGGAAGTAAGTCTCTTCTTACTTCTTTACTAGGAGTAGAAAGAACACAACTTCCTTTGTTGGATGCTGAGATCTCTACTACTGATTATAGACTTGATCTTGCAATTCTATATTCATTAAAGCTCTATAAAGTAACATGTAATAAATTAGTTATAAGTATTGTAAAAGCTGAATGATTCATTTTTACCTAAGGAAAGGAAAAATAACTTTAGGCCAATAAGTCTAGAAGAGCTTTATTATGGTTCATGTTTTCTTCCAATGATAGAATTTCTTGCCAAATAAACATTTCTGTGATTTATGATCACCTATTGAACTGACACTGTATTTTAATGATTCCTTATTTTTTCCCTCATAGATTACTTTTTCTGTGTGATAATTATTGTATTTTTCTTTAAAAAGTACATTTTAGAACCGTAAAGTACCTTTTGGTATATAATTAGCCTGTATTTGCATCTCATATGACTTGTAGCTCTAGGAGCTAGAAGAAATCTTAGAGATACTAGATCCAGACTATTATTTTATGGATGAAGAAGCTAAGACTCAAGAATGATAAGTCATCTTCCCTAGTTCATATAGATAGCCTGTGATAGAGCCAAGTTACTAACTCCCAGCAAGCGTTCTTTCTATTAGGATAGGCTATTTGAGGAAATAAATTATGAAGGATTGTTTTATAATTTTAAAATTGGATAAACAGATGTAAATAGATGCAACTTTGAGTGAAAGTCCAGGTTTATGTGGTATAAGATGGCACTTTTTTTAGAATTTTTAGTGACTTTTTGTTTCTAAGTTATTTTTTAACACATTATAGAGTAATGAATGAAGAAAATAAAAAATTTCAAAGTTAAAAGGAAAGTAAAATTATTTAAACTTCTGTTATATAAACACAAATGTATTTGAGGTATGGGTATATTTCTCTCCAATTATTGTATTTGTGTTGTTTTAAACATAATTGTTGCCATAATATTAATATATTCACTTACAACTAAGGACTAAGGAGTTCTTTTTTTTCTTTTTGTGGTGGTACCCTGTTTTTATTTTTATTTATTTATTTATTTTGGTGATATTGGGTCTTTGTTGCTGCTTGCAAGCTTTCTCTAGTTGTCAAGAGTGGGGGATACTATCTGGTTATCGTATGTAGGCTTCTCCGCGGTAACTTCTCTTGTTAAGGCTTGTGGGCTCTAGAGCCCCCACTTGGTAGTTGTGGCCCACAGGTTTAGTTACTCCATGGCAGGTGGGATCTTCTTGGACCTGGGATCAAACCCATGTCCCCTGCATTTGCAGGCAGATTCTTAACCACTGGTCTACCTGGGAAATCCCGGTACCCTGTTTTTAAAATTATTTTAAGAACAAGGTATTCTATTTACATTTAAATATAATATTTACTTATTTTAATATGTAGAATAAACTTATTTATAAACAAATATTTTTCTATAACAAACCATTTACATTGTTTCCAAAGTGTTTTAAAAAAATTAAATAACTAATCTTTACCAAAGAATGTTTCCTAAAGATTCATATTGTAGCATCATTTATAAAATAAAATTGGATACTGTTTATTTATCTACCTTTCTTAACATTTGTATGATCTATTCTAACTTTATAATTTTTTGGAGGAAAAATAGAACCCTGATAATTATTTTACATTCCCTGACTCTTGGAAGGTTAAACATTTTTTTATATCTCTTATGTTTCTTTACGAGCTGTGTTTTTCTATTACATGAATATAAACATTGTTCAAATGTATTTATCTTTATCAGTGGAGTTTTATATTGATAACAATTTTAAAATAACAAATTTTAAGTGTTTAAACAAATGCATCAGACGCCTACCATATTTTCCCCATGTGTAACAAATTATTACTGAGTTACAAACTCTAGAAGAAAAAAAATCCTAAAACACTATTGACATGATATAATGCTGCAACAGTTGAATCACTTTTCAGGAGTCTTGAAATTATAACTTGCTGAATTAATTGTAAAACTCCCCTTTTAATGACACACATGCACAAACAAAAATTAAAATCTGACACTTTTAAACAACCTTTCCGCTTACGTTTTAATTCTTGGTTTCAGGAATTGTTTGTTTAAGGGCGGAGGCAGTGATGTTAATATGATAGTGCTATAGACATCCCTCATTTTTGTCTTCCCTCCCACCTCAACAACAAAAAAGTCAGCATACATCCATGGACAGTAGTGCCTTTGAGGGAGCTGTGGATTCTAGCATCATATGTCAAGGGACCCAGGAGGAGTCTTACCCCGTGTCAGGTGACAGGCAGACAAACCTTGATTCTAACTGTGGTCCTTGCAGTGATCCATAAACTATTTTCAGCCTTTCTCAATCAAGATCTGGTAGTCCTTAGAGAACACTGACTTAGACAATCACTCACAAAACAAAGAGCTTTTGTAGAAGTCCATGTTTGTGGAGGAGAAATGACCATACTCCGTTGGAGCAAAAAAAAAAAGATGCATTGAAGAGAGCATTTAATAAAGGCTAGAGGAAATGATTGGGAGAAGGCAATGGCACCCCACTCCAGTACTCTTGCCTGGAAAATCCCATGGGCAGAGGAGCCTGGTAGGCTGCAGTCCATGGGGTCGCTAAGAGTCGGACATGACTGAGCGACTTCACTTTCACTTCTCACTTTCATGCATTGGAGAAGGAAATGGCAACCCACTCCAGTGTTCTTGCCTAGAGAATCCCAGGGATGGGGGAGCCTGGTGGGCTACCATCTATGGGGTCGCACAGAGTTGGACACAACTGAAGCGACTTAGCAGCAGCAGCAGCAGAGGAAATGATTGCTACTTCAAATGTGAAGACAGCAACACAAAAACTCAAAAGAACATGATGAATCTAGGACACATAACACCACCAATGATGATCTGGTACTGAACACAAAGACATGGTGATCTCTGGCTTAACGGATAAAGAATGCAAAATAACTGTTTTAAGAAAACTCAGTGAGCTACAAGAAAACACAAAGACAATTCAGCAAAATCCAGAAACATGAACAAAATAAACTTAACAAAAAGACAGAAATTGTAAGAAAGAATCAAGAGAAATTCTAGAGCTGAAGAATAAAATGGATGAAATTAAATGTGCAATAGAGAACATAAGAGCAGACTTGACCAAACAGAAAAATCAATGATATTGAAGACAAGGACTCTGAAATTATCCAGTCAGGACAGATAAAAGAAAGAAGAAAGAAAGCCTATGTGAGTTACAGGACACTATCAAAAGGATCAATTTGTGATCAGGAGAAGAGAAGGAGAAAGGGGTAGAAAACTTATTTAGAGAAGTAATGCCTGAGAACTTCCCAAATTTGAGGAGAATTGGACATCCAACCACTTCCCTGGTAGCTCAGTGGTGAGCCAGGTAGGCTACAGTCCATGGGATCGCCAGAAGTAGGGCACAACTGAGTATGCACACATGGAAACATGACTAAGGATGCACGCATGGAAACAATGTTATGGGGCTTCCTTGGTGTCTCAGATGGTTAAAAAAAAAAAAAAAAAACTGCCTGCAATGCAGGAGATCTGGTTTTGATCTCTGGGTCGTGAGAATCCCCTGGAGAAGGGAATGGCTACCCACTCCAGTATTCTTGCCTGAAGAATTCCTTAGGCAGAGGAGCCTGGCAGGCAACAGTCCATCAGGTCACAAAGAGTCAGACATGACTGAGAGACTAACATTTTCACTTTTTTCTTGAATATCCAAGTTCATGAAGCTCATAGGTCACTACACAAAGTCAAAGAAACCCTCTCCAAATATCGCATTATATCCCTTATATGTAGGATCTAAAGGGTAATGAAACAAATGAACTTACTTAAAAAACAGAAAGAGACTCACAGACTTAAAAAAGGAACTTATGGTTGCCAGGGGGAAGGCTGAGGGAAGGGATAGTTAGGGACTTTTGACTTGGACATGTACACACTGCTATATTTAAAATGGGTAACTAACAAGGACCTCTTGTATAGCATGTGGAACTCTGCTCAATGTTACGTGGCAGCCTGGATGGGAGGGCAGCCTGGATACATGTGTATGTATGGCTGAATTCCTTCACTGTTCACCTGAAAATATCACAACATTGTTAACTGGCTATACCTCAATACAAAATAAAAAGTTGGAAAAAAAAAAAAAAAAAAAGAAACCCTCTCCAAGACACATCAGAATAAAAATGTCAAAAATCAAAGACAAAGAAAATCTTAAATGCAGAGAGGAAAAAGGGGAACTCTCAAAAGGCTATTAGAAGACTTTTCAGCAGAAAACTTACTAGCCAGAAGAGAGTGCAATGCTATATTCAAAGTGCAGAAAGAAAAAAAAAAAAAAAACTGCAGCCAAGAGTACTTTACCTGGCAAAGCTGTCCTTAAGAAAGTAAGGAGAGATGAATACTTTCCTAGACAAACAAAAGCTGAGGGAATGTATCACTACTAGACCTTCCTACAAGAAATGCTGAAAGGAGGTCTTCATGCTGAAAGGATGATAATTAGTAACATGAAAACATATGACCATATATTTTCAACACATTGCTAAAGTAAATATGTAGTCAAATTCAGAATACTCTAATATTGTAACATGGTAGAGTGTTAAATACTTAACCCTATATAAAGTGTAAAAGACAATTCTTAAATAAATACACAATATTAAAAAAGATAAACTGTAACATCAAAAACATAAAAGGGGAGTAAAGGATAGAGTTTTGTATGCAATCAAAGTTAAGCTGTTACCAGCACAAGATAGACTGTAACATTTATATTTTATGTAAGCTTCATGGTAACCATGCAGCAGAAACCTAAAGTGGATTCACAAAAGACAAGAAGAAGACAATCAAAGCATTCCAATACAGTAAACCATTCATTTACAAAGGAAGGCAGCAAGAGCAGAAGAAAGGAACATAGCAACTACAAAACAACCAGGAAACAGTTGATAAGATGGCATATATAAGTTCTTGCATATTAATAATCTCTTTTTCACACTGTCAGCCTTTCAGATCTAAATATTATTACTATTTTATTGTCATTATTATACTTATTTGGGGCTGTGCTGTGCTGTATGTGGGATCTTATCGAACCCCGGCTGGACTGCCAGGGAAGTCCCTCAGATATAAATATTAGACTTTACCAGCTATAAACATCTATTGAACTTCAGCTATGTGCTTAGAACTGAGAAGACACCTGGACATAGGGCTTAGAGCAAGCACTGGAGTAGCTAATAACTTTAATTTGTGGTTCAGATTTTTTAAGAGAATACTTTCTCGAAATATGCTAGTGACCTAACAAAAGTAAATGCCAATAAAACTAACCAATGGTTTATTTTTCTAAGGTAAGTATTTAAAAACTAAGAGGCAGTAGAGAAACCTAACTGAATATATAACTCACTTGATCTATTTTTAACATATTTAGTTGCTAAAATTAAAATGTCATCTTGACTATTTTCCCCAAGAACTTAGCCCAGTAGACATTTTTGCAAGTGAAGAAAAGAGTGGAAGTGTTAGTCACTCAGTTGTGTCCAACTCTTTCAGACCCCATAGACTGTAGCCTGCCAGACTCCTCTGTCCATGGGACTTTCTGGGCAAGAATACTGGAGTGGGTTGCCATTTCCATCTCCATATTCTTTATTTATTTAAATTTATTTATGGCTGAACTGGGACTTCCTTGTGTCACATGGGTTTTCTCTAGTTGTAGTGAGTGGGCTTCTCCTTGCTGTGGCTTCTCTCGTTGTGGAGCACGGGCTCTAGGCCAGCAGGCTCAGTATTTGTGGCACATGGGCTTAGCTGCCCTACAGCATGTAAGATCTTAGTTCCTGAACCAGAGATTGAACGCATGTCCTCTGCATTGGCAGGCTTATTCTTAAGCATTGGACCACCAGGCAGTCCCTAAATCACTTATTCTTGAGAAGTATACACTGATTATCCTGCCATTGATTTACATCAATGCAACTAAGTCAGTGAAATGAATTCTGATTGTAAATCACTGACTCTGGTTCTACCAGTAGTTCAGTTAAGAACAGATTTGTTTACACCATTCACAAATCAACAGAAATTAGTCCTGGAAAGTGTCATGCTCTTCCACCAAACCTTTGACACAATATGATTGCATATGCCTCTCTGCCCTTGTCTGTACTTCTATGCAGACATTCTTTCTGCACCTCTACTATAAAACTTAGCAAGTTTTCTTCCATTCATTTTCCTGTTTATTACTTTTAATTATTTATTATTATATTATTTTTATTTATTATTTTAACTTTACTTATTTAAATTTTGGCTGTGATGGGTCTTCACTGCTGCTCACAGGCTTTCTGTAGTTGCAGTGCTCAGGCTTCTCATTGCGGTGGGTCCTCCTGTTGTAGACCATGGGCTCCAGGGCACGCGAGCTCAGTAGTTGCATCACCTCCACTAGCTTTGTTCGTAGTGATGCTTCCTAAGGCCCACTGGACTTCACATTCCAAGATGTCTGGCTCTAGGTGAGTGATCACACCATCGTGATTGTCTGGGTCATGAAGAGCTTTTTTGTACAGTTCTCGTGTGTATTCTTGCCACCTCTTCTTAATATCTTCTGCTTCTGTTAAGTCCATACTATTTCTGTCCTTTATTGAGTCCATCTTTGCATGAAATGCAAAGGTACCTAACCTTTAAATGAGTAATAACTTTGGGCTTCCCAGGTGGTGCTAGTGGTAAGAATCTGCCTGCCAATGCAGGAGACAAAAAAGATGCGGGATATATCTCTGGGTGGGGAAGATACCCTGGAGGAGGTAATGGCAACTCATTCCAGTATTCTTGCCTGGAAAATTCCATAGACAGAGGAGCCTGGTGGGCTACAGTCCTTGGTGTCTCAGAGTCAGAGTAAGACACGACGGAGCATGCACACACACCTTTGGCCAAAGATATCAGCTTGTGTCTTACTGCAGAGTATCTTTCTCCTTTGGTAGTACCTGAGCTAATGCTGACCACATGCTGGTTTAAAAAAAATGGTCCTTCTCATGTTTTCTACCGACCTGATTTACCTTCAGATTTTAAAATTTCTGTATTGTTTTAGAAGGTAGGTGTGTGTGTGTGCGTGCGTGCATGCACGTGTGTGGATGCACAGGCGTGTGCACACAATAGATTCTTTGAGCAGTGCCATGGTCATTTTTCTGCAAAGTAAACAGCCACTGATACCGGCCATGATCCCTCCCACATATACTCTTCTCCAATCAGCCTGAAATGTGAACAGTACAGTTGAGTTAGGAGATTTTTAAATCACCCTTCACAATCTATGAGTATATCATATCTCTCCCATCTCTAACATGTGTTCTCAATCTGCCCCTTTCTTCTGTCCCACCACAGTGGCCCCTCCAAGTCACCATCCTCTCTGATCTGGATAACTATTCTCGACACCGCAGCTGGAGTAGTTCTTCTCAAATACAGATCCGATTCTGTTGCTCCCCTGCTGCAAGGTCTCCAGTGGTTCTCCACGGCACCTCAATATCATGTCCTACACAGTCCTAGATAACCCACCCTTCTGCACCCGTGCTACCTCTTTACTGGGCCTGCTCCACCACACCCTTTGCAGAAAAAGCTGTCTCGCCATCTGTCTGTTCCTTGACCTGGTGACATTTCAAGGCCACTGCTCTTGTTCCCTACCCTCTAGATTCCTGCATGGCTAACTCTTTATAGGCACTCAGGTCTCAGTTCAAATGACATTTCCTTAGAGAGGGCTTCCCTGATGGCTCAGCAGTAAAGAATCCTCCTGCAATGCAGGAGACCCAGGAGATGTGGGGCTGGAAGATCCCCTGGAGGAGGGCATGGCAACTCACTCCAGTATTCTTGCCTGGAGAATCCCATGGGCAGAGGAGCCTGGTGGGCTACAGTCCAAAGAGTTACAGAGTCAGACACGACTGAAGCGACTTAAAGTACTGAAGCAACTTAAGAACTGAAGTGACTTAAAGAAGCACGCACAATCCTTAAGTCCCCTTCATCAGCCAGTTTAAAGCAGCAACCAGCCACAAGGTGTCACACCACACTGTTCTGTTTTCTTCCCAGTCCTAACCTCTTGGCAGCAGAGTTGAGTGGTAAAGCGCATGAGCACAAGGGCCAGACTCAATGGGCTCAACTCCCCAGTACACCTCTACCACTTGGGTGACTTGGGGACAAGCACTTCATCTTTCAGTGCCTCTGTTTTCGGAATAATAAAAATACATACTTCATGAGAACTGTTGTAAAGACTAAATGAGTTTATACATTCAGAATGTTAACCACAGAACCTGGTTTGTAGTTATATTGTTTATCTGTTGTTTGCCTTTCCTTTCTGTACCTTCCTTACTCTCATTTCACAACCACCATCACCACCAAACACGTAAAAATCAGAAAAAGCCGAGATCTTACTGCCTTGCCCCCAACTCCTTTATTTCCTAGTGTGGACCACTATTTGCTCACTCATATTTGTTGAATGAATGAAGTATTAGAAACAAATGATAAAGGTGTTTAAATTTATCTCAGATTGATTTCATTTTTTTAAGGAATCTCAGATCTACAGAAGAAGCACAGAAGATTATTAAGACAGTGGTTTCTTTTTTTTTTTTCTTCTTCTTCTTAGTTTCTATCTCTTAGTGCACTGTTGAAGAGAAGTTACATAGCATTGGGAGGCAGGAGAAATAAATTTTTTTAAAAAAATGTTTCTGTTTTTATATTCTCAGTTCCAACCAACAGTATTTTAAAAATTTATTACCTCATTTATTTTTGGCTGCATTTGGGTCTTCATTGCATGCATGGGCTTTCTCTAGTTGCAGTGCTCAGGCTTCTCATTGTGGTGACTTCTGGCTTCCCTGGCAGCTCACACAGTAAAGAACCTGCCTTCAGTGCTCTTGTTGCAGACCACAGATTCTACGGCTCTAGTTGCCCTTCAGTATGTGGACTCTTCCTGAGTCAGGGTCAAACCCATGTCCCCTGCACAAGAATCCTGGCAGGAGGATTCTTAACCACTGAACCACTAGGGAAGTCCAGAAAAAATAAATATTGGTCCTATCACTTACAAACTAGAAGAGGCTTCTTGAGGCTGTTCTGGGTCTCAGAAGGCTCATCTGTATATCAAGCTTATTACTACTGGCTGAAGATAGAACAATGGGTCAGGTGTGGGTGGTTTGTTGTTATTTGTTTAGTCATCAGCTCTAAGATCTATGATTTTATGAATACAGTCAAAATTCAGGAGAAAAATATTAAAGTCTATAAGGTAAAACTGAATTATTTTACAGATTATCTGAAAGAAAATTAATGTCATCCTTAATGTTAACATTAATTAAAATGTTAATCAATGCAGTTGTCAACTCTATTGATAGCTCTGGGATTATCTGTAATCACCCACAGAGACTAGCTTCTAACTTTATGTACATACACACACCCACAAATTAATATATCTCTTTCTGTTCAGAGTTATATGTTTAACGAGTAATTACAAAAAGATATAAAATGATTATCTCAAACTTGAATGCTTGAAACATCATTGAACTGTACCTTTCACATAAGTATTTTCTTCCAAACTTTGAATAGGAGGCCAACTTTCTCCCAATAATCTCATTTTCAGCCCCCAATTTATGATTATTTTATTACTTTGGATTAGGTTAAATTTAAATTACTATATTAAGTTGCAAAATTATATGTGCCAGGGGTTTTAAGGCCTTGATCAATAGCTTTGGAGTTATTCTCTAACCACCTCCTTAAAACAGTTCTTCCCAATTTTTCCTTCTGAATCTCTGGTTGTAATTCTGCTGAAGTTCTCTCTGTCTCTCTCTCATTCTATATCCACTCCCCTCCCCCTATCTTTAATAGGAAATCTGGATTCAAATATTTTTTCTGTTACCACTGACCCACAGAAAGAAATTTTTCACAGTTTTTCCCATTTATTTATATTAGTATAGACTCCTAGATATTTATTTTATTTAATGGTTTATAATCCATTATTATTATTTATTTTGATGCTAAAATTATCCCCGTTTTTGACATTGGAAGACCCTTAAAGCTGCCAACTGTGTCCTTTTGACCAAGTTCTCATCATTTTTTAGCACTTCCTCATCTTCTAGATCAGGTCCATCCTGTGCTTTACCTGCCTCAGCCCTACAATCAGTCTTTTCTCCAAGGAGCCATGGCAGAGTCATGGTTCTTTTGACTGGAGAATGAGATCTGGAAACCAAGATTTGTGTGCTTGATGTATTATACTACTGGCTGATCGTTTGCTTGAGCTATAAGAATTTGTTATCTTCTCTCACTACATATCAGATAGGCTTTACGTTCCGTTGCAAATCTGGCTGTAGAAGTCAGTGAATTTTTACTACCGTTTTATTATCTTTCTCACATCTGACTCCATTTTGAGTCAGATGTGCTTTAGACAGAGGGAAACTTAGTGCACTTAAACTATTCGGGGACTGTTTCCGTTTGGAAACCTGCAGAAGGGAAGCCCTTGGTCACTGGTGTGCAATACACACCTGTGTCCTCCGGAGTCCGCTGTTCTTCGCCCAGCACAGCCCCACAGCTTTCTCAAACCTGGAGTGTCTGCAACACTCTGCAAGGACACAGTGGAGGGGGTAAGTCAGCGCTCCGACTTCCTCCCGACGCCGCCTCTGATTGGCTCTGGGCACACAAGAAACGGGTGAATGAGCGGCTGGCCCTCGCAGAAACTTGCTTGAGGTCTTTGGGTGGTATTGCCCTTTCCTCCTCGTCCGTCCGGCAGGCCAGCCGAGCCGGAGGAGGATGAGGTCGTCCTGTGTCCTGCTTACCGCCCTAGTGGCACTGGCTGCCTATTACATCTACATCCCTCTGCCCAGCTCCGTCTCCGATCCCTGGAAGCTGATGCTGCTGGACGCCACTTTCCGGAGCGCACAGCAAGTGGTGAGACGCAGCCCAGGGCTGATTCTCTGTCCCTTCTCTTAAGCAATATTTTAGGGGGATAGAGAATTTCCGGCCTTTGTCCCGTGAGATGCGTATTTTTGTGGCGCAATAAAGCTATTGCTTTTTAAAGTGTTTCAGGCTGACATTTTCAGGATGTCGCATTCGCTTCTTGGCTAGCAGCGGGTTGGGTCTGTGTCTTCGTCTGTGTTGATACCGGAGAAGGTGAAGTTCTTGAGCAGAATTTGACGACTGTTTACATCCTTCGTCTTTCCTAAATGTCACCTTCTATCTTGGTTTGCAACGTCAAAAATCAAGGTTCCAGCGTTTTATAACCCACCCCTCCCCCCATTTTGTTCTCTCATAGAGGGCGGCAGAGAGCGAGTTAAGTGTTGTAGCAAGGCTCTGGTTCCTGGGAATGCAGCCACGTTAAGAGCAGACTTGGCATGGTGATCTCGCACTGTGTCCGACAGTGGAGCCCTCCATTGCCGCGGGCAGCAGCCTGGGCTCCCACAGTACTTAGGGAATGGCACAGATCTGCACGTCATGGCCGGCCCGCCTCAGCTCAGCCCAACAAAGGAGGCGGAGAGGCCTGGCTGGCTGCGGGCGAGGCTGTGGAGGTAGTGACAGCAGGTGTGTGCATGATGCCCTTGTTTTGCGCCCTGCGGCGTTCCGTTTATGTCCTTAACTGTAGAAGAGCTAACCTTTGCCTGAGTCAGGATATCCAGGCTTAGCCTGGCAGGGTGACAGTTCTCTTTACTGTACCTTGAGTGTATATTTTTTTTTAAACCCCGTAGACAGAAAAATGTAACTTTCTGGTTTATTCTATGTAAGAGGCATTATTTTTAGTGCCAGACCATCTAAACTCTAGACTACAATCAGCTGTCAAGTCTGATTGTGCAAGACTAAACAGGGTTTTCTGAGCATCCTGCTCTATCTAAACTCCTACCCTCCTCCCAAACCGAGACTCCTCCCCTCCTCCAACCTCCGGCTTTAACCTCAGGTTATTTTTGTAAATTCCTTTAAAGAATGACAACTAAGGAGAGAGAGAAAAAACAAACAAACAAATAGGATTTTCCTAGAGGATTGATATTCCTTTTCCCTGTGCATTCCAGCTGTGTGTAGGATTACCTAGTCTCTGAGGCATTGTCCTATCACAAATCCCTTAACTAGGGTATTATAGCACATTTATAGGAAGATTTTGCTATTCTTGAATCCAGCCACGTTTCCACCCTCAAGTCCCCCATTTTCTCTTAGGAAGAGTCTATGAGGCAATAGCCTCTTCCTTCCCTCCTGCTTACTACAATGTTGACAAGACGGAAGAATGACCATCCCCTTCTCTAGCATGGGCTCCAAGAAAGGCAGTCTTGTGCAGGATGCTCTGCAATCACTCTCTTCCTCCAGAAATTTTGTTGCTGGGGAGTAGCACCCTTTAAAGATTCTGGGATACAATGATATTTACCTGGGTGGCTTAAATGGCCTTCTACAGTAAAAAGAATAATGCCTAATGATAAGAAAAACAGAAAGAAAGAAAAAATAAGTCAAACTACTGTGTTGGCCACAGAGATTATTCTTGCCTTTCTGATCCAAGGAAATCTTCCCTATCATAACTAATTTGAAAAAAAGCCATGATTGGAAAAATGTCTTTCTTCCCCAACACAGCAACCAGTCCAGTAAGGCCTTTAGACCTTACGGTCATCTGCAGAGTGTGCCCTTAGCTGGTGTTTGGGAATGATAATGTTTATAGTGCCAGGTCACAGAGACAGATAAGGTAGCAGAGTATCCTCACTGGGCACTGGTTGGAGTTGGGTTAGCACACAAGTGGCTCTTATCATTTGTCTTCAGAACTGTAAAACATCAGAAAGATCATTCAGCCCACAAGAAAGCATATTCTACCCAGGAAAGCAGTTTACCAGTGTCACTTCAAATTGTCCTGGGGAAAAGGCAATGTGCTTGACACTTGGTAGTAAACAGAGCATGACTGTTAGTCATGCCTCCCTGAATCCCTCCTCAGCCAGGCCACTTGCTGGCTGCAAGGCCAGCCCATTAATCAACCTTCTCTGACCCTCAGCTTTCCTTGTATAATAGGGCTGATAGCTATTGATGCTTTGTAAGAGTGCTGTAATGTATTTTAATGGCTGGAATTGGTTGTAGTTATTCTTCTAAGTGAACTTCCCTGGTGGCTCAGATGGTAAAAGCGTCTGCCTACAATGCGGGAGACCCGGGTTCAATCCCCGGGTTGGGAAGATCCCCTGGAGAAGGGAATGGCAACCCACTCCAATATTCTTCTAAGTATTGTCCCAAAGGGCCACTGTGGGTTGTGGGGAAAATCTGTAGTACTGCTCAACTTTGTTGAAACAATAAATGTTGAAACCTGGACTGCTACCACTAAATTGCCTGGCATAAAGTTTGTTGTCCACATCATTTTAGTTTGAATTGATTGGCTCCATTAGAAAAGCTACTTCAGTGGTAAGGCTTGGTCAATTTCCTAATACAGCAGGCACCTGCCTAATATCAAGAAATGTGAAGGCTTGGGACTTCCCTAGCGGTCCAGTGGTTAAGACTCTGCGCCTTTCACTGAAGGGGGCATGGGTTTGATCCCTGGTTGGGGAACTAAGATGCCATGTGATGTGGCCAAAAAGAAAAAAAAGTGAATGCTGCTTTTATTCTGTTGTCATTGGCAAATGCTTCACCACTCCCTGTCCCTTCTCATCTCCTTTATCTTCTGCAGATGAGTCAGAGTATGGAGATTATGTTCATTGTGCTTTTCTTCCTTGGGGTCCTTCAATATTACCTAAGAAGAAGCTATTTAGGATCTTTCTCAAGTCATTTCAAACACAGATGCTACATTAGAGTCAGCTAGGAAGGCTTCAAAAATCCTAATGCCCGATTCACAATGTATACCAAATTTGTGCAGAATCTCTGGGAGAGGAGTCCCAGGAAGCAGTATTTTAAACAGTTCCCAAGGTGATTTCAGTGTGCAACAAAAACTGAGAACCACTACTCTGTAAGTTAAATACACTGCTGATGTAGATTATATTTTTCTTAAACTGTTCAAGTTATATTGCATACATGTTGCTGGAAAGGACCCCTTTACATTAGCATGTTTATCAGATTAGTAATCTGATACTTTGGCTCTAAGGTGATAAAATAGCTAGGCATCTTTCAGTGTGATAGCAAAGCCATCATAAGACTTGAACAGTGGAAAAACACAGACAAAAATAGTCTGGGAAGGGCAATGGAGAGAGATGTAGATGAAGATTAGGGGAACAAAAGGAAGGAGTTTGGTGGACATTCTGAAGACATTTAAAAATGCTGTGCAAGCAAAAATTTTTATAAAATGGAAATCCTGGTACAGGTAGAGATACTGAGAAGTATACACTGCTGGGGAAAATGTAAATTTCAACAACTTTTTTGATAGCAGTTTGGCAGTGTCCATGGGAAGCTGTGGAAGTATTTATTCTTTGACCCAACAATCCCTCTGGATGAATTCACGTAATTATGCATATAGTCAAAGCTATAGCTATCAAGATAGAAATATTTCATAGGTACAATAATCTTTTTAAACTAGTCCAAAATCACTGCCATTTAAGAAATATGAGAGAACATTCAGCAACCTTTCTTTTCTTTTTTTTATTTTCAGTGTTATTTAAAAAAATTTAAGAACTATAAGAGACTATGTAAATACGGTAAACCCATATTTTGGAAACTATGCAGTCAAACAATTAAGTTGTAAAAATAAAGTTTAATTATGTACAAGTGATTTATACTGGGCTTTAAGTGAGAAAATGCTACAAAAAGCATATATGCCATTATACCATTTGAAATATCTGTACATCAAAACAGATAGCTTTATAAATCTATATATAGATTTATAGAAAAAGCAGGACATAATTTAAAATATACTGAATTTATTTCTGGTCCATAAGATTCTATCTTCAGGTTTCCCATCTGTATAGTCTAGTTTTTCTGCAATGATCATGAAATAAGAAATTAATTAAAAACTTTTTTTGTAGTAGATTTTCTACTTCTAAAGTGGAATTGAAATGCACATACTTATCAATGTGATTAGTATTTCAGTAATTGTTCTATGAAGAAAATAATTTTATTTTCTTTTCTATTTTGGCTGTGCCATGTGGCTTGTGGGATCTGACCAAAGATGAAACTCCAGCCATGGCACTGAGGTACTGAAAGCTCTGAGCCCTAACCACTGGACCACTAGAGAATTCCCTAAAATAGATTTCTTTAAAAAAGGCATCTTGGATCCTTTGACCGCTATCATGATAGCAGGTTTCATGTACAGTCACTTAAATGTAACACAGATTGAAAGCTTAGTGTGTGAGTCTGACCCACAGAAATTGCAGCTTAGTATGATGAAGAAGCTATGCTCATGTATAGCTATTAAAAAGGCAAGAGCTGACAAGTATCACAGAAGAGGTACAGTTACAGGAGCTCATAGGAGGGAGTGGTTTTGTACAGTTTAGAGGGGGTGGTAAAGATGATGACTGAAGATAATAAAGGGCCAGAGTGTGACTTCTTACCTCAATCACCTCTTAACTTTCTAGTTCTTATCCTAGGTATCCTTTCAGTGACATAATGTAAAAGAAAGATTATTGAAGCTGATATTTCTGCTGAATGCTTCCCCTGTTTCTTATAAATGACAGTGATTTTGGACTAGTTGAGCAAGATTTTTCATCCTGTAAAATGTCCTCGAACTTGTTGAAATCGAATGTGACCACACCTGAATTCTCTGTGCATGATGTGTCTTTGGGCTGTGTGGGTATGCTTTGAATGACAGCTCAGCTGGATGCCATGCAGAACTCCAGCTTGGTGACCTTCTTCATAAGCATTCATGAACTGGAATGTTTACTCCTAAATTTAACTTTAAAACATTAGTATATAATAAGCTTTGCTTATTGCCTTCTAGACTTGCCTTGACACATATTTCTTCATGTAAATTAGAGATTTCACTCACTAAGCACAGTAATTTTTAGCTGACTTAGTGAAATTTTCTTTAAACACACCTGGCAGCAGAATGGCTTTAAGAATAGTTTGATTAGTATTAGTTCTGACAAGTGAGGAAAATGAGTTGGTCTCGGTAGAAAGAACCTCCTGGTGGATCCAATCAAATATTAAAGTCAGGTTGATTCAAATACAAGTGTGTAAGATAATGCCTAATTTGTAGTTCTCCTTTTAATTCTTTATACTTTTAACTTTTTATTTTGTATTGAGGTTTAGCCAGTTTCCTTTTTACTTTTCCTAAAGCTCTACAAATATGGCTCTGAGCACAGAAATGCCAACCTTATTACTTTATTTTAGTGTGATATCCTATTGCTAACATGTGGCTTGAGCTTGATATGAAAATATTTCTGAGGTGTGAAAGTGTAATAATCATTCTTAACTGTCCTATTAATGCACAATTACTTCTTTTAAATTAGTGAGCATATGTTTACTTTTACTGACAAATGAAACTATACGGTAACTGTCTACCATTTATTTTCTCCTTCATTTATGTTTATAAAGGAAGACGTGTAATTAAATTTCATGGTGACAGGCCTAACTATCTTCCCTACCTAGTCTAAGATGTGTCATAGTATGAAATTTTAACAGTCTTTTAGTGTTTCCAAAATAAAATAGATATCCTAGCCTAATATCCTATCCTTAATAAAGTTAAAATTCCGAAGTCATCATTAATTCAATGAACAACAATGCTAGGAGTTGATGAAACAATAAAACACATGTCTAATCTTTACGAGTTTACAGTCCAGTGAAGGGAGTTCTACTGACAGTTACAGAATGTGGCTTGAATGATAGAAGAATTATGATAGAGGCATTTATGGATTGCTGCCTTAAAAAGGACATCTAATGTTAACCTGTGGAGAAGGAAATGGCAACCCACTCCAGTATTCTTGCCTGGGAAATCCCATGGACAGAGGAGCCTGTCGGGCTACAGTCCATGGGGTCTGAAAGAGTCGGACATGACCGAGCAACTAAACAACAACTACAGTGTTGACCTTAGCATCAGGAGCAGATGTTTCCCTTTCACACTGATATCAGCTCTGAATTATCAAGGCTGAGTGAGCATTTACAGTAAAGACAGAAAGTCGCTCCGTCATGTCCAACTCTTTGCAACCTCATGGACTGTAGCCTGCCAGGCTCCTCTGATCATGGGATTTTCCAGGCAAGAATACTGGAGTGGGTTGTCATTTCCTTCTCCAGGGTATCTTCCTGACCCAGGGATCAAACCTGGGTCTCCCATACTGCAGGCAGACTCTTTACCATCTGAGCCACCAGGAAAGCTCATTTACAGTAAAAAATAACATCTATTAAGCATGTCCTGAGCATTTACTCTGTGCCAGATACTGTGCTGTGTGCTTTACATACAGTTCATTTAGTTTGTGCTATAATTCTATGAGATAGGTGTTCTTATTTTCCTTATTTTATAAAGGAGGAAACTGAACTATAAAGAAAAGTAACTTGCTTTTGATAACAAAGCTTGTAAGAGGTGGAGCCTGTGTTACTGTGAGTTTAAGAGCTCAACCGTTATGCTAGGTTGACTTTCCATAAGAGCCAGCCGAGTGAAAGAGGTGAGGAAGAGAAGAAGGAGAGAAAGGAGGGGCAAAACGGCATCCCAGACAAAGGGAATGTTCCAGTGGGAGAAGATGGTACAAGCTAAGGCCCTAAAAGTAATTCCGAGTGGCTGGAGTGTAAAGCTCAGAAGCCAGAGAGGTGAGGTAGAAAGGAAGCTCAGGCCAGGTAATGAAGTGTTCTATGGGCCAGGAAAGGAGCTGCTGAAAGGATTTTAGCAGGGAAATCACATGGTCAGATCTATATTTGGGAACAGTTTTCTCAGTGGCAGTATAGAGACTAGAGTTTAAGAAAATAAATGAGGGAAAAGACCACTTGAGAAGCAATTATCCAGATGAGAGGGGAGAGCATGAACTAATAAAATGGGATGGGTTTGGAGTGAGGCTGGCCAGAGTTGCTGACTGCAAGAGTGAAGAAGAGAAAGGAGTCAAAGATGACTTCTGGGACAGGCTCTTCAGTAACTGGGTGAATGGTGATGATGCACCTGATTAGGAAAAGGAGCAGGTCTGAGGGTGAAGGTCACAGAGTTTGGTACCTTGCTTTGAAGTCCATGGGACCAATTTAAGGGTAGCTGTTCATAAATAGTTTGCATATATAAGACCAGAATTTGGGGGAGAGAGAGAGAGCTGAGCTTAAGATATGGGCTTGGCAGAGGTCAGTGAATGGGTAATGGTGGGAGCAGTGGGAATGAATGTGTTTAGAGTGAGAGGAGGACTGGGGGATCCTACCAAGAAAACCCCAGGAGCTCACCAGTGAGAGGAAGAGAAGGCCAGCCCTAAGAGAATGAGACCCTGAAGAACATAATTCTTTGGTTATACCTTACATTTTTATAGCACTGCAGGTTTTACAGAGGGTTTCACTTACATGATCTCATTTTATTTTTACAATAAATGACCACCTGATGTTAGTTATTTCCATTTGTCGAGTGAGGAAACAGTTTCTGAAAGGGTCAATGATACTCCCAAGTTCACATGAGTAATAGTGGCAAAACAGGACTGGAATGAAAATCACTAGACTCTTAATTTCGTGTTTTCACTGCTGGGCCAAGTGACCTGAAAACAAAGTCCTGCGTGATGGACTTGCCCGTTTTTGTCTCTGGTGCTGTCTCCCTGACGGGTACTCATAGCTGCAGGTATGCGTGTGGGTATGCGCATGATAACTTTATTACAGGTACATTGTATCCTGACTTTTTTTGATCTCCTGCTATTAAATAAATCTACACTGGTGTTTTCCAGTCTTTTCTCCTGTAAGAGATTTGATGACCTTTGTAAAACACGCCAGGGGAACATAGAGGAAATACTAGGGGAATCTGTAAGGACTTGAATGACAGAATTCACAGGATTCATAAAGAAAATTATACAAAGGGTTCTCAAAGAGAATGCCAACTCTGATAGATTTTGAATAGTTATAAAAAATGCTTTTAAGTTTCTACCTCTATAAAACACCTAACTTTCAGTGTCTTATAGCTCATCTGCAACCCGTTAACAGCCTATCTGTTGGCTGCTAATGGTACAGCATGCAAACTGTAAGGAAGCTCTTTCCTATAGTTTGTATTCTCAGTCACTCAGTCATTCTTTGCTATTACATGGACTGTAGCCTGCCAGGCTCCTCTGTCCATTGAATTTTCCAGGCAAGAATTCTGGAGTGGGTTGCCATGCTCTCCTCCAGGGGATCTTCCCAACCCCAGGGATTGAACTCACATCTTTTGTGTTTCCTGCATTGGCAGGCAGATTCTTTACCATTGCACCACCTGGGAAGCCCTATAGTTTGTAACTATTTAAATACATGTATATTGCTACTAAACACAGAGAGATTGTCCCCATGTTCCGTGTACCTAGGGTAGCCTCAAAATTTATTATTCAAACCATGCCATGTCCGAGAGTAATAGGGGTTGCTATTAATAATCATGGCAGGACAACCATTTGAAACCAGAACTATTCCCAGACGAATTTGGACGTATGCTCAGCCTGCATTTATGTGACATGCATTCATCAGCATAATCAACTCAAAGTTGTGGAATGATTGCTGTGCTCCCTGCTTTGCTCAGATTTTACTGTTAATCCTCCAGGGAACCAGCTTCCACCCCTCACACCGGTGGAATTCCTGTTCTCTAGGATAGTGGCAGAATGAAAGCACTGAGTTCTTTGGCACTTAGGGCCTGCTCCAAACTGGTACCACTCTGCTGAATCTAGCCTCACAGTGTCCCCATGACCATCGTGACACCTCTCCTCCTGTCGTCACCTCTGCCTCACATGCCCTCCCACCCTCTTTCTTTAGCCAACATCCCACACATCTTTCAACACCCACTCAAAGCTAATTTCTTTTGGAAACTTCCCTTCTTTCCCCAGTCAACCTTCATCTCTCTCTCCTTCATACTCTGCTAGCATTTTGTTTTTCTTTTATGGCCCTTGTATGTTTCCTAATGTTGATATTTCTTCCCCACCAAATCATAAGCTTCCTCACCTATCATAGACATAATTTTTCTCTTACTATTTTAGTATTTTTGGTTTTTGGGTTTTTGAGTGGGGAGAGGGCTTTGAAGATAATGCATGTTAGAGGAAGTAAGAATTCATAGTTCTGCTTTCTTTCAGTCCTCCCTGTTTCTTCATTTGCCCCAAACACCAAAACTGGTGCTTTCTTGTGCTTCTGACTCTGAACTTATCCAAAAATGGCTTTTTGTTGTCCTTTGCAAATTTTTTTCTGTTTGTTTTTTGCAAGCCTTGCTGTTTTCTGGGTTTTTTATTTCCTCAGAATGTTTTCGTAGATCTATGGCTGTTTTTGAATTTGTAATGAATCATGTGTTTCTAGCTAAATGTTAGTTATCCTACAGGCCACCTCCTTAAAAGATAACTAGCAAATTCCCACATCCATTTGTTATCATTCTCTTTTTCTCTTTTCTCCAGAATGGATAATTGATGAATGCCCCATGAGAAATTAATTTGGCTGACACTCTTCTGTGCCACCTGTCCTATAATATTGTCCCTGCCCTGGGACACAAATTACCTTTTTCTTGACCATTCTGAAGTCTACTTTCCTAAAACACAAGATGTTTATTTCACTGTTGCTACTTTATGCATCAGTTCTAAAATAGAGTCACTCTATCCCAAGGTTTCAGTCACTTCCATTTCATGGCCGTTGGAGAGAAGCAAGTCCAGAGGAGCCATAATCCCTGCTTCCTTGATTTTCTTCGCAAGACAAATCAATTTTGCTTTTAAAAGATGATTGACTTTTAATAGAATAAGATTACTGGTAGGTGTCTGCATAATAATAGATACATTTATTGAATAATAAACACAGTCACTTTGTGAAATAGTAGTTAATGTCCGCAGTTAAGGGAGATAGAAACTCAGTGAGGTTGAGTGGTTCACAGACATGGGACTGACTGGGAGTCTGGCTGTGAACCTGGTCTGCTGATTTCCATAACCCTTTCTGCTGTCTTC
Organism: Ovis aries; assembly: GCF_016772045.2. Taxonomy (NCBI): domain Eukaryota; kingdom Metazoa; phylum Chordata; class Mammalia; order Artiodactyla; family Bovidae; genus Ovis; species Ovis aries. Next base: position 215,511,599 of record NC_056054.1, read on the forward strand.
CACAGCTTCCCGTTAGATTGTTCAGTCTCCCTTCTTCCCCTTCTTATTCAAATCTTTTGTGTAAATCCACATTGAAAAAGCATCTCATGGGCAAGGAGCCTGCTATCTACTGTTTACAAATTTTAGTCCTAGAGGGTTTTAGTATATGTTACCCATTGAAAAGTGTTCCATGGTAAGTAAGACTAGGAAATGCCGAGTTAAACAGAGTTAATCAGGATTTCTTTTTTAACAGTGAAACATTTCAGAATCCCTATCATGTATTTTGAATACTGACATGTATTTTGAATTTTAAAGAAAGAATATTTAATTGAGTCCCATATTTAATTGACTTATCAATCCTTATTTGAACTTCATGGTACTGGTGGTATATTTACAGAATTTGGGGTTCCATTTTCATAGTGTTCTAGAGCATGGATTTGGAGGTCAGGGAGACTTATGCTCAAATCCCAACTTGAGCTATACTAGCTGTGTGACTATGACCTTGTATTTAACCTATGAGTGTTTCCTAATCTAGTAACTGGTCATGATACTTAGCTCCTGAAGTTATTTTGAAGGTTGGAAATGATAATGTATACAAAGCTTTATTGTTTGTCATCATCCCACAGTAGTTAATATGTAAAACACTTGGAATAATAACCTGTCACAAAATAAATATGTTTGGTCCTAATCTGATTTTTGGCAGTCGTCTGCAGTATACTCCAATAGTAGTGTGCAGTTTTTTATTTTTTAATTTTCACCTTTATTCTTGTCAGTCTGCTTCTGCTCTTAAATTCGTGGATTTCTATACAACTGTAGATCATTTTTACCTGGCCTGCTGTTGGCTCCTGCTGCTGAGCTTAAATCATAACTTTACCATTTACTAGTCATGAGACTAACTGGGCAAGTTCCTAAAACTCTTAAGTAACTTAAAACTTAAAAGGTTTAGTTTCCTTATCTATAAAAGTGGAATAATGACAGTGCTTCCCTCAAGGCTTGTTGTTTTTATTGTTCAGTTGCTAAGTTGTGTCCAATTCTTTGCAACCCCATCAACTGCAGCATGCCAGGCTTCTCAGTCCTTCACTCTCTCCCAGAGTTTGCTCAAACTATGTCCATTGAGTTGGTGATGCCATCCAATCATTTCATCCTCTTTTTCTCCTTGTGCCCTCAGTCTTTTGTAGCATCAGGGTCTTTTCCAATGAGTCAGCTCTTTGCATCAGGTAGCCAAAGTATTAGAGCTTCAGCTTCAGCATCAGTCCTTCCAATGAATATTCAAGGTTGATATCCTTTAGGATTGACTGGTTTGATCTCCTTGCTGTCCAAGGGACTCTCAGAAGTCTTCTCCATACCACCATTCAAAAGCATCAATTCTTCAGTGCTCACTCTTCTTAATGGACCAACTCTCACATCCATTCATGACTACTGTAAAAACCATAGCTTTGACTATATGGACCTTTGTCAGTAAAGTGATGTCTCTGCTTCTTAATATGCTGTCTAGGTTTGTCATAGCTTTGCTTCTAAGGAGCAAGCGTCTTTTAATTTTGTGGCTGCAATCACCATCTGCAGTGATTTTGGAGCCCAAGAAAATAAAATCTGCCACTGTTTTCACTTTTTCCCCATCTATTTGGCATGAAGTAATGGGACTGGACGCCATGATCTTGGTTTTTTGAATGTTGAGTTTTAAGCTAGGTTTTTGACTCTTCTCTTTCACTGCCATCAAGAGGATCTTTAGTTCTTCTTTGTTTTCTGCCATTAGAGTGATATCATCTGCATATCTGAGGATGTTGATATTTCTCCCGGCAATCTTGATTCCAGCTTGTGATTTATCTAGCCCAGCATTTCACATGATGTACTCTGCATATAAGTTAAATAAGCAGGATGACAATATTCAGCCTTGACATACTTCTTTCCCAATTTTGAACCAGTTCGTTGTTCCATGTCCGGTTCTAACTGTTGCTTCTTGACCTGCATACAGGTTTCTCAGGAGGCAAGTGCTGGGAGCCAGTGTGAGGAATCTCGCTCATGGCAAAGGTCATGAGGAAGGAAGCCAGACATACACAAAGGCGTGATCTGGCTTCAGGGGTTCCCCCAGGGTTTTCTTGAATATCTACCCCGCAAAACCAGAGTCTGCCTGCCTTATTGTACTGTGCTTTCCACTCTTCTAACATAACAGGGGGCCATCCCCAATCACCTTCCTCTAAAAGGAATTAACTTAGGGCTCCAGTTAACTGTCTCCTGCATATGAAAAGAATGTCTTGGCTTAAACCCCTCTGATAGCTTTCTAACTTACCTGACTGGTCTGTCCGGACTTTTACAACTTGTGATTGATTATGGCCCCCCAACCGCGAGAGGCACGAAGCTGAAAGCATCTTAAAGATACAACACCTTTTTTAAAGAGCTAAAAATTATATTGGTGACAGGTTTCACTGTTGAGTCAATGACTGCTGCCAGGCCTCCATATTCTTTATCTTCTAGACACCTGAAGGATATTAATCAATGTAATTGGGATATAGAAAAAGGAATATAGTAGTTTTGATGTTAGCAACACTAGACTTTTGAGTTAATTACTTTTCTCTTTGTTATAAATCACTGTACTTCTTTCATTGTTATAAATTGTTGTGTTCTTGCTATGTAAGAATGTAACTTTATTTAGTGCTTTCTGAGAGTGGCACCAGACTTTGAGAAGAACAACACAAATAAGTTCTCTGGTTGACAGACCCTTATCAGAAAAGGGCCGTAAAATGTTAATTGGCCTTCTGGCCAGAAGATGATGTAAATCACCTAAGACTTGTGTATACAACTAGGTATTCAGAGAGAAAGCCTGGTCTCGATAAGAGTCAGGGCTGCTGACGCTGCATAATTTTGTTTTATCCATTGATCTCTATGTACAATCAAAAGTATAAAAGGCCTTTCCGGACCATAGAGGATGGGCAAGTCACTGGAAAGACTGGTTTCCCCCGTGTCTCTCTCTCTTTCTCCCTCTCCCTCCCTCTCCTTTTCAGGCTGAATTCCCATCTGGGGCATGGAGGCTCACCATGTATACTTACTTGCCCTGGCTTCTAAGACCCATGAGAGAGGGAGCCCAAGGCGGGGCACCCTCCTCTATTCAAAAGGGTGCTGGTGGCCTAATGTAGATGGTGCAAACCTCTTGTCCTGAGGTTTTATTAGTTCTCCATGTAAACCAAGTTATTCAGCCTCTTTTCTCCACTAGATTTTCCTACTATACTATTTTTTCCTAATCTCTCTTATATTTCTAATTAAATAATTCTTTCTAAGATGCCACGCCATCTCCCCTTCGAATTACCCTGGATCCACCAGGGCTGGACCCCGGCAGGCAAGTAAGGTGGTCTGATATTCTCTTTAAGAATTTTCCACAGTTTGTTGTGATCCACACTCTCAAAGGCTTTAGTGTAGTCAATGAAGCAGAAGTAGATGCTTTTTGAAATTCCTCTGCTTTTTCTATGATAAATGTGATTGTGTATGTAACATTCTTAGCATAGCAATTGGTATATAGCAAGAAGGAAAAACCTGTTCCTGTAGTTAAAATTTTGGCATCTATGGGCTTAGTTTGCTGATGTTCTACCTAGATATGTGAGTCATCATCATAGAGGTAACATATACCATCTAACAATTTCACATATATATTAACTCAATCTTTATAACAACCCTGTGATTAAGTACTATTATTCCTATATTAAAAATGTAAAGATTGAGGCACAGAGAGGTTAAGTAACTTGCCCAGATTACACTCCTAGAGCCAGAACGCTAATTTAAGCAGTCTGGCTTTGAAGTTAGTACTCTAAAAACTGAAGAAATTGCAGTCTTTTAGACCATTACTGTCTTATGTCAAAGATCTTTATCAGACTCTGCCAAGATATTCGTTCGTTTTAGCATAATATGTGTCACCTGAAAAGAGTTCCTTAGACTTTAAGAATCTAAGGTACAGTTGGTGACATGACATTTTGTTACATAAATGAAAGTCCTTTACTTGAATTCTGCCCTGTTGGTGAGCCATCTGCCACTTGTGAAGATAGTAAAGAAGCACTTGCAAGCAGGGTTGATACTTTCCTAAACAAAGGGCTTTGAATTTGCTCAAATGATTGCTATCTTTTGGGCTCAGAAATCTGACCTATAAAGTTGGAAAATATAACTTTGACCTTTAAAGTTACTAAAGGCAGTTTGACCACCATAATAAAAGAAATTCACCATGGCCTCTATCATTGGTTTAATTGAGTAATCAGTAAATGTCAGTCTCTGTGGTTATAGCAATTCACAAAACAAACAGCACTTAGCCTTCCTAGAGTTAAAACCCTAAGCCAAAAATATGTGGCAAGTAATATAAAGGAATGGAGAAGGAAATGGCAACCAACTCCAATATACTTGCCTGGGAAATCTCATGGACAGAAGAAACAGTCCATTGGGTTGCAAAAGAGTCAAACATCACTTAGCGACTAAAACAACACCAATATAAAGGAAATATAGGAAATATGGAGAAACTTGTTGGCAGGTCAATGTAATTGAAATTCCCTAAAGACCTGGAATCCCCTAAGGAAACAGGGTTGAATAAGAGAGTGGCTTTAGAGTTGGCAAGAAGAGGTAGAGCCAACAAAGGAGACAGAGCAGTCGTGGAACAAAGGAAAGCTAGGGAAACAGAGTGTCAAAGAAACCAAAACCCACAAAGGCTCCACCAGGAGGGGGTGGTCAACTGTGTCAGAGTTTTCTGAGAAATGAGAAATCTGAGGATGGAATCAAGCCCTTTCCTTAGGCATCCTGGTGGACCTTTTAGTGGATCAGCTACAAAACGTACTTTCAGTTAACAGTGGCTTTTACATTCAGCGTCTCAACCTTTTGCCTCTTTGTTGGAATGACTTCAAGGATGTTTGCCAAAAATAATGTTTTGACTTTGGCTGTGTTATTACTGAGCTATCACTTATGACAGAAGATAGCCAAAAACTCCTTCATAGCTTGTAATTAAAAGAACCTGACATGGAGTTTACCAATGTATATTACTGAGGTGCTAAACAGGTTTATATATAGATATATAAAAATTATCAATATATAACTACTAGTATTACATTAAAGAAGTAAATGTATATTTGAAAATAAAAAATATATTTATAAAACTAAGAAACAAGAGGAAATAAAAAGTCAAGAAGCTCTTCTTCCTCAAATGACTATCTTTAAATTTGGGTTGGTTGATTCAACTATGTGGAAACATATTTTAAAATCTGAACTCTTCTAAGTAGCTTTTCCTGTCTGCTTCCCAATGAGGGTCACACCAGATGAATATTAAACTTGCTCCCTACAGATTGATGCCTATTAATTCTGTAATTAGCAGTGTACAATTTAAATGCCTGTACTGTATGTTCATCAAGGAGAGTGGGCCAGAATTTTACCAGACACAGAGTGTGCCGGATTCAGGGCTTAGTGGCCATAGAAGCGCCTACTGACCAAAACCAATACCTTCTGTCTGATTGCCTCACATAGCCAATCCAAATGGCACCATCTTGCAACTTAAATGAAGATGTATCTTGGATAAAAAGAACATTGTTATTGGTCATGTCTACAGAAGGAACCTGTTTAGAAATGATTTTCAATTACTCTAAAACAGTAACATGATTTCCTGGCTCCCTAAAAGCATGTTTTGGGGAAAACCTTAGAATTTGATTAAAAAGTTGGATTTTCATTTGATTGTTGTCAGTGATTAAATATCCTCTGCCATTATCTTCCCCATCCCCATTTTTTGTTTTTGTTTAATTTTATTTCCATTTTCAGATTTCGGAGAACCTGAAACAGTCCTGGGTAGCATGTTTTAAGTTCCGTATACTTGTGATCCTTAAAGGTGTCTCATTAAAGATTGGTTCCTGTGGTTTTTAGTGCATGTGGGAGAGCTAGGTTTCCTTAAGGTCTTTTGTAACCACTGAAATGATGCTTAATGTATAGTGTTATGCTCTGTTACACTTCTTTCTCTCTCTGTTTATGGAGGAAAATGGTGCATTGTGCTTTCTCTAAAGTGCCATATGCTTTCACCTCCTGATCACCCAGGAGGTGTCACACATTGTAGAGACCTTGAAGTGCTCACATTTCTAGTTTGGAAAAACCAAGGAAACACTTCCAACAAGGCCTACTAAGTGCTATGGTTCGTAGTGGGTGCTGTGGGAGCCCAGCAGAGAAGCCTCTGTGTGTGTGCCAGGGGGGAACTCAGGCAGAGGATCCCAGAGAGAGTGCAAGATCAGCTGAGTCTGGAAGGATGAAAAGAAGTGCTTCACACAGATGTGGAAAGAAGGGCATTCCAGGAAAAGAAAACAGCAGGTGCAAATCCCTGAGATGGGACAGCATGGACACATACCCAGGAGTTCTTTCTTTTGTATTTCAGAGAGCTATGAAACATGTAAAGGAGATCTTTGCATAACTAGGACATAGTTGGAACTAGTCTCAGTCTTGTGTCATTAAGATATATTTCACTGTTTTAATTATGGTAACTTTAAGTAAGCCAATATGATAATGAAAACATAAAACCAGTATATGATTTTTCAGGAATATGTACTACTTGGTGAAATAAGCTTTAAACTACTTATTAAAAATATTCTGTGTTACAGACTAGTAGAATAACATTTAAATTCTAGTGGCCAAATACATAATTTGATTGAAAAACAGTTTGTCTTTCTACTGTTTGGTTTTAGACGCTTTTTGCCTTAGACCAACTTAAAGAAATTTTTGTTTTTCTTGTTGTGTTCCTAAAGTGCTGCTTCAGAAAGTATTTCTTTGCTTAAAGTTTGAAAGAAACACTGCAGTTGTTGGCAGTTGTTGGTGCCTTATGAGACGAGAACTTCTTGTACGTTCATCAAACAGGTTAGGTGTCTGTGATTAGAAACCTCTTGTTTTAACCACCCAGTCTAATTTCTATCTCACCCCTATTTTCCTCTCTTATTCTACCCTGATTTTTCCCTCCATAGAACATATTGCTATTGGCAATTGTTTCTTTTATTCCTTCTAAGTAGTTTCTCTCTCTAAGTAATGGTCTCCCCTGCTAGGTTGGAAGCTCTGTGAGGGGAGGAAGGAAGTCTGTGGGCTTCCCTGCTGTGTACCCAGCTCCTAAAAGTACCTGGCAGAAAATAAACACTCTCATAATTGCTAAGTGAATTGATGATGAGTAATTCAAAGCCCCTGGACAGCTTCCACAATAAAGAGTATTGGTGATAAAAACCAGACAGGAAATTTTCCTCGTACATCCTACTTCTCAAATAAGGCATCATCATCAATAGGACCAACCAGCAAAATGTGCTTGCTTTGGCCCAGGATTCCTATTTCCTGTCTGTGAAGAGCCCAAATAGAAAATGATAAGGAGTAAAGTTTCTGAGAAAGCAGGAATTTGAAGCAACAGTGAAAGAAAGTATAGTCAGCAATATAAGCCATTCATTCAGCAGTTATGTTGTTCAGTTACTAAGTGGTGTCTGACTTTTTATGACCCCGAACTGCAGCATGCCAGGCTTCCCTGTCCTTCACTATCTCCCAGAGTTTGCTCAAATTTATATCCATTGAATAGGTGATGCTATCTAGCCATCTTATCCTCTATCACCCTCTTTCCCTTTGCCTTCAGTCTTTCCCGGTTTCAGGGTCTTTGCATCAGGTGGTCAAACAACTGGAGATTCAGCATGAGTCCTTCCCATGAATATGCAGGGTTGATTTCATTTAGAATTGACTGGTTTGATCTCCTTGCAGTCCAGGGGACTCTCAAGAGTCTTCTGGATGCCATGATCTTAGTTTTTTCAATGTTGAGTTTAAAGTAGTTTTCTCACTCTCCTCTTTCACTCTCATTAAGAGGCTCTTTAGTTACTCTTCACTTTCTGCCGTTAGAGTGGTATCGTCAGCAACTATACTGAGCACTAATCATGTACCAGGCATAATAATAGACCAAGGGGGACAAAGATGGAGACCTTGAAACTCATAATGACAATACAGCAAGTGTCAAAAATAGAAACTTGAACCAGGTCCTAGAGAGCATTGAGGCAGGAGCAACTGTCTGAGAAGTGAGCTGGACAAGGTGTCACAGAGGAGGGGACATTTGAGACGGTCACTGAAGGAGGAACTGGAATTTGGTAAAGCAGGAGAAATTCCGTTAGAAGATGGAGCCCTGCAGTTCAGCTTTCTGTACCTTTGAGGAAAGTAAATACTACGTGGGCAAGACAGGCAAGTTTTACAGGCAGAGGTGTGTACTGGTCAGTGGTGTGTAGGAATATGAGTAGGTAAAAGGTTGTTTGAGCAGTAGGTAGATGTCAGAGGGTAGAGAATGTAATCTCTGACTATCACAGCCACCGAAATTTTTTTCTCCCTAAAAGTATATTTCCTTTAGTAAATAGGAAGACTGAATTATTTTATATAGCATGAGGTACATAATTATGCTATAAAAATTTAGAAAATAGAAAAATTTACGTACAGTCTCACTGTAACACCATAAAGAAACTTTCATTAAAAAAAATACTTGACAAGTAAAATATCTTTGCAAAACTCATACAGCTGGTAAGCGGCTAAGAAGGAATTTAGACTTGTTTGTTTTTATTTCAGTCCTTTGGTCTTTGCAATCTGCTATGCTGCCCTTCAAAGGGAAATATAGGAGCTTGTTAACAAAGTTCCTGTTCCTCCAGGTATCTTCCTCTAAGCTTAAATCTAATGATGATACCTTGCTTGTACTCAGAACTTGTCTAAAATATTTTTTAAGAAATTTCATTTCAAGTCATTTCATAAGGTGCTTGTGAACGTCCATCTCATTACTTTATAGTCTCATCTTGTTTATGAGTGAAATGTGATCCTCAGCTTCATCACACATCTTGTTATCTAGAGGAACTTTGGCTTTACCAGGAATAAAATCCAACTTCAAGGAAAGAGAATTTGCCCCTGTTAAGGGTATAAAGGAGTGAACCAAAGTCTTGTAAAAGTACTTTCACAAGAAAGTAGTTGTAAAAAGTATTTTTGGTCAGTTAGATTACATATGTGAACTCCTTACTTCTTTGCAAGGGTTAGATTTATATGCTATGAAAGCTGCTTTGGTTTTCAGTTTGTGTGAGGACTGTCAGCTTCCACTCCTGTTGGAATTACGGGATCTGCATGTCCAGAGCACCTGTGGGTTATCACCAAATGCTTAACACATCTGTCAACTTCAATAATCCTATCTGACTGAGTGTTCTAAACCTTTTTGATATTTGTTGACAAAGCTTCCTAAATCATTCTAATGAAGAAGATTTCTAGCTAACTTTGGGATGCTTCAGAGGGTCCATGAAACATCCCAAAGAGAGATATTACACTAATTAGATTCATTTTGTATACAGAATTATATGGAGAGTATTGTCAAGTAATAAGTTTCGGGTTATATTGCATGGTGGACTTCCCTTGTGGCTCAGCTGGTAAAGAATCTGCTTGCAGTGTGGGAGACCTGGGTTCGATCTCTGGGTTGGAATGATCCCTGGAGAAGGGAAAGGCTACCGACTCCAGTATTCTGGCCTGGAGAACTCCATGGACTGTATAGTCCATGGGTTTGCAAAGAGTCGGACATGACTGAGTGACTTTCACTTTCACAACTTCAAGGAGAAGGGCCAGTGACCCTTAGCACAGTACTGGGCACCGATCATTGTAACACCCAGTTATGAACAGCTGGATGTCACTTCCTGGCATCCTTGGGATGGGAGGGCCAAGAAGGAGGTAGCATTAAGGCAGTTTGGACCTCCTTTCATTCTCATATGTCATATATTAGAGTCTCTTAAACATAGTTTCCTTTTATCCTCTTACTCTAACCCAATTAATTGTCTCAGAAAAATTAGTCTTTATCCCTCTTTTTTTTTTGTGATCCCTCAAGAATGACCATAATTACTGCTAACAAGACTGTAGTCAAGGACAAGGAAATCTGTATGGTTTTAAGTGAAAAAGATTTTTTTAATTTGAAGGATAGTTGATTTACAGTGTTGTGTTAGTTTCAAGTGTACAGCAAAGTGATTCAGTTATGCATATTTTTTCAGATTATTTTTGATTACAAGTTATTACAAAAAATTAAATAGAGTTCCCTGTGTTATATAATAGACCCTTGTTGCTAACCTATTTTTTGTATAGTAATTTGTGTCTGTTAATCCCATATTCCTATTTTTGTCCTTCCCCAACTCCCTTTCTCCTTTGGTAACCATAAATTTGTTTGCTGTGTCTGTGAGTCTGTTTCTGTTTTGTGTATACATTTATTTGTATTGTTTTTTAGATTCAATATAAGTGATATCATATATTTGTCTTTGTCTGACTTACTTAGTGTGATATTTTTTAGGTCCATCCATATTGCCAGAGATGGCAATATTTCTTTATTTTTATTGTTGAGTAATATTCCACTGTATATATGTACCACATCTTCTTTAAGGGAAAATAATTTTTAAAAAGAGACAGAAGCATCAGCCTGTACAGTCCTTGGGAGGGTCCATAGCTCTCATTCAGTTCAGTTCAGTTCAGTCACTCAGTCACGTCCGACTCTTTGCGACCCCATGAATCCCAGCACGCCAGGCCTCCCTGTCCATCACCAACTCCCGGAGTTCACTCAGATTCATGTCCATGGGGTCAGTGATGCCATCCAGCCATCTCATCCTTGGTCGTCCCCTTCTCCTCCTGCCCCTAATCCCTCCCAGCACCAAAGTCTTTTTCAATGAGTCAACTCTTTGCATGAGGTGGCCAAAGTACTGGAGTTTCACCTTTAGCATCATTCCTTCCAAAGAAATCCCAGGGCTGATCTCCTTCAGAATGGACTGGTTGGATCTCCTTGCAGTCCAAGGGACTCTCAAGAGTCTTCTCCAACACCACAGTTCAAAAGCATCAATTCTTCAGCATTCAGCCTTCTTCACAGTCCAACTCTCACATCCATACATGACTACTGGGAAAACCCTAGCCTTGACTAGATGGACCTTAGTCAGCAAAGTAATGTCTCTGCTTTTGAATATGCGATCTAGGTTGCTCATAACTTTTCTTCCAAGGAGTAAGCGTCATTTAATTTCATGGCTGCAGTCACCATCTGTGGTGATTTTGGAGCCCCAAAAAATAAAGTCTGACACTCTTTCACTGTTTCCCCATCTATTTCCCACGAAGTCATGGGACTGGATGCCATGATCTTCGTTTTCTGAATGTTGAGCTTTAAGCCAACTTTTTCACTCTCCTTTTTCACTTTCATCAAGAGGCTTTTGAGTTCCTCTTCACTTTCTGCCATAAGGGTGGTGTCATCTGCATATCTGAGGTTATTGATATGCTCCATAATTCCCATGTCCATTGTCACTACTTTCTAGTTAAACTACTATGTGTCACTGCAATTTAAAATGTGAAATAAAACCAAAAAAAGTCGAAGATATCTATTTTTATGCCTTAATTTTGTTATTATTGTCCAAGTTTTGGAATAGGACATTGTCAATTATGCACATTGTCTATGAAAAAAAACATTGTCTATGTTTCTGACTTTGAAACAGCAAGCTTGAGAACTACAGATTGACATGCAGATATGTTATTTTTGGCCCATACTGCTTATTAAACATTTAAAATTTCATTGCCAACACCTAAAATTAAAAATATCTCACACAATAATCTGGACTTCCTACTTTCTTGAAAACTCAGATCATCTGATAACACTGGGCCAGAATTGCCACATCATACAGTCACCTGGGAAGGCCCACAGCTTCTTCCTTATTCAGGGCATTTTTTTTTTTCCAGTTTACCACAAAACTCCCCACTCCCTGATGTATTACATCTGTTTTACTTATTTGTGTGCACTATCTTGACCCCTGAAGACATGAGTTCATGACCTATTTTCTACAGTTAACACTCATTTAATGTTTCATGTAGTTAACAAACATTTTTCATTTTGCACAAGTGTTCCAAAAGGTTCCCATGCTTGAATGGTTCAGAATCGATGTCTTGGGGGAACAAGACATAATTTACACAGCCAGTAAAATCATACAGATGCATAAACCTAGAGGTGTCAGGAGGCAATAAGTATACATGGGTAATTTTCAAATGGGCAGTGGAGTTAACAAGGGCTGTAAGCTCAGAGAAGGACTGGATCAACCTTGAGAGGGTTAAGATCAAAGATGTGTCTTGAAGAATGGGTCAGAATAACATTGCAGGCAGCCGAGTGGAAGGGGAAAGAGGAAGAAAAGAATATAAAATATGAACAACAGCAAGTTGGTAAGAATGAACAGTTAGTAGTATGAACTGTAAGTAGGCCTGAGAGTTTGGTTGGATAAAGGAGCTGTTTAGCAGACTTTGGGCTGCCCCTCATGAGTGAATACTATCTGACATCCATTCTTTAATTCTTCCCATCATTGTCTATTGTTCTGGAAATGCCCATACCAAAAGTAGCAAGCAGCTTGTGCAAACACTTGGCCCATCTCTCTTTATGCAAAGCACATTTTCTACTTTTTAAAACTCCTTCTTTGTGTTATTGCTTCTTAGCTCTCCTTCCCTCAAGAAAAAATGGACAGGAGACCTTGATTTTTAGCCTAGTAAGGTCTCTAGAATCAACTAGGAAAACTTGGAGAAAATGAAAAGGAAGTGTGGATAGGAAGGGAGGGTAGTTTGGCAAGCACCAGCAAGTTTTAGGAGAGACCCAGGTTTACCTAACTCTTTCACCTAGAGACTAAAGCCCCTATCTGGAGAGTCACCCTCAAATCGCCTCAAATCATCAAATGCAGGACATTATGTTCTGCACTTGTTCCTCTAATTCCCTGTAACCTCTGGGAAGGATCCTTAGGTTGGCTTTGCAGTGTTCCTGTGTTCCAGTGTTCAGTGTTGCATAAAGTTGTATAACTGAGGAAACCCAGCACAGTCCTATATTGAATGGATGTAGGGATTAAAATGAAATAATATGGGACTTTGCTGTTGGTCCAGTGGTTAAGACTCCACATTCCCAGTGCGGAGGGCCTGGGTTAGATATCAGTTCAGCTTTGATTGTAAAACAAAGGGGTTGAACTAGGCAATTCTTCCCAAATCAGTTTTTAAGGAAATTTAATAGATATGAAAAAATGAAGGTGGCGCTAGTGGTAAGGAATCCACCTGCGCATGCAGGAGACGCAAGAGGTGGGTTCAATCGCTGGATTGCGAAGATGCTTTGGAGTAAGAAACGGCACCCCACTCTAGTATTCTTGCCTGGAGAATTCCATGGACAGAGGATCCTGGCAGGCCACAGTCCATGGGGTTGCAAAAAGTTGGACACGACTGAGCACAGCATGCAACACAGCACAGCAATGTCATAACAAGTTCACACTGTATTTTAATGAAAAACCTGAGGCTTTCTTAAGTCCAGCCATGTTTCTAAATGCTTCAGTTCGGTTTTGTTTTTTCCTTTGGTTTTCTTTCTCTTCAACCTCTGTCCCTTCTTACTTCTCTGAGTCATCAGACACTTCGGAGTGGAGATCCTGGACTCACTGTGTTTGTCTTCCTCGTCCTCCTCCCACCTCTTTGTCCCTGAGTCCTTAGCCTCTAAGGTCCATGCCTGTCCCTCCATTTCACCGGTATTCTCATGGATCTTGACAAGTAAGAATTTACGGACGTCATTATGCTTGTTGCCAGAGATTGAAATTCTTTCAAATTTAGCTTCTATCTGATCTTGTTGCTTCTGCAGCTTTTGAAGGGAATGACTTGGCTTTTCACAGAGTGAGTCAAGCTCTCACTGAAGTCATTTTTAGGCTTTGGTATATTATCTTCCAGGGCCTGAGGCTCCTCTACCAAGTGACCAGCACAGCCTCATCTTCCATGATGCACTGGGCATCACGTCACTACCTCCTTCACCATCTGGCCCAGCTCCGAGGGCCCCTTGTTCCCTGAATCTGTGATGTTAGAGAAGTGGCCAAGGGGAGGGTGGCTCCTGTGGGGGCCCAGCTGCAGGGAAAGAATCTGGTCCAAGCCTGGGAGGGGCTGGAGGACTGGAAGAAGGCAAGCTTGTGACCGGATCTCCTGCACAAAGGAGGCAGGGAAATAGAAGTCTCTCCTGTTCAGCAACTTTGAAGCAGCCCTCAGGCCTGCTCTGCATCCATTCATCTCTGCTCACCAGCTGCTCGAATATGCAGACGTCTTCAAATGGGTTTCTACTCTCAAAAAGTTGATGGGGGAGCAGGATATAAATCAAACCTCACACTGAGAGAGGAGAGGTGCAGAAATGGAGATCCATCTTGACACACAGTGTGACACACAGAGTGCAAAGAAATCAGTTCTGTGCCAAGGGCGGAAGGGGAGCGGACTTCAGAGAGGAAGTGTCTTGAAGGATAGGAAGGGTTCAGGGGAAGGGATCATTCAAGCCTGAGGGAGGCCAGTGTGGGCCAGATGTTCTGCTATGGCTTGTCATTTGCAAGCAGCTCTGTCCCAGGACTTTCACACATTGCAAAGAAAATCAGTCACAACAAAAACGGCCTGATGAGAGACTGTTGCACACTTTGAATGTAGTATGCGTGCATGTTAAATCACTTCAGTTATGTCTGACTCTGCAGCCTTATGGACTGCAGCCTGCTGGGCTCTTCTGTCCATGGGATTCTCCAGGCGAGAATACTGGAGTGGGTTGCCATTTTCTTCTCCAGGGGGTCTTCCCAACCCAGGGATCAAACCCACATCTCTTAAGTCTCCTGCATTGGCAGGCGGGTTCTTACCACTAGCACCACCTGGGAAGCCCTCAAATACATAGTGTCAGTTCAGTTCAGTCACTCAGTCGTGTCCGACTCTTTGTGACCCCATGAATTGCAGCACGCCGGGCCGCCCTGTCCATCACCAACTCCTGGAGTTTACCCAAACTCATGTCCATTGAGTCAGTGATGCCACCTAGCCATCTCATCCTTGGTCGTCCCCTTCTCCTCCTGCCCCCAATCCCTCCCAGCATCAGGGTCTTTTCCAGTGAGTCAACTCTTCACATGAGGTGGCCAAAATATTGGAGTTTCATCAGTCCTACCAATGAACATCCAGGATTGATCTCCTTTAGGATGGACTGGTTGGATCTCCTTGCAGTCCAAGGGACTCTCACGTCTTCTCCAACACCACAATTCAAAAGCATCAATTCTTCAGTGCTGTTTTCTTCACAGTCCAACTCTCACATTCATACATGACCACTGGAAAAAACATAGCCTTGACTAGACAGACCTTTGCTGGCAAAGCAATGTCTCTGCTTTTGAATATGCTATCTAGGTTGGTCATAACTTTTCTTCCAAGGAGTAAGCATCTTTTAATTTCATGGCTCCAGTCACCATCTGCAGTGATTTTGGAGCCCCCAAAAATAAAGTCTGCCACTGTTTCCGCATCTATTTCCCATGAAGTGATGGGACCAGATGTCATGATCTTAGTTTTCTGAATGTTTGAGCTTTAAGCCAACTTCTTCACTCTCCTCTTTCACTTTCATCAAGAGGCTTTTTAGTTCCTCTTCACTTTCTGCCATAAGGGTGGTGTCATCTGCATATCTGAGGTTATTGATATTTCTCCTGGCAATCTTGATTCCAACTTGTGCTTCTCCCAGTCCAGCGTTTCTCATGATGTACTCTGCATATAAGTTAAATAAGCAGGGTGACAATATACAGCCTTGATGTACTCCTTTTCCTATTTGGAACCAATCTCTTGTTCCATGTCCAGTTCTAACTGTTGCTTCCTGACCTGCATACAGGTTTCTCAAGAGGCAGGTCAGGTGGTCTGGTATTTCCATCTCTTTCAGAATTTTCCACAGTTTGTTGTGATCCACACAGTCAAAGGCTTTGGCATAGTCAGTAAAGCAGAAATAGATGTTTTTATGGAACTCTCTTGCTTTTTCCATGATCCAATGGATGTTGGCAATTTGATCTCTGGTTCCTCTGCCTTTTCTAAAACCAGCTTGAACATCTGGAAGTTCACGGTTCACGTATTGCTGAAGCCTGGCTTGGAGAATTTTGAGCATTACTTTACTAGCATGTGAGATGAGTGCAATTGTTTGGTAGTCTGAGCATTCTTTGGCATTGCCTTTCTTTGGGATTGGAATGAAACTGACGTTTTCCAGTCCTGTGGCCACTGCTGAGTTTTCCAACTTTGCTGGCATATTGAGTGCAGCACTTTCACAGCATCGTCTTTCAGGATTTGAAATAGCTCCAGTGGAATTCCATCACCTCCACTAACTTTGTTCGTAGTGATGCTTTCTAAGGCCCACTTGACTTCACATTCCAGGATGTCTGGCTCTATAGGCAATTCTAATGTGCAGAAGAACTACTTGGAGACGTTCCTGGGTTCTCCTCCCAGAGGTAGGCCACAAGAATTTGTGCTCAGATGCTGCCAGTCTAGGGAACACCTTTTGTATAATCTCGGACTAGACAGCTTGCCTGATTCTGTAATGAGGGTAATAGAGATAAGGGACAAAAGAACTAGTTCTCAATGTCCTTCTCTTAAAAATAAGTGTACTCAAAAAAAGTTTTTTCATTATAGTATAGTTGATTTACAATGTTGTGTTAGTTATAGGTGTAAAGCAAAATCAATCAGTTATATATATACTTTTGTATTATTGTTAAAGCTATTGAAGTGTGAGCTGATTAAAATGTCATTTATTCTCAAAGCATTCCAAAGCAGCTGATAGGGAGGACCATCAGCTTTCCAGCTGAGAAAAACTTCTTTAAATTATTTGTTTTTACAAAAAGAATTCTCTTTTTGACGCAAAATATAGAAGGACATACTATAAAATATAAATTAAATATATTGTGACCTTGCTACCTCTAAGGAACAAAGTTGCCTTAAGACATTCTATTGATTATTAAACTTTTTTATGTATTCCAGCTTTGCCCCACTCTATTATAAGTAATAGATACCAGTGTATTTATAGTAAATAATGTAAGGGATCTTCTTTTAGAATTAGCCATCAAAGAATAAGTATAAATTGCTATATTGTATAAGAGTTCTCTGCTCTAGACAGCCATTCCTTCAAATGCAGTTCACAAAGAACCACATTTCCTTGGGGAAAACATAATTTAAACCATAGAGAAGTAACACTCCTTTTCAAGGAAATTGCAGTGCCATCCAAGATATTGGTAGAACTACAGAGCTCCCTAAATATCACTGTTGGACTCAAAGATTTTGTTATGTTCATTAACAAGATATGTAAATTTAAAATGCAGTGTGTTAAATGAGACTATATAGCAAACAGGATATGTCTTATAACTTCTAATGTTTTTATATTATAGTTTGGATTTTGGATCTTTTTTTTTTTTAAGTGTATTTTTAAACCAAACAATTTACTAACCTATTGGTGTGCCAAACTCCTTTTGTCTCTTTATTTGGGCTCTATATCTTTTGTTGGAACCAGACTTTCACTTCCCTAAGATTGAAATGGGGGTGGAGGAGGAGGCTCAAGCAAGAGAGGAGGAATAGATGTTCTTTAAAAATATCATAAAGAGAGATTCAAAGTCATATCATAGATATGGACCATTTTCCTTACGATGGGATATGTAACTTATAAATTCGTGTTAGGACAAAAGTACAGTCAGTCCTTAGTTTCTGCTGTTCCTCACCTGGATCAGTTTTCTATGCTTGAAGCTCTGGTTGTGGAGGGCCTACTGCACTATGCATATAATGGGCTTGAACACCCACAGTTTTTGGTATGTGCTGGGGGTGGTGGTGCTGGAATCAATCCCCTGTGGGTACTGAGGACCACTGTATAGTTATCTCATCTGTTGTACAGATATTTTGACTTAGACTTAATAGGTTATACATTAACCACATTAGATTGTTGCAGCTATGAATCATGAATAAATGTTTGTGAGGAGTAAATTGTTTCAATTTCCTGAATCTGTTAAATTGAGAAGCCTCTCCTGGGGTAAAAGTAAAACCTCCATCAGTAGGGAACCCAGATTCTTTCACAACAGCCCTGCCTTCTGCTGTCCTTCCTGAGCCTGGTGGCTCAGCCTGTCTCCTAATGCCTCAGGCCAACAAGTGACTGAGCTGTATTAACTTGAAACTGCTGGCTGTAGAAATTCCAATTGCTTGTAAAGCCATTGGCTTTTGCACCGATGCCAGTTTTCTTAGGCACTGTTTACCTAGGCAAATTGGTCCTGCTACCCAGCCCAGCAGATCTGCAGGCAAAGAGAACTTGTAGCTGATAGGGTGGGATACATTTCATGACCTTTTTGCACTCTCCAGCCTGATTTTAGGCCTTTTTTATTTGTTTAGGTGTTCAAAACCTGTGTGATGGGAGAAACTCAGCTTTAAACAGTGGTTTAGTTGTTGATTTTCTTCTGAGCTCTAAGTAATAACATTCAGAGGGATAGGGCTGTCAGTTGGGCTTTGGGGTTCTAGTACTTTGTCACTTGGAGTTTTATGATCTTGGGCAAGGCATTTAATGTTTCTAAGCCTGAAACAAACAAAAAAAATAATATCTGCTCTTCTTGTTTCACAGGTTCTTGTGAAATTCAGACAACTGAAAGTTCAAATGATTATAAACTGTAAAGCAATATACAGAATAATTAGTATAAATATTTTACTTTATTGTGTATTTTGTATTTTATATAGTGTCTATTAAATTATTATAATCACATGCTCAATATACACAAAGAGATCTTAGCTTCATCTGAATCTGGCTCTTTTGACGTGTAGTAAATATCTATAAAAATCATTTGCCTTTTATCTTTTAGGTTTATATGCCATTTAATAAACAGTTTTTCAAAGAAATATCAAATTTTCTTCTCTGCACTTTACATAAAGCAAAAAATTAACTCAACTCCTGCAGTATCCTGTGTAACACACTTGTGAAGTCAGGCAGAGGGCATGAGTGGGCAAGCTCTGTACTGCCTATAGCAGAAGGAAGTTTAGGAGGTTTTGTTGAGAAGTTTAATTCTTTTGTGCTGCCTTGAGTCAGCTGCTATTTGGAACACTCAGATGAAAACAGATACTACTTGTCCTGGTAATAAGGGAGGCTTTTTGCAGCTTGTGTAGCCTCGTGAAGGACATTTGTTTATGACCATGGACATGGGACACTGGAAAAAAAATTTGATCTCCAAGTCTCAGATCTTGTTTCAAGTTGCTAAAAATCTTGAGAAAGAAACGTGCTGGTAAGGAAGAGCTCAGAAAAAAGGGGCAGATGGAGAGGCCTTCTCAGCCCAGAGGGTTCATGGCTAGAGCTGCTGATCTTGGGAGAGTCACATATCCATTCCAGGCCTCAGTTTCCCTTTGTGTAATATGGGAAACTAAAGGGTCATTCCAGATGTAAAAATCTCTCAGTTTAATGAAGTAGGTTTGAGAATCAATTGACTAGTGAGTGACAGTAGAGGATGATGGCTGAGGTTTCCAGAGCCAGAGTAGGTTCCAGTCCAGGCCACCACTTCAGGCCTATGTGACACTTTTCATGGACCATCTTGGCCTGAGACTTCACATGAAGAAAAACGATTTGTTGTTGTTTAGTTGCTAAGTCGTGTCGGACTCTTTGTGACTTCATTTGCCTGTGTGCAAATGTCAATATGTATGAGCTATTATCCCCCTCAAATTAAGAGGACTTTTGGAGCTATGCAAGTACTTTGGCAATACCGAAATTGTCTTCTGTGCAATAGTGAAAAATAAACAAAAAAGTTTAGGGACTGGAAAGAGACCATCTTCTCCTTTTTGTGCTTTCCCAGCTTGAACTGCAGTGAGAGAACAAACTGAAGGCTTTAGGGAGGAGCGTTTAGGATGTCAGATCCCTCTAAGAGTTCTTGGCCTTTCTTCTAGGCTACCTAGTGAGTGGTGATGAGGTTTTCATCAGGTTTGTTTTGTAGCTCTATAAGAAAATCTTAGATGAAGGAATGAATAAGTACAAAATGGAATAGAGCAATCTCATCAGAGAACTCTACTGTTATTAATATATAATTATAGTTGTGCTTCACAGGTTGGCTTAATAATTCCCTCCAGTGCTTTGCTAGAACTCTTTTGGTCCATGCCTATTCTCAGAGTGTGGTCCAGAAGGGTTAGTTTATAAATACTAACTAAAGGAAAATGGTTTTTCCAGTAGTCATGTATGGATGTGAGAGTTGGACTGTGAAGAAGGCTGAATGCCGAAGAATTGATGCTTTTGAACAGTAGTGTTGGAGAAGACTCTTGAGAGTCCCTTGGACTGCAAGGAGATCCAACCAGTCCATTCTGAAGGAGATCAGCCCTGGGATTTCTTTGGAAGGAATGATGCTAAAGGTGAAACTCCAGTACTTTGGCCACCTCATGCTAAGAGCTGACTCATTGGAAAAGACTTTGGTGCTGGGAGGGATTAGGGGCAGGAGGAGAAGGGAACAACAGAGGATGAGATGGCTGGATGGCATCACTGACCCCATGGACATGAATCTGAGTGAACTCCAGGAGTTGGTGATGGACAGGGAGGCCTGGTGTGCTTCGATTCATGGGGTCACAAAGAGTTGGACACGGTTGAGTGACTGAACTGAACTGAAAAGGAAAAAAGGGAGAAAAGACAACTATAGGAAGGTTCCTTACCCAGATGAAAGTGAAAGTCGCTCAGTCATGTCCAACTCTTTGAGATCCCATAGACTGTACATTCCATGGAATGCTCTAGGTCAGAATACTGGAGTGGGTAGCCTATGCCTTCTCCAGGGTATCTTCCTGACCCAGGAACCGAGGTCTCCTGAATTACAGGTGGATTCTTTACCAACTGAGCTATCAGGGAAGCCCTCCTTAACCAGATGCTGCTGCTGCTGCTAAGTCGCTTCAGTCGTGTCCAACTCTGTGCAACCCCATAGACGGTAGCCCACCAGGCTCCCCTACCCCTGGGATTCTCCAGGCAAGAACACTGGAGTGGGTTGCCATTTCCTTCTCCAAAGCATGAAAATGAAAGGTGAAAGTGAAGTTGCTCAGTCATGTCCGAATCTTAGCGACCCCATAGACTGCAGCCTACCAGGCTCCTCCATCCATGGGATTTTCCAGGCAAGAGTACTAGATGCCTACTAAAGGCCTGAGCAAGAATCCTGCCAATGCTGGTTTCCAGAGAGAAGGGACAACAAGAGATAATGTGAGTTTACTCATCACGTGCACTCTTTTAATACCTTTTTTTTTTTTTTTTTTCTGAGAAACTTGGGCCCAGACAACTTGGGAAGTTTGCCTAGGTCATGTAGCTAATAAATGATTGAGCCAGGACTTGGCCTTGGGCTCTGTCCAAGTTGTGTGTTCTTGTCTCACTATCATATTTCCTTAAGCCTTTCTGTTCTTGCTCAGAGAATCTCAAGGCAGGATAATGTGAAGTGATTCTTCACAAACTTTTCTTCTGAGGAAACCTTGAGGATGAAGTTTATGTCACTTAAAGGGCTCTTCTACCCTAAAGTCCTTATATAGCTCTCAGTTTAGGAATGTGCAGCTGGTGATTCGAGCTTTCCAGGTGGCGCTAGTGGTAAGGAACTTTCCTGCCAATGCCAGAGACATAGGAGACTTGGATTGGATCCCTGGGTTGGGAAGAACCCCTGGAGGAGGGCATGGCAACCCTGTCCAGTTTTTTTGCCTGGAGAATCCCATGGACAGAGGAGCCTCACAGGCTCCTGGCAGGATCCTACAGTCCATAGGATCACAAAGAGTTGGACTGCTACTGCTAAGTTGCTTCAGTCGTGTCTGACTCTGTGCAACCCCATAGATAGAAGCCCACCAGGCTCCCCCATCCCTGGGATTCTCCAGGAAAGAACACTGGAGTGGGTTGCCATTTCCTTCTCCAATGCATGAAAGTGAAAAGTGAAAGGGAAGTCGCTCAGTCGTGTCCGACTCTTAGCCAGTCGTGTCTGACTCTTAGCGACCCCGTGGACTACAGCCTACCAGGCTCCTCCGACAACTGAAGCGACTTAGCACACTCCCAGCTGGTGATTCAGCCTGGCTTCGAGTTAATGTGAAATTTACTTTGTGAATTACCAGAGCTAACCTAAGGTAGTGAGATTTCCCTATAGGACAAACTGAAGTGCTGTGAAGGCCTGATGTAAGCAAATAAAAAGAGGTAATATTATGAGCACTTATGTACTAAGTTCAATGTCAGATATCTTATGATCACTCCAATTTTACAGGTAAAGAAACTGAGACAAAGAGAATTTTGTAACTTGCCCAGAATTACCCAACTAGCAAGTATTAGAGCCAGGATGGAACCTTGGCTGACTGACTTTACCATCCACACTCCCAAATACTATGCTATGCTCTGGACGACTGGGGATGAGGAAGGGTCAAGCAGAGGCAGTGGAGTGCTCTCTGGGGTTGGGGGTGGGGTGAAAACACTGATTTGGAGCTTTTACTGATTTCCATAATATAAATACCCCCACCATGGCTGCTTTCAAGCTACTGAATTGATGTCAAGTGACTTGTACATTTACACTGGTCTTTTGTGACATGGCAAGAGCTGGCTCCAGCAGAAAATTGAAGGGTATTGCCAAAGAGAATAGCTAGGTACAGAAAAAAAGTAAGTTATGCGAATTATGCCCAAAAAGTACAAAGTGTGGGGCAGTAAGAAAAGGAGATGGAATGAAGAGAGGGACAAGATTGGAATGTCAAGTTTGGCTTTTTGTTTTTGTTTTCCCAGTGAGAAACTAGAAGTCAGTGGAAGTTTTTAAGCAGCCAGGTGTTGTGATCAGTCTTTTTGGATGAGAACTCTGGTTATAGAGAATAAAAGTGCTTCTAGATTCAAGTTAGTTGGCATATAGTGAAAACAATGAGCATCTAATCAAGGCAGCAGTGGGCGTCGGGGTGGAGGCTGTGGGTAGAACTAGATTCAGTAAATGCTGGCAGGTGGAATTGACATGAATTGATTGCTTGGATATCATATGCGAGAAGGAAGGAGCTGAAGAAAATACCAAGATTTCTAGCTTGGAAGCTAGATTTATGGTCAGATCATTAATGGAGAATTTAATGGAGTGAGTTGTTGAGTCAGGACTGGAGAAAAAAAGTATAGAACATATTCATTTTGAAGAGTTTATAGGCTATAATCCTGGAGATGGTTGGAAATGTGGACCTGGAGCTTAAGAAAGATAGACCATGGGTAGGAGATGTGGAAGTCATCAGCACATGGATAGAGATCATAGCCATTTAATTTATTAAGCTGCTAGTTAGCACTTCCTATTTTCCGGACATTTTGGCGCAGTAGTGAGTTGCCTTGCTCAGGGAAAGCAGGAATTATGTAGATGAATAAAATATGTAATCTTGGGGAAAGCCATCATTTACAGGGCCAGTGGACAGGAAAGGAAGAAAAAAATCAATAAAATATCCAAAAGAGGAAAAGGAGGAATTAATTATTAATGTAGCAAGAAACCAGTGAGACATAGAAGGAAGAAAGCTTCAAGAAAGAACACGTTGTTAAATACCTGCAGAAGCCAAATATGTCATCGGTGTGGGCAGCAGGGTCACGATATCATTGGTGAACCTATTGGGTTCTATCCCTGGTTCAGGAAGATCCCCTGGAGGCGGAAATGGCAACCCGCTCTAATATTTTTGCCTGGAAAATCCCAAAGACAGAGGAGCCTGGCAGGCTATTGTCCCTGGGGTTCCAAAGAGTCAGACACAACTGAACAACTGTGCATGCACGCACCATATGGCCTAGAGCCTCCCAACAGAGCCCGTCCTTTCATCAGAGTTGGATTGGATTAGAGATCTCCAACCCTCAGTAAATAAAAGGATGTTTTTACCCTTGTAATCTAGGCGGCAGTAGGAAAGAGGACTTCAATATATTTTCCTTACTGGAGGAGGAGGATGCTGAACATTTGTAAAGCAAAGTAAAGGTGGTGGGCAGAAGGCGCCAGTGTAGAACACGTGCTCCACAACCACAAACATCTGTGTGCCTTTCCCCACCCTTCTCTCCTTATCCAGACTACTGATCATTCACTCAGTTCAGTTAAGTTCAGTCACTCAGTCGTGTCCCACTCTTTGCGACCCCATGAATCACAGCATACCAGGCCTCCCTGTCCACCAACTCCTGGAGTTTACCCAAACTCATGTCCATCAAGTTGGTGATGCCATCCAGCCATCTCATCCTCTGTCATCCCCTTCTCCTCCTGCCCCCAATCCCTCCCAGCATCAGAGTCTTTTCCAATGAGTCAACTCTTCAAATGAGGTGGCCAAAGTACTGGAGTTTCAGCTTCAGCATCATTCCCTCCAAAGAAATCCCAGGGCTGATCTCCTTCAGAATGGACTGGTTGGATCTCCTTGCAGTCCAAGGGACTCTCAAGAGTCTTCTCCAACACCACAGTTCAAAAGCATCAATTCTTCAGTGCTCAGCTTTCTTCACAGTCCAACTCTCACATCCATACGTGACCACTGGAAAAACCATAGCCTTGACTAGATGGATCTTTGTTGGCAAAGTAATGTCTCTATTAAACTCTGTTTAATCAGCTGATACTGCCTCCAGGCAACCAGATGAGACAGATTCTCTTTTCTCAAAGGCTAGTTATGTCGCAGAGTTGGACACCACTGAGCAACTGAACTGAACTGAACTGAACTGAGTTATACATACCTGTGTCTTTTAAGTCATGTATCTCTACTTTTTAAGTTTCTGCATCATATCATAAGCTGATAATGGTGCTGTAATTCTTAGTATCACTTAGCCTGGACTGACACTTTTGCTGCTTGGTTTGAACAGTCATGATCATGGGAATTCTCTGCAGGTTGGAACAGAAGGCATGAGAAGATCTTGAAATACCCAGGAGGTTGGCAATCATTAGATCTCTTAAGGGAGCAGTAGTCAGAGGGCAGAGCTGGCAGTGATGAGACTACTGAAATAATTGGATTATGCCTCCACAGTGTGCCCAAAACTTCTCCTGGCTAGGAGAAAGAATATTTTCCTCCTTGGTCTATTTCCTTGTCACTGTGTTTTATTTCTTTGCTAGATCTCTTGAGTCTTCCTATTGTCTGCGTTATTAACAGATACCTCTGAGCTCTTCCTCCAGGCCTTGCCTCCCTGAATCTCTGACCCTGTCTTTTATACCTGTCTACCTAGATGTTCCATTGACTTTAAATGGAATAATTTTAAAATGGAATTTTCTTGCCTTTCCTGATTGCTCTTCTGCCTGTATTCTGTGTTTCTCGTACCCTAAGTGAAGACTTCCAGGGTCTTTCAGTCCTTTGCCTGTGTCCTACCAGCCTGCTTCCTGATACCATATCTTACTCTGTGTGCAGTTACCGAGGTGCATCAACTCTGCCTCAGTGATACCTCTTGAATATATTCCCTCCCCTATATTCTCCTGGGGCAGACCTTCATTTTCTTCCTGTAGACAGTTGCCAAATGCTACAGCTATGGTCCTCTAGTCTCTCACCAATCTACTGTGTACACCTCAGCTGCATCATTTTGCCCAAAATATAGTCTCATTAAAAAGAGTGTCCAAAATCTTTGCTGTTTAACCATTAACAGCTAAGAGCATTTCATCTGCCACCATCTTTCCAGCTGCACCTTTAGTCAGACTGCATCATCTTCTACATCAGAAGTTGCAGCTGGTGGTTTAGTCCAGATTTGGCCTGCAGGCAAGTTTTATTTGGTCTGCAACTTAAAAAAAAAAATGATCTGAATCAATGATTTAAAATCAGAGGATTTCCCTTAAAAGCTAAAGGCAGAGAAAGTTTAGTTAACTTTGAAAGCTTAAAGACAGATGGAAATTTGCAGCAGTCAGTCAAGATTTGAATTCTTAACTGCTCAAGTTCTGAGTCCATCTTTCACCTATCTTTGTATTGCTGTCACATATAGCAGAATCTTTACATATACTCTGTGCGTGCATGCTCAGTCCTCAGTAGTGTCCAACTCTTTGCGACCTCATGGACTGTAGCCCACCAGTCTCCTTGGTCCATGGAATTTTCCAGGCAAGAATACTGGAGTGGGTTGCCATTTTTTTACTCCAGGGAATCTTTCTGACCCAAGGAAGCAGATTGGCAAGCAGATTCTTTATCACTGCACCACCTGGGAAGTCCTTACACATACTAGTCAGGGCCTCATTAATACTTGTTGAATTATTGTTACCTGACTTTTGATAGTTTCTTGATACAAACATTGAAGTTGTTTGTAGAAAAAAAGTACTGCATTAGTGAGTCACAGGTGATCTGTACAGTGTTAAAAAGTGAATGTCATGTAATTTGCACACCAACAGAAATAAATAAATATGCATTTTAATGTATACTCAAACTTTACAATGTTTAAAAAATGTGACCAGACTATGGCTGATTCTTGTTGATGTATGACAGAAAACCACAAAATTCTGTAAAGCAATTATCCTTCAATCAAAAAATTAAAAAAAAAAATACGACCAGGACTTCCCTGGTGGTCCAGTGGTTAAGAATCCACCTTCAGTGCAGGGGATATGGGTTCTATCCTTGATGGGGTAACTAAGCTCCCACATACCGTGAGACAACTAAACCCATGCACCATAACTGCTGAGCCTGTGGGCCACAACTAGAGAGAAGCCCAGGTGTCCCAGTGAAGAACCCATGTGCCACAACTGAGGATCCCCAAGTGCTGCATCTGACCTGAAGCAGTCAAAAATAAATAAATTTTCTTTTAAATGTAACTTTATGGTCATGCAGATATTTTGTTCTATGAAATTGTTGTCCTATAACAGGCAGGAAAAAGGCAGAATCTGGAGAGGAGAATTAGAAAACTGCCTGACAGGATGAAATGGCCATCACTGGAAAAGGTGGAGAACCACTTGTATGGAATACAAACTTTTGAATGTGAGAAATGAAGCAGGTAGTGAGTTGTAATAGATGCTCCAAGTATCTAATGTGGTTGGTTTATGTTGAAATTTTATTACACACTGAGTTATTGATGTGTGTGGAGTATACTAGGACTTTTCCCCACCTCTCCCTCCCACTTTGACATGAGCATACAAGTGAACTTTTTAGAGATAACAATTTTACATCTTTTTAACCTGTAATAATTTCAGAACTTGGTAATCATTGTGGTCCTAATAACAAATTACGTAATGGGGAAAAAAACGATCATCTCAGTTTCCCTGGAAACATGGGGCTGTCTATCCCTGGGCTCACATTTCATCATGCAGGATTTTCCAGATCAGTGATGTGACAGTAACAATAGAAGGCTTAGTATAAACCAGGTACTATTCTAGTACCTGTTTTCACTTTTGTAAGCATCACAACAATCTTTTTAACCAATTAGCATTATTATTTCTGTTTTATATATGAGAAATTGAAGCACAGAGATTAGTAACTTGCTGGCAGTTGGGGAAGCTGGGCTTTTAACCCAAGCATCACTGTGGAGTCTATGCTACTGACTTTGGTGTTTGACATGACTCTTGTTGTTATTGTTCAGTCTCTAAGTCATGTCTGACTCTGCGACTCCATGGACTGCAACATTCCAGGCTTCCCTGTCCTTTACTATCTCCTGAAGTTTTTTCAAATTCATGTCCATTGAGTGATGCCATCCAACCATTTCACCTTCTGCTGCCTTCTTCTTTTGCCCTCAGTCTCTCCCAGTATCAGGGTCTTTTCTAGTGAGTTGACTGTTTGCATTAGGTGGCCAAAGTATTGGAGCTTCAGCATCAGTCCTTCCAATGAATATTCAGGGTTGATTTCCTTTAGGATTGACTGGTTGGTTTTCCTTGCAGTCCAAGGATCTCAACAGTCTTCTCCAACACCACAATTCAAAAGCATCATTCAGCCTTCTTTATGGTCCAGCTTTCACATCTGTACTTGACTATTGCAAAAGCCAGAGCTCAGACTATATGGACCTTTGTCAGCAAAGTGATGTCTTTGCTTTTTAATATACTGTCTAAGTTTGTCATAGTTTTTCTTCCAAGGAGCAAGCGTCTGTTAATTTCATGGCTGAAGTCACTGTCAGCAGTGATTTTGGACCCCAAGAAAGTAAAACCTGACATTGACATGTCTCTTACATTGAGCCTCAATTGCCATGCTCTGCATACCTCCACTTCCCTTGATTACATTTTCTTCCCATAGGCATTTGTCCAACACTTTGGCATCTTGGTTTCCTATCCTTTTCCATGCTATTCACACTTCATCTTCTGTGTGTGTGTACACTCAATCATGACTGACTCTTTGCTCCCTACGGACTGGGGCCTGCCAGGCTCCTCTGTCCATGGGATTGTCTCAGGCAAGAATGCTTTAGTGGGTTGCCATTTCATTCTCCAGGGGATCTTCCCAACCCAAGGATTAAACCCAAATCTCCTGCATTGGAAGGTGGATTCTTTACCACTGAGCCACCTGGGAAGCCCCTTCATCTTCTGTTAAGGCACAATTCAAAATAGATGCCTTACTGAATTTCATCTCACCAAGAAGAGGCACAAGTAATTCCTTCCTTCTCTGGGCTTGTGCAACCCTTTATCTAGGTTTCTCTTACTAAACTTGTATTACTTAACTAACTAACATCAGCTATTCATTTAGAGTTCTTGGTTCTCTTCTATTTCTCTAAGCTCCAGAAGATTGTCTTTTTCTCCCCCTTAAGTTTCCCTGTCCATTGAATATATTTTCTTATTCAAATGATTAATGAATTAACAGAGAACAATCCCATTCATAATCACAAAAATGAACAGAGTATAATTTAAGCAGAGCATAGTTTTTGCTTGACTTCCTTTCATTTTTGCTTGTCCTCTGACCTTTGGTCATCAGACCCAGGTGGGGAACCAGTGGCCAACCTATTTTGTATATCTGGTTCACTACTAAGGTGTAATGAGTATCCTCAGGCAGAATTCCCTTCTAGATCCTGGAATAGTTAATGGGGCAAGTTTTAAGACCTCTAACATTGCCTTAGGGTACTTAAGCTAGCCGAGACTAGGTCAATTCACAACCCATGAAACTCATAACACTTGGAAAGCTTCTTTGTGCTACTGGCTTCTTTCTGGCTACTTCTAAAAAGGTTTCAGGAAACAACAGCTTGAGAATGTCTCTTGGGTGGATCTGAATCTCATTTCATGAACTCAAGAATGCAAGAAGTATAACTTGATCTATATTTCAAGCCTTTATTCTTTAGGTAGAACTTAATTCCAATGAATTTAGGTATTCCTCCATCATTGTTTTCTTTCAGGTTTTGGGGTGTTTTATACGTTGAGACATAATACTTTGGGTGGTGGGGGGAAGCATCTGGGTACACATCCTCAGCCCCCATTCCTGTTCCACCTGGTCCTTGGTGTTTGGTTCCTACAAGTTGCCCTGGGATATCCTTTGTTCTTGCCTATGAGAGCCTTTTAGATCTATTAGTGCTCTCTTCTATTCCTGTTGGACCCTTGAGAATGTGTCATGGGCCATGGATAATGGAGTTGTCTCAGAAACGTCTGCAAGACATTCATGCAACCTTGCTATTTTTGTGGCTTTTGGGCACATGGAATTCTTCTGCTGCTCCTGCACCAGCTGAAGCCCAAGGAGCTCTCTGAGCTCATTTGAGGCACCACCTTCCTAGACATATCCTGAAGTCAGTCTTCCCAAGAGTCTTGTCTTTTTCCAGGGTTCTGTTTTGGGCATGAGACATATGTCTATTGCTCTCAGATTCCATAGATATATCCGAGGGTTGCTGTGTCCCAAGATTCTTTTTTCATTGAATCTCAGATATCAATCCTTACATTCCTCATTTCATCTCCAATACTTTCTCCTTCTATCTCCCACCACCTAGTTTGGAGATTCACTCTCTATTCAGGCAACTTCTTATTCACCATGCAATCTTCTAAATCAGTGTCTGTTTTTTGTTTTAATTTTCCAAAGGATGTAGGATTTTGAAAATTAAAAGCAGGAAAACACTCCTGTTTCTTTGCTATTTGTTCTCATATCCCTTCCTTGAGGTAACAACTACAGAAAGGCTTGGCTACTGATTTTATTTGCTGGTCAATAGGGATAGGAGCAGAGAAGGCAATGGCACCCCACTCCAGTGCTCTTGCCTGGAAAATCCCATGGATGGAGGAGCCTGGTGGGCTGCGGTCCATGGGGTCGCGAAGAGTCGGACACGACTGAGCGAATTCGCTTTCACTTTTCACTTTCATGCATTGGAGAAGGAAATGGCAACCCACTCCAGTGTTCTTGCCTGGAGAATCCCAGGGACCGGGGAGCCTGGTGGGCTGCCGTCTATGGGGTCGCACAGAGTCGGACACAACTGAAGCGACTTAGCGGCAGCGAAGCAGCAGCAACAGCAGCAGCAGCAGCAGGGATAGGAGGGGAGTAGTGAGAAGAGCTAAGGAAAGCAATAGATATTAGAGGGAAAAGTTGGATACCATTCACAGTTTTAGCATGCCACACAATATCACATACACATGTGAATGTCATCCTATCCTGGATAGTTTTCAGAGCAGCTTCCTGGGCTCACACTGTTCTCAACAAGCATCTCTAGGGTAATTCTGTATGTCCTGCAGCCCTCTCATAGTTCCTGGAATCCAGCTTCTATACTGGTTAATCTCTAAGCTTCTTTTCTCTCTTTCCTCAGAAGGAGGAAAATAATAGAACTGTAGCCAGAATTCAACAACTCACACTGTAGGCACTCAGGCAGTAATAACTATTATTAATAATAGTAATAATAAATTGGTTAATGACAGATTACTGTTTGCTTATCTCTATTTTCAAATTTTGAAACAAACTCACTATTATCTGTAGGATAATGATTTTTCATTCTGAAATTTATCAGTGAATTCCAAATATTAGCACAGTTTTTACACCCATCTAGCCTTTCTTACATGTATCTACTTACCTTTTTCTCCTTCATAAGCAAACTGTCGCTTCTCCAGTGAGCATTTTTGTCCCTTGTCAATGTTGTAAACAATGCAGATAGTTGTTCAGAAACCCCGTTCAAGTCCGTGATCGTAAGCTAATACAGCAGAAGTGCTTTAGGAAAGGTATGGGCAGATTGAGGAAAGTCTGCATGCAATCAGAGCGTGCAATGCAGAAGGGAAACCAGGGGTAGATGCTATGTAAACTGAATAATCTACTGTAATCTGTTTTGTAAAGACAGTTCACTTGTTTTACAGCTTTCCTTTAACTGAAGAAACTCATATACTTTGCTTTAAATATTTAATAAAGTCTTCATTCAGCTAAAAGCAAAAAATGTAGTCCATAAAATAACTGAGTCAAGCCTGCCATTTCTTTCTTCATATTTTATTATTTCATGCCTATTGAGCTACTTTGGCTGTGAGAAATAGAATTGATCTTGTGGGTTCTCTGTTAATTCACAAGGGTTTGTCGTGTTAAGTCTAGAAATCTTAGTGAATACAGAGATTCTCAACTAGGCCCCAGTGAATCTCTGTATTCCCCCATTAGACTGATGTGTTACTACAAAACTCAAATGATGACTGCTGCTGCTGCTGCTGGGGCTAAGTCGCTTCAGTTGTGTCCGATTCTGTGCGACACCGTACCTCTTCCTAATTTGCCAAAGACTTTAAACCTTTAATCTTATGACTAGACACCTCTGTATATGTGTGTGTGCACAAACACATTTGTTTGTTTCATATCAAAAACAGTAAAAGTTATTTTAGCTTTTTCAATAAATTGGTCAATTGATACACACTGAAATTGAGTTATTTTATTAATATTCATTTGCTTTGCTATTGCATATATTGGCAGCTAATAGATATTAATGGAATTGCTGGAAAAACTGTTCATTGTTAGATAAACTGTTTCTGGTTCTTGCTTTTCATGAACACTGGCTAATTGTTCTATAATGCAGTCTTTCCAGCTCTTTTCATGGCAGGGCATATGTGTACAGTAATAATATTTTATATGAGACAGTGGGGTAAACAGCTCAGGAGCTTGGCTGCTCAGGGACAGAGAGGATCAGTGTCATAGCACATCTGTGTCCTCTTCAAGACATAACAGTGTGCTCCATGCATGTGCTGGGAAGCTGTATTATGGTGTATTGCAGACTACATATAGTTCTTAATTCTACTCATGACATTGTCTTCTTGATCTTATGATGGCATTAAATATTTCACTAATCATCAGTGTTCTGTTTAATATTCTACAGAAGCACACTGTTAAATCTTCAGCTGCTCCCCTTCAAGGTTTGAGAGCCACTAGGAGATACAGTTGAGATCTTCCCTGGTAGCTCAGACGGTAAAGCGTCTTCCTACAATGCGGGAGACCTAGGTTCAATCCCTGGGCCAGGAAGATCCCCTGGAGAAGGAAATGGCAAACCACTCCAGTACTTTTGCCTGGGAAATCCCATGGACAGAGGAGCCTGGTAGGCTATAGTTCATGGGGTCGCGAAGAGTCTTTTATGTGTATTCAAATAAAGTACTCTTCCTTCACTCCTAGTATGTTATTAGAAATGTGATGTGCTAATTTAGGGTGAGGAAAGGGACTAAAAACTGGAATTCACAGTTCCCAGGTTTGAGTTGAAGAACTTCCAGTTAACCAGCAAGATGGGCACATTCAGCTAATTCCTAAGCCTGCTTGATAAAACAAGACTAGTGACACATTTCCTGCTCAGAGATTATCTGAAGATCAAAGAAGATCTCATATAAGAAAACACTCTGGAAGCTCAAGGAATGAAAGATAGATACATTGTGTTATCTTATTGAAAGTGGCCAGTGAGTCCTCAAGGGTAGTGGCAATTGCATGTAAGAATTCAAATGCTGAGGGTTGGTGAGTGTGGCTCAGGTGACGACAAAGCTGACGCACACTCTCCTTCATCTTCCCCTCATCCTCCAGAGCAACCTGATACACTACCTGGGCCTCAGCCATCATCTGCTTGCGCTGAACTTCATCATCGTTTCTTTTGGCAAGAAAAGTGCATGGTCGTCTGCTCGGGTGAAGGTGACCGACACTGACTTTGATGGTGTGGAAGTCAGAGTGTTTGAAGGCCCTCCAAAGCCAGAAGAGCCTCTGAAACGCAGCGTTGTTTACATCCATGGAGGAGGCTGGGCCTTGGCAAGCGCAAGTATGTCCTCACCTTTAGGTTGTTTGGGGTTGTGGCCAGCCCTGGCAGAGATATATGACTGGGTTGACTTTCTTACTGGGTGAGGAGAAAGGGACCACTGGACATGGTCCCTTGGCAGTCCCAGTTACCCTACCATCCCAGCAAAGTTATTCATAGCACCCCTTCCTCCCCACTTGTCATTCTTGAAAGGATCCTGGTTTGGATGATTAATTATATAGCTACCCTACACCAAGAGTTTTGCCTGTTTGTTAATTCAGGCAGACTGTTTTGAAAATATTTCCTGTAATCTAAATAATACACTAACTTATTGTGAAGTAGTGAAGTTGCTTTCTATACCCAAACAAGGTAAAGTTGGGCCAGAATATGAGGCAGGTATCTGTAGCTCTAGACTAACTTGTGTTTTGAAGACATCTTTCTATGAAATAGAACAAGGATTTCTGTGTATACGGGTTAATTCATTAACATTTCATCTGCTTATGAAGCCAAAGATGAAAATATAAAATGTATGCCCCAATTAAAGGGAAATGACCTTGAAAATTTCAAGAACATTCTTTTTAGCATTGGATAACTTTCATGAGCAGAATACACATTAAAAATGGCAGGCAGCCAAGTGGAGCAGCCAGTGAAAAGCATACTAAGGAGGAGGGATAAGGGCCTTACCTTTGCTCATAATTATTATGGAGCTACTTTCTTATCTTCAGCCCAGAGATTATTTTCATCCATTAAGTTTAAAGGCAATGGGACTTCCTTGGGACTTCGTGGGACTTCCTTGGTGGTCCAGTAGCTAAGACTCCACACTCCACACTGCCAATACAGGGCGCCTAGCTTCAGGGAACTACATTCCACATGCTGCAACATGCCACAGTTAAAATCCAGTGCAGCCAAATAAATAAATGTTGTTTAGAGTCACTCAGTCATGTCCAACTCTTTGCAACCCCATGAGGTGTGGCCCACCAGGCTTCTGTGTCCATGGAATTCCAGGCCAGAATACTGGAGTGGGTTGTCTTCCCGATCCAAGGATTGAGCCTGGGTCGCCTCCTATGCAGGCAGATTCTTTACTGGCTGAGCCACCAAGGAAATGAAATAAATAAATAACAGTAAAAAAAAAAAAAAAAAAAAAGGCAAAGGCCAAAAAGTGTAAGTTTCTCTAGTAATCTCATTTCACTTAACTCCATATTCATCATTTATTCTTTTGTTCATTGATTTGTTCATATTTCCAACAGATGATTACTGAATATGTAGGTCTGCCCAGAGCTGAGAGGTTTCCTGGGGTATAGGACTTTGGGTATTAAAACCTCAAACAGTTGTGTGCAAAGCTGGACCTTTGGTCACTCTAATGTGTGCTAGATGATGGGAATACAAAAATGAGTAAAACAGAGTCTCTGCCCTAGAAAGGATAGCATCTGTAGCGTTGGATGCTTGCCAGGAGAGATAGTACACCAGAGGCCAGGATGTGGAAGTGCCAGGAATGGTATGGATTATGAGTCAGCCTAGCCTTTTCCACACAATTTTGACTCATCAGTGCCATCAGAGAAAAAAGGCTTAGTCTGGAGGAGATATCAAGTGTTTATGTAGTTATTGAACTTCTGGTTCTAATACTGCCTTGGAAAGTCTATAAATAAGGTATTTTGTGGCTTTCTGTTGAAACAATCTAGCACTTAATGTAAGACTATCCAAAGAACAGCTAAGGGATTAAAGTGTTACATATCAAAATATGTAAAAACCTTTAGATTCTCTTTCTAAGAAGTGCTAAGACTTCCTAAAACTCTATTTGTTATATGTTGGTTTAAATGGAATACCATAGTCTTCAAATTGGTGACTTTTCTGAATCACAGCAAATGAGGGTATTAAAAGAAAAATTTGGGGGTTCTAAGGAGGAACTGCTTATTCACTATGATTTTGGGAAAGGCATACCTCTTTGAAGAATTACAAAATCAGAATGAATCTAATGTACTTTATATAGACAATTATGAAATAAATTTTTAGTTAACAACACATTCGAAGGTAATCTTCTATGGATTTCCTGTTATTTATAGCAATTGCGTTTTATCAGAAACCAGGTTAATTCTTCTGTATTTGTACTTGTAACTCTGTTAATGAGATGTATGTTCATATTTACTTTTTATTGTTCTTACTATTAATAACTTAAGTCTGAGTTAGTTAGCAGAATTTAAGAATGGTCAGTATTAAATAGACTGCATTATAGTGAGTGATTGCTCTCTTGTCTCTTTTAGAAATCAGGTATTATGATGAACTGTGCACAGCCATGGCTGAGGAATTGAATGCTGTCATTGTGTCCATTGAGTAAGTAATTAATAATTGTCATAGAAGAAAATTTAACAAATGATCCTTAGTAACTATCTAGTTACTTTATAAGTGATAAAATGTAAAATTAAAGTCCACAGAGGTAAACTGATCTTCCCGAGGTTAAAAAAAATGATTTCTGATGTAACTTAGAATTTCTTCAACTAGCTTTATAATGCCTCAAATTATCTTTTTTTGCCTTAGTTTTAGAATCTTCTGGAAAAGGAATTAACTGAGATTTTGAGAGAAATATGCAATCAGTTATCTATGCAATCAGTTTGATTACCACCTTTTATATCTAAAAACCAATAAGTGCTTTAAGAGAATCTGTCCTACATCCAAGAGTTGGAAAAGGTATTCTCCTGGAGTCAGGTTCTATAAATCAGACCTTGTAAACAGTGATGTGTTCACTATTCTTAGTATAGCCTATTATTATCGTTGTTAGAATTAATATCAGTGTTTTGAGTTGCTTCTAACAATTCTATATTAGCTGTTTTTCTGGGAAACTAAGAAGAATGTGCCCAAAGAAAAGCAATGCCAAAGAATGATCAAACTACCCCACAACTGGACTCACCTCACGTGCTAGCAAAGTAATGCTGAAACTTCTCCAACAGTACTTCTCAACAGTACATGAACCGTGAACTTCCAGATGTTCAAGCTGGATTTAGAAAAGGCAGAGAAACCCGAGATCAAATTGCCAACATCCACTGGATCATCGAAAAGGGAAGTGAGTTCCAGAAAAATATCTACTTCTGCTTTACTGACGATGCCAAAGCCTTTGACTGTGTGGATCACAACAAACTGTGGAAAATTCTGAAAGAGGTGGGAATACCAGACCACCTGACCTGCCTCTTGAGAAATCTGTATGCAGGTCAGGAGGCAGCAGTTAGAACTGGACATGGAACAACAGCTTGGTTCCAAATTGGGAAAGGAGCATGTCAAGGCTGTATATTGTCACCCTGCTTATTTAACTTATATGCAGAGTACATCATGAGAAATGCTGGACTGAAGCATAAGCTGGAATCAAGACTGTTGGGAGAAATATCAGTAACCTCAGATATGACACCACCCGTATGGCAGAAAGTGAAGAAGAACTAAAGAGCCTCTTGATGAAAGTGAAAAACGAGAGTGAAAAAGTTGGCTTAAAGCTCAACATTCAGAAAATGAAGATCATGGCATCTGGCCCCCGTCACTTCATGGGATATAGATGGGGAAAGAGTGGAAACAAATCACTGCAGATGGTGACTGCAGCCATGAAATTAAAAGACTCTTGTTCCTTGGAAGAAAAGCCATGATCAACCTAGACAGCATATTAAAAAGCAGAGACATTACTTTGCTAAAAACGTTGGTCTAGTCAAAGCTTTGGTTTTTCCAGTAGTCATGTATGGATGTGAGAGTTGGACTGTAAAGATTGCGGCGTGCTGAAGAATTGATGCTTTTGAACTGTGGTGTTGGAGAAGACTCTTGAGAGTCCCTTGGACTGCAAGGAGATCCAACTAGTCCATCCTAAAGGCAATCAGTCCTGAATATTCATTGGAAGGACTGATGCTGAAGCTGAAACTCCAGTACTTTGGCCACTTGATGGGAAGAACTTATTCATTGGAAAAGACCCTCATGCTGGGAAAGATTGAAGGCAGGAGGAGAAGGGGATGACAGAGGATGAGATGACTGGATGACATCACCGACCCAATGGACATGAGTTTGAGTATACTTCGGGAGTTGGTGATGGACAGGGAAGCCTAGTGTGCTGCATTTCATGGGGTCACAAAAAGTTGGACACAACTGAGTGACTGAACTGAACTGAACTGAAGAATGTGAAAAATAGTTTTAACAACTGCAATGATTGTAGTCACACAAAAAATCATGGTGTTCCATGGCAGGCATGGTGCAGGTGCTATGTGTACACTGTTTCTCCTCCTTCAGATCTTTGTCCAAATATTATCCTTTCAACAAGGCCTTCCTTCATACCCCTAAAATTTCAGGCCACTTTTCTTCTGTTTTATTTTTCTCCAAAATTATCAATTATAATTCTCCAAATTTTCAAAACTATCTCCAATTATCAGTGGACTGACAGATCATATATATAACTTATTATGTGTATATTGTATCAGGTAGAAATAGAAGATTTAAATTTTGTGAAGGCAGAGATTTTAGGGATGGTTGTCTGTTTTGCTCATAGCTGATCATTAGTGTCTGGAATTGTCCCTGGCAGATAGAAGACATTTGTGATACTATGAATTGTAAGAAATATATGTTTGGTCATACAGATGACCAAATATATATTTTTCATATTTACTTGTTCTTCATCCAAAGTTCCTGGCTCACAGTTCCCCAGATCCTTGAAATTTCCTGTATTCAGAGTATAAAGATGTTTTTGTTTTGTGAATGAGATGACCCTTGGAAGCACCTAAGGATGGGGATACTGGTTGCCAGGGGAACCAACCATGTGATTAGAGGGCTGGAACTTTCCTATACCCTGGTCTCTGAGGAGGGGAGAGGGGCTGGAGGCTGAATTAATTGCCAGTGGTCAGTGATTTTATCAGTCATACCTATGTAATGAATCTTCCATGAAAACCCAAAGGACAGGGTTCAGAAAGCTTCCACTTGGTGAACATATGTAAATGGGAGAGTGGTACACCTTTGAGAGGACATGGAAGTTCTGAACCCTTCCCATGTACCTTGCCCTTCATATCTCTTCCATCTGGCTGTTCCTGAGTTGTATCCTTTTATAATAAATCAGTAACCTGGAGAGCAAAACGTTTCTCTGA
Source organism: Ovis aries (assembly GCF_016772045.2). NCBI lineage: Eukaryota > Metazoa > Chordata > Mammalia > Artiodactyla > Bovidae > Ovis > Ovis aries. Next base: position 215,549,438 of record NC_056054.1, read on the forward strand.
GTTTTGTGAGCTGCTCTAGCAAATTAATTGAGCCTAAAGAGGAAGTTGTGGAACCCTCTGATTTATAGCCAGGTGGAAAGAAGTATAAGTAATAACTTGGACTTGGGATTGGCAGCCTGAGTTGGAGGGGATTGTTGGAACCTCCCATCTATAACTTGCTGAGAAACATAGGTGATTACTTGGGCTTGTGTCCAGTGTCTGAAGTAGGGCGGGTATCTACAGTTTTGTAAGTGGTGGTTTAGTCACTAAGTTGTGTCCAACTCTTTGTGACCCCATGGACTGTAGCTCACCAGCCTTTCCTGTCCATAACATTTTCCAGGAAATAATACTGGAGTAGGTTGCCATTTCCTTCTCCAGGGGATCTTCCCAACCTGACCCAGGCATTGAACCCAGGTCTGCATTTCACGTGGTCTCCTGCATTGCAGGCAGATTCTTTACTGACTGAACCACAGAGAACAAATGTTGATCCTTTAATCTGTGGAATCTGATGCTATCTCCAGGTAGATACTCACAGAATTGAGTTGAACTGAAAGACACCCAACTGATGTCTGGTGCATTGCTTGATGGAGGTATGGGACAAGCCCCTCCCCTACCCCAGCACCCCCCCCCCCCCAACAACAAACAAACACACATTGAAAATTAGTCACAAAACACCAGAAAAACACTTAACACCTATTTATAGAATGAATGAATAAAGAATTTTGCTTAGCTCTCGTAAAAGTCATCCAAAATAAGTATTTTGATAATTTTCCTCATAGATGAGGAATTTGAGGTCCATAAAGTTAAGTAATCTGCATGAAGTCACATAGGTGGAGTGAAGAATTGAATAAGTCAGGTGGAATCACACCCCAGGTTCCTGTGTTTCTTTGAGCCAGAATCAAACTAACATTAAAGGACTTCTGGTTCAAGATGGTGGAGTAGATGGACGTGTGCTCATCTCCTCATGTGAAAGCACCAAAATCGCAAATAACTGTTAAAACAACCACAGATAGGAGGTTGCTGGAACCCACCAAAAAGAGATATGCCACATCCAAAGACAAAGAAGAAGCCACAGTGAGATAGTAGGAGGGGCACAATCAGAATAAGATCAAATCCCATAACCACCAGGTGCGTGGCGTACAAACTGGAGAATAATAATACAAAAAAGTCCTCCCATTGTTGTGAAGGTTCTGAGCCCCATATCAGGCTTCCCAGACTGGGGATCTGACAAAGGGACTGAAAGTCCCCTGGGAATCTGATCCTGAGGGTCAGTGGGATTTGATTACAGGACTTTCACAGGACTAGGGGAAACAAAAACTCCAGTCTTGGAGGGTACAAAAAAAATTTTGTGTGCACCAAGACCCAGAGGAAAGGAGCAATGACCCCACAGGAAACTGAACCAAAACACCTTCTAGTGTTGGAGGGCCTCCTGGGGAGGTTGGATCAGCAGGGGCTTACCACAGGGATGGGGCGCTGGCAGTGGCAGTCCTGGAAGGTCCCTCTTGGCATAAGCCCTCTTTGAGGTCACTATTAACCCTACCAAAGAGCCTGTAGACCCCAGGACTGGGTTGCCTCAGGCACAACTACCAGGGAGGGAGTGTAATCCCAGCCATCAGCATATAGTTGGACTAAAGCTTTACTGAACAAGGTCCTGCCCACCAGAGTAAGACCTAGCTTTTCCCACCCTGTCTCTCCCATCAAGAAGCTTACAGAAATCTCTTAGCCTCATCCACCAGAGGGCAGATAGAAGAAGCAAGAAGAACTACAATCCCACAGCAGCTAGAAAGAAAACTACATTACAGAAAGTTAATCAGGATGAAAAAGCAGAGTTATATCCCAGATGAAAGAACAATAATATAAAACCCCAGAAAAACAACTAAATGAAGTGGAGATAAGCTTCAGAATAATGATAGTAAAGATGATCCAGGATCTCAGAAACAGAATGGAGAAGATGCAAGAAATGTTTACCAAAGACCTAGAAGAACTAAAGAACAAACAAACAGAGATGAAAAATGTTATGCCCGAAGTCTGAGTCCCCAGAACTGAGAGAATAAGATGTCCACAGCAATGCAAAAACATAAAGGGGTTTTATTGCTAGCTCGAGCTAGGGCTCCCATCTCATCCAGCACAGTGGAGTCTCGACGAGAGCCCGGAGCTCTGAATCACAGCTGCTTTTATACAGGCGGTTCTTAGTACAGCTGGTGGGTAATGATTGGCTGAGCCTTACGCACACGTGTGATTTTCAAATCCCGCATCCCTATCCGGATTGGCTCAGGTTTGGCGCCATCAGGGACTTTCCCAGGGTGTGGTTTCCTGGAATCATGACTCAGTTTTTCCAATAATCTGAATCTTTGGCCTAGTATAGCTTGTTGAGCCTGTTAAGGGCTCAGGTCTGGTCCCTTAACAAAAAATAGCCTAAAAAGAATCAGTAGCAGAATAACTAAGGCAGAAGAATGGATAAGTGACTTGGAGGACAGAATGGTAGAAATCACTGCTGCAGAACAGAATATAGAAAAAAGAATGAAAAAAAAAAAAAAAGAAGACAGCCTACAAGACCTCTGGGACAACATTAAACACACCAATATTTTCATTATAGGGGTCCCAGAAGGAGAAGAGAGAGAGAGAGAATCTGAGAAAATATTTGAAGACGTAATAGCTGAAAACTTCCCTAACATGGGAAAGAAATAGTCAACCAAGTCCAGGAAGCACAGAGAATCCCAGGTAGGATAAAGCCAAGGAGAAACACCCCAGTACACATAGTAATCAAACTCAAAAAAATTAAAGACAAAGATAAACTTCTAAAAACATCAAGGGAAAAATGACAAATATCATATAAGGGAACTCCCATCAGGTTATCAGCTGATTTCTCAATAGAAATTCTACAAGCCAGAAGGGAATGGCACAATATATTTAAAGTGATGAAGGGGAAGAACCTATAACCAAGAATACTCTGCCCAGCAAGAAGACTCTCATTCAGATTTGATGGAGAAATCAAAAGCTTTCCAGACAAGCAAAAATTAAGAGAATTCAACACCACCAAACCAGCTTTACGACAAATGTTAAAGAAACTTCTCTAGGCAGGAAAACACAAGAGAAGGAAAAGACCTACAGAAAATAAACCCAAAACTATTAAGAAAATGGTAATAGGATCATACATATTGATAATTACCTTAAATGTAAATGGATTAAATGCACCAACCAAAAGACATAGCTGTATGGGTGGATAAAAACATGTACATGGATGCACTTCCACTTACCACATCACTCTGCTTGACCCCTCAAATTGTATGTAATTATTTTATATTGTTAAGTTAATCATATTCCCACTATGGCTTACAGTTATAATTATCTTTTATTTTTTGTCAGGCTGTTGATTGTGAAAACTGATAAACTTCTTTTATTATTGTGACTATTAACTATTACCCACTTAATACCATTGTATCATGATTGATCAACAGAAAAATAATTCTAAAAAGAATTCTATATCATCCAAACTACCATTTAATAGAAAAACTTGTAATCACTTTTTAAAATCCAGATGCATATCAGAATTACCTTGGAATTTTTTGAAAAATACAAATGCCCAGGTATTGTTTTTATTTCTCCAAAGCTCCAGATATGTTTCTAATGAACAGTCATGTTTAAAAACAACTGGACTGTTTGATGATTTTATACTTTGATCTAGTTTGTTTCACTTTTTATGTTTTATATTCAGGGCTCCCATTTCATATAGTTTATGTTTTCCAATTTTTCCAGCTCTTCTTTTTTTTTTTAATGTTCTTTTTCACGCCTTTTTCAAGAGTAATAGAAAAACTTTTGTGCACATATATATGGGAATTACCTGGTAGCTCAGTGGTAAAAAAAAATCAGCCTGCGATGCAGGAGACACAAGAGACGTGGGTTCAATCCCTGGGTCGAGAAGAGCCCCTGGAGCAGGCAATGGCTACCCACTCTAGTATTCTTGCCTTGAAAATTCCGTGAACAGAGGAGTTTGGTGGGCTCTTTCAGGTCTCAAAGAATCAGACATGACTGAGTGACTTTTAGTTAGTTAGTGTGTGACTGTCCTGTCACATTGATCTAAGTGCAGCAGGAAGTATTAGTTATTGTACAAGGTCTGCCTTGTTCTGCGAGAAGGCAACCAAGGGCCAGACAATTGTCAAGAACCACATTAGCCAAGGAAACAAGAGAGGCCCCAAGTCCCATTAAGACTTTACATAGGAGTCAACCTACTACATCATTTTACTTATCTATTGATCAGATTACTTATCTTTTGAATAAGTGTCTCAGGTCTTTCCCTGACTCACAGGTATATTCCTCTGCTGTGACCTGCAGGGTTTCTGCAAAACAGTCAGACCCAACTGAACAACTAAGCACACAAACACATACATATACATAAATAGTATGTATAATATATATATTTTAGAAAACTAATGAATTTTTGCCTAACTAAAAAATTTATGACATTTTGATTCCACTTGTTTGACTTGGTATGAATAGAATGCTACATTTCTTATTTTTAAAAAGTAGATATGCAACAAGCAACAGAGGTTTACTGTATAGCACAGGGAACTATAGTCAATATCTTATAATAACCTATAACGGAAAATAATCTCAAAAAATAATTGAAAAAAGAAATATAACATTGAAGGAAGCTAATGATGACAAGTGACAGGTTTATGGCAACATTTGCCACGTTCCATGCCCTGACCTTGCCTTACCTTCCCTCTGCCTCTCTCTGCCAGCTGAGATCCCATTCACAGCTTATCTCTTCTTTGCCCCTACTCTAGATCAGGAACCTAAGGGAATCTTTGCCTCTCCAGTCCCTTGGAAGGGCTAGTCTCCAAAGTCACTGAAGCAGCTCTGACCCTATGAACAAGAATCTTAAAACCAGAGTGGTGCTGTGGCAGCCTCCTCAGCAAATTTGACACTAGACAGCCCTAGACAACTTCCAGGCCATCCTGGATACTCATCAGGGCCTCCCAGATCACTCAAGGGGCCCCTGGTGCAATTTTATATTGCAAGAGGTGTCAAGTAAATTTTTATATCATATGGCCTGGGCAGCTGGTCAGAGGAAGACTGCAGCTGTTTAAGCAGATGAAACCCCATTATAGATCAAGGCCCTGAAGCTCAGTGCTAGTGAGCTGGCCTCAGGGTCTCTTCAGTGGTTTCCTGTGTAGCTCCAGCTCCTCAAAAGCCAGAGCAAAGGACAGAAGGTGGTCTTGTTTTACTTGGCACCATGAGGATTCTTCACATGAGCTTTATCTTCCAAGTGTTCTTTTAAGCCTAGGTTTATCATAAAACAAAGAAGGATAGATATGATGTTTTTAAGATTTTTTTAAAAGAAGTTAAATATAGAGCAACAGAATGGGTCTGACTTGTTCAGTTGGGTCTGACAGAAACAGAGTTTCTGCAGGGTTTCTTTTATAGAAACCCTTAGCAGTAGCAGCAGCAGCAGGTCACAGTAGAAGAACAATACACCTGTGAGCCAGTGAAAGACCTGAGACACTTATTCAAAAGACTAGAGAGCTCTTCAAGAAAATTAGAGACACCAAGGGGATGTTTCATGCAGAGATGGGCACAATAAAGGACAAAAATGGTATGGACCTAACAGAAGCAGAAGATATTAAGAAGAGGTGGCAAGAATAGACAGAAGAACTATACAAAAAAGATCTTCATGACCAAGATAATCACTATGGTGTGATCACTCACCTAGAGCTAGACATCCTGGAATGCGAAGTCAAGTGGGCCTTAGGAAGCATCACTATGAACAAAGCTAGTGGAGGCGATGGAATTCCAGTTGATCTATTTCAAATCCTAAAAGATGATGCTGTGAAAGTGCTGCACTCAGTATGCCAGCAAATTTGGAAAACTCAGCAGTGGCCACAGGACTGTTAAAGCTCAGTTTTCATTCCAATCCCAAAGAAAGGCAATGCTAAAGAATGATCAAACTACTGCACAGTTGCATTCATCTCACATACTAGTAAGGTAATGCTCAAAATTCTCCAAGCCAGGCTTCAACAGTACATGCACTGTGAACTTCCAGATGTTCAAGCTGGATTTAGAAAAGGCAGAGGAACCAGAGATCAAATTGCCAACATCTGCTGGATCATGGAAAAAGCAAGAGAATTCCAGAAAAACATCTATTTCTGCTTTATTGACTATGCCAAAGCCTTTGACTGTGTGGATCACAATAAACTGAAAAATTCTGAAAGAGATGGGAATACCAGACCACCTGACCTGCCTCCTGAGAAATCTGTATGCAGGTCAGGAAGCAACAGTTAGAACTGGACATGGAACACATTGGTTCCAAATAGGAAAAGGAGTACGTCAAGGCTATATATTGTCACCCTGCTTATTTAACTTATATGCAGAGTACATCATGAGAAATGCTGGGCTGGATGAAGCACAAACTGGAATCAAGATTACTGGAAGAAATATCAATAACCTCAGATGACACCACCTTTATGGCAGAAAGTGAAGAGGAGCTAAAAAGCCTCTTGATGAAAGTGAAAGAGGAGAGTGAAAAAGTTGGCTTAAAGGTCAACATTCAGAAAACGAAGATCATGGCATCTGGTCCCATCACTTCATGGGAAATAGATGGGGAAACAGTGGAAACAGTGTCAGACTTTATTTTTGGGGCTCCAAAATCACTGCAGATGGTGACTGCAGCCATGAAATTAGAAGACGCTTACTCCTTGGAAGAAATGTTATGACCAACCTCAGTTCAGTTCAGTTCAGTCACTCAGTCGTGTCCAACTCTTTGACCAACCTAGACAGCATATTAAAAAGCAGAGACATTACTTTGTCAACAAGGGTGTGTCTAGTTAAGGCTATCGTTTTTCCAGTAGTCATGTATGGATGTGAGAGTTGCACTGTAAAAACAGCTGAGTGCCGAAGAATTGATGCTTTTGAACTGTAGTGTTGGAGAAGACTCTTGAGAATCCCTTGGACTGCAAGGGGATCCAACCAGTCCATTCTAAAGGAAATTAGTCTTGAATATTCATTCAAAGGACTGATGTTGAAGCTGAACCGCCAATACTTTGGCCACCTGATGTGAAGAGCTGTCTCATTTGAAAAGATTCTGATGCTGGGAAAGATTGAAGGCGGGAGGAGAAAGGGACAACAGAGGATGAGATGGTTGGATGGCATCACTGACTCAAGGGGCATGAGTTTCAGTAAACTCCGGGAGTTCTTGATGGACAAGGAGGCCTGTCCTGCTGCAGTTCATGGTGTCACAAAAAGTCAGACTGACTGAGCGACTGAACTGAATGAATAAATACACTTTGAGTTGGGTTAATGACTTCAGAGAGTTGTTACAAGAATCAGTTTGGACATATGAGATGAAAGGGCCTTGGATGCTCTAAGGCACTAGGGAAGTCTGGAGGCTCAGTGCCCTAGCCCATGTACAGAAAGTTCCAACTTTATTCATCAACATGTTTGGAACTCAAAGAACTTTTCTTTGCAGCAATATTGAGCTAAGGTGATTAGGATCCATCCAGGCCAGCCACCCATGAAGAGCCACATAACCTGTATGTTCTAGTTGAGGTATGGCCAACACCATATGACTGTGATGTTTCTCTTGGAAAGTATGTTCAGAGGTCTGACGTGGGACCATATTTCTTCTCACTGTTCACCTCTTTCTTCCTTCTTCTATTCCATAAATATCTATTGACTTCCTGTAATGTGCCAGCTATTGTGTTAAATTCTGATGCATAACAGTGAGATAAACATAAACTCTGCCCTCAAAGAGTTTACAGTCTAGATAGGAAAGCAAATCTTGAACAAGTAATGTTAATAATGTGATAAGTGGTTTGAAATAGAAAGGGAAGTAGTAATGGAGGCATCTAATAGATAAGATGTTACCTAATTCGAAGGTTTGAATTGTACTCCTAAGGATGAGGAGAACCTAGTTAAAAGAGTGAGTTGGTCATGGAAGTACAAAGTGGGGAAGTGAGAGGAATTGGGAGGAAAGGAGGAGGATGAGAACATTAAGGAAATGAAATATGAGAAGTGACTAATGGAGGGACTCATGCTTCCGGAGATAACTAAGGAAAATAAGAAATATGGTGTATACCTGGAAAGCCTTCAGAAATATGGTGGACTGTTGATTCTCTTGGAATTCCTTCTCCTAGCAGGGAGGCTGTCTGGACACAACTGCTCCTTATCCTTGAGGCTAACAGGAGTGGGCAGTGTTGTCATGGCTTTGTTTCAGTGTGGGGATGGCCTGGAAGGTTATATATAATCTGAGGAAGCTGATAGGCAAGGGTTGAGGATGAAATCACTTCACATGAAGCACAACCATGAGCTGGAACTCCTGAGTTAACATCATTGATATTGGCTCAAGATTCTGGGGACAGATATAACAACTAAGGTAGATAAAGATCTCAAGGCATACAAATAGGTCGTGACTTCTATTCAGTAGCTTCAACAACACTATGCTATTTTTACACATAATTGCACAATAAGTATTTGTGAAGTAAATGAAAGAGTTCACCTTATAATATCAAAAATACATGGATGTGTCCTCATTTACATAACCTGGGAGGGAAGTTCATGTTTATAAGCTTATTTTCATAAACTTCAGTGCAGTTTAACTATAGTTTATATAATGAAACGCAATACTAAAACCATAAAACATCAGGGAGAAGGAATATTTAACTTTTTGAAAGATAAGATGCTAATGTACAGCATGGGGAATATAGTCAGCAATATTGTATTAACTGTGTATGGTGACAAATGGTAACTAGACTTATTGTAGTCATCATGTCATAATATATATAAATGTCAAATCAGTATGTTGTACATGTGTGGTCATTGTACTTCAATTACAAAAAGATGTAAGATAATAACAAAGTATTATTATGCTGGATATTATTAAATTCTAGCTTTTTTGGTTGTGAAAAATGGTTTCAAGTTGTGTTTTGCTTAAGTCTTTGCTACACTCAAACCTTCTATTTTGTGTTGATGGAGACCTTTTCCCATCCACCAAATATCAGGTAGCACTATGCACAGAGAACTTAAAACTTGACAGAGCTGTAAAGAAGAACGTTGCTCAGTAGACAGAAAGGAAGCTGGAGTGTGTATCTTGGTCTGCTGCTAACAGTTATAAGCAATGGGACTTTTATGACTCTGTCTTCCTCATCCATAAGATTAGATGAGTGCAAGCTGACAAAATCACAAACCTTCCAGGAGGCACAATGAGACATACATGTTGATAGTTGTTCAAACAAGATACTGTGAAAGACACGACGTGACAGTCGCCTCACTGTGACTTGCCCTCTGCTCCTTTTCCTGCTCTTCCTCCCTGTCCTGAGTGGAGAAATCCTCACGTATCACCCTGACTCAGGCAGCCCCGGGAGGTGGGCAGACTGAATTTCTTGAGGGTTCCCTCCAAGAAAGGGAATATTTGTCCCAAACTTTCTTTTTACTCAGTCCAGGCCACTGTATTAGCAAACCTAAAGGCCAGTGTTACAAACAGTTTAATGCTACAGAAAGATAATATTGTGGCTTCTTTTTAAAAAGTAGGTTGTTTTAGATCCTTAATAATCATTAACTAATGAATGTCTCCTTTTTAGACATATTAAGGTAAAGTCTTCTTGACTCTGTTTTTGACTAAAAAAATAAAAATTCACTGGTTTCTCTCTTGTGGTTTAGGCCTTTTAGAATTTGTGGGGAGGAGGGTGAAGCTGTACAGAAAGCCTGTGCTGTAAACAAGCAGTGAGCTGGGGAAGCTTAGTTCCACCCACACCTGAGCCCAGAGCTCAGTTTAGCTTCTGAAATCACAGAGAAAGTAGGTCAGAGGGACTTTGCACCAAGCCTACTTGGGCTCCAGTGGCCCCCTGAGGGACTGCTTGGCTCTTTAGCACCCCTTGAAGTTAAAGGTAAGGTTTGTATCTGAATGGGGGAAGGGAGGCTGGGGAGCTCCCAGCTGTGTCCATGGAGAAGCCTTAACTTGCAAACAGCATCAGGGAATCACATTGTTTGAGTGGATCATAATTCTAGGATCAGTCACTCCTAGGATTTTGATGATACATCCTGACATCTGTCAGTTCTTTTGAATGTACTTATTGTCCAATCAACCAAGTTTTTGTTAAGCTCACTCTCCCTTGCTGAATGACTGATAGTCAAAGGTATCTCTGGAGGCAATTTTGAGAGAAGAAACAGAAAGGAAAACCCTTCCTCAACCTTTATGCGCAAACATTATTGCACAAATGAAAAGAAACAATTATATCTATTCACAGTGTTTCATAATTTTATTATAAATTTTATTATATTCTTCTAAAGGAAAGGAAGCTTTACCTATTAGAAGAATAAACAGATTCTTCCTCTGGAGTTGTCTCCCTCAAACAGCACAGTAAGAGTGTAATTGTTGATTTGTTTCAGATAAGCCCAGCTGAACATACAGGTTCCTTAAGACTGAGCAAAATATTAACATTTTTTTTTGTTCTCAAGATGAATCTATTGAGCTCTTCTTGGGAGACAGTAAAAAGGGGGAAAAAAAGGTGGGGGCAGGGGGCAAAAAAGGAATGTGATTTTGTCTCCCTCTTGAATCAAGTAGGAGTAGAATTTCGTTCCAGAATATCATATGTACCTTTCACCCACCTGGCACTACATGAATAGAACTCAGTGTCCTTCCCGACTGCAGAAGGCTGTCCTAGTGTTTCCAGGCCAGGTTATTTTGAGGAAGAATGTACTTTATAACACTCTCAGAACACTAGTGTCACTCAGGGATTCGATTTCCAGAGTCATCCCCCCTCAACTCTGGACTCATGTAATCTACCTTTGACTTAAGGAGGAATTTGTCAGTCTTTCTGAGCATTGCTCCATCTCTCTGCTCACTAATAAAGTAGGTAATGAATTAATAGATTGTGGAAATGGCACTGCTTATACCTGGACCACTTTAGTACATAATTATGACTTTCTGTCTATTCCTAGAAGCTGGCATGTCTGTTATGACTTACTGTAAGAGAGACTTCAAGGGCTCCAAAAAAGGAGAACTGCATTTGGCTGGGCTCTTAGAAGTTTTCATGGAGGAAACTGCATTTGAGATGAGACTTAAAGAATGGGAACGTTTGATATGGAATTGCTGGGTGAAGGGCACATGGGATGGAGAGAGGGATCGATGCTTTGGGAACAGGAACAGGAAGATATGTTCAGAGGATACTGATGGTACGGCTGGGTTCAGTGATATTTCGGAACCCTGGCATCACTTGGAAGACTTTTTCTTCAAATACAGATATGCTGGGCTCCACTTCAGATCAAATAAATGGGAATGTTTTGTAGAGGAGCTCAAACCTCAGTGTTTTGTTTTGTTTTTAATAAATCTCCCAAGATTATCCTAAGGTGCATACAGAGTTGAGAAACTCTGAGCTATGCAGGGCCTACAGACAACCCTTGGAGACGTGCCTGAAGAGTAGGTGATTAGGAAACAATTTCTTTTTTCAATGTCTTTAAAGGTATATGGCTTAATATTTTCCCTACTATAACAGTGCTGCTATAATGACAGATTTTACATATAAAAGGTATACACTAAATACCTTTTATAGTAAAAGGTATACACTAAATATATTAAAGGTATAAAAGTTAAAATTTTGTTTGGGATTAATAAAAATATCATTATTAAATTATTAAATTTATTTAAAGATTTATCATGTACGGATAATTAAAGATGTACCATGGGCCAGATGCTGTCTCAGCTGATTTGTTTTGAGAGTATTGCAAAAACATTGAAATCATGAGAGAAGTTCTGGGATGTGAGAAATCTACAGTTTTGAGAATTTACTGCTTTGACGAGGTAATAAGGACACACATGTACATTTGAAGTCTGCGGGTTTTGAAGAATGAGAATATTTTAAAAGGATGAGGCATGTGGGGTATAAATTTGGATTGTAGCTTTGCCACTTCCTAGCTGTTGTAGGTTGGTTATGCCTCCCCTTTGAGCTGCTTGTTCACACCCTTAAACCCACAGATTTGCTCTGAGATTTGAGTGTAACCTCTGTAGAGCACCTAGTGAAGTGCCTCAGCTAGCAGGAAAAAGTTAATTTTTATAGAGTGTACATATACATTAAATTGAGTAAGCCTCATTCTCGAGTTTACACCAAATTTTGTTCTTCTGGTAGGAGGCACGTGTTGTAATAGGTAGGCAGAAGCTAAACACTGCAGAGTCATCTATCCTTCACTGAGTTAGGCAAATTGAGACTGTATTTGCCACAAATTCATCAGGTGCTTTAACTCAATACAACTAGGGAGGGAAAAGGCGGAATCCTCTTTGAGTACTTTGCAGGGACACAGCCTTGAACAAAAGCAGCAGATGCATGTATCTATGCATGCTTGCTTTGACTATACCACTCATAAATTTCCTCCTGACTCAGTTTTCTGTGTCTGTAATGCTATTACAGAACTATTGTGATGCTTCTCAGGTCAATTCTGAGCTACTTTGAAGGCTCATCTTACACTAGGTGACCTCAGAAATATCTAGTTTCACTGCATTCTTCAGTCTGTGAAAATAGTATCCATTCTTAGTGACTAAAACCGGAGAATGTTTCCAGAATGAACAAAGGTAAGGGGAGGAGCAGTTTAGGAGACTGACCTTCAAGGAAACCAGGAGGACTAGGTTGTTTACTCTGTTACTTGAGCCGGTTATTAATCAACTCTGGAGGAGGAAATGGCAACCCCCTCAAGTACTGGGGAGAGAATCCCATGTACAGAGGAGCCTGGCAGGGTACAGTCTGTGGAGTCACAAAGAGTTGGACGCGACTAAAGCAACTTAGCACCATTAATCAACTCATAAGATTTGAGGCAATAGAATGTTTTTTAGATTATCAGTTCCTCTTGGTTCAAGAGTCACTAAGATCTTTTGTGAAACAACATCTGAACATTTGATTCACATGTATGTTCATAACATAGCAAAATATGTTCTCACCCCTTGGGCCACCAAGAAGACAGCCTCTCATGCTGTCTGGCATCTTTCTGAGACAAAACAGCCTGTATTTTCACACCTTGAATCATAAAATGCATTTATTCTTATTTCATTGAAAGAATTGAGAATTCAATTTGGTAATAATGAAATTTAAAAACTGAAACCTCATCCCAGAACTGATGGTAAATAGACTCGTATGAGATGACTCCACCTATTGGACAAAGTGGGTACTCTTACTCCTATCACCCATTACTAATAAATGAACCAAAGATGTGGGAGCTTCACTAAGGCACTGTGAAAATCAACTGGAGAAAAATAATTTCAGATGATTCCTTGGTCATCACAAATGGAAAAGTAGAAAAGAAATTAAAAAACTTATTTTATCTGTTACAGGACAACCACGAAGGGAATTTCTTATTGCATTCTATGTTTTAAAATGTAGTAATTCCTGAAAGACCAAGATATACATTCACTGTTTATCAAAGCATTTCACAAATATTTGCTGATCTGATTGTGTCTGCACAGAATGTCAAGATTTTTTTGGTGGCTGCACTGTGTAGCTTTGGGGATTTTAGTTCCCTGACCAAGGATTGAACCTGTGCCCCCTGAAATGGAAGCATGGCATTCTAACCAGGAGACTACCAGGGAATTCCCAGAATGTCAAGATATTTAATCAACTATATATCTGGAATTTAGATGGAGGAAATGAATGGCTTGTGTAGAGTAGTATAGAAAAACTAATTTCTGAGAATAAATATGCTAATTATAAATTTGAAATCAAAGGACATGAGTATTAACTGACTATTATTAGATTTTAATTAATTGTTTCCTATCCTATCTTATTTGATTGGCATTTTATTTGACAAGTTAAATAGCTTTCTATGCCTCAGTTTCATTTGCAAAATGAAGATATATTAATACTCAAAAATGGTTTACTAGATGGATGATTGTGTGCTCAGCACATTGATAAATATACACTGGAAACACACAGTCCCTGATACCAGAGAACACACTCTTAAGAGGAAATACAGAAAGAAGTCATGCTAATATGAGGCAATATAAACAGCAATATACCCCAGCACGTAGAATTATCAAGGAATGGTTGCCAGCTCAGCCCCAGAAGTAAGTGGAGTTATACTCAAGGAAGGCTTCTTGGAGGAAGCAAACTCTCAAGTAAAACTTAAAGGATGAGTGAGAAATAATAAACAAGGAAAGGAGGGTGGAGACCTTGGGATGCTCCAAGCTGAAACTACTAATGGATTCATAAGATGACATTACAAGAGGGGCATTTGACAAAACCAAGGTTCTTGGGGCTCTTGGGGAATATCAGTCTTAACTAAGTGTATAGAATAGAATCCCAAAGAGACTCTAATCTTGAAAAGTAAGGTGGTAAAATAAGCCTCAGAAGTGTCCCAGAGGGCCTGCCATGGGCCTTCTGGAAACTTGGTTTCCCTTTTATTGGTTGACAGCTGACATTTTAGTTTCAACCTTCCAAGGAGCAAACACATTTCTTGGGCTTAATGTCAGGAAGACCTGACCTCTTTATTGGAGTATGATTTTATTTATCAAATAAATCATGAAAAATACCATGTGGGCTTAATAAACATGAGACCAATGAAGTGGTTAGTGCTTCCGAGTCACCTTCTAACCCAGAAGTGTAGTGAATGGAACACTGATTTCCAGAAATAGTATTCCAGAATCTGCTGTGGTTCTCTCTGTATTTTAATAATCCGCATCTGCATTTTACTTCAAAGTTTTGTTATCTTCCTTGGTGATAGCTGTAGATTTTTGTTTTGCTTGTTTGGTTTGGTGACTAATAGAAAAAATTACTATTACAAAATCATTGCATTTTTGGTAAACTGTTTATTTTGTATTGGGGTTTAGCTGATTAACAATGTTGTGATGGTTTCAGGTGAACAGTGAAGGAACTCAGCCATACATATATGACAAAATCATTGTATTTTTTAAACTAAGCGTTTGAATTGTATGCAAATGGTTTATTTTTATATTTATTATAATTCCTTGCCTGTTTGTTCATGGATTCAAAAGAACCAGTTTCCCTTTAACCTTTAAAAGGCCTGTAAAGACTTTGTGTTTTCTTCACAGATACAGGCTAGTTCCAAAGGTTTATTTTCCTGAGCAAATTCATGATGTTGTACGTGCCACGAAGTACTTCCTGCAGCCAGAAGTCTTACGCAAGTATTCAGTTGACCCAGGCAGAGTCGGCATTTCTGGTGACAGTGCTGGTGGGAATTTGGCAGCTGCCCTGGGCCAACAGGTAACAGAGATCCCTGAGATGCTGGTGAAAGGCGGGTGCATGTTAATGTTCTATAGACAGCACATGTCCACTAGGCATGGCGAAGGCCTAGCTGAGTAGGCTGGTTACTCAGGGGCCAAGTTACTGAGACGACTGTACTTGGAAACTTCTCAAAGATCTTTCTGAAGTAGGAAAATGGGTCTTTGAAAGAAGGGTCATCTCTGAGTCCTTGGAAAGGCCCTGATTACAATTAATGAGAGAGGAGAGCTAGCATTTTAGCATCCTACCCTTGCCCTTGGGGATATGTGTGGAAATTAAGTCTTCTCTGCTCCTTTTCCATGTTGGACTTGAAAAAACAGTATTTTTGCTTATGTTTCAGTTGCTAAGATTGTTTCCTTAAACTTTGAGCCAAATTAAAAAATTTTAAAGTGTTTTTTAATATAAAAGAAAAAGTTAAATGTTAACTTTTAAGTTAAATGGTTCAGCCACTTTGAATGTTAAAATATATGTTAACCTGAGCTTGACATCAGGGACTTCTCCGATGGCTCAGACGGTAAAGCGTCTGCCTACAATGAGGGAGACCTGAGTTCAGTCCCTGGGTCAGGAAGATCTCCTGGAGAAGGAATTGGCAACCCACTCCAGTATTCTTGCCTGGAAAATCCCATGGAGGGAGGAGCCTGGTAGGCTACAGTCCATGGAGTCACAAAGAGTTGGACACGACTGAGTGACTTTACTCACTCACTGAGTTTTACTTGGTTAAATTTTGTCTAACTCTAATGGCATCCCAGATTTTGGGCAGCTGTGTAAATTCAAAGATGAGTACATTTTTTTCCTCTCATATAGGTTAAATAAGAATAGCATTTCTGTCTTCTTACCTCCAAATTTCTTTTGGCATTCTCAAATAGCATCTGCCTTTTCATTTGTGGAATGTCCTGATTTCTTCTCTTTTGCTGTAATTAAAGAACTTAGTTCTCCACTTGGCACTGGTGGGTTTGCTATCCACATGTCCTGGTGCACTGGGGAGAGAATCATGGGCTTTAGAACCAGACAGAACTGGGTGGAATCCAGGCCCCCCTAGGGAAGTTGTACGGCTTTGGGCAAGTCTCAGGAAAATGAGGATCGTGCCATCTGAATGAAGAGCTGTTGCCAGAACTTAGTGAGATGATGTATGTACAGTTCTTGGCATGTATTAAGAACTGCTTTTACAGAGCAATTACATCTTCCCTCAGGATAGGGTTCTAAAGTCTGTTGCGAAACAAAATTGTTTGGCTGAAGTTATCTTGAAGATTGTTTAGTAGCCTGTGAAACACAGTGACCTAGTTAGCTGCCTTTTAGATGTAAAAAATATATCATTTTAGATACTAGAATTACAAAATGAGGCAATATATTTGCATTTCAGGGAGACCTGGAGGAATGGAGTTCTGCAGTGGTAGGGGTTCAGTCACATTCTCGTCTCAGTTGCACTCTCAGACACACACTCATGAAGTACAATGGAAGGTGCACTGCCAGCATGATTGAAATTCCCTCCCTCTCACCAACAGTGAGGACTCGAGGCTTTTCAGAGGAGAGACCATGAGGTCCTGTTAAAAGACTTTGGAGTCCCATCATCTGTTCATTTAGCTTTTCATACCCATGTCCTCTGGAAGAGTCAGCCTAGTTTTTTCTCCCCAGTAAGGCACTGCCTTTTGGGGCCTTTCTTGGGAATACAAAACTATCCATCCATAACTCCCAGCATGATGAGTATCATGCCAAAGGATAGAAACAAAGACTGTTGATGGGTGTTTAAAGACCTAAGAGATCATGTACTTTCGAAGTGTTCACTCAAAACTATGAGTTGTGAGCATCACACCTTTCTTAGTAAATATCCAGCAGCTTGAAGGGTGGTGGTGATGGTGGTGGCCATTCAAAGTGAAATGAAATAATGTGTTTGCTTTTTCTTCTCCAGTTTAATCAAGATACCAACCTAAAAAATAAGCTCAAAGTGCAAGCTTTAATTTATCCAGTTCTTCAAGCTTTAGATTTTAATACACCCTCTTATCAGCAAAATATGAACACCCCCATTCTGCCCCGGTATGTCATGGTGAAGTACTGGGTGGACTACTTCAACGGCAACTATGACTTTGTCCAGGCAATGATAGTCAACAATCACACGTCACTGGATGTGGATGAGGCTTCTGCCCTCAGGGCCCGTCTAAACTGGACATCCCTTTTGCCCACTTCCATCACAAAGAACTATAAGCCTGTCATGCAGACCACTGGCAACTCCAGGATTGTCCAGGAGATCCCTCAGCTGCTGGATGCCCGCTCGGCCCCCCTCATCGCAGACCAGGAGGTCCTGCAGCACCTCCCAAAGACCTATATTCTGACCTGTGAGCACGATGTCCTAAGAGATGACGGAATCATGTATGCAAAGCGTTTGGAGAGTGCAGGCGTGGAGGTGACCCTGGATCACTTTGAGGATGGCTTCCACGGATGCATGATTTTTACCAGCTGGCCAACTAACTTCTCAGTGGGAATTCGGACTAGGAATAGTTATATCAAGTGGCTGGATCAAAACCTGTGAAGGAGGGAGATTTCTGAAAAGCTTGAGCCCCTCCTGATGACCTGCACCTGCTTTGGAAAGACATTGACTCTTTAGTCGACTAATTTCCTCTCATTACTTATGAATTATGGAATCTCTATTCCCTGCAGACTTCATGTTAATTTAATTTTAAGAAATGCTTTTGAGTAACATAAGTGCAAAAACATCTGAATCTGGTCCTGTAAGTGGGCCAGTCTCTCTGTTCATGTTTTAACCAAATTACTACTAATGCCCACAGCTACAGACAGCAGGGTTAGGAGCTGGAATTAGGCTTGGGTCTTGCCTCCGTCAAGTTCTTTTTAGAAGAAATTCTACCCGCTGCGGATGACCTTTAATGAGTAAAGAAAATGTGGGCTCTTCTTCAACTTGCTAGAGTTTGAGTTCAGAGCAATGTTAAATATGTGTACTTCAAGGTCAGTGCTGGGTACCAAATGCCCTCTGTTCTTTATGGATGGGTGGTTTTGTTTCCTATGGGAATTTTGGCAAAGCTGTTCTAGCAAGGACAAGTTTCTCAAATGACTTTCTTCCTTTACAGTGTTAATTTATATGATAGCTATCTATAAGTCCAGCTGGATTATGATAATACTTGAAAGTTACTTTCTACCACTATTATTAGAAAATAAGAGGTTGCATGCACTGGATATCTGCACACCATTGTTTTTTGGTTATGCCATCTCCCTGGGGGAGATCTTCTGGGAGCAAATTTATTTAGATTTAGAATAAATGTTCTTTTACAAAACAAGTAAAAATAGACAAGTGAACCAACCCAATGTTTTCATAATGGCTACATCTGACATAAGTTACTAAGAATAGTGTGTATATATTTGGCATAGTCAGAGAAGAAGATACGTTTAATATTAAAATTATGAAAAATGCCTTTAGAGGGTCTAGTTTATTCTTGAAAACTCAACCTTTTCACTTGTGTAGCTTTAAAATGGGACTATTTTGGTATATATAATGTATCATTTATTTTTTTAAGTTATTTAATGTTAATATATATAGCTAGACAAGATTTTTCAGGATAAAGTCAGTAAAGAATATTAAAGATAATGATGTTTTTTTTAAAAAAAAAAACTACCTTAAGGTTTAAAAAAGTGACTTTAGAATTATATCCACAAATAATTTTATGGAAAGAGGTAAAATAGCTATTAATATTATTATATATTGAATAAAAAGCCTAAATACTTTGATGTTTATATGTATAACAAGTTAAAATAATTAGACACTATGATTACACCTAGTAAAGTCATCTAAGTTCATAGTTCAGGAACTTAGATGAGATATGCACTGGTCATTTCTGCTGTC
The DNA here is from genome assembly GCF_016772045.2 of Ovis aries. Taxonomy (NCBI): domain Eukaryota; kingdom Metazoa; phylum Chordata; class Mammalia; order Artiodactyla; family Bovidae; genus Ovis; species Ovis aries. Next base: position 215,568,479 of record NC_056054.1, read on the forward strand.
TGTGGTTGGAGGAGCTACTTCATACTCTTGCGGTGATACCCTTCATTATCACCTTCCAGCTAGGTCTGAAGTTACAGTAGACCAAGTTTCATTTCATGTGAAGCCTTCACTGCCAGTGGGACATCCTTGGCACAGAAAGAAGCTCCAATTCTGATTCGACTTGACTATGTTTTTGCTCCTTCCTGCCACTCTTCCTACTGCTCCAGTCTGTGCTTCTTTTAGGCACTGAAGAAAGCAGACATACAGCCAAGCCTTGATACAGTCAATTCACCAGAGGAAAGAAAGTAGAACCTTTTTACTCATTTGGAAGATAGGTATTTCCTACTTATGAGGGGGAAATAACAAATGAGAATCTGCATATTTATTGTTCATTTATTATTTAAGTTACGAGCATTTTATGTACGGAAGTAAATGCAACAGTGAGTATATGTGTGTGTGCCTATGTGTGTATGAAAATAATCATACAGACTAACCTGCTAATGGACTCGGGCAAGTCACTTACCATCTCTGGGCCTTTTTGGCCTGTCCTCTAAAATCAGAGAATTGAACAACTTTATGAGGTACCTTCCAATTATACATTCCAACCGTTTTGTCAGACTGGCGAATTGTATTGGCTTCTTCTTCAACAGTGTTTTGTTTTCTAGGTCATTATTCCATATACACAGACATATGCAAGACCAGTTTTGTTTATTTTTTCCTAAAAAACTTGGACTTTAGTTCTTATTCTATGATAGCTAACCTCCTGATTTAATACTATTCTTTTTTACATCATTTGAAGGAACCAATGTTTGGATCTTATTTTGAGGTTATCCATCTCTAGGGAAGCAAGAAAATATAATACATGCACAAAATTCCTTAAAATGGCATTTTTCCCCAAAGTTGTGAGCCAAATTTTGTAGTAACTACAGACAATAAATCTAGCCCTTCTAGATGTCCAAAGGGCTCTCTCAGATGAAAAGAGGGAGTGAAAGAAAAAGGGGGTCAAGCACTGTTTCTGATGAAGCATCTCAAGTTTCATTAAAGCTTATATTGAGAATTCCATGGTGGTCCAGTGGTTACAATTTGGCCCTTTCACTGCCATGGCCTGGTTTTGATCTCTGGTCAGGGAACTAAGATCCTGCAAGCCATGTGGCGAGGTCAAAAATAAATAAAGCCTTTATGTATGTGATAATGACTTACAGTGTATCCCACCTTGCTTGAAGTTTTCCTTGGAATAATAATTGGGAATCATGATACACAAGAACCACTAGATGCAAGAGAGGCTTATTGTTGTTTAGTCGCTAAGTCATGTCCAATTCTTTTTGTGACCCCATGGACTGTAGCCGACCAGGCTCCTCTGTCCATGGGATTTCCTGGGCAACAATACTGGAGTGGGTAACCGTTTCCTCCAGGGAATCTTCCTGACCCAGGGATTGAACCCACGTCTCCTGCAGTGACAGGTGGATTCTTTACCACTGAGTCACCAGGGAAGCCCACAAGAGAGGCTAAACCAACCAAAATCTGAGTGCTAAGAATTCCTTTGGGAAACATACAGAGTTTGTGTTGAAGATACTTTGGTTTGAAATGAGTTTAAGTTTTTTCTTATAAAGAAAGTTTATGCTCTGCAAATTGATTTTTTTAAGTGTTATGGCTTTGTTTTCCCATTTTAAGAAAAGAAGTGAACAGTCTTTTAATAATGTTGTTTGTGAAATGTGAACATAAATATATGATGAAAAAATCTGTACTATAAAATATAGTGAAGTATAAGTTAGTTAATCTTTTATCATTGATTTGTGAAGAAGTTAAAGACTTGTATAATTATATTTGGGAATATAATATTTTGTGCATGATCTTTTAACCTTTGACTTTTTGCTTATTTCTCACTGCAAAGGGGAAGGCAGATTTTATGAAGGATTTTGGTAGCCAATCTATTTTGTAAGACGAAAATCCACTGTGGAGGTAGGAAAGTATAAATCTGTTTGATTCATGTTTGTAAATAAACTGTCTCTGTCTGGGAATGTGCCTCTTTCACTTCCCCTCATTCATTTTCTGGTTCCCATTTCCCTTTCTCTCCATATCCCAGGTCCCTAGCCACAGTGGGAAATTGTGCGCAAATCTTCGCCCCCTGGAGTCCTCCAGCTCCCTTTCAATTACTGAGAAGGGCTCAGTGGCCTCCTTTATGGCATTCATTTTGTGTCTGGATACAGTATGTGCTGCTCATACTGGAAACCTGCCTTGAACTGGCTAGAATATTAATAAAAACGAGGCAGACCCTTCAACAATCTGAGGACTTTCAATACACATTAAGGGTGTATCACAGTGCATATGAATTTATATTTGAACAAGTTCAACCAGAGAAGCATTGACACCACTGAAGGCAAGTTTTCTCACTAACTCTGACATTACAAGCAAAGCTAATAATTTCATGATTGAGTTTGTTATGCTCAGTTTACTTTAATATCATAGGAATTAATAAAAAAATTTTTTTCAAAATAAATTGATTTGGTTCTAAATGGTCACATATGTGTGGATAAATTAGATTTTCCTATTCAATTAGAGTTATTTTCATCTTCTCCAACAAAACCTCTGGTGGGTGGCTATATTTTGCTGGCAGGATCCACTAATGGTTCCTTTGGGGCATTTAAAATGCACTGTAAGTGTTTTAGTATTGCTTTTTCTTGTGATCTTTCTTTTTTAACCCCCCATTTTTAAAAATCTCATATTTTCCAACAGATCCCTTATTTAAACATCTAGAAGATACTGATATCAGCACGACATTCCCATGATTTCAGAGGTTGGAAATGTAAATATGATTTACAGTAGGCATACATGTATTGCTCAGCCCTGTCCACTTAGCACCAGCATTTTGTCACTAGAGAGAGAGGTTGGTGACATTTTGTGTCTTGTTTGGAATGTTCCTCCCAGATATTTCAGATTGAGAGCTCCATCTTCTCACATAGACTTTCTACCCAGACTAGCTATTTGTTGTTGTTTTTCTTTCATAAGAGTAGAGTTTTCCAGTTGCTACTTGACATGCAGTGGTTTAATATATGGACTGTGGAGGCAAATATGAGAATCCAGATTGTTCCTGTTAGGCCAGACATTAAAAAGTTTTGTAAACACATAAAACAATGCTACGCTTCTCACTCGTTTGTGTTTGGAAATTTTAGTAATTTTTTTCCCCCATAGAATATAGCTTAAGGTAACATGTAATAACTAAGTACATTATTAACTATTGAGTTAGCCAGAAATTTTGTTTAAGATGTTATGGAAAATCCCAAATAATTTTTAGCTAATCCAATATGTTTAAAACTTCTCAGTTTTAATTTCTAATACAGTAAACATCAATAAAGTTCATATGAACAACAGTTATTTGGAGTCCTCAGTAGTTTTTATAAATATAAGAAAATTATGAGACCAAAAGAGCTGAGAAATGCTGTCATATAGCATCATTCCTGGGCAAGCCCTGTATATGGTGCTAAGCTGCACTCAGCCAAAACCAACATACAGTTCTGCACGCACACCATGTTTCTCTTAACTAGTACTCTTCTCTACACTTGCCCTTGCCCTTCCTTGTCTTCCTTTGCCAGTCTGCTCCAGGAAGCCTGTCCTAACTCCTCCCTCCTTGGGATTTTTAGAGGTCTCTCCTCTGCCTCATATTGCACTCAACACATAGCAGATGATGGCCAGTTAGTGGGTAGTGGGTCTGACTTCCTCACAAGACTGTGGGATCCTTGATGCGTCATGTCAGCATCAATTTTATAACTTCAGTGCCTGACACAGTGCCTCTCATGGTATAATAACTCAATAAATCTTTGCTGAACAAATGTTTTTATGTTGTCACAATTAAAACACAGTGTTATTTTCAATGACCCACCCTTATGGCAGAAAGTGAAGAACTAAAGAGCCTCTTGATGAAAGTGAAAGAGGAGAGTGAAAAAGTTGGCTTAAAGCTCAACATTCAGAAAACTAAAATCATGACATCTGGTCCCATCACTTCATGGCAAATAGATGGGGAAACAGTGGAAACAGTGGCAAACTTTATTTTTCTGGGCTCCAAAATCACTGCAGATAGTAACTGAAGCCATGAAATTAAAAGACGTTTACTCCTTGGAAGGAAAGTTATGACCAACCTAAACAGCATATTAAAAAGCAGAGACATTACTTTGTCAACAAAGGTCCATCTAGTCAAGGCTATGGTTTTTCCAGTGGTCATGTGTGGATGTGAGAGTTGGACTATAAAGAAAGCTGAGCCCAGAAGAATTGATGCTTTTGAACTGTGATGTTGGAGAAGACTCTTGGGAGTCCCTTGGACTGCAAGGAGATCCAACCAGTCCATCCTAAAGGAGATCAGTCCTGGGTGTTCATTGGAAGGACTGATGATGAAGCTGAAACTCCAATACTTTGGCCACCTGCTGCAAAGAGCTGACTCATTTGAAAAGACCCTGATGCTGGGAAAGATTGAGGGCATGAGGAGAAGGGGATGACAGAGGATGAGATGGCTGGATGGCATCACCGACTCAATGGACATGAGTTTGGGTGGACTCCAGGAGTTGGTGATGGACAGGGAGGCCTGGCGTGCTGCGGTACATGGAGTCGCAAAGAGTTGGACAGGACTGAGCAAATGAACTGAACTGAACTGAACTGACTGAAAATTATGCCTGGTGCCATTACATATATTTGTTTATTTATTCTTTTTCTTTTTTTACTCTTAAGACAAAAATTTGTTTTTGTCCTCCGCGCCTCCCCCCCTCCCCCAAATGTTTTTCTTTCTACTAATTCATTCAAGACATCCGGTCAACAAATGAAATCCTGGTGCCTGCAGAATATATTTTAAAATTCAATGCAACAGCCAGCAGAGGGCGCTCTTGAAAGTAGATGGCATTAGCCATCCATACAGCCGCTTGTTTCACCTGGAGTTTAAAAAGAGATTTCCTAACAGCTGATAAAAGGTAATGACTACCCACTCCAGTGTTCTTGCCTGGAAAATTACATAGACAGAGGAGCCTGGAACACTATAGTCCAAGGGGTTGCAAAGAGACATGACTAAGCAACTAAGAACTTTCTCCACAATGAAAGGTAAGGGGCTGCCCCAAATGGCTTATCGGGCAAAGAATCCGCCTACAATGCAGGAGACACAGAGGATGCAGGTTTGATCCCTGGGTGTGGAAAATTCCCCTGGAAATGCCTACCCACTCCAGTATTCTTGCCTGAAAAAACCCATTGGCAGAGGAGCCTGGCGGGCTACAGTCCAAAGTGTCGCAAAGAGTCGAATATGACTGAGCGACTAAGCACATATAATAGGTAAATAAAAGGGCATGCTGTATTTAATCACAGAATAAGGTAAACTGAGCGTTTTTAAAATAGAGAGACTTTAAAATCCTCAAAAGTACCTAGAGAGGCTTCCCAGGCTCAGTGGGAAGTGGCAAAAAGTCCACCTCGGACACGACTGAGCACCCCACACGTACCTAGAGTAAATGACTGCATTTTCTTTCGTGTATGTGTGTTAACTTTTATTTTTTTACATTCTCTTTTTAAAATTTATTTATTTTAATTGGAGGCTAATTACTTGACAATATTGTATTGGTTTTGCCATTCATCAACATGAATCCGCCAGAAGTGTACACGTGTTCCCCATCCTGAATCCCCCTCCCACCGCCCTCCCCATGACTGCATTTTCAAAGCAAGGCAAAACTAAAAAGCACTCACAGTGATTCTTTGTTAAAGCATGTCTCTACCCACCAAAGTATTTTGTCTTTTTTAAAAAAACATGTTTTTATTCAAGGTAGATATTTGCCATCCATTTGGGAAAAGGCTGACAGAAAAACAGCGTTCTTCATTTTTGTACCACTTAGTATAGCAGGAAATATAGGACCTTCATCTTTTGTTGTGCTTGCTGACCAAACCCAGCAGCCAGTGCTGGATGAATCCTTAGTTGGGAAGAAACTACCTTTGAAAACAATAGGTAAGGCAGAGCTAGGTAGCCTTTAAAAGCTAAAGCACATTTTCAATTCAAACAACATTCAGCAGTGACATTTTCATATTGCTATACTTTAAAAAACAGATATGTTCCATGGGCCTCCCTGGTGGCTCAGGGGGTTAAAAAAAAAAAAATCAGTCTGCCAATGCAGGAGACAAGAGTTTCATTCCTGAGTGGGGAAGATCCCCTGGAGAAGGAAATGGCAACCTACTCCAGTATTCTTGCCTGGAAAGGCCCATGGACAGAGGAGCCTGGCAGTCTGCAGTCTATCGGGCTGCAAAGAGTTGGACACGATGGAGCAACTGAGCGCGCACACACACACACACACGCACAATATGTCCATGGTTAAGGGAAAAAGCTTGTCACCCAGCTCACGATAGAACCGAAGAAACAGCCTGTGCTAGAATTAAGGAAGGAAACCACCATTCCAGTACTAGCTCTACTAGAAATTTCTCAGTGAATTTAGGTAACTCTTCATTGGTGCTTTGGTTTCCCCATTTAAAATTTATATTTACCTAAACTTTCTTGCTGCCTGAAAATACTTGAAACAGCTGATAATGTAAAAATATAATGAAATAGTGATATAGAAATAGGCACTTATAGCCAAAGAAAAGAACAAAAATATGCCAACTAGAAAAATCAGTTGTGGTTAACTTCTGGTTTGGCTCTGAGTCCCCTGACAGTTAAGGAAAATAGTAGAAAACGTGATTAGTGATTTGGTGTTTCTATCAGTGTTTCTGAGGCATTCCAGTTTCTTAGGGTTGGTGTTTCCCAAACTGAATTAAAAAAAAAAATCCCTCCTTGCAACTTAATGAAAAAAATCCTTAATTATTTTAAAGCAAATACAATAGGAACTCATACATAACTATTTACTCAATTTTGATGAAAACTGAGGACATTATTTTAAACCTCAGTGTATCCATATGTTCACTCAATCAAAGTAATAATGCTTACCCTACTGCCCACCTCAAAGGACTATTCAAAGCTAAAGAAGAATACTTTTTTTGAAACTTATGAGTTTGTTGACCTGAAATAAGTAGGCAACCAAATATTTCTCCAGCAAAAAATGAGTTTATTTGGGATCAGCAGAGAATTGCAATTCCTAGCCTGCAGCCAAGATGATCCACATGCAAGTCCCAGCATGGCAGGGAAAGGAGAATGTTTTTACAGAGAGGAAAAGGAAATTGGGAGGACTATGTAGTAAATACCCTGGAGAAGGGAAAGGCTATCCACTCCAATATTCTGGCCTGAAGAATTTCATGGACTGTATGGTTCATGGAGTCACAAAGAGTCAGAGACAAGTGAGCGACTTTGACTTTCATACGGTAAACAAAGAGCTGGTAGCTTTTCGTTAGTTGAATCATTGTGGGGAAGAGAAGGGTCTATTTTCTTGTTGTCCTGTGCTCAGTTGGGTTCAACTCTTTGTAGCCCACCAGGCTCGTCTGTCGAGCTCTTTCAAATCTTAGAAGACGATGCTGTGAAAGTGCTGCACTCAATATGCCAGCAAATTTGGAAAACTCAGCAGTGGCCACAGGACTGGAAAACGTCAGTTTTCATTCCAATCCCAAAGAAAGGCAATGCCAAAGAATGCTCAAACTACCGCAAAATTGCACTCATCTCACAAGCTAGTAAAGTAATGCTCAAAATTTTCCAAGCCAGGCTTCAACAATATGTGAACTGTGAACTTCCAGATGTTCCAGCTGGATTTAGAAAAGGCAGAGGAACCAGAGATCAAATTGCCAACATCCACTGGATCATCGAAAAAACAAGAGTTCCAGAAAAATATCTACTTCTGCTTTACTGACTATGCAAAAGCCTTTGACTGTGTGGATCACAACAAACTTTGGAAAATTCTTAAAGAGATGAGAATACCAGACCACCTGACCTGCCTTTTGAGAAATCTGTATGCAAGTCAAGAAGCAACAGTTAGAACTGGACATGGAACAACATACTGGTTCCAAATCAGAAAAGGAGTACATCAAGGATATATATTGTCACCCTACTTATTTAACTTATATGCAGAGTACATCATGAGAAACGCTGGGCTGGATGAAGCACAAACTGGAATCAAGATTGCTGGGAGAAATATCAATAACCTCAGATATGCAGCTGATACCACCCTTATAGCAAAAAGTGAAGATGAACTAAAAAGCCTCTTGAGGAAAGTGAAAAAGTTAGCTTAAAGCACAACATTCAGAAAACTAAGATCATGGCATCTGGTCCCATCACTTCATGGGAAATAGATGGGAAACAGTGACAGATTTTATTTTGAGGGGCTCCAAAATAACTGCAGATGGTGATTGCAGCCATGAAATTAAAAGATGCTTACTCCTTGGAAGGAAAGTTATGACCAACCTAGACAGCAGTAGGTAAAGAACTCATCTGCCAATGCAGGAGCCAAAACTAAAGTTCTGTGTAGGCATTCAAGCTGCTCTAATTTATCTTCCATCTACAAACTATTTTCTGTTTTGCCTGAAGTACCAGTTCAGTTTCAGTTTAGTCACTTAGTCGTGTCCAACTCTTTGCAACCCCATGAACCACAGCACGCCAGGCCTCCCTGTCCATCACCAACTCCCGGAGTTCACCCAAACCCATGTCCATTGAGTCGGTAATGCCATCCAACCATCTCATCCTCTGTCATCCCCTTCTCCTCATGCCCTCAATCTTTCCCAGCATCAGGGTTTTTTCAAATGAGTCAGCTCTTTGCATCAGGTGGCCAAAGTATTGGAGTTTCAGCTTCAACATCAGTCCTTCCAATGAACACTCAGGACTGATCTCATTTAGGATGGACTGGTTGGATCTCCTTGCAGTCCAAGGGACTCTCAAAAGTCTTCCCCAGCACCACAGTTCAAAAGCATCAATTAATTCTTCAGCCCTCAGCTTTGTTTATAGTCCAACTCTCACATCCATACATGACTACTGGAAAAACCATAGCCTTGACTAGATGGTCCTTTGTTGGCATAGTAATATCTCTGCTTTTTAATATGCTGTTTAGGTTGGTCATAACTTTCCTTCCAAGGAGTAAGCATCTTTTAATTTCATGGCTGCAGTCACCATCTGCAGTGATTTGGGAGCCCAGAAAAATAAAGTCAACCATTGTTGCCACTGTTTCCCCATCTATTTTCCATGAAGTGATGGGACCAGATGCCATGATCTTTGTTTTCTGAATATTGAGCTTTAAGCCAACTTTTTCACTCTCCTCTCTCACTTTCATTAAGATACTCTTTAGTTCTTCACTTTCTACCATAAGGGTGGTGTTATCTGCATATCTGAGGTTATAGATATTTCTCCCAGCAATCTTGATTCCAGTTTGTGCTTCCTCCAGACCAGCATTTCTCATCATGTACTCTTCATATAAGTTAAATAAACAGGGTGACAATATACAGCCTTGACATACTCCTTTCCCGATTTGGAACCAGTGTGTTGTTCCATGTCCAGTTCTAACTGTTGCTTCCTGACCTGCATACAGGTTTCTCAAGAGGCAGGTCAGGTGGCCTAGTATTCCCATCTCTTTCAGAATTTTCCACAGTTTGTTGTGATCCACACAGTCAAAGGCTTTGGCATAGTCAATAAAGCAGAAATAGATGTTTTTCTGGAACTCTCTTGCTTTTTCGATGATCCAGCGGATGTTGGCAATTTGATCTCTGGTTCCTCTGCCTTTTCTAAAACCAGCTGGAACATCTGGAAGTTCACAGTTCATGTATTGCTGAAGCCTGCCTTGGAAAATTTTGAGCTAAAGTACCAAGTGCCCAATAATTATTTTTTGGAACAATACTATATAAATCTTGAGGGAAGCACTAATAATAACAGATATGATGTATTGAATGCTTACATATGTGATAAGCATATTGCAATATTCTCCCCTAACAGTCTATAGTATCTTGCCTACATAATAGGTAAGTAGTCCCAACCCATCATGATTTTTTTTTTTCCAGTTTCCAAATTGGCATGACCTAAAAGGGAAAGAGTTCTGTAAACAAGGGGAAACACTTTGTTGTCCATCAATGGAGATGTGTCCTATTTCCTCTTTGGCTTACCTTGCCAAATCTGGTACATCAGAACCCAGTGAAGATTCAGGATTTATCAAATCAAAGTACATTATGGAGGAACATGGAGCATACTAAGTATTAACATCATGATCTGGTTTGATTTTTAAGACTTTATCAAATGTTTTGGATACACTTAAGTGATTTTAAAAGAACACTGAACATACCTTAAAAAATACTACATTCAAGCTACTCTAATTTATCTTCCATGTACAAACTATTTTCTATTTTACCTAAAGTACCAAGTACCCAGAGATTACTTTTTGGAACAATGCTATATAAATCCTGAGGGAAACACTAATAATAATAGATATGACGTATTGAATGCTTATATATGTGATAAGCATATTGCAATATTTTTCCCTAACAGTCTGCAGTATGTTATGCTTTGGAGATGAGGGAATTGAGAGGTTAATTAGCTTATCCAAGATCACATAGCTGGAAAGTGGCTGAGATAAGGGATTTGAATCCAGGTCAATTTAACTCCAAAGTCTGTGCTCTGTGCTCTTTTATCACATTACTCCAACCCAAAGAAAGTGAGTTTCTGATCCTGACTTTAAAGTCCTAAAAGCTGCATTGATTGTTTTGGGCAGTGGAAGGATATTCTATTAAAAAGCTAGTGATGGTTAATTTTGTGTGTCAAGTTAACTGGACCAGGAAGTCCAGATATTTGGTCCAACATTATTCTGAGTGTTTGTAAGGTGTTTAGGGATGAGATTAACATCTGACTTGGTAGACTGAGTAAAGTAGATTGCCTTCCCTAACATGGGTGAAAGTGAAAGTGAAAGTCGCTTAGTCATGTTTGACTCTTTGCGACCCCATGGACTATACAGTCCATGGAATTCCCCAGGCCAGAATACTGGCGTAGATAGCCTTTTCCTTCTCCAGGGGATCTTCCCAACTCAGGGATAGAACCCAGGTCTCCCACATTACAGGTGGATTCTTTACCAGCTGAGCTACCAGGGAAGCCCCCAATGTGGGTAGGCTTCATCTGAACAACTAAGGCTTCACTAGAGCAAAAAGGCTGACTGACTGCCTGTAAATAGAAAGAGATTTCCTTCTGCCTGACTGTCTTTGAGCTGGGACATTGTTCTTCTCTGCTTCTGAACCCGGACTTGGACTGGAACTTACTCCATTTGCTTTCCTGGTTCTCAGGCCTTTGAAATTGAACTAGAATTATACCACCAACTCTCCTGTTTGTAGATTGTAGACTACAGATCACAGGAGGCTCAGCATCTGTCATGAGCCAGTTCCTTATTATAAATATCTGAAAATACTTGTTTATACATATAAACATATATGTGTATACATATATTACCCTCACATATTATAAATATCTGAATATATACATGTATATACATATATATAATATTCAGTTACCCTTGAACAATTTGAATTATGCAGATCCACATAAATATGTGGATTTTTTTCAATAAATATAGTGCCTGTATTTTCATTTTACAGATCTTTATATTAACAAAGCATGGGGAAAAGTTTGTGTTCCATTAAAGATCACAATATGCAGAATCAGCAGAACTAGGGTTTTAGTCCTGATTTTATTTGAACTGTTTCAGCTTCCTGTCCTTGGGTGAGTCATTAATCAATTCTTTGTTTTTGAAGAAGAGATAGCAGTACACAGATTTTGACTATAGGGGATCAGAGGGTGGGGGTTGGCATTCCTTATTCTCTCACTTGTGCAAGGGTCAACTACATATATTTGTTTGTGTGGGTATATGTATGTTTGAATATATATCTCCTATTTCTTATTGCTTTTCTTTCTTGGGAGGACTCAGACTAATACATAACTCTTCTCATCAAGTGTTCTGAGGTCAGCCAATCTGTTATTTATTTCATCTGGTATTCAGCTGTTGTTTATGTTTCACCTGGTTCACCTCCAAGCCTCTGATGCACTCATCTCTTAACATTCTGGAAATTTCCACTGTACTTCCCTGATGGCAAAATTCATACCCACTTACCTTTGATGTTACTGAGAATTTCAGAAGATAAAAATGACAAAAAAAAGAACTAAAGCCTTTTATCTTTTAAACTTTTAAACATAAAATTTATTTTTTAAAAGCTCAAGTTCTTTGGTTCAAAGTAGAAAGTGATTTTATATTATAGTTTGCATACTTAGTTCAACACTCTTAATAGATAAAATATATTATATAAATTATCTCAAGTCATATGAAACTCATCTTTAGGTCAGAAAAGGGGACATTAAAAAATTGAAGTGCATAAAAATCAAGATGGATAATTCACCCAATTTCTAAGACCACATTTTGCATTAGATAGTATAATCAACTATGCCACACCTAAGAGGGTTTTCCCACCAGTCTCCCTAACTATATGGAGGAGTCTGTGAAGCAAAGCAGTAGAATAGGATGCTGCTGTGGGCAGGAGCATTGTGACCCACCTGGGGAAAGGTTGTCTGCCTACTTGCCACCAATGAGCTCTGGCTTGGCTTTCTGACCCATTTTGACATTCAGGGGATTTTCTGTGACTGCCTTATCTCTGTGGCCTGTAGGAGTAATTATGCCCCCAAAGAGGAGCAAATTAGTTTCCAGTATATTAATGAGATCAGACCCAAGGACAACTGAGCAAGAATCCTGTTTTTAAAAACTCAAAAAATTCTTCATGAATGAAATGCAAGTAGAATCTGCAAGTCATGGGCTGCATTCCAATATCCCAACCAAGGAAAGTATTACTGTGTGTTATGATATATGCCCCCAAGCTCATTTCATAAATGTATATTAAAAATGTGTATCTGTATATCATTAACTCATTCATTTATTCAATACACACCCATTAAGCATCTTTCATTTTTAACCATTATGCTGGGTACTATAAGAGATTTCAAGATAAATAATAGAAGCATAGGTGGAAGACGATTATCCCAAATAATTGAAATGCAAAACAGCTTTATAAGTATAAGTAAGAGGGAGAACAAACAGTTATCAGGATTCAAAACAGGTTAAAGTTTAAACAGAGTACTACATGAAATAAATTAGAAAATACTTTACAAAGGATGAAGAATATGATTTTAGTGTTGAAGTTGGCAGGAAAAGGGCCCTATGAGTACATGTGTATAAGTGGAAAAGTTCACTGACCAGCACAGTTTGATTGATGAAAACAGCATGGGTGATTGGAATAGGGTGACGGACCCAACTCATATCAATGGAGAAACCAGAGAAGCATATAGAAATTAAAGATTAAACTTAACCAGAAAGAAATTGCCCTGTGCATACCATGGCCAGTGTGACATGGTGGAGCAAGTATTGCCAGGTCTGTGAGTCAGAAAACCTTAGCTCTGCTCTGGTCTCTCCTTGTCTTCTGGGGGCTTGTTTCACCAATTTGGGTCTCAGTGTCGATATGTCTGACATAGGAGTACTGCTCTGCCTACTTCAGAGCCTTTGTGAGGATTAGACAATGCAGACGATTACTAATGTCCTGTGTCGATTGGAAGATCAGTTGGTTAGCACCATGCTATTCATTTTTTGAGAGTTTAGAACACTAATTCATTTTTAATGTAAAACCATCCCTCCTTAAACAATGTGACTCCTCGATGTAGAGCAAAACCAATTTAATCATATATCATAATAATGATGATAAAATTTATTTATTTATAACCCTCTTGATATGGATACTATTATCATCCCTTGTTGTTGTTGCTGTTCAGTCACTCAATCTGACTCTTTGTGACCCCGTGGACTGCAGCAACCAGGCTTCCCTGTCCTTCACTATCTGAGTTTACTCAAACTCAAGTCCACTGGGCTTCCTCAGTTGGCAAAGAATCTGCCTGCCAATACAGGAGGCACAAGAGATGTGGATTTGATCCCTGGGTTGGGAAGATTCCCTGGAAAAGGAAATGGCAACCCACTCCAATATTCTTGCCTGGAAAATTCCATGGACAGAGGAGCCTGGCTGGCTACAGTCCATTGAGTCAGTAATGCCATCCGACCATCTCATCCTCTGTCGCCCCCTTCTCTTCTTGCTCTCTTTCTTTCCCAGCATCAGGGTCTTTTCCAGTGAGTCAGCTCTCTGCATCAAATGGCCAAAGTACTGGAGTTTCAGTTTCAGCATCAGTCCTTCCAATGAATATTGAGGGTTGATTTCCTTTAAGATTGACTGGATTGATCTCTTTGCTCTCCAAGGGACTCTCAAGAGTCTTCTCCAGCACCATAGTTCGAAAGTATCGGTCCTTTAGCGCTCAGCTTTCTTTATAGTCCAACTCTCACATCCATTCATGGCTACTGGAAAAACCATACAGACTCTTGACTATACAGACTCTTGTTGGCAAAGTGATGTATTTGCTTTTTAATATTCTGTCTAGGTTTGTCATAACTTTTCTTCCAAGGAACAAGCATCTTTTAATTTCATGGCCTCTGTCACTGTCTGCAGTGAATTTGGAGCCCAAGAAAATGAAATCTGTCACTGTTTCCACCTTTTCCCCATCTATTTGCCATGAAGTGATGGGACCAGATGCCATGATCTTGGTTGTCTGAATGTTGAGTTTAAGCCAGCTTTTTTACTCTCCTCTTTCACCTTCATCAACAGGCTCTTTAGTTTCTCTTCACTTTCTGCCATTAGGGTGGTGTCCTCTGCATATATGAGGTTGTTGATATTTCTCCCAGCAATCTAAATTCTAGTTTGTGCTTCATCCAGTCTGGCATTTCACCTGATGTACTCTGCATATAAGTTAATTAAGCAGAGTGACAATATATAGTCTTATATTCCTTTCCCAATTTTGAACGAGTCAGTCATTCTATGTCCAGTTCTAACTGTTGCTTCTTGACCTGCATACAGGTTTCTCAGAAGGCAAATCAGGTGGTCTGGTATTCCCATCTCTTTAAGAATTTTCTATAGTTTGTTGTGATCCACACAATCAAAGGCTTTAGTGTAGTCAATGAAGCAGAAGTAGATATTTTCCTGAAACTCTCTTGCTTTTTCTATGTTGGCATTGTTGGCAATTTGATCTCTGGCTCCTCTGCCTTTTCTAAATCCAGCTTGAAAATATGGAAGTTATTGGCTCATGTACTGTTGAAAACGCTCTTGGACAATTTTGAGCATTACTTTGATAGCGTGTGAGATGAGTGCAATTGGGCAGTAGTTTGAACATTCTTTGGCATTGCCTTTCTTTAGCATTGGAACAAAAGCACCTTTTCCAGTCCTGTGGCCACTGATGAGTTTTCCCAATTTGCTGGCATGTTGAGTACAGCACTTTAATAGAACCATCTTTTAGAATTTGAAATAGCTCATCACCTGTACTAACTTTGTTTGTAATAATGTTTCCTAAGGCCACTTGACTTCGCACTCCAGGATGTCTGGCTCTAGCTGAGTGACCACACCATTTCAGTTATCCAGGTCATTAAGACCTTTTTTGTACGGTTCTTCTGCGTATTCTTGCCACCTCTTCTCAATCTCTTCTGCTTCTGTTAGGTCCTTGCTGTTTCTGTCCTTTATTGTGCCCATCTTTGCATGAAATATTTCCTTGGTATCTCCAATTTTCTTGAAGAGATCTCTAGTTTTTCCCATTCTATTATCATCCCTTATTCAGAGGAAACTGAAAATTAAAGGGAGTAAACCACTTGCCTACTAGAAATGGACTATAAAAAGGCATAGTTGAGTTTATAAACTCAACCAATCAGTCATGAGTCCATAGCAGGCCACAGTGCTTTCATGTAAAGCAAGAAAGACATAAGCTTGCATATGATTTTAAAGAAAAATCATATTCCTTTAGTGTCTGTTGTCCAAAAAAGTATTAGCCCAAAGTGACTTAATAGTCAGTTCTCTCCTTTATTTAAAAAAAAAGAACACAAAAGGAACCATCTTTAATGTTAATATTATAACTCACTGAATTGAAATTAAATGAGATACTACTTTAGTTAACATTTTAGCAGATACTTTAAGTTATTTGCATATATTTTTCCAATTATAAATTGAGATGCTCACATAGAAAATTGAGAGAATATTGAAAAGCATGAAGAGGACCATAAAAATAACATACAATGCCAGTATTAACATTTTATTTTTTTTTGGCTGTGTGATACAGCTTGCGAGATTTTAGTACCCTGACCTGGGATTGAGCTTGTACTCTCCCCAGCAAAAACATTGGAAAATCCTAACCATTGGGCAGCCAGGGAATTAATTCCCTAACATTTTGTTAAATGTCATTTCAGGTTTTTAATTTAAGGATAATATTTTTAGGTTTTCTGTCCCTAGTGAAATATAGCTATTTTGTTAATTGAAAATGTTTGCATCTGAAGGCATAGGTTTCTCAGCAACACAATTTTCACTCACTGCTAGCTTTTTCCTTTAATATATATAATTATATGTATATGCAAAATATAACGTGTATAATAACATATATATTACATGCATGCTAAATCGCTTCAGTTGTGTCCTACTCTTTGCGATACTATGGACTGTAACCTGCCAGGTTCCTCTGTCCATGGGATTCTCCAGGCAAGAATACTGGAGTGGGTTGCTGATGTATATCTAACTTACATACAAAGTGTACACATCTTGAGAGTTCAACTCAGTTAATTGTTACATACATCCATGTAACCACCACCATGTCAAAATATAAAACATTCCAGGAGGCTCACTGTGTCACCTCCCTGTCAATACTGCCCCCCAACCCAGGGTAACTATTGTTCTCATCTCTCAAACAACCTTCCAAGCTTGGCTTAAATGACTTGATCAACCAATCAAAATTTTTATAGTTTGTCTCTTATCGATTGTGGGATATTTTATATATATATCCCACAGTGCAAGAATGTAGGTGACAAAATGAAATTGCAATTCTTGCAAAATGTGCAGAATTCTATGACTTGATAAAAGTGATGTTAGAGAACTGTTTCCGTCTCACGTATATTTATGTATCAAAAGACTAGCTAGGGCTTCTCTGGTGACTCAGTGGTAAAGAATCCACCTGCCAACGCAGGAGACATGGGTTTGACCCCCGGTCCAGGAAGATTCCACATGCCACTGAACAACTAAGCCTGTGAGCCACAACTATTGAGCCTGTGCTCTAGAGCCCAGGAGCCCCAGCTACTGAGCCCTTGAGCTGCAATTAATGAAGCCCACATGCTAGAACCCATGCTCCGCAACAAGAGAAGCCGCCTCAATGGGAAGCCCACACCACAGCTAAAGAGTAGCCCCTGCTCAACGCAGCTAGAGAAAAGCCCTTGCAGCAACAAAGACCTAACATGCCAAAAATAAATAAATATGTATTTTTAAAAGGCTAGGTAAAAATGGGGCTTTCCCAGTGGCTCAGATGGTAAAGAATCTGCCTGAAATGCAGGAGACCTGGGTTCAGTCCCTGGATTGGGCAGATCCTCTGAAGAAGGGAATGGCAACCCACTCCAGTATTCTTGCCTGGAGAATCCCGTGGACAGAAGAGCCTGGCAGGCTATAGTCCAGGGGGTCATAAAGAGTCAAACACGACTTTGGCTGTGTGTACTGATAGGTAAAAACTGAAGAATAAAATAAGAGAAAATGGGTAAGGATGATGACACAATAAGTGATTCCAAAAGGTACTGTCTTAAATACCAAAGAGTTTTAAAAATCTCTTTGGAAGATTGATTAAAACCATTGGTTTTAAAAAAATCTTGATTTTTAAATTATTTTGGAATAATGATCCCTTTTGATAGTGTTGCACAGGGTAACATGAACTAAAGGATATTGCATTGTGCCATTCTACAATTTTGTCCAAGAAAATGTGTCCTCTCTCTCTAAGCCACATCAGCCCCCTAACATTCTTTGGACTAACAATTACCACATTGTTGCAAATAATCATATACTCTGTTGACTTTAAGGTAATTATTTTTATTATATACTTTGAAATTTGCTCCTTATTATAAGAGGATTAACTCAGCTTGATCTTTTGCTGCTACCTTTTATCTTTAGATGAGGAGTGTTTCTTGTAACTCTGGTCTCTGTGAAGAAGTTTAGAGGAGATACAATTTATTTACAGTGCTGTAACTGGAATGGACAACTTTAGACTTAGGAAAGTGCAGTATCCTTTTCTCTTTACAGCTGTCTCCAAGGATGAAAAGAGGTGGGGGAAGTTACAAGTTTATTGACCATGTCTAACCTTTCATGCAAAGATGGGCTCAATAAGGACAGAAATGGTATGGACCTAACAGAAGCAGAAGATATTAAGAAGAGGTGGCAAGAATACACAGAAGAACTATACAAAAAAGATCTTCACGACCCAGATAATCATGATGATGTGATCGCTAATCTAGAGCCAGACATCTTGGAATGTGAAGTCAAGTGGGCCTTAGAAAGCATCACTACGAACAAAGCTAGTTGAGGTGATGGCATTCCAGTTGAGCTGTTTCAAATCCTGAAAGATGATGCCGTGAAAGTGCTGCACTCAATATGCCAGCAAATTGGGAAAACTCAGCAGTGGCCACAGGACTGGAAAAGGTCAATTTTCATTCCAATCCCAAAGAAAGGCAATGCAAAAAAATGCTCAAACTGCTGCACAATTGCACTCAACTCACATGCTAGTAAAGTAATGCTCAAAATTCTCCAAGCCAGGCTTCAGCAATACATGAACTGTGAACTCCCTGATGTTCAAGCTGGATTTAGAAAAGGCAGGGGAACCAGAGATCAAATTGCCAACATCCGCTGGATCATGGAAAAAGCAAGCAAGTTCCAGAAAAACATCTATTTCTGCTTTATTGACTATGCCAAAGCTTTTGACTGTGTGGATCACAAGAAACTGGAAAATTCTGAAAGAGATGGGAATACCAGACCACCTAACCTGCCTCTTGAGAAATCTGTATGCAGGTCAGGAGCAACAGTTAGAACTGGACATGGAACAACAGACTGGTTCCAAATAGGAAAAGGAGTACATCAAGGCTGTATGTTGTCACCCTGCTTATTTAACTTCTATGCAGAGTACATCATGAGAAGTGCTGGATTGGAAGAAACACAAGCTAGAATCAAGATTGCTGGGAGAAATATCAATAACCTCAGATATGCAGATGACACCACCCTTATGGCAGAAAGTGAAGAGGAGCTAAAAGCCTCTTGATGAAAGTGAAAGAGGAGAGCGAAAAAGTTGGCCTAAAGGTCAACATTCAGAAAACGAAGATCATGGCATCTGGTCCCATCACTTCATGGGAAATAGATGGGGAAACAGTGGAAACAGTGGCTGACTTTATTTTGGGGGGCTCCAAAATCACTGCAGATGGGGACTGCAGCCATGAAATTAAAAGACGCTTACTCCTTGGAAGAAAAGTTATGACCAACCTAGATAGTATATTCAAAAGCAGACACATTACTTTGCCGACTAAGGTCCCATCTAGTCAAGGCTGTGGTTTTTCTAGTGGTCATGTATGGATGTGAGAGTTGGACTGTGAAGAAGGCTGAGCACCGAAGAATTGATGCTTTTGAACTGTGGTGTTGGAGAAGACTCTTGAGAGTCCCTTGGACTGCAAGGAGATCCAACCAGTCCATTCTGAAGGAGATCAGCCCTGGGATTTCTTTGGAAGGAATAATGCTAAAGCTGAAGCTCCAGTACTTTGGCCACCTCATGCGAAGAGTTGACTCATTGGAAATGACTCTGATGCTGGGAGGGATTGGGGGCAGGAGGAGAAGGGGACGACAGAGGATGAGATGGCTGGATGGCATCACGGACTCGATGGACATGAGTCTGAGTGAACTCTGGGAGTTGGTGATGGACAGGGAGGCCTGGCATGCTGCGATTCATGAGGTCGCAAAGAGTCGGACACAACTGAGCGACTGAACTGAACTGAACCTCTAAGTAACACCTTCACTGAATACATGGCCTTCTATTGTGACATTTTTTTGAAGTCTCCCTCCTAGAAGGGTGCACACTATCTCTGCAAGAGGGAGGTATCAAGGTCACATTTCCACTTCCCCTGCCCCACCCTGAGGCTCAAGAAGGTTCTAGCATTTGAATTCTGTATCAGAAAGAAAACCAGCAAAAGGACATCTCAAAGTTCCTGTCCCACCCAGTGTACTATCCTGGGAAGCCAACAGAGGGCATAGATGCTGTGAAAGTCAACCCCGGAGTTGTTTTATTTCAAATAGCTTTGTCAGTTTTACTTTCTATTTCTTAATCTAAGTTCTCAGTTTCCATTCTTGTCAAGGGAAGGCATACACCAGGATTTATAAACCCTGTTTATCCCTTATTTCTCATAGAACTCTAGGCTCTACAGATCTGTAAGATTTATTCTAATAAGCCTGATCAGTGCACACTTCCTCCCCCTCTCACTATATCTTGTAGTGACACAAAGAAGCATCAGGGTCAAATTTGGTGCCCCCAAATTGCAGGGCGGGGCAAAATCACAAACCAACAGTTTTACACTTCAGCCTGTGAGAGGAAGCAGCAACTTGAAGTAAAAGCAAACTACCAGAAAATTCTAAATACACATTCTGAGCTCACCTACTTCTAAAACTAGTTTTTAAAAGTTATTATTCCTTTTCCCTTCTCTGTCATGTTTATAAGGATTTTCTCTCCATCCAGGGAAAGATTTTTTTTTTTAAGTTGAAAAGAAATGTGCAGTCTCATAAAATCTTGGACTCAGTTCAAAACTTATCTAAGAACTCCACCCTGTCCTTGGCAAAGTCCAGATTAACTTTCCAACAGTAGCCCACCAAGCTCCTCTGTCCATGGACTCCTCCAGGCAAGAACACTGGAGTGTGGGTAGCCATTTCTCTTTCCAGGGGATCTTCCCAACCCAGGGATCAAACCAGGGTCTCCTGCTCTGCAGGTGGATTACCATCTGAGTCACCAGGAAGTGGTTAATCAGGCAAGTAGTGTGTTAGCCACCAAGGGAGCAGTTTCTAGACGACTGTACCAGCTTAGCTGAATTTATGACCCACATGTTCTCTTTACCTGAGGAATAAAGTGTAAAGGGAAAATACTGTTCTCATCTAAAAGAACCATAAAATAGACAACCTATTTCTACAGCTTTCAGGATACATACATGTAAACTATATATATGTATATATATATATATATTCATTTACTATATACATGAATATATACCCTATGTAATATCTATCTATATCTTGATAACTAATTGCTAAAGTAATAATATTTATTTACCTCTGGAGAACTCAAAGTATAATTACTGCTCTTATTTTCCTGCCTGCATTGTCTTTGGTGGAGAAGGCAATGGCACCCCACTCCAGTACTCTTGCCTGGAAAATCACATGGACGAGGGAGCCTGATAGGCTGCAGTCCATGGGGTCGCTAGAGTCGGACACGACTGAGCGACTTCACTTTCACTTCTCACTTTCATGCATTGGAGAAGGAAATGGCAACCCATTCCAGTGTTCTTGCCTGGAGAATCCCAGGGACAGGGGAGCCTGGTGGGCTGCCATCCATGGGGTCACACAGAATCGAACACGACTGAAGTGACTTAGCAGCACTGTCTTTGGGAGGGAGGGAAGGCAGGACAAAGGGAGGGAAGAAGGGAGGAGAAATCAAAACTGAGATTTCTTAAAGGTCACTCAGGGAATTTGGCTGAGTTTGAACAGACAGGAACACCTGCCTGTTAGACTGACACTTGAGGGGAAACTTCCAACACACAGACTCATAAGTTGATTGCCTTAGGTGACTTAGTGTGGATTTGTCTGGGTTGAATTCTAGAATTTTCATAATTTTAAGGAGAAACAATGGATTATTTCTTGGTCTCTGCTGTGTTTATAACAAAATCAGCATGACAATCACGTCCTCAGGGACGTGGGGAGAAAGTTTTCTCGGGACTGAAACTCTGCTTCGGTGCACATCAGCATACGCACATTTTATAGCTCAGAACTGTGTTCCCATGGTGCCTAGATTTGGTGGACAGAAAAGGGAACCAAACAACCTATCTCTGGCCTCTGGACCCCTGCCCATCTTTCTACCAGGCGTCTTTACCTAGGAAAGGCAAAAGTTTTAAGAAAAGTTATTCGGTAGAGATTCCAGTGCTAAAGAAAAATCCACTGGGATATTTTGGACTGAAGCTTACTTTCCTTTCATACTATTGTGTGGCAAGAAGTTCATGAGTGAGACTGAGAAGCCTTACCAAAGGTGAATGAGAGAGAGGCAGCTGGACCTAGGAAAGGAATTGATTGACTAATTCTTCCCTCATTCTACCCTAGCAAGTGCAAAACAAAAGAAACAAACAAAACCAAATCCTTTTAACTGAATGCTTTGCCTGTCAAGATTTAGCTCATCCTGGGGCTTCCATGGTGGTCTAGTGGTTAAGAATCTGCCTGCCAATGCAGGGGCCATGGGTTTGTTCCCGGGTCAGGGACGCTCCCACATGCTGCAGAGCATCTAAGCCTGTGTGTCACAACTACTGAGCCTGGGTGCTGCAGCTACTGTAGCCCACATGCCTAGAGCCCGTGCTCCTCAACAAGAGAAGCCATCATGATGAGACACCTGCACACCACAGCTAGAGCGTAGCCCCTGCTCACTGCAACTAGGGGAAAGCCCAAGCACCGTCAAAGACTCAGCACAGTCCATAAAGAAATAAAATTGTTTTAAAAAAGAAAGAAAAGATGAAAAGACTTAAAAGAGATTTACTGTATCCTGCTTCATGAAAGAAAAAAAAGTCATAATAATAAGGAATTGACTCTGCATAGAAGCTGATGTTCTTAAACCCCCAGGGTCTTTCCAAAGAATTATCATTATTTCAAAGAAAAAAATGCATTGGAGAGAATAAATATCCATGCTTATATATTTAACTTGTAAAGATGAGGAATGTTTTCTTTAGAAAATGGCCCTACTGATTCTTTATAATGTTTTCATCTTATAGTAAACGCATTAAAGAGATATATCTCTTATGCTCAGACCTAAATCCTTTTCCCATATTTTCTCTTTTCTCTCTTCTTCCTTTTTCTGCTCTCCTTTTCTGATCTCTAGTCTCTCTAATTTTCTTTGGTTTTTGAAGATAGAATCAGGAAAAGAAGAGAAGGAAAAAAATTAGGTGTGTATTTACCACACTGCAAGACTTTACAAATGTATTTTTACCAGAGTAAACAAATAAGGAAAGAGATGAACCTAAGTGTACCCAGGTTAATTTGCCTTAAATATTCTCAGTTTAGTCTGAGAAGGATCAGTGTACTATAGATCCATATCCCAGAAGTAAATAAATGCCTGTAGCACTATCTCATGAATTCACTCACACTTCTTTTGAGTTTAAATAAAATAAGGTGCTTTCATGAGATGGCTTTTCCTTGCGTGTGTCTGGGTGTTTGGGTGGAGGAGTGACTGTAGGGATTTGTTTGAATGTGTACTTGTTTTTCCAGTTTTTGAGCTGATTTCCTAGAATTGTTTAGCTTTTCACTTTTGCTGTCTCTTACCTCAAATGACCTAAAGAGGCCTTTGGTTACTTGGGAAATAAACTTGCAGTTTCTCTTCTGGTAGCCTTTGTTGATCTTTATCTGTTCACTTCCACAGATCTTGATGACTTATGGTTCTGGAGTCAAAAGCTAAATCTGAGGGGTTCTGTCATATAGCAACAGGTTCTAGAGCTCCATCCTTTCTGTAAGTTTTCAGCATTAAACTTGGCAGTGGAAAACTATAGCCTGGTTTGGGGAAGACTGGTTCATCTCTTCCCCTTACACCATGTTCTGCATCATGGAATGGTTTCTACAGTGGGGTAATTGTCATCTCTGTCAATAAAAAGAGCCCCAAAAGTTGTGTTAGTAGCTGAGGAATCAGGCTCCTCCAGGTCTCAAACTTATATCCAACCCCTTTCCCCTTTCTTTGCTTCCTCTGACTTTAGTTTAATACAAAGAATCCAGCTTTTTAAATCTGCAAAGCTCAAGTCTGTCATTCAACCATATTGGATTTATAGTCATAGGAAAACGTTTCTTAGATAAGCTGTATTTCCTCCTTCTCTGCCTTTTAGACAGGCCACACTTGGTAGAAGCTTCTCACTCATATGATTTTACTTAAGTTTCCAGGTCATAGTCAACATACCCTAACATCCTGATGTCCCATCAAGCCACCTCCCCCCAAAATCAAAGCTTAGTACCAGGTTGTATACTATGACTTTATTTAAAAAAAAAAAATGGAGAAAATATTTGCAAAGGTGTATCTGGTAAAAGACTGTTACCCAAATTTTGCAAAGAATTCTTAAAACCAACATATGAAAACAAACAACCTGTTTGGGAAATGGGCAAAAGATCTGAACAGAAAACTCACCAAAGATACACAGATAGCAAATAAGCATATGAAAAGATGTTTAACAGCACGTCATTAGCAAATTGAAAATTTTAAATAACAAAGAGATATCACCACACACTACGACCAAAACCCAAAATACTGAAAGCACCACCTATTGAGGAGGATGTATAGCAAGAGGAACTCTCATTCATTGCTAGAGGGAATGCAAAATGCTACAGCCTCTTTGAAAGTCAGCTTGGTAATTCCTTACAAAGCTAAGCATACTCTTACTATGTGATATAGCAGTCCCACTTCTTATTTATTTACCCAAGTGAATTGAAAATGTATGTCCACAAAAATCCTTTACATGATTGTTCATAGCAACTTTATTCATAATTGCCAAAAGTTGAAAGCTACCAAGATGTCCTTCAGTAGGTGAATGAATAAATAAACTGGTACATTCAGACAATGGAATATTATTCAGCTCTAAAAGGAATGAACTATCAAACCATGAAAAGACATAGAGGAAACTTAAATGCATAATACCAAGTGAAAGAAGCCAATCTGAAAAGGCTACATAATGTATGATTCCAAATATCATGACTTTCTGGAAGAACAAGAGCTCTGGAGACAGTAAAAAGTCCATTCAGTGGTTGCCAGAGGTTGGAGAGGAGGGAGGGGTGAAGAGGAAGAGCACAGAGAATTTTTAGGGCTGTGAAAGTACTTTGGGGCTATAACGGTGGGCACACACCATTACATATTTGTCAAAACCCATATGATGTCCAACATCAAGAGTTACGTATACCCTAATGTAAACTATGGACTTTGGGTGATAAGGATGTGTCAGTGTAGGTTAATCAGTTGTAGCAAGTATACTACTTTGGTGTGGGATATTGATAGTGGTGGAATTTGTGCATGTATGGGAGTAGGGAGTATATGGGAACTCCTTCCACTTTCTTTCTTTTTTTTTTTTTTTTTGGTCTTGCCATGTGGCATATGGATCTTAGTTCCCCAATCAGGGTTCAAACCTGTGTCTGCTACATTGGAAGTGCAGAGTTTTAACCATTGGACCACCAGGGAAATCCCTCACTCCATTTTTTGCTAGATTTTGTATGGAGTCTATAAATGCTTAAAAAAATAAAGTATGTTTTTTAAAAAGGTGACCATTTAGCCAGATGCTTTGCTTTCACCTATCGAGAATTGTGCTAAGTCACTTCAGTCCTGTCTGACTCTTTGCGACCCTATGGACTATAGCCCGTTAGGCTCATCTGTCCCTGGGATTCTCCAGGCAAGAATACTGGGTTGCTGAGCCCTTCTCCAAGGGATCTTCCAGACCCAGGGACTAAAACCTGGGTCTCTTAGGTCTCCTGCATTGGCAGGTGGGTTCCTTACCGCTAGCACCACCTGGGCCACCTGATATCAAGAATTGTCTCTTCTCAATACTTTTGTGAATATGAAACCCAGTCAAAATATCAATCTTGTATAACCCAGGAGAGTTTGAATTAATGAGGTATGTAGACCCATAAGTGAAAATTTTTGCCCCACTCGAGAAGAAATAGTTTCATTTTAGCAAAAGTAAAATTAATTATATGACTGACTCATCAACAGTTAAGTTCCTTATTAACCAACATTACATAACTGACTTTTTTTTTTTTTTTTACTTATTTGTAACAGTTTGATTCCCAAGATGAAGGAAGCTTCCTTTCTAAGTTTAATTTGAATTCTGTCTCAGGAACAAACATAAGCTGTTTCTTTTTGTATTCTCTTTTAAGGTACTGCTTTTGTTCCTCTGTTGTTTCCCTATGAGAAGTGACCCAAAGAGGAACAAGGCTGTTACATGTTTGTATTTCCATACTTGAGTGAATTCTTAAAAATTCCTTCATGCGAGTAGACTATGTGATTATAATGTAATTTTCATGTATTTGCAATAATAAGCATGTATAAGGATTCATCTACCATAAAAATACAAAGTAAGCTTTCATTGCTCTATATGAACGATTATTCTACATGATGACCAATATACCAAACCTAAATTGTCTATATCCTTCTTATTGTTTCTTTTTATTCATTTAGTCAGGAAAGACCTCACTAAACTCGTACCCACAAATAGGGGAAAGCGAAACTGAGGATACACCTAAACAATGGTCAAAACAGAAACAGGAAAGCAGTCAAAATTTAAAATAAGCACATATAAACTAACAAAAGAAAGGAAACAGGTTCTTTACTACGTGGAGTATCGCTTCTGTATACACACACACACAAACATTTTTTAAGAGGCTAGATAATTTCCCCCAGTTCAAGCCAGCTTATCAGTGGTATTTTGTTTTATTCCAAAAAATATCACTTCATCACGCAACCTCAGGAGGAACATCTCACAGGCAAAACTAATCTAACTTATTTTAAACTCTTTGGAATAACTTTTGTGCATTCTAATATTTTTTGCTGCATTAGAAGTTGGCTTCTCTAGTATAATAGATACGGCAGGCAGAAAAACCACTGTTTGGCTAACCTGCTTCTTGAACAGATGAAGACTGAGAGGTCTTGCTCAATAGTAAGAGAGGCAGACACCTGAGAGCCTTAAGGATCACGCAAAGAATGGGGGAAGGGACTTCCCTGGAGGTCCACATTCCCAATGCAGGCTGCCCAGCTTTGATTCTGGTCAGGAAAGTGGATCCCACATGCCACAGCTAAAGGACCCATGGGCTACAACTAAGACATGGTGCAGTCAAGTAAATATTTTTTAATTAAGAAAAGAATATTCCATTAAAAAAAATGGGGAAGCAGCTCAGAAAACTGTAAAGGCCTTGTAAATACCATTATCTACGCATAATTTGCTCTTGCCCAAGCACCCTCTAAACAACAAGTAGTGAAATTCCATATTTCCAGTGGGTTGGGTAGAGGGGACTATCTTTGCGGCCTCTGTCTTTAAGAGGAGAGTAAAAAGCAACTACCACCTGCAGTGTTATAGTGGAGCCAGGGCCACAGGGACAGGCCATGGTAACAAGGAGTAGCCAGTGAACCAGGAAACAAAGAGGGACTATTTAAAACCGAGATGTGGCCTTATTGACACTAACAGGAGCCATGTGGACACCATGCTTTGCTGTTGTGATAATAACAATAATAGTAATATTAGTAATACTCTATCATAAGTGCTTTAGATATAGTCTTATGCTCAAAACAACACTGCAAGGTTAGTACCAGCATTTTGCCATAAGGTACAATGAAATTCAGAAATGCAAATCCACCCAGCAGGGCTGGAGCTGGACTCCTCTCAGGTCCTAGGCTACTTGATTTCTCCAAGTCCCTGCTTGTTACACAGTCATACCAAGCGGAACACATGTGTTATGTGTACCGTTTCACTTAGCATGTACTAGAACACTCAATACATTTTAGCGCCCTTCTTCCTGCCTGCGAATTGCCTGCTGGAAAGATAGTTCTTGGGTCTGATTGTCAGCTGTCTTTATTAGCATCCTTTTGCTGCCACACATTTCATGTCTTTAAACAGCACAAATTTATTATCTCGCATTTCTGGAGGTCAGAAGTTCAAAGTCAATCTCACTGACCTAAAATCAAGATGGTGGCAGGACCAGTTCTTCCTTGAGACTGTAGGAGGGAATGTGTAGCTTTTTCTAGCAGCCAGAGTCTATCTGCCTTTTTTGACTTGTGGCCTCTCATCACATCTCTTTTCCTCCCTCTGTCTGTCATCACATCTTCACAACTCTCACCCTTTTTTGCCTCTCTTGTTAAACCCTGTGATTGCATTGGCCCACCTGGATAATCCACAGGCATTTCCTTAACTCAAGATCCTTAATTTAATACCATTGCAAAGTCACTCTTACCATTTAAAGTAAGATACTCACAGTTTCTGAGGATTAGGGTGTGAACATCTTTGAGGGGCCATTATTCAGGTTATCATAGCACCTGGGTGACCACTGGGTGCTCAGGCTTTGCTGCAGGTTAGTGTATAACATGAGTGGGGCCAAGGCTAAAGGGCAGTCATGTCACCCAGAGAAGAAACCAGTGCGTGATTTGAAGTCACTGAGAACAGACAACGCACACACCAAGCTCAAGTGACACAGCATTTATTCATAGCAAGAGGAGAGAAAACATGCATAAGATCCACCTCCTAGCAATGTGGCAGGCCCCAGGGCCAGCTGATCCACTTAGCAACCAACTCAGGGAGCGTGGCTACACGCCCTCTATTTTGTGCTGCAGTAGAAGGACCCAGACTCTAACCCCACACAGGTGGGCTCTGACTTACAGAAAGCTGAGAGTGTGCTGAGGGCACCGACACAGGCACTTAAGAAAAACAAAGGAGCACATGGAGGGTCTGAAACAGGGAGCTCTATTCCCATGCAAGATGATAAACGCAGCACAGGTGTATGGGCTCTTAGGAGAGCCCATCCGTACGTGGCTGAAAGACCACATGCTCGAGGTTGCCTTTCCCAGTGCATTTTTGATCCCCTTCACCAGGAGCTGGTTTGGGAGCTGCAACTAGGAAGGACAGGAAGAGGGAAATTGCCAAGATGGTGGAGTAGGAAGACTCTGAGCTCACCTCCCATGGGCACACCAGAATTACAACTATTTACAGAGCAACTGTGGATGAGAACAACCTGAAGACTAACAGAAAAGATCTACAACTGAAGATATAAAAGAGGATCCACAATAAGAGGCCAGGAGCAGCAAAGGCATGGTGTAGTTAAGACCCACACTTCCAGGTAAGCAACCCACAAACAGGAAGATAATCACAATTGGAAGGATTCTCATGAAGGACTGAAGGGTCCAAGCCCCACATTGTGTTCCTTAGCCCCATCCTGCGTGGAGAAGATGAACCCCCTAGAATTCCTGGCTTTGAAGGCCAGCAGGGCTAACTTTCAGGAAGGCCAGAGTGCTACAGAAAACAGACTCTGCTCTAAAAGGGAGCTTGCACACTCCAAGATCCAGGGCAGAAGCAGTCCTTTAAAGGGAGCCTGGGCTAGACCCACCCACTGATCTTGGAGAGGTGCTGGAAGCAACCAAAACTCCTGGCAACATAGATGTTGGCAGCAACCTTTTGCGGAGTTCTTTCTACCGTGAGGACAAAGGTGCTGACTGGCACAATTTTAGAGTCCTTCCTCTAAATTTTTTAGCAGCTGGGACCCAGCCCCCCCACCAGCCCATCTGCCCCAGTCCTGGGAACCCCCGAGGCAAGCAGCCAGCAGGCTGCAGTTGCCCTAGGCCGCTGTCAGTCCCCTAGTTATGTCAGGACTCTGCCTTGCCCACCACCAGGCCAACACTAGCCCCATATCAGCCTCACAGGCAGACAATAGCCCCAGGACACAGCTGGGGTCCTGTCTACCTGGGGGTGCCAGTCATAGAGCACACATTTTGGATTTATTTATTATACAATTTTCCCACAGATAGAAGTGTCTTGAGAAAAGGTTTCTTGCACAATGAAAGTGCTGGCAAGCACTGGCCCTGTTCTGCCCTGAGAAGGAACAAAAGCTCCTGGGGGTGGAGGGAGGAAAAAGAAGCCTTATCACACAGAAAGTTAGTTCCCATAAAGAGTCCCTTAACAAGCAGCTCAAGGAACTTGGCTTCAGTTCAGTTTAGTCGCTCAGTTGTGACCCCATGGATCGCAGCACCCCAGGCCTCCCTGTCCATCACTAACTCCCTGTTTACCCAAACTCATGTCCTTTGAGTCAGTGATGCCATCCAACCATTTCATCCTCTGTCGTCCCCTTCTCCTCCTGCCCTCAATCTTTCCCAGCATCAGGATCTTTTCAAATGAGTTAGCTCTTTGCAGCAGGTGGCCAAAGTATTGGAGTTTCAGCTTCAACATCAGTCCTTCCAATGAACACCCAGGACTGATCTCCTTTAGGATGGACTAGTTGGATCTCCTGGCAGTCCAAGGGACTCTCAAGAGTCTTCTCTAAAACCACAATTCAAAAGCATCAATTCTTCAGCCCTCCGCTTTCTTCACAGTCCAACTCTTGCATCCATACATGACCACTGGAAAAACAATAGCTTTGACTAGATGGACCTTTGTTGACAAAGTGATGTCTCTGCTTTTCAATATGCTATCTAGGTTGGTCATAACTTTCCTTCCAAGGAGTAAGCGTCTTTTAATTTCATGGCTGCAGTCACCATCTGCAGTGATTTTGGACCCCCAAAATTAAAGTCAGCCACTGTTTCCACTGTTTCCCCATCTTTTTGCCATGAAGTGATGGGACCGGATGCCATTATCTTCGTTTCCTGAATGTTGAGCCAACTTTTTCACTCTCCTCTTTCACTTTCATCAAGAGGCTCTTTAGTTCTTCTTCACTTTCTGCCATAAGGGTGGTGTCATCTGCATATCTGAGGTTATAGATATTTCTCCCGGCAATCTTGATTGCAGCCTGTGCTTCTTCCAGCCCAGCATTTCTCATGATGTACTCTGCAT
The DNA here is from genome assembly GCF_016772045.2 of Ovis aries. Taxonomy (NCBI): domain Eukaryota; kingdom Metazoa; phylum Chordata; class Mammalia; order Artiodactyla; family Bovidae; genus Ovis; species Ovis aries. Next base: position 215,599,048 of record NC_056054.1, read on the forward strand.
ATAAGTTAAATAAGTAGGGTGACAATATACAGCCTTGGCATACTCCTTTTCCTATTTGGAACCAGTCTGTTGTTCCATGTCCAGTTTTAACTGTTGCTTCCTGACCTGCATACAGACTTCTCAAGAGGCAGGTCAGGTGGTCTGGTATTTCCATCTCTTTCAGATAATTTTCCACAGTTTATTATGATCCACCCAGTCAAAAGCTTTGGCATAGTCAATAAAGCAGAAATAGATGTTTTTCTGGAACTCTCTTCCTTTTGTGATGATCCAGCGGATGTTAGCAATTTGATCTCTGGCTCCTCTGCCTTTTCTAAAACCAGCTTGAATGTTAAAATAACAGTTACCATTTGAAGATACCAAGTAGGCTAGCAAGTCACTCCCTTATTCTGAAATTTTGGCTTGATGGTTTAATTTTCACATTTAAAATTTGTTTCAGTCTTGGGAGACTTGGAGCAATCCCTATCAAGATCTAGCTGAAGAAATTGCCGGATGAGAAACAGTGGCAAGGTAAAGTCTTGTTTCTGTTTTCCGCTACCTTCCCACTCTCCAGGGCTGCCTTCAGTTCAGTTCAGTTGCTCAGTCATGTCTGACTCTTTGCAGTCCCATGGACTGCAGCATGCCAGGCTTTCCTATCCATCACCAACCCCTGGAGCTTGCTCAAACTCAAGTGTCCGTTGAGCGGGTGATGCCATCCAACCGTCTCACCCTCTGGGCTGCCTTAACTGGGCTCTAATCGTGCACCAGGGCTTCCCTGGTGGCATAGCAGTAAAGAGTCTGCCTGCAATGCAGGAGACGCGGGTTTGATCCCTGGGTCGGAAAGATCCCCTGGAAAAGGAAATGGCAACTCGCTCCAATAGTCTTGCCTGGAGAATTCCATGGACAGAGGAGCCTGGTGGGCTATATAGTCCATGGGGTTGCAAACAGTCAGACACGACTGAGTGATTAAACAACAGCAACAATCCTGCACCACATTCATGTCAAAAAGCTTTGTCCTCTAAAGGAGGGGGAAAAATGGCTTCTCCCTTTTCCCACACCCAGATAACCTCTGTGTTACTCCACCTCATGTATATTCTGTGAAATCTGTAAAAAGAATGGTTTCTGGCTTGCATCACTGAAGCCAAACTACTTACTATGGACATACCCAGTGCACAAATTACACGGGGAACTATACTCAATATCTTGTAATAATCTGTAATGGAAAAAAAGCTGAAAATGAATATATGTGTCACTTTGCTGTACACTTGAAACCAGCACAGCATTATAAGTCAACTATACTGCAATAAAGATTGTAAAAGGGAGTCCTACCTGTGCTTATCCATGCTGGATGATAATGGTCACCAAATGTGAAATATTTTAAAATTTGGAATAGATAAACAGAAGTCTCAGAAATCTTCAACAGATCTTGAAACATCTAAGGAAAATCATGGAAAATGCTTTTCTTGCCTAGATGGATTGATGGGGTGTGTGTGTATGTAGTTGGGGGAGATGAAGCTTACTACCCAAGACCTCACTGAGAAACTCAAGGAAAAAGTCTAAGTGGACAACTCAAGTACCTTTAAAATTCTGGAAAATGGCCCCCAAGACTATCCTCTGGTCTCCACCCTACCCTACACTTGACTAGAGCATAAATCAGGGCAGTTAGGCTTCTCTCCTTCTCTGCTCCCCAAATCCCCTATATCCTCCCTGTTCTGAACCCTTAGGAGCCTCTAGTTAACTATCCCCTGAGACTCCAAGATCCCGTACATCAGGTTGCCTCATAATAAGTTTGAGCCTTCAAGGCATTATCTCTAAAGTCTCAAAACATTTTGGAAGAACCACTCTGGAAATAATGGACTCAATACCTGGAAGATTTGATCTTCATAGCTGGAAACTAGAAATAGCCAACATGAAGCAGCTTCATCCTCAGGCTAAGCCTAGGATAGAGGATAGAGCAACTGCTTTATCAAATAATTTGAGTCTAACAAGTTGCAATGATTCTGAGACTTAAGTAAGTGTAACTCGGAGCAACTTGGCCTTTACATGTGAAGTAATTTTTGTTTTTACAGATTTAATTCCACAGGAACTTAAATATAATAACATATTAATACTTTATAGAATATTAAAGGCAGAATTGGTTTGCCCTGCTGGGACTTATGCATTTGAATCTTAAACATATCATCATTTGGTTACTGGTGATGGTGGCTTGAATGAAATTTATACACAGAACTTTACAGATTCAGTAGCTGACTTTTCCCCTCCTGTCTCTTAAGGGACTTTTGTTCTTCTCTGAAATAAAGCTAAAATTCTTCTAAAACCTGAGAATGTCACCAAAGGAATATGAACAACCTCAAATTGAAAAGGAACAAAAAATCACACATTAGGTAAGTGTTTTATAACATGTTAAGAAATGAGTGATTGTGAATGATTGTAGGCCAAAACAAGCTGGCAATGTATTCATAGTGAGATGTATAATAACAAGTGAAAGAAAATTGTGAACTTCATCCTATCATCTCTTTTAAATATATATATATATTATTTATTCTCAGCTATGCTGGGTTTTTGTTGCTGCACTCAGGCTTTCTCTAGTTGTGAAGAGCTGGGCTACTCTTTGCTGTGGTTCATGGGCTTCTCAGCACGGTTTTTCCTCTTGTTGCAGAGCATGGGATCTAGGGCACTTGGGCTTCAGTAGTTGTGGCACACAAGCTTAGTTGCCCTGTGGGGTATGGGACATGTGGAATTATCCTGGATCATAGGCTGGACCTGTGTCCCCTGCACTGGCAGGCGGATTCTTAACCACGTACAACCAGGCAAGTCCCTATCATCTTACCGTTTGTATTAATGGTATTATTGTTTCAGAATCACTTTCTTTTTATAGTTAGGTAAAAACTATTAGCAATAATATTTATTTTGTTAAAAATCAAGATTTTGTTTCAGCATAAAAGAAATGGAAATAATTATAGAAAATAATTTAAGAAATAACACAATAGTGTTAGAACTGAATTTGAAAGATCAGTATAAACACATGCCTTAAAAGGAAGCAAAATGTATCTTTTCTAGGATAATCCACTAAAATTGTTTTCTAAAACTGGCATCCAAGATGGACTGCACTAGTATGTACATTTAGTATACACGTTATAGTTTATAATGCCATCTTTCCACCAAAACAAACCAGGGCATCTTGGAAAAATAACCAATTCCATGCCTGGGCCTAGAAAGGTGTAAGAGGCAGAAGACAGGGAAACTTCCCAAGATAAACCTGCATAGGTGCTTTAAATTTTTTTTGGTTTTTTTTTTTTTTCATTTTGACAGAATTTCTGTCTTACAGAGAAGTTGCAAGATTATTACAAAGAATTCCTGAATGCTCTTCATCCCAATTTCCCAAATGTTAATATTTTAGTGCATTTGCTTCACATTTCTCTCTCAATATCCATTCTGAAATATTTGAAAATAAATTTGAGGCATGATACCTATTACCACTAAATACCTTTGTACATTCTTTTGTATAATCACACAATAATGAAAACCAGGAAATTAACACTGATACAATTTTGTTATCTAATATACAGATCTTATTCTGATGTGGCAAGTTATTCTGATAATGTCTTTTATAACAAATGAAAATCTTGGATCATGCATTGCATACAATTAATATGTCATTTATGTCTCCATTAATCTGAAACGGTTCCTCAGATCTCCTGTGTTTTAGGACATAAACATTTCTGATGTGTGCAGGCCAGTTATTTTGTGGAATGTCCCTCAGCATGGGTTTGTCTGACTGCCTAACCATGGATTACTTGTCTTTGTGAGGAATGTCACTCAAGTGTTGCTGTCTTCTCTGTGCCTCATACCAGGAAGTCCATGATGTTGCTTTATCCCTTTACTGATGATGTTGACTTTGGCCAGTTGTTTAAAGTGGTGTGGTAAAAGTTATTTTCTGTATGTTTCTTCTTTATATTTCAGTTTGCTTTGTTGGCGGTTATAAAGGAGACAACTAAGTCATATTTTTTAGTAACTAAAAGTAAAAAAAAATCAGAAAATTTTCTAGCAGAAATTATATTTGAGAAATTAGTATATAAACTGGGAAAGCACTTAAATAAATGTAAAGGATTAAAAAATCTAAAAAATTTTTTAAAGAAACTAAAAGAAAACAAAAATAAATAAAGGTAAAGGATTGTTATTAGTTTAGATAATTACTCTTTTAACATTTCCCAAGAAAAAGTTATTTAATGTGTGAAAGAGTAAACCACTCAGCTTTTTCACCTGGATTTTGTCAAGTAAAACAATCATGTGAAAGTAGCATCAGTCCAAAGTCAAATGCCCTAGAACTCCTGATGAAGGATAATTTCTATTTTTCTCAAAGTCTTCTGTTTCATGACTCATTCACTTATACCTTGGACAAATTCCCTAGAGTCTCTGAGTTTTAATTTCTTTTTCTATAAAACAGAGAAAGAGGAGGGGGAGAGAGAGAAAAAAAAGAGGGGGAGGGAGAGAGAGAAAAAGGGAGAGGCCCTCAGGTTCCAGAATAGTTGGGAAGAACAAATAAAAAGTACAAGGCACTGAGTGTGATGCATAATATTTGAGTTGTCACTGTGAAAAAGAAAACAAGTTATTGTGGAAGTGGTTCCTATTCTTAGGTTCTGTGGGTCCCTATAAGATAGGTAGGATAAGCATTTGTTACTATCTCCATTTTAGAAGTGATAACTGTCTCCAAGATGACCTAAATCAAACTAGACGTGGGGCTCATGCCTGCTTTGGGGTTACTGTTTTATTGTTGTTTCTTTTACATTATGGCCATGAACTTTTGTGTTTAAGGAATTCATTTCACATTTGATACATATATGGTTTTGTTTATGTTTTTTCATAGATTTCACTCAGATTAAAGTGTGATCATCCAGGGGATTCTCTGGTGGTCCAGTGGTTAGAACTCGATGCTTTTATGGTCATCACCCAGTTTCAATTTCTGGTTAGGGAACTAAGATCTGCAAGCCATGAGGGATGGGCAAAGAAAAAGAGAAGTGATCTTGCAAAAGATAATAATAGCCTCTACTTCTCTATTTAATATAAATTAAATTTTGTTCACTTATCTGCTTTATTGACTAAGCCAAAGCCATTGACTGTGTGGATCCCAATAAACTGTGGAAAATTCTGAAAGAGATGGGAATACCAGACCACCTGACCAGCCTCTTGAGAAGTCTGTATGCAGGTCAGGAAGCAACAGTTAGAACTGGACATGGAACAACAGACTGGTTCCAAATAGGAAAAGGAGTACGTCAAGGCTGTATATTGTCACCCTACTTATTTAACTCATATGCAAAGTACATCATGAGAAACACTGGGCTGGAAGAAGCACAAGCTGGAATCAAGATTGCCGGGAGAAATATCAATAACCTCAGATATGCAGATGACACCACCCTTATTGCAGAAAGTGAAGAAGAACTAAAAAGCCTCTTGATGAAAGTGAAAGAGGAAAGTGAAAAAGTTGGCTTAAAGCTCAACATTCAGGAAACGAAGATAATGGCATCCGGTCCCATCACTTCATGGCAAAAAGATGGGGAAACAGTGGAAACAGTGGCTGACTTTATCTTTGGGGGGTCCAAATCACTGCAGATGGTGACTGCAGCCATGAAATTAAAAGACGCTTACTCCTTGGAAGGAAAGTTATGACCAACCTAGATAGCATATTCAAAAGCAGAGACATTACTTTGCCAACAAAGGTCCGTCTAGTCAAGGCTATGGTTTTTCCAGTAGTCATGTATGGATGTGAGAGTTGGACTATAAAGAAAGCTGAGCCCAGAAGAATTGATGCTTTTGAACTGCGGTATTGGAGAAGACTCTTGAGAGTCCCTTGGACTGCCAGGAGATCCAACCAGTCCATCCTAAAGGAGATCAGTCCTGGGTGTTCATTGGAAGGACTGATGTTGAAGCTGAAACTCCAATACTTTGGCCACCTGCTGCAAAGAGCTGACTCATTTTAAAAGACCCTGATGCCAGGAAAGAATGAAGGCAGGAGAAGGGGATGACAGAGGATGAGATGGTTGGGTGGCATCACTGACACAATGGACGTGGGTTTGGGTGAACTCCAGGAATTGTTGATGGACAGGGAGGACTGGTGTGCTGCAGTTCATGGGGTCGCTAAGATTCAGACATGAGTGAGCAACTGAACTGAACTGTTCGCTTATCATCTGCATTGAAAAGAAAGTTCTTAATACCATGAGCAGTGACCTGAATATGACTGCAAAACAAAGTCATATATCAGTATTGGAGGTAACAGCAGTAAATAATCCTCTGATCTGAATTCAGGGGCATTCTCACCAATTATGCTGGCCGAAAGTACAGCAACATTTCTGTTACCCAGAGCAATCTCCACTTGACTAGTAACCATGAAGATATGTGATTCATTCTGCTGAAAATATATTAACTTGAAATCTCACCCAGGAGAGACCAGTAAGTATGTTTCTGTGGCATTCCATTTTCTAATTGCAGCTTCACTTTTATCAAACTCTTTCTCATATCTAGATCTTTAACTTATAAATACAGTTGCCAAAACATGAAGAAAAATTTATTAGTTTTCTTTGGTTGGCCATTTTCTTTGGCTTGGTGTTACATAATCCAGAAGTGAAAGAGAATTAGAACATGGATAAATAGTTAAACTTCAATTGTTTAACAATTTGAAAAAGGCCCAATTAGTACGAAAGAATTCTCATAGAAGGCTCTCAAGTCAGTGTCTATTCCTGGAACTTTCCCTACCTCAGGGAACCCAGGAGCAGGATAGCAAACCCACCCAATCATGCCACTTCATTCCCATCCCCCATGTCACACTCTCCCCCTTACCCCCTCCCCCCACCTCTCTCTCTCTCCCTTTGGTTCTGCTTTCTGTTTCCTGACTAATTCCTCCTTTTGTGAAAACAATCTAGCTGCAACTTTAAAAGAAAGGTTAGATGCTGACAACCTTAAAACAACTTCTGAGAGAAAACTTGTGTGTAAAAAAGTATATGTAAACGTTTTTCTTCTTTTATGTAAATGCAGATGTTTCTTTCTTCTTTAGCAACATAAGACTGTTATTATTAGGATTCCTGATTAATTTATACCAACTTGCTTTTCATCACCAAGGCTAGCCTGTAATCAAAGTGTAAAATGGGTGGTTTTGTTTCATTTCCTCCCTTTCAAGAATATGTTTTCTGTTTGACTCTGATAATTATTCACAGGTATTATTCAGGTATTCAGATTCTGTAGATTTTTTTAGTCAATGGCAAAAGCACTTAGACAAACTCATTCCAGGTCCAGGAACCCTAGAGAGCTTTAAATAAGGTGAACACGATGAATCCAAAGAGACCATACTGAAATACATTATAATTAAATTGTCAAAGTTTAGAGACAAGGAAAGAATCTTAAAAGCATCGAGAGAGACAACCTGTATATATAACGGAAAGAAAGTGAAGTCGCTCAGTCATGTCTGACTGCGACCCCATGGACTGTAGCCTACCAGGCTCCTCTGTCCATGGGATTTTCCAGGCAATAGTACTGGAGTGGATTACCATTTCCTTCTCCAGGGGATCTTCCCGACCCAGGGATCGAACCCAGGTCTCCCACATTGTAGAGAGACGCTTTACCGTCTGAGCCACCAGGAAAGTATAAGGGAATCTCCATATAACTATCAGCAAACTTTTTAGCAGAAAATTTTCAGGCCAGAGGAGAGTGGCAAGATATATTCAGAGTTTTTGAAATAAAAGAAACTGCCAACAAAAAATACTATATTCAGCAAAACTGTTTTTCAAAAATGAATAAGAGATAGACTTTTCCAGATTAACAAAAGCTGAGGAAGTTCATCACCATTAAACCCACCTTACAAGAAATACTAAAAGGAGTTCTTCAATTTGAAATAAAAAGATGTTAAACAGCAACAATATGGTAGCATAAGAAAGAGTGCAAAACTTGTTGATAAATATATGGATAAATACAGAATATTATTGTAATGATGGTAGATATTAAGAATAACTATAACTTTAAAGATGTTAATGGGCACACAGTACAAACAGATATAAATTGTGGCATTAATAACCAAGTACATGTGGTACAGGAAACTGTTCTGGTGGATCAGATGGTAAAGTGTCTGCCTGCAATGTGGGAGACCTGGGTTCAATCCCTAGGTTGGGAAGATCCCCTGGAGAAGAAAATGGCAACCCACTCCAGTACGCTTGCCTCCTGGAAAATCCCATGGATGGAGGAGCCTGGTAGGCTACAGTCCATGGGACTGCAAAGAGTCGGAGACGACTGAGTGAAATCACTTTCACTTTCACTGTGGTACGGAGAGAAGTAAACATGTAGAGTTTTTATATGTGATTGAAAGTAAGTTCTCATCAACTTAAACTTTATAAGACTATGGTAAGCTCTATGTGAAAAAAGCTGAGCGCCAAAGAATTGATGGTTTTGAACTGTGGTGTAGAGGAAGACTCTTGAGAGTCCCTTGGACTGCAAGGAGGTCCAACCAGTCCATCCTAAAGGAGTTCAGTCTTGGGTGTTCATTGGAAGGACTGATGCTGAAGCTGAAACTCCAATACTTTGGCCACCTCATGCAAAGATTCGATTCATTGGAAAAGACCCTGATGCTGGGAGGGATTGGGGGCAGGAGGAGAAGGGGACGATAGAGGATGAGATGGCTGGATGGCATCACTGACTCAATGGACATAAGTTTGGGTGAACTCTGGCAGTTGGTAATGGACAGGGAGGCCTGGCGTGCTGCGATTCATGGGGTCACAAAGAGGACACAATTGAGTGACTGAACTGAACTGAACTGATGGTAACTATAAAGAAAATATCTATAGAAGCTACACAAAAGAAAAAGAGAAAGAAATCAAAGCATATCAATATAGAAAATAAATATGAGAAAAGCAAGGGAAAAAAGATGAAAGAGCTACAAAAGCAAACAAAACAACAAAATCGCAATAATAAATCCTTTTACAATAATTACATTAAATGTACATGAATTAAATTCCCTAATCAAAAGACACAGAATGGATGAATGGATATAAGAATAAGGTATAACAAAGTTGATAAACTATCAACAAGGAACTCACTTTAGGTCTAAAGACACACGTAGACTGAAAGTGAAGATATGGAAAAAGATATTCCATGCAAATTATAACCAGAAAACAGCATGAGTGGCTATACTTTTGTCAGACAACATAGGCATTGAGTCAAAAACTGTCCCAAAAAATAACCTGTAACAAGAGACTAAGAAAGATGTTATATAATGATAAAAGATCAGTTCAACAGGAAGATACAATCTCCTTTCAATATCAGAGCCCTCAATATATGAAGCAAACATTGACAGAACTAGAGAAGAAATAGACAGCAATACTCTAATATTATAGTATATAGAGGTTCAATATCTCACTTTTAATAGTGGCTAGAGTAGCCAGACAGAAAAATCAACAAAGAAACAGTGGACTTTAAGAACACTATAGACCAAATAGACCTCACAGATAGATATAGAACATCCCACCCACAGCAGCAGCATATATATTCTTCTCAAGTGTTCACAGAACATTTTCAAGGATAGATCACGTATTAATCACAAAACAAGCAGACAACTTATCTGATTCCACAGGTTCATAGCTGGAAAGGAATTTTGGTTCAGGATGAATCATACTTGATTTAGATATTTAGATGAGATTTGGGATTTAGAGTTGATGTTCAGAGTCAAGACTTTGGGGCTGTTGGAATTGGAGGGTGAATGTATTTTGCATGTGAAAGGACATGAATTGGGGGAAGCAGAATATTATGGGCTGGATCGCATGCCCCCAAAATTCATACGTTGAAGCCCTAACCCTTAGTGCTTCAGAATGTGTATGTGGAGATCGGACTTTTAAAGATTAAGTTAAAATGAGGCGTCACGCTATGCCCTAATCCAATCTGACTGGTATCTCTATAAGAAGAGAAAATTTAGACTCACACCAGATATGCGCCTGCACAGAGGAAAGATCATGTAGAGACATAGCAAAAGGCAGTCATCTGCAAGCCTAGGAGAGAAGTTTCAGAAAAAAACAAACCTGCTGACATCTCAGCCTTTGAGTTCTAGTCTCCAGAACGGTGAGAAGATTCATTTCTGTTGTTTAAGCCATGCAGTCCCTGGTGTTTTGTTATGGTAGCCCTAGTGGACTAGTACAGGAGTCTACTGTGGACCTCTGTCTCACCATGTGACCTTATCAGGACCCTCCTGCTCTCCAGGCTGTGGTTTCCAGTTTGGATTCAGTGGAATATGAAGCCATCGCCTTCCCTGGTGGCTCAGGCAGTAAAGACTGCCTGCAATGCAAGAGCCCGAAGTGCGATCCCTGGGTCAGGAAGATCCCCTGGAGAAGGGAATGGCAACCCACTCCAGTATTCATGCCTGGAGAATTTCATGGACAGAGGTACTGTCCATGGGGTCACAAAGAGTTGGATATGACTAACACTTTCACTTTCAGAATTATCATTGATTTTGGTCTGATAAATGTTACTGTGAGAGGATAATCACTAAACAGGTGTGCTTCTGTTTTTTAATTTGACTTCCCATTGTTTCTCATCTCTAAAAGCAGAGAGGTTATAATTAGGTGCTTGTGTCTAAAATCCTTCAGCATCTGTACTTATTTGCCAGGCCTACTATAACAGTATCACAAAGTTGATAGCTTAAACAACAGAAATTTGTTGTCTCATAGCTCTGGAGGCTGCACGTCTGACGTGTTAACAGGATTGGCTCCTTCTGAGGGCTGTGAGAAAGAATCTGTTACTGCCTCTCCCCTAGCTTCTGGAGTTTTGCTGACAGTTTTTGGCATTCCTTGGTATATAGAAGCATCACCCTGATCTCCGTTTCTGCCTTCAGCTTCAGGCGGCATTCTTCTGTATGCATGTCTGTGCCAAATGCCCTCAGCACCAATCATTGGATTAACTTGTGTGTTAGTCTCTCAATTGTGTCTGATCCTTTGCAACTTATGGACTGTAGACCACCAGGCTCCACCGTCCATGGGATTTTCCAGGCAAGAATATTGGAGTGGGTTGCCATTTCCTCCTCCAGGGGATCTTCCCAACCCATGGATCAAACCCACGTCTCCTGTGTCTCCTGCATTGCAGACGTATTCTTTACCCGCTGAGCCATCGAGGGTCTACTCTAATGACCTCATATTAACTTAATTACCTCTGTAGCGACCCTGTCTCCAAATCAGGTCACATTCTGAGATACTAGGTATTAGGAGTCCCCCATAAGAACTTGGGAGTGAATACAATTCAACCCATAAAAAACAGCATCCCTAATGGTTCACCTCCCATCTACCAAAGAAATGATCGCAGAGAATCTTCCCGGTCAGCTTCCTGCCATGGTTCATCTCACGTCCACATGTCCATCCTGGGTTCTCTTGCCTGCTGCTTTGTGTCTATTACCTGATTCTTTCTCTCTGAAAGCTCCAGAGCCAGCAACAACTCAATCCATTTGATAATCATCCTCACCTTCCATTGGAGGTTATGACAGTGCAGGTGCATATTTTCCCCCAGCCTCCCTTAGATCCATATTCTTAAGCCCATGGACATGCCCATTTTAAAAAACCCATGCGGGCCCAAAACTCCCCACCTGAGTCAAAACTCTAGATCCCTCCATCCCAACCCCATGCTCATCTGAGAGGAGGGTGTGAACCAGAAAATTCACAGATCCTGTGAAGGTAGATTTAAAAATGACCTCTAAACAATAGGCAGATATAGGCCAAGGAGAAACACCTCAGTTTGTAAAAACATTTATTTTGCCATGCCCTATCTCCTTCCTGTTGTTGCACCACTAAGTCCTGTCTGACTCTTTGCAGCCCCATGGACTACAGCATGTCCACCTTCTTTATCCTTCACTATCTCCCTGAGTTTGCTCAGATACATGTCCATTGAGTTGGTGATGCTATCTAACCATCTCATTCTCTGTCGCTGTCTTTTCTCTTTGCCTTCAATCTTTCCCAGCATCAGGGTCTTTTCCAATGAGTCATCTCTTTGCATCAGATGGCCAAAGTATTGGAGCTACAGCTTTAGCATCAGGCCTTCCAATGAATATTCAGGGTTGATTTCCTTTAGGATAGACTAGTTTGATCTCCTTGATGTCCAAGAGACTCTCAAGAGTATTTCCCAGCACCACAGTTTGAAAGCATCAATTCTTCAGTGCTCAACCTTCTTTATGGTCCAGTTCTCACATCTGTATATGGCTATTGGAAAAATCATAGCTCTGACTAGACAGACCTTTGTCGGCAAAGGGATGTCTCTGCTTTTTAATACACTATCTAGATTTGTCACAGTTTTTCTTCCAAAGAGCAAGTGTCTTTTAATTTCATGGCTGCAATCAACATCCACAGTGATTTTGGAGCCTAAGAAAATAAAATGTCACTGCTTCCACTTTTTCTTATCTATTTGCCATGAAGTGATGGAATAAGATGCCATGATCTTAATTTTTTAAAATATTAAGTTTTAAGCCAATTTTTTCAGTCTCCTCTTCCACCTTCATCAAGAGACTCTCTGTTTCTCCTCACTTTCTGCCATTAGAGTGGTATCATCTGCAAATCTGAGGTTGCTGATAATTCTCCCAGCAATCTTGATTCCAGCTTATGCTTCATCCAACCTGGCATTTCACATGATGTACTCTGCATATAAGTTAAATAAGCAGAGTGACAATATATATCCTTGACGTACTCCTTTCCCAATTTTGAACCAGGCCGTTGTTCCATGTACAGTTCTAACTGCTTCTTGACCTGCATACAGGTTTCTCAGGAGACAAGTAAGATGGTCTGGTATTCCCATCTCTTTAAGAATTTTCCAGTTTGTTGTGATCCACACTGTCAAAGGCTTTAGTGTAGTCAATGAAGCATAAGTAGATGTTTTCTGGAACTCCCTTGCTTTCTCTGTGACCCAAGGGATGTTGGCAGTTGGCAATTTGATCTCTGGGTCCTCTGCCTTTTCTAAATCCAGCTTGAACATCTGGAAGTTTTTGTTTCACATACTGCTGAAGCCTAGTTTGAAGAATTTTGAGCATAACCTTACTAGCATGCAAAATGAACACAATTGTATGGTGATTTGTACATTCTTTGGTATTGCCATCTTTGGGGAATTGAATGAAAACTGATCTTTTCCAGTCTTGTGGCCACTGCTGAGTTTTCCAAACTTGCTGCTATACTGAATGCAGCACTTAAAGAGCATCATCTTTCAGGATTTGAAATAGCTCAGCTGGAATTCCATCACCTCCACTGGCTTTGCTTGTAGTAATGCTTCCTAATGCCCACTTGATTTCACATTCCAGGATGTCTGGCTCTAGGTTGAGTGACCACATCATCATGCTTATCCAGGTCATTAAGACCTTTTTTGTATAGTTCTTCTGTATATTCTTGCCACCTCTTTTAATCTGTTTTGCTTCGTTAGGTCCTTGCCACTTCTGTCCTTTATTGTGCCCATCCTTGAATGAAATGCTCCCTTGATATCTCCAATTTTCTTGAAGAGATCTCTAGCCTTTCCCATTCTATTTTTCCCTCTACTTCTTTGCACTGTTCATTTAAGAAGGCCTTCTTACACCCTCCTTGCTATTCTCTGGAACTCTGCATTCAGTTGGGTATATGTTTCCCTTTATCCCTTGAATGTAGCTTCTCTTCTTTTCTCAGCTATATGTAAAGCCTCCTCAGACAACCATTTTTCCTACTTGCATTTATACTTTTCTTCTGGATGGTTTTGGTCACTGCCCCCTGTACAGGGTTATGAACTTCTCTTTTTTTTTAGGGTTATGAACTTCAGGCCATAGTTCTTCAGGCACTCTATCAGATCTACTCCCTGGCATCTATTCATCACTTCCGCTGTATGAGCATAAGGGATTTGATTTAGGTCATACCTGGATGGCCTAGTGGTTTTCCCTACTTTTTTCAGTGTAAGCCTAAATTTTGTAATAAGGAGGTCATGATTTGAGCTACAGTCATTTCCAGGTCTTTTTTTGGTTGCTGACTGTATGGAGCTTCTCCATCTTTGGCCACAAAGAATACAATCAATCTGATTTTGGTATTGACAATTTGGTGATCTCCATGTGTAGAGTTGTTTCTTGTGTTGTTGAAAGAGAATGTTTCCTATGACCAGTGTGTTCTCTTGGCAAAACTCAGTTAGCCTTTGCCCTGCTTCATTTTGTACTCCAAGGCCAAACTTGCCTGTTACTCCAGGTATCACTCGACTTCTTACTTTTGCTTTCCAGTTCCCTATGATGAAAAGGACACCTTTATTTGGTGTTAGTTCTAGAAGGTCTTGTAGGTCTTCATAGAACCATTCAAGTTCAGCTTCTTTGGCATCAGTGCTTGGGGCATAGACTTGGATTACTATGATGTTGAATGGCTTTGTCTTGGAAATGAACTGAGTTCATTCTATTGGTTTTGAGATTGCACCCAAGTACTATATTTCAGACATTTTTTGTTGACTATGAGGGCTACTTCATTTATTCTAAGGGATTCTTGCCCACGGTGGTAGATATAATGTTCATCTGAATTAAATTCACCCATCCTGGTCCATTGTAGTTCACTGATTCCTAAAGATGTTGATGTTCACTCTTGCCATCTCCTGCTTGACCATGTCATATTTACTTTGATTCACCTACCTAACATTCCATGTTTCTATGCAATCTTGTTTTTTACAGATTCAGACTTTACTTTCACCACCAGGCACAACTACAGCTGAGCATCATTTCTGCTTTGGCCCAGTCACTTCATTCTTTCTGAAGCACTTCATAATTGTCCTTCATTCTTCCCCAGTAGCATACTGGGCACGTTCTGACCTGGGGAACTCATCTTCCAGTATCATATTTTTGCCTTATCATATTGTTCATGGGGTTCTCGCAGCAAAAATACTGGAGTGGGTTGCCATTTCCTCTTCCAGTGAACCACGTTTTGTTAGAACTCTCCACTATGATCTTGGGTGACCTGAACGACATGGCTCAGAACTTTCCTGACTTATGTAAACCCCTTTGCCATGACAAGGCAGTGATCCATGAAGGGCATCTCCTTCCTGGCAAGCTGTTTTTTTCAATTGGAGGACAATTGCTTTATACAATGTTGTGTTGGTTTCTGCTGTACATCACCATGAATCAGATATAAGTATACATATATCCCCTACCTCTTGAGCCTCCCTCTCACCCCACCACCACTCCACCTCTCTAGGTTATCACAGAGCACTGAACTGAGTTCCCTGTGTTATACAGCAGCTTCCTACTAGGTATCTATTTTACACATGGGCTGCTGTCTATGGGGTCGCACAGAGTCGGACACGACTGAAGCGACTTAGCAGCAGCATTGTATATATATATCAATGCTACCCTCCCAATTCGTCCCACCCTTTCCTTCCCCCACTGTGTCCACAAGTCCATTCTCTGCATCTAGCAAGCTGCTTTTCATGTTCTCAGAGGCTTGGATGTGGAGATTTCTGCAAGTCAACAGCAGCCTCCTTATTTCATAAACAAGGAGAAATGTTACTCAGGACCAGGCAAGAAAACCAATTCATATTCTCTCAGCCCTTTGGAAGCTCTGGTTTAAGAATTCATTCTCTCCACTGGGAAACACAGTTTCCACTTTTCACTTAAGGATGTTGGTGCACTGAAGGAAGGGAATTCAGTAACATATGTAAAAAAAGATAATTCCTTCAAAGAAAACTGATCCCTACATAAATGTTCCTTGATACTCAGTATGCCAAGGCACAATTAGAAATGACATTTTCCAGAGCCAACATTGAGGTTGCCAGAGTAAGAGCAGTTTTTTTAATGCTACCTAGAGTAAAAAAAGTATTGGAAACATGTACAGTTTGTTATGTTCTAAACACTAGCATAGAGATGTTTTTCTTTTTCTACAAAGGAGAATTTAATGGAAAACAAAACTTCCTATCCTAAACCACTATTCCCCACAAAATTTCTCATTTCAAGGAGAACTGCAAATGTACTGAAGAGTGGGGTGGGATGCTGCACTGTATGACATGTCAGTGAGGGAGCAGCAGGGTTCCTTGAGTTTGGCCTGAGGTACTGGAGAAAACCTCACCTCCCTGCCAGGGCTGTTGCAGGCCCATGCAGTCAGCAGCTCTCTTTTTCCTCTGGTCCTTACATCTGTTATATGTTATCTCTGTTTCATGCTGGGTCAAGCTGGTTTCACAGTTTAATGTCAGTCAACTCTGAAATTGCTAAAGAGAATTCTGTTGCACAAAAGTATGTAAACTTGCCAAAAATATCAAAGAGGAAATGAACAAGATGAGTTTGCATTGCACAACTCCTCTCACTCCTCATTTTTTTTTTTAAAAATCTCTATTAGGTATTTCTTTCTTCAATGTTCCTTCTGTAGCTGTTTTAGCCACCAAAAACTTGACCCATGGACTCTCTGCTCCCTGGCCCAGGTGTACTGGCCACTCTTTCTGTTTCTCCCAAATCCCTTCTCACCATTTTCCCACCTCCCTTCTATTTATATTTGGTGGAGGAATTCAGCACTGTCTTTACTCTTACACCCAAAGTTGCATAATCCAAACTGTCATGAGATTCAGGAAAAGTCCTCTGTTACATAAAGGGTAGAAACACCCTGTGTTATTTACTCCCTAGCCCCTGGTAGGCCCTCAAGAGACTAGGGTTAGTAGCCTCCTAAGGCATCACCTTCCTAGGGTCACCACTGAAGGCCCAGAGGCTACAGATGTCCTTTCATTCAGAGTAGCTGGGAACATCTTCCAGCTCTCCGAATCTCTAATAGTTGTTCAGCTCGCAGCTCCCTGGTGGTTTTTCTTTCCTCAGCAGTAGTTCTACTTTGTCTAGCCTCATGAAACTGCATCCAGGGAATGAGCGGGCTAGGACACAGAGACCAAGGGACCAATGTGTAGGTTTGTTCATGTAGCTCCCTTCTCCCTGGTGGTACTCAGCTCTGGAGAGGGGCATGCTGTACTTGGGTTTCCCGTTTGTGCAGCAGTCTCAAAAGTGCCTCCAGGCACAGAGCTGGGTGATCCCTGAGTTCCCCTTGTTTGTTTCCTTCTTTCAGGGATCACTACAACTCCCTGCTGTTCAACATCTGAAAATAGCCATTCATGCATGCATCCAGTTGTTTAATGGTAGAAAGATGGGTCGAGGACAAGTTACCCCATTGTGGTTGGAATACAAAGTTTTATTAATTTAAATCTACATTCTATCTGAATTGAGCATATACTCCCGAGATTTATAGTAACCTTTAAAAACCTACAAGTGTTTCTGCTGTGTTTTTCTTAGAACAAAAAAAGGGACCTGGTTAAGTAGAGTAATTAACTTGTAGAAATAAATTTTTCTTCAGTGCAATGAGTGGTAGTCAAGGTGTTCAGGCTCTCTGGGGATTTTGTACCTGTATTTCTGTGCCAGCCTGAACAAGGTCAAAGTATTTAATGAGACCAGTAGTCCACACCCTTTGTCATGACCCCTTAGATTTAGGATCCCAATGTACTCCTTGCCCAGTAGATTTCCCTGAGTATTACTGTTCATTGACTCTCCCTAGGAAGTGAGGCTGAATTCTGCCATTAGAATTTATTGAGTTTACCTGAAGTAAACTGTTTATGAAAGATGCGGGTTGAGCCCATTTTTGATAGAACAGAGTTTGGACTTCGTCAAGCTAACGAAGGCAGCTGCAATAACCATTGCTGGTGTTTGTTTGTGTAGCAGGATGCTAACTGATCCTTGATGTCATTGTTACCTGGAAGGCAGGTTATGAGAAGAGGAGAGTTCTAGCCCTGAACTAAATATTAGAGGTTCCCCAAAAGAATCTGATATCTGTAATCAGCCAAACATGCTTAAGTCAGTTCACAACTCTCATTAGCGCATAGAACAGTTAGAAGTTTTCATTTTTGCTTACCCTGGGGTCCATGAATCACAGATGCATTAACGTGGCAGCAGCATTATTTTCTTCTGACAATTCTATCATGGATGGAGTCGAGAGGATATGTGGGAGTTGTGGATATCTCTGACTAATTTCCAGACAGGTGCCCTGGACAAGTCCTCTACAGACTCATTTTCTCTAGCCATTGTCTTCTGCCTGAGGTAATGCAATCAGAGGAACTAATACATAATCATTTGTAGACTCTGGGGAAGTCACGCTTTTATCTTCACCTTATTTGGAATTCTTGCCTCAGATATCACCCTTCACTTATTCATCTGTACTCTCCAATCCATAACACCTGTTTTGTTGTTGTTGTTGTTTTTTAAATACTGTTTTGCAAAGAAAATTTGGGAATGCCTGACTCTTTCAGTTTTTTCAGTAGATAATAGTCGTCACTGAAAAAGGTTGCAGTGAGCGAGGGTCATTAACTCCATGCAACTTTGCTGCCAGGTTATAATGAAAGCCAAGTATCAGATTGTAGCCAATTTACGTATCCTAAAAACCTTCATTTCACCAGTGAAAATTCATTTCTATCATTTGTTAGGCTAGTTAACCAGCCATTATTTTCATCAAAAAATTTCTAATGTTTACTATACCAAAATTGGTTTTTTGGGGTTTTTTGGCCGTGCCATGCAGCATGTGGGATGTGAGTTTTCTGATCCCATGCCTGCTGCAGTGGAAGTGCAGTCTTAACCACTGGACCTCCCGGTAAGTGCCAAGAGAAGTGTTTGAAATAATCACTTCTGGCATTTAAAATGTTGGCTGATCAGCAATGTTGGCTGTGGCCCATTCTTTTAGGGCCACCGTTTGAGTCCACGCTGAAGTTAAAGTGCAGATATCATTACGTATTTTCAGACCCAATTACAAGTATTTCTTGCCGGGGTCCAGCCCCGGTGGATCCAGGGAATTCGAAGGGTGGACGGCGTTGGCGTGGAAAGACTTGTTTATTTATTAATATAAGATTAGATTAAGAAACTATAGTGTAGTAAGAAGATTAAGTGGAGGAAGAGGGCTGAATAGCTTGGTTTACACGGAAGGCCAATAAAATTCCAGACAAGGAATTTGCACCATCTACATTGGGCCACCGGCGCCCGCTTGAATATCTAAGGGTGCCTCGCCTTAAGCTCCCTTTCGTGTGAGTCTTAACAGCCAGGGCAAGTAAGTAGACCTGGCGAGCCTCCGCGCCCCAGGTGGAGATTCAGCCTGAAGTTAAAGTAAAGAGCAGAGAGAGGGAAAGGAGAGAAGAAGAGAGAGAAAAAGACACGGGGGGGGGGGAGCCAGAGTCCCAAGAAACCAGTCTGAGAGACTAGTTCCAGAAACTGGTCCGAGAAGCTGGCCCCCTCCTTTATTGTTCAGAAGGCCTTTTATACTTTTGATAAAACATGGAGATCAATGGGTAACACAAAATTATGTAGCGTTCGCAACCCAGATTCTTTCCTTTCGTATACAAAAGGTCTCAGGTGATTTACATTATCTTCTGGCCAAGAGGCTTGTTAACACTTTTGGCTCTCTTCCTTAATGAATGTTAATTTTGTTTCCCCTGAAGTGTTTTTCTTTAATCTGCATCTCCTTAAAGCATTAAAGTTACATCTCTATAGAACAAAGGTGCAGTGGGATATAACAAAGAAGGTACTTAACTCAAAGATCTAATGTTGCTAATACAAGATCTACTACTTGCATTTCTATATACCAACTATATCTAAAAATAAAGGATATGAAAATTTGGCAGCAAGCATTGACTCAACAAATGAAACCTTTAATCAGTCCTATTCTAAATATTTTGACTCCTCGGAAGCCCCTACATTCCTAGGATGTTTTAAGCTTCCTGTGCCTCCTGCGGTCAGGAGGCCTCAAACAATCACACGCGCAGCTGTACGAGTCCTGCAGGCAGGCTAGAAAGCCATCAGAGGGGTATTTGGATTGAAACACTCTTTCAAATGCAGAAGACTAAAGCCCTGAATTGACTTTTTCCAGAAAATGTCAGAAGAGTGGAAAAGCAGAGCACAAAAGCCAGCAGATTTTTGTTGGGGTACATGCTTAGGAATTTCCAGAGGGGTCCCTGAAGTCTGAGCACGCCTTGCGTATGTCAGCTTCCTTCCTCATGACCTTGTCACAGGCGGGATTCCTCACACTGGCTCCCGGCAATTTCTATTGTAAAAAGCTGTGCTAAATAAAACTCAAACTTTAAGAGTTTTTAAAACTCTTAAAACCTATACAATGCTATCTCTGCACAGCGTAAATTTCCAAAAGGATAATCAGGAGGGTGGTGGTGGATCCAATATGCAGGGTTTCCTAAACTTGGCTGACCATGGAAACCTTTTTGATAGTGTGGCTTGTGAAATTAGTGTTCCTTAGAAACCATGAGAGTTGGGCCACAAAGAATTGCACTGAAGAATTGATGCTTTTGAATTGTGATGTTGGAGAAGACTCTTGAGAGTTCCGTGGACTGCAAAGAGATCCAACCAGTCAGTCCTAAAGAAAATCAGTCCTGAATACATTGGAAGGACTGAGGCTGAAGTTCCAATACTTTGGCCACCTGATGCAAAGAACTAACTCCTTGGAAAAGACCCTGATGCTGGGAAAGATTGAAGGGAGGAAGAGAAGAGGACGACAGAGGGTGAGATGGTTGGATGGCATCACTGACTTGATGGACATGAGTTTGAGCAAGCTCTGGGAGTTGGTGAAGAATAGGAAAGTCTGGTGTGCTGGAGTCCATGGGGTTGCAAAGAGTTGGACACAACTGAGCAACTGAACTGAACTGAGAAACATTTTGGAAAATGCCAGTCCAGCTGAGTTTTGTAAATAGATGTCAAGAAAAAAAACCCTGAGGACTGGCAGACTGGATATAGTGCCATAGCAGATACGACATAATAACTTAACTCAGAGTGGGGAAGTGATACATCTTAAAAAATCCAATTAGAAACTTAAAAGAGAGAAATGAAATAACTTGGCATATTAGCATAACTCTGTGACTGTAGAGACACAAGTTTAGAGTTATGCAAACTGACATGCAATGTTATCTAAGTATTTATAAGTATTGTGATCCATCTATACAGGGATAACATAAAAACAATTCAATATAGAATCCAGAAGTTACCATATGAGATGGATTCAATCAAGTGGTAAAGCCTGGTGAAGCAAGCTCTGTGTGTGTGTGTGTGTGTGTGTGTGTGAGTATGCTTAAGATGAGATGTGAAGCAGATTTAAATTTGTTCCCCTTCACAACAAACTCCTCAATAGAACTATTTCTTCTTACCATCTATTTATTTTCCTCCCATCCACTGTTGCACTGAAATCAGTCTTGTCAAGGTCATCAACTATCTAACTGCCAACTCAAGTGGGTGATTGTCAGTCATTCTGAGTCCATTCAGTATATTATTTGTTTTCAGAAGTTCATCTACTTCATTTAAATTTTTACTTCTATTGGCATAAAATATTTCACAGTGTCCTTTTATTGTCTTTTAAACCTCTACAAAAATCCCAAATTAGTTGTTGATCTCCACCTAGGTCTAGCTTCTGTGCCTGTGTGCTAAGTCACATCACTCATGTCTGACTTGCTGCAACCCCATGGACTGTAGCCCTCCAGGATCTTCTGTCCATAGAATTCTCCAGGCAAGAATACTGGAGTGGGTTGCCATTTCCTCCTCCAGAGGTCTAGCTTCTAGACTCCTTAAAATATGCATATTATCATTCACCATGGTACCTTTCCTTTAGTTCTTTGCATCATTTTCAGCAGTATTACTTATACAACTTTAGTGAACCATTAATGGTTTTAAGTATTTTACAAAATACCAAATAAATGGCAGAAAAAGAAGTTACAATGAAGTAAATTACATGTGTTACAGAAATCAGAACTCAGACTAGCATGCCAAAGTGTTCACTGGTTAATAGTCTTTGCATTTTCAAATAAAGCTCAATGGCCAAGAGTGTACACAACATCTGTTATCCCTGTTTTTGTTTCCTGAAAATATACATAGCACTCAAAAGAACATATAAATGTTAATATACAAATAAATATGCTACATTTGCATGAATATACACATATATTTAAATAACTTATTTCTGAGATAAATAGTATTATAACCAGTCAGTGCTACTTCAACATATAATGAGGTATGCTTATATATATGAAAGGACAAGAATGTCTGAAAGACAAAATTTTTAAAAAGCCCTGAAGACCTCATATGTACAGAATTCTTATGATAGTGCCCAGACACTGAATTCCCTTCATGGATCACAGCCTTGTTGTGGAGAAGGGGTTTGCACAACTCAATAAAGCTATGAGCGGTGCTGTTCAGAGCCACCCAAGAAGGACGAGTCCTAGTGAAGAGTTCTGATAAAACGTAGTCCACTGGAGGAGGAAATGGCAAATCACTCCCGAATCCTTGCTGTGAGAACCCCATGAAGAGTGCAAAGGACCACTGCAGTCCAAGAGTCAGACATGACTTAGCATCTGAAAAAACAAAAGACACTGAGTAGGGCCTGGTTACTTTAGGTGACTAGTTTTGCCCTTTGCATTTTCAGCCCATCCAATTCAACTAACAATCCATGCATATTTAGTGTAAGGCACTGGCATTTGTAGTATACCTTGCAGGTTTCGATAACAATCGTTCCTTCAGCATAAAAGGCAATAGTATCTGCTCCCGGGTGTAGGATACTAACATACCCCAATCTCGACTTATCGAGTTACCCCTCCTAGGTTTTGCCATGGAGTTAGTGCAGCCATGGTGAAAGCTGGGAATAATGATAAGGCTCTTCTGTGCTGGGCCCCAGGCAAGTGTGTGGCCAAAGCCAACTTGTCATTAGGCACAATGAGCGCCATAACTCAGGTCCACTGTGCTTTTACATTTTACAGGCCCATTGACAGGGAAATTAACTTCTTTTAAAATCAGAAAAAAAAAAAAAAGCTTAAACTTTTAGGTTAAATTAAAAAGTTTAATATGTAATATTGATATATTCTTCTTTGTATCAACATAGTCATAAAATGTAACAATATTTTGATGAAGGAAGGGCCCATCAAGCCAAAGTGCCCTGAGCCCAAGAGAGTCATTGTGTAGTTCTGGCTGTGGCCTGAGGGGAAGGTGATTCTTTGACCTGCAGTCTTTTGTAGTAGAAGACAGGGAAACGTGCAGAGAGATGGCCTTTGGAGGTTTTCCTACAGCAAAAGGAAGAAGTAATGCTTTAACAACATCCCCATATATTGGCTTTTTCTGCCCCAAATCACAGGGTTAATCCATAACATGTTGCCAAAGCATAGAGTATACAGAGTTGTTTCCTACTTACAGAGGTGGCATGACTCAATGAGGGATAAAGAGTGGATTGGCTAGTGAATGGAGTGTGCAGTGGCAAAAAGAACACCCATGACAGGTGTGGTATAAGCATCGTCATCAAGTTTTTACACAAAGAGAATCAAATATATGATATTAATAATTTGAAATGGTATGTGAGTTGTGGGGGTGGGGGTGGTATCCAAGAACTATTCTGTCCAGGACTAAAGCCATCCAAAAAATAGTTAGGTTAGAGTGGAAGAGAGGACTACAGTGCAGAACAGTGTCGCTGGATGAGCTGTTCTACCCTATCACTCTCCTGGAAGTAAGAATCATCAGAATCATCTAGAGAGCTTTTAAAAAGTGAGGGGACTCCTCCTCCCACATGGGAAGTCTTATACCCTCCTTTTAAAAATCACTGCCATAATAAGCAACCATTACTGACGAGCATACTGTATTTCTCACTGTGATGAGAAAAATTAATGACTGATATAGAAGACAAAGGAATACTGAGATACTGAGAGTCAATACTCCCCTTTTGTTTGCTATGCCCAGCTATTACAGTGCTTTACATATTTCAACTCATTTAGTTTTCACAATAATCCAACAAGGGGGTCATTTATTATAACTACTGCCATTTTATAAATAGAAAAACTGAGACACAGCGAGGGTATGGTCACACAGCCAATGAATGGCTATGCTGGTATGCAAACCCAGGCAGTCTGGCTCTGGAGTTAGTTCTGTTACTAGTCCGTGACTAAAGAAATCAGTAGTTAAAATGATACTCATTTATGTTAAAATAGCTGTCCATATGAATTACTTAGTAAATCACTGTGTTTTTCTCAACTCTTTGTTTTATTAAACCATAGGAAAGAAACTTACTTTACTATCACTGAAAGAAGAATTCTGAAATTCCAGGTGGAACCAGCAGTTTATCTGCAGGCCCTAGCAGAGAACTATCTTGTTTCAGTCTTGCCAAATGATGAAACAACTAAATTCATGCTTTGAGATGTCACACGTATTGAAACAAGAATAGAATTATTCATATTTGTGATCATTTACCCTAATGTTTTGACATGTTTTTATGGTCTCCAGTGAATTTTGGAATTTAGTCCAAATAGATTTCACAACAACTGGATCTAAACCTAAGTATTCATAGGGACTCCAAGATCTTTCTCTAATATCCCAACTTGAAGAGGTATTAGAAGCTCATTGCTCTTGTTCCTTTTATTTTCTTATTTTTTCTGTTGCTTTACTGGGACCTCGAGTAGGTCTGCAGTGGCACCAACCTGCTCTTTCTCAGCTTTTCCTGCCCTGCCCCTTATACTGCTCTTGTATTGGCTTCTGATCAGTCTTTATGCACGAGCCCCATGCCCTTCCCCCAATCTAATGAGAATTTTACCTCTCAGAGAAGAAGCCTGTCCTGTTGAAAGCTTCTCCTCTTTTAAAGATATTTCAACCATCTGAGAAGCATAGAGAATGTTCTTTCTGAAGGCACATCACCCCTCACCTAATTCTGTCTAAACTAAAAGCCAACTTTGATTTAAGGGTGGACAAGGAGATCCAACTAGTCAGTCTTAAAGGAAATCTATCAATCAATCAAGCCAAAGCTCCAGTATTTTGGTCACCTGATGCGAATAGCCGACTCATTGGAAAAGCCTCATGCTAGGAAAGATTGAGGGCAGAAGGAGAAGAGAGTGTCAGAGGATGAGATGACTGGATGGCATCCCCACTTCAATGGATATGATCTTGAGCAAACTTTGGGAGATAGTGAGGGACAGGGAGGCTTGGCAAGCTGCAGTCCATGGGGTCACAAAGAGTTGGACATGACTGGGCAACTGAACAACAACAGCAACAACAATAAATTATTTTATGTCCATGACAATCTGCCTACTTGCAAATGAAAATGGCCCCATGACAAGAGTTGTGGAAAGCTGTGCGGGAAAGCAAAGTGCAAATACACTCCCATGTCTTTTTACTGAGTTGTATGTACATATTGTTATTGTTGTTTTTAGTTGCTAAGTCAAATCCGACTCTTTTGCGACCTCATGGACTGTAGACCACCAGGCTCCTCTGTCCATGAGATTTTTTAGGCAAGAATACTGGTGTGGGTGGCCAGTTCCTTCTCCAGGGGATCTTCCTGACCCAGGGATCAAACTTGGATCTCCTGCTTTGGCAGGTGGATTCTTTACCACTGAGCCACCAGGGAAGCCCAACGTTTACAAAAATTATACATGATTACCAGGAAGACAAAGTCATAAAGATGAATATAAAATAATCCATAGGTCCACAGCCAGAGATAATACATGTTAAGTCATAGATGTATATCTATCCAGTCACTAAAAAAAACATGTCCTATTCACTGTTTTGTTATGATGTTTTTCTCTAATCAGTATGTTGTGATGTTTTTTCACATCATTAAGTGTTTTTTAAGTACATGATTCTTTATTGAAGTATCTTTATTGAAGTATCTGGTCTAAAATCAGATCTAACACAATATATTTAATATATATTTAAGTTGAACTACATAAAATTGCCATTTTGCAGGTCAAAATAGTTGAATAAGGGAAGATCCCTTGGAGAAGGAAATAGCTCCAGTATTCTTGTCTGGAGAATCCCATGGACAGAGGAGCCTGGCAGGCTACAGTCCACTGGGTTGCAAAGAGTCAGACATGACTGAAGCAACTTAGCACAAGTTGAATAGCATCAACTTTATGTGTTTCAACCCAATATTTCCCTCTTCCTGGATTCCTAGGTTATTTCCAGTTTTTTATTTGATAAATAATGATGCAGTGGGAATTTTGCAAATAAATCTCTTTGAAGACTCTTTGTTTTCTTAGGATAAATTCCTAGTAGTGAGATTGCTAGATTAAGAAAGATGGATGTTTTGGGCCTGTATTATGGCCTGTGATAAGTGTTTCCAGTTCTTCCTCTAGATAATGCTGATTTATTTAGCATTCTCACTATTTTTTAAAAAGTTATTATGTTATTGAGTTCAACTAGGAACCCTCTGCAGTGTTCTTGCCTGGAGAGTTCCATGGACGGAGGGGTCTGGTGGCTACAGTCCATGGGGCTGCAAAGAGTTGGACATGACTGAGCAATTAAAAATTAGTCAGTCAGTCCTCATACTAATACCATGAAATCATGCAACTATTAGTCACCTTCCCAGCATAGGCTTCCAGTTTAAATTTTAGGAAACAGTATTTTTGTGTGTCCAGAACCTTTCTAAATCCTTAGTTAATGTAGATCTGAGGATGAAACTTGCTCATATACAGTCATGCAGCTATTTAGTTCTTGAGAGCCTCTTTAAAGAACTGGAAAAATTGCCTTATCTTCAAATCACTTCCTCTAGACATGCCCTCTAGACCAGATATGATTCTAAGCATAGTGTCCAGTGCTTAATTTATGGTTATCAAGTTAATCTGCCCTGGAAGATGCAGAAGCCACACTTTTGGCTTGCTTCTTAGATGCCTTAAATGGAGACTGGTGAAGGAAGGCTGAGGGGGATGTGGTATGGTAAATGTGTGTGCATAAATATGTGTATGAGTGTATATTAGGGAATCCTGAAGTTCATTCTTCTACAGGTAACAAATGACTGGGTATAAAGGAAAGCTGTTATTCTCTGTAAAGTATCAAGTACAAAAAAAATTCTTTTGAAGTGTGAACCAGCCATGAAAGGTCAAAAGCTTAGGAGAAAACCTGTCTGAAATTTCACATGGAGTTACCCAGTCACACAAAGAAATTAGTCAACAGAGTATTTCTCCTTTCCTACAGTAGGTTAACTCACACTAGATATTTTTCTGATAAAGAATGTTTTTAAAATCATCGGTTCTCTTTCAACAAGCTGTGCATTTGTAAATCTGAAATAAAAGATGAGTGACAGCTTTAATCATCAAAGCAGAGATAGAATTTATATCTTAAAGCTGGGTAAATCATCATTGAGATAAACTATCAAGTCAGTAAAGGTTTTTAAAAAATACAATATTGAGATTGGTATTCTTATGCAGTGCTAGTGAGAATGTGAATTAGTATAATCTTTCTGAAAATAACTTCACAGTATGCATCAATAAACTTAAAATTTTTGTATCTCTCAACCTACTAGTTCTGCTACAAGGTAATTTGGTATGTGGGGAAGGAAATATTCATGAATAAATAAAATATTCACAATATTATTTTAGTTGTACTATTTGGAAGCAATCCAAATTTTATCAGAGAAATGGATAAAAAGTTAAGTCTCATGATAGCATATTATATAATAAAAATGATATCTTCAAATAGCTTTATAAAATGGAAAATTAAAATATTAAGTGGGTAAAGCAAAATGTATGATATACATATTATACATATATTGTATGTATGTAAATATTTCCCTTCATTGTCAATTTCTTATCACAATTTTGTTACTACAGACTTAAATGAACAGGAAAAAATCTTGAAGGAAATATATCAAAGAAACAAAAAGAAAGACCTATGGCAAGTACAATTACTGATTATTGCTTTCTTTTACATTTTTGTCCATTCTAATCCCTTAAATATATATATATATATATTAAATTTTATCAAATAAAAGTTGTAAAAGACAAAGAATGAAAGAAAAGAAGGAAGTGTGGTAAGGAGGGAAGGATGGAGGACAGATTTTCATCTAATGGAAGATGGAAGGAAATATTGATTTCAGAGTGGTTTGGAAGTAAGTAAAAATCTTTTAAAATTTTGTTTGTTTGTTTTTGACTGTGCTCGGTCTTCATTGCTGCAAGGGAGTTTCTCTAGTTGTGGCAAGTGGGGGCTTCTCTCTAACCATGTTACACAAGCTTTTTATTACAGTAACTTCCCTTGTTGTGGAGCATGGGCTCTAGGGCATGCAGTCGTCCGTAGCTGTGGCACATGAGCTGAGTAGTTGCGTTTCCTGGGCTCTAGAGCACAGGCTCAGTAGTTGTGGCACACGGGCTTAGTTGCTTCAAGGCATGTGGGATCTTCCCAGACCAGGGATTGAACATGTGTCCCCTGCTTTGGCAGGCAGGTTCTTTATCAGCAGGGAACTCTACATCTTTTTTAAAATAATTTTTTATATTCTGGGAAAGAAAACATGAAAATTTTGGTTGAACTGCTAAATGTGGCAATATGGATAAGAGTATTTCTCCTTTTCAAAGTATTTCGTGGCATGAGGAGGAAAGGCACATGAATTTAAATGAAATGGAGAGCCAGTAGGTGGACTTTGGTCCCTGAAGTTTATAAGCAAAAGATGATGGGGAAAATATGGTGTTACTGTTTGTTTGTAACTTCAATAACAAGATATCAGCTATCTTGAAACAGCCAAATCTCTTCCCTTTAATGAGGTTCTTCCCAACCTGGCCAGGTTATATGAATGCCTGTCACATGGATTCATTTCCTTACACTATCTTGGCTTGGTAATTCTCTTTCTAAAGGTCATTCTGCATCTGTTATCTAGCACTACCTACCTTTCCAGTTTTCATTGATATTCACAAAATAATGGGTTTGTCATGATTCTTGCAAAACCAGAAACTGATTCTAGATAACTTAGTAAGAAAAGGAAATCACTGAAAGAGTCTTGGGTTGCTAACAGCATTGGAGAGAAGGCCAAACAGCCAGATCCCAGCAAAACCAAGGGAGGAAAGCACAGCCACGACCTTTTCACAGGAACTGCCTTTTAGGACAGAAAAGAGGTATCTTTTTCTTAGATGTAGAAAAACATTCTACTTCTGCTTTATTGACTATGCCAAAGCCGTTGACCATGTGGGTTGCAACAAACATGTGGAATTTTCCATGTGGAAAATTCTTAAAGAGATAGGAATACCAGACCACCTTACCTGCCTTCTGAGAAGTCTGTAGGCAGGTCTGTATACAGGTCTGTATGCAGAAGCAACAGTAAGAACTGGACATGAACAACAGACTGGTTCCAAATCAGGAAAGGTGTACATCAAGGCTGTATATTGTAACCCTGCTTATTTACTTTTATGTAGAGAACATCATGCGAAATGTTGGGCTGGAGGAACACAAGCTGGAATCAAGATTTCTGGGAGAAATATCAATAACCTCAGATATGCAGATGACACCACCCTTATGGCAGAAAGTGAAGAAGAACTAAAGAGCCTCTTGATGAAAGTGAAATAGGAAAGTGAAAAAGTTGGCTTAAAGCTCGACATTGAGAAAATGAAGATCATGGCATCTGGTCCCATCACTTCATGGCAAAAAGATGGGGAAACAATGGAAACAGTGAGAGACTTTATTTCTTTGGGCTCCAAAATCACTGCAGATGGTGACTGCAGCCATGAAATTAACAGACACTTACTCCTTGAAAGAAAAGCTATGACCAACCTAGACAGCATATTAAAAAGCAGAGACATTACTTTGCCAACAAAGGTCCATCTAATCAAACTATGGTTTTTACAGTAGTCATGTATGGATGTGAGAGTTGGACTATAAAGAAAGCTAAGACCAAAGAATTGATG
The DNA here is from genome assembly GCF_016772045.2 of Ovis aries. Classification (NCBI taxonomy): domain Eukaryota; kingdom Metazoa; phylum Chordata; class Mammalia; order Artiodactyla; family Bovidae; genus Ovis; species Ovis aries. The sequence continues at coordinate 215,628,643 of NC_056054.1, forward strand.
CTTTTGAACTGTGGTGTTGGAGAAGACTCTTGAGAGTCCCTTGGACTGCAAGGAGATCCAACCAGTCCATCCCAAAGGAAATCAGTCCTGAATATTCGTTGGAAGGACTGATGTTGAAGCCGAAACTCCAATGCTTTGGCCACCTGATGCGAAAAAGTGACTCATTTGAAAAGACTCTGATGCTGGGAAAGATTGAAGGTGGGAGGAGAAGGGGACGACAGAGGATGAGATGGTTGGATGGCATCACCGACTCCATGGACATGAGTTTGAGCAAGCTCCAGGAGTCGGTGATGGACAGGGAAGCTTGGCATACTGCAATCCATGGGGTCACAGAGTCAGACACAACTGAGCAACTGAACTGACTGAACTGCCTCTTGGGACATCATTTGTTGTTGCCGATGCTGCTGGCTGACTGATCTCTGCTTTCTGTGCTGCAGGACTCTTCCACCCCCAGGCCCTGGAATCTAGACTTTGTAGCTGTAGCTGCAGTAACTGAGAGCTATCTGAGTCTATTTTGAGAGCCAAGAACTGGTAGAGGCATCTGCTTGGACAGTCCAGCTGCTGGGGCTAGGGGAAGTGTCATGTCTTTTTCCCCTGGCTTCGGTAGCAGCTATTGAAGCCTGATCTCTCACTATCATTGATAGTCTCCATTAGTGTCCACCAAAAAGCATCCATCACCAAAGAAGCACTAAATAAACAAGTGGACAGGATAACTTAGAAAGCAAATGTCAGCCAGCAACTGTCTCAACCACCCCAACTGTGCAATGGGCTCATGATAGCAGAAAGGGAGTTACACATGTATCCAACTGTGCAGACACTTTCATCAAAATGCATGACTGCTGAAATCCACCCTGTTGGTACAGATATAAATGCAGAGCCCCTGACCTGAAACCATTCCTTGAAGGGGGTCACCAGTCACTTGGTACAAGTGGATTACATTTTTGCTTTTGATATTTCAATCAGCACCACCACTCAAGGCCTAATCTACCAACATGGGATCCCACATAATATCACCTCAGCCCAAAGGAGTCTCTTTATAGTATAGGGAGTAAGCTGGCAGGAAAATGGCAATGAGACCCACTGACCCTACCACATAACATTCCATCTGGAAGATGCTGGCCATTAAGAGTTCTAGGATGGCTTTTTGAAGCTAAGACACCAGTTTGGAGGTAACTACACACACACACACACACACACACACACACACACACACACGATGGTGAGGCACTAAACTTCAAGGTGCAATATATACCCTAAACCAATGGTCAGTATGTGATGCTGAACTCAGTAAGTAGAATACATGAGCCTGGGAAACAAGATGTAGCAATCAGAAGGGCCCCACTTGACATCATTTCCAAACATTTGGGAAATTTATACTTGCTATCCCTATAGCTTTAGTCTCTGTGGGTCTGAATATCCTGGTTTCCCAATGGTCAATTACACTATTCACATAGTAAGAGTACCACTAAGTTTGAAGCTTTAGCTGCACCCTGATCATTTTAGGGTGCTTGCACAAATGGAGCAATAGCTACAAAAAGAGCACACCAGCAAGAGTTCAGTTCAGTCTCTCAGTCGTGTCCGACTCTTTGCAACCCCATGAACTACAGCACGCCAGGCCTCCCTGTCCATCACCAACTCCCGGAGTCCACCCAAACCCATGTCCATTGAGTCAGTGATGCCATCCAACCATCTTATCCTCTGTCATCCCCTTCTCCTCCTGCCCTCAATCTTTCCCAGCATCAGGGTCTTTTCAAATGAGTCAGCTCTTCGCATCAGGTGGCCTAAGTACTGGAGTTTCAGCTTCAGCATCAGTCCTTCCAATGAATATTCAGGACTGATTTCCTTTAGGATGGACTGGTTGTATCTCCTTGCAGTCCAAGGGACCCTCAAGATCTTCTCCAACACCACAGTTCAAAAGCATCAATTCTTCGGTGCTCAGTTTTCTTTAATTGACAGATATTCCCTAAGATGGAGAGCTTATACTACACAATGGGAATATATTTGGTTCTCGTGTGTTCTACTGGGGCATATATTAGCACTCTGTGCTGAATTTTAGCTGTATGTGGGCAAGGGAAGCAACCACAACCTGTTTTGGCCACAGTCACCAGTGACTCAGATCACTCCAGAGATGATGGTCTGGGACACTTAACCAGACCAGCCTAAGTATTAATAGACAGGAATGGCAACTAATATCAGTGGGGGAAGAAGATAATTGAGCATTATTTACTGTCCCAGGACCAACTGCAACAGTGGACAGTGTAGTTCATCCCATCAAATCTTTTTGTAAACTTTCCCAGGAATTGTGATCAATGAGGACCCTAAAGAATCTATACCTAGACAGAGTGAAATTAATACAAGGAGCAAGTGGATTTGACCAGTACATAGAGAGGACAGAGTGGGTGCTGTTGATATCTCAGATCTCCTCTAGGGAGCTGGTGACTCAGTCAACATCCCTCTGCCTTATTGGCTGTTCAGTCTCCAAAGAATTTTCTTTAGCCAATAGGAGCTGCCTCAAGAAGATATTCCCTCCCATCTCTCCTCCCCGTAGGAGCAATGTGAAACAAATCGCTGACTGATATGGTACAAAAAGACAGTCCCCTTGTCTTTGTGGGCTTCCCTGGTAGCTCAGCTGTTAAAGAATCTACCTGCAATGCAGGAGACCTGGGTTTGATCCCTGGGTTGGGAAGAGCCCCTGGAGAAGGGAATCACAATCCTCTCCAGTATTCTTGCCTGGAGAATCCCATGGACAGAGGAGCCTGGCAGGCTACAGTCCATGGGGTCACAAACAATCAGACATGACTGAGTGACTAACACTTTTCACTTGTCCTGCTGTGGGATAAATGATGTGGTGAAATTCATGCTCCAGAGCATCTCAGGATCAGCTCAAAGCTAAGCCTGTGCTGAGGCTTCATCCATGCCTAACTTCTTCCCTTGTTCTGTTCTGCATGCTCAGGGAACCCTTTCCCTCTCCTAAGAACACTCTTTTATCATATCCCTTGCATAAGAACCCCCATCTCAAGTTCCACTTCTAGGGTGACCCCAAACAGTCACCATTCACGTTACTTAAAAAGACTTTCTGATTAATTACATTTTAATTCAGTTCAGTTCAGTTACTTAGTCATGTCCGACTCTTTGTGACCCCATGAACACCAGACCTCCCTGTCCATCAACAACTGCCGGAGTTTACCCAAACTCATGTCCATTGTATCGGTGATGCCATCCAACCATCTCATCCTCTGTTGTCCCCTTCTCCTCCTGACGTCTATCTTTCTTGGCATCAGGGTCTTTTCAAGTAAGTCAGCTCTTCGCATCAGGTGGCCAAAGTATTGGAGTTTCAGCATCAACATCAGTCCTTCCAATGAACACCCAGGACTGATCTCCTTTAGGATGGACTGGTTGGATCTCCTTACAGTCCAAGGGACTCTCAAGAGTCTTCTCCAACACCAGGGTTTAAAAGCATCAATTCTTCTGGGCTCGGCTTTCTTTATAGTCCAACTCTCACATCCATACATGACTACTGGAAAAACCATAGCCTTGACTAGACAGATCTTTGTTGACGAAGTTATATCTCTGCTTTTGAATATGCTGTCTAGGTTGGTCATAACTTTCCTTCCAAGGAGTAAGCATCTTTTAATTTCATGGCTGCAATTACCATCTGCAGTGATTTTGGAGCCCAGAAAAAAAAGTCAGCCACTGTTTCCCCATCTATTTGCCAAGAAGTGATGGGACCAGATGCCATGATCTTCGTTTTCTGAATGTTGAGTTTTAAGTCAACTTTTTCACTCTCCTCTCTCACTTTCCCCAAGAAGCTCTTTAGTTCTTCTTCACTTTCTGCCATAAGGGTGGTGTCATCTGCATATCTGAGGTTATTGATATTTCTCCCGGTAATCTTGATTCCAGCTTGTGCTTCTTCCAGTCCAGCATTTCTCATGATGTACTCTGCATATAAGTTAAATAAGCAGGGTGACAATATACAGCCTTGACGTACTCCTTTTCCTATTTGGAACCAGTCTGTTGTTCCATGTCCGGTTTTAACTGTTGCTTCCTGACTTGCATACAGGTTTCTCAAGAGGCAGAGGAAATAGAGATCAAATTGCCAACATTTTAATTAGTGGCGTTTTAATTGTGCTTCTATTAAAAGATACTTGTCACCCATTGAAACTGGTATATTTGCATCATTTTTTTTCTCCAGTTTTTAAATTTCTCTAGGGTATGCTTTGTGGAAAACATTTCTCAGGATGATTTGACACTCAAGAAAGAAAAGAAAATTGGTAAAATATTTTGTGTTAAGCGGCAGATTTGTGTTCAAATCCTAACTCAGCCATGAATCATTAGTTAGGATCATCATTTCACTTTTCTGATCCCAGGTTTCTTACATATAAAATTTATTAACACATGACTGATAAATACACTGCAAGAATTAAATGATAGAATGCATGAAAGGCACTTAGCACAGTGTCAGGCACAAAGTCAATCAGGACAAGTAAATAAATAAAAGTAAGTGCCTTGGGTTACAGGGGCAAGAGAGGACTTTCTACTATTCTTAAGCAATAGAAACCTTTCTCTTTTTAAATACAACACAGAGAAACTCCACGAGTTACATTTTACAAAATACTGACTCAGTAAAATTGAACCATGCTTACTCATCACAAAGTGGAGAGTAGTATTTGAAGAATTTGAACTGGGTAAACAATTAAGCAAGATAACTTTGGACAGATATCCCTACTGACAATTCAGAGATCTCTGCATTTGAAAAAAGAATTATTATTTTAATTCTAGGAAAATTAGCATCCACCTTGCTAGTGTTCTCCAAATCAACATCAACATCCCACCTTGGCCGCATAATATTCTGGCAAAAATACTCTTGACTTTTGTTTACTTAATAACATATGTGTTGATGTGAAAAACTGCAGTCCTCCTGCATCTCAGGTCTGAGTGACCCTACCTTTACAGTATCCCCTGAACTCCTGAGAGGAAACCCAGGGGACATGGAGGCCAGAGTAAGAGGCTCCACTCTCAGATAGGAGAGTTTGGCCCAAGGTACATACATCAGGAAAAGCAATTAGCCAGAGCCCAAGACAGCCCGGTGAAGGTTCTTATACTTTGTTTAATAGAGAAAGGAGACTTCAGACAGAATATATTTTATAGAATTAAGACAATAAAATACTTAGAGGAATAATGAGTAATTTTTAGATAAGGAGATTCAATAGATATTGTATTCATTTCTTAGGGCTGCCATAATAAAACATCCCAGACTGGGTGGCTTAAATAACAGAAATTTACATTTCTATATAAATTTGCATTCTCATAGTTCTGGAGGCCAAACATCTAAGATATGAGCAGACTTAGTTTCTCCTGAGGCCTCTCTCCTTGGCTTATAGGTGGGCGCCTTCTCACTGTGTCTTCCCATGGCCTTTTCCCTGTGTGTGCCCATCCCTGGGGTTTATTCTTTTTCCTATGAGGACATCAGACATATTAGATTAGTGCTCCATTCTTATAACCTTCATTAATTACCTCCATAAAGCTTCCATTTTCATTTCTAAGGTACTGGAGATTAGGTTTCAACATATCACTTTGGAAGGAACACAATCAGGCCCGCAACAGATATTAATATAGATCAAACTATTTTTTGATGTACTGCCAAAAATTCTATCTCCTGAAAAATATTTATTAACCTTGAACTCAGACTATAAATATTTACTTCTGTGGTGTATGGCATACATGATTTCCCTCTCTGCACTCCTAGGAAAATGCTATCGCTATCTGCACTTGAAATACTTGTTTTAATAAAATTTAGGAGAGAGTGCATTTCCTGTCTCACACAGGCTTCCCCCAAAGACTATATGGATCAGATTTATTTATTTCTATGTGGAGAAAGGGGGCTTCCCTGATGGCTCAGTGGTAAAGGACCCACATTCCAAAATAGGAGATGTGGGTTCAATCCCTGAGACAGAAATATCCCCTAGAGAAGTAAATGGCAACCCACTCCGGTGTTCTTGCCAAGGAAATCTCAAGGACAGAGGAACCTGGAGGTTTTCCATGGGGGCGGTGGGAAATAGCTGGATATGACTTAGTAACTAAACAACAATAACAGTATGGAGGAAGAGCCAATCAGGAGTCTGGGAATCAGAATTCTAGTCATGGTTTTACCTCTGTCTAGTTGGATAATCTAAGGAAAATCACCCTGCCTCTTTAGGGCAAGGCAAAGTCACCCTGCAGCATTCACTTGGGAAGGAGGCTCCCTTTCAGCATCTTTTACTTAGGTTCAACATATTTCAAAGATCACTGATGCATTACTGTTTTCATGCAGTTCCTTTGTCATCATACCTAACGTTTGGATGGCATACAAAGCAGCAAAGCAGATTACTATGGCAAGAGTCCAGGCTCCTTCCTAAACAAACAACTTAATTGAGACTCCTGATTTCAACAGAGAGAAGAGAATACAAAGGGTTTTTTTTTTTTTTAATCGGCACAGATGTGGTGGGTTATTTTTCTGTTTCCTAACTGTTTCTTTAAAGGAGAGACTATCTCTTCCAAGGTTTTCTTTTTTCTTCCCTAGACGAATCACCTTGCAGGTTATCTGTTTTTGTTTGTGTGAGGTTTTTGTTGGTGTTGGTGGTGGTTTTGGCTTTTGTCTTTAAAATGAACATTTATTTCTCTCAGTTCTGGAGGCTGGGAAGTCCAAGATGAAGGTTTTGGCTGACTTGGTGTCTGGTAAGCGTGTCCTTGGTTGGCAGACAAACATCCTCTTGCTGTGTCCTCACATAGTACAGAGAAAGGTCATCTTTCTCAACACTGTGTTTCAGATGTACAACAAAGTGATTCAGTTATACATATATTTTTTCTGATTCTTTTTCACTATACATTATTATAAGATACTGAATATAGTTCCCTGTGCTCTGCAGTAAAACCTTCTTGTTTATCTATTTTTTTATAGAGAGTTGTATATTTGTTAATCCCATATTCCTAATTTATCCTCTTTCCCCTTTGGTAACCACAAGTTTGTTTTCTATGTCTGTGGGTCTGTTTTGTGTATTCACTTGTAAAATAGCTTAGATTTCACATATCAGTGGGCTTCCATTGTGGCTCAGCTGGTAAAGAATCTTCCTGCAATGCGGGAGACCTGGGTTTGATCCTTGGGTTGGGAAGATCCCCTGGAGAAGGGAAAGGCTACCTGCTCCAGTATTCTGGCCTGGAGAATGCCATGGACTGTATGGCATGGGGTAGCAAAGAGTCGAACACGACTGAGCAACTTTCACTTTCACATATAAGTGCTATTGTACAATATTTGTATGATACACTACATATCATATTTGTCTTTCTCTAACTTCACATGATAATCTCTAGGTCCATTCATATCGCTGACAGTGGCATTACTTCATTCCTTTTTATGGCTGAGTAGTATTCTATTGTATATATGTACCTCATCTTGTTTATCCACTCTTCCATTGACAGACACTTGGGTTGCTTCCATGTCCTCCATGTCTTATGTGCTGCAATGAACATTGGGGTGCATGTATCTTTTCAAGTTAGATTGTTATCTTTTCCGGATATATGCTGAGGAATGAGACTGCTGAATCATATGGTAACTCTTTTTAGTTTCGGAAAACTCTATCCTGTTCTCTATGGTGGTTACACAAATTTAGTTTCCCACCAACAGTGTAGGGGTGTACCTGTTTCTCCACACCCTCTCCAGGATTTGTTATTCGTGCACTTTGTAATGATAGTCATTCTGATCAGTGTGAGATGGCACTTCATTATAGTTTTGATTTGCATTTATTTAATAGTTATGTTCAGTATCTTTTCATGTGCCTGTTGGCCATCTTTATGTCTTCTTTGGAGAAATGTCTGTTTAGGTCTTCCATCCATATTTTGATTGGGTCATTTGTTTTTCTGAAATTGGGCTGAATAAGCTGTTTGTAAATTTTGGAGACTAATTCTTTGTCAGTTGCTTTGTTTGTAAATATTTACTCCCATTCTGTAGATTTTCCTTTCATTTTGTTTATGGTTTCATTTGCTCTTCATTTAAAATTTTTCTTGTGTTTTGAGGAAGGCCTGGGGCTTCCCAGGTGGTGCTAGTGGTAAAGAAACCACCTGCCAATGCAGGAGATGCAAGAGACACAGGTTTGATCCCTAGACTGAGAAAGTCCCCTGGAGCAGGAAGTGTTACCCACTCCGGTATTCTTGCCTGGAAAGTTCCACTGACAGAGGAGCCTGGTGGATTATGGTCCATAGGGCCTCAAAGAATCAGACACAGTTGAGCATGAAGTCCTGCTATAAACACCCATCTTAAAGCTGCTTTTGCTGCACCCTATGGACTTTTTATGGTGGTGTTTTCAATGTCGTTTCTCCCAAGCTACCGTCTGATTTCCACATTGACCCATTAGTATTTTAGCAGCATGTTGTTTAGTCCCCATGTAATCTTTTCTTTTCTCATTTTTCTTTCTGTGGTGGATATCTAGTTGCACGCTGTTGTGGTCTCTTCCTGGAATCCCTATTATGTGTAGGTTGGCTTGCCTTTTAGAAAAATGGAGTCATCGTTGGCATACAATACCATATAAGTTTCAGGAGGTTATCTGTGTTTTGACAGCCTTCTGATGGGCAGGGTATAGAGAGAGCTGTTGTATGTCAATTCATCAAATATGAGGGCCTAAAAGGGGCATTTTTTCAAATAAGGAACAAAAACACAAAAACCTGAGGTCCTGAAGATTTGTTGATCAAATCCAGATATAGTCAAAGGTAGCACTGTGTCATTGCCATGTCTCCCCAGTTAAAGTATGTGTTATTCCCCATCAGACAGTGATGCGTGGTTCTCTGTATTTCCTCTAAACCCCAGGCAACTGCTGGGCACATGTAATACTCTATAACTACCTGTATATCAGCAATGCCACTATTCTAAACTGGTGTTGAGGCTAAGAGCATTAAAATCCTCAAAAAAGGAGAGGTATTAATTTAATAACCACAGAACCATGTAAAATTATTTTAAAAGATTAATGTAGTTTGGCAATAATTGGTATATCCAGTGGTACCATGAAGAAAAGCAACCATGTTATTATACAGCATAATGTGATATAAAATATAATACATCTTTTGGATCTAGAGAGAACCATAGGAATGATCTAGTACTAACTCCTAGTTCTAAAGTTAAGAAAACCAAAGAAAAGACAAGAATATCCAAGACTGTCTTGAAGAAGGTGAGAGGGCTTTCTATCGAAGACAATGTGGCATTCCCATGGCAACAAACAAATCAATGAACAAAACTGGGAACTCAAAAGACTTATGCATATAAATATGCTCAGTATGTGACAGAGTTAGTATTTGAGATAGATAGGCAAAGTGTGGGTTTATCAATAAAAGATTCTGAGACAGTTGGCTATCCATATAAAAGGAACCGAGACATCCTACCACACTCCATACCAAAAAATAATAATGTGTTTGCTTAGTTGCTCAGTTGTGTCTGACTTTTTGCAACCCCATGGATTGTAGCCCACTAGACTCCTCTGTCCATGGGGATTCTCCAGGCAAGAATACTGAGATGGGTTGCCATACCATTCTCCAGGGGATCTTCCCAACCCAGGAATTAATCCTAGGTCTCTGGCATTGCAGGCGGATTCATTATTGTCTGAGCCACCAGGGAAGCCCCAAAATAATAATAATAAATTCCAGGTGATTGAAAGCATAAATATCAAGACCTAAGTAAATGGAGTTTCATACCATAGTCGCAATTTGGAGACAGAGAGGGTTTCTTAAACAAGACATAAAACACAAGCCATAATGGAATAGATTAATAAATTTGACTATATAAAAATTAGGACTATCTGCTTATCAAAAGGCATTATTTGGAGAGTGCAAAGAAAATACAGAAAAGTACCAGATATCTACAACATATGCAAACAACAAAACACATGAATCCCAAACATATGAAGATTTTTCATGAGCCATTAAGAATAAAATAATCCCACAGAAAGAGAAGGTTAAAAAATAAACTTGAATAATCACTGCACAGAAGATGGATCTGTAAATGAATAATAACATGTCAAGAGATACTGAGTGTTATTGTAAGGTAATGCATATTATGTCACAATAGCTTCCCATTATGCATCAAACAGACTGATAAAAAAGACTCCTACAATGTCAAGTATTGGTGAACTTTCAGGAAGTCTTTTACCACAGATGGAATTACCAATTGGTACTAGCATTTGGAAACTTTCCCTGTTAAAGTGACAGGAACATAACCTATAATACAGATAAATGGGCATGGGCATCAGAGCACCTGTGTATAAGAATGTTCATGGCAACACTATCAAAAACAACCCCAAAGCCTTTTAACAATTAAGTGGATAAATCGTCAAATTTTTAAGTAATGGAACATTTTTAAGTGGTGAGAATTTTATCAAACTGCAGCTTCATAGGTCACTATGGATGAACCTTAAACATAATATGATTGAGTAGAAACAACTCACAAAAGAACATTCACTATATGATTCTATGTACATAGAATTCAGGGCTTCCCTGGTAGCTCAGCTGGTAAAGCCTGCAGTACAGGAGACCCTTGTTCGATCCCTGGGTTGGGAAGATCCCCTGGAGAAGGGATAGGCTACCCTCTTCAGTATTCTGGCCTGGAGAATTCCATGGACCGTATAGTCCATGGGGTTGTAGAGATTTTCACTTTCTAGAAATAGAACTAGAAATCAGGCAGTAAAACTACATATTTTTTAAAGCAAGAAACTAAGTATCACGAAAGTCAAGATAGCTATTTTCTTTGGGAGCAGTGAGAGCACACAAGGAGTATCCAAATTACTGGACAAGGTAATAGACCTTTATAGAAAATGTTTAACACCCAGGAGACTTGCTTATATGAGGAATAACCTCCCACATTTTCTACAGACAATGGGAGAAGAGAAAAACTTCTGGGAAAGCAACTAAGACCAGGAATCCATCCAGTTGTTTAAAACTGCTGATCAAATCTGAACTGACAAACACTTTATTAATAGAAACCATTTTGATGTTAAAATATATTAAATGGAATCATAGACTAAAGATGTTCTGGGGAGAAATTCAAATGAGAAAAATTACTATTACCAAGTTGTTCTTTTTCCTAATACCCTTCCACAATGTTGCTGTCCCTAATCTCTGAGGCCAAAGCCGACCTAGTCTTCATTCATTCCTTTCTTTTATTTTCCTTCATTTTATAGGTGGTTAATATATAAGATTATATTCAGTAAGCTTGGAAATGATTTTAATCCCACCAATAACCCTTGTCTTTGATCAGTGGAGAAACAAGTTGATTAGCTCAGTTATAAATACACTTTCCAACAAAAACAAACGTGTCCCATTGCTTCTTTAGCAGGATTTTTTTGTTGTTGTTTCATAAAACATGTAGTTTCATAACATCCAACTTTTCAAAGTTTTACTGAGAAATAATTGACACACCTCATTGTATAAATTTAAGGCATACATGTGATGGTTTGATTTATATATACTATAAAATCATTATTATAATATGTTCTGTTAACAGAGACCTTATCATATAGATACCAAAAAAAGAAAGGGTTTAAAAAAAAAAGGAATCTCCACACTGTTCTCCATATGGAGAATAGTGTGGAAATTCCTTAAAAAATTGCAAATAGAACTGCCTTATGACCCAGCAATCCCACTGCTGGGCATACACACTAAGGAAACCAGAATTGAAAGAGACACATTACCCCAGTGTTCATTGCAGCACTGTTTATAATAGCCAGGACATGGAAACAACCTAGATGTCCATCAGCAGATGAATGGATAAGAAAGCTGTGGTACATATACACAATGGAGTATTACTTGGCCATTAAAAAGAATACATTTGAATCAGTTCTAATGAGGTGGATGAAACTGGAGCCTATTATACAGAGTGAAGTAATCCAGAAAGAAAAACACCAATACAGTATACTAACACATATATATGGAATTTAGAAAGATGGTAATGATAACCTTGTATGCGAGACAGCAAAAGAGACATAGATGTTTAGAATGGACTTTTGGACTCTGGGAGAGGGAGACGGTGGGATGATTTGGGAGAATGGCATTGAAACATGTATACTATCATGTAAGAAATGAATTGCCAGTGTATGTTCGATACAGGATACAGGATGCTTGGGGCTGGTGCACGGGGATGATCCAGAGAGACAATATGAGGTGGGAGGTGGGAGGGGGTTCAGGATGGGGAACTCATGTACATCCGTGGCTGATTCAAACAAACAAAAAAAAGGAACAAAAATCTTTCTCTGTAATGAGTGAGAACTCTTAGGATTCACTCTTTTAACTACTTTCCTATATGTCATACAGCAGAGTTAGCTCTAGTCATCAAGTTACACAACTTATATGCAGAGTACATCATGAGAAACGCTGGACTGGAAGAAACATAAGCTGAAATCAAGATTGCCGGGAGAAACATCAAGAACCTCAGATATGCAGATGACACCACCCTTAGGGAAGAAAGTGAAGAGGAGCTAAAAAGCCTCCTGATGAAAGTGAAAGTGGAGAGTGAAAAAGTTGGCCTAAAGCTCAACATTCAGAAAACGAAGATCATGGCATCCGGTCCCATCACTTCATGGGAAATAGATGGGGAAACAATGGATACAGTGTCAGACTTTATTTTTTTGGCCTCCAAAATCACTGCAGATGGTGACTACAGCTATAAAATTAAAAGACGCTTAGTCCTTGGAAGAAAAGTTATGACCAACCTAGATACTATATTCAAAAGCAGAGACATTACTTTGCCAACTAAGGTCCGTCTAGTCAAGGCTATGGTTTTCCTGTGGTCATGTATGGATGTGAGAGTTGGACTGTGAAGAAGGCTGAGCACCGAAGAATCGATGCTTTTGAAGTGTGGTGTTGGAGAAGACTCTTGAGAGTCCCTTGGACTGCAAGGAGATCCAACCAGTCCATTCTGAAGATCAGCCCTGGAATTTCTTTGGAAGGAATGATGCTAAAGCTGAAACTCCAGTACTTTGGCCACCTCATGCGAAGAGTTGACTCATTGGAAAAGACTCTGATGCTGGGAGGGATTGGGGGCAGGAGGAGAAGGGGACAACTGAGGATGAGATGGCTGGATGGCATCACTGACTGGATGGATGTGAGTCTGAGTGAACTCTGGGAGTTGGTGATGGACAGGGAGGCCTGGCGTGCTGCAATTCATGAGATCACACAAAATCGGACACGACTGAGCGACTGAACTGACTGAACTGACTGACTGACTGACTTATTTATAACTGCAAGTTAATGTTTTTTAACCACCTTCTCCCAATTCCCCCTCGCTATATCGTCCTCTTCTGGTAACCACAAATTTCATCTCATTCTCTATGAGCTTTTATTTATTTTTTTAAGATTCCACATATAAGTGAGTCATAGAGTACTTTTCTTTCTGTATATGACAATCAGTTTTAATTAAAATAGAAATTTACTAAAGTAGAGTAAATATAATGTGGATAAAATATAGATGTTTTATGTTGTTTTTAAAAGAAATGACATTTATGTGTTCATAAGGTCCTATCGCTTCATGGCAAATAGATGGGGAAACAGTGGAAACAGTGGCTGACTTTATTTTTCTGGGCTCCAAAATCACTGCAGATGATGATTGCAGCCATAAAATTAAAAGACACTTACTTCTTGGAAGGAAAGTTATGACCAACCTAGACAGCGTATTAAAAAGTAGAGACGTTACTTTACCAACAAAGGTCCGTCTAGTCAAGGACATTTGGACTATAAAGAGGGCTGAGCACAGAAGAATTGATGCTTTTGAACTGTGGTGTTGGAGAAGACTCTTGAGAGTTCCTTGGACTGCAAGGAGATCCAACCAGTCCATCCTAAAAGAGATCAGTCCTGGGTGTTCATTGGAAGGACTGATGTTGAAGCTGAAACTCCAACACTTTGGCCCTGATGCAAAGAGCTGACTCATTTGAAAAGACCCTGATGCTGGGAAAGATTGAGGGCAGGAGGAGAAGGGGATGACAGAGGTTGAGATGGTTGGATGATATCACTGACTTGATGGACATGGGTTTGGGTGAACTCCAGGAGTTGGTGATGGACAGCGAGGCCTGGTGTGCTGCAGCTCATGCGTTGCAAAGAGTCAGACATGACTGGGCGACTGAACTGAACTGAACTGAACTGAAACAAAATATAGTAATATCTGGTGTGTTTTACTCCTTGATACAATTTGTATAGAACATGATTTTCTTCTCCTGAGGATGTAGGGTAAGCATGACCATTTCTGTCTGCACCAAGGTGAGAATATTAATCTCCTCTGAACCGAGAAGGGACTTTGAGACTGAAAAATGAACAGGCCACTGCATAAGTGCAATTTTGGAGTTTATTATGAGTAACTTAGATGCAGGCAGGATGGAGCAGAAAACAATCCAGAGGTATTCACAGCTGCATCCATGTCTGTGAAAGAGATACATGGGTATTCCAAGGGACTGAAACTAAAGATAGACTCTGACGACCAGTGAGAGTCAGAAGCACCCCCGCCTCCAGCAGGGTGTCTCATAACCATTAATCATCTGCATCAGTTAAAGGTATTTTTCCAGATTTCATATCAAATGAAAGCAAGGGTAAAAGCTGATAGGCCACATCTCCAGCTGGGGAGATTCCCTGCAACTAGTCTAAAGCTCAGGCATGAAAAGAAAGAGGGAGAGGCAGGACATTGGGCCTCATGTGGGGCTAACAAAATGAGGTTGTCACTCATACATATCCCGGGAGCTAAAAAAGTGAAGTGAAAGTGAAAGTTACTCAGTCATGTCTGACTCATTACTCCATGGAATTCTCTAAGCCAGAATCCTAGAGTGGGTAGCCATTCCCGTCTCCAGGGGATCTTCCCAACCCAGGGATCGAACCCAGGTCTCCCGCATTGCAGGCAGATTCTTTACCAGCTGAGCCACAAGGAAAGCCCAGAAGTATTGGGGTGGGTAGCCTATCCCTTCTCCAAGGGATCTTCCTGACCCAGGAATCGAACCAGGATGTCCTGCATTGTAGGTGGATTCTTTACCAACTGAGCTATCAGGGAAGCCCCAGGGAGCTGAAAGGTCTATTTTAACCTATTCCTAGGTGTTCCAAAACACCTGATGTTTGTCAAAGATGTTTATCAATTACACTTCAGGGGAAACTTGACAGTCAACTTGCCCTGAATGGATCCAGTGTAACTGCAAGAGCAGTTCCTGTGCAGAGAAAACCTAGGTGTCTCCTCAAAGCCCCTTTGCTTTATTATCATGCTAAGAAATCTGATCAAAGTGCTTGTACTTTTCTAGGCACATTGAGTGCCTTGTGCAAGGGAGCCTGAGGGACCGTGATACCCTGGCTACTCATGGAAACCTCTGCCCTTTCCCTCAGCTTCTGATGATACACCTGCCTTTCACTGCTTAGAAACCACCACCCTCCTCTCCCACCCCCCACCCCCCACCCCCTACCCTACCCCCACCCCCCGCTTTCCTCCCTTCAGGGAGAAGATAGCTATAGAGCATGAGCTTTCCCTTCTTCATCCTTTATCAGTGAATAAAGTTTCTGCTCTGCATTGCTGAATCTAGTCTCATGTAACTGGTGGTAGCTACACCAGGGAAGGGAAGGGCCCAGCTGGGGTCTGCTTACTTGATCCAGGAGGATCAGGGACAGTCAGTACGATACAGTCACACACAGTCATTCCAGACAATGCATTCTTCAGTGATGGCGCAGTCTTGATGTTATCAAAAGAAATGTTTATTTCCCCCCATCTTTAGAGCTATTTTACTACTAATCCTAGAAACTGTTTGATTTTACAATCACTGTATTGCTTTCACTGAGAGATTAACCAAAACCCACTCTGTAAAGGACTCAGTCACACCTTATCATTTTGTTTACCTCAATTTTGCTGCAAAGGCTCCTGCTACTGTGACAAATAAGATTGCTAATGGCTGGAGTCACATTATGACTTTCCTGGGCCCCAGGTGCTTCTGCTTCCCCAGACTCCTTATTTTATATTAAAAAACATGGTTTATGACCATATTAATAAAAAGACAAATTATAAGCCAAGTGAATTCATTATTATCACATTCATATTTTTCCTTCCAATTCTAAAAGAAATTAAACCATTTTCCCAGGCCCTTCAAACTTGTGTGGTCCTTAGGTACTATGCCTGCTGTGGCTGGTAGCTAAGCCAGCCCTGCTAAAAGCCCTGAGTCCTTGTAAGTGCCAGGCATTGTGTTAACTCAGTTATATGCTTTGTCTTAACCTCCACACAACGCACATGACATAAATATTAGTGCTATTCCCACTTTATAGATGAGAAAACTACAGCCTAAAGAAGTCCCAGAAGGTACTTCCCTGGTGGCACAGTGGATTATTATCCTCCTGCCAATGCAGGGGACATGGTTTTGATCCCCGGTGTGGGAGAATTTCACATGCCATGGGGCAACTAAGCCCGTGTGCCACAACTGCTGGAGCCTGCATGCCTAGAGCCTGTGCTCTACAAGAGAGACATCACTGCAGTGAGAAACCTGAGTGCCACAACAAAGAGCAGCCCCCACTCACTGCAACCAGAGGAAGCCGCACAAAGCAAGGGAGGCTGAAGCCTGCCAAAAATTAACCAGACATTTTTTTTTTAAGTCCTAGAGTAAGTAACCTCAGGGCCCTGAATCAAACCCAGAGTCTCCTGTTTACAAACTCCGCGGTCTTTATCACTACATCTGATGACCATCCAGGATATGAAATTTCAATAGTTTACTAATGCAGGGAGTGACCTGCTTAGATCAACAGTGAGGCACCAAACAAGCAGTTTACTTCACTTCTGAGATCAAACTCTATACCATCTTCTTTACCAGCTATACAACCCTGCAATAACCAAACACAGACTAACTGCCAGTGATGCAGATATTGGATACAATTCATGTGCCATCAACCTGGCTTTTCAGACAGCAGAAGTCTTCCCTGAGAGACAAAACCTAGAGTGGCTGCATTTTATAATAATAATAGAACTGTTAGTATCTTACGAATAAATATGCTTCAGATAATCTAAATTGAATTCACTTTGGAAAACAAAGATGTTTTTAATGTGCAGCCATGGGATTCCAGACATTCCTCTTCCCATCCCCTCATAGAGGTCTTCACATCATTGCTTGCTGAGTGATTCTTGGTCAAGAAGAGGAACTGGTCCCTGTGCAGAGCTACCTGGTAGAAGACATCAGAGTGGAGTCCGTGAAAAAGAGAGGAAAAGAAACCTCCTGCGAAACAATAAATTGGCTGCCATAACCCAAAAGAAATAAGACCGTGATCTACTTCACTCAAGGGGCAAGCAAAATAACAGCCCTAGTCTCCATGGGTACTTCTGACAGACTGATTAACCTTGGTCCCCAACTGGACATAGTGACCTTCATTAGTTAGATAATGGAGGTGCAAACAGATTGAGCATCTTTATTTCCTGGCCAATTACACAGCCCTGTTTTCCTCAGTGTTCAGTAGAAGTGACCTAAAAGCCTTTGAGGCAGAGTCAACAGGTGTCTGGATATAACCATTCAAAATTTATTCTTCTTGCACATTTTGCTGTGGAGAAAATATCCTTCAGCTCAAGGCTACCATTTTACAGACAGGCAAAGATTGTTTACCCAGACTCTTGAATGCAGAGAGGAAGATCATTTTCTCATTGGTGTTTGCAGTAGAATTTCCTCTTTTAGACAATACTGGATGTAGTGGTGGGACTGAATGCCCTGGCCTTAGTGTTTTGAATATTGAGTTTCAAGACAGCTTTTTCGCTCTCCTCTTTCACCTTCATCAAGAGGCTGTTTAGTTCCTCTTTGCTTTCTGCTATAAGTGTACTGTCATCTGCATATCTGAGATTATTGATACTTCTCCCAGCAATCTTGATTCCATCTTGAGCCTCATCCAATCTGGCATTTCACATGATGTACTCTGCGCAGAGTGAATAGAGTGACAATATGATGTACTCCTTCCCCAATTTTGAACTAGTCTGTCGTTCTATGTCCAATTCTAACTGTTGCTTCTTGACCTGCCTACAGGTTTCTCAGGAGGCAGGTAAGGAGGTCTGGTAGTTCCATCTCTTCTAAGAATTTTCCACAGATTGTTGTGATCCACACAGTTAAAGGATTTAGCATATTCAATAAAGCAGAGGTAGATGTTTCTCTGGAACTTTCTTTCTTTTTCAGTGATCCAACAGATGTTGGCAGTTCCATCTCTGCTTCCTCTGCCTTTTCTAAATCCAGCTTGTACATCTGGAAGTTCTTGGTTTATGTATTGTTGAAGCCTAGCTTGAAGGATTTTGAGCATTGCCTTGCTAGCATGTGAAATGAGTGCAGTAGTGTAATAGTTTGAACATTCTTTAGCATTGCCCTTCTTAAACATTTATTTAGTGCCACCTTAATGCTGAGATCAATAGCAAAAGTCTCAGCCCTGAAGCAATCTCCCAGCCTGTCTGGCAGGTGTTCGAGGCTTGATTCTGCCTTCCCATGATAGAACAGAAAAGCGGCAGGAACTAACGTACTGAAAAGTGACACTGGCCCCAAAGCTCCTTTCCTACACTTCTATGCTTATCACCAACTTAGAAAACCTTCCTGGCCTTCGATTCTCCACCAGCTTTTCCTGGGATCCTGCCAGCTGTGGTATCTGGGACCTGGAATAGGCTGAACTGTCACAGGGGATGTGTTGTGGAAATTTCTCACCCTCTTTAGCACTGTTCCCTTTCCCTGACCGAACTTTCAGGCTTGCGCTCCAGGGCCAGGGCTGCCAACAAGGCACACGTCCTCCAGGAAGCCCTCTCAGCATCCACACATGCCCAACTCCCTTGCTGCACCAGTGCCACAGCATGGGGCTTCTGCCAGCCCTTTTGTCTCTTTCCCTTTCTCTCTTCATCCCTTCATATGAACAGGTGTTTCTTACTTACGAAGTGCTAAGAACTCATAGCACTGGAGACCAAAGACACTAGGATGGGTCTCTGACTGTGTAGGAGACAGTCTTGTGAAGGAATCCAACCTGTGATGAGTTTCGAATGCAGTGAAGTGTCACAGATTTCTTGAAAACTAAGAGGCAAAGAATGAAGCAAGGATTCTACATGTATGGGTAGGATAGAAAATTATTCCCATGGTAGTATGTAGGTTCTTTAAAAAAACAAAAAATAGAGCTGCCATATGATCCTGTAATCCTAATTCTGAGCACACCTCTGGAGAAAAACATGGTCCAAAAGGATACAAACACCTCAGTGTTCATTGCAGCACTGTTTACAATAAGCAAGACATGGAAGCAACCTAAATGTCCATCGACAGAGGAATGGATAAAGATGTGGTGTGTATACACATATACACACCACATCTTTATCGATTCCCTTTTCCAGTTCTCAACACAAACACACACACATACACACACACGCGCACACACGCACACAGAATGGCATATTCAGTCAGTCAATCAGTTCAGTCGCTTAGTCGGGTCCAACTTTGCGACCCCTTGAATTGCAGCATGCCAGGCCTCACTGTCCATCACCATCTCCCGGAGTTCACTCAGACTCATGTCCATCGAGTCCGTGATGCCATCCAGCCATCTCATCCTCTGTCGTCGCTTTTGCCTCCTGCCCCCAATCCCTCCCAGCATTGGAGTCTTCTCCAATGAGTCAACTCTTCGCATGAGGTGGCCAAAGTACTGGAGCTTCAGCTTTAGCATCATTCCTTCCAAAGAAATCCCAGGGTTGATCTCCTTCAGAATGGACTGGTTGGATCTCCTTGTAGTCCAAGGGACTCTCAAGAGTCTTCTCCAACACCGCACTTCAAAAGCATCAATTCTTTGGTGCTCAGCCTTCTTCACAGTCCAACTGTCACATCCATACATGACCACAGGAAAAACCATAGCCTTGACTAGACGAACCTTAGTCGGCAAGATAATGTCTCTGCTTTTGAATATAGTATCTAGGTTGGTCATAATTTTTCTTCCGAGGAGTAAGCGTCTTTTAATTTCATGGCAGCAGTCACCATCTGCAGTGATTTTGGAGCCCAAAAAAATAACGTCTGACACTGTTTCCACTGTTTCCCCATCTATTTCCCATGAAGTGATGGGACCAGATGCCATGATCTTCGTTTTCTGAATGTTGAGCTTTAAGCCAACTTTTTCACTCTCCTCTTTCACTTTCATCAAGAGGTTTTTTTAGCTCCTCTTCACTTTCTGCCATAAAGGTGGTGTCATCTGCATATCTGAGGTTATTGATATTTCTCCCAGCAATCTTGATTCCAGCTTGTGTTTCTTCCAGTCCAGTGTTTCTCATGATGCACTCTGCATATAAGTTAAATAAGCAGGGTGACAATATACAGCCTTGACATACTCCTTTTCCTATTTGGAACCAGTCTGTTGTTCCATGTCCAGTTCTAACTGTTGCTTCCTGACCTGCATACAGACTTCTCAAGAGGCAGGTCAGGTGGTCTGGTATTCCCATCTCTTTCAGAATTTTCCACAGTTTATTGTGATCCACACAGTCAAAGGCTTTGGAATAGTCAATAAAGCATAAATAGATGTTTTTCTGGAACTTTCTTGCTTTTTGATGATCCAGCAGATGTTAGCAATTTGATCTCTGGTTCCTCTGCCTTTTCTAAAACCAGCTTGAACATCAGGGAGTTCATGGTTCACGTATTGCTGAAGCCTGGCTTGGAGAATTTTGAGCATTACTTTACTAGCATGTGAGATGAGTGCAATTGTGCGGTAGTTTGAGCATTCTTTGACATTGCCTTTCTTTGGGATTGGAATGAAACCTGACCTTTTCCAGTCCTGTGGCCACTGCTGAGTTTTCCCAATTTGCTGGCATATTGAGTGCAGCACTTTCACGGCATTATCTTTCAGGATTTGAAATAGCTCCAGTGGAATTCCATCACCTCCCCTAGCTTTGTTCATAGTGATGCTTTCTAAGGCCCACTTGACTTCACATTCCAAGATGTCTGGCTCTAGATGAGTGATCACATCATCATGATTATCTGGGTCGTGAAGATATTTTTTGTACAGTTCTTCCGTGTATTCTTGCCACCTCTTCTTGATATCTTCTGCTTCTGTTAGGTCCATACCATTTCTGTCCTTTCTCGAGCCCATCTTTGCGTGAAATGTTCCCTCGGTATCTCTAATTTTCTTGAAGAGATCTCTAGTCTTTCCCATTCCGTTGTTTTCCTCTATTTCTTTGCATTGATCGCTGAAGAAGGCTTTTTTCATCTCTTCTTGCTATTCTTTGGAACTCTGCATTCAGATGCTTATGTCTTTTCTTTTCACCTCTCTTCTTTTCACAGCTATTTGTAAGGCCTCCCCAGACAGCCATTTTGCTTTTCTGCATTTCTTTTCCATGGGGATGGTCTTGATCCCTGTCTCCTGTACAGTGTCACGAACCTCATTCCATAATTCATCAGGCACTCTATCTATCAGATCTAGTCCCTTAAGTCTATTTCTCACTTCCACTGTATAATCATAAGGGATTTGATTTAGGTCATACCTGAATGGTAGTGGTTTTCCCTACTTTCTTCAATTTGAGTCTGAATTTGGTAATAAGGAGTTCATGATCTGAGCCACAGTCAGCTCCCGGTCTTGTTTTTGCTGACTGTATAGAGATTCTCCATCTTTGGCTGCAAAGAATAAAAGCAATCTGATTTTGGTGTTGACCATCTGGTGATGTCCATGTGTAGAGTCTTCTCTTATGTTGTTGGAAGAGAGTGTTTGTTATGACCAGTGCATTTTCTTGGCAAAACTCTATTAGTCTTTGCCCTGCTTCATTCTGCATTCCAAGGCCAAATTTGCCTGTTACTCCAGGTGTTTCTTGACTTCCTACTTTTGCATTCCAGTCCCCTATAATGAAAAGGACATCTTTTGGGGGTGTTAGTTCTAAAAGGTCTTGTAGGTCTTCATAAAACCGTTCAACTGCAGTTTCTTCAGCGTTACTGGTTGGGGCATAGACTTGGATAACTGTGATATTGAATGGTTTGCCTTGGAGATGAACAGAGATCATTCTGTCGTTTTTGAGACTGCATCCAAATACTGCATTTCAGGCTCTTTTGTTGACCATGATGGCTACTCCATTTCTTCTAAGGGATTCTTGCCCGCAGTAGTCGATATGATGGTCATCTGAGTTAAATTCACCCATTTCAGTCCATTTTAGTTCGCTGATTCCTAGAATGTCGACGTTCACCCTTGCCATCTCTTGTTTGACCACTTCCAATTTGCCTTGATTCATGGACCTGACATTCCAGGTTCCTATGCAATATTGCTCTTTACAGCATTGGACCTTGCTTCTATCACCAGTCACATCCACAACTGGGTATTGTTTTTGCTTTGGCTCCATCCCTTCATTCTTTCTGGAGTTATTTCTCCACTGATCTCCAGTAGCATATTGGGCACCTACTGACCTGGGGAGTTCCCCTTTTGGTATCCTATCATTTTGCCTTTTCATACTGTTCATGGGGTTCTCAAGGCAAGAATACTGAAGTGGCTTGCCATTCCCTTCTCCAGTGGACCACATTCTGTCATTCTGGTAAAAAGAATGAAATAATGCCATTTGCAGGGACATGGATGGACCTGGAGATTTTACTGAATGAAGTAAGTCAGACGGAGAAAGATAAATATCATATATTGCTTACATGGGAAATCTTAAAAAAATAGAAATGAACTTATTTACAAAACAGAAACAGACTCACAGACTTTAAGGGAACAAACTTGTGGTTGGTGGGGGAGGGATAGTTAGGGACTTTGGGATTGACATGTATACACTGCTGTATATAAAACAGATAACCAACAAGGACTTACTGTATAGCACAGGGGGCTCTTCTCAATTTTATGTGAAAATCTAAATGGGAAAAGAATTTGAAAAAGAACAGATACATGTATATGTATAACTCAATCACTTTTCTGTACACCTGAAAGCAACACAACATTGTTAATCACCTGTTGTCCAATAGAAAATAAAGAGTTAAAAACTGTTCCCCTGGGAGTTTACACTTGTATTGCCTTCTGCCTCCTCCCATCAAGTAAACTTCCTGGTCCTTGTTTATCACCCTCTTGGGGTTAAACTCACTGAACCTGTCAGTGTTCTGAGCTGCAGGGCTAAAGGCAGAAAGCCTGGAAGAAGGGGAGGAAGACGCTCATATATCTCATTTGCATCCTTGGGCCTACTCTGAATGCCACACAGCTGCTAGAACTAAAGCTTTCCAGAAGAGAAATTTCCATCAGGAAAGTTAACAGGCCTGCCCAGAGTACACACAGCTCCTTCTGAAAGGCATGACCAAACACACTGAGACATGGAGTATTTCCCGCCATATCAGTAGACAAAAGATGTCACAGTCATCAGCAACTGCAGCCACCATGGATGGTGAGGCATTGAGCCCTGAGGAAACTCAAGTAGTGAAAACACAGAATACTTGGCTCTTACAGCTAAGGTGCATACCAAAGGAATGATTTCAATGAGCCTAGACTCTTGCGTCTTCCCATACACAGAAAAGTACTAAATTCCTTAACTTGGGATACCTGGTTTTCTTTAATTAACAATCATCTTTTGATGTTCTAACTACCTACCCTTTGTTGTAAAACTTCTATATAACCTGGCTCCCAGCCCCCCTGCCCCTACTCACCTTCTCGGAGCAGTTTTCTCTGGGTTATTTGAGAT
This sequence comes from Ovis aries, assembly GCF_016772045.2. Lineage (NCBI taxonomy): Eukaryota > Metazoa > Chordata > Mammalia > Artiodactyla > Bovidae > Ovis > Ovis aries. The sequence goes on from NC_056054.1 coordinate 215,652,272, forward strand.
GTTGTCTCCCAGGCTTGATGATGATGAAAGTCACTCAGTCATGTCTGACTCTTTGCGACCTCATGGACTATACAGTCTATGGGATTATCCAGGCCAGAATGCTGGAGTAGGTAGCCTTTCCCTTCGCCAGGGGATCTTTCCAACCCAGAGATCGAGCCCAAGTCTCCCACATAGCAGGTGGATTCTTTTCAAGCCAAGCCACAAGGGAAGCACTTCCCAGACTTGAAGTACTAAAAATTCCCACTCAGTAAAACATAACTCTCAACTTTAGGTTGTGAATATTTTTCATGTCCATAATGTCTAAACAGTCTTACAGGACTACTTACCTTCTTTTATCCTTCACGCTTACTGTGCTTGCTGCATGACAGGCCAATGAATCCAAGATGAGGTGTTGAGGCAAGGAATATTTATTCTTTTTTTTTAAAATTTAAATTTATTTATTTTAATTGGAGGCTAATTACTTTACAATATTGTATTGGTTTTGCCATACATCAATGTGAATCTGACACAGGTGTACACGTGTTCCCCATCCTGAACCCCCCTCCCACCTCCCTCCCTGTACCATCCCTCTCCCTCCCTGTACCATCCCTCTAGGTCAGCCCCAAGCATCCTGTATCCTGCATCAAACCTGGACTGCAATTAGTTTCTTATATGATATTACACATGTTTCAATGCCATTCTCCCAAATCATCCCACCCTCTCCCTCTCCCACAGAGTCCAAAAGACTGTTCTATACATCTGTGTCTCTTTTGCTCTCTCACATACAGGGTTATTGTTACCATCTCTCTGAATTCCATATATATGCATTAATGTACTATATCGGTGTTTTTCTTTCTGGATTACTTCACTCTGTATAATAGGTTCCAATTTCACCCACCTCATTAGAACTGATTCAAATGTATTCTTTTTAATGGCTAAGTAATACTCCATTGTGTATATGTACAACAACTTTCTTATCCATTCATCTGCCGATGGACATCTAGGTTGCTTCCATGTCCTGGCTATTATAAACAGTGCTGTGATGAGCATTGGGGTATGCATGTCTCTTTCAATACCGGTTTCCTCGGTGTATATGCCTAGCAGTGGGACTGCTGGGTCATAAGGCAGTTCTATTTCCAGTTTTTTAAGGAATCTTCACACTGTTCTCCATAGTGGCTGTATTAGTTTGCATTCCCACTAACAATGTAAGAGGGTTCCCTTTTCTCCACACCCTCTCTAGCATTTATTGCTTATAGACTTCTGGATAGCAGCCATTCTGACTGGTGAAATGGTACCTCATTGTGGTCTTGATTTGCTTTTCTCTGATAATGAGTGATGCTGAGCATCTTTTCATGTGTTTGTTAGCCATCTGTATGTCTTCTTTGGAGAAATGTCTGTTTAGTTCTTTGGCCCATTTTTTTTATTGGGTCATTTATTTTTCTGGAATTGAGCTGCAGGAGTTGCTTGTATATTTTTGAGATTAATTGTTTGTCAGTTGCTTCATTTGCTATTATTTTCTCCCATTCTGAAGCCTGTCTTTTCACCTTGCTTATAGTTTCCTTTGTTGTGCAGAAACTTTTAATTTTAATTAGGTCCCATTTGTTTATTTTTGCTTTTATTTCCAATATTCTGGGAGGTAGGTCATAGAGGATCCTGCTGTGATTTACATCAGAGAGTGTTTTGCCTATGTTCTCCTCTAGGAGTTTTATAGTTTCTGGTCTTACATTTAGGTCTTTAATCCATTTTGAGTTTATTTTTGTGTATGGTGTTAGAAAGTGTTCTAATTTCATTCTTTTACAAGTGGTTGACCAGTTTTCTCTGCACACTTGTTAAAGAAATTATCTTTTCTCCATTGTATATTCTTGCCTCCTTTGTCAAAGATAAGGTGTCCATAGGTGCGTGGATTTATCTCTGGGCTTTCTATTTTGTTCCATTGATCTATATTTCTGCCTTTGGGCCAGTACCATACTGTCTTGGTGACTGGGGCTTTGTAGTAGAGCCTGAAGTCAGGCAGGTTGATTCCTCCAGTTCCATTCTTCTTTCTCAAGATTGCTTTGGCTATTCGAGGTTTTTGTATTTCCATACAAATTGTGAAATTATTTGTTCTAGCTCTGTGAAAAATACCATTGGTAGCTTGATAGGTATTGCATTGAATCTGTAGATTGCTTTGGGTAGTATACTCATTTTCACTATATTGACTCTTCCAATCCATGAAAATGGTATATTTCTCCATCTATTAGTATCCTGTTTGATTTCTTTCACCAGTGTTTTATAGTTTTCTATATACAGGTCTTTAGTTTCTTTAGGTAGATATATTCCTAAGTATTTTATTCTTTTTGTTGCAATGGTGAATGGAATTGTTTCCTTAATTTCTCTTTCTGTTTTCTCATTTTTAGTGTATAGGAATGCTAGGGATTTCTGTGTGTTGATTTTATATCCTGCAACTTTACTATATTCATTGATTATCTCTAGTAATTTTCTGGTGGAGTCTTTAGGGTTTTCTAGGTAGAGGATCATGTCATCTGCAAACAGTGAGAGTTTTACTTCTTTTCCAATTTGGATTCCTTTTATTTCTTTTTCTGCTCTGATTGCTGTGGCCAAAACTTCCAGAACTATGTTGAATAGTAGTGGTAAAAGTGAGCACCCTTGTCTTGTTCCTGACTTTAGGGGAAATGCTTTCAGGAATAATTATTCTTAATATTAACTTTATTCTAAGAGCTGGCAGATCAAGAAGGCATCTTCCCTGGGTCTTGATGCTAGGTAATTTTATGGATCAGAGAAAGGGGAGGTGAGGAAAGAAAGTAGAAAGGCCATTTAATCTTGCAATATCTCTTAGAATGGCAAGCCTCAGGCAGGGGAATGTGTTGGTCTCTTCTTTCTTACAGTCATTCACAGCAAGCAGGGTCAGATTATCTCCCTGTGAGCTAAACCAAGGCACTTTTAGTTTAAAGGTCAGGCAGGGGGGCAGAATTCTCTGAGGCAGGCCATTGTGTATGATTATAATAACAAAAGTGGCAAAAAACCAAGGGTCAAAGTCAAAGAAACAGAACCAGCATGGAGTCAAAATTGACTCTTGCTTGTTACACAAGTCTGTGGCTCTTCTGCTCTGAAACGGGCAAAGAAGACAGCTGTAGCCTGAGCAGTAGGGGCATGGCAGGGTTCAACTGGCAGGAGTGGGGTCTAGGCTGGGGTCTGTACCTTGTATGGGTGGGGAAGGTGAGACATAGAACCACTTCCTCAGGTCCTGATAGTTTCACTTTCACATTGTTTCTGCTTTTATCCTGTAGGAGGTATTCCCTGGTAGCTCACTTGGTAAAGAATCTGCCTGCAGATCGAACCTGGGTTCAATCCCTGGGTCAGGAAGGTCCCTTGGAGAAAGAAATGGCAACCCACTCCAGTATACTTCCCTGGAAAATCCCATGGACAGAGGAACCTGGCAGAACAGTCTGTGGGGTTGCAAGAGTCAAACATGACTTAGCAACTAAACCACCTACCAAACCACTGCTTTTAACTCTTTAAACATATATTACTATTTAACAAGAACCATGTTTCTTTAAAATTAGTGTGAAGGGCTACTGTACATAAAATAGAAAACCAACTAGGTCCCTACTGTATAGCAGAGGAAAAGAATCTTAAAATATATATATGTAAATATATATACTTACATATATATGTAAGTAAAGTAAAGTCGCTCAGTTGTGTCCGACTCTTTGCGACCCCATGGACTGTAGCCTACCAGGCTCCTTCCTCCGTGGGATTCTCCAGGCAAGAGTACTGGAGTGGGTTGCCATTTAATAAATATAAATACTAACATATATATAAATACATATACTATATATTTATACCTATATATATGCCAACATAAATATATATACTAACATAAATATATATAGCCATTGTTGTTGTTTAGTTGCTCAGTCATGTCTGACTGTTTGTGACCCCATGGACTGCAGTATGCCAGGCTTCCCTGTCCTGTCATCATTTCCCAGAGCTTGCTCAAACTCATGTCTGTTGAGTCAGTGATGCCATCCAACCATCTCATCCTCTGTTGTCCCCTTCTCCTTCTGCCTCAATCTTTCTCAGGGTCTTTTCCAATGAGTTGGCTCTTTGCATCAGATGGCCAAAGTATTGGAGCTTCAGCTTCAGCATCAGTCCTTTCAATGAATAATGAATATTCAGAATTACTTTCCTTTAGGATTGATTGGTTTGATCTCCTTTTCTTCCAAGGGACTCTCAAGAGTCTTCTCCAACACCACAGTTCAAAAGCATAAATTTTTTGCTGCTCAGCCTTCTTTATGGTCCAACTCTCACATCCATACATGGCTACTGACTAGCTTTGACTGTATTGTCCTTTGTTGGCAAAGTGATGTCTCTGCTTTTTAATATGCTATCTAGGTTGGTCATAGCTTTTCTTGTAAGGAGCAAACATCAGTTATACATACAAGTATGAATAACTGAATCATTTTGTTGTATACCTGAAACTAACAACATTGTAAATCAATTGTTTAGTAAAAAGAAAATAAATATATTAAAAAATTAGTATGCAGAACCCACTCACCTTTCCAGAGACCCTTATGGATACATATTACCTTTTAGTGTCTCATGGGGACATTCCCGTGTGGTCCTTCCATGTCCTACATAGTCTGCTTATCCATTATCCACATGGGTGTTCTCTGTGTTCTACTAATATCTGCTGTGAACAATTCCATGTGCCTCTTCAGTGTCCAGTTGGACTGGTGTTTTCCTTTTGTCTCATCCAATTTTTGTAGCCATCCATTATCCCATGTGGATGTTCCCATGATCCTTCTAGTGTTGCATGTGGACGTATGAATACTCCTTCAGTAATGCAGAGTGCACTAGTGGACCCCAACATGAAAGCTGCAGGTCCTGGAGGGTTACAGAGTAGCAAGGGGTCCCTGGGTGCATATATGTACAGGGGAAAATTTGTGAATGGTTAAAAATGGCTCCTCTCTTTTAAAAAACTTTTTATTTTGTTTTGGGTTATGACCAATTATCAATGTTGTGATAGTTGCCGGTGAACAGTGAAAGGACTCAGTCATATGTATACATGCATCCATTCTCCCTCAGACTCCCCTCACGCCCATGCTGTTCCATAACTTTGAGCAAAGTTTCATGTGCCATACAGTAGGACTTTGTTGGTTATCCATTTTAAATAAAGCAGTGTGTACATTTTGATCCCCAATTCCCTAACTATCCCTTCCCCACATACTTCTCTCAGCAACCATAACTTCATTCTTTAAGTTTGCGACTCTGTTTCTGTTTTATAAGTAAGTTTATGTGTATCATGTCTTTTTAGATTCTACCTATAAGGGATGTCATATGATATTTGTCCTTCTCTGTCTTACTTCACTCAGTATGCCAATCTCTAGGTCTTTCCATGTTGCTGCAAATAGTATTATTTCATTCTTTTTAACGGTTGAATAATAGTTCATTATATATGTACCACATCTTTATCCATTCCTCTGTCAATGGACATTTAGGTGGCTTCCATGTGTTGACTATTGTAAACAGTGGTGGGATGAATATTGGGGTGCATCAGATCATCTTTTTCTCCAGATATATGCCCAGGAGTGGGATTACAGGGTCATATTATAGCTCTATTTTTAGTTTTTTAAGGAACCTCCATACTGTTCTCCTGGTGACTGTACCAATTTACATTCACTAATGTACATTCACTAATTTATACTCACTACACATGTACCAAAATTGTAGGAGGGTTCCCTTCTCTCCGCACCCTCTCTAGCATTTACTGTTTGTGGATTTTGTTGATGATAGCCATTAAAAATGACTCATCTTATTTAAAAAGCTTCTACCTCAGAGCTACCTAGTAAATCTGTGTTTTTTGTTTTTTGTTTTTACTTGGATTCCTAGAATTCTTTCTAAACCTACTGAATCTGAATTACTAGAAATGAACCCAGGAATTTTCAGTTTAAACATGTTCTCTGGTGCTATGGTCTGCATGTTTGTATGCCTCCCAAGTTCATATGTTGAAGTTTAGTACCTAATGCATTGGTACTAGCAGGTGGGCCTATGGGAGGCTATTAGGCAGAGTCCTCATGAATAAAATTAGCATTTTTATAAAAGAGGCTCAGATGAACTCTTTCCCAAAGAGGGGGCCACTTAGAGAGCCTCGTGTTAGGGCAATACTCAGCAATCATGGAGCTGGGGTCAGCCCTATGGCCCCAAACAGGCTGAGCCACCAGGTCTGCAACAGGAGCTTCAGGCACAGCCCCAGGCACAGAGCCCATGGGGCAGGACCACCCACAGCCACGAGATCCAGGCCACCCAGAGCCGTGGCAGTCTAAGCTCTGCCCTGGTGGAGCCAGAGAGTACTGGATTTTAATTGGTGTCTTAAAAAGGATGCTTTTGATGTAGAGTTTGAGTTGAGAACCACCAGTTGGCCCTACTGTCTTCTACTATCTCTCTTCACTATGAAATATCTTCTTTTCCTTCCTCACAAAATTCTGATCTTGTTCGTTTATCTATCCTTATTCTGCATGCTCTATGCAGTTCCTTTCCTCAGAGGAAGCTAATCCCACTCTTGACTGCAGGAGTTATATCTTATTGTTAATTAATGTTTATTGTTATAAGAACAATTTCAGACTCTTCCCTAACTGAAGAATTTCAGTTCATCCCTAAGAAGAACATGTGGCCAAAATAATGAACAACGCACACACACAAAGGTCAACATAAAAAGATGTTAAACATCATTAGTCATTAGGGAAGTGCAAAAGAAAACCATAATGGGACCTACTTCACATCCACTTGAGCAGCTAGAGTTGTAAAAATTGTTGATATCAAATGTAGGTGAGGATATGAAGTGACTAAAACTCGTACATTGCTTCTTAGAGTGAGAAATGCCTCAGCTAACTTGGACAGCTGCTGGCTGTTTCTTAAAAACTTAAATACATATGCTGTGATTAAAAATTATATTCTTAAGAACTTATCCGAGGAAAAGCTCTTGTGCAAAAAGTCTTATCTGAAAACATGCAAGGAAATCAGTCCTGGGTGTTCATTGGAAGGACTGATGTTGAAGCTGAAACTCCAATACTTTGGCCACCTGATGTGAAGAGCTGACTCATTTGAAAAGACCCTGATGTTGGGAAAGATTGAAGGCAGGAGGAGAAGGAGATGACAGAGGATGAGATGGTTAGATGGTATCACTGACTCGATGGACATGAGTTTGGGTAAACTCTGGGAGTTGGTGATGGACAGGGAGGCCTGGCATGCTGCAGTTCATGGGGTCACAGAGTCGGGCACAACTGAGCAACTGAACTGAATGAAAACATGAAAAGCACCTTTGTTCATAATTACACAAAACTGAAAACAATCCTAATGACCAACAACAAGAGAAAGGATAAGCAAATTATGGAAGACTACTCATCAACAAATGGGAACTACTAATATAGAAAAAACAGGATAAATCTTAAAAACTTTATATTAAGCGGAAAAAAAAAAAAAAACAAGCAAGAAAGAAATTTGCTTGGGTGAATGGGTGGAATTTAACTGGAAAGCTGTATAAAGGCACTTTCTGGAGCAATGAAAATATTCCATTGTTTTCAGTAGAGTTTATACAGATGTATGCAAGTCTTTCAAAACTTACCTAACTGAACATCTGGATCTGTGCATTTAATGCTAATTATACCGTACACACAAATACACACACACATAACACCTTCTGTTCGTTTTGCTGTCTCAAACAAGCCAGACAAAACGCATACTGTATGATTCAATTTATATTAAATACTAAGCTGAATATTAATGTGTGGTGATAGAATTCAGAAATATCTGCTATGGAGGTGGGGTAAAGAGTGACTGGAAAAGCATACAGAATCATTTTCTGGTCATGCTGATTGGAGTGATAGTTACAGTTTTATATGTCCAACTCATTGTCCTTTTTGTGTCAACCTGGCTGGGCTATAGTGCCCAGATATTTGGTCAAGCATTATTTTAGATGTTTCTGTCAAGGTGTTTGGGGGATTAAATTAACATTTAAATTGATGGATTTTGAGTAAAGCAGATGCCATCCATAATGTAGGTGGGCCTCATCCAATCAGTTGAAATAACTAATAGGGCAAAGACTGACCTCCCTAAGCAAGAAGGAGTTCTGCCAATTAATGGCCTTCAGATTCAAACCGCAACAACAGCTCTTTCCTGGGTCTCCAGCCTCCCAGCCTACCCTGCAGACTTTGGACTTCCAGATTCCCTCCATAATCACATGACCCAATTCCTTAAAAGAAATCTCTCAAAATGCACATTCTATTGGTTCTGTTTCTCGAGAGAATCCTGACTAAGAAAACTCTTATACTAAAAATCTGTACATTTTATTATATGTTAAATTTATTGTAATTGAAAAAAGATCAAAGAAGATACAGAGTGTGCAGGAAAAGATGGCATATAGCCTGCTGGCAAATTGAAAGTATAACAGAGTCATCAAAGTTCAGGTATATAAAAATGAAGTCTGGTGGCCATTGAGGATCTGGTCTCAGAGCTCTGCATCACTGAAACTTGAAATTTCTTTGAGCTGTACTAGACTCAAGAATGCCACCAGTCATCTTCAGAAAACCTGCCATCTACAACCTTCTGGTTTCAAGGTCTCCCCTTGTAACTGTTCAACCACTTCAAACTCCAACCAATCCTTACTTGAAAAGCACCCTTCTTGTCAGCTCCAATTATAATTCTTCTTTTGGGGTGCTGGGGGGACATGTGCATGGTGCTTTATTTATTTACTTCTGGCTCCACTGGGCCTTTGTTGCTACATGTAGCCTTTCTCTAGTTGTAGGGAGCTACTTTCTAGTTGCAGCGCACAGACTTCTCATTGTGATGACTTCTCTTGTTGTGGAATATAGGCTCTAGGCGCACAGGCTTCAGTAATTGGGACTTGCTGGCTCTAGGGCGCATTGCTGGCTCTACAGGATTCAGTAGCTGCAGCTCGCAGGTTTTAGAGCCCAGGATCAGTAGTTGTGGTGCACGGGCTTTGTTGCCCTGAAATGTGTGGAATCTTCCCTGACCAAGTGTTGAACCCGTGTTCCCTGCATTGACAGGCTGATTCTTATCCACTGTGACTACCAGGGAAGTCTTCCAATTATAATTCTTGATAAATAACATGTAATTAACTGCAACCTTACAGTTTTTGCCTTAATAAGCCTCCCCCACTTTTTAGTCCAATGGAACACTACTCAAGTTCTTCCTGAATCTGTGTCTCCCAGGCTGCAGGCCTAACAAGTCTCAAAGAAACTCTTTTTCGTTTCAATCAGTTCTCTGTGTCTGAAATTTTGATAAACAAGCCCAATCTCTTTGTTGTTCATTATATAACTATCTTTGTTCGTTTGAACTGCTATAGCAAAATGCCACACACTGGGTAGCTTATCAACAGCAGAAATTAACTGGTCACAGTTCTGGAGGTTGGGAAGTCCAAAATCAAGGCACCAACATGGTCACATTTGGTAAAGACCCTCTTCCTGACCCAGAGCTGGGAGCTTCTCTTCATGTCTTCACTTGGTAAAAAAGGGGCAAGGGAGCTATGTGGGGACTTCTTTGTTGTTGTTGTTTTGCCACTAAATCATGTCTGACTCTTTCAGACCCCATGGACTGTGGGATGCCAGGCTCCTCTGTCCATGTGATTTCCCAGGCAAGAATACTTGGGCGGGTTGTCATCTTCTGCTCCAGGGGATCTTCTGACCCAGGGATCGAACCTGCATCTCCTGCATTGGCAGGTGGATTCTTTACCACTGAGCCATCTGGGAAGCCTGGGGCCTTCTTTAGAAGAGCACTGATCCCATTCTTGAGGGCTCCATCTTCATGACCTGATCACCTCCCAACAACCCTATCTTCAAATAACATCATCCTTGGGGACTAGAATTTCAACATATAAAGTGGAAGGGAGAAAACATTCAAACCAAAGAACGAATTTCGAGGGGAGCCACCTTAGGATAAAACCAGACTGTTGAGGATGTGAGACGAGGACCTGAGTCTGAATGACGCTGTGGATTTCCAGGGCCAAGCGCTGGGGAAAACTGCCCTACGTCTAGACGTAGTGTTAGATTAGCTAGTAACTTCCATTGTTTGAAGTTAGGGTTTTTCTTTGCTTTGGCTTTCCAGCATGTCATCTCTTTCCTGTGTGAGAAATTCTCCGCTTTATGAGTAGCCCACTTCTCATCAGAGAAGCTGATGATGTCAGATATGCAATCACCTTCTCATTCTCCCTTGAGGTTAGGGTACAATATGAACCGCAGAGATGTACAAACTCACACATGAATCAGAATCAACTGGTGAATCATGGAGTTAAAGCAGAGGCTGGACATTTCTGTTCTGAGGGTTTTGGTCAGTGGCCACTGTGTTCAATTTCTTGTAACAGCAGTATCATTAGCATCTAGTGTGGGTGACGTCTGTGGTGTATGTATCCTGTGATGATAGCAGTTATAGTGCAACCAGAAAGACTGGCTAGATTTTGGTAATCCTGAGTCTGACATCTCCAAATCTGAGTTTTCAGCAAGCCCTGCTCCCACCAAGATTCTAGATATCTAATAGCCTTTTAATAAATTGCCTTTTCTGTTTCAATTTGTCTGGTTTGGTTTCAGTCACTTGACACTAAAGTGAAAGTCGCTCAGTCGTGTCTGACTCTTTGTGACCCTGCGGACTACACAGTCCATGGAATCCTCCAGGCCAGGATACTGGAGTGGGTAGCCTTTCCCTTCTCCAGGGGATCTTCCCAACCCAGGGATTGAACCCAGGTCTCCTGCATTGCAGGTGGATTCTTTACCAACTGAGCTATCAGGGCAGCCCCTTGCCACTAAAACCCTAACTGAAATTTTGTTGATGCTCTCTTAAGTGACATTCTCGATTAATTGAAGTTAAAAGTATTCTAAATGATGCCCAGTCCTATATTCTATTAGTTATCTATTGCTATGATGTGCTATGGCCAACAACTCAGTGGATTAAAGCAACATTTATTCTTGCTCATTTGTCTGTGGGTTGCCCAAGAGTCAACTGATTAGGCTGTGTTCATCTGACCTTAATTCTAAAAATGTAAATTGAGTCTAGCTCAGCTCCATACATCTCTCATTCTCCTTGGACTACCCAGGGCTTGTCATCTTATGGAAATGACAGTGGTCAAGATGGCAAGACCAACTGTGCAATTCTAATTCAAGCCATCCCATGTTAGGTCTACTAATATCCCAATGGTCCACAACCAAGCCCAACATCAATAAAGCAGAGAAATATAGTCTCTGCTGCTGCTAAGTCGCTTCAGTCTTGTCCAACTCTCTGCGACCCCATAGATGGCAACCCACCAGGCTCCCCCATCCCTGGGATTCTCCAGGCAAGAACATTGGAGTGGGTTGCCATTTCCTTCTCCAATTCATGAAAGGAAAAGTGAAAGTGAAGTCACTCAGTCATGTCTGACTCTTAGCGACCCCATGGACTGCAGCCTACAAGGCTCCTCCATCCATGGAATTTTCCAGGCAAGAGTACTGGTAGTCTCTACTGAACTGCAAAGCACATGGCAAAGGGTGTGACTAGAGACTGGAATAAAGAATTGGAAACAATAACAAAATCTACACCAACCTGCACCCCATTCTTATCCCTCAGTCAAATCAAAGTGTTAGCTAATGGCTGTGTGTGTGTGTGTGTGTGTGTGTATGTGCATACTAAGTCATTGCAGTCGTGTCCGACTCCTTGCGACCCTATGGACTGTTGCCCTCCAGACTCCTCTGCTAGCTAGTGATGGTGTAATAGTTTTTGGATTATAGCTATTGAAGTCTTGTCAGAAGAGATCTTAGAAATACTGTTTTCAGGTAAAGAAGTGAATCTCTATTATGTCTCCGTGATGAGGCAATGATAGAATCATAAAATGATCAGGTTGTTATGGATGTTAAAGGCCCCTGTTGACATATTTAAGATCATTTAGAAATCAAAGCAGAGTAACTATTGTTTGTGCATCTAAAATGGAGCTGGGTATTGTGGTGGATGTGGTTTCAGACACATGTCTGCATCACTGAGAATTTGAATTTTCTGAACAGTATCAAAGTCAAGGATACCACCAGCTATTTTAAAATAATATCTGCTAGCAGCTGCTCACCACCACACAGGACCCTCCCTCTGCTGCTTTTTAATCATTTGGAAAGCAAACCAGTCCTTGCTTAACAAGCACCTTACTTCTTGCCAGCTCTAATCATAACTTGGCAATTCATGTAATTGTGGGTTTTTACCTTTACAAACCTACTCCATTTTGTGGTCCAGCTGAACACAGTTCAAGTGCTTTCTGGGATTTGTGTTTCCAGGGCTGCTGATCTAACAATTCCCAAGTAAACACTTTAAATTTTGTGGTTTTTTTTTTTTTTTGCTTTTTGCCTCAACCAGTTCTCTTGGAATCCTTGATTAACACCCTTTAGTAAATCCTATTGCTTGATTGATAAGGAAACTAAAGCATTACAATATGAATGCCTTGGTCAAGGCTACATATCTTGAAAATAGCAGAACAATGAATATAATTGGCATATTATGGATGTATTTCAATACATCAATATAGCAATAGAATGCACATTGGTTGACTCCCAGATACATGCCTCTGCCCCTTGTCTATTTTACTAACATTATATTGGGGCAGAAAGTTTTCTATATTCCTCAAATCATTTCTTCCTTCCTCCATATCATGCCAGATAGAAGACTGGATATGTGTTTTGGACACCTCTGTCCAACTGCCCACACTCTACCACTCAAAGTCCTGCTGATCCAGGTTAGAAATCTTCTAGGATTCAAGATAGCTGAGGACCCCAACTGATATGGCAAAGTTCTGCCTAGCAAATCCTCTTCAGGAGCACAAGTGTTTGTGCTGTATTTACAAATGTGTTTGCAATTACAGCCCTTATAATAAAATCCTATGTGAGAGAGACATTTTTTGAAATCTTTACAGATCTTCACAGGACACTCCCAGTAACAACAGCTTCTGTTTTCCCTTTCTAATTAAAGGTGAATAGAGTCAACCCATTGCAAAATTTAGTGTGGGAAACAATTGACCTTTTAAGGAAATTCCCTGGATGGGCAGATAAGAAGTGAAAGTCACTCGGTCGTGTCCAACTCTTTGAGACCCCATGGACTATACAGTCCAGGGAATTCTCCAGGCCAGAATACAGGAGTGGGTAGCATTTCCTTTCTCCAGGGGATCTTCTCACATTGCAGGTGAGTTCTTTACCAGCTGAGCCACAAGGGAAGCCCAAGAATACTGGAGCGGGTAGCTATCCCTTCTTCAGTGTGTTTGAGGACAAGGGGAAGATTTTGCTGAGTTTAATCAGGGGAGGGTTACGATCTGATTCACATCCACTTCAGGGCTTGTCCAGTTCTTCCTGACATAGAAGAACAGGATTCCTCCTTCCCAGACCTATGAGGGTCCAGAGAGCTGTTGGCCTTGAACTTCACATTCACAGAGACACTCCAGTGGACAGTTCAATGTTCGTATAAACTTAGACATACAATCCATCAATTTTCAATCAATATTCTTCCATGTTAAAAGCATTAATTTACTAACACCATTTAAAATATACCATAATTTGTGAAACCCTATTTAGACTTTTCTTCATGTTTGAATACATTCAGAGCTTCAAAAGACAGAGAGGACTGAACCTTCCCTGACTCTTGCAACCCCTCTAAACATCCTACCCCTTACCTTCTCTCCTGATCTGACTGTACTTGACCTCTCATCCTTATTTTTCTCTTGTCCCCGGTATAGATGCTGACTTCCAGCACATTTAATATCACCCTGTTGGTATTTCCTGCCTTTAACATGTGTCATAACCATAATTCTTCTTCTGGTTTCTAGCAATGTTAAGACAGTTTCTCTTTGAAGTCTCACCTCTTTTCTTTGCTATCTCTTATCTCTTCTCACTTCTCTGCCTGGCTATGTCCTGAGCACTCTAGTTATCCCACTCATCTTTATTCTGTTTCAAAAAACTCATTCACTCTAGGACCTAAAGTTTGTAAGTATGTTTAAAAAGTATCAGATTCACATAACGTCTAAAACTTTTAGGTGGAAAAAATGCTACCTTGGCAATTCACCTGTGTCCAAAAGGAGCCTACATTTTAAAATCTGGTGTTTTGACAGGGGAAAAATTAAGATTTGAAAAATATTCTTTTAAATGTAGATAGTTGATTCATCCACAGCTAGAAGGCCAGGGTAGGAAGTGATGATTTGGGGGTGACTGAACTCAGGGCAGTGGCTGAGGTTCACCCTAGAGCAGGCATCCTAAACTCTAGGTTCCAAGGGGTCTATGCTTGCTGAAAATGCAGATTCCTAAGCCCACTGCCAGAAATGTTAATTCAGTGGATCTAGAATAGTCAGGAAATGCTGGACAAGATATAGGGACCCTATATATAGCCAGGTAATTGTATAACTCCTAATAGCCTGGATCATGGGCTAGATCCTGATTCTGAGTGTAATGGACTGTATGTCCTCGGGCAAGGCAGATGAACTTCCCTGTCCCCAGTTTCCTAGTCTGTAAAAGAAGCCTACTAGCCATGAGACACAGAATGTGAGGGGGATAATATTTTGGAAAATATCTGGTTTTCTCTTCTGCATTTCTGAGAATGTCAATTACTCCCTACCTCTCTGGATTGACCCAAGTGTGCTTGTCTATATCTACAATGTATCTATATTTATAAATCTAAAATCTCTGGTAAATCTAAAATTTCTGTTTATGTCAAAGCTCCTTTGTTGGAGGTGGAATGGGGGTGGGGATGGGGTGGTAGGGGAGGAGATTATTATTTGTTCCAGAAAGTGAATAAAACAAAGGAATTTATATTTAGACTCTGACATTTAAAATAAGATTATGTGGCAAGACAATAGCTCTGAGAGAGTATTTCTACTTTATCCACTCTCACCCTACTCTCTCCCCACACCTCACAGGGACATAAGAAAAATCAAGGATGGAAGTTTCAGTTATCAAAAGTTATATCGTTTAGAAACTAGCCCTTCTGCCTACAGCAGCTGGACCATGAAGCTTGGCGCCCTAAGGTAGAATGAGGCTATATGACAGGGGAAGTTAAAATCCCCCTTCTTTGGCTGAGGGGATGATAGAATGATAGAAAGAGGAGAGAGAACAAGAAGGACCTGGATGAGTGAGGAGATGGGACTGCATAAATGCTGAGGGCAGAGGAGGAGGTCTTCTCTTGTGTCCCCCTCAATACCTAATAACCTACTCCCCACAATTCCCAGTAATGGAGACAATAGATGAGGACCTGATTAATTAATCAATGTTGCCCAGGTAGCAATACTTTTCAACAGACTTCTTGATGATTTTAATGTGCATTTGGTCAAGAACCACTGGACTAAGAATTAAACAGAATGAACATGTATGTTCCCCCACCCTGCTTCTTCATAGGAAGCCCTCATGAGAATAAACTGATCAAACAGAGATAAAATAAAGAAGTTAGTTCTCAGAACACCTGAGCACAGTGCAGATTCATTTGTCACACAAACATACAAGTGGAAATACTCTATGATTATAAAGAACTCTCTTCTGGAAATTATTATTTTTTAAATTTTGTTTATTTAATTGAAGGATAATTGCTTTACAGAATTGTGTTGGTTTCTGCCACACATCAACATGAATCAGTGATAGATATACGTATGTCTCTTCCCTCTTGTAGCCAAGTTAAAGCCCAGAGTAGAAAAGTTCAGTTCAGTTCAGTTTAGTCACTTAGTCATGTCCGACTCTTTGCAACCCCATGAATCCACAGCACGCCAGGCCTCCCTGTCCATCACCATCTCCCGGAGTTCACTCAGACTCACATTCATCGAGTCAGTGATGCCATCCAGCCATCTCATCCTCTGTCGTCCGCTTCTCCTCCTGCCCCCAATCCCTCCCAGCATCAGAGTCTTTTCCAATGAGTCAACTCTTTGCATGAGGTGGCCAAAGTACTGGAATTTCAGCTTTAGCATCATTCCTTCCAAAGATAGCACTGTAGTTAAGACACTGATGCTCTAGACAGCATCACCTACTCGGTGAGTTTGAGCAAACCACTGGAGATAGTGGAGGACAGAGGAGCGTGGCGGTGTGCTACAGTCCATGGGGTCACAAAGAGTACGACACAGCTTAGTGAGTGAACAACAATAACAACAGTTAAGACTCCAGGAACCTGGGAAAGGAAACTAGATGAAGGTTTTAGCTAAAATGACTACAGAAGAGTTGCGTGTTCTCTCTCTAGTAGAATAAAGTGAATTTTCCCCCTAAATTAAAGTGAGATGAGCCAGTTCAACAAAAGCACTTTCTTTTTAACATTTTTTATTTATTTTAAAAGCCAAAAACATTTTGTATTGGGGTGTACATGGCAAATACTGTGCTACTCCAGTATTCCTGCCTGCCTGGAAAAATCCCATGGGCAGAGGAGCCTTGTGGGCCACAATCCATGAGTCGCAAGAGTTGGACACGACTTAGCGACTAAACAACCACATAGCCGATTAGCAATGTTGTGATAGTTTCTGGTGAACAGTGAAGGGACTCAGCCATACATATACACGTATCCATTCTCCCCCAAAACTCCTCCTATCCAAGCTGGCACATAACGTTGAGCAGACTTTCATGTGAAAATCACTTTCTTAAGTAGCTGATTTCTCTGGAGTCAGAATGAATGAGGTTAGAATCCTGGGTCCGCCCTTAGTGTGTGATGTTGGAAATTGTACCTAATTCCTCTCAAGTTCAGCATTTTAGTGATTAAAACAGGCCTTATTATGTGGTC
This sequence comes from Ovis aries, assembly GCF_016772045.2. NCBI lineage: Eukaryota > Metazoa > Chordata > Mammalia > Artiodactyla > Bovidae > Ovis > Ovis aries. The sequence continues at coordinate 215,669,003 of NC_056054.1, forward strand.
TCCCTTCACAGGGTTGTGTGTTTAGGGCTAGGGTAGGAATTATTAATTATTCCTATAAATAATTATGAATTATTATTATTAGGGTAGGACTGTTATGAATCCCTTTAGCTAATAATTCTTAAAAGCAGAGCGACCTCAGCCATATGGTTTGCTGCTGCTTCTCCCGCTGCTAAGTCGCTTCAGTCGGGTCTGACGAATGCCCAGAGGTATATTTTAAAAAGCCACAGAGGGGATTCCTGTGCACATAGAAGATTGTTCTGGAGCAGGGGATCTCAGATTTCAGCGTGCATCAGCATTACCCAGAGGGCTTGCTGGGCCTGCTCCCAGAGTTTCTGGTTCAGGACGGCTGGGGTGGGGGGCCTGAGAACGTGCATTTCTGACAAACTCCCAGGTAGCTCCAATCCTGCTGGGGACCACACTTTGAGAGCTTAGTCAGCCAACTAGGCTGCTTAGAAGTTAGCCTAGTTAGACTATTGTGTCTAAGACTGAAGTGTTGTGTTTCTTCAAATCTTGCTCTTATTCTATTGGTAAATTTACACATTTTTAGAGTGAGTAGCTAATAGCTGGCTCTGAAACGCTAATAAAAGTTATATAAGATTAGTATTGATTATACCATCTACTCCATTTTACTTTCTGTTCCTAATATTAGCTTAACTATCTATTAAGATGTCAACAATTTATTCAGAGGGCCTCATAACAGAATAGTGGGTCACCTGGGGGAACTTTTTAAAAAATGCCTGGGTCTTACCTCTGGAACTTCTGATTCAAAGGATGTGGGGAGGGACCTAGGTACTGAGGTTTTTAAAACCTTCCAGATAAGAATCATAGAGTGTGTAGTAGTTGAAACGATTTGCTGATCCTGTTAGGCTGGGGCTTCCCAGGTGGCTCAGTGGTAAAGAATTTGCCTGCCAAGCAGGAGATGCAGGTTTGATACCTGGGTGGAGAAAATCCCGTGGAGGAGGAAATGGCAACCCATTCCAGTATTCTTGCCTGGAAAATCCCATGGATGGATGAGCTTGGCAGGCTATAGTCCATAGGGTGGCAAAGAATCAGACACAATTGAGTGACCTGTCACTCTGACTATGAATTGACACCCTCCCATGGCCTCTGGCAGTCTTGTTAGCAAGCTTGCCCACCAGGGCTGGAGCTGCCACCCAGTCTCTTATCCATGCCACATCCACAGCACAGGCTCTGCTCTTCACATAATGAAGGCTAGAGGTTGATTTTCACTGGGACAAGTAATGATTTGTCAATGGTGAATGTTAGAAATGGTATCTCTTTATTGGAATGAGTTGAAATTAAGTTACGTAAATGGGGTAACCTATTTTAGAAGTAGTCACCTTGCTCCACAAAGAAAGTATAAGAATATAGTGAAGCAACTAGGCTAGAGGTTAATATTCTTTCTTTAAAGTTCTGGATAATAAATCTTTTTGTGGACCAAAAGCAAATCAGTCTGCACCTCGGAGATGTGTTGTGTGTGGAGCAGCAGGAAGAAGTCATGAAAGCACCATGTACTGTCTCATCCAAACTACTCCATCCCTTCGTTTCTGTGTGATGCTCACTCCCACAATGCAGAACTGCCCTAAGCAATACACAAACAAATGAGCAAAGCTACTCAGGTTTTTATCATTCTCATGTTCACAAAAGTATATTCATCTTTTGATTTCTTTTCAACCATTAAAAAATGTAAAAGTTGGGCTTCCCTGACAGTCCAGTGGTTACGATTCCATGCTACCACTGCAAGGGGCACAGGTTCAATCCCTGGTCAGGGAACTAAGAGCCTACATGCCACAGATAAATAAATAAATAAAGTCAGGAAAAGAGCCCCCCATCCTGCCCCAAAATGTAAAGGTTAACAAGAAAAAAATTAAAATCATTCTAAACTTGGGGTCATACAGAAAGAAACAGTAGATCAGATTTGACCTGGAAGCAGTAGTTTGCCAGCCAATGCTCTAGACTAAAACCTTACAAACCCCATCTCCTGCATTGCAGGCAGATTCTTTACCGGCTGAAGCACCAGGGGAGCCGTTAAGGACATCTTAGGCTAAATTCCTGACTCTATCATCTATGTCTAGCTGTGAATTAAGATTCTGATTGCCTGGTGCCAACTAAAAAGATAACAGAATCCAGCCAATGAAATATAGTCACTGCTGCCTTCAACAAACCTTTCATGCAGGGTGAAAGTCTGTGAATCTGTAACTTTTAGAGGTCAGTTGTTCTCAACTTTGGTTGTCTGCTGGAATCATCAGAGGAGATTAAAACCCCCCATGCCTGAATCAATTACATCAGGACCCAGAAATCAGTATTTACATCTCCTCAGGTAGAGCTCACTTGGACAGCTCACTTGGGCAGTCCCCAGGTATTTCAGTGGCTGGACAAGCCTGAGAGCACTTTTATCAAGAGAGGGAAAGGACTGGGCTTCCTCAAACTGCAGAATAGGCAATATGGTTATTTCTGTTTGCTAATAAAGGTTTGTTTAGTAGTATCTTCATATGTAGGAGAAATTGGTCTGAGCCTTACTTTCATTATAAAAGGATGACGAGGTTTCTAGGGGAGTAGCTAACATGCACATACACCTGAAGTATAGCAAACAAAGCCATCAAAAGATGAAGAGGAGATGACCAACAGACTGGGAGAAAACATCCGCAAATGATGTGATCGAAAATGCAATGCTGTATTGTATATTTGAAAGCTGCCTGGAGTGTAGATCTCAAAAGTTCTATATGTGTGGTATGGATGTTAACTAGACTTATTGCAGTGATCATTTTGCAGTATTTCAAAAATTTCAACAAATATCGAATTGTCATGTTATATACCTAAAACAATTACCGTATCAATTATACCTGTATTAAAAAAATAAAATGAGCCAGATATTGCAGGTATGGAAACTTATGCATAAAAAAGGTTACGCATTTCCAGGAGAGGAGCTGGAAACCTAAGTTTACCTGATGGGACCACAGGCTGTTTACTCACTAGGGTCTGCCTTGTCAAGAATGGGGACTCAAGTCTAACACTCCTGCTTACCACACTGCCTAACTTTATGAAAGTATTGCAAGAGGCCCTAGCAACAAATCTGTTCCAATATTCTTTATTTATGAGCAGAAATACATCCAGAGAGGTAAAATGACTTTTCTAAAATGACCAAGAGAGTTTGTGTTAGAAAGGCCATGTGTTAGAAATGATACCTAGTGTCTTCAGACAGAACCTAGGCAAAGGGCCATTCATAGCCTGGATTTTCCAAGGTTCACGAAAAGAAAGAAAAATGTAGCAATCAAATTTTTTTTCCTTGGAACCAAAACATGGGGATTGAGGGGAAAGAAGAACTCCTTTTTAAAAATTTGTATATATGATATTTCAAGTTGGTGTTGGACAGGGAGGCGTGGTGTGCTGCGATTCATGGGGTCGCAAAGAGTCAGACACGACAGAGCAACTGAACTGAACTGAAGTATGTCTAAATGCATTAAAGGTGAGGTGGTGTTTTATACCCCCTACCATTTTTCCAGGGGACCCCAACTGATGGTCCACAGGCCGAACTCCTGGCAACAACTGTCCAGAGTTGAGAGGGAAGGACCCCTTTTTAGTTGATACATGCATGCTCAGTTCACCACAGCCCCTAGTGGTCCCCCATTTTTGTGTAACTCAACTTTAATTATCTGTGTGACCTTGGCAAAATCTTTTCCTCTCCCTATAGGCCAGAATCTTCATCCTTTGAACTGGGATGCAGGTATTGGTTATATTGTATTTTGTTGGTCACCTGCCTCCTCTCCCTAGAAGGTAAGCTCTAGGAGGGCAGGGATTGTAGTCTGCTGTTCAGTGATGTCTACCACAGCACCCATGCCTGCACTGTAATGGGTGTTAAACAAACATTTAAGGAGAGAATAAATAATCCTAAAAAAAAGAACTTAGGCAAAGGGGATAGAAAAACCTTATTTTTTTTTAATTAGAGTATTGTTGCTTTTCAATGTTGTATTCGTTTCTGCTGTACAGCAAAGTGGATCAGCTGTATGTGTATATATATATATATATATATATGTGTGTGTGTGTGTGTGTGTGTATATATATATATATATATCCCTCTTTTTGTATTTCCTTTCCATTTAGGTCACCACAGAGCATGGAGTAGAGTTCCCTGAGCTATGCAGTAGTTTCTTATTAGTTATCTAATTTATGTGAAAAGTGAAAGTGTTAGTTGCTCAGTCATGTCCAACTCTTTGCCACCCCATGAATTATAGCCTGCCAAGTTCCTCTGTCCATGGAATTTTCCAGGCAAGAATACTGGAGTGTGTTACCATTTCCTTCTCCAGGGGACCTTCCCCACCCAGGGACTGAACCTGGATCTCCTGCATTGCAGGCAGATTCTCTACCATCTAAGTCACCAGGGTATCTAGTTTATACATAGTATCAATAGTATATATATGTCAACCCCAATCTCTCAATTCATCCCACTCCCGTTCCCCACTTGGTGTCCATGTATTTGTTCTCTGTGCCTGTGTCTCTATTTCTTCTTTGCAAATAAGTTCACCTGTACCATTTTTCTAGATTCCACATATGTGTGTTAATGTATGATACTTGCTTTTCTCTTTCTGACTTACTTCACTCTAGATGACCATCTCCAGGTCCATCCACATCTCTGCAAATGGCACGATTTCATTCCCTTTTATGGCTGAGCCGTATTCCATTGTATATATGCACCACCTCTCCTTTATCCAGAAATGGAAAAACTAAGGCAAAGTAGCCATTCTATATCATGATGGTGATGGCTACATATGGTGTATAATTACCAAAAGTAATCAAACTGTTCACTTAAAGTTGATAAGTTTTTATATACGTAAGTGATAACCTAACTAAAGAAGATGAAGCTAATATACATTCATAATTCAAATTAATTTTGCCAACTTCCTGATAGTTTTTCCTGACCTTAGCAATTATCGCCTTGTACTGGGGGTTATACATGTCAGGGGTGTGCTGAATGGTCTATATTTCTTATCTCATTAATTCATGGGTGTGAGTGTGAAAGAAAGTGAAAGTGAAGTCGCTCAGTCGTGCCCGACTCTTTGTGACCTCATGGACTGTAGCCTACCAGGTTCCACCGTCCATGGGATTTTTCCAGGCAAGAATACTGGAGTGGGTTGCTTGTCTAAACCACTCAGGTGCATTTCCTTCATCTTTATATCACTGTCAATAAAATTTTACTTAGGACTAATTAGGGTTTAATTTTTAAGTGCATGAGCAGGCTGTGGCTTCACCTTCTTGCCTAGAAAGGTTACAGGATGTATTTATTAATTGCACCTAGGAAGCCAGTCATGAATAATTTATTTCATCCTCCCAACGACTTTTGAGGAGGTTCTGTCATCATTCTCACTTCCCAGATGCTGAAGCTCGAATCAAGCCCTGGTGTGTCACCAGCCAGACTGACACGTGGGAGGCAACAGGGCAAAGATGTGATCCCAAGCAGTGTGAGCCCCTGGGGTTGTTTGCTTAATCCCCACACCAGACGGCCTCTCAACCAGTGACACAGTCAGACTGCTGAGCTGGTGTGTGTGAACCAGGGTGTGACCCTTGCAGAGATGACAAAAGATGATTTTCCTGATGCAGTGGGCATCTCCAGACCAGGTGGCTTCAGAAAGTGGTCAGAGCTGTGGTCTGTTCCTTGCCATGTTATCCCAGTCTGTTGTGGCAGCTGGGGTGAGATGCAACATGGGAACCTAGGAATTGGCACCGTCACTGGGCAAAAGCCCATCTGCAGGACCCCAAAGCACCTGAGGATTGAGAAAGGGGCTGTTTGACATAAGCCTCAGCTATCCTTTTCAATACTGAACAATTTTTTCCAGGTGTGTTTACCTCCTTGGTCCTTAACATTGCTGTAGAGTGGAGAGAACCTTCAGGAATTTCACTGGTACTCCTCGGGCCAATCCAGCATGCTGTTTCTCTCTTTTTTTAATTTTACTGTAGAGCATCCCGCTCTTCCCTCCCAAAGAACAATTAGTCGATGACACTTTTAAACTCTTGAGTGTCAGGGCCTGATTGAGATGCAGGCCTATCCCTCTGCAAGAAACAAACACAAGCTCCCATATCTTAACTCCTTATGAAGGTAATTGGGGCAAATTAAACCTGTAATGACTTTCTCAAGATAACTTGAGATTTCTGCACCCTTTGCAATTACCAGAAATAATACCATAGTAATTCTCTCTTCTGGAAATGCAAAATGCACAGCTGTGGAAGAAATTGCATGTAAATGATATTATCAGCACAGGAGGGCCACCATGTACAAGCATACAGAGACTCAAGTATACATTATTTGGCTTACTAGTTTAGACAGATCAGGAAATATTATCCCAGATCAAATAAGCTGAATTTAATAGAGACATTCCTGGGTTCACAGAGTATATCAACTCTGGATCAAACTAAAACAATCTCATTTGGCACAATGTAAAAAATTAGGACTGATGGTGAAGCTGAAACGCCAATACTTTGGCCACCTGATGTGAAGAGCTGACTCATTGGAAAAGACCCTGATGCTGAGAGGTTGAGGGCAGGAGGAGAAGGGGATGACAGAGGATGAGATGGTTGGATGGTATCACCGACTCAATGGACATGGGTTTGGGTGGACTCCGGGAGTTGGTGATGGACAGAGAGGCCTGGTGTGCTGTGGTTCATGGGGTTGCAAAGGGTCGGACAGAACTGAGCAACTGAACTGAACTGAAAAAATTAATAGAAGACAAAGAGGACAAATGACTGATTAGTCTGGAAACTATTGTTGCCAAACCAAACTTGGGTCTACTTGCCCCACGATCGGTAAAAACAATCTACTGACTCTGAATTTGGGGTGAAGGAAAGTGCAGCGTTTATTGCAGGGCACTAAGCAAAGAATTCAGGGCAGCTTGTGCTTAAATCATGGATCAGGGATTTTGTAGAAACTAAATCTTGTGGCCAGCAATTTTTATTTTGGCTGACCAAAAGTTTTGTTATTTCACTAACAATTTGCAGATTATTACTTTCAGTAGTTACATCTGACACATCCATAATGTCTGTTCTGGCACCCTGAGTTTCATCTTCACTTTTTGTATCAGAATCAATCACTAAGGTTTTTTTTGTCTTTTTGTTGGTCTAATATTCACATCACCTGAATCAGAAATGTATTCTGAAGAACTATCTCCTGAGGCATTAATATATATGTTGCTCAGACAATCAAAGAAAGTATCTGCATAAAATTCACCAAAAAATTCTTGACTCAAAATTTCTCAATGTCTCATTTTCAAAAATTCAATGGTAATAAACTTGCATTTATAATATGTAACACAAGGTTGGAACAAAAACCTGGTGGAATGAAACATGAATGATAACAATCATAAATTGCATAATGAACCCTTGATCAATTTTAAGCTCCACCAACCTCACTTAGTGATGTTCATTGTATCAGTCTCTAAAAATGTATTGATGTGTCTTTAGTCAATAATGTGTTTTAGAAGCCTGAACTTCCCTCCCCCCTGCCCACACACACACAAGGCTTTCAGGGAAAAGTTTTTAAAGCCAGTTCGAGGGAGGGAGGGAGGGTTGTGGGGTGTCTGGTCAGCTCGTGGACATTCTTCCAATTGGTTGGTGGTGAGGTAATTGGGAGTCAACATCATCAACCTAGTTCTGACTCGTCTTGGGTCTACACAGTTGTGGGCAGCATACAGTTAACTTCTTCTACCTGGTGGAGGTTTCAGTATCTGCAAAACAGCTCAAAAGATATGGCTCAGAATATTATCTACAACCCTTGAAAAGAAGTGGAAGGTCCTTGACTCTGTTTAATGGCTAAAGTATTACTAATTTATCGTGGTTCACTGTTTTCCTTTCTGCATTTTCTCACTTTGTTAATCTTTGACCAAAGTTCTAAAGACAAAGGGCAGGTAAAGGGCATATAGGGGGAGTGGTCTGTTCCGGGAAGGCCCCCAAAGGGTCCTGCTTTGTTACCCTATGGCTTATTTTTCTCTGAAGGGAAGATACATACCTTTTAGTTACCATGTATGCTTTTCTTTTGTGGCATTTAATTAAAACATTAAGTCAGTATTTACTGAGCACTAACTATGTACTCAGATACAAGCCAGTCAACTGCAAACTAAAGAGACAAAAACATGTGTCTTCATAGAACTTAAATTCTAGTTGGTAAAGACAAGCAATCTATGGGTAAAATAAATAGAATGCCAGAAAATGTAAAGTGCTGTGAGGAAAAATAAAGCATCGGAGCAAGCTTGGGGCCAGGACAGGAAACAACAGATTGCAGTTACACATGGGATGGCAAAGAAAGGGCTTGATGAAGAGAATAAAAATATGGCAATTAGAGCATCATTTGTGAGAAAGATAAATATTGGCAGCGACCTAAATATCTATCTATAGGAGACTGGTTCAATATTTTCTAATATTAAAAAATATTTTTAAATATTATTTTTGAAATATCTGGCTTATTTTTGGCTGTGCTGGATCTTTATTGGTGCACACAGGCTTTGGCAGCTTCTCTCTAGTTGTGGTGCATGAGCTTCTCTTTGCAGTGGCTTCTTTTATTTTGGAGCAGGGACTCTAGGGTGTTCAGGCTTCAGTAGTTGTGGTATCTGGGCTCAGTAGTTTCCCAGGCACTAGAGCACAGGCTCAATAGTTGTGGTGCCCGGGCTTAGTCGCTCCTTGGCATGTGAAAAATTCCTGGATCAGGGATCAAACCCATTCTCCTGCATTGGCAAGCAGATTCTTTCCCACTGAGCTACCAGGGAAGCCCAGTTAAATATTTTTTAATGCATCTATATAGTAGAGTATTGTATAGCAAAAAAAAAAAAAAAAAAATCCTACAAATACAGAATGAATTCCCAAGATATATGAAGTGATAAAAACAAGGTTCAGAATGATGTATAGAGTAAGCTACCATTTAAGTCTATCATATACATTATATATATATATATATATATAAAATATATTTATAAGTGCATGAAATCTTATTGGAAAGATACATAAAAATGGTTAATAATGGTTGTCTTCGGGGTGGAGAACAGGACAATTCATGGCCAGGTAGGGTGAAATACTTTGTATCCCATTACTGTGTATAAGGACTACTAGATGGTCATCCTTCAAGATGGTTGTTCTCTTGTTCTCTGTTCATCCATTGCTCTACCAGACCCTGCTTCATTCATGTGACGATTCACTCCTGTTAGTGAAGTCTCTCAGTCATGTCCGTCTCTTTGTGACCCCATAGACTGTAGCCTTCCAGGCTCCTCTGTCCATGGGATTTTCCAGGCAATAGTACTGGAGTGGGTTGCCACTTCCATCTCCAGGGGATCTTCCCAACCCAAGGCTCGAACCTGGGTCTCCTGCATTGCAGACAGACACTTTACCCTCTGAGCCACCAGGGAAGTCCTCGCTCCTCTTAATATAGGGCTTAATCCCAGGTAGCTGATGAGCCCAACTGATATCAAACCCCTATAAATCATACCCTCATCCTCCCCCTAAATAGCAGAAACTATTGTCACCACCTGCCTGTTGCCGGCTGCACAAAGTGGGGATGTCGCTATAGAGTTTTTGCCTCAGACATGTAAGATCCTCCTTCCAATAAACTGTTGATGTCTCTGTCCTGTCTCTGGGCTGTTTCTTCGATCGCAAGACTTTCAGGCCTGCAGCTCAACAACTGATGAGTCAGCCAGAAGGCCAAAGAAACTCTTGTGAGTGCAGAGATGCAGGGAAACAAGGCCAGGAACAGAGAGTTGGAGGAATGATTGTGCAGGCCATCAACTAGCATGTAGGGCCCTGTGGCAGTTGTCTTCCATCATAATGACAATATCCTATAAACCCCAGAGTCTCTTTCCACTTTAAAAGTAGCAACCCCACACTCGTGGCTCATCTGACTTGCACAGGCATGTCTGGGGAATGCAAACAGAAGACAAGGACCTGGATCATCTTCAAGATACCAACATAGCTCCCCCCAGTGCACCAACCCTAAGCAACTAGGAAGATTGTTTAGGCTTTAGGCTTTAGGGATGGTAATTTAGGGACAAACTTGTGAATTGGACATGGCCTGTTACCCAGAAAGGCTTGGTTGGGGCCAATGAGTGCCCTTGGGCTTCCGGTCCCAGTTGTGGAAGGCGGCAGAGCAATGAGGCAGTGTGATGGAGCAGCAGGCATGCGTGTCTACAGGGTGTCACAGCAGGGGCACGACATTACAGAAGGCCTACCTGAGTCGTGGAGAGATGCAAAGTCCTCAGTTCAGGATCCAGAAGAGCTGTGTGTGACGCACGGGACCCCCAAGGACATCAGTATTGACCAAGGAACCCACATTACTGGCCTTGAAGTTCAGGAAAGGGCTGCTGGAAATGACCAGCCCTAGTGCTGCTAGGCTAACCCAGAGGATGAGTGGGGTCACATCAGCAACAAGTGAGATAGGAACCCTACTCTCAACATGTGGACACACCCCAGGAGCAATGGTCCCAGTGCCCACGCACTGGTGGGGCACACTGTCTCAGGATAGTGCTTGTATGTTGGTTAATGATCATAATTTTCCCTGTCTTGTGCCTGGTAAGCATACTTAGTCTGGGTGGAGGCAATCTGTTTGCAGACTGGGCACAGTGGTGGCCTCGCTGGGAAACGAGCCTGCTTGCTGGGTCTATAGCAGGATGCCATTGTCGTCCTCCTCTGGACTTTCATGAAAACTTGAACCCAAACCCAAAGGCTACTTGAAGGTCACACCATTGAAGTTCGAGGCACACTGCCATTAGGACTACCCATTAGGACAAAGCTTGCTTTTGTCCAGGCCACAGGCTCTAACCCCAGGAGAACACATTATAAGCCAGCCCTGGGACTGGCATGTGAGTCCCTGGTGGTTTGGGTTTGCCAACTCATGGGGAATAGGATAGAAAGGGATTTATAGATCTCACCTGTCTGTTAACTGCTCCACCAAAGACCAATAAGGTAATTAATCCAGGCCCCAGCTGGAGGAAGGCACCATCATGTTAACCCTGAGGGTGTCTCTAGGACTCAGTACAGGCTCTGGGGACTGCAGGTGAATAGATGGGATGGTACTGCCCCCCAGGACAGAAACCTCAGGCAGGGGTGGCACTATCTCAGGATATTGCTTGTGTGTTGGTTAATGGTCATAATTTTCCCTGTCTTGTGCCTGGTAAGCATACTTAGTCTGGGTGGAGGCAATCTGTTTGCAGACTGGGCACAGTGGTGGCCTCGCTGGGAAACGAGCCTGCTTGCTGGGTCTATAGCAGGATGCCATTGTCGTCCTCCTCTGGATTTTCATGAAAACTTGAACCTGTAACCAGCTGGCTCGAATGTTTGCCCACCTCTTAGGCTCCTGATACTCTTTAGCTGCTGTTGTCTGTATTGTGTTTGTGGTGTCTGGTTGCAGTGCCCCTGTACATACCTGAGCCCAGGGATATCACAGAAGAAGGGTGGACCAAGATTGTAAGGGTCGTGCAAGGGTGAAGGGGTGGAGAGTACTGTCAAACCATTCAGGATGGCTGTTCTCTTGCTCTCTGTTCGTCCCCTGTTTGACCAGGCCCTGCTTCAATCACATGACTATCCAGTCCTCCTAATTACAGGGCTTCATCAGTAACTGCCTGTAAGCTTGCCCCCACCCCATCTCCTGGTTTCCTTGGTAACTGATGAGCCCACCTAAAATCAATTTCCGCCCTGTCCCTCCCACCCATACATGGTAGCCTCCTTCTCCCCCAAGGAGCAAAGACTGCTGCCATGTCCTGCCTGCCATGGTGAGATGTCACTCCAGGACATTTTGCTTCAAACATGTAAGATCTCCTGTCCACCAAACTATTGATGTCCCCATCACTGTATCCAGCCTCTTTCTTTGGTCTGGAGGCTGGGCAACCACAAGCTTTCAGGCTGGTGGGGTGTGGCCCAATAACTACCTAATCAAAATAAATAAAATGTAAAGTAAGAACATGAAGAATGTTTATACAATTAGAAAATGATGGAAAGACGCATACTTATAAAACCTGGCGACCTGGATAGACTCTAGCCTAAACAGTGAATGAATGGATTGTTCACAGAAACATGGACTTGCTGCTGGTGCCCGTGTTGACAACGACCTTTTCAAAACAAGCCCCAGATTTTGTTTTAATTAATGGATTGAAGTTATTATGATTGTAACGCTTACAACTTTTTTCACTTTTCTAATCCAGTGGAAGCTATATTCACTTCCCAAGCCTGCCACAATGAAGTAGCACAAACAGAATTTTGTTGTCTTGCAGTTCTGGGGGTTAGAAATCCAATACCAGAGACAGAGAGCCCTGTGCCCCTGAAAACTGTAGTGGACCTGCCTTGCTTCCCCCTAGTTTCTAGTCGTTTAGGATTAGTAGGCTTGCAACTGTTTTTTCTCCTCTTTACAAGTTTCAGTTTCAGTTTGACTTGCCGCTTTTCACTAAGTAAAACTTAAAAATTTGCTCCACCCCCGCAGTCCTAATCTGCTGCTTGACTGTAGTGGACCTGCCTTGCTTCCCCCTAGCTTCCAGTCGTTTAAGATTAGTAGACTTGCAACTGTTTTTTCTCCTCTTTACAAGTTTCAGTTTCGGTTTGACTTGCTGCTTTTCACTAAGTAAAACTTACAAATCTGCTCCACCCCACCGCAGTCCTAATCTGCAGCTTGACTCACTCTGCAGGAGTCCCATCCTACAGCGATCATGACCCTGATGCATACTCCGGGCTCCAGACTTGGACAGTTCTGCGTGCTGATCCTCATCTTCACAGTGCTGCTGCAGGCTTTTGGTATGGGCGTGTTCTACATGTATCTCAGCAAGGAGCTGAAGCAGGTCAGTACAATGCAAACGCTCCCTGACAGACTGCCTCTGTTGGCTCCTCTGTGAAGACTTTACAGAGGAAGAGAAGCCTCTCTTTCTCTGTCCTGCCCTAACTGCTAATGCCTATCATTACTGAGAACTTTGCAAAAGTGAATTGAAAGGATTACGTGCACAAAGTATAGTTACAGAATTGGCTCGACCAGATTCTAGCAGATGCGGGAAGTGAAACTGCTGAGGTAGTTTTGTATTCAACAGTATGTTATAATATTAACTGCTGCCATTCCTTGAGTTCTTTCTGCTTAACGTTTTAGAGTTCTTGACTCAAATTCTCGGGCAAGAGAGGAGCTGCCTCAGAGGAGGACTGTGTCTGCTTTTGCTTTCTGCGACACCTCTAAAAACTAGCACAGAGCTCCCACACTTGTTGAGTGAGTAACCAACCTTCACAAATGTGGTTCTACTGGGACATAGGGTACAGTCAAGGCTTAACCCAAAGACGAGCTCTAAGTCACCTGTAATAATGCTGTGGTGTGTTCCAAATGTTGCTAGTTCCAGTGGATTTTGAAAGCAAAATTACTGAAAATAAGCCAACTTCAGCTTTTGGCTTTCTATATAGTCCCTGGTACCTCAGCTGGTAAAGAATCCACCTGCAATGCAGAAGACCCTGGTTCAATTCCTGGGTCAGGAAGATCCTCTGGAGAAGGGATAGGCTATCATCTCCAATATTCGTGGGCTTCCCTGGTGGCTCAGATGGTAAACCATCTGCCTGCAATGTGGAAGACCTGGGTTCAATCCCTGGGTTGGGAAGATCCCCTGGAGGAGGACATGGCAACCTACTCCAGTATTCTTGCCTGGAGAATCTCCATGGGCAGAGAAGCCTGGCAAGTTACAGTCCATGGGGTCACAGACAGTCAAACACGACTGAGTGACTAAACACAGCACACACATACACATATATATTTAATGTATTTTTTATTGGCATGTAGTTGATTTACAATGTCAGTTTCTGCTGTATAGCAAAGTGAGTCTGTTATACATAGCCACTCTTTTTTCAGATTCTTTTCCCCTATAAGTGACTACAGAGTATTGAATAAAGTTCCCTGTGCTATACAATAGGTTCTTATTTTTCATCTATTTTATATATACTATATATTTTTACACATTTTTGTTGCTGTTCAGTCACTCAGTCATGTCTGACTCTTTGCCCCACGGACTGCAGCATGCCAGGCCTCCCTGTCCCTTACCATCTCCTGGAGTTTGCCCAAACTCATGTTCATTGCATTGGTGATGTCATCCAAACATCTCATCCTCTGTTGCCCTCTTCTCCTTCTGCCTTCAATCTTTCCCAGCATCAGGGTCTTTTCCAATGAGTCGGCTGTTCACATCAGATGACCAAAGTATTGGAGCTTCAGTTTCAGTCTTTCCAATTGTGTATGTCAGTCCCAATGTCCCAGTTTATCCCTCCCCTAGGTAACCATAAGTTTGTTTTCTGTATCTGTGACTCAACTTCTACTTTTAAAATAGGTTTATTTCTACCATTTCTTTACATCCCATATATAAGTGATATCATGTGATATTTGTTTTTCTCTATCTGGTTTAACTTCACTCAATATAACAATCTCTAGGTTTATTGCTACAAATGGCATTATTTTGTTCTTTTTCGTGATTGAGTGATATTCCACTGTATATATGTACCACATCTTTCTCCATTCCTCTGTTGATGGACATTATGTTGCTTCCATGTCCTGACTATTGTAGATAGTGCTGCAGTGAACACTGGGGTGCATATATCCTTTGGAATTATGATTTTCTCTGGATATGTGTCCAGGAGTGAGAATGCTAGATTATATGTTAGCTCTATTTTTAGTTTTTTTAAGGAATCTCCATACTGCCCTCCATAATGGCTGCACCAATTTACATTCCCACTAACAGTGTAGGATTTTCTGTGTACATTTTGGCTATTTGTGTATTATATAGTCGAGAACTTTGAGCTGAAAGAAATTTGAGATACCTCCATTTTATAGATGAGGCTTGAGACTGCCAGAGAAATGACTTCTCTGAGCTCAGGCAGAAATTTGGAAGCAGAACTGGACCCAGGTCTTCTGCTCAGCTCATAGGTAATGCTCCTCCCATCACAGCAGGGAGTCAGTAGGGTTAGCCTATCTCCTCCTTATGCTCAGCACTGCACCCTCATGCATGGTGGCAAGGCAACATCAAATCTGTCAGCTGGCTAGGAAATGCAAGGCTAAGGGTCTTAGGCAAATATAAATTGTGCCAAAACAGTGTTTATCTGTTAAGGAAATAAATGTCGTTTGCATATCCTGTGGAGTATAAACTTGGATCTCACTTGGCTGGGACTTGCATTTGGAAATTAAGCAAATAAATGAGTCTACAATTAATTATGAAAATGATCACTACTGTTAGATGACCAGTAAAGTCGAGTTTGTTATAGGGCAATTTCAAAAAGTTTGTATTAGTAAGGAAAAAAATCAACATAACTCTAATCATGGTTTTTAGTTCTATGTCTGCACAAGAGACTGGAATACTACTGCTATGTTCTCCAGTTTGGAGGCAGTATGTCCTAAGTTTTATTTACTTCACAGTATAAATAGTGAATTTGTGTCTCCGTATACAAAAAGTTCCCTCAATTTGCTCATATTAAAAGTTGGCCTCCTTTTAAGACTGAACCAACTGGTTCTCTACTGATCTAAGTCACAATTATCTGTGTATGTGGTCAACTTTTTTTTTTTTAATTCTAAAAAACAGAAGCTTCAAAGCTTAACATCTTCCCACCTGCACACATTCTTTCTGATTACATGTTTATATACTTGCAATGGCACTCAACTGGTAAAGAATCCGCCTGCAATGTAGGAGACCCCAGTTTGACTCCTGGGTCAGAAAGATCCCCTGGAGAAGGGATAGGCTACCCACTCCAGTATTCTTGGGCTTCCCTGGTGGCTCAGACAGTAAAGAATCTGCCTGCAATGTGGGAGACCTGGGTTCAATCCCCGGGTTGGGAAGATCTCCTGGAGGAGGGCATGGCAACCTACTCCAGTATTCTTGCCTGGAGAATCCCCACAGACAGAGGAGCCTGGCGGGCTATGGCCCAAGGGATCACAAAGAGTCAGGCACGACTAAACAACTAACACAGAAATGTTTATATGTTTGTACACTTCTGTATACAGGCACAGAAGAATTTATTAAGAGTATCAAAAACAGGAGAATTGAGATATTGAGTAAATACTATGTTTCAGAAACTTTCAAAATATTGTTTTATTTCATCCTCATAACAATTCTATAAAGTAAATATAATTATCCCATTTTATAGATGAGCAAACTAAGGCTCAGGGAATTTAGATAAAAGGTAAAATCCAATTTTGAACCAAGGCATTAAATAGGTGCTCAGTAAGTTGTAATTAGCATGGAGCAGTCTCTTGAAGCTGTCACCCTCTTCATCAGAAATTTTTGCAAGGGAAAATGAATTTGAATCTCTTTGAATGACTGTGTAGAGTTCTGAAAAGCATATTCAACCCAAGTATTAATTTCCTAAATCAGATCACAGGTTCTACTCTGGCAAGGGAAAATTTGCAGAAGATACAGTGGGTGAGGATTATAGGGAGTGTGGGTTGAGTAAGGCTGAGGGATGATGGATTGAACCCTCACAATGAAGCCTCAAGACCAGTAAGCACAAACAATAAACATGGGCTTAGCCTCTGAAGTCTATGTCTCTGAGAAAGTTTGACAAGGGGATTACCTGTTGCTGTGTCATCATAGATGGCGAAGAAAAAGGAGGAGGAGCCCCTTATCCACTGGGCTCCATAAATGATCCTTTATGCTATTTGGGATTTGCAGAAACTGATTGTCAGAGACTAATGGCTGGGCAGCAGAGAGGGTCAGGACTGCCACTTTGAGGTCTCTGAGCCAGCCAGCCAGCAAAGGAGTCCACACCCCTGACCTCAAGCCCTGCCAAGGACTGGTTGTACCTGGCCTGGACAACCACAGTGTTTGCAATGGCACCACCAGCAGTTGAGTGGAATCCACTTCTCAGAACCAAGGGCTCCTAGAACAGGAGCGCAGGCATCCAGTGCCATAGCTGTCTCTCCTCCTAGAAGTGTCCAAATTTAAAAAAAATCACACTTGTCCCCTTGCCCCCAATATCCAGATGTGGTTAGCAAGAGAACAGTCCCAGCCACCGAAGTACTATAGAAAATTCCTTCTCAAAGTGTGAATGGGTGTGGAAAGGAAGTGGGGAGAGAGATTAAGCATCATTAATCATTCCTAGAATAGCCACAGCACCCCCTTACCCATGTGTCATTCACCTGTATTGGCCCAGGTGTGTGAAGGAAACTACCAGATAGGAAGCTTGGGGAAGGGGTGCAGGGTGGCTGTGGCTTTCTGTTGTTCAGAAATCAATACATAAGCATAAAAATATCTAGGAGGAAAAATAAGTTGTGATCTCTAGATGGCAGGATTATGGGTGCCTCTTTTTCCTTTTTATTTTTCTATATTTTATCAATTTTCTACAATGAATGTTGTAAAACTATCCATGCCATCCATATGACTGTCATACAGATCTAAAGAAAATGACATTTTTATATAGTCTTAAAAGTAAAGTAAAAATAAGTAAAGTGAATCACTCAGTTGTGTTCCACTCTTTGCAACCCCATGGCCTGTATAGTCCATGGAATTCTCCAGACCAGAATACTGGAGTGGGTAGCCTTTCCCTTCTGCAAGAGATCTTCCCAACCCAAGGATCAAACTCAAGTCTCCCGAGTTGCAGGTGGATTCTCTACCAGCTGAGCCACAAGGGAAGCCCAAACCATATGCAAAATTGTCCACACCCAGTCTGATCTTAACCCTATAAAAAAAAGATCCTCCAAAGGTAAACTGGGAAGTAGAATGAGGGTGGATCAAGGAGGATTTTACTTGTTTTACTTTTAGAAAAGTATTCTGTAATTTTCTGTTTTCCAGGGTGTCTTTGTATCCTCTACATCTTCAGGTTTCATTAAATCTGGGTTAACAGTGGAGTCACACTAGCTTGTCAGACTCCCTCCCATGTCTCCTTAGGACCTTAGTTTTCAAGGCAATCCTTCCCCACCTCCTGAAAATGTTTCTGGAAAATTTCCAGAGGATCTCCAGAGGCCAGCAGTTGGTCCTGATCTGGGCTGGCCTCTGGTCTCTTCCACCCTCTCAAACTCCAATTGACTTCACAGGGGCTGTCAGCTACCCTGACTGCCTGATCCCAGCACCTCTCAACTCTGCCCTGTCCCAACCCTGACCCCACGTCCTGGGCACTTTCCAACTGCTATGATGTAAGAAGGTGAGTTGCTCTCTCCGTTCTGTGTCAGGCACATTGTTTTGTCCCAACAGGTTATGAAAGTTAGTTAAGCCTTTTTTAAAAAAAAAAAATCTTTTGGCTGCACCGCACAGCATGTGGGATCTCAGTTCCCCAACCAGGGGTCAAACCTGTACCCCTTCATTGGCAGCTGAGAGTCTTAACCACAGGACCACCAGGGAAATCCCAGTTAAGCTTATTTATTCAGTTTCATCAAATTAGTACCTGACCAAGGAATACCTAGTCTTGTTGGGCTGGACAATGTCTAATAAAACTATTCTTCTGGAACTTTCCTAAAGCCTTGCTGCTAAATCCAGCTCTTTTCTCTGATCCTCCCTGCAATTTGCTAAACATGCTCTTTTATTTCTAAATTGAGTTCTTTCCTTGGAAAGGCTTTTTAAGCTCCCACATAAATTGCAGATTACAGTTGAAGAACATGGAGGTGGGTAGGAACAAAGGAATGGTGCCTAATTTCATCTCCAGTCATAATTTAGGCGGCCCCCACCTGTCACCCCCACTGCATCTCCTAGGCAAATGTTTTACTCCTGTAATCTTAAAAAGGAAGAAAGAAAATAAGCGTTTACTTAAAAGTAAATGAATGTTCTATGCCAGTGGGGAAGGAATTAAGTCAGGTTTGTCACTTCTATGCTTGAGAGACCTGAGCAAATGTCCAAGGAGTATGTGGCTGACAGTACAGACCCACATGACTCTCACCAAAAATTCTCATCAGTATTTAAGTCATTTTGATTTGGAATGAGGTTGTCTTTCTATAGAAGGAAGCAGATCATTCTTACATTTGATCTTTCCTTTAAGCTTTGAAGTCCCCTTTATTCAGATAACAGATAAAATGACTATTTTGCCACTTATTTCTCCAGAGAAAGGCATTTCAGTGGATTTGTATATAGAAATAATATCTGAATCCCAGCTGTTAAAAATAAAAAACAGGAAAAAAGACCCATCTGAACTTGCATGAACATCCTGTTTTTCTTCATGAGGTTAATCAGTTGTCATCCTGGAGTGTTCCAGATGGATTGGAGTGTATGTGTGTAAGCTGTGCACGTGTTTGTGTGTGTGTGTGTTTGCATAACATCAAGTGCAAACTTTGCAGAAAATGATCTAGTCATTGTAAACATTTACCCCCAACCAGAATAAGGGAGCCTTCAAGTGGTATTTCAAGTCTCTGCAGGTAAATCCCTAACTGGTGTAAACTTTTAATGAGGCAAGATTCAAATATCTAATAGCAATGTAGTCCTCATTCTGTTATCCAGAGGAGCAGACATCACAACAATAGCTAGAATCTACTAAGACAGTTGGACTATAAAGAAGGCTGAGCACCAACAAATTGATGCTTTCAAACCGTGGTGCTGGAGAAGACTGTTGAGAGTCCCTTGGGCAGCAAGGAGATCAAACCAGTCAATCCTAAAGGATGTCAGCCCTGAATATTCATTGGAAGGGCTGATGCTGAAGCTCCAATACTTTGACCACCTGATGTGAAAAGCTGATTCACTGGAAAAGATCCTGATGCTGGGAAGAGGGCAAGAGAAGAAGGGGGCGACAGAGGATAAGATGTTTGGATGGCATCATGGACTCAATGGACGTGAGTGTGACCAAACTCAGGGAGAGAGTGAAAGACAGGGAAGCCTGGCATGCTGCAGTTCATGGGGTTTGCAGGAGGGTGATACAACTTGGTGACTGAGCAACAAAAACACCAAGACAGTCAGAGCTAAGATCAAGAAATGGAACATTGCCTTTGCCCTAAAGGGCTTAATTTGGTGGGGGGATCCTAGAATGTAAACAGACTCCACTGCCTACTTTGTACCTGCGTGGGTTTCCAACTGTAGAGTGGGAGTCATACCATGTCAGAGCTGGAAGGGACCTCAGAGATCACCGCAGGGAACCAGCTCGAAATGCGAATGAAGAAGAGATTTTGAAGTGAAGGGGCAACTTGTTGAGTGACACACAGCTATCCAAAGGCAGGGGCCACGAAGGCATTGTGACCCCAGATGCCTGGCCCACACCTGTTTCCTCTCTCCCACATCCAACTGCTTACCTTTATTCACAGGATGGAAGACCCCATGCTTACTTTTACTTCAGACAATGCTCTTATGCAAGATAATAAGAGTTCTCTGAACATGTCATCAGTTTCTGTTATTTTAACTTGTTCAGTTCAGTCCAGTTCAGTCGCTCAGTCGTGTCCGACTCTTTGCGACCCCATGAATTGCAGCATGCCAGGCCTCCCTGTCCATCACCAACTCCCGGAGTTCACTCAGATTCATGTCCACTGAGTCAGTGATGCCATCCAGCCATCTCATCCTCTGTCGTCCCCTTCTCCTCCTGCCCCCAATCCCTCCCAGCATCAGAGTCTTTTCCAATGAGTCAGCTGTTCACATGAGGTGGCCAAAGTACTGGAGCTTCAGCTTCAGCATCATTCCTTCCAAAGAAATCCCAGGGCTGATCTCCTTCAGAATGGACTGGTTGGATCTCCTTGCAGTCCAAGGGACTCTCAAGAGTCTTCTCCAACACCACACTTCAAAAGCATCAATTCTTCGACACTCAGCCTTCTTCACAGTCCAACTCTCACATCCATACATGACTACTGGAAAAACCATAGCCTTGACTAGATGGACCTTAGTTGGCAAAGTAATGTCTCTGCTTTTCAATATGCTGTCTAGGTTGCTCATAACTTTTCTTCCAAGGAGTAAGCGTCTTTTAATTTCATGGCTGCAGTCACCATCTGTGGTGATTTTGGAGCCCAAGGAATAAAGTCTGACACTGTTTCCACTGTTTCCCCATCTATTTGCCATGAAGTAATGGGACCAGATGCCATGATCTTCGTTTTCTGAATGTTGAGCTTTAAGCCAACTTTTTCACTCTCCTCTTTCACTTTCATCAAGAGGCTTTTTAGTTCCTCAAATGAGCGAAAAGAAAAAGCACTTGTGTGTAATACTGTGTTATATCCATCTCAACTCAGATGCAGGACAAATACTTTAAAAATGGCTTGGGTTGCTTCTTGGAGGAAGATGACCGTTCCTGGGACTCCAGAGATGAAGAGAGTATGATCAATCCCTGCTGGGAACTAAAGTCACAACTCCATCTGTTTGTTAAAAAGGTAAGTGAACCATGGTGTCACTTTACCAGTGGGCATAGGAGGTTCAGAGGAGAAAGAATATTTTAGATCATGAAGTCTAGAGTCCTCATTTTGTAAAGGAGAAAGTTGGAACCCGGAGTGTTTAAGTGATTGTCCTCAAATTCACAGAAGTAGGAAAAGGTGGGATCCACCCCGCAGAGGGTCCTGACCAAAGCCTGCTCTAGAGTTTATTCCTCTCTTCCAGAGAGCGTCCTCATCTAGTCTAAATATTTTATCTCACCTTGTGGAAATGAGGCACAGACAGAACAAAATGTCCAAGGTCACACACTAATAAAGGATGTGCGTGGGGTTTCTTTGTTATTCAGAAGACAAAAGAAACCAAATAATGATATTTTATATTTTTCCCACATTGTTGGTCTCTGGAATTCAGTCTTTTATTTTTGTACACATATAGAGCTGAAGAAAGAGGGAAAAGGGAAAAGGGAAAAAAGATACACTTTGAGAAACTGAAGGTGATGGCATCTCAATTCACAGTAAATTACACATTACAAAATATTATTTTCTGCTTGTGAAAACTGCTTACATAGGCTCTCTAGCAGAAACATTATGGTAGCTAACAGTTTATTTCACTAGATGTGATCATGTAATTATACTCCGAGTGACATGACAGGTCAAACAGAGTTTCTTTTCTCAGGCTGCTTTCTTATTTGTAAGATGGCGTTAGTAACGTTTACCTTCTGCCTATCTGGAAAGGTCCGCCGAGAATACAGATACGAAAATACCCTGTAAACTAGGATACACAATCATTCTTAAACAATTACTGGGGACACTCCCAGAGTAGGAGGATGTGTTTAAAGAAATGATTATTAGTCTGTCTGGTGCTCAGTGTGCCTTTCTATAGGCTCCAATTTATAGCCCTAAGCAGCCCTCACAGTAAAGCCCAGATATCCCCTGTGATGCTATTTCTATGACAAGTAAAATCAGACCGCCACCTGGTTGTCTGAGAAACCCATCTGCTCCATGCTGCCCTGGAAACACAGGTGCGGCGCTCGCTGCACACAGGCAGTCCTGAAGCGGCTGGAACGCCATCGCCCCAAGCGACAAGGACCAGGAAAGACCCCGGATTGGGAAAGGGTCCTGAGGAAGCTGAGGAGTGAGACCCCACGGCCCCGGGGATCAGAGAGGGTGGCAAACCACTGGTGGCAGAGGAGCGAAACTCAGAAGCAGAGCAGAAATCTGGAGACAGAGGAGGGGCTGGACTTGGGGGCAGGAAGTGGGGAGGTGAGAGAGCAGTGTGGCTGGGGTTTCCTGCTCCTCCCCTCTGCCCCCATTCTCACATCCTGCCACTAACTAGAGAAGGGAGGGCACCCAGGGCAGGGAAAAGTGTAGCACAGGAGCGGGGAAGGCTTCCCCATACTTCCAGGTACCATATAAACGAACAGATCGTTTTCCATAAATGTCCTTTATGGACATTCCACATGTTATTAATATCTCCCCTAATGCTCAAACAGCTGTGAGGAAGGAATCCTTATTATCTTCTTTTTTCTTAAAAAAAAAAGATAAAGAAATTAAAATAGTCCATATCAGTTAAGTAACTTGAGAAAAGTTTCCAGGGCTGATAATGAACAAATTTTAATCCAGTTCATCTGCTTATATTCTAACCATTCTGTTTTTTTGTTGTGTGCTTTTGTTTTTGGCTGTGCCATGTGGCATCTTATTTCTTGGGCATCTTTTTTACCCTGTTCAGGGACTGAACCGGTGCCCCATGCTGTGGGAGGGCAGAGTCTTAACCACTGGACAACCAGGGAAGTCTCATAATGGTTCTTTTTTTCTGCCTACCACACTGTAACGGAGAAGGCAATGGCACCCCACTCCAGTACTCTTGCCTGGAAAATCCCATGGACAGAGGAGCCTGGTAGGCTGCAGTTCATGGGGTCGCTACTAGTCGGACACGACTGAGCAACTTCACTTTCACTTTTCACTTTCATGCATCGGAGAAGGAAATGGCAACCCACTCCAGTGTTCTTGCCTGGAGAATCCCAGGGACAGGGGAGCCTGGTGGGCCGCCGTCTATGGGGTCGCACAGAGTTGGGCACGACTGAAGCGACTTAGCAGTACCACACTGTAAGAATTAGCCTTTTCCTTCTCCTGCTCCTCCTTTTTCCTTTCTGGCTCAGAAGGCCAGTGACAGAGATAATGTGCTGAGGCCCTTGCTTCCCCTCCCACACACCAGTGTCCTTTATCTGTTATCTGTGGTCAGGGCTTTTGACAAAGGAAAACGTAGATATGGGGCTGGAGTACAGAGGAAGTTTCTGACAGTTATGTGATAAACAACAACGGTGAATGGAAAGGTGGGCAGGGGCGGGGGACAGGACTGAATAGAGAGGAGTTTAAAGCCGTGGGTGAGTCATGTCAGGGTGGGCTCACTGAACAGAAGGGCTCAAATTCATTCTTTCTTAGTGGTTTTCCCCACTGTAGCAAGTGGGGAAAGAAAATGATATGAGGTGAGAATGTCTCAGCCACATTCTCAGAAATGAGAGAGTGACATGGTGCTAGCAGGTCACCACTGGATGGGCTGTGCGTGTCTATGGGTGTCATGAGAGAAAGGGAGTGTGCCCTGCACCTTCAGTCTTGGGTATGTCCAATAATTTCAAGCCCCTGGAATCTAACACACGCATACATTCAGAGACACACAGTGCACTTGTACACATGCTTGCCTGCAGACACACACAGACAATGCACTTATATACATGCTTGTATGCAGACACACCTCCCAGAAAGTGAGGTGACATGGCCATCACGTCTATTAGCCACAAGGAAGTCTCGGCACATTAGGCTGACCTAACGTGGAGAAAAATGACTCCTCCTTTCTGTGGTGCTCCAGGTATGGCATTTCAAAGCCTTCATCCAGAAACAGAAGTCTCTCAGACAGAAGACCATCCTTTCATCAATAGTAGGGACAGCTGCCTCTGTATTTACCCCAGCTCCCACCCAAACCTACATGCTCTTTGCTTGAACAACTTAAAGCTGCCTAAGTTGATATCTTAAGTGCAGAAATTTCCTGTTAGACATCAGCAAGAAGAGCAATAGACATTCAATAATCAGTTTAAATGCTTAGGGAAATTAACAAGCTTTATTCAATACTATTTGCAGATGACTTTGAGAACCTTTGAGGAAATGATTCCTACAAATCCAGGTATTATTTTTTGTTGTTGTTTTAATTTTTCTAGTGTTAACCTCCTGATAAGGTGAGTAATTCTCCATCCTCTTGCTCTCTACTCCTACCCAAACATCCTACCTCTGACTGATGCTCAGTAACTCAAGATGCTTGATTCTGTTTCCCTTTTGGCATTGGCGTTTGAACCAAATCTGAGGCCCACCTCACGTATGAACTTTATTTCATGGGAATTTTATTCTTCCAATGTGGATTTACCTTTCATCTCAACTTCTTCCATTCTTTGTTTTTACCTTCTAATGTGGGTAGCTTTCTGGAGCACAGCTGGGAAAAAATAAGGGGTCCAAAGTTACCCATCTTCTCTGCTTCTGACCATGCCTAGGCTCTAAGCCTTTCTTTATGCAAAAATTTTGCTCCATCATCTCTCTCCCAGCAATCCTTCTCCCCACCCAAAATCCTCGTTCTGCATCCCACACCTTTGCCATCTCCACTGACGGTCGGCCAACGGCTCTTAACCCACATCCCCTTTCAGTGGGTCTTTCAGAGAAGACCAAACCAGCTTCTCTGGTCCTCTGTCTGGCTTCTCCCATTCTTGGATTTTCACATCTCCTTCTCATCCTCCATCCCCATCACCTCTTCAGAGAGAACTTCTCTGATCAGCTTTCTAAGAAAGTTTCCCCACATCCTGTTTTTCTGTCATACTTATTTTGTTAATTTCCTTCGATAAGTACATGTGTATAAATCAAAGAAAAAAAAATATATTCTCTGTGTTCTGATTCCTTACTACATAAAAGATCTACAAAGATTGAAAACATGCCTGTTTCTCTCACCTCTCTGTACCTAGACTTACCTCTATATCTCAAGCCTAGCAGATCCTCTTTTATCCCCCTGGGCCTTACCTGCACCACCTTTGGCGTGCCTGTGCACGTGTGTGTGTGTGTGCCTGCATGTTTTGACTGAGGTGAAATTCACATAACATACAATTAACCATCTTGAAGCATATGATTTGGTGACAATTCGTGCCTTCACAGTGTTGTCCCACCACCATCTCTGTCTACATACAAATTCTTAATGCAGATTTTGTTAATCAAGTAACTGATGAATTAAATTTGCTGCTTCTTCACATTTAGCTCACCACAACCCCATTTTCCCCTACTAACAGTCATACAGGCCTCCATACATGTACCACAGACTTAAAGTCTTGGAGTACACCATCTTGGCAGAGAAGAAACAGTTTTTAAAATAGATATTTGGTTAATGATGTATTCCCACTTTTCAGCTATCCTTTCCCATTATAATCTTCCTCATCCCTTGATAACTCCCACCATCCTTTATTAAATATGAAGGCAAGACCTGGTCCCAAGTTCTAAGCATTCTTTCTGGTCATTTCCCCAAAGCCAAAGGTGGTAGCGGGAACGATGAACATGCCATCTCTTCTTTCTTTAAAATATTTGTTTATTTGGCTTCCTCGTATCTTAGTCGTGGCACACGGGATCTTCGCCGCATCATGTGGAAGCTTTCTTTGCAGCACATGGACACTCTAGTTGTGGTGCTCAGACTCAGTAGTTGTGACACATGGCCTTAGTTGCTCCATGGCGTGTAGACCCTAGTTCCCCAACCAGGGATCGAACTGCATCCCCAGCATGGCAAAGCAGATCCTCAACCACTGGACCTCCAGGGAAGTCCCTCCAACTCTTCTAATGAGGAACACCAGATCCATGGTTTACAGAAGGCGCATGTACTATTTTCAGTTCTGGGAGAAAAATATTCTTTTTTATATTCATCCCAGTGGGGTGCAGAAATCACATACTTCTCAGTATACCAAAATGTATCCATGACACCAAAATATACATATTCATAGGCTTCTTGTCCGGGAGTTGTTTGCTATGGTCTGTAGGAAATTTCCTCTCTTCAAATTTTGCTCTTATATCTAGGCTTTCCTATATCCTTGCATTGACCTCAAATGCAAGATATTTGTAACTGGATTCAATTACCAAATGTTTTAAAGCAAAGTGTTAAAGTCTCAGAGCAGTCAAGACATTATGAATTATTTATTGCCGGAGATTCAAAGTAAATGAACACATCAACTTTGAAAGCTGAGTATTCTGAGAGTAACATGTCATTGACCGTACATCCCCAAGCTGTGTTGGTCTTCAATGTAGTACAAATACCCACTATCCTGAATAAGTAACAATAGCAGATAAAGTCTTCTTCCTATTTCTTTCTCCCCTATGGAATTTTGTCCCCTCATTTCAGTTTCCTCTACTGCTAGTCTAGATGGAGGCTTCCTATTCTCAGACCTCGATCAATTACAACTGTCTACTAACTCACCAATCTCTAGCCCTCTCGGTTTCTAGCATCAGACCTTACTATGAGTTAGTTTAGCCTAAAGCACAACACATATCTTTCTGCTTCCCTGATTAAAAACTGTTTAAAGTCTTCTCATGTCTGTAAAATCCAAATCTCTTAGCCTAACATTCAAATCCTCTATAGTTTAACTCCTCATTCAAGCCCGAAACTGAACTCCTCTGACGCCTGTGTCCCAGGAATGCTGTGTGCATCTTGTCTTGCGGACACTGTTCTAGATCCCTGCGAACACCCTTCTCCCATTGTTGTGAACTTTAACCCTCTCCACCCTCCCTCATTTCAGATAATTGTCCTGCACCTCAAGTGCTTTCTTGCTTTCATTTGTTTATAGTTATTTGTCTGTGTTCCTAGAAGAGTGCCTGGCATAGATGTAATGGGCACTTTGGTTTGCTGGAGTAAGCGAATGAAGGGACCTTAGTCCAAAAGTTCCCCTGACTCAGCTTTCCAACAAATAGGAATCTTTCATCACCCTTCCTTTATGTTTCACATGGGTCAATTTTCACTTTCTAATTTGTATCTTCCCTAAACACTGTAAGTCCCTTGAAGGCTCAGATTATACTATCAGTGATTAATCTTTGAATCCCCCATGGAAGCACTGCCTTGTCCGTGGACATGTTTGGTGAAACCATACAATTGATCTTAACAACCAATGTAAGCCTCCTGAGAAGTTTTAGCTGATCTTTAAAAGAGTAATTTGTTGAATTTGTAGTCATTTAGTCTGCTCTAGAGTACTTCAGATGGTGGTCAGTAAATGTGATTTGTTTATTGTGATCTAGTGAATCAATGATTTATATGTTCATACACTGATTATCATGACCATTATGTCGTTCCATATACCTTTTGGGAGGTGAGAGAAGTAACTGCTGGATACCAGTTTGTGGCATCTATGGACATGTAAACCATGGAATCCTGTGGCCATGAAGAAAGTTGAGCCATAAACCCCGTCTGAGATAGTGAATGATGTTTTGTAATTGCTGTTCCTTTAGAGTAGATAAGAGGAAAAAATAATTGAAATGATTAGAATTGGTATCAGTCTTTTTCTACATACAGCTCAAAGTGGAAAGTTGCCAGTACCTGGTTATTTGTGCACTTTTAATGCCTCAGCAGGAGTATTATATGTCCACAGTTTAGTTACTATTATTGTTTAGTAAAAGTGTCAGGATCTTCACTTTGTTATGTTCTAGTAGAACCTTACCCCTGAGATGCCAATAAATTATAGCTAAAGATACTGCCTATTCCTCCTATCTAAAGTATTTTGTGAATTAAACATAGGCTGAAGTAGACTACTCATAATACTAAAATGTAGGTTGGTTTTATGGAAACCCATATAATCAACTTTGGGAGTCCAGTGTGTTTACTATGCTTGATTGACAAGGGCTGTGAACAGCAATGTATTTGCTAAGTAGCTTGACAAGTGCTGATGATTCTTTGTTACTTCTCTTTTAGAAAAGCAATATAATCCTTACCTAGACAGAGAAAAGGGTCCTAAGAGGGTAGCTGCTCATATAACTGGAAGCAATCGGAAAAGAAGTACGTTGCCAGTTCTAGGTAAGATAAATTATTAATATATGGTTTAAAGGAAGGGAAGGGAAGAATTTGTTCTAAATAATTTATTTTTGTATCTGAAATGTTTATATGGCTATCTACAAAGTGGTCAGTAGCAATCAAGTCTCAGATTGACTCTTTTCAGAAGCAAGATTACAAGATGAGTAGCTTAGTTACTGCCCGGCAAAACTGACCTCAAGAAAATTCTGAAACGAGAGAACTTAGAGTTTCCCATGCCCCCATTTTTGCTTTTCTTATTTTTAAAAGTAATTTCTCACTCTTTCATCAAATCTTTCTCCTTTGCAAAGGTTCTAAATCAGTCACCTATTTTCTAGTGAGTCACCACCCCCCCCCCCCCCCCCCCCCGCCCCGTGACATTTGCGTTAGATTGAACCACAAAAAGAAAAAATGGCCAATATTTGACCACTTTGCACTTATGGAAATGTCAGTTTCACATAGTTTAACCAAATAGGTTAATCTATTTTCAAATAGTTAACTATTTTCAAATAGTTAACCAAATAGGTCAAGCCTAATTTTATCTGGAGAACAGGTGTTCATATATTGCTGAAGTTAGTGTGTGAGTCTTGTAATCGAAACACCCACATGGGAATCCCAGCTCCTCCTTACCAAGTTCTTCATTTTGAGGAAATTGCTTAACTCAATCAAGCTTCATTTTCTTTCTCTTTTTTTTTTTAAAAAGATTTTTTTGATGTGGACCATTCTTAATGTCTTTAATGAATTTGTTACAATATCACTTCTGTTTTATGTTGCGGTTTTTTGGCCAAGAGGCATATGGGATCTTAGCTCTCCAACCAGGGGTGGAATCCAAACACCCTGACTTGGAAGGCAAAGTCTTAACCACTGGACAACCAGGGAAGTCCCAAGCTTCATTTTCTTCACATAAAAAGTAGAGAGAACGTTTAACTCACAAAATAGTGAAGATGAATGCAAAATGCTAGTGCATTGTAAGTACTCAGTAAGTAGTGCTTTTATTATTGTGAGAGATTTTGTCCTAGGTTAAAGGTATTTCAGGCATCAGTTATTGAATGAAAAGTTTGTCGGGTTTTTTGGTTGGCTGGTTGGCTTTTGTCTGGTTTTACTCTGAGCAGTTGCCTTCATGGTATTCCTGAACTGGTATTTTTGGAGGTAATTTATGTGTTCTGCCTATTTGTGAGATTATTATTTCACTATTCCTATTTACAATTCTTCAGATAATATGGTGGTTGTTTTAAACTCTTGAAAAACTAAATTTTGCGCCAATCATAGAGACGAGCCCAAAGTTTAAAGGAATATCCTATCTCAGTAAGGCCCATCTTCATTCACAATCTTCAGGACTTAAAAATCCAAAGATCTGAAGATCTTTAAATCTGGGCATTTTTGCCAAACCCTATACTTTGCCTTATTGGACTCGAGATGCCTGCTGCTTGGAAGGTGCTTTTGACACTGGTTTACTGAGAAAGACCAAGGAGGAATCCAAAAAGACCTAAAAGAGTAGCAGGAATTTATGAGCTCTAGGCTTGAGGAACAGATATGTTTCTTTTGATTTCCTTCTACATTGTCAATCTGAGCTCACCAGCACAGGAAAGGAGGCAGGGGTTCTGGACAGAAATTCTTCCCAGGAGTAGATTGCTGCCCTAATGAACCATTCCCATGGTACCATTCAGAGCTGAGTGTGACAGTCGAGATACAGCAAAATAGGGGACTTCAAACAGGTCACAGTGGCACGGGCGCCTCCAGATTTCTATATGATTAAAATTTAGACTCCTTGGAAGATTGAGGGAGCGTGAAGTTTTAAATTGACTTCTCTGGTGGCTCAGATGGTAAAGCGTCTGCCTACAATGTGGTATAGTTCCAATCAAAGCGTTGTCTAGCCACAGCTATCGGAAAACTCCTTGCTTTACTACAAGTTAATTTTATTTTTCTCCAAACTTCATCCCAGGCTCCAAGAATGAAAAAGCTGTGGGCCATAAAATAGATTCCTGGGAGTCGTCAAGAAAAGGACATTCGTTCTTGAATAATTTGCACTTAAGGAAAGGAGAGCTGGTTATCCATCAAACAGGATTTTATTACATCTATTCCCAAACATACTTTCGATTTCAGGAACCTGAGGAAGTTTTGGGAACTGTTTCAACAGAAGAGACCAGGAAAAAAAGCAAACAAATGGTACAATATATTTACAAATACACAAGCTATCCTGACCCTATACTGCTGATGAAAAGTGCAAGAAATAGTTGTTGGTCTAAAGATGCAGAATATGGACTCTATTCCATCTATCAAGGAGGAATATTTGAGCTTAAGGAAAATGATCGAATTTTTGTCTCTGTAACTAATGAACGATTGGTTGACCTGGACCAAGAAGCCAGTTTTTTCGGAGCCTTTTTAATCGGCTAAATGATCTATTAAGAAAAAACAGTGCCCCCAGAATGACCTTTCACTTTTCAGAGCAACGTACTTCAAACACGTGGTGGAAGTAAGGCAGCCTGAGCAGAATGACTTCAACCTAAAGATCAACATCACAAGCGTTTTTGGTGTCCTGGATCCTTTACCACTTAGCTCCCTGGGAAGCCCTCCCCACCTTACCACCAGAAATCTAGGAGGTTCTCAACTGAGAAATAATTGTGTAGCAATCAACATCTCTGCTTCTTTACCATCTACTCCTGTGAAGATACCAGAGACTGAAGGGCCATGGACATTGCATGCAGCACGCGAACGGAGTGGCACAGTGCAGGGCCGCATGGTGGCTGTCCCGGACTCTCAACTTGGAAACAAGAGAATTCCATTGTAACTTCTCCTTCTTTATTTCTGATTTTATTTAGATTTGAGTCTTATTTACATTTTATTTGATTTGAGTCTTCTCCCTTTTTCTCTTGATGAGTCTAAGTGATGGCTTGTCAATTTTGTTTATCTTCCCCAAAACCAGCTTTTAGTTTTAGTGACTTTGCTATTGTTTCCTTCATTTCTTTTCTATTTCTTCTCTGATCTTTATGATTTATTTCCTTCTACTAACTCTGGGTGTTTATTTGTTCTTCTTTTTCTAGTTGCTTTAGGTATAAGATTAGGTTGTTCACTTGATGTTTGTCTCATTTGTTTTTTATAGGTTTTTTTTCTGATATCTAATTTTTTTCCTAATATCTATTTTTAAATTGATATCTTATATAATATCTTATATTATATATAATATATAATATCTTATATAATCTTATATAAGCATCTCACACAGCTCAATATCAGGAAAAAAACAACCCAATAAAAAATTAGGCCGAGGACCTAGACAGACATTTCTCCAAAGAAGACACAAAGATAGCCAATAAACACAAGAAAAGATGTTCACCATAGTTCATTATTAGAGAAATGCAAATCAAAACTATCATGAGGTACCACCTCACTCCAATCAGAATAGCCATCATCAAAAAATCTGCAAACAGTAAATGCTACAGAGGATGTGGAGAAAAGGGAACCCTCCTACACTGCTGGTGGGAATGTAAATTGATAAAGCCATTATGGAGGACATTATGGAGGTTCCTTTGAAAACTAGGAATAAATCTACCATATGACCCAGCAATCCTGCTACTGGGAATATACCCTGAGAAAACCACAATTGACATCTACCCCAATGTTCATTACAGCACTAATTTACAATATCCAGGACATGGAAGCAACCTCGATGTCCTTTGACAGATGAATGGATGAAGAAGATGTATACAGATATACAATGGAATATTACTCAGCCATAAAAAGGAACTAGTCTGAGTCAATGGTAGTGAGGTGGATGAACGTGGACTCTGTTATACAGAGAGAAGTAAGTCAGAAAGACAAAAACAACTATATGTTAGCGCATATATATGGAATCTAACCTGGAAGAAAAAAATGACAACCCATTCCAGTATTCTTGCCTGAAAAATGCTATGGACAGAGGAGCCTGGCAGGCCACAGTCCCTGAGATTATAAAGAGCTGGATCTGACTGAGTGATTGAACAGCATGGAATCTAGAATAGTACTAATGAGCCCATTTACAGAGAAGAAATGGAGACGTAGATGCAGAGAATGGACTTGAGCCACAGTAGGGGAAGGAGATAGGAGGACAAATTGAGAAAGGGGCATTACCATTTATATAAGGTCCGTCTAGTCCAGGCTATGGTTTTTCCAGTGGTCATGTATGGATGTGAGAGTTGGACTGTGAAGAAGGCTGAGTGCTGAAGAATTGGTGCTTCTGAACTGTGGTGTTGGAGGAGACTCTTGAGAGTCTCTTGGACTGCAAGGAGATCCAACCAGTCCATTCTAAAGGAGATCAGCCCTGGGATTTCTTTGGAAAGAATGATGCTAAAGCTGAAAATCCAGTACTTAGGCCACCTCATGCGAAGAGTTGACTCATTGGAAAAGACTCTGATGCTAGGAGGGATTGGGGGCAGGAGGAGAAGGGGACGACAGAGGATGAGATGGCTGGATGGCATCACGGACTCAATGGACGTGAGTCCGAGTGAACTCCGGGAGTTGACAATGGGCAGGGAGGCCTGGCGTGCTGCGATTCATGGGGTTGCAAAGAGTCGGACATGACTGAGCGACTGAACTGAACTAAACTGAACTGATTATCATATGTAAAATAGGTAACTAGTGAGAAGCTGCTATGCAACACAAGGGGCCTAGCCTGGCACTCTGTGATGACCAGTAACAGTGGGGTTGGGGGAAGAGGGAGGGGGTACATATGTAATTATGACGGATGACTATTGTACAGCAGAGACAACACAGCATTGTGAAGTAACTACCTTCCAATAAAAAGGTAATAAAATAAAAATATGTGTTACTTTTTCAATAAAAATGACTAAAATATGTAGTTTTGTGTATTTTGTACTTAACATTTTATAGTAACAAGATTAGTAACAATGGGGAAAAGAACTTCTAATGTCTTTTTCATGGTATATTTTATTTAATATGTCTTACAGAAGAAAGAAAGAAACTGCTCACTTTTGTACAATGTAATTAAAATATTATTAGTCCTTTCCTTTATGGTTAATGCTTTTGTTACAGATTAAATTGTGTCCCAACAAAGGATAATGTCTATGTCCTTCTCCCCAGTACTTCAGAAATGTGATCTTATTTGGAAATAAGTTCGTTGCAGATATAATTAGTAAAGATGAGGTCATAGTGGAATAGGTTGGGTCCTTCACAGAATATGACTGGTGGCCTCATTATTTAAAGAAGGAGATTTAGTAACAGAAAGACCCACAGGAAGAAGTCCTCGTGCCAGCAGAGGCAGAGATTGAAGTGGTGAAGCTGCAAGCAAGGAACCCCAAGGACTGACAGTCCTCATCAGAAGCTCGAGAAACAAGAGAAGATTCCACTCAGAGCCTCAGAAATCTACTGACATCTTGATTTTAGACTCCTGGCCTCCAGAATTGTAAGAGAACAATTTTCTGATGTTGAAAACCATCTGGTCTGCGGGACTTTGGTTCAGCAGGCCTAGGAAGTTTATACAGATTTCCATACCGTGTTGAAGAAATCTTTTTTTACTGATGTCACGCAGATGTTAGCATTAATATTTTTTTCTGAAAATTTGAAGTTTAGTCTTTCATAGTTTGATAGTAGGATTCAACAATAGTTTAATTCATGAATGATGAAGGGATATAATTTTATCTTTTACTATATCAGTGACCCGTTCAGTGGCTAGCCCACTCTTTCCCCATTGATTTTAATGTCTAACATCATGCACCAAACTCCCAGGGGGTCTGTTTCTGTGTTCACTTCCCACCCTCCCCCTAACCCTGCATTGGATTGGTTGTCGGTTCTTGCACCCATTCCAGCCATTTTCTAAAAATTGTGGTAAAATATAGGTAACTTAAAATTTACCATTTAACCATTTTTGAGCATAGAGTTCAGTAGCATTAAGTACATTCACATTATTGTGCGATCTTTGGCACTATTCATGTCCAGAACATTTCATTATCCCAAGCTAAAACTTTGTAACCATTAAGCAATAATTCTTCATTTCCCTTCCTCCAGGCCCTGGTAATCACCATACTACTTTCTTTATGAATTTGACTGTCTTAGGTAGCTCATGTAAGTAGAATCATGCGGTATTTGTTCTTTTATGTTTGACTTATTTGATTTAGCATAATGTCTTCAAGGTTTAATCCATGTTAAAGCATGTGTCAGAATTTCTTTAAAAAATATAAGTATAGTTGATTTTCAATGTTGTATTAATCTTTGCTGTTCATTTCTTTTTAAGACTGAATGATATTGCAGCATTGGAAAATAGATACTACGTTTTGTTTATTCGTGTATCTGTTGATCATACGCTCTGGCTTTAATGGTTACTATTCGCTTTTCTATAAATCTTAACGTTCTCCTCCTTTAGTCCTTTGTTCCCAAACAACCCAGGCATTTGGGTGTTTAATTCACAAACTTTGTGCGACATAAGTACCTTTCATTGCGACATTTTAAGGCAAAATTTAGAAGGGAAAAGTTACATTTGCATGTGCAGAATTCAGTTGACAGTTTAAATAAACATCCTGGGAAGTCTCAAATTTCATTCCAAGTACAAATGATACAGTATCAGAACTATATGTAAATTTTTGAACAGTGTGAATAATGACTGCTGCTGCTGCTAAGTCACTTCAGTCGTGTCCAACTCTGTGTGACCCCATAGACGGCAGCCCACCAGGCTCCCCCGTTCCTGGGATTCTCCAGGCAAGAACACTGGAGTGGGTTGCCATTTCCTTCTCCAATGCATGAAAGTGAAAAGTGAAAGTGAAGTCACTCAGTCATGTCCGACTCTCAGCGACCCCATGGACTGCAGCCCACCAGCTTCCTCCATCCATGGGATTTTCCAGGCAAGAGTACTGGAGTGGGGTGCCATTGCCTATAGCCACCCAAAAGGAAAACAGCCCATTTGACCTGAAGCAGAAGGAGATAGGAAGGAATGAAAGAAAGTAGTCAGACTTCTTAAACTTTATAGAAGAGGCACATAGAGCTATTGAGCTATGGATATGTGGTATTCCTCAAAACAAGGGAAGAAGGACCCCAAAGACAATTTAGAGATCGTTAAGGCTTCCTCTTTGGTATCAAAAGTTGGGAATATATTACTTGGATTTTGACAGACCAGACAACCCTTGACCGTGAACGTGGGGGTGGTGCCACATTCACCATGGGAGCAATGCTACCAAAGCTGTGGAGGTCAAGCCCCTGCCCAGCAGAACCCTCAGAGATGTCTGCCTCTGCCTAGATATCAAGGAATGGAGCCATCTAGAGATGTGGGCACTCAACCCAGGCAGAAGACCACAGAGAGGATGAGGTTACTGCAGAGAATCCCTGCCAGGAAAATGCCCAGTGGAGCCATGTGGATATGGCTTCTCCCATGATCCCAAGTCAGCAGAGCCCCTGGTGTGCAGTTCCAGACAGAGATGGCTACAAGCATGCAAGTTAAGCCAGTGAGGATTGCCATGTGGGTTGCCTACAGCAAAGCCATGGGGGCAGGTATACCCCAGGGTGCATAGAAAGTTATTTCCATATCCCAGTGGGCCTAGCAGGGAGAGTATCTGATGAAAGATTATTCTCAGGCCTTGAGATTCGATGTTTGCCTTGTTGGGTTTGGACTTGCTTGGGACCTGCCACCCTCTTCTTTCCTATTTCTCTAGGCTGGGAGAGTTTGCCCTACTGCCTGTCCCACATTCCATTTTGGAAGCACATAATTTTTTTTTTATTTCACAGATTCATATCTGGAGAGCAATTTATCTCAGAATCAATTATACCTTGAGTCTCATGCACATCTGATTCAGGTGATATTTATATGAGACTTTAAACTTAGAGTTTTTTTAGTTGATGCTAGATGAAATTAAGACTTTGGAAGCTGTTGAGATGGAATGATCATATTTTGCATGCAAAATGGACATGAATGTTGGGGGGCCAGAGATATAAATGCTATGATTTGAATATTTATTTCCCTCCAAAATTTCACGTGTAATTTTCAAAATTCATTGAAATCCTAATACCTTATGTGATGGTATTAGAGCCAGGGTCTTTTGGGGTTGACTAGGTCATGATGGGTCCACTCATGAATGAGATTAATGTCTTTATCAAAAGTTTCGAGATAGGTCCCTTACCTGTTCAGTCATGTGGGGATACAATGAGAAGTTTGTGACCCAGAAGAGGGTCTCTATACGACCATGCTGGCACCCTGATCTTAACTTCGAGCCTCCAGAACTGTGAAAAATTAATTTATTTATAAACCACCCAATTTGTGACATTCCCTAATCAGAAGACAAAGAGTGGTTGAATGAATTAAAAAATAAAATCTAGCAATATGCTGTCTAGAAGGGATTCACTTTATTTTCTATGGCCATTTCTTTTCAAAAAATTTATATTTATTTTAATTTTTTTGGCTGTGCTGGGTCTTTGTTGAGGTGTGCAGGGCTTTCTCTAGCTGTGGTGCCCAGGCTCCTCATTGTGGTGGCTTCTCTTGCTGTACAGCACAGGCTCTAGAGCATGAGAGAACAGTTGTGGCTCTTGGGTGTAGCTGCTCCAAGGCACGTGGGATCTCCCTGGCCCAGGGATTGAACCAGAGTCCCTTGCATTGCAAGGTGAATTCTTAACCTCTAGACTGCCAAGGAAGCCCAACAAAGATGACCAAAAACAGCACGGGGCTATGCTTGCATCAGGCAAAATAGACTTTAAGTCAAAAATTGTCTCAGATGCCGGGAGCCAGCATGAGGAATCCCACCCGTGACAAGGTCATGTGGCAGAGGCCTGATGGGCAAGGCGAGTCAAGCCTCAGGTTTTCCCCCTGGTATTTCCTGAGCATGTACCCCCAAAATAAGAATCTGCCTGCCTTGTACTTTTCCACTCTTCTGACACACTCTGGAAAAAGTCAGCTCAGGGCTTTAGTCTTCTGCATTTGAAAGGGTGTTTCAATCCCCAAACCCCTCTGATGGCTTTCCAGCCTGCCTGTAGGACTCGTACAGCTGCACATGTGATTGTTGTCCATGGGATTTCTTCCCAAGCAAGAATACTGGAGTAGGTTGCCATTTCCTCCTAAAGGGGATCTTCCCAATCCAGGGATCAAAGCTGCATCTCCTGAATTGGCAGGTCGACTCTTCCATTGCACCACCAGGGAAGCCCTAAAAGGATCACAGATCTAAACATAAGATCAAAGACTATAAAATTCTTAGAAAACATAGAGGCAAGTCTTCTCTTTTATTTGTACTTGACAATGGATTTTAGATATGACACCAAAAGTATGAGCAACAGAAGAAAAAATAGGCAAAGTGGATTTCATGTTAATTTACACTTTTGTACATAAAAAGACACTATCAAGAAAGTGAAAAGCCAACCTATAGAATGTGAGAAAATATTTGAAAATCACATGTCTGATAAAGGACTTATAGTGGACAACATAAACAACTCTTTCAACAACAAAAAGAGGAGGCATGTATTCTCAGTCATGTCAGACTCTTTGCGACCACATGGACTGTAGCCCGTCAGGCTCCTCTATCCATGGAATTTTCCAGGCAAGAATACTGGAGTGGGTTGCCATTTCCTCCTCCAGGGGATCTTCCGGACCCAGGGATCAAACCCACGTCTCTTGTGTCTCCTGAATTGGCAGGCAGATACTTTACCAGCTGAGCCTCCAGGGAAACCCTAACAAAAAGACAGATGACATAATAAAAAATTGGACAAAAGTTAAAACCACAATGAAACCCATTAGGGTATGTATACCCATTAGGATGTATACCCATTAGGATGACTACCATTAAACAACAGGAAATAACAAGTGTTGG
This sequence comes from Ovis aries, assembly GCF_016772045.2. Classification (NCBI taxonomy): domain Eukaryota; kingdom Metazoa; phylum Chordata; class Mammalia; order Artiodactyla; family Bovidae; genus Ovis; species Ovis aries. Next base: position 215,707,059 of record NC_056054.1, read on the forward strand.
TGAGGATGTGGGTGTATTGGCACCATCACACTTTGCTGTTGGGAATTTAAAATGGTGCAGCTGATGTGAAAAAATTAGTGATTTCTCTGAAAATTAAACATAAAATTACCATATTACCCAGAAATTCCACTCATAAGTGTACTTTCAGGAGAACTGAAAACAGATACTTTTAAATGAATACTTGGACATAAAGTATTTCATACTTTTTCATATTTCATAGCAGCACTATTTACCACAGAGCAAAGGAAGAAGAAATTCAAATGTACATTTTTATTTAGATGATCGAATAAACAAAATGTGATATATATATATACAATGAAATATTATTCAGCCAGATATATAGTCTAAGGTGAACGTGCATGAATCACCATAAAGGTAATCACCAGTATGAGGAAGACAACTCCAGAGTCAAGGAGGGGAGGGAGTACTGAGGCTCTCAAGGGAGCATCAGAGGTAATAGTCATGTGCTATTTCTTAATCTGGACATGGGTTCACAGTGGTGGTTCTCTATAGCATAATTTTTCATACTATATACATATATTACTAGTATTTTATAATTTAAATTTTATCTGAATGGTAATGGTAATCATGCCAAACCAGAAATTTGGAGGAAGAATATACTACTCTTTGATCCACCAGTGTGTTTTTAAAAAGTAATTTATTGGACTTCCCTGGTGCCAATGCTTGAGACTCCATGCTTCTGTTGCAGAGGGCATGGGTTCAATATCTGGTTAGAGATTTAAGATACCACACACCACTCGGCATGGCCAATAAGAACAAACACAAAAACACTTTATTGGGTCTTTTGGATTACAAAAAAAAAAATTCACATTGGTTGTGATGAGTGAAATGTGGAAATGTATACAGAAGTTAAAAATCCTCACACTCCTCCCACCATGAAGATTTCAGTGATAAAATTATGTGTTCCATCTTTCTACTAACACAAGTACATGTAGTCAATATTCCAGCTTTATTAATTTTTTCCTTTATAAATGGGAATATATGTATATATATATATGCACACGTGTATGTGTGTGTGTATATAAAACTCAGCAACTCATTTATTTAACAGTATTTGTGGGCTTCCCAGGTGGTGCAGTGGTAAAGAATCCACCTGCCAATAAAGGAGTCACAGGAGATGTGGGTTCAACCCCTGGGTCGGGAAGATCTCCTGGAAGAGGAAATGGCAACCCACTCCAGTATTCTTGCCTGGAAAATGCCATGGACAGAGGAGCTGGTGGGCTATAGTCCAGGGGATCACAGAGAGTCAGATTCAGCTGAGTGCACGTGCGCGCGTGCACACACACACACACACACACACTGTGTAAAAAACATTCAAGCCTAATTGATTCTTAAATACTGCATAATACCTCACTAGATCCTAATTTAGTCCACCATCAGTTCATTCCCAGTTGTTTGTCATTACAAGTAATGCTATTAATACAATGAACTTCTTTGCCCTTGGTCCTAAATTGGGATTATAAGCTGATTTAACATTTTAGATGCTAAAAATAACTGATTACTTTTTAAATCTTTTACTGCAGTTTACAGACTGGGCAATGGAACCAACAGCGCTGTGTTCCTCATGGCATCATTAGAAAGGGATATGGACTACTACTCTTCTGGTTTGCCAAGCTGGTGAGCGAAAACTATCTGATTTGTGTGTAAAGCACCAGCACTCTTTATTATGGTCAGTGAAAGTGAACTCATTGCTCCTCAGGACCTTCTGGGGAACATTTAGAAATGCTGATGCCTGGGCTTCACCACAGACCTACTGAATCAGCATTTTTGGAGAAGGGCCCAGGATAGCACAGTGTCTGTGTTTTAATTTCCCCAAGTGACTCTGATACAGCTAGTTGAGCACAGGCCCATCAACAGACAATTAGAAATATGAATAGAGCCTCTATCTAGAATTGAGAAAACTGAATTTCAAGAGCTGTGAGTTAGTAGTTAAGTGTTGAAGAAAACAATGTACCCAGATAATGATTATGGTAAGAAATTCCAAAATTCAATTTATATGCAACATTTTAATTCCATGAATTGTTTGAAATAAGGGATACCTACATGTATCTTTTGCAGCTTTATAGGTAAAACCCAAGATAGGAGGCAGCTATGAAGTGAATATTTTAGAATGACAGTTTTCTGGCCAACTGTGAATCTCTTCTTAAAGAAAGTGTGAATACTGAATATCTGATCTATTTGAAAATGAAATAAAATCAGGGGTGTTCTGGCCCAGCATTGCTGGACTCTGTCCCATGAAACTTCCTCACTTGAAGAATAGAGAAAAAACTACTACTTCAGTTTCTATTAGAAAGTATCTGGGCAGAACAAGGCAAGTGGTTCTTAAAGACAATCACCCTAGAAGAGAGGCCAGCTCGGGTGTGTGAGAGGTGCCTAAAAAGATTGGAGCGGTAAGGCAGAGCCCTTCTTTCCTCTTCTTGAGACCAAAGAGATTCATGTTGATGTATGGCAAAACCAATACAATACTGTAAAGTAATTAGCCTCCAATTAAAATAAATAAATTTATATTAAAAAAAGAGAGAGAGAAATCAGAGGGGCCCCTTTATTGTCACATATCAGGAGCAGCCACCAGGTGGCGAGATTCTCCCATTTTCCTCAAAGATCAAAATGTTTAAAAGTGGCAAAGATTAAATGACTTCAAATGACTTCAAATTCTCTACCTGGATAAAACTCAAAGTGAAGGGGGCAAGAAGGCCCTCGGTGTCTCAGATAAGAGCACCCACCTTGCATGGGGAGTTGTGAGGAAATGTTTAATATATGTGAAGCCCTGAGACCCTGCCTAGCTTGTTCTAAGGACTCAGCAAGCTCCTTTTAAAATATGTTAATTAAAAATAAGAAAACCTCTAGGATTATAAATTCATGATAATTGTTTTTGTGCTGAATTCCAGTGTAAGTTTCTGTTTATTCTTCAAATCCTCTACAAAGTCATATCTATGTCAAAATTAAAATGACCTAGATAAAATAGATATGTAAGTGTTATAGAAAACAGGGTTTAAATACTTCCTCCTTTGAGTGAAAATCAATCAGTATACAAAAGCCCAAGTTTATGTACCAGATAAAATCAAGAGATGGCCAAAGAGTCTTAATTTTAAAAAGAGATTCGTCACAGTCTTCCTTAAAAGCTAAGTTTTCTTTCTCCCTTAAGAAGTTGATTCCATTTGTTGAATTTGATTCCATTTGTTGAATTTGCTTCTGGCTGCTCTGTAAAATGAACTGAAGGTATCCTCAGAATACATTGTGAGGTTGATGATTTGGTTTCTGCATCCTTTGCTTCCCCTGTTGTAGGTTTTCCCCTTTCCTCTAAGCTTCCCAAGCTTCTGTCTTCAGACACTCTCCAGGAGGGGTACAGAAAGTGGATGGAGATTGAGAGGCAATACAGCACAAAAGCCCTTCAACCTCAGGACAGGAAAGTGAAGTGTGAGTCGGATGTGGTGCTGTTTGTACTTGGGCAGCCTTTCCATTGGGGCCAGCTTTCACTCTAGGGAGATAATAAAAAAGGGAAAACGGGACCATTTATTGAGCACTTTCTCTATGAGGGGTACTCTTGTTTGTATGCTCACTTATTTCCTATAGAAACCTTGTGATGGAAGGATGGGGATAATCATCTATTTACATATGAAGAAACAGATCACAGAGCTAAACAGCAAGGTTGGGACCTTAGGTTGGTCTGATTCCACAGCTCAAGTGTTGAACTGCCGTGGGGTTGGTTTATGTTAGAACAGAAGGAGTTAGGTGAAGATGAGCCTTTCTATGTAATTCTGGGAAACAAACAAACAAAAATAGTGTTAGCAAAGTTCCACCAGCTCAACTACGAACATAACCTCCTTCTGTGACACTTGCCCCCAAACATAAACAGAGTCCCTTGATACTACCTCATCTAAAATAGTCTGTTTTGTGCAATGTACTAGCAAATATACATTGGTGTCAGATCTGATTTTCCATATTTTTATGCTAACAAGACAATTATTTTATTATTTTTTGTGACAATGCAACATGAAGTCATAGTCACCACATTTGGGGACTCAAAAATATGTCCAAACTAAAAAGAATTAAAGCACTTATTTGACATACACAGCATAGAGAAGAGGCTTGGTAACAAACTGAAAATATTTCCTGCTAGTAAAGCTGGGATAATAAGAACAAAACTGCTCTACCAAAAACTGCTTGTCATATTTTGCTTTGACAGTAAGGAATGCTGAATTAAGTAACAACAAGTCACCTGAAAATGTGAGTGAAACAATGATAAAAAATCATCTCATAAAATTTTTCTATATTTATTAAGAGATTTCATTATTTTAATAAAATCTCTGGTGCAAATTTTAAAGTGATTGACTTACCAGCCTGCATGTACTCTAAAATATGGGCTTCCCTGGTGGTTCAGTGGTACAGAATCCACCTGCCAGAGCAGAAGATGTGGGTTCAGTCCCTGGGTTGGGAAGATTCCCTAGAGAAGGAAATGGCAACCCACTCCAGTATTCTTGCCTGGGAAATCCTATGGACAGAAAAGCCTGGCAGGCCACAGTCCATGGGGTTGCAAAAGTGTTGGACACCACTAAGTGACTGCACCCAAGCATTGTAAAGTATATATAAATTTAGACTTGTCCTAGAAGTATAAAACATTCTGACTTATTCATTAGGTTGGCCTAGGTGGCCAAGAGGAGTTACCCCACACCTGACGTCAGGGGAGGTGGCCGAGAGGAGCAACCCCACGTCCAAGGAGCGGCGGCTGCACAGGCACAGGAGGGCCAAGAGGAGCTACTCCATGTTCAAGGTCAGGAGGGGCGGCTGTGAGGAAATATCCCTCGTCCAAGGTAAGGAGCAGCGGCTGCACTTTGCTGGAGCAGCCGTGAAGAGATACCCACGATCAAGGTAAGAGAAACCCAAGTAAGACAGTAGATGTTGCGAGAGGGCATCAGAGGGCAGACACACTGAAACTATAATCACAGAAAACTAGTCAATCAGATCACACAGACCTCAGGCTTTCCTAACTCAATGAAACTAAGCCATGCCATGTGGGGCCACCCAAGACGGCCTGGTCATGATGGAGAGGTCTGACAGAATGTGGTCCACTGGAGAAAGGAATGGCAAAACACTCCAGTATTCGTGCCTTGAGAACCCCATGAACAGCATGAAAAAGCAAAATGATAGGATACTGAAAGAGGAACTCCCCAGGTAGGTAAGTGCCCAATATGCTACTGGAGATCAGTGGAGAAATAACTCCAGAAAGAATGAAGGGATGGAGACAAAGCAAAAACAATACCCAGCTCTTGGTGTGACTGGTGATAGAAGCAAGGTCTGATACTGTAAAGAGCAATATTGCATAGGAACCTGGAATGTCAGGTCCATGAATCAAGGCAAATTGGAAGTGGTCAAACAGGAGATGGCAAGAGTGAATGTAGACATTCTAGGAATCAGTGAACTAAATTGGACTGGAATGGGTGAATTTAACTCAGATGACCATTATATCTACTTACTGTGGGCAGGAATCCCTTAGGAGAAATGGAGTAGCCATCATGGTCAACAAAAGAGTACGAAATGCAGTACTTGGATGCAATCTCAAAAAGGACAGAATGAACTCTGTTCAATTCCAAAGCAAACCATTCAGTATCACGGTAATCCAAGCCTATGCCCCAACCAGTAATGCTGAAGAAGCTGAAGTTGAATGGTTCTATGAAGACCTACAACCTCTTAGAACTAACACCCCAAAAAGATGTCCTTTTCATTATAGGGGACTGGAATGCAAAAGTAGAAAGTCAAGAAACACCTGGAGTAACAGGCAAATTAGGCCTTGGAATATGGAATGAAGCAGGACAAAGACTAATAGAGTTTTGCCAAGAAAATGCACTGGTCATAGAAAACACCCTCTTCCAACAACACAAGAGAAGACTCTACACATGGACATCACCAGATGGTCAACACCGAAATCAGATTGATTATATACTTTGCAGCCAAAGATGAAGAAGCTCTATACAGTCAGCAAAAACAAGACTAGGAGCTGACTGTGGCTCAGATCATGAACTCCTTATTGCCAAATTTGGACTTAAATTGAAGAAAGTAGGGAAAACCCCTAGACCATTTAGGTATGACTTAAATCAAATCCCTTATGATTATACAGTGGAAGTGAGAAATAGATTTAAGGGCCTAGATCTGATAGATAGAGCGCCTGATGAACTATGAACAGAGGTTCGTGACATTGTACAGGAGTCAGGGATCAAGACCATCGCCATGGAAAAGAAATGTAAAAAAGAAAAATGGCTGTCTGGGGAGGACTTACAAACAGCGGTGAAAAGAAGAGAGGTGAAAAGCAAAGGAGAAAAGGAAAGATAGAAGCATCTGAATGCAGAGTTCCAAAGAATAGCAAGAAGAGATAAGAAAGCCTTCCTCAGTGATCAATGCAAAGACATAGAGGGAAACAGCAGAATGGTAAAGACTAGAGATCTCTTCAAGAAAATTAGAGATACCAAGGGAACATTTCATGCAAAGATGGGCTTGATAAATGACAGAAATGGTATGGACCTAACAGAAGCAGAAGATATTAAGAAGAGGTGGCAAGAATACACAGAAGAACTGTACAAAACAGATCTTCATGACCCAGATAATCACAATGGTGTGATCACTCACCTAGAGCCAGACATCCTAGAAAGTGAAGTCAAGTGGGGCTATGCACAAAGCTAGTGGAGGTGATAGAATTCCAGTGGAGCTATTTCAAATCCTGAAAGATGATGCTGTGAAAGGCCTGCCCTCAATATGCCAGCAAGTGGAAAACTCAGCAGTGGCCACAGGACTGGGAAAGGTCAGTTTTCATTCCAATCCCAAAGAAAGGCAATGCAAAAGAATGCTCAAACTACCGCACAATTGCACTCATCTCACATGCTAGTAAAGTAATGCTCAAAATTCTCCAAGCCAGGCTTCAGCAATACATGAAACATGAACTTCCAGATGTTCAAGCTGGTTTTAGAAAAGGCAGAGAAACCAGAGATCAAATTGCCAACATCCACTGGATCATGGAAAAAGCAAGAGAGTTCCAGAAAAACATCTATTTCTGCTTTATTGACTATGCCAAAGCCTTTGACTGTGTGGATCACAACAAACTGTGGAAAATTCTTCAAGAGATGGGAATACAGACCACCTGACCTGCCTCTTGAGAAACCTATATGCAGGTCAGGAAGCAACAGTTAGAACTGAACATGGAACAACAGACTGGTTCCAAATAGGAAAAGGAGTATGTCAAGGTTGTATATTGTCACCCTGCTTATTTAACTTCTATGCAGAGTACATCATGAGAAACGCTGGGCTGAAAGAAGCACAAGCTGGAATCAAGATTGCCAGGAGAAATATCAATAACCTCAGATATGCAGATGACACCGCCCTTATGGCAGAAGGTGAAGAGGAACTGAAAAGCCTCTTGATGAAAGTGAAAGAGGAGAGTGAAAAAGTTGGCTTAGAGCTCAACATTCAGAAAACGGAAGATCATGGCATCCAGTCCCATCACTTCATGGGAAATAGATAGGGAAACAGTGGAAACAGTGTCAGACTTTATTTTTTGGGCTCCAAAATCACTGCAGATGGTGATTGCAGCCATGAAATTAAAAGATGCTTACTCCTTGGAAGGAAAGTTATGACCAACATAGATAGCATATTCAAAAACAGAGACATTAATTTGCCAAAAAGGTCCATCTAGTCAAGGCTATGGTTTTTCCAGTAGTCATGTCTGGATGTGAGAGGTGGACTTGAAGAAAGCTGAGTGCTGAAGAATTGATGCTTTTGAATTATGGTGTTGGAGAAGACTGTTGAGCGTCCCTTGGACTGCAAGGAGATCCAACCAGTCCATTCTGAAGGAGATCAGTCCTGGGTGTTCACTGGAAGGGCTGATGCTGAAGCTGAAACTCCAGTACTTTGGCCACCTCATGCGAAGAGTTGACTCATTGGAAAAGACTCTGATGCTGGGAGGGATTGGGGGCAGGAGGAGAAGGGGACGACAGAGGATGAGATGGCTGGATGGCATCACCAACTCAATGGACATGAGTTTGGGTAAACTCCAGGAGTTGGTGATGAACAGGGAGGCCTGGCGTGCTGCGATTCATTGGGTCGCAAAGAGTCGGACACAACTGAGAGACTGAACAGAACTGAACTGAATGTTTTAAAATAAGAGTTCAGTTCAGTCACTCAGTCGTGTCCGACTCTTTGCGACCTCATGAATCGCAGCACACCAGGCCTCCCTGTCCATCACCAACTCCCTAGGTTCCCTGAAATCACTTGCCAGGGCATCTCTGAGAGAGAGAGATCAATATAAAAGAAATATCATGCTCTTCCTTCTTAACCTGTTTAGACAAGTGGAGGAAACGAAATGAAATCAGCCCAAAGCAACTTATTAGTGAGCACTTCAGTCAGTGTGGTTTCACAAGCTTTTAACAAATGATCCCCCTCAATTGGCAGCAATAACATAAAAGCTTGGGGTAAAGTGATTCCGGGCTTGGTTAAGTCAGTGGCTCATCGTCATCACTGAAAAGCCAGGTCTCTCTGTTCTTCTGCTGCACTCTGCTCATAATATTGGCTTTTGACTGGTAGCTTGCCGGATGACAGCAGCAGACTCAGGGCCTTCACAACACTAAAAGCTACCTTGCATCCCCTTTTAAGACTGAGCAAAATTCTCCAACACTCACTGTTCAGATTTATCCAAGTCCTTTGTGGGTTTCCCAAATTGAAGTCCCCTATTCTACATCAGTTCAGTTCAGTTCAGTTGCTCAGTCATGTCTGACTCTTTACAGCCCCATGAACCGCAGCACGCCAGGCCTCCCTGTCCATCACCAACTCCCGGAGTCCACCCAAACCCATGTCCATTGTGTAGGTGATGCCATCCAACCATCTCATCATCTGTCGTGCCCTTCTCCTCCTGCCTTCAATCTTTCCCAGCATCAGGGTCTTTTCAAATGAGTCAACTCTCCGCATCAGGTGGCAAAGTATTGGAGTTTCAGCTTCAATAACAGTCCCTCCAATGATACCTACATAAAGTCAAATCATTGACACTCCCAACCATTTCATGCTGCTTATACAGGGCCCATCCAGTCGTGTGCTGGATCCAGTTTGTACTCTCTTGTAAGAGCCATTTGCTCGCTTGGCTTTCAAACTCTGCCTGCAGTGGCCTTAATAGTGAAATTGACCATGGTGGGGAGTAGAAATCAGGAAACATTTAAATTGAGATTGTTGGTTGTTTTCGTTTTGTTTTGTTTTTCCCGAAGATCTAGTTGTCAAATATTTACCAGCACACTGTGGCTCCAGCAGTGACTACTACATTTCACATACGTATCTCTGTTTTATAACCACATAACAGAATCCCAGTAGTAATCAGGGCATTACCAATACATTATCAGTTTGAAATGAATTTGTCATCTGAAATAGTTAAATCCCCCTTGTAATGAAGTAATGTAGCCTGTGTTTTGTGTTTTAAATTTTAAGCTTATGATTTACACAGGATTTTTTCTAAATAAATATTTTCCTTAGATAGAACTTACAGATGAAATAAATGGAAGCAAAATACCTTCCCCTAAACTATCTGAAACTACAAGCATATTTACATTTTATAATTTATGTAAACTACTCACTTGTGAATAAAGCAGAACATAGCTATCGATATACAAGGATCAAGTGATCTAAATTCTCACTTTGTTCTGGAATGAGTATGCACTAGAAAGTCCTAGGTTTAGAGAGCACTGCCTAAATAAAAAGTGCCCTCATTCATTTAAAGAAGCATTTATTAAGAATCTAGTAAGTCCCAGGCGACAATGACTTACAAAAGACCTGGGCCCTGCTCACATAAGCCTTACAATCCAAGAGGGAGAGAAATGTTAAATAAATACATAAATGTGTACAAATTTAACAGTGGAACGGTAGGAAAGAAGTAGAAATCTTTTTAAGCTTGGGGAACTAATCCAACTGGGTTGCCGAGAGTAAGAGGGAAAGAGCCCCAAGTTAGAATCTATATTCTGGGGAAATCTGTTTTCCAACAGATCCTGGGAAAACTTGCCAGCCATTGTGGCCTCAAAAATAATGGGGAACCATTTGAAGGGTTTTAAGCACAGGAGTGTCAGGATTAGATTTGTATTTTCAAAAGATTGCTAGCTGAAGGGGCAAAGTGATCTTGGCATGGGAAGAATAAACAGAGAGAACAGTCCTTTGGCTACAGTAGCAATTTTAGTGGGGTTGAGGCGCTCAGACCAGGGCATTAATGGAGGATATGATAAGAAGTGGCTGAAACACATCTGAGCTGACAGGGCTGCCCATGAATCACTTTAGTTGCCTTCAAGGAGCTTATAATATAATTGAAGAGGCAAGTCACGGATGTAAAATCACAGAAACAGTGTATAATTAGGAAATAAACTAGAAAGTTCAAATTCTGAGGAACACAGGAACTGAGAGCAAGAACAGGGTCAGGACTCCATGGTTTGGATTTGCAGAGAGAAGCCAGAGGTGAGCGGTGGCAAGAGGTAGGGCAGTGAGGGGAGGGACAGGGCTGGCACAGTGGAATGAAGAACGAATCTTATTAGATATGTAGGGTAAGGCCAAATGATGAGCTCTTGAGAAGGTCAGAGTTTTAAGGACTTGATGTAAGATGAAAATGAGTCACTAAAAATGTTTTACATAGGAAGGATACCAAATGAAAGTAAGCTTTAAAGAAGTTTAGTTTTACCAAATTCTTGTAGTTAATTAGGCTGAGAACTTGCCGCCTACATGGTTGTTGAGTGGGGAACTGGACTTAGATGTTGATGATTAAGATTGGAGGTGAGGCCTAGGAAATAACATAAGCAGAACACTCTTCAACATAAATTGCAGCAACATTTTTTTGGATCTATCTCCTATAGCAAAGGGAAAAAAAGCAAATACAAACAAATGAGACCTCATTAAACTTAAGTCTTTTGCACAGCAAAGGAAACCATTGACAAAATGAAAAGACAGCCTACTGAATGAGAGAAAGTATTTGCAAATGATATGTCAGATAAGGGATTAATATCCAACATATATAAACAGCTCATGCACCTCAACCCCAAAAAAACAAACTCAGTTGAGAAATCGGTAGACAATCCAAATAGACATTTTTCCACAGAGGAAATGCAGATGGCCATTAGGTACATGAAAAGATGCTCAACGTTGCTAATTGTCAGGGAAGTGAAAATCAAAACTATAATGAGGCGTCGATTCACACCTGTCAGAACAAATGTTGGCAAGGATGTGGAATAAAGGTAATCTTTGTACACTGGTGGTGAAAGTGTAAGGTGGTGTAGCCACTGTTGTGGAAATCAGTATGGAGGTTTCTCAAAAAGCTAAAAACAGAGCTACCATGTGACTCAGCAACTCCACTCCTGGCTATATCTCTGAAAAAAAAAACCACTAACTCAAAAAGATACAGGCACCCCAATGTTTATAGCAGCTTTATTTATAATTTGCAAGATATGGAAGAAACTAGTGGCCATCAACAGATGAATAAATAAAGATTCAGTGTGTGTGTGTGTGTGTATACATATATATATGTAATGGAATACTACTCAGACATTAAAAAAACACAAAATTTTCCCATTTGCAGCAACATGGATGGACTTGGAGGACATTACGTTAAGTGAAATAAATCAGACAGAGAGAGACAAATACTGTATGATATGACTTATATGTAGAATCTAAAAAATACAACAAACTACAGCAAATACAGTACATATAAGGAAACAGAAGCAGACTGCAGATATAGAGAACAAACTATGGGCAATGTAGGGGTGAGGGAATGGGAGTTACAAACTATTGGATATAATTATAAAAATTATCGAGGATGTATTTTACCACCCAGGGAATATAGCCAATATTTTGTAATAACTGTAAATGGAAAGTAACCTTTACAAGTTATATAAAAAAATTTTTTAATGGAGATGAGGTGTGGATATTAGGAACACTCAGTGGGTTGGAGATGATGAATTTGCTTTAGACATAAAATGAGCTTGACGTGGTGATGAGCTCTCCAGTTATAAATGTCCAGCAGGCAATACAGACTGAGTGGTTTTTATTTGTGTTCTGCACTGCTTACACTTCCAGGTTGTCTTTCCTCATTAGCGTTCTCAAAAGTAATGTTCCGTGATTTGTACAAAGGAAACATTCTGCTTTCTAAAGCACCTGGCAAGACTTTACATAATGAAATAACTTGATACATTATCTTAATAGCATATTAAATAATATCTTGACATAATAACATCTAATTACTCAAATGGTCATAAATTTTTTTTTGGTATTCTTTACTAGTCTTAATAAGTAATTATGGATTTTTAGAAAATTAGGACTAGATGTAGACTCCTATTTTAGTGATCTTGGTGAGATCATTTATAGTTCAGTTGAGTTCAGTTCAGTCACTCAGTCGTGTCCGACTCTTTGCAATCGCATGAATTGCAGCACGCCAGGCCTCCCTGTCCATCACCAACTCCCAGAGTTCACCCAAACTCATGTCCATCGAGTTGGTGATGCCATCCAGCCATCTCATCCTCTGTCGTCCCCTTCTCCTCCTGCCCCCAGTCCCTCCCAGCATCAGAGTCTTTTCCAATGAGTCAACTCTTCGCATGAGGTGGCCAAAGTACTGGAGTTTCAGCTTCAGCATCAGTCCTTCCAATGAACACCCAGGACTGATATCCTTTAGAATGGACTGGATGGATCTCCTTGCAGTCCAAGGGACTCTCAAGTCTTCTCCAACACCACAGTTCAAAAGCATCAATTCTTTGGCACTCAGCATATAGTATTTAGCTTTCATTAAAATGAATATATATTGCAATCTATAGCAAACAGTTTCAAGATATACTGTTTATTTCTATAAAGAAACTCATATATTCATGTTTCACAAATCTTGTCTAGTTTATTAACAATCTACCTTTTTGTCAGAGATTAATGTCTTCTTTATCCCTCCATCCTCCTACCCCTCAACACTCTTAAAATAAACTGCCCCCCAATCAATAGATTATTTTGTAGAAAGTCTAGAATTTCAAAGATCCAAACACTACAAATAACAAACACCGAAAAAAAAGTATTTGCTTCAGAGATTAGCTTCAGAGAAGACAACAATTATTGAAGGCAGCTGCTAAGAGGATTTTTAATTTAATGGAATTTGTTGTAACTCAATCAGTATAGCACAATTGCTGTGCACCATCTGTTGAAGCTTTGAAACTGCCTTGGATGTTACAGTCATATCCATTAAAATGGAATACTACTTTTTACAAACTTTCCTTCCTTCCATTTATTTTCCAGTGCTTTCAGAATCATTAGAAGATGAATTGACAAGGAAGAAAATCTCAAGAGTCAAAAGGACAACTCAACAGGAAAAGAAAAACCAAATAACCTGATTTTCAAATGGGCAGAGGACTTGAATAGACATTTCTCCAAAGAATATATACAAATATCCAATAAGTATGTGAAAAGGCGCTCAGCATCACTAATTACTGCTGCTGCTGCTGCTGCTAAGGCACTTCAGTCGTGTCCGACTCTGCAACCCCATAGTCAGCAGCCCACCAGGCTCCTCTGTCCCTGGGATTCTCCAAGCAAGAACACTGGAGTGGGTTGCCATTTCCTTCTCCGATGCATGAAAGTGAAAAGTGAAAGCAAAGTCACTCAGTCGTGTCCGACTCTTCACGACCCCATGGACTGCAGCCTACCAGGCTCCTCCACCCATGGGATTTTCCAGGCAAGAGTACTGGAGTGGGGTGCCATTGCCTTCTCCTAGGGACATGTAAATCATAACCATGATGATATACCACTTCATACTCATTAGGATGACTTTATAAGACAGAAAAATAAATAACAGGAAAAAAAACAGGGGATACATATTGTCAAGGATGTAAAGAAATTGGAATCCCTGGGCACCGCTGGTGGGAATGTAAATACGGCCACTGCTGTGGAAAAGCATATGGCAGTTCCTCAAAAAATTAAATATACAATTACCATATGACCCAGCGATTCCAATTCTGGGTATATACCTGAAAGAATTGAAAGCAGGGAAGCAAACAGATGTTTGTATATCAATGTTCATAGTAGCATTATTCACAAGAGCCAAAAGGTGGAAGTAATTCAAGTGTCTATTGGTGGATGGACAGATAAGCAAAATGTGGTCTATATACAGAGTGAAACATTACTCAGGAAAGAAGATTCTGGCACAAGCTACAACATAGACAAACCATGAGGACACTATGCGAAATAAAATAAACCAGTCATGAAAGAACAAACACTGGCAAGGGGTAACTAGAGTAGTCAAATTCAGAGACAGAAAACAGATTGTGGCTGCTTGCCAGGCTGGGAGGAGAACATTCTTCTTTTTATTCAACTGTCATTTCATCTTTATGTTATTCCGTACTGTACCTGTCAACATCTAAAATGCAACATTATTTATAATAGTAAAAGATTATTAAAAATATACAAGTAAAAACAATAAAATGTTGGTTGAATAACACTAAGGTACATCTTCATAGTGGAAACTATGTAATTTTCTCAAGATGGAGTACTACAAAAACATCCAAGAAAAGAATATTGGTATTAGAGAACTCCAGGATACTGTGTTACATTAAAAATGAAGAGTGGACAGTGTATATAGTATATTACCCTTTATGTAAGCTATGTACACACACATACATATTTATAGAAACACACAGGATAGGTAAACCAGAGGCTAAATTCCTTTTAATGATGTGAGTTGAGGAGTATGAAGAAGATATAATACGTTGCTGAATATTCTTTGGTTTATCATTTTAAATTTAAGACCATGCTTTGTTTTAAAATTTTAATTGTCAAATCACATGTCAAATGTTAAATAATTCCTAAAATTAAAAGTAACTAAAACAAATCTGTGTCAAATTTGTCACTTAACCACACATGAAAAAGCATTATTTCAATTAATCTTAGGACATATAATTGTACACATTTGTAGACTCGTGCATATGTGCTCAGTTTTGTCCAACTCTTTGCAACCCTATGGACTATAGCCTGCCAGCCCCCTCTGTCCTTGGAATTTTTCATGAAAGAATACTGGAGTGGGTTGCCATGCCCTTCTTCAGGGATCAGACCCACAATTCTTTGTCTCCTACATTGGCAGGCAGGTTCTTTACCACTAGTTCCACCTGGGAAGCCCTGTACGCACGTAGTGGGGTATATTCTAAGGACAAAGAGAACTGCAAGACAATCTCAAGCTTTATTTGCCAAGTTTACTATTAACAGTACTGCCAATGTTATTAGTTTGAAATCATTTAATGCATATTACAACATAAATAATCATGCTTATGTTGTTAGAAGCCAGGATATTCAGAAGGAATATAAAACCAAGTACATTAAGTAAATAATCAGAAGTTGAATTGAAATATCTCTAAAACTAATGACTTCTTAATATTTTGTATGGGAATAATTTCGAACAAAGAAAAGTTGCAAGAATAATACAAAGAAATCATTCTACCCCTTCCCTGGATTCATTTATTATTCATATGTTTCCCCATTTGCTTTACCATTGGAGAAGGCAATGGCAACCCACTCCAGTACTCTTGCCTGGAAAATCCCATGGGTGGAGGAGGCTGGTAGGCTACAGTCCATGGGGTCGTGAAGAGTTGGACACGACTGAGCAACTTCACTTTCACTTTTCACTTTCATGCATTGGAGAAGGAAATGGCAACCCACTCCAGTGTTCTTGCCTGGAGAATCCCAGGGACAGAGGAGCCTGGTGGGCTGCCGTCTCTGGGGTCACACAGTCAGACACAACTGACGTGACTTAGTAGCAGCAGCAGCTTTATCATTGCCTCTGTTTATCTGCTGCTGCTGTTTAGTTGCTAAGTTGCATTTGACTCTTTGCAACCCCTTGGACTGCAGCCCAACAGGCTCCACTGTCCATGAGATTTCCCAAGCAAGAATACTGGAGTGGATTGCCATTTCCTCCTCCAGGGGATCTTCTCAACCCAGGGATCAAATCCATGTCTTCCGCTTGGCAGATGGATTCTTTACCACTGAGCCACTTAGGAAATTCTCTGTTTATCTACACACATGTAATTATTCTAAAACAGAAGCATAGATCATGGTTAAGTATATATTTTTAAGAATATTTTCTTTTACATAGTTATCAGTTCCAGTAAACTTAACATTGATTCAATACTTCTATCTAATCTATCATCCATATTCTAAGTTTGTCACTTAACCCAATATTGACCTTTATAGAAGTTTTTATCCTCTAGTTTAGGATCCAGTCTAGGATAGAAATTACAGTTAGCTGTTACATCTCTTTGGTTTTCTTTTGTCTGGAACATTTTCCCAGTCTTTCTTTGTCATATATAACATTGACAGTTTGGGAAAGAATTTTAAAAATAGAATATTCCTCATTTTGAGTCTATCTGATGTTTCCTTGTGATTAGTTAGAGATTGTGCATTCCTAGCTGGAATACCATGTAAGGGACTTTGTGTCTTTTACAGAGCATCACACTGGTGCTGTTAATTATGATCTCTTGCTAAGAGTGTGTTTGATTTATCTACTGTATTATCATCATCTCATGACACTTTCAAAAAACATTTATCCTAGCTCTGTTGATAGACAGAGTCTAGGCCATAATATTATAGGAGCAATAACCATCCCTACTGCCTAAACTTAAGTTTCTAAATGCCATTCCCCTCTATAAGTAGCAGGAATTCTTGGAGAAATAGCTGCTCCCAGGTCTAGAGTAGGGAACTTACACAGTAAGTTACTTACAAGCGGTGTTTTACTGTGCCACACATTTTGGCAAGGAAATGTGGCAAGACTTTTTCAAAGTCTAAGCAAGTCATGTCAGAGGCCCTTGAGCCAGCTTGAAAGGGATCTCATTAGCCAAAGATAGGATAATTTAAGCATCAAAAAGAAAAGAAAATACTGTAATTTGGACTGCTCCTCACTGAATATATGAAAATCTATGAATCCATAATAATACTCCTCAAAGGAAAAGGTATGCTGGGTTTTTATGCTCCAGTGTGGTTTTGTTCCTATCTGAACAGTTTAGCATACTCTGCTTCACCTATTGGAACTCAACTTTGAAGATCCAGCTCAGGTGGTACTTCCTCTGAGAAGTCTTCCCTAAAACCTCTGTGCAGTTCATTGTTTCTCCATATTTCAACAGAGCTCATTGTACATTCCTCTTTAAATGCACATATCAAACTGTACCGGAATTGCTTGTTTAACTGTACTTTTCTCTCCATAATGTAAGTTTATAAATACAGGACCTTTCTGACTTCTTCTTCTTCTTCTTCTTATTCTTTTTTTTTTTTTTTTTTGCTCATTCCCAGTACCTGACACCTACTAATAGAAAGTTTTATATATTTTTACAATATTATGTGTTGTAAATGAATGAATCAATTTCAATAGTATCCCCTGGTTTTTTTTTTCATCATCACACAATACAGATTTGTCTTTATTTTAGAAAATAATTAAATGCAGTTAAAATCTGGCTATTTTGGCCAACATGCCAAATTTTTGTTATAACGATTTTTAAGAAGAATTTCACCTATTTATTAGCTATTGCTTTTACACTCAGTAGATTAGAAATATGTCCCCACAATCTTTTCCTTATTCTTATTCTTAGGCTACAGCCTCCTGTGGTATTTTTATTTATCCCACTGTTTTCTCCCCCTAGAGATCTGTCTGCACACAGAAGACCACTGATAATGCAGAGTGCATGCTAAGTCAGTTCAGTAATGTCCAACTCTTTGTGACCTCATGGACTGTAGCCCGCCAGGCTCCTCTGTCCATGAGGTTCTCCAGGCAAGGATACTCAAGTGGGCAGCCATGCTTTCCTGCAGGAGATCTTCATGACCCAGGGATGGAACCCACATCTCTTAACCTGCTGCATTGGCAGATGGGTTCTTTACCACTAGTGCTATATGGAAAACCCAATAATGTAGGGTAGGACGTGTTAAAGTCAAATCTAGTTGCTATGTGAGGGCTTCTCAATTTGATGGCTTCTCTTGTTGCAGAGCATGGGCTATTGAGGGCAGGGACTTCAGTAGCTGCCCCCTGGCATGTGGGATCCTAGTTTCCAGATGAGGGATTGAACCCGAATCCCCTGCATTGGCAAGCAGATTCTTAACCACTGGGACCATCAGGCAGTCCCTCATCTTTTTCTAAAATAACGATTGTAATAGATCTTTGCTCCAACATCTGTAACATAGCAGTAGTAACCTATGTAGCATTTTCCAGTAAGTTGTCTGTACTAAACTTCCAGTCTCTCTCTGTGTGTGGACTCTTTCATGCACATATGCATACATCCAGCCTTAAATTTTTGTGGACTTTAAAGCATTAACGATTTAGTCAGTAGAGGTAATATAAACCATCTGTCAAAGGCATATGCAAAGGCACTAAAACGCTTCGGGAAAGCTGTCTCTCATACAAAGTCAATTTAGGCCACGGGTAGATGAGTGTGAATAGGCGCGGTCAGCGAAGCCACTTAATATGAGTCTGTATTTGGGAGGAATCTCCCGGCTCCCTTGCGGAGCTGGGCTGAGGCCCTGAGGCCAGAAGTGAAAAAGATGAGAGCCAGAGGCGGACCTCAGCGGGGTGAGCAGTGCCGC